>NC_057842.1:21620000-24120000 GCF_910594005.1 Cervus elaphus | reverse complement strand
TAATTCTAAGTGCCTGATAAATGACTGCAGTATCAAAATTAGTGCAAGATTTTTTTCCAGTAAAGGGACTCTTAGGAAAGGCTGGTGTCCAAAAGATTCTTATTAATTCAAAATGATGACTCAAGAGATGAAACAATAAATCTTATGGTACCAGTACCTACAACATATGCCTTACTGTGTGAAAAGACTGCTAAAAAAACGAAGTTGTCATTTTGATGGCAGTATTAAAAGAATGATGACTGTGAAAGAATTGCCTAGACACAATTACCTGCAACAGAAAATAAGTATCAATTAATTCTAAAGCAATATATAAATATCTTTCTGGTCTTTTAGCAAGCAATTACTATGCAGAGTGTTGTGTTGCATAAGATTTGTCCTTTTGCTATGTCATTATTTTATCTGTTTATTTATTTACTCATTTAGCAAATATTTTTTTGAGCCCTGACCATGTGTCCAGGCATGGAAGGCAAATTTAAAATGAATTAAACAAGCATAAAAATATTGCCCCTCAAAAAGAAAACAAAACAGACTTCACATTCCTGCTCTAAATTAGGATAAAACACAAAGCAAGTAATTGTGATACAATGTAATACCTATAGTAGGTGTTCATTTATTCATTAACATAGCAAATATTTATGGAACTCCTACTTTGTGGCAAGCACTGGCCTAAATACTCATCATATAGTGGTCACAAGGACCCTGGTTTTGTGGATCTCCCATGAAACATCAAACAATTTGAACTTTATTTTATTTATTTTATTTATTTATTTTTCAGGATATGTCTTTTTTTTTTTTCATTTATTTTTATTAGTTGGAGGCTAATTACTTTAAATGAAGACATGAAGCACTGGGATATATTTGAATAGGATATTGCAATCACATTCTAGGCAGAAGAAAATTCCTGAGCATGGGACAGTGATATTAATGCTCAGACATAAAGAGGAGAATGTGGAAGAGATGGTCTGTGCAGCTGGAGTGTGAAGAAAGATAGAGCTGTGGAGGGAGCCATCATGATAAACGGAATTGAGATAGCTGGTAGGGACCAACGATGGTTGTTAAGTCTGGAAGCTAAGTGATTTATTTTATGTTTTGTGCAGATGTCTTTCTCATCTATGTGGTCAATGTATTGGAGGAACTGGGGAGACCAGTTAGAAGTCATTAATGGTCAACAGAGAGATGGTGGATGTCTACCCGAGCTGCGGCAGCAGCAATAACAACCATTACCCATCCCTATATACTGTTCCTTAGTCTGTGTGCTTATTATCGGTGAGTCAATAATGCCTGAAATTCTCATTTTCTATTTACTACATCTTTGGCCCTTTGTTTCACTATTTTTGAATAATTTAGACAAACTTTCATAGATGTTTTTAATAAACAAAAAATCTGTAAACTATGTGAATTATTACTAACATCAGAATCAAAGCAACCATAAAAGGCAATATGAGGGTCTAGTATCTTTTAATATCTGTGGGCAAGTTCTCCCCTATCATCTTTTTAAAATTGCTTTAGAACATTTTGTCCTTTTTTGGGCATATGAACTTTGGAATAATTTCATCAAGTTCCAAAAACAATCTTATTGGAATTTTTATTAGACTCATGAGACCTAAAATTAATTTTCTTAGATGGTATCTTCAAAATATTTAACCTTGCTTTCTAGGAATTTGGCATTTCCTTTCCAAATTAAAGTGTTTCCACTATTAAAGTGTTCTATCTCTTAGAGTTTTATAGTTTTCCCCTACAGTCTTCTAAAGAAAGCTTCTCTTGGATATTTTAGGGTTACGGTCACTGTTACAAGATGGGTCTTATTGATTCTTGCTGAAATAGAAGACAGTAGTTAATATTTCTGTATTTTATAACCAATAAATTTACTAAATTATCTTATTAATTCTAAAAGTTTTACTTGATTAGGTGGGTGATGGTGAGTTCTACCATCATGGGGTTCCACCGTCATGAAGATCACCCAGTGTGGTGGTTTAGTTGCTAAGTCGTGTCCAGCTCTTGCAATGCCATGGACTGTAGCCTGCCAGGCTCCTCTGTCCATGGGATTTCCCAGGAAAGAATACTGGAGTGGGTTGCCATTTCCTTCTCCAGGGGATCTTCCCAGCCCAGGGATCAGTGGTGTTTCGGTACACTTATATCTACAGTTTTCAAAAGTTATAGGATAGTTTCTGTTTCATATCATGATGAAGATCTTTCTTTATTTCCTAATTTTAATACAATCTCATTGTTGTTGTTGTTCAGTCACTCAGTCGTGTCCAACTCTTTGTGACCCCATGGACTGCAGCATGCCAGGCTTCCCTGTCCTTCATCATCTCCCAGAGTTTGCTCAAACTCAAGTCCATTGAATCAGTGATGCCATCCAACCATCTTGTCCTCTGCCATCCCCTTCTCCTCCAGCCTTCATTCTTTCCCAGCCTCAGGGTCTTTTCTAATGTGGTGGCTCTTCGTGTCAGGTGGCCGAAGTATAGGAGCATCAGTTTCAGCATCAGTCCTTCTAATGAATATTCAGGACCAATTTCCTTTAGGATGGATGGTTTGAGCTTGCAGTCCAAGGGACTCTCAAGAATATTCTCCAACACCACAGTTCAAAAGCATCAATTCTTCGGCATTCAGCCTTCTTTATAGTCCAACTCTCACATCCATACATGACTACTGAAAAAGTGTTCATTTTCTCTATACTTCTGGTATTTTCATTGTTAGAAATGAAGTTAGTTATTGATTTTAATTATATACTTTTTTCCATTTATTTTTATTAGTTGGAGGTTAATTACTTTACAATATTGTAGTGGTTTTTATCATACATTGACATGAATCAGTCATGAATTTACATGTATTCCCCATCCCGATCCCCTATATATTCTTAACAATAAAATATCACAGTAAAAGATTTCTTAATTTTAACCCAATTTTCCATATCTGAGATAAATTCTATTTAGTCATGATTGAGTTTTCCTCAAGTTATGACTTTGTCCTCAAGTTATAACATGACATTCTTCAAGTCATGTTAGTTTTCCTCAAGTCTTTATTCTTTTTCTTAAAAAAAAAAACTGAACTTGAATCATGAAAATATCCTATTTGCACTTATTAAACTTTCTCTGAGTCTTTAGTTGAATATTTTCATTCTCAAAGGCTAAAATATTCTGTTATTTCTTTAAATAATAGAAGAATGGTCCCTAATTATTCATTTCATGAGCACTCTTTTAATCTCAGAACTTGCTGTAAAGTACAGTACAGACACCAAATTATTTCTCCTTTTATGTTGGCAAATATTATCATATAGGTCATGTTCTCATTCTAATACACAACTTCTTTAAAAAATTAATGACATTTACTTTAACATATTTAATTCTTGAGTTTTGCTTTGTAGATTCTAATTCAGTTATTAGAATAAAAAATGCTTCTAATTCAGTTATTGTTTTTCAAAGTAGAGTAGTAAGCACAAAGTGTTAGTTGCTCAGTCACGTCTGACTCTGCGAGCCCATGGACTGTAGCCCGCCAGGCTCCTCTGTCCATGGAATCCCCTAGGCAAGAAAAGTGAAGTGGGTAGCTGTCCCTTCTCCAGGGGAATCTTCCCAACCCAAGAATCTAACCCAGGCCTCCCACATTGCAGGCAGATTCTTTACTATCTGAGCCACCAGAGAAGCCCTAAAATAGTAAGGGGTAGAGTTAAAAGTCTTGGACTCACTAGATTCTCTGATTTTCAAGGCCTGGCTCTGCCTCTTACAGGCTGTGTGACTTTAGAAAACTTACTTAACTGTTCTGGGCTCAACTTCTTTATATGAAATGGTAATAATGCACTATATATAACATTATTGTGAGTGAAATAAATTGATACAAACAAGGCTGGTAGAACAGAACCTTGTCATTTTAAGTGTGGCTAATTTTATTTAATATTCCCTTAGAAACCTAGGCATGTCAGATCTTGTGAAACAACTATACATATTCTTTTTTCATCCCCTTTTCTTACCTAGGATCATTCTTTTAACCCTGCTATTCCTTAAGAGTACCTAGTACTGAAATTCTTTCTTTTTACTTGCTCATCCAGCAAGTGGATGAGTATTTGTTCTTTCTTTCTGTGCTCCTTCTTTCTTTCATTTGTTCCTTCTTTCTGTGCTGTGCTGTGCTTAGTCACTCAGTCATGTCCATCTGTTTGCAAACCCATGGACTATAGCCCGCCAGGCTCCTCTGTCCATGGGGATTCTTCAGGCAAGAATACTGGAGTGGGTTGCCATGCCCTCCTCCAGGGGGTCTTCCCCACCCAGGGATGAAACCCAGGTCTCCTGTATTGCTGGCGGATTTTTTTTTACCAGCTGAGCCACCAAGGAAGCTCAAGAATACTGGAGTGGGTAGTCCATCTCTTTTCCAGGGGATCTTCCTGATCCAGGAATTGAACAGGGGTCTCCTGCATTGCAGGCAGATTTTTTACCAGCTGAGTTACTTCAAATATTCTTAGTTTCAAATCTAAGGGTCAAATAATGTGTTCCAATGAGGATTTGACAATGGCTAGGAGACTGGAAATGAGATCACCTACACCTCTATTTGCTTCTCCTCTTGGGAGGGTTATTCAAATAGGAGAAATTAAAGACTTGAACCAGTAATGAAGCACACTGGTAGGAATGCAAGGAGGAAAACTACACACAAGAAATGTCAGTTTCTGTTTCTTTTACTCCCCATTTCATTCTTCTGGGCCAGAGGCAAGAGCAAATGAGGCATCCATTTTACATTCATGTTGTCTAAGTCCCCTTCCTCTCATGCTTTCAGTTAGCTTCCAGTGGACACTTCAGTGTCCAGCCTTTCACAGGGCTGGAAGTTTCTATAACCTCAAGTTTGCTGTAATCCAGAGAGCTTATATGGAAGGCATCTGCTGTCTGCAAAACAGTGGCCTAACAGTGTGAAATGAGTCTGTAAAAATCCTAGAGCCCAGGACCTTCAGAGAATCTTTTAACAAAATGACCCTTTAGTGTTTCTAATTAAATTCAGTGGTAAAGTTTATTGTGGTTTTGGTACCTGTATCCTTTAATAAATACTTTGGGGAAAACTGCTTCATTTGCCTTATTTTCTAAATGAATGGCTATGGAAAAGCTTTTGTGGTGACCCTATAATACAAATAATATCTGACACGTGTAGAATATCCACTATGCTGACACTGTTCTATGTTTTACACAAAGCAATTCATTCGATCTTTGCAGCAACTCAGTGAAGTAGGTGCTCTTTTCATCCCCATTTCATACATTAAGAAATAGACACAGAAAGATTAAATAATTTCCCAACGGGAAAAAAATGCTAGTAATTGGCAACACCAGGTTCAAACCCAAGCTTGGTGCCCTTGATAACTATCATTAAAGAAAGAGGGAGAGGAAACAGACTTGCTGAAAGAAGCAGAGATCCTCAGGACCAGCCTGAAATTTCCTCAGATTGTCCGAGACACTCAAATATGATAAATCTATGCCTTGCCTTTTTGCTTTTAAACTTGTCCTTAAATGTAGGAAGTCTGAACTATGCTCTTATTATTGGCAGCTAAAAGTCCAAGCTAATACACAATTTATAGAAAAAAAGATTACATGCTTTTTTATGAGTGTAATTTTTTTATTCTAATAATAAATTCCAGGACAAGCTCTTTGATATTTTCTATAAAATGCTACATATAAATAGAGTAATTATTGTTTGGTTTTTACACTGAACTATCTTAACTCAAACTTGGTCTTTTAGAGCAGGAGCTTAGGAAATTTTAGTCAGACCTGCTTTTCTTGACCCTCTCCCAGAAAACTGTCATAAGGATATATAATAACATATAAATACTAGCATATCAACATGATCTAAAGCCTTTAGAATTAAGCCAATTATACATGTTTAGTACCCCTTCATGGATCATAGCCTCGTAGTGGTTGGTGAAGGGGCTTGGATAACTCAATGAAGCTGAGCCATGCCACGCAGGACTGCCCAAGATGGATGGGTCATAGTAAAGAGTTAGGACAAAACTTGGTCCACTGGAGGAGGAAATGGCAACTCACTCCAGTATTCTTGCTGTGAATGAACAGTATAAAAAGACAAAAAGATATGACACCAGAAGAAGAGCCCCCCCAGGATGGAAGGTGTCCAATATGCCACTGAACACCTGGGAAGAGCAGAGGGCAATTACTAATAGCTCCAGAAAAAAATGAAGTGGCTGGGCCAAAGTAGAAATGACACTCAGTTATGGATGTGTCTGGTGATTGAAGTAAAATCCAATGCTATAAAGAACAGTATTGCATAGGAACCTGGAATATTATACCCACGAATCAAGTAAATTAAAAGTGCTCAAACAATAAATGGCAAGAGTGAGCATTGACATTTTAGGAATCACTGAACTAACATGGACCAGAATGGACGGATTTAGTTCAGATGACCATCATACTATGGGCAGGAATCTCTTAGAAGAATGGAGTAGACCTCGTGGTCAACAAGAGTCTGAAATGCAGTACTTGGGTGCGATCTCAAAAATGACAGAATGAACTCTGTTTCCAAGGCAAGCAATTCAATATCATAGTAATGCAAGTCTATGCCCCGACCATTAATGCTGAAGAAGCTGAAGTCAAATGGTCCTATAAGACCTTCTAGAATTAACAGCAATGTGACTTAGCATTAGTGATGTTAGCCTTGAGCACCTACTTTGGTTTCTTCCATGTTTCTCCACCCTAAAGTTACTAATTTTTCCATCTTTATCCTTTGGGAGCAAGTCACTAAGTCCAGCCCATGTTCAAGAGGATAGAATTATGCTCCACCTCCTAGAGATGGGGAATATATGTTATTTGGGATTCCTTTGTAAAGATGATTTATTCTTTGTCTTCTATCATTTTTATGTTAATGTGGACTCATGGATATTTATTTCATTCTTTGGGTAACAGTAATTCAATTTCTTTTGTTGCTCAAATTGTTCCAACTCTGGCCATTGGAAACTCGAGTTGATTCCTGTGTCTTTTAAATCTATCATTTTTTTTGTACATCCTTACTTCCAGACTTGTAAGATGCTCCAAGAATATCTTGTATTTTTCCCTATCTTAGCTCTAAGATCAGCCATTTTCCAAGGAGCCCTGGTTCCTTTTATTGGAAACTAGAAACCAAGATCTGTGTATAGATGTGTTCCTACAATGTCGCCACTTCTAGACTCTATCAGTGAACAGAACTAAAAAATAGAAGTATGTGTCTAGTCTCCCCAAAGAGATTTAGCCTTATAATCAGAAATTTTTCTCTGATACTCCAGTGCTTCTCTTTACCACTCAGTCCACTTTTGAGTTTCTAGGTATATAAGCCATTAGTGTCTTAGAAATAGCACTAGATAAGAAGCCTTGTCTCTGGGCTCATCTGGTCAAGGCTATGGTTTTTCCAGTAGTCATGTATGGATGTAAGAGTTGGACTATAAAGAAAGCTGAGCGGTGAAGAATTGATGCTTTTGAACTGTGGTGTTGGAGAAGACTCTTGAGAGTCCCTTGGACTGCAAGGAGATCCAACAAGTCCATCCTAAAGGAAATCAGTCCTGAGTGTTCATTGGAAGGACTGATGTTGAAGCTGCAACTCCAATACTTTGGCCACCTGATGTGAAGAACTGACTCAGTTGAAAAGACCCTGATGCTGGGAAAGACTGAAGGCAGGAGCAGAAGGGGACGACAGAGGATGAGATGGTTGGATGGCATCACCGACTCAATGGACATGAGTTTGAGTAAACTCTGGGAGTTGGTGATGGACAGGGAGGCCTGGCATGCTGCAGTCCATGGGGTCACAAAGAGTCAGACATGAATGAGCGACTGAAATGAATTGACTGAAACCATTAGTGTCTTAGAAATAACACTAGATGAGAAGCCTTGTCTCTGTGTATTCAGAGATTTGTAACTTTGGATAATTTATTTAAATTTCTTAACTCCAATTTTCTCACCTCGACAATTTGTTCCCCATCCCGATCCCCCCTCCCACCTCCCTCTCCATCCCATCCTTCTGGGTCTTCCCAGTGCACCAGCCCTGAGCACTTGTCTCATGCATCCAACCTGGGCTGGTGATCTGTTTCACCATAGATAGTATACTTGTTTCAATGCTGTTCACTCAAAACATCCAACCCTTGCCTTCTCCCACAGAGTCTAAAAGTCTGTTCTGTACATCTGTGTCTCTTTTTCTGTTTTGCATATAAGGTTATTGTTACCATCTTTTTAAATTCCATATATATGTGTTAGTATACTGTATCGGTGTTTATCTTTCTGGCTTACTTCACTCTGTATAATGGGCTCCAGTTTCATCCATCTCATGAGAACTGATTCAAATGAAGTCTTTTTAATGGCTGAGTAATATTCCATGGTGTATATGTACCACAGCTTCCTTATCCATTCATCTGCTGATGGGCATCTAGGTTGCTTCCATGTCCTGGTTGTTATAAACAGTGCTGCAATGAACATTGGGGTGCACGTGTCTCTTTCAGATCTGGTTTCCTCGGTGTGTACGCCCAGGAGTGGGATTGCTGGGTCATATGGCAGTTCTATTTCCAGTTTTTAAAGGAATCTCCACACTGTTCTCCATAGTGGCTGTACTAGTTTACATTCCCACCAACGGTGTAAGAGGGTTCCCTTTTCTCCACATCCTCTCCAGCATTTATTGCTTGTAGATTTTTGGATAGCAGCCATTCTGACTGGCGTCTAATGGTACCTCATTGAGGTTTCGATTTGCATTTCTCTGATGATGGGTGATGTTGAGCATCTTTTCATGTGTTTGTTAGCCATCTGTATGTCTTCTTTGGAGAAATGTCTGTTTAGATCTTTGGCCCATTTTTTGATTGGGTAATTTATTTTTCTGGAATTGAGCAGCAGGAGTTGCTTGTGTATTTTTGAGATTAATCCTGTGTCTGTTTCTTCATTTGCTATTGTCTTCTCCCATTCTGAAGTCTGTCTTTTCACCTTGCTTATAGTTTCCTTTGTTGTGCAAAAGCTTTTAAGTTTCATTATGTCCCATTTGTTTATTTTTGCTTTTATTTCCAATATTCTGGGAGGTGGGTCATAGAGGATCTTTCTGTGATTTATGTCGGAGAGTGTTTTGCCTATGTTCTCCTATAGGAGCAAAACACTCATTTTATTACTTCTTTGCTCTACTTATTTCATTTTATCTTTGAATTATTATTTTTTGTTTGTTTGTTTTGGTTGCCTTCTCTGGCACATGGATCTTAGTTCCCCAACCAGGGATCAAACCCACACATCATGCACTGGGAGCATGGAGTTTTAGCCACTAGACCACCAAGGAAGACCCTGTTCTACCTGTTTAAACATCTCTAATGACTTACCTTATTTCTGTTTCCTATCCCTCTTCCAACTTTATATAATTTGAAAAGTTATATTTCCAGGGTTTTTAGTTCTCTTAGTGACACTAAATGATAAATGCCATGAGGGGTATGGGAACCAGTACCTGAAGGTATAAAACAAGTGTCACACACGGGAACTTTCCTACATGATCAGTGTGATAGGTGGCATCATAAGTTTCTTCCCTTCTTGTAGTTTTGTTGCTATTTTGAGGTCTCATTAGGGAAGAAAGGGCAGAGAGATTAGGGGAATGGTGAGATTTTTATTGGGTCTAATAATACAATACTTCTCCAAACTTGCTACTTTATCTTTTTTATTATTATTATTATTTTCAAGTTGCACACAGTCATTGTAAATATTACATATTTAAATACATTTTAGCCATATCTAGGTATTACCAATTCTTAGGCCATGGAGGGTCTCTGTACCTACTTAGGTTCTTGCTCTGGTCCTTTTTATTAGAGCAAGAAAAATGACCAGATTTAGTATAATTTAAAAGATCATTTATAGCACTTTCTACATGAAGTATCAGTAAAGACACTGATTATTTTTAGCCAAAACTTTCATATCATTTTCTCCAGAGACCAATTTAATAATATACTTCTCTCTCATGATTTTATGATTTTATAATTGGAATAATTGTTTCATTTTAAATGTACTAGAGTGTAGATTAGCCATGAAAAAAAATTTTTTAAACTTGTGGTGTCATTGAAGATGTTTAAAATTATACTCAATTTGAAAGCAGCAACTATATTTGCATTTTTATTTCAAAATAACTTATAAAAATCAAGTTCTTTATCAAGTTTCATGTATCCAGCATTATTGTGATTGCTTTTTGGAGTTCAGTAATGCTGTGGTCTTGAAAGAGCCTATAAGAAAAATCAGCTAAACTTTAGATTTTAGAGTAATTTAAACCGCACTTCAAAATTCCTATGGCTATATCTCCTTTCTCATCAAAAATGTCTATCAAACTCATTTTTTGTGTATGTCTCTAGATTAATTTTAAGTATGTAGTCTAATAGAGACAAGCCAAGAGAAATGTTAAAACATTTTTTGTTGATGTATATCAAACTATCCTAGTTCAATTTTAAAGCTCTACAAAACAATATTGTTTTTGAGAACAAGGAAGATGGCTGATTAATACTTAACAGACTTCATTTGTCATAAACAAGATCAAGTTGGGATATGTTCAAATCCATAGACAGAGCAATTGATCCAAGATATCTGACAAAACTTCAACAGCCTAAAACAACAACAACAGCACTGATAATTTATGTTCCCTGTAATGAAATATAATCCCTTCAATGTCTTGGAAGCACACAATGGAATGGCATGTGCTTGGATTTCAAGTTCTAGCAGTAATCAGAGATGAGGGGCTAGCCAGGATAAGTTCATCAGAATAGATTTGGCTGACTCTGGCCCAGTGTGTCCAATATATCAACTCTTACTGTAATATCAGCAGATAAGTCTAAAGCCACAGATAATGCTTCATTTGCAAGTATGGAGGAGGAAGAAAAGAATGTCAACCTGTCAATTTTCTTACTCGACAAAAACATAAATATGAGAACAGAGGATTCAACTGATTGAGGAATATAGAACTCTCCTATTATTCAAACAAATGCAGTAACTGTTCTAGATTCTTAGGAAAGAATCTGGACATACTTTCTCAACCAGATTTTGGTTTAACTGCAGATAAAGGTGAGGAATATGAAAAGGAAGGAAAAGGAGATTGTTTAGCCATGTGTCGGGTACTAGGCTAGGTCCTTTATAGATTATTAATTCAATAACTCCTCCCATATATACTGCAATGTAGGTATTTAAGCCCCCGTCTAATGGGCAAAAACAAACTGAAGTTGAAAGTGGAAACATAAAGCCATAAATGCTGGAATTGGTGCCCTAATGTAATATTAGTCTATTGCCAAAGGCTTTGCTCTATATAACCTTATCATGTTTTGGGGAAAATATATTTTGTTTATATTAATTGAGGAAAAATTTAAATAAAGAAATCTTCCACTAAAAAATACTAAATGATTTATTTTAAAGTCTTAGAGGCATGATACTTTCCAATTATTCTCTGGTTTGAGATTTACCAGTAAGTATTTTTTTTTTTTTTTCCAGTGGGTTTGTCATACATTGATATGAATCAGCCATGGATTTACATGTATTCCCAATCCCGATCCCCCCTCCCACCTCCCTCTCCACCCGATTCCTCTGGGTCTATCTTTCGCCTTTTACCAGTAAGTATTAAATGCAACCTCCAGTTCATGATTTTTATAACAAATGACGTAATTAGATTCTCTCTCCATGGACAATCTATGTAAATACACTTTTTCAATTCTTTATTGATCTTATCAAAAAGACCAGCATGGTTTGAATTTTGGAAAAGAGTCAGCAAATAGGCTTGCCACTTCTGACACACAAAATTAATTTTATGAGGTACAGATGTTATGTTTTTATGTCTACCAATTACACACCTGTCTGAAAATGTAAGAACTGAGTAACCAACAATATCACATCACATCAACATTCTGATTTTATTTATAACATGCCTAAAATAAAGTTCACTTATTCAATAAATATTTATTGAGTGACTAACATTGCATTACTCTATACCTTGAAAGCCAAATCCATTTCTTGATCTTACCGAACATTTCTTTTATTTTAGGGAGACAGCAGCTAAACAAATATATGATGTAATATCAGACAGTGGTTTGAAAGAAAGAAGGCAAAATAGGAAGATAAAGGGACTATAGGGTGTTTTTTTACATTGGTTAGAGTCTCCCTCTTTAAGATGCTGATTTTTGACAGATACTCTTAAAAAGTGATGGAGTGAGCATATCCATATGTGGGGAAGAGACTACGAGGCAGAGGGAATGGCAAGTGTAAATGCCCCAAGAGTAGAGTTGACTTGATGAGTCAAAAGCATAGCAAATGTGGCTGGAACAGAGTCAGTAAGAAGGAATGTTGTAGGAGATGAATATTCAAGGGAGCTACCTCTTTGTACAGGGCTTCCCAGGTGGCTCAGTGGTAAAGAATCCACCTGCCAAGCAGGAGGCGTGGGTTCGATCCCTGGGTCAGGAAGATACCCTAGAGAAGGAAAAGGCAACCTGATCCAGTATTCTTGCCCGGGAAGTCCCATGGACAGAGGAACCTAGCAGGCTAAAATCTATGGGGCCACAAAAGAGTCAACCATGACTTAATGACTAAACAACAACAACCTCTTTGTAGAAATATGTAGGCTGTGGCAAGAATTTGAGATCGTAAGTGTGATGGGAAACCATGATGGGCTTTTAAGTCACTTAATCTGAGGTATATTTTAAAAAGTGATTCTCTGGCTACTATGTTGAAAACAGTCTGGATGAGGACAAGTGGAGAAACTAGCCAGGAAGCTGTTGGAAGAGTCAAGATGTTACAAGAACTTCCACCTGTCCCCAGTGAAATACTCATCATGTGGCAACTAGTGTTTTAAATCATCCAAATCCCTTCTTAACAGTACTTTAAAAATTTGAAATTCCTCAGTGTTTTCTGGTTTTGAAATCTCCATAGATTTTGCTCAGAACAGGGAAGAGTTTCTGAGCTGAGAGTGAGGTTTCACAATGAATTTCAGAGCAAGCACTTGCTCACCAGAGGGCTCTGAGGACTGTGGCATTTATTTATAAACATTAAAAAAAAAAAAAAAAAAACTGTGTCAAGAAATGACAGGACAAAGAGAGATGAAACATTTTGAACACTTGGGAGCATGACCTTTGCCTCTAGGAAGCTGAGGAGCCTTCTTATCTTCTTGGTAGCCTTAAGTGTATACATCCCTCTCAGGGCTGTTGCTGGCAAGGCGTTCTCCTAGGTTCCTAACATCCAGATGAAAAGTGATAATGACTCCTCCCTCTGAAGGGGCTTCACTGAGTTGCCAGGTTTATAAGGATGGCTTATGAACCACAGGCACTTGAATACATCCTACTGAATTTAAGGGGTTCTGACACATTAGAAAAGACTCTGACGCTAGGAAAGATTGAGGGCGGGAGAAGAAGGGGGAGACAGGGGATGAGATGGTTAGATGCTATCACTGACTCAATGGACATGAGTTTGAGCATACTCTGGGAGATGGTGAAAGGCAGGGAAGCCTGGAGTGCTGCGGTCCATAGGGTCGCAGAATCGGACATGACTTAGCGACTGAACAGCAACAGTGGTTCTGAACACCAACTTTTCTCACTGTGCCTCTGACTAAAAACCTCAAGGAACACGAGAGCATGTGTTATTTCAAGACAACAGAGAGATTCCTTGCTCAGAAACAGCTTGCCCTGAATGCAGAAGTCACGAGAGAGTGACCCAGGAGGCCTCTGGATTGGACCTCCCTTCCTCCTCAGTATTGTTGACAAAAGGGTAAGCAGCTAGTCGTATAGACAGCCAGGAGAAGAGAGGGGAGATGTTGTTGAAACATCACCAAACCCAGAATTGCCCGATTGGGTTGAAATTCTGTGACACTGAGCTAGCAGGTCAATAACAATCAAACAAACACATGATAGATAAATAATAACAAATACATACAAAATACGACTTGGGGCAAGGTGCATCTGTGTAGGAAATAGAGAATTTCAGTATCCCATGCATGCCACAAGGGCTTGAAGAGAGCCTGGGAGGGATAATTCAGAATCTACAGCTACCTAGCTAGCTATATCTCTGAGTGTGCTTTAATATTTTTCCTCCTGCTTGAATTCCAGTTGGCACAAACGCAGCTCATGAGTTCATCTCCTCCTGGTGTCCCCCATTCACAGCAGACGAAAGTCCCCCATCCTTCCCACTCCCCCTCACCCCTGCTCTGTTCCTCTCAACACAGCTTCTGGTCCTCAGTCTGTCTGACCTAAGTCTGAGGGGGTGAATAGGTGATCCAGTAAGAAATGTCTCATTCCTGACTTTTTCCTTTTAACTTTTTCTCCCATAATCTCTCTAAACCAGAGGGAGGGACTTTTCTCTTCCTTCTCTTGTCACCTGCATGGTAGTTCTACCTTCTTGACTAAAGAGTCATTGTTATGCTTTAATATCAGTGAGAAAAATCTTTGCTTATTAACAAGCAGAACCTACCAGACCTGTAATCAGCCTGCTCCACTTCTCCCAGTTTCCATGGGCTTGTGGCAACAAAGTGACGATTCGGCCTTGCGCTCCCAGTTTCGTTGTGTTCCGCCGCCGCTGTTTAGTCACTTCGGTCGTGTCCAACTCTTTGCGACCCCGTGGACTATAGCCCATCAGGCTCCTCCATCTATGGGCTTTCCCAGGCAAGAATTCTGGAGTGGGGTTGATAGTTCCTTCCTTCTCCAGAGCATCTTCCCAACCCGAGGATTGTTGCGTCTCCTGCATTGCTAGGCAGATTCATTACCAATGAACCACTTGGAAAGCCCCCTATTTGATCTGATATTTGTGTTAAGAGATTCTGGGCACTATTTCTGGAGTAGGACCTTGAATGGAATAGAAAAGGGAAAAGAAACAGCACATAAAAGAATAGAGGGTGGGGTGGAGGGTGAGAGGAAGGTTCAAGAGGGAGGGAATATAAGTATGCATGCAGCCAATTCACTTTGTGCTGCGCCACAAACTAGCACAACATTATGAAGCAATATTTACAATAAAATACAATTAATATGGGGAACACATGTACACCCATGGCTGATTCATGGCAATGTATGGCAAAAACCACTACAATATTGTAAAGTAATTAGCCTCCAACTAATAAAAATAAATGAAAAAAAAATAATAAATGGAAAAAATGAAAATACAAATAATAAATGAAAAATAAAATAAAAATAATAAATAATGCATAATAAAATAATTATAAAATAAATGAAAATAATAAAGCTAAATAAAAAAGGTAAAATAAGCTCCTAAAAAAAAAAAATAAAGATTAACTTGTCTGCATGTGTGTCTTGCTATTTCAGTAGCAAGTTACAAATGGTAGAACTCCAGAGTTCAGAAGTTCATCTAAATGTATGCCAACTGGGTCAATGCTGCGAAGTAAATATTTAGTAAGTGTGTCAATCAATAGTAATCTTTTGTACCATATTTTTCCTTCATGAGATGTCATGGCTGGTGAGAGTTCCACTAATTTTATGCCCCCAAAAAGGGTAACTGGGATATTTATCATTTGAAGAGGGAGGAGGTAGCAGGTGAGAATTTGGTATGGAACTGTAACATAATCTCACTTTGAAAGGTTGCATTTTTAATTGGGTATTCCCCAAACACAAATGAAACTAGCTTGCAGACTTCTAGTTCTAAACTCCTGAAGAGGGGTGGAGTGGGGTAGGGTTGAAGGTCAGGGACAGACACATGAGGGAGAAAAATATTGAATTTGGGGAGGCTCAATAAATTCCACTGTTTTTTGCCCACGCACATTTTCCACCAGTTGATAAGTGAGGCCAAAAGTTAACTTTAACTGATAAAAGTGAGGTGAGGGAATGTGGCTTAGCTCATGATAGCATTACATCCTTACCATTCAAGGTACCGTTGATGATTTGGTCCCTGGACCAGGCAGAACTAACAACACAAGTGTCCCCTGGTGTCCAAGTAGAAGACCACACATCTCCGAGGAGCACAGTCCTCTATTGGCAGCTTGGCTTCTAGGGAAATGCTCAGAGAGTCTTCACATGCTCTTTCTTCCTCTGAAGGTACAGCTTCAGGTTTAATTCATTCTCCTACTCTACTGGAATTCCCTTCACATGAAAGGAAATATGAGAAGCCTGGAAACTTGTTCCCCAACCTCTGTAACTACACTTTTGTGAGTGATAAGCTCTTTCTGTAGAAATGTCTACTTTAACACTAAAGTTTACTCCTAAATCCTATCCCATGAATATCACATCATATCAGAGAGGGGAATAAAAAAGTCAGTAATAGTTGAAATGATAGAGAAAGAAGGTGAATAAGGCAAAGTGCTAAAGTTGGGTTCAGATATATTTGTTTTTCTTTTGCATTTCTAACAATTAGCATGACTTCTGGCCATTATGAACTCATGATTCTAAAAAAGAAAATGAAAAGAAAAGAAAAATGAAGAAAATACACTGTTTTGACACCTTGATTAGAATTTTTGAAATTTATTCCTCTGGAGAAACCAGATATTCTGATAATACTTGACTTCTTTGGGGGCATTACATGAATAAGTTCTATTAAATGTAATCAAAATACAAGGAGATTTCTTCTTGTCAAAATGATTGAGGTGTGACGTGTTCTGATAACCAGCTGTTGGGAACAGACTCAGTTTTCCTACAAGGGTAGTCCATAAACACCAGGAATTCTTTTCAACATTTTTAAGTATTGACAAATATACACTTTCCAATATTTTTAGAAAATGGATTGATGTAGAGGTCATAGGTCATAAGTTACACAAATTCTTGCAATCACAACCTTGATCCTTAAGCAACTCAGCAGAAGAAATCTGAAAATGTTATGGCGGTTCCTATTTTTTAATAAAAGGAAAGTTTTAAAAAATGGACATGTATTTTCTTGAATACATATTAAAAGTCTGGAGAATGTAATGTTAATATTGAAACCATAGAACCAATAAAGAATAATAGCCCATCTGCTTCAGTTTCTTAATCGGAAGTGGATTAATTTCAGTAGTTATGGTACATTTACCACTTAATGTAACATTTCTTAGTTTTAAGTTTTTGTATAAAATTAGATTTATATGGAAATATATTATTCAACACAAATTTTGAATAAGAAGAATTATAGTAATATATTAAAAAGTCAATAACAGATTCCATTGGAAATTAAGCTATAAATAATAATTTCTAGAGAATGAATAACAGATTGAAACTGGAGTTTGGTTTAGAGGACATATTCAAGAGGAATAAAATAGGACTGACGTGAAGATGACTTTATGGCTCATCTTTATGGAGGGATCCCTGCTTCACTGCTATTGATCAGGTGAAATTAAACTCATAGTCAGGAATTCCTCCTCCACAGTAATAGACACAATGAGAACAGACATAATGCATCTATTTTCATTAATGATGCAATTACTTAATACTGTTCCTTTCATCTTATTTTATTGAGAACAAGCTCTACATGGGAGAGCCAAATGATGACTTTACAAAGTTCCGAAAAACTGCTACTGCTTATAGCCTGGAAATTCCTAGTAAACCTGGTACCATCAAGGGATATAACTATGAACACATAATTGCATGGCTCTTTATTTAAGACTTTGTAATGCATTTCCTAACTGGATATCATTTGGCAATAACTATACTTTTAGGACAAACCAGAAAGGATTACAATTATGGGTTTGTGCCTAAGAATTCCACACAAAAATTAAAAATTCAGAATCCTACTTAAGGCAGTAGAATAATTTGAATCATCATTTTTTTTCCCATTTCTAAAACTACATTGTGTGTCTCAAAACTATAATAATGGTGTTTCAATGCTTACTCAAATAGCCGCAAAACTTTTGAACAGATACATAGTTCCAAATAGTCATTATAAACTATGACAGACATGGAATTGATTTTTTTTTATTGGTAATGAACACTTAGTATGGAGTTGGTTAAAAAATAGTTGTAGAGACAGCCTATGTAAGTAGGTCATCCATTCTGCTTTTTCTATCTGTTCTTTTCCATCATCACATTTATTACACATTGTAATTATAAGTGTACTGTTTGCACACATGCTGATTTTCTCTTTCACCACTAGACTGTAACTTACACGCTACTGATTATTCACCAGGGCTTCCCAGGAGGCACTAGTGGTAAAGAACCCAGCTGCTAATACAGGACATAGCAGAGATGCAGATTCAATCTCTGGATCTGGAAAATCCCCTGGAGAAGGCATGGAAACCCACTCCAGTATTCTTGACTGGAGAATGCCATGGACAGAGGAGACTTGCGGGCTACAGGGTCGCAAGGAGTTGAAAACAACTGAAGTAACTTAGCACACAGCACATTATGCTCAACACCTATGCCTATCACTGTTAGGTGCTGAATAAATATTTGTTAAGTACATTAACTACACATATTCATAAGTATTTAATTGTGAGAGAGCTAAATTGTTATTGTATTTCAGTTGCTAAGTCATGTCTCACTCTGTGCGACCCTGGTTTTCCTGTCCTTCACGATCTCTCAGAGTTTCCTCAAATTCATGTCCATTGAGTGGCTGATGCCATCCAACCATCTCATCCTCTGGTGCCCCATTAACCTCCTGCTCTCAATCTTTCCCAGGATCAGATCTTTTCAAGTGAGTCGGTTCTTTGCATCAGATAGGCAATCTAAGAAGCATCAGTCCTTCCAATTCAGGGTTGATTTCCTATAGGACTGACTCATTTGATCTCCAAGGGACTCTCAAGACTCTTCTCCAGCATCACAATTAGAAAGCATCAATTCTTTGGTACTCAACCTTGTTTACAGTCCAACTCTCATATCCATACATGACTACTGGAAAAACAATAGCTTTGACAAATGGACCTTTGTAGGCAAAGAAATGTCTCTCCTTTTCAATACACTGTCTAGGTTTGTCATAGGTTTTCTTCCAAGGAGTAGGTATCTTTTAATTTCATGACTGTAGTCACCATCCACAATGATTCTGGAGCCCAAGAAAATAAAATCTGTCACTGTTTCCACTCTTTTCCCATCTATTGGGCTTGAAGTGATGGGACCAGATGCCATGATCTTAGTTTTTTTAATGTTGAATTTTAAGCCAAATTTTTCATTCTCCTTTCACCCTCATTAAGAGGCTCTTTAGTTTCTCTTCACTTTCTGCCATTAGAGTAGTATCATTTGCATAACTGACATTGTTGATATCTCTCCCAGCAATCTTCATTCTAGCTTGTGATTTATCCAACACTGCAGTTTGCATGATGTACTCTACATAGGAGTTCAATAAGCAGGGTGACAATATACAGTCTTGATATACTCTTTTCTCAATTTTGAAACAGGCCATTTTTCCATGTCTATTTCTAACTGTTGCTTCTCCACCTGCATACAGGTTTCTCAGGAGATGGATAAGGTGGTTTGGTATTCCCATCCTCCTAAGGTTTTTCCACAGTTTGTTGTGACCCACAAAGTCAAAGGTTTTAGTGTAGTCAATGAAGCATGAAGTCAATGAATCAGAAGCAAAACATTCCAAAGGTTTTTCTGGAATTCCCTTGCTTTTTGTGTGATCCAATAGATGTCGGCATTTTGATCTCTGGTTCCTCTGCTTTTAAATCCAGCTTGTACATCTGGAAATTCTCAGTTCACATAATGTTGAAGCCTAGCTTGAATGATTATGAGCATTACCTTGCTAGCATGTGAAATGAGAGCAATTGTATGATAGTTGAAACATTTTTTGGCATTGCCCTTCTTTGGAATTTGAATGAAAAGTGATCTTTTCCAGTCCTGTGGCCACTGCTGAGTTTTCCAAAGTTGCTGAGATATTGAGTGTAGGACTTTAACAACATCATCCTTTTGGATTTGAAATAGCTCAACTGGAATTCCATCATCTCCGCTAGCTTTGCTCGTAATAGTGCTCCCTAAGGCCCACTTGACTTCACACTCCAGGATGTCTGGTTCTAGGTGAGTGACCACACCATCGTGGTTTCCAAGTCATTAAGACTTTTTTATATAGTTTTCTGTGTATTCTTGCCACATCTTCTTAATCTCTTCTGCTTCTGTTAGGTTCTTGACATTTCTGTCTTTTATTGTGCCCATCTTTGCATGAAACATTCCCTTGATATCTCCAACTATTTAGAATGGATCTCTAGTCTTGTGCATAGTAAGACGCAGGGGAAAGGAGCGATGATCCCACAGGAGACTGATCTAGACCTGCCTGTGAGTGTTAGAGGGTCTCCTTGGAGATGTGAGTTGGAAGAGGGTCATCACAGGGATAGGGACATTGGCAGCAGCAGTCCTGGACAGTCCCCCTTGGTGTAAGCCCTCCTCAAGGTCACCAGTAACACTACCATAGAGGTTGCAGATCCCAGGACTGCATCAACTCAAGCCAAACAACTAACAGGGAGGGAACACAGCTCTACCCATTCAAGCAAAAAATTGAATTAAAGATTTACTGAGCATTTCACCACCTTTATGGCAAAAAGCAAAAAGGAACTAAAGAGCCTCTTGATGAAAGTGAAAGAAGAGAATGAAAAACTGGCTTAAAACTCAACACTCAAAAAACTAAGATCGTGGCCTCTGGTCCTATCATTTCATGCAAATATATGGGGAAACAATGGAAATACTGATAGACTTTATCTTCTTAGGCTCCAAAATCACTGTAGATGGTAACTGCAGCCATGAATTAAAAGATGCTTGCTCCTTGGAAGAAAAGCTATGACAAACCCAGACAGCATACCAAAAAGCAGCGACATTACTTTACCAACAAAGGTCCATATAGTCAAAGCTATGGTTTTTCCAGTAGTCATGTTTGGAAGTGAGAGTTAGACCATAAAGAAAGCCGAGCACCAAAGAATTGATGCTTTTGAGCTATGGTGTTGGAGAAGACTCTTGAGAATCCATTGGAAGATCAAACCAGGCAATCCAAAGGAAATCGGTCCTGAATATTCACTGGAAGGACTGATGCTGAAGCTGAAGCTCCAATACTTTGGCCATCTGATACGAAGAATGAACTCATTGGAAAAGACCCCGATGCTGGACAAAACTGAAGGCAGGAGGAAAAGGGGATGACAGAGGATGAGTTGGCTGGATGGCATGACCAACTTGATGGACATGAGTTTGAGTTAGCTCCAAGAGTTGGTGAAGGACAGGGAAGCTTGGTATGCTACAGTCCTTGGGGTTTCAAACAGTCGGACACAACTGAGCGACTGAGCTGAACTGAACTGAGCATGGCCCTGCCCACTAAAGCAAGACCCCGTTTTCCCTAAAGCCAGTCCCTCCCATCAGAAAGCTTGCACAAGGCTCTTATCTTCACCCATGAGAAGGAAGACAGAAGAAGCAAGACCTGCAATTCCGCAGCCTTCAGAACAAAAATCACAATCACAGAAAGCTAACCAAAATGATCACATTGATCACAGCCTTGTGTAACTCAATGAATCTATGAGCCATGGTGTGCAAGGGCACCAAGACAGACAGGTCATGGTGGAGAGTTCTGACAAAACATGATTGACTGGACAAAGGAATGGCAAACCACTCCAGTATTCTTGCCTCAAGAATGCCATGAACAGTATTAAAAGGCAAAAGGATAGGGCCCCAGAAGTTGAGTTCCCCAGATCAACAGGTGTCTAATATGCTACTGGAGAAGAGCAGGAAATAACACCAGAAAAATGAAGAGGCTGGGCCAAAGCAGAAACGATTCTCAATTGTAGATGTGTGTGGTGGTGAAAGTAAAGTCTAATGATGTAAAGAGCAATATTGCATAGAAATCCAGAATGTTAGGCCCGTGAATCAAGGTAAATTGGATGTGGTCAAGCAGGAGATGACCAGAGGATGGACCAGAATGGACACAGTTAACTCAGATGAACACTGTATCTATCACTGTGGGCAAGAATCCCATAGAAGAAATTGAATAGACCTCATAGTCGACAAAAGAGTTTGAAATGCAGTACTTGGGTGCAATTTCAAAAAAGACAAAATGATCTTAGTTCATTTTCAACATCACAAAGCATTCAACATCACAGTAATCCAAGTCTATGCCCTAACCACTGAAGAAGCTGAATTTGAATGGTACTATGAAGACCTACAAGGACTTCTAGAACTAACAGCAAAAAAAAAAGATGTCCTTTTCATCATAGGGGATTAGAATGCAAAAGTAGGAAGTCAAGAGATACCTGGAATAACAGACAAGTTTGGCTTTGGAGTACAAAATGAAGCAGGACAAAGGTTAACAGAGTTTTGCCAAAAGAACACAGTGGTCATAACAAACACCCTCTTCCAACAACACAAGAGAAGACTACATGTGGACATCACTAGATGGTTAATCCCAAAATCAGATTGATTATATTCTTTGCAGCCGTAGATGGAAAAACTCTTTATAGTCAGCATAAAAAAGACCTGGAGCTGACTGTGGCTCAGATCATCAGCTCCTTATTGCAAAATTCGGGCTTAAACTGAAGAAATTAGGGAAAACTACTAGGCCATTCAGGTATAACCTAAATCATATCCCTTATGATCACGCAGTGTAGGTAATGAATAGATTCAAAGGATTAGACGTGGTAGGCAGAGTGCCTGAAGAACTACGGATGGAGGTTTGTTACGTTGTACAGGAGGTGGTGACCAAAACTATCCCAAAGAAAAAGAAATGCAAGAAGGCCAAGTGGTTGTCTGAGAAGGGCTTACAAATTGCTGAGAAAAGAAGAGAAGCCAAAAGCAAAGGGAAAAGGGAAAGATAAACCCAACTGAGTGTAGAGTTCCACAGAATAGCAAGGAGAGATAAGAAAGCCTTCTTAAGTGAACAATGCAAAGATAGAGTTAAATGGGATTATACAAACTTACTCTCTAGATATGACCCATATGGCTAATGAGTAAATGAATATATGATATATATCTGTCATATGGGCTTCCCTGATGGCTCAGGGGTAAAGAATCTACCTGCAGTGTAGGAGCTGCAGGTGATGTGGGTTTGATCCCTGGGTTAGGAAGATCCCCTGGAGGAGTGCATGGCAACCCTCTCCAGTATTGTTGCCTGGAGAATGCCATGGACAGAGAAGCCTGGGGGGCTACAGTCCAAGAGTGTACAGTCCAAGACTGCCAAGAGTCAGACACGACTGAAGTGACTTAGCATGTGTGCATGCTTGTATCTGTCATATATATGTCATAGAAATGAATAGAACCAGAAAATTTCTATGGCATGTGTATATATATATATATATATATATATATATATACATATATAGACATATATATATATATATGTCTGCATCAGCAGGTAGGTTCTTTACAACTAACACCACCTGGGAAGCCCAGATATGTGTGTGTGTGTGTGTGTGTGTGTGTGTGTGTGTGTGTATTAATACGTACAGATGATTTGGTAAATAATAACTTGGTTTATTTATTTTTAAATAAGAAATAGATCTTGAAACTATTTTTAAAATCAAGAAATTTGCCAACAACATTGTGTAATATTTTCCCTCCAAAGGATCAAGTCTATTTCATTTGAGGATGGCATGGTGCTTGGAAGAAAAGTTTAAATCCTAGGCAAAGTGTTAGCTTTCATTCTGTAAACTGAATAATTCAAGATAAAGAAGATAACATTTTTACCAGTGGATGCATTTGGTTCTGCATTGAACATTTAAAAAACAGTAAAAAAAAAAAAGTATAAAACTTGGGAGGGATGGCTAAATACCAGCATGGAGGTGGTGTGTGGTGAGGAGGCAACTTAAAACTTTAGGTGACTCTAAGTCTATGTGAATATATTACTGTAATAATTGCAAAAATAATGAAATTTTAGGTTGCACCATAAAAACACGATGTCCATAACAAATAATATGATAAACCAGCTGTCCAGTGACACTTAGACTATCTTGTTCAGTTCAGAGAGCTACATTCTAAAAGACATGGGTGTATATGTTCCACAGCTTCCTTATCCATTCGTCTGCTGATGGGCATCTAGGTTGCTCCCATGTCCTGGCTATTATAAACAGTGCTGCAATGAACATTGAGGTACACGTGTCTCTTTCAAATCTGGTTTCCTTGGTGTGTATGCCCAGGAGTGGGATTGCTGGGTCATATGGCAGTTCTATTTCCAGTTTTTTAAGGAAACTCCACACTGTGGAATATTACTCAGCCATTAAAAAAATTCATTTGAATCATTTCTAATGAGATGGATGAAACTGGAGCCCATTATACAGCGTGAAGTAAGCCAGAAAGATAAAGACTAATACAGTATACTAATGCATATATATATGGAATTTTAAAAGATGGTAACGATAACCCTATATGCAAAACAGAAAAAGAGACACAGATGTACAGAACAGACTTTTAGACTCTGTGGGAGAAGGCGAGGGTGGGATGTTCTGAGTGAACAGCATTGAAACAAGTATACTATCAAGGGTGAAACAGATCACCAGCCCAGGCTGGATGCATGAGACAAGTGCTCAGGGCTGGTGCACTGGGAAGACCCAGAGGGATGGGATGGAGAGGGAGGTGGGAGGGGGGATCCCAGGATGGGGAATACATGTAAATCCATGGCTGATTCATGTCAATATATGGCAAAAACCACTACAATATTGTAAAGTAATTAGCCTCCAACTAATAAAAATAAATGGAAAAAAAAGAATCACAATTTGATTCTAAAGTCTCAGATGATCTAAAAATAAAGAGATGAAAAAAAAATAAAGTAATAGATTGCATTTCACGTAAAATAAATAAATAAATAAAAGACATGGGTAAATGCATTTCTCTAGAAGCAAACACAGCAAGGATCCAGGGAACTTGAAAATGTCATGGAGAAGGAATCCTTGCTGTGCCCAAGGATACAGTTGTGAGCATTGTCCTCATTATATAAAGGGTTTATCCTGCAGGTCTAGGATTGAGGTTGATAATGCGACACACTAGAGCAGATTCAGACCCCTCTGTGGAAATTAGAAAGTGGAAGAATTTGGTTCAATTGAAGGGGGGGAAGAACTTTCTGGAAAAATAATTAAAATATTGGAATAGAGTGCTTTTTAATATGAGCTCATGAATCCCGAGATCTTCAAAGAGAAGGTAGAAGTCAGAGAAGAAATCCATTTAATTACCTAGGAGATAGGAGACTCTTTCAGCTGCAATATTATAAAATTGAATAAACAGCTAACATAATGAATCCTTTAAACCATGAGTGGTTTCTATTAAAAAGCATGGGCTTTCTCCTTTAACCTCTGCTCAATTCATCTTATTATTTTAATTTTCTCCCCACCCACTATAGCATGTGAGTTTGTCTTTCCTTTTATTGGGTTTAGTGAAAGCATGAACAATTATCTCAATGACTAGTCATTTAAATGAAGGGAGAATCATCTCCTCTCATCTCCTCCTTTTTTTTTTGAGAATCCTGACTTTTAGTTAAAGGGTACATGTTGACCCAAGGGATGTTGTGGACTCTCTTTGTTATTTATTAGGAATTCCCAACCTCCTACTTCTGCCTGTCTTTATAGGAGTCATGCAAGCTGCAAGCTGATGGCCTAAATGAAGTGGACTGATAGAATGAACCCCATGTGATGAAGCAGCTTCTGAATAACCTATGATTTATTCTCCCAGTGACTATAGAGGGTGGTGGAGATCTCTTATCCTTACTACACAAGGGAATGGACTTCACTCCCAGTGGCCCCTGGCCACAGAGTCATGTAAAAGTGCACCTTCAGTAGATAGCAGCAAGATGGTGTGGCAGGGAGCAAGGAGTGCTGCTGGAGACATCTGTGGACCAGACTTCAGGCAGTAGGACAATGTGAAATCTGATGCTGCTAGTGCAACCTTGGTTAGTTTCACAAAGAGGCAGGAGGGGAAACAGAGAATTAAAGTTTTATGTTTATATGTTTCAGTGTCAGTCAAAATGTAATTCATGGGAGAATCACCCAAAGAAATTGACTTATTAAAAACTGCAAATTCCTCAGCACTTCCAGTAATTCAATTCAGGGAAATTGAAGGATCAGGCTTATGGCGTGCATGTATGCCTACTAAGTTGCTTTAGTCATGTCTAACTCGTAACCCTATGGACCATAGACTGCCAGGCTCCTCTGTCCATGGGGTTCTCCTAGCAGAAATTCCCGACCCAGGGATCAAACCTGTCTCTTACATCTCCTGCATTGCCCGGCTGGTTCTTGACTGCTAGCACCACCTGGGAAGCCGCTCTGGCTTAGAGAATCTACCCTTTCATAAGCACTCAAGGTTAAGCCCAGGCATGAAGCTCACAGACCTCACTTTGCAAACATCTGCTGGTTTAGGTAAAAGTGACAACCTTGTTCTTTACATTTTCCAGGTGTATCTCTGGGAACTGAGAAGCATCCAAAAGGGCAATGGGCTACAGCAAATGTCAATGTGTGTGTGTGTGTGTGTGTGTGTATGTGTGTGCGCGCGCGCGCACAGAATCAGGGGTGGGGGGACATGAGCATTTAAGCATTTGAAATATGCTTTGTGGACTACTATGGGTAAAAGAAATTATTTGAAATGAAAAATAGGAGAAAACAGAAAAAAAAAGCAGATAATGTAGTGGTGAATTCTGAACTTCATTTAAAAAATAACAGTAGGTAATAGAGAATTTGCTTAGGCGTCGAGGATCAAACTTCTGTGTAAGAACTCACAGCAGCATGGACTGCACAGTTTGCTTAGAGGTTAACAATATCTATAAGCGGGAATAACAGACCACTATCCTTGCCATTGCACTGCCAGCCTTACCATGACAAGGGGATGCATTGCTATTTATGATAGAGACTGCCTAATCCTACCTACCAGCGAGATTAGCAAGTAGGAAATATTAAGAGGGAAGTGATCACATAACGTTTGACGCAGGTTTTCTGCGCTGACTGCGTCTGTAGATTTTGATGAGGTGTTTACTCACCTCATCTCAACCTTTCCTGGAATAGCTAAGTTAATAATGCAATATCACAAAGGTGATTTTCCTCCTTTTTTTTTTTTTTCATTTACATGTAAACAAGAAGGCTGTTGATGGGATCATGGTGAATAACCACGGCTTGCTTCATGCTGTTTTGCTTTCAAGTCTGAGAACTTCATATGAGAACCTCAGCCTGAATCATGTCACTCCAGGTAATCTGGATACCAAGAACCAAACAAAACAGACTGAATAAAAGCAGCCTGAACCTTCTTCGGTTTTATTTTGCCTTCACCTGCTCTCAGGGAGACATGAGTTTGCAGTGACTGACTGTGGTTTCATATTTACAGAAATGGACTGGAGACAGAAATCATCCTCAGGCCTTCATCCCAGGGAAATCAGAAAAACAACTTCTTCTAAAGCCATTGACAGGTAGCAGATGGGAAGGTAGATTTTGGAGCAGACACCACATGACAGATAACTTTATTTTCTTTTTTTAAGATTTTTTTTTTTTGATGTGGACTATATTTTAAAAGTATTGAATTTGTTACAAGATTGCTTCTATTTTGTTTTATTTTATCTTTTTGCTGTGAGGCATGTGGGGTTTCAGTTCCCCTAATAGGGATGGATCCTACACCCTCTGTGCTGGAAGGTGAAATCTTAACCACTGAACCACCAGGAAAGTCCCAACAGCTAACTATTTGTTTGTTTAAACTTTTTTTAATTAGAGGAAAATTGCAACGCTGTTTTGGTTTCTACTATACAACAGTTCAAATTAGCCAAAATTTTGTATATGGGATTCCCTAGTGGCTCAGACGGTAAAGCGTCTGCCCGCAATGCGGGAGACCCGGGTTCAATCCCTGGGTCAAGAAGATCCCCTGGAGAAGGAAATGGCAACCCACTACAGTACTCTTGCCTAGAAAATTCCATGGATGGAGGTGGGCTACAGTCCATGGGGTCGCAAAGAGTCAGACACGACTGAGTGACTTCACTTCACTATACATATATCACCTCCCTCTTGAGCCTCCCTCCCCTCCACCATTCCACCCCTCTAGATCATCACAGAGCACACGGCTGGGCTTCCTGTGTTATATAGCTGCTTCTCATCAGCTATCTACTTTACACATGGTAGTATATAACTTCCCCTCCCAGGGATTGAACCTGTGTCTCTTAAGTCTCCTGCATTGGCAGGTGGGTTCTTTACCACTAGCGCCACCTTGGAAGCCCAATGCATGTATATATATGTCGATGCTACTTTCTCCATTCATCCCACTCTCTCCTTTCTGCACTGTGTCCACAAGTCCATTCTCTAGTATTTCCTTACTTGACACGAGCATGGGAAGCTTTGTGAACTCTTTCTAAAGTGAAACACCGAGAATAGTGAGCAGGTTCCCCATTGCCTCATTCATTCATTTCTTCTTTTCCCGTATGACATAGGATTCCTATGCTGCCAATTGCCTTAGAGGAGTTCTCAGTCTGCTTAGAGGAGAACCATGCACAGTGCCCTGCATTGGCCACGCTGGTAGGTGTGGTCACAGGGCATCTCCTCACGAGCTACAGTCACAGCTTTTCCACAAGAGCACACACTGCCTGATTCTTGGGGAAGACCTGCTGAAATACTCCTAGCTCTGTACAGTTTCTGAAATGGTAGTCATTTTGCAAATTACTTGAATCTTAATTCTCTTGGTTTAGCTTATCCAGCTATTCCTTGGCTCCTTCCCTTCTGTCTGTAATGTTCTTTGCTTTGGAATATATAAATGCTTTCTTGGCTCTTTTGTTTCCACTCCCTACATTATAGTTTTTCATCTTTTACAAGGAAAGAGCTTCCTTTAAAAAAGGCCTCTTTTGTTCTTAAAATAATAATGCTATAAAACATAAAACCCATCTTACTATCATTATTAGAGCTTTGATTGGTTTTATAAAAGAGATACAAATGAGGCCACTGAGGGGAATCAAATGAACCCTAATAGGTGAGGTGGCACTTGAGTTGAGCTTTGAAAACAGAGGTGGTGTCCCCAAAGTCAGAGATGGACAGACCTCCAAATGTTTCACAAGAAAAATTGTTAGAAATAATGAAATACCAAATGAAGGTAATGAATAGTTTAAGAAAGGCCAGGCAAGCAAGTGTTTTCATTTACAAATTCCTAGGATTGGATCCATCCAATGGGGAATTAAATCTGGTGTCTTGTCAGGGACACTGCTCTTAAAAAAAAAAAAAAAAAAACACATTTCTCTAAAAAAGAGAACAATTAATTTTATCATCTGTCCCTTCTCTTCTATTTCCTTTCTACCTTAAACTTTGTCTCCCATTTTGTGAAAATATGTATATTTAATAGACAGAGGTAGTATAAAATTATTAATATATTATGATCAGGTACAATGTGCACAAGCACTCAGACAGATGAACGTGGTGATTTTATTGAGCTAAAGGAAGTGGTGTTGTGCCATTTTGCCCATGAAACAGCAGCACAGGGAAGTGTTTTTCACCTTTTGCTCCTATAGAGGAATTGGTCCCTCCAATATCCTTTGCTTGATGAGCATGTTTCTTCCCCGAAAAAAGTCTGACTTCCAATTAGTTCTCTGCTTCCACTTTCTCTAGCTCAACTTAGAATGAACACAATTTGCATTAGGGACTAAAAACTGTTCTTTATCAATAAAGACTTTGGGTTCTTATCAGGACTTTCCCAGGGTTAGAATGATATTTATCTACATTCAAAGATGCCTTAGAAGAAATTCAGCAGGCAACTACTTTTGATAGGTGATACATATATTGCTTTTTCTGTGTCTAAGATAACTACTAGATCTTTTCTCTGGTCAATGGTTTAAAATTATTCAAGACTGAAGGTAAAAGAAAATGCATAGAATGATTTTTTCAAGATAGTCAAACTTAAAAATAGGAATCCTTAAGTCACATAAAATTGCCTGTGGAATCTTAATATATAAAACAAAAAGAGCAATACTATTAGAATCACTTTGTTTTACTAATTCAATTTCTGTAATTTCTTGTAAGTCATTAAAACAAAGGCAGTTTTGATAAAATGAATATTTGAAATTGTGCAATTCCTTTTCACATGGCTCATTTAAAAAGTATTTGTTGAAACATGTATGTTGCTGCTGCTGCTGCTGCTAAGTTGCTTCAGTCGTGTTTGACTCTGTGCGACCCCATAGACGGCAACCCACCAAGCTCCCCCTTCCCTGGGATTCTCCAAGCAATAACACTGGAGTGGGTTGCCATTTCCTTCTCCAATGCATGAAAGTGAAAGTGAAGTCACTCAGTCGTGTCCAACTCTTTGCGTGATCCCATAGACTGCAGCTTACCAGGCTCCTCCGTCCATGTGATTTTCCAGGCAAGAGTACTGGAGTGGGTTGCCATCGCCCTTCTCCATGAAACATGTATATATAAAACCAAATTCCTGGGAATCTCAGGATATTCTCCCATTAAATAGAAATGACAAAGCCTGTTTTCTTTGGGGATCAATATATATAACACAAAGAAATGTAGCAGCACTAATCAATGGGTTGATGGACTCCAGCAAAATAATTAGAAAAAAATACATATTTAGGCAGGCATGTTATTTTATTATTATTTCAACCATTTTATATCCAGGTGTGTGTGTGTGTGGTTTTACATGAAGCACCTTCATGAAATCCTACAGTTATGTAGAATTTGATTAGAAAGCATTATTCTTGTCCTCAGGACCTGAAAAAAAGAAGAAAAACAAGCTAAGACTCAGAGGAGCTACTTATTCCAGGTTATTTCACAATCTACTGACAAAGTGTAATTAGACTGTACATTGCCTGACTCCCATTGTTCTGTTCTCTCAACTATTCCCCAATGCCTCTCTCATCTTATTATTGTCATTTTTACTGATATTGTTGCTAATACAGTTATTATGATAAAGATGAAACTTTCAAGAAATAATATGATCATAAAACACTAGCACTGCAAGAGGCTTTAGAGAGAACGGTTAACATCATCATTTCCTGAGAGTGTAAGGTGACGTGATTGACTGTCTGAAATCACATAAATTGTTAGTAGCAGGAACCTGAGATTTCTGATTCTCTGTCCAGTGTTTGTCTTGCTGCTTCTCAGTTCAACAAGAGTGTTTTTGAGAAATAGACTCAAAGAAGAGAACTTGTATCACCAGAAGCAATTGCATTAACTTGTAATGGTCAGTATTATTTCATTCCATTGAGAAACAATAGAGTCTGTGGATCTGGTTAAGCTCTAAATGTAACAATGAGAAGTTTTAAATTTAAAATCTTTAAGAAAATCCTTATCACTTTATTCTGAGAATTAGAAAGGAATACAAACATTATAAAACATGTGTTGTCCAAATTAGACTTAATTCTTATCATAACTTTTAACCCAGTTTATTGTGCACTTGTTGCTTAGAGAACCAAACATTATTTTAAATGTTGGATAGATGGGAGTTCTCTGATGGCTTAGTGGTAAGGATCCCGGCCCTTCTTTGCCGTGGCCCAGGTTCAGTCCCTGGTTGGGAAACTTGATCCCACAAGCTGCACAGTGTGGCCAAAAAAAAAAAAAAAAAAAGTTGGATGGATGAATTATTTCTACACCTATGGTATACACTTTTTCCTATTGAAAGGATTGATATCTTAAAGCCCATAGAAAATAAATAGATATAATGTCAGGCTTCAGCAATACATGAACTGTGAACTTCCAGATGTTCAAGCTGGTTTTAGAAAAGGCAGAGGAACCAGAGGTCAAATTAGCAACATCCGATGGATCATGGAAAAAGCAAGAAAGTTCCAGAAAAACATCTATTTCTGCTTTATTGACTATGCCAAAGCTTTCGACTGTGTGGATCACACTAAACTGTGGAAAATTCTGAAAGAGATGGGCATACCGGACCACCTGACCTGCCTCTTGAGAAACCTGTATGCAGGTCAGGAAGCAACAGTTAGAACTGGACATGGAACAACAGACTGGTTCCAAATAGGAAAAGGAGTACATCAAGTCTGTATATTGTCACCCTGCTTATTTAACTTATATGCAGAGTACATCATGAGAAATGCTGGGCTGGAAGAAGCACAAGCTGGAATCAAGATTGTCAGGAGAAATATCAATAACCTCAGATATGCAGATGACACCACCCTTATGGCAGAAAGTTCAGAGGAACTAAAAAGCCTCTTGATGAACGTGAAAGAGGAGAGTGAAAAAATTGGCTTAAAGCTTAACATTCAGAAAACTAAGATCATGGCATCCTGTCCCATCACTTCAATGGTAGATAGATGGGGAAACAGTGGAAACAGTGTCAGACTTTATTTTTCTGGGCTCCAAAATCACTGCAGCTGGTGATTGCAGCCATGAAATTAAAAGATGCTTACTCCTTGGAAGGAAAGTTATGACCAACCTAAACAGCATATTAAAAAGCAGAGACATTACTTTGCCAACAAAGGTCCGTCTAGTCAAGGCTATGGTTTTTCCAGTGGTCACGTATGGATGTGAGTGTTGGACTATAAAGAAAGCTGAGTGCCGAAGAATTTATGCTTTTGAACTGTGGTGTTGGGGAAGACTCTTGAGAGTCCCTTGGACTGCAAGGAGATCCAACCAGTCCATCCCAAAGGAGATCAGTCCTGGGTGTTCATTGGAAGGACTGATGTTGAAGCTGAAACTCCAGTACTTTGGCCACCTGATGTGAAGAGCTGACTCATTGGAAAAGACCCTGATGCTGGGAAAGATTGAGGGCATAAGGAGAAGGGGACGATAGAGGATGAGATGGTTGGATGGCATCATTGACTTGATGGACGTGGGTTTGGGTGGACTCTGGGAGTTAGTGATGGACAGAGCGGCCTGGCGTGCTGTGGTTCATGGGGTCACAAATAGTGGGACATGACTGAGTGACTGAACTGAAGTGAACTGAACTGAACTGAATGTTGAGGATCAATGCTTTGAGATATCAGTCCTTTCAATAGGAAAAAGTGCACACCATATGTGAAGCATTTTCCATTGTACTTGAAGATGTTGTCCTTGTGACTCACCCAAGACTTTAACTTTCTTTGAATTTATCCTGAAAACACCACAGCACCTATTAAGTATCCCTCAGCACTATTGAATTTGCAGTCAAAGTGGAAATATGATGCCTTCTCTGGGTTTGAATACCAAAAGGAAAATTCATAAAGTAAAAATAACATTGCAATTTGGCCTCTTTTATGAATGTAAATGATGTTCACTGAGTTTATAATTAAAATACTTTCTGTCATTTGGGGGACCCTAAATATTGAATGATGTCTGTGCTATGTTTATTTTCACTCTCCTCCCCATTAATAACAAAGTGTTTCCAGTAGGAAATGAGTCTGGCTATAACTTTTGCTTGGTTTCATTTGAGGTTCCAGGATCCAAGGCTTTTCTTCTCTGGCTTTCTGTGTGGCTTGTATTATAGTTTCATTACTGTTTTGTCTGCTTTGGGAAAATATTTTATTAGCAGTCTTATATATGTATGCCTTATATATACATATATATATCTTTAATTTTTAGAAAAAGATGTGAAATATGATAAAGTAATCAAAGATATGGATTGTAATGTTTTGGAGGCATTTACAGATTTTACAGAATACATGCAGTTTTTTGTGTGTGACAAAATGCTATAAATTAAAAGACTGCATTATTTTCAGCTTCTACATTGATTCGTTGCTTTTAAACTAAGTCTCCTTTAGGACTGGGTTTCTGTGAAACATTTCTAGTAGACTTTGAAAGAAATGACCAACAGAATTTTTTCTACTGTGTTCGCCTCCAGGTCTGTTATCTCTATAGGTTAATATTCTGATGCATGAGAAATAACCCTCAAAGTTTCCATTGAGTCTTCTGTACAAACAAAACATGAGCCTGAACACAATGTCCTAGGGAAAGTCTTGAGGCTCAAAAAGAAGTGAAGTGTCTTCCTTTTTCTTAATGTCTTTACCTGTAAGTCAGGGATGAGATTGCATATCCTATGGAGAAAGAATGAAAATCTAAAATTGTATTCAGGAATATATATATTATATATATAATACATATATATACATATATATCATGTATATCCATATATATGTATACATATATATTATACATATATTATATATACATATAAATATTATACATACATATATATTAAATATGCATATATACATATTATACATATATACACATATATTATACATATATTATGTATAATTATATATTATATAATTATTATAATGTTATATAATCATATATATACATTTATATATTCATAATTAGAAATGTCCTCTTTGTTTTTTAACTCTTACTGGTGAATTCCTACTTAAAACTGGCATATCAGTTATGCTGTTATTCCAATTTTGTTATAAAGTTTACTCAGTGCATTGTGTTTTATGTTTCTTTAGTAAATAAACAATTCAGTTAAATTCATCTGGATTTTTGTTTATCCAAAATCATATTTTTTTCTCTAGTGGAATTAAATAAAAATTAAAAAACTAAGATACCTTTGATTATATTTTTCATAGAGAAGAGAATAAAAAAATTATCATCTGCCATCATATGATGGATTCTGTGATTACTCCCTCTTTACATTACTTATTTCTATGGTCTTTATACCTACTGTTCTGAAGGTGGTCATCAGATGAAGGGTGGTGTCTTGATTATAAATGTGCTCAAATAAGAATGAATGAATAAAGATATTTATTTTTCCCAAATGTAGTTACACAAAACTCTAAAGAAAAAGCCTGTTCTTTCCTCTTTTTTCCCTATAAAATATATGACTTTTTATTTAAAAAGAAAAAAACATTAACTGATTGCATTTCTTCCCTCACTGTAGGTAGAACACAGGCAAAGAGAGATTATTAAAAGCAAGAATAAAACCTAAGTACAATGGTTCCCTACTTACATCTTAAGTTTCAAATGATATCAATTTCTGTTAATTAATCTTTAACCTGTGTTGTTTCCAGGAGCTGCTGTAATGTACCTGACCATTGAGAACCTGGAAAGGTTGTCTATCATTCACAACCAAGCTTCCTGGGCAGAATGGTGTCACTATTTCAGAGGTAAGAGAATGATTTCATCCCTACCATAGCCTCACTAGATGCGTAGTCTGTGGTTCCTTGATGACACACTTTTATAATTTTCTAACTGTATCTTAAGCAGTTTCAGTGGTGGCATATAATCACAACTTACTAACTCTTTGGTGCATCATGGGCAAGTCCTTCTTTACATCCTAAAATGTAGATTAGAAAACCTAGAGCATTGTTTCTGGACAAAGAAGGAGTTCAGGAACCTGGTGTACATTGCATGACTCCACTTTTGTTGCAATTTGTATAATTTTATTTTCCTTGAGGGGTATGCCTTACTTAAGAATAAAGGTCATAGATGAATAATCCTGCTTGTTTGCTATGAAAAGAAAGGAATGCCCCGTGTCAAAGTTCAACAGTCTCTGCTCTGATGAGGGCCCTTTGAAGATTTCCCATACCACCAAGAACATCCTTGCCTTGGAGACCTAATGCTCACTAACTTTGACATCCCTGAATAAGACTTCATCAACATGTGCACTGACACTTTATTTCATTGCCTGGTGCTTCCTATTAAGAAGAATTTATCTTGCTGTCCTTGGCCTTATTAGTCTGTCATCTGTTGAGAAAAAATTAATATTTCAGTTAGGTTCAGGACAAAAAGCAGGGCTTGGAAGTTAGCCAGGTTCACATTCTAGTTCTTTTACCTACTAGACACATGTCTGGGCCAGTCACTAAACACCTCTAAGCCTTCATTTCCTAATCTTTAGAATGAGGATAATGCTGGTCTGTGGTACAATGAGAGTGAATTAAGACCCAGAGTGTCTCAAGTGTGTGTTTGCATAAGAATCACTTGGTAGATTTTTAACAAGTCAAGCTTGACTCCTTAAATTGCTGGTTCAGGGATCAGACTCTGAGTGGTAGAAGATTGTAAGTGATGACTGAATATACAAATAGATGATGGCCAACCATATATTAAAAAAATTGAACTGAGACTTGCAACCTCCCCAAGAAACCTATCTTTTATCTTTAATAAGCAGCCCAGGAAGCCAGCCAACAATAAGTCAGACCTGTAGGAAGTCAGGCTGCTATCTCTAGTAATAATCCAGGAAGCCAAGCAATATCTTCTGTAGCAATCAGACTAAAATCAGGACTTGATTGGTAACTGACAGCTTCCTTAATTTTTGTCTAGACTTCCAATTTTGGACCTACTAGACAAAGCCAAATATGCATTCCTAACCAGTCACACAGGACGCTCCATTTCTAGTGAGCCTGCCTCCAGCATCCCTGGGCCAAGAACCTCCAATCAGGGTATGCCCAAAGCCTTCCCTGATTTCCACTGTAAAGCTTTTCCACTTCTCTGCCTGCTTTTTTAAAAATTGTATTTATTTACTTGGCTGTGTCAGATCTTAGTTGCAGCACACAGGATCTTCATTGCGTCATGTGAGATCTTTCCTCCTGGTGTGTTGGACTCTCTAGTTGTGGCCTGCTGGCTTAGTTGCTCCGTGGCATGTGGGATCTTAGTTCCCAGATCAGGGGTCAGACCTGCATCTCCTATACTTCAAGGTGGATTCTTAACAACTGGACCACCAGGGAAGTGCCTCCTCTGCCTGCTTTTGAGTCTCTGCCAAACTATAAGCAATGGTGACTGACTGCTTGCTATAGCAACCTGTACCTAGAAAATCTGTGCTTCTTCCACTTTGGTTGGCTTCTCATTTCTACATAAGTGGCTTATGAAAAGTGTTGATTATTTTGCAGTCTTAAGCCTCTAGAAGATGGTAGTGCTAGAAGTTTCTTTCCTCACCTTGGAAAAGGTCTCCATCCTTCAGCTTTCCACCTCCAGTCCCCTAGAAAAGTGGTTTAGTGGCCTCATTTAAGTTCACACATATCAGTTCAGTTCAGTACAGTCTCTCAGTCATGTCCGGACTCTTTGTGACCCCATGGACTACAGCATACCAGGCCTCCCTGTCCATTGCCAACTCCCAGAGTTTCCTCAAATTCATGTCCATTGAGTCGGTGATGCCATCCAACCATCTCACCCTCTCTTGGCCCCTTCTCCTCCTGTCTTCAATCTTTCCCAGCATCAGGGTCTTTTCAAATGATTCAGTTCTTTGCATCAGGTGGCCAAAATATTGGAGCTTCAGCTTCAGCATCAGTCCTTCCAATGAATATTCAGGACTGATTTCCTTTAGGATAGATTGGATGGATCTCCTTGCAGTCCAAGGGACTCTCAAGAGTCTTCTCCAACACCACAGTTCAAGAGCATCAATTCCTCGGCGCTCAGCATTCATTATAGTCCAACTCTCATATCCATACATGACTACTGGAAAAACCATAGCTTTGACTAGATGGACCTTTGTTGGCAAAGTAATGTCTCAGCTTTTCAATATGCTATCTAGGTTGGTCATAACTTTTCTTCCAGGAGCAAGCATCTTTTAATTTCATGGCTGTGGTCAGCATCTTCTGTGATGTTAATATTTAGCCAATGGAAATTTGCTATATGACTCAGGGTACTCAAACTAGGGCTCTGTGATAACCTAGAGGAGTGGGAAAGGGTGAGAGTGAGAGGGAGATTTAAGAGGACATATGCATATAGGAATGCAAGGGATTTTTGTGTGTTAATTTTATATCCTGCAACTTTACTATATTCATTGATTAGCTCTAGTAATTTTCTGGAAGAGTCTTTAGGGTTTTCTATGTAGAGGATCATGTCATCTGCAAACAGCGAGAGTTTCACTTCTTTTCCTATCTGGATTCCTTTTACTTCTTTTTCTGCTCTGAATGCTGTGGCCAAAACTTCCAACACTATGTTGAATAGTAGTGGTGAAAGTGGGCACCCTTGTCTTGTTCCTGATTTCAGGGGAAATGCTTTCAATTTTTCACCATTTAGGGTGATACTTGCTGTGGGTTTGTCATATATAGCTTTTATTATGTTGAGGTATGTTCCTTCTATTCCTGCTTTCTGGAGAGTTTTAATCATGAATGGGTGTTGAATTTTGTCAAAGGCTTTTTCTGCATCTATTGAGATAATCATATGGTTTTTATCTTTCAATTTGTTAATGTGGTGTATTACATTGATTGATTTGCAGATATTAAAGAATCCTTGCATTCCTGGGATAAAGCCCACTTGGTCGTGGTGTATGATTTTTTTAATATGTTGTTGGATTCTGTTTGCTAGAATTTTGTTAAGGATTTTTGCATCTATGTTCATGAGTGATATTGGCCTGTAGTTTTCTTTTTTGTGGCATCTTTGTCTGGTTTAGGTACCATTACACGCCAGTCAGGATGGCTGCTATCCAAAAGTCTACAAGCAATAAATGCTGGAGAGGGTGTGGATAAAAGGGAACCCTCTTACACTGTTGGTGGGAATGCAAACTAGTACAGCCACTATGGAGAACAGTGTGGAGATTTCTTAAGAAACTGGAAATAGAACTGCCATATGACCCAGCAATCCCACTCCTGGGCGTACACACCGAGGAAACCAGATCTGAAAGAGACATGTGCACCCCAATGTTCATCGCAGCACTGTTTATAATAGCCAGGACATGGAAACAATCTAGATGCCCATCAGCAGATGAATGGATAAGGAAGCTGTGGTACATATACACCATGGAATATTACTCAGCCGTTAAAAAGAATTCATTTGAACCAGTTCTAATGAGATGGATGAAACTGGAGCCCATTATACAGAGTGAAGTAAGCCAGAAAGATAAAGAACATTACAGCATACTAACACATATATATGGAATTTAGAAAGATGGTAACAATAACCCTATATGCAAAACAGAAAAAGAGACACAGAAGTACAGAACAGACTTTTGAACTCTGTGGGAGAAGGTGAGGGTGGGATGTTTCGAAAGAATAGCATGTATATTATCTATGGTGAAATAGATCCCCAGCCCAGGTGGGATGCATGAGACAAGTGCTCGGGCCTGGTGCACTGGGAAGACCCAGAGGAATCGGGTGGAGAGGGAGGTGGTAGGGGGGATCAGGATGGGGAATACGTGTAAATCTATGGCTGATTCATATCAGTGTATGACAAAACCCACTGAAAAAATAAATAAATAAATAAAGAGAAAAAAAAAAACCACACACACACACAAAAAAGAGGACATACGCGCACCTATGATTAAGTCATGCTGATGTATGAGAGAAATCAAACCAGTATTGTAAAGCAATCATCATCAATTAAAAATAAATAAATACAAAGTCATTAAAAAAAAAAAAAAAACACTGCTAGAGACATCCTAACAGAGTTAGGCAAGACTCAAAGTAATATGTTGTGGCTGTTGGTGAAACACAAATATTTGGTATTAGGCTGTGTCCTAGTAGAGAGCCTTAGTGGGATGCTGAAGAAGAGGGCCATTTCCTGGAGGTGTGGATCACTAGCTCAGAATCAGGACCCCGCAGCTCTTAATTCTATCTGTGATGTTTGACTTTAGCTAAAAGTCCTGAAAGTGTCCTTATAGTTTCTTTCTCAGAAAATAGGCTTGCTGTTTGTATAGTACCACAGGGAAATTTTTCTATTGCAGTAGGTATAATATTAATGTCATACAGGAAAATGTCACTAGCTGAAAAATATTTAATATCACTGATTTAGTTTCTATTTGGGACTGTGTACTTAAAACTTTAAAGGAAAATAAAACTTTCAGAGTTTCATTCAGGTGAGTATACCAAGGCAACTATAAATGACAAGATTTCTTGAATATAGAGAAACACAAATGAAAGTAATCTTTTCAAGAGGAAGGTAAGGAGTGATTTTCCAGAATGTTGTTGTTTAGTCACTAAGCTGCATCTGACTCTTTTGCAACCCCTTGGAGTGTAGCCCCTCAGACTCCTCTGTCCATGGGATTTCCCAGGCAGTGGAATGGGTTGCCATTTCCTTTTCCAGGGAACTCATCCCAACCCAGGGATCAAATTCATGTCTCTTGCATTGGCAGGTAGATTCTTTACCATGAGCCACCAGGCAAGCCCATTCAAGAAGGTGGCCAGATGCAATTTTCAAAGCATTTGCTCTATGTACTATGAATTATTCTTAGCAAATGTTTAGATAGTGCTTTTCTAGGCTCTCTGAGGTCTATTTCTAAAGGAATATACACAATCACCATCTAGATGGCTGCAAAGGTTCTGGCCCTACCATTATGATTTCTAGTTTAATAGGAAAGCTACTACTTAATTCTTTTGTTCAGGGATCCTGGAAATAGGGTTGACCATCAAAAGACAAACAACAGTATCATACATAACTGAGCAGAGAAAGCATATTTCAGAAATGCTGCTGATTTGAGAGAAAAATGAAAATCAATACATTTTAAGGATATGCTCAAGAGATCTCTATCTTGTTCATGAAATAGTAAATGCTACAGAAATACAGAAATCAGTCAATGTTTAGTTTTTGAGGACCTACAGGCAAGGTATCCTTCTACACTGCTTCCCGATAAATACAGTATGATTAAATTTTACAATTTTCACTGCCACTAGTATCCATTCTAAACTCCCCAATTGAAACAGTGATATGTATACAATTATCAGATAAGTAAAGATTTGTCATCTAAACCCCTCCATATAACTTGGATTTTCCATTATTGTTCTTGTTAAAAGGGTACCACAATCGGGATCCAAGGCAATATTCTGGTGTCACATTCCCTTGCCCCTTGGGATTGCTGAAGATCTTAACTTCTCTTCCGTTTCATCAATTCACACAGAATTTCTCACAGGAGCACTGTGGACACTTTGCACAAGAGCATTCCATGATCCCTAAATGTCAGTCACAGCCCCGCAAACACAGTGACACTGGTCCCCACACATCGCTTAACACAGGGGTTGGGAACCATGCTATCATATTTCTTGTGACCCTCCCAAGGCAGGCCCAAGGTTATCTTCTCTCTTGTATCTTTTTCTTCTCTCCTTTTCCTCTGTTAAACCAATGTGATGTACTGGCATTTTTCTTGGCACATTGTGCAGAGATTTGGTTTACTCTTTCTCTCTTTCTTTTGCTCCCTCTAATTGTCTCCTTCCCACTTTTTCTCTCTCTCACCTTCCCTCTCTCTATTCCTCTCTCTCACTCCCTATCCTTCTATCTCCAGACTCTGAGCTAATTTAATTGAGGACAAGAATGTGTGTGTTCATGTTGGTGTCTACAGCACAGACTGAAAGGGTCTGACACGGAGTAGGGTCCCATAAGTATTGTGGAATTGAATTAAATGTTTCTGCTTTACAAAGGACTGCAGGCTTTTCCAATCCAGAAGTACTTTAATTGTGCCAACCAGTATTTATCTAACTGCAACTCCTTAGCCAAGCCTGGCAGGCAACAGAATCACTTAGAGAAAGTCTAGTAATACAGATTCAAAGATTCTAATCCAGAACTACTGATTCAGGATCTGCTGCAGAGAAACATAAGCAACAGTATTTTGCAAAAGTTATACTGCAATGCCAACCCTCTTCTCAAGCACAGCTTCTAGTAGAACCTTTTTAATTTTGTTGTACTATTAAGAAAATGGGATGATACTCCTGAAGAATATCTTGGACCCTTTTCTATTTCATAGGACAATCTATGAAAAAGTGGGGTGACTTGAAAAACCTTCACAAAACAAATGCACTGAGTTATCACATAATTTTGACTATATCAGATAACAAAGCAAGTAAAAAGCTTTTATTGAGGTAAGAATAGCTTAAGTTATTCAAGGATGTGGGGGAAATGCTTGGTCAAGACATACCTTCTAAAATATATTTGCTCCTTTTTCTTGTAAAAGTGTTTAAAATAAACCCTTCTAACAATTCCAATGCTTGGCAACCATTTTCAGTTATATTTATGTTTGACATATTCCATTTGCACAGTCATTTGTATGTTGTTCTTTTTCCTGTGCCATAGTGTCAACCCAGGTCATGGAATTTGCATTTGGGCTTGGACTATTAGAAATCTGAGTCACTCTTTTCCTTCTCTTCCTCCTTGAAGGCTCTGTCTATTCCTTCTGTTAAGATACCTCCAGGGTAATCATGTTTATGTGAAGAAATGATCTGTAGGAAAAAGGATAAGAGATTGGAAGACAATTGGGGGGATTCTAGCCTGGGAAAGCCAAGAATATCCAAATCTGTCCTATCCTAGCCATCTCTCTTCCAAGTGAGTTCCCCAAGGAAGACATAAATACAGGGAAAGTGGTAGGATAAAGCAAAATGCCACTTGAGTTGTTGTTGTTGTTGTTGTTGTTGTTTTTGAGAAGTGATCCAAATTAAAAAATAGCTGTCCTTACAAACCTGGGTCCAAATACATGATGTCAGCTTAAGAAGGCTTCTCTCTGTGTTTTCCTTTCAGTTAAAACCTAAATATTACCATTTTACCACCTTGAGGCTAGGATGTATGGGGCAAGAGAGTAAAGAGATGAGAGCGATGGGCTTACAAATGAGAAATGACATGGCTTTTCTTGGGTGGACAGTATCATCAACCGATCACCATACATACTAGAGGGAAGGGGAAGGAAGTTAATTGGCAATTATCTGGACTTCTTCATGACTAAGTGAAACAAGGGGATGAAGCAAAAAGACAAACAAATGAACAAAGACAAATAGACAAACTCCTTTGAATTTCAGACAAGATATTACCAAAGAAAGAAAAACTAGGCAGCATATGTGTGAACCTACAAGACCTTCTAGAAATAACACCCAAAAAAGATGTCCTTTTCATTATAGGGAACTGGAATGTAAAAGTAGGAAGTCAAGAAACAGCTGGAGTAATAGGCAAATTTGGCCTTGGAGTACAGAATGAAGCAGGGCAAAGGCTAACAGAGTTTTGCCAAGAGAACACACTGGTTGTAGCAAACACTCTCTTCCATCAACACAAGAGAAAACTCTACACATGGACATAACCAGATGGTCACTATGGAAATCAGATCAATTGTATTCTTTGCAGCTAAAGATGGAGAAGCTCTATATAGTCAGCAACAACAAGACCGGGAGCTGACTGTGGCTCAGATCATGAACTCCTTATTGCCAAATTTAGACTTAAATTGAAGAAAATAGGGAAAACCACTAGACCGTTCAGGTATGACCTCAAGTGACAAATAGATACAAGGGATTAGATCTGATATACAGAGTGCCAGATGAACTATGGATGGAGGTTCATGACATCGTACAGGAGACAGGGATCAGGACCATCTACAAGGTAAAGAAACACAAAAAGGGAAAATGGTTGTCTAAGGAGGTCTTACAAATACCTGTGAATAGAACAGAAGCAAAAGGCAAAGGAGAAAAGGAAAGATATACCCATCTGAATGAGAGTTCCAAAGAATAGCAAGGAAAGATAAGAAAGCCTTCCTCAGCAATCAATGCAAAAAAATAGAGAAAAACAATAGAATAGGGAAGTCTAGAGATCTCTTCAAGAAAATTAGATACCAAGGAAACATTTTCTGCAAAGATGGGCTCAATAAAGGACAGAAATATTATGGACCTAACAGGAGCAGAAGATATTAAGAAGAGGTGGCAAGAATACACAGAAGAACTGTACAAAAAAGATCATGATCCAGATAATCACAATAGTGTGATCACCAATCTAGAGCCAGACATCCTGGAATGCGAAGTCAAGGGGGCCGTAGGAAGCATCACTATGAACAAATCTAGTGGAGGGGATCGAATTCCACTTGAGCTATTTCAAATCCTGAAAGATGATGCTGTGAAAGTGAAGCACTCAATCTGCCAGCAAATTTGGAAAACTCAGCAGTGGTCACAGGACTGGAAAAGGTCAGTTTTCATCCCAATTCCAAAGAAAGGCAATGTCAAAGAATGCTCAAATTACTGCACAATTGCACTCATCTCACACGCTAGTAAAGTAATGCTCAAAATTGTCCAAGCCAGGCTTCAACAGTACATGAACCATGAATTTCCAGATGTTCAAGCTGGATTTAGAAAAGGCAAAGGAACCAGAGATCAAATTTCCAATATCCTTTGGATCATCAAAAAAGCAAGAGAATTCCAGAAAACCATGTACTTCTGCTTTATTGACTATGCCAAAGCCTTTGACTGTGTGGATCACAACAAACTGTAGAAAATTATAAAAGAGATGGTAATACCAGATGACCTGACCAGCCTCTTGAGAAATCTGTATGCAGGTCAAGAAGCAATAGTTAGAAGTGTACATGGAACAACAGACTGGTTCCAAATGGGGCAAGGAGTACGTCAAGGCTGCATGTTGTCACCCTGCTTATTTCACTAGTTATCATCAGTCAAAAAAGATTTTCAAAATTCATGTGTGTTATGAATCTTATAATAATGTAGAAGAAGTACCAAAATCTTTTCCTTAGTCCAAAGACTAAGGAACTGGTAGAAGTTGCTTTCATTTTTAAAACAAACTTTTGTGGAGTTACTTTTAATATGACTTATAAAGCACAGTTATTAAATAATAATGTGTGGATTATTTAACTATATAAGAATTATTAAATGAAATAAGTAAAATTATATTTTATCCTAGTGGTAACCATATGTAAGTACTTTTTCCATTCACCTTGCAAAACATCATGAGAACCATTATGAAGTATTAGCTCAAAGACTGAACCCATCATATGTGTGTATGTCCCAGGCTAATGGTTGTGTGGTTTCTTCCCATACCTCTCTCTCTTCTATGTATGATGTTTTTCTTGAATACCTCCAAATGAAAGATTTTCTAATTTGAGCCTATCAGCTAAAATGAAATGACATGAAATGAAATTTGAGTCTATCAAAATGAAATGAAAATAAGCCTTTTAAAATAGTGCCAAAGAAGTGACAACCCAGAAAAGATTCTATCAGGAAGATCATTCCGAGCCACTTTCCCTCTCTTTGAACTGTTGATTTTAGTCTCGGCCACAACTATGCTATGTGGCATAGAGTTAAACACTGGCTGCTAGGTTAGGAGACAGAACGTACTATCCAATGCATGAATCATATGTGATATTATTGGAACAGTTTTCTTTGAAGAATTGAAACATACTGCTGTGGGCAAATTAGGCTGGCTTAATTTCCTTTCACTTAAACTGTTGCAACTAAAAAAAATATTTATTTAATGCCTATTTTCTGCCAAGTACTGAGTTCTTATACATATGTCAAGTTGCTTATGAGACAATTAAATCTAAGAGATGCATATAGAATTTAGTAGGTCCAGAATCAACCTGATTCTTTCCCACTACCATGCTGCATTTTTCTGCTTCCTATATTAATAAATGGACATTCATAAAACTAAGAGCCCCAAGACAGGTGAGGTATCACTGAAATTCCTCCTTCTCCCTACTTTCCTACTTAGACTTGATCACCAAATCCAGTTGAGTTTGTCTTTGAAATGCTCCTGGAAATATCCCCACTTCTCAACACAACTCCTGTTGTGTTGGTTCCAAATAATTTCTTTCTGTCCTGGACAATCCTTTCTTCCTGTCCTGGACTGTTTCGATAATCCACCGTCCATTCTTCCTTCCCCCTTGTGTCACCAAATTCCTTTTCTCCCGAAGCACTGACATGGAGCAGCTTTCTAAAGTACAGATCTGAGCACATTGTAACCATGCTTAGTGTCCTTTGGTGGATCTCCATTACCTTTAAAACTAGACCCAAGTCCAAATTCCGTATAATTATTGCTCTTGCCTCCAGCTCACATCCCCTTTCTCTGCTTATGCCTTGTGCTACAGTCACCTTTGCCATCCTCCTCTAAGCTACCGTGTTCTGTCAGGTCTCTGGGCCTTTGATTCTCCCCCTACCTGGAGTTCCTTTTTATCATGTCTGACCAAAAGCAATCTACTGATTTCTCAATACCCAGTTTAAGGATTATTTTATCAATGAAGCCATTCTTTATTAAATTACTAATTATTAAATTCAGTGTTTTTATGTATTCATTTATTTAAAAATTTTTTCATTTTTTATTAGAGTATAGTTGCTTTCTGAAGAAGAAAATGGCAACCCACTCCAGTATTCTTTCCTGGAAAATTTCATGGACAGGAAAGCCGGGTGTGCTAGAGTCCATGAGGTGACAAAAGAGTCAGACATGGCTTAGTGACTCAACATGAACAACAACAGGTGGTTTAGAAAATGTTGTGTTAATTTCAGGTATATATTGAAATGATTTAATTACACATATGTCTATATTAACTTTTTTCAGATTCTTTCCCCATATATGTTGTTACACAATATTGAGTAGTTTCCTGTAGTACACAGTAGTTGTTTATTATTTATTTTATATATAGTAGTCTGTATATGTCAGTCCCAGCCTCCTAATTTATCCCTCACCTTCACATTTCCCCTTTGCTAACCATAAGTTTGTTTCCAAGGGTGCTTCCCTGGTGGCTCAGATGGTAATAAGAATATGCCTGCAATGCAGGAGACCTGGGTTCAATCCCTATGTCAGGAAGATCCCCCAGAGAAGGGAATGGCAATCCACTCCAGTATGCTTGCCTGAAGAATTCCATAGACAGAGGAGCCTGGTGGACAAAGAGTCAGACATGACTGAATGGCTATCACTTTCAACTTTGTTTTCAAAGTCTGTGAATCTGTTTTTGTAAATACGTTTATTTGTATCTTTTTTTTTCTTTTTTAGATTCTACATATAAATGACCACATCTTTCTTTATCCATTCATCTGTTGATGGACATTTTAGTTGCTCCCATGTCTTGGCTGTTGTAAATAGTGTCAATGAAGCCATTCTTGATGCTTCTATTTAGCTTGACTGTTTTTCCTCTTCCCCCAACCCCTTGACATTCTGTACATGCTATTGTCAGAGCTCTTCCCATAAAGGCAAATACTTATTTGATTTCTATACCAAACAGTAGTCATGTATGGATGTGAGAGCTGGACTATAAAGAAAGCTGAGCACAGAAGAATTGATGCTTTTGAACTGTGGTGTTGGAGAAGACTCTTGAGAGTCCCTTGGACTACAAGGAGATCCAAACAGTCCATCTTAAAGGAGATCAGTCCTGGGTGTTCATTGGAAGGACTGATGCTGAAGCTGAAACTCCAGTACTTTGGCCACCTGATGCGAAGAGCTGACTCATTTGAAAAGACCCTTATGCTAGGAAAGATTGAGGGCAGGAGGAGAAGGGGACGACAGAGGATGAGATGGTTGGATAGCATTACCAACTCAATGGACATGAATTTGGGTAAACTCTGGGAGCTGGTGATGGACAGGGAGGCCGGGCATGCTGCAGTCCATGGGGTCACAAAGAGTTGAACACGACTGAGTGACTGAACTGAACTGAATTGAACCAGACAGTACCTGTGGCAAGAACCTTCTCCTTGGTATCTCTCTTCAACTGCTCCTCCTTCTAATGTTTCTTCTACATTGTTTCCAGATTACCTAAAAAGCTTCAATTTTCCTTCTTTGCTTGCATTATCAAGTCCAGCTGCTCAGCATGGTATGCAAGGTTCTTCACCCTCCATTCCCAGGTCAGTTTCCTCTCCCATGCCATGTTTCCTACACCATCATAGACAGCAAGCACCTACATGCACTGTGGTGGTTCATACTTCTGTTTATTTTCCCATTTTTGAAGATTTTTTTCCCAGTTCTTTCCAGATGGTGTATTCTTACTCATTATTTGAGAGCTCGCAGGATGTACAAAACCTTTACAGACGTACCCCTACACCTTTTGGTAGAGTTATATACCCCCTTTTTTTTACACTTCAGAAATGTCTTCATCCCTGGAAATCTTATAGGAGCCTCCCTGGACTCCTTCCAAATTTGTTCTCTTCACTTAATCCTGGACACTCTGACCATAGATGGAATGTCAGCTCTTGTCAATCCTCTATTCAAAGCCCTTTCTTGGCTTCCCCAGCTCATTCAGTCCTGCCAACACCCTGCCTCATGTGACTTCTCCCTTCTTTGATCTCACAGTCATCTTTTTCTCTCTCTCCGCTCCAGTCTTACCAGCTTGGCGGCCTTGCTCTTCATCAAACTCCTCAGACAAGTTCCTGGCTCTGAGCGTTTGCATCTACTACCTTTTTCTCTGCTTGAAACTCTCTTCTCCAGCAGTCATATGGCTTACCCTTTCTCTCTTCCAGGTGTTTATTTAATGTCACACTCTCACCGAGAACTTTCTCAATAATTCATCTCATTTGGCATTGTCTGTGATTATTTTCCTTCCCTCATTCCCTATCCTCCGTTGTTGCTTTTGCTTTCTTCACATCTAATATGTTCTATTTTATTTCTTATTGTTCCTGCTAAAAAATAAGTTCCACAGAGCAGGAATCTTATTTTTTTCTACTTAGGTTTTTGAGATTTCCTAGAGTTTAGACCAGTTTTGGACATGGAATTCTCCAGGACAGAATACTGCCGTGAGTAGCCTATCCCTTCTCCAGCAGATCTTCCCAACCCAGGAATCGAACCAGGATCTCCTGCATTACAGGCAAGTTCTTTACCAGCTAAGCTAGCAGGGAAGCCCTTTTTGGGTATATAACAGGACTCAATTATATATGTTGAATAAACACACAAATTAAAGTTATAAATCACTTGAATGGAGAGATCATGTTTGACTCAAGTTCATGATTCCATCTGGGACTGATTCCTGACTCATAATCATTAAACCCACAAAAGTTTTAAATGAATAAATGAATATATTTGCCAACCCTTGGATATAATGTGGGAGAAGCTACTTAAACATGCATCCACTTATTTGTTGGATTTCTTCCATCTAAATAAGTTTTTACATGGCTTCTCAATCTAAGGGGAAAAAATGGTCAACTGTTATTATTGGCTAGTAATGGAAAAGTTCCTCATTTATCTAAAAGAGTATTGGAATTCAATCTACTGTGCAAGTCAGAGGGATTTTTGTTGTTATTCTTTTGCATTTTACCCTTTAACAGCTTCATTCTCTTATAATGTTGAAAGACGATGCTACTTTTCTTTTTTTTGTTGTTGCATTTCTCCCCCTCCCCATTTATTTTTATTAGTTGGAGGCTAATTACTTTACAATATTGTAGTGGTTTTTGCCATACATTGACATGAATCAGCCATGGATTTACATGTGTTCCCCATCCCGATCCCCCCTCCCGCCTCCGTCCCCATCCCATCCCTCTGGGTCTTCCCAGTGCACCAGCCCTGAGCACTTGTCTCATGCATCCAACCTGGGCTGGTGATCTGTTTCACCCTTGATAGTATACTTGTTTCAAAGCTGTTCACTCAGAACATCCCACCCTTGCCTTCTCCCACAGAGTCTAAAAGTCTGTTCTGTACATCTGTGTCTCTTTTTCTGTTTTGCATATAGGGTTATCGTTAGCATCTTTTAAAATTCCATATATATGTGTTAGTATACTGTATTGGTGTGGTTCTTTCTGGCTTACTTCACTCTGTATAATGGGCTCCAGTTTCATCCATCTCATGAGAACTGATTCAAATGAATTTTTTTTAATGGCTGAGTAATATTCCATAGAGTATATGTACCACAGCTTCCTTATCCATTCATCTGCTGATGGGCATCTAGATTGTTTCCATGTCCTGGCTATTATAAACAATGCTGCGATGAACATTGGGGGTACACGTGTCTCTTTCAGATCTGGTTTCCTCAGTGTGTATGCCCAGAAGTGGGATTGCTGGGTCATATGGCAGTTCTATTTCCAGTTTTTAAAGGAATCTCCACACTGTTTTCCATAGTGGCTGTACTAGTTTGCATTCCCACCAACAGTGTAAGAGGGTTCCCTTTTCTCCACACCCTCTCCAGCATTTATTGCTTGTAGCCTTTTGGATTGCAGCCATTCTGACTGGTGTCTAATGATACCTCATTGAGGTTTTGATTTGCATTTCTCTAATAATGAGTGATGTTGAGCATCTTTTCATGTGTTTGTTAGTCATCTGTATGTCTTCTTTGGAGAAATGTCTGTTTAGATCTTTGGCCCATTTTTTGATTGGGTCATTTATTTTTCTGGAATTGAGCTGCAGGAGTTGCTTGTATATTTTTGAGATTAATCCTGTGTCTGTTTCTTCATTTGCTATTGACTTCTCCCATTCTGAAGTCTGTCTTTTCACCTTGCTTATAGTTACCTTTGTTGTGCAAAAGCTTTTAAGTTTCATTAGGTCCCATTTGTTTAGTTTTGCTTTTATTTCCAATATTCTGGGAGGTGGGTCATAGAGGATCTTGCTGTGATTTATGTCGGAGAGTGTTTTGCCTATGTTCTCTAGGAGTTTTATAGTTTCTGGTCTTACATTTATATCTTTAATCCATTTTGAGTTTATTTTTGTGTATGGTGTTAGAAAGTGTTCTAGTTTCATTCTTTTACAAGTGGTTGACCAGTTTTCCCAGCACCACTTGTTAAAGAGGTTGTCTTTTTTCCATTGTATATCCTTGCCTCCTTTGTCAAAGATAAGGTGTCCATAGGTTCGTGGATTTATCTCTGGGCTTTCTATTCTGTTCCATTGATCTACATTTCTGTCTTTGTGCCAGTACCATACTGTCTTGATGACTGTAGCTTTGTAGTAGAGCCTGAAGTCAGGCAGGTTGGTTCCTCCAGTTCCATTCTTCTTTCTCAAGATTGCTTTGGCTATTCGAGGTTTTTTGTATTTCCATACAAATTGTGAAATTATTTGTTCTAGTTCTGTGAAGAATACCATTGGTAGCTTGGTAGGGATTGCATTGAATCTATAGATTGCTTTGGGTAGTATACTCATTTTCACAGTATTAATTCTTCCAATCCACGAAAACGGTATGTTTCTCCATCTATTTTTGTCCTCTTTGATTTCTTTCATCAGTGTTTTATAGTTTTCTATGTATAGGTCTTTTGTTTCTTTAGGTAGATATACTCCTAAGTATTTTAATCTTTTTGTTGCAATAGTGAATGGTATTGTTTTTTAATTTCTCTTTCTGTTTTCTCATTTTTAGTGTATAGGAAAGCAAGGGATTTCTGTGTGTTAATTTTATATCCTGCAACTTCACTATATGTATTGATCAGCTCTAGTAATTTTCTGGTAGAGTCTTTAGGGTTTTCTATGTAGAGGATCATGTCATCTGCAAACAGCGAGAGTTTCAGTTCTTCTTTTCCTATCTGGATTCCTTTTATTTCTTTTTCTGCTCTGATTGCTGTGTCCAAAACTACATTGAATAGTATTGGTGAGAGTGGGCACCCTTGTCTTGTTCCTGAATTTAGGGGAAATGCTTTCAATGATGCTACTTTTCAACTCTGGTTTTAAGGTCAAAGACTGGGGTATTATAGGAAATTCTGATGCCTCATCTATAGAACCAGAAATTCTCTTTCAATTAGTTGGGATGCAGCCAAATCATTGGTTGTTTTTAATAAGTCCTAGAGAAATAGGAATGAGGAACCAGGATCAGGATCACAGTTAAAAATGGTTGTATCTTAAACTAAGTGATCAAATCTCAATGACTGTCATGCATCATCTGACTCTTAACCACTACTGAAAAAGTTGAAACCGTATTCGACACAAACTCAGCAGAAAAACGCAAGTTCAGTTCAGTTCCGTCACTCAGTCATGTCCGACTCTTTGCGACCTCATAGATTGCAGCACGCCAGGCTTCCCTGTCCACCACCAACTCCCAAAGCTTGTTCAAACTCGTGTCTATTGAGTTGGTGACGCCTCAAAAAAAAGGTGATGCCTTGAAAAAAGGAAAAACGTATATTTACTTGCTTTTGATAATGCAAAACATCTAGATTTTTTCTGATGTAAATAGTAGATTATTTTACTTCATACTTTTCAAAGTTATTTTCATGAACCGATTGTCATTATCATGTGTAACACACCTCTTTTTTTTTTCCTCCTTAACTATTAAATATAAGTGTGAAAAAAGGAGGAAAATGGACATCCAAATGGACAAAGTTATTATTTTCATTTTTTCTTTATAAAACAAAGTCTTGTTGAGGGTTCTCCTCTCTTTGGGGATCCATTTACTATGTATGTAGAGGAAGTATAGGGTATAGAATTAATTTTACACAAATACTTCCATTTCTATTTCTTTACACAGGCACTCATACACAAACAATTTATATATGAGCATTTCTATAAAAAACAAAGTATAATCAGTACTATGTACCTAACTTAGATGTGTGCTTCATCTGTGGTTTATAGTAGCTGTGCCTCAAATACTGGCACTTTCCTTTTTGGTGTTGAGTAATCAAAGCAACTTAGAGGGACAATTGAATTTATTACACTTCTGCATTTTTAGTAACACCTGGGCCTTTGCTTCCTTGTTGAAAATGAAAAGTTCCCAATGCCAGATTGTGTGGGATGAGTTGTAGGAAAAGTGACTCTTTTTACTCATCACTCAGTGAATAATGACACCAATGATGTGAATATTAGTGGCACCTGAAAGAATAATGACCCTTCCTCATGCCTCCCTCACTGCCCAGGGAAACTATGTGCCCACAGCTTCTGGGGAACTTCCAGTTTCATAGCACAACCTGAAATTAGGGTACATCCAGGTTGTAAAAAAAAACTGAAATCCTACACTGCTACATTCCATTACAGGGAAAAATAAGTCTGCTTAAGAATTTCTATAATTTGTGTTTAATTCACTCTCTCTGTTTATTATCTTTAGGTCCTTTCAGTTCTGGCTTTTTGGAGATGCATTTTTGATGCCTTCAGTTAGACAGAAATAGAAGGCCTTTCTTGCTCTTCTCACTTCCACCTCAGTCCATAACTCTCAAAAGATAAATAAATCCATGTGTCAATCATGAGTTTGCCTAATTGTTGAATGAAACTATTTATTTTCTCTATCAAGCTCTTAAATTCTATTAGGAACCATAGTTATATATACCAAGATGGATAAATAGGAGCTAATTTAATAGAAAAGCATAAATATATATATTTAGGGTGCTTATTGATATCTCAAAACAGAATAAGCTCAGTTAATTTTTGCCTTAATGCTATGAATTAGATAGCTAAGATAGTTTAAATCCCATTCATATACTCTAGCATCTTTGCTCAGATGTTCATATTTAACCTTTGTCCTACCTTTCTTTGCTAGAAAAAAAAAAAGAAAAGAGCTTTAAAAAAAAAAGAGAGAGAGAGACTCACAGAAAATGAGTGAATGAATCACTCACTTCTATAATTTTCTTGTATCTTTGTTTTTTTATTTAAATTAGAAAACTACTTTTCATCTTTCTACTGCCTTTTACTTAAAAAAAAAAAAACAACACTCAAGTGTTTGATTTAAATGAGGTTTAAGTTAACCACTTTCAAGGAGATATATTTGAAGTGATGTATTTGAGTCATCTCAATCCCTTCTCCCAAGTCTCAGATACAATTGAGGTGTCTTTAATTGTTTAAGTGAAAGGAAACTTCTTAAGAGACAAAAATGACTTAGGTGGACGTCTTGAACTGTTTTGAAAAAAAGTACAGGGTTCTAGAATCAGACAGACCTGGCTGAGTCACCTTTGAAGGGACCTTGTTATTCCTTTACCTCATTTCTCTTGTTCTGTCATGAGATTATATCTAACTAGAGAGCATATAGAGTATGTACAAAGTGCTGCTGCTGCTAAGTCTCTTCAGTCATATCTGACTCTGTGCGACCCCATAGACAGCAGCCCACCAGGCTCCCCCGTCCCTGGGATTCTCCAGGCAAGAACACTTGGAGTGGGTTGCCATTTCCTTCTCCAATGCATGAAAGTGGAAAGTGAAAGTGAAGTCACTCAGTCGTGTCTGACTCTTAGCGACCCCATGGACTGCAGCCCACCAGGCTCTTCCATCCATGGGATTTTCCAGGCAAGAGTACGGGAGTGGGTTGCCATTGCCTTTTCCATGTACAAAGTAGGTCCTCATTAAAAATGAGAATTTCGTTTTTCATTTATTTTACCCCTTTTCAATGAAAATGCTGAAGTCATTTTCATTTAATATCTTGCTGATGCCTTTACTTCTAAGAGACAGAGGTTATGCTAATAACATATGTTCAAGAAATATGACTTGATTCTTTAGTATCAGTCAGTAACTGCTTCAATAGAATAGATATTCAGTGATCTGAAATTGTCACTAGAGTCAAAGAACCAAAGTAATGCCATGAAATAAAAATTTCAGATCAAGGGCTTCATTCTTTTCAAGCAAAACCTATAGATTCTTGGCCCTGAATATCTTCAGAAGAAACCACTCTATATCCAGTTAAATGACCAGTAACAGCTCTTTTAAACTGGCTTATGGAATTTAACTGAAGACATTCATTTTTCATTGGTAGGGGTGAGTGGTTCTGTAAACAGAGAAGAACCCCAAAGAGAAAACTTGTGTTAGATCGAGTGTCTGGGTGAAGGAGGTAGGTGTCTCCTAGACTTACTTTGAGGGGAACCAATCCAGATATATTATCTGTCTAAAAACAGTGTCTCACCACTGTCAGTGTCTGGAGCTGCTCAAAAAACATGGAAGATTTGTCATAAAATCTGAAATAGAAGGTGTAGTCTCTGGCTTCAGAATGTACCCTGGCATGCAATGACCATCTCAGCATCTGGTTAGTAAATTACCTTAGCAGAAAACACTCTTTTGTTGACAAATGGTCTAGCTACTTTCTTAGTGAGACTGGAGCATGAGAAACTTCTGGAAACGTAGTTTTTGTTCACTCCCTAAATATGGAAATTTGGTGAAAAGCCCTCTAATCCAGGTGGAATTATGCACCAAGTATTATTATAAACAAAGTCAATGGTTCTCTTCATGTCTTTTCTTTAAAAGCAGGACTAAGCTTGAGAACCGAAGTTTTAAAAATTATTTTCTTGGATTTTATTAACATCAAAATCAATAAGAAGCAAATCTTGTATTGCAGTCTTACTAAAATAAATTTAAATGATTATATCTCTAAGTTGAACCATTGAGTATTTCAAGATATATTTTTCCATGATACTATCTTCAGTTCAGTTCAGTCACTCGGTCATGTCCAACTCTTTGCAACCCCATGGACTGCATCACACCAGGCTTCCCTGTCCATCACCAAATCTCAAAGCTTGCTCAAACTCATTCCCATTGAGTCAGTGATGCCATCCAACCATCTCATCCTCTGCCGTCTCCTTGTCCTCCTGTCTTCAATCTGTCCCAGCATCAGGGTCTTTTCAAATGAGTCAGTTGTTTTACATCAGGTGGCTGAAGTATTGGAGTTTCAGCTTCAGAATCAGTCCTTCCAATGAATATTCAGGACTGATTTCCTTTACAACTGACTGACTTGATCTTCTTGCTGCCCAAGGGACTCTCAAGAGTCTTTTTGAACACCACATTTCAAAAGCATCAGTTCTTCGGTACTCAGCTTTCTTTATAGTCCAACTCTCATATTCATACATGACTACTGGAAAAACCATAGCTTTGACTAGATGGACCTTTGTTGGCAAAGTAATGTCTCTGCTTTTTAATATGCTATCTAGGTTGGTCATCGCTTTTCTTTCAAGGAGCAAGCATCTTTTAATTTCATGGCTGCCATCACCATCTGCGGTGATTTTGGAGCCCCCCAAAATAAAGTCTGTCATTGTTTCCACTGTTTCCCCATTTATTTGCCATGAAGTGATGGGACTGGATGCCATGATCTTAGTTTTCTGAATGTTTAGTTGTAAGGCAACTTTTTCATTCTGCTCTGAATCAATTTCATCAAGAGGCTCTTTAGTTCTTTGCTTTCTGCAATAAGGGTGGTGTCATCTGCATATCTGAGGTTATTGCTATTTCTTCTGGCAATCTTGATTCCAGCTTGTGCTTCAACCAGTCTGGCATTTTGCATGATGTACTCTGCATATAAGTTAAATAAGCAGGGTGATAACACACAGCCTTGATGTACTCCTTTCCCAATTCAGAACCAGTCTGTTGCTCCATGTCCGATTCTAACTGTTGCTTCTTGACCTGCTAACAGATTTCTCAAGGGGCAGGTGAGGTGGTCTGGAATTCCCATCTCTTAAAGAATTTTCAAGTTTGTTGTGATCCACACAGTCAAAGGCTTTGGCGTAGTCAATAAAGCAGAAATAGATGTTTTTCTGGAACTCTTGCCTTTTTGATGGTCCAAGCAATGTTTGCAATTTGATCTCTGGTTCCTCTGCCTTTTCTAAATCCGGTTTCAACATCTGGAAGTTCATGATTCACATACTGATGCTATCTTACCTTGGACAATTCTTTCCTAAGGTAGCAGCATGGGAAAATTAATGCCTACTTCATATTTGAACTATTTCAATATCAAAATATAAAGAAAATAAAGTTGGAACAGCAAAAAGTTCACTTAACTAAAAAATGTTAGAATTTGAAAAGAACTCAGATGTCCTCTATTCTAGCCTTTTTATAATATGGACAAGGATATAACAATATCAGTTCTAAGCAGTTTTAGAAACTTTTCAAGATTATATAAATTCCTCAAGACTTTGTTTTCTTACTCTAAATCTAGTGTTTCTTCACTTATCAGGGTTCATCTTCACATTTACAGAATAGTAAAAGGATTGATAGGACTGGAATATAAGGGACTTATGGGAGATGATAAGGCTAGAAAGGCAGATATATAAAAATGTGTAGGTCCTTCAATGGGAGGCTTACTAGTTGGGAATTTGTTCGTTAAGTAACAAGGATCTGTGAGACAAATTGTGAAAACTTGATCAGAGGGTTATCAAGAAACCCACAGGACATTCTTAGATGTATGCATTTACGCTCTGCCTGTGAAGCTCAGGAAATGATTTACCACTAATTTCACACCTTATGCTGGAGTAAATTTGTCTTTTTGCATAGTGTCTGGGTACCATGACTGTAAAGAACACTCTTAGAGATACAGAGGGAAACTACATTCTCCAGGACTGAATAGCATGATATATTCAGAGAAGGGAAAAAATTTATGTAAACCTGTCTCTTTCTCTACCTAGTTCTCTTTATTAAGACTGAGGTTCCACTTCCAAAAGCAAAAAAAATAAGGTCAAATACCTATAATTTATTACAGAGTGCTATGAGAAAGGCAGTAGAATAAGGACTGACTAGGAGGGCAGTTGTGAGGTACCAATGAGAGAATGTATAGGAACGCATCTAGTCTAGTTAGGGTCCACAGCAGAAATCCCAATGATTTTGTCAGAGTATGAATTTATTTAAAGTTAGTGTAATTTATGGAAGTAGCATCAATATAAACTTTCAGTCCTTCTGGCTCTAAAAAACATTGTAATCACCAAAGAAGTTGACCCCAAAAGGAAAGATTAAGAACTTTCTGCTTTAAAAATCTTAAACCGGACGGATTATTTTATGCTCTGAAACCTGTAATGACGTGGGTATCTGAGAGTTAACCATGGGTCAAAGAAATAGAAACTTTGCAATTTCACTTCACCTAAACTAATATTCTGTTACCATTAGTCTTTTAAATTAAAAAAAATCAGCTTGCTAAGTAAGAACATGATTGTGCAAGGAAGCATTTCATATAAGAAAACTCTTTTTTTTCTATGGCTATTATTTTACATCTCAGAATCTTAAATATATTCCTAAGAATTATAAAAGAGTAAATGGTGTTTTTGCTTCTGGTTATGATATAGGAAGTCACAGGAAATAATTGTTTTCATCCTAACAACCAATGGAAGCTCAATAACCTTCACAAACACATTTTTTTTTAATCCTTCAGTGAGCTATGAATGCAATGAAACCTTAGTAAACTAATTTTTAGAAAAATGACAAGCCCGTCACAATAAAGAAGAGTTCCACAGCTGTTTTCATTTCAAGTGAAGTTTCAGAGGAGGAGGAATAAGCCATAGAAAGGGTTAAGGAGAAACAGCTAAACTTTTAATAAACTTTTTTTTTTTAAATCTTTTTTTTAATTTTATGTTTTTTGTCATACATTGATATGAATCAGCCATAGATTTACACGTATTCCCCATCCCGATCCCCCCTCCCACCTCCCTCTCCACCCGATTCCTCTGGGTCTTCCCAGTGCACCAGGCCCGAGCACTTGTCTCATGCATCCCACCTGGGCTGGTGATCTGTTTCACCATAAATAGTATACATGCTGCTCTTTTGAAATATCCCACCCTCACCTTCTCCCACAGAGTTCAAAAGTCTGTTCTGTATTTCTGTGTCTCTTTCTCCGTTTTGCATATAGGGTTATCGTTACCATCTTTCTAAATTCCATATATATGTGTTAGTATGCTGTAATTTAATAAACTTTTAATGGCTGTGCATAGGCTGGCGTGTGAGATTAGATTTCCAAGGAGCCTAAACCACAGAGCAAATTGGCAATCACCACCAAGTATTTCCCCAAAATCTTCACCTAGTGCTTGAGAGTCCTATGCCAGAAAGCTGGGGACAAGGCAGGAGAACTGAGAGAGGTACCCCCTGAGGTACACAGAGCCCCCTCTAAGTCTCCAGCACCCAATGGAGGGAAAGAGGATGATGGGCAGGAGAGATGAAACTCAGGTCTTTCAGTTACTTGGGCTAGGGTAGGACAGATAGGAAAGCTTTGAGATTCTAGCCTTTCATGGCATTTAAAATCGCTGCCTAGTGAGGCTGGGGGATGGCATGGAAAGAGATCTCTAGAGATGAAATCCAGAGAACAAAGTCTTCTTCCCAGTGGATCAAAAAAGGTGGAAGCTGAGCTGTAAGACAGAGGGTTATCATTCGTGGTACTGAGATAGTGGCTTAGTTCTAAGACACAAAGAGAACTCCTAAGTCTCACCGGTGCTTGGACCCTATGCCACGCTGAGAAGAAAGTCTAAATCTTTCCTCAAAACAGGTAAAACCAGTGGTGAAAGTCAGCCTGGCTCAACAGCATATCACACCAATGTAGTCTTCCACTCTTACATCCAAACAAAAAAGGGGGAATAACCGTTTTTTGGAACTTAATATTACTTTAGGCTATTCTATTCTTTTATGCAAAACATACTTCATATAATAAAAACTGGAAGGCATTAAAAAGGAAGATAATGGGACCCATGCTCAATAAAGGGAAAGGACAATAGAAGTGACATAAGGATGACCCAGATCTTGCTTTTATCAAATAGGGACTTTCAGATAGTCAGGACAAAACTGATAAAAGGCAATCTGTTATACTCAAATGTGGTGAATCTCATAATAGATTTAAAGTAATTAACATATGGGACAGGATAATTTAATTGTCAGAGAAATACAGGGAAGATTCGATTCAAAGGTATGATTTCAGTTTTGCCTTGTGCAATATTTTAAAACAAAAGAAGCAGCAAAGAAAAGCATTCCAAGAAAGTGGAATAAAGAGTACAGAGATAAGCAGCCAAGAAAGAGTATTGCATGTCTGTAAAGCAGTGAGAATTTCCAAATAGTAGAAATTGATAATTCTAGGGATGAAGGCAGGGAAAATTCATGGACACATGACCATGTCAATGAAAGTTTCATTGACATGGAAATCTGTGCTCCGAAGAACCCCATGCTTCGTTTAATGTTTTGCTGTGGCCAAGTAGGAATTCTTAACCTTTGAATAAGGATCATTACACTTTTATTTTGCATTGAAATCTCCAAACTTTACATAATCTGGAGATTTCAATGCAAAATAAAAGTGTAATGATCCTTGAGTAGAGGTGGCCAGTCTTGAGTAGAGGTGGCTATCAGGAGGAGATGTTAGGATTGGATTATGACGGGCTTTGAATACACTGTTGCATGAGTTAAGGTAATCATATGCTGCAGCTCCTCCAGAATGGGCCCAGCTTATACTGCTGACTCACCCAATTTTTACTGGAGTCTCCTGTCACTTTAGAGTGTCCTATTTTGAGCACACATTGTATGACCACACTGTGCTGTGCCAGGAACTAAGGGTATTTTTAAACAGGGATGTGTTTAGAGTATACATGTCTTTCAAGCAAACTTCCTAGATGTCAATGTGAAGAGTAGATTTATGTATGAGCAGTTAGGAGGCTTTTGTAAGACACAGATAGTAGTGCCCTAAACCAAAGCAAGGGCTGAGGGGAAAGAAAGATGTGGAATATACCAGATTTGGTAAATTTTTGAATGTGAACTATAATGGAAAAAGAAGGATCGAGGATGACATCCAGGTTTCAAATTTGAAAGATCAATGGAAGATGATGCTCTTGTACAAGGTTTGAAGGAAAAGCAAAGAGAAAATTTGGACCACAGTGGCATATACGCACTGCTATATTTAAAATAGACCTACTGTGTAGTATAGGGAACTTTGCTCAATAGTCTGTAATAACCTAAGTGAGAAAAAAGAGTTTGAAAAAGAATATGTATATGTGGGAAAAAAAGAAAGAAAAAGAAACATCACTTAGAACAAGATAATTCTCCCCAAAGGACTCAGTTATTTTCTTCCAGGAATTTAAAGAGAGGCCAAGAATTTATATAAAATTATTTAGTGTTTTCATTTCAAAAACATATGACTGCACTGAATGAAGTAAGTCAGACAGAGAAGGTGAAATATTGTATGACATCCCTTATATATGGAATCTAAAAAGAAATTGTACAAATGAACTTAATTGCAAAAGAAATTGACTCACAGACTTAGTAAGCAAACTTATGATTTCTGAGGGTGGAAAGGATAGTTAGGGAGTTTGGGATGGACATGTACAGCTGCTGTATTTAAAATGGATAACCAGCAAGGACCATGGAATTCTGCTCAATGTTATGTGGCAGCCTGGATGGGTGGGGGATTTGAGAAAAAATGGATACATGAATATGAATTGCTGAGTCCCTTCACTGTTCACCTGAAACTATCACAACATTGTCAGTTGGCTAGACCCCAGTACAAAATAAAAAGTTAAAAAATTTTTTTTTAAAATTATATGACTATATGCCTTGTTAAAAAAAAATTGATTGGCCAAATGAGTACACAGGTCTGGAATTCAGAATAGAGGTCAAGACCGGAGATGTGAATTTGGGAAGCACTTGAGGCCTGTCTGTTCTCTCCTTGATTTATTTGTGGCTATGGATCCTTGCCTTGTCAAACAGAAATCTGTTTATGACAGGAAATTCCCCCCTGAACTAGGTACATGAGGGTGGAAAAAAGAGGGAGGATCGCAAAGTCTACGCCAAACTCCCTCTTATGTTGGTGCCAAGTGTAAGAGATTTCCAAACGTCACATTGCTGAGTGTCTATATTAGTCTTTTTATCTTTTCTGTCTTCCGATTTATTTTACTACACAGACTGTGTATGTTGTCAATAACTGTCTTAGAGCTGTTTTGGATTTTCTTTTGCCCTGAAGCATGCTTCTTATTCCCCCCCCCCCCCCCCTTTGCTTTATAACCCACTGCTTTAATCTTAGATTTACCACGTTTCTTTGTCTTTACTTGTTTCCACTTATCTTAAATTTTCCTTTACTCCTTTAAAAGAAAAAGAGAAATTTTAAATGCTCCTATGAATGTCAGCTTCCAAGTTTTTTTTTTTTTTATTTTAATTGAAATTTTTGAGATACTTGTACATGTAAATGCAGTTGTAAAAACTAATACAGAGTTCTACAATCTCACATGGTTTCACTGGAAAATTTTACCAAACATTTAAAGAAAAATTAATAGAGGGGGATTATGCCAACATGATTAAGAGGATTTGCAAAAAACAGCTAATACGATATTTACATTAATGATAGTAAAAGAATGAATGTTTTCTCCTAAGATTAAAAACTAGGCAAGGCTGTATGTTCTTGTCATTTTTATTCAACACAGTACTGAAAATTCTAGTTACTGTAATATGATAATAAAAGAAATAAAATACAAACAGGTTAACTATCTAGAAAAACCCAAGAAATCTACTCAAAAAGTTGAAAACAAAACCAAAAAAAGAAAAAACCTCCTAGAACTCATATAAAGAATCAATAAGCTTGAATATTTGTTTGTAGAAAGTCTCTCTCTTTTTTTTTTTAAATTTAAAATTACAGATCCAGAATTTACTTACAGGGCAGCAATGGAGAAACAGACATAGAGAACAGACTTACGGACATGGGAGAGGGGAGGAAAGGATGAGATGTATGGAAAAAGTAACATGAAAACTTATAATACCATATGTAAAATAGACAGCCAAGGGGAGAGAATTTGCTGTATGGCTAAGAAAATTCAAACAGGGGCTCTGTAGCAACCTGGAGGGGTGGGATGGTGAAGGAGATGGGAGGGAAGTTCAAAAGGGAGATGATATATGCATACCTCTGGCTGATTCAAGTTGAGGTTTGACAGAAAGCAACAAAATTCTGTAAAGCAATTATCTTTCAATGAAAAATAAATAAATTAAAAAAATTACAGATTCAATTACTTTATTGATTATAGAGCTATTCAGATGACCTATTTCATCTTGCTTGAGTTTTGATAGTTTGTGTATTCAAGGAATTAGTCAACTTAAATTGACTAATTTAATTATTTAATCAATTTAGTAGTCACTTGGTTCTAAGTTTTTGAATTTATGAGTATAAAGCTGGTCAAAATATTCCTTTATTACCTTTTAAATGGCTGTTGAATCTACAATGGTATTCTGTATTTAACTCCTCTGTATTTAACTTGGTTATTTATGTCTTTTCTGTTTTTGTCAGTCTTGCTAGAAGTTTATTGATTTTGTTGATTTTTCTCAAAGAACAAGCCCTTTGTTTTATTGAATGAACTTCTCTATTGTATCCTATTTTGATAATTTTTATTTTTTTCTCTTTATCATTCCCTTTAGGTTTATTTTGCTCTTCTTTTTCCAATTCTAAAGATATTAGATCTAATATAATAGATATTATATTATATTAATAATATAATAGATTATCTATTAGAAATCTTTCCTCATTTCTAGTATAAGCATTTGATGCAATATACTTCCCTCTCAACACAGCTTTGGTAATATAAGATGTATTTTGATGCATTATGTTTTAATTTTCATTTGATGTATCTTTAACTTCATTGATCCAGGGACTGTTAGCAATGTGTTATTAAATTTCCATGTGTTTAGGAACTTTTTCTGTTGTTCATTTCTAATTAATTCCATGATGGTCAAGGAATACTCTGTTTTATTTAAATTATCTTAAATTTGTTGAGCTTTGTTTTGTGGCTCAGGATATGGTCTGTCTTGATGAATGATTCATGGGCACTGAGAGTATTCTGCTGTTAAGGTGGGTGTTCTATATATGTAAATTAGACCTTATTAGTTGAATGTTTTCTTCAGGGTTTTTACATTCTTGCTTTTTTCCATTAGCTCCTTTAGTTGCTAAGAGGAGACTCTGAAGTCCCAACTAAAACTGAAGGTCCATCTATTTATTTTTCCAGCTCCATCAATTTTCCTACATATATTTTGAGGGTCTGTTGTTTTGTGCATAAACATTCAAGATCATTATTTTTCTGATGGATTGTCTCTTTTATCATTATGTAATATGGCTCATTGTCTCTAATAATTTCTTTGGCTCTGAAGGCTACTTTATCATGTATTACTATAGCCACTCATATTTTCTTTTCATTATATTTGCAAGATATCTTTTTTGGTATACCTCTTCCACTGAATTTCAACAGCATAAAAATGGGTTGTATTATTTATCCATTCTATTAATCTCAGCCTTTTGACTGATATATTTAAAATATTTATGTTTAATATAATTATTCTTAAGTTTAGATTTAAGTCTTCCATTTTATGATTTGTTTCACATTTGTTTCTTTAGGATCACATTCTTCTGTTTCTTCCTTCTTGTCTTTCTGCAGATTACTTGAACTTAAAGAATCTATTTTGATTTATATTTATGGTATTTTGTAGTGCATTTTTAAATATATTTTTAAAAGTATTGCTCTAGATATAACCATATACACTTACTTGTAATAGTTATTGGTAACAACATCTTAACCCTTCAAGTGAAATGTGGGCATCTTAATGGTTTTGCCTGCTCATCTCACAGTATCTTTTGATGGAAGGAGGAGTCTCAGAAATGACAGTGCTCCTGGTTGCTTTTTACTGGTAAGACTCCCAATTCATCCCCCTTGCTGGTGGTGTCAAGCTTGCCTAATGTTGTCAGACAGATTTGCACTTGACCTAAAAGAAAAATGGGCCTACCTAGGCTGCCTTCTTTTGGTAGGTTGAAGGAAGGGAAATGCAGGGTCTGGGTGACCTTCTTTTGTTGGTTTTGAGTTCATTGTGCTGTTCCTGTAGCCTTGGAATTCCAGGCCAGTTTACCTTCTGTAGGGTGTTCAAGGCATTTGGGGCCTGATCAGAGAAGTAGCTTTATCCAGAGCAGAGTTGTTGAGGAAGCTTCAGGAAGAGATGAATTATGTGTTGGCTTCAAAGGGGGTGGTGGTCATGGGGATACACAGCACAGAAAGGTGACTGACCTTCAGCCACCTAAATGATGCACTTTGAAATCATCACCCAATCAGGCTCCTATGGTACCCATGACCTGACTGTGTTCAGTGGGGAAACTAAGGGTGACTTTGGCTTGAGGACTCTCAGAAAGCTATTGTGAGTCTTTCTTAGATTGCTAGGCATCCAGGCACCTCCACTCAAACTTATTTCCCTCTCTGCTTTCCTTGGATGAGCCCTGGGATGTGATGAGCTTCTAGCCTTACTTGATTCACTTCCTTATTTCCTTTCACTCAGGCACTTTCTTTAATGAGAATTTAACACCATCCTGGGATTAAATTTTATCACAGTCCTCTGATTCTGGGAGGATTCACACAAAAGATGAAAGGGATCTATGAAGTCAGCAGTTGAGATAAAAGGTGTTTCACCTAGGCATTATGCCAGAGTGCATCTGGATGCTCCATACACAGCAGAAGAAATCCGGTTGAGTTTCCCCTGCTCCCAGGAGCTGATCTGAACAGGACAATATTCTCCATCTCTTGTAAATCTCAGATCACTCACATTTTCTCCCCATGTGAGAGCCCTCATCTTTGGAAGGTCAACTCTCTCACCATTCTGAACCTAGGTTTCTGATTAAAAAAGGCAGGTTTCCATAAAAGTTGGTTTTTACAAGGGTGTGGTCATGGGAAGATGATAATAGCATTTTCATTCTCTGGGACTTCCTGCCATTACAAGTCCATTGCAGAATATGACTCATCTCTGAAAATTTCAGACCTTCACTCTCATGGCTGGAGGTATAGAATCAGCCTTCTCTATGAATTCTCTGATGTTCCTGGGTAGCTCAAACAGTGAAGAATCTGCCTGCAGTGAAGGGGACCTGGGTTCAATCCCTGGGTTGGGAAGATTCCCTGGAGAAGGGCGTGGTAACCCACTCCAGCATTCTTGCCTGAAGAATCCCATGGACAAGAGGAGCTTGGTGGGCTACAGTCCATGGAGTCACAAAGAGTCCGACATGACTGAATTACTACACTTTCACGAATTCCCTAGGCTGAACAGACCGGGTTTGTTTCATGTCTACTTCTTGAATGAGACATGAATCTTCACAGCTAGTCTCCAAGATTTCTTGGACAAACCTCAAATAATTTTGAACCAATTCCTCTATCTATTTATTCTCTATCCTGGATTTGAAAGAAAGGTTAGATTTATAATGTAATTGACTTGGAAATGATTTCCCTCCATCCGGTTCTTCTTTGGTTTGCAGATGTTAGTAATATTTTGTTGTTACTGTTGTTTTTCTGTACCATTGTGAACTAAAAGAAAATAGAATCTCTTAATTCCCAAAGACAATAACAACAAAAGATAGATCTACCCAAGACCTGTGCTTTTAAAAATTATTTTTGTGACAAGAAAATATAGGCACTATTTCCAGAAGCACCAAAATCATTTGACAGTTGGGAAAATTTCAGGAAGAAGTGAATTATTAAAAGAGTTGGGAAGAACAATCTTTTGTTGTTGTGGTTTTGGTTCAAAACAAAGGGCAATTCCATTGCTCTGTGTTTATGCAGCAAAATGATTTATTTTGTTCTTAAAATTTTGGTTTAAGATTTAATGAATCAATGCTTTATTGAAATACAGGTAAATATTTTACTATACAAGATTTTTTTATGCAACAACATGGATGAATTTCAGAAACATAATATTGTAAAAGAAGTTAAACATAAAAAAATAGAATTATTAAGATTTCACCTCTAACAAAGTACAAAACCAAAGTTAATCTGTGCTCTTAGTAGTCATAGTAGCTGTTATCCTTGAAGGGAACAGCACAGAAATAGGGGCAGGAATAAATGCTTTGTTCATTGATTTTGGTGCTGATTACAGAGATATATTTAATTCATGAAACATTTATCAATCTATAAACTTATGCACACTTGTATTTAAGAACACTGTATTCCAAAAAATATTTAAATAAGAACATACTAATCTAAAATACAGAAATCACAATAAAAAATTTTTTTTAAATATCCAAAAAACAAAAAACCCAAGACCTTTAATTTCATGACCCAGAAATGGTCACTTCATTTTTTGACTTTTTTTTTTTTTTAATTTTAAGACTTTACAATTTTTGTAAAGTTAAAAAATTAATGTAAGGATGCTGTAAAAATTAAAATGAAAAAATATATTTAGTAAAAAGCAATCATTTCCACTTACCTCCTCCCTCCCCAGTATAAAGAATCTTTCACTCTTCCTCACATCCTTAGCTTATACCTCTATCATCAGTATTCTTGCCTGGAGAATTCCATGGACAGAGGAGTCTGGCAGACTACAGTCCATGGGAATGCAACAAGTCAGATACTACTGAGCAACTAATACTTTTTACCTTATCATGTAGGCCATTTTATATCCTTTACTTCTTAACTTTTTTTTAAAAGAGGGGTATAGTTGCTTTACAATATCATGTTAGTTTCTGCTGTACAAAGAAATGAATCAGCTGTATGTATTCATGCATCTCCTCCCTCTTGGACCACCTCCCTCCCCAGCTCACACTCATCTAGGTCACCACAGAGCACCAAGCTGATACTTGTGCTTTATGGTAAGTTGTAACTAGTTATCTGTTTAGCACATCGACTGTGTGGATCACTATAAACTGTGGAAAATTCTGAAAGAGATGGGAATACCAGACCACCTGACCTGCCTCTTGAGAAACCTGTATGCAGGTCAGGAAGCAACAGTTAGAACTGGACATGGAACAACAGACTGGTTTCAAATAGGAAAAGGAGTACATCAAGGCTGTATATTGTCACCCTGCTTATTTAACTTATATGCAGAGTACATCATGAGAAACGCTGGGCTGGAAGAAGCACAAGCTGGAATCAAGATTGCCGGGAGAAATATCAATAACCTCAGATATGCAGATAACACCACCCTTATGGCAGAGAGTGAAGAGGAACTGAAAAGCCTCTTGATGAAAGTGAAAGAGGAGAGTGAAAAAGTTGGCTTAAAGCTTAACGTTCAGAAAACTAAGATCATGGCATTTGGTCCCATCATTTCATGGGAAATAGATGGGGAGACAGTGAAAACAGTGTCAGACTTTTATTTTTGGGGGCTCCAAAATCACTGCAGATGGTGACTGCAGCCATGAAATTAAAAGACACTTACTCCTTGGAAGGAAAGTTATGACCAACCTAGATAGCATATTAAAAAGCGGAGACATTACTTTGCCAACAAAGGTCCATCTGGTCAAGGCTATGGTTTTTCCAGTGGTCATGTATGGATGTGAGAGTTGGACTGTGAAGAAAGCTGAGCACCGAAGAATTGATGCTTTTGAACTGTGGTGTTGGAGAAGACTCTTGAGAGTCCCTTGGACTGCAAGGAGATCCAACCAGTCCATCCTAAAGGAGATCAGTCCTGGGTGTTCATTGGAAGGACTGATGCTGAAGCTGAAACTCCAATATTTTGGCCGCCTCATGTGAAGAGTTGACTCGTTGGAAAAGACCCTGATTCTGGGAGGGATTGGGGGCAGGAGGAGAAGGGGACAACAGAGGATGAGATGGCTGGATGGCATCACCGACTCGATGGGCATGAGTTTGAGTAAACTCCGGGAGTTGGTGATGGACAGGGAGGCCTGGCGTGCTGCGATTCATGGGGTCGCAAAGAATAGGACACGACTGAGCGACTGAACTGACTGACTGACTGATTGAGTGTATATATATCTGATAGTGAAATGAAAGCCAGGTCTGACTCTTTGCGATCCCATAGACTATACAGTCCATGGAATTCTCCAGGCCAGAGTACTGGAGCGGGTAACCTTTCCCTTCTCCAGGGGATCTTCCCAACCCGGGGATCAAACCTAGGTCTCCCGCATTGTAGGCAGATTCTTTCCCAGCTGAGCCACAAGGGAAGCCCTTGTGTATATTATTTCAATCCTACCTCCCAGTTCATCATTCCCTTTTCTTCTTTGCTTCATGTTCACACATCTGTTCTCTACATCTGTGTGTCTATTCCTGCCCTGTAAATAGATTCTTTTGTCATGAGCATGTATTATTAAATATTATTGAAAAAATTATTTTAACTGTTGTATAAAATTTTATAGGATTTGTAAACATTCTGGTTTGAAGTATATATTCTTTTCCTAGTTTCTTTTAACATAAAGATGGGCTCTTATTGAATGGAAATTTCTACCGTATCTCTATTCCTTTTAAATACCTGATATTCTAATAATAGAAATTAATTATTCAGTCACAGGACAGGATAATTTTTAAGACTTTTTGTATATATTGCCAATTATTTTACTCTTAGAGTTACATGAACTTATATATATACCAAGTATATATTTTGAATGAGATGAATATTTCCATATGTATTGAACATTTGCATTTTTTCTTTCATATTTATCAATCTTCTTTTAGGATGTATTTTTCCCATTGGTTATGCTTTTATTTTATTTACTAGCCATTTTTTCTAAGTTTTCTCATTTTTGCTTTTATTTGCCATCCGGGTTTTTGATGAATTACTCTTTGTTATTTTCTTTTATCTCATTCCAAATGTTATCATTCTAACACAAGCTCTGATAAATACACATACACACACACATACACACACACACACAGCCATTCTATTTTCAATGACTTTGTATTATCCCTTTCACTTCATACAAATATTTTTACATAAATTATAATATAAGGCTGTTTTCCTATCTAATAGTAAGATGACTTTCCCAGTATCAGTTAGTGAATAACTATTTTTGTTCACAATTTTTGATCTCACCTTTATTATACATTAAAATATTACTTACAATAGGCTATCTTCTGTTTTATTTATTGTTAATTTTAACCTTGCCATCAGTTCTTCTGCTATATTGTTTTGATTATCATCCATTCTATTACATTTTGTTATCTGATAGGAACAGGAAACTCTACTTTTCTTTTTCAAAAACTTCTTAGTTATTCAAAATTTACTCTCTCTTTCTGAATTTGAATTGAAATTTAAGGAAGCCACTACATTAACTGGGCAGAATTGACATTTTTCACAATTAGCTAGTTTTCCTGTAAATAAATATGATGTAGAAGTATCTTTTTAAACTTATCAGCAAGGGTTAATACTTTATGTGTTTTTGTTGAGTCAAGAGTAGTTCTAAGTGTTTCATATTCTTGTTGCTTTTATATAAATAATGATCTTCTATTATATTTGTTTCCCACAGGATTTTCTTGCCATAGTTTTACACCAGTAGGTACTAATGATTTTGTTCACGAAAAGTTTATTTAGAGAGTATTTTGCTTATATAATATTCATTCTTTTTCTCCCTCCTGTACATCTTTTAGTGCTGAGCATGTGTATTATGTATCCATGTTAAAAAATTATTCTGAGTTTTTGTATTACATGCCTAGAAAATTGTTTCTATAATTGAGAATGAATGACTTCCATGGCAATACATATGACACTGCTTTCTTGTAAATACTTTCAGAAGCAATGAAAATAAATGTCAAATTCCTACAGAAAAAAGACCTATTTTTTTGGTAAGTATAATGATGTGAACTCTCCGAGAATCTTGACTTACTCTAAGTGATCCATCAGAAGCTTTCATAGGTTCCTTTCCAAGTTTGTTATAAGGAGACTTCTAAGACCTTCCTTTAGGGAACCAGATAATTGCTGATTTGGGCTTCTTTTGTGTAGCCAACACTCCTGTTTTTGTCCAAAGAGGATATTTGCAGCTTCAGGGCACTTTGCTTTTCTCACAACCATTGACCTCCATTACCAAACACAAAATCAGATTCTTTAATCATGTTTTTAATAGACTTGTACCTCATTTGTTGGCCAATTAATTGGGAAGGAGGGAGTGACTGTAGTTTTATAGGCTGAGAAACAGAAAACAATTTTACTCAATTATTTAGTAGAAACTGAAATGTCACAAGAGTTTCTGAGAAACCTAATTTTTACAACAACATTCTACCATATGCAACTTCAGAAGATTTCTCAAACTCCAGGGAATGATAAAAAGTATTTTCAATCTTTATAGTTATACCACACTGTTTATTTTTCTTCTTTCTTATGCATTATAATCACAAGCATTGTAGATGGTTATGAAGTCTTGGCTTGACTGGAGCCAAAAACTGCTGAATCATCACATGAATCTTTGCTGCCAAGGTGGGGGTCTTCTTTCTGCGTTTGCATAGATCTTCTAAAATGTCAGACGCCCATTTGAAAAAGTGTACAGAGTTAATACTTTTCCTAAGAAACTTAGTTTTTATTTGTTTGTTTCCCAGTGATTTCCAGTATTTCCAGAAATTTCATTTCTCTCAGATTTCTTGGGATATAGGGACCAAGCAACAAATTAATAACAAATAATATTTATAAGTTATTTTCATATATAATAGAATTGTACTTCTCTAAAATCACCCCCATGTTATGACTCTCAACCCTTTAATGGCTCTGAAAAACTCAGGAATCTCCTATCATCCAATTATAACACACTTCAAAATCAAGAACAGTAGTTCACCTCATAATTCTAAAATTGTCCAGGACTCTAGAGTCCCATCTTACACTGAAAAACTACTACTACTGATAAGTAAAGACTGTGTTCCCTTTTTGTGAAAATTCTTCAAATGTAACAGGAAAATCTATGCTTGTTAAATCTACCATGAGATAGGTGGGGGAAAGTGTCTATAAGCTTTAGTTTACTCACAATTACAAGTACACTCATTCAACATTTAATGAACGCCTATCCTGACTACAGCCATGGAATTAAAAGATGCTTACTCCTTGGAAGAAAAGTTATGACCAACCTAGACAGCATATTAACAAGCAGAGACATTACTTTGCCAACAAAGGTCTGTCTAGTCAAGGCTATGGTTTTTCCAGTAGTCATGTATGGATGTGAGATTGGACTATAAAGAAAGCTAAGCACCAAAGAACTAATTCTTTTGAACTGTGGTGTTGGATAAGACTCTTGAGAGTCCCTTGGACTGCTGGGAGATCCAACCAGTCCATCCTAAAGAAAATAAGTCCTGAATATTCATTGGAAGGACTGATGCTGAAGCTGAAACTCCAATACTTTGGCCACCTGATGTGAAGAACTGACTCATTTGAAAAGACCGTGATGGTGGGACGACAGAGAGGGAGATGGTTGGATGGCATCACCGACTCAATGGACATGAGTTTGAGTAAACTCTGGGAGTTGGTGATGGACAGGGAGGCCTGGCGTGATGCAGTCCATGGGGTCGCAGAGTCCAGACACAACTGAGCAACTGAACTGACTGACTGATCCTACTTAAGCCTGAATTTAAAAAAAAAATGAATCACAAAGACCTAATATATAGGTTATTGTGTGCTCTTGTAGGCTGAGAAAAATAACTGACAGAAGTGGAGTTGTATACACAAGTTTGATGTCTTCCAGAATCAAAACATAGGTGTAAGTGAAGCAGGGCTGCCATAAAAGACCATAAAGACAAAGGGGCTGTTCCAGAGACCTGTTCAATAAAGTTGCCACCTGAGAAGACTTTGTGCAGCAGCTGCATGCATGGCTAATGACCCATGAAATCATGGACCTTGACAAAGTAAACAGTTTCTTAAAGGATCTCCAAAAGAATAGACTGACTTCTTTAACTCTTGTAACTAAAAGCAGAATTTGAGGTGGTATAACATTACCTGAATAAGTATGAGTTAGGACCTTCTTGGAATGTAGCTTGTACTTCTCAGGAATCTTTTGTCAAATACCCCAGGTGAAGAACATATTCATATCTGAGCCTATTTCACCTACAGAGAATTTGTTGTCATGATCCAGTCGCCTAAAGTATTCCCTTCTGTAAGAGTGGTTACGAGATGAAAGAGACATCAAATTACTGGCATGACCCTGAAATTACCCCTTTGCCACTGCTACTTCCCACCCCCAGTCTGGACAACTCAGCAGAACAGTGACTCAAGTCTGCAGCCCCTTCCTCATGAAATGGCCTAGCAACCAAAATCCTACTAGGACATTAAGTATCATTTAATCATAGTTTTCCTTGGAGGAAAAAATTAAGTGATTATAAGTCTATTTCTTACTAGTTCCCATTCTCTCTTTTTCATCCCTTCTCTCCTTCCTTTCCTTTTTGTTCATTCTTTAAGCACTCATGTCTGTCTGATATGGTCAGAAATGCTGCTTAGGGGCTGGGGGTATCTGTTAGGATGCAGAGAAGTGGAGGAAAAAATTTTTTTCCAATTATATAAAAGTATTAAAAAGATGACTAAATTTTGGTTTTATTCATTCCATTCCACAACATTCATCCAGGGAGACAGATATAAAGCAAAACAAGCAAAAACATCTATAAGCAGAAAAAGTAATAGTTCTCTGAGCACATAGAATGTACTATGATCACTAGTCAGGTAGGCAATTCGATCACCAATTTTTTTTTTAAACCCTTGCCTGAATTGTGTGAAGGTGAGAATATCTGATTCTACATTTGTTATCATCCCAGTGTAGCCATCACCAGTATATTCGTTTTATTCATTTATTTAATAAGTTTTACTACAGCCCTTATGGACAACGCCACTGCTTGGGGCTGTGGGAATACTGAGATTTTAATTAAGGACAGAGCCTGGGAATTAAAATAGGCAAAGGACAAGCAGGCAAGTAACCACCACTAAGACAAGGACGTGCAGAATGCCAATCACAGGCGTGGTAAAATATATCATTCTGAAGTTTAGGAATGTAGAGTTGCACATAGGATATAATCTATGGTGACATCCCCTGGACCATTCTTGCCCTGACCCTTCACTCACCCTTGTCCCTCTCAACTTTTCTCTGATCACTACCCCCAGGGCTCTTTTGCAAATTACATCTTGCTCCTTCTTGTATTTTTTGCTCCTGAACCCCAATTTTCTTACTCTCACCTAAATTGTCTTGCATAGGGAATAAACAAATTCTTGCCAATATGATACCAGGCAAGAATGGATTAATCTGTCACAGCTGCGAGGTAATGCTTTTCAACAGACATTTTGAAGGTACTGTCCCAAAGGAATAGTGAGAAATTTTCCGGTAACACCACAGGCTGGTGGTAGAAATATTTTTGGATAAGTCGGTCGATGTCTTTTAAATCTTACCACATAAGCAAACCACTTTCTCTGCCATCGTGTAGGGCCATTCCTCCAAGGATATTTGCCTTTTAAAAAACTAAGAAATTTAACTGTAGAAGACTGTTATTTAATGCAAACTTAGTTGTGATCCCACCCACAAATTACCCCCAACAGTTTCCCGTAGGCACCCACAGTCTAGCCCTGCTTATTTTATGTCTTTGGAAAAGCCAAAAGTGACCTGTAATTACAAGCAAACATCACTAGTGTGTGCTTGTGTTAAGTGTTTCTCTTACACTTTGAAAAGAATAATTGTATCATTAAAGCAATTCCTTTGGATGGTAAAGACTTAGATTTTTTATTTCTCAGACAGTAGCAGCCTGATGAAACATAGGCCCCACCCGTCTCAGACTCTTCCTGGAGCAGGGACATCTAGACTTAGGTCCAGGTGTCCTACATAATCACCATAATATTTTTTCACTCCCTCCCTACAGCCACCGTCTCCAAAAATTTCTTAATATCACATGTTTGGTTTATAAAAATCAAGAAAATGAAACAGAATTTCGTGTTGAATATTTAGAAGAATTTCCTAATACCTTTGAGAAAATTTCAGTGCTCGGTGTTGCAAAATCAAGCTGGGAGATTGTTGACACAGAAGCCAGATAAGGGATCTCATTTTTCCTTAACCATGAGCCTCACAATAATTTCTTCTCAATCACTGCATATATTCTTATACAGGGTCTCTCTTCTAGATACACAACCATCAAATGAAAAGTTTGTGTGAATGCTAAAGACACAGGTGATGCTTTCTTACATAAGCATCAATGTGGCTGAAGAGAAGATCAGAGGAATACTTTTATTTGGAAATGCAAAACCCTTATTTGGAAATACATATATGTCAGGTCAGGGCTTCCCCAAGTGGCACAGTGGTAATGAGTCTGCCTGCAATGCAGCAGCCACAGGAGACACGGGTTTGATCCCTGGGTAGGAAGATCCTGTGGAGGAGGGATTGGCAATCCACTCCAGGATTCTTGTCTGGAAAATCCCATGGACAGACGAGGCTGGTGGGCTACAGTGCATGGGATTGCCAAAGAGTCAGACATGACTGAAGCGACTTAGCATTCACACATACGCATGTCAAGTCTTACACTCTTTATATTTTCTTTAACTCCCCTGTCCTCCACATGGACCGTTGAACTTGTTTATCCATAAAGATTCCCACCTGTCAGTCTGCGGAGTGAAGGACTGACTGACTGGGATAGCTATTGTCCAGACTGCTGGGAACACACATGATCATGGCTGCTGTCCTGCTCTTCCTTCCAGCAGCAGGGAGAGACTCAGGCTGGTTTCACAGCTTTTTGTTCACATGACTGAAAAATGAAAGGCAAATCTGAGGAGCTATTTAAAAAAAAAAAAAAAAAGGGCTTGAAAAGTTCCTGGCTTAGAACATTTCAACATCCAATCATTGGTTTAAAAACATCTTCCTGAGTGCACTCTGGGGTTCTTCTTCTCATTCTCCTCCACCAGTCACTGGAATGTTCTTTAAAATGAATACCCACCTAGGCCATTAAAGTGAGAGTCCAGGCGGCACTGGGCTGTGACCTTTTTGGCAGGGTAGGCTGTCCTCACACATTACCTTTACAGTGACAGAATTTTGCTTTTCCCCCCTTTTTCCTGCCATGGAACAACCCCAAAGGAAACCTGAGAGAGATCCCAATTGGCTGAGTCCCGAGTGAAGTATTTCAACTGGAGAAGGCTCAACTCTCCATCTTTGCTTTGTTTCTCAGTTGTTAACTTTATTTTGCTCCACTATAGTGAGCAATATCATGGGGTAATTAATTAGAGGTTATCCATTTTTGCCAATTAACATCTTTGATCAATGCAATGAAAATGTAAACATTTATCAACATGATCAATAAGCTTAGAACTCTAACTATTGGACTAAAACTTTTGTCATTAAATATTTGTGCAGTATATCCACAGAGACACACAAATACATCCATGCAATTACACGAGCTGTAGAGCAAGAGCGTGTAATAGAATTTAAAAAAAAAAAAAAGATTGCAATTTTCAAACTAGTTTAAGTTTTAAAATGAAAGGAATTGAGATTGGACATCATTTAAAACTAATCACTTAAAACTATATTTAAATTTATACAATATATACAGTTTTCCATATTACAATGATTTAAACTATACACATGCATGAGTACATCTTCTCTGATGATATAGGATCAAAATTAGGTAAAAGACAAACTCTGGTCTGGGTCTGCATTTACCATTACATCTTTATAAGAATGTTTTACGAGTGGAACAAGGAAAAAAGCCTATAAAAGGAAAACACTCTGGTATTCAAACTTTTTACAGCATGCATTTTTTTTTTAACTAAAATGGGAGAAGGAGGGGAGGTAGAATAAAAAAGAATGAAACAATGACAAGAGGCAGAAGGGGAAGGAGAAAGAACAAGAGGAAAAGAAGATAACAGGAAGAGGGGGTGGGGAAGGAGGAGGAGAGAATGGAGTGTTTTTCTAATCACAGACTGTGATGGCCTTTCGAAATTTGTCATTCATGGTATGTCTTCCTTAGCTAAACTTGGAATCTCCACTTAAAGGTTACAGAACTAAAAGAAAAACATTTTAGTGACTTGATAAATGTTAAAATTCCTAAGCTACAGTTTCTTTCATCTATGAGAATAATTCTGTGTGCCTTGGAAATCACCAAATCATTCATCAATTTATGGTTTTAATAAATAACACTCTAAATGCCATAGAAAACATATATTTTTACTTTGGCTTTGAGTCCATGTGGATTTATCCTGTTGTATCATTATTTACAATGATTATACATATTTTTAGGGCTGTTAGGGCATTATTAAAATCAGATTTGTAATTTTTAAGTTACACAACTCTGTCTGTTGATCCCAGGAAAAAGAGCACTATCTTTTCTCATCTCAATTAAGATACAGGAAAGTCAGACTAGAAACTAAGCTAAATCAGAAATCACCCTCTGCATTCCGAAAAAGCTCTCTGGTTTTTTGTTTTTGTAGCTTTGAGTAACCACTTGTCAAGTCTGAGATGTAAATTCAACTGAATATCTGCATTTGAAATAATTAGCTTAGGTGGCATTTACTTTCAGAGCCTTTAGACCCTTTGGCAGAGATCAAATGGGCAGTGTCAATGAATCAAAATGCTTCATAACTAAAAGTTAACAAGAGTTTAAAAAAGATGAGATGCCAATAGCTATTCAAAAGTACAGTTTAAAAACAGTAGTTTTATATTACAGCCTGACTCCCCTGTTTGAAGCTGTAAATATCCTAGTATATTGAGAGATGAAAATTCTTGCAGTATTTATTTTCAAGCATAATGTTACAAAAAGTGTTTAGTCATGGTAAGATACAAAATTTACATAAGCATAAAGTACAATAGTCAATTATTTATATTAAATAGGTTTTCTAATTAGTGACATAGTCTTAGGTACAAAGGCATTATCTTTCCTTTTTATCCATTCATTAAATTTATATCTTATAAATTTCCACTGTGCTATGATTTAGAAGAGCTTCTCCAGTGGCTCAGTGGCAAAGAATCCACCTGCAATGCAGGAGACCAGGGTTGGATCTCTAGGTCAGGAAGATCCCCTAGGGAAGGAAATGGCAACCCACTCCAGCATTCTTGCTTAAAGAACCCCACGGAGCCTGGTATGCTACAGTCCATGGGGTCACAAAAGAGTTGGACATGGCTTAGTGATTGAACAACAACAGCAAATGATTTAGAAAATAAATTTTTAGTTTATCGTGTATATTAACAGCTGACAAAAATTTATTCAAACACTGATAATTTCACTTAATTTTCCCCTAACAATATATTTGCACTAGATCTCATCATTATTGATTAAAAGGTACTGAGTTAATAAAAATATTTAGTTTGCTTAATTAAGCTGAAGTAACACTGAATAAAAATTCATATACAGAAAAAAACAGAGGTGTGATGTGAAAAGTGGTTCATTAACAGCTAAAATTGGAAGGGGCCTCTGTGGTCATTTAATCCAACCTCTTTCTCAAGTCAGAGAGCTCCACAAAAGAAGGCTGACATTTATTCATCCTGTGCTTGCTTATTTTCAAGGATGGAGATCTCATTGCTTCACAGGGCAATACATTTACGTTATTGAAATTAAGTGCTGTCTTTCTTCTTGCACCTCCTACCCACTGGTCTTTTATTTTCCCTTTGAAACATTAGAGAGAATAAGTCCATTCCTTCCTGCACATGAATTATGCACCTCCCCCCACCTCCTCATATTTAAAAATGATTTTATGTTCTCAATTAAATCATAATGTATTGAGTTTTTCAACCATTCTTTTAGGGCATGTTATTCAGACCACATTCCAAACTATGCCCGTTAAGTTATTCTGAATTCTCTCTACTTGGTGCCATTTCAATGACATCTAGAAATGGTTCAGCTTCCTAGGTGTCATCTGACTGGTGCTAAATACAATGCTGGAGGAAATCTTAGTTGATTTGAACAATATTTCTTCTCTTAATGCAGCATAGAAATGTGTAATTAGCATGTTGTAGAAGGGCTTGGTGGTGGTGGCTGTTGTTTGATGACATCATCTTTGGGTTTTCTTGCTGTAATCTGTGGTCAACTAAAGCACTTCAATTTCTTTTTCTAGTCAACTGCTGTCAAGACAGTCTGTCATTGTTTTCTGGGCCTTCATTTTTGTTGTTGCTGTTGTTGCTTTTAATCTCCAACCTGGAATTGAGTGTTGAATTAAGTGTTAAAAAGGTGAACTTTATGACCAACCTAGACAGCATATGAAAAAGTAGAGACATTACTTTGCCAACAAAGGTCCATCTAGTCAAGGCTATGGTTTTTCCAGTGGTCATGTATGGGTGTGAGAGCTGGACTATAAAGAAAGCTGAGCACAGAAGAATTGATGCTTTTGAACTGTGGTGTTGGAGAAGACTCTTGAGAGTCCCTTGGACTGCAAGGAGAGACAACCAGTCCTAAAGGAGATCAGTCCTGGGTGTTCATTGGAAGGACTGATGTTGAAGCTGAAACTCCAATACTTTGGCCACCTGATGCCAAGAGCTGACTCATTTGAAAATACCCTGATGCTGGGAAAGATTGAGGGCAGGAGGAGAAGGGGACAACAAAGGATGAGATGGTTGGATGGCATCACCGACTCAATGGACATGGATTTGGGTGGACTCTGGGAGTTGGTGATGGACAGGGAGGCCTGGGGTGCTGTGGTTCATGGGGTTGCAAAGAGTCAGACACAACTGAGCAATTGAACTGAACTGAAGGCTTATTTTGAATCAGTTTTATTCTCTTATGTGTTTGCTATCATCCTCACCCTTGGAGTTCTGCAAGTTTGATAAATAAGCCTTTCTTGTCACAAAATTCACAGATGAAAAGCTCAATGTGACAGAATCAGGAAAACCTATGGAATTCTACAGGTGTGTAGAAGTCTTGTAGCTACTGTGAAGGGTCCTTCTCTAGTCACTAATTTGCACACTTTGAGTATGACCATTTGAGTCTAAGTTATTACTTTATTCGGCTTCCCTGGTGGCTCAGATTGTAAAACAATCTGCCTGCAATGAAGGAGACCTGAGTTTGATCCCTGGGTCAAGAAGATCCCCTGGAGAAGGGAATAGCAACCCACTCCAGTATTCTTGACTGATGAATCCCATAGACAGAGGAGCCTGGCAGGCTATAGTCCATGGAGTCAAAAAGAGCCAGACATGACTGAGCAACTAACACTATTACTTTATGAGGAACTTCCTCAAATGGTTTAAAAATCAAGCTTCAAGGTGAAAGGTGATGGAGAGAAGGGTAGCAGACACAAGTCCCAGAGTTCCAGTGTTCAAACCTTGGTTCTGCCAGTTACCAGCTGTGTGAGCTTGTCTTTCTCACCTTCTCTGGATTCACTTATCTCTAAAGTAGAGATGATGCTGGATGGGAGAGGAGTTTAGGGGAGAATGTATATGTGTTTATGTATGGCTGAGTCCCTTTGCTGTCCCTCTGAAGCTATCACATTGTTAATCAACTACACTCTAATATAAAATAAAAGATTAAAAAAATCAAAACTAAAGAATTAAAAAAAAATTAGAGATGATGGTGATGATCTGATTATACTAATGATGATGAAAGAAACTGTACAAAAGATTTTTGTGAAGTTAAATGGATTAATATATCTAAAGTACTAAGGAAAATACCTGACATAGAATGAACACCATATAGTGACCAAATTTAAGTCTACATTTCATAGCATTCTTCTGACATATCAGGTTTTGAGAACCAATACTTTATGACCATCAATCTAATTTTTTAATAGTAGTAAACCATGAGGTTTATAATTTATTCTAAAAGTGTATCTAGAACAAAAATTCAGCTTGCAGTTAATCATTCTAAAATCTGACTTTTTCTATTTTTTAAGTTTTAAAATATTATAAAGTACATAAACATGATATGAAAAGTGCATCCTATTTTCTTCTTTGAAAGCCTTCAAAGAAAAATTTAAATTAAAATGACATCAGGTTTATATATATATATATAAAGACCATATTAGAACAAACATTATTCTATGTTAAAGGAAATTTCCCTATCCTCAATTATATTTAAAAGAAAACTTTTTGAATATAATATTTGGTATTAAAAATGATATACATATATACAGTAGCTTTTTCTTTGTCATTAGTTCAAATGTTTTCCTATATGTAAAGGATTTTGGTATCTCTCAAGGGTCTAAGTAGAAAAAAATGTTTAAAGATGTTTAGAAATGTTTGCTTTTAGAAGGAAAATTGAAATCTTTTTATCAAAACTTATAGGAAGGTTTCTTAAAACAGAAATACAAATCTTCTCCAGAATTTGTTAAATTTTCTATTCATACTAAACTTCTTTTCCATATTTACTAAGACCACAGGTGTAGGTATCTTCTTGTTTATTTTGGATAATTCTGTGTATCTGTGTTTTTGTATTATTATCAAAATCTCCAAAATTGGAAGCCTCATTTGATTAAGTTCAAGTTTTCTGAAGACATTTAATGTAAGAGTCAAGGTATAATCTAAGTTTAAAATTTATACCAATTTTTGATGACTATGTATGAAAATGTAAAAGATCTCAATACTTTCAATATTTTGTCCATATTGAAAGGAAAATATTTTGTATATATACTGGGTAAAATAATATATGTTAGTTTGACTTGTTCTTTTTACTTTTTCCTAATGTGGTTACTAATAAACTTACATCATTCCCATGACGGTGCTTTTGTACAGCACTGATCTAAAAGCATCTCATTTCTCTCTAACACCCTCCAGCCCGAAGGCCACCATAATCTGAAATACTATGATATTTTCCTAGTTGGTTTTTAATATTTATACCTTCAATTTAACCTCCACTTATTAGCCAAAGTGATATTTCTAATGCAAAATCCACACTGAATGGATTCTTCACTGTTCTTCACTATTTCCCCAAATTAAATTCTAATGCCTGGAGGCAACCTTAATGGCTCACTCTCTAAACTCATTGCTAACCAATCCTCTTCAAAAAATGCATGCTGAACAAGCTTTTACACTCTCTCTCCCTGATAGGACTCATGTTGCTCTTTGTACATGCTGATCTAGAAGCATCTCATTTCTTTCTACCACCCTCCAGCCCCACAGCCACCATAATCTGAAACACTATAAAATTTTTTCTATATATATGCCACTGCCTTTGTGGTTTCCTCATTGCTAAGCCTTACTCACAGTCTAGGACTAGCTCAGATACCATGTTCTCTGTAAAGTCATGTTTTATATCCCATGCTTTGGTTAGGCCCCCTTTCATGTCTCCCAAACAACTCAAAGGCACCTGATCTATTTTTCACATACTACAATTGTCTTTTTGCTTGTGTTTATAATACCATGAGATCCTGAATGTAGAAAATGTAGATGGGAGACCCATGAGGAAGTCATTACATATGGTTTTAAGTTCTCTTAAGGAAGGTTATTATCTCCTTATTTCATGTTCGTTCACTATAATATAATCAAGTGGAAAGCATCTTTTGTTAAAAACTACTACTTGAATGAGCCTTGTGATGAAAACAGGCATTCAAAAGCTTATACCCTGATAATCTGTGAACACTCCCAGTACTTCCAGGTAATTTTGTCAGTAAGAATAATGCACTGTTCTTGTTGATAACTGCCTTGATTAACTGTTATTCAGTTGCTAAGCTGTGTTCTACTTTGCGATCCCATGAACTGCAAGACCTAACTGTCATCTTTCCTGGAGTCAAAAATCATTATTTTTCATGTGGTGTAAACTCCATCTACCAGGACAGAGGTCTACAGAGGTGAGACCCAGTTGGACAAATGCCACTTCTTCCTTGGAGTCTCACAAGGAGGCTCCTATTTGTACCCTTTGCCTCTCTTCCATTGGCTTTTGGAACCCAGAAGAAAGCACCAGGACAGTGCTTGCCTCCCTTTCTCCTCCCTTCCCCGAATCTAAGTACTCCAGACACCCAAGATGATGTGAATCTTCAAATCTTCAAATCCAAGATGGTTGTATGTGTAATCATACTATCATAGTATGTATAACCATCATAATTTTGTTGTTTATTCTTTTCTTATGAGGAAGCTGATATATGCTCTTCTGCTAACCTCTTTGATTGTTAAATGATTTACCTTTGTTGGTTACCTTTGTGATAGCTTCATCTCAAAAGCTGATGCTGAGGAGATAAAGTCAAATATCATCTTCTTAAACATTATTAATGAAGAAGGGCTACAGAAAACACTCATCTGTCACATCATCAGATACTCTCACTTCAACCAATCCTAAGCACTTAATAGCTGAAAGGTTGCTTTGTGAGTCAAAGTTGTATGATGAATAGCTCTAGAAATAAACCTTATAAACAAATATTTATTGGGCTGGAAGTAATGAATTTTGTAAGAAAGTGTGCACATTCAATGTGTGGACAAAGAATGCATTACAGTAAATGAAGAAAGTTATGACCATCAAGCTGTAAGCCTCTGCAGCCACCCTTAATGGTATACCCTGCAGGGATTCAGAATGGAGTAAAACAGGATACTGACCCTAGATAGTTAAGATGCACATCCAAGGAATAATTTCATTAAGCCCAGACTCTTTATCTTCCTGTACATAGTAAAGCACTAAATTTTTTAATTTGAGATATCCATTTTTTTAATTGGAAGTAATTTTAAAAAATATTTGATTGCTTATCTATTTATTTGCAAAAACTCCTGTATAACCTGGCTCCTCCCTTACTTCTTCAGAACAGTCCCTCAGAACTAGCTTAAGTCTTCAGTATTTACACTGAATAAGCCATAATTCTCACCTTTCAGGTTGTGCAATTTTTTTTCAGTAAACAAACTATACAGGATTTTTATAAAATAGAGACATTCTTTCCACTTAAAAGCATAAAACAAAGATCCAAGGGTTGGCATAGTTTGATCTGTGCCTTGAATAATTTTAGAAAAAAAATTTTGATCAACTTTATATGAACAAGGATCTTTAGTTTCATCAGCATCTTGGATTTTAATGACTTTGACCAGAAGAAGAACTTACTGCATGGAAGTTAATTTACTCAAAGAATCTCTAGGAGGCCTTCAGAATCTTGCTCCAAGGTGATACAATCAGGTATATGACTTTAAATCATGCTTTGAAAATGACTTGATGTTCATGTATAGTGCTGCCTTGAGAATCCCTTGGACCGCAAGAAGATCCAACCAGTCAATGCTAAAGGAAATTAGTTCTGAATATTCATTGGAAGAACTGATGCTGAAGCGGAAATGCCAATAATTTGGTCACTTGATGTGAAGAACTGACTCATTGAAAAAGACCCTGATGCTGGGAAAGATTAAAGGTGGGAGGAGAAGGGAACGACAGGGATTGAGATGGTTTGATGGCATCACTGATTCGATGGACATGAGTTTGAGTAAGCTCCGGGAGTTGGTGATGGACAGAGAAGCCTGGCATGCTGCATTCCATGGGGTCGCAAAGAGTCAGACACGACTGAGCAACTGAACTGAACTGATAGTGCTGTCATTGCAATCTTTTGCAATGACAAAAGATTGTCATTGTAGACTTTTTCTTGCTGTGCCCAGAGAAAAACCTCTAACAAGAGAGAAAATTCTTCCTAAGTCCTGTTTTTTTTTTTTGACTTCAGTTCTCACAGGTTAAAAAGACGGAGATCATTGCAAGTGGCCATATTCATGCTGCAAAGGAAAAGAAGAACAAGTATGTAACACCTTTTTCTTCTGCTCTGAGAGGGAGGCTGGGCAGCTTGAAAAGATTCCTAGGAAGTTCAGATTCCAGATGATCCAAAAAGTGGCCAATGTGAAGCAAAGATGGATGGAGTGTGGACAGCATTCCCTGAAAAATAAAAGACTCTGAATGAAGGTATCCAGATAAAGATGTATAGTGTGATGAAAGAAATGAGCATCATGTGCTTTTTTTGGAACCCAAGAGTCTATGGAAATGCTGGGAGGAGTGGGCTTCAGTTCGGTTCAGTCACTCAGTCATGCCTGACTCTTTGCAACCCCATGGACTGCAGCACGCCAGGCCTCCTTGTCCATCACCAACTCCCGGAGCTTGCTCAAACTCATGTCCATCGAGTCGGTGAAGCCATCCAACCATCTGATCCTCTGTCATCCCCTTCTCCTCCTGCCTTCAATCTTTCCCAATATCAGGGCCTTTTCCAGTGAGTCAGTTCTTTGCATCAGGTGGCCAAAGTATTGGAGTTTACAGCTTCAGCATCAGCCCTTCCAATGAATATTCAGGACTGATTTCCTTTAGGATTGACTGTTTTGATCTCCTTGCAGTCCAAGGGACTCTCAAGAGTCTTCTCCAACACCACAGTTCAAAAGCATCAATTCATCAGTACTCAACTTTCTTTACAGTCCAACTCTCACATCCATCCAGACTACTGGAAAAACCATAGCTTTGGCTAGATGGATCTTTTTCTGCCAAAGTAATGTCTCTACTTTTTAATATGCTGTCTGGATTGGTCATAGCTTTTCTTCCAAGGAGCAAGCATCCTTTAATTTCATGGCTGCAGTCACCATCTGTGGAGATTTTGGAGTCCAAAAAAGAAACCCTGTCAATGTTTCCATTGTTTCCCCATCTATTTTCCATGGAGTGATGGGACCAGATGCCATGATCTTAGTTTTCTGAATGTTGAGCTTTAAGCTAACTTTTTCACTTTCCTCTTTCACTTTCATCAAGAGGCTCTTTTGTTCCTCTTTGCTTTCTGCCATAAGGGTGGTGTCATCTGCATATCTGAGGTTATTGATATTTCTCCCAACAGTCTTGATTCCAGCTTGTGCTTCATCCAGCCCAGTTTCTAATGATGTACTCTGCATATAAGTTAAATAAGCAGGGTGATAGTATACAGCCTTGATGTACTCCTTTGCCGATTTGGAACCAGTCTGTTGTTCCATGTCCAGTTCTAACTGTTGCTTCTTGACTTGCATACAGATTTCTCAGGAGGCAGGTCAGGTGGTCTGGTATTCCCATCTCTTTGGAAATTTTTCAGTTTGTTGTGATCCACACAGTCAAAGGCTTTGGCATAGTCAGTAAAGCAGAAGTAGATGTTTCTCTGGAACTCTCTTGCTTTTTCTATGAGCCAAAGGATATTGGCAATTTAATGGAATAACCATAGAGCAGCAAAGAAGTCTAGGATTTGGACTAAATCAGATTATGTGCCTGTGCTTTCTCAGTCACTTCAGTCATGTCTGACTCTTTGCGACTCTATGGACTGAAGCCCACCAGGCTCCTCTGTCCATGGGTTTCTCTAGGCAAGAATGCTGGAGTGGGTTGCCATGCCCTCCTCCAGGGGATCTTCCCCACCCAGGGTTCTAACCAGCATCTCCTGCATTGAAGGTGAGTTCTTTACTTCTGAGCCACCAGGAAAGCCCATAGACCTTGTTACATCTGAAGGAAAGGAATCTAGTGTTTTGTTGTTGTTTGTTTGTTTGTTTTTAGTATTGGTAATGGGGTGGCACAGAGGCTTAGAGCAGGGTCTTGAGGCACACAAATCCTACTGCGTTGTCTTTGAAAAAGATACCGTCGACTCTTGGCTCTTTTTAATGCTAATTTCTACTGTTAGAATTTGCTTTATGAAATGCTTTATTCTCTGAATTTCTAACAAGATGACTTGGAAATTTCATCTGTTCCAATATGACTTCAATTTTGAATAATACATGGGAAAGCATGATGTAAATCAAAAGTTTTCATATCTCATGTCTCAAGTGATATTAAAGTCCTCATAGTAAATGACATGTCAAAGAATTTGACTGGTCTGAATTTAAACAGATGCCTCAAAAAAGAAGTAGGGCCTTAAAGGGCATTTCGTAAACTGCTATAAATTACAGTTTTTATGTTTTCACTCTTGGTAAGTAGATTGGCCTTTTTGTTTTCTGTTTTTTTCTTTTCTTCCTTTATTTTCTACCATTAAATTACATTTGAATATGACTTCTGTACACTTTTGCTAAATTCTAGTCTATTTTCTATTAAAAATCTCTTCTTTTTTAATTAATTTATTTATTTATTTTAATTTTTCAAAAAATATTTAGAGTGAGGTCTTTAATGAAAAGCATATCTTAGATCAATAAAAAAGAAACGGGAAGAGACCAATCAGAATGAGGAAAAGAAGAAAAATAATGCCCTTGTAGTTTCTGTGATTGAGCTTCAGGTATACTCAACTTCTTTGAATTTAAGGCAAAAAGAGTAAGAGAGATTACCACAAAAATTAAGAGCTTCACAATTTTCAAGAAACAGTTTTCAAGTACTAAATTCTAATAAAAATGTCAATTTGTGTGACTTCGCATGAGGCATATTGAGTGATGCAAAGGGCAATCTCATCAAAGTGAGAATAAATGAGGGAAAATATGCTATAGAATGTCCACTGTAGGCAAGACTTTAGCTTTTTTCTTCCTTTTTCCTTTTTCACTTTTAAGTCTTACTCATTACTTCTTATGTTATTAGCTATAAATCTATATGATTTATCATAAAGGACTATTCTGGTTAATAAGAAATTCATGGTGTCATTAATATATAGGAAAGATTTAAAAAAATTTTTTTTTATTCATCTATGTATTTATAGCTGTGATTTGTCTTCATTACTGCACATGGACTTTCTCTAGTTGTGGCAAGTAAGTGCTACTCTCTAGTTTCAGTGTGGAGGTTTCTCATTTCAGTGGCTTCTCTTGTTGTGGAGCATGGGATTTAGATGCATAGTTTTCAGTAGTTGTGACACACAGACTTAGTTGCCCCTTACCAAATCAGCATTTGAACCCATGTCGCTTGCATTGGCAGGCAGATTATAAACCACTGGACCACCAGGGAAGTCCTATATTATAGATTTTAATTTCTACTGATCATGACAGAAGGAAAATGCTTTAAATAATGGACAAGTATACTTTTTAGAGATTAGGTCAGAATCATTTTTTTTTTTTAGTTATTTCCTATCCTTTCAACTAGATTATGTTCTCTTTTATTTCTAATTATACAACACACAAGGTAGGCACTTGTTACATGTTTTCTAAATAAATAACTACTTTTATTGCTTTTTAAAGAGAAAGGCCGTTTTTAGGGCTCAACCAAATAGTACACACCACCTATTGAATGTCTATAGTAAATATTTAATTTCAAATGAAAGCTCATAGCATTAAATCCAGGCATTAGACCTATAATAAACCCCAAATGTAATTATGCTGGCCTTGAGTCAGTTTTCTGCTCCTCTGGATGTTTTATTCAAGTGACTTATTTCACAAATTTCAGTGCAGAGCAGTTTATTATCTATAAAGCACTTAATTAATGGAACAAAAATGCCTACTTACTTTTAAGGATTTATTGTTTTATGATCATGACCATATAAATTAAACTTTAGTGGCATTGTAGAAAGAATTAATACTGTTGACAGAAGTTCTTGATTTGCATATTTTAATTAAAGCAAGGCACACTATTAAATATAAACAATTTTAAATGAGTACAAACAAATATAATGACACATTCCATGTTGTTCAGGATATATATATATATATATATAAACATCTGTGTGTGTGTGTATGTGTGTATATATATGTGTGTGTGTATGTGATTATATATAAATATATACATATATATATATCACATTCACATTGAAATTGAAATCACATTGAAATTGAAAACTGGTCATGAAATGAAGCTTAATGTGCTTCATTTACTAGCTCAGACAATGCTAATGACCATTCTACACACAATTGTTTCTCAGTGACTGTGCATTTACCAGAGCCAGAGGCCATTTGGTGACATGTGATTTACATACACAATTAATTCAGACAACCCAGTAAAATAGAATCATTGTAATCTTTAACTTCTGCTCATTCTGTGTTCAGTGTATTCATGTGGAAATGATACCTGAGAGAGGTCACCTGCAAACTGACCTTCCATGTTTGTTCTTGTCATCCTAAATATCTAAATATCCTTTTGTTATGCTAAAAAATTGTCTCTTTTGAGTTGTTTATATATGTGTAAGTTTTATACTAATATATATCTATATCTATCTATCTATCTATCTATTTGCTGCTGTTTAGTTATTTTGTCCAACTTTTTTGCCACCCCATGGACTGTAGCCCCCCAAGTTCCTCTGTCCATGGGACATTCCAGGCAAGAATACTGGAATGGGTTGCCATTTCCTTCTCCAGGGAATCAGGGAATCTTCCTGACCCATGGATCAAACCCATATTTCTTGCATTGGCAGACAGATTCTTTACCACTGAGCCACCTGGGAAGCCCATGTATATAAATATATAAATGTATATATATTTAGAATCCTAAGTTTCCATAGTATATATATATATATTTAGAATCCTAAGTTTCCATAATATATATATATATATATATATATATATATATATATATATATATATACACATATATGTTTAGAATTCTAAAAGCAGGATAGAATAGAATTAGAAATTTTAACACATAACAGACAAGATCTTCTATAGTCTCAGCAGGTACATTCCAGGGGTTGCCACCATTCAAAGGGTTAATCTTACCGTGAGCTGGATGCTTTGGCAGACAAGATTCAGGAGAGAGGACCTGAATGTTTTCTAAGCAGGGCTTCTTTTATGAGTCCAAGAAACCTTACTCGCCATTTAATAGTGGAAACAGGACCAAAACAGATGGATGAAGAATTAAACCAGGATGATTTCAATGCCAGGATGGATTCCGAGGGAATATCATAAAGGGATGTGATCTAAAAAAATTCAGAAATGCTGTTCCTATAGGGGTTGATAGGCCAGATGACCAGATTAGGACTCTGAAGAAGAGACTCTCAGAACGTGTCTTTTTCGTTTACAAAGTAGCCTAATCCTGGGGAGTGGTGTGTGTGTGTGTGTCTGTGTCTGTGTCTGTGTGTCTGTGTGTTTTCAATCGTGTATGACCCTTTGAGACCCGATGGACTGTAGCCCACCAGACTCCTCTGTCCTTGGAGTTTTCCAGGCAAGAATACTGGAGTAAGTTTCCATTTCTTACTCGAGGGGACCTTCCTGACCCAAGGATTGAACCTGCGTCTCCGGCATCTCCTGCATTGGCAGTTGGATTCTTTACCACCGTGCCACTGTCGAAGCCCTAACCCCCAGGGACCCTGGTCAAAGAGATCCAGGCCAGACACCTGGGAGGGTGACAGTTTATGAGTGAAGAATGCCATTTTAAAATAATCTGTTCTTTGAATCATCTTGTGGAGATGGTTGCTTCATTAGCAGTGGGGATCATGCTGTTTTTAGCATCCAAACTTCCTCTACTTTTAACTGAATGTCAGCTCAATATCGGCATCTATGATAGAGATGGCAGGCCCCATCTTTCTCAAATAGAAAATAAATGAGTTTTGAGAAATGGAATATTTCCTGCCATATCAGTAAATGAAGGATGTCATAATCATCAGCAATTGTGGCCACTACCAATGTTAAGCAGGTGAGCCCTGAGGGAACTCAGAAAGGAAATAATACTTGCCATCTAGCAGTCATTAGACTGCAGCCACTCCCTATAGTGATCCCTGAGGAAACTCAGGATGTGAAGACAAAAAATTCAGGTTCCAGAAAGCTGATGTGCATATCAAAGGAATGTTTTCAGTGAACTCAGATTCTTGCATTTTCCACATATAGAAAAGCACTAAAGTCTTTAACTTGAGACATCTGGTTTTCCTTTAATTTACAATAATCTTTTGACATTCAGACTACTTGCCTTTTGTTACACAACTTCTATAAAACCAGGCTCCCCCCCCCTCATCTCCTTGGAGTAGTTCTCTCAGGGTTACTTGAGATGCTGCTTCCCAGGCTTGAAGTGCTAAAAATTACAGACAAATAAAACAGCTCTCAACCTTTAGATTGTGAATATTTTTCAAGTCGACAGTTTCAACTGTGTTTCAGTTGAACATTTTGATAGAGTACAATGTTTTGATAGTATCAAAGATTTGAAAATTTTAGGTACAAAACTTTCCTCACTGAAGTTGCTATTAGTGAAATATTTGGATCACCATATCTCTTTGGTGCTATAGGTTAAGAGGCAATGCAGTACACATAAGAGACGTGGAGTTGATCTTGGGTTGGGAAGATCCTCTGGAGAAAGAAATGGCAACCCACTCCAGTATTCTTGCCTGGAGAATCCCATGGACAGAGGAGACTGGTGGGCTACAGCCCATAGGGTCACAAAGAGTCAGACACTACTGAGGTGACTTAACGCACACACACACACAGGTCTCTCTAGACATGGTGTACCTGCCTCACCCTGATTTCTTTCATCGTCTCATCTACTATGTCATTTATGCTTTCTCTACAAAGTTCCTTCACAGGCATAACCCCCACTGATATGCTGATCAGAGTGACCACGATGCAGTACCGCTATAACCTAGAACGTGCATGTGGGGATCACTGTAGTTAGTTGGGAGGTGGCAGCTTGGCTGTTGCCTAGAGCTACACTGTGCCGTGATGGGCACTGCCACCTTCTGCCACCATTGAGCTTGGGACAGCAACTACATGCTCTTGTTCTGGCTCCAAAAGGAAGACTGTTTCATGGGCCTTCTAGAACTTAAAAATTTTGCATGAAGTTTCCTTCCTTTAAAATGCTTCCCATTTTGCAGAACAGTGTGTAATTTTAGTAACTTTCTGATGATTGCACAGTGTAGAAGTGAAAGAGATATGATTTACAACTAGCAATCTGAATGAAGTGTGTTTGTATTTGAGGGGCCTCTGAATCAATGTGTTTTGTTGTTTTTACTATATTATAGTCTTGTTTTATTATTGAAAAACACTACCCACAGAAATACTTTATGACCTTATCTTTAAAAGGTAGAAACAATAACAGTTCAAAGTATCCCTCACATTTTCTTACTAAATTTGAAACACTGGATTTTCAAGTTAACATTCAAATCATAGATTCAGAGAAACCACAAAAGTTAAAATAAACTCATGAGAAATACTACCTGAATATTCATCAGTTCCATGACTAAGCCCAAGTAGAAGGTAAGAAAAAACGCACATAACTTTGTGGGTTGGCTCTCTGGACAACAAATTGTCCTTGTGGCCTTATCACAGGTAGGTCTCTCTAGTTTTCATTTCCACATGAAATAGCACTCAGATATATGCTAGAAATCTGAGATACTCAAAAAGACATGTTATTACCGTATTGTTGCTTTTCTATCATGCCTTTATGCTTTCTGAGTGCTTGGATGATGGATGCCTATATTCCTAGTAGCATTTGTGTGTGATGCCCATTCAATATCCCTGGATTGATGGAGAAGCTCTGCAAGGGCTCCCTGGTGCTGCTATGTGTCCTGACATAGGGTCAAGAACCAAAATGGATGCAAGAGATTCTGTCAGCTGCAAAGTCAGTCACCTGGACCCCAACACCAGGAAGTGCTCTGGAGAGAAAGAAAGAGAGTGGCTTTGGGTGTAAGAATCTCAACCTTGATGCCAATTTGCTTTATGAATGTGCAGAAATGCAACAAAGCCTCATCCCTAGGCAAGAGAGAGGCCCAGTGAACTCAGAGTCATCAGGTTGACTTAGATACAAGCAGCAGCATATCTGAGACAACAAGAACTCTGATTCTACTGCCAAAGTTGATTCTTGAATGTTCTCCTCTAATGGAATTTCCATGCTGCTTAGAAGGTCCACTGTAAGTAAAAGATTCCCCCTGTGATCTTTTCCTAAAAGCAGTGGTTGGAGATTACTGGAATAGTGTGAGGGATGGCAAAAAAGTTGAAATTCATTTTTAAGGAAAAAGGAAAAAAAATGATAGATGCTTAATATTTCATGCCTTAAGGATATAAAAAAAACTAAGCCAGACATTATGACAATAGGATAGCAAAAATCTTAATAAACTTTGTAGACTGCCTAAATTTATTCATTTTACATTTATTCACTTTTTGTCTCTCTATAATAATTCACATTTAAGCCCTTAAAACATGAAAAGAAAGTGATCTCTTAGGAGAACAAAAAGAAAGAAGAGAACGAGAGATAAACTATTTTACCATTTCAAAAGTTAGGCTTCAAAAAGAGAGAACTTTTATGGTTGAGTCAATTACATGGAGGAGAAAAGAAGAGACTGAGTCATCTCAGTCTGTGGAACAGAAAAAAAAGAAAGAAAAGGAACCAAGGAATAACAAGCCTCATGTGAGATTACCAGACTGTGCCCCTGGAAAATTACTTATCATATTCAAGACTGATTTTCCTTTTTTTTTTTTTTTTTAATTTATATTTTTATTGAGGGATAATTGCTTTACAGTTTTTTTTTTTTTTTGGTTTTCTGTCAAACCTCAACATGAATCAGCCATAGGTATACATATATCCCCTCTCTTTTGAACCTCCCTCCCCTCCCATCTCCCACCCCATCCTATCCCTCTAGGTTGATACAGAGCCCCTGTTTGAGTTTCCTGAGCCACACAGCAAATCCCATTGGCTATCTATTTTACATGTGGTAATGTAAGTTTCCATGTTACTCTTTCCATACACCTCACCCTCTCCTCTCCTCCCCCCATGTCCATAATTCTGTTCTCTATGTCTGTTTCTCCATTGCTGCCCTGTAAATAAATTCTTCAGGACCATTTTTCTAGATTCTGTATATGTGTGTTAGAATACGATATTTATCTTTCTCTTTCTGACTTAATTCACTCTGTATAATAGTTTCTAGGTTCATCCACCTCATCAGAACTGACTCAAATGTGTACCTTTTTATGGGTGAGCAATATTCCATTGTGTATATGTACTACAACTTCTTTATTACATTGATCTGTCGATGGGCGTATAGGTAGATTCCATGTTCTAGCTATTGTAAATAGTGCTGCAAAGAACAGTAGGATACATGTGTCTTTTTCAATTTTGGTTTCCTCAGGGCATATGCCTAGGAGTGGGATTGCTAGGTCATATGGTGGTTTTACTCTTAGTTTTTTTATACGGAATCTCCATACTGTCTTCCATAGTGGCTGTATCAATTTGTATTCCCACCAACAGTGCAAGAGTATTCCCTTTTCTCGATACCCTATTCAGCATTTATTGTTTGTAGACTTTTTGATGATGGCCATTCTGACCGGTGTGAGGTGATATCTCATTGTGGTTTTGATTTGCATTTCTCTAATAATGAATGATGTTGAGCCTCTTTTCATGTGTTTGTTGGCCATCTGTATGTCTTCTTTGGAGAAATGTCTGTTTAGGTCTTTTCCCCACTTTTTGATTGGGTTGTTTGCTTTTCTGCCATTGAGTTGTATGAGTTGATTGAATATTTTGGAAATTAATCCTTTGTCAGTTGTTTCATTTGCTATTATTTTCTCCCATTCTGAGGGTTGTCTTTTCACCTTGCTTATAGTTGAACTGATAGTTTCCTTTGCTGTGCAAAAGTTTTAAAGTTTAATCAGATCCCACTTGTTTACTTTTGTTTTTATTTCCATTACTCAACGAGGTGGGTCATAGAGGATCTTGCTTTGATTTATGAGATCAAGTGTTCTGCCTGTTTTCCTCTAAAATTTTTATAGTTTCTGGTCTTACATTTAGGTCTTTAACCCATTTTGAGTTTATCTTTGTGTATGATGTTAGGAAGTATTTTAATTTCATTCTTTTACATGTAGCTGTCCAGTTTTCCCAGCACCATTTATTGAAGAGGCTGTCTTTGTCTCATTGTATATTCTTGCTTCCTTTATCAAAAATCCATAGGTGTATGGGTTTATTTCTGGGTTTTCTATCTTGTTCCATATTTCTGTTTTTGTGCCAGTTCCATACTGTCTCAATGACTGTAGCTTTGTAGTATAATTTGAAGTCAGGCAGGTTGATTCCTCCAGCTCCATTCTTCTTTCTCAAGATTGCTTTGGCTATTCAGAGTCTTTTGTGTTTCTGTATGAATTGTGAACATTTTTGTTCTAAGTCTATGAAAATGCCATTGGTAATTTGATAGGGATCACACTGAATCTATAGATTGCATTTGGTAGTATAGTCATTTTCACAATATTGATTCTTCCTACTCAGGAACATGGACTATCTCTCCATCTATTTGCGTTATCTTTGATTTCTTTCATCAGTGTCTTATAATTTTCTGTGTACAGTTCTTTTGTCTACTTAGGTAAGTTTATTCCTAGATATTTAATTCTTTTTGTTGCAATGGTGAATGAGATTGATTCCTTAATTTCTCTTTCTGATTTTTCATTGTTAGTATATAGAAATGCAAGTGATACCTATGTATTGATTTTGTATCCTGCAACTTTGGTAAATTCATTGATCAGCTCTAGTAATTTTCTGATACTATCTTTAGGGTTTTCTATGTACAGTATCATGTCATCTGCAAATAGTGAGAGTTTTACTTCTACTTTTCCAATCTGGATTCCTTTTATTTATTTATTTTTTCTTTTCTGATTTTTATAGCAAGGACTTCCATAGCTATGTTGAATAATAGTGGGGAAAGTGGACACCCTTGTCTCATTCCTGATCTTAGGGGAAATGCTTTCAGTTTTCACCATTGAGAATAATGTTTGCTCTAGGCTTTTCATATATGGCCCTTACTATGTTGAGGTAGGTTCCTTCTATGCCCATTTATTGAAGAGTTTTAGTCATAAATGGGTGCTGAATTTTGTCAAAGGCTTTTTCTGCATCTATTGAGAATATCATGTCTTTTTCTTTCAATTTAATATGGTGTAATTGAATAAATTTAATATATTTCAATTTAATATCTTTTAAGTTAATATGGTGTATCACATTGATTGATTTGCATATATTTGAAGAATCCTTGCATTCCTGTAATAAATCCAACTTGATCACGGTGTATGAGCTTTTTGAAGTGTTGCTGAATTCTGTTTGCTAAAATTTTGTTGAGGATTTTTGCATCTGTGTTCATCAGTAATATTGACCTGTAGTTTTCTTTTTTTGTGTTGCCTTTGTCTGGTTTTGGTATCAGGGTGATGGTGGTCTCATAGAATGAGTTTGGAAGTGTTTCTTCCTCTGCAATTTTTGGAAAGAGTTTTAGAAGGATAGGCATTAGCTCTTCTCTAAATGTTTGATAGGATTCTCCTGTGAAGCCATCTGGTCCTGGGATTTTGTTTTTTTGGGAGCTTTTCAATCACAGCTTCAATTTCAGTGCTTGTAATTCTGTTGTTCACATTTTCTATTTCTTCCTGGTTCAGTCTTGGACAATGGTGCTTTTCTAAGAATCTGTCCATTTCTTCAAGGTTATCCATTTTATTGCCATATAGTTGTTCATAATAGTCTCTTATAATCCTTTAGTATTTCTTCATTGTCTGTTGTAACCTCCCCCTTTTCATTTTTAATTTTCTTGATTTGATTCTTCTCTCTTTTTTTCTTGATAAGTCTGGCTAAGGGTTTGCCAGTTTTGTTTATCTTCTCAAAGAACCAGCTTTTAGTTTTATTCATCTTTACTATTGTTTCTTTCATTTCTTTTTTATTAATTTCTGCTCAGATCTTTATGATTTCTTTCCTTCTACTAATTTTAGGATTTTTTTTGTTCTTCTTTTTCCTGTTGTGTAAAGTTAAGTTGTCTATTTGATGTTTTTCTTATTTCTTGGGGATAGGGTTGTATTGCTATAAACTTCCCTCTTAGAATTGTTTTTGCTGCATCCCATAGGTTTTGAGTTATCATGTTTTCATTGTCATTTGTTTCTAGAAATTTTTTTATTTCCCTTTTGATTTCTTCAGTAATCTGTTGGTTATTTAGAAATGTATCATTTAATCTCCATGTGTTTGTGTTTCTTAGTTTTTTTCTTATAATTGATATCTAGTCTCATAGTGTTGTGGTCGGAGAAGATAGCTGATATGATTTCAAATTTTCTTAAATTTACTGACAGTTGATTTGTGACCCAAGATGTGGTCTATCCTGGTGAATGTTCCATGTGCATCTGAGAAGAAGGTGTATTCTTCTGCATTTGGGTAGAATATCCTGAAGATATCAATGAGATCCATCTCATCTAATGTATCATTTAAGACTTGTGTTTCCTTATTAATTTTCTGTTTTGGTGACCTGTCCATTGGTGTGAGTGGGGTGTTAAAGTCTCCTACTATTATTGTGTTACTGTCAATTTCTCCTTTTATGTCTGTTAGTGTTTGTCTTATGTATTGAGTGTTCCTATGTTGGGTGCATAGATATTTACAATTATTATGTTTTCCTCTTAGATCAATTCCTTGATCATTATGTAGTGTCCTTCCTTGTCTCTTGTAATCTTCCTTATTTTAAGGTCTGTTTTTTCTGATATGAGGATTGCTACTACAGCTTTCTTTTGCTTCCCATTTGCATGGAATATATTTTCCCATCTTTTCGCTTTCAGTCTATATGTGTCTTTAGGTCTCAAGTGGGTTTCTTGTAGACAGCATATACATGGGTCTTGTTTTTGTATCCATTCAGCCAGTCTGAGTTTTTTGGTTGGAGCATTTAATCCATCTGCATTTAAAGTAATTATTGATATGTATGTTCCTATTGTCTTTTTCTTAATTGTTTGGAGTTGATTTTGTAGATCTTTTTTCTTCTCTTGTATTTCTTGACTCTTACAGCTTTAACATTTGTTTTAAAGCTGGTTTGATGGTACTGAATTCTCTTAACTTTTGCTTCTCTGAAAAGCTTTTTATTTCTCTATCAATTTTGAATGAGATCCTTGCCATGTACAGTAATCTGCATTGTAGATGTTTCCCTTTCAGTACTTTAAATATATCCTACCATTCCCTTCTGGCCTGCAGAGTTTCTGCTGAAAGATCAGTTGTTAAGCATATGGGTTTTTCCTTGTATGCTACTTGTTGCTTTTCCCTCGCTGCTTTTAATATTCTTTCTTTGTGTTTAGTCTTTGTTAGTTTGATTAGTATGTGTCTTGGTGTGTTTCTCCTTGGGTTTATCCTGTATGGGACTCTTTGAGCCTCTTGAGTTTGATTGACTGTTTCCTTTTCCATATTGGGGGAATTTTCAACTATAATCTCTTCAAAAATTTTCTCATACATCTTCGTTTTCTCTTATTCTTCTGGGACCCCTGTAATTCAAATGCAATTGATATTGTCCCAGAGGTCTCTGAGACTATCCTCAGTTCTTTTCATTCTTTTTACTTTATTTTGCTTTGCAGAAGTTATTTCTAACATTTTATCATCCAGCTCACTGATTCTTTCTTCTGCTTCAGATATTCTGCTCTTCATTCCTTCTAGAATATTTTTAATTTCAGTAATTGTGTTGTTTGTCTCTGTATGTTTATTCTTTAATTCTTCTAGGTCTTTGTTAATTGATTATTGCATTTTCTTCATTTTGTTTTCAAGGTTTTTGATCATCTTTACTATCATTATTCTGAATTCTTTTTCAGGTAGTTTTCTTATTTCCTCTTCATTTATTTGGACCTCTGTGTTTCTAGTTTGTTACTTCATTTGTGTAGTATTTCTCTGCCTTTTCATTTTTTCTTTTTTTTTAACTTATTGTGTTTGAGGTCTCCTTTTTCCAGGCTTCAAGGTTGAATTCTTTCTTCCTTTTGGTGTCTGCCTTCCTAGAGCTGGTTCAGTGGTTTGTGTAAGCATTGTTTTGGGTGAAATTTGTGCTGAGTTCCTGTCTGTTTGTTTTTACCTTGATGGGCAAGGCTGAGTGAGGTGATAATCATGTCTGCTGATGAGTCGGTTTGTATTTTTGTTTTGTTTGTTGTTTAGAGGAGGCGTCCTGTACAGGGTGCTACTGGTGGTTGGGTGATGCTGGGTCTTGTGGTTCCCTTCGTGTGAGTTCTCCCTATTTGATACTCCCTATGGTTAGTTCTCTGGGAGTCTAGGGTCTTGGAGTCAGAGATCCCATTCCAAAAGCTCAGGGCTTTGTCTCTGGTCAGGAACGAAGATTCCACAAGTGGTTTGTTATGGCATCAAGTGAGATTAAACAAATATCCAAAAATGAGAAACCAAAGATGAACCCCAAATGAATGGCAGTTACAAAATCAGGAAAATAATAACTAAAATAATGGAATATACACAAATACATATACATCCATGATCAAAGTCAAAACAGTCCAACAAAAATAAAGTACAATAGATTGACTCAGCAAACAAAGGAAATCAAAAGTTATATTTAGCTGTTAAGAACAAAACTAACTAAAGCACAAACTGAGAAATAAAACTAAGCAAGGTGCCAAGTGAGGAATAAAGCAATGAAAGCAAAACTAACAAAAATTTGAGAGGAAAGGAAAGAAAGAAAAGAATAGGTATGCAAAGTTAAATATAGGTAGAGGAAGAAGATTTATATATATTAAAGATTAACTGCAAGGGGAAAAGAAGAGTGGGAAAGGCAAACAACGGAATAAATGTAGAAAAATAATAATAGATTAAAAAATTAAAAGTTAAAATTATAGAAAAGAAAAAAAAATGGAAGAAGAATGAAAAAAGGAAAAAGCAAACAAACAAAAAAATAAAAGGAAAACTCCACAGAACTGCAAGAGCCCAATGTAGATGCAGAGGTTTATAACAACACTAAAAAGTGTGACTGAATATACACATATACATATATCCCCATAAGCAAAATCAAAAGAGCCCAACAACAATAAAGTAGAAAAGATTGACCTGGTGAACAAAGGAAACCGAAAATTATATCTACCAGAACAAAACTAACTAAAGCACAAACTGGAAAACAAAACTAAAGCAAGGTGCCAATTAGGGACTAAAGCAATGAAGATAAAACTAACAAATATGTTGAGTGGAAAGGAAAGAAAGAATAGATATATAAAAGAAAGAATAGATATATAAAGTTAAATAGACATAGATAAAGAAGGTTTATATACATTAAAGATTAACTGCAATGGGAAAAGAACAGTAAGAAAAGCAAACAAGTGATTAAATGTAGAAAAATAATTATAAGTTACAAAAATTAAAATTAAAAAAAGAGAAAAGAAAAAATAAATAAATAAAAGGAAAACTCCCCAGAACTGCAGAAGCCCAATGTATGGGCAGAGGTTTACAACAACAATAAAAAATGTGACTGAGAAAAAAAAGGAAAAAAAAAGAAACTCAAAAGCTTAATTAGATTTAATGGTGGTGGTTTAGTCATTAAGTCATGTCTGACACTTGCGAGACCATGGGCTGTAGCCTGCCAGGCTCCTCTGTCCATGGGATTCTCTAGGCAAGAATACTGGAGTGGGTTGCCATTTCCTTCTCTAGGGGATCTTCCCAACCCAGGAATCGAACCCAGGTCTCCTCCACTGCAGGCAGATTCTTTACTGACTGAGCTATAGTGCCAATAAAATCAAGAACAACAACAGAGGTGGGGAAAAAAGGAAAATTTAAAAAAAGAAAAAAAAAAAGAAAAAATCCAAAAGAACCTACAGAATAAGTCAAAACATAAGAATAATAAATGTTTTTCTTGAGTCACTGCTGTCAGAGTCCTTTCCCTCGCTGGGAGTCACAGTCCACCTCACCTCTCTAGGATGCCCTCCAACACTGTGCTGATCTCTGGACCTTCTGTGGGGGCAGCTCAGATTCTAATCTGGTCCTACTCCTCTGTGTTCTTGCCGCCAATGTCCACAGCTGTCAGAACTAGTGTGTTTTCTTTTGTGGGGGCGCTCAATGACCTTTTATATATTCCACAGGCACAATCTGTCTAGTTGATCATGTGGATTTAATCTGCAGCTTGTACAGCTCGTGGGAAAGTTTTGGGTCTTCTTCCTTAGCCACACTGCCCTAGGTTTCAGTTGTGGTTTTATTTCCACCTCTGCATGTGAGTCTTCCTCTGGGGTTTGCTCCTGAGGCTGCCCTGGAGAACTTGGGTTTGCCCCTGTGAGGGCCACGTGTGGAGGTGGTGCAGCTGCTTGGCTTGCAGGGGTTCTGGCAGTACCAGGTACTGAGGGGAGTTGGCAGCTAGGGCAGCAGGAAATACAGTGCTCTAGAATCATATGGCAACCAGTATTGGCCAATACTAGAGAAGGAAATAGCTACTCACTCCAGTATTCTTGCCTAGAGAATCCTGTGGATGGAGGAGCCCAGTGAGCAGCTGTCCATAGGGTTGCACAGAGTTGGACACAACTGAAATGACTTAGCATGCATGCATGCATTGGAGAAGGAAATGGCAACTCACTCCAGTATTCTTGCCTGGAGAATACCAGGGACAGAGGAGCCTGGTGGGCTGCCATCTATGGGGTCGCCCAGAGTCAGACACGACTGAAGAGACTTAACAGCAGCAGCATTGGCCAATAAGTTCCAGGATTCTTGCCTGGAGAGCAACCCTCCTTGACAGAGAAGCCTGGCAGGCCACAGTCTACAGGGTTGCAAAGAGTTGGACACTACTGAAGCGACCCTGTGCACGTAGATGCAAGACTTTTTTTTGCCTATGGCAGCTCTGCCCCATTGAGAGTTGAGCATGAAGGTGGTACTTCTGATTGGCTTGCAGGGACCCTGGCAGTGCCAAGTGTGCAGGGACACAGACTGCCTCCACCACAGGAGTTATGGCCTAGCAGTATTTTTTTGAGCTTCTTGTAGCTGGCAATCAGAAGGCCTCTTTGGCCAGTATTTCTCAATAGCTCTGCCCTGAAATTCAGGCACTTACATGGCTCCCTGGCCTGGGGTCCTTCTCTGTGGTTTGGCAGGTCAGGCACATAGACAGCCCTCCTGCCTGGGGTCCTACTCTGTAGTTCAGGCACATCAGACACCTAAAGGGGCTCCCTGGGTGGGGTCCTACTCTGTAGTTCAGTGCGTCAGGCATTTAATGGGCCACTCTCTCTATTGTTCAGCTGCCAGATGCTGGCTGTGGGGAGAGAGAGGCTATGGTGATGGCTCCACCCGCTACCCGTGACTCAGCAGTATCGCCTTGCTTCCATGGTTGCTTGGCTTTCCTTCACAGGCATTTCCCACCACAATTTCCTTCCTCAAATCCTCTCCATCTGTCTCTCCACAGTCAACAGCAGCCCTCGCCCTGAGATTGCTCCACATCCCTAAACTCCAGCTGCCAGCCATTGCACCTTCCAGGGGACCTGCCATCCCGTATATATCCCATACATATCCCGGGTATGTATGGCTTTGGGAAGGACTGTGTGATTCTCGTTCCATTTAGGCTGTCACAGATCAGCTGTTTCACTCTCAGCTTTAAATGTTTCTCCTCTGATTCAGACAATTGCCCCCATGTAGGGATTGGACCCCTGATTCACTTCCCCCATCTGCCAAAGGCAGGTCCAGTTCTACTAACACTCCTCTGTTTTCCCCCCATTCCTTTGCCCTACCGAGTTTTCTGTGGGTCTATATATTCTTTTCAGTTGGTCAGGTACTCCTGTCTGCTCTTAAAAGCTGCTCTGCATGCAATTCTGTGTCTGAAGGTGTATTCCTCGTGTATCCGTGGAGAGGGATGTGCTCCCCATCCACCTACTCCTCTGCCATCTCTCTCTCTCTCTTTTTTTTTAAGAGGAAATAATCACTCTTACTTCATGGTGTTTCCTTGATGTTAAATTATGTAGAATAGTATGTATATTGCCTATAGAATTATTTCTATAATAAAATAATTCAGAGCTGAACTGTACTTGGTGCTTCTATAAATATTAGTTCCTGTCTCCCCAGTAATGCTTATTTTTTATCTGCCTACCTGTGATGGTGATATCTCCTTATTTTAAACTTCAAGTCTTAGTGTAGTCTTGTGATTTTATCACTCTTTCAAAAGAAGCACAGAGACAGATTATTTATTGCCTCTGTGAATTTCCAGCTATATGACTCCTTCTAAGACCCTATATACATCCATATCCCTCAAGAATATCAGGGATGAAATATAATCTTTTAAGAAGTATACAAACAAGTCTCTCACTTCAATATGGTCAGTGCATAGGTAGAAATGGAAACTTACATACCTTACATCTAACTATGTAAACTTCATAAACACCCACAAACTGTTGTGTGAATTATGTTCTGTCTTCATGCATTGATAAAATATCTTAATAATAACAATTTTTAAATTGGTGATTTTATAAGATTAAAACCAAGGATAATATTAAAAACTATTGAGTTTAATATTTATTGCACATGCCTGCATCTTTTGTTTATGAGGTACTGATGTTTGGTTGGGTGATTAAAGAAAAGAGTTATAATTCATAATTTGTTTCATAAAAGTCATACATTTGTATCATAAAACATTTTTATTGCCTTCATTTCAACAAAATCACTAATTATCTGGTAAAAATCAAGATTTCTATATTATTTATGTTCTATTGATAGCAATGCCTTCTTAGACAACTATTACTAGGTCTTTGAAGTTTTTTTATTAGTTTTATTGATGAACTAAAGATTTTGGAGTGTTTCTTCTGCTGAACAAGAAGCAACTAGATTTCTCAATGAAATTCTTAAAGCCATATTTAAATTTGAAACAAGCAAAGGATTTTAGATGCCATGATTAGTCTTGATGTCATTGTTGTTTAGTTGCTAAGTCATATCAGACACTTTTTTGGACACCATGGACTCCATGGATTGCAGTCTGCCCAGCTCCTCTGTCCATGGGATTTCCCAGGCAAGAATACTGGAGTGGGTTGTCATTTCCTTCTCTAGCAGATCTTCCCAACCCAGGGGTCAAACTTGTGCCTCCTGCATTGCAGGCAGATTCTTTACCACTGAGCCACCAGGATAATGTAATCATATATGCTAAAGTACTAGTAAGCAGAAAATATTAAGATTTTTTGATTATATCATATAACTTTCTACAACTTTGCTTTATAAAAATTGGAGTACAATTGCTTTACAATATTTTGTTAGTTTCTGCTGTACAACAACATGAATTAGCTATAAGTGTACATACATCCTCTCCCTCCTGAGCTTGCCTCCCACCACCATTCCACTCTTTACCTTGATTTTCATAAACTCTTAAAGCACTATCTCCGTCCACACATAAAAAGTGTCACACTTCACATATGTTGTCTAGATTATGTATATACATATGTGGGTTCAATCCTTAGGTCAGGAAGATCCCCTGGAGAAGGAAATGACTACACACTCCAGCATTCTTGCCTGGGAAATCCCATGGACAGAGGAGCCTGGTGGGCTACAGTTCATGATTTGCAGAAGTCAGACACAACTTAGCAACTGAACAGCAACAACAAGACTAGATATCTGGAGTTATGAGTCATACTGCACCCACCCTAATGCTGGATCCTGAGTGGCAGAGACACTCATGAGCATCTCAGTGCATTCATTTTGTGTGTGCTTGTGGTATGTGGGGTCATCTACAGTATGTTTCCTAAGGGAAGGGATCTTTGTAAGGAAGAGTGGTATAATTTTAATAAAGTAGTCAGAGTAGTTCATGGAGAAGGTAATAGAGAAAAAATTACAAATAAGTAGAGTAAGCCATGTGACTATAAGAGAGAAGAAAATTCCAGACTCAGGGAATAGCCAGAGTAAACTTTGTGAGGCTGGAAGAAGGACAGATGCAGTGATGAACTAGTGTAAATGCCAGTAAGGCTGAATAAAGGGTAAAGTGAGTAAAGAGGTGGGTTATTGGAAAAATGCCCTTTGGAGTGTTCAAATCAGAGCATTGACATGATTTTGCTATGTGCCAGAGCACAGAAGCCAGAATCATCTTTTTAAAGCACAACTTGAATCATCCCACCTCTTCTCCAACCTTTAATTCCCTACCACCTAGAAAGGCTTCCCTAGTGTCTCAGACAGTAGAGAATCTGCCTGCATGCAGGAGACCTGGGCTTGATCCATGGGTTGGGAAGATCCCCTGGAGAAAGGAATGGCTACCCACTCCAATATTCTTGCCTGGAGAATTCCATGTACAGAGGAGCCTGGCAGGCTATAGGCCATGCGGTTGCAAACAGTCAAATACAAATGAGCAACTAACACCTAGAAAAATAAAAGTTCATTCTCCTGTGCTGTTAACACTCCCAAAGCACTATTTGATTTTTTAAAAATTTGTTCTTTCCAAAGTATTTCTACATATTTTGTATTTTGTCCATGTGACTCTAGTCAAGAGTTTTCTCCAACTAAAATGTTTCACTCCTGTGTTTGTGAATGTCTTCTGCAAACCTCACCTCCCCAAAGGCAATATTCTCTAAAACTCTCAGCGAAAAACAATAACCACCATTCAGAGAGCTTGGCATTTACATCCCTTATAGCAATTATCATCTTCTACCCTTTATCAGGATTATTATGATCATGACTCAGCTCTTTTACTGCTGAAACAAGAATGCTGCTCCATTTACCTTTGAGTTTATCTCACACACGTTAAACTTAACATATTCTCAGTAAATGCTGTTGAGGAAATGAATGATGAAAAGTCTTCTCTTCAGTTTATCTCAGTATGAAGACTAGATCATTGTTAATGCTGTAGAATGCAAGTAAAGGTCTCTTTAGCATCTGATTCTAGACCAAGATCCTAGATATGAAGTCCTTTTTGCATTTCTAAGACTGTGCCCTGATGTGTGGAAGATAACTCTATTGACCTGAGAAAGCTATAAATAGGAATTGATTTTTGAAATAATCTAAAGTCCAGTATCTGGCATGCTATAACAAATATAATGCTAAAATATATCTCAATCCAATGCAAACTTAGAGGCAAATTTCACAAAACACTATGTTGCATTGCATGCACGCTAAGTTGCTTTAGTTATGCCTGGCCCTTTTTGTCCCTACCAGACTGTAGCCCACCAGACTCACTGTCCATGGGATTTTCCAGGCAAGAATATTGGAATGGACTGCTATTTCTTCTCCAGGGAATCTTCCTGACTCAGGGATCAAATCCGCACATTAGCAAATTCTAAAAATGCAGTAATTATATATTTATAATGGAATTAGATCTTTGAAAGAACTTCTTTTCTATGGCTTTTTTGTTTTTTTTTTTCGTTTTGAATTGTTTTTTTATACTAGTGTACAAAAATTATACGATTCAATTAATTATTTTGTATATTCATAATAGTGTTAGGTTTATAACTAGTTTTCTTATAAAAAGACATTTAATATGACAAAAAATTCATAACTCTACAAATTTTGACTGTTTGTTACAGTTATGGATTTAAATTTTAAGCATTACATCTGAATTTGTAGTATTTTCTCTCTAGTTCCAGACTCTATATTTGGTTCTTTAGAATATTGACTATTTTTTCTGTAGCTGAGCTAATAGTCACTTCTGTTATCCATACCAAGATTTTAATTCACCCATCTTTCCTTAGGGAAACAAAGTCATCCAGCCCAGATGCCTTTGGATTTTGTTAACTAAGTGGAAATGTGTTTCATTGCTCCAAGTAGTATAGTAAATCACATCAATGTGCTTATTCTTTTAAAGGTAATTTGCCCTAGACACCATACACTCATCAGTTCAGTTCAGTTACTCAGTTGTGTCCGACTCTTCATGGCCCCATGGACCACAGCACGTCAGGCCTCCCTGTCCATCACCAACTCCTGGAGTTTACTCAAACTCATCTCCATGGAGTTGGTGATGCCATCCAACCATCTCATCCTATGTTGTCCCCTTCTCCTCCTGCCTTCAATCTTTCCCAGCATCAGGGTCTTTTCAGATGAGTCAGTTCTTTGCATCAGGTGGCCAAAGTACTGGCATTTCAGCTTCAGCATCAGTCCTTCCAATGAACACCCAGGACTGATCTCCTTTAGGATGGACTGGTTGGATCTCCTTGCAGTCCAAGGGACTTTCAAGAGTCTTCTCCAACACCACAGTTCAAAAGCATCAATTTTCTGGCACTCAGCTTTCTTCACAATCCAACTCTCACACCCATACATGACCACTGGAAAAACCATAGCCTTGACTAGGCAGACCTTTGTTGGCAAAGTAATGTCTCTGCTTTTCAATATGCTGTCTAGGTTGGTCATAACTTTCCTTCCAAGGAGTAAGCATCTTTTAATTTCATGGCTGCAATCACCATCTGCAGTGATACACTCATATAATACTATTAATGAAAATAAAAAATATTATGCAGAGTTATTTCACTAAAGTGGAGTGTTTGGGAAACTCAAGACCAGTAGCTATTTAACGTATTGAGAGATGATAGCTTAAATGACATCCAAAATGATGCAGCATTTGTTTCTGGTGAGGAATAAAGTGCACAATTCAAATTAGAAGAGAAATGCCATGAAAGGACAAGGTTACAAAATAGACAAACTGTCAGAAAGAGCAAATAATAGTCTCAAAATAATGAAATAGTTCTTAGGGATACTAATATCCACTTCCACCAAACAAAGTTTTCTTCCAGAAGTGACAAGATATTGTTTGGATTTTAATCTCTTTGTGAATAGATGCTTTAAACTCCTTTAGATACATTAGTTGCCTAATAGAATATTTCAGATGAGAGGTTTTTATCAGTCAACATGAAATTCAGCATCAGCACACTTAGAAACATCCCTTTCTCTTAGGTTTGGAAATTGTAAAAGCTGAGAGGAAGGAGCATAATTGAACATAATAGTGAAGAATAGGTCATCAACCATTGTTCAATCTGTTACTAGTCTATTAAGACAGCAGTGAATAATGATATACTGTAATTATTTCTTTTTCCCACCTAGTTGCCGATGATCTATATATTCTCTTGTCTCTTTCCCTTGCTTTCTTCCCAAAGTAGTTTGTTTTTTTTTTTTTTTTTTTTAACCAATACCCTTTGCCTGGGGTCCTGACACTTAGTCAGTGTTTTCCTTTTGAACCTGGAGGTCAATGAGGATGATGAGAATGGGGTGAAACTGGTGGTATTTCAGGTCATCCAGGCCTCAGGGTGAAATATTAATATTTACAAAGCAAGCACACGTCTTCCTTGCTAATATTGATTAGCTCTCATCATATAAATTCGATGCACAATTATGCTGAGTCTTCCTTGCTCTTCTCTATTGTACTACATTTCGGTTCTATAATTCTAATGTGGTACATGCCAGGACTTGAGAAAAGGATCCCACTCCAGAATGGAGAGAAAAATCTATCTAGTTACATGTCTTTTAAATGCCTTAGTGATTAAAAGAAATATTTACAGTCCCTGCTGGGTAAAGCAAATAGCTGAGAGAGCTTTCAGTCATTATTTTAGACATTTTAATATTGTTTTACAATATCATAAAGATTACTATTGATACTATTGAATTGACTAGATGATTATCCTCACTTTCTGTTTAAGTATAACCCTTCCCTCCAATGCGTCAGTTTTAAGAAATGGAAAAATAACTTCTAGAAAAGACAAGGATTGAAGCAGTTGTAAACTGATTGCTATTAAGTCACCTTTAAGAAAAATTACTTATATTTCAATTCTTTAAGAGAATGCAAAATTACATTTTGAAACAAATAATTCACTCCTTTCCAAAAAAATAATTTACTTTGCATTTTGTTCTAAGTAAGAGCACTTTACATGAAATAATGTACCAGGAAGAGATAACCCAATGAACAATGGAATTAGAGGTAGAGATCTTGGATTCTCTTTTCCATACTAACACTAGTCTTCTCTGCAACCTGAAAACTATAGGTCATTCTCAACTGTGAGTTCTTTAAACTAAAACTCAAGAGGTTTGATTACTTCATTGCTTTGTTGGCCTTATACTTGAAAATCTCAGTTTGCACATAAGAATCTCAGAGTGGTAAATAGTGGGATGTGGGGGAAGTAATAGATTAGATGGTGCATTTAATCCTCACATCAAAAACTGCAACTCCAGGTTATTCTAATACATTTTGGGACTTCATACATAACTTTTTTTTTTAATCCCACCACTAAAACTGTTTAAAAAACAGAATTTTCTTGAATGTTTAATTTAGTTTACGTTTGTCTTCTTCATGAATTAGCATACACAATGGGTGTGTGATAGAAACAAACTTTGTTAAGGTAGAAAAACCAAAGGGAATAATAAAAATCCTTTTCAGTGTAAATAAAGAATAAGTCCTATAAATTGTTTTCTACTTTTTCTAAATATTTTATTTCATAAAAAGTTTTCATGGTCAAATTAATTTAGAGACTACTGTAAATCTCTAAGAGATTTATTGATTTTAATTTAATGATTATTAAATGATTTCATATAATCATGATTTATAAAAAATCATTATAAAATTGATTTAATTTAATCATTATTGATTAAAGACATTGGTGAGTCTTATATTTAGTTCAGCACAGCTTTCTCAGTTTTATTAGACGACAGACAACAGATCTTCCTTTTAGGATGATATCTGTTACTCATTGACAGAAACATGCAGCCATAGGGATATGGAAGTCAACCAGAAAGAAGATATTTGATTTTCCACTGTCTCTGTAGCCAATATTTGGTGAAATCATTCAGAACATTAGTGAGCTTTACATTCCCTCATTTTCTGACATGAATATCTTGGATACCTACTACAGTGCTCATGCCAAATATTGCCTGACATATACAGAAGCTTTCAATTTTGGTAAAAGATTACAATGCAGACTACATTATACAGGACTGTAGAATGAACAAATAATTGTGAGTTTCTTTTCACATCATATCTTTTTAATAATAGGAATGGAGTCTATTCACAGATTAGAAAAATGCTTAGTTATCATAGGAAGGATATATGCTCTTTAATAAAGGAAAGTGAACTAAAGACCTCAAATGAGAAAATTTCATTAGTTAGTGGTTTCACAAAGTATTGATTGGTCTTACTAGCTTAAAAATATTGGAAACTTTTAGCTATTAATCTAATTGCATGTTATTTTAACTGAGCTTGTTTTTCGCATATGTGGCATGCAATAGTATTATTTTTGTGTTGACTAGGATAAAATATTACAGTTGTGAATTGAGTTAATCTATATTAGCAAAATAGGTAGAAATAAATCAATTTTGATACCAAGAGGTCATAAATTATATTCTTCATGATTCAATATTTTATATGTAATGAGTAGCCAAACATGAATAATATTTAAAACACTTTATTAAAAAAATCTTCAGATTACAGGAAGAAATAATAGAAGACATTAGATTTTTTTCTACCTTTAAAAAGAAATCATACATTGTATGTTAAAAAACAATAGATGGAGGTATAGCACACACAGAGTAAAATGCTCAAAGTTTAAGCATACAGATTTGGTAAGTTTTTAAATTATGTATGCACCCAAATAACTACACATAAGAACAAGATGCAGAAACTTTCTAGCACCCCACAAGCAACATAACAGCCCATTTCTAGTGGACATCTACCTGCAAAACCACTAAACTCTGATTTAGTAAACCACCATTACTCTGATTTCTTTCCATGGATTATAATGAAAACGAGCTTCCCTGGTAGCTCAGCTGGTAAAGAATCTGCCTGCAATGCAGAAGACCCCTGTTCAATTCCTGAGTTAGGAAGATCCCCTGGAGAAGGGATAGGCTACCCAATCCAATATTCCTGGGCTTCCCTGATGGCTCTGCTGGTTAAAAAATCTGCCTGCAATGCGGGAGACCTGGGTTCAATCCCTGGGTTGGGAAGATCCCCTGGAGAAGGGAAAGGCTACCCACTTCAGTATTCTGGCCTGGAGAATTCCATGGACTGTATAGTTCATGGGGTCACAAACAGTCAGACGTGACTGAGCAACTTTCACTAAATAATGAAAATAAAAAAGCTACCATAGACATTCCGGAGCATGTGTTTTGTAGGACACATACATCACTAGAAGTTGAATTTCTTGGTCATAGATAGGCATAGATGTGCCATAATAAGCAATGGCAAACAGTGACTTTAGTGGATGCTACATTTTTATTAGGGAAAAGACCTTGTGAATCAGTGGTAGCACATTTATGGGTATATAAGAACATACATAACTTGTGCTCCTTATGTTATTTAATTGACGAGGACCAAGGGACAAAAGATATGTTAAAATTCACATAGCTCACAAATGCAGGATCTTGATCTGAGACCCCACTTCCTGCCTCTCCCTTACACACCTGACCCATTTCTACATACCTTCCTTTAAGCAGCAGCGTGACACATGGATGGACCTGGAACTTAAGAGACAGGATAGCTTGCATTCAAATTTGTCCTCGGCAACCCTCCAGTTCCACCTTGATCTCTATCCTTGGATCTAATACAACAACTTTCAAAGTACTTTGAAAATTAAATTAGTTAATATACACAAAGGTCTGAAATGAAATAGGATCTCAGAATTGGTAGTTCTTATACTGCCTTCAGGCTTCCCTGGTGGCTCAGTGGGAAAGAATCTGCTAGCAATGCAGGGTTTGATTCCTGGGTTGGGAAAATCCCCTGGTGGAGGGCAAGCAACACACTCCAGTACTCTTGCCTGGAGAATTCCTTGGACAGAGGAGCCTGGCAGGCTACAGTCCACGGGGTTGCAAAGAGTTGGCCACGACGGAAGTGACTGAAGCAGCAGCTTACTGCATTCTACTGCTTCCTGAATTAGAAGCTTCCCTGGGCACATTATTTAAAAATTTAGAGTCCATGATTCTTTCTAAGTTTGCTATTGTCATTTTTGTTTTTTCATGATTCTTTATTTTTTAAATGGTGATAATTCAATTGCCTCTGCTAACCTCATATAACTTCTATGAGAATTAACTGATAATACAACAAAAAAGGTTTCTCACTTCATGCAATGAAGACTGACATTTGGGAAATTAAAAAAAAATAGATCAGGGGAACAAAAATTATTTATCAACTATACATGTAAAATTTAATCTGTATTTTTCAGTCTTTGATTTTAGGTCAAGGCTTTTCCTTTGGCTAAGGGTCTACTCTGGCCTTCATACTATCTTTTGTATATAGAAAACACACCCAGGAGGTTAGTGAAAATGTTGGAGTAGCGACCTCTGGGGGCTGTCCTTCCCCAGAAAAATCCTAAAAGTTTATCAGAAACTGTCATGAGTAACCTGATTGAAATGCAGAAACATAGTCAAAGGTTTTCAGTAACTAAGAGGATGTGTAGGAGGAGAAAGGCCACAGAAACAACATAGAAGATATTAGCATCATTTTAGCTAACCTAGATCTGCCTCTCCCCTGGGGCATCAGTGATCTTGAAGATGACAGTCTGTCCTCAGTATGGGTACAGAGTAGCTCTGCTTCCCAGGGAATTGCGTTATCTGTTTTTATCTCATGGGGAGTTTCCTGAAGGACTGCTAAATGGAGTTTCCCTGTTTTGCCTAACTTGGAAGTCTATCAAGGATGAACAGTTTCACAGTCCTCAAAAAAAAAAAAAAGAAAACAAAAATGAAAGCCATGCAAACAAGCCGTTGCAGCCTGGAATGAAAAATAACAGTTGGGGTAAACAATAGATATACCAAAAACTGGGAAGAAAAGCTGAGTAGTGAGGTTTTGGTGGAAAGAATAGTGACTTTGAAAAATAATCACACAGAGGAACATATAAAGCTACATAAATGCTCAGGACAGGACACATATTCAGAAAAAATGTGAGGAGGCCACAGACTTTCAAATGGAGCCTACTTTTAGGCCCAGGGCAAGCTGGAAGTGCAAACTAAGACAAAGTTGTAAACAGCCAGGAGAAGTGTCAAAACAAGACACAGCACACGGCCAATCCAAAAAGACTTGCTGAGTGATTTTTTTATTAGTATTTTTTATTGCTTGCACATTATAATAGTCAAAATGTCCACTTTTCAACAAAAAAATTTATGAAGCATGCAAAGAAACAAATATTGCCAATCCACAGGGGGGAAAAAAAGAATTGAACAGAAACAATCTTGAGGAAGCACAAATATTGGATTTACTAGACAAAACTTTAAATCAACTCTCTTAAATATACTCAAGAAGCTAAAGGACATGACAAAATAAATAAAGGAAATAGGTAAATAATGACTCATAAAACAAAGAATATCAATAAAGAGAACCTGTAAAAAGGAATCAAATATAAATTATGGAGCAGAAAAGCACAATAGTTGATATGTAAAATCCATTATAGGGTTTTAGTAGCAGATTTGAGCAGACAGATGAAAGAATCAGCAAAGTCAATAACAGGTCAAATGAAATCACCCAGTTAAAAGAACAGAAAGCTCTTACAAAGCGTACAAATTAGCTTTTAATATAAGCAACACTCACTTTTTGCACTCTTATGAGTTTGCATAGAATTTAGTTAAAATATTTAATTATATATTAAAAATATTTATAGAGACATATGACAGGAATAAATAGCTTGGAGAAGAAACTCAAGTTATTTATGCTAACTTCAGCTCTCAGAAGCAGAGATATGTGAGTATGTAGTAAACATGCTGCTACCAAGAGTACCTAGCTACCACAGGCATCTTTTGCTATATTTTTAAAGAGAGAATCAGGATTGTGGGTAATCCAGGAAGTCAGTTGGAAGAGTCTTCGTTGGGTTAATATTTGTATAGTGAGCTTTGGTTTACAAAACCTTTTGTCTTTGACTTTCTTTATGCAAAGACCTTGTCTATATTGTTCGTAACTGAGTCCACAGTGCCTACAAATAATAGCCCTCAGTAAATATCTGTGACCAAGAAAGGACTCAACACAGGAGGAATAATTTAGGGGTGGGCAAGTGGGAGGTACAAGCTAGAATGTAAGACAGGCTCGAGAAGGTACCATTACAGCAAGGGTAATAGAGCCAATATTTTGTAAATGGAAAGTAACTTCTTATTAATAAAATTGTATAAAATAACCTAAAAGACTCAGCAAAAGTGTTTTCTTCATTTAGCAAGACAGGGTAAAAAAATGTGAAAGTGTTTGCAAAGATATGCGCTTTATATAATAGGCTTCATAATAACATTTCTTTTTAATTTTTCAGCCCTTATCTTCCTGTAGTATCAATATATTCCTGATTTAGAACATGAACTTTCAATCAGCAGTCACTTGAAACTTTTTTCTAATGAGTTTCACAGTTCTCTAAAAAAACAAGACAAAGTGAATGGCACTTTTCATTATTTTGCAAGCTGGATTATGGTGCCAAAACTTTACAAGGCATTAATAAGATGAAGAAATTAAAGTAGGACTTACATATCATCATATACTTGCATGTTTCTTTTAAATCTTGGCATTGCTTTATGAGCAATTTTGTTAAGGCTGAAAACTGTCTAATATGATAGAGATACAAGTATATATTTTACCTTACCAAATGGTAAGTGATATACTTATTTTTAAAAATAGTTTCCATTCTTATCCTTGCTTTCCATTACTGAAATCTTTCTTTTAAAATGCCTGTTTTTCTTGAAACTTTGCTTGTGTGGCCTGACCAAGTGTAAACTCTCTTTGGGGCAAGTGAGGGAGGAAAAACAAAATGAGTTTAGCTATTTCCAAGTGAGGGAAACGTATGCTTTGTATGCCCTTTCCTTTAATGAATTAAGAACAGACAGCTGATGTTCCCTCAGCATTTTAAAAGTCATCCAGTGTGCCTGTCTTGGGGGCAGCATGGACAGTGGAAACATAAGAAGCCCTGGAACCAAAAAATATTGATTCCAGTAAAAACACTGCCACTTTTTTGGCGGTGTGATCGTGAATGTCCTACTACTGTGCTTGGACTTATTTTCCTTGTTAGTCAATGTGAAAAATAATACTACTCATGTGGAAGCAGTAGTGAAATATGTAAAAGCAGTAGTAAAATGTTAGTCTGGTAGCTTTAGAAGATAACATTAATATTAGTTATTATCTTATAAGGTTTTCGAATATAAACATGAGGAATGTTCTGACTTCATGCCACACATATAATTACGATTTTAATCTCACTCCTCACTCCCACAAACTTTAATAGCTTTTGGTATGGTGAAACAGATGTGATTTTCCAAGTGCTGGTAAGTTCCAAATGCTGATAGTGGTTTTTGCTGTGAGCTGTGTGAGACTGATAGCCCTTTATTTTCAGAATCTATCCATATTTCGAGTTGAAAGAAAATAAAAAGAGACTAAAACACTTTTGCTGAGTCCTTTCTTGGTCACAGGTATTTACTGAGGACTGAATGGGTGCCAGGTACTATTTGTAGACACTCTGGACCCAGTTGTGAATGATTTAGACAAGGTCTTTGCATAAATAAAGTTTACATAGCTAATGACAAAAGGTTTCATAAACCAAAGCTCACTATACAAATATTAACCACAGTCAAAGCTCCTTCAGCTCGAACTATGGGTAGATTCTGAAAATAAAGAGCTAGCAGCTATGAAGTATATGGTTCATAGCAAAACTACTGCTAAACTAACGTACTCACCATTTCCCCAGACGTGGGGCAGCCATTGCTTCAAGTATAGGTCTGCCAATCCTGAGTCTTCAGCTAGTTTTCACTTTTAGTTGTAGTTTCTGCAAAAATCTTCAGCCTACTTTCAGATCTTTGGACTTACTGCAGTGTCTAAAAACTCCAACTTGCCTAGTTCTGGGATAGAAAACTTTCCATAAACTCATGGTCATTATTCTTTTTTCAGTCTTGCTTTGACTACCAATTTTGTCACCATCATTATGGTGGATGCAGCAATTAACACAAAAACAAGTATAAAAATGCAGTGGTTTATTCAGCCATCTGTGTACAAATTGGGACTAGAGAGACATTCTTTTTCACAGGAAGACCACAAGGAAAGTCAAGTTTTACATAAGGTTGGCACTGTAAAAATATGTGAGCCTTAGTTTATTTTCTCCACAAGAGGACAGTTTCCCTCCCTGCTGCCTTGCTAATTCAACTGAGCATGACCCCTTCATATCCCAAGACACACAGACATCTACTCATTCTATGAGTCATGGTCTTCTCTTGATGCCAAGCAAGAACTTCATAAGGTAACACCTTTTTAAGAAAAAAAAAAAAAAGAAAAGCAGCTAAATGGAATTTTCAGCAAATGATTTGACCTCATTTTCATAGGAATATTTAAAGCCTTCAGATGAGTTGTTTGAGAGATGGCCATTTTGAAGAAAGACATCCCAGAACAATTATATTATTGCAGTGGACTGAGTTTCAAGGGTGAAATTTACGTTAGTAGGACAGAATAAATGAGAGGAACAGATTTTAGTCAGAGTACAATCCAACATCCATAAATGAAGTGCTACTCCAACCAACCTTATGGAAATAGCACAAGGAGGAATTTTTACTTTCAGAATACATTCAGACTTTCTACTGTAGCATTCTTAATAGGAATAAGTAACAGTGAAACTCAAAAGCATGATTCTACAAAACTCTGATTTGAACACATAATTGCTTTGTTCTGTGAGTTTTAAGATATGTTACCTCCCTAAAACTGAGCATCTATTTTGACAAACCTAAAAGGACTGACTTTAAAATGTCTTTTTATTGAAAGCTTCTTTCAAAATATCATCAAGGAAATTAGATATTTAACAGAAACTCTGTGTTCCTATAAATACCTTATTAGAGAGTCCTCAAGCTCCTTCCTATTTCTTTCAGGAGAAGCAGCAAAGGGACAAGTGAACTGGAGCCAGGCAATTCATCACATCAAGAACACACAAGACACACAGATCAAGGCAAACTTTATCCTCTTCCAATCTTTTACAATACTCTCTGCTTTGTGAAAATTAACACCTTTAGTTTTCTGAAGGATTCTTCAGTAGACAATTTACTCAAAGAAAAATGGGTATGTTTCCAAATCAGAGACATGGAGGTACAGACACTTCAAAGATGGAGCCCAGGGCAACTCAAACTTTATTCCCCACCTACTTTTATTCTGGTCTTCCCTGGAGGCCCAAATGGTAAACAATATGCCTGCAATGCAGGAGACCCAAGTTGGATCTCTGGGTTGGAAAGATTCCCTGGAGAAGGGAATAGCAACTCTAGTATTCTTGACTGGAGAATCCCATGGACAGAGGAACCTGGCAGGCTACATTCCATAGGGTTTCAAAGAGTTGGACACAACTCAGCAATTAACACTTTTCTTACTTTTACTCTGAGTAGGAATAAAAATGTAGGCAAAGACAAGACATCTTTCAAAGGCCAACACTGAGCTTGGGTTCCTATCAAAGGAGCTGATCAGAGTTCAAAACCTGAATACGTTTCACAAATCTTAGAGCCTTAACTCTTTGCTTTGAAATTAAGGATTTCAACTCAAAAAGATTTTATCATTGTGAGTAGAAACTAAATACATTTATTTTGTAAACTGAGTGTCCATGAGTGAGACTTTTGTCAAATCAAGACACATCTCGATGAAGAATCAGGAAGTGTGAAGAAAAACAAGGACATTTTTTTAAGTACATGGTTTCTGACATAAGAGCAGATAAAATACAACTGATTGACTCATATAAGAAGAAAACGAAAACAATGAAAATGAAGCCTCTTTCCTGTGGCCGTAAAGCTGAAAAAGACAAACTTGGGGATAGTGAAGTATAAAAAAGAATGACGGAATTCAGTGACCAGTTAATGGTCATGGCACTCATCCTAAAGGAATGTCTGGAAAAATGTTTCCAGTGGAAGTTGGTGCATGACTGGGCCCCTAGTGAAAATGAAAGTAGGGAGCCTCAGCCAGCCAAGGGAGGAGCACGAGAGGGAACATTCCGCTGGCCAGGAATTTCAGATGATGAAAGCTGAGCCGCCACACTCGACGCCAGGTCTGGGCCAGTCTGGAGGAAGAGGACGCCAAGCTGGAGTCCGAGCTGGTCGGAAAAAAAAACACCCAAATCCAGAGTCAGAAAAAGCAAAACCAGAAAGGTCACTGTGGTACCCCTTACTCTTACGGATATCATGGTGGGACATTAAACTAATGCTATGGAAGAGCATATCTTTGATGATGTGACCCTAATGAAATTAGGAGATTTTTTAAAAATTACTTTAAGCACTTTATTTATTCAAAGGATGTTCACCTAGAGCCTATATTTTGCTCATGCAGAGCTAGATTTCAGGAATAAAAAGATGATGTCAGGACAAGAAATGTTTACAATATACTATGATATATCAAATAGATAGCCAACAAGGACCTACTGTATACCACAGGGAACTCTGCTCAATATTCTATAATAATCTAAATGGGAAAAGGATTTGGAAAAGAATAGACATGTGTATATATAACTGAATCACTTTGCTGTTCATCTGAAACTAATGCAGCATTTGTAAATCAACTATAGTCCTATATAAAATAAAACTTTTTAAAAAATTTAAAGAGACACAAACAGTATTATTAGAAAACACCAAGAAATCAAGATCAAAGTTACAGCTTGGACTTGGGAAGTAGAAGTGGTGGGTGATTTTAGCAGGAGCAGTTTTAGTGTATGGTAAGGAAAGAAGGAACAATGTAGTGAACTGAAAGATCATTTAGGAGTAGGTTCCATAAAAAAGGAGTGCATGTAACTTCTCCATGTCCCTGGATGAAAGGAGGGAATTAGGGCAGAAACTAGAGGGGAGACAGGGCTCAAATGGGTTTGGTGTTTGCTACTGTTGTTGTTTTTTGAAAAGAAAATAGTAATTCAAATTGATAGCATTGTTTGATACATTATTTGGTTTACCACAGTAGTTGTTGTTCAGTCACTAAGTGATGTCTGACTCTTTGAGACTCCAAAGACTGCAGCATGCCAGTTTCCTCTGTCCTCCACTATCTCCTGGAGTTTGCTCAAATTCATGTCCATTAAGTTGATAATGCTATCAAACCATCTCATCCTCTGCCACCCTCTTCTCCTTTTGCCTTCAATCTTTCTCAGCATCAGGGTCTTTTCCAGTGAGTTAGCTCTTTGCATCATGTGGCCAAAGGAATGGAGCCTCAGCTTCAGCAATAGCCATTTCAATAAATATTCGGGATTGATTTCCATCAGAATTGACATATTTGATCTCCTTGCAGGCCAAGGGACTCTCAGGAGTCTTCTCCAGCATTACAATTGAAGAGCGTCAATTCTTTGGTGCTCACGTCTTTTTTTTTTTTTTTTATGGTCCAACTCACACATCCATACATGACTACTGGAAAACCATAGCTTGACTATGTGGATGTTTGTTGGCAAATAGCAATAGAATAATGATAATTTGGGACATCCCAGATGGTGCTAGTGGTAAAGAACCCACCAGCCAATGCAGAAGACTTAAGAGACTCAGATTTGTTCCCTGGCTTGGGTAGATTCTTTGAAGATGGGCACAGCAGCCTACTCTGGTATTCTTGCCTGGAGAATCCCATGGACAGTGGAGTCTAGTAGGCTACAGTGCATAGGGTCACACAGAGTTATAGACAGCTAAAGCAACTTAGCAGTTCACAATGATAATTTAGACTTGGAAAAGACCCTAAAGATCACACAATTTTCACACTGTATAGATGAAGAACTTAGGACCTGGAGTGTAGCCAATATTTTATAATAACTCCATTACATAAATGGAGTATAATCTATAAAATTTTTGAATTGCTGTGTTGTTCACCTGAAACTAGTATATTGTAAATCAACTATACCTCAATTAATTAAAAAAAAAACAAAACTGATGACCTGAAAGTTGAGATTTTCTAGTCATTTTAAAACCTATGACAGCAGACTTCAGCTGTGAATATGAGGTATTATGAGGGATACAAAATGTAACAATTGTTTAGAATTCCCTCCCTCCCTCTCTCTCTTCCTTCCTATTTCTTTGCCAAATTGAAAATATCTTCCTAATGCTACCCATTGCAAATAAAGTATAGGATTGAAGCTAGTACCAAGATAAATTGAGATGAAAATATAGCACTGTCACGGTCTTTGTAGACCAGGACCTGGGGACTGGAGTTGGTGAGAAGAGGGACGCAGGGGACCCAAGTCTCAAGTGAAACAAGGGTGCTTTATTTGCAGAAAGACCTGTTGATAAATCTTCATACAAGGCAGCTTTAGGCAGTAAAAAAAAATTGAACAAAAGAAAAGCCAAGCAAATAAAAATCTTCAAAGGGCCAGAAAGCATTCAATATCTTGAGTAAGAGGGGCATAACTGAATAGATTACATTTAAGTAAGGTCACTGAAGGGAGTCACTGAAGAGGGTCACTGTAAGGAATCCAAGCAGGTGCCCACGCTCATGAGCTCAGTCCTGAGAACTGCATGCGCTCTGCTCACTCCTGTTTTCCAGAACTGATAAGGAATAGAGAATCCTTGAGAAACGGCACACAAAAGAAAAGAATGACATATTGGATCCCTTAAAGCTGAACGTCCCCCGACATAACACTATAAATTTTAATTAAGCCATATATTTAAACCATATAATTAAATGGAAAGTGTATTTTGGAATGATTTTATTGTTGCCCCCATTTCTACATTTTACTTTGGCTTTATGGACCTGGCATCCATATATGTTTTTTAAAAAAAAGTAACAATTTTAAAACTAAAACAGAAGCTGGACAGTTTTCCTATGAAAATCCTTAGCAATAATCTTTAAAGTATTGTCAGTGGAACCTACAGACCTTATAGCTGGGTTCTCTTCATTTAAAATATCAATAAAAGTAATGCTAAAAGCTGTAAGAATGCTTCAACCCTGTGGCAAATAGTAGACATTTTGTAGTGCTGAAAGCTTTAGCATTAAAAATATTTAGTGTTTAAAAGCAGACATTATGTGAAAGGAGAAAAAAATATACAGGACTTAAAAACCTTATGTGACCTTCTGGTCTAATCGAGCCAAAATACATAAATTAGCACACCATTGAATTTGTAGGAGGAAATGGCCTGTTAGGTCATTTAGTATTTCCCTTGCTAAATTTAAACAGTTCCCTACAGCATTTTTTTTTTTTAACACTGTAGGTCTAGTTTTGAAAGTTTCATGTATTAATACTTTTCACCACATCCTTAAAAAGCTATTAATCTAGTTGAACTTTATAGGAAGTAACTAATAATGTTGAACTAGAAGCTTTCTTTTCTCAATGTGATTCTACTACCAGCTTCACTGTCAGATAATTCTCTTTCTGTCTCCCTTTTTTGGGTATTTGAGTTGTATGGAACCCAACTGAAGGAATATTACAAAAGTGGCAGGACTGGTCAATAATGAACTTCCCTTTCTCGTCCTTCTCCTTCCTCAAGTTTAGACAATGGCGATGGAGTGATGAGGCCCCTTGTACTTGAAATGACCTTGCCCTTTCCTTTCTTCTGAATGTAATGTCCCCTGAAAGAAGGCTGTATGAGTTTGAAATTGTATTTACCATCCCCGAGAAATGGATTTTTTGTGTGGCTATCTATATGCTTTCAGAAACCTATGAGCGAAGCAAGGATTCTATTGTGCTTAGTCACTCAGTCATGTCTGACTCTTTGCGACCCCATGGACTGTAGCCCACCAGACTCCTCTGTTCATGGGGATTCTCCAGGCAAGAATACTGGAGTGGGTTGCCATCCTTTTCTCCAGGGTATCTTCCCAACCCAGGGATCAAACCCAGTTCTCCCACATTGCAGGCGGATTCTTTACCGTCTGAGCCACAGGGGAAGCCCAAGGGTTCTATTACTGCAGCTTATTTAGAATAAATGCAAGATTCCAAGCTGATAATTATCCAGAAGTGAATTTACCATCTCTTAATATCTTTGGAGAGCAGAGGTATACTTTGGGGCTTATACCTTGTGAGTGATAAGCCACTAAGTTTTATCCTAATTGACAACTGTGGTAGCCATTCTGAAATAGAATGGAAAGATGATTTTGGAAATTTTGGTCAAAAATTGCATAAGTGATACTTAAAACACTTTGATATATATGTGTGTATATAAATACACACACACATAGCTAGGCCATTGTGTGTGATGGCTGGCTTATCATCTGCCCAGGGGAGCAGATTGTTGAATTTTCAGGAATTTTGTGAAGCAAGTAAACACATCCATGATTAAATATTAAATTATTGCTGTTTTTGTTGTTGCTTAGTTGCCCAGTCATGTCCAACTCGACCCCATGGATTGTAGCACACTAGGACTCCCTGTCTCTCACCATCTCCTGGAGTTTGCCCAAGTTCATGTCTATTGCATCAGTGATATCATCCAGCCATCTGTTGCCCCCTTTTCCTCTTGCCCTCAATCTTTCCCAGCATCAGGGTCTTTGCCAATGAGTCGGCTGTTCGCATCAGTTGACCAAAATACTGGTGCTTCAGCTTCAGCATCAGTCCTTCCAGTGAACACCCAGGACTTATCTCCTTTAGGATGGACTGGTTGGATCTCCTTGCAAATAGCATTACTTCATTCTTTTTAATGACTAATCTCCCATTGTATGTATATATGTACCACATCTTCTTTAACCATTCCTCTGTCAATGGACATTTAGGTTGCTTCCATGTCTTGTTTATTGTAAACAGTGCTCCAATGAACATTGGGGTGGGCATATACACTCTACTGTTAACAAAATTATAAAATAACTTTATTTAAAAAATGCTAACTGTATAGTTAAGGAACAAGGAAGACATTGAATATCTATCCATGATTTTATCAGTTGTATAATGTCACTTTTGTATGTTCATTTTGATACTATACATTTTAGATGAATTTTGTTATTGTTTTATTTTAATAATATCCTCCATACTGTAACAGTGGTAATAGGACATAAAATTTAAAAAATAAGGTGAGAAAAGTTAAAATATAATCAAAGTAAGATTGATTATTAGAAATAAAGTTAAGTCACTTTGTAACTTGAATGGTTAGTTCTCATAAGTACTGATCTGGTTCCAAATTTTTTAGAAGTAAAATAAAAGTGGAATTCAATTAATTGTACTCTGCTCTTTATCTGAAGAGGTATTTATTTATCTTACTGAATATAGGAGTAATGCATTATATGGCTCATTGTGAAATGGTTATTAAACAAAATGTTTTCAATGGTGTGAGGGCATAAATTAAAACCTGATATATAGGCTCTAAATATGTGTTTTTTGAATCAATAAATTCCTGAGCAGTTATATCAATTTTTTTCTGATTAGCTTCTATTCAAATCCAAAATGTAACTTTTTAAAAACTTGAGGAAATAACTCCACCAGGTTTAGAGCTTAGAGACCAGAGAGAAGCATTAGTTTTTGGACAATATTTGTTATTTTTTGAGTTATAAAGACATAAATATGTTATAAAACAGATATGTTCCTGGCTTGTGAAACCTAAAACATAAAGTGAAAGATTTTCACTGTTTTACTGTTCTCTTAAATGTTAAAATCAAGTCCCATTCTCTTTAGGACTCTCTCAAAGACACATGGCAAGTAGGTGGTGATGTCTGAATTCCACCCAGCCAGTCTGGAATTGAATGTTGTCTGTTATGTTATCAGGAGCTCAGTCTCAATCTGGAAGTTACATTATCTTTGCCAAGTGAAAAGAGATCCATGGGCTTAAGACATCAGATGCAAAACAAGCAAAATTGACATTTTTTTGACAGAAAATTTTGTGTACTGACTTATTTTTGCCCAGAAGGATATGCCAAGTTTCCTATGCAAGTAGGTGGCCTACAGCTGTGTTTTAGAAATAAAAAAACCAAAACAGACATTTCTCTATATAATGAGGCAAACTGTCACAGAGGCCAACCAATAGAAAGCTCACAGAGCAAGTTAAGATGCTTGAGTCACACACACACACACACACACACACACACACACATCCCTCAAGAGCATACATATTCTAAAATGTAGTAAAATATTGGGTCAATATTTACAGAGTCACAAATTCATTGTTATGATGCACCAAACATTTCTATTTGTGTCTACAGATTAAACTCATCTGTACTGCTTTATACACTCTCCGTTTGCTTTATGAAGTCAGTGTAATTTTAATATCAAAACTGTATCTGGGAAATGTACAAAATTTAAAACTACAAAAGCAAACCTATTGTGAAAAATAGGCAGTTTTTAATATAAAATATTGCCAAATAGTGCTATTGTGAAATACTATTTTAAATAAAGTTCATTCTAGAACTCAAGGTTAGTTCACTATTAGAAATCTATGCTTAATTATTAAGTAAAAAATTTAAAGAAAAATATTCATAAATCACAAGTATACTGCAGAGCCATTTAGTGAATTCACCTAGAACTGTAATGTTGTAGAGGGTATGCAGAAAAAAAACCACTTAAGTATGATAAAAATTTAGTGTGGCCCAAATCATATATGTGTTTAATTTATCCCCAAAGTTGAGTTCATTTCCAAAAAGTAAAGTAAGTCTAAAATGCTTTCATGTTCAAGTGTCAAGAAAAACATCATAGGAAATTAAGATACAAGTGCTTCACAAGAACCAGATTTGAAAATGAAAAATGAAATCTGGAAATATTACTGTAAATGTCTCTTTTTGGTGTGCATGGAGAAAATATTATTCTGGGAAACCACAAAAGCCAAGTGACTTAAATTACAGAATATTTTATATCAGAAGTAGCTGTTCTGTGAACTTTTCCTTTATATTTCAATTTTTGCTCAGGATAAATCTCAACACCAGAATACTTTAGATACCTAAATACAAGACATGATGCCACAAAACTCCTAGAAGAGAACACAGAACATTCTCTGACATACATCATAGCAATATTTTATAGATCAGTCTCCCAAGGCAAAAGAAATAAAAGAAAAATAAACAAATGGGATCTAATCAAACTTAAAAGTTTTGTGCAGCAAAGGAAACCATCAACAAAATGAAGAGACAACTACAAAATGGGAGAAAATATTTTCAAACATGCAACCAACAAGCTGTTATTATCCAAAACATGCAAGCCGTTCACATAGCTCATCAGGGATTATCTGGTGGCTCAGATGGTTAAGTGTCTCTGCCTGCAATGAAGGAGACCCGGGTTTGATCCTTGGGTTGAGAAGATCCCGTGGAGAAGGAAATGGCAATCCAATCCAGTATTCTTGCCTGGAGAATTCCATGGACAGAGGAACGTGGTGGGCTAGAGTCCATGGGATTACAAAGAGTCGGCCATGACTGAGCAACTAACACTTTTCACACTTTCATACAACTCAATACCAAAAAGCCAAACACCCCAATCAACATGAGCAGAACTAAACAGATATTTTTCCAAAAAAGACACATAACTGACCACAGGCACATGAAAAGATGCTTAACATTGCTAATTGTTAGAGATATGCAATGACAGTGAGGTATAACTTTACCTAGTCAGAATAGCTATAATCAAAAAGACTACAAATGAGTGCTAGAGAGGGTATGGAGAAAAGGAAGACCTCCTACACTGCTGGTGGGAATGTAAATTGGTGCAGCCTCTATGGAAAGCAGTATGGGTATTCCTTAAAAAAATTAAAAATGAAGCTACCATATAATCCAGGAATCTAGAGTATATATTCAGAAAAAAACTAACTCTAATTCCAAAAGATGCATGTACCCCAATATCATAGTAGCATTGCTTACAATAGCCAAGGTATGGAAACAACCCAAATGTCCTTCAATAGACAATTGGCTTAAGAAGATGTGGTATATATATATTTACACACACATATATATACACACACACACACACATATATATACACATGTATATATATCACACACACACATACACACACTCAATGGAGTACTACTCAGCCATAAAAATGATGAAGTGTTGCACTTTGCAGCAATATGGATGGACATAGAGAATATTTTTGAATATTCATAATTTTTTCATCTTTCTCTTTACATTTTTAAATTATAAAAGTATGATAACACATTTACAAGAGACTTAGAAAATACAGAACAAAGTTGCATATAGTTTCCCTGTAAATTACAACTATCTTTCTAAGTAGATAAATCAAGATTCTTAGTTGGAGTTTCAATAATAAACTCTCAAAAATTAGTAGAATTAATAGACAGAAAAGTAGAAGGATGTTAGTAGACCCGAAAAGCACTATGAACCAATTCAACATAATTAAGATATCTACCATTCACACAAGAGCAGGATATAAATTCTATTCAAGTTCCTGTAGACTTTAAACCAGGAGACACTGGAACATATCCAGGAACATAAACCAAGGTGCAAAAATTTCATGGTCAAAGGCATTGAAATCATACAGTCTGTTCTCTCATCACTGTTGACTTATTTTAGAGATCAATATCAAAAGATATTTGAAGGTAACCTAGATATTTTCAAGTGCAATGTGACATTTACCAAAAAAGATCTTTGACTTAGCCATTGAAAGCCTCAATAAAAGACTGAAAAACACAGAGGGTGATTGCAGAGAAGAAAGCATTTAAATGAGAAATTAATATCAAAATGACAAATTTTGGAGATAGTTTACAAACCTTGTGTTTCTGGAAACTAAATATCCACTTTAAGATGATGGATGTATCTAAGAAGCCATAACATGGAAAACTAGAGAATATTTGTAACAGAATAAAAGTGAAAAGAGAACGTATCAAAATTTGTTGCCTGCAGCTGAAGTTGTCCAATGCAACTATATACAATGTGGAATCTTGAATAAGACATGAAAACAAATAATGGACAATAGCATAAAACTTTGTGAAATCAGAACAACAGAAAAAAACGGCGAAATTGGAAAACATGAATTAAATGAAATGGGAGTACTGAATACGAAATATAATAAGTGAAACAAACTAGATAAAAGTAAAAGATCCTCATATAGTCCAATTGTTTTTAAACATGGCTGCTTATTAGAATCACATCTGGAGTTTTGGAGAAAAAAACAATTCCTAGGCATTTGTATTTTTTAAAAACTCCAAGGTAATTCTAATGTGCATCTGGATTTTTAAAATTATTAAAAGTTTTCTATTAAACCGCAATTTAGTTATAGAGAATTCTGTTATTTTCTGTTCACCAATCATGATTCAATGGTGTTAAAAAAATAATAGTTACATGATCACAATGGTAAAAGATGTCTATCAGTTTTTATAAATAATAGCTGGATTAAAAAATAAAAGATAATTACAGTTACAAGCCATAATGGAAACATTATTAACCTAACAACATGAAATAGTTACATACAACTTGGGGGGTTAAGTAGAGTGATGTAAGTGGAAGCACACACATTCACATGTTTCATCCAGTCAGTCAGTTTATGTCTTTTGGATGGTGCATTTAATTCATTTACATTCAAGGTAATTGTCAGCATGTATGATTCTATTACTATTTTCTTTAGTGTTTTGAGTTTATTTTTTGTAAGTCTTTTCCTTCTCTTGTGTTTCCTGCCTTTTGCTTGTCTTTAAAGCTTTCAATTTCTCAGTCAAATCTGAACAAGAGTCTTGCCGGATAGAGTATTCTTCATTGTTATTTTTTCCCTTTTATCATTTTAAATATATTGTACCATTCCCTTCTGGCTGGTAGAATTTTTGTTGAGTAATCAACTGATAACCTTATGGGAGTTCCCTTCTATGTTATTTGCTGTTTTCCCTTATTGCTTTTAATATTTTATCTTTGCCTCTAACTTTTGTCGGTTTGATGACTATGTATCTCAGTACTGTTTCTATGTGTCTCGATACAGCTATTACTGTGTATTCCCCCTTGGGTTTTTCTTGCCTGGGATTCTCTACACCTCCTAGACTTGTTTGACTATCTCCTTTTCCATGTGAAGGAAGTTTTCAGCTATTATCCATTCAAATGTTTTCTTGGGTCCTTTCTCTCTTCCCCTTCTGTGCTGTGCTGTGTATGCTTAGTTGCTCAGTCATGTCCGACTCCTTGTGACCCCGTGGACTGTAACCCGCCAGGCACCTCTGCCCATGGGGATTCTCCAGGTGAGAATACTGGGGTGGGTAGCCATTCCCTTCTCCAGGGCATCTTCCCAACCCACGGATCAAACCCAGGTCTTCTGCATTGCAGGCAGATTGTTTACTGTCTGAGTCTCAAGCTTCTACTTCTGGGACCCATCTATGCAATAATGCTATATATGTTATAACATATATATATATATATATACACATATACACACACACACACACACACATATATATGTTGCTATATATATATATATATATATATATATATATATATATATGTTTCTATAATGCAGCAACAGCTGTTGCATCTGTGTATGCTATTTCTGTGTTGATGCTAAAGCCACCTGCATCAGAAGTCAGCACCTTTCAAGTTGCTCTAAGAATCCAGTCTTGTACTATCAGTTCTAAATGCTGTACAATTTACTGAAGACTTCATATGGGAGAAGGGAGATACCTTAATATTGTATATTCCAGCAAAGTATGTGACCAATCCGCAGAGTCCTGTCAGTTCTCAGGAGTGACTTTTGGTAGTGCAGCCGCCAGCATAAAAGTCCTCTGATTTGCATTTCCCTGATGATGGACAGGGAGGCCTGGCGTGCTGCGATTCATGGGGTTGCAAAGAGTTGGACACGACTGAGTGACTGAACTGAACTGAACTGATGATTAGCAATGCTGAGCTAATTTTTCTATGTGCCTATTGGCCATCTACATGTCTTCTTTGAATATCTTGATACTGGTAAATTTATACTTTCCTTCTTTATAATCATCAAATTAATTATTTTTGTACACTTGTTGAACTGAATGATTCATTTTACAGAATTTGTACTATATTATCATTTTATAAAGAGTGTTGATTTTTTTTCTAGCAAAAAGATTACCTTCAACTCATGGAGGATAGACCTTTTGTTTTTCTCTTAGTTTTCAGATGACTCCCTTAATCCTGACATGTTTTATTCTAACAGTGTAATCTTTATGGGACCTAAATAGATAGTCACGGTTATTTATCAAGGTCCTCTAGCAATGCAGGACTCAACCTCATACTCCAGTCTTTAACATCTTTTCAACCTTTCTTTAAAATTTTTATTTTATTTTGGAGTAAATTAAAAGATGCTTACTCCTTGGAAAGAAACTTATGACCAACCTAGATTGCATATTAAAAAGCAGAGACATTACTTTGCCAACAAAGGCCCATCTAGTCAAGGCTATGGTTTTTCCAGTGGTCATGTATGGGTGTGAGAGTTGAACTGTGAAGAAAGCTGAGTGCTGAAAAATTGATGCTTTTGAATTATGGTGTTGGAGAAGACTCTTGAGGGTCCCTTCGACTGCAAGGAGATCCAACCAGTCCATCCTAAAGGAGATCAGTCCTGCGTGTTCATTGGAAGGACTGATACTGAAGCTGAAACTCCAATACTTTGGCCACCTCATGCGAAGAGTTGACTCAGTGGAAAAGACCCTGATGCTGGGAGGGATTGGGGGCAGGAGGAGAAGGGGACAACATAGGATGAGATGGTTGAATGGCATCACCGACTTGATGGACATGAGTTTGAGTAAACTCCAGGAGTTTGTGATGGACAGGGAGGCCTGGCATGCTGCGATTCATGGGGTCGCAAAGAGTTGGACATGACTGAGCGACTGAACTGAACTGAACTGATAGCTGATCAATAATGTGTTAGTTTCAGGTGTATAGCAAAGTGATTTTGTTATACATGTATCTATTATTTTTCAAATTATTTTCTCATTTAGGTTATTACAGAATACTGCTTTTCACTGGGTTCCCTGAAGTTCCCTTTATCCTCACAAACACAGTTCAGCCAAGGCTTTCGTGGAAGTTAAGATGCAGATGTCAAAGTCTTCTCTTCTGTGGCTCTTTCCTATTTTGGATATTCTACCTCTATTTCTGGTTTTTACTGGAAGCTCTAAAATCCATTCTTGGACAGCTTGAGCCAGCCAACCATGGCTTGCTTTCTGGGTTAGCCAAACTACACTACATGGGCAGTGGGCTCTCCTCAAGAGAAAAGTTTTCCAAATGTGAATTCACCTGGTACAGTTCTTTTCTTTCAAAAGTATAATTCTCTCAAGTCTTTGCCAGCTTTTATGCTGGCATTAAAATAAAATATTAAAATAAATATAGCAAATATATTAAATTCAAGTAAAACAAATACATTTTATGGTTGTATCCATTGGCCTCATTCATTTGAAAAATGGGCCTGGTTACAAAATGCTACAAAATGTATACTTTGTAATTAATTATAAAAAAAGGAAATTATAATGCAAGATACTAAGGGTTTTGTATCTCCTTTCTCAGGGAGTTTTTGGTGGAGACTTTTAAAATATCTTTCACTTTTAGAAAAAATTATTACATAAATGTGACAACTAAACAGAATTCTAACAAATTCAAAAGATTTAATTTATAAATTATTAGGAAGAACCAAACCATTATACAAAAGAACTTTGGATGTGTTTCTCTTTTAGTCAGATTGTTAAATATTTAACCATGACCAAAAAATTATTTTTGTTGAAAAATTTTCAAACTTTTAGGAAGCTTCATCCAATAAATGCAGAAACTGTTTGCCATAAAATGTTATACTTTGGTCTCCGACTTATTTCTCCTATTTTGTAAATGCAGTTATTCTTTATGTCTGTCCACATAAAGCTATGATGTCATGTCTTTGATGATATTTATTTTGTGCTTATCATCATAAGAAACAGAAAAATCATCATCAGAAGCACGCCCAGAAGGTAAACTCAACAAAGGCATGTTCAGCTTTTCAGTATAGCTCTTTTTCTATAAGACTATTGTCTATATCTGTAATTCTAGTCTAGGTTAGAGCAGGATCCACAAAGGGCCCCAAAGTGACCCACTCTGTCCTCTCTCCTCTGTTTACATACTTGAAATATATTTCTCACTGAGCCTGCTCATAGTCGTCAGCTAGGGACTGTGAAGAAAAGTCATTACTGATTGAAATATACACTTACAACAGAAACAGAACATATGTATATGAACAAGTAAATATTAATACTGAATCATTTATGAGGCACAAAATGTAGAGAGAAGTGGTATAGAACCTGGGGATAATAATGGACCACTTGAACCACAGCTAGGTATTTTTAAAATTTTTTTCAATTATTTTTTATTGACATATAATTGCTTTACAATGTTATGTTAGTGTCTGCTATATAACAAAGTGAACCAGCTATGTGTAAATATATCTATATATATCTATATATCTTCCTCTTGGACCTCCATCCCACTCTACCTCCCATCCCACCCACCTAGGTCATCATAGAACTCCAAGCAGAGCTCCTGTGCTTATAGCAGGTTCCCAATAGCTGTGTATTTTACACAAGATAGTGTATATATGTTTTAATGCTATTCTCTCAATTTGTCCCACCCTCCTCTTCTCATCCTGTGTCCACATGTCCCATCTCTATGTCTGCATCTCTATTTCTGCCCTGGGAATAGATTCATCTGTACCATTTTTCAGATATAGATGAGAAAAAGAGCCTGGAATTAAGAAAATAATTATATGGGAATATTCAGCTTGAACAAAGTAGAGGGGCAGAAAAAGAATGATGTGTTTAGGGAAAATAAAATGAGTAGCTCATCCTGGCTGATTATAAAAAGTCCATAGCGAGAAAGGGAGATACTTCATGACTGAAAATATGCAATGGATCTGGACTGCGTATTTCACAAAATTTTATTGCCTCCTCCAAAGCAGTTTATCATATTAATTATTCTAAAATTTTCCATTTCTGAAAACTGCAATATCTAGCAGTGATCATGCTGGAAAACAAATTTAAATTCTTATCTTCTCTGAGCAAACATCTTTTGATGACTAAGCTTGAACTCTGACTTTGTGTGGGCTTCTTGTTGATTGACATTTTCAACTGAGTCAGTTCAGAAACATTGGAGTTTTATTTTCATGACACAGACTACTCAGGAGGCTACACAAAATCAATCCAGCTGATCAGACTTTCTTAAAGATGAATCAGAGGAATCTGTAAATGATGGGCGGGCTGGCCTTTCCCAGTAGGCACTTTTTTCCCCTGTATTTTGACAAAATATATGGTAAATGGATGAAAGGATGGATGTCTGAGAGGACATTTAAAGATAGCTCTTAAGACATAAGATGAATCCAATTATGAGTCACAGAATCACCAACTGTAATTTGCTATAATGTGAACTAAACATACAATATCAAGGACATATAGAAACATTTAAATAACTTCAGTAAATACTTTGCTCTTATGTCAATTTACTGTAACTTGAATATTCTCTAGAATATTCAAAGTTAACATAATAGATTCAGTATATTTAGTATTCATATTAAAAAAGAAGATAAAATATTCATATTAAAATGTCAATACCTCAAGCCATGTAAACAAATATTTGTTAAAGCACCTGTGTCATATAAACCACTGTTTTTGTTGTTGCTGTTGCTCTCTGCAGAGAAACAAAGATGGAAAACATGCTGCTTGTGTTCTCAAGAAATTTACAACCTAATAATGGGGATAGACTTCACAGATTATTGGAAGACAGGCAGAAAGTGGTAAGTGCAGAAGAGGGCAAATAAAATATTATGAAATCAAAACAGTAGGAGAATTGTGAAGAAAGAGCAAGGAAAAATAATTTTCTTTTGCTCTGTGCTAAACATTGCCTGCCCATTATTTCATTTAATATTAATATTTTTTTGCCATAAGTACTACTTCTGTGCCAGTTTTTAAAAAATGAAGAACCTGAAACCTAGTGGATTACATAACAAACTCTTACAACTAGAAAGCTCATATACTCAGATTTTTCTTCCTTTAAAGCTCCTCTTAAATACTGCACTACACTGCCTCCTAGGGGAAAGTTGCATGGAGATAGTATAATTATAAGCACCCTTACATGAGGTGAAGATGAGGAGCAGGGCATTCTGCAAAGTCAAAATACGAAAGAGAAAAGAACAAGATTTGTCCTGGAAGTCTTAAAAGTAGAACAAACTCAGAGTATCAGGTATATAATATTGGGTAAGATGTATAATGTATGTGTTTTATATACAGTATTAAGTATCAGACTAGACTGCCTTATCAAGTATAAGACTAGACTGGCAGATTCCTAGGAAAGAAGGTTGGACTTGACCAAGTGAAATGAGACTCCCTTCATTTGGAAAGAACAGTATTAGAATTACTTTTTTTGATAATCTTCAGTAATTTAGCATCTCCTCTTTTTCTAGATTTCATACCCATATTTCCTTATGGTACTTACAGCATGTCAGAATGTTTTAAAACAACCAGTCTTTTCAAGTTTCCCAATAGTGAATTTGATAAACAGAAAGAAATGAATATAACAAAGAAATCACCATACTATTCAATTGAGTCCTCAGCCAAAGATTTATATGTGTAATCTGTGGAACATAATTCATTCTATGTTAAAACATCTTTCCCACAATGGATCTTAGAAAAGCCTCGATGCCTTTCACAGTAGCACAGTTCATCTTTTGTTTGTGCAAATGTATAACGGATGTGCTTTTCTAAGCCTATAAAATGCATTCCTCTTTCCAAATGTGGGTGTTTGAATACATTAATCATAAATAATTTGTTAGATTCTCTGTAGAAGTTCTATCAGCACCTGGTACTCTACCAGATGCTAGTAGCAATCATGTAATGACGTTGGTGATGCTCCAAGTTTGGGGTTTGCTCTCCTTTGAGGAATCATAATGGAGAACAGAAATGTCACAGTTTTCTGGCTGATGAAGCACCAAACAGTTCTGCCCCTTGCCTGGGTTGTAGACTTTTCCGGTATCTTACATAGCTTGTTGATTACTTACATGCGCTTTATAGGATTACCTCTTTCTTGTCAGTCCGCCTTTGAGAATCATTGAATCTGAATTGTATATGACTTCTGAACTCAACTTGATCCAACTCCATCACATTAGAGATGAGCAATCTGATGGCCAGAAAGACGAAATGACTGACAGTAACTTTTCAGTTGGTAGTGCTCAGCTAGGATGCGAACCTAGGCTAACAGTTACACGGCTACACCTCTCCTTCCATCCGCTTCCCCTTCAAGTATGATACTTGATAACCAATGAAGGCCTGTTCAATGTATGAATTTGGTAAACCAGAAAATAATTCTTTTTGCCCTCAATTTTTTAAAAATTTCAACTTACATTAAAGTTGGAAGATATGTACAATAAATATACATACACCTTTCACCTAAGATCATCAATTCTTAATAACTTGTCACATTTTCTTCCTTTTGTTTCTTCCTTCCTTCTTTCCTTCCTCCTCTCTCTCTCAACATATACAGACATACATATACATAAATGTCTATATACATATTAATAATTGTATATATATTTTCTATGACATTTATAAAAAGTTTAAGATATGAAAATTCACATCAAGTCCTTTATTGTGTGTCTCCTTCCCCCATGATCCCAAATTACCATAATACAATTGTCATATTCATAAAATGTAAATTGATACAAAACTATTACCTAATTTTCAGTCTGTATTGAAATATTTGTTTCTTCTAGTAATGTATCTTATAGTTATTTCTTTTTGCTTCCAGTTTAGGATCCAGTCAAGGATCAAGACTGCTTTAGTTATCGCTTTCTTTAGTACTCTTGCATCGAGTAGATATTCACATTTTTTAAGTCCTTCATGACATTGGCATTTTTGAAGACTAGATTACTTATTTTTCTGTATGGATTTGTCTGATTTTTCCTCATGATTAGAATCTGGTTTATCTGTTTTGGCAAGAAGGAGCCAAAATGATATTATATCTTTCGTAGCGTATAAATGAAAGAAACACATGATGTCAACCTAACCCACCATTTAACATCTGTTAAATCAATCATCTAGTTAAGGTGATGTCCAGTTGATAAAAGCCTGTTAGTATTAGTTGCTTAGTCATGTCTGACTCTTTGAGACTTCATGGACTGTAGCCCGCCAGGCTCCTATGTCCATGAAATTCTCCAGGCAAGAATACTGGCATGGGTTGCCATTCCTTTCTCCAGGAGATCTTCATGACTCAGGGATTAAACCCAGGTCTCCTGAATTGCAGGCAGACTCTTTACCATCTGAGCCACCAGGGAAGCCCTAAAAGCCTGTTAAGCAGTTAAATATTATCTGAGTTCTAAGTTTTTAATATAGTACCTACCAGATTGTTCACACATTGCAAATTCTATGTTCTGTAAATTTTAAAATTTAAAAATATAGGTTATATAGTGAAATATTTTATTTCCAGCATCATATATTATGTCTCAGGGCTTCCCTGGTGGCTCAGTCAGTAAATAATCCACTGGCAATGCAGGAGACCTGGGTTTGATCCCTTGGTCAGGAATACCCCCTGGAGTAGGAAATGGCAACACACTCCAGTATTCTTGCCCAGAAACTCACATGGACAGAGGAGCCTGGTGGGCTGCATGGAGTTGGAAGGGTCAGACAGGAATTAGCAAGTAAACCACCACCACCATTGTGCCTCAAGACTAACTTTTTTTTTTTAAATTTTCATCTCTTTTCTCTCTATACCAAGGTTTAATTTATTCTGAAGTTTGGAATTCATTTTTGTATGCTTCTGCTTTCTGACAACAGATTTTTCAGCATTTAAAATTTGTTTTTATTTGCTATTATAGTAGAAAGCATGTTCTTTACAAAGTTTGTTATTTGAGTAGTGTTATCATTTCTACTAACCCAATAAATCAAATATCACTAAATGATTAATACCTTGATCATGGCTGTAGTCATGACATATTAAACTCTTCAACCTACTAATGACCTCATAAATTTAATCTTCAGAATATGCACAATGATGTAGGTTGCATTCTGTTAATATTGCATCAAACATCTAGCAACTAATAACATTATGTTAAACTGTGTGATTCCAATTAATATAGGCATTGAAAACACCAATAATTACTGACTTCTTTTTATAGAGTGCAAATACAAACACTTTGACATCTTCTGAAGTATTTGCCATATGAAATTAATTATCTCTCATCAGGCTTATATTTTGATCTGCATTTAGTCTAACAGAATTATATTCACTTGAATCTGATAACTTAAAGTTTTCATAAAAGATAACACTTTGCTATTACTGATAACCTTATTCAAATATCATGTTTCCTTGGATAACCCTGTTTGCCAGGGTTAATTAGGCCATTTTAAAGCAAATCAAATGATTAAAAAAAAATAAAGCAAATCAAATGATTTAATTAGCACCATTTTGACAAAAGAAAGCTGTTCCAAGAAAGAAGGCATCCCTAAGGGCCTTGGTCTTTCTCTTGCATCACCCTAATTCTCTTGCCAAGATGGCTATCTTTCGTTCAGACTGCTTGCCATTGTACATTTCATGTGTCAGCCCAAATCCATCTCTTCAACACTAAGAAGTTTTTCTTGATCTCAGAGATTGATCAAAGATTTCACATAGGAAAAGAAATTAATTTTTTTCAGAGTTATTTTTTTCATTTTTAGTAAAGGCTGGGACTCTAAAAAGAGTTTATTTGTTAGCAAATTATAATCAACTCTATGCTTTGACAAAAATAACAACTATACCTGGAATGCTATAAGTAGAAAGTCTTTTCCTGAGGTTTCCAAGTAAAAACTGCCAGATACTTTTTTATTTTTTGCTAGCTTTCATCATCCTATTTGCTAATATACCTCACTGAAGGAAGGGCATTAAGTGAGACCATATTAGCAAGGTTTGTAATGCACGCAGGTACCTCTGTAAGAACAACGCTGTGCCTAAAAGTCACATTTAAGCTTGGCCACCAGGGATGCTCTTCCTAAGGAGGAATCACCATGAAAACTTCTTAGCAACCTTGTCAATTTCTAATAAACTATTTCTAAAATGTAATGTTCCCATGTAGTGTAACTCCATAACAGAATGGAAACAGGCTTAGAATAATTGAATTTCATGATTTGGAAGAGTTATTTAGTCTCATGTTTCTTAAACCTGAAAGATAATCAGAGTCATCTGGGGAGCTCTTTTGAAATACAGAGTATCCAACTGCAGACCTACTGAATCAGAATCTCCAGGAACCTGTGTTTAATTTCTAAAATTTGTTCAGCCTTATAAGTAAGTTAGGATTGACATAAGGTCTAGTTCAATGTGCTCAACCCCTTTTCACATCATCATTCACAAGGGAATTTACCATATTAATATGGCTCACTTGGATAAAGGCCTGAGACATCTCCAGAGGAGCTTCAGGGTCCAGCCAGTTGCACCCAGGCAGGAAGGAGCAGTATATCAGAACATCGATAACACATCTCTGGCTTAGTGATATATTCTAACAACCTAGATTAGCTAACAGGAAAACCTAGGAGTAGAAAACAATCTACAGTCGGCTCATTCCCAGAACAGCACAATCGTTCAGCGCTTCCGTTGTTACTCTCTTTTACTTTATGACAGAATGACATCCGAAGGCTTCAAAGAGAAATGTGTAGCTTATGAAGAATGTTGGGAAAGTGTACTCCTTAGAAAGTGTACTCCTTAGAATTCTTCTCTTTAACAATAATAAGAAACACAGCTCACACTTGAAAAAATTAATTATCTATATTTATATATATTTGTTACTTTTCCAACAAAGGTTCGTATAGTCAAAGTTATGAAGTCATGTATGGTTGTAACAGCTGGACCATAAAGAAAGCTGAGTACTAAATAATTGATGCTTTAGAACTTGGTGTTGGAGAGGACTCTTGAGAGTTCCTTGAACTGCAAGGAGATCCAACCAGTCCATCCTAAGGGAGATCAGTCCTGAATATTCATTGAAAGTATTGATACTGAAGCTGAAGCTCCAATACTTTGGCCACCTGATGCAAAGAACTGACTCATTGGAAAAGACCCTGATGCTGGGAAGGATTGAAAGCAGGAGGAGAAGTGGACGACAGAGGGTGAGATGGCTGGGTGGCATCACCAACTCAATGGGCGTGAGTATGAGCAAGCTCCGGGAGTTGGTGATGGACAGGGAAGCCTGGCATGCTTCAGTCCATGGGGTCGCAGAGTGGAACATGACTGAGCGACTGAAGTGAACAGGATTAATTATGTATAATTATATATATTTAACTTTATATATTTTGGCCACCTCATGTGAAAAGTTGACTCATTAGAAAAGACCCTGATGCTGGGAGGGATTGGGGGCAGGAGGAGAAGGGGACGACAGAGGATGAGATGGCTGCATGGCATCACCGACACGATGGACATGAGTTTGAGTAAACTCCGGGAGTTTGTGATGGACAGGGAGGCCTGGCATGCTGCGCAAGGGGTCGCAAGGAGTCAGACAGGACTGAGCGACTGAACTGAACTGAACTGAACTTTATATAATTAAATATGTGTATATATATATATATATATATATATATATATATGTATGTATATATATATATATTCTCCAGTCTTCTCTATATCTAGATTCTGCTTTCTACTTAAGAGATTCGTTTTCAAATAGTCTGTCTCCGCATTATCTCAAGAGGGCCACCGGGCAGTTCTCAACAAGGCTAGAGCATGGATGTGGGGGAGAGAAAGGTGATGCTCACCTCAAAGACATGCTAGGTACACCACTGTATGTTTATACTGAGTAGAGACTATGTCATTTCTCACCATTTGATATCAGCTTAAGCAGAGCCATCTGACTGGTAAAGAAAGAGCAAAGCTGTCTTTAAGGTTCTGGATACAACATGAATTGAGATCCTAGAGCAGTGATTGTCTAGGGAAGGTTTCTGGCTAGGAAGATTAAGACTCTGCTAGCTCAGCAAAAGCCTCAGATAGCTGCAAGTTTAGGTTGCATCTATCAGAATGTTACTTTGAAGTTTTCATTTATTTCATATAATAATTTTATTTAAAATTAAGAATGTTTGTTATACAAAATATGTAACAGAATAAAAGGATAGTCTATTTTTCTCTGAAAAATCTGACTTTATGCAACATAAGGCTATAATCAAGCATCAATATTATCTTTGTGGTTATTCACCCTAATGAAAGATAATTTACAAAAAAAGGGAATGCTGAGATTTATGAGGACTACTTTGGCATAGATAAATGTAAAATTGCATGAAACATTACTTAACCTGAAAGAGTAGATAAATAGGAAAGTGTACTCCTTGGAAAGTGTACTCCTTAGAATTCTTCCCTTTAACAATGATAGAAATACAGCTCACATTTGAAAAATTAATTATACATACTTTATCTGTTTAATGAATTATATACAATTACATATATTTACTTATACATATATATATATATATATATATATATATATATATATATATATATTCTCCAATCTTCTCCACATTAGAGGAGTTGATAAATAATCAAGCTGCTTTTGACTGAATCTTCATCACAGATCACTGTGCCTGAAAATCCCAAACAGGAGGATGACTCCTAACCTCACCAGCCTGTCTTCAGGGGCCCAACCTGTACAAATGGGTGAGAGAAAACTAATAGACTGCTAATGGGCTAGAATTATTTGGGTTTGTTAGCTTTTGCTATGATAATCTGACCATGGGACAGTATAGAACAAAATCTGTATAAATATATTTAACTAAATAGAATACCTGAGATGACTCACAATGAATAAACAAATTATTCAGATATACTGAGCATTTTTTATTTTTAGAGAGATTTATAATATTGATATTCATGGTGATTTCCTCTAGTTTATCACTTTAAGTTTACTTGAAGTATTTTTGTAAAACATAAGTCAATTGAAATTGTTCTTATTGAAATAGTTCCATCAAATGTTAGGGAAGTCTCTTAATATTTCACTACTAATCTTTCCTTTGGGTTTTGCCTGTGGCAGTGTGCATAGATCTGTTAGGAATATCTGAAGCAAATGCCAGCTCACTGACTTTATTTCTTTCCTAAAGTCAGTTTCCTTAATGTCAGTTTTGTTTTCTATAAAATCTGATCTACAATTTTAATAATGGTAATGTTACCTATATCACAAGACTGAGACAATAACTGTAGATATTTCTTATTAATTGTTTGGTACCAATGTAATATTTGTTACTTTTAGATGTTGGTATTATAATGAGCCCTATTCTTAAAGCTGCATCTAAACTATCATAAACACATTTTCAAGATATAAAACATATCTTTATTTTTAATTTTCACCATTTTATTAATATTTCAACACAGTACCTTAGTGGTTATAAGAATTTTTATATCCATGCATTAATTTATATTATTTTTCCCAAAATCCCATGAGACAAGTCATTCAGGAAACTAGGATAGTTTAAAATTGAGTAAATTTTCACATAGTCATTTGGTTCTAAAAAGACCTATGCTTCTATAACTCCATGGCTTTGTCATTCAAGGTTTTTGAGAGCTCTGCATGTTCTCTGAAATAAGACAACGCAGCTATTTAAGTATCATCAATCCTGTTCAAGAATACAAGAATATCACATTATATAACAAAATAAACCTCTTTTTAATACTTCTGTTTTTCTTATATGTGTTATATTTGTTGTTGTTATTGTTCAGCTCTTAAGTCTTGTCAAACTCTGTGTGACCCCACGAACTGCAGTGCACCAGGCTTCCCTTTCCTTCACTATTGTCTGGAGTTTGCTCAAATTCATGTCCATTGAGTCGGTGATACTATCTAACCATCTGTCTTCTGCCACCCACTTCTCATTTTGCCTTCAATATTTCCAGGCAACAGGGTCATTTCCAATGACTTGGCTCTTCTCATCTGGTGGCCAAATTGTTGGAGCTTCAGCTTCAGCAACAGTCCTTCCAATGAATGTTCAGGGTTGATTTCTTTTAGGACTGACTTGTTTGATCTCTTTGCAGTCCAAGAGACTCAAGAGTCTTCTCCAGCACTAAAATTAGAAAACCTAAAAGATGATACTGTTAAAGTGCTACACTCAATATGCAACAAATTTGGAAAACTCAGCAGTGGCCAAAGGACTGGACAAGGTCAATTTTTATTCTAATCCCAAAGAAGGGAAATGCCAAAGAATTTTTAAAATACTCCACAATTGCCCTCATCTCACATGCTAGCAAAGTAATGCTCACAATCTTCCAAGCTAGGCTTCAACAGTACATGAACCAAGAACTTCTAGATGTACACACTAGATTTAAAAAAGGCAGAGGAACCAGAGATCAAATTGCCAACACCTGTTGGATCATAGAAAAAACAAGAGAATTCCAGAAAAACATCTTCTGCTTCATTGACTACACTAAAACCTTTGTGTGGATAACAACAAATGGTGGAAAACTAAACATTATGGGTATACTAGACGACCTTATCTGCCTCCTAAGAAACCTGTATGCAGGTCAAGAAGTTACCTGCTTCTTGATTTGAACATGGAACAATGAACTGGTTCCAAATTGGGAAAGGAGTAGATCAAGGCTGTATATTGTCACCCTGCTTATTTAACTTATATGCATAGTACATCATGGGAAATGCTGGGCAGTCAACAAAAGAGTCTAAAATGCAGTACTTGTCTCTTTCAGATCTGGTTTCCTCAGTGTGTATGTCCAGAAGTGGGATTGCTGGGTCATATGGCTGTTCTATTTCTAGTTTTTTAAGAAATCTCCACGCTGTTCTCCATAGTGGCTAAAGAGACACGTGCACCCCAATGTTCATCGCAGCACTGTTTATAATAGCCAGGACATGGAAGCAACCTAGATGCCCATCAGCAGATGAATGGATAAGGAAGCTGTGGTACATATACACCATGGAATATTACTCAGCCATTAAAAAGAATAAATTTGAATCAGTTCTAATGAGACGGATGAAACTGGAGCTCATTATACAGAGTGAAGTAAGCCAGAAAGATAAAGAACATTACAGCATACTAACACATATATATGGAATTTAGAAAGATGGTAACGATAACCCTATATGCAAAACAGAAAAAGAGACACAGATGTACAGAACAGACTTTTGGACTCAGTGGGAGAAGGCGAGGGTGGGATGTTTCGAGAAAACAGCATCAAAACATGTATATTATCTATAGTGAAACAGATCACCAGCCCAGATTGGATGCATGAGACAAGTGCTCGGGCCTGGTGCACTGGGAAGACCCAGAGGGATTGGGTAGAGAGGGAGGTGGGAGGGGGAATCGGGATGGGGAATACATGTAACTCCATGGCTGATTCATGTCAATGTATGACAAGACCCACTGCAGTATTGTAAAGTGATTAGCCTCCAACTAATAAAAATAAATGGAAAAAAAAAATAAAGGCAGAATCCCAGTTCTACTTAGAGAAAAAATAAATAAATAAATAAATAAAATGCAGTACTTGGGTGCAAACTCAAAAATGACAGAATGATCTATTTGTTTCCAAGGTAAACCATTCAATATCACAGTTATGCAAGTCTATGCCTCAAGTGGTAATGCTGAAGAAGCTGAAGTTGAATTGTTCTATGAAGATCTACAAGACCTTCTAGAACTAACCCTCAGAAAAGATGTCCTTTTCATTACAGGGGACTGGAATGCAAAAGGAGGAAGTCAAGAAATACGTGGAGTAACAGGCAAATTTGGCCTTGGAGGTCAAAATGAAGCAGGTCAAAAGCTAACAGAGTTTTGCAAGAGAATGCACTGGTCATAGCAGACAACTTCTTCCAAAACACAAGAGAAAACTCTACACATGGACATCACCAGATAGTCAATACTGAAATCAGATTGATTATGTTCTTTGCAGCCAAAGATGGAGAAGCTCTATACAGTCAGCAAAAACAAGACTGGGAGCAGACTGTGGCTCAGATCATGAATTTCTTATTGCCAAATTCAGACTAAAATTGAAGAAAGTGGGGAAAACCACTAGACCATTCATGTATGACCTAAATCAAATCCCTTAGATTATACAGTAGAAGTGATAAATAGATTCAGGAGATTAGATCTGATAGAGTGTCTGAAGAGCCATGGATGGAGGTTTATACAATGGACATTGTACAGGAGGCAGTCATCAAGACCATCCCCAAAAAAGAAATGCAAAAAGCAAAATGGTTGTCTGAGGAGGCCTTACAAATAGCTGAGAAAAGAAGAGACACAAAAGGCAAAGGAGAAAAGGAAAGATATACCCATTTAAACACAGAGTCCCAAAGAATAGCAAGGAGAGATAAGAAAGCCTACCTCATGATCAATGCAAAGGAATAGAGGAAAATGATAGAATGGGAAAGACTAAAGATCTCTTCAAGAAAATTTGAGATACCAAGGGAATATTTCATGCAAAGATGGGCACATTAAAGGACAGAAATGGCATGGACCTAACAGCAGCAGAAGATACTAAGAAGAGGTGGCAAGAATACACAGAAGAACTATACAAAAAAGATCTTCATGAACCAGATAACCATGTTGGTGTGATAACCCACCTAAAATCAGACATCCTGGAATGTGAAGTCAAGTGGGCCTTAGGAAGCATCGCTATGAACAAAGCTAGTGGAGGTGATGGAATTCCAGTTGAGCTATTTCAATTCCTAAAAGATGATGCTGTGAAAGTGTTGCACTCAATATGCCAGGACATTTGGAAAACTCAGCAATGGCCACAGGACTGAAAAAGGTCAGTTTTCATTCCAATCCTAAAGAAAGGCAATGCCAAAGAATGATCAAACTACAGTGCAATTGCACTCATCTCACACACTAGCAAAGTAATGCCAAAAATTCTCCAAGCCAAGCTTCAGTAATACGTGAACCATGAACTTCCAGATATTCAAGCAGGATTTAGAAAATGCAGAAAACCAGAGATCAAATTGCCAAGATCCATGGGATCATTGAAAAAGCAAGAGAATTATAGAAAACAAACAAACAAACAAAAAATACCATCTGCTTCATTGACTACACCAAAGCCTTTGACTGTGTGGATCACAACAAACTGGAAAATTCAAGAGATGGGAATAGCAGACCATCTTACATGCTTCCTGAGAAATCCATATGCAGGGCAAGAAGCAACAGTTAGAACTGGGCATGGAACAACAGATTGGATCCAAATCATGAAAGGAATACTGTCAAGGCTGTATATTATCACCCTGCATATGTAACTTACATGCAGAGTACATCATGTGAAATGCTGGGCTAGATGAAGTACAAGATAGAATCAAGATTGCCATGAGAAATACCAATACCCTCATACACACAGATGATACCACCTTTATGGCAGAAAACAAAGAGTCTCCTGATGAAAGTGAAGAAGAGAGTGAAAAAGCTGGTTAAAACTCAACATTCAAAATATTAAGGTCATGGCATCTGGTCTCATCACATCATGGCAAATAGATGAGGAAACAATGGAAACAGTGACAGACTTTTTTTTTTTTTGGTGGGGCGGGGGGCTCCAAAATCACTGCAGATGACTACAGCTCCAAACTCACTGCAGGTGACTACAACCATGAAATGAAAAAGATGCTTGCTCTTTGAAAGAAAAGAAAGTTATGACTAACATAGACAGCATATTAAAAAGCAGAGACATCATTACTGACAAAGGTTAATATATAGTCAAAGCCAAGGTTTTTCCAGTAGGCATGTATGGATATTAGAGTTGGACCATAAAGAAGGCTGAGCCCCAAGGAATTGCTGCCTTTGAACTGTGGCATTGGAGAAGATCCTTAAGAGTTCTTTGGACTGCAAGGAGATCAAACCAGTCAGTCCTAAAGGAAATTGACTCTGAATATTCATGGGAAGGACTGATGCTGAAGGTGAAGCTCCAATACTTTTACCACCTGATGCAAAGACCCTGATGCTGGAAAAGATTGAAAGCAGGAGGAGAAGGGGATGACAGAAGACAAGATGGTTGGATGGCATCAGTGACTCAATGGACATTAATTTGAGCAAACTCTGGGAAATGGTGAACGACAGGGACGACTGGCATGCCCGTGGGGTTGCAAAAATTCAGACATGACTGAGAGATGAACAACAATATGGACCTTTGTCAGCAAAGTGATGTCTTTGCTCTTTAATATGCTGTCTAAGCTTGTCATAGCTTTCCCTTCATGTATCATGACCTTATTATGGTGAAGAGGCTTGCATAGCTCAATGAAGCTATAAGCCATGCCAAGCATGCAGAGCCACCCAAGATGGACTAGTCCTAGTGAAGAATTCTGACAAAATGTGGTCTACTGGAGGTGGGAATGGCAAACCACTCCTGTATTCTTGCTGACTGAATCCCATAAACAATATGAAAAGGCATAAAGATATGACTTGGGAGGATGTGCCTCCCAGGACAAAAGGTGTTCAATCTGCTACTGGGGACACTCATTCTTATCTCGTCCAATGCAGCATGAGAATATTTCTACCATATATTATCTTTAGCATTATCTGTAAATGTTAGAACTGTGTTAACATTTAACTTAAATTTTAAACTCATTTTGGGAGATACAATGAGTTTAAGTTTTAACATAATTAAATTCATAACTACATGTTGACTATTTTGTAAAGCAAGTGACAGATATTGTGAAAGAAATAGTACTGACTAAAACATATCTCGAAGAAAAAATTAGTGACAAGGAATAATATAAAAAGAGATGATTTTAAACAGCAGATGCTTGAGAAGTTTTACAGAGGAAATAGTATGAGTTAGTTATTGAACTACAAGTTCAGTTCTGCTCAGTCACTCAGTCATGTCCGACTCTGCGATCTCATGGACTGCAGCACGCCAGGCCTCTCTGCCCATTACCAACTCCCAGAGTTTACTCAAACTCATGTCCACTGTGGTGAGGCCATGCAACCATCTCATCCTCTGTCATCCCCTCTACCACCTTCAATCTTTCCCAGCATCAGGGTCTTTTCAGATGAGTCAGTTCTTCTCATCAGGTGGCCAAAGTATTGGGAGTTTCAGCTTCAGCATCAGTCCTTCCAATGAACACCCAGGGCTGATCTCCTTTAGGATGGACTGGTTGGATCTCCTTGCAGTCCAAGGGACTCTCAAGAGTCTTCTCCAACACCACAGTTCAAAAGCATCAATTCTTCAGTGCTCAGCTTTCTTTATAGTCCAACACTCATATCCATACCTGACTACTGGAAAAACCATAGCCTTGACTAGACAAACCTTTGTTGGCAAAGTAATGTCTCTGCTTTTTAATATGCTTTCTAAAAAAAAAAAATGCTTTCTAGGTTGGTCATAACTTTTCTTCCAAGGAGCAAGCATCTTTTAATTTCATGGCTGCAGTCACCATCTGCAGTGATTTTGGAGTCCAAGAAAATAAAGTCCTCACTGTTTCCCTGTCTATTTGCCATGAAGTGATGGGTCCAGATGCCATGATCTTAGTTTTCTGAATGTTGAACTTTAAGCTAACTTTTTCACTCTCTTCTTTCACTTTCATCAAGAGGCTGTTTAGTTCTTCACTTTCTGCCATAAGGGTGGTGTCATCTGCATATCTGAGGTTATTGATATTTCTCCTGGCAATCTTGATTCCAGCTTGTGGTTCATCCAGCCCAGTGTTTCTCATGATGTACTCTGCATATAAGTTAACTAAGCAGGGTGACAATATACAGCCTTGACGTACTCCTTTCCCTATTTGTAACTACAAGAGGGGAATTCATTTATTCACTTCTTTATTGATCTAATATTGATTAACATCTATTATATTTATTTTCTTATTTATTCATTCAATAAATATTTATTGAGTATGTACTATGATATTCTTTCAGATGCATATGGTTGAATCTCTTTTATCCATTCAGCCATTCTATCGTTTCATTGGATAATTTAATCCATTTATGTTTACTCCTTGACAGGTAAGGACTTACTGTTGCTATTCTGCTAATTGTTTTCTGACTGCTTTATAGACCTTTATCCCCCCCTTGCTTCTTATTTCACTATCTTGTTTGGTGATTGGATCATTTAACATAGCAGTATGTTGTGATTCCTTTATCATCGTATTTTGTGTGCTCCTGCAAGTTTTTCTTTTGTAGTTACCATGATGCTTACATAAACTACCTTATTTATAACATTTTACTTTAACCTGATGGCGTCTTGACTTCAATAGCACATCTAAACTGTATACCTTCATCTTTACCTCCTTTACATTCTAGATTATCGATATTATAGTTTACATATTTTATGGTTATGTAAATGATATATACAATACATGGTTATTATATACAACACATGTATATACATGGTTATATACAATAACCAATTATTGCAGTTATGTTTTTAAATATTTTTAAGTTTAAACTAGTTATAGACTAGTGAATTATGCATTACCATCATAAATTCAGAGAATCTGACTTATGTGTTTACTATGACCAATGAATTTCACACATGCATTCATACACTTTTATAATGTTAATTAGTCTCATTTTATTTCCATTTGAAGAATGTCCTTTAATATTTCTTAGCAGGTCTAGTGATGTTGAACTTTCTCAGGTTTTGGTTGTTTAGAAAAGTATTTATCTTTCTTTTATTTCTGAAAGACAGCTTTGACAGGTAGAATATTCTTAATTGAATTTTTTTCTTTTAATATTTTGAATATATTACCCCACTCACTTGGCCTGTGAAGTGTCTATTGAGAAATCTGCCAGTATTCCCTTGGGGGTTTTCCTGTATGTGACAAGTCACTTGTCTTTTGCTGCTTTCAAAATTCTCTCTTTGTCCTTGACTTTTGACAGTTTAATTACAATGTTTCTTGGTATAGCGCTTTTCCAGTTCAACCAGTTTGAAGCCCTTTGGGTTTCCCTGGTGGTCCAGACGGTAAAGAATCCGCCTGCAATGTGGGAGACCTGGATTCAGTCTCTCGGTTGGGAAGATCCCCTGGAGAAGGTAACTGGCTACCCACTCCAGTATTCTGGCCTGGAGAATTTCATGGACAGAGGAGCCTGGCACACTACAGCCCATGGGGTCGCAGAGACTTGGACATGGGCGACTTTTACTTTCACTTTTCAGGCTTCATGAATTTGGATATCTATTTTTCTTCCCAAGTTCAAGAAGTTTTTAGCCAATATTGTTTTAAATAAAAGTTCTGTCTTTTCCTTATTGGCTTGATACTGTGTCCAATTCGGCAGTAGGCTGGGCTGCATGCTTGCCGAGAGACTCTGGTTAGGCTTCCCGGTCAGGTGGAGTTGGATGCTATATTCAACAGCTGGGTGGGGCTGCAAATTTGCTTCTCTGCTCAACCAAGCACATAAAATGGGCTCCATCATCATCATGACTCAATGGCTAAGGACCTGAATTAGGCTGAATTATCCATTATGCTCCCTGGCTTGTTGGGGCTACCAGTTCATCTCTGCAGGAAACAAAATCTTTGGCTCTGAGAGGATGGAAATTCAGATTCATGTCCCAGATTAAAAGCCTGGATTCCCAAGACTGTGGAGCAATGGTAGTCCTCATACACTGTTGGAGAGAGTATAAATTTGTGCAATCATTTTGGAAACCTCTAGCATTAACTAAAAAGCTGGTCATGTTCATCTCTGTGATGAAGTATGACCCTTACTAGATATTTACTCTGGGGAATACCTTGCTAATGTGCATAATGGGGACATATAAAATAATGTTTGCAGCCACATTGCAGGTCATTGCCCCTTGCTTAAAACACAAATGCCCACCAATGGTAAAATGAATACATAAATTTTTATCCATGTAATGTCCTGAGCCCTTTTTTATTGATGTCAGAAAACCAGATGTTGATAGATGTCAGTAGCAATAGCAATCTTCCACCATACAAAATATCATTACAAACAAACTGGATTTCCTGAAATAAAAAACAAATAGTAAAAGCATTTTGGTTAGGTGTTATCACACTGTTTTAAGTGCAAATAAGCCACCTAAATTCTTAAGTCCTTTGATCTCTTTTCACAATCATTAAACAGTATACATGTTGGAAAATGAGAGTCAACGAAGCTTTCTTTTTCATCAGAATCAACACTCCTGCTCCTTGCAGTAACAACCCTGTGAAAGAATGCTGTTTTAGTAAAATATGACAATTTAAGAATTTGGGGAAAACTTTTAAAGGGAATATTGACAGTTTGTAATGTAATCTTTTTAGCAGAAGACATCAACATTTTAAAGCTGATTACATAAAATAAAATTTGAATCTGAACTTCCCATCTTCCTAGAGCTAATGAGTAAATAAATTTCTCTATTTAAATGCATTTATTGATACTTCTGATCTAATCATCTGTCTCACTTCAGTGACAATGCCTATAATATCTTTGAATATAAAGAGAAGGGAATGACCACTCACTCCAGTATTCTTGCCTGGAGAATTCAGTGGACAGAGGAGCCTGCTGAGCTGCAGTCCATGGGGTCACAAAAAGTTGGACACAACTGAGGGACTAACACACACACACACAAAGGCACATACTTTTAAAGATAAAACATGGCACTATTTACACAGTTATGATTGGGTGTTTTTTTAATCAACAGAGCCCATAGACTTCCTACCCATTCATTAAATCTCTGTACCTATTTTTTCCCCTCACAGGCTCTTTAACTCCTACTTTTCCCCCTTAAATTATCCGTGTCTTCTTGGGTTCACTTCCCTCTCTGTAAAGAACTTAGATTCAACAGTCTATCACTTCAAACAAACTCAGTTCAAGATATTTATTTCACTAATTTACCTTATTGTACATGGCTGACATCTATCTGGCAAAATCACAAACATTTTTCAATCCAGTTTTCTGTCATTCTGAACACTGCTAAGGAAAACACTCTACCCAATACATCAGAGCCACTGGAAATGATTAGTCTCCCACTTTGACTGGGTCCTCAGAGCTGCTCAGTGATACATTTATGTTTTCCTAGCAGGGCTTTTCTCAGCTCCCCAAAATGACAATTTCAGATCCCCCCATCCTTCTCCAACTTTTGACTCCTATGGCTTCCACTTCATTCAAAGCATATAATCTTGACTCTTAATTGACCTGGGCTGGGGGCTTCCCAGGTGATATTAGTGGTAAAGAATCTGCCTGCCAATGCAGAAGATGCAAGAGGTAAGCGTTCCATCCGTGAGTCGGGAAGATCTCTTGGTGGAGGAAATGGCTACCCACTCCAGTTCTCTTGCCTGGAAAATTCCATAGACAGAGGAGCCTGGCAGGCTACAGCCCATGGGGTCACAGAAGAGTTACAACTGAGTGACTTAGCCCAAAATTGACAGGGACAGAGGAAGATACCAGGTTAGACTCCGCTCAACGTCTTTCAGTTACAATCACCAAATTACCTTTACCACTACCTCTCCACCTTCTTTCCTTCCCTTTGGCCCCTTTGCAAGGAGAGTGGCATGACTCTTCTTGTTCAAATGAGGCTCCCTGTGCTCTGGTTCCTGACTGCTCCATCTATTTTGGTAAATTAGTCCACTCAATCGCCAACTTTGCCACCACCACGCATTGTTTTTGTACCTCCAGATTTTTTTGTTGTAATGGATCTTTCTCTTGAGTATTTAAGATAATCATCTTTTAAAAATATCTCTCATTTTTCATTCCCACCCTCTTCCAGCTGTTAGTAACTTGCTTATCCATTGCGAGTAACATTACATGAAATAGTCCCCTACATTCTTTGATTCTCCAGCTCCTACTCTTCATCTCATTTTTGTCATCATTCTCTGCTCTTCTACTCAGACTTTCTTCCTCTCTCCTTATCCTGAACATAAGCTTCATGTCCTCCTCTCCTTGGTTCTTTTCTTTCTCTCCATTCTATACACTGTGCCTTTGCGATCTCTTTTTTCAGTAGCCATTTAAATAGAGATTACTCCCAAATTCTCAACCTTTATAAAACCTGTACATCCTGCTTCTTTCTAGATCTCTACATTCAGAAGACCAAGAACACTTCAGATTCAGTCTGTTCAAAACAGAGTATCTGCTCCAGAAAAGCTGAGTTTTTTCTTTTCTTCCCAGGAATGGGTATCACATGTGTGAAAGTGAAAGACAGTCAAAGTGTTCATTACTCAGTTGCATCCAATTCTTTGTGACCCCATGGACTGTAGCCCGCCAGCCTCCTCTGTCCATGGGATTCTCCAGGCAAGAATACAGGAGTGTGTAGCCATACCCTCCTCCAGGGGATCTTCTCAACCCAGGAATCAAACAAGTGTCTCTTATGTCTCCAGCATTGGCAAGTGGGTTCTTTACCACTAGCACAAACTGGGAAACCCCTATGGGTATCACACTAGCCAGTAATCCAGGTAAGAAAATACTCTTCATCTCTACAACCATTTACTAGTAAAATCACTGCAGTTTTCTGCCAGGATTATGATAATGCCTTTGGTTGGTCTTTATGCATTTATTATTCATATTCTTAAGATGTTCACCCCAAAGCCAGAGTCCTCCTCTAAAGAGAACATCTACTGTCATCACACCCATGACTGAAACTCTTAAATGGCTCTCCACTGATCCTGATATAAACCCAATTCTTTTTCAGAGTTCACAAAGCCCTGAATGATGTGATTCAGGCAGGAAGGCTGGCTTCCTCTCACATTACCTTCTCTATGGTAAAGCTGAAACTTCAGTCCTTTGGCCACCTGATGCAAAGAGCCAACTCATTGGAAAAGACCTTGATGCTGGAAAGATTGAAGACAGCTGGAGAATGGGTTAACAGAGGATGAGATGGTTGGATGGCATCGTTGACTCAATGGACATGAGTTTGAGCAAGTTCCAGGAGAAGCCTGGCATGCTGCAGTCCATGGGTCACAAAGAGTCGGACATGACTGAGGGACTAAACAGAAACAAGAGTCAACAAAAAAATTGTAATTTCTTTTTTTTTTATTATTTTTTTATTTTTTTTTATTTTTTTATTAGTTGGAGGCTAATTACTTCACAACATTTCAGTGGGTTTTGTCATACATTGATATGAATCAGCCACTAAGGTATATAATGTGTCCTCTTACCTCTGAAGCTTTCTACACTATTCTTCTGGATTTAGTAAGTTTTCTTCTGTGACCCACAGAAAACCAGGCTTCTCCTCTAAAAGCACATATTGCATTGTGGAATTGCCTATTTTCTTGCCTGTGGTCTCTAATAAGGTTCCTGGAATAAAAGCTGGGCAAAGCTTGTTTAACTTTGTATTCCTAGCATCTAGCAAAGTGCTGGACATAGTGAAGGCAACTCATTATAAATGACATCTAATTTCATTGTAAAATGAAATCTAACCTATCTGGTTCTTTCTACCACACCATATTCCTGAGTTAAATGCACTGATTAGGTGTTAAATGATTGTTGAATGCATGCTTATTGAAAATTCTTTTCCTAGTTCAACTCTGAATGAAATAATTTAAATTTCTCCTCTGTTTCTTTCTTGTTTTTATTTACTAGGAATATTAGCTTCATTTCAGGTTAGGATCATGTTTCTCCATCCTCAATTCAAACTCTCCCAGATACTTCATCCTCTTCTTTTCTTTCCTGTGACCACAAAAACAAAAACAAAAGACCTTAGATATACCTTGTCATGTCAAAAATCTGTGTAGTCAAATGTGAGTTTTTCTTTCTTAACCATATCTATTAATTCACAGACTATTCTATCCAATTAGTTTTTTATGCTGTTGTTAATTTACTTATATCCAAGTTCTATGCCTGATTTAGATAATTAGAAAATAAACTACTTGGATTAATCTGAAGAAAGGAGATCAGAGACTGTAAAACTCCTGAGCTTTTCTTTACAATATTGTGAATTTCTTGAAAACAAAAACTAGGTGTTATGTATCTTTATATCCTTGGGACCCAAGCTTCATTAGGCCTATAACAGTTGTTAAATAAATGTTTGTTGAGTGAATATCAGTTTAGTGTTCTTGAGTTTTGACCATATTTTGTTCCTGGCAAGTAATGTGATACTAATCAAGTCATCTTCCAAATGAAAGACTCTTTCATTTTCCAAGTCCTTCCAAGTTCTAATCTCTAAAATTCTGGTTTTAAAAATTCTCTGCAATAGGACCCTCCCCTGCTTAACATTTTAACATTCTCTCTCTTTGCAGAACACCAATGAAGACGTGCTCATCAAACAAGAGTTGCAGTAAAATTAATATGTTAAAATTTAACCATAAGTTAACTCAGATAGCTTTTTTTTGGACTAAAATTTAATCTTTGTGGGATAGAGTTATGGTACTGGAAGATAATGATGATGGTGATGATGATTTGCACTGGCTTATTGGTTGTGATGATTTCATGTGATTTTGTGATATTTGGTGAAAAACTTACATTTAAAAACAGAAAAATTGAATCCTGAAGTTTTTATATGCAACATATGTAAAATATCCAAATTTTCACTTTATAGTACAATTTAATTTGGAAAAAACTTATTTTCTGACATACAGTATAACAATATAAAGGACTCTGAATTATTGCATTTATTTTAGGTAGACATTTGTTTTGTAGCTTATTCCAAGAGTAGAAAGATATACCTGTGGGAAACACCTTCTGTTGTTGGCAAGGAAACAAAATCACCAAAGTGCTAGTTTACACTTGTGAGCTTGAAGAAATGGTAGGGACATCCATATTGTGAAGAATCCCTAGAGTAACCATGGATATATTGAATATACAGACAACCACAGAGTTGCTAGATGTGTTTGATGGAAAATGCATCTTCATGTCGTTTCTATGGCAATCATAAATAAATCTAGCTACTCAGAATCAACACAGCAGCTGCACACACAAACAGATATGTTCAGCAAAATCCAGAGAGTTTTAGCGGATATCAGCAGTTTGGCTCTAGGCATGCTTGTTTACAATAACAGAGTGAGTGGTTGGGTGACACTTACTTCCTATGTCAACTCCCAGAATTTCATTTTAGACTTGACTTTGTTCATGTTCAATACATTTTTGAAGAGGGAAGTGATGAGTTTCATTTTCCAAGTAGAAAGACTGGCTTAATTATGTCTCTGTTTATCAGTGCAAGAAATAGTCAAAAAAAAAAAAAGGAAATTGTGTTCTTTGGAAAAAAAAGGTAATTAGTTCAGTACTCATTTTATTCAACAACAACAAAGCAACTTGTTATTATTATCTTGTTAGTATAATATATATGTTATATAATTATTATGCTATTAATAATATTATGCATAATAATATGTAATTATTATGCTATTATAGTATTATGTTATTTAATATAAACATTAAAGCTATTATCTTATTTAGTCCTCCCCAAACCCTAAGAATTAGGTGGTTTTGTTACTCCATTTCACAGAGAAAGAATAGACATAGAGCAATTAAATTATTTTTCCAGACCACACAGCTAGTTAGAGGAAAAGCTGGAATTTGAACCAAGCAAGCTTTTATTATTTTTGATTAAGAAAGTTTTTTCTAAGTGATATACAAAAACTAATGCCAGAAGACAAAAGATTATACATTTGTTAAAAGACTTGTTTTAAAGTTTATGTGATAAAAAAAAAAAAACCAGTAGAGTTAAAGAAAGCAATAAACTGGGAACAAATATTTGCAGCTCACATGAAGCATTATTTCCCTAATACATAGAGAGTACTTATAAATCACTAATAGAAAGATCACACATAAAATGGAAAAATAGGCAATAGATATAGAGCATGTAAAAAAGGAAATATACTTAGCTTCTAAATATATGAAAGAATGCAAATATCACTCAATAAAGAGGAATGTAAATTAAAAAACAATACCAAAATTTTTCTCACTTCTCAGATTGGCAAAGATCAAAAAGTGATAACAACATGAATTGACGTAGGTGTGTGAAAAAAGGCACTGTATATTACTGGTGAAATGATAAATAGCTACAAACCATATGAAGGATAATTTGGGAATAAATATCAAAATTACAAATTTTCTAACTCTATGATCCACTGGTTCTCCTCTAGGATATACAGCAAATATAAACACATCTGAAATGAAGTGTAAAGAAGTCTCTTGCTTCAGTAATAGAAAAACACTGGAAAAGCTTGCATGCCTCTCAACAGGGGACTGGTTAGGTGCACTGCTATAGACAATGGGATGGTATATTTGCTACTTCGCAAGACTAAACCCTGCATGCTGGCACTTCAGTCATGTCTGACTCTTTGCCACCCTGTGGACTGAAGCCCGCTGGTCTCCTCTCTCCATGGGATTCTTCAGGCAAGAACACTGGAGTGGGTTGCTGTGCCCTCCTCCAGGGAATCTTCCCAACCCAGGAATCGAACCTGCTTCTCTTCCATTTCCTTCACTGGCAGACTGTTTATTTACCATTAGTGCCACCTGGGAAGCCCTTGTAAACCTTAAGGAATCCTCATTCCTGGTGTTCAGTTCAGTTCAGTCGCTCAGTCGTGTCCGACTCTTTGCAACCCCATGGCTGCAGCAGACCAGGCTTCCCTGTCCATTCCCGGTGTTAATGAGAGCCTAAGGCTTAGGCCTAAGCCTAAGCCTTGACCTCATCCATATTGTTTTCCCATTAACCACCTGATTTCCTGCTTCTAATGGGACAAGAGCCTCCATCCATGTGACCAGGCCTTAGGTACTCTGTGCATTTGTTTTCCTCAGAAGATACATCACTCCTAAGTTGAAGACAACTTCATGGGTGTGGAGAAAGCATGCACACATTCTTGAAATGGTGTTCCAGATGCAACCCATACCCCAGGTTCACCAGTTAACAAATAGGACCACGGTGTCTTTAAGACACTGGGTACCATACCTCTCCGTTGTAATTTTTTCTTCCTGAATGCAAATGTTCAGACCTTTTAAATCTAGAATGCTAGATCTTTTCTTTGAGAGAATTATTTTAGCTTCCATTTTAAATGTGTAGGAAATATTGATTTTATATATCCATGTGTTCAATAAACACGTATTACACACTTGAATACAGCGTAAATTGAGGCGTACAAGGAAGAACGACACAGAGGTTCCTGGCGTTAACAGTCCAGCAGAGAGCAGAGATAGGACAAGTGCCATAATCTAGGTGGCCCAGGACAGTGGGAAAGAGTGCTTAATTTAGCTTAGCAGGTGGTGGGAGGTGGGACCTTCAAGGTTTTAGAGACAAAGTGAAAGTTGAGCAGGAATTGGGAGCAGGAAGGTTAGTGGATAAAAGAGAGAGATTTGAGTGGACTTTCTAAGATAATTTCATACAAATGACTTAACAGAAGGTTTAAGGGGTTGAGAGATTTTTTTGTTACTTAAAGTTCACGAGCTGATGACATGTAGTGAATGTTATCTGCTCAGTAATTTCAGATTTTGAGAACATTCCCATTGGAGCAAAATGAAGCCTTTGTTCTTTTTAGAGCATAATACCATGTTTGTTGATTTTGTGTCTCCGTCCTTTTTTTAAAACTGATGACAAGCATGAATAAGTTCTCTTGCTGAAACTACATTATCAATTTTATGTAGACAGAAATATAATTACTGAAGATGGATTTTAGCCAGGCCACCTGAATTAATAACCAGCCGAATCTTCTTGCTCTGGGAGAGAGTGGAACAGAACTGTTTATTGACCACAAATGGTCATGACCTTTGCTATCTTCCGCACTCAAAATACCACAGGAGGAAGTCATCTAAAACGCCATGACATTTAAACCAAGTGAGAAATATGTGTATAAAATTTATGAGGACAAACTAATGCTTTTCTTAATTTGCACCACTATTTTGGGGAGTGCCATGATTCTATGCCTATTTTAAAATATACCTCCAGAAAAATACTACAAAAATTTCCTTTTTGCCATATTACCACTAACTTTAATCCAGTTTTGCCCCCCATGAAAATTTATCTCCTTCTGGCTTTTATGACTTTTTATTCCAAGTAGATGTAAAAGAGAAAAGACCCAAATTCTCACTTTGCAGCCATGTATATTAGCTATTCAATCTTGGCTGCAGAAATGCATTCTCAGTAAGTATATTCAGCCAATGGTCTATTCATAGTTTTGATTATATTTGCTATAACCAAAGCCAAAATATCCAAGGTGAATGTCCTCTAGGACTTAGCTCCACTTTGATTGCAACAATAGAATTATAATTCGAAGTAACTCATGTGATTACTCAAGTAATCTATGGTTCGCCTTACCAAACCATTACAAGAACAAAAGAGTAGCTGGACTTGAGGAGTAAAACCCAGAAATTCAAAGGTTACCAGGACTTTTTCTCAGTCTCTCACTTCTATTTTCTTTTGTGTTTCAGCTTTGTCATTCAGGCTGGCACCTCCGTGTGGTTGAGACTGGGTCCATAGATAGGAAAATACCTGCCCTTCATATTTGTTTAGATATATAGCAAGAAAGTATATTGATAAGCCTAAATTAACTCGTAACTATCCTAATATTAAGTCAGATGACTAGGATTAAAAGAGACAGGGAAAAATAATTTCCGCAGAGAAGCAGATGCTGTTGCTATGAGAAGCAAGCGTAACTGGGCAGGCAAAACTGTCAACAGTCTTTATGAGTGTTAACACATCAAAATTACATTTGTTCAAGCTGTAAAAATAATTCTCAAGGAGTAGTTGTTTTTCATTTTTATACAGAAAAAATCACTAGGGCAGCAGAGTTGCTTGAGGACAGATGTATTATTAAGGGCAAAATCTGTTGATCTGTTGTTTATTGAGGAATATTAACTCTTCTGCAAAGCATAATAGTCTGTAGTAGTGTGAACATCAAAACACTTTAGAAAACCGTAAGTTGTATTCACATTTTCAGTCTTCTGGTAGTTATTATACTTGAAAGCAAACACATTTGAAAATAAATATACAAGAAAGAATAAAATTATTGGAAAAAGAACTGATTTTAAAACAAAGCTCTTTATGATGAGTCATTCTTTGCAAAGATCCTTCTACACCAAAAAATCAGCTTTATAAACCAATATGACAATGCTTTATTTGCTGGGGGAAATTAATTCAACATATATTCATTTTTATTTAATAAGTATTTATTGGGTGCCTTCTTATTAGTAAATTACTCTGTTTGAGGACAGCAGGTATATTCGAACATCTCAAATTTCCAGCCTTGAGGAGCCTTAAGGGACAGTAAGACATAATCAAAAAGAGTTATGATTTTAAAAGGTAAAAAAAAAAAATTGTCAACCAAATAATATGGAAAGATAGGAGCAGTTGAAATTTAAAAGAGAACAAAGAGAATGAAACACACTTTCAGATAAAAGGATAGAGATAAAAGATGACTTTCACAGATAAATTATATCTCAATTTGCTGTCCATGGTCATTTTTATTGTTATAAATCTCTTTATATTTAACCTTGGAGGAATTGCCCTGCAAAGCAGAAGATGGAATTGCAGGCAAAATTTAGGCACCCAAGCCATCTTTGACAGTCCAGTTGTTTATCTTTCTCTTTAACTTCCACTCATCTGGTGGTGAGGAGTAAGGTTGGGAATATTTTCTAAACATACATGAAATACATGTTTTAAACTTTCAGGTTTAATGTACACAAGCACACATATGAATGTAAATATGCATTAGCATTCATTCTTGAAGTAACTACTGAGAAAAGTACTGCATTCACTCATTCATTTATTCATTCAACAAATACTTAATGAGATTTCAGGATATGCTCGTAAACAAGGCCAACCAAGTTCCTGCTTTCATTAAGATTACAATATTGTGGGGAATAATAGTCATATGGATGACAAACAATAAGTAAATGTGATACAATAAATTCAATTGGGGAGAGTTAAAAGTCCTTTGAAAGGGATAAAATGAAGCAAAGGGATAAAGAAAAGAAGAAAAGACTCTAGGATGGACCGAATACATGACTTAAGGATGAAACAGAAAAAAGAGAACACCGTGTGTGTGCGATGTAATGTAAGAGGCTATATTAGTTGCTGAGATGTATAAAAATAAATATTTTGTTTGGTCTTTACTATAGAAACCAGAATTTTAAATTAATTTAGAGAAACAGAGTATATATGTAGAAAAAAATATGGAATAGCACACATGGGTATGAACTTGGATATGAATTATCAGAGTGCATGCAATCATGCAGTTATAAAGCTGTGAAGCATTATTCAATATTTCATGAATATATTTGATGATGAGTGAGTGAGTGAACTAAATTAGTATCCAAGCAAAAATTCCTTCCAGTTAAATCAAATATCAGTACGTTTGCCCAAGGAAATAAAACCTGCCACTGTTTCCATTTTTCCCCATTTATTTGCCATGAAATGATGGAACCAGAAGCCAAGATCTTAGATTTTTTTTAATGTTGAGTTTCAAGCCAGGTTTTTACTCTCCTCTTTTGCCCTTATCAGGCTTCCCAGGTGGCTCAGTAGTAAAGTAGCCACCTGCCAATACAAGAGCGGCAGGAGATGTGGGTTTGATTCCTGGGTTGGGAAAATCCCCTGGAGAAGGAAATGACAAGCCGCTCCAGTGTTCTTGCCTGTGAAATCCCATAGAAAGAGGAGCCTGGCAGGCTACAGTCCATGGGGTCCCAAAGAGCTGGACATGACTAAGTGACTGAGCATGCATTTCACATTTATCAAGAGGCTCTTTAGTTCCTCTTCACTTTCTGCCATAAGGGTGGTATCATCTGCATATCTGAAGTTGTTGATATTTCTCCCAGCTATCTTGATTCCAGGTTGTGCTTCATCCAGCCCGGCAATTTGCATGATATACTCTGCATATAGGTTGAAAAGCAGGGTGACAATATACAGCTTTGATGTGCTCCTTTGTTTCCCAATTTGGAACCAGTCCATTGTTCCATACCCAGTTCTAACTGTTGCTTCTTGAGTCACATACAGGTTTCTCAGGAGACAGGTAAAGTGATCTGATATTCCCATCTCTTTAAGAATTTCTGCAGTTTGTTGTGATACACACCATCAAAGGTTTAGTGTGGTCAATAAAGCAGAAGTAGATGTGATGCTACTTTTTGCTGCAGGACTGTTCCAGGCAGTGCACTCTTGATTTTTTCACCCATGTCTGCTGTCTACCTCACATTCCTTGCCTCTAATGTCTGCTTGTCTTTGATATCCCAGGTTGTATCTTTTTCTTGGGGAAATCATCGCTGATGTCCTCATGAGATGCTGTGTCTCTTTCTCCCAAGCTGTTACTATTCTTACTATTGTTCTTGTTTATTGTGATTATTTGAATAATAAATGGCCATTAGAATGTAATCCAATGAGGACAGAAACTCTTTGCTTTGTACATAGCACAGTGCCTCTCATACTATTTTTTGAATGGTTGTAAGTATTTGAAGGCATTTGTTAAATGATTAAAAAATGTCATTTTATTCAAAGCTCTGTTCTACTTTGCCACCTCCTGTATTCTAAGGATATAGAATTGAATATACAAAGTGATTAGCTTTTCAAAACCATCTTGATACTGAATTAAAATGATGGAGAGATCTAGATTTATCAGGAATGGTATAAACTTTCAACACAATGGTTCTCTAATAAAGAAGACATTTCCTCCAATGTCTTTTCATTGACTTTGAAGAAACCTTAATAAGATTATTAAGTTAATAAGAAATTAATAAGAAATAATTAATAAGAAACCTTAAGTGATTTGACAATCACTACAATAGGTTGTATTTTACTTCAAATACATGGTGTTCTAGTTGATAGAATGAATCCAAATGAGTGTTTCTGAATGACTAGACTTAAATAATCATACTTTATTTTTTTGCCTGTAGAAAACTGATACCTGATTTATCGCCAAAGATATGCCATTTTCTTTAAAACTCTCAGAAGCTGAAAAAGATTCTAGAAGTGCAGTATATTTATATGAGTCAGCCAAGTAGGATAGATTACAGGGTTTCCAGCTATTTCCAACTCAAAAGATTGCTGTCCTTTGACCTGCTGCTCCTTTCCAGATGAGCAGTTACTGTGTTTGCACTGACTTTATGCATGACCTCAAGGGTTTAACACAGGTCCTTCTGATAAGGACCCAATTGTATATAAACTCTATTTCTCCTAAACCCATGTAGATCTACTACCCTATTGTAACTTGAACAATACAAAATCAATGATGGTTGTTTTTCCTATGATACCTTTTAAGAACTCATTAGCAACACAAATTGGAGATCCTGATAGTTCTTTTCTGACCATGGGATTCTCCAGGCGAGAATACTGGGGTATTCCTTCTCCAGGAGATCTTCCCTGTCCAGGCCTTGAACCCCTATCTCCTGCATTGATAGGCAAATTGTAAATTTCTTATAGTGCCTTATTCTCAGGGAATTTTAAGGTTCCAAGTCTTCAGGTCATTTTGTATGCTCTCTGTACTACTCAGTCTAAGTTGGGATAGTTATTGTGTTTCTTTTGTATTAATTTATAATTCACTCCATTAGAAAAAAACACACATGTCTTCCATACTTTAGCCTCCTTGTGAAATTGCTGTATGATAACATTCTCAAGATTCTTAAAATTTCATTCTTAATAGAATCTGAGCTGTGCTGAATATTGAAGCTTCTTAGAGGTCTTATTTGTATATCTGGAAGCTTCTCTGAGGTATTGTCTTCAAAATTTCTGATGTCTTAGAATTTTATAGTCCAATCCTGGGTTTGATCTTTACTCTGAAATCATCTCTTAGTTTGAGAAGTGATTGTCATATAAAGTGACTAAGAATGAGAAACAATCTTATTTTTAAACTCAGAAGCTCCTAGTATCTTTATATTCAAGTTTTTTTATTTAGTTCATTTCTCTTGTGCTTTATTCATAGGTAGAAAGATGAAGCCAGATCTCACTTTTAATATTCTTCTGGGAATTTTCTTCCTCTAGTTCACTGGGTTGGCCTCCTTCTTCCTGTCTTACTACAGAAATAGTGTTGACAGGCTTTTTATCTCCACATAACAAGTCACCCTTTCCTACTAGTACTAAAACATTTCTGTTGCTTTTTTTCAATATTTCACCATCAGCTTTCTCAAGTCTTTTTAGGTGCCCATTAGGACTCTTCTCAAAGAATATTAGGTTTTTCTTAACAGTCTCTTCAAATTCCTCCCAGCTTACATAAAACTTTTGATCACAAAGCCAAGACTATGATTGTTTCTCTTTTCTTTCTCATCCTTACACCTTCATTTGTTCTTATCAAATTTGCCTTATTTTTTCAGGTCTGTTTCCATAATTTTTCAATCTTCATATACACTGAAATCATACTTAAGTTCAACATCTTCAAATTAGGCTATTCTGCCAGAGACCAAAGCATTAACTTTTTCTTGGCTGAGGACCTATAGTTTGGATTGGACTGATATTTTCTTTTCCTCTACCTTACAATCAGAGACATAGGTTCAACCCCTGGGTTGGGAAGATCCCCTGGAAAAGGGCATGCATCCCACTCCAGTATTCTTGATTGGAGAATCCCATGGACTATGGAACCTGGTGGGCTCTAGTGCAAAGCATTGCAAAGAGTCAGACAGACTGAAGCAACTGAGCACGCACCTTATGATGAGTGCCTAAAACTTTATTGCTTCTCAAAAGTAAGTTTTCTTACCCAATATTGAACTAGATCTATCTTACCAGGATTATTCTACTTTCAATGACTCTATTAGAAAACCTGGGCAGTTTTACCACATGCTAGGCACTCTTTTAGGTGCTGGAGATCAACGGGTAAATAAAGAAATTATATTAGGCATGAATCTCAATTTAGGGCTCTGCCTCCTAGCTTTCAACTTTTCTGTTTTCTTGCTCAATTTCTAGCCATGCTAGTAGGCAACCCGAAACTCTGACCTCTAACTCCTCACCCAAATAAGGCTACTGATTTCTGCTTAAGCTTTACTCTCTATGGAATACAGAAAATGATTTTGTTCAGGTCAAAGCTCTTCTAATTTGGATCTCACTCACAGTGTTGTAGTCCATGGGGTCGCAAAGAGACAGACACGACTGAGTGACATTCACTTTCATGGTGCTTACTTCTTTCAGGGGCCTTATCCACCCAGTTTCTGCTTTTGGTCCTGTCTAGTTGCTTCAAGTCATTGTTGATTGTATATATATATATGCACATCTATATAAACATATATATGTTACAGTTGTTATTAGGATCGTCTGATACTAGACACTCTGGCTTTACTAGACCCTCTATCTGTATTATTTTTTTAAAATAAAGTCTCATCAGTGACAATAACAGACCCATATTCATAAGTTTAAATTTCAACTACTTCACTTCTTAGAGACATGGTAGTGAGGGAGTTGACAAGAAGCAAATTAACCAATTTTCCAAGTGTGCGAAGGGATAAAAACAGCTAATACAAAAGAGATCTTTGGCTAACAGGCCAGTGATGTCAATCAGTATAGATTTATTCATCAAAACAGAGACAATAGCCAGTTCTTTTTGTTTATTGTCTCCATTAAGGATCCCTTCTCTTGACACAATAAACTATTTCTCCAAGATTTGATTCATATTTTGGCAAGCCTGCTGCCGATGAAAATGTTTTTCAAGAAACATAATTTTTGTAAATTCTTAAAACTCATCAGGCAAGTTTTTATATAAGATCTATTTCCACAAGAATTGCATGATGCATACAAACATGAATTTAGTGGTGGAGCCATAATTGATAAGAAATTAAGGAGTTCCTTTGCTAATTAGTTACTGAGTTTTTAACATACTTCTTGCAGTCAAAATAGATATCTAAACCAGAACTCACCATTATACTGAGAGAAGTCTCCTATTTTATCATCTGTTAAAGTGAAATTAGCTACCAGATGAGACATCTATAGAGACTTTCATGTTCAAGTCTGGAAATTTAGCCCTGCAACTTAATTTTCTCTTTATGAACAGATGGTTAACTTTAGTTGAAGCACTAAGTGTCTAGAAAGAAATGTACTGATGTTGGTGTGTGTATGCATAGGCCCAGGTGGGAAGTAGAGTCAGTAGATAAAAGTTAGCTGTTGACTAAATATATTATTTTTCATATTTTATGTAACTGATTAAACTTCAGCTATTCATATAAACATATGGATGAAGATGAATATGGTATCCATAACCATGTGTATGTGCCACTTTTGATGCTATCAATGTTGATAAGAAGATCACACCTTATAGGTACAAGACAATATCTCATGAAGGGATAGAGAACCGAGAGCTTCCTGAAAAAATTATAGTATAACCCAGAAGGAAGATTATTATGGTCAGACTTAGGGAATTTGTGTTCCAGTTCTAGTTCTGTCACTGAGAACTCATGTGCATGGCAAATTTTGACATCTTTCAATGTTTGAGGATTTTTGGTTTTGTTTTGTTTTAATAAAAGGAGGAAATTAGAATGGAAGGCTTCTAAAACATAATATTAGGCAAAAAACTGTCCCAGGAACTTTCTCTGCTTGTTGTTGTTGTTGTTTAGTCACTAAGTTGTGTCTGACTCTTTAGACCCCATGGACTGCAGTCCAGCAGGCTCCTCTGTGGAATTTTCCAGGCAAAAATACTAGAGTGGGTCACATTTCCTTCTCCAGGGAATCTTCCAGACCCAGGAATCAAACCTGGACCTCCTGCACTGCAGGTAAACTCTATACCATCTGAGCCACCAGGGATATCCCTTCTCTATTTTAGGTGTTGAGTGTTGAGAGCCACTGAGCAAAGATGAAACAAAACCAGGAATGATCAAAAGGTCAAATGAGGCTTTGCTTATCAGGGCCAAGCATTGCTTTTAGAGATTATTAACACTTATATGGCTTTATTAATACCCTCAAACATCTCAAAATCTAAAAAGAAACTTAAACATAATTATTCTTTACTACATATATTACCTAGTCTAATCTTTCTAATTTTTATTAACAGAGGTAAAATCATCTATTGAGACACATTACTTTTTCTTATTTCAACATCTCTGAAATCAAAATGGAACAAACAATAAATGATATCTTAGCAGTGTGTCAGTGCTTATTTGCTGATGTCTCTCCTTCTTGGTGTTACATAAAATAATGGTTGCATCTTAAAAATCAGTGGCGTCTTAATTAGGTGAAGTACATCATATGCATCTACTTTGGAATCCATTTTTAAAAACATTTTGAAATGAATAATCTATAAAACGCATGGTAAATTCTCATTCAGATATTGACTATGAAAAACCTAGCAGATAGCCTTCTCAGAGTTTAATGTTCAATGTTTTACCAAATGAGATCTGAGGCCTTTGTAACTGAAAAGCTGAAGTTAATATTTACAATAATTTTAATGATTATTGCATATATAGAGATCAAAGAAGCTTATACTTTTAGACAACCTAGCAAACTGATCAATGTACCAGACCCAACTACTGTGATTTTTTTTCCTTGTTTTATATTGTACAGTAACCTTATAAAAGAAAGATTATTGATAAATCTACAAAGTGAACTGAAGCATAAAATGATTAACTTATTTAAAGTTTCTTATTTAAAGAGTGAGTGGAGCAGAATTCAAAGGCAGACCTCTGTCCCTTAACACTGTGTGGTACTTGCTCCCAGATCCATACAGAGGAAAACAATATACAAAATACATACAGAGGAAAACTGATATATGTATCAGTTCAGTTCAGTCGCTCAGTCTTGTCTAATCTTTGCAACCCCTTGGACTGTAGCACACTAGGCCTCCTTGTCCATCACCAACTCACAGAGTTTATTCAAACTCATGCCCATTGAGTCGGTGATGCCATCCAACCATCTCATCCTATGTTGTCCCCTTCTCCTTCTGCCTTCAATCTTTTCCAGCCTCAGGGTCTTTTCAAATGAGTCAGTTCTTCCCATCAGGTGGTCAAAGTATTAAAGTTTCAGCTTCAGGATCAGTCCTTCCAATGAATATTCAGGACTGATTTCCTTTAGGGTGGACTGGTTCCGTCATCTTAGTGCTTATATATGTATGTTAATTAACTCTTAGACTGTTACTCCACCAGGGAATTTCTAACAAATTATTCTATCAATAATCTCTCTTGATTTAAAAAATGAGTTCAGCATGGTAGAGATTAAAAGCAAAGGCAAATGATTTGGCAGGGGTAACCACTCATAGAAATCTATACAAGTGAAAAATTCATGGAAACAAACTGGTAATGAATGAGGACTATGCCCCTTAGGGCTGCCAGGAATGACACCCCAACTCTAAGTGCTCTAATGGGGAAAGTGGACTAAAGGCAAGGAGCCACCAATAAAACTCATGGCCTTATGTATGTCCTTAAAAGCCCTTTGCTTCCTGACGTTTCAGTGACTTGCCAGAAGGAATTTTCACTGAGATGGCATGAAATTGAAGGGAGGGAACTCAAAATATACCACTTTTTCTACCTGGCTGAGTGTCAAAAACACTTTCCAATTTCTTTCTTTAAGATGAACTTTTAAAAAAGCTTAACACACTAAAAGTTACAATGAGACATGTTGCTTTTGGTCAAATATATATGTTACTTTTTCTTTTAAAGTTTCATGTTACTTGGATTTGAAAAGAAAACCATGAAGCTTTTGATATTTGAAACTGCTAAAAATAACCAGGCTTCTTCTACCAGATGACAGAAAGGTCATATTTGTGACGCAAACCTTACAATTACACGCAATCCAAATTTTACAAATGGTCATTTTAATCAGTGATTAAACTTCTCTTCATGTAAAAATACAAACTAATACGTCAGATAATCTTCCCCCATCTTTTTAAAATAAGTTGTTAATTATGCTGAATCCTTGGAATTTTAACAAAAAGAATATTTTGTTGTTAGTGTATTTAGCCACTTTCCAGTTTAAAAAAAAGAAATTTGATTTGAGTGTGCAAAACTGAATTTTCTTTTTACTCAAAGCCATTACTTTTTCAGAAGGATTCCCCTTTAAAACTACTAATACATTTTATTTTCAACTAAAAACCATAAAGGAATTCTAAGAATTTAAGAAAAGTCTAGACACCAGCTAGGCTGAATGTATATGAGCCCACCAGGCTTCTCTGTCCATGGGATTCTCCAGGCAAGAATACTGGAGTGGGTTGCCATTTCCTTCTCCAAAGGCTCTTCCCCAGCTCAGGATCAAACCAGGTATCTCTCAGGTCTTCTGAATTTGCAGGCAGTTCTTTACCACTAGCACCACCTGAGAAGCCTACATGATTCTTACAGTTCAGTCCAGTCCCTCAGTCGTGTCTGACTCTTTGTGACCCCATGGACTGCCGCATGCCAGGCTTCCCTGTCCATCATTAACTCCCAGAGCTTACTCAAACTATGATTCTTAGGTTGCATTTAAATATCTGAAACACATTGTCCTGGGAGAAATATAACAGTATATCTATTTATTTCATTGTTTAGTCACTATACTTTCATATACCCAAAGTACCATTTATATAGTAGACTATTACAACATTCTGCAGAGTGTTAAATTAAATCCCTGCAGAATGTATTTTGACAGAGAGCACAAGATTTTACACGGTCTTTTGTTAAGACAATGAATGAATGAATGATCTGTCCTGCTTGCATGCGAAGTTGCTTTAGTTGTATCTGACTCTTTGTGACCCTATGGACCATATCCTGCCAGACTCCTCTGTCCATGGGGTTCTCCAAGCAAGAATACTGGAGTGGGTTGATGCCCTCATCCACAGATTTTCCTGACCCAGGGATGAATCCTGTGTCTCTTATATCTCCTGAACGGGCAGGTACGTTCTTTACCACTAGTGCTTGCCATATAAAAGTGAACTGCTTTTCATTTCCCTTATTGATACATATTTTGAGAATTCATTTCTCACATCACTAGCTACATAAAAGATTTCAGAAGCTGGGGATAATTTCAGTAAATGACTTATTTAGTTTGGTGACTGCAATGAGGGCTAGCATTATATAGGTTTACAATAGTCAATCTGTTTTTTGCATATTTTAACAAATAGCAGAAATCTTCCTCTTTACATTCTTTAAGATTTTGATAATCCCTCCTGCAATTTTACCTCATCTTAACTGAAGCTAGGAGAAGTTTTACATAATATTTATCTGTCGATGGACATGTAGGTTGTTTCCATGTCTTGGCTATGGTAAATAATTGTAATCAAAACGAGGATCAAGGCATTTCTTCAACATATTGATTTCACTTCCTTTGGTTATACATCCCAAAGTAAGATTGTTGGACCACACAGTATCTCTATTTTTAATTTTTTGAGGACTCTCTATACTGTTCTTCATAATAGTTGTACCAATATGCCTTCTCACCCACAGTGCCCTAGGCGTCCCTTTTCTCTACATTCTCACTTGCACTTGTTTTTTTGTTTTTTATTGGTATACAACATTTATTTTGTACTTTTTTTTTTCTTTTTCAGTGGGTTTTGTCATACATTGATATAAATCAGCCATAGATTTACACGTATTCCCCATCCCGATCCCCCCTCCCACCTCCCTCTCCACCCGATTCCTCTGGGTCTTCCCAGTGCACCAGGCCAGAGCACTTGTCTCATGCATCCCACCTGGGCTGGTGATCTGTTTCACCATAGATAGTATACATGCTGTTCTTTTGAAATATCCCACCCTCACCTTCTCCCACAGAGTTCAAAAGTCTGCTCTGTATTTCTGTGTCTCTTTTTCTGTTTTGCATATAGGGTTATCATTACCATCTTTCTAAATTCCATATATATGTGTTAGTATGCTGTAATGTTCTTTATCTTTCTGGCTTACTTCACTCTGTATAAGGGGCTCCAGTTTCATCCATCTCATTAGGACTGGTTCAAATGAATTCTTTTTAATGGCTGAGTAATATTCCATGGTGTATATGTACCACAGCTTCCTTATCCATTCATCTGCTGATGGGCATCTAGGTTGCTTCCATGTTCTGGCTATTATAAACAGTGCTTCGATGAACATTGGGGTGCATGTGTCTCTTTCAGATCTGGTTTCCTCAGTGTGTATGCCCAGAAGTGGGATTGCTGGGTCATATGGCAGTTCTATTTCCAGTTTTTTAAGAAATCTCCACACTGTTTTCCATAGCGGCTGTACTAGTTTGCATTCCCACCAACAGTGTAAGAGGGTTCCCTTTTCTCCACACCCTCTCCAGCATTTATTGCTTGTAGACTTTTGGATAGCAGCCATCCTGACTGGCGTGTAATGGTACCTCATTGTGGTTTTGATTTGCATTTCTCTGATAATGAGTGATGTTGAGCATCTTTTCATGTGTTTGTTAGCCATCTGTATGTCTTCTTCGGAGAAATGTCTGTTTAGTTCTTTGGCCCATTTTTTGATTGGGTCATTTATTTTTCTGGAATTGAGCTTCAGGAGTTGCTTGTATATTTTTGAGATTAATCCTTTGTCTGTTTCTTCATTTGCTATTATTTTCTCCCAATCTGAGGGCTGTCTTTTCACCTTACTTATAGTTTCCTTTGTAGTGTCACTTGCACTTGTTAATGCTTGTTTTTCGATGATTGCCATTCTGACAAGTGTGAGATAGTGTCTCATTGTGATTTTGATAGGCATTTCCCTGATGTCCTCTGTTCATGTACTCTGTCCATGGACTTCTCCAGGGTAGAATACTGGAGTGGGTAGCCATTCCCTTCTCTGGGGGATCTTCCTGATCCTGATATTCCCAGGGATTGAACCCAGGTCTCCTGAATTGCAAGTGGATTCTTTACCATTTGAGCCACTAGGAAAGTACAATAATTCAGTTGAGTTCAGTCACTCAGTTGTATCTGACTCTTTGCAACCCCATGGACTGCAGCATGCCAGGCTTCCCTGTCCATCACCAACTCCCACAGCTTGCTCAAACTCATGTCCATCGAGTCAGTGATGCCATCCAGCCATCTCATCCTCTGTCGTCCCCTTCTCCTGCCTTCAATCTTTCCCATAATCAGGGTCTTTTCCAATGAGTCAGTTCTTCACATTCTGGTGGCCCAAGTACTGGAGTTTCAGCTTCAGCATCAGTTCTTCCAATGAATATTCAGGACTGATCTCCTTTAGGATGGACTGGTTGGATCTCCTTGCAGTTCAAGGGACTCTCAAGAGTCTTCTCCAACATCACAGTTCAAAAGCATCAATTCTTCAGTGCTCAGCTTTCTTTATACTTCAACTCTCACATTCATACATGACTACTGGAAAAAACATAGCTTTGACTAGATGGAACTTTGTTGGTAGCGTAATGTCTCTACTTTTTAATATGCTGTCTAGGTTGTTCATAACTTTCCTTCCAAGGAATAAGCGTTTTAATTTCATGGCTGCAGTCACCATCTGCAGTGATTTTGAAGTCCCCCCAAATAAAGTTTGATACTGTTTCCATTGTTTCCCCATCTATTTGCCATGAAGAGATGGGATCAGATGCCATGATCTTAGTTTTCTGAATGTGGAGGTTTAAGCCAACTTTTTCACTCTCCTCTTTCACTTTCATCAAGAGGCTCTTTGGTTCTTCTTCACTTTCCGCCACAAGGGTGGTGTCATCTGTGTATTTAAGGTTATTGATATTTCTCCTGGCAATCTTGTTTCCAGCTTGTGCTTTATCCAGCCAGGCATTTCGCATAATGTACTCTGCATACAAGTTAAATAAGCAGAGAGGCAATATACAGCCTTGATGTACTCCTTTCCCGATTTAGAACCAGTCTGTTGTTCCATGTCCAGCTCTAGCTGTTGCTTCTTCACTTGCATACAGATTTCCCAGGAGGCAAGTAAGGTGGTCTGGTATTCCCATCTCTTGAAGAATATTCCAGTTTTTTGTGATCCATACAGTCAAAGACTTTGACATAATCAATGAAGCAGAAGTAGACGTTTTTCTGGAACTCTTGCTTTTTTGATGACCCAACAGATGCTGGCAATTTGATCTCTAGTTCCTCCGCCTTTTCTAAATCCAATTTGATCTCCAGTTCCTCTGCCTTTTTTTTTTTGGAAAAATATCTATTCAGATCCTCTGCCCACTTTTTAATTGGATTATTTGTTTATTTGTATTTGCTTTAGAGGTATATTTTTCCTTATATGTTTTAAATGTTAACCTATCTTATATATGGTTCGCAAATAGTTTCTTCCATTCCACAGATTGCCTATTTATTTGGTTGGTTGCTTCTTTTGCTCTCTCTGCAAAAACTTTTCTGTTTGATATAGTCTAACTGTTTATTTTTGTTGTCGTTGCTGTGCTTTTCTTGCCATATTCAAAATATTGTTATTACAACCAATGTCAAGGAGCTTTTCCCCTGTTTTCTTTTTGGAGTATCATGATTTCACATTTTACATTTAAGTAGAACCATTTTGAGTTAATTTTTGTGAGTGGTGTAAGATAGAGGTCCAATTTCTTTTCTGTGTGGGAAAATACCATTTTTCCCACTACCATTTATTGAAACTGTAATTTTCCCTTCAAATGTCCTTGGCTTCCTTGCCAAATATTATTTAACTGTATTTATGTGGATCTATCTAGGCTCTCTATTCTGTTCCATTGATCTTTGTGTCTATTTCTATGCCAGGATCATCCTGTTTTCAATGCTGTGTGTGTATATGTGTGCTCAGTCACTTAGTCGTATCTGACTCTTTCCAACCCCATGGACTGTAGCTTGCCAGGCACCTCTGTCCATGGGACTTTCCTGGCAAGAATACTGTAGTGGGTTGCCATTTCCTACTCCAGGAGATCTTTCTGACTGAGGGATCGAAAATGCATCTTCTGCATTAGCAGGAGAATTCTTTACTGCTGCACTACCTGGGAAGCCCCTTGAATACTATAGCTTGGTAATATAGTTTCAAATCAAAGTATGATGCCTCCAGCTTTGTTTTTCTTCCTCAAAGCTGTTAGCTACTTGGAGCCTTTTGTTGTTCTGTATGAATTTTATAATTACTTATTCTAGTTCTATGAAGGATGCCATTGCAATTTTGACAAGGATTGTATTGAATCCACAGAGGGCTTTGGGTGGTATGAATATTTTAACAACAAAAATTCTTCTAATCCACACACATGGATTTTACCTTTAATGTGTGTCTTTTTCCATCTCTTTCATCAGCATCTTATAGTTTTCAGTGTACAAATCTTTAACTTAATTAGTTACATTTATTTCCAAATATTTTCTTGTTTTTGATGCTATTGTGAAAGAAATTTTTTTGGATAGTTCACTGTTAGTGTATAGAAATACAGATGATTTTGTATGTTGATCTACTTCTGCTTCATTGACTACGCTAAATCCTTTGGCTGTGTGGATCACAGCAAACTGTGGAAAATTCTTAAAGAAATGGGAATACCAGACCACCTAACTTGCCTCCTGAGAAATCTGCATACAGTTCAAGAAGCCACAGTTAGAACCAGACGTAGAACAAAGGACTGATTCAAAATTGGGAAAGGAGTACTTCAAGGATATATATAGTCATCCTGCTTATTTAACTTATATGCAGAGTACATCATGCAAAATGCCAAGATGGATGAATCACAAGCTGAAATCAAGATTGCTAGGAGAAATGTCAACAACCTCAGATATGCAAATAATACCACTTTAATGGCAGAAAATAAGAGGAACTAAAGAGCTTCTTGATGAAGATGAAAGAGAAGAGTGAAAAAGCTGGCTTAAAACTTATTCAAAAAGCTAAGATCATGGAATCCAGTCCCATCACTTGATGGCAAATAGATGGGGAAAAAATGGAAACAGTGACAGATTTTATTTTCTTGGGCTTCAAAATCACTGTGGATAGTGACTGCAACCATGAAATTAAGACACTTGCTCCTTGAAAGAAAAGCTATGACAAACCTAGGCAGCAGAGACATCACTTTGCTGACAAAGGTCCTTATAGTCAAAGCTATGGTTTTTTGAGGCATCATGTACAGATGTGATAGTTGGACCATAAAGTAAGCTGAGCCCTGAAGGACTGATACTTTCGAACTGTGGTGCTGGAGAAGACTCTTGAGATTTGCTTGAAAGCAAAGAGATCATACCAGTCAGTCCTGAGGAAATCAACACTGAATATTCATTTGGAGGACTGTTGCTGAAGCTGAAGCTCCAGTACTTTAGCCACAGGATGCAAAGAGCTAACTCATTGGAAAGGACTGATTCTGGGAAAGATTGAATGCAAAAGGAGAGAGGGAAGCAAAGGATGAGATGGTTAGATTGCACCACTGACTCAATAGACATGAGTATGAGCAAACTCCAGGAGATGGTGAAGGACACGGAACCCTGGAGTGCTGCAGTCCATGGGTGCGCAAAGAGTCAGACATGACAGGGACTGAACAATAACAATTTTACTGAATTTTTTTTTAGTTCTAATGTGCATTTTTTGTTGCAGTTTTGGAATTTTCTCTGTATAAGATTATCCCATCTGTACACAGAGACATTTTGCTTCTTTCTTTCCAATTTGAATATCTTTTATTTCTTTTTTTTGTCTGAATTCTCTGGCTACAACTTCTAGGAGTGGTGAGAATGAATCTTGATTATAGAGCAAAAGCTTTCAGCTTTTCACCATTGAGTATGACATTAGCTGTGAGTCTGCCATATATGGCCTTAATTATGTTTGATGCAGGTTCCTTCTCTACTTAATTTGTTGAGAGTCGACCTTATGGAAAAAGCCATGAATGACAACAGTTTAAACATTCAGAACTTGTCGAACTGATGAATGGCATTAAGAGAAGGATAATCATTAGAACATAATTCAAAATCACAAGTGAATTTTGAAAATAGAACATATGGCAGAGATCATTTCTCATACAACCTTTCACCCAGGGTCGACTTTCACCTCACCCTCCAAATTCTCATTTTAACTTCCTCTGTCTCCAATATAAGGTTATTTGTTATAGTTGACCCAACAGGACAGTTTATGAGATGATCTCTTTACACTTCTGTGATACCAGAAAACATGCATAGATAATTCCTTGAATATTTCCCACTAAGAAAACTTTTTGGAACCCCACATTATTAGTTAGCAATGAAAAATATCTATTTGTCAAGGATATAATCTTGTCTTCAACCCTAAAGCATGAACACAATAGTAAGTTATCTTGAGGAATCATTCAGCCTTCACACAAATCTACTAAAGAAAATCTAAATCATCAAACAACTCCCCCCCCACCCCCTGGAAAAATCAGGAAAAACTTAAGAGTAATTTTTTGTCTTCAAAAATGATATAGAATCATCTTTCACTTCTAGTTAGGAAATTACTCTGCTTTCAGTAGAGTAGAGTAGAGTAATATACTTTTGTACAGCAGAAACTTTTCAGAATCATAACTCTCAGAATAAAGTTGATTTAATACCATTATAATTATATATTTATAATGTGAATAACATTAAAAGAATTTGTTTGCATGAGATATCCTTGAGACAGTTTTGTTACTACTTTTGCTTCACACACACAAAAAATGCAACCCCCTCTGCTAATTATAAGGAAGTAAGATCAAAACAGGACCAACTTTGCAGAAAGATCAATATAAGGAATCACATTCTGGTTGTAGATTTATTCATTTCAATTAGGATAGAAAAAGAATGCTTTTGATAACTTTATCAGATAGCTCAGGCTTATATTTCATATTACACATGTGCAATCATTCATTAGAAGTATTATTGAAGGGTTTTTTTTCCCCCAACTATAAATAAGTTATGCTTGAAAATTGGAGCATAATTTACCTCTAATGACATTTTTTTAAAATGCTAACTTGAAATAGTGTTTTCTTAAAAATATCCTTTCAGGTGATTTTCTATTTTCTTGCTATCTTGTTCTTTAGAAGATTAGTGATATTTGAAGGTCACATTTTCAGACCATGGAGCAGATTGTGGGATAAATTTGCATTTCTACTGGTGAACTATCATCTATGCAGGTGATAAAAAGACAGCAGCTTGATAAAAACATCTTCACAAATGTAAGAAAGATAAAGAAATGGAAAAAGAAATGTCGGGTTGACATTTATGTCTTAATTTTGAATACTTTAATTATCTTTCACTTCTCATGAGTATGTCATTTCACATTTCTTATCATTACATCTCAACATAAAAGCTATGAATCTGTTCTTCCACGATATCATATGCATTCATTTTCCTTCTGAAAGCAATTTGACTGTAAATAGTTGTGTGGTATCTCAGAACTCCTGCTCAAAAGACCTACTATTCTGCTTTCTTTTTGATATGGAATATACCATTTCTAACAGAAAGTCCTGAATTTTAAATGTTTTTAAAGATATGAGGACTATATAATAGAGAAGACATATTAACTGCATTCCAGACTTTTACTTATCTGTAAAATAACTTTATTTACCTAAAAGATAGCTTTCAGAAATTATATTTTCTTGTTGTGGTTTTTAAAATAACACAAATACAAATTAAAGGTGTTATTTCACAACTAGAGTACCAGTGTACTGGTACACTCTTTGTAAGATGTGTATGAGGTCAAGGTGTTTTCACTATTTTGATATGATTTAATACTTTGATAATTTGATAGTATCTTACATAATTAACTTATGTGTGGTAAACTGATAGAATTGCCAGGAAAGTGAAAATGAAAGTTGAGCAGTCTTGTCCGACTCTTTGAGACCCAATGGACTACAAAGTCCATGGAATTCTCTAGGCCAGAATACTGGAGTGGGTAGACTTCACTTCTCCAGGGGATCTTCCCAACCCAGGGATAAAACCTAGATCTCCCATGTTACAGGCAGATTCTTTACCAGTTGAGCCACAAGTGAAGCCCAAGAATACTGGCATAGGTAACCCATCCCTTCTCCAGTGAATCTTCCTGACCCAGGAATCAAACTGGGGTCTCCTGCATTGCAGGTGGCTTCTTTAGGAACTGAGCTATCAGGGAAGTCCAGAAAAGTAGACAAATCCAAAATTAGAGCTGGAAACCTTCAATACCTTTCTATTAGTAACTTACAGATTTAGCAGAATGAAAGTCAGTTAAAGACATCAGTGGTTTGCACCATCAAGTAACTTGGTTTAAGTGACATTTATAGAATACTCAACCCAACAACAGCAGAATGAAAATTCTTCTTAAGCTCATATGGAACATTCACCAAGAAAGACCACACACTGGGACACAAATCATATCTTTTATAAATTAAAAGAATAGAAATCAAATTATGTTCTTAGATCTCAAGGAAATTAAACTAAAAATGTATAACAGAAAAATAGCTATAAAATCTGTAAAAAATTGAAAATTAAATAATATATTTCCAAAATAACCCAGAGGTCAAAAATAAATTATAAGAGGAATTTGAAAAATATTTTAAATTGAATAAAAATGAAAACAACTTATCAAAATATGTGAAATGCAATGAAATCCATTATTTGAAATTTATAGTATAGAGGGGTATATATTAGAAAATAAAAATGTTCTAAAATCAGTAACCTCAGTTTCCACCTTAGGAAAATAGAAAATAAAATTGAGACTAAAGCAAGGAAAAACATAACAAAACAGAATGGAGAACAGAAATTTCAAAAACAGGAAAACAGTATACAAAATAAAACCTAAACTTAGTTATTTGAAAAGATTGATAATCATAAAACTGTCTAAAATAAAACATCAGGCCTACAAATTTGATAAATTAGATGAAAATGAATCAATTCCTTGAAAAACACAAACTATCAAATCTTCACAAAAATAAATGCCTAAAATAAGTAGATCAAACAAAATATTATGGTATTGATAAAAGAATAGGAAGATACATCTATGGAACAGAACTGAGAGCCCAGAAATAGACCCATGTAAATGTAGCCATTTGTTCTTCATAAAGGCACAAAGATAATTCAATTGAAAAAATATTATCTTTTCAACAAGTAGTGCTAGAATGTTAGAAATTCAAATGCGAAAATTTGAATCTAAACACAAACCATACTCCTTATCCCAAGTGATAGTTGCTCAGTCGTGTCCGACTCTTTGTGACTCCATGGACTGTAGCCCACCAGGCTCCTCTGTCCATGGGATTCTCCAGGCAAGAATACTGGAGTGGGTTGCCATTTCCCTTTCCACCAATACTGGAGTGTGTTGCCACACCTTCCTCCAGGGGATCTTCCCAACCCATGGATTGAACCCAGGTCTCCCACATTGCAGGCAAATTCTTTATTGTCTGAGCCAACAGGCAAGGCACCAACTTACACCAAAATTAACTCAAGGTTGATCATAGATCTAAATGCAAAATGTCAAACTATAAGACATCTAAGAGAAAGCAGACAAAAATCTATAAGATCTGGATCTTGGTGATGAATTTTGAGATACAACACCAAAAGCACAATCCATGAAAAAAAAAAAAGTTAAACTTTATTAAAATTAAGAACTTTGACTCTGTGAAAGAGACTTAAGAGAATGAGTAACTAAGTCACAAACTGGGAGAAAATATTTGCAAAATGTACATCTGAAAGGATATATTCAAAATATACAAATAATTCTTAAAACAAGGAAACAATGTAAATAAATTAAACCATAGCAAAGAACCTGAACATGTCTCTCATCTGGAAAAATACACAGATGATGAATAAGTATATGATAAAATGTTCATCACGATTTATCACTTGGGAGTGATATTGAAATAACAATGAGATAGGACTACACACATGTCAGTATGTCTAAAATCCAAAACTTGACATTACTAATTGTGGGTGATGTTGAGAATATCTGTCAATTAATGCTGGTGGGAATGGGAAATGGTACCTTGGAGAAGAGTTGGATATTTTTCATAAAATGAAACATAATCTTATTTTATAATCTAGCAACCATGCTTCTGGAGACATACTCAAATTTTCATAAATCTATGTCCATAAAGACCTTGCACATGAAGGCAATAAGCAGCTTTATTCATAATTACAAAAAACTGGGAGCAAAGACATTGCCCTTCAAGATGTAAATACATAAATAAACTGCAATACATTCATACAATAAAATACTATTCAATGATAAAAAGGAATGAGCTATTAATACAAGTTAACAATGTGGATGAATCTTCAACACATATTGCCAAGTGAAAGAAGTCAATCTGAAAAGGCTATATATTACACTATTGAATTCACATAACATATTGGGAAAGGTGGGACTTCCCTGGTGGCTCAGAGGTAAAGAATCCGCCAGCAATGCAAGAGCTACTGGAGATGTGGGTTTGATCCCTGGGTCAGGAAAATACCCAGGAGGAGGTCATGGCAACTCATTCCAGTATTCTGGCCTGGAGAATCCCATGGACAGAGGAGCCTGGTGGGCTAGGTCCATGGGGTTGCAAAGAATCGGACACAACTGAAGCGACAGTACACGTTGGGAAAGGCAAAATTCTGCAGATGGTAAACAGATCAGTGGTTGCTAAGGGGTTCAGTGGCAGAAAGCTGTGGAAAAACTAAAGCAAAAGGGATCATTTTCAGAACTGTGAAATAATTCTATATGGTAGTGTAGTAGCACTTGATACTAGGCATTTGTCAAATCCCATAGCACTTTATAGCATGAAGTGAACCTTAACATGTGCAAAGTTTCAAAAAATAATCAACTGAGAGAAGAGGGAATTCTAGCATGGAATTCAGACTCTGACAAAATAATCTAATTTTATTACAGATATATGAATGAAATAACCTCATTGAAGGGGAAGTAGGGGAAAAACATTGACCTAAGTGACATTGAAAATGAGCAGAAACTATAAGACTAAAAACAGAGGAAACTACTTAATATTTTACTCTAGTTGATAAAACTGTTTCCCATGGTGGAATACATGGACAATTTCTGAAACCACATATATATATATATATAAATTGAACAATTAAATAAGGTGGTGGGAGCTAGATTTTTTCATTGATGTTGGAGGTTCTGGACAAGCAAGGAAAGCTATAATGACCCATTTGGTAATCAAGTAGAGTTGGAGACATGGGTAGGAAGTTGTAGCTAGCTTAAGACACACATAGATCATGATATATAGGAACATTTACACATATATAAGTGATTATATAGACATATATTTCCTTGCTCTATCAGCTGAGAGAGCTTAACTCTTCTTGCTACTAGGAGAGATGAAACCCTAGTAGCAATAAGGAAACCTAGCAACCACACTCCTAAAGTGTGACTGCACACAGTGATTTATTATACATTCAGAAAGTTCAATATGGAAAGAAGAATAATGAGTAAATTTATAGTGAAATATTCTAACAAACACTACCTCAGCCAGTTGATCAATGTCAATACCCATGGTGAAGTCAGGTTGATAATAGGAACTCTTAAATAATGAGATAAGAGTAGCACTTTACCTCTGGGGTCTTACTCCTAAAAACCTACAATCTTCATCTAATCATGAGACAATTGAGGGGAATTCTACAACATACATGACCAGCACTGTTAAAATTGTTCAGATAATGAAAACCAAGCCCCTAAATTAGTATACACTATACTTTAAACAAACCTTAGTTTACTAACAGTATTGATTTGGTTATGAAACTTTATTAATTACCATTAATGAGAAAGACCAGAAGTAAATTTCATGAAAATATATGAATTTGATGCATTTTAGTTTCCATAAGAGAAGACAATTCACTTTGACACTATGAAAGGTACTCTTTTTTTTCAATCAAAGAATTAAGCTTTAGTTAACTTAATGGTTGTTTTCGGATTTAAGTTATGCACAGAATGATAATGGGCTTCCCTGCTGTCTCAGATGGTTAAGAATCTGCCTGCACTTCAGGAGACCCATATTCAGTCCCTGGGTTGGGAAGATCCCCTGGAGAAGGGAATGGCAACCCATTGCAATATTGTTGCCTGGAGAATTCCAGGGACAGAGGAGCCTGGCGAACTTACAGTCCATGGGCTCGCAAACAGTCATACACACTGAGCAATTAACACAAGCACATATTGTCTTCAATCATAACTTATTCTACCATTTTTAGAAAATTGGCACTTATTAAGTATACTTTTTATCTGTAATTAAGTGTGGACTTGATCAAATATTATTTCAAACATTAAGTTTTATGTAAGTTAACTGTTCAATTCTTTTTTCAAGTCTATGAAACAGTTTTTCTCTGATTTAAATTCTTTTCAAATGTTTGAAAAATTATCCAGGTAATATGCATTTAATTTAAAAGCAACAGAACACTTCAGATTCATAAGGAGAAACAACTTTTCAGGGTTTGTCTCCTGACTTGTATGACCTGTTCTTTAGAGGTAACTGGTTTCAAAAAACTTAACTGTTCATTCTAGAATTTTTATCCATAAGATGCCTGTAATGGTATTTTGATCCATAGATTATTTATTATTGGATTATACATTATTCATATGATCTATTGATTTATGCATTATGTAAACAGTTTTTATTTCCATTTCTTCATGGAGCTTAATACCTATTCATTTTAATTTGCTTGGTAGTATTTATGAGAATTTCCCTGGTGGCTCAGTGGTAAAGAATCCACCTGCCAGTGCAAGAGATGCAGGTTATCCCTGGGTTGAGAAGACCCCCTGGAGGAGGAAATGGCAACCGACTTCAGTATTCTTACTTGGAGAATCCCATGGACAGGGGAGCCTGGAGGACTAGAGTCCATAGGGGCACAAAAGACTCAGACACGACTTAGCGACTAAACAACAGCCAATTTATAATGAAGGTTATACTATTTGCTTTGATAGCCTCTGACATAGTTTTCCAATAGCGAAACCTCTCAGATAATTGACCAGTTTCATTTTCCTCCTAGACGGCTGCCCTCCTAATCTCTTGATACTTGGTCACTTGCTCAGATTTGATTTGCTTTATAGCTACAAGTTCCTGGAATTTTCTTTCACTATTATCCAAAGTATTATTCATCTTTTTCTTCTAGTGCCTTTGTTTTGCATCATATCTTCTTTCTGGTGATGTGAAATCGTTCGTTGTGTCCAACTCTTTGTGACTCCGTGGACTATAACCTACCAGGCTAATCTGTCCATGGGATTTTACAGGCAAGAGTACTGGAGTGGGTTGCCATTTCTTTCTTGGTGTGTTCCATCTTGTGTATGTGTGTGGAATACAGTCTCAGTGGATTTCCTAGGGAAGTCACAAGGGAGGAATATTTTTGTAAATCATGAAAATAATCTCCTCACCCTTGATTAATTGTTTGGCTGGATATGGGTTCCTCATTTGATAATGAATTTTACTCTAAATACTTTGGGCAGTTGCCTATTGTTTTCTAGATTTCTCTGTTGCTATTGCCAAACACAATGCCATTCTGATGCCTCATCTTACATATAGGATTTGTTTTTCATCCATTTTTGGGCCTTTCTGCACATTGGGCTGCGACGGACCCCACAGAAGCACGCCGGTTGTGACGGACCAAGCGTGGCCGTGAAGAGTTACCCCTTGCCCAAGGTCAGAGGCAGCGACTGAGAGCGCCAGGGTGCGATGGTGCAGGAGGGCCGAGAGAAGCTACTCCACATTCACGGTCAGGAGGGGTAGCCTTGAGGAGCTACCGTTGGTCCAAGGTAAGGAGCAGCGGCTGTGCTTTGCTGGAGCAGCCATAAAGAGATACCCCACGTCCAAGGTAAGAGAAACGCAAGTAAGATGGTAGGTATTGTGAGAGGACATCAAAGGGCATACACACTGAAACCATAATCACAGAAAACTAGCCAATCTAATCACACGGACCACAGCCTTGCCTAACTCAGTGGAACTAAGCCATGCCGTGTGGGTCATGGTGGAGAAGTCTGACAGATTGTGGTCCACTGGAGAAGGGAATGGCAAACCACTTCGGTATTCTTGCCTTGAGAACCCCATGAACAGTATGAAAAGGCAAAATGATAGGATACTGAAAGAGGAACTCCCTAGGTCGGTACGTGCCCAATATGCTACTGAAGATCAGTGGAGAAATAACTCCAGAAAGAATGAAGGGATGGAGCCAAAGCAAAAACAATACCCAGATGTGGATGTGACTGGTGATAGAAGCAAGGTCCGATGCTGTAAAAAGCAATATTTCATAGGAACCTGGAATGTTAGGTCCATGAATCAAGGCAAATTGGAAGTGGTCAAACAGGAGATGGCAAGAGTGAATGTCGACATTCTAGGAATCAGCGAACTAAAATGGACTGGAATGGGTGAATTTAACTCAGATGACCATTATATCTACTACTGTGGGCAGGAATCCCTTAGAAGAAATGGAATAGCCATCATGGCCAACAAAAGAGTCCGAAATGCAATACTTGGATGCAATCTCAAAAACGACAGAATGATCTCTGTTTCCAAGGCAAACCATTCAGTATCACGGTAATCCAAGCCTATGCCCCAACCAGTAACGCTGAAGAAGCTGAAATTGAATGGTTCTATGAAGACTTACAAGACCTTTTAGAACTAACACCCCCCCAAATTTCTCCTTTTCATTATAGGGGACTAGAATGCAAAAGTAGGAAGCCAAGAAACACCTGGAGTAACAGGCAAATTTGGCCTTGGAGTACGGAATGAAGCAGGGCAAAGGCTAATAGAGTTTTGCCAACAGAACGCACTGGTCATAGCAAACACCCTCTTCCAACAACACAAGAGAAGACTCTACACATGGACATCACCAGATGGTCAACACTAAAATCAGATTGATTATATTCTTTGCAGCCAAAAATGGAGAAGCTCTATGCAGTCAGCAAAAATAAGGCCAGGAGCTGACTGTGACTCAGGTCATGAACTCCTTATTGCCAAATTTAGACTTAAGTAGAAGAAAGTAGGGAAAACCACTAGACCATTCAGGTATGACCTAAATCAAATCCCTTATGAGTATACAGTGGAAATGAGAAATAGATTTAAGGGACTAGATCTGATAGACAGAGTGCCTGATGAACAATGGACAGAGGTTCATGACATTGTACAGGAGACAGAGATCAAGACCATTCCATGGAAAAGAAATGCAAAAAAGCAAAATGGTTGTCTGAGGAGGCCTTACAAATAGCTGTGAAATGAAGAGAAGTGAAAAGCAAAGGAGAAAAGGAAAGATATTCCCATTTGAATCCAGAGTTCCAAAGAATAGCAAGGAGAGATAAGAAAGCCTTCCTTAGCAATCAATGCAAAGAAATAGAGGAAAACAACAGAATGGGGAAGACTAGAGATTTCTTCAAGAAAATCAGAGATACCAAGGAAACATTTCACGCAAAGATGGGTTTGATAAAGGACAGAAATGGTATGGACCTAACAGAAGCAGAAGATATTCAGAAAAGGTGGCAAGAATACACAGAAGAACTGTACAAAAAGATCTTCATGACCCAGATAATCATGAGGGTGTGATCACTGACCTGAGCTAGACATCCTGGAATGTGAAGTCAAGTGGGCCTTAGAAAGCATCACTATGAACAAAGCTAGTGGAGGGGATGGAATTCCAGTTGAGCTATTTCAAATCCTGAAAGATGATGCTGTGAAAGTGCTGCACTCAATATGCCAGCAAATTTGGAAAACTCAGCAGTGGCCACAGGACTGGAAAAGGTCAGTTTTCATTCCAATCCCAAAGAAACGCAATGCCAAAGAATGCTCAAACGACCGCACAATTGTACTCATCTCACATGCTAGTAAAGTAATGGTCAATTCTCCAAGCCAGGCTTCAGCAATACGTGAACCGTGAACTTCCAGATGTTCAATCTGGTTTTAGAAAAGGCAGAGGAACCAGAGATCAAATTGCCAACATCTGCTGGTCCATCGAAAAAGCAAGAGAGTTCCAGAAAAACATCTATTTCTGCTTTATTGACTATGCCAAAGCCTTTGACTGTGTGGATCATAATAAAATGTGGAAAATTCTGAAGGAGATGGGAATACCAGACCACTTGACCTGCCTCTTGAGAAACCTGTGTGCAGGTCAGGAAGCAACAGTTAGAACTGGATATGGAACAACAGACTGGTTCCAAATAAGAAAAGGAGTAAGTCAAGGCTATATATTGTCACCCTGATTTTTTAACTTATATGTAGAGTACTTCATGAGAAATGCTGGGCTAAAAGAAGCACAAGCTGGAATCAAGATTGCCAGGAGAATATCAATAACCTCAGATATGCAGATGACACCACCCTTATGGCAGAAAGTGAAGAGGAACTAAAAAGCCTCTTGAAAGTGAAGGAGGAGAGTGAAAAAGTTGGCTTAAAGTTCAACATTCAGAAAACTAAGATCATGGCATCTGGTCCCATCACTTCATGGGAAATAGATGGGGAAACAGTGGAAACAGTGTCAGACTTTATTTTTTTCAGCTCCAAAATCACTGCAGATGGTGATTGAAGCCATGAAATTAAAAAAAAGCTTAGTCCTTGGAAGGAAAGTTATGACCAACCTAGATAGCATATTAAAAAGCAGAGACATTACTTTGCCAACAAAGGTCTGTCTGGTTAAGGTTATCGTTTTTCTAGTGGTCATCTATGGATGTGAGCTTTGGACTGTGAAGAAAGCTGAGTGCCGAAAAATTGATGCTTTTGACCTGTGGTGTTGGAGAAGACTCTTGAGAGTCCCTTAGACTGCAAGGAGATCAACCATTCCATCCTGAAGGAGCTCAGTCCTGGGTGTTTATTGGAAGGACTGATGCTGAGGCTGAAACTCCAGGACTTTGGCCACCTCATGTGAAGAGTTGACTCATTGGAAAAGACCCTGATTCTGGGAGGGATTGGGGGCAGGAGGAGAAGGGGATGACAGAGGATGAGATGGTTGGATGGCATCACCGAGTCGATGGACATGAGTTTGAGTAAACTCGGGGATTGATGATGGACAGGGAGGCCTGGTGTGCTGTGATTCAATGGGTTGCAAAGGGTCGGACACGACTGAGCGGCTGAACTGAACGGAACTGCACATTTCCTGATGGTGTGATTTGGTAATAATCCCTTATACAGAATTTCTGCTCATCTCTTTTCATCTCAAACATCCTTCTTTTCTGAGGAAATGTATTTTCAAGTTTTAAGTTGATCCGGGGTTTTGCAACATACATAGGCTTGTGTTCAAAGTGTAGTCGGTCTGTTGCTTCTGATTATTTGCGACCTCATGGACCCCAGCCAGACTGCTCTGTCCATTCTCCAAGCAAGAATACTGTGGTTGTTACCCATTCCCTTCTCTAGGGGATCTTCCCAAGTCCTGGAATAGAACCTGGACCTCCTGCATTGTATGCAGATTCTTTACCCTCTGGGCCACCAGGGAAGCCCATATTTAGGTTTGCTCCTTGGTGAAAATTGCTGCATTAATTTTGGGTGAAAATCTTCTGAATACAGTGCTTGCTATTGTTGTTATTGTTTAGTCACTGACATTTTCAACTCTTTTTGACCCCATGGACTGTAGCCTGCCAGCCTCATGTCCATGGGGTTCTCCAGGCAAGAATGCTGGAGTGGGTTGCCAGTTTCTTCTCCCTAGGGGGTCTTCCTGACCCAGAGATTGACCCAGAGTTTCCTGCATTGACAGAGGGACTCTTTACCTCTAAGCCACCAAGGTAGCCTGAATTCTGTACTTATTTACTTTCTATCTTAAATGAGATCACATATTTAAATATTCATTCAACTAGTGTCAATAAACTTTAGTTTTGATATACAAAAATTAGTTGATTTACTTAATAGGAAGAGTAAAAAATTCAGATGCAGTTGAGATAGGCAGGGAAGTTTGTTATGAATATACTACCAGATCACCATTAAGTTGATATTGTCCTCTTATCTCCTCCTAGAGATCTAATTTAATTTCCACCCTTTAGGTTCCTTTTTTAATCCCTACTGCCTACTAGAGTCTATCAACTAAGCATAAATCAAGTAACAAATTTATAAGTAAAGATATTTATTTTGTTCACAATTGAAACCTATTTTTCTGGGGCTAAGGGCTAATGTTTAAATAAAATCATGGGTTGGATAACAGATGTTTTCCTTAAAGATTTTTACTCCCATTTTCATGGGTTCCTGGATGAGTTTTGGTTGCTTTTTAATAGGGTTTACCTTCAGCTCTGTTTCTTGTCTGGATATTGCAGTTATCAGTATACCCTCATTGAATTAAGTTGAATTATAATAGGCAGGATTTCTCATAGTGATAAAATAATTTTAATAAATTATAGAGCACTTAATACAAAATAACAGTTAAAAGAACAGTCTTTGTTAAATGTCTGTCTCAGCTCCACATCTCACTTTCTGTGTGGTTTATGGCAAAAAATTTAATATTTGTACATTTTGGTTTCCTCGTTTTTCAAACAAAAATAATAATTTCTTATCCCACACAGGATTTTAGTAAAGATCAAATCAAGTAGCCCATAGCAAACTATATCACATATAGTATATATACTATATATACTATATCACATATAGAAATATCGCTATGGTCGTCAGTTGTTATTTTTTAACTTATTTAAAAAATAACTTGTTGTTTTACCCAAGAATCAAACTAGGTGCTGGTGATAAAACAATTGTAGCCAATGCCTTGTGGGATATTTCTTCATTCTCCATTTCAGGATAGTGATATTTAATCACAGTCCTTGGTAGTATAAGAGATGATTAATCCTAGGACAGCGGTGTTAGTTGCATGAGGCTTGCATATATACTGATTGGCTTTTGACAGTAATATTCATTCCCACATTTCCATTTACTCCCATAACCAGATGCAAAAATTTCAATTAGTTAATTCTGTGTGTGCTAACCATGATTTGTCATTTGAAAATCATATGCATACAGATATTTAATTTTGTGTACACACTTTATGAAAAATATATCAACTTTAAATGTTTACTGTAATCATCTCTGGTCTTCACAGCACATCTTTTGAGAGCTGTATTTTTGGGGAGATTTTGATGTCTTTTTGGATAACACAGAGTGGTTCTATTTTTAGTCACCAATTCAAGAGGTGTATCCTATATCTTTGAGGAGAAAACTACTTTCAACTTTTAGTATGGATTCTGCTTTCTCTCCTTTCTCTGAGATACAGACTTTGTTTTCTTTTCTAATGGAATGTTAGAGTTTACACGTTCTCCCTCTCAATCCAAGTTTCCTGGAAGTGGGTGTCCAAATTATTCTCCAGAATCTTACAATGAAATTAGTGCAAAGGTTTCTTTATTGTTATGAATCATAAAAATGTAAATGTTACTGATAATATCTAAACAAAACCAAGTTACTCTGTTTCACAAAGTGAATAATGTGAGATTATTCCTTACATCTCTTCCTCTGCAAGTAAACATGTCCAAAATTTATGCATAGTTTTCTACACGGTATTGATACAACAAATAATTCAGTGAATTGGGTGTTTTAAGAAGCTTAAATTAATCATACCACATAAGTGATTAATTTAATTTGGACTCTTTTTATAGCATGTTGTTGCAGCGTTAAACAGAAACCTAATAGGAGTCATCATATCTTTTTATTTATCTGGCATTTTAATAGAACTTTACAAGAGAAGAGTATTTATGAATGCAATTTATCTTTACTTTCCAAGTCTAAAATAATATATGATTTAAGGATTAAATCACATAACCAGATTTTTACCCAAGAACCCAGGGCTTATAAGAGAATTAACACATGTAATAAAAACTGGGGGCTTCCCTGGTAGCTCAGTGGTAAAGAATCCACCTGCCAATGCAGGAGACGTGGTTTTGATCCCTGGTCAAGAAGATTTCCTAGAGAAAGAAAGAGCAACCCACTCCAGTATTTTTGCCAGGAGAATCCTCATGGACAGAGGAGCCTGGTGGGCTACAGTCCATGGGTCACAAAGAGTTGGACACAACTGATCAACTAAGCATAGCACACCAGTACTCTTGCCTGGGAAACCCCATGGGCAGAAGAGATTGCAGGGCTACAGCCCATGGGGGCCACAGAAGACTTGGACATGACTTAGTGACTAAACAACAACAAATGAAAACTAGATAATTTGTTTAAATATTCTCAATTCAGGCCATTTCCCATTTAGGTAAATAGCTTAGATTAGTTCATATAATAAAAAGGAACACAAAAATAGCATTTAGTGAGATGAGAGAGACAGCTCCACCCGAAATAGGCAGAAATTTGTGAACAAATATACATACAAGTAGGAATGTATAAGAAGAGGAAAGGGGAAAAAAGTAAGCAATATGTAAGTACTAAGGAGGAAATGGAGGAATATGTAAAACTTGTACAAGTATTTTGTACAAGCTGTATTTCCCATTTGTTGAAATGTTTTACAAGTTGCAATGTTAAAAATAATTGTTGTATGGAAAAAAAATCAATGAAGTCAATCTAAAGATCATTAGTTGAACTATCTCATTTTATGGATGAGCAAACAGACCAGCCAGGTTAATTGAAGTCATGCAAATTATCCTGTGAATTACAAGCTGGTCTGGGGATAGAGTCCACGTGTTCAACTTTTTTGCCTGCATCACCCTGTAGCCATGTTACAGCAAAATATATCCATCTATCTGTGCTTTTTCAACAAGCTTTAAATTTTTTTTTCCTTTTCACCAACCTACTTCTTTCAATATATTTGTGTTGTTGTTCTCTAGTTACTCAGTCATGTCCACTTCTTTTGGGACCCCATGGACTATACCCTGCCGGGCTCCTATATCCATGAGATTTCCCAAGCAAGAATACTGGAGTGGGTTTTGCCATCTCCTGCTCCAGGAGATCTTCTCAACCCATGGGTCAAACCTGAGTCTCCTGCATTGGCAGATGTATTCCTTACCACTGAGCCACCAAGGAAGCCGTATCAGTTCAGTACAGTTCAGTTGCTCAGTCATGACCGACTCTTTGCGACCCCATGAATCTCAGCACGCCAGGCCTCCCTGTCCATCACCAACTCCAGGAATTTACTCAAACTCATGTCCATTGAGTCGGTGATGCCATCCAGCCACCTCATCCTCTGTCGTCCCTTTCTCCTCTTGCCCCCAATCCCTCCCAGCATCAGGATCTTTTCCAGTGAGTCAACTCTTCACATGAGGTGGCCAAAGTATTGGAGTTTGAGCTTCAGCATCAGTTCTTCCAATAAACACCCAGGACTGATCTCCTTCAGGATGGAATAGTTGGATTTCATTGCAGTCCAAGGGACTCTCAAGAGTCTTCCCCAAAACCACAGTTCAAAAGCATCAATTTTTCGGCACTCAGCTTTCTTCACAGTCCAAATCTCACATCCATAGATGACCACTGGAAAAACCATAGCCTTGACTAGATGGACCTTTGTTGGCAAAGTAATGTCTCTGCTTTTTAATATGCTATCTAAGTTGGTGATAACTTCCCTTCCAAAGAGTAAGCATCTTTTAATTTCATGGCTGCAATCACCATCTGCAGTGACTTTGGAGCAGAAAAAAATAAAGTCTGACACTGTTTCCACTGTTTCCCCATCTATTTCCCATGAAGTGATGGGACCAGATGCCATGATCTTAGTTTTCTGAATGTTGAGCTTTAAGCCAACTTTTTCACTCTCCTCCTTCACTTTCATCAAGAGGCTTTTTAGTTCCTCTTCACTTTCTGCCATAAGGGTGGTGTCATCTGCATATCTGAGGTTATTGATATTTCTCCCAGCAATCTTGATTCCATCTTGTGCTTCTTCTGACGCAGCATTTCTCATGATGTTCTCTGCATATAAGTTAAAAAATTAGGGTGACAATATACAGCCTTGACTCACTCCTTTTCCTATTCTGTAGCAAAACTTTGTGATGAAATCATCTGTACCACTTGTCTCCCCACTAGGGTGAATAAACTTGGAGAGTGCAAGACTGCTCACTACAGTGGAAAAAAATAAAATAAAATTAGCACATCCACTTACATTTACTTTTATTATAAGAAAACAAATAATACGTTTTCTCAACAGTTTATGTCAAATATCACAGTCACATATGTTGGATGACAATCTCTCTCAGTTTGTTGAGAGTAACCTTAGTTTGTTCCTGTCCTCTTTCACTTTCAATATTGGTCCAGTTTGGACAATAAGTTATATGGTCTACATATACTTTGAGTCTATGGATACATAAAAATATTCTGATACAGATTTTTTGGCAACCCACTCCAGTATTCTGGAAACTTCTATGGACAGAGGAGCCTGGTGGGTTACAATCCATGGGATTGCAAATAGTTGGGAGCTTGACAGCCTGGAAGGGTCCGCTTGATCATTATTTCTCAACACATTGTTATTAGTTATGGCTGAAAAATATTCCTGCCAGGGAAAAATCTATAGTTCTATATTTGCAATTATAAATATGAAGAAACCCCCAGAAAAGGGAGAAAGGATACTTGAAAATGTCTGAAGTTGTCAGCCTCATTATATGCTGAAAGTTGAAAAGAAATAAACTATAAAGATTATCAAGAAAATTTCTTGAAATATGAAATTGCAACATTGTTATTAATTTTGAATCTCACTCTAGGGATCTATATTAACTCTTTGAGGTATAAGCCATCATGATTGGCAAGATATTTAAAATTAAAGAACCAAAAAATAAAGACTTACTTTCCAATTGTTTTGCAAACATGTTTAGCAACTCAATGCTCAACCCAAGTATTTTATAAAATATCACAAATTTCATTAAGCTTTAGAATAGTAATAGTTGTTAGCATTTTTGAACACTTATTATGTCCTAGGGAATGTTTGACTATTTAACACATATTAAACCATTTGGTATTTAAAACAACTCTAGATGATAGAATTAACCATTATCCACCATTTAACTGATGATGAAAATGAATAACATTCCTAAGCCCACACAGTTATTCTTTGTTGTAGGCAGTCTGAGGAACTTTTTAAAAATAATATTTTTAGTGTAGCATTTTAATGTAATTCAAATAAAAGCATTTTTCAAATAAAAGTTTTTTTCACTGCAGCATTGTTTGTAATGGCATTATTTGGAAATAACACTAATGTTTGTTATTTGAGTATTAAATTACAGCAAAAATATTCTTAAGTCACCTATACAAAAGAGTTAGGACATCTTTCAGATATATTCTTAAGTGATGAAAAGCAAGATACAATGTGTATAGATGACTCCCTTTTAAAATAAATATGGAAATAGTTTATATTTACATTGTTATGTACATTTATAAAGACACTGAGGGAGTTGAAAAAAGGAAAAGGGAGGAATTAATAGCAGTGTTAATCTTGGGCAGCATTGAAGAACAGGGCTGGCTGGCTGGGGAACTGTGATAACAGGGAGATTTTCACTTTATGTTTTTGGCTTATTAACTATGCTCTTACATGTGTGCATGCTCAGTAGCTCAGTCTTGACTGACTCTTTGCAACCCCATGGTTTGTAACCCACCAGGCTCCTCTGTCCATTGAATTTTCCAGAATACTGGAGTGGGTTGCCATTTCCTCCTCCAGGAGATCTTCCCAAACCAGGGATTGAACCCCTGTCTCCTGTATCTCCTGCAATACAGACAGATTCTTCACCCTTAAGCCACCAGGGAAGCTCTCCTATGGTCTTACATTGCCTGTCAAATTTAGTTAGCTTGCAGTTTAGAAGGCTATTAAAACTATTGTATCACAACCGATCTCACTGCCCCAAAGCGGTAAATGAATTTCAGAAAATAAACAGTCAAACTAGAAAATTAGGGATGAGAGATATGGGATGTAAACAATCTTTTTACTGTCCAAGTGGCTCAAGTGTCTACTTTCCCCTGGGGGAAAGTAGAAGAATGGGAAGTGTCTTGTCAGGAAGCAATAGAGATTATTTGATTGCATTTTTAAAATAAAATATATGAATTACAACAATGAAGATATCAAACTCTTTCAAGTTCATTTCTCATGTGATGATAATGACTACTCTAAAAGTAAGTAAAAATAGCTTTATTTGCTAGACAGTGTGTTCTCAATATGACCAAAGTGTTATTTAGTGTTAACTTGGATCAAAATAAATTTCAAATGAGTTTTAGTATCATTCCTGGCATATTAGGGTATACTTTGCCAGTGTTAATTTGAAAGGAAGATAATGTCAACTCTGAAAATAATCATAGAAATGTGTCATTATATTTCTGAAAAGATTCTAAAATAAATGCAAGTGGTAAGTCTCCTAATGATTACAATGAAAAAGGGGTAATTACTTTATAAGAATGTTCACATATTGCTTGAGGATGAATTGTTAGTGTGACCAATTGTTTATGAATAGTATTTAAAAATTATTTTCTTCTAATGTGTTGAAACTGCAAAAATGTACTAGAGGGATTTATTGGTGTGATGGAAATCAGCTTTAATTTTGAGTTTAATTTAGTATAAGGAATGAAAATCTGGGAAAATTTCATCAAGTCTTTGCTTTCTCTTAGGCTATACCATGTCCTTAAAAATACCATTGATTTAAAAATGGTATGTTTCAGATGCTCAGTTTCATTAATAATCAAAACTTGAAAATTCACTTATTCTTTTTATTTCAATGTTGTGGATACGTGAAGTGGAAAAGGGACTTATTTGGCAACGTCTTGTTTTCTCTGCTTGGTTTTCTATCTATTCTTCTTTATGTTATTAACTGTGGATGTAGCAATGGAAGAGGAATGGTATCAGGAGAGACTTTATTGACCAGCACCATCTAAGATGGCACGGCTCACCCACCTAGTCCTTGGCTGCCATTTAAAGTGGCTTATTCTTCTTATGAGCATCTCCATGGTCTCCTGAAAGGATTCACTCTTCCTGGGCATTTTTACCTGCAGGTTCTTCTTCTGATGTGAACAAATGGATCTTCTCAGTATTTATAGCTTTGTTCTCAGCCTCTGGAAACACAGGGCTCTTCCTTCAACATTAGTCAGTCTTTCCCTCCAGGTATCCTCGGAAAAATCTAAAAATGACTCATTCCAGCATGATGCTGTAGGTAACCCATGTATGACATTGAGAAATACTCAGATTTTCTCCTTTAAATTCTAGAAGGCTGCCCTTCCATCCCCCCACAGTGTAGCACTTTTTTCACCACCAGAGGATCCAGTGAGCCTGTCATTGGCCTTTTCAACTTGCTAGATGAGTTACATTGTGTTCACTGTACCCACAAAATCGTGAGGGCATATGTTAAGTTTTCTAATTGGTTGCACTAAATCCCGTTGAAGCCACTCTTCCTACACTGATGAGGGGGAGAAGTATTTTCTATATTATGCCTTAGAATGGATGTGTTAAGGCACCATTGACTGAAACTGCCAGCCCTGGCACAATATTATCAGCATAATAATAGCCACTTACATGAGTGGTCTCGCAACAGGAGGTTCCAATAAGGAACTAACGGGGAGAGTTAGAGAGGGGCCAAAAGGAGGGAGGAGATGCCAGCTGATCATATGTCCTGCCAACCTCCCAGAAACCCTCATTCTAGAGTCCATTTTGGCCGAGACATTCGTGTGCCTCCAGAACCCGAAGCTGGATCAATTATGGGCACAGACAAGATGATTGTTGGAGACAACCCAGAAACTAATCCCATTACCATAAAAGGCAAGACTGAGAGTCATGTGGCAAGCAGCTCTCCTGGGTTCCCTTGTGCTGCAGCTCTCCCTCTGGGCACCTCTTCCCTATAAACTCTTTTGCTTTGTCAGTACTCGTGTCTCCTTGGACAATTCATTTCCAAGCGTTAGACAAGAGCCCGCTCTCAAGTCCTGGAAGGGGGTCATTCTTCCAGTAACAGATGAGGTTAGTGGTAGGGTTAAAAAATCCATCAACGCTCTCCAAAATCTTCTAATTTCAATTCTGTCCTGATATCTTCCAAATACCCTTTATCAGTTCAGTTCAGTCTCTCAGTCGTATCCGACTCTTTATGACCCCATGGACTGCAGCACGCCAGGCCTCCCTGTCCATAGGCTGAAAGAATTGGTCAGCAAAGTCTTAAGTAGCTAGTTATCTTTCATCTCTTTTTCCAGGTTTTGCATGATGCCCTTTCAACTGTGGCATATGTCGCCATGGAACCTAAACTGAGAATGAGACAATTGTAGTTACATTTCTATATCCTGTCACCCTTGCTTAGCTGAGGGGCCTGCAAATCAAATGCACAGAGCTCTGATTTTGGTTCATGACTGGAATTGCACAGGGTGACCTTGAGAAGACAGTACATTCCACCATAATTCCAGATATTGCTGGCATGTTTTATGTGAATATCGGTGTGACATATTTTTATCTGCTGGTAATAAATTAATTATAAAATATTATAATATGTAAATAAAGATTTAACATTGATATTTTAAGGTAAAATAGCACATTTTATTTTTGCTTTAGAAAAGCATTATAGGGGTGTAAGATAACATGGCTTTCAAAGCCTTTATCTGAAATCCATTCAAATTACTTTACTGAGATTTACTTAGATTACCCACTCCTAAGAGACCACTAAGTGTTATTTTGAGCACAGATGAAAGATTGACTTCCAGCCAGTCTTCTTGACTGGCAGTGATAGAATGATTAAACAGTCAGCATCTGCCTGTTCTTCTATAGGACATTGTGTACCCCGTCACATTTGAGTCACAATCACTTGGAGTTTATTATTACTGTTTATAATCCTAGGTAAAGACTCCTGACAGCATCTAGAGCAGTTCAATCATTTTAGATGTTTCTATTGTGAGATAAAGGATCAATGTCAGGTAAGGATACAGTTTTAAACGTACCTTAGAAATTGGCTAGGTGGACAAGTTTTCCCTGCAAAAAGAGAAAGTTAGAAGTACTATAATGGACACCATTTGAGCTGATACTGGATTGAATGCCAGGTTCAGGACTTCAAAGAAATGCAAATCAGCCAAGCAAAGGGAAACTGGTTAGGAGAAAGGAATTATGAGTCTTTAGAAAGTTGTAAATAGGAAGACTCATTTAAAAAGTAAATAAGAATGATTGATTTTAAGAGCTCTGGTGAAAATGTTGTAGTGGTGATTATTTGAAATTCAATGAAGGAAACATCATCATAGAAATCCAACCTATACATCAAGAAAACAACAGCAATAGCTACCATATATGGAAATTCAACAATGAATCACTGCTTACTAGCTTTCCCCAAACATTGTTTACTTTCCTTTTACATGTTATGTTTAATAACATAGGGTGAAATGTTTGATATGTATTGTATAAGATATGTACCAAGAATTCAACATTTTACATATCATTATCTTTCTTAGAAATGATTAGTCCTAGCTCTTATGCACTTGTTACTTAATTTTTGTATTGCTTTAAGACATAGTGACACTGTTATTTTTAATTAACTTGATTTTTGTTTCATTTATTTACTGTGTCTCTCCAATAACAGAAGTTCTGTTTGGTTCAGTTGCTCAGTTGTGTCTGACTCTTTACAACCCCATGGACTTCAGCACGCCAGGCCTCCCTGTCTATGACCAACTCCTGGAGCTTACTCAAACTCACGTCCCTTGCATTGGTAATGCCATCCAACAATCTCATCCTCTGGCATCCTCTTCTCCTCCCACCTTCAATCTTTCCCAGAAGAAGGGTCTTTTCCAATGAGTTGTTTCTTCTCATCAGGTGGCCAAAGTATTGGAGTTTCAGCTTCAGCATCATTCCTTCAAATAAATATTCAGAACTGATTTCCTTTATGATGGATGGTTGGACCTCCTTTTAGTCCAAAGGAATCTCAAGAGTGTTCTCCAACACCACAGTTCAAAAGCATCAATTCTTTGGCACTCAGCTTTCTTCACAGTCCAACTCTCACATCCGTACATGACTAATGGAAAAACCATGGCTTTGGCTAGATGGACCTTTGTCGGTAAAGCAATGTCTCTAATTTTTAATATGCTATCTAGGTTGGCCATAGCTTTTCTTCCAAGGAGCAAGAATCTTTTAATTTCATGGCTTCAGTCACCATCTGCAGTAATTTTGGAGCCCTGAAAAATAAAGTCTTTCACTGTTTCCATTGTTTTGCGACCTATTTGCTATGAGGTGAGGGGACCAGATGCTATGATATTAGTTTTATGAATGCTGAGTTTTAAGCCAACTTTTTCACTCTCCTCTTTCACTTTCATCAAGAGGCTCTTTAGTTCTTCTTCATTTTCTGCCATCAGGGTGGTGTCATCTGCATATCTGAAGTTATTGATATTTCTCCCAGCAATCTTGAATCCAGCTTGTGCTTCATCCAGCCCAGCATTTTGCATGATGTACTCCGCATATAAGTTAAATAAGCAGGGTGACAATATACAGACTTGATGTAATCCTTTCCCGATTTGGAACCAGTCTGTTGTTCCATGTAGTTCTAACTGTTGCTTCTTGACCTGCTTACAGATTTCTCAGGAGACAGGTCAGGTGGTCTAGTATTCCCATCTCTTTAAGAATTTTCCACAGTTTGTTGTGATCCACACAGTCAAAGGCTTTGGCATAGTCAATAAAGCAAAAGTCATGCTTTTCTGGAGCTCTCTTCCTTTTTTGATGATCCAATGGGTGTAGGCAGTTTGATCTATGATTCCTCTGCCTTTTCTAAATCCAGCTTGAACATCTGAAGTTCATGGTTCACATGCTTTTGAAGCCTGTCTTGGAGAATTTTGAGCATTAATTTTCTAGTGTGTGAGATGAGTGTAATTGTGCAGTGGTTTGAACATTCTTTGGCATTACCTTTCTTTGGGATTAGAATGAAAACTGACCTTTTCCAGTCCTGTGCCCACTGCTGAGTTTTCCAGATTTGCTGGCATATTGAGTGCAACACTTTCAAAGCATCATCTTTTAGGATATGAAATAGATCAACTGGAATTCTCCTCCACTAGCTTTTTTCGTAGTGATGCTTCCTAAGGCCCACTTGACTTCACATTCCAGGATGTCTGGCTCTAGGTGAGTGAGATGGCAGAGGAACAGGATGGAGAGACCACTTTCTCCCCCACAAATTCACCAAAAGATCATTTGAATGCTGAGAAACTTCCACAAAGCAACTTCTGGAGGTCCCTGGAGGACACCAAGCACCTCAGAAAGACAGCCCATTCTTTTTGAAAGGAGGTAGGACAAAATATAAAAGACAAAAAGAGAGACAAAAGAGTTAGGGACGGAGACCTGTCCTGGGGAAACCCTCTCACAGGCAAGTCTGTGGGGAGTTTTGGAATCTCAGAGAGCAACATAACCGGGAGGAAAAAAAAACCCCACAGAACACATGCCTAACTGCAACTGCAGAAAAGAAAACTTTCCCATGAAAGGCTCTAACCTAACAACCTAATGCGCTGCCTGGACCTGCTCACAGAGCAAAGGATTGAGTGAATACCAAAGAAGAGGTAGCTGGCTGCAAACTGGCCCCTCCCCACCCAGAGGCAGAGATGCAGGCTGAAGGCAAGGGGCTTCTACAATCTCAGCCCCAGAGATGGCATCTTCCACCAAACTGTGAGCAGTCTACCAGCTGTTAACCACGTCTTCCTGGGATCCTGGATGGTAGACATCTGCAAGGAGGGTCAAAGTCTGAGATCAGCTTTCCTGAGGAAACACACGGCACGCCTAAGATGGTGATCTCGGTGCATCCGGAAATGGATCAGACAGGACGGGGGAGGTAATTAAGATACACTGCCCGCCTGGGACAATGCACTAGCCAAGCACCTGGTCGCCTGAGCTGCTTGGACCTGGGAAGGGCACAAAATGCATGCCCAACCCACAGAGACTGAACCAGAACTGTGTCTGAGTGTCTCCTGTGGAGGTACAGGTCAGCCCTGGCCTGCCACAGGGGTTCTGGGTGAAACAGATCTTGGTATGGCAGAAGCCCTCTTGTAGAAGGTCACCATTAACCCCACCGTAGAACCACCAGATCTTAGACAGGACTGGGGAAACAGACTCTTGAAGGGCTCAAACAAAACCTTGTGTGCACCAGGGTCCAGGAGAAAGGAGCAGTGATCCCACAAGAGACTGACGCAGACATGCCCATGAGTGTCCAGGAGTCTCTGGCAGAAGTGTGGGACCTTTTTAAGAGGGTCCCCATTTTCTTCATTACCTCCACCATAGCTTGGCCTCAAGTCAAGCAACAGGGAGGGACCACAGCCCCACCCATGGGCAGAAAATTGGATTAAAGATTTACTGAACATGGCCCCACCCATCAGAACAAGACCCAGTTTCCCCCTCAGTCAGTCTATCCCATCAGGAAGCTTCCTTAAGCCTCTAATCCTTCTCCATCAGAGGGCAGACAGACTGAAAACCACAGTCACAGAAAACTAACCAAACTGATCACATGGACCACAGCCTTGTCTAACTCAATGAACCTATGAGCCATGCTGTGTAGGACTACCCAAGATGGACAGGTCATGGTAGAGAGTTCTGACAAAACGTGGTCCACTGGAGAAGGGAATGGCAGACCACTTCAGTATTCTTGCCTTGAGAACCCCATGAACAGTATGAAAAAATAACATAGAAACTTTAAAAGAATTTCTGTGTGACTCTCATAACAGTAGATATTAAGTACTTGGTTAATTTTCACATATGTGAAAAAGCTGGTGTTTAATCATCTTTACACTCATTTTTACAGGATATCTCAATTAACACCAAATTTCTTTTAGAGGAGATTACATAGAATCTTTCACCTATCAATTGGATATATGTTCCATAGGCAATAAATACTAATCAATTGATAGAGGCTGATAAGAGTTTCCCGCCTAGGAAAATATCATATCTGCTTGCTAAATTTAAGCTAAAATAGCATATTTTGAAATTTTAAGAGAGAGCTTTCACTCAGGTTTATATATACATATATTCTTTTGGAACTTTACAAATTTTAATAGCATTTTTATTGTTTTTTTTATTCCATTATGTATCTTGAATTTGTTTTTCTCCCTATTATAGTATATTTTCTAGTGATAATTTGGACAAACTTTGCATGAGATAAGTTTTTAAAATGTTTACATTTTGAAAATATTTTTACTTTATCCTTGTTCTTGAAGTAAGAATGTGAATGGATATAGAATTATTGGTTAATTTTTTAATTTCAAATATATAACTCTATTGCCTTCTCATGTTCAATATTTTTATTAAAAGTGTGCTACCAAACTGGAGGTCACTTCTTTATATATAATCTAACTCTTCTTCTGATAGCTTTTAGATTTCTCTCTTTATCTCTCATATTAAAGACTTTCTCATCAAGGTGGTCTAAATGTGGCCTTTCTTTAATCCAACAGTATTTATTCATTATTTCAATCTGAAAAATTATGCCTTTCTTTCAATCTGAGACATTTCAGATGATTATTTTTTCAAAATAATTATTTTTTAAAAAGTAATCCTTTTAAAAATAACTTTAAAATAATCCTTATTTTTAAAAAATAAGCTCCTCTGCTGGTTATTCATCCTTACTTCTAGCCACTACAATTGATGAATGTCAGAATTTCTAGTTCTCTTCTCCACATTTCCTTTATGCTCTTCATCTCTTTATCTGTTTGGGTGAAAATATGAGGGAAATAGAACACTTGTCTGGAATAAGCATTGTAATAGTTTTTTCATTGGCACTGTGCCAATTTTTAATAACCTTATCAACTTTTAATTTAAAATTTATTTTAATAATATTTTATCCCCAAGAATGCTATTTTTCATAACCAGATATTCTTGATTAATTAGCAAATGGTTCTTTCTTATCCCTTTATAAATAATCATACTTACTTAAAATTCCTGTCTATATTGCTCAAGTATCCCTATGTTTTAAATATAAATTTTTCCATTTGCTTTATCTCCTGAATTGAACTGAGTCTCTTTAAATATATTTACAAAGCAGAAATAGAGATACAGATGTAGAGAACAAACATACGGATACCATGAGGGGAAAAGGGAGGTCAGGTGATCTGGGAGATTGGGATTGAGATATATACACTATTGATGCTATACATAAAATAGATAACTAATGTGGACCTACTGTCCAGCACAGGGGATTCTACTCAGTGTTCTGTGATGTCCTAAATGGAAGGAAGTCCCCAAAATAGGGGATCTATGTCCGTGTATAGTTGACTCTCCTTGCTGTAGAGCAGAAAGATTAATAACACAACATTGTAAAGCAACTATACTGCAATATTCTTTTTAAGTTAAAATAAAAGTCTATGAATATATATGCACTGTGCTCTGCTCAGGTGCTCAGTCGTGTCCGACGCTTTGCGACCCCGTGGACAGTAGCCCGCCAGGCTCCTCTGCCCATTGGATTCTCCAGGCATGAATGCTGGAATGGGTTGTCATGTCCTACTCAGTGTCCTTCATAGATATATATATCATTTTTCTGATTTCTGATCCCTAAAATGTCCACTTCCTATTTGAGAGAGTGGTGGTGGTGGTAGTTATTAGTATATCATTTCCATTGTCCCTATGGATTTGCTCCATGAGAAAACCACTGCCATACTTGATCCTTGTGAAGGCTATTCATCAATTCAATAAACACTGGTAATGGATGAGCTGTTATTCACAACTGCCCATACTATAGACAGCCTGAAAAAACTAGGTTCCTCTTCTGAAATACTTCTGGGTGAAGTATTTTATACAGATTTTCTCGTGAAGCTATAAAACAGAAATATTCAGATTATAGGCCAAAAAAAAAACTTACTTCTTTCTACTGAGACAGATAGATAGAATGAACAATAGCTAAGAAAATAGATTCTGGACTAAGACTGCCTGAGTTCAAATGTAGGCTCTCCATAATATCTGTCGTTTTGGCTGAGTTAATCTCCCTCATCTGAAGTTTTGTTTGTTTGTTTGTTTTTAATCTGAATAAGTATATTAAGCCTTACTTCATAGAATTCTGCAAGAATTTCTAGGAGAGGGAGAGTATCTTACTTTTGTTTTCTATCTTCTCATAATGATTAAAACAATTAGCAGTGACAGAAAATAGTTAAAATACTCCTGCTTGTGATTTCAGTCCCCTCATGATTTCAATTCACAGTTCTGACTTGAAACCATCATTTCTACCCAATCTTCCTTCTCCAGCTGTGGTTCTTCCCTTGTTCAATTATACAAGGAATTAATCATTTGCTTAAGCCACATATATCCACATGTATTTTATCATTCTTTAATCATGTCTTCCACATGTTTATCCTATTTAACTGCCAGGTCCTTTTGTTTCTACCTCCTATGTATGTCTTCAAGTCATCTACAAATGAAAACAATGTTAGATTGGCCTCTGGTTTCCCATACATAACATCAGAAGGTAGAATATAGTCAAATAACACCAACATATTTCTGACAAGAAAAACTATTCTCTAAGATATTGTTAAAAAAATGAATTGCAAGAATTCAAGACAATGATTTTCCACTTACCTGTCAAAATAAAATAGTTGAAAAAATGCTCTCATGTAATACTAATCAGTCAGAGAATTCAAGATAGAAAAAAGGCAAGGAGTAGAAAGAAATGGTAGAAATCTTAGTAGAATGCAGACTCTCTGAGGGCAAAAATATTTGTTTTGTTCATAACCAAAGTCCAGTGCCTAGAATAGTCACATACAATGAGCATCCATTACTATTTGATGAATTAATAGATGCTTAATTATGTATACCCTATCTCATTCAGTCTATATAACATATATTTATATATGAATGGATAATGTTAGATATTATACTAACATGATGTGTAATACGAAGTATCATTACTATAGAATAGATAAAATATAAGAAAACTTTATACCTTAGAGTTGCATAAAATGATATTGGTAAATGTGTTCCTAAAGTCTATCTCATGGGTAAGAGGAGGGGAGGAAGTTATGCAATGAAGATCATTGTAAGGGTTTTATTTTATTAGGATGTGAGGGAAAACAGTAAGAGATCATAGTAGTAGATGAAGCAAAACAGTGGTTTCTTATTTTGATATAAAATAAAGTAAGACATATTTCATTATAAATTCTGAGGAAGGAGAATTAAGTAAAATTAAGTGAAATTCTAAAATTATAATGGAAAAAAGTAGACTGAGCAGGTAATAATGTAAAGACAAAGAAAGAAATAGCAAATAGTTATTACTCATACTAAAAATAGATTTTACCATTAGAAGATAAGAGATAGTGAGATTGGATTGAAAAAATAACAATTATTTGTGCTTATTACAAAAGTGCTAAGATAATATAATTAGATGACAAAAAAGGGTGTGCAAAGAGAAACGAGGAAATGCTCATAAAATGGAAGTAGCAACAGTGATATTTAATACCAAACAAGATATTTAAAAATAAGGTGTTAAACTGGAATGATATGATTCTACATGAAAGACCTCACAGTTAAAAAAATCTATAATGTGAATTTGAAGCTAAGTATAAAGATTAGCAACACTTCCAAATGCACAGAAATCATGCAAAATATACTATCATATAGGAAGGCTTCAATTCTACAAGTTAGACTAGAAGCTAAAATACAAATGAGGCTATAAGAAAGTGAATAATCATTCGACAAAGATGCATTTGTGTAAAACACTGCATCTTTCAAAAAGAAAGAATGCATATTTTTCTTAGGCTGTAGAATAATTACACAAATTCAATTAGCTACAGGGCTACCAAGAAAATTTTAACTGATAGTATATACTAGAAGCCTTGCAACTTGCATTTTCTGATTAAAATCTAATACAATTAGAAATATATAAAATAGAGTTGACAGAATATTTAAAGTAGAAATTAAGGAACACATCACTTAAACAACCCTTGAATCAATTAGGAAATTAAGAGAGAAATCCATGCATAACATAAGAAGCAGTTAAAAGAACAATTTATAACATAACCTAATGACTGTATTGCATCGTCTCACATCATTTACTTGTAAAAAAATGAAATTAAAACATTCTTTAACAGCATACACAAAAAACAAACTCAAAATGGATTGAAGACCTAAATGTAAAACCAAATGCTATAAAATTCTTCGAGGAAATCATGGGCTTCATTCTCTGACATAAATCGCAACAATGTAGTTTTCCATGTTTCCCAGAGTAATGGAAATAAAAATCAAAATAAACAATGGGACCTAATTAAACTCAAGCTTTTGAATGCAAAGAAAACCATAAACAAAACAAAATACAATCCACAGAATGGGAGAGAATATTTGCAAACTATGTTACCAACAAAGGATTAGTCTCAAAATTTAAAAATAGCTCATGCAGCTCAATATCAAATAAGCAAACAATGCAATCAAAAAATGGGCAAAAGACCTAAATAGATATTTCTTCAAAGAAGACATGCAGATTGCCAAGAGGCACTTGAAAAGATGTTCAACATCATTACTAGAGAAACGCAAATCAAAACTATAATGAGATATCACCTCATACCAGGCAGAATGGCCATCATCAAAAACCCTACAAACAATATATGCAGGAGAGGGTGTGGAGGAAAGGGAACCCTCCCATATTTTTGGTGGGGATATAAAGTGCTGCAGCCTGTATGGAGACTAGTCTGGAGGTTCCTTCAGAAACTAAAAACAGAGCTACCATGTGATCCAGCGATCCCACTCCTGGGCATATATTTGGAGAAAACTATTGTTTGAAAAGATATATACACCCCAGTGTTCACTTCATTGCTGTTTACAATAGCCAAGACATGAAAACAAACTAAATGTCCATCAACAGATGAATGGATAAAGAAGATGTAGTATATATGTACAACAGAATATTACTCAGCCTGGAGATTATTATACTAAGTTAAGTAAGTCAGACAGAGGAAGACAAATATTATCTGATATTGCTTATATGCAGAATCTAAAAAAAATGATAGGAAAGAACTTGTTTACAAAACAGAAACAGACTCACAAATTTATGGAATGAACTTGTGTTACCAGGGAAGAAGAATAGGAAGCAGGGATACATTGGGAGTTTGGGCCTAACTTGTACTCAGTTATATTTAAAATGGATAAACAGAGACCCACTGTACAGCACATGGAAATCTGTTCAATACTCTGTAATAACCTAAATGGGAAAAGAATTTGAAAAATAATAGATACATGTATATATTTAACTTAACCACACTTTGCTATAACCTAAAACTAACAAGACATTGTTAATTAACTATACTCTGATCTAAAATAAAGATGAAATAAAAAATTTACAACCTCAGACAATTCAGAAAGAAATGTAAAACTTTAGATGCTTTATTTATTATAGATAGAAAATTTTTAATAAACACAAAGTAGGTAACTAAAAAATTAAAAATAAGAAAAACAACATAGACCAGAAGATTAAGTAGGGTTTACATATGAAATTACTGATATAGTAACCACACACACACATGCAAACTGGACAATATAATTTATGCAATAGTAAATCCAAAAGCTACATAAAAATAAGATAAAAAAGTAAATCTGACTGATAAGGAAAAACATGGTAACTGTTTTTGTTTGGCACTTTGTTAACCAATAATAACAAAATTAAATTATGACATTCTATCAAATGTCCACAGTCATCAATTTAGCAACAATTAGGAAGAGCTATAATACCTATTTCATGGACGGGGGAAGGATTGTGAGGAAAGAATGGAAATGTACAGTGTTATCACCCTTTTGGAAAGCAGTCTGACTGTATCTCTTAATATCAAAAAAATCCATCAAGACTTTGACCCAGATATCTCATTCCTAGGAATTCATCACATGGAAACAAGAACATTAATAAGTACAAAAAATAAAAAGATGCTTTACCTAAGTATGCTTACTTTGTAATTGATAAAGATAAATTAAAGAGAAGAGAATGCATATCAATATAGAAATGGATAATAAATCAAGACACAGCTATGCCAAGATGTTTTGCATTTATTAAAAAATACATTGGAGCTATACAAGCTAATGTGAAAATGTTTTCACAATACTTTGCTAGGAGATCAGATAAAGAAAAGTATAAAAATAATCCCATTTTGTATTTAATGACCAAAACCTCCTCTAAATATGCTAATTTGCATATCTGAATTTGGAAGAAAAAATTGAATTGTAAACATAAGTTACCCCCTTGTGTTGGAGTGCAGAGTGGTTAGACGTAAGAAATCATAAGAGCAGAAGGAGGTGGAAGACGAAGCAAAGAAAGAGTAGAAAAGAAAATTAAAATTGAATGTATAAAATAAGTAAAACAGAGAATGTAATTTCCTGAGAAGAGCAATATGCTTTCAAAACAGGTCCTAAAGATTGTTTGGCTTTATCAAATTTTATAATCACATATGTACTCTTCTGGATTACATTTACATTTTCTCAACATATATCAATTGTTTAACAAATTCAAACTAAACTGATTGTTGACAGCATGGAGCTTTTTGAACTGAAATCCATGGAGACTTATTCAAGTATTAGAAAAGAACCTTTGCACAGAAATAGGTTTTAGGGTACTGTTGTAAGAAAAATGTCCTGAAGTATGACCACCAAAGTCTTTCTGTGTTCCGTTGCATTTTGGGTGATGAGAACAGTTTTGTGGTTGTATTTTGGAACTCTTTTATTCTGATTAAGACCACATAATATTTTGAATAAAATTAAATCTATTTTTTGAAAGTTCTTATTTTTAAGGCAGCATCTGCTGAATGCAGTGAACTAATAAAAATTCCTTTCTTTCTCCAAAGAGGACCTCTTGGGTCACAACTGATCACATCATCAAGTGAGTCAAGACTGATATTTTCCACTAATAAGATTTTCATCAATCTAAGGACTCTGGAAATGAAACTAGGCTAGAATGGAGATATTACAATATCTGAAATAGTTTTCTGATAACAGTCAGTAAATAGTAGAAATGACTCTTAAAGTGTTCCCTAGAATGAATTCATTCTACAAGGGTATTCAGACAGAAAATTTTTATTCTCAGCAAGAAAAATGTGTGTTCTCTTGGTAACTCCTGGTAGGAATTCCTTGGCTGCCATTCAACATGAAGACCAAATTGCGAAGATGCCCTATTCAGTGAAACAGGCTACTACCTTTGGACTTGGCTCATCAATAAATAATCAGAATGAATAGTTCCTGCCTGTCCCTTGGGAGCCACATAGGAATTTGGCTTCTGCTTACTGCTTGTTCATGGGCAGGTCCAGACCGAATGGGGAGCGGGGAAGGCCAGGCACAATGACTCATTCAGGTCTGAACACAAGGAAGGAAATGCTCAATGGTCAAATGCTATGTGGAGTTCCACTCAGAGCACCGCATATTTCCCTGAAACTTGTTAGGAAAATATTCTAATGCTGTTTTTAGTGTGTTCTATTTGTCATTCTGAAACACAACACATTAGCTGCTTTGAACTCCTGGGCACTAAAAATATTTAAGTTACATAAGCAAATGGAGGGAAAGACTAAATGGAGCTTTTAACTCAACACACTCAAAAGCATCTCCTTATTGCCCTAACGAATAGTGCAGCTCTTGTGAGAGGCTGTGGAAAGCCCTGCAGACAGCCAGCCCGTGTTGGACAGTGCAAAGGAGCAGAGAAACCAAGATAAACAACCATGCATAGTTTCTCCTGCTGGAATGAAAAGCAATGTTTTGCAAAAATATATACTCTTTTTCCTATTACTATTACAATTCTTGCCTGACTTTCATGTCCCGTGGTTGGCTCATTCAGACTTTCAAAATGTTTGAGGGGAGAAGGAAAACAGAATGAAGAGATGTTGTTTTTGTGCCCTATTTCATCCCATACACATTTGAAAAGCAGACACTATGTAAATATAAAAAGAAACACTTCAAATTTACTAGACCATTTAGTATTTATTATTATTTGCCTTTATCGTGTTTTCTTTTTTTTTTTAATTTATTTTTTTTTATTACTTGGAGGCTAATTATCTTGCCTCTTTAGGTGTAAGGTTTTTCTTTATCTTTGGCACTCCTTTCTAAGGCATTCTGTGTCTATATTTAGGACTGTGCCATTGCAGTGAATCTGGAATTTTTTGAGATGTATATTGTCTATGTGTTGACATTATATACGGAATATATTATATAAGTGATGAGAGAATCATTATAGAGGATCCTATGATACATAGCTTTATTATGCATGTAAAAGTAAATTAAATATTGAGGAAAAGCAGAATAAACACTATATAAATATTCACCATATAATTCTTTTTTATAAATTAATTTATTTATTTTAGTTGGAGGGTAATTACTTTACAATATTGTGGTAGTTTTTGCCATACATTGACATGAATCAGACAAGGGTGTACATGCATTACTGAAAACAAATGTGATACTCTTCAACACACACATCAGTTAAAGGGAGGTTAATAACCTGAGTCTTTCCAGGACCAACTAAAGTGCTTTACGGAAAAAAAAATGGCAAAGGCTTCGTGGTGGTATTATAGGACTTACAAAAAGGCAAAACTGAAAGAAATAAATTTTAAACTAAACTTTAGTCCTTGATTTTTGATTTAGCAATTGGGTCAAATGTGTGCAAAATTCAAAAGGAAGCTAAGAGGGAAATTTGTTTTAAAATCATATTTATACCTAATAAGACAATGGCCTGTTACCTAACTCTAAATATAAATATAACTTCGCTTCATGCTAGTTTCCAAAAGAAAGACCTCAAATTTTTCTTACTCTAGGAAAATAAAAAAGACCAAGGCAGGCCAATTAACCTGCTTAGCAATAAAAAATAATTGTGTAACAGAGATTTCTCAGAGGGAAATATTTTCTAAAGCATCTATATTTAAATAATAATAATAATAAAAGCAATGGTATTAATTAGTGACAAACTCAGACATGAACTAAAATGAGGGGCACAGGATAGAGGAAACTATTTGAACTATTTTAGCACTTGAAAATGTCAGACAATTTATTGAGGTTTATTCAGTTGGTTTGGAAGGTCTTAAGGACTGGTTATAAAAACGTTTAAGAACTAGTGGGATTGTAACTGAGTCAAAGACTAGTGTGAGCACAGAACGTTTCAGGTCACTTTATTATTACACTAGTAAATAAAAGGAACAGATTAATTACTGTTCTTTAGATTAATTACTATTCTTTTAACTGTAATCCCATAGATAAAAGACAAATCAAGAAAGGAAGGCAAAAGTTAGATCAGAAAGAAAATCCATTTTGGGAAAAAAAAAATGACTACACTCTCCTCATACCTCAACCCCAAAGGAAGATCATACTCCAATTAACTTCTTTCCTGTGTCAGCTTTAATTTCAGGGAAATTTTGCATTCCTTTGTGATCCTTCAGTTTTTAAAAGTAAAGCAAATCTCATAAGTACTAGCCTACTTCAGAAGAATATTTTCACAATCTATAAGATCATATTACATAATTACTTGGAGTTCTGAGAAAAAAAAAGGAGTTGAAGTAATATTTTACATTTGTATAGACCCATTTAAAACATTGAGTCATTTATAGGAATTGTTATTCAGCTAATTAAATACCTTTACATTCAGCCTCTAATCATTTACATTCAACCTCTGATCCAGGCTTTATGTTATGTATTTCTTACTACAAGAAGAAATCCAGCATACTTTCAAGTCACAAATAACCTAAGAGTCACAGGTTCTGAATTCAAACACTTTTTACTACTTTTTTTTTTTTTTTAATAGTCATTTTTTTTTTTAATTTTTTTATTAGTTGGAGGCTAATTACTTCACAACATTTCAGTGGGTTTTGTCATACATTGATATGAATCAGCCATAGATTTACACTTATTCCCCATCCCGATCCCCCCTCCCACCTCCCTCTCCACCCGATTCCTCTGGGTCTTCCCAGTGTACCAGGCCCAAGTACTTGTCTCATGCATCCCACCTGGGCTGGTGACCTGTTTCACCATAGATAGTATACATGCTGTTCTTTTGAAACATCCCACCCTCACCTTCTCCCACAGAGTTCAAAAGTCTGTTCTGTATTTCTGTGTCTCTTTTTCTGTTTTGCATTTTTACTACTTTTGTAACGTTCTTTGCTTAATCTCATTCCATTAGCTCATCCACCGAAGTCAGCTGAAAGGTAGCATACTTAAAGCAACCTTTGCCTCAGAAAGAAGTGAAGTGAAGTGAAAGTGAAGTCGCTCTGTCGTGTCCAACTCTTTGCGACCCCATGGACTGTAGCCTACCAGGATCCTCAGTCCATGGGATTTTCCAGGCAAGAATACTGGAGTGGATTGCCATTTCCTTCTCCTGCCTCAGAAAGAAGCCTATTTTAAATGAAAATTTCTAGATTTCCCAATTCCTGAAACATCATAACCAAGAAGTCACTTCACACGATTGGCCAGGGGATGCAACAGAAATCAATACTATTTCCCCTATAAAAATCTGCAAATGTTTACATAAACCTTTTATAAAATTTATTAATTAATCTTGCGGTGTTCCCTGTAGACACTGATGTTGTTTTGCCCCCTTGCCCAGTGATGAGTGGGGAGACTCAGAGAAGGAGATGGAACCCACATTTTGAAAACCAAAAATATTATTTTAGGTTTTTTCTTCCCCCTTGGGTACTCTTGGATTACCACGGGAGTTACTTGCTGCCTTTGTGCTAAATGTTCATGTTGGCTCTGTGTGTAGAAAGTGAATCATCTCAGGTGTTGAATGTTTCTTCATAGCTTCAAATTTCAGAACAGCAATTATACACCATTCAATAGGGTGTGGGCAGAATTGGTAAAGGAGTATTCAAATAAGGCATATTTCAAACCCCACTTATTCTGTTCTCTTATATTACAAACAAAATAAAATAAATATTGATGTTAATAATTCTTTTAAAACTAAGAAGACTCCCTTTCTTTACAAATTTAAGTTTCATGGGTCTCACAGAAGCCAAGGCCATGAAGTTTTTCCATCTCCTTATCCTACTTTTAGATTTTTTTTTCACTTGATGGTAATTTAGAGAAAAATGAATGGCCATCAAGTAACTTTATCCAAGTCACTGGAGCACCCTCCCTTTCTTCTTTCTTCTCCTTAGTTTTCTTACCTGCCACACACACACACTGGAATGAAGCTGTGAGCATCATTTTCCTTCTTCTAAAGACATCACAAAAGCAATTGGGTAAGTGTGAACAGCGGCCAACTTTTATTTCTTTTCCTTTCGGTAAATACTGTGCTTCACAAAGTTTCAGCTCCATTCCTCAAGCCTCCAGTCACTCTTGCTGTGACTGCTGCAGGCGACCAGGGCAAGAACAGGGTCAGACAAAAAGTACAAAGAAGAAAAGGACAGCTGCGGGAGAAGGAGATATGCAGGAAATTGATGCTGTTGTTCAATCACTAAGTCATGTCTGACTCTTTGTGACCCCATGGACTGCAGCATTTCAGGTTTCCCTGTCCTTCACTATCTCCCAGAGTTTGCTCCAGCTCATGTCCATTGAGTCGGTGACGCCATCCAACCATCTCATCCTCTGTTACCCTCTTCTCATTTTGCCTTCAATCTTTACCAGCATCAGGGTCTTTTCCAATGAATTGGCTCTTCATATCAGGTGGCCGAAGTATTGGAAATTGATGAGATAATTCTTTTTCAAAGTAGTTTCAATTATGCCTACTTTTATTAGGATTTTTGTAGGGGAAAATGAGGAAAACCTTATAAAATGACACAAAGCTGGACTTTCCTAGAGGTAAACTTATGGCTGGTTCCTATTACATCTGATCAACTGTCCCATAAATCCCTTGAATTAAATTTAACTCAATGGGAAAAGCCAAAGTTCTTTGCCATTAAAGTAATGTAGGTATCTACTGGTTGCATTATTATTTTAAACAAATAGTCTTTTCCAACTTCCAACAAATGAACTTAATGTAATTCAATTTGAGGAGTTCAAAGTTTACAATACAAAGTCACAGATCTCTTTGCATCAAATATTCTCAAGCGCTATTCAAATTTAACATCTTTTAGTACATTTTTAAACTACGACCACCACTACTTGGAGCAAGCTAAGTAAATAAATGTCCTTTTACCTTGTAATCAATATATTCAGATTTAATGCAAAAAAAAGAAATGTGGATGCCAGATTTAAAGACAGTGAACTAGAAAAGAAACCGAAGGAGGAAAAGTGCGGAAGCAGAGAACACAAATGAAGAATGAATGAGTAGATTATAAAGTAATTACACTGTTGTGACTGTCTTCAGATTACTATTCCAGTGGACAATTTACAAATCACCTTCTAAACTCTTTCTTCCCTACCTCTATTTTTATGCACTTCTTCCTGACAAATTTTCCTCTGACATATATTTGAAACAATTCAATGTATTCATGTTTAAATACAATGCCATTGAATTATTTATTTTAAAAACTATTCAGGATGATTTTACATCATTCCAAAAAAGTCTACCTCTGTAAAATTTCAACTGCATTAAATATAGCTTCTGAGATTTGCTTAATCCTGTTTGATTTTTAGAATTAAAAAAAAAAAAATTAAAGTGAGGTTGAGTCCTTCACATGGCTTAACAGGTTGATCTGCTTGTGGCCAGGACTAGTAACAGGATAGTAAATATCAGTAAAATTTGGAGGTCTTTTGGTTTATTTGGCCTATTTGGTCTATTTTAGTCTCAATAATGCAATTAGATGATTTGAGAGAAAGATAATTGGTAGATAACATATATCCAAGAAAAATTTTAAAAATCTTATGTTGTAAAATAGGTGTTTTGAAAGAATGTTATGAAGATGTCCTAGAAGGATCAGATACTTAATTTTTCTGCATGAATCAGGGTCTCAAATGTCACACTGTGGTTTTATTTCTGACTGGTTTTAAGCTTCCAGAAAAGAGAACATCTTGATTCCATTTTAGATATAACACTTAGACACCTTATATCTGTTCTCTAGAAAGACTAATCCTAGAAATAATCAGAGCATGTTAGGTGTAGTTAGTGAATTTAACATCTGAACTAGAGATTTTATCAATGAGATACATATAGCTCTGTACATTCTAAAATTGTGCTCTGAGTAAAAGTTTGTGAATGAAAAATGCCACTAGCCATTTTTTTTTTTTTTAATCAGCAATCAAAGGATATTATAGCTATCAAGCCACTACAGCTTCCCTTGTCAGTGACTCTGTGGGAACTCAGGATGGAAACAAACAGGAAGCTGGTCATCAAGCCCTCAGCACTGCAGCCACCCTGAGGAGACTCAGGAAGGAGATGGAGGGGGATACTGGCCCTTAGAGCTCAGGTGCACATCAAAGGAATGCTGTCAATAAGCCCAAATTCCTGCATCTTCTCATACACAGAAAAATACCAAGTTCATTAACTTGAGATGTCTGATTTTCTTTAATGACCATATATTTTTGATGGTCAGACTACCTGGTCTTTGTTGCAAAGACTCTTAGATATCCCGGCTCCTTCCTTACTCTCTTCAGAGCAGTCCCTTCGAGTTAACTGAGAGGCCAGGCCATGTTCCCAGGCTTGATAACCTCAGAAAGTCTGCCAAATAAAATGTAAAATTCTCCTTTTGTTGCTGTTGCTTAGTCAGGTTTGACTCTTTTGCAATCCCAGGGACTGTAGCCCACCAGACTTCTCTGTCCATGAGATTTTCCAGGCAAGAAAACTGGAGTGGGTTGCCATTTCCTTCTTGAGAACTTTCTGACCCAGGGATCAAACAAACCTGTGTCTCCTATATTAGCAGATGGATTCTTTGCCACTGAGCCATCTGGGAGCAAAACTCCACTTATAGCAAAACTCCACTTATATATGAATTTTTTTCAGTCTAATGTAAATATATAGCATTTTAAATATTTAGTGGAACACTTAAAAAGTTAGAACATCCAATGGTTAGTATGTGTAAAAAGCTAACTAGAATGATATACTGGTACTAATACTAATAAGGATGACTAATAATCAAGCAGCTTCTTTGTATGTCCCTGCATTTCATTCACACATACATATATTAATTTGTGTGGTTTTTCAACAGATATAATGCAACAATTATTTCTATTTTACAAATGAAAATATTGATGCTCAGACCCCCCTAGTGACATGGTCATTGACTGCTAGAGCCACAGTTAGAGCTGGCCTCATTCTATTCTACACTGTCAAAATGAAAACAAGGTCGGTTTCAAAAAATTCTGGAATTGAATTAAATGCAAAATCAGGATTGTGAGTATTAACCAGTCTGGTCATCTGAATAGTAATCTGAATACTCAAGCTCAGAATAATTTATTCAGTTTTCCTTCTACTTTCTCCTCTTTTGATATATCATGCAAATAAATTGTAGCAATATTTTTACTTTGGTGAAATACATTTATAAACCATCTTGAAGAGAATCAGACATAAAACACACAGGGTCTCTGCAACCTGCAAGATTAAAAGCCTGGTAGCAGCTTTCATCTCAGTCTGTACTTGAACCTGTCTATGCTGACTGAGCTCGCAGACTGTTTAAAGTTCCTGTGGTTTGGGCAAAAGCCAGTCTTTAGAGACACAGTTTCATAGAAGAGAGACTTTTTCCCCCCGTATGACTGGCCAAGTTTTAAATCCTTCCTTGGTTGACTCTGATCAGGAAGGTACCACTGTGAGGAGGTACCATGGAGGGTGAGAGTTCATTTGTTGAGGAGAAGGTACACTTTATTAAAAGAAAAATTAGTAATAGAAAAACATCAGCTGTGAAAAGGGATAGAAACAAAAGTATTTTTGGTTTATATCAGAAACCAAAAGCGGGGTTATTCTTAAAGCACTCTTTTGTCTCTGGACTTGTAACTGTACATAAATAAAGCCAGCCGCCCCCTCGTCACTTCAGCATCACTGCCATTCTCCTTGGTTGATTCTGAAGAGATTTTTTATTTCATTCAGCCCCTCACTCATTCATTGATACTTTCCTTCATTTTACACTTATGCCTGCAAAAAACCATGACACTGTTCTAAATTCCAACTTTAGTTCTCTAGGGCCATCTCCCTTTACTCTGTAATCATTTAGTCTCAAAATTACTGAAATTTCTTTTTCTTTAATCCAGTGTAGTCTAAAATAGGATAATCTTTTGAAATGGGTAACCTGACTTCTTTTTGGCAAAGAAATGTGTGTCACATAATTCCATATCTTCACTTCAAAAATCCCAATATAAGTATTCACACATTACTCACACTAGAATAACAACAATTACTTTCACATTCTTTGAAAGATAGAACAATCACCAATAACTAAGGCAGAGACTCTTAACCAAGGGAACACATAATCCCTCAAATTACAAATAATCCCTCAAATTACAAATAATCCCTCAAATGAGATTTAACAAATATACGAATATGTGAAAAAATGTAATTTTTTAATATCATATGTATATATAGATGTGGGTGTCCCAGATAGTTCAGTGGTAAAGAATCCACTTGCAATGCAGGAGACATAGGTTTGATCCCTGGGTCAGGAAGCTCCCCTGGAGAAGGAAATGGCAACCCACTCCAGTATTCTTGCCTGGGAAATCCCACGGACAGAGGAGCCTGAAGGGCCGCAGTCCATGGGGCCGCAAAGAGTCAGACAGGACGGAGCAGGCAGAGTGGTGTTGTGCTAAGTCACTTCAGTTGTGTCTGACTCTTTGCGACCCCGTGGACTTCAGCCTATGAGGCTCCGCTTTCCATAGGGTTCTCCAGGTAAGAATACCGGAGTGGCTTGCGATTCCCTCCTCTGGGAGATCTTCCCTACCCGGGGATTGAACCTGCATCTCTTAAATCTCTTACATTGGCAGGCAGGTTCTTCACCACTAGCACTGCCTGGGAAGTCCATGTGGGGATATATATATATATCTTAAATATATAAATATATTTTATACATATAATATATAAAATATCCAGTAAAGACTTGGTATTTTTATCAAATTCTCAGAGTAGCCTGTGACACAAATACAAAACTGTGGATTACTTCTGTGTACATACTTTTATTAAAATCACTAGTGAAATACATTTTATTGCTATTTGGCAATGATGATGCCTATCAATTAAGGAAAATGTTCTACCAAACACATTCTTTTAAGCCTTCTTTCTCCCACGAAAGTTGTAGTCACAAATTTACCTGTGATATTACACTCTACTGTATCGGAGACAAACATTAAAAACCAAAGAAAAATAAACACACCCTAAAAATACTTCACTTGATCCTATTTTCTTAATCATATCCTGTGCTTTGTTTTCCTTCCAAATTTAAAATTCTTTAGGAAAATTCTACAATCATCCTTGTATCATTTCACCTTAATCTATCAGATCTGAGTTCTACCTAATCTAACTTTTGAAAGTTTTATAGGATTTTGCATTTATTATTAAGTTGGATCATCATACAAACTCTGTAAAAAAGCTATTGAGGACTAAGGACTCCAGCCATCCACTGGCTAAGACTCCACTTTCCAATGCAGGGGACACAGTTTCAATCCCTGGTTGGGGAACTGAAATCCCACGTGCCAGCATGGAGCCAACCCAAACAACAAAAAAAGATATGGGGGTCTAAAAGGCAAAGAAAGAAGAAGAAATTGGCTTGTTGAAATCAGTTTGTAAGTAATGAAACTGGGAATTAAACCTCATGAGTTCATTCTTCTGATCTTTCTCCTACACTGTCATTTCACTCTTTGCTAACATCATAGTTTTCTGCATTCCTGCTTTACTTCCTATTTACCTTTTTCAAAGTTATTTTTTTGTGCTTTACTTCTTGATATTTGTTGTCACATGTCTCTTTGAACCTATCAAACTGTTATATTTATCTACTTTCATTCACTCACTCATCATTCATTCATGCAAGCTTTCTTCTAACTTTCTTAATTCATTTAAAGAAAACCATTATTTGCTTTAAATTTCAAAAAAATTAAAGAAAGATTTCTTTATTCATAAATTAACTGTTCTTTCTGTTCCTCCAAGATTAATGTAAAATTCTAATACTAATCACTAGATGAAAACTCCAGTTTTATCAAAACTCCAATTTTGTCTTTTATCGTTTTGCTTCTCTTAGGGCAGTGACCTGGAAAGATCAATCTCTATATATAAAGAAAAAAAAGATATTAATAATAATCATGTTAATGTTTGGATGCAACAATTTATCTTGGGGTAACACATTGAGTCTCTTTTGCTTACTACTACCTGAATATATCTTTACATTTTTCTACCCTTCACTTTTGAAAAGATTATCCTAACTCTTCTTTCTAATTGTTTAAGTCTTATACAATATATAATATTTAGTACCAATTTTAATACTTCTGTGAAGTCCTTCCATAACATCACAGCCTAAATTCAATTCATGATCCCCTAAAAATTATAACAAATATTTTATTAACTCATTGCAAATAGTTGTATGAGTTAAGAGAAACTAGATTCATCAAGGAAGAGCCAAATCTTTAGGATTATTATAGCTTCACAAAGAATTGATCTCTTTATCATTTTGAAGGACTTTCTTTATCTGTGATAATTCTCTTTGATCTATTTTATCTGATATTTATCTGATGTTAACATAGTTATGTAACTTTCTTACTCTTTATGGTTGGATGGTATCTATTTCTACTCCTTTGTTTTGTAACCTACCATATATTTATAGGTAGAGTATTTTTTTTGTAAATGGCATTCAGATATGTATATTTTAATCCAGTCTTATAATTTCTATTCATTAGTTGGAATTTTTAGACCATTTATGTTTAATTGAATTAATAACATTGTTGGCTTTGTCTGCAGTCTTGCTAATTTAAGAATTTGTTATTCTTCCTTGCCTTGTTTCTATTTGTCTAATGAACTGTTTTCTGGCTTTCCAATTTAATTTCTCTGTGGCTTTTTTAATATGCCTGCTTCTATTTATTTTTATTATATTGCTTCAGGTAAAATATAAGTAAAAACTAGTGTAATTCAATTTGCCTTTATCCATCATTTATATTAAAAAGCAGAGACATTACTTTGCCAACAAAGGTCTGTATGGTTTTTCCAGTAGTCATGTATGGATGTGAGAGTTGGGCCATAAAGAAAGCTGAGCTTTGAAGAATTGATGCTTTTGAATTGTCGTGTTGGAGAAGACTCTTGAGAGTCCACTGGACAGCAGGAGATCAAATTGGTCAATCCTAAAGGAAATCAGTCCTGAATATATATTGGAAGGACTGATGGTGAAGCTGAAGCCTGGCATGATGCAATCCATGTGGGTACAAGGAGTTGGACACAACTGAGTGGCTGAATTGAACTGAACTCAAGACACCCACATAATACCCAGAATACAATTTAAAATTTTTTTGCTTAATGAAATAATTCTACTTATTTAATAAATATAAATTAAGATAAAAATATATAATCTTCCATAGTTATGCATTTATTTGCCAATCCCTGGGCTATTCATTTTTTTCTACTGATTTAAGTAGTCATCTAGTGAGTTTCCTTCAGCCTAAAGAACTTCCTTTACCATTTCTTGTTGTGCAGGTCTGCTGGCAAGTAATTCTCTCACCTTTTATTTATGTAGCAAACATTTGCATAAATTTGACCCAAATTTAAATCACATGTTGGTTCAAAAACAATTTCTACTACTCTGAACATCAATGCTCTTTGGAAAAATAGATGAATGCTTTTGTAAAAAGTTAAACAAATCTATCCCTTACATATGTGAACCATATTTATGTGAGAGATGTGTGATGTATAGAAATGCTGAATCTTACTTGTTTGTTTACAGATTCTGAATGAATATTTAAGCCAAATGGAGAAAACCTGAAAGTGTTTATCTGTTCGGTAGTAACAGATTTAGCATAATTCTTAAGGGTAGGGTCCTAGAATTTTCAGAATAGTAAATGAGTATTGGTTTCAGCTTAAAGTCACCAGCTGCATCAGCCCCTACCAAGAGAGTCAGCTTGCCTTTTGAAATGTCGAAGCCAAATATTGACTTCTTTGTAGTTATGGCATCATCTTCTAACAGGAGGCTCTTTCATGTGCGTTGAAAATCTGCTGTTTAATGTAGTCACTTTCACGTATTCTCTTAGCTAGAACTTCTGGGTAAGTTGCTTCAGCTTCTACGTCAGCACTTGCTGATTCATCTTGTGCTTTATTTGGGAAGGCTCCTTTCCCACTCATGAATCAACCTCTGCTGGCTTCAAACTTGTCCAAATTTTCTTCTGCAGCTTCCTTACCTTTCTCAAACTTCATAGAACTGAAGAGAATTAAGGCCTGGCTCTGAACTCAGCTTTGGTTTAAGAAGATATTGTGGCTTGTTTTAACTCCTATCCAGACCATTTTCTCCATAAGTTGGAAAAAAAACAATAAAGACTGTTTCATTTTCTTATCATTCATGTGTTTCTAGCAGTTTTAATTCCTTCAACTTTTCCTTTGCATTCACAATATGTCTGTTTAGCCTAATATTTCAGCCTTCCTTACTAAGGTTAATAATTTTAAGCTTTTGATTTAAACTGAGAGACATGTGATGCTTCTTTTTACTTGAACACTTAGAGGGCACTGTAGGATTATTAATAGGCCTAATTTTATTATTGCTGCATCTTGGGGAATAGGGAGGCCCAAGGACAGAGAGAGAGACTGGGGTAAAGGCTGGTGAGAGGAGCAGTCAGAACATGCTCAACATTTATAAATTAAGTTCTCTGTCTTACATGAGTGCAGTTCATGTAAGTGAGTGCGCCTAAAGCAACTGCAATCATATTAAATATCACTGATCACAAAATACCATAACAAATATAACATTATAATAATAAAAAGCTTGAAATATTGAGAGAATTACCAAAATGCAACATAAAGACAGGAAGGAATAAATGATGTTGGAAAAAGTAGTGCCAATAGACTTGTTCAGTGCAGAGCAGTCACAGACCTTCACTGTGTAAAAACTGCAATATATGTTAAGTGCAATAAAGAGAAGTGAGTTAGAACAAGGTGTTCCTATAATATTAGGCTATATATTTTTTCACACACTGCTTGAGAGGTACATTTAGGGTAATAAAAAAAGCCTAGGATATAGAGCCAAGCAGACCTAGCCAATATCCAATTTTTGTCAATTACTGGATATGTGATGTTAGGAATGTTTTTTACACCCTTGGTTTTCTCATATATAATGTTATAGTTATCATATATATTATCAATAATATTTAAATTTTTAAACATACCAACAGATAGATATAAATATAAATATATAGACCTATAATCAGTTCAGTCACTCGGTTGCATCCGACTCTTTGCAACCCCATGGAAGGCAGCATGCCAGGCTTCCCTGTCCATCACCAACTCCTGGAGATTGCTCAAACTGATGTCCATCGCATCGGTGATGCCATCCAACAATCTCATCCTCTGTTGTCCCCTTCCATACTTGCCTTCAATCTGTCCCAGAATCAGGGTCTTTTCCAATGAGTCAGTTCTTTGCATCAGGTTGCCAAAGTATTAGAGTTTCAGCTTCAGCATCAGTTCTTCCAATGAATATTCAGGACTGATCTCCTTTAGGATGGACTGATTGGATCTCCTTGCTGTCCAAGGGACTCTCAAGAGTCTTCTCCAACACCACAGTTCAAACGCATCAATTCTTCACCACTCAGTGTTTTTTATAGACCAACACTCACATCCATACATGACTGCTGGAAAAGCCAGAGCTTTGACCAGATGGACCTTTGCTGATAAAGTAATGTCTCTGCTTTTTAAAATGCTGTCGAGATTGGTCAAAGCTTTTCTTCCAAGGAGCAAGCGTCTTTTAATTTCAAGGCTGCAGTCACCATCTGCAGTGATTTTGGAGCCCCCCAAAATAAAGTCTCTCACTGTTTCCATTGTTTCCCCACCTATTTGCCATAAAGTGATGCAACCAGATGCCATGATCTTAGTTTTCACACTGTTAAGTTTTTGGTCAACTTTTTCACTCTCTTCTTTCACTTTCATCAAAAGGCTCTTTAGTTCTTAACTTTCTGCCATAAGGGTGGTGTCATTTGCATATCTGAGGTTGTTGCTGTTTCTCCTAGCAATCTTGATTACAGCTTGTGCTTCATTCAGCCCAGCATTTCACATGAGGTACTCTGCATATAAGTTAAATAAACGGGGTGACAATATAAGCCTTGAAGTATTCCTTCCCCAATTTGGAACCAGTCTGTTCCATGTCCAGTTCTAACTGTTGTTTCTTGACCTGCATACAGATTTCTCAGGAGGCAGGCAAGGTGGTCTGGTATTCCCATCTCTTTAAGAATCTTCCAGAGTTGTGATCCACATAGTCAAAGGCTTTGGGGTAGTCAATAAAGCAGAAGTAGATGTTGTTCTGGAACTCTCTTGCTTTTTTGATGATCCAACAGATGTTGGCAATTTGATCTCTGGTTCCTGTGCCTTTTCTAAAATCAGCTTGAACATCTAGAAGTTCATGATTAACGTACTGTTGAAGCCTGTCTTGGAGAATTTTGAGCATTACTTTACCAGCGTGTGAGAAGAGTGCAATTGTGCGGTAGTTTGAGCATTCTTTGGGATTGCCTTTCTTACAGATTGGAATGAAAACTGACCTTTTCCAGTCCTCTGGTCACTGTTGAGTTTTCCAGATTTGCTGGCATATTGAGTGAAGCACTTTCATAGCATCATCTTTTAGGATTTGAAATAGCTCAACTGGAATTCCATCCCCTCCACTAGCTTTGTTCATAGTGATATTTCTTAAGGCCCACTTGTCTTCACATTCCAGGATGTATGGCTGTAGGTGAGTGATCACTCCATCGTGGTTAACTGGGTCATGAATATCTTTTTTGTATAGTTTTTTTTTTTTTTTTTTTTAACTAGTTCTCCCAGAGGTTGCTCAAATTCATGTCCACTGAGTTGGTTGATATTATTGCACTTTGCAGATAGTGTGCTGTTTTTTTTTTTTCTCTTTTTTAAAATTAATTAATCTATTTTTTGGAGGCTAATTACTTTACAATATTGTATTGGTTTTGTCATACATTGACATGAATCAACCACGGGTGTACATGTGTTCACCATCCTGAACCCCCTCCCAACCTCCCTCCACATCCCATCCATCTGGGTCATCCCAGTGCAACAGCCCCGAGCATCCTATATCATGCATTGAACCTGGACTGGCGATCTGTTTCACACTTGATAATATACGTTTCAGTGCCATTCTCCTGAACCATCCCACCCTCGCCCTCTCCCCCAGAGTCCAAAAGACCGTTCTATACATCTGTGTCTCTTTTGCTGTCTCACATACAGGGTTATCATTATCATCTTTCTAAATTCCATATGTATGCGTTAATATACTGTATTGGTGTTCTTTCTGGCTTACTTCACTCTGTATAATAGGTTCCAGTTTCATCCACCTCATTAGAACTGATTCAAATGCATTCTTTTTAATAGCTGAGTAATATTCCATGGTGTATATGTACCACAGCTTTCTTATCCATTCGTCTGCTGATGGACATCTAGGTTACTTCCATGTCCTGGCTATTATAAACAGTGCTGCGATGAACATTGGGGTGCACGTGTCTCTTTCAGATCTGGCTTCCTCAATGTGTATGCCCAGCAGTGGGATTGCTGGGTCATATGGCAGTTCTATTTCCAGTTTTTTAAGGAATCTCCACACTGTTCACCATAGTGGCTGTACTAGTTTGCATTTCCACCAACAGTGTAAAGGGTTCCCTTTTCTACACACCCTCTTCAGCATTTATTTTATTTTTTTGTAGACTTTTGGATAGCAGCCACTTTGACTGGCGTGAAATGGTACCTCATTGTGGTTTTGATTTGCATTTCTCTAATAATGAGTGATGTTGAGCATCTTTTCATGTGTTTGTTAGCCATCTGTATGTCTTTTTTGGAGAAATGTCTGTTTAGTTCTTTGGCCCACTTTTTGATTAGGTCATTTATTTTTCTGGAATTGAGCTGCAGGAGTTGCTCGTATATTTTTGAGATTAATTCTTTGCTTCTTTTGCTATTATTTTCCCCCAGTTTGAAGATGTCTTTTCACCTTGCTTATAGTTTCCTTTGTTGTGCAGAAACTTTTAATTTTAATTAGATCCCACTTGTTTATTTTTGCTTTTATTTCCAATATTCTAGGAGGTGGGTCATAGAGGATCCTTCTGTGATTTATGTCAGAGAGTGTTTTGCCTATGTTTTCCTCTAGTTTTATAGTTTCTGGTCTTACATTTAGATCTTTAATCCATTTTGAGTTTATTTTGTGTATGGTGTTAGAAAGTGTTCTAGTTTCATTTTTTCACAAGTGGTTGACCAGTTTTCCCAGCACCATTTGTTGAAGAGATTGTCTTTTCTCCATTGTATATTCTTGCCTCCTTGTTGAAGATAAGGTGTCCATAGGTGTGTGGATTTATCTCTGGACTTTCTATTTTGTTCCATTGATCTATATTTCTGTCTTTGTGCCAGTACCATACTGTCTTGATGACTGTGGCTTTGTAGTAAAGCCTGAAGTCAGGAAGGTTGTTTCTTCCAGTTCCATTCTTCTTTCTCAAGATTGCTTTGTCTATTCGAGGTTTTTTGTGTTTCCATACATGTTGTGAAATTCTGTGTATTCTTGCCACCTCTTCTTAATATCTTCTTCTTCTGTTAGGTCCATACCGTTTCTGTCCTTTATTGTGCTCATCTTTGCTTGAAATTTCCCTTGGTATCTCTAATTTTCTTGAATCTCCAATCTTTCTATTCCATTGTTTTCCTCTATTTCTTTGCATTGATCTCTGAGGAAGGCTTTCTTATCTCTCTTTGCTCTTCTTTGGAACTCCGCAATCAGATGGGTATATCTTTCCTTTTCTCCTTTGCCTTTCGCTTTGCTTCTTTTCTCAGCTATTTGTAAAGCCTCCTCAGACAACCATTTTGCCATTTTTGTGTTTCTTTTACTTGGGAATGGTCTTGATCATGCCTCCTGTACATTTCACATATTTTGACCTATCATAGGGGCTTAATAAATAGTCACTGTTTTAGACAGTGCTCCATTTCTTCTTTTAATGACAGAGCAGGGACAAAACTTGTGGAACTTCTTAATTGCCTCTCTAAAAATACAGAGTAGTGATTTATTTGTCACTACCAACACTTGGTCATTTTATGATGCTTGCTATCAGATTAACTTAAACATCTGAACACAATTTGTTCAATTTTATTTAAAAGAAATTCTGGATCTCCTCTTGTCACTGCTTTTCATTTATTTATTTATTATTATTTTTAATAGTCACTGTGCTGGGTCTTTGCTGTGATTCATGGGCTCTTCATTGCAGTGCATGGGCTTTCTCTAATTGCGGCACACAGGAGCCTCCCTTGTTGAGGGGCACAGGCTCTAGAGTACGTGGGCTCATTAGTTGTGGTGCTCGGTCTTGGTTGCCCTGCAGCATGTGTGATCTTATTTCCCTGACCAGAGATTAAACCTACATCCTTGTATTAAAATGTGGATTCTTAACCGTTGGATCACCAGAGAAGTGCCTGTTCAATTTTTCAAATTTTGTCCCATTCAAAACTTCTCTGAAGATGGACTGATGAGCAGACACAATGAAATAGGAATAATAAAATATAATGTTAGAATCTAGATGATGACTATGTGGGCATTCTCTATAAAATTCTTTACACTTTTCCCTACATTTTCATTGTTTATACATAATTATGTATTAAAATTAAAACTCCCTTTATCAAACACCAGATTAGGAATATATATGTATTTACATTAATCTAAAATTTTTCTCCCTCAAAACTGCTTTTAAGGAGAAAAAAAAAAAAAAACAAACCTGGTTATATAAGTGTTTAGTTTTCAAACAGGATCAACAAGATTATATACATGTGGAAGAAATCAATCTTACTTGGCATTTGGTAGTCTGCAACATAGCTCATCCTCTTAGTACTAATCAACAAATTAGTGTTTATTTAGCCAAAAGTAATTATTCAGTGCCAAGGAAAATATAACTTCACTGAAGTTTATTTGTGGAAAATTCCCTAGTGCATCAAAGTCTTACTAAAGTGGAAGTTCAAAACTGAATTTGGGCAGTAAAACAAAAAGAGAAACAAAAAATCAACAAAATGAAAAGAAACCTAATTGAATGGGAAAAATATTTGCAAATGATATGCCTAATAAGGAGTTAATATCCAAAATATATAAGTGATCCATACAACTCAATAACAAAAAATATCTAATTAAAAATGTGGACAGAGGATTTGAGTATGTATTTTTCCAAAGAAGATATACAGATGGCCAACAGATACGTGAAAGGATACCCAACATCACAACTGACTAACAGCTCAGTCATGTTAGACTCTTTGCAGCTGCATGGACTGTAGCCCTCCAGACTCCTCTGTCCATGGGATTTTTCAGGCAAATATATGTGGAAAAAGTATATTTCCTTCTCCAGGGGATCTTCCCAATCCTGAGATCGAGCCAGGCTCTCCTGCTTCTACTGCAATACAGGTGGATTCTTTGTAATTGAGCCTTCAGGGAAGCCCAAGCCATAATGAGCTAACAAATCACACTTGTCAGAATTGTTATCATCAAAAAGACAAGATATAAAATGTATTGGAGAAAAGGGAACCCTCTCACACTGTTGGTAGGAGTGTAAATTGGTACAGTCACAATGTAACACAGTATGGGGATTCATGTAAATCCATGGCTGATTCATATCAATGTATGACAAACCCACTGGAAAAAAAAATAATAATAATAAAAAAAAATAAATAAAAGAGATATGATTAAAAAATAAATAAATAAAAGAAAAAAAATATTAAAAATACAGCTACCATATGACCCAGCAATTCCACTTCTGGGTATTTTTTTAAATAAAATAAAAACACTAATTTAAAAGTATATATGCACCTCAGAGAAACATTGATTCAAGATGGCAGAGTAGAAGGACACGTACTCTCCTCCTGTGAGAGCACTGAAGTAGCAAGAAGAAAATGATGGAGCACACCAAAAAAAGATACTCCATGTCCAAAGACAAAGGAGAAGCAGCAATGAGATGTTAGGAGTACAATCAGGATAAAATCAAATATCATACCTGGCGGGTAGGTGACCCACAAACTGGAGACCAATAATACCAAAGAAGTTCTCCTACTTTCGTGAAGATTCTGAGACCTGTTTTGGGTTTGCCAACCTTGGGATCTGGCAAAGAGATTAGGAATCCCCAGGAGACTGACTTTGAAAGCCAGCAAGATTTAATTACAGGATTTCCACGGAACTGGGGGAAACAGACTTCATTCTTGGAGGACACAAGCAACATCTTGCATGCACCAGGACCACACATCAATAGCATAGCTGAGGCAGAAGACGAAGAAGTGACCTGGAAGACTGAATGGTGGAAATCATTGACACAAAACCGAATACAGGGAAAAAAAAAAACCTGAAAAAAATAAAGACAGCCTACGAGACCTCTGGGGCAACATTAAATGCACCAATATTCACATTATAAGGGTCCCTGAAAGGAGAAGAGAGAGAAAGGGAGCCAAGAAAAAATTTGAAGAGACAATAGCTGAAAACTTCCATAAGAGGGGAAAGGAAATAGTCAACCATGTCCAGGAAGAGCAGAGAGTCCAAGGTAGGATAAACCCATAGGACTGTCAGTTGATTTCTCAACAGAAACTCTACAAGCAAGCCAGAAGAGAATGGGACCATATTTACAATGAAAGGGAAAATAAAAACCAGTAGTGGATTTAAATATCAAAATGCACAAGAAGAGGCAAAAGCTTGCCATTTAAGAAGTGTATCCAATTACTATCAGTTTTCTATATGAATTCTGTAATGACAGGGTTATGTGAGAGAAAAGAATTTAAGAATGAACTCATACAAGCAGGGATTACGTATGAAGTAGAGATTATATGTGCATAAAGAATAGAAGCAGTATTTGTCATCTATGTCCAGCAGTAGCAGAACCCCATGCACAGGTTGTCCTCTCAGTCTTTGTCTGGATTCTTGAATGTCAATAAGAGGGTAACGGATGGAGAACAGAGAGGCTCAGGTAGTCTCCTGGCAACAGGTAGAGAGCCAAAGGTGATAGAGGACACAGCTGGATTTAGGTAGTATGATCCAAGACCAAAATTATTACATACAACTTGTGTCCATTTACACTTTAATCCATTCCAAGCCAGTAAACAACCATATAGCCACCAGCCCAAATTGCAGAAATTGTACTTATAATGATTTTTCAAACTGTTCTGCATTTGTTCCTAATCTGTTCTATCCTCATGTTCAATTCCCAGCCATTACATCAAATTTCCTCTTAACCTCTGGAGTTTCCCCAAAGACAACTTTGACTTGCCTTGTGCAATGCTCCTTGTTGTCCCATGATGTCTCAAATAGGAACTTGTATTTTAATTCTGAACATATGGACCTAGACAAGTATGCTGGCCATTTTAACGTAGTGCCCTGGCTAGACCAACTTAATGCTACCTCCACTGTTCACTCTTCCACACTGTAACAGATTGCTAAATGACTATTCAGAATTACCTTAAGGATGTTCACTAATGCAGCTCAAGAATAACCCAATCTTCAACTGTTTAGTACATTTGTTTACTGTTTTCTAGTGCAAATTTTGTCAAGGAACACCTGTCTTGATGTTTCTGAGAGCCTGTTTTGTAAACACATACCCCAACACACATATGGAAATATTTCATGTCCTGCAAATTCAAAAGGAAACAAAAGAACTCACCATAATTATAAACAATTCTTTATGTGGTTTGTTATGTTATGAGATAATCAGGGTTTAGTGCATCCACTAAGGGCTTCCCGGGTGGCTCAGTGGGTAAAGAACCTGCCTGCAATGTAGGAGATGCCGGAGATATGGGTTCGATTCCTGGGTTGGGAAGATTACATGGACGAGGGCACAGCAATCCACTCCAATATTCGTGCCTGGAGAATTCCATGGACAGAAGAGCCTGGAGGGCTACAGTCCATAGTTCACAAAGAGTCAGGCATGACTGACGTTGCTGATCACAGCACAACAGCATCCCCAAATGACATAGCTATAACAGCCTGCTCTAAGAGACGTCAAAATTCCAAATGCGTATTTGAAAATATTATTTTGAAAATTAGAGTCATGCTTTTATGAAACTTGTATCGTCATTCTCAACTGTAAGTTTAGCATTCTTATACAATGACCAATATTGCTTATTTACTAATTTGATTTTCTTTATATAAACAATAGAAAGGTTCATGATAGGTACGGGTTTGGAAAAGAAAAATAAACTGGCTACTACTCTCTTCCCAATACTTGGGAGTATAATCAGTTCAGTTCAGTTCAGTTGCTCAGTTGTGTCTGACTCTTTGCAACCCCATGAATCGCAGCACGCCAGGCCTCCCTGTCCATCACCAACTCCTGGAGTTTACTGAAACTCATGCCCATCAAGTCGGTGATGCCATCCAGCCATCTCATCCTCTGTCGCCCCCTTCTCCTCCTGTCCCCAATCCCTCCCAGCATCAGGGTCTTTTCCAATGAGTCAACTTTTCACATGAGGTGGCCGAAGTACTGGAGTTTCAGCTTCAGCATCAGACCTTCCAGTGAACACCCAGGACTGATCTCCTTTAGAGTAGAATATTTAGGGAAAATATATTTTAAGTCACTGAAATACCATTTCTTTCAAACAAGGTACATACTATATTAATATATTAACATTTGACTCAGATCCCAAATAGACAGACTAAAGCAGAGGAATATCCAGTCATTCTAAAATAGGTAACTATCAAGTGGGGAGAGTGGAATGGTGACTATAAAGTCAAGAAAGAGAGGATAACCCATCATTTTCACATGTAAATAATCTTAACTAAATGATGCTAAAAGTAAGAGCAAAGTAATTCTTTGACATTTCAAGCCCATAGTTAGGGCATTAGATCTATTTTGAAAAACATATAGTTTCATTTATAGAGTAGTTTCAACTCTGTAGAAAGACAAAACTTTAAAAAAAATTACTAGTGAGGATAAAAATTTAGAGGAAAAGGATTCATTGTTGACTTGTTTTTCTAACAGATATTTCTTCTAAGAAACTAAATAAAAATGAACGTTTACTGGCAAGAATTGAACCAACCTCACTATGTGTTCTTGACTTTCTGTGACTTCGGTCAAGTGAGACAATCTCTTAAATCTTCTAATCTGTTAAGAGAAAATCATTCTGATCAAATAAATGTATATAAAAAACATGCTCAGTCTCTCAGTAGTGTCAGATTCTTTGAGACCCCATGGGCTGTAGCTTGCCAGACTTCTCTGTCCATGAGATTTTTCAGTCAAGAATACTGGAATGGGTTGCCATTTCCTCTTCCAAGGGATCTTCCCAACTCAGTGATCAAACCCACATCTCCAGTATCTTCTGCATCGGCAGGCAGATTCTTTACCACTGAGTCACCTGGGGAACCCATAAAATGTAATAATTATAAAAAACATGATCATTCTAGTCTAATGAAATGCTGTAATATTTTGAAAGTTCCATGTCTGTAGTTAGATACAAGGTATTTCTTTTCTTCCTTTCATGTCTCCATTGTATACATAGCTGTTTATGTGTTGTTCTTCTAGACCATGTATGTTGAGAAATCAGAATCTCTATATTGTATACATATATGAAAAGCTTGTATAATTTCTGAAACATAAGAAAAACTTCATATTGTAGATATTGGTCAACACTTACTGATTCATGTAGCACAAAAAGTTGAAATTTCTTGAAAGATGTCATACACAAAAAAGCCATTGTTCACATTATCAAGAGTATTAAAGTCTCTATTCAGCTACATATATAAAAAATTCTATAAAATAAAAACTATTTTTTAAGTTAGCTAAATATAAAACTACAATTGTACTCATTGTTTTTGCATGAGATTTCTAAGATTTAGTTCAAGAGGGATAGGGCTTCCCTGGTAGCTCAGACAGTAAAGAATCTTCCTGCAATGCAGGAGACCTGGGTTTGATCCTTGGGTTGGGAAAATCCCCTGGAGAAGGGAATGTCAACCCACTCCAGCATTCTTTCCTGGAGAATTTCATGGATAGAGGAGCCTGGTGGGCTATAGCCCATGGGGTCACAAAGTGTCGGACAGGACAGAACAACTAACACGCTAGAGTTCAAAAGGGATATTTTCAGTGATGAGCACATAAAAATAATAGCCTTTGGGACTTTTGAGATCTCATAGTAGTTTTTATATTGTTGATCTTGCATACATACATATATATATATACACACATATATATAAAAGCAAATGACAATACCATTAAGCAAAACTGTGTTAGACATCTCAGTACCTTACAAAAAGCTGCATATAAAATATATTGTGAAGGTAAGAATGGTTCATATACTTGAATAGTAACATAATTCTTAGATACATTGCTTAAGTGAGGTTTAAAAATATGAAGAAAAATGACTTGAATATTCTTTTGATGGAAATAATTTGAGCATAAAGTAAATAGGAATAGATACATTCTGCTGTTATCTTAATGCCTAGGATTTGAATTGGTATTCACACTTGTAAGTCACATAAATTAGCTTATGAGCAAATCCATGACATCAGACCTAGTACTATAAAAATGAATAGATAGAAGATAACTAATTCTTTAAAAAGCAAAAAGCTTAAGACAATTTAACATTCAAGAAATATTAACTCATTGCTTATTTATTAAAGCCTAGAAATACTAATTTCTCAGCACACAATAATAACATACCAGTTCCCCTGCAATAATTTGCCTAGATTGTGTTATCCAAGGATTCAAAATCACTTAATGGAACTTTTTTTTTCCCCGTGGGTTATGTGTTATAAGAAAAGAACCAGCATATGTTTTTAAAAGTCAGAGAAAACAAAAAGGAATGCCTAGGAAGAAAAGTGCAGGAGCTGGGTTTAAAGCTTTGATAGTGAATGTGATGTTTGGGAACCTCAAGGAACCCAGTAAATATCACCCTTCTTTTATCTCTGAGTTAAAAACAAACTGAAAGTTTATAGGAACCATGATATTAGCTTTATTAGAGATAAAAGCTGATATTGGAGAACGTTGCTTATATTTTCAATTTAGTAAGCTTACAATTACAGACTCTTAAAATCTAACCAGAGCAGTTTAACCAGGGTTTTGCCTGAGACTGAAGGACTTCCTCAGACATAGAATGTTGAAAGCTGCAACTAGCATCCAACTGAGCTGCCCTGTACTTCTGTATGCATGGTGCATGGATGCCCCCATGACCATCTAAAGGTTGGGATTTGAAAGCAGTCCTATTTTTCATAACATAGCTTCCTTTTGAAGAAGAATCTCAGCCTAGTAGACTCTTCTGAGGCAGGATGCTCTGAAAGTAAAAGTGAAGTCATTCAGTAGTGTCTGACTTTTTGTGACCCCATGGACTGTAGCCCACCAGGATCCTCCATCCATGGGATTTTTCCAGGCAAGAATACTGGAGTGGGTTGCCATTTCCAACTCCACGGGATCTTCCTGACCCAGGGATTGAACCCGGGTCTTCTGCAATGCAGACAGACTCTTTACCATCTGAGCTGCCAGGGAATCCCTTAGATGCTCTGGGAAAGAGTTTAGTCTCTGATCAACTTTTCTATTATATAGCCTGTGCTACATCCACACTTTGTGATAATTCTTTGTGTTTTTCATAAAATAGTGGTTTATTCATTTAATATAACCTTTTATTTCATAAAATATTTAATCTTTTAAATGTTTTTCCCCTCCTCTTCAATAGATTGAAGATTCCACACAGAAAGAAGCTAAGACTCATCACTACTGAATACCACTGGCATAGATCAGGTACCTAATAACCACATGTGACTAAACATATGAATGAAATCATATGTAAAATTAAATCATGCAGAGAAGTAGTATAGATTGAAATGGATCACTTCCTTAAGACAGTTTTGGACAGGTCGTGGCCTCTGGGTCAACTGGTAAGTTCTGATTTTCCTTCATTCTCAACCAAAACATGGACTCACCAGAAATGTTTCAATCTTAGTATTACTTCTGTTCTACAGTTTAGGTAGAGGGTGGCATCCAAATCTCTACCAGTCTTATTCACCAACCTGTACTGTTGTTGTTGTTTAGTTGCTAAATCATGTCCAACTCTTTGCGACCCCATGGACTGCAGCATGCCAGGCTCCTCTGTCTTTCACTATCTCCAGGTGTTTGCTCAAATTCACATCCATTGAGTCAGTGATGCTACCTAAAAATCTTATCCTCTGCCACCCCCTTCTCCTTCTGCTCTCAATCTTTCCCAGCCTCAGGGTCTTTTCCAATGAGTCAGCTCTTTACATCAAGTGGACAAAGTATTGGAGCTTCAGCATCAGTCCTTCCAATGAATATTCTTGGTTGATTTCTTAGGATTGACTGGTTTGATCTCTTCACAGTGTAAGGGACTCTGAAGAGTCTTTTCCAGTACCACAATTAAAAAAAAAAAAATCAATTCTGTGTTGTTCTGCCTTCTTTATGGACCAAATCTCACATCTGTACATGACCACTGGAAAAACCATAGCTTTGACTAGACAGATCTTTGTCAGCAAAGTGGTATCTCTGCTTTTTAATTCACTGTCTAGGTTTGTCATAGCTTTCCTTCCAAGGAGCAAGCATCTTTTAATCTCATGGTTGCAGTCACTGTGTGCAGTGATCATGGAGCCTAAGAGAATGAAATCTGTCACTGCTTCTACTTTTTCCCCTTCTTTTGCCATGAAGTGATGGGATTGGATGCCATGATCTTAGTTTTTTGAATGTTGAGTTTTAAGCCAGCTTTTTCACTCTCCTCTTTCACCCTCATCAAGAGGCTCTTTAATTCCTCTTCACTTTCTGCCATTAGAGTGGTATCATCTGCATATCTGAGGTTGTTGATATTTCTCCCAGCAATCATGATTCCAGCTTGTGATTCATCCAGCCTGGCATTTCTCATGTTGCATTCTCCATTGAATTCTTTATTGAATGTTTGTACATAATGACCTCTTTTCTTTTTTTGTCACTGGAGATAATAAAGATCAACAAAGACAACTGCTGCCCTCAAAAAACTCTTAGTATAATGAGCCCTGAATTAATATAGACTTGGTATATTAAATAGGAAAGAGAAGATTGTAGGAAAAGATGCAATAATAACCATAAATGTAATACTCTGAAATGAGGAGGATGAGGTAATTAGAAAAAGTAGTCAACAACTTTCAATAAACACATTAATGATATGATAGAAGTTTAAGATTCACCAAAGGAGTAGAAACTGCTTAAAGGTAAGGATGATGCTATTAAAATAATGCATGCAAAATATATTCCTGTTATAAAATGTTAATGTTCCCTCTTTATCATTAAAATTCATGCAATCACTTTTTAAGTCTATTCAGCTAAAAGATATGAGTTAAAAGACATCTCCATGGTGGAAGGGGTCCACTGAACCCTTTCATAAATCAAATATGTAATGTTGGCTCAGTCACCTAAGCACCAGTTTTTACTTTCCTAAAAGGAGGAAGTAGCAAGGCCCATTTTAGTTGTAAAATTTGGTTTCCAAGTCAGGGGAATAACATGTAATTCAACATTGTTGTAATCACCCCTCAGAGGAGGACTACACCACTATTCCCAAACTTGTTTCAGCCATCCAGACTGATGAAGCCACACATAAGTTAAGAGATATGAAAGGTTTCTTATTTACAAAATTGGGAACTTTTACAAAAGTCTGGGAAGACTGTGGTTTTCTAACAAACAGGCTCAAAAACACTCGAGAGGGTAGAAAGGAGGGACAGGGGTGGGGTTCTCTGGTGGTTTGAGGGGTGGGGTTAGAATGAGAGGTATCAAATGTGCCCCATTGAGGAAGTTTGACCCTCCCATCCATGCCAAAGAAGGTAGCACCTCGACTTTTTGCTTCACCCAGATGTGGGGTAACAGGCAAGGAGGAAGAAGAGTCCTTGAAAGCTATCTACAAAAATGCAGTCAGACTTTATCACCAACCTGCAGACCAGAGGCTTCTGTTCATCACGGCCAAACCAAGCCACTTTGGTCTTTCTGAGGTTACTGAAATCTGTTGGTAGAGCACCGCTGTACCTTCAAACCCTTTATAACCTAATCATGATTTACTCACTGCATGCTTTCTACTGGAGAAAAAAAAAAAAAGACACTGCAGCTAATTCACTAAGCTATATGTTTATGTGTCTTACACTCAAATTTATATTTTACCTTTGAAGATTTAAAAATATTAAATGTATATACATCTGCTTAAAAAATGAATTTGTTCAGCTGAAAATTCAGCAACTTTTCACACCGGTTAGCACTGCAAAAAAAAAAAAGTCTGCCTAATGGTTAATTCTTTTTCCAAAAAATTTTGTGAATTTTTCTAATGTAAAACTCTAAGGTTTTCAAATAAAACTCCTTGGGCAGACATAGAAATGAGGCCACTTTGTAGGCCGAGACTCCCTGCACATGGCTTACTCAGAGGCACATGCTCTCTAGAAAAAAATAATCATAAACATCTGTCTTTTAAGTGATATTTTTTTCACCATAATACGGGAAGAGAGTATTCCATGGACATCTATGGCTACAGAAATCTGAAGTTCTACATGCACTATTGGAATCCCTGGTTTAATAAAAGCTTAGCGAAGTGTGGAAAATATGTAAAATATGTTGATTTACTATCTCTCAGAGAATTTCTAAGGAAGTATTCATAAACTTGAGTGCCTTTAGACACAAAATTAGATCCTTCTATAGGCCTGTAGTTTAAAGTATTCCCAAGCTAACTTTTTTTTTAAAGACACCATGGCTGAGAGCCTAACACTGATTCAGAGGGCCATGGCAAAGAAACTGTGTGCGTTCTGATATTTCCAAGGTCTAAAATCTCCTGGTATAGCGATTTTAAATTTTGACTGTCTCACAGAGATGAGCTGAGAACAATTTCACTCACAGACAGAGAAATGGACCAGAAACTGCAAAGTTTTTAGGTGTGACCCACAGTGCAAAGCATTGATCAGAATCATAGGTTCAGATTCAGGGGTATTCTTGGTAGTGGGTTACTAATTTTTCTGCATAGATTTACATAATCTAGAAAATACATTTCTTTCCTTACAGAAAACCAGAAGTTGAGTTCTCCTAACAGTCTCATCACCTATGTTGCCTACTGTATTTAGAAAACCCACAGAATGTTCTCATTACAAGCTTTATCTAAACACACAAATAACCCGTCAGTATTTTTATATTAAAAACGATTTCCAGCTGTCTTTTTCAAAAACTGCCCAGAACCTGATTTTCCTCTGGCTGTGCTGTGCTGCTCAGTCAGTCGTTCAATCATGTTCAGCTCTTTGTGACCCCGTGGACTGTGGCCCACCAGGCTCCTCTGTCCATGGGTTTATCTAGGCAAGAATACTGGAGTGGGTTTGTCATTGCCTTCTCTGGGGGATCTTCCAATTGAACCCACATCTCCTGTGTCTCCTGCATTGCAGGCAGATTCTTTACCACTGAGCATCAAGAATTTCTTTATTCAGTGCACTACATTCATTGCCTCATCAAGGACTGAAGATCGTTGATGAGACTTAAATTACCCTGAAGGTTACTATTTATAGGAGTTTTCATCTGATTATATTCACAGTGAGATAATAAAGGAGACATTCAAGAAAATTATCAATATAGGAAAAATACAATTGGAAAAAAAAACATCAAAAAGCAGATGAATACAGTTATTGCAACTGACATTAAAGGCAGCTGTAAATTATTTACCCATTACCACAAAGTTGAATGGTGGCTCAGAAAGTAGAGAATTTGCCTACACTGCAGGAGACCTGAGTTTGAACTCCGGTCAGGAAGACCCCCAAGAGAAAGAAATGGCAACCCACTCCAGTATACTTGTCTGGAGAATTCATAAATAATATTTTGTTTTAACTTTTAAAGGAGAAAATTTGTTTCAGCAATTAGTATAGAAGATAATTTACTTGAAAATGAATTTTATAAGGAAATTATTCTATTGGTTTTATAGAGCCACCTGGAAAGCCCATAAAGAGAACTATGGAACAATAAAAAATATTTATGGAGAAAATGCAGCACATTTTGTCATGAAGCTATGTCTTATTTTGACCTTTAAGAATATTAGACTAAAAGTAGCATGGAAATTTGGGTTTCCCTCGTGGCTCAGACAGGAAAGAGTCTGCCTGTAATGCAGGAGACCTGGGTTAGATCCCTAGGATGGATCCAAGATCTGTTGGAGAAGGGGAGGGCTATCCACTATCCAGTATTCTTGCCTGGAGAATTCCATGGACAGAGGAGCCTGGCGGGCTACAGTCCATGTGGTTGCAAAGAATTGGACATGACTAAGCAACTAATACTTTCACTTTGAGCATGGAAGTTTATTTCCATGAAGGCATTTCTGTGAGGATTTGGGGAAAGAGCAGATGGCTTATTGGCTGAAGGTACTGATATACACATCATCTGTTTAACATCTATTCAGGACTGTAGATCATAGTATACATAGCAGAGCTTGGGCCACTGGAACAGGATCTTCCGTATGCTTTAAAAATGTAGTTTGCTGAGCCCTCATCTAGGCCTATTGATCCAGAATGTCTGGTGGTAGAATTAGTCCTCAAACTAACATTTTTAGATCCTGTCATTTGCAAGGCTGACAGTTTCCAGGTGCTGCTTCTGTTGCTGGTCTGTGAGCCACAATGAGAAGCACTGGACTAGAGCAATGGATCTCAGCCTTTTCTGTACATCACAATCACCTAGGGAATTTTTCAAAACATGTGAATATCTGGGCTCCATCTTCCTAGTCATACTGACTTAATTGATCCACAGTGGATCTCAGACACTCAGTTTTTCAAGAACTCCCCTGATGATTTTAATATTCAACCAGGATTGGGGGACTACTGTCCTAAAGAAGAGGATGGATTTCATTTAATTTAGTCTTTTTCTTCAGAGCACATATTGGCTGGACATTTGATAGGAACCAAAGTCAAGTGTACTGACACCTGTGTTTATAAGGCATTACATTAGATGTTTTCATTTTAGGACATTTATTCTTGAAAATATATATTTTTACTGTTTCTATAAGAAATCATGGCACAATGAAAGTGAAAGTCGCTCAGTTGTGTCCGACTCTTTGCAACACCATGGACTATATTATCCATAGAATTCTAGGCCAGAATACTGGAGTAGGTAGCCTTTCTCTTCTCCAGGGAATCTTCCCAACCCAAGGATTGAACCCAGGTCTCCTGCTTTGCGGGCAGATGCTTTACCAGCTGAGCCACAAGAGAAGCCTGTGGCACAATGGTATGAATTAAAATTTGAAAGAACATGAAGGAAATTAATAAGAAGTGAAGACAGGAAACAAAACCATTTCTTTCTGATTCAATAATACATGGTTTGTGATTCATAGTTTGAATATCAGACAGTCCTGGGGAAAAATGATATGTTGTTATAAAAATTGAGGATTTGCCTTGTCTTACTCCCCACATGCCAGTTTTACAAATTCATGGACCACTGAAGTGCTACAAGGAAAACTTTAGATCTATTAAAATATCAGATAAAATGCAGACTAGTTTGCACCTCACAGATATTTGCCAGTAAGTATGGGATAAATTATCTGAGTCTGGAAAAAAATGGTAGAGATGTTTTAATCTGACCACCTGCTCCATAGTATTGCTCTAGAAGGACATCTGATTTTGAGTAATATTGAATTCAAATGGACTCACCAAGGATTAATGAATACCTAATAGCTAAAAGCAAAGTCTAAACTTTTCTCAGGGATAGCTTCTGCAGTCAAAGAATATACTCTAAGGATATATTCTTCTCCGACATTGTTTTTGGTGACAAGATAAAAACATTAACATAGGAAAAATGCACAACCTCCTTCTCTCTCCCCAAACGAATTAAGTTTATTTGCTGTCCCTTCTGATTATTCTTTTAATTCATACATCGGCAGAAATATTAATTCTGTAGTTAATTACACCATCCAAAGTAGGATTGGAGAGCAAAAGTGAGGTAGCCTATGGAGTTAGCTAAAGTTGTATTGGAACTTGGGAAGTTTGCAAATAGATAAAGAAAATAAATACATACACATAGAGAAACAATGAGAAAAAGAAAACTACCTTTAGTAAATTGCTTGTGTTAATGGCCCCAAATCTTCTCTGTCACCTACATTGAGGCCCATTGCATTTAACTGGAACTTCTGCTGACTTTTGGTTCTGCCACATGACATGTTTCGGCCAATGAGATGTTAGTAGAGTAGTGAATGCAGAGACCTGATAAGCAGAGTGTGAGCAATTGGCCTGATGGCTCTTGCCTTCTGCCATCACCATGGAAAGAACATGCCTGGATTAAACTGCTAAAGGATGAGACACATATAACAAACCCAAGTGCCCTCAGCCATCCCAGTCAAGGTCACTCCTTATCCATCAATAGGCAGATGACTTCAGCTTATGAACAGGCCAGCCAAGTTCGGCCGAGCTGCTCAGCTGACCCATAGCCACCCATGGATGTTGCGCAAGCCGGGACCAAATCAATAAAGCCTCAGTTTCGTGAGCTAAAAATATGTATTGTTTATATGTCTAAGGCTTCATGGTTTTTGCTTTGCAACATTATTATAACAATAGATACTGATACACAGCTGGAACATTTAAGATAACTTAAGAGGAGATAGAACAGAGTTGAAGAAAGCTTTTAGAGCTAGCTTTAATTAGAGAATGGGTGAAAGAAAGTAGTTTCCAAGATGATTCAATGTGTGTCTTGAATAGAACACCCTTTCACATTGTTTCAGAGATTTTAGGTAAATTTTACATCATTTCCAGTTAATTTTGATTGTCATATTTGTATTTCATTGAAGATAATTTAGGCTGAGTCTGGTCACAACACTAAAAAAAAAAAAAAAAAAAAGCAGACCTAAACTTTTATGAGTTATGTTTAATACAAATTTACAGAACAACAACAACAAAAATTCAGAGAACTGCAGCCCAGGCTAAGGCCATAGTCAAAATGTACTTGGAACATCCTAGGGATGAAACAAAATCATCATTTTTTGGTTTCAAAAGCTGCTATAGAATACTCCAGAAAGATAGGCAGGATAATATAAAAATGCACTTTAGGAAAATGTATTTATGCTTAATGGACTGAATTAATAGAATTATAAATCTCTCATAGAATTTAAGGATCTAAAACTAAAAAGAAAACATCTGCCAGATTCCCACATCTTTACGCCAAAACAATTTTTATAAAGTAGTTGGGAGTGAGTTGCTGTCAGTGAAGTAGGCATAACTGTCAGTATTCTCTAAGTATCTGAATGAGCTCTCACTTGAGTCAAGATTTTTTACTAAATATTTAGATAAAATTATTCAAAGTGATCCCAGTGATTTTGACAGATACAAACAATTTTCTTGAAAAAAATTTTCCAAAAGTTCTCTTAAAAATAATTAAGGGAAATGAATCATTGTCATTTCACCAATGGGTGAGTTTTTAACAAACTGAACTCCGCTCTGAAAGATGTAATAATAAGCACTAAAGCCAAACACTGATGGGTAGGAGAATAATTTTATATACTATTTCTTAGAGAAAAATCGATAATTATTAATTTAATAAGAGATGACTAAATATGGTACATTCATATTATATAATATGCTTTAGAATTTTAGACTATGGTTTAAAGTAAATTTAATGAATAGGAAATGGTAACCCACTCCAGTATTCTTGCCTAGAGAATCTCATGGACAGAGGAGCCTGGTGGGCTGCTGTCCATGGGGTCGCACAGAGTCGGACATGACTGAAGTGACTTTGCATGCATGCATGCATTGGCGAAGGAAATGGCAACCCACTCCAGTGTTCTAGCCTGGAGAATCCCAGGGTTGGAGGAGCCTGGTTGGCTGCCATCTATGGGGTCGCACAGAGTCGGACATGGCTGAAGCGACTTGGCAGCAGCGGCAGCAGCAATGAATAGGAAACAAAACTAACCCTATAAAATAAGGACAAAAGCAAAATTAAAAACCATATACAGGAGCTTTGTGACAACCTAGAGGGGTGGAATGGGGTGGGAGGTGGAAGGGAGGTTACAGAGGGAGGGAATATATGTATACCTATGGCTGACTAATGTTGATGTATGGTAGACATTGTAGGTAGATTGTAAAGCAATCATCCTCCAAATAAAAATAAATAAATTTTTGAAAAAGACCCCATCTGGTCACAAAAAAACACCCATATACAATATGAATCTCATGCTGTAAAGACATATAAATTTGATGTTAAAAGGTTTCTTTATTAATTAAATGCTTAATTCTATTTCTCATATCCTGTGCAAGCAACAAGCTCTGTATCATTTGCTTGGCATAACTCCTTCCTCCTTCCTTGGTTCATTTGCCAACACCAAATACCTTAAAACTTACAGGAAAATAAGGAGAAAGAGCCTTTTGCCATTGAACATACTGACTTTCATCATTATTTTTGCTAAAAAATGATACCATGGATTGTTCCACGTGACAATGCTGTTTGAACAGGCTATATTGGTGATCTACACTCACCCGAGCACAGGTTAGCTTTTCAACCTTCACCATTTCTGTGATGGTCCTGGTTTTATGAGTAAATTTGTATAGACATTTTTATAACCATCTTCTTACCAGGTATTTCCAGGGACCCTGAGTCACAAAACTACAGAGGGCACTTCCATTCTACATTTTATGTAAATAGAAACTCCTGAAATCACACAGCAGAGCAGCAATATCCATGGTAATCTGTGTGAACAGGGCAGAATCTTTGCTTTCTAAGAAACCAGAAATCCCAGTTTCTCTCTCAATCTTGAGGTCATTATCCTCCAGCAATGAGTCAATCCCTCTTTCCTCTTGAAACAATAGCATCAAACCTCCACCTCTTTCAGGAAATCTGACCTAATCCTTTTGTGGGCAAAAGGATTTTAGAACAAAGCCATGCTCTAAAGGAGGTGTGTGTGTTTAGGGATTGTCCTTAGGAAAAATTCCCCCTACTTGGCTAAAACACCTATTTAAAAAGAAGTGCTATTTATATTACAACTAAGCAAATATAACCCCACAACTCAACAATAGAAAATTTAATCTGCTTTCCTTTTAAGGAGCTGGGGGAAACTCTGCAGAATTATTCTAGTCCATTTTTTTTTAAATCTTTTAAAAAACAATTTAAGACAATTTGACCTTAAGTCAATGATATGGTACAATGATCACATGCATATATATATTTTATATTTAAGAGAAAACCAAGTATTCTAAGGAAAAGTCAAAATAATATGAGAAAATCTAAAATTTCTTTTCACAGGTAGTAACAATGCAGGACAGAGCACTCATTTTAGGCACAAATAGAAAAGAAAAACCATGGGAATCAAAATTATCTGAGAGAGGAGAGTTAATGACTTCATATTTATTGTGATTCTATATGCCTTCAATATCCAGTGCAGAAATATACCTATACACATGTAGTCAATCAACATTTAATGAAGGCACCAAAATATATTGAGTGGGGAAATTTTTGCCAACAAATGATGCAGTGACAAATGCATAAGTGTGTGGGAAATGAGTCTTAACTTCTACCTCTCACCATACACAAAAATGGATTTGGGATGGATTGTAAACTTAAAAGCTAAAACTACAAGGATTAGAGAAAAAAAAATTAAATATATTTATGATAGGAGAGAACAAGAAATTCTTGTATCAAAGGACTCTAACCACAAAACACTAAACTGATGATTTGGTAAGCATAATAATACCCTCCAGGGATATCTGTGTTTTTATCACCAAAATCTGTAAATATGTTGCCATACATGTCAAAAGGTACTTTGCTGATGTGGAAAAAGGTATGGACCTTGAATTGTTCAATCACCAAGTTGTGTCTCACTTTGCCACCCCATGGACTGCAGCAGGCCAGGCTTGTCTGTCATTCACCATCTCCCGGAGTTTGCGCAAACTCATATCCATTGAGTCGGTGATGCCATCCAACCATCCTGTCCTCTGTTGTCCCCTTCTCCTCCTGCCTCCAATCTTTCCTAGCACCAGAGTCTTTTCCAGTGAGTCTCCTCTTCCCATCAGGTGGCCAAAGTATTAGTTTCATCTTCAGCACCAGTCCTGCCAATGAATATTTAGGGTTGATTTCCTTAGGATTGACTGGTTTGATCTGCTAGCTGTCCAAGGGACTCTCAAGAGTCTTCTCCAACACCACAGGTCAAAAGCATCAATTCTTCATTGCTCAACCTTCCTTATGGTCCTACTCTCACACCCATACATGACTACTGGAAAACCCAGTAGTTTGACTAGATGGACCTTTGTTGGCAAAGTGTTGTCTCTGTTTTTTATTATTCTATTTAGGTTTGTCATAGCTTTTCTTCGAAGGAGCAAGCATCTTTTAATTTCCTGGCTGCAGTCACCATCTGCAGTGATTTTGGAATCCAGGAAAATAAAATCTGTCACTGTTTCCCTTTTTTCCCCATCTTTTTGCAATGAGGTGATAGGACCAGAGGCCATGATTTTAGTTTTTTGAATGTTGAGTTCTAAGCCAGCTTTTTCACTGTCTTCTTTCATGCTCATCAAGAGTCTTTTTAGACTTCATCTAATCACATTAATCCTTCAAAATAAAGAAACTTTCGCAGATGGGTCAGAAAGCAGTGAGACATTTGCTATTATTTTCTCCCAATCTGAGGGCTGTCTTTTCACCTTGCTTATAGTTTCCTTTGTTGTGCAAAAGCTTTTAAGTTTAATTAGGTACCATTTGTTTATTTTTGCTTTTACTTCCAATATTCTGGGAGGTGGGTCATAGAGAATCCTGCTGTGATTTATGTTGGAGAGTGTTTTGCCTATGTTCTCCTCTAGGAGTTTTATAGTTTCTGGTCTTACATTTAGATCTTTAATCAATTTTGAGTTTATTTTTGTGTATGGTGTTAGAAAGTGTTCTAGTTTCATTCTTTTACAAGTGGTTGACCAGTTTTCCCAGCACCACTTGTTAAAGAGGTTGTCTTTTTTCCATTGTATATCCTTGCCTCCTTTGTCGAAGATAAGGTGTCCATAGGTTCGTGGCTTTATCTCTGGGCTTTCTATTCTGTTCCATTGATCTATATTTCTGTCTTTGTGCCAGTACCATACTGTCTTGATGACTGTGGCTTTGTAGTATAGTCTAAAGTCAGGCAGGTTGATTCCTCCAGTTCCATTCTTCTTTCTCAAAATAATAGCAAATGAAGCAACAGACAAAGGATTAATCTCAAAAATATACAAGCAACTCCTGAAGCTCAATTCCAGAAAAGTAAATCACCCAATCAAAAAATGGACCAAAGAACTAAACAGACATTTCTCCAAAGAAGACATACAGATGGCTAACAAACACATGAAAAGATGCTCAACATCACTCATCATCAGAGAAATGCAAATCAAAACCACAATGAAGTACCATTACACGCCAGTCAGGATGGCTGCTATCCAAAAGTCTACAAGCAATAAATGCTGGAGAGGGTGTGGAGAAAAGGGAACCCTCTTACACTGTTGGTGGGAATGCAAACTAGTACAGCCGCTATGGAGAACAGTGTGAAGATTTCTTAAAAAACTGGAAATAGAACTGCCATATGACCCAGTAATCCCACTTCTGGGCATACACACCGAGGAAACCAGATCTGAAAGAGACACGTGCACCCCCATGTTCATCGCAGTACTGTTTATAATAGCCAGGACATGGAAGCAACCTAGATGCCCATCAGCAGATGAATGGATAACGAAGCTGTGGTACATATACACCATGGGATATTACTCAGCCATTAAAAAGAATTCATTTGAATCAGTTCTAAAGAGATGGATGAAACTGGAGCCCATTATACAGATTGAAGTAAGCCAGAAATATAAAGAACATTACAGCATACTAACACATATATATGGGGTTTAGAAAGATGGTAATGATAACCCTATATGCAAAACAGAAAAAGAGACACAGATGTACAGAACAGACTTTTAGACTCTGTGGGAGAAGGTGAGGGTGGGATGTTTCGAGAGAACAGCATTGAAACATGTATATTATCTATGGTGAAACAGACCACCAGCCCAGGTTGGATGCATGAGACAAGTGCTTGGGCCTGGTGCACTGGGAAGACCCAGAGGGAGCGGGTAGAGAGTGAGGTGGGAGGTGGGATGGGGATGGGGAATACATGTAAAACCATGGCTGATTCATGTCAATGTATGACAAAACCCACTACAATATTGTAAAGTAATTAGCCTCCAACCAATAAAAATAAATGAAAAAAAAAAAGAAAGCAGTGAGACAGAAGGAGAAGGAGAGATTCAAAGTGTGAAAGGGGCCATTCATCTTTGCTGTGTCTGAAGATGGGAAAAGGAGATATAAGCCAAAGATTGCAAGGAGTCTAAGCTCTGGGAACAACCTATGGTAAGGAGCCAGCAGAAAAGCAAGAATCTCAGTCCTGCAAGTTCAAGGAGTTGAATTCAGAATGAACAAGGAACAGATCCCTCCTGTAGGACCTCCAGCAAGGAATGGAGTCTGCTGATTTTTTGGTTTTAGCTTTGTGAGACCCATTTTAGATCTACAGAATTTTAAGATTGTAGATTTGTGTTTTTAAAGCTGTTTTTCAAGATTTGTGTTTTTAAAGTAGATTTGTGTTTTTTTGGCAATCAGTTATAGCATCAGTTGCAAGTATACTCAGATGAATTATGCTTCACAATTTTAAACTTCTGGTAATCAGAGGTCACCATTAAAAAGATGAAAAGGCAAGTCTCAAACTAGGAGAAAATATTCAAAATACATGTATGTGACAAAGAACTCATATCTGGACTATAGAACAGATTCCTACTAATTAATACCCAAAAGAAAAACAACTCCATTTTTTAAAGTGGCAAGGAATTTAAACACATATTTAATAAAATAACCTAAGCAGAAGACAAAAACCCAAAAATGTTTACTTATCAGAGAAATTAAAATTAAAATCTCATGGCAGTTTCATACTCACAGAATGACTAAAGTGAAGAACACTGACATCACCAAGTGCTGTCAGGGATTTGAAAAAACTGAAACTCTTGTACGTGGCAGATGTGAAAGTAAAAATGTACAACTTTAGAAAACAGTTTGGCATTTTCTTAAAATGTTAAATGTGCTTTTCCCCAGGAAATTCTTTACTCGAAATAAATAAAATATATCAAAAAAAAAAAAGAGAAAAACTTGTACAAGAATGTTCACCACTGCTTTATTTGTAAGTGTCCAGAATTTAAGACAATCCAAATGTCCATCCACAAGAGAAGAGATAAACAGTACCATAGTCATATGCTGCTGCTGCTGCTGCTAAGTCGCGTCAGTCATGTCTGACTCTGTGCGACCCCATAGACGGCAGCCCACCAGGCTCCGCCATCCCTGGGATTCTCCAGGCAAGAACACTGGAGTGGGTTGCCATTTCCTTTTCCACTATAGTCATATAGTGGAACATTATTCAACAGTAGAAATGAATGAATAGTAGTTCAATAAGAACAAACATGGATAAATTTCAAAATATTATATTTCATGAAAGAATCAAGATACAAAAGAGTACAAACTCTATAATTCCACTTATATGAATTTCAAGAATGGCCTACTAAAATGCTAATAGAAATCAGAAGGATTGCCTATGGGAGTGACTGGAAAGCCACATGAGGGAACTTTCTGGGGTGATGGAAAGATTCTACATCTTGTTTGGGGTCGTTACACAGTTGCATTTACTTATTAAAACTTCCTGAATTCTACTCTTGAGATATAGCCTGGGCTTTTCACTGTATGTAATTTTACTTTAATGTTTTCCACCATTCTGGAAAGTTTAATGAGAAGTATGCTGTGTGTATTAGAAGTGCAGTAATTCCAGAAATTTGAAGCTAGAATTGGAGCAAATTGTTGAAAATTATTAATTCAATGAAACTTTGCATTAATAAAATGCTATTTGACTAGAACTGTATCAGTTTCAATAAATGCAATGATAGATACTTTGAACTAGTGCAAGAAACAAAACAAAACAGATAAAGGTTATGCACACATTAGTTTTTAGACATACTTTAGAAGTAATAGTTACCAAACTCAACAATAGGAACTCAGAAATAACTGCTGTTAATATACTTGTTATACATTTTGCAAGGTTTAATCTACACATAGAAATATGTTTATATAAAATCATAGTAAGTGATCATATGTATTTATATGTTTATAACTTTCAGCATGCTGTGAAATTCCATGTTAAAAAATAATAGATATAGAATGGTGATTTAAGTGTTTAAAAATACTTAATGGCTATCTTGTATTTCCTTGTAGGGAAATATCACAATCTTTTAAAAATTCCTTAATCATATATTAAGTTGTCTTTGTTATTATTGTATCACTCACATAAATGACACTAGAATGAATCAAACTATAGACTACTACAATTTTAAAGATTGAGAATAAGCAAAATATATTTTAGTGAAAAGTAATTATTAAGAACATAATAAATTAATTTCGATTGTTAAAGTATCTTGGGTTTAATTGTGTACGTGTGTGTGTGTGTGTGCACTTGGTAGGAAGGGAGTTCTGTAGACTTATGGTAAGTGACTCTTCTTCCTATAGTTTGTATTTGTTTATTTAGTATTAATTAGATCTGTTAAAAATGAATATTCAACAATATTCAATATTCAATAATGAATATTATAAAGCTCCTTACTGGGGAAAAAGATTAATTGCAAAAATATCACACACAACTTCAGATGTTTGTTTGTACAATCAAATACTGGCTTGGCCTTGCAGAAAACAGGAAGCTTTATAAACAGAGTACTACATGCAAAAGTATTTCAGTTACCATTCAGAAGTAGTTAGTAGAGTTGCTTCCTTTCCAGTTAAAGGCAGCTTCCTTTAGTCACTGTCCAGCATCAGTTTCTTGAACCTTTTTGAAGAGCAGAATCAATGGAGAAAATTGTGCTGGTCAGGAGAGAAGGCTTATTAATGTTGGCAAGTATAGGAAGTAATATCCTATGAGTAAAGGCAAGGAAAAATAAATCATAACAAGGAGCTACAGCAGCATATTTGTTACAACTCTATAGAAAATCATTTCTTTAAAAGCCAAAATATTCACTAGAATATTAACAATGGTATATTTTTTCATTATTCACATATATTTCATATCAATGTGATTCTCAGGAGATTTAATCATTTAAAAGATCACCATGCTTCCATTTCTAACTTAGTCAGTTGTCATATTGTCTTGTTACCCTGTTTTATACTAACCCAGGAAATTTTTAAGTAAACAAACAAAAATATATTTCTGAGTTCAATCAAAATGCTCTTAATATATAGCTAGAGTTTTCCTGAGATGATTTTTCTTAGAATTACAGTTAAAATCAATTTTTATCAAGCCAATGCCTACTTATTTTATGATTGAATGCTTTCCATCAATCCATTAGTGTATAAATTGTCCAAAACCACTTAACATGCTAAATATCTTTATCTTTTAATTTCATCAAAACATTTTCTGAATTGCAATCTCTATTTTTTAAAACCATTCAGATCTTATTTGACAATTTCCAAGAATAAATTATAGACCAACACAAACCTAAACATGTCCAAGAGAACAAGCAAAGAAAATAACTGCTAAAAGTGGCAATAAATATTTACAGAAAAAAAAAAAGACAAGCCAATCCTGTTCACAGAATACAAATAAGTTTAAAAATATAACTTTAAATAATCTTTACTGTCAAATATTTCTTATTCTTTACAGCAACTCTAGGATCTTCTCTATGTCATCTTGTTCACATTTCCCATACCATTCCCCTACATCAGATAATCAAGCATAAAGAATCAAATTGACCCCTCAGTATCTAGAATAAGTACAGCTGACTCTTGAAAAAAATATGGGGGTTATGGGTGCATGACTGAAAATCTTGTATCACTGAGAAAAAATAAGGCCATCAATGATTAACTATGCTTAAAATTATTAAAATGGAATAAAAGAGTCTTCATGATCTGGTATGGCTTACCTCTCCAGGATTATTTCTTTAGAAGTTCACACTCCAGCCTCCTACTGAGGTGCTCTCCACACTTGAATTATATTATTTTCTGTCTTTTTTCTCACTGTCTCTCTGGAGAATAACTGCACATATTTCAAGACTCAGTCCCAGAGATTTTTCCTATGCAGTCTTTCTGATGTCTGAGCCAGAATGAATCCCTTCCTACAACATGACCCCTTGTAATATAGACAGATTCTACAATTGAATCTATTGATTTTTGTGAGTGTGTGTGTCTCCTGATCCTTCATGAGAGCATGGGATGAATTGTTTCAGGCCTATCCTATAACTTGAAGAGTACCTGGTGTATTTTTAAAGAGTCCACACATATTTCTCAGTTTTCATTCCAATCCCAAAGAAACGCAATGCCAAAGAATGCTCAAACTACCACACGATTGTACTCATCTCACACGCTAGTAAAGTAATGCTCAAAATTCTCCAAGCCAGCCTTCAACAATACGTGAACCGTGAACTTCCAGATGTTCAAGCTGGATATAGAAAAGGCAGAGGAACCAGAGATCAAATTGCCAACATCCGCTGGATCATCGAAAAAGCAAGAGAGTTCCAGAAAAACATCTATTTCTGCTTTATTGACTATGCCAAAGCCTTTGAATGTGTAGACCACAACAAACTGTGGAAAATTCTTCAAGAGATTGGAATACCAGACCACCTTTCCTGCCTCTTGACAAATCTGTATGCAGGCCAGGATGCAACAGTTAGAACTGGACATGAAAAAAAAAGAACTGGACATGACACAACAGAGTGGTTTCAAATCGGGAAAGGAGTATCTCAAGGCTGTATATTGTCACCCTGCTTATTTAACTTATCTGCAGAGCAAATCATGAGAAACTCTGGGCTGGATGAAGCACAAGCTGGAATCAAGATTGCCAGGAGAAATATCAATAACCTCAGATATGCAGATAACATCACCCTGATGGCAGAAAGCAAAGAACCAAAGAGCTTCTTGATGAAAGTGAAAGAGGAGAGTGAAAATGTTGGCTTAAAGCTCAATATTCAGAAAACTAAGACCATAGCATCTGGTCCCATCACTTCATGGCAAACAGATGGGGAAACAGTGATAGACTTTATTTTGGGGGGCTCCAAAATCACTGCAGATGGTGGCTGCAGCCATGAAATTAAAAGACACTTACTCCTTGGAAAAAAAGTTATGACCAACCTAGACAGCATGTCAAAAAACAGAGACATTACTTTGCCAATAAATGTCAATGTTGTCAAAGCTATGGTTTTTCCAGTAGTCATATATGGATGTGTGAGTTGGACTATAAAGAAAGCTGAGAGCCAAAGAATTGATGCTTTTGAACTGTGATGTTGGAGAAGACTCTTGAACTGCAAGGTGATCAAACCAGTCAATCCTAAAGGAAATCAGTTCTGAATATTCACTGGAAGGACTGATGCTGAAGTTGAAACTCCAATACTTTGGCCACCTGATGTGAATAACTGACTTGTTTGAAAAGACCCTGATGCTGGGAAAGATTGAAGGCAGGAGGAGAAAAGGACAACAGAGGATTAGATGGTTGGATGGCATCACCAACTCAGTGGGCATGAGTTTGAGTAAACTCTGGGAGTTGGTGATGGACAGGGAGACCTGGTGTGCTGCAGCCCATGGGGTTGCAAAGAGTCAGACATGAGTGAGTGACTGAACTGAACTGAACTGACACATATTTAAAAAAGAAATAAATGATTTTGCCATTTTAGATTTTAAGAAAAATGCCATTTTCTAATCAAACTGAATTCTCACCCAATTCTTTGAACTCTTCCTGCTCAATAGGGAGCCAAGAGACCCAGACCTGAACCAGATTCTACAAGATATATGCATGGGATGGGATGGGATGAACCCATCCATGGGCTGGAGATTGCAGCATGCATGCTCAGTTGCTAAGTTGTGTACCACTCTTTGTTATCCCACGGACTGTAGCCCACCAGGCTCCTCAGTCCATGGGCTTTCCCAGGCTGGAATACTGGAGTGGGTTGCCATTTCCTCCTCCAGGTATCTTCCCAACCCAGGGATCGAATCTGCGTCTAGCTGCATCTCCTGCATCTTCAGCATTGGCAAGTGGATTCTTTACTGCTAAACTGCCAGGGAAGCTCGGAGAGTATGGTAGAGAGGGTCTAAAAGAATATTTAAGAACAAGGCAGGGCATGTGACTGCTGAATCAATCAGCAGAGACAGAATGGAGATACAAAATAAGTGGTGGAACAGACCCCAGAACAGCAGCTGTGAATGCAGAATGGCAGCTACCAGTCAAATCCGGTTGTTCTAAGCAGGAACACTCTGTTCCATATGACTTTGACACAGCAAAGTGGCTTTGACAATGGTGAGATTGAAACTATCATGTACTCTTTAAAAGCATGCGTGGCAATTACACACGAAGGGCTTGTAAAGTGGAATTATCCAAGATGTCACAAGTAGAAAGAGGCAGAGCTGGAAGTTGAAGTAAAATGTGGGATATCAAGCCTGTGATTTTCCTCACACTTGCTATTAATGCCTGGTTCAAGGACAGAGCCTCATGTACACCTCGTATTGAAAGCAACAGGGAGGGTCAAGGAATAGGTGAAGATTTAGGAAAGTATTGTTTCATACAACTAAAGAGACAAGGACATCCCAAATATGATAAGACAAATGTCAAGTGGTATAAAGAAGACAAACATGTTATTGGATTACAATTTTAGCAGAGAGATGAATGATAGGAAATTTGTTCCTCACATTCACCTGAAAGTGTTATAATTCACCAGGTGGAAGCATTCAAAAACTCAAGTTGAAAAATGCATTTTTGTCCTTAATTGATACACAACACTAAAGGAAACTTGGTGACAAGTATCTTTCTTTCTCAAGGTTCCATTAACATCCTTTGTGTCTTGGATAAGGACCTATTCATTCCTTGTATTTCCCTTTACCCCTTGAGTCATAACTCTGCTTCCCTGTCAGGAACAACGATGCCAGTGACTTGATGGGTTTTTACTGTGGTGCTTCCTTTGGTTAAAGTATGTTGTCCTCATGTGATCCTTACCTACAGAATTTGGCCTATATCAAAGTCAAGAAAAGGTTCCTGTGAGAATCGTGACCTGCCATATACAGTTCATTTCTCTCAATGTTCAAAGGTTATGTACTGAGTTGTTGTTGTCGTTCAGTTGCTCAGTCGTGTCTGATTTTGTGACCCTGTAGACTGCAGCCCACCAGATTTCCCTGTCCTTCACTAGCTCCCAGAGTTTGCTCAAACTCACGTTCATTGAGTCGATGATGCCATCCAACTATCTCATCCTCTGTCGTCCTCTTCTCCTCCTGCCCTCAATCTTTCTCAGCATCATTATGTTATCCAATGAGTCAGATCTTAGCATAAGGTGGCCAAAGTACTGGAGCTTCAGCAGCAGTCCTTCCAATGAATATTCAGAGTTGATTGCCTTTAGAAGTGACTGATTTGATCTTCTGGCTGTCCAGGGGACTCTCAAGAGTCTTATCCAGCACCACAGTTTGAAAGCATAAATACTTTGGCACTCAGCCTTCTTTATGGTTCAGCTCTCACATCTGTATATGACTACTGGAAAAACCATAGTTTTGACTATCTGGACCTTTGTCAGCAAAGCGATGTCTCTGATTTTTAATGTGCTGCCTAGGTTTGTCATACTTTTTCTTCCAAGGAGCATCTTTTAATTTCATGGCTGCAGAACCATTTTCTGATTATATTTGGATTCTTATTTGGATTCTTAAAATCTTGTTTCTTGGATACTACCTATGCCACTCTTAAGACATAGAGGGCTATAGTATATCTTTAGAGTGGCATGTTTTTTTTCTGTAGGTGATCACTTTCTGTGTATGTGTTAGCGGCATACCAACATCAGTTCAGTTCAGTCACTCAGTTGTGTCCAGTGAATTGAGATCCCATGGACTGCAGCACACCAGGCTTCCCTGTCCATCACCAATTCCCAGAGCTTGCTCAAACTCATATCCATCGAGTCAGTGATGTCATCCAACCATCTCATCCTCTGTCGTCCCCTTCTCCTCCTGCCTTCAATCTTTCCCAGCATCATGGTCTTTTCCAGTGAGTCAGTTCTTCGGATTAGGTGGCCAAAGTATTGGAGCTTCAGCTTCAGCATCAGTCCTTCCAATGAATATTCAGGACTGATTTCTTTTAGGATTGACTGGTTGATCTCCTTGCAGTCCAAGGGACTCTCAAGAGTCTTCATCAGTACCACAGTTCAAAAGTAAAAATTCTTTGGCTCTGTTTTCTTTATAGTCCAACTGGTTACCTGTGTCCTGAAGATCTTTTTTGCATAGTTCTTCTGTGTATTCTTGCCACCTCTTCTTAAGATCTTCTGCTTCTGCTAGGTCCATACCATTTCTGTCCTTTATTGAGCCCTTCTTTGCATGAAATGTTCCCTTGGTGTCTCGTGTCTCTAATTTTCTTGAAGAGATCTCTAGTCTTTTCCATTCTATTTTTTCCCTCTATTTCTTTGCATTGATCACTGAGGAAGGCTTTCTTATCTCTCCTTGCTATTCTTTGGAACTCTGCATTCAAATGGGTATATCTTTTCTTTAGCCTTTCACTTCTCTTCTTTTCTCAGCTATTTGTAAGACCTCCTCAGACAACCTTTTGTCTTTTTGCATTTCTTCTTATTGGGGATGGTTTGATCACTGCTTCCAGTACAATGTTACAAACCTCCGTCCATAGTTTTTCAGACACTATCAGATCTAATCCCTTGAATTTATTTGTCAGTTCCACTGTATAATTGTAAGGGATTTTATTTAGGTCATACCTGAATGGTCTAGTGCTTTTCCCTACTTTCTTCAATTTAAATCTGAATTTGGTGATAAGATGTTCATTATCTGAGCCACAGTCAACTCCCAGTCTTGTTTTTGCTGACTGTATAGTTTCTCCATCTTCAAAGAATATCAATCTGATTTAGATATTGACCATCTGGTGATGTCCATGTGTAGAGCCATCTTTTGTGTTGTTGGAAGAGGGTGTTTGCTATGATCAGTGTATTCTCTTGACAAAACTCTGTTAGCCTTTGCCCTGCTTTATTCTGTACCTCAAGGCCAAACTTGCCTTATTTTGTACCCAAAGGCCAAACTTCGACACCCAAACTCCAGGTTTCTCTTGTCTTCCTACTTTTGCATTCCAGTCCCCTATGATGAAAAGGTCATCTTTTTTTGGTGTTAGTTTTAGAAGGTCTAACAGGTACTTATTCTTGCAGGTCCTCATAGAACCATTCAGCTTCAGCTTCTTTGACATTAGTGGTTGGGGCATAGACTTGGATTACTCTGATATTGAATGATTTGCCTTGGAAACAAACTGAAATCATTCTGTTGTTTTTGATATTGCACCCAAGTTCTGCATTTTGGACTCTTTTGTTGACCATGAGGGCTATTCCGTTTCTTCTAAGAAATCCTTGCCCACAGTAGTAGATAGAATGGTCACCTGAATTAAATTCACCCATTCCAGTCCACTTTAGTTCACTGATTCCTAAAATGTTGATGTTCCCTCTTGCCATCTCCTGTTTGACCACTTCCAATTGACCTTCATTCATGGACCTAACTTTCCAGGTTCCTATGCAATATTATTATTTATAGCATTGGACTTTACTTCCATCTCCAGTTACATCCACAACTGGGCATTGTTTTCGCTTTGATTCAGATTCTTCATTCTTTCTGGAGTTATTTCTCCACTCTTCTCCAGTAGAATATTGGGCATCTACCAACCTGCAGAGTTCATCTTTTAGTGTTATATCTTTTATCTTTTCATACCGTTCATGGGATTCAAGGCAAGAATACTGAAGTGGTTTGCCATTCCCTTCTCCCATGGACCATATTTTGTCTGAACTCTTCACCATGACCCGTCCATCTTGGGTGGCCCTATATGGTATAACTCATAGTCTCATTGAGTTAGATAAGGCTGTGGTTCATGTGATCCATTTGGTTAGTTTTTTGTGATTGTGGTTTTCATTCTGTCTGCCCTCTGATGGAGAAGTGTAAGAGGCTTATGTTAGCTTCCTGATGGGAGAGACTGACGGAGGGAGAAACTGGGTCTTGTTCTGATGGGTGGGGCCTTGCTCAGTAAACCTTTAATCCAATTTTTTGTTGATAGGCTGGGCTGTGTTCCCTCCCTGTTGCTTGGTCTGAGGCCAAACTATGGTAGGGGTAAAGATGGGTGATGGAGACCGCCTTCCAAAGGAATTATGCACGCACTGTTGTATTCAGTGCCCCTGACCCTGCAGCAGGCCACTGGTGACCCATGCCTCTGCCAAAGACTCCTGGACACTCACAGGCAAGTCTGGCTCATACCAACATAACTGATTCTATATTTACTACCATCTTCTAGACTTCCCTGGTGGCTCAGATGGTAAAGCCTCTGCCTAAAATGTGGGACACCTGGGTTCCATCCCTGGATGGGGAAGATCCTCTGGAGAAGGAAATGGCGACCCACTCCAGTACTCTTGCCTGGAGAATCCCAAGGATGGAGGAGACTGGTAGGCTAGAGTCCATGGGGTTGCAAAGAGTTGGACATGACTAAGTCACTTTACTTCACTTCACTTCTAGAGCTTGTGGAATAGAGATTCTCTCTACTGTGTCAAATGGGGGGTTAGTTAGCCATCTTTTGCTCTGTCTTGGATTAAAATATCAGAAACAACCCAGTATCAGTTCTGGTGATACCTTGGCCACTTTAGAAGCTATCCTCCCAGTCCTTTCAACCATTACATTGACTCAACCACTTTCGGCTTAAAAGCAGTTTTCCAAGATTGAATAATATAAAATAATTGCTATTTTACTGCATTTGACCCATAAAAAGGACATTTCATATATTTCAGCAGAATACTACTTCTGCAGCTGACAGCTTCCTGTTCTCTCCTCTGCTTCATCATTTCTCTTTACTTATTATTCTTGGTGCCTTCCAGCTTCTAGTTCCTTATACAGTCTGCTTGTTGATTTCCCTGTGTCCGGGGGCTTGTGTGAATCAAAACCATTTGTCTCTATTTGTTAACTGGTGATATATCTTGTAATAGTTGCTCTGATTGGCTTGACCGACCTTCACTCAGAACAGAGCATGCTCTTTGGGTAAATGTCTCACGCTGGACCCTTCTGTATTCCCTAGCATTCCCTGTCCAGCCTGCAGTTGACTATATCTGAGACTGATGCCATACCTACTTACATGATACAAAATTTGATTATTAATAAAGCATAAGTATGCATGAAGGGGGTTGTTGGAAGTAGTAGGCATCAGAGTCAATACAGTCCCCCCCACCTTTTTTCTCTTTTTATAGTTAAAAAAAATATATACACTCATTTCCCAAGCACTCAAAGCCACATTTCTCCAGAGGCAGTCATGTTACTTTGATTCTTTTTTCCCCTTCTATGAATCAATGGGGTACATATTCAAATGACCCCACTAAAAACACATGAAGTAAAGAACCCCTGACAATCTACTAGACAATAGACTCAATTATGGTTCATCTCTACCCTCACAAATATCACCTATTTTGAAGATGACATATGTTTCCCTGTCATGATCTTCTTCCCAGAATGGGGTTTCCTTATATTTAAATTCCATCCTAACCAGTCTTCATATATTTAAGTTCAATAACACATACATAAATAATCTTTTGAAAACTGTACCCAGACTGAACAGTGTAGAATGACCCTCAGCTTTTCTTTGCTTTAATACAAACAATAGGTCAAGTTTTCTCCCACTTAGGCATGTCTAAGTGAGTTTAGCACTCTTCCTCATTTTATTGGTTGGCAGGCTGAGGCACCCAAGGTCAAGACCCTGTCTTTCCAAAGTATGATGGAACCTGAGGTCTGGCTTCTTCCTCCCTCCCTTCCAGACTGCTTCATTTTTTATCCCAGTGAGACCAGATGGGCTTTCTTATATCCTATACACAGTACTAAGTCTGGATTCAGATTTTCAAGATGAATCCAAGTTTAACCTCTCAGTCTCATGGAATCATTCCAAGGGAAAAATTTTCCAACCCCTCTTGAGCATTTAAAATACCTAAATGATTGCATTAACAATGATTACTCCATCAAACTTCCTGCTAGCCTCATATCTATATCTGGTGGATATTGATTTAGCACATACAGGGATAGAATTGTGGCTGAATTCAACTCATTCTTAGTGAAAATAAGAACACTCAATCAGAAGATATATTTTACATAAGAAACATACAGGAGCAATTGCAGGAAAACAGGACAAAAGATTTTCTCAACTATGCTTCATTTTTCTCAATTAAGAAATAAAAATCTTAGTACTTTTTTATTCATCCCTAAACAAAAGTGAATAGATCTCATACTTTTTCTTCCTCAACTCTGGACGCAGAGTATCTGATCTGTGTGACATACTGTAACTAAGTAGTTTCCTGAAATTGTCTTTGAAGGATAGCAAGTTGCATACATTTTCAAATGCTAACTGAAGCTTGACCCTCTTTTGGTTCACTGTTTACATACCTGAAGGTTGGAATCAGAACTCATTCTGTAGGTGAGAAACATCAAAATATTAAGTGTCCATCAGCGGTGTTCAGGTAAGGAAATGGAGCACTGCCTCTGAAATACAGACTTTCTGTCTCCCTGCTTTTTTTTTCTCCATATAACTTCATCGACATGGACCTTGAATGAGACCTCATGGACATCTTTATTTAGGGCCCACACGAGGTGAAAATTCACTTATTTCATGCCCAAACTGCCGAGTTTGAGCCAATTCCAAGTACATCTAAAAGGAAAACATCATCTTTATTTAGCATCTTGAAGGTCTCTGTTACAAATTTTGAATGTCCTTCTCTCATATTTGAGCTGAAGGAAGGCATCATCTGTGGTTATTTCAGTTACTTATGTTGACAATTTAAACATGCTAATAGTTCCTGGAAGACATGGATTTTAGACTTTATTTCCAATTATGGATTGAAAGACATTGCTCCTTAATAAATTAATTTAATAAATCAGAAACTAGGTAGTAGGTGTGTCTGAAGACAGAGGCCTTCCTGCCAAAGCATTGAGCTGGCTGGGCTCTATGCTCTCCAGAATGACAGAACCCCTTCAGTTTTGGATTGACACACCTTCATTAAAAATAAATTAGTGTTCCCATCTGGTCTGACTCATTTGATGGGAACAAAAAGTTCTTCTAAAAGTACAAATAGACAAGAGGAAAGGATTGAAAATGAAGGGAAGCATGGGACTTGTGCAATTTTCTTAGGCGTAAGGATGACAAATATAATTTTGATGTATAATTAAAATATTCTGAGCAGAATATCAGCAAGCCCACTTATATGTAAAGATATTTATTGACCTGGATTACCACACAGATAACTGAATTTTCAGTTCTTTAACAATTTCTTCTTAATCAATTTCCAAAACTAGATTCTATTTAACTTTCAAGTGTTAGATTATTAAGAGTTGGAAATATAGGTGTTCTGAGCCCATTCTGATTTACTTTTATGAAAGCAGTGGTGACATTCATAAATAACCTGATTAAAATGTAAGTTCCTTTAGCAGGGGTGCTTGATACAAGTGGTTCTGAACTTCTTCCAACTTCTAAGCCCTCTGTAAGTTGCAGGTTGCAATCAATAGTCAGGGAAGAGAAGGGCCATGTAAAAGAAAAAAATGTATATATGTATGTGTGTGTGTGTGTGTGTATATATATATTTATGTATATGCGAAGTGCTCAATCACCGTGGGACACTCAACATACTGTAAATCAAGTTTATTTATTACACTCCTTTTGGCAAAGCAAAGATCTTGATTTATTTTTTTTCTTTTTGGTCAGGCATTCAAAGTTCTCTTTTACTCCTGAAGTTCTTAAATTGCTTTCTACTCCCATCTTAATCTCTTCAGCTTTTATAGGCTGATAAAATAAACTTGTCTTGGCAGAATTAATATAAATTATTTTTCTTTTTGAAGTGTTTCATGCAGAAATTAAATTTTTAAAAATACATATAAACACAGAGCATTAAATTGACACAGAAATATAACATATTTAGCTTAGTACATCAAACTACCTTGATTATCATGGGCAATCTTAAACTGGCATTTAAAGTAAAATTTCCATTGAGTCAATGTTTTTAATTCTCCCTGTCATCATACTTCAAGGGATAAAGTTCATGAATGATAAGCCAAAGAGATTTGCCAATTCTAACAATGTATTTTTCTTCTTTTATTGATGAACTGGAAAAGAATCGTTCACTTAAATCACTTAGTTTTTGGAAACCTGATAATATCTTTCTCAGAGAAAGACTATATGGAAGAACCACAAAGATATGTGTGACAGGAAGTGAGGGTGTGCTATCAAGAAACAAAACAGTGGAAAATAAAGAAAATTAGCTTTCAAATGTAATTTTAACCAAATCATTGATTTTTTTTTTACCTTGTTCTGAATTTGGAAACTAGACTTAAACTTGGTTTGAATTAGCACTGATTCTTGGGTGGTTGGAGAGTAAGTTTAAGATGTCTAACAATTTTTCACTCTGAGGATCAAGCATTTTATCACATGAAATAAGAGCCAAGTTATAATCTATAAAGAAAATAGTTTTGTTTAATTTTGGCTTCAGGCTTTCTTCACTATAGAGAGCCAGTGTTTCTTTCCAAGTTTCTTACAGGAGACAGCGGTCTTAAAGTTTTATAGCATACATGTCTATATGTATAGTTTAGAATCCACAAAAACATGACTGTTGGTTTTAAGTCAGGGTTCCTGAAATGGACTCAGAAGAAGAATGTGTTTACAGATGTTTGGCTGGCTACTTAGTCAGGATCTTGTAGAGGTAATACTTTAATTGAAATCACCATTAAGGTCTAGTTTTCTACTTAAGACATTGTTAGAAACTCAATATTGTAAACACAGTCTGAGATAATCATTCTCTCAAGAATCAGTTCATGTAAGTCCACTTCATAAGAGACTTATGGACTGTGTTTAGTCTCCTCCTCTGTGTTCTAAGCAACTTGCATATCTTCCAGCCAAGTATAATCCCCCTCACATCCTTTAAACTAGATCCTTCCTATGTCTGAAATGTTCTGTCATCAGGTCTCTGCTTCATTGGCTTTCAGCAGAAACATCAAATGCCTCAGAGAAGCCCTCTTGGACTACACTGTCCAGGGTAATTTCTGTCTGGATTTCTCTGTTCTAACTTACTTTACCTTTACACATAGTTCTTGAAGGGTTGAAGGGTTAATCCTTCAGCCATGTCTGACACTTTGTGACCCCATGGACTGTGCCCACCAGGCTCCTCTGCCCATGGGGTTCTCCAGGTAAGAATATTGGAATGGGTAGTCATTCCCTTTCCAGGGGACCTACCCAACCCAGGGATGGTGCTACCTAAAGTACTATTATTCATTTAATTTTCTACCAATTTACCCTTTCCTCCCACAAGTCCATGGGTCCCATGAGGAGAGTCTTTGTCTTTTTTTTGCTACTGTCTCAGCACCAAGACCAGCAAAAAGCTGGTTCTTAGCATATTTTACGGGGAGGAGAAATAGGGCAGCAGCAATGGCATAACCTTTGAATTTCCCTGATCAATGCATAGAACAACATGGCAACTAAGATAGCTAAACCTTAACACACACACACACCAAATAGCACACATAGGTTAAAAGGTGATCCCCCTGCAAACTTCAAAATTTAAGCAGCCATATGCGGCCACAGATGTGTGATGTACCAACAACTATTGGGGGAAAAAAAAAAAAAAAGCAGAGGGAAGGAAAAAAGACTTCTGCAGTCCTAAAAGCCAGAGAACCCAGAAATTGCCAACAGATACTTGGTTGCATAAGGGAAGACTGCTCACTCTGTGTGCAAAGTCTGGTGGGCCAACGGGAGACTAGCATCCCAAACCAGGAGTGGGTACTGTAGGCCCTGGTGTGAAGGTATAAGAACACCTCAGGAAAGCTAGGTTGTTCTGAGCCAAATGAAGACCAGAAAATAATTAAAGTCCCTATGGTGGTCAATTTTATGTGTACTTGGCTTGGGCTTTGGGGTGCCCAGATATTTGGTCAACTATCATTCTGAATGTTTCTGTGAGGGTGTTTTTGGATCAGAGTAACATCTAATCAGTAGACTGAGCAAAGCAAATTGTTCTTCCTTATGGACGTGGGCTTCATTTGAACATTCAATGGCCAGAATAGAACAAAAACTGACCTTTCTCTGAAGACCTGGATGTTCCTCCTGCTCAACTGTCTTCAATCTGGGACATCAACTTTTTCTTACTTTTGGACTTGAACTGAAGCAATGCCTCTTCCTGGGTCTCCAGTCTGCCAGCCTTCAGACTAGAACTACACCATTGACTTTGTTGGGTCATTGGCTGGCCAGTTCACTCTAAAGATCTGGGGACTAGTCAGCTTCCATGATAGTGTGAGCCAAATATTTATAATAAATATATTAAGTAGATAGATAGATAGATCTCTTATTAATTCTATTTATCTGGGAAAATCCTTACTGATACAGTCTTTTTCAGAACAGAGTTTCACTGAGGAGAAACTGCTAGGAATAAAAATCCAAATTGAGCTTTAAGAGGCACTAAAGACAAGAGAAGGAGATGAAAGAAGGGAATAATAAAAGTAAAATTCAGAGAAGTAGATCTAACCAATGGAAAAGACAACCTACGTTCCATACAACTCACTGCTGGAAAAGCTATTCCCGCCTATTCCCTTTCCCTGGAACACACACACAGACACACACACACACAGACACACACACACAAATCTTAGATATAAGTAACATAGGGTTAAAATTTATATTGCACATGAAGCTGTTGTAATAACAAGTGCTATTATAATTTTTTAATTGTTTTCACAGAAAAAGAAAGCTGGTAAGAAAAAAACATACCTGCAAATCAGAGGAAAACTATAATCTCAAGTTAAGAGGGGCTAAAAGATATTTAAGATGATTATATAAGATATGAAAGAATACCATACATCAGAAACAGAAAAATTAGGAATGAGACACTTGGACTAAATATAGATTTGAAAATGGGCTCATAGATCTCAGGGAAAAGTTGAAAAGAAAAAACCCTGTTCTGGAGTTCTGAAAAAAACATTTCAGAAATGAAAACTCAACTAGAGTAAGTATTAACAGTAAATACATACCATGAAAAATATTATAAGGATGAAAAGAAGAAGAAAAAAAAGGAGACAGATGAGAAGGGAGTAGGAGGAGGGTGAGGAAGAGATCAATTTTAAAAATATACTCACAGCATAGCAATTTCCAAAAAGAAGATGTAAGTTCAGAACAAATATAAAAATACCATTTTTTAAAAATGACTTGAAATGGACCAATTCCTTGATATATCAAGTACAAAATCAAAGTCAAGAAGAAATAATATGAGCATCTTTATATTTATTAAAGACATTAAATTTGTAGTTAAAAGCTTCCCGTAAGAAAATATGTTAAATTGTAGCAAACATTTAAGCAATCATTACTACCAATTCGATAGAAAGTCTTCTAGAAATGTCAAAAGGAGGAAACTCTTTCTAACTCATTTAGTGTTATCAGGATTACTCAGAAGCACAAACCATACAAAGATAGTATGCAAGAAAAGAGAACTATAGATCAACATCCCTCATGAACAAAGATGCAAAAATTCTAAACAAATTAAATCCAAAAATCCTTTAAAAGGATAAGCGTTTATTCCAGGAAGACAGAGTGCTCTTTAGCATTTGAAAAATCAATAAATGTAATTCACCATAATGACAAAGTAAGGAAAACTATACAATACATACAATATATACAATAGATACAGAACAAACATTTGACAAACCTAACATATATTTTTGATCAAATTCTCAGCAAATTATGGACAAAAGAAAATTTTCTCAGATAAAAGAAATTTTCTTCAGCCTGATAAAACTGATAAAAGGCAACTGTGAAAGACCCAGAGCTATCTCATACCTCATGATGAGAAAAAGAACTTTTTTTCTCCTAAGAGCAACAAAGGCAAGCATATCTGCTCTGACCATTTATATGCAACATGGTCCAAGAGATTAAAAAAAAAAACAGAAAAATGAAAAGTATCTATATTTTTTAAAAAAAGAAATATTTATATTCATAGACAACATGCTCATCTATGTACATTGTCTGAAGCAATCTACAAAAAGACTACTAGAACTACTAAGAAAATATTTCTAGATCGTAGAATTTAAAAATATATGTATATAAATATCAAGTGTATCTCTACATCACAACTAACAACCAGTAATTGAAATAAATAGAACAATGTCATTTTCAATTACATAAAAAACATAAAGTCCTTAGAGTAAAATCTGGCAAAAGAAGTACATATTAAATACATTGAAAACTTCAGAACATTGAGAAAAAATTAAGAAAGCAAAATAAATGGAGAGAAATACTTTGTTATGAGTTGGAAAATTCATGTTGTTAAAATGTAAATTCTTCCCTAACTGATTTGTGGATTCAAAGCAATTGCAATCAAAATCCAAGTTCTTTTGTACTAATTGATATACTGTTCATAAAATTCATTTGGAAATCCAAAGGACCTAGAATAGCTAAAGTAATTAAAAAAAAAAAAAGGAAAGCCAAAAGTAATCAAGACAGTATAGTTCTGGCATAAATATAGATAAATAGATCAATAAAAAGCACAGAAATATATTTTGAAATATATGAACACCTGACTTTTGACAGTGGTGCAAAGGCAATTCAGTGGAGAAAAGAGAGCATTTTTAACAAATAATGCTAGAAAAATGGATAATTTCCTTCATTTCCCATGAAGGAAAATGAACTATGAACTCAAGACATAGATCTAAATATGAAATTAAAAATACTAAAAGCATAAAATCAAGAAAAAACAGGTGATAAAATTTTTATGACCTAGGTTTGGGCAAAATTTCTTAATTATGATGCTAAAAAACACATGCCACAAAAAATTGGTACATTGCACTTCATCAAAATTAAAAGTTTCTGCTGTTTAAACTACAGTATTACCAAAAAAAAAAAAATGAGGCACAGAAGAACAATTTTGTGAAGCATAGGTCTTTATTAATAAAGGATGTGCATCCAGAATATATACAAGTTCTCAGACTCCATAATCAAAAAGCAAAGGACCCAAGAAAAAATAGTCTGACAATTTGAATAGACACTTTGAAAAAGAAGACATACAGATGGCAAGTAAGCTCAGGGGAAGATATTCGGCAATAGCCCCAAACTGTACACAACTCAAATGCCTATCAAAAGATAACAGATAAATGCACAGTGGCATATGTATATGGTGAATGACTCAGAAATAAATAACAATGAACTATTACCAATTATTATGCCACCACGTGGGGAAGTCTCAAAATAATTATAATAAGAATAAAATAATTATACTCTCAAAGATGTCTGGAGATTGGGCGTCAGAAGGGTAAGAGGCTCCCTGGTGGGCCAGTGGTTAAGACTCTGCACTTACACTGCAAAGGGCGTGAGCTCCATCCCTGGTTAGGTAATGAAGATCTCGCATTCCTTTCCGTGTGGCCAAAATAATTATTTTTAAAAAGGAAGAAACGTTAAAGTTAACAGATATATTCACCCCTGACTGCATTCTTGCTAACTCTTCTTTTATCTGTTTGCACAGTTGCAGAGAGTGAAACATTTTGTTTGAATTTACATTATTTAATAGCGCCTGTATTCAACAACAAGCTCATAAAATTCCTGGAAATTGAACAATCAGCACTTGAAAGCTGCCTTTGGACCAGCTTCAGCACACCACCCTAACTGACCCTCTAAAAAGAACTAGGCCCAGATGGTTTCATAGTATAATTCTAACAAAACTTCAAAGGCCCCAATATTACATAACATTTTCCAAAGCATAGAAAATAAAGGAAAACTCTCTAATTTTTTTTTTTTACAAAGCAAATGTAACATTTGTAAATATATAAATTGATAAGAGCAGTACAAAAACTATTAAAAACCAATTCTATTTGTGAGTATCAATGCAACATTACTAAATAAAATAATAGTAAACAGAATCCAACAATACAGGAACAAAATAATAAATTAGACATTTAAAGTATTCACAATTAGTTCAGTATTAGGAAGTCTATGCATATAATACACAATGATAATCAATCTAAGAAGACAAATTACAAGTATGTCTTCATAGATGCAGAAAAATACTTGGCCCCAATTCAATACTCATTGCTAATAAAAACTCTCCAGAAAATAGAAACTGTTCAATGTCCTGGCAAGGTAGATAAAACATAACCATAAAAGATGAGAGATGAATGGGGAGAATGTTTCAAAACATAGAATAATCTTGCTACTATCCTCTAGGATTCAAGGCTTTAGTGTAAAAGAAATATGCAAATAACATCAAAAAAGTAAAAATTCTGAATCTAAAGTGGAAATAGAAGTATAAAGTCAAGATATGTTTTCTCTTAAATACCTATTTCTTAGTTTGAAGACTGAAAATATCTAGACTAAACTTAGAGTAATAAGCACCCCAAGGGCCTAGATTTGGGAGTCTCAGCATCACTCCCTACTGAAGATAACAATGTCTTTTAGATAAATTATGGATTCTAGATTTAAAGGAGAAAACATACAAGATAAGTATGGAATATCTTGTCATAGCAGAAAATAAGGACTCTGAGGCTAGTTTAAAAAAGGTCGAATGAACAAGGGAACAAAGTTGGGACTGTTAGAACATTAATAAGGACACGAGAACATGTCAAATACATTTATTTCCATGAATTCACAATGATACAAAACAAACAGATGATTTGATGAATGTTAACAAGAGAAATAATAATAATAATTTCATTATTATTTTAAAAATGAAGTAAAATTTGGTTTTACAAGTTAATCGAGGGAGAAGGAAACATCAGATGCAATTATGCATTTATTATATCTTTTATTTTTGTATCATCTGAATCTCAGAGTAATTAAATAGTTGATGAAGGATGTTTCTATTTTATAAAAGTTTTCCAGTTACTCATTACAAAAAGGAATAATAAAATTAGAATATCTTAATAACACTTTAGTCTATAATTAAAATTTGCTGAAAGAGGATAACTTAAGAGTTCTCAAATAAATATGCAAATTGTAAATATGAGAAGTGATGGATATGTTTATTAACATGATGGGGAGAATTCTTTCACAATTTATATCAAATCATCATGTTATACATTTTAAACATCTTATAATTTTATTTGTTAATTACACCTCAGTAAAACTGAGAAAAGAAAGAAATTCAGTTTTCAAACCTTTTGCAAATCTTAATGAATTTATGAAAGGATAATGATAAATGACTGCAAATATCACAGAGAGAGAGAAATCCAGATACCTTGTATCCTAATGATGAATGTGCAAATCAAACCCAAAAACAAACAAACAAAAAAAACACCACACAACAAAGAAACAAAAACTGAATTTGCATTGGATTAAGTCTTTCACATCAGTCTGAATACCATTGAGAGAAACCATATAGTGATTTGGGTAGGAAATATTTAACATAAAGAATTATTGGCTATACCTAAAGACTGCTGTGATGAGAGATTAGAGACAGAAACGCCTAAATGTACAAGTAGCAGAGACAAGGGAGAAGCTGCTTCCTCTGGGGGTTCAAACAGAAAACTCAAAAAGGAACAAATCTGGAAAAGACTTCCCATCAGTGGTGAGATCTAAATCTCATTGGAGAGAGTGTGTCCAGGCACACTGCACGTCTGAGTCACTAAGGTCCTCCACGTTGAGGACCTGGCTGAGAATCTTTCTTATGGGATCTTGGAGGATGTTGTCAAAGAGGAGACTCAGTCAGGGGAACTCACTGGGAAACCACTCTCTGGGGTGATTGAGAAACTGTCCAAGGGGAGGGGCTGTGTCCCAGAACTTACTGCAAAACTGCCCAGAGGGTGCCAGCGAGGTCACTGCTACTAGCCACCACCATGCATTGCAGAAGACGGCCAAAGATCACCCTAGGACCAGGAGGCAGAGCTCCTTTCTCTTTTAGGATCCCTTTGGCACCTGCTATTGATAAAGCTCGACATCATGCTCACTTGCCAAAGAAAATATGTTTCAGGATCAAAAGTCAGGCAATGAAGTTGGACTGGGAAGTGAGGGGCAATAGACTAATAACTGGCAAACTTCTAGTTCTAACTACTCATACCCTGAAATACAGGGGATACAGGGATGTTTTAGTTGGCTTGGGTTGCATTAACAGAATACCACAGACCAGGTGGCCAAAACAACTGATACTTGTTTTCCCAGGTTCTGGAGACCGGAAGTTCAAGGTCAAGGTGTCATCAGGGTTGGTGTCTCCTGAAGCTCTTCCTCACTTAAAGACGGCCGCCTCCTCCCTGTGTCTGCACTGACCTTTTATCTGTGTATGAAATGAGACAGAAGTTCTCTGGTATCTTTCCCTCTTTTTTTTTTTTGTGTGGTTATTTTATTTTTTTAACATTAAAAATTATTTAATTAGGATCAATAAACTATCAGTACATTTTTTTCTAGGTTTGGACATAGATTTAAAAAAATAAGAAAAATCAATAAAATAATAATCCACCATCAGTGCATAAAAGAAAAAAATATTTTAACTAGAAATAGCAAGAGTAATTTCAAAATGAAAACTAAGCAGAGAATAAAGGACAGGATGGTTAAATAAACTCATCTCTAAGGATAACTCACTCTATTATTTTAGTGTTTGTTTCATCACAGATCAATGATGTACCAGCATGCCCACTGCACTTTAGGGAGACAGCTATAAAAAGTGGCTTTGCATCAGTTAACATGGAGATGATATGAATAACTATTAATTTTCATTTTTGTTTTGTCTCTTCTTCTTACAAAGACTCAGTCCTGTCAGATTAAGGCCCTAATCTTAAAGCTCCCCTTTTTAGGTCCTGTCTCCAAATGCAGTCATCTTGGAGGTTAGGGTTTTAACATATGAATTTCAAGAGTATCACCATTCAGTCTGTAACAAGGGACAAAGGCGATGACATGCTCATCTCATGGGGGTACAATCAGAAAAACTGAAACAAAAAACAGAGGGAAATCTATTGATTGAAAAGCATAATCAGCACATGCAACTAATAATAAAGCTATTTTGGCAGATTCTACAATTATGAGATATGTGATGCTGTTAACAATCTTTTCAGATGTGATAATGTTAATGGATAGTGATTTTTAAGTTGTCATCTTTTGAAGTTACATGCTGAAATACTTACAAAATGCTGTCACACCTTGGCTCTTAATGTCACTACACAGAGAATGGAATTAAGTAGAGATGAATTAAGTTTGCTGAGTCAATAATTGTTGATGCTAATGGACAAGCATTTAGATAGCTGATTAGACTCTCAGTTTTTGTATGTTTAACATTGTCCATAATAAAGATAAAAATAACAGTGACAAGCAAGTTTGGCTGTAAATAAAAGATTAATAACTGTAAAAGAATACTATGTACAACTTTATGTCAATTCCTTTAAAATGGGTATATTTTAGGAGGCTATCAATTAAGAATATAAATTAAGGTTTGCCTTGAGAATTGGAAACTGAGACTCAATTGAAATATTAAGTATTAAAACAAATTGTCAAATTTCCTTCAAAAGAGACACCACAACTAAATGACTTACAGGAAAAATCTTTTAAACTATCAAGGATCAGAATGTATCACATTTTAGAATTTCCCTGTCACACGCACATGTGTGTGTGTGTGCTCAGTTGTGTCCAATTCTTTGTGACCCCATGGACTGTAGCCTGCCAGGTTCCTCTGTCCATGGAATTTTCCAGGCAAGAATATTAGAATAGGTTACCATTTCCTTCTCAAAGGGATCTTCCAGACCCAAGGATCAAATCTTCCTCTCTTGCTTTTGTAGTAAAGCAGATTCTTTACCACTGTGTCACCTAGGAAGCCCAAATCATGTTAGCCAGTAAAGTCCACAACTTGATATCACTTTGTACCTGAAAGTTGCTTGAAAGGAGAGACCATTTTTAAATATGAAAACAAGATCAATAATAATATTAGGCAAAGAATGTAGTGGTACTATCAATAGTGAATTTCTTGAGAACTTTCTGGAAGATATACAGAAGAAGATATTGGAATGTCAAAACAGGATTGAGAAATCTTTAAACCATCATGGATTACCAAAGGGCTTTTGGAGAACGACATGTTCCTGAAAATTGAAACAAAACTGTAACAAAACTGTGGTAGAGTGAGCCAGAAAAGCAAAAAAAAACACAAAAAAACAAAAAAACAACACAACAACAATTTAAAGAGTTCAAGAGACATAGGTCCATTGCTGCCTTTGGACTCTGCTGTTTATGGTGACCATGTGAGGGTCGCAGATGTGGTCTACAGAACTGTGGATGGAAACCTACAGGGCTCCTCGATGGCAGCAAAGCCTTTGATCATACTGGTTTTCATGGGTTATTCTTAAAAATCACTTTGGCAAACCAAATTAGTAGGCTGAGAATAATGGTTTGTGAGAGTAAAGGCTTTCAAGAAAGAGGCTTCCAATTATTTTTCTAGACTGACCAAAAGCAACCAGCAACACTTTGATGAGGGAGAGCTGTCAGGTCATATCTGAATTCCACTTTTAGTAATTAGTAATTAATTACTACTTTTAATTTAGTATTGAAAAGGTGATGATTTATACTTTATTATATAAACAAAGTATATGAATTTCTCAATCCATAGAATGATTTCATTTCTTTTAACCATTTTGTCATAGTCATATGACATAGTCTGGCTTAAATAAATAGCTCTTAGCCATTCCTGGGATTGCTTACAATAAACCCATGTAGTCTTAGGCTGAATCTTCTATGTTGTTTTGAATCAATTTCAAACTTTCTGGAGCTCAATTTCTCTACTTTTTTTTTTTCAGAGCTTTGTGACTCTTTATCTCCATTCCTTCTTCTTCAATTTCCTCCTACCAGTTACTCTGCACTCCCTAAATTTATGCCCCATTTTGCACTCACTTTTCTAACAAATGCAGAACTCTCTTTCAGAAAAAAAAAAAAAATGTTTTAAATTGCCCTCTCTGGATCATGCACTACCATTGCCAAGAAGATACAGCCCCTGTCCTGTGAAAGGGCCAACTCCTTGTAGAGACACACCAGCATAGGAGATTTGGGAGGAAATGGAACAGATATCTTAAATGGTGTAAATGGTGCTGGTGGTATGTTATTTAAAAAAAAACCAAAGAACTCCTAACTCTACCATTTTCAGAATATTTTTGTGCATGTGATGTATCCTAGGAATGTACCTTGGTATTTGAAAAAGACAGGTCTTCCTTAAAAGTCAGCTGTTGCAGGATTCACTTATCCTTTCAGCCCTATCCAAGCAAGAGGATTAATCCTATGAGATTCTCTTGAATCTCAACATCCAGTGAATGAACAGAAAGACCTTAGGATCTCTATTATGAAAACCAAGGAATGGATGAAAGTCTGCACCTATTATGTTCTTGCTTTAATTGTTATCTTATAAAAGAGAATTGAAAAATCTTACACAAGACTTTGTTTTCTGCATTCCTTTAAGCTGATATCTATTCAATAAGACCAAGCCTGCCAAATTCCTCACCAAATGGTCTGCACCACCGCTCTAAGAATGCTGATAGTGTGGCTTTATGCAGTGGATATATGTAGACAGAGAATTTCTAAGAACTTTGATTTCAAGAATGGTTTTTAAAAGAACAGAATATTATAGACCTCTTTAAAACTAAGAGAGATCATAGATCTCAGTTCTTCCAAGAAAATAATATTTTAATGTATGGTCCAGAATTAATTTTTTCTATTCTTTCAGTATTAAAAGTATTCTTATGTGGAGAATAAATTATATGGTCCCACTACCTGCTACCCACACCTATGGCCTCTCACAGATGAGCAGATAACCCTTTCATCCTCAAACCAGATGAAGCAAAACAGGAAGGTAACCAGAGTCCAATTCTGTAAAAGCAACAGTGGACTGTCAGCTAGTAAAACACAGAGGTTTTACTGTTAATGTATCTATATAACAAACAATAAATGAAAAATGCTGTGTGAAAAAAAAACTGATTGAACACACCATGAGAAGATTAATTTAAACATAACCATTTTCTATTAACCAGAATAATCTTTCCTGTATAATAATAAATGGTAATGATAGGATGACAAATATAATGAATTAAGTTTTTAAAAATTTAAACATACATATAATTGTGGAGTATAGAGTACATAATGGGGCTTCCCAGGTAGTTCAGTCGGTAATCTACCTACCAATGCAGGAGATAGTGAGTTCAATCCCTGGGTCAGGAAGATCTCCTGGAGAAGGAAATGGCAACCCTCTCTAGTATTCTTGCCTGGGAAATCCCATGGACAGAGGAGCCTAGTGGGGTACAGTCCATGGGTTCACAAAAAAGTGAGATACAACTTATCAACTAAAAAGCAGCAACAGCAATAGTGTATAGATAGTAGTTTATAAATATAGAAATAAGTTTAGGACAGCAGAACAGTGGAACGAGCAGTTGAAATATTTTTCATTTATAACTTCTCCTGTAATTCTGTCATTCATTGCCATAAATAAGAGAAGAAACTCACAGAGACAAAATGGAATAGAGCCTACCTACCTATTTAAAGCCATACAACATTAATACTAGCAATCAGTAGGTGATTTTTTTAAAAAAAATTTAATCACTGTTAAAGTTTTTATAACTTAGGTCATTAGCTGAGGTTCACATTTAAATGAGTTCCACTTAACTCATTCCACCTGAAAATATATTCCTTTTAAAAGGGTTAATTTACTCCTGTTTACAATTAATTGGATAGCCTTTGACTAAGAAGAACAGCAATGTTTGATCTTTGTAGGCAAATGTGTCCCCTGGGTCAGGACATTTTATGTATCCTTCCAGTTGATACCTAGTAGTAACTGGCTCTACATTCTTAAAGATGGAAAAAGGTACACATGACAAATAAAACTTTGTAGCACTTTTTTTTGGCTGTGCTTTTTTTTTTTTTTTTGGCTTGGCTTTGGGGTTCCAAGATCTCCATTAGGGATTGAATCCACCCCCAGGCAGGAAAGTCCAATCCAGGGGACCACCAGGGAATTGCCCAGAAGTAATGTTTTGTTACTGAACAGAAAAGGAAGCTGTAAAGAGAGGAAAGGGGAGAGACTTTAAAATCAGAAATCTGGGACTCTGTGTCTCGCTTCTGCTATAGAGAAGTGCCCTGATACTGGATATTATTCACCACCTCTAGGGGATAATAAGGGGCAAAAGTGGCAGCACAATGGATTTGAGAGTACTTGCAAAATGTAAAGTCCTTACACATACTGACTATATAGTACATCATTATTACAGAAACTTAAAATATAGTGAGTCAATAATATACAAATGTATTTTAATAACAACTAAGATTCCTTGTACAAGCGATATCATATGATATTTGTCTTTCTCTATTTGGCTTACTTCACTTAATATGATAATCTTCAGGTCTATCCATGTTGCTGCAAATGTCATTATTTCCTCCTTTTTTATGGCTGAATGATATTCCATTGTATATATGTACATTTTCTTTATCCATTCAATTGTCAATAGACATGTAGGGTGCTTCCATGTCTTGGCTAGTGTAAATAGTGCTGCCGTGAACATTGGGATGCACACAACCTTTTGAAACAAAGAAAAATTTACAGGTAATGATAAACAAGAGAGAAAAGAAGAAAATAACAGATCTTTTTCACAAAATGCCAAATTGTTCTTTGGAATTGTAGAGCAGAGTGATATCTGTTAGCTCAATTCACCACTCAGTGATAGAAAAGTTTCATTCCTTCTTTCCTCCTCTGTAAATAAGAATGCTATTTAGCACTTCTCTTTCCCACAGTACAGCAATGACATAATAATTCAATGCCTTAAAATAGTTTGAATTCCCTCAAGAATGAGGTGCTAAAGATGTTTGCTGCCTCATAAATCTAATGCAGAACATTCTTGCAGATTCCACTGTGGCTGGAGGGGTGATAATTATAAACTGAGGGAAACATATTTTAAAATGACAAAAAGAATTTAAATGATGCCATGAGCATTGGAATCAAAAAGAAAGAACTAGAAATAGGAATATGACCCTTATTTAAAATCAAATGTGACAGTTTAGATCACTCAACTCCTTGCTGCCCTTGGCAGGCTGCCTGTTCTGTGAGGTAAAAGTGGAAAAGGAATTCAACATGGTACTTAGATAAGGTGTAAATCCCTAAGATTTTTTTCAAGGAAAAAATATTCTCAAATACTAGTAATGTCATTTTTCATTTAAGTTATAGACCTTCAAAGTGTCTCATTTTCAAAACAGGCCTGAAGAAATGAATACCAAGTCTGAAATGCAGTAGCTGTCTCTCTTGATAAAACAGCCCAAGACTCACAACAAAGAATAATCCAATCGGGGTCCTCAGTTCAATTCTAGAAGTTGTCAATGTTTCTATGATTCCAATGATCACTTTGAATTTGAGGGGTTCTAGTGTCATTAAAAAAAGATGTCAACAAGCTGAATGGTCCTTCATCCAAACCCACTGCACAACCCCAAGCTCCTTTGCTGAAGGAGTTCATCTAAATGTGTGAAATTAATCCTTGTTCTGGAGGAGGGGGCAGGTGTCTTAAAAGCCTACTTGTTTCCTTGAACCTACACCTTCCAACACAGATGAGTTTAGTATTTCAGGGGCAGTCACTAGGGGAAGCTGTGAGCCTGCCAGTTCTGGTACAGACCCCGGCGTGTCGACACGTCTCACAAAGACCACCTTTGTGGACTGCATTCTTTTCCCATCAGGCAGTGCTGCCCTGACCCGGGGTGTGTTTTTCATTTCCAAAGAATATGCTGATCCTCCCTAAATGATCTACTGAAAACTGAGTGTTGAAGCACAAATGAAAACTGAAAAGTGCCATTTAGCACGCAATGTAATTATTTCATGGCCTACTGCAAGTTAGCAAAGGCCTGTTTCAACTTGTAAGATTTGAAAGCCAGCCCGTGCCGTATCATAATATTTTGAAACAATTTTAAATCCCTCTTTTCCTGGGTTGGTGGCTGTAGAGGAGAAAGGGAGAAGGGGATGCTATTTTCATACGGAATAGCTTTTTAAAGACCAAGCAGTCATAAAATTTCGATTAAAAGTGAACAAACATTGAATTCAATATCTGCATGACCAGACTTTTTTAAAAGAGGAACTAGCTTAACCTCAGGAAATAGTATAAGCAATCATAGATATTAAATTCACTTTGTACTAAAATTTAATCCAGCCAATCATACCATTTAAGTCAATACTGTGAATAGCCATACAGTGTGGACAGGTATACACATACTCACTTTTAATACTACGTAGGTTTAACTTTACACACGTTCTATACAGAAAGTGCTAAGTGGAAGAAAAATCGAGTTTACATACCTGCAAATTCTCACCAAGATTCCTTCCATAAATTAATCTTTTTAATAGTTTATTAGATGTCATTTCTCCATTAACACTCTAAAGCTCTATAAAATTAGTGTCTCTGCTGCTAGCAATTGAGAATAACTCCTAATTAGAAAAAAAAAGGGAGGAAAGATAAAAAGAATTACATCATTGGCCAGAATAATTCTAGATGCTAGCAATGAAAGCAACTGGTCTTCCTTCTAGAGGTAGCTGTGCAGAAGGAAAGGGTTTTCCTTTTGACTTATCTCTTACGTGACTATATGACAAATAAATCTGGGAAAAGGGTAATTTGTTTTCCAGCCCAGAGAGCAGATGATAGAGGAGAAAATGTGCAACTCCTTTCCTACTATCAGTGGACTAAAATTTTTCAAAATTTCTGGAAAATTATTTTTAAATAAACCTTGATGATTGCAAATTTCTCTTAAATAACATCCTTATGTTTTCTCACCTTTGTCTACAACACCATCACCAGAACTGGACTTCTTGTTACTGAGTCCAGTACAGTGACTGGTATCTGTTATACATGCTCAGTGGTATCCAACTTTTTCATGACCTGATGGACTGTAGCCCACCAGGCTCCTCTTTATATTGGAATTTCCAAGCAAGAATACTGGTGTGGGTTGCCATTATCTTCTCCAGAGGATCTTCCCGACCCAAGGATCGAACTCGCATCTCCTGAGTCTCCTGCACTACAGGCAGATTCTTTAGGGCTAAGCCACTGGGGAAGCCCCAGAAATTTCTTGATGAGTATTATGTGACTTTGGCCTTACACCTAGCCCCAACCATTTCTCATTGCTCTCTTTCTTCAGTCAGTGTAAATAGGTTGTCAAAAAAGATTTCATTGAAAAATTGATGAATGACATCCCCAAATATGTTTATTCAAGTGTCCACCATATGCCAAGCACTGCATCTGGGAATATGAATAAAGACTCAAGGATAGACCAGAAAAAGAAATAAAAGGAGTCCAGATTGGAAAAGAAGAAGTAAAACTCTCACTGTTTGCAGATGACATGATCCTCTACATAGAAAACCCTAAACCTCCACCAGAAAATTACTGGAGCTGATCAATGAATGTAGTAAAGTTGCAGGATATAAAATCAACACACAGAAATCCCTTGCATTCCTATACACTAACAATGAGAAAACAGAAAGTGAAATTCAGGAAACAATTCCAATCACCATTGCAACAAAAAGAATAAAATACTTAGGAATATATCTACCTAAAGAAACAAAAGACCTATATATAGAAAACTAAAACACTGGTGAAAGAAATCAAAGAGGACACAAATAGATGGAGAAATATACAGTGATCATGGATTGGAAGAATCAATATAGTGAAAATGAGTATACCACCCAAAACAATCTATAGATTCAATGCAATCCCTATCAAGCTACCAATGGTATTTTTCACAGAACTAGAACAAATAATTTCACAATTTGTGTGGAAATACAAAAAACCTAGAATAGCCAAAACAATCTTGAGAAAGAAGAATGGAACTGGAGGAATCAACCTGCCTGACTTCAGGCTCTACTACAAAGCCACAGTCATCAAGAAAGTATGGTACTGGCACAAAGACAGAAATATAGATTAATGAAACAAAATAGAAAGCCCAGAGATAAACTTATGCACCTATGGACACCTTATCTTCGACAAGAATATACAATGGATAAAAGACAATCTCTTTAACAAGTGGTGCTGGAAAAACTGGTCAACCACTTGTAAAAGAATGAAACTAGAACACTTTCTAACACCATACACAAAATAAACTCAAAATGGATTAAAGAGCTAAATGTAAGACCAGAAACTATAAAACTTCTAGAGGAAAACATAGGCAACACACTCTGCGACATAAATCACAGCAGGATCCTCTATGACCCACATCCCAGAATACTGGAAATAAAAGCAAAAATAAACAAGTGGGACCTAATTAAAATTAAAAGATTTTGCATAACAAAGGAAACTATAAGCAAGGTGAAAAGACAGCCTTCAGAATAGGAGAAAATAATAGGAAATGAAGCAACTGACAAAGGATTAATCTCAAAAATATACACGCAACTCCTGAAGCTCAATTCCAGAAAAATAAATGACCCAATCAAAAAGTGGGCCAAAGAACTAAACAGACATTTCACCAAAGAAGGCATACAGATGGCTAAAAAACACATGAAAAATGCTCAACATCACTCGTTATCAGAGAAATGCAAATCAAAACCACAATGAGGTACCATTACACACCAGTCAGGATGGCTGCTATCCAAAAGTCTACAAGCAATAAATGCTGGAGAGGGTGTGGAGAAAAGGGAACCCTCTTACACTGTTGGTGGGAATGCAAACTAGTACAGCCACTATGGAGAACAGTGTGGAGATTCCTTAGAAAACTGGAAATAGAACTGCCATATGACCTAGCAGTCCCACTGCTGGGCATACACACCAAGGAAACAAGAATTGAAAGAGATACGTGTACCCCAATGTTCATCACAGCACTGTTTATAATAGCCAGGACATGGAAGCAATCTAGATGTCCATCAGCAGATGAATGGATAAGAAAGCAGTGGTACATATACACAATGGAATATTACTCAGCCATTAAAAAGAATACATTTGAATCAGTTCTGATGAGGTGGATGAAACTGGAGCTTATTGTATAGAGTGAAGTAAGCCAGAAAGAACACCACCAATACAGTATACTAATGCACATATATGGAATTTAGAAAGATGGTAATAATAACGCTGTATGTGAGACAGCAAAAGAAACACAGATGTATAGAACAGTCTTTTGGACCCTGTGGAAGAGGGCGAGGGGGGGATAATTTGGGAGAATGGCATTGAAACATGTAAATTATCATATGTGAAATGGATTGCCAGTCTAGGTTTGTTGCATGATACAGGGTGCTCAGGGCTGGTGCACTGGGATGACCCAGAGGGATGGGATGGGGAGGGAGGGTGGAGGGGGGTTCAGGATGGGGAACACATGTACTCCATGGTGGATTCATGTCAATGTATAGCAAAACCAATACAATATTGTAAAGTAATTAGCCTCCAATTAAAATAAATAATTTTATATTAAAAAAAGACTCAAGGATAATTGATGCTATTTTACATATTATCTCTTTTTATTGTAATTTGTTGTTTTTCAGTCACTAAGGCATGTCCAACTCTGCATCCCCATGGGCTGCAGCATGCCAGTCTTCCCTGTCCCTCATCATCTCCCAGAGTTTGCCCAAGTTCATGTCCATTAAATTGGTGGTGCCGTCCCTCTCATCATCTGTCACCCTCTTCTTCATCTGCCTTTGATCTTTCCCAGCATCAGGGTCTTACTTTATTATAAAATTAACTTATTTACTATAATACCAGGAAAATATTTAAGAAAAAATTGTTTGTTGAGTTTTCTACCATGTTGGACATCAATTCTAATAATAATTTTATGAATTAAGTGCTATATTATATCCCATTTTCAAATGAAGAGACTAAGGCACAGAAGAATTAAGAAAGTTTCCCATAAGCATTTGTGTGGTTGTTCTAGAGCCAAGATTTGAACCAAGGTAGCCTGGCTCTGGAGAAGGATTCTAAACCACTAAATTATGTAATAAAGTCTTGCTTGGTGGTGATGAGAAAAATCTTGCCATGTTAGGTGATTCGTTTGAGAAGTATATTTTTAGACTGTAATATAGCTTTTTCTGTGGTTTAGCCAAAAGTTTTATGTAAAACAATCATGTATTTGCTAAACTGCCCAAAAGAAATGTATCCATTTGATAAAGGCTTTTTCTCTGAATTATCAGTTGAACATTATTCCTTTACAAGCCTTCAACAAATTGTAGCACCTGCACAAATACAGTAATAGTTTTAATTTCCCTTTGCCAATCTAAAATAAAAGTGGAGTAATTGATATTCCAGTATGGGGAATTTCACTCTACCTAAAAGCAGGTTAGGACTTTAGTAACTTGGAAGAGTGTTTGATAATTGTCAATAATCTTAAAATTCTAATGACCTCTGCCTGAAAGTGTTGTTTTATGAACTGAATTTCTTGTTATGTGTTTTCCAAATAGATTCTACCTCTTAGATTTTGATGATATTTATTTCTGTTTGGCCTTGGTCTTCTGGCTCTAAGAAGGAGATTTTAAGATTATAAATACAAAGAACTGCACAGCGCTTTTTACCCGAAAGTGAAATGACATCTGGCTGAGTGGATTCAGTGGTCTAAGAAATCCCTCTCAGTCATAAAATTTCTTTTATGTTTAACTTGGGCTTTGTCCTTTATATCAAATTCTTGATTGTTCCACAATATTATGCCCTCTTTTTCATGGGCATTTTGAAGTCTTTCTCTTCTACTATGAATATTCAAAATGTGTTTTATTTATCATTCTTTGATTTATTAAATTTGTATGAAAGTTCTATTGTGCATTGGTAATGTTAACAGGTTAGAAATATGCAAGTGAATTGTATTTCACATTATTTTTTTTATTGTTTATATTGCATAATTGCATTTAATTTGTACAAAGGAAAGTGTTCAGTATACATGTAAAAGCTATGAAGTTCACAACAAAGTGAAAACCTATGAACCCAACCACCCAACCCAAGACCTGGAACACCATCAAACTTACCAAAATCTATGTGTTTATTCTCTATCTCATCCCTTTTACTTCCTCTTAAGAGGTAACAGCTATTTGAACGTGTCCTTTTCATTTCTTTTCTTTTCTCCTGACTTTATTGTTCATCTCCTCCCCTCTTGTTTAAGAGTTTTAGCATAATTATAACCTATGTATACTTTCAAAATTCTATACTATCTTATTCTTCAAAAATTCACAATTTTATTTATCCATTTCATTGTGAGGAAACTCTGGGCTATTTTCAGATTTTATGCACATGGTATAGTGAAATTGTTCCTCCACAGATCACTGCCTTATCATGGTGAAAGGGCTTGCATAACTCTATGAAGCTATGAACCATGCCATGTAGGGCCACCCAGGATAGACAGATCATAGCAGAGAGTTCTGACAAAACGTGATCCACTGGAGGAGGGAATAGCTAACCACCCCAGTATCCTTGCCATGAAAACCTCCTGAACTGCATAAAGGACAAAAAGATATGACACTGAAAGATGAGTCCCCTGGCTCTGAAGGTGCCCAATATGTTAATGGGGAAGAGTGGAGGACAAGAACTAATAGCCCCAGAAAGAATGAAGTGACTGGGCCAAAGTGGAAATGACCCTTAGCTGTGGATGTGTCTGGTGATGAAAGCAAAATCTGATGCTGCAAAGAACAGTTTTGCATAAGAACCTGGAATCTTAGGTCCATGAATCAAGGTAAACTGGATATGGTCAAACAGGAGATGGTAAGGATAAACATTGACATCTTAGGAATCAGTGAACTAAAATGGACGGGAATGGATGGATTCAATTTAGATAACCATTATATCTTCCACTGTGGGCAAAATTCCATAGAAGAAATGCAGTAACCCTCACAGTCAGCAAAAGAGTCTGAAATGCACTACTGGGGTGCAACCTCAAAAATAACAGAATGATCTTGGTTCATTTCCAAAGCAAGCCATTCAACATCACAGTAATTCAAGTCTATGCCCCTACCACCAACCCTGAAGAAGCTGAAGTTTATCAGTTTTATGAAGACCTAGAAGATCTCCTAGAACTAACACCAAAAAAAAAAAAAAAAAAAGATGTTCTATTCATCACTTGGGATTAGAATGCAAAGGTAGGAAGTCAAGAGATACCTGGACTAACAGGCAAATTTGGCCTTGGAGAACAAAATGAAGTAGGACAAAGGCTAATTGAATTCTGCCAAGAGAAAGCACTGATCATAGCAAATACTCATTTTTAACAACACAAGAGACAACTTTACAAATGGAAATCATCAAATGGTCAATACCCAAATCAAATTGATTACATTCTTTGTAGCCGAAGTTGGAGAAGCTGTATACAGTCAGCAAAAGCAAGATGTGGAGCTGTCTGTGACTCAGATCATTGGCTTCTCATAGCAAAATTCAGGCTTAAACTAAAGAAAGCCAGGAAAACCACTAGGCCAGCCAGCTACAACTTAAATCAAATCCCCTATGAATATACAGTAGAGATAGCAAATAGATGAAAGGGATTAGATCTAGTTAACAGTGCGCCTGAAGAACTATGGACAGAAGTCTGTAATATTGTACCAGAGGCAGCAAACAAAACCAACCCAAAGAAAAAGAAAAGCAAGAAGGCAAAGTGGTTATCTGGGAAGGTTTTACAAATAGCTGAAGAAAGAAGAGAAGTGAAAAGCAAGGGAGAAAGGGAAAGGTAAATCCAACTAAACACAGAGTTCCAAAGAACAGCACAGAAAAGCAAGAAGGCCTTCTTCAATGAACAGTGCATAAAACTAGAAGATAACAACAGAAGGGGAAAGACTAGTGATCTCTTCAGGAAAATTGGAGATATCAAGGAAACAAGGGAATATTTCACCCAAAGATGGGCACAATAAAGGACAGAAACAGTAGAGACCTAGTAGATGCTGAAGAGATCAAAAAGAGATGGAAAGATACACAGAACTGTACAAAAAAGATCTTAATGAACCAGGTAACCATGATGGTGTGGTCAGCCACCTAGAGCCAAACATTCTGGAGAGTGAAGTCAAGTGGGCCTTGGGAAGCACTGCTGTTAATAAAGCTAGTAAATGTGATGGAATTCCAGCAGAACTATTCAAAATCCTAAAGGATGATGCCATCAAGGTGTTGCATTCAACATGTCAGCAAACCTGGAATACACAGCAGTGGCCACAGGACTGGAAATGATCAATCCTCATCCCAATTCCCAAGAAGGGTAGTGCTAAAGAATGTGTTAACCATCGGAAAATTACACTCTTTTCCCGTGCTAGTAAGGTTATGCCTAAAATCTTGCATGCTAGGCATCAGCATTATGTGAACAAAGAATTTCCAGATGTCCCAGCTGGGTTTAAAAAAGGCAGAGGAGCCAGAGATCAAATTGCCAACATTCACTGGATCATAGGGAATGCTACAGAATTCCAGAAAAACATCTACCTCTGTTTCAATGACTGTGCTAAAGCTTTTGACTGTGTGGATCATAGCAAACTGTGGAAAGCTCTTAAAGAGATAATACCAGACTATCTTACCTGTCTCCTGAGAAACCTGTATGTGGGTCAAGAAACAACAGTTAGTACTGGAGATGGAACAACTGATTGGTTCAGAATTGAGAAAGGAGCACGACAGGGTTGTCTGCTGTTTATTTAACCTATATGCTGAGCACATCATGAGAAATGCTGGGCTGGATAAGTTACAAGCTGGAATCAAGACAGGCGGGAGAAACATCAATGACCTCAGATATGTGGTTCCTCTAATGGCAGAAAGCGACAAGGAAATAAAGAGCCTCTTGATGAGGGTGAAGGAGGAGAGTGAAAGAGCTGGCTTAAAACTAAATATGAAAAATCTAAGATCATGGCATCTGGTCCCATCATCATTTCATGGCAAATAGAAGGGGAGATAGTGGAAGCAGTGACAGATTTCCTCTTCTTGGGCTATAAAATCACTGCAGATGGTGGCTGCAGCCATGAAATCAGAAGATAATCACTTCTTGGCAGGAAAGCTATGACAAAGTTAGTGTGCTGAAAAGCAGAGAAATTATCCTGCCAAGAAAGGTCCATATAGTCATCCCAATGGTCATGTATGGTTGTGAGAGCTGGATGGTAAAGAAGGCAGGGCATCAAAGAATTGATGCCTTAGAACTGTGGTGCTGAAGAAGACTCTTGAAAGTCCCTTGGACAGTAAGGAGATCAAACCAGACAATCTTAAGGGAAATCAACCCTGAATACTTGTTTGATAGACTGATGCTGAAGCTGAAATTCCAGTATTTTGGTCATCTAATGCGAATAGCCAACTCACTGAAAAAGTTGCTAATGCTGGGAAAGATGGAGGGCAGAAGGAGAAGAGGGCATCAGAGGATGAGATGGCTTAATGGCATCACCGATGCAATGGACATAAACTTGAGCAAACCTTGGCAGATGGTAAGGGACAGGGAGGCCTGGAGTGCTGCAGTCCATGGGGTCACAAAGAGTTGGACATGACTGAACAACAATAACATAGTGAAATTGCTGTAGATTATTGAAAGATCCAGTTTTCAAGATGCAATCAATTTCTATGCCAAATTATACTCCCATCAGAAATGTGTAAGAGTCTTCATTAATCCAATTTTGGAAATTACCAGACTTACATTTTGCCCAACTAGTGTGTGTTAAGTAGTATAATAAAATGATCTTTACAGTCTCACTGATTCCTAATGAAGTTTAATATCTCTCATATGTGTATGGATCATTTCTGCTGGCTCTTTTATGAAATACTGTTTCATATAATTCTCTCCCTTTAAAAAATTTTCCATTTTAACATAAGCATTAAAGCTTTTCATCTATGAACAAACAATTTTGATGTTGGATATGCAGTAGGTAGCCCATTTCATTTATTTTTTAAAGATCCACAATAAATAAACTATATGTACTCACTGATCTATTAACTCCCAAGTGCTCGTGGTGGTAATTTTGTGAGTCAAATTTAAATCTGTTTTTGATATCTGTGTCATTCCACTGTTACTTACTTATTTCTGAGTCAATGCCACATGGCCTCAGTTAGCTTTATAACTTATTATTTTTCTTTTCAGTTTATCTACATTATTAAGCATCCTCAAAAATCCCATTGGAATGACATTAAGTTTATTAATCAATTTGGAGATGATGTCATCTTTAGGATACAGCATCTTCTTACATATGAAGGCAATATTTATAATGATTTTTTTAAAAAAATTGTACTTTTTCTTATATACATGTTTTTTACATTTATTTGTAGGTGCCATGTTGTTATTTCTTCTTGAATCAGTTTTGGTAACTGATATTTTAATAGAAATATAACTTCCAATAAATCAAGCTTTTAACTACAAATCTCAGGTCTTTTTTAAAACTGTGTTAATTTTATTTCAACTATCAATGATTGTGAAACGTGTATTAAAATCTCTCACTCTAATGGATATTTACAAACTTTTTCTAGGATTTATGTAGACTTTTGCTCTTTATATTTTGAAACTTTATTATTTAGTACATTCCAATTATCTTTCTATAAATTGAAATTTTTAATTCTTAATAATTGTAAATATTATTACAAATTGTTTAATAAGAAAACAGAAAAAAAAAAAAAAGAAAACAGTTAATGTTTTCATCATGAGTATATTACTCAGCAAGTGACACTCATAGACAAACTAGTGCTTGTGCTTAGTCCCTCAGTCTGTCTGACTCTTTCCGATCTCACGGACTGTACCCCACCAGGCTCCTCTGTCCAAGGAATTCTCCAGGCAAGAATACTGGAGTGGGTTGCCATTTTCTTCTCCAGGGGATCTTCCCAACCCAGGGATCAAACCCAAGTCTACATTGTGGGCAGATTCTTTACTGTCTGAGTCACCAGCGAAGCTAGACAGATTCTTTTACCATCTGAGCTACCAGGGAAGCCCCAAACTAGTGCTTGGCTTGATATAAACAATGCTTTTAGTTTGGATTGATTGCATTAAATCTTTATACCTAACTTTCCCCAAATACAATAATCTGCTTTAATTCCTACCAGAAACTTTTAATAAAAGCAGTTTCCTAGGACCTAGTACAAAATTTAAAAAAAAATAGGTTTTGTAAATATTATTCATTAAATTAAAAGCCTAGTACATATGACCAAATTGATCATGTTCTTGAGCTCACAACATGCTGTTGACATTGGCTTCTACATGAATCTGTATATTCACTTTTATCTCTGGATCCCAGCTTTATCTGCTTTTCCAACTTTAGTATTAATAAATTTGATACACATGTTGCAGTTTATCTCCCAATTATATATTTTCTGATTTGTGTATTGCATAACAAATAACACACACTTTGTGTCTATGGAATTTTTATAACATGTACAGCACTGCAAATAACACTTATACAGCCATGAATCCACGATCAACCAAGTATGAGAGGTAGGCAGGAGAACTCAAAACTAGCCCTCGGGTTCCTGGTTTTAAGGCTGGGTGAAACATGATACCTAATTCACTGAAATGGGGAATACAGAAGAGAAATGAGGAGGGTTTAGGTTTGGACAGTCATGTTTTTTCTATTCCATTTCATCACTTAGGGATAAATATGGAGTGAGTTAATATGGAGTGAGTTAAATATGGAGTAAGTTAATTAATTTTCTGATCTCCTTAAGAACTTCTCCCATGAATTAAATACTTACCATTTTGTCAACATGAGACAATAGTTATTCAACAAAAGTTAATTTACTCATTTCTTTCCTACTTCAATTTAGCCATGCAAATAAATACAAAGGACTTAGATTAATCATGCTTCAAAGTTTAAGTTATAGGATTTTGATTCCTTGTTTTAATAAAAAAAAAATGTGTTGCTAAAAGATAAACTGAGTGAAATAGAAATAGTAGGTTTTAGAGAAGGTACTGCAAGCCTTAATGTGAACCAGTATTAGTCAAGAAAGTTACTTCTACCTATTATTAAAACTCTCAGAGACAGACCATAGTTGTATTCTAAATGAAGGCCTTTTGTGTTTCCCTGTAGCTGTCTGCACAACAGACATTAGGGGACCTCCCTGTTCCTGGCAGAAATGTAGCCTTCATGAGGAAAGTCAACTACAGAATGCTCTGAAGGAAAGACAAAGGTCAACCTTGCAGCAGATGAGTTGGCAACTGAATCAAAGGCTCTAAGAAAAACCAAACTCTGATACTGATTCTGCCAATACTTTGCACTATTCCTATCTCATTCAATGCACTGATTTTCCTCGAGTTCTGTACTGCTAGCCTAAATAAAGAGCAGGTGAGGGGCAATGAGCTGTGGTCCATCCCAACAGCCCAACATAACTTTAATCCCCTGAGGGAATAAATCCAGTCTGTTTCCTCATTCATATAGTGGTGAGTATCCCCTACTGTCACACAGGAGACCAGGTTTGGATTCTCTGAAGGGGAGGCAACATTCCCTATGAGGCTTCCCTGGTGGCTCAGTGGGTAAAGAATCTGCCTGCATTTCAGGAGACACAGGAGAAATGGGTTTGATTCCTGGGTTGGAAAGATCCTCTGGAGGAGGGCATGCAACTCACTCCAGGATTCTTGCCTGGAGAATCCCATGGACCAGGGAGCCTGATAGGCTACCATCCATAGGGTTGCAAAGAGTCAGACAGAGCTAAAGTGACTGAGCATTGGTCTCATGTAACATAGCATGTGTGCCATGCTCTGCCTTCTCAGAAAGGAATTACCAAAGAGGTAGCATCTATTTCATGTTTATTAAATATGAATGCAAGATTAACCTCAACTTTATATTGTATTCTCTAAATTGAGCATCGTTTCATGGATTCCTTGATTGTGTCAAGCTAATATAATATAAAATTCATATCACTGTATCAACACACAGCTAAAATACTTCCTTGATAGTTATAAGCAAAACTCCTAGAAATGGAATATTAATAAAATAAGTGCTTTGTTACCACAGTTTGGCCATAATAACCAGCATTTGCGGGAGCATCACATCATGATTTTTTTCCTATATTTTATCCTACTTTAGCACAGATTCCAAAACTAAGTACCAACTGATTTTTTCAACTACTGGAAAGGGTGGGCATTATTAAATACTTTCTGCTATCTTATAAAAATTTGACCATTTTATATAAAAACAAACTAAAAAACATAGAAAAAAACCTGAATGATACCTATAATGAGATCCAAAATTGTATCATAAATTAAGTCCCTTCTCTTCCTATATTTTAATCATCCTGTATTTCAGTGATAACGTCTATATTGTGTTCCACATCTGGGACTTGGAAATAGGTTGAAAACTCTTATCAGCTCCCAAGGAGCATAATATCAGCTCAAATATTTCATCTAGGTAGTGTTTCTTTGACTTTATTTAATGGGGTGCAGTGCATGACAAAGAAGGATATAATTTGTTTAAGTGTGAAACTGTCTAAGCCTATAAGATCTGACCTTTCAGTTCCAACTTTTTATTTGACCTCTTTCCTTTTTTTTTTTCCCCAAAGAAACAATGTCCTTGGGGGTTGTCCACTGGTTTTTTTGCTTAGGATCTGATACTTATCTAGCACAGAAGACTCAGATAAGATGGTAAATAAGAGAACCTAGTTTCATAATTTATTCTGGTAGTAATCAGGATATAAATAGAAAAAGATATATTTTAATATCTTTAGAATAAGATTTTATGTTTTATTAAATATAAAACTACTCTCTACCATCTATAAAAATTTGAAGGCATAAACAAAAACATTAAAAAGTTAAGAGAGTAGTGAATTAGGCAATGAATAGATTTCAGCTCAAATATATACATATGTAATGTTTAAATATAATTTAAATATTCATGTTTAAGTATATAATTAAACAGTATTTCACTCCTAGAAATAATGGTTGCTCAATAATTACTTTATTCCTTCTTGTCCATAATTTTTATAATCTGGTAGTTTTAACAAATTCATAGATAATTCTAATTTTATATTAAAATAGTCATATTAAACTCATATTAAAATATGAGTACTATATATATACATACTCACTGATAGTAGTAGCAGTTGTTCTTATTCTGAATTACTCTGATGGTCCCAAATTTTGTTTTCAAAATGTATTAGTGAACCTTTTTCCTAATTTACTATAAAATCAATTAATAAATATTTATACTTAAAAGAATACTTTCTTAAAGTACCTTTACTTGAATTATCAATTCTATCTATGCTTTTGATCCTGTGTTTTATATTTTAAAAGCTTTTACTCAGAAGACTATGGGAGATTTTAAACACCTGGCTATTACTTCTTAGAACAGTGGTTAGAAAGTATAGGGTTTTAAACTAGAAAATTGAAAATGGAATTAGGTAGCCTTACTTAGCTGTCATTATATTGAATATACACCAAAGATGGACAATATTAGCTGCTCAATAAGTGTTCAGTAGCAATGGAAGCTTCTACTTTCTGGGCTGCATATCATATGAACTACAACGTCATTGAAGGAAAATCCTTGAACATAAGCTGCTTCATATCAAGGCTTTCAAAAATGCAAAAGAAATTATCTCATACTATAAAGATTTCAGTAATGAATTTAAATTATAGGAGGTTGGCAAAACCCTGGTCCAAATGCAATAGAAATGGAAGATGTAAAACTGCATACTGTCTTCTAAATAGAGTAATTACTTTCAGTCTCATAAGGTTTTTGTTACATGAGCTCTAATGCCCCCTGATTTTGAAAGCACATTAACTTAATATGGCAGTTCAGAAATTATACAAAGGCCTAATTCCACCATGCATTATTAGGGTGTCAATAAGCAGAGGGGATTCATTTTAAATACTCTTGCTTTAGGCTTAAAATGACCACCACCTGCTACTGATCTGAGTGGTCAATTTTCTTTATATTATATATCTCCTTGGTAAAGCATTGCTTTTTCTGTCTCAAGCATAACTACAAGATACCAACAGATGCTTCTATTTTTTTTCCTTAACAGATTGTGTTTGCATGCACATGCACACACACAGATTTCATATCATTAAAACAATGATTATCATTTGTCAAAAATTTACTAACTTCAGATGATTAATAAGGCACTTGCTATGTGATTTCCATTTAAATTTTAGTAAGCATCACTGCTTAACTGTGATTTTTACCCAAAGTAATTCTTTTTCTTTCAACTGTTAAGCAAAGTAAAATAGTAAAAATTGTATGAGCTTTGATGACTAAAGGTGTGATGAAGGGGAGGAAAAAGGAAAGGAAATTGGAAAAGCTTTTCTGTTCTTCAAATCTGAACTATTAGAGGAAATTTGTAGAGGAAAAAGTACAAGAAAAAAGGAGACTATTATCCTTAACATTTGAAAATCTTCACTCTTTTCCCTGCAACAACTAGGCTCATTTTTCCCCTCATAATTCTTCTGCCATGTTAGATTTCTCCAAGGATTCAGAAACTAGAAAGAGAAGATTTAATGGCAAGAATTTCCAGGAGATGGTCAAACAGAATGGTGAGTGGCCAGGTTCCTTCAGGTGCACAGTTACAACAAAGTTATTTTTTAATATAATTGGATTTTCTTTAAGAATTAATTACAAACTAATTCAGGGATGTTAAATTACATAGAAAAGGGTTTGATATAACAAAAGCTCAATAAAGATTAGTTGTAGAATTCTCAAAAGGCACTTTTAAAATCATGATAATGATTAATTTTTTACAAAGCAAATGGGAACTTGGTAAGAAGTTATGTTACTTACCTAAAATCCTACATAAGATGTATTTCAATCCATTTTTTAAAATTAAGCTTTATGTTATATAGATGATTTAGTCATCTAATCTATAAAAATGTAGTTTATGTATATCAACTATATAAATTAAATTATTATCTTTCCATTCTACAATCTGGCTGGAACTGTGCATATTCTACTGCTAGGGCAAGAAGTTTTTTTCCACATTTGGTAAACTAATTACCCTAAAAATGTACATAATTGCTGAAAATGAGAACAATGACTTTATACCTTCTTTGCAGGAATAAGAAAAGACCTCTGTTACACTTAGCAGAAGGAAGCAATGACATTGAATTGAAACTGCTGCTGCTGCTAAGTCACTTCAGTCGTGTCCAACTCTGTGAAATCTTATGGACAGCAGCCCTTCAGGCTCCTCTGTCCACAGGATTCTCTAGGCAAGAACACTGGAGTGGGTTGTCATTTCCTTCTCCATTGAATTGAAACTAGAACCTAGTAATCTATTGGGTAATCTATTGCCATTTACATTCTATGAATTTCTTGGTCTTTATTTGTAAAATATGATGGAATAATAAGAGCAAACAGATAATATTAATTTGGAGATCATAAATGATATTATTTGCTTAGCTCATATTGACATAAGACAGACATTCAACACATGATGGCTTTTATGTATACATACATTTTATGTCTATTATTATATGGGTAATAATTGACTTTCCTTTTTAAAATACTGTTATTGAATATTATTAAATTATAATCAAAGAATATGTTAGATGGATATAGATATTCATATTAGATGATGTATTTGATCCTTTCACAGATTATTGGGAAATTACTGTATTAACTCTCTTTTGAGCAAAAAAGCAACATTGGCTAATGAATGTGGTGATATATATTTCAAGCCCAAGGACTCCAAATCCTGTGAGGTGCCATTAATTGCTGAGACTTCACTTCTTTTAAGTGTTCACTTTATTTGAAATAGAGCCAACATCACCATATTTGCATACCACAGACTTACCATATATTTCTGTTCTAGGCTTTCTGATTGATTAATCAATTAATTAGAAGCCACAGAAATACTATCTACTCTTAAGGCTTAAGACTATACCAATTCAGTTTGGTTCAGTTGCTCAGTAATGTCTGACTCTTTGTGAGCCCATGGACTGCAGCAGGCTAGGCATCCCTGTCCACCACCAGCTCCGAGCTTGCTGAAACTCATGTCCATCAAGTCAGTGATGCCATCCAACAATCTCATCCTCTGTTGGCCCTTTCTCCTCCCACCTTCAACCTTTCCCAGCATCAGGGTCTTTTCCAATGAGTCAGTTCATCTCATCAGGTGGCCTAAATACTGGAGCTTCAGCTTCAGCATCAGTCCTTCAGATGAATATTCAAGACTGATTTCATTTTTGATTGACTGGTTGGATCTCCTTGCATAACAAAGGACTCTCAAGAGTTATCTCTAACATCACACTCCAAAAGCATCAATTCTTCGGCGCTCAGCTTTCTTTACAGTCCAACTCTCATATCCATACATGACTACTGGAAAAACCATAGCTTTGACTAGATGGACCTTTGTTGGCAAAGCAATGTCTCTGCTTTTTAATATGCTACCTAGGTTGGTCACAGGTTTAATATGCTCCTAGAGTCTTCCAAGGAGTAAGCGTCTTTTAATTTCATGGCTCAGTCACCATCTTCAGTAATTTTGGAACCCAAGAAAATAAAGTCTGTCACTGTTTCTGTTATTTCCCCATCTATTTGCCATGAAGTGATGGACCAGATGCCATGATCTTCATTTTTTTTTTTTTAATTTTTTTATTAGTTGGAGGCTAATTACTTCACAACATTTCAGTGGGTTTTGTCATACATTGATATGAATCAGCCATAGATTTACACTTATTCCCCATCCCGATCCCCCCTCCCATCTCCCTCTCCACCCGACTCCTCTGGGTCTTCCCAGTGCACCAGGCCGGAGCACCTGTCTCATGCATCCCACCTGGGCTGGTGATCTGTTTCACCATAGATAGTATACATGCTGTTCTTTTGAAACATCCCACCCTCACCTTCTCCCACAGAGTTCAAAAGTCTGCTCTGTATTTCTGTGTCTCTTTTTCTGTTTTGCATATAGGGCTATCGTTACCATCTTTCTAAATTCCATATATATGTGTTAGTATGCTGTAGTGTTCTTTATCTTTCTGGCTTACTTCACTCTGTATAAGGGGCTCCAGTTTCATCCATCTCATTAGGACTGGTTCAAATGAATTCTTTTTGACGGCTGAGTAAAATTCCATGGTGTATATGTACCACAGCTTCCTTATCCATTCATCTGCTGATGGGCATCTAGGTTGCTTCCATGTCCTGGCTATTATAAACAGTGCTGCGATGAACATTGGGGTGCATGTGTCTCTTTCAGATCTGGTTTCCTCAGTGTATATGCCCAGAAGTGGTATTGCTGGGTCATATGGCAGTTCTATTTCCAGTTTTTTAAGGAATCTCCACACTGTTCTCCATAGTGGCTGTACTAGTTTGCATTCCCACCAACAGTGTAAGAGGGTTCCCTTTTCTCCACACCCTCTCCAGCATTTATTGCTTGTAGACTTTTGGATAGCAGCCATCCTGACTGGCGTGTAATGGTACCTCATTGTGGTTTTGATTTGCATTTCTCTAATAATGAGTGATGTTGAGCACCTTTTCATGTGTTTGTTAGCCATCTGTATGTCTTCTTTAGAGAAATGTCTGTTTAGTTCTCTGGCCCATTTTTTGATTGGGTCATTTATTTTTCTGGAATTGAGCTGCAGGAGTTGCGTGTATATTTTTGAGATTAATCCTTTGTCTGTTTCTTCATTTGCTATTATTTTCTCCCAATCTGACGGCTGCCTTTTCACCTTACTTATAGTTTCTTTTGTAGTGCAAAAGCTTTTAAGTTTCATTAGATCCCATTTGTTTAGTTTTGCTTTTATTTCCAATATTCTGGGAGGTGGGTCATAGAGGATCTTGCTGTGATTTATGTCAGAGAGTGTTTTGCCTATGTTCTCCTCTAGGAGTTTTATAGTTTCTGGTCTTACATTTAGATCTTTAATCCATTTTGAGTTTATTTTTGTGTATGGTGTTAGAAAGTGTTCTAGTTTCATTCTTTTGCAAGTGGTTGACCAGTTTTCCCAGCACCACTTGTTAAAGAGGTTGTCTTTTTTCCATTGTATATCCTTGCCTCCTTTGTCAAAGATAAGGTGTCCATAGGTTCGTGGATTTATCTCTGGACTTTCTATTCTGTTCCATTGGTCTATATTTCTGTCTTTGTGCCAGTACCACACTGTCTTGATGACTGTGGCTTTGTAGTAGAGTCTGAAGTCAGGCAGGTTGATTCCTCCAGTTCCATTCTTCTTTTTCAAGATTACTTTGGCTATTCGAGGTTTTTTGTATTTCCATACAAATTGTGAAATTCTTTGGTCTAGTTCTGTGAAAAATACCGTTGGTAGCTTGATAGGGATTGCATTGAATCTATAGATTGCTTTGGGTAGAATAGCCATTTTGACAATATTGATTCTTCCAATCCAGGAACACGGTATGTTTCTCCATCTGTTTGTGTCCTCTTTGATTTCTTTCATCAGTGTTTTATAGTTTTCTATGTATAGGTCTTTTGTTTCTTTAGGTAGATATACTCCTAAGTATTTTATTCTTTTTGTTGCAATGGTGAATGGTATTGTTTCCTTAATTTCTCTTTCTGTTTTTTCATTGTTAGTATATAGGAATGCAAGGGATTTCTGTGTGTTAATTTTATATCCTGCAACTTTACTATATTCATTGATTAGTTCTAGTAATTTTCTGGTAGAGTCTTTAGGGTTTTCTATATAGAGGATCATGTCATCTGCAAACAGTGAGAGTTTCACTTCTTCTTTTCCTATCTGGATTCCTTTTACTTCTTTTTCTGCTCTGATTGCTGTGGCCAAAACTTCCAACACTATGTTGAACAGTAGTGGTGAGAGTGGGCACCCTTGTCTTGTTCCTGATTTCAGGGGAAATGCTTTCAATTTTTCACCATTGAGGGTGATGCTTGCTGTGGGTTTGTCATATATAGCTTTTATTATGTTGAGGTATGTTCCTTCTATTCCTGCTTTTTGGAGAGTTTTAATCATAAATGAGTGTTGAATTTTGTCAAAGGCTTTCTCTGCATCTATTGAGATAATCATATGGTTTTTATCTTTCAATTTGTTAATGTGGTGTATTACATTGATTGATTTGCGGATATTGAAGAATCCTTGCATTCCTGGGATAAAGCCCACTTGGTCGTGGTGTATGATTTTTTTTAATATGTTGTTGGATTCTGTTTGCTAGAATTTTGTTAAGGATTTTTGCATCTATGTTCATCAGTGATATTGGCCTGTAGTTTTCTTTTTTTGTGGCATCTTTGTCAGGTTTTGGAATTAGGGTGATGGTGGCCTCATAGAATGAGTTTGGAAGTTTACCTTCTTCTGCAATTTTCTGGAAGAGTTTGAGTAAGGTAGGTGTTAGCTCTTCTCTAAATTTTTGGTAGAATTCAGCTGTGAAGCCATCTGGTCCTGGGCTTTTGTTTGCTGGAAGATTTTTGATTACAGTTTCGATTTCCTTGCTTGTGATGGGTCTGTTAAGATCTTCTATTTCTTCCTGGTTCAGTTTTGGAAAGTTATACTTTTCTAAGAATTTGTCCATTTCATCCAAGTTGTCCATTTTATTGGCATAGAGCTGCTGGTAGTAGTCTCTTATGATCCTTTGTATTTCAGTGTTGTCTGTTGTGATCTCTCCATTTTCATTTCTAATTTTGTTAATTTGGTTCTTCTCTCTTTGTTTCTTAATGAGTCTTGCTAATGGTTTGTCAATTTTGTTTATTTTTTCAAAAAACCAGCTTTTAGCTTTGTTGATTTTTGCTATGGTCTCTTTAGTTTCTATTGCATTTATTTCTGCCTTAATTTTTAAGATTTCTTTCCTTCTGCTAACCCTGGGGTTCTTCATTTCTTCCTTCTCTAATTGCTTTAGGTGTAGAGTTAGGTTATTTATTTGGCTTTTTTCTTGTTTCTTGATGTAAGCCTGTAATGCTATGAACCTTCCCCTTAGCACTGCTTTTACAGTGTCCCATAGGTTTTGGGTTGTTGTGTTTTCATTTTCATTCATTTCTATACATATTTTGATTTCTTTTTTGATTTCTTCTATGATTTGTTGGTTATTCAGAAGCATGTTATTTAGCCTCCAGGTGTTTGAATTTTTAACAATTTTTTTCCTGTAATTGAGATCTAATCTTACTGCACTGTGGTCAGAAAAGATGACTGGAATGATTTCAATTTTTTTGAATTTTCCAAGACTAGATTTATGGCCCAGGATGTGATCTATTCTGGAGAAGGTTCCGTGTGCACTTGAGAAAAAGGTGAAGTTGCTTGTTTTGGGGTGAAATGTCCTATAGATATCAATTAGGTCTAGCTGGTCCATTGTGTCATTTAAAGTTTGTGTTTCCTTGTTAATTTTCTGTTTAGTTGATCTATCCATAGTTGTGAGTGGGGTATTAAAGTCTCCCACTATTATTGTGTTACTATTAATTTCCTCTTTCATACTCGTTAGTGTTTGCCGTACATATTGCGGTGCTCCTATGTTGGGTGCATATATATTTATAATTGTTATATCTTCTTCTTGGATTGATCCTTTGATCATTATGTAGTGTACTTCTTTGTCTCTTTTCACAGCTTTTATTTGAAAGTCTATTTTATCTGATATGAGTATTGCGACTCCTGCTTTCTTTTGGTCTCCATTTGCATGAAATATTTTTTTCCAGCCCTTCACTTTTAGTCTGTATGTGTCTCTTGTTTTGAGGTGGGTCTCTTGTAGACAGCATATATGGGGGTCTTGTTTTTGTATCCATTCAGCCAATCTTTGTCTTTTGGTTGGGGCATTCAACCCATTTACATTTAAGGTAATTATTGATAGGTGTGGTCCCGTTTGCATTTACTTTGTTGTTTTGGGTTCACGTTTATACAGCCTTTCTGCATTTCCTGTCTAGAGAAGATCCTTTAGCATTTGTTGAAGAGCTGGTTTGGTGGTGCTGAATTCTCTCAGCTTTTGCTTATCTGTAAAGCTTTTGAGTTCTCCTTCATATCTGAATGAGATCCTTGCTGGATACAGTAATCTAGGTTGTAGGTTATTCTCTTTCATTACTTTCAGGACGTCCTGCCATTCCCTTCTGGCCTGGAGGGTTTCTATTGATAGATCAGCTGTTATCCTTATGGGAATCCCTTTGTGTGTTATTTGTTGTTTTTCCCTTGCTGCTTTTAATATTTGTTCTTTGTGTTTGATCTTTGTTAGTTTGATTAATATGTGTCTTGGGGTGTTTCGCCTTGGGTTTATCCTGTTTGGGACTCTCTGGGTTTCTTGGACTTGAGTGGCTATTTCCTTCCCCATTTTAGGGAAGTTTTCAGCTATTATCTCCTCGAGTATTTTCTCATGGCCTTTCTTTTTGTCTTCTTCTTCTGGAACTCCTATGATTCGAATGTTGGGGCGTTTCACAGTGTCCCAGAGGTCCCTGAGGTTGTCCTCATTTCTTTTGATCCTTTTTTCTTTTTTCCTCTCTGCTTCATTTATTTCCACCATTTTATCTTCTACCTCACTTATCCTATCTTCTGCCTCCGTTATTCTACTCTTGGTTCCCTCCAAAGTGTTTTTGATCTCATTCATTGCATTGTTCATTTCTAATTGACTCTTTTTTATTTCTTCTAGGCCTTTATTAAACAATTCTTGTATCTTTTCAATCTTTGTCTCCAGGCTATTTATCTGTAAGTCCATTTTGTTTTCAAGATTTTGGATCATTTTTATTATCATTATTCTAAATTCTTTTTCAGGTAGATTCCCTATCTCCTCCTCTTTTGTTTGACTTGGTGGGCATTTTTCATGTTCCTTTACCTGTTGGGTATTTCTTTGCCTTTTCATCTTGTTTAGATTGCTGTGTCTGGAGTGGACTTTCTGAATTCTGGAGGTCTGTGGTTCCTTTTTATTGTGGAGTATTTACCCAGTGGGTGGGGTTAGACGATTGGCTTGTCAAGGTTTCCCGGTTAGGGAAGCTTGCGTCAGTGTACTGGTGCGTGGAACTTGATTTCTTCTTTTTGGAGAGCAATGGAGTGCCCAGTAATGAGTTTTGAGATGGGTCTATGTGTTAGGTGTCACCTTGGGCAGCCTGTATGTTGACATTCGGGGCTATGTTCCTGTGTTGCTGGAGAATTTGCGTGGTATGTCTTGCTCTAAAACTTACTGGCTCTTGGGTGGTGGTTGGTTTCAGTGTAGGTATGGAGGCTTTTGGACGGTCACTTATTGCTTAAAGTTCCATGTAGTCAGGAGTTTTCTGGTGTTCTCAGGTTTTGGGCTTAAGTTTCCTGCCTCTGGATTTCAGTTTTATTCTTCCTGTAGTCTCAGGACTTCTCCAACTATACAGGACTGATAATAAAACTTCTAGGTTAATGGCGAAAAGATTCTCCCCTGTTAGGGACACCCAGAGAGGTTCACAGAGTTACATGAACAGGAGAAAAGGGAGGAGGGAGGTAGAGATGAGCAGGAGGAGAAAAAGGGGGACTCAAGAGGAGAGAGACAGATCTACGCAGCTGTCTGTTCCCAGAGTGTTCTCCGTATCTCAGACACCTACAAGGATTCACAGAATTGGATTGGGAAGACAAGGGGAAAGGAGGAAATAGAGGTGTTCTGAGGTAGAAAACAGAGAGTCAAGATTGGGAGAGAATAATCTTCGGTTTAAAGATAGGGCTTCTCTTTTTTTTTTTTTGGTAAGGTTATAGTGTAGTGAAAATGAAAATGAAGAGTAGTAGAGGAGTACTAGAGGACTTTAAAAGAAATAAGAGAAAAAGAAAAATAGAAAATAAAAGAGAAAACGGAAAGGAAAAAAAAAGAAGAAACAAGAAAAAGAAAAAAAAGAAAAAAAAACAAAAAAAAAGAAAGAAAGAAAAAAAAAATTTTTTTTTCCCCCTAATTAAAAAAATCGTAAAAATCTATGTAAATGAAAGTTAAGGAGTAATGGGGGAGTAATAGGGAATTTTAAAGGAAAATAAAAGAGAAAAAATAAAAAAGAAAAAATATAAAAAGAAAAAAAAATTTTTTTTTTTTTCCTTACTTAGAAAAAAAAAAGTAAAAATATATCTAGGAGTTTCTCTGGAGCTGCTGCGGTCAGTGTGGGTTCGGCTCAGTTTCAGATAGCTCCTCGTTCCAGCTTACACTTCTCGATATCTACAGGGCCCTTCCGGTGAAGTCGGTGTTTTCTACAGGGATTTTAATCTGTTGCACCAGTCCCTTCTGAAGCGGTTCCCTTTGTTTATTTGGCTTCTGTTTGCCGGTCTCTTCAGAGCCTCATTTCCGCCCTGACACAGGCGGGCGGAGGTGGACTCTTATTCAGGTAGCTAGTTCCGTTGCGCTGCTGGGAGGGGCTGACGCTGCGGGGATGGGCTGGCGCTGCGGGGCGGGGCTGACGCTGCGGGGAGGGGCTGGCCCTGCGGGGGCGGGCTGGCGCTGCCGGGAGGGGTTGGCGCTGCTTTCTCCGTCTGCGCTGCTCAGGCTCCCGGCTGTTCTATATGGAGCGCGCCCCGCGCTGCGCTAGGTTCCAGCCCTCGGGTGTTACACAAAAGCGCGGAAGGAAAAGCTGCGCCTGCTCTCTGTGCCTTCCCCGTCAGAGTGGTCCAGGCAGCGAGGGGCTTGATGGGCGCACTATCCCCAGGTGTGGCGCACTCACTCCCTTCCGCGGACCCAGTCTCAGTTTCCGCTGGCGCCAGTCGGGTGCGCGCGCCTTCCGCCCTCTGCGTCCCCAGCCCCAGTCCCCGCCCGCGCCGGTCGGGTGCCTGCGCCCTGTGTCTCGCCGCGACCTTCCCCTCCCCCCTGCCTCCTGCCTCCGGCGGGGCTGGGCGGGTCCGCAGCCTGCGACCTCTTCTTGGGACTTTCTCCGTCCCTTTGTTCTGCGAATGGCCGGCAGTGTGTTCCGGCCGGTTAATTTTCTCTCTTTTGGTCTCCCACAGTTCAAGTTGGCACCTCACAGAAGCTCCCTCCGATTGTCCTCAGGGCACTCAGGCCCGGACCCTAGCCCAAGCAAGGCCGCCTAAGACTCCCTTCCCGGGACGGGTCTCCGTCCTTAGCTCTTTTGTCTCACTTTTTATCTTTTATATTTTGTCCTACCTCCTTTCGAAGACAGTGATCTGCTTTTCTGGGCGCCTGATGACCTCAGCTAGCGATCAGAAGTTGTTTTGTGAGGTTTGCTCTGCATTCAGTTATTCTTTTGATGAATTTGTAGGAGAGAAAGTGGTCTCCCCGTCCTACTCCTCCGCCATCTTGGCTCCTCCCCATGATCTTCCCTTTTTGAATGTTGAGTTTTAAGCCAGATTTTTCCTCTCTTCTCGTTCACTTTCATCATGAGAAACTTTAGTTCTTCTTTGCTTTCTGTCATAATCGTGGTGTCATCTGCATATCTGAGGTTACTAATATTTCTCCCAGCAATTTTGATTCCAGCTTCTGCTTCATCCAGCCTGACATTTCTCATGATGTACTCCATATATAAGTTAAGTAAGCAAAGTGACAATATACAGCCTTGACATACTCCTTTCCCAATTTGGAACCAGTCCATTGTTCCATGTCCGGTTCTAACTGTTGCTTCTTGACTTGCATACAGATTACTCAGGAGGCAGAAAAGGGGGTTGGGTATTCCCATCTTTTTAAGAATTTTCCACAGTTTGTTGTGATCCACACAGTCAAAGGCTTTGGTATAGTCAAAAAGCAGAAGTAGATGTTTTTCTGGAACTCTCTTACTTTTTCAATGATCCAACAGATGTTGGAAATTTCCTCTTCCTTTTCTAAATCCAGTTCTTGGTTCATGTACTGTTGAAGCCTCACTTGGAGAATTTTGAGCATTATTTTGCTAACATGAGAGATGAGTGAAATTGGCAGTCATTTAAACTTTCTTTGGCATTGCCTTTCCTTCAGTTGGAATGAAAGCTGATCTTTTCCAGTCCTGTGGTCACTGCTGAGTTTTCCAAATTTGCTGACATATTGAGTGCAGCATTTTAGCAGCATTATCTTTTAGAATTTGAAACAGTTCAATTGGAATTCCATCACCTCCTCAGCTTTGTTTGTAGTGATATTTCCTAAGGCCCACTTGACTTCACATTCCAGGATGTCTGGCTCTAGATGAGTGATCATACCACCATGGTTATCTGAGTCATTAAGATAATTTTTGTACAGTTCTGTGTATTCTTGCCACCTCTTCTTAATGACTTCTGCTTCTGTTAGGTCTATACTGTTTCTGTCCTTTATTGTTCACATCTTTGCATGAAATGTTCCCTTGGCATCTCTAATTTTCTTGAAGAGATCTCTAGTCTTTCCCTTTCTATTTTTTCCCTCTATTTCTTTGCATTAATCACTGAGGGAGGCTTTCTTATGTCTCCTTACTATTCTTTGTAACTCTGCATTCAGTCGGTATGTCTTTCTTTTTGTTCTTTGCCTTTCACTTCTCTTCTTTTTTGAGCTATTTGTAAGGCCTCCTCAGACAACCATTTTGCCTTTTTGCATTTCTTTTTCTTGGGGATGGTCTTGATCACTGTCTCCTGTACAATGTCACAAACCTCCGTCCATAGTTCTTCAGGCACTCATCTATCAGATCTAATCCCTTGAATCTATTAGTCACTTCTAATGTATAATTTAAGTCATATCTGAATCATCTAGTGGTTATCCCTACTTCCTTCAAGTTAAGTCTGAATTCGGCAATAAGGCATTCATGATCTGAGCTGCAGTCAACTCCTGATCTTGTTTTTGCTAATTGATAGATCTTCTCCATCTTTGGATGCAAAGAATATAATCACTCTGATTTCAGCATTGAACATCTGGTGGTGTTCATGTGTAGAGTCGTCTCTTACATTGTTGGAAGATGGTCTTTGCTATGACCAGTGTATTCTCTTGGCAAAACTCTGTTAGCCTTTGCCCTGCTTCATTTTGTATTTCAAGGCCAAACTTGCCTATTACTCCAGGTACTTCTTGACTTCCTACTTTTGCATTCTAGTCCCCTATGATGAAAAGGACATCTCTTTTTTGGTGTTAGTTCTAAAAGGTCTTGTAGGTCATCATAGAACCATTCAACTTCAGCTTCTTTGGCATTAGTGGTTGGGGCATAGACTTGGGTTACTCTGATATTGAATGATTTGCCTTGGAAACAAACTGAGAACATTCTTTCAGTTTTGATATTGCACCCAAGTTCTGCATTTTGGACTCTTTCATTGACTATGAAGGCTATTCCATTTCTTCTAAGGGATTCTTGCCCACAGTACTAGGTAGAATGGTTACCTGAATTAAATTTGCCCATTCCAGTCCACTTTAGTTCACTGATTCCTAAAATGTTGATGTTCACTCTTGCCATCTTCTGTTTGACCACTTCCAATTTACATTGATGCATGGACCTTGATTCCAGGTTCCTAGGCAATATTCTTCTTTACAGCATCAGACTTTACAATGCCCACATCCACAACTGGGCATTGTTTTCTCTTTGGCTCTGTCTCTTCATTCTTTCTGGAGTTATTTCTCCAGTCTTCTACAGCAGCATATTGGGCACCTTCCAGCCTGGGGAGTTAATCCTTCAGTGTCTTATCTTTTTGCCTTTTCATACTGTTCATGGGGTTCTCAATGAAGAACACTGAAGTGATTTGCCATTCCCTTCCCCATAGTACCATGTTTTGTCAGAACTCTTCACTATGACCATCCATTTTGGGTGGCCCTACACAGCATGGCTCATAGTTTGAGTTACACGAGGCTGTGATCCACGTGATCAGTTTGTCTAATTTTCTGAGATTATGGTTTTCATTCTGTCTGCCCTCAATGTATTAAGGATAAGAGGCTTGTGGGAGCCTCCTGATGGGAGGGACTGGCTGTGGGGGAAAGATGGTAACTGCAGCCATGAAATTAAAAGATGCTTGCTCTCTGGAAGAAAAGCTATGGCAAACCTAAACAGCATATTATAAAGCAGAGAAATTACTTTGCCCACAAAGATCTGTCTAGTCAAAGCTATGGTTTTTCTAGCAGTCATGTATGGATGTGAGAGTTGAGCCATAAAGAAAGCTGAGTGCTGAAGAATTGATGCTTTTGAACTGTGGTGTTGGAGAAGACTCTTGAAAGTCCCTTGGACTGCCAAGAGATCAAACCTGTCAATCCTATAGAAAATCAGTCCTGAGTATTCATTGGAAGGACTGATGCTGTAGCTGAAGCTCCAATACTTTGACCACCTGATGAGAAGAGCCGGCTCATTGGAAAGGGGGACGACAGAAGGAGAGATGGTTAGATGGCATCACCGACCCAATGGACATGAGTTTGAGCAAGCTCTGGGAGTTGGTGATGGACAGAGAAGCCTGGCATGCTGCAGTCGATGGGTTCACAAAAAGTTGGACACTGCTGAGCGACTGAAGTGAAACTGAGTCAAGATGACCCATGTACTCCCATTTATGGACAATGCTCTAGCTTTCAGTACTTGAAAACTTTACGTAAATTTTGACAAGACTAAAATATAAGAGTTCTCCTTTGATCTTTCAGGCACAGTCAAGCCAATGCGATTTCTTTCGAGAGCCCAACTTTGTTCAAGTTGTTTCCTTACTCCATTCAAAACAGTGATTATCTCTCTCCCACAAAATAAACTCAAAATTTCTTAGCCTCATATGTGAGGCTTTGACTATCAGTACGAAAACTTCTTTCCCATTTTTATTTCCAACACCAGATGAACTCTACCCTTTGGGTACATTGAATTGTGCTTCATTTTCCAAAGGTACTTTCCACTTTGCTTCAAGTTTTGTTTGTGTTATTTCCTCAGTAAGAGACATGATCTCTCCTCTTTTCTCTTCCAGTTAATATCCTACCTTGACCTTGCTTGAAATGCTACCATGGATCTTGAAGTGTGAGGTGATGTTTGAGAATTTGGGAAACACATCACTTGGAGAAATTTTGAGTTTTTGAATTCTTGTATTTCAGGTTGGCAGCAAGGGCTCATTTTCTAGCTTGCCAACAAGATAGTTCAGTCTGAGTTTTCTCATTTTAAAAATGACACATTTTCATCTGAAAGAAGAATTCAGTAGAAGTAAAATCTAATGGGAACATATTGTTTTATTTTAAACAAGATTTGTAGCTATCACATCATCCCATCTCTAATATCTTGCTGGGTTGATTAGCAGGTAAAATCACAAATTTGCTGAAATATTCCACTTCAGCTTCTGGAAAATCTAACACTGTGAGTAGTTCCAGAAAATATTTATGATTCCCATTGGAACGTGGAGACAATCCGTGTTTAATCTTTCCACTCATCATCCTCAGCTCTGTATTTATGAACTACATTTTTAGCATGGGTATCATTTCATTTTCATTTTAGTTTAACTGAACAAATTGAACTTCTTCAATGTCTGCATTAAGAATGAGCCATCGAATGAACAGTGAATTGAAGACCAGATGCCTGGAGGCACTTAAGACACCAGACTATTAGAAGCAAGAAGTGTTTCAGTGGATGTGTATTTACCACATGTTACTGTAAAGTCCATTGAGTATTGGAAGCAATGCTTTGTGTCTGGTTTTACTTAGTGCTCATAAGATACTGCTTGATCTCAGAAATAAAGGATGCATGGTAAAAGTTTAAGTTGTGAAACAAATAAGACCACTGGATTTCAAAATTTCTTATCAAGTTTGGCTACAAGATTGCTTCTTTAATCTTGAACATTTGCAAATTTTTGTCATACTGTGGCATCTCACACTGTTCTAAGTGCCATACTAATATCTGCATAATTATATTATAATGTGATATTGTGGTATTACAAAAATAGGTTAGAGGACTCAATTAATTATTCCTGGTTAGCCTTGGGCCTGGTTTAGAAATATAAATTATGATTTTAAATTCTGTTTAGTTTATAAATGTTTTATCAGCCATCCATTAAGTAATCAATCAGATATTTAGGACTGCAAAGTAGAAATAAATTTCTAAATCATGTACAAAGTGAGTTAGCTTTATAATAAAACAAAATGCATTCTAAGCACATGCATGTTTCATTTATATAGCCCATTTGCAAGTGTAATTTCTCAGGGTCAAAGTAGTTCATTATGTCTTAAGAATCTTTGAAAACCATTAAGAATGCATTTTGACTTCCATACAGTTGAATTCATTCTAACATTGTGTGAATTCAAATGGAATTACTGTTTGACCTCATCATAAAAATAATGCAATCAGCTTGTAATTTCCTTTTCCCTTAAAATATTTCACACACATTTCAAAGCCTATCTCTTTATAAAACTACGACAGTATATTGGTTTCAACAAAGCCTATCAATCCTTGTAACTCCATAATAAAATTTCAGTAGGGTCAACCTTTTGTCTTTATTTTTGTCCTAATGTAGTAATGCTTCGTAGAGCGTTGTTGTAATTGTGCAATTTTAAATTGCTTTTTAACAGCTTTGCAAGCAGGAATGAGACACAAAATATTTAACAAGTGATAAGGCAAGAACACTAACCAGTCACCCTGAATTCTTAACTAGTCCCCAGGATGCCACAGCTAACCAGAACACAAGCTAACGTGGTTGACCAGGTGTGTTTGGTTGCATATTACCCCTGTTCTAAAGGGGACACCCTACTTTGAAATTTGAGTGCTTGGAAGCACATGGACAATAAAATACATCCCCTAATGTCTCTCGAAGACTGGAAAGTTCTTATTTTTGGCACCAGAGTATAAAGCCATCATTTGGTGATCTGTTCTTTACTTCTGCTTCTTTCAGATACATTCTCAGGGCTGTTTTCATTATAAAGATATATATCATTTGGAAGACATCATTTTCAATCTTCTTGTGCCATGCTTTAGTCTACCAATTTATGGCCTATGAAAACACTTTCATGTGAGGAATCAGAAAAATCAGAGTCTCAGACCCAGCTTTGCTGCTAACCAATTTTGTATTCTCAGATCAATCTGGTCTTTTGAACTTCTGTTTCTTTTCTTACAAAACTTAAGATTTCAAATTACTTATCTGTAATTATTCATGTGGTTTTTTAATTGCTTGATTGGAAATAGAGATGTTATTTCATTACGAAAAAGGGAACATTCATCTTTAATTCTCTTTTAAGGGCATCATTCTAGAGGGATTTTTAGTTATGGGTTGATATCTCAGAACTTTAACTAACTTTAAACTCATATCTGTTAAATTTCATGCTCACTGGAGATAGCAGGCCTTACTTTTTTCTTACTGTTTAGATATTAACTTTTCAATTCTACAAGGCAGAAAGAGGCAGTGGAATTATTAAATATATATTAAGCAGTATATAGAGAATTTCTTTTCATCTTTTAATGGAATCTTAACTTCATTTTTAATTTGTGATCATTTCTGTTGTATTGCTTTTAACTTCACCTTGTTCTAATACTGAAGCATTTTCATAACATTAATATAATTGCAAGAGACATTCCTGAGGAAACACATATTTGAAAATACTTTAGTATATACAGTTTTATGAAAATAAAGTTTAAATGGCTAATGAGTTTATCTGGTCATTTAGCTGTGATCTGATCATTTCTTTGCATCTGGCCATTGGAGTAGATTTGAATGGTATTAGTACCGTGGCACCTCATGCCAAAGTTCTCAAAAGCAGTTTTGTTGTTGCTGATCGTGAAGCATGTGGGATCATAGTTCCCTCCCCAGGGATGGAACCTGTGCCCCCTGCAGTGGAAGTGCAGAGTCTTAGCCACTGAACCGCCAGGTAAGTGCCTCAAACACAGCATTGAAAATAAGACTAAGCTGGGAAACTGTGAAGTAATGCTGATATCTGGGCTTTGCCTCAGAACAATTCATTCAGAAATTTTTGAAACCTTAAGCTGGAGTAACAATGCGTACCTAAAATAAATTAAAATGCCACTTATTTGAACTATTACATGATAGAGACATTAAGGCAGTGGTTCTCAAAGCATACTGCATATTAGAATCCCTTGGGGACTCTTCAGAAACAGATACCTGCATTCCCTCCCACACATGATTTAATTAGTAAGAGGTTGGCATGGGCATGGGATTTTTAAAATCTCTGCAGATGATACTACTGTGAAACAAAGTCTGGAAACCATTGTATTTAAATAATGCTTCTTCCATATCAATATATTTTGCTATTTTATAATAATTGCAGGTGAAAAATGGGAAAGTCTGAAAACTAACCCTTCAGAGATCTCTAAAAGAAAACAGAAGTTCAAAATGGAGTATTTTAGGTTTATTGGACTCAAGTATTGTTCCAAGTATGGCAGACAAAATACACTTTTTCATAAATCTATTTTTTCCACATATAAGGTTTTGTTTTCTGTGGTTTTTTTTTTTTAACTTTTTAACACATTTGTAATATAAACTATTTAGAAAATTGGAAATATTGGGAGCTGTCAATGTTAAAAGCAGATATACTGTCTAATTTTCATTGCCAACTCATCTGGATTATTATTTTTACTTGCTTGATTTGAAATTTCAATGGTAGATTCAGGTTAGTGAATGCCAATGGATATCCCTTTTCAAAAAATGTTTTGACATTTTTTTAAACAACTCCAATACTATTCATTAATGAACAAACCAGATTATTTTTCACTTGATTCTTGGTAATTTTCAATAGGTAGATAGTGTAAACTCTTGTATATATTTTTTAAATTAAATTAGATGATTACTTTTACTCAGAAGTTTTGCTTTGATTTATTTTGTTTAGGAAAATCTATATTGGAGGTGAAAGAATGTAGTGATTTGAGTGAAATACTCTACTGTTGGTTAAAATATATGTCTGTTATTGACTTTGAAACAAAATCTTTCCAGTTTTTAACAGGAAGGATGAAACTGAGAAAGCGGCAATCATTAGGTACTCATTGAAGACTGCCTATGAAAGTGCTTGAGCAGGGAACTCCTTGGCCATCCAAGGGGTTAGAACTTCATGCTTCCATTGCTAAGGGCCAGGGTTTGGTGTGGGGCAGCCAAAAAAAAAAAAAAGTGCTTGGGCAAAGAGGGATTTTAATGTCACTTGGTAATGACCATGACTGAGAATGCACAGCAAAAAAAAAAAAAAAAAAAAAAATGTGGATATGTTATCAGTACAACAGATTTTTAGGAGGGCCTGAAATCTTTAATACTATCAATACTTTATTTTTTATTTTTTTCATCTATTTTTATTAGTTGGAGCTAATTACTTTACAATATTGTAGTGGTTTTTGTCTTACATTGACATGAATCAGCCGTGGATTTACATGTATTCCCCATCCCGATCCCCCCTCCCACCTCCCTCTCCACCTGATTCCTCTGGGTCTTCCCAGTGCACCAGCCCCAAGCACTTGTCTCATGCATCCAGCCTGGGCTGGTGATCTGTTTCACCCTAGATAATATACATGTTTCGATGCTGTTCTCTCCAAACATCCCACCCTCGTCTTCTCCCACAGAGTCCAAAATTCTGTTCTGTATATCTGTGTCTCTTTTTCTGTTTTGCGTATAGGGTTATCGTTACCATCTTCCAGAAAGATAAAGACCAATACAGTATACTAACGCATATATATGGAATTTAGAAAGATGTTAACTATCAATACTTTAACAAGTCCTCCTAAGGTTTGGTAAGAATCTAAATGTGATCCCTGATGTTTTAGGATATTTTAATGATTTATTTTTGATACACTCTATAGATTGGAAAGAAAAAAGAGTTATAAATTTGTAAACTGTGGGAAGATGGGAGCCTCAACAAGAACCTGGTACTGTCTCTGCTGTTCATCGAACCGTGGCTTGCTGTTAGATCCTTAAGGATACGGCATCATATATCACATATAGCTATATTGCATATAGCTCAAACCTTTAAAACAGGGTGTCCTTAATCAAGATCTTGATAGAACATAGAGAAGCTCCAGATACTTGGAAAAAAAGTCTTGTACTACCAGTGAAATCTGAGGCAAAGATTATAGATAGACACATTGTATTTATGTATGTTGGGTGGTAGAAAGGGAGTGAGATAATCTGTGTGAAAATCTATTTTTATCATGGGTGAGTACTTAACTCCTGCAGTTTTTGAAGGTTAACTTTTAGAAAAGATGGAAATATTGAGGAAGAAGCATAGTACCTGGCTGGGAATAATCTACATATTTTCTTCCTGAGAGTAGAGTAGCCTCAACACTACTTCCTAAACTAATCTCCCTTAGGCCCCTAGAGAAGAAACTTACCCCATTTTTTACTATTTCTCAATCCAACACAAGCCAAGAAGACAGCCACTGCTTGACTGCCATGTTGAAAGGTCACAGTTACTAATAGGTTTGCAGAGAAATCTACATTCTATGGAAGCCCTTGGTTAATTTTCACTGCTATAAAGTATTTCATTATATGAAATACAATTGTATACCACAATTTATTTGTCTATTTTCTGTTTTCTTTTCTTGTTGTTGTCATTAACATCCTCCTATGGGTGTCCTTCCTCTTCATGTATCACAGCCTTGTCCTGCAAAGGGGCTTGTGTAACTTAATGAAGTTATGGGCCATGATGCTGTTAAATTGCTGCAGTCAATGTCAGCAAATTTGGAAAACTCTGCAGTGGCCACAGGATTGGAAGAGGTCAGTTTTCAATCCCAAAGAAGAGCAATGACAAAGAGTATTCAAACTACCATACAATCACACTCATTTCACATTCTAGTAAGGTTATGCTCAAAATCAGTCAAACTAGGCTTCAGCAGTATGTGAACTGAGAATTTGCTGATGTACAGTCTGAGTTTTGAAGAGGCAGAGGAACCAGAGATCAAATAAATAACATGAGTGGGATCATGGAGAAAGCAAGGGAGTTCCAGAAAAACATCTACTTCTGCTTCATTGACTACTCTAAAGCTTTTGACTGTGTGGACCACAACAAACTGTGGAAAATTCTTAGAGATGCGAATACCAGACCACCTTACCTGTCTCCTGAGAATTCTGTATGTGAGTCAAGAAGCAACAGTTAGAACTGGACATGGAACAGCTTATTGGTTCCAGATTGGGAAAAGGAATATAACAGGCTGTATATTGTCACCCTGCTTATATAACTTCTATGCAGAGTATATCATGTGAAATGCTGGACTGGATGAATTGCAAGGTAGAATCAAGATCACTGGGAGAAATATCAACAACCTCAGATATGCAGATGATACCACTCTAATGGCAGAAAGAGAAGAGGAACTAAAGAACCTCTGGATGAAAGTGAAAGAGGAGAGTGAAAAAGCTGGCTTGAAATTCAACATAAAAAAAAAAAAAAATGAACAGACCATGGCATCTGGTCCCATTGTTTCATGACAAATAGAAGGGGGTAAAGTGGAAGCAGTGACAGGTTTTCTTTTCTTGGCTTCCAAAATCACTTCAGACAGTGACTGCCACCATGAGGAATAGTTAGGGACTTGGAGAAGGTCATGTATACACTGCTATATTTTAAATGGATGACCAACAAGGGCCTATTGCATAGCACATGGAACTCTGCTCATTGTTATGTTCCAGCCTGTATGGGAGGGAAGTTTGGGGTAGAAGGAATACATGTATATGTATGGCTCAGTCCATTTACTGTTCACCGGAAACTACTACAACATTGAACATTGTTAATTGGCTATACCCTAATACAAAATGAAAAGTGTAAAGTTTGGAAAAAAAAAAAAGAGAGAGACATCACTTTGCCAACAAAGTCTATATAGTCAAAGCTATATGGTTTTTCCAGCAGTCATGTACCAAGTGATGGTACTAATTTTAACTTCAATTAGTAGTTTATTAGAGTTTACATGCTTCATATCCTATCTGATATCTTGCCAGTCTTTTCAATTTTTACTTGCTTACAATTGTGGTTTTAACTTCAATTTCTTTGATTACTAGATAGTTGAACTATGTGCATCAGAATTTTTATTGACTTTTATATGATTTGTTTCTACATTTTCCCAAAAGATTTACATTTTTCCCCTGATACTATCTCTGTATATAATATGAAATCACAAAAGAACCTTGAAGGTTTCCTATAATTGTGGCTTCTAGTTGCTTTCCAATTTCTACTGTTCTCTACTTCTTTGGTAAAAGAGCTATATTTAAGCTGAGCATATCATCACCTACCTATATTTGTATGTTCAAGTCTCCTTTTGTAAGTTAAATGTAGCCATGACTTCAGTTCTGGCCAATGAGATATAAGCTGTAATGCTTAACTGAACCTCCAAAGTGTATACTTACATATCTACTTACTACTCTCTCTTGTTTGTAGTCAGTATGGACTAATTGGTAACAAACTAGCTCTCTCAATATAGACGTATAAAAAATCAAATTAAGTAACTAATCACCCATTTGAGACATGAGGCAAGAGACAATACAGAATTATGATCCCAGAGAGAATGGAAACAAATGAGATAAACTCAATAACTGCCCCAGCTCTCTACCTGGGAGTGCTTTATAGATGTTAGTGCACAAAGGGAAAATTTGAAGACCAGCTACCTCTTTGAGTTCAGGAAACAGACATTGTTGGCCATCTGGAATTTGTAGGACATAGTTCTGGAAAGGAGTGGGATATATAGAAAGAGAATACTAGAAATCTGCATGATTTCCTTGAGTGATTGGCTAAATATTAAACATCAGATTTGTAGGGTGATACACTACAAGACCAGATGATGAACAATTACTGGAACTCTAAATGGAACAACTAAGAAATAAAGTGTTATTCATCAATAAAAGTGTACAAACTACCAATACAGAAGAAAAAGTGATAACTCTCAAAACCATTCTGTGAGAAAGAAGTCAGATACAAAATTGTATATACATATACAAAATTGTATATGAACCCATTTGTATGAAATTCTAGAATAAGCAATACTATTTTATACTGATAATATCCAATTAGTATTTGTCTTAAAAATGATGGAAGTATTCAAAATTTTGATTTTGAATGAATATTTTAAAATATGATTTATACAAACATATACATATGCCAAAATTAATCAACCTAAAAATTTTAAATAGCTGTATTTTATTTCATGAAATTTATATCTTAATAAAGTGGATTTATGAAAAGAAAAGAAGTGCTATTTTCCTCTCTTTTTTCAATTTGTTTCATAGAATGGGAATCTGGAAACTGGAGAATTAGAAGCTCTACTAGACCATGAGGACAAGATATATTTCCTATGGAATATTGGAGAGATATATGAAAGATCTCCAGCCTCTGAAATGATATGAATCTATGATAGACATGGATCATGTGTATCTAGGTGGGATATTCATGTCTAGAAAAAGAGATCACTGGACTCTTCATTACCTGACTTCTTTTACATGAAGGTAAAATGAACTCCTACTGTTTTAAGGTACTATTTTTCAATATTGTGCTCCCTGATGCTGAGCCTAATTGTAAATAACACACGTGATTCTCAGCAGAAAGAATATTTTATGCACAAAAATTAGACCACTATTTTATGATCTACATACTAGAATCTAAATGAGCAAAACTTATAGACCTTAATGAATAAAAATAATACAATCAAAGTATTCTACATACATAGTAGTCCTACATAACTGCTAAACAAAGATTTTATTTTTCAACTTAGAAGGATTTAGATTGTATGCCATCTCTGTACTCTATATGAGGAAATTCTTTAAGAAAATATTCTGATCATATTTGGATAAATTCTCAAGATAAGGAAAGAGGAAGATCATAATAAATGATATTAAGCAATAAATATTTCAATAATGATAGATTAATCTATATGAATATAATAATACTAAAACTGAGGCTTGATAAAATGGGTCACATAAAGAGCACACATACACATACACATGCAGGAATACTAAAGGGGAGAAACAATAGCTTAGACCAAAAATTCTAAAGATTTTAATAATTAGACATTATTGATAAGTAGACCATCATCTCAATGGCCAAGAGATAAGAAAGTAGGTAAACCAACTTAATATAGGGGATTATTAATTCTTTAAATTTAATATAATGATTTGGAAATACATGTTTAATACTCCTTTAGAGATAGAATGACAAATAGACAAATGCAAGTATTTGTTCAAAATTTCAAATTAATGAGGGTGTAGGTCATAAAAAGAAATATTTTCAAGCAAAATATAAAAGATAAAATATAAAGAAATTTATAATAGAAGACATTAATTCAATGGAAAAAAATTCCATTTTTATTATCCATTCATTTATAATGAGTATGAATGACTTTGTTTCCCTAACAGAAAGTACATGCTTTAAAATTTTCCGGTGAAAGAAAGGTATACAAGTTTTAATTTTTACTGATGGGGTATTTACATCTAGAAAAATAAATCACTCAATTGTGCATTGATTAGACTGTTTCTATGAATTTTGGAATGATTCCCAATGAATAAAAATATCGACACTTTTCACTTTGAATTCAAAATGACTACATATTTTAAATTTCTGCTTGCTCATTTTCAGCCTTATCTCTCCTCTTTATACTAACACTATTTTATATGTCTATTATAATATTTCTCTAATGTGTTCAAAACTCATTTCTGTCTATAGAGTGTGACCTTCTGAAAGAAGTGTAATGCATTATAATGGCTCAAAGAATATTCTATGGTAAGAATGTTTATTTCTCTCTTCATTATAAACCCTTTATGTAATTGCTTTTGTCATGTTTCCATCATTCATAGGGCCTAAAGCTATGTCTTGCTAAAAAGAATGTGATCTTAGTGATTGCTGAATTAAATTGAGTTTAATATAGAGAACATTTTTAACTCTAGGAAATACTGCTGAGAAACATAAACTAGAAAATGAGACATCAGAAGGGTGAAGAAAAATGGCATACACATCAAGCTCTAAATCTCAATTACTTTGTTCACAGGCAGCTCTTTGTTCTTAATAAACATGTACATTCATTCCTTTTTATTTGGCCAGGTAGTTAGCAAAATTAACTGTCTCTTTTTCTAGCTCACAGAAGAATTGAAGCAACATATTATGAATGTGCTAATGGATGAGAGGATTTTAAAGGTAGATACGAGGTAATAAAAGACTGCTATTAATTGCATACATGTGAGAGAAAATAGGGAAAAATTATACAAAGCAGATTTAAGAACTGTAGTGGCAAAATGTCCTAGAAGCTTAATGGTCCTTTTGGACATCTTTCTATCACAGTAAAAACAATGAGAACATGTTTTTAAAGATGACATTGCTACTTAAAAATATGCAAAGTGTTTCACAATCTATTTGTTGTAAAGAAAATGCAATACAGTTTTTAAATCTTTCCATCAAAGCAAGAAAAGGAAGAAAGTTCATTGTGACAGTCATCTAAACAAATGCCTCATTCTATGGTGAAATCTAAATGATGGTTCATTTTACATTATTTTGAGTTCTTTTAAACCTGATTTGTGCATATTTCCTCATATTCTTTGAACATCACTGAAAAGTAAGTAAAGATATTCTTTCTATTGCATAGGTGGAGATATATAAGTTTGCAAACAACATAGTGCTGTGCTGTGATTAGTCACTCAGTTGTATCTGACTCTTTGCGACCCCTTGGTCTGTAGCCTGCTTGGCTCCTCTCTCCATGGGGATTCTCCAGGCAAGAATACTGGAGTGAGCTGCCATGCCCTCCTCCAGGGGATCTTCCCAACCCAGGGATCAAATCCAAGTCTCCTGCATTGTAGGCAGATAAACAACATAGATTCCCCCACAAAATCAATGTGGACAATAACTTGAAAAATTATTCTAAATATTTTGTCCTCATCCATTAAAAAAGTTGAATCTACTTTTCATATACTCATAGTTTGGAATATTTCTTCAAAAAAAACACTACTATTCTTTGTTTTTTATTCGACTTACTCGGTTGTTATAGGTGAACAATTATGAATCACTGAAGTTTACAAGTCTGTTCAAATAATGTGCTTTGTTTGGGCTATAATACTGACTAGGACGTTGTAAAACATCCCTGCAGGACCAGAAGAAAATAATGAAATGATGAATAGAGGTAAAGAATATACCTAAGTGGACAGATAAAGCTTATGTTTTGCAATGGTTGAATGTTCTGGACTTTGTTTAGTACCTTCCAAGGTATTTCCTAATGAAATAGTATTTTCAAAATAAGCTCTTCAAAGGTCAGAAAGGAAGGGGTGGGCCAATAGCCTAGGGCTTGGAAAAGCAGTAAAACCTTTTAAAAGTAACCCTGTCTGAAATGTATTTGATTGCATTTCCTGATATAATGTTTTTTTCTTCACATGGTACATTGTTTAGTGAATTTGGTTGTAAAAATAAAAAATGTTTTCACCTGCTAAATTGCCAAGATAAATATGATTAAATTAAAACTCCAGAGATGGCTTCATAGATACCATAAAACAGCAGAGTTGGTTTCAATATCCTTTTGTTTTACATGATCATTGCCAAGAGGTAAAAGCTAACAGTGACAATATTCTCATTAGATGGAAAGTTATGGAGACTCATTAAAGAATTATTTCCTTTTAAAAACTTGCTTTTTTGCTTCTCATTCTTCTCAATGCCTTCCTGGATAGTGTAAGCTACAAACTAGAACTTAGAAAGTTGTTTATATAAATGGATTAATTTGATTACACAAGAATTTCCTGATGTGATAGCTTATTCTTGTACTCAATTACATATAAATATATATATATATACACACATAATACATACACACACACACACACACATATATATATATATATACACTCAATTACATATATATATATGTGTGTTTGTATATATATATATAGTGGTGAGTGAGGATTTACCATAATCACTTTTTTTTGACACTGCCCAAAGTTAAAACAAAACATTGGTCCTTCTGCTTTTGACTTGGTAAAAACATTGAGATTTGTTTTCCCTCAGGGATCAAAATAGGATAAAGAATAGAGAGAAAAACTATTTTCTAAATAAAGCTACATCAAGAGAGCCATATAAGAAACTCCAGTTCTGACAGAGGACTAGTCAATCTTCACAAAATTTTATAAGAGATTCAGATGCACAGCTGCGACTGAGGGTTGATTTAGGAGGTAGGCTGTTCAGGATAAGAGCTGAGAGGAACACATTTAAGAGAATGGGTATTTCATTCATTCATCGTTGGGCTACAGGATGTCTGAAATGTATACTATCCAAAGGAGATTCACTTCCACTAAGATTCTCCCAGAAAGGATCTGAGTGATTGAATGATTCCTTTTCTATTTCATCTTGGTCATATTTCAGTCTAGCTCTAAGCGTTTAGTTCTAAATTTTAATTATCATTGGTGACACTGGGAAAGATTGAGGACAGGAGAAGGGGCTGATAGATGCTTGGATGTCATCATCAACTCAATAGACATGAGTTTGAGCAAACTCCAGGAGATGGTGAAGGACAAGGAAGTCTGGTGTGCTATAGTCCATAGGGTTGCAATGAGTCGGACATGACTGAGTGACTGAACAACAACACAAATTTAATAATGGATATAAGAATTTTTCTTAAAACATGTATTAAAATACTTCCTAGTAAATTTTCACCCAGTGTTACATGTTTTGAAATGCTCAATTTGCAATTTGCAATAGATCAAAAAACTGCAACAGCAATGACAAAAATAGAGCTTGGAATTAATAAAGCTTTCTAAGAATTCCACAGACAGAGGAGCCCAGCAGGCTACAGTGGATAGGGTCACAAAGGGTTGCACACGACTGAGTGACTATCACTTGCTCACTCACACAACACTAACCGGGCTTCCTAGATGGCTCAGTGGTAAAGAACCCACCCGTCAAGCAGAAGAGGAAGGTTCAACCTCTGGGTTGGAAGGATCTCCTGGAGAAGTAAGTGGCAACCCCCTCCAGTATTCTTGCCTGGGAAATCCCATGGACAGAGGAGCCTGGTGGGCTACAGTCCATGGGGTCGCAAAGAGGCATGACTTAGTGACTAAACAGCAATAGCACTTACAGGTTTACTCTGTGTAAGCTTTCCATTTGTTTTCAGTGAAATCACAAGGGCCCAGAGCCAGTACTATCGGTTAATTGTAGCACATGTGTTCAAAATGCTAATTATGTTTCCATTTATAGTAATGTTTCTTAATAGCATGGGATTATTTATGAGCAATAAACAGATTACACAAAAAAGCAATGTATTTCTTCAGCCTCTTTTTTTAAAATACTTTGTGCAACTTAGCAATTAGTCAGTAACACTTCTGTCTAATGTGTAGACTAATCGTTAAATTAGTAGACCACATCTAAAGTATAGGAAAAAGGTTAAAACAAGATGTCTTCATTTTTGTGGGATAAAATTCTAAACAGTGTCCAATAGTATGATATCATATATCTTCCTAATATCATTTAGCTAATTTTTTTAGCTACTAATTATTATTCAGGTAAATAAAATATACTAAGTTCAAAAACAGTCTTGAGAAAAAGATGGTCTAGAAACTTACTCTACCTCTTCTCCTCAGAGTTTCACTGGTGATGGTTGTGTAGATGTCAGTCATCAAATTTTCTCAAGACAGGGCTTGTGAAATGAAAACATCTCTTGCCATATCAACAAATAAGAAATGTCACAGCCATCAACGATTTCTGGCCTCCAAACGTAAATGAGGGCTCCCAAAACTGTGATCCAACAGATGCTGCCCACCCCCTCCACGGTGATTGCTGAGGAGCTGGGGGAATGGAAGAAGCAGCCATCTGCCACTCCTTAAGTTGAACAAGGAAACAGGATTTGGCCCCAGGTAGCTGAGGTGCATATGAAAGGAATGAACTCAGTGAGCCCAGAGGCACATCATGCAAAATGCCAGCTGGATGAAGCATAAGCTGGAATCAAGATGGCCAGGAGAAACATCAATAACCTCAGATATGCAGATGACACCACATTATGGCAGAAAGAGAAGAACTAAAGAGCCTCTCGATGAAAGTGAAAGAGGAGAGTGAGAAAGTTGGCTCAAAATTCAACATTCAGAAAACTAAGACCATGGCATCCGGTCCCATCTCCTCATGATAAATAGATAGGGAAACAATGGAAACAGTGAGAGACTTTATTTTGGGGGGCTCCAAAATCACTACAGATGGTGACTGCAGCCATGAAATTAAAAGACTCTTGCTCCTTGGAAGAAAAACTGTGACCAACCTAGACAGCATATCAACAAGCAGAGACATTACTTTACCAACAAAGGTCTGCCTAGTCAAAGCTATGATTTATCCAGTAGTCATGTACGGATGTGAGAGTTGGACTATAAAGAAAGTTGAGTGTCAAACAATTGATGCTTTTGAATTGTGCTGTTGGAGAAGACTCTTGACAGTCCCTTGGACTGCAAGGAGTTCCACCAGTCAATCTTAAAGGAAATCAGTCCTGAATATTCATTGGAAGGACTGATTCTGAAGCAAAACTCCAGTACTTTGGCCACCTGATGCAAAGAACTGACTCTTTGGAAAAGACCCTGATGCTGGGAAAAATTGAAGGTGGGAGGAGAAGGGGACGACAGAGAATGAGATGGTTGGATGGCATCACCGACGTGATGGACATGAGCTTGAGTAAACTCTGGGAGTTGGTGATGGACAGGGAAGCCTGGCATGCTGCAGTCCTTGGGGTTGCAAAGAGTCGACCATGACTGAGTGGCTGAACTGAACTGAACTGAGAGGCTCAAATCTTCTCATACATAGAATGCTAAATTCCTTAACTTGATACCTGATCTTTGATGTTTGGGCTGCCTCCTCCCTTTGTTGCAAACTTGTGTATAGCCTGATTCCCCCTCCTGCTTCCTTGGAGCAGTCTCTCAGAACTAACTGAGGTACTGTGTCCTGGGATGCAGTCCTCATTTTGCCCCCAAAATAAAGCTTAACTTGAAGTTCTCAAGTTGTGCATATTTTTTAGTCAACAGGCTCTATAACAATTCTATTTTGCTGTGAATAAAGCTAATTATTTCTGTGTTTTGGTTACTTACATTATGTATCTACACAACTGTCATCTTGCTGCAATCTATGACAAATAAAAAGCAAGTAACACTTAAAATTGTTAAGGAAATGTAAATCCAAGATTACTGTTCAAAGTTATAATATAAATGTTCTTAGTATGTTTAGACAAGGAAGTCTCAAATGTGTATTTATTGAAGCTATTCAGCCTTCATTCATTATTTGAACTTCCAGCAAAAATTAAGGATTGATGCAAACATTCAAAATCAAATAAGGCTATAAAATTTTAAAACACAACTTAATCCTTAATCCTTTTCAGCATTTAAAAATCATAGTGACAGATTATTAATTGAGGACTAGTGCTGGTAAAATCTGTAACAATGATTAGTTACTTACAATATAAGCCTAGATTAATTTATACAGTACTCTTGGGTGTTACAAATAAAAAATGAGTTATCTCCATTTGATGATAATATTGTATTATAATAGAGGCAATATTTTCATGTTAACCCTCCAAAGAAGATTTTCCTGTTAAACGCATCCACAGAATTATGGAGGAGGAAAAATAATTTTTCCTCTCCTCTTCTTAGTTCTTGGCTGATATCCCCTACAACAGAAGGCAAATTAACAGGAGAAAAACAAGCAGAAATTTAGTAACATGTATACCTCTTGCATTGGAGAAGGAAATAGCAACCCACTATAATTTTCTTTTTTTTTAATATTTTTTTCCATTTATTTTTATTAGTTGGAGGCTAATTACTTTACAATATTGTAGTGGTTTTTGCCATACATTGACATGAATCAGCCATGGATTTACATGTATTCCCCATCCCAACCCCCCCTCCCACCTCCTTCCCCACCCCATCTCTCTGGGTCTTCCCAGTGCACCAGCCCTGAGCACTTGTCTCATGCATCCAACCTGGGCTGGTGATCTGTTTCACCTTGATAATATACATGTTTTGATCTTGCCTGGAAAATCCCCATGGACAGAATCCTAGCAGGCTACTGGTCCATGGGGTCCCAAAGAGTCCACACGACTGAGTGACTAAGCATGCAGAATTTTCCTAATACAGGGAGGGTGACACCCTTATAAATATGGAGATTTCCCTTATAAATGGAGATGTCTGTAAAAAAGGATTGCTTCTACTCAGTTTGCAGAGTTTCTATGTCTCTGTTTCTAAAAATATTCAGCCTAAAATAATCTTTAAGTCAAAGAGTGAGCCACTTTATTTTCTTGGGCTCCAAAATCACTGCAGAGGGTGATGGTAGTCATGAAATTAAAAGATACTTGCTCCTGGGAAGAAAAGATATGATAAACCTAGACAGCATTTTAAAAAGCAGAGACATCACTTTGCTGACAAAGGTCTACCTAGTCAAAGCTATGGTTTTTCCGGTAGTCATGTACAGATGTGAGTGAGTGAAAGTCACTCATTTGTGTCTGACTCTTCACGACCCCGTGAATTAGACAGTCCAGACCAAAATGCTGGAGTGGGTAGCCTTTTCCTTCTCCAAGGGATCTTCCCAACCCAGGGATTGAGCCCAGGTCTCCCACATTGCAGTTGGATTCTTTACCAGCTGAGCCACTAGGGAAAACCAAGAATACTGGAGTGGGTAGCCTATCCTTTCTCCAGTGGATCTTCCTGACTCAGAAATTGAACCAGGGTCTACTGCATTGCAGGCGGATTCTTTACTGAGATACCAGGGAAGCTCACAGATGTGAGAGTTGGACCATAAAGAAGGCCGAGCACTGAAGAATTTATACTTTTGAATTGTGGTGCTGGAGAAGACACCTAAGAATCCCTTGGACAGAAAGGAGATCAAACCAGTCAATCCTAAGGGAAATCAACCCTGAATATTCATTGGAAGGACTGATACTGAAGCTGAAGCACCAATGCTTTGGCCACCTGATGCGAAGAGCCGACACATTGAAAAAGACCCTGATGCTGGGAGAGATCGAGGGCAGGAGGAGAAGAGGGCAACAGAGGATGAAATGGTTGGATGGCATCATCGACTCAATGGACAAAAGTTTGAGCAAATTTTGGGAGATAGTGAAGGACAGGGAAGCCTGGTGTGCTGCAGTCCATGGGGTTGCAAAGAGTCAGACACCACTGAGGGACTGAACAACAGTAACAATGTCAAAGAGGCATGTTTCAGGGTGACGAGTTCTCTTCTCCCTCAGAATAGTTCTCATTCTTGCAGTTTTTAGTGTCCTTTAATGATATTAATAACATTAAAAAAAAAAAAGTGTTTTAGTCCCTGTTTTAAGAAACAATGACCTGAAAAAGTGTAAAGTTACAAAACTGTTAAACTGGAAGAATTCTCAACTGAGTCTTTATAAATAAGATTTAAGATTATATTCCCAAACTGTATGGAGCATGTATGTGCAATTTCATGTATCTGTTTACCTTTTTTCTATATATTTTAAAGACATTTTAGAATAAAGGAAAAAAGTACATAACATAGAAAAATATTCCCATTGCTTAGAATATATACCACAGATATTTTGTCCTATTTGTTTCTCATTCTCTTTACTTAGATAAAATAAAAACTTGAGCAGTCTAGCTAGTCTCCTGCAATGGAATCCCTCAGTATTATTTACCAATAACTCTCAAGAGGCAATTGCCATCTGACTTATATAAAAATCCTTCCAATCTATTAACTTTAAGATTATTATTCTATATGTGTTTTTTACAACATACAGTAGTGTGTTGCATGTATCATCCTCCATCTTTCCATTTCCCCCTCCAAATTATTTTCAGCCTCTCCCATGTTGATCTTTCTGGAACCAGTACCAATATTATGAGCACCCATCTATTAATGGATATTTAGGTTCATTCAACTTTTCCAAGATGACAATTATCTCTGTAATGCAAATCCTCACTTCAGTGTCCTTTACCTCTGGAGTACGTTTTCAGAAATGATAAATGTTTCAGCATTTTACCTGATTGCAAATAAACTCTTTTCTTGCTTACAGTATTCTGCATTTCTTGGTTGACAGAGTATATATTTAAATATAATTATATTATAATTAAATATAATGATAAGTGAAAGTGTTAGTTTCTCCATCGTGTCCAACTATTTGCAAACCCATGGACTATATAACCCACCAAGCTCCTCTGTCCAGGGAGTTTTTCAGGCAAGAATACTGGAGTCAATAGCCGTTCTCTTCTCCAGGAGATCTACCTGACCCAGGGATCAAACCCAGGTCTCCTGCACTGGAGGCAGATTCTCTACTGTTTGAGCCATATTTAATTAAACTTCAAAATAAATGAAGTAATGTACTATTTTTCCCATAAGGCTGACAAAAAGGAGAGTATTGCCATGTTTCTGGAGTTGTATGTGGCATAACTACTTTGAAAGCATTATGACAGTGTCTAGTAGACTTGCAAATGTGCATACTTCCAAATCCAACAATTTCATTCTTGAAAACATATTCCAGAGTAACAAGAAAGATATGTAATACTGAAAAACATAGGAAAATTAATAGAGTAGAAAATTGTGATTTCTGGGCAGCTCTATGAAAGCATTTGAAGTTTGTGGTCATAAATGAAAGTTAGCATTATGGCATATTTTCCTTTGCTCATCTTTACTTTGCATGTGGGCAACAGGTAAAAAATAGATTGAGTTAATCATGTAACTACTCATCAAATATATAGAACAGGAAAGGGGCTAGGATGGTGAGGAGTGACCATAAGATAATTAAAATAATTTGTTATGGATGCTAAGGTGTACAAGCTGGCTTGGATTGCCATAACAACAGAACACAATCGGTGACTTATATAATGCAAATTTATTTTCTTATGTTTCTGGGAGCTTCAAGTCCAAGATCAAGGTGCTATCAGCTTTAATTTCTAGGGAGACCTCTCTTATTCTAAGCCATTTTAAAAAGATAACTCAGATGAAGAAGTAATGCTTCCAGGATGGAGGGCCTGAACCTATCCTGGTATAAATGAGTTCTTTTAGATGAGTGCTTTTCTTGCCACAGGTTTTGAATTATCCTATTGAGGCCATATGGCATAAAGCTCAAGTAATCTCTGGATATGAAATGATTGTTTCACTTTATTATCTATCTGTTCAATGCCAATGTGTAGCCAAAAGAAGGGGACTCTATCCATACCCAACAAAACCAGAGAAGTTAATTAGAGAACTTCTAATTAGCCTAAACAATTCTGTATTTCATCCTTGACCTTTATAAGTAGTTTACTGCTCACACCTAGAGTAAACCTATGTCTGGGTTGATCTGGGCATTTGCCAGTGTACACTTGTTATCCTGTCATCCTCAGGTTAGTACTTTCTTTTACTCTAAAATGTGTTCCAGTTTGCATAATGAGTTATATTTAGTCAGTCACTGAGATCTGGCAATACCTGCCAATTTTTAACACGAATATTTTCTCCAGTGTTTATCATTCAAAACTAGGTAAAAGCAACAGCAATAAATATGACATTTATTTATGCTCTTTTCATTAGCACAGTTATTGGCTATATATACCACACACACACACACACACACACACACACACACAAAACTAACAGAAATGAAATAAACACTTCAAATATTAAATATAAGAAATATATCACCTTAACAATGAAAAATGATTGAGATTTATTTTCATATAAAACAAATATTAGACCATTGGATTCCAATGATAGGGAAAAAAATCCACTTAAATGTAACAAACCATCATCATTGTTTAAAAAACTGCTACATCAGAAGCTCACAATCCTTTTACAAGAGAGAAAGCATTCTTCAATAGAGTGGTTTATTCTGTTTTGCTTTAACATGTCATATCCAGTAAGCTTCACTTAAAAAATACAAAAAGGATAAAAGTAATAATACACAAAAATCTTTATTTCTAACATGACTGATAAATATGATTCCCTTTGTTGAACTCAGTTTTCCCCCAAATCCCTTCAAATACTTGAATCCAGACATTTTTATGGTGAGTCCTTAGAGAAGTGAATACAGAGTAAAAAAGAAAAAAAATATATATATGTATAGATATATATTTAAAAATAGCTTTAACAACAGATAAAAAAAATTAAATGTGAAAATTTTTGTTACAGTTTTAAGAGCAGCAACAATACTTGGGGAAGTAGAGGGAACATCTCATTGAAATTGCACACCCAGGAGTGTAGGCGTGTACAAGCTCATAATATGTCATTTCTGAATGTGGGAGAAGAGAAGCTGTGAGGACCTTACTTGGCAGATGACAAATGTCCTCTAGGCTTTTCTAGATTAGAGCCTGATAAACATGAAATTTCTACATAAAGTTGTCAACTGATCTGTGGCTCTATTTATTGCTACAGAGTTCAGGAGAACTCACCTAAAGAATGAAGCTAAAATATATGCAAAAAAATTAAAACAAGTTTTGAATGAGCAAAGGAGGTCAGGCATATACAAATATACAAATAGAACATATTGAGGAAGAAGAGGTGAATCTTATATTGGACATGATAATTATTTTATTCCAAGTTACATAATAAAATTTAGCTCTCCTTGCCATCACTTATTCAAGGAAATTTCGAAACTGTTGGATCTGGAATGAATTTTGGGTGAGGCAGCAAGGAGTTAGAGTAGGGCTAGGAGATGACTCTCTAAAGTTGACATTACTCAACTAAAGAATCGTAGCTCTACCTAGTCCTCAGTATTTGATTGTGGTGAATTTATTTATGTATCTTTATGTTAATGAGCTTGTTGTTGTTCAGTGGTTAAGCAGTGTCTGACTCTTTGAAAGCCCATGGACTGCATCAGGCTTCTCTGTCCTCTGCTATCTCCCAGAGTTTGATGAAATTCAAGTCCATTAAGTGGGTGGTGCTATCTAACCATCTTATCCTCTGCCACCCCCTTATCCTTTTGCTTTCAGTGTTTCTGAGCATCAAAGTCTTTTCCAATGAGTTGGCTCTTCACATCAGGTTACCAAGGTATTGGAATATCAGCTTCAAATGAATATGTGTGTTAGTCACTCAGTTGTGTCTGACTCTTTGCAGCCCTATAGACTGTAGCCCACCAGGCTCCTCTGTCCATGGAATTTTCCAGGCAAGAGTACTGGGGTTGGTTACCATGCGTTTCTCTAGGGGATCTTCCCAACCCAGGGACTGAACCCAGGTCAAATGAATACTCAAGGTTGGTTTCCTTAAAAATTGACTTGTTTGATCTCCTTGCAGTCCAAGGAACTCTCAAGAGTCTTCACCAATACCACAATTTGAAAGAATTAACTCTTAGGTTCTCAGCCTTCTTTGTGGTCCAGCTCTCACATCTGTACCTGACTACTGAGAAAACCATAGCTTTGACTATCTGAACCTTTGTCAGCAAAGTGATGTCTTTGCTTTTTAATACGCTGACTAGGTTTGTCATAGGTTTTCTTCCAAGGAGCATGTATCTTTTAATTCCATGGCTGCAGTCACAGTCTGTAGTGATTTTGAAGCCCAAGGAAAGAAAATCTGTCACTGCTTCCCCTTTTATTTGCCATGAAGAGATAGGACTGGATGTCATGGTGTTAGTTTTGTTAATGTTGAGATTAAGCCAGGTTTTTCAGTAGTTTACTTCCCCAGGGGTACTTCCTGACCCCAGAGTTCAAACGTGAGTCTCCTTCCTGGCAGGCAGGTTCTTTACCACTGAGCCACCTGGGAAGCTGTTAATGACTTTGCCTTTAGGGCTTTTATTTTATTATTAGAGTATAATTGCTTTACAATGTTATGTTAGTTTCTACTACTGTACAAAGAAGTGAATCAATCATATATATATATATATTTCCTCCCCCCCTCCCTCCCTCCCACTTCACCCTCCTCCCACCCCTCTAGATCACATGGTGCGTTGAGCTAAACTCCCTGTGCCTTACAGCAGTTTCCAATTAGCTGTTTTACATGCAGTAGTGTAATATTTAAATGCTACTCTCTTATTTTGTCCCAATCACCCCTTCCCCCCCAATCCTGTCCACACGTCCATTTTTTACATCTGTGTCTCTATTCCTGCCCTGCAAAAATGGATATGTTACCATCCACATAGCTTATGATAAGTTTTAAATTAATCACTGTATTAATTATTAGCATGGTGCCTGGTGAATAGCAAAGTCTAAATGAAAATGCTGAGGCAGGTTAATGCATGAGTTTGAGACTGGGCCTGGATGGGAGCAGCAAAAGAGGTCAATGTGGAGCAGCCCCTGAGGTCGGAGGAGAACCTGGGAGCCAGGTTGAGAACAGACATAAAGGGGGAAGGGTCCAGCAGTGTCCCCCGAGCTCTGCTGAGTCAAGTAAGATGAAGATTAGGGTTAGGGTTAGGGTTATATATATATATAGAGGGATTATATATATAATATATATTATATTATAGGCAGGTTATATATATAATAGGCAGGTTAAATGTGACTTTTCCAAGGTCACAAGAAGTGGCCAGTTCATTTCAAGTGTCCTATTACTTTCATTATAAACTTAATCTTGGTTTGATACAGTGGGAAGAAACTAAAACGTAGATTTGAAATTTTTTTTACACTTATAAATTGACTGCTAATTTTAGTTGATAAACTTAAGAGAACTCTACACAGTTTTAATTATACTAATCATATGATTCAGTTCAGTTCAGTTCAGTTCAGTCGCTCAGTCATGTCCGCCTCTTTGTGACCCCACAGACTGCAGCACACCAGGCCTCCCTGTCCATCACCAACTCCTGGAGTTTACTCAAACTCATGTCCATCAAGTTCATGATGCCATCCAACCATCTTATCAGGTGGAGAAAATGACAGACTCTTTGGATATATCACATTTTTTACCCAGTCCATCCAGTTCTTGCTCAGAGTCCCTCCATTTAGTCAGTCTTTGTCTTCTCATGGAACATTTAGTCTACTTACATTTAAAATAATTATTGATAGTTATGTAATTACTGTCATTTTGTTAATTGTTTTGTAGGTGTTTTATAGGTTCTTTTTTGTTCCTTACTTCTTTTATTCTCTTCTTTTATGATTTCATGACCCTCATTAGTGTTAAGTTTTGATTCCTTTCTCTTTTTTCTGTGTGTATCTATTTACAGTCTTTTGGAATATGGTTATTATTAGACTTACATATGACAACTTCTTTATATGGTGATTATTCCAAATTCCTGATCTCTTAACTTTAAATCCATTTAAAAATCCCACATTTTAACTCTCCTACCCCACAATTAGTGCTTTGACATAACATTTTATAATTTTTGGTGTTATGTATCCCCTACCTACTTACTGTGGATATAGTATCATATATACCCTTTTGTCATTTAATCTTCCTACAAATTTTCTCTATGATTGATTTACTAACTTTAATCTATATTTTTGTTTACCAATGACTTTTTCCTTTCATAATTTTCATGTTTCTAATTGTGTCATGCTTAGTCAGTCGTCTCCAACTCTTTGCGACCCCATGGACTGTAGCCCACCAGCCTCCTCTGTCCGTGGGGATTCTCCAGGCAAGAATACTAGACATGAGTTACTATACCCTCATCCAGGGGATCTTCCCAACCCAGGGATTGAACCAGGATCTCCTGCATTGCAGGTGGATTCTTTACCAGCTGAGCTACCAGAGAAGCCCTTTCATAATTGTAGTTTTTCCTTGATCTCTTAGAGAATTTCCATACAAATCTTGGAAAACTAGTTTGGTGGGGTTCAACTCTTTTAGCTTCTCTGTTACCTGTAAAACATTTGATCTCCCCATGAAATCTGAACAAATGCCTTACTGTGCATTCTTGATTGTAAGTTTTCCCCTTTCAGTACTTTGAATAAACCAAACCACTCCCTTCTGGCCTCCAGAGTCCCTGCTGAAAAGTCAGCTGAGAGATTATGGCAGTTCTCTTGTACCTAACTTGTTTCTTTTCCTTTGTTACTTTCAATCAGTTTGGTTCAGTCACTCAGTTGTGTCTATTTGCGACCCCATGGACTGCAACATGCCAGGTCCATCACCTTCCCATCACCAACTCCCAGAGCTTGCTCAAACTCATGCCCATTGAATTGGTTATGCCATACAACCATCTCATCCTCTGTCGTCCCTTTCTCTTGCCTTCAATTTTTCCCAGCATCAGGATCTTCTCCAGTGAGTCAGTTCATCTTATCAGGTGGCCAAAATATTGGAACTTCAGCTTTAGAATCATTCTCCAATGATATTCAGGACTGATTTCCTTTAGGATAGACTGGTTGGATCTCCTTGCAGGCCAAGGGACTCTCAAGAGTCTTCAACACCACAGTTCAAAAGCACCAATTCTTCAGCACTCAGCTTTCTTTATGGTCCAACTCTCACATCCATACATGACTACTGGAAAAACCATAGCTTTGACTATATGGACCTTTGCTGGCAAAGTAATGTTTCTGCCTTTTAACATGCCATCTAGGTTGGTCATAGCTTTTCTTCCAAGGAGCAAGCATCTTTTAATTTCATGGCTGCAGTCACCATCTGCAGTGATTTTGGAGCCCAAGAAAATAAAGTCTCTCACTGTTTCCATTGTTTTCCCCTCTATTTGCCATAAAGTGATGGGACCGGATGCCATGATCTTAGTTTTTTGAATGTTGAATTTTCAGCCAGCTTTTTCACTCTCTTCTTTCCCTTTCATCAAGAGAGTCTTTAGCTCCTCTCCACTTTCTGCCATAAGAGTGGTGTTATCTGCATATCTGAGATTATTAATATTTCTCCTGGGCAATCTTGTTTCTAGCTTGTGCTTCATCCAGTCCAGCATTTCGCATGATGTACCCTGCGTATAAGTTAAATAAGCAGGGTTACAATACACAATTTGACGTACTCCTTTCCCAATTTGGATCCAGCATGTCTAGTTCTAACTGTTGCTTCTTGACCTGCATACAGATTTCTCAAGAGGCAGGTCAGGTGGTCTGGTATTCCCATCTCTTGAAGAATTTTCCACAGTTTGTTGTGATCCACACAGGCAAAGTCTTTGGCATAGTCAATAAAGCAGAAGTGCATGTTTTTCTGGAACTCTCTTGCTTTTTCAATGATCCAATGGATGTTGGCAATTTGATCTCATGTTCCTCTGCCTTTTCTAAATCCAGTTTGAACATCTGGACGTTCACGGTTCACATGCTGCTGAAGTCTGGCTTGGAGAATTTTGAGCATTACTTTGCTAATGTGTAAGATAACTGCAATTGTGTGATAGTTTGAAAATTCTTTGGCCTTGCCTTTCTTTGGGATTGGAATGAAAACTGTCCTTTTCCAGTCCTGTGGCCACTGCTGAGTTTTCCAAATTTGCTGGCATATTGAGTACAGCACTTTCACAGCCTCATCTATTAGGATTTGAAATAGCTCAGCTGGAATTCCATCACCTTCACTAGCTTTGTTCATGGTGATGCTTTCTAAGTCCCACTTGACTTTGCTTTCCAGGATGTCTGGCTCTAGGTGAGTGATCACACTATCGTGGTTATCTGTGTCATGAAGATATTTTTTGTACAGTTCTTCTGTGTATTCTTCCCACCTCTTCTTAATATCTTCTGCTTCTGTTAGGTCCATACCATTTCTGTGCTTTATTGTGCCCATCTTTGCAATGTTGCTTCCAAAAGTATCTCTTTATCCTTGGTTTTTATATTTTAATTACAAGGTGTATTGGTGTAGATTTCTTTGGCTTGATCCTTTTTGGACTCACTATACTTCCTGGATTTGAATGGCTGTTTTCTTATCCATGTTAATGAAGTATTTATCTGTTATATCTTCAAATATATTCTCTTCTCCTTTCTCTCTCCTTCTTCCTTCTGGGACCTCTGTGATGCGAATGTTAGTAAGCTTGGGTTGTTACAGAAATCTCTTAAACTGTCCTCCTTTGCTTTTCCTTTCTTTCTTTTTTCTATTCAGCTTTACTGATTTCCATTTCTCTGTGTTCCACCTAATTGATCCATTCCTTTGTATCATTTATTCTGCTATTGATTCTTTCTAGAGTTTTTTTTTTTTCATTAAGTTACTGAATCCTTCATCTCTGTTTGATTCTTCCTTATATTTTCTACTCTTAAAAACTTCTGAAGGTTTTATTCTGTTTTTCTGATATTCTCCTGAGTTTCTTGAATGTCTTCAAGATCATTACCCTCTATCAGATAGATTGCATATCTCCACTTCACTTAATTCTTCTGGAATTTTATGTTCTTTCATTCAGAACATGCCAAATCATTTTGCCTAAATTGCTGTTTTTACTTCTGTGTATCTGGTTATGTTTCCCAGCCTTGGGGAAGTGGCCTGTATAGGAGAGGTTCTGTTGCCCCAGCAGCATACTCCCCACTGCTCACCAGAGCTACATGCTCTGGGTTGTCCCTTATGTAGGTTCTGTGGGTCCTTCCGTTGTGTCAGGCTGACTACTATGAGTGTGCTAGTAGATGTGGCTACCCCCCATCTGGTTGTTTGCCAGGACCCTCCTTTTGTAGAGGCTTTTGGCAGCTGTTTGATGGGTTTGGGTCTTGAGGCAGCTGGTTTCAGGAGCCCAGGAAATCCTGGAGTTGATGATGACTCACTGGTGTGTGTGAAGTTGCAAGACTGGGGCTCCTAGATCTAGCATCTGCCTGCTATTTCGTGGGGTGGTTCCTGACATGCTGGCAATCAGTGGTTCTGGGGTGTCTCAAAGCTGATATTGGCTTGTTGGTGAGTAGGGCTGGATCCCAGGGCTGCAGATGAGAAGTCTAGAGTATCTCTGAGCTGATGTTAGCCTACCGGTGGTGAGGCCAGGGCTTAAATTTTCCTGGGGCTAGTGCTGCCAGCTCGCTGGTGGGCAGAAGCAGGTTTTGGTGCTTTTGGCTGCAGGGCCTTGGTGTCCTGAAGCTGGCATCAGCCTCACTGTCAGTGGGGCTGAATCCCAGAGCTGTTCACTGAAGGTCCCAGGGCTGCTGTTGGCTTGCTGGTGTGCAGGGCTGTGGTCTGGGGAGCTTTGAGACTGCTGCCAGTCTGCTGATGTGTTGCTGTGTCTTGACAAGACAGGCTTCAGCACTGCATTGTTGCTGGAGTGGTGTCCATCTACTGGCAAGTGAGGTCGAGGTCCAGGCAATCCTGGGTCTGGTGCCTATCCACTGGTGGGTGAATCTGGGTCCTAGAGCTAGTGCCAGCCCACTGGAAGGAAAAGACTGGTCCCAGGGCCTCTGGATGCAGGTTCCAGGGGTTTCCACAGCTGCCTTTAGACCACTGGTGGGTGGGGTTGATTTATGACACTGCTGGCTTCAGTGTCCTAGCTGTCCTAAAGTTGTATTGGACTCCTGGTAGCTGAGAATGTATTCCAAGGCTTCTGACTGATGGCCACATGGTGTCTCAGAGCTGGGTTCACTTGCTGGTGAGTGGATTCTGGTCCCAGAATCTCTGGCTGGAGACTCTGGCAGTTCCAGGTTTGGTGTATGGGCTTTCTGGTGGGTGGGGCTGGGACCCAGGGGTTTCTAGGGCTAGGGCCTCTCCACTAGCAGGTCGAACTGCATCCCAAGGTAACTGGCTGCAGGAATCCCAGGATAATGCCTGTGCACCAGTATATGGGCCCAGGTTTTGGGCCCTCCTGCGAACAGGACTATGTTCTGGGGTGGCTGTAGGCTCAAGAGTGTCTTAAGGCAGCCTACCTGCTAGTGTTATGGCTATGTCCCCGCCTGGCTAATTGCTTGGCTGGAGGCATCCAGGACTGGTGCCAATAGGCTGGTGGGTGAGACCAGGTCCTAGTGCTAATAAGATATGGAAAGGATTCCAAAATGGCACTTGCTAGAGTCAGGGTCCATGTGGTAGAATGAGCTCCCCCAAATGGCTACAGCCAGTGTCTATGGACATGAGTTTGAGCAAACTCCAGGAGTTGGTGATGGACAGGGAAGCCTGGCGTGCTGCAGTCCATGGGGTCGTAAAGTGTCAGACACGACTGAGTGACTGAACTGAACTGAACTGAATGTCTATGTCCCCAAAGTGGGCTCCAGTTGCCTCCAGTCTCTCTGGGAGATTCTCTAAGATCAGTTAGTGGGTCTCACCCAAGCTCCTTTCAAATTTCTGCTTCTTCCCTGGTCTTAGAGTGTGTGAAATTTTGTGTGCACTTTATGAGTGGAGTCTGTATTTCCCACCATCTCTGGGTCTCTCAACCTTAATCTCCATTGGCTTGTCTCCGGGAGCTTGTCTTCCCAATGTAGGACCCCTGGGCTAGGGATCCCCACGTGGGAGATTCCTTCACACCCATTCCTCCTTGGGGAGAACCTGTGCAATTTTAATTACTCTTCTGTTTTTTGGTTACTCACCCAAGGGTGTGAGTCTTGACTCTACCATGACTCTGTGCCTCCTACCTGTCTCATTGTGGTTCCTTTTTTATATCTTTAGTTGATCTTTTCTACTAGAATCTGGTCTTTCTCATTAACAGTTGCTCTGTAAGTAGCTGTAATTTTGGTGTGCATGTGAGAGGAGGTGATCTCAGTGTCTTCCTATTCTGATGACTTGGCCAAGCCTCAAATGCAATTTGTCTTTTAATATGTTTACTCTGTTTTCAGATAAAAACTTACTTGCTAGTGTGAGCATCCTTTTTTCATTTTATAACTTCTATCCCAAAATAAGGAAAAATTATTTTAAATCACCGGTAATGTTCTTAGCACATTGATAGAGAACTTTATATAATTTGACAACTGATTTTAAAGACAGTGGCAATGATGATGATACTATGATGCCAAGAATCTGACAGCAGATTAACAAAGATTGAAATTAGCTTAATAAATGATCAGTTTCTATTCCTTGCCCTTACCTACTGTTCTCACCATCACCTTATACTACTAGCTTGAAATTGGGTTAAAAATGCCTTTATATTACTATGTGAAGAGTTATTGCTCTCTATAAATCTTAACATGGTAATGAATTTTCCTATCATAATTAGATAAAACCATGAGATATTTGTTAAGTATTTTAACAACAACTCTAAAATCAGAAATGAATAGTTTTAAAATTTTTAAATGTAAAAAACAGTCTTTTTACAAAGTTATCTGTTGGGAAATATAGTTAATTGCTCCAATATTATAGAGGTTTGTGCTGTGATTTTAGAGTTGATAGAGGTTTCACTCAGCATTCTCATTTGCTAAGGATACTTTGATTGGATCTGCCAGCTCAAAAAGCCCAAGTATTAGAGCAATTTTTACTAAAGTCTTAGCTTTTTATAAAGCCTTCTCTTGTTCTAGTCCCCAGTAGAATTCAGTAGCCTTACAGCTAACCACTGGTTCAATGAAATAACACTGTTTAATGTATTACATATTGCCTCCAAAATCCAGAAAAGCATTTCAAGCACTAAGCCATGTTTTCCAAGGTAGATTGTGTGAAGTACATCAACTTGATTTTCACTTCAGATGGATATCTCAAGATACTGCATACATTTACCCCACCCGTCCACCCAAACTAGAAATTAACATTGGGTTGTAGGGCTGCTAAGCTTTTGTGGGATATCTTTCACTGTCTAGTTTGTATATGTCTTATTAAGACATGTAAATTACTTGTACTTCCTACTCATAGGATCCAATTGGCATAATGTAATAAATGAAAAGGACTCCAATAAAATTTGTGGAATATCAAAGAATCAAGATCTCTAGGGATTCTATGATGGTACAAAGCAGGATAATAGATATATTTCTGAACCATGTTTATGAAGGTTTATTCTTAACTCTGTACAGTAAAAAGCTAGCTGCTTCCAATGCTACCTACAAATAGGTATGGGGAAAAAAATATTATCCAGGTCAACAGATATGTGCCTAATGGCAGGGGTCATATTGATTTTTTTCCAGCATGGGTACTACATCTGTGATAGAAGCTGTAATTGGAGCCTCCACCTGACTGAGTTTATGGTAGTCTAAGGATAGTCTCCAAGATTTATCTACCCAGGCTAAGTGACTACATTTATGAATTATATGGATATGTGGAAGATGTAATCACTCCTCCTTCTCCTGTGTTTCCTGAAAGAAATTTCTTCTGCTATAAAACAGAAAACAATCTTGATAAGGAGAAGTTCCAGAAGTTTCCACTTACCATTCCTATCAAAATAGCGTTCCCCAATGGGGCCAGGGGGCTTCCCCAGTGGCTCAGTGGTAAAGAATCCACTTGCAATGCAGGAGACAATGCAAGAGATGTGAGTTTGATCCTTAGGTGAGGCAGATCCCCTGGAGGAGGGCATGGCACCCCACTCCAGTATTCATGCCTGGAGAATACTATGGACAGAGGAGCCTGGTGGGCTACAGTCCATAGGGTTGCACAGAGTCAGACACAACTGAAAAGACTTAGCACCCACACATTTAACAACTAGACTGCCAACAAAAGAAAAAAAAAAAAAAAGACCAAGAAAGGTAGGAAGAAAGGAAGAAAAGAAACAAGGAAGGGTGGATCTTGTGGCATTTGTTGACATTTGCGGTATAACTACTACCACTATGGCTGACTTCAAGTTACCAATGTGATATTATTGAACACAAAGTTGGGGAGAGATGCAATATGCAGTATTTCTACCATATATCCATAATAGACATGAATAACCTCAAGGGCTTTTCCCATTTTCATAAAAATTACTTAAGAATAAGAAACAACCAAAAATAAAGAAACATTATATTGTTCAAAACAATATGACTCAAATCTGTTACAATCAGCTGTAATATTTTATATGCTATATAATGATAAGATTAGAAACCAATTTGAACATTCATATGGAGATCTCTTAATGTTGAAAGAAGCTATCAGAATGAATATTTTATCAAGTAATTTTGCAAAATAAAATAAAAAGTCATTGTTTGTATAACCCTTTCTAAAGCTGAAATAAAGCCAAGTCAAACTTGGACTTCTGAAGCTTCAAAATGACAATACTTAGAATTATTTAAACTTTAATACAGACATTGCATTCTGGTTGTGATATTTTGAAAGGAATACATGTAAAATTCAGGTCAGAACAGTTATATGTTGGAATAGCCTATGTGATGGGATCTTGTTATATTGTCTGTTACTACTATTTACCTTTGAAATCCTGTCCATTATTTAAAACATTTCTCTGAATTTATCTGTGTGATTCTAAATGTTATGGTTTTAAACATAGATTATTGCTGTAATGTTGTCTCATAATGGATTGTTCGTTTCTTTCCCTACTAAAACAAGTAAATTAAACAAATAGTAATTTTCAAGTGGGATCTTAGTATAAAACATCTTTTTAAACTTCCTCAAGTTACATCTTTTTCTCCCATATTTTTAAGCTGACACCTCCTAATATTTGGTTATTACTTATTTTATGCTCTTGTAAAATAAAGCAGTCTTGTTTGCCTCTTGGTCTAAGCCATTTCAGTAACACTACTGGATTCAAAAGGTTATGAAATAGGGAAGCAGCCAGTCAATGTGAACACTTTAGTGAAGTAGTCCAATAACCTGAATGATGTAGCCAGCATTTAATATTTAAAAGAATTAGCACATTAGCAATTTGCTTAAGCAGTGCCACTTGGGCAGTGCATTTTGACAATCATAGGTTATTTTCAGCATCCTGCAATTCAGTTTACAAGGATCCACTATTTTAGGGCTCTGCCTATTGTTTCCACATTATTTCTAGCTGTCCTTAATTGGTCAAGGTCGTATCAAATTACTGCCTTACTGCTTCTGAGACATAATTCAGTTATAAATCTTCTGTGTTAAGTAGTATCTCCTAGTTTGTTGTTTTTTTTTTCCCCCGGCCAGGAATTACAAGTTTCTGGCTTCTGACAACATCCATCTTCTAAATCAGAATATTGCTATGCTTATTTGCCTAAAATTTTGTAACTTCTAATCTGATCTGTGCAACCCATTTCCCGAGAATATTTTAAACAACAAAAAAAATATAGTTTTATACTGAATCAGGCTTCCCTGGTAGCTCAGAAGGTAAAGAATCTGTTTGTAATGCAGGAGACCCGGGTTCAATTCCTGGGTTGGGAAGATCCCCTGGAGACGGAAATGGCTACCCACTCCAGCTTGCCTGGGGAATTCCATGGACAGAGGAGCCTGGCAGGCTACAGCCCACGGAGTCACAAAGAGTCAGACACAACTGAGTGACTAATACACATTAAACTATTTGTGTTATATATATTTTGTATTACTTTTAGGTATCTAACATTATTCTTTTTAAAATAATACTTGAAAGCCAGTGATGATGGCAGCAATAGCACTGACTTTCAATCTTCCCAATCCCTTCTTAAAAAGAGATAAGACAGCTAGGACAGAGAAAAATAGTCTGCCACCAAAGTGGCTAATGAGATAATTCTATGAGGCTCAGAGTGTGAGCAAGCAAGACCAAACCAAACGCAGCATGAGAAGCTGCATGGAAGAGAAACTGTGTGAACAGTGGAAGAAAAACAAATGGGTCTTGTGACAGATTTAAGATTTAGGAAACAGAAATTCTTAAAAGCCCTCATTCCTACAGTGAGGGCTTCTCCACTCTGAGTGAAAGAGTCAATTAACAAATTGGGACATGTTTCCAAAGTCTCAAAATTTTAAATACCAAGAGTGTGCTGGATATCCTAGCCTCCCCAAAATACTCAAAAAAAGGGAAAGAGCACTTTGAGGAGATATTGCTGGGAACAGAACCTCCATTTATTTAATAAGGAAAGAGGACTTCCTGGTGGTTCAGACTGTAAAGAATCTGACTGCAATGCAGGAGACCCAGGCCCAATCCATAGGCCAGGAAGATCCCTGGAGAAGGGAATGGCTACTGATTCCAGTATTCTTGTCTGGAGAATCCCATGGACAGAGAAGTCTGGCAGGCTACAGTTCATGAAGGATCATAAAGGGTTGTACATGACTGAATGACTAACACTGGAGGAAAGAAGAATGAAATTTCAGCTATAAGTGGGAGAAGAACCTTGACAAAAATATATCTTAAGTTTTGAAGAGGGAGCTAATGTCAGCAAGACAGCAGAATAAATTCTGGTTCTTGTTCCCTCAAAAGAAAAAATGATTTGATAATTACATATGGGCTAGAATAGCTTTATGAAAACCCCAGAATCCAGTTAAGAAGTTTTAGTACCCCAGAGGAGCACAGTACTTAGGGGAAATAATCACATTGAAGCTAAAAGAGACATTTACCTTTACCTGTGTTTTATTTCTCCTCCAAGTAGACAAGAAAGAACCCATCTCTCAATTACTTCCCTTGTCAGTTCAGTTCAGTTGCTCAGTTGTGTCTGATTCTTTGCGACCCCATGGACTGCAGCATGCCAGGTTTCCCTGTCCATCACCAACTCCCAGAGCTTATTCAAGTTCAAGTCCATAGAGTCGGTGATACCATCTTAACCTCTGTCGGCCCCTTCTCCTCCTGCCTTAAATTTTTCCCAGCATCAGGGTCTTTTCCAATGAGTCACTTCTATGCATCAGGTGGCTAAAGTATTGGAGTTTCAGCTTCAACATCAGTCCTTCCAATGAATATTCAGGACTGATTTATTTTAGGATGGACTAGTTGGATCTCCTTGCAGTCCAAGGGACTCTCAAGAGCCTTCTCCAACACCACAGTTCAAAAGCATCAATTCTTTGGCACTCAGCTTTCTTCACAGTCCAACTCTCACATCCATACATGACCACTGGAAAAACCATAGCCTTGACTAGATGGACCTTTGTTGGCAAAGTAACTTCTCTGCTTTTTGATATTCTACCTAGGTTGGTGATAACTTTCCTTTCCAGGAGTAAGCATCTTTTAATTTCATGGCTGCCATCACCAGCTGCAGTGATTTGGGAGCCCCTCAAAATAAAGTCTGACACAGTTTCCACTGTTTCCCCATCTATTTCCCATGAAGAGATGGGACCAGATGCCATGATCTTGGTTTTCTGAATATTGAGCTTTAAGCCAACTTTTTCACTCTCCTCTTTCACTTTCGTCAAGAGGCCTTTTAGTTCCTCTTCACTTTCTGCCATAAGGGTGGTGTCATCTGCATATCTGAGGTTATTGATATTTCTCCCGGCAATCTTGATTCCAGTTTGTGCTTCTTCCAGCCCAGCGTTTCTCATGATGTACTCTGCATATAAGTTAAATAAGCAAGGTGACAATATACAGCCTTGACATACTCCTTTTCCTATTTGGAACCAGTCTGTTGTTCCACGTCCAGTTCTAACTGCTGCTTCCTGACCTGCATACAGGTTTCTCAAGAGGCAGGTCAGGTGATCTGGTATTCCACAGTTTATTATGATCCACACAGTCAAAGGCTTTGGCATAATCAATAAAGCAGAAATAGATGTTTTTCTGGAACTCTTTTGCTTTTTCAATGACCCAGCAGATGTTGGCAATTTGATCTCTGGTTCCTCTGCCATTTCTAAAACCAGCTTGAACATCTGGGAGTTCACAGTTCACGTATTGCTGAAGCCTGCCTTGGAGAATTTTGAGCATTATTTTACTAGCGTGTGAGATGAGGGCAATTGTGCAGCAGTTTGAGCATTCTTCGGCATTGCCTTTCTTTGGGATTGGAATGAAAACTGACCTTTTCCAGTCCTGTGGCCACTGCTGAGTTTTCCAAATTTGCTGGCATATTAAGTGCAGCACTTTCACAGCATCATCTTTCAGGATTTGAAATAGCTCAACTGGAATTCCATCCCCTCCACTAGCTTTGTTCGTAGTGATACTTTCTAAGGCCCACTTGACTTCACATTGCAGGATGTCTGGCTCTAGGTGAGTGATCACCCCATCGTGATTATCTGGGTCATGAAGATCTTTTTTGTACAGTTCTTCTGTGTACTCTTGCCATATCTTCTTAATATCTTCTGCTTCTGTTAGGTCCCTACCATTTCTGTGCTTTATCGATCCCATCTTTGCATGAAAAGAATAGCAAGGAGAGATAAGAAAGTCTTCCTCAGCGATCAATGCAAAGAAATAGAGGAAAACAACAGAATCGGAAAGACTAGAGATCTCTTCAAGAAAATTAGAGATACCAAGGGAACATTTCATGCAAAGATGGTATCGATACACAGAAGAGCCATACAAAATGATCTTCATGACCCAGATAACCATGATAGTGTGATCACTCAACTAGACCCAGCCATCCTAGAATATGAAGTCAAGTGGGCCTTAGGAATCATCACTATGATCAAAGCTAGTGGAGGTGATGGAATTTCAGCTGAGCTATTTCAAATCCTGAAAGATGTTGCTGCGAAAGTGCTGTACTCAATATGCCAGCAGATTTGGAAAACTCTGCAGTGGCCACAAGGCTGGAAAAGGTCAGTTTTTCATTTCAACCTCAAAGAAAGGCAGTGCCAAAGAATGTTCAAACTACCACACAGTTTCACTCATTTTCCCTGTAGGGAAAAGAAAGAATGATGTGTGCATCCAACATACCCAGCCATTTGTATTGCTGCCTGAGAAATCTTCTCACTTCACTCAGTGTGCTAAGGAATTTGTATATCTGGTATGTCTCTGGGCAGCTAAGAACAGAGTGGAGACCGTGCAACTCTTGGCAGCTGTTGTCACCCCCAGCAATCATTTCCACACCAAGCAACTAGCTTAGACCTCAATAGCTGGCAAGGAACTAAGTAGACAGAGCCAATCTCAGCAGTCTGTGTGAATCTCAGAAGATGATGCAGTTCTCATTGGAAAGTATGAAGCTCAGAAGAAAGTGCAGTTCTCAGATCTGTGGGGCTGGAGTGAGGTGAATAACCATGAGACTGCTTCAGGAGAGAGGGAAAGAAGTAAAATTCATGCCCAGTATCCTAGCATCTCAGTGTAAGACTCTGAGGGAGAAAGGAGGATGACTTTCAGTTTCCAGGATGGCTCAGCAAAACTTGGAAAAGATGTAAGATTCTGAGACTCTGCTCCCAGGAAGGAGGAGAGAAATGGAATATGGACATCTATAAGAAGATTTGAGACTTCCAGAATCTCTACCATGGTGATGGGTTAATGTTTTTCTTTCATGAGGCCAGTTGTTAAAACTAGACGAGGTGGCTGTTTCTTCAAATGTGAAAACATAAACACAAAACTACAAGGAACACAAAGGAAAGGAAAACATGGCATTAATAAATGAAAAATATAATAAATATCTATAACCAAAACAAAAGAAATAGAGATCCATGAGGTATATAATGAAGAATTTAGAATAATTATATTCAGAAAACTCAGTGAGCTGCAAACGAATTCAGACATAAAATTAAGCAAAATGAGGAAAAGAGTACATGAACAAAATGATAATACAAACAGAAAGATGGAAATCATACAAAAGAACAACAAAAAAAATTATATGAAGCTGAAGAATACAATAGCTGAACTAAAAAGTTCAATAGAGAGCTTCATACAAAGATTGGTAAAGCAAAAGAAAGCTTTCAGAAAACTTTAAGATAGATCATTTGAAATTTTCTAGTCAGAAGAACAACAACAACAAAAAAGAGTGAAAGAAAACCTAAATGCCTTATGGAAATCCATCATGTGAACTCATATTATATATGCATTATGAGAGTCCCATAAGGAACTCACTTCAGTACTCTTGCCTGGAAAATTCCATGGACAGAGGAGCCTGATGGGCTACAGATCATGAGATCTCAAAGAGTTGGACATGACTGAGCACGCACACACACACACACATATTCACACACATAAGGAGGAAAGATAGATTCTGAAAGCTCATTTAAAGCTTTCAAAACCCCAAATTTCCATGTCTGGAGAAAGAAATGGACATGCAGATTCATGAAGCCCAAAGAAGTTCAAATATAAGAAATCCAAAGTAGTCTACACCAAGACATATATAAAATGGCAAAAGTCAAAGTCAACAAGAGAATCTTGAAAATAACAAGTAAAGAAAATAGATTTGTCATGTATGATGGAGCCCCCATAAAACTACAAACACATTTCTTAGCATAAGTCTTTCAGTCCACAAAGGATTGAAATACTTTCAAAGTGTTGATAAAAAGAAAAAAAGATGTACATATATGTATATCAGCTAGCATCTTATCTGAAAGAATCATAATTCAGAGAATTAACAAGTGTTTCTTCAATGAATATGTCAATCAGCAAACTTCCTTTTGTTAAATAACACAGTGAGTATCATATGTGTGCATGAAAATAGTATTTTCTTAACTAATAGAATACATTTTTAAAAATAAGCTTTCTTTGTGAAAAATAAAGATATTCAAAGCATATGAATGGGCTTACATATTACAGATATACTCTTAGTGGTGTGATGTGCCAGAGATGAAACATACCAGCTTACAAGAAAGGATTGTTAAATTTTTTGGAAATTTTATGTCTGTTGTTAAATAACCCTAAGAGTAAAAATTATAGCTAGTAAAAATTAGCTAACATCAACTTTCAATTAAATATGTTTTATTAAAAATAAAGGTAATAAATATACAAACCTCATCACTTCTTAGTTATTTTACTTCACTTTATTGTTATCCATGCTTTTGAGGTTATTTACATCTATTGTAAGTGTTTGGTACATATACTATACAGTGATATAGTATTCCGCAATATTTTTCCAATTCATTGTTTAATGACACCATATTGATAGATTGAAATCAGCCATGGCAGATATATTTACACCACGGGAACAAGCAAAAGCTAAAAATGAAAACTTATTTGGGGAGAACTATTTGGAATGCAGGTCTCCTGCACTATAGGTGGATTCTTCACCAAATTCGTATATTTACAGGATCACTTAATGATTTCTATTTATTGTGGCTCAGCTGGTAAAGAATCTGCCTGCAATGAGGGAGACCTGGTTTGATCCCTGGGTTGGAAAGAACCCCTGGAGAAGGGAAAAGCTACCCACTCCAGTATTCTGGCCTGGAGAATTCTATGGACTGTATAGCCCATGGGGTTGCAAAGAGTCGAACACAACTGAGTGACTTTCACTAATGAGCTCAGTTTGAATTATTAAAACTAAGAAAATAGCACTGATGGCACTGTCAATTTTAAAATTATCTGGCTGATACTCTAATGCTAATAAAATATAATAGGTAACTTTCTAAAAGAATAATGTACACAAATTAAATGTAAAAACTTATACACAAAGCAGCTAAGTCACTTCTTTGAAATTATCAAATTGACCTGACAGACCTTCATTACTTTACTATTTACAGCTTCTTTTCAAAGTAGTAGAATGAAGGAACTTCATTAGATTCACATAAGGGAAAAGCAGGTGTATTTCTCAACATTTCTCATCTTGGTCAAGCTGCTACTGTTCCATTCAATTCAGTTGCTCAGTTGTGGTCAGCTCTTTGTGACCCCATAGACTGCAGCACACCAGGTTTCCCTGTCTATCACAAACTCCTGGAGCTTGCTCAAACTCATATCCATAGCATCTGTGATGCCATCCAACAATCTCATCCTCTGTTGTCCCCTTCTCCTCCCACCTTCAATCTTTCCCAGCATCAGGGTCCTTTCAAATGATTTGGTTCTTCATAGCAGGTGGCCAAAGTACTGGAGTTTCAGCTTCAACATCAGTCCTTCCAATGAACACTCAGGACTGGTCTCCTTTAGGATGAACCGGTTGGATCTCCTTGCAGTCCAAGGGACTCTCAAGAGTCTTTTCCAACACCACAGTTAAAAGGCATCAATTCTTCATCACTCGGCTTTCTTTATAGTCCAACACTTACATCCATACATGACTACTGGAAAAACCATAGCTTTGACTAGATGAACCTTTGTCAGCAAAGCAATGTCCCTGCTTTTTCATAAGCTGTCAAGGTTCATCATAGCTTTTCTTTCAAGGAGCAAGCATCTTTTAATTTAGTGGCTGCAGTCATGATCTGAAGTTATTTTGAAGTTCAAAAAAATAAAGTCTCTCACTGTTTCCATTGTTTCCCCATCTATTTGCCATAAAGTGATTGGACCAGATGCTATGATCTTTGTTTTTTGAATGTTGAGTTTTAAACCAACTTTTTCACTCTCCTCTTTCACTTTCATCAAGAGGCTCCTTAGTTCTTCTTCACTTTCTGCCATAAGGGTGATGCCATATGCATATATGAAGTTATTATACTTCTCCTGGAAATCTTGATTCCAGCTTGGGCTTTATCAAGCCTGGCATTTCATACAATGTACTCTGCATATAAGTTAAATAAGCAGGATTACAATAACAGCCTTGATGTACTCCTTTCCCAATTTGGAACCAGCCTGTTGTTCCATGTCTGGTTCTGTTACTTCTTTACTTGCATACACATTTCTCAGGAGGCAGGAAAGGTGGTCTGGTATCCCCATATCTTAAAGAATTTTCCATGGTTTGTTGTGATCCACACAGGCAAAGGCTTTGGCATAGTCAATAAAGCAGAAATAGATGTTTTTCTGGAACTCTCTTGCTTTTGTGATGATCCAGCAGATGCTGGCAATTTGATCTCTGGTTCCTCTGCCTTTTCTAAATCCAGCTTGAACATCTAGAAGTTCATGGTTCATGTACTGTTAAAGCCTGGCTTGGAGAATTTTAAGCACTACTTTGCTAGTGTGTGAGATGAGTGCAATTGTGTGGTAGTTTGAAAATTTTTAGCATTACTTTTATTTGGGATTTGAATGAAAACTGACCTTTTCCAGTCTTGTGGCCACTGCTGAGTTTTCCAAATTTGCAGGCATATTGAGTGAAGCACTTTCACAGCATCATCTTATAGGATTTGAAATAGCTTAATTGGAATTCTATCACCACCACTAGCTTTGTTTGTAGTGATGCTTCCTAAGGCCCACTTGACTTGAATTCCAGGATGTCTGGCTCTAGGTGAGTGATCACACCACCATAGTTATCTAGGTCGTGAAGATCTTTTTTGTATAGTTCTTCTGTGTATTCTTGCCATCTCTTCTTAATATCTTCTGCTTCTGTTAGGTCCATATCATTTCTGTCCTTTATTCTTCCCATTTTTGCATGAAATATTTCTTTGGAATCTTTAATTTTCTTGAGGAGATCTCTAGTCCTTCCCATTCTATTGTTTTCCTCTATTTCTTTGTGCTGATCACTTAGGAAGGCTTTCTTATCTCACCTTCCTATTCTTTGGAGTCTGGATTCAAATGCATATATCTTTCCTTTTCTCCTTTGTCTTTTGTTTCTTTTCTTTTCTCAGCTATTTGTAAGGCCTCCTCAGAAAACCATTTTGCCTTTTTGTCTTAATGGAGATGAAAGAGTTAAGCATTGCCATGTATGGCCAGTTTGATCATCAGTCCATCAGTCTATAAAACAATGTGCATTCCTGAACTCTTAAGTTGCAAAGGAGATCTAGTCAGGTAGGAGAAAGCATCACCTGTTTTGGTGACATGAATACAAAACTAAGAGAGTTCATATCATTTTTTACAATCACCACACTGCAGACAGAGAAGTCATTCCCCAGAGAGATGACAGCTCCCTCAAAGAAGGTAAACAAATTAGGACATTGGATCTGCCTCGATTAGACTAATATTGCATGATTCAGTTCAGTAGCAAATTTAGAAATTCTCCCTGTGAAAATAGAGTTGAGAAATCCATATTGACTTACCTTTCCTGGAAAAAGTTTGCCCATTGAGAACATCTAGACCTGGCTACAAATCTTGGCTCCATTTCTAAATGGTGTGAAATTGATGGCAATGGACATAAACTCTAAACACTTCTGTTTAAACAAACTGCCAGGTATTTCTACAGTAAAGATGGGTTTATTCAGAGAATAAACAGAGAATTGCAATTCAAGGTCTGCAATCATGACAAGTCCCTGCACAGTAAGGGAGGAAAACTGCTTGAATAGGGGAAAAGGAAGTTGAGAGGCCCATAATAAATACTCCATAGCTTTTCATTGACTGAGTCCTTCCTTGAAAAGGAGACTCTTCCTTCTTCTTCTTGGACTCTGCTATCATTGCAGAGTATGCGACGTGTTCCCCCTTTCTGGTCTCTCAACTCTATTTAATTACACTTTCTCTTTACTAACTTTTTACAATATAAAGTTTGTATAATAAAACACATTTAATGAAATTGTGTGAAGATGAAGGAATCTCTAACATGTCAAGTGGGCTTACCAGGTAGCACAGTGGTGAAGAATCCTCCTGCTAATTAATTCAGGAGATCCAAGAGACCCAGGTTCCATCCCTGGGTATGGAAGAGTAGGAAATGTCAACCCACTCCAGTATTTTTGCCTGCAAAATTCCATGGATAGAGAGGAGCCTGGCCTTCTACATCCCATGGGGTGGCAAACAATTGAACATGACTGAGCACAGACACACACACACAAACGTACGATGTGGAAAGTGCCTGGCAGTAATTGGCATATAGTAGACATTCAGACAAACTTCCCTGGTAGCTAAGATGGTAAAAAATCTGCCTACACTGCAGGAGACTCCTGGGTTCTGTCCCTGGGTCAGAAAGATCCACTAGAGAAGGGAATGGCAACCCACTCCAGTATACTTGCCTAGAGAATGCTATGGACAGAGGAGCCTGACAGGCTATAGTCCATGAGGTTGCAAGGAGTCAGACACGACCGAGAGACTAACACTTCACTTCATTTCAGACATTCAGACAAATCCCCTGCTTTTCCTCCCGCCTCATCACTTATAAATAACATGAAAGCCAGGGTGTGAAAGAAATGGTCATTCAAATGACTCGGATTCTAGATATGGAGCACTAGAAATCCAACAAGAATCAACAATTATTGCATTAAGAGAATAACAAAATTAAAGTCAGAGACAACAGGAGAAGGCACACCCCTCTTGCTATAGCTGAAGAAAAAAAAAAATGTTTGGAGTTAGTAATAGCCAGGATGAATAATGCACAAGCAACAAATTTGGTTTGAGATGTTGAAATTTACGTTCAAATGAGCCATTGAGATAGAAAGAGGATAGGAACTCCAAAAAAAAAAAAATTGCATAGAATGAGCAAAACTAAATCTCCAGTTTACAAAGCTCACAAAATTCAAATGCAGGTAGATTAAAGACTTAAACATGAGAATTAAAACTTTAATCATTTTAATAACAACTTTGAATTAAGATTAACTTTATAAACTCAGAGTCAGAATCCATTTCTGAAACAAGGACAAAACTATACAACCAAAAAGGGGAAAAAATTGAAACATTTGCCACCTTTAAATTTGAAAGATCTGTGCATTAAAGTCAAACTGGAAAAGATACTTGCAAACTATTTAAGATAATTAGAATAATTAACAAATTCTTACTTTTCAATGAGAGATATAAATGACTTAATAAAAAGTTCACAGTGGAGAAAACAAAGATAACTAACAAATGTATGAAAAGCTACTCAACCTCATGGTAATGAGTAAAATGCAAATTAAAAGTAAGGGATATGCAATTTCATACCCATTGCATTAACAAAAAATTTGTCTTACAATGACATTGTAAATGAGCTAACAGAATAATGGAAATTCATCTTTATTGTTGAGAGCTTGTAAATTCACAGATCCATTTTGGAAAGTAATTTAATTTTATCTAATACAGTTTCATTGCAACAATACACCCTAGAGAAAACTGTATGTAAGTGTTCCTGGAAAAATGTACAGTAATGTTCATAGCACCATTGATTGCAATAGAAAATCTGAAAACATCTAAATTTGCCTAACAGAAAAATAAATATGGAATTTGATGGAAAAATAAAAATGGAAATTTACTCTGTAATAAATGGGCTAATGTTTGTCAAGAAGTCTAAACTTCCAGTTATAAAATAAATAATTTCGTAGGCTGTAATGTAACTAGCATGGTGGCTAGTTATCAGTACTGTACTGTCCATTTCAAAGTTGCCAAGAGATTAGATCTAAAAGTTCTTTCACAAGAAAAGTAATTTGTTAGTGTTTTAACTAATCATAATGACAATTATTTCATAATGTAAATACATAGATCAAATCATCATGTTGTATACCTTAAGCTTACACTGGCTCAGCTGGTAAAGAATCTGCCTGCAATGCAGGAGACCTGGACTTTATCCCTGGATTGGGAAGATCCCCTGGAGAAGGGAACAGCTACCCACTCCAGTGTTCTGGCCTGGAGAATTCCATGGACTGTGTAGTCCATTGGGTCGCAGAGTCGGACACAGCTGAGCGACTTTCACTTTCACTATACAATGTTATGTGTTATGTTCAGTTAATAAACTGAAAAAAGACTAAAAGGCATTATTAAGAGAAAGCACAAGTTAGAAAAAGATACATAGGGAAGTATAAGAAAAAATGTAAAGTTTTAAAACATACAAATCAATATTCTACATTCATGGAGATATACATAAATAGGAAAAGAATAAGGAAAGCATAGTCATTATGCAATTAATACTGGCACAAATTGCTTCTAGTATGATATTATTGAATGAGGATAATAGTCTTGGGAAAGGAACAGCAATTTTATTAAATTTGTACAACGATTTCTAAATCGGTGCTCATATTTTGATCTTGATACTTTTGTGAATACACAAACTAATAGTTAAAATGAAAAAATAGAGGAAGCAGGTAAGACTTTTAAGGTACACATCTTTTTAAATTATTGTAATTAATAAGTCTAGAATTATGTAGCAAAGAAATCCCTCTGATAATGAGTTCATGGTTTAAAAAAAGGAAAAGTAGAACCAGGGACTGGAAAAGTGGCACCAGGGGCTGAGGCTGGAGATGAGTCTAAGAGAGGTTGGCAAAGGATATAAATGTTCAGCTATCTAAGTTCTGAGGATCTAATGTGAAACAAGGTGCATAGTTAATGGCATTGTATTATATCACTGAAGCATGGTGACTATAGCTGATGACCCTGCAGTCCGCGGGGTCTCAGAGAGTCGAACTAGTGACTGAACAATGACAAGAGAATAGAGCTTAAATATTCTTACTAAAAACAAAAAGATAAATGAGGTGATGGATGTGTTAATTAACTATAGACTCAAAGAATCTTTTTACAAGGTATACAAATATCGAGTCACCACAATGTACACTTTATATGTCTTAAACTTTTATGTCATTTATATCTCAATAAAGCAGAGATTAAAAATAAATATATTTCATTATATGGCACTACTTAAAGATTCTAATTATATATTAAGATACAAATAAACAGAAATTCACATACCAGAGTTTTATTTTTATTCAACAAAATTGAGTTATTTTCTTTTAGATCAGAAGTACTTCAGAAGTAATACTCTTTTATTTAAAAGGATATAACCTATGTATACATGTAGGTTATGATGTATTTAAAATTGGTTTCTATTTTTACCAGTTTATTAGAACATTCTAGGAAACTGCAAATGTTTGGTAATCTGTACTCTACCCCATATAGATTAAAGACAGCAGATCTATCCAAGTGGTTCCCATCTGAAGAGAGTAAAACATTTTCTTTTGCTCTTGCTTGCAATTTAGAATGACTGAAACTGTCATATACTATTCTTGCTCAGGTCTGTGATGCAATTCACAGCCATTTCGTGTGTCGTGTTTTTATGTTAGGTCAAATCCTGTGGGAGAAAGAGAACATGAGCAAGGCCAAAATTATTCTTCTTAACATAGTCTAAAGAATTTTGGAGGGACTTCTTGGTTGGGGAACTAAGATCTCACATGCTGCAAGGGGCAGCTAAGCCCACAGGCCACAACTCGAGAAACCTGCATGCCACGAGAATCCAGCATGGACAAATAAATAAATAAAGTTTTTTAAAAATGGGAAAAAAAAGAAAAAAAAAAAACTTGTAAAAAAATAAAAAACTTTGGAGAGACTATCCCTCCCCCAAATAGTTCCTTTTTAGTTTGTCTTTATTAGAAGACCCAGTTACATGTATTTTTAATTAGATGCATTTTGTGTTTAAATCATAGTAAAATCATATGTTATTAGAAAGCCTATTACAGTTGGTAGTTTCAATCACAACAGCCTATGAATTACCTAAATTTAAATTTTCATTTTATAAAGGATTATATACTAAAATTTATTAGTAAATCCTTAAAACCAATGCCTGTGTAATCAAAACCTTCCCTCTGTGAATTTTCATAAATGGGATAAGCTTATATTGAACCAAAACAGATGTGATTCTGAAAGGGTACTAGTAGAAGTCCAAAACGCTCAAAGGAAGTTTATTCTTCCAAGACTCATTTCATGGTTCACTGGATAAAATGCGTCTCTGTTTCATGATTTCAAAATAACTCTTGAAGAAATTCATTATGCTTTGAAGAATACTGATAATTCATTCTAAAACAGGCAAGAGAGATTGGGGAAAAGAAACATGAAACATCCCACATTTCCTAATTTCTTATATTTTACCAGTGTTGTTTAAATTAAATTAAATTAAATTTGCTCTTTCCGTTTGATATTTCCGGTTTTCTATTGGTCTCAGATAAGATTTGAATCCTAATGAAAAAGTCATCAAATTTTTAAAATGCATTTCATCTCATTATGAAGTATGTTAGAACTTAGAAGAGTTTTTGTGGTTATTCCAGTGCTTTAAGTATGTGATACTGTTGCCTTATCAAGGTGTGTAGAACATAATCAGTTGATCTGTTTTCTTCTGCTTGTTGTTGAAACTTTAATAAGGATAAAGAAAAGTAGGCAAAGGAGAGAGAGAAAAGAGAAAGAGGGAGAAGACAAACAGGAGAGAAAGTTTGGAAAATCATATTTTCTTGTACTTTCATTTTTTCATCTTACTGATGGAAATAGAAGACATTTGATTTATATCCTTGCAGCAATGATCTTGGTTGTTTTATCTTAGGACCAGGGAGGACCGGAAGCCACAGGACCAAGAGCATCTTGAAGTTAAAGGGATATTGAAACATCCTTGGATCCTTTCATGTCTGTGTGCGTGCATGCTAAGTCACTTCAGCCTTGTCTGACCCTTTGTGACCCCCTGGATTGTAGCCTGCCAGGCACCTGCATCCATGGGATTCTCCAGGCAAGAAGACTGAAGTGGGTTCCCTTGCCCTCCTCCATAGGATCTTCCTGACCCAGGGATCAAACCAGTGTCTCTTAGGTCTTCTGCTTTAGCAGACAGGTTCTTTACCACTAGTGCCTTCTGGGAAGGCCTCTTTCATGTCTATCTTGTGTCTAACATTGCCACATGCAATGCTAGTCCTTGCTGAATGAATGAATAAATATTGGGTTTTATTTTCTAAGTTTATATCTATCTTGATACTCATTTGCAGTTAAATCGAACACATTGTTTTTTTAGCCTCACTAGAAGAGAGGAGGAGATCATATTTCAGCGAGGAAACTGAAATAGGAAAACCAAAGCAGTCAGTAAATCATTATCAGAGTGTATAGACAACTGTACCATTAGCCTTTTATGGATAATCGGATTTCTGCCCACTGAAGCAAAACCAGTCTCAACAAGAAACAGTGAATTGATTAAAGCTTTGTTCAGCTCTGGCTGACTTTCAGCATTCTTGGGTTTTATACAGAACACAGATACGTTTTGGATTCTGTAGTACAGGATTACATGATAGACAAAGAGGATCAGTACCACAGCCCTCTGTCTTTCCACCAGCAGAGTCTGCAGTAATCTGCACCAGATGGTGCTGGAGAAGTCTTTAGTTTATAACATTCTCTAAAGAACTCATGACTACAGTCAGGGTAAAATTGAGAAATAAGATTGTAACATCTGTGGGATAAAGTTGAATAGTTTTCTGTAAGTTAAATAATATTTACACTGTTGCTACATATTTTTTAATGCATTCCCCCTCCCCCCACAATCTAGTTGATCAAGATGATATACAAAATGATCAGGAAAAATTCTGGAAATAAAAATGAACAGCTATCTTTGTGAGCATTTTTACTATACTATGGAAATACTTTACAATGTATATGTGTGAGTATGCTTTTATTTTAAATTAATCAAAATTGGTTGGTTGCATAATAATGTCTTAATTGTTAGACTCCTCCCAATTTCCAAATTATATATTGCTAAGTAGTTGGGGTACACTGCTGTTGTTACTCAAGATATGATTCTTACATGGAACGTGCTAGGAAGGTGAAAAGAGACATTAGTGTTCTGATATCAGTATGTACTTGGATGAGAAACTTTCAACTACTTGATACACTAAGCCTCTCAAAGACTCAGGTACCATTAATAAAAGTCTGTGAAGTTTACTCCAGTAGCATTGTGTTAAATAAACTGTCAGATACTGCAAACAGAGGCATAAACTGTACACAACAATGTGTCCAACAGTTACAAAAATGATCAGATTCTACCAGCATGGAGATTGGCAAAAAATTTGAACAAGGGGTATATATTCTCAAACCATTTGCAAAACATCTGATCAAGTTCATAAATATTCAAAATCCAATAGAGTAGCTATGAAAAATTTCTTTAGAATAAAAAAGGAACATATTTGGAAGACTCAGAAAAAGCATAACACCTGTGAAATATTTTACCAAAAAATAAATTAATAGTTAAGAAAAATATTTTGTTCCCTCAGTGTGAAAAATTATGACATGGCTCACACAACACAGAAGTCCAGTTTTAAAAGGAAAAAATTAGATGAAATTAAAAGGTGAGACTATAAGATGGATAGGAAAAGGTAAGAAAAAAGGTGAGAAAAAGAAGACTATGAAAAAAATGAAATGATACAGCAATGTTCAAGCTTTATTTGAAGATTTAAATCTAATTTATGAGCAATACAGTTCAAGTTTTGTATGGCCTTTATACAAAAAGGGCAAAAATGTAATTATTTGGGATTCAGAGAACATGAAATGGGGAGACAAAAAATTATTTTAAAAAAGTGGAACAGATAAACTTCAACACCAAGAATTAGCAAAAATATAAACGAACTAATTCATGAAGTGAAAAACTTTACATTGTTCAGAAATAAAGGCATCTTATGTCAAAAAGCTTTTCCTCAAAAATTTCTTCCAGAAAGATTATAGTTTTAGGCTTTACATTGAAGTCTATAATATGTGTTCTGTTGATCTTTGTGTATGTTGCATAATAAGTGTCCAGTTCATTCTTTTGCATGTGAATATCCAGTTTTCCCACATTTCTCCAGAGAAGACATACAAATGACCAACAGGTATATGAAAAGATGCTTGGCAGCACTAATCAATAGGGAATGGGAATTGAAATTGCAATTATATATCACTTCAAACCATTAGGAATGCAATTATCAAAAATCAAAGGTAAGTGTGGTGAGAAATTGGAACACTTTTACACTGTTGACAGGAATGCAAAATGGTACACCACTATGGATAAAACTATGAAAGTTCCTCAAACAATTAAAAAATAGAACTACCATAAATCCAGGAATGTTACTCCTGTATATATATCCAAAAGTACTAAAATATGGATTTCCAAGAATTATCAGTTCCCCCCTGCTCACTCTATCATTATTTACAATAGCCAATATATGAAAACACTCCAAATATCTATCAACAGATGAATGGATAAAGAAAGTGTAGTATATCCATACAATGGAATATTCAGTTCAGTTCAGTTCTGTTGCTCAGTTGTGTCTGACTCTTTGAGACCCCATGGATGAGGCACGCCAGGCCTCCCTGTCCATCACCAACCCCCAGAGTTTACTCAAACCCATGTCCATTGAGCCAGTGATGCCATCCAACCATCTCATCCTCTGTTGTCCCCTGCTCCTCTTGCCTTCAATCTTTCCTAGCATTTGGGTCCTTTCAAATGAGTCAGTTCTTCATATTAGGTGGCCAAATAATTGGAGTTTCAGCTTCAACATCAGTCCTTCCAGTGAATATTCAGGATTGATTTACTTTAGGATGGACTATTGGATCTCCTTGCAGTCCAAGGGACTCAAAAATCTTCTCCAACACCACAGTTCAAAAGCACCAATTGTTTGGTGCTCAGCTTTCTTTGCAGACCAACTCACATCCATATATGACTACTGGAAAAACCATAGCCTTGACTAGATGGACCTTTGTTGGTAAAGTAATGTCTCTACTTTTTAACATGCTATCTAGTTTGGTCATAACTTTCCTTCCAAGGAGCAAGAATCTTTTAATTTTGTGGTTGCAGTTACCATCTGCAGTAATTTTGGAGCCCCCCAAAATAAAGTCTGTCACTGTTTCCACTGTTTCCCCATCTATTTGCCATGAAGTGGTGGGACCAGATGCCATGATCTTAGTTTTCTGAATATTGAGCTTTAAGCCAACTTTTTCACTCTCCTCTTTCACTTTCGTCAAGAAGTTCTTTAGTTCTTCTTTGCTTTCTGCCATGAGGGTGGTGTCATCTGCATATACGAGGTTACTGACATTTCTCCCGGCAATTTGATGCCAGCTTGTGCTTCATCCAGCCCAGCGTTTCTCATGATGTACTCTTCATATAAGTTAAATAAGCAGGGTGACAATATACAGCCTTGACACACTCCTTTCCCAATTTGGAACTAGTCTGCTGTTCCATGTCCAGTTCTAACTGTTGCTTCCTGACCTGCACACAGGTTTTTCAAGAGGCAGGTCAGGTGGTCTGTATTCCCATCTCTTTCAGAATTTTCCACAGTTTATTGTGATCCACACAGTGAAAGGCTTTGGCATAGTCAATAAAGCAGAAATAGATGTTTTTCTGGAATGCTCTTGCTTTTTTGATGATCCAGCAGATATTAGCAATTTGATCTCTGGTTCCTCTGCCTTTTCTAAATCCAGCTTGAATATCTGGAAGTCACGGTTCATGTACTGTTGAAGCCTGGCTTGGAGAATTTTGAGCATCACTTTACTAGCGTGTGAGATGAGTGCAATGTGCGATTTGGGATTGGTATGAAAACTGACTTTTCCAGTCCTGTGGTCACTGCTGATTTCTTCAAATTTTATGGCAAACTGAGTGCATAACTTTCACAGTATCATCTTTTAGGATTTGAAGCAGCTCAACTGGAATTCCATCCCCTCCACTAGCTTTAATTGTAGTGATGCTTCTTAAGGCCCACTTGACTTTGCATTCCAGGATGTCTGTCTCTAGGTGAGTGATCACACCACCATAGTTATGTGAGTCGTGAAGTTTTTTTGTACAGTTCTTCTGTGTATTCTTGCCATCTCTTTTTAATATTTCCTGCTTCTGTTAGATCCCTACCATTTCTGTCCTTTATTGAGCCCATCTTTGCATGAAATGTTTCCTTGGTATCTCTAATTTTCTTGAAGAGATCGCTAGTCTTTCCCATTCTATTGTTTTCCAATATTTCTTTGCTCCTATCACTGAGGAAGGCTTTCCTATCTCTCCTTGATATTCTTTGGAACTCTGCATTCAAATGGGTATATCTTTCCTTTTCTCCATTGCTTTTTGCTTCTCTTCTTTTCAGAGATATTTTAAGGTCTCCTCAGACAACCATTTTGCCAATTTGCATTTATTTTTCTTGGGGATGGTCTTGAAACCTGTCTCCTGAACAGTGTCATGAATCTCCATCCATAGTTCACCAGACACTATCAGATCTAATCCCTTGAATCAGTTTCTCACTTCCACTGGAATATTATTCAGCCTTAAAAGAATATGGAGATTCTACACTTTGCAGCCCACATGGATGGACCTGGAAGACATTATGCTAAGTGAAATGTCAGTCACAAGAGAACAATTACTGCATGATTCCATTTATATGTTAAAATTGAAAAAGTTCAGTTCAGTTCACTCACTCCTTCGAGTCTGACTCTTTGCAACCCCATGAACTGCAGCACGCCAGGCCTCCCTGCCCATCACCAACACCTGGAGCCTACACAAACTCATGGCCATTGAGCTGATGATGCCATCCAACCACCTCATCCTCTGTCGTCCCCTTCTCCTTCTGCCCTCAATCTTTTCCAACATCAGGGTGTTTTCAAATGAGTCAGCTCTTTGCATCAGGTGGCCAAAGTATTGGACTTTCAGCTTCAACATCAGTCCTTCCAGTGAACACCCAGGATTGATCTTCTTTAGGATGGACTGGTTGGATCTCCTTATATTCCAAGGGACTCTCAAGAATCTTCTCCAACAGCAAAAAGTTCAAAAGCATCAATTATTCGGCGCTCAGCTTTCTTTATAGTCCAAATATCACAACCACACACAACTACTGGAAAAACAATAGCCTTGACTAGATGGATCTTTGTTGGCAAAGCAATGTCTCTGCTTTTTAATATGCTATCTAGGTTGGTCATAACTTTCCTTCCAAGGAGTAAGCGTCTTTTAATTTCATGGCTGCAATCACCATCTGCAGTGATTTTGGAGCCAAAAGAAATAGGGTCAGCCACTGTTTCCACTGTTTCCTCATCTATTTGCCATGAACTGATGGGAACAGATGCCGTGATCCTAGTTTTCTGAATGTTGAGCTTTAAGCCAACTTTTTCACTCTCCTCTTTCACTTTCATCAAGAGGCTCTTTAGTTCTTCCTTGCTTTCTGCCATAAGGGTGCTGTCATCTGCATATCTGAGGTTATTGATATTTCTCCCAGCCATCTTGACTCCCAGTGATTCTTCCAGCCCAGTGTTTCTCAGCCTATAAATTAATTATGCAGGGTGACAATACACAGCCTTGACGTACTCCTTCTCCTATTTGGAACCAGTCTGTTGTTCCATGTCCAGCTCTAACTGTTGCTTCCTGACCTGCATACAGGTTTCTCAAGAGGCAGGTCAGGTGGTCTGGTATTCCCATCTCTTTCAGAATGTACAGTTTAGTGTGATCCACACAGTCAAAGGCTTTGGTGTAGTCAATAAAGGAGAAATAGATGTTTTTCTGGAACTCTCATGCTTTTTTGATGATCCAGCAGATGTTGGCAATTTGATCTCTGATTCCTCTGCCTTTCCTAAATCCAGCTTGAACATCTGGAAGTTCATGGTTCATGTATTGCTGAAGCTTGGCTTGGATAATGTTGAGCATCACTTTACTAGCGCATAAAATGAGTGCAATTGTGTGGTAGTATGAGCATTCTTTGGCATTTCCTTTTTTGTGATTGGAATGAAAACTGACCTTTTCCAGTCCTGTGGCCACTGCTGAGTTTTCCAAATTTGCTGGCATATTGAGTGCAGCACTTTCACAGCATCATCTTTCAGGATTTGAAATAGCTCAATTGGAATTCAATCACATCCACTAGCTTTGTTCGTAGTAATGCTTCCTAAGACCCACTTGACATCACATTCCAGAATGTCTGGCTCTAGGTGAGTGATCACGCCTTCGTGATTAGCTGAGTTGTGAAGTTCTTTTTTGTACAGTTCTTCTATGTATTCTTGCCACCTCTTCTTAATATCTTCTGCTTCTGCTAGGTCCATATCATTTCTGTCCTTTATCGAACCCTTCTTTGCATGAAATGTTCCCTTGGTATCTCTAATTTTCTTGAAGAGATCTCTAGTCTTTCCCATTCTGTTGTTTTCCTCTATTTCTTTGCATTGATCGCTGAGGAAGGCTTTCTTATCTCTCCTTGCTATTCTTTGGAACTCTGCATTCAAATGGGTATATCTTTCCTTATCTCTTTTGCTTTTTGCTTCCTTATTTTCACAACAATTTGTAAGGCCTCTTCAGACAGTCATTTTGCTTTTTGCATACATTTTTCTTGGCGATGGTCTTGATCCCTGTCCCCTGTACAATGTCACGAACCTCTGTCCATAGTTCATCAGGTTCTCTGTCTATCTGATCTAGTCCCTTAAATCTATTTCTCACTTCCACTGTATAATCATAAAGGATTTGATTTAGATCATACCTGAATGGTTTAGTGGTTTCCCCCACTTTTTTTTCAATTTAAGTCTAAATTTGGCAATAAGGAGTTCATGATCTGAGCCACAGTCCACTCCCAGTCTTGTTTTTGCTGACTGTATAGAGCTTCTCCACCTTTGGCTGCAAAGAATATAATCAATCTGATTTCAGTGTTGACCATCTGGTGATGTCCATGTGTAGAGTTTTCTGTTGTGTTGTTGGAAAAGGGTGTTTGCTATGACCAGTGTGTTCTTTTGGCAAAACTCTGTTAGTCTTTGCCCTGCTTCATTCTGTACTCTAAGGCCAAATTTGCCTGTTACTCCAGGTGTTTCTTGACTTCCTACTTTTGCATTCCAGTCCCATATACTGAAAAGGACATCTTTTTTGGGTGTTAGTTCTAAAAGGTCTTGTAGGTCTTCATAGAACCATTCAACTTCAGCTTCTTCAGCGTTACTGGTTGGGGCAAAGACTTGGATTACCATGATATTGAATTGTTTGTCTTGAAAACAAACAGAGATCATTCTATCATTTTTGAGATTGCACCCAAGTACTGCATTTCAGACTCTTTTGGTGATTATGATAGCTACTCCATTTCTTCGAAGGGGTTCCTCCCACAGTAGTAGATATAATGGTCATTTGAGTTAAATTCATCCATTCCAGTTCCTATTACTTCGGTGATTCTTCGAATGTTGATGTTCACCCTTGCCATCTCTTGTTTGACCACTTCTAATTTGCCTTGATTCATGGACCTACCATTCCAGGGTCCTATGCAATATTGCTCTTACAGCATTGGACCTTTCTTCTATCACCATTCACATCTACAATTGGGTATTCTTTTTGCGTTACTCATAAAGTAGAATGGTGTTTGCCAGAGGCTGGAAGGAGTGGAAAAACAAGGGAGTTTCAGTATGTGTAAAGTTAGAGTATTTGCTCAGTATGTGTAAAGTTTGCACATACTGACTTAAACTGAAGAAAGTAGGGAAAGCCACTAGACCATTCAGGTATGACCTAAATCAAATCCCTTATGATTAGACAGTAGAAGTGAGAAACAGATGTAAGGGACTAGATCTGACAGGCAGAGTGCCTGATGAACTACAGATGGAGGTTTGTGACATTGTACAGGAGACCGGGATCAAGACCATCCCCACGGAGTGAAATGCAAAATGCAAAATGACTGTCTGAGGAGGCCTTACAAATAGTTGTGAAAATAGAGAAGTGAAAAGCAAAGGAGAAAAGGAAAGATATTCCCATTTGAATGCAGAGTTCCAAAGAATAGCAAGGAGAGATAAGAAAGTCTTCCTCAGCGATCAATGCAAAGAAATAGAGGAAAACAACAGAATGGGAAAGACTAGAGATCTCTTCAAGAAAATTAGAGATACCAAGGGAATACTTCATGCAAAGAAGGGTTCGATAAAGGACAGAAATGGTATGGACCTAGCAGAAGCAGAAAATATTAAGAGGTGGCAAGAATACATAGAAGAACTGTACAAAAAATATTTTCACAACCCAGATAATCATGATGGTGTGATCACTAACCTAGACAGACACCCTGTAATGTGAAGTCAAGTGGGTCTTAGAAAGCATCACTACAAACAAAGCTAGTGGATGTGATTGAATTCCAATTGAGCTATTTCAAATCCTGAAAGATGATGCTGTGAAAGTGCTGCACTCAATATGCCAGCAAATTTGGAAAACTCAGCAGTGTCCACAGGACCAGAAAAGGTCAGTTTTCATTCCAATCCCAAAGAAAGACAATCCCAAAGAATGATCAAACTACTGCACAGTTGCCCTCATCTCACATGCTAGTAAAGTAATGCACAAAATTCTCCAAGCCAAGCTTCAACGGTATGTGAACCATGAACTTCCAAATGTTCAAGCTGGCTTTAGAAAAGGCAGAGGAACCAGAGATCAAATTGCCAACATCTGCTGGGTCATTGAAAAAGCAAGAGAGTTCCAGAAAAACATCTATTTCTGCTTTATTGACTATGCCAAAGCCTTTCACTGTGTGGATCACAATAAAATGTGGAAAATTCTGAAAGAGATGGGAATACCAGACCACCTGACCTGCCTCTTGAGAAACCTGTATGCAGGTCAGGAAGCAGCAGTTAGAACTGGACATGGAACAGCAAACTGGTTCCAAATAGGAAATGCAGTATGTTAAGCCTATATATTGTCACCCTGCTTATTTAACTTATATGCAGAGTACATCATGAGAAACTCTGGGCTGGAAAAAGCACAAACTGGAATCAAGATTGCTGGGAGAAATATCAATATCCTCAGATATGCAGATGACACCACCCTTATGGCAGAAAGTGAAGAGGAACTAAAGAGCTTCTTGATGAAAGTGAAGGAGGAGAGTGAAAAAGTTGGCTTAAAGCTCAACATTCAGAAAACCAGGATCATGGCATCTGGTCCCATCACCTCATGGGAAATAGATGGGGAAACAGTGGAAACAGTGTCAGACTTTATTTTTCTGGGCTCCAAAATCACTGCAGATGGTGATGGCAGCCATGAAATTAAAAGACGCTTACCCCTTGGAAGGAAAGTTATGATCAACCTAGGTAGCATATTAAAAAGCAGAGACATTACTCTGCTATCAAATGTCCATCTAGTCAAGGCTATGGTTTTTCCAGTGGTCATATATGGATGTGAGAGTTGGACTATAAAGAAAGCTGAGTGCCGAAAAATTGATGCTTTTGAACTGTGGTGTTGGAGAAGATTCTTGAGAGTCCCTTGGACTGCAGGGAGATCCAGCCAGTCCATTCTAAAGGAGATCAGTCCTGGGTGTGCATTGGAAGGACTGTTGCTGAAGCTGAAACTCCAGTACTTTGGCCACCTCACGCGAAGTGTTGACTCATTGGAAAAGACCCTGATGCTGGGAGAGATTGAGGGCAGGAGGAGAAGGGGATGACAGAGGAGAGATGGCTGGATGGCATCACCAACTCGATGGGCATGAGTTTGAGTAAACTCCAGGAGTTGGTGATGGACAGGGAGGCCTGGTGTCCTGCGATTCATGGGGTCACAAAGATTCAGACACGACTGAGTGACTGAACTGAACTGAACTGATGTGTAAAGTTAGAGTTACGTTAGATGAATGTGTGTGTGTGTGTGTTAAGTTGCTTCAGTCACATCTTACTCTTTGTGATCCTATGGACTGTAGCCCTCCAGACCCCTCTGTCCATGGGATTCTCCAGGCTAGAATACTTGACTGGAGTGCCATGCCCTCCTCTAAGGGATCTTCCTGATCCAGGGATCCAACCCAGGCTTCTAAAGTCTCTTGCATTGGCAGGCAGGCAGGTTTTTACCACTAGCACTACCTGGGTATCCCATACAAGAATAATAAGTTCCAGATATCTACTACAAAATATAGATCCTATAGTCAACAATATGATGCTGTGCATCTAAAAATTTGTTAAGAGGATAGATCACCTTTGAAGTGCTTTTAACACACAAATACCTGAACACAAAGCAAAGGGACACAATAAAATTTTTGAAGGTACTGAATTTGTTTATTTCTTGATTTTGATGATGGTATTCTGGGTGTTTGCATATGTCCAAACTGTATAGGTAGAGTTCATATGTGCGAGCTATACCTCACTAAAACTGGAAAAAGAAATAAAGCCATCATATAACCCATAGCAAACACCATACTTGATGGTGAAATGTTGAAAACTTTCCCTTTGCAGTTATGAAGAGATAGGAATGTCCACTGCTAATACTGTTATATAATATTTTATTAAAAAAAAAAAAAAACCCTAGTGAGTTCAGTAAGTCATGAAAAATAAATAATAGTGTACATGTTGGAAAATAATTATTAATCACAAAATATAATATGACATAATATATGCTATTCAGAGTGAAGCAGAATATACTAATAAATTATTAGAAAAATGATTACTGGCAGATTGCTGAATACTAAGCAAACATAACACATATAAATCTTTTTATATCCAGTTCCTATACTTTTATGCCTCCTAGAAGGGAAGTGAACTTCCCCGATGTCCTTGCTTTCCATTTCTAAATATCTTAAGGCTATGCAGGTATAGCAGTAGGCTGCAAAGTGAAAGTAAAGGAAAAGGCAAGGTATCCCCACTCACCTGCTTTAAGCAGCATCAACAAAAGCAGGCTCCTCTGTCCATGGGATTCTTCAGGCAAGAATACTGGAGGGGGTTGTCATTTCTTTCTTCAGGGGATCTTTCCTGCCCTGGAATTGAACCCGAGTCTCCTGCACTGCAGGCAGATTCTTTACAGACTGAGCTGAGAGGAATTTGATCATACAATCTATGTTACCCAGTTATCTTTTCTTTTTTTTAAACTCTTTAAACAATTCTTAGCAGAGACTGTGGGCTAAAGTTTTCAGACTTCTGTTTTAATAACCTCAGAAAATATGTATTTAGGATATCAAAAAATAAACATGCATATTTCACAATCAAAACTCAAGTTGAAAACACAGCCTCAACAAGTCATTTTTCATTTAATTTGGGACATCATTTGGAATGAGTGAGATTTGGTCTTTTTGATCGGGTTGTTTTAGATAAGTTCTGATGAAACTTGAACCTCTAAATATTTCTAAACTCTCTTTACTGGAAGAAATAGCCTCTCTTCTCCTGTCTAAATAGATTATTCCTTTCGTTTGTAAAGCTCCTGTGATGGCTTCACCTGAGGGGGTTAAATCACAAGGGACATCCTGTTCTCTTTGTAAATTACCCAAATACCCTGATTAGTCTCAAGTCCATATCTAGTTAAATACCAGTACACCAAGGAGGAAATCTGCAAGGATCTTCTCTATAAACAGCTCATAAACCAAAGATTTGCAGTAAATTGCTAATTTATGTCTATAAACTAGAGAGTATGTCTGGGATCGGATTTTAAGAATGTTACACCAGAGAGAATACATATATTAGTATGGGAGTCTTTAATCAAAATTCTTGATTTAATGTGTTACTGTGAACAGCTGCAAATGACTCTAACAGGTTATTAGCTTGATTGACTGAATCATAGTTTTAATGCAGACTTTCATTCAATAAAATTTCAATGACAGAATTTCCCTGGCATAATTTGTAGAAACAATCAAGACAGAGATGGGAATAGAGGACTGAAGTTATTATGTAGAAATAGAACACTGTTTCCTTGACTATAACCACTAGGAGAACTCAGTGGACACTCCATTTCCTAAAACATTAAGAAATTAATTAACAAGCAAGCAGCAATGAAATCTCCATGGTGGCTGTGCTTCAGGCTAGGAATTATGCTGCTGTTAAAATGAGCTTCCTGAATACAAAAGAGATGATGGAATTCTGAGGCAAAAGAAGCCAGGTAAGAGTAAGCAGCCATTAAAGACAACACTGTAGTAGGCATCATGGATAAGGTGGAGATGGGAGTATTTTAACATTAAGGAATCTATGAGAGTGGCTTATGGTTTATGGCAAGCCAAGGAATGAAATAGATGATCAATTAATAAAGTGCTACTTCATCAATAGGAGTATTTGGTCTTGTTGTTCTTTAGTTCCCAAGTCAAGTCCAACGCTTTTGCAATCCCACAGGTTGTAGCCTGCCAGGTTCCTTTGTCCATGAGATTTTCCAAGCAAGAATACTGGAGTGGGTTGCATTTTCCTTCTCTAGGTGAGATCTTCCTAACCCAGAGATCAAGCCAACGTCTCCTGCATTGGCAGATGGATTCTTTAGCACTGAGCACTAGGGAAGCCCCATTTGGTCTTATTGTGATTGCTTTGAGAAAGCAGTTCATGGTTTCCCAATGCAATCACAATATGGTAGTCACATCGAAGATCTCTGATCATCATAACAAATACAATAAGGAAATTTTTGAAACATTGTGAGAATCACAAAAAGTAACATACAGTCATAAGGTGAGCAAATGATACTAGAAAAATGGTGCTGATAGAATTTCTCTCTGAACGGTTTCCACAAAACTTCAACACTTAAAAAACACAGTATCTGGGAATCTCAGTAATGCAAAGGGTAATAAAACCAAATGGGACAAACAATATACTCCAATGTGCTCAAAACAACAATCCATTGGAAGATCATGCCATTTAAGATTTATAGGACAAGGGACTCTCGAATCTTTTCCAGCATCACAATTTGAAAGCATCAGTTCTTTGGTGCTCAGCCTTCTTTCTGGTCCAGTTCTCACATCTGTACACAACTCCTGGAAAAACCATAGTTTTAACCATACAAATTTTGTTGGTAAGTTGATGTCTCTGCTTTTTAATATACTGTTTAGGTTTGTCATAACTTTCATTCCAAGTAGCAAGCATCTTTTAATTTCATAGCTCCAGTCACATTCCACAATGATTTTGGAGACCAAAAAAGTAAAATCTGTCACTGTTTTCACTTTTTCCCTTTCTATTTCCAATGAAGTAATGGGACCAGATACCATGATCTTAGTTTTTTGAATGCTGAGTTTTAAGCCAGCTTTTTCACTCTCCTCTTTCACCTTCATCAAGAAGCTCTTTTTAGTTCCTCTTCACTTTCAGCCATTAGAGGGGTATCATTTGCATATCTGAGGTTGTTCATATTCTCCCAGAAATCTTGATTTCAGCTTGTGACTCATTCAACCCAGAATTTCATATGATGTCCTCTGCATATAAATTAAATAAGGAGGGTGAAAATATACAGCCTTGACACACTCCTTTCCCAATTTTGAACCAATCAGTTGTTCCATGTCTGATTCCAACTGTTGCTTCTTGACCTGCATACAAGTTTCTCAGGAGAAAGTAAAATGGTCTGGTACTCACATCTCTTTAGAAATTTTCCATAATTTGTTGTGACCCACACAGCCAAAGGCTTTAGGGTAGTCAATGAAGCAGAAATAGATGTTTTTATGAAATTCCCTTGCTTTCTCTATGATCCAGGGAATGCTGGCAATTTGATCTCTGATTCCTCTGCATTTCTAAAGCCAGCTTGTGTATCTGGAGTTCTTATTTCATGTACTGCTGAAGCCTAGCTGAAGGGATTTTGAGCAGTATTTTGCCAGCATGTGAACTGAGCACAATTGTATTGCCGTTTGAACATTATTTGGCATTTCCCTTCCTTGGAACTGGAATGAAAACTGACCTTTTCTAGTCCTGTGGCCACTGCTGAGTTTTCCAAATTTGCTGACATATTGAGTGCACCACTTTAACAACATCATCTTTGGAGATTTTAAATAACCCAGTTGGAATTTCAGCACCTCCACTAGCTTTTTTCTTGGTTAATGCTTCATAAGTCCTACTTGACTTCACACTCCAAAATGTCTGGTTCTAAGTGAGTTACAACATCCAGGTCATTAAGACCTTTCTTGTACAGGTCTGTGCATGGTTGCCACCTCTTTTTAACTTCTTCTGCTTTTGTTAGTTCCTTATCATTTCTGTTCTTTATCATGCCATCTTTTCATGAAATGTTCCCTTGGTATCTCTAGCTTTCTTGAAGAGATCTCTAATCTTGGTCATTCTATTGTTTTACTCTATTTTTCTACATTGTTCATTTAAGAAGGCCTTCTTACCTCTCTTTGTTATTCTCTGAAACTCTGTTTTCAGTTTGGGTATATCTTTCCCTTTCTACCTTGCCTTTCACTTCTCTTCTTTCCTCAGTTATTTCTAAATCCTCCTCAGACAAGCACTTTGCCTTCTTGCATTTCTTTTTCTTTGGGATGGTTTTAGTCACCACCTCCTGTACAATGGTATGAACCTCAGCCCTTAGTTCTTTATCACTCTGTCTACCAGATCTAACCTCTTTAATCTATTCATCATCTGCACTGTATAATCATAAGAGATTTGGTTTATGTCATACCTTAATGGCCTAGTGGTCTTCCCTACTTTCTTCAATTTAAGTCTGGATGCTCATGACCTGGGCCACAGTCAGCTCCAGGTGTTGTTTTTGCTGACTCTATAGAGCTTCTCCATCCTTGGCTACAAAGAATGTAATCAATCTAATTTCAGTATTGACCATCTGGTGATTTCCATGTGTAGAGTCATCTCTTGTGCTGTTGGAAAAGGGTGTTTGCTATGACCAGCCTGTACTCTTGTCAAAACTTTGTTAGCCTTTCTTCTGCTTCATTTTGTATTCCAAGTTCAAACTTGGGTGTTTTTCTGGGTATACCTTGACTTTCTACTTTTGCATTCCAATCTCCTGTGATGAAATGGACATTGTTTTTGGTGTTAGTTCTAGAAGGCCTTGTAGGTCTTCAAAGACCCTTTCAACTTCAGCTTTTTTGACATCAGTGGTTGAGGCATAGATTTGAATTACTGTGGTTGAATGATTTGCCTTAGAGACCAACCAAGATCATTCTGTCGTTTTTGAGATTGCCTCCAAGTATTGCATTTTGGACTTGTTTGTTGACTATGAGGGTCACTCCATTTTTGCTAAGGGAATTTTGCCCACAGTAGTAAATATAATGGTCACCTGCATTAAATTTGCCCATTCCTGTCCATTTTAGTTCACTGATTCCTAACATGTTGATGCTCAATCTTGACATCTCCTGCTTGATCACAACCAATTTACCCTGATTCATGGCCTAACATTCCAGTTTTCTATGCAGTATTGTTCTTTACAGCATCCAACTTTACTTTCACCACCAGGCACATCCACAACTAAGCATCATTTCTTCTTTGGCCCAGCCACTTAATTCTTTCTGGGAGTTATTAGTAATTGCCCTCCACTCTTCCCCAGTAGCATATTGGACATCTTCTGACCTTGGGAGCTTATTTTCTGATGTCACATCTGTTTGCCTTTTCATACTGTCCATAAGGTTCTTGTAGCAAGAATATTAGAGTGGGTTACTATTTTTCCTCCAGTGGACCACATTTTTCAGAATTCTTCACCATGATCCATCCATCTCGGGTGGTGCTGCATAGCATGGCTCATAGTTTCACTGAGTTACACAAGCCCCTTTGCCATGACAAGGCTCTGATCCATGAAGGGATCCATACACAACTTTAATTCCATTTTGCCATATAGCTAACATAGTGACAGGTGTCAAGGATTAAGACAAAGACATTTTTGGAGGTTCATTGTTGTGCCTACCACAACTCTACAATCTTATTGCAGAGTTGTTGTTTAATCACTCAGTTGTGTCAGACTCTTTGTGACCCCATGGACTGCAAACCGCCAGGCTCCTCTGTCCATGGAATTCTCCAAGCAAGAATACTGGAGTGGGTTGCCACTTCCTTCTCCAGGTATTGCAGAGTACTTCCTTAAATATATCAGACTCCCTTCTATAAAGGATGCTAACTGGGTAAATAGCCATGACTTTTTTTTTTTTTTAGCCATGACTTTTATGTTGAAAATTCAAACAAGCTATCTGTTTATCATGCCTAGGGAATTTTTTATTATACATAGGTAGACCTTGGAGATACTATGGGTTCAGATCCATACAAAAGCAATAAAGCAAATATCACAATAAAGAGAGGAACATATTTTTTTTAGTTTCCTAGTGCATATAAAAGTTACATTTACACTTTACTGTAGTCTAAGTGTACAAGAGCATTATATTCATTGGAAGGACTGATGCTAAAGCTGAAGTTCCAATACTCTGGTCGCCTGAGGTGAAGAGCCAACTCATTGGAATAGACCTAGATGCTGGGAAAATTAAAGGCAAAAGGAGAAAAGGGTGGCAAAGGATAAGATGATTAGATAGCATCACTGACTCAATGGACATGAATTTGTGCAGAACCCAGGAGATCGTGAAGGACAGGGGAGTCTGGCTTGCTGCAGTCCACAGGATCACAAAGAGTTGGACACAACTTAATGACTGGACAACAACAAGAACAAAAGTTATTAAGATTTCTAATGAGTTGACCTTTTAAAAGGAGACTTTTCTACCTTATCCAGATTAATCCAATGTAGTTATAAGAATCCTTAAATAGGAAATGGGAGGCTGAAAAGAGATCAGAGAGCCAAAGGGAGATGTTACTAGAAATAATGGCCAGAGAGATAAAATGTTTCTGCCTTTGAAGATGAAGGAAGGGAGCCAGGAGCCAAGAAATGTGGGCAGCCTCTAGAGCTGGAAAAGGAAAGAAAATATTTTCCCTTAAAGATGCCAGAAAGAAAAAAAAAAGTTGCCAGAAAGAACATAGCCCTACCTATATTTCAGCCTAGTTAGAACTGCATCAGATTTCTAACCTACAGAAATATAAGGTAATAAATGCATGTTGTTTTAAAGCAACTGAATTTGTGGTAATTGTTGCATCAACAGGAAAATACTAATATAAATATATACTGTAAATATTTCTGTAAGATGTTTCAAGGGGTCTGTGAAGCTATTTACATAGAATGACTACGAACTTGGAAAGAGTAGTAATCAGAGTTTAGAGACACTGACTCTGAATTAATACTAATGTGGAGGAATAAAAGGGGCTTCCCAGGTGGTGCTAGTAGTGAAGAACCCATGCAGGAGACATAAGAGACACTGGTTTAATCCATGGGTTGGGAATACCCTGTGGAGTAGGGCATGGCAACCCCACTCCAGTATCGTCCCTGGAGGATCCCATGGACAGAGGAGCCTGGTGGGCTACAGTCTATAGGGTCACAACATTCAGGCACAACTGAAGAGATTTAGCACGATGCATGCATGGAGCCCATATGAAAGTTAGGTCAATAATAAACGGAGCTTCATCCTGAGTCCATCTTGTCCTGGTCCTAGTAAATCAGTGAACACCTCCTTTGGTGTTCCCACATGTTCAGTTCAGTTCAGTCGCTCAGTCATGTCTGACTCTTTGCCACCCCGTGAATATCGCAGCACGCCAGGCCTCCCTGTCCATCACCAACTCCCGGAGTTTACTCAGACTCATGTCCATGGAGTCGGTGATGCCATCCAGCCATCTCACATGCTAATTCTGTACTTATAGTTGAAATAGCTGGACTCAGCAAACAGAACACACACACACACACACACACACACACACACACAAGCTGGCTTTCTGACTCACAGAATAAGGGCTAATATGGTAGAAAGACCAAGTGGAAGTCCCTAAATTTACTCCTCCTTACCAAAATACTAAAACCAAACACAATACCACATTTCTGAGTGAATTATAGAGATTACTTTAACCATCAACAACTTGAAAGATGCAGGGGTGATGATTCATAGCTTATCCATGTTTAAATTGCTCATTTGGCCAATGAAAAATTTGGATGGATCTGTGATTGTGGGTTATTGTTAATGTCATCAAAGAGTCACTCTCATTGCAGCTTTTCTCCAGATGTTTATCTTTATTGGAGCAGATCAACACAAACAGTGACATGTGGCATGCAGCTATTAGGCTGGCAAATAAAGTTTTCTTCACTGGCAGCACATATCTGAAGTAATTGCATTTTTACCTGGCAGAGACATCAAAACACCTTCATTGTATTACCTCAGGGTTAAGTTAGTTCTCTTGCTTTCTGTCATAATACAGTCTACAGGGATATGATTCTTTGGGATAAAGTCCCAAAGAATATCATGTTGCTTCATAACACTGATGACATTATGATTAATCCTGTGATTGGGAAGGACTGGATACTAAATATCAAGATGCCTTATGTCAAGTACGTTATAGGGTGGAAGATAAACTCCCTGAAAATTTAGTCTCTAGTATATCAGTGAAATTTCTAGAGATTTGGTGGTCTGTGGTGTCTACGCATATCTAAAGAAAAAACAGGTTACTGTACCCTGTAATTTCCACTAGTTTTTGAAAAGTGCAGCATATTATGGACCTCTGTACTTTGAAAGCAATGTACACCACATTTGGGTGTGGTGTTCTTACATTTTATTGAACACATAAATCAGTTAGTTATAAGTGGAAACCAGAGCATAACACTACTCTGCAGTAGATTCAAGCTGTGATACAATTAATTTTTCCACTTAAACCTTGTAACTCAATAGAAGCAATGGTAATCAAAGTATATCTGACAAATAAAAGATGCTCTAATGGAGTCCTAGTTGGTCCCATGAGGACAATCAATACAAACCTCAAAATTTTTGGATAAAAAATACTTTCTCTTGTGTGGTTAACTACTCTCTTTGGAGAAACCATTATTTTATTTTGACAAAGCTCTGGTTGAGACTGAAAGCATGACCAAAGAAAACAAAGTGACTGTTATAAATTGGCTTTTTAAAATAAGCTAGATATTAGTTGATCCAACAAGTCATGAGTTTAAGTAAATCTAGTGTCAGTATCAGTATCATTAAATGGAAGGGACATATAAAAGGCCATGTCTTAACAGGTCAGAAAACACCTGTTAAGTGTTTATGTTGCTTGAATAGCTAGATCAGATTCTCCTGATGCCTAGTCTTTCCTCAGGCTCCACTTATGGACTCATGTGAAGTTCCCTATATTCAGATGACATCATCCTTGTTTTTACAGATGGATCTCCATAATATGTGGCAGTGAAACCAATGAGATACTACTGTATTACAGATCCTCTGAAGAAGAGGGAAGAAAAATGTTATCATCTTTTCATGTGCCTGCCTGTAAGTCTCCTTTGGAGAAGTCTATTTAGATCTTCTGCCCCTTTTCTTATTGAGCTGTTTGCTTATTTATTTGTTTGTTTTGATATTGAGCTGCATGAGCTGTTTATATGTTTTGGAGATTAATCCCTTGTCAACTGCACTGCTTGCAAATATTTTCTCCCATTCTATAGGTTGTATTTTCATTTTGTTTATGATTTCCTTTGCTGTGCAAAAAAAATAATAATTTTAAATTAAACTTATTTCATGTTTATTTTTGTTATTTCCATTACTCTAGAAGATGGATCCAAAAAGATATTACTGAAATTTACATCAAAAGTGCTCTGCCTATGTTTTCCTTTAGGAGTTTTATAGCATCTGGTCTTACATTTATGTCTTTAATAAAATTTTGAGTTTAATTTTGTGTATGGTGTTAGTTGTTCTAATTTTATTCTTTTGCATGTAACTGTCCAGTTTTTCCATTACCATTTGTTGAAGAGATTGCCTTTTATCCATCGTATATTATTGCCTCCTTTGTTGTAGATTAATTGACCATAAATATGTAGGTTTATTGCTGACTTTCTATCCTGTTTCATTGGTCTATATTTCTGTTTTTGTTCTAATAAAATACTGTTTTGGTGACTGTTGCTTGGTACTGAGTCTGAAGTCATGGAGCCTGATTCCTTCAGGTCTATTTTTATTTTTCAAGATTGCTTTGCTATCTTTGTGTTTCCATACGAATATTAAAATTGTGTGTTCTAGTTCTGTGGAAAATGCCATTGGTAATTTGATAAGGATTGCATTGAATCTGTAGATTATGCCTTGGGTAGTATAGCCATTTTAGACAAATACAAATCAAAATTGCAATGAGGTATCCCCTCACACCAGTCAGAATGTCCATCATTAAAAACCATAAAAATAATAAATGCTGGAGAGGCTGTCGAGGAGAAGAAAACCTCTTACACTATTGGTGGGAATGTAAACTGGTATACCCAGTGTGGAGAACAGTGTGGAGTTTCCTTAAAACAGAAAAGAATAGAGCTGCCATATGATTGTGCAATCCCACTCCTGGACAACAATCTGGAGAAAGCCAAATTCAAAAAGATACATGCACATCAAAGCTCAACAAAGCACTACTTACAATAGGCAAGACATGTAAGCAACCTAAACATCCATTGCCAGAGGACTGTATAAAGAAGATGTGGTATATGTGATGGAATAATACTCAACCATATAAAAGAATGGAACAGTGCCATTTGTAGCAATATGGATAGACCTTGAGATTATCATACAAGTGAAGTAAGCCAAACAGAGGAAGACAAATATCATGTGATATTACTCACACATGGAATCTCAAAAAATGATTCAAAAGAACTATATCAATCGGGTGGAAAATACAATTTGTTCTATGGCTAGCTGTCATTTCTTTCTCTTCAGCTACCATATGTACTCAATGAGTCCATGTACAAATTAGTCATCTCAAGATGAAGATGATGAACAGCCCAAAACATGGACGCCCTCTTACTTCTCGATACTATCGCTGCTAAAAGCTCAATAAGACAAATGAAGAATGTGAATCTCTGATATGACTTCACTCACTGGGAGAATCAGCTAACAACCCAGAGACAGGTTGATTCCATTGACTCATTTCCATCAAGGAAAGGGCAGTAACTTTTCTTTACCAGTATGTACACTAATATAGAATATGTATTTGTCTTCCATTTGGAATAGATTCTGCTAACTTCATCACTCATGTATTAACAGAACTCCTTTCACACCATGATTATAAACCAAACATCATTGATTTGACCAAAGAGTTCCTCATTTCACAGTAAAGTAGATCCAACACAGTAAATAACTATGGAAAATTATGTTACTTGGAGATAGAAACCAGTGAAGATGGTACCTTCGAGTCATCCTTTAGGGGAGATTGGTAATAGCACTTTCATGTGAATTTTGGTTGCTTCTGTTTAGATAAAAACAAGAACTTGTCTGGAAGTTAGAAGTTGGTGGTAGTGTAAGAATAAATTCTGAGCAAAAATACAAAATATTTCTAAAATTCAGGCAGAAAAAGAGGCATACACTGCAAAAGAAAGGTGAGGAAAGATTCAAATAGGTGCTTTGCAAAAGATGAAATTCAGTTGGCAATGTATTGAAAAAGATATTCCTATCTTTGAACTTGGGCTTGGATGTGTGGTTTATTTTGGCAGTAGTATAGGATAGAAGCCTTGCATATTTTTGCCTGACTCTTGTATTTTTACCATTGTCTTGAAAATAAAAAAATACCTAGGAGTGATCAGTAGTCTAGCGAGGATAAGAGATACAAGAAGCAGAAATCTCCCCTTGACTCTATCTCCACTCCCACCCTGTTCCACTCACAAATCTGCAGCAAGAAACAGCTTCTCAGCCACTGTTGCTAAAACCAAGCTACCTAGCTGAAACTAGTATAAATCACCTGACCCTCAGTAACTAATATTTCTGTAAAAATAAATGCTTATTGCTGCATACTGCTGAGGTATGTTATTGTTGTTTATTATGCAGAAATAGCTGATTGACACAAATGAATAAATTTCTTTTGATTATATGGTCAGTAAGTGCAAAGTTACCCAGTGAAGGTCATGAATAGGGTGATGGCTGAAACCAATAATCTACCACCACTACAGGAAAGAGCTTGCATGCATACTCATGTGCACATATAGGTACAAAACAAATATTGAGAAGCACACTCATTGAAAGAAATACTTCCACAAGAGACTCTGGAATTCTGGAAGATGGTTGAGAACCAGAAACAGATATAACTGTACTCTAGAGATTTAATGAAAATCTGGACAAAAATCAATATCTGCTTTATAGACTAGGTGACAAATGAGGTCATTTTTCTTTTCCCTGTCTAGACTCTGAAGGGGAAAGCAAATATGGAGAATGTAACTTTGCCTGGGACATCGCTGTTCCTATGATAGGTGTCATCATCAGTAACAGCAGGAAGACTTCCAAACTGAGTTATTGGTCACTAGGACCCAAGAAAGCCAGATTCTGCACAGTGACTATGGTTTAGAAACTTTAGTGTGAGCAGTCCTTAGGAATTACAGTATATGACTAGAGAACTAAGTAAGAGTGCTAACTTCCTGCTGAAGAGTGCAATGGATACAGAAATATAATATTGGGGGCACAGTTTTAGCCCATGTTGTAACCATTACCAATGAGATTATATACTCTTCTGCTGCCCTGACAAATAAGATTATATATATATATATATATATATATATATATATACACACATACACACACACACATAAATACTATAGGTATTTTTCAATCTCATTTTTATTTATGATCCATTTCTTCCATATCATATGAAAAACAGGCAAAATATCACTCTAATTCATTTTGAAGAGAAAGCTCTCTCCTATAATAAAAGCATCTTAGCACTCATAGATTTTATTCAGTTAAAATAGAACTGTAATACAAAACTTTAAATTCTAAGTGTAATCCCCAAACACAACTTATATTGTGAGTAGTTATTTTCTTCCTGGTACACAGTTCCATTGTTCTCATGAAAAGAAAATTTTAATTGCAGGGAAGTAAAATAAATTGTCTTAGAAACAAATGAGTCACCCTTTGAGGAAATATAGTTACTGATGTGTTCAAAAAAACTCCATCTGATATATTCCCTTCATCTCAACCCACATAAATTATAATCTTTCCCCTCAAAGAGTGCTTGTTAAAAATATAGAGAAAGGAATATAATCATGAAATGTGAAAACCCAAGTTAACTATAAAAAAAATCTGCACATTGTCTACACTTTTTCTTGAAACTCCCATTAGAGGAAGTATAAATGCATTATTTACTCTCAAAGCAACATCAAAATAGACCACACATGTAATGGCTGAGCTTGGATGGGATAATTTATATATTGGCTATATGGACTGGAAAATCAAATGAATGTGCCATGTCAGACACAAACAAAAGTGGGCAACTTGATATATATACCATGTGATATGAAACAGAGCAGCTATTTGAAGATAAGGAAAATAATCATTCATCTAAGTAAGAAATAAAATAAACAGTGATGAGGTGATCAGTCGAGCAACAAAGGGAAGTTCAGCAGCTATTCAAGATCTTAAAGGCTTGTGAAACCAGGAAAATGGCTATTACTATTACTTATTATTATTATTTCTTATTCTGTGCAATGAATAATTTTAGGTTTATGGGTAAAAAAAGTGATGAATAAGGATGAAATATAATAGGACAGGACAAGAACATAACTTTTTGCAATCTGCAGCCAAACAAATATAATTCAAGAAAGCCAATAGGTTCCAAGTCAGAATGAGAACATATCGAGCTTGGAGTCAGGAGATGCCTCTTACTGAAAGTAGAATTTTGGTCAGCATGTGACTGCTTGATGTTATTAAACCAAAGTGTAAGCTGATACAAAAAAGTGGATTCAGAATGATCAGCAAAATCCGTTAACAATAAATAAGTGTTGCAATCCTCATTTTTTAAAGTTATGAGTTACTTCAAGAAAAACAAAAACTTCAAATAGTCTTGGGTTAGTTGAAATTTCAAAATCAGTTGAATATTATGTTGACAAAAGAAATCAAACCAAATATGCATTTGTGAATCCCCTTTCTAAGGATTCTAATATACCCCTTTCCAATTTCTATTTCCTAGATTTATTCCTTCCCATTTAGAATCATAAAACTGTACACAAACTCATGAGGAATTGTCTGTGACTGTAAATTACCCATCAAATATTTTAATGAGAAATTACTATTTCTAAGGGCTTCCCAGGTGGTGCTAGTGGTAAAGAACCTGCCTGCCAATGCAGGAGACATTGAGACGTGGCTTCAATCCCTGAGTCAGGAAGATCCCTTCAAGGAAGCATGGCTACCCACTCCAGTACTCTTGCCTGGAGAATCCCATAGACAGAGGATCCTGGCGGGCTACAGTCCATAGGGTCGCAAAGAGTTGGACACGACTGAAGTGACTTAGCACCACACACTATTTGTAAAGCAATATTAAATTAAGAAAAGACTCATACATATATATGAAAAAGAGAGATATAGAAATGGGTATCACTAGTACAACTAGGCATAGAATAGTGAATGAAGACAGTGTTTTCAAATGAAGTATTATGAAGACCTTTGAGTACTAATATTTGAGCTAAGCCTTGAAGTGTGGATATGATTTGATGTATACAGATTTGGGAAAATGTAATTGGAAAGACATCTCTGAAAACTTTCTCAGAAAAAAACAGAAATGTCAATCACACCCAGGTACATCAATAGGGAACACTATGGAGACAGTTGCTGGAACATAAACTTTGGAAAAAATAATGAGAATTATTTTTGGAAAATAATATTTGAGCCTGATTATAAGGTGAGGGAAAGAACACAGTGGTGATAGAGATTGCAAGATGAATACAAGGCATGAAGGAATGCCCTGTTCATCTTGTTTCTTAGAGCCCAGTTTCAAAAGAATCCCATTTTGATAGTTTGCTCTCCCAACTCTGCTTTCACCCACCATATGAAGGCCTCCAAACCTTGTAAGCCTCTAGGAAATCATTGCTGTTTCTTTGACATTTGTTGGTAGAGATACTGAATGTCAGAGCTGAAAGTTGTCTCATCTGTCATTCAGGTGTCTCCCAATTTTAGATGAAGACACTGAGGCTCAGAAAAATTATCTTATTCAAAATTACACAGGTGATATTGACAATGACCTAATGAAAATCTGAGTCCCCAGCCTTGCTAGTTGAGAGCTCTTATGAATCTTTATGCACCTTGCCTGTCAGTTCAGTTCAGTCGCTCAGTCGTGACTGACTCTGCAACCCTATGGACTGCAGCATGCCAGGCTTCCCTGTCAATCACCAACTCCCAGAGCTTGCTCAGACTCATGTCCATTGAGTCAGTGATGCCATCCAACAATCTCATCCTCTGTTGCCCCCTTCTCCACCTGCCTTCAATCTTTCTCAGCATCAGGGCCCTTTCCAATAAGTCATCTCTTCCCATCAAGGAGCCAAGTATTGGAGTTTCAGTTTCAGCATCTGTCCTTCCAATTCAGGACTGAATTCCTTTAGGATGGACTGGTTGGATCTCCTTGCAGTCCAAAGGACTCTCGAGAGCCTTCTCCAACACCACAGTTCAAAAGCATCAATTCTTTAGCACTCAGCTTTCTTTATGGTCCAACTCTTACATCCATACATGACTACTGGGAAAACCATAGCTTTGACTACACAGACCTTTGTTGGCAAAATAATGTCTCTGCTTTTTAATATGCTGTCTAGGTTGGTCATAGCTTTTCTTCCCAGGAGCAAGCGTCTTTTGATTTCATGGCTGCAGTCACCATCTTCAGTGATTTTGGAGCCCCCAAAAATAAAGTCTCTCACTTTATTTCCACATCTATTTGCCATGAAGTTTACCTTGCCTGTAGCTTGCCTCAGTCTACATCTGAAGTTATCAAGGAACCCCTGAAGAGGAAAACAGAAAGTGTTTGGAAGGGTGATGACAATGGAGAAAGTCCTTTTAAATACAACACTCAGGGTGTAGATGACACATAGATATTAATTCTAAGACTGTTAGCTTCTACCCACCTGATGGAGTCGATACAAACATTGATAAGTCATCTCTATTGAAAAGCTCATATTTTTGGAAGGAGGGTTATGGAGGCATTGGCATTATGTTTATGAGGCAACTATGCTTCAACAATCCCTTTAATTGCCTCCCCAATCATTCTTTAACAAAACCAGGAACATGGCGGCCATCTGCATCAAGCCTGCACCACTCATCAATCCGCAAGGATCCATGGGCTGGCCAACCCCAGTGACATGAGTTATAGGTAAGAACAGAAGAACACTATAGCATATAAACTTCAGTTATATCCAACAGGGAAAAGTCTGTTCATAGAGACTCAGACAATGGTTGAATGTAATGCAAACTTCCTGGTCTCTGTATTTGCCAGGATTATTTGGCTTTATGTATTCTGCCAGATCCAAGGTAAACATGGGATAGTACAGGGGTAACCCCCTCTGTACTTTGAACAGAAAGGCAGACAGGCTGCCAAAGCACCACATGTAAAAGGCCTAACTGAGGGGGAGGGAATGATTTAGTCATCTGCTCCTAGAGACTTTCTGTACTTAATGAGAGTGCAAACCTACTACAGTACTACATAACCGAGTCAGTAAGACTTGTGGTCCAAGGCATCTACAGAAGTGACTTTACACAGAATTCACAAAGGTGAAGTGTTCATTGAAAGAGGACTCTATATATAAACCCCAAATTAGCTAGTAGCACCAATGAATGATCTCTTTTGACTCACTCTTCCTTACCCCAAACTGAGCGTACTTTTGTAAGAATATAAAAGATCCAGCACCTACCAAAGTACTTCAGAATCTGACAGCTTTGAGTTTATATTCTGGTTTTCTGCCATTTATGAGCTTTTTCCTCATGATGCAGGGAAAATTACTAAGCCTAATTTCCTCTTCTGTAAAAAGGAGCTGCAAGGTATCTTTATAAACACTGCATGTAAAACATCTAGAAAAAAGTCTCATACATGATAGACACTCAGGAAATTACAGTAAATTGTGGCTCCTTTTATTACTCAGGATTGTATTGCAGCATGGATCCTAGGCTCTTAAATATTATTTGGTCTTCCTTTAACACAATCTGTGTGTAATTGATTAGAATAAATCATAAATCTAGAAATGATAATAACACATCATCTTTATTTCCTTCTCTCTGGGAGGTAGATATTATTAAATTGCTGCAAGTAGATCTACCTTCTCAGTTATCACAATTTGTTACTTTATAATTTGAGAGAAGATGAATGAGTTCAGATAGTGAGAAAGAGAAATAAAGTCACTTGTGGAACTGTAACAATAAATTATTCAAATTCATAGATTCACTTAATCCACTTTTTTTATTAAGAGAAGTAATTAAGAGGCCACAGCTCCTGCCTTTTGGAAGTCACAACTTAGCAGTGGAAGCAGAAAGCTAAACAAATGTGTGTGTGTGTGTGTGTGTGTGTGTGTGTGTGTGTGTGTGTGTGTTTGAGAGAGAAAGCAGAATGATGTACAAAGTTTTATGAAAACACTGAAGATGGAGCAAGTTCCTGTTCAGATACCATTTCAAACCACCCTTGTTAATATACAATGTATTTTTTTATTTATTTATCTAATTTATTTATTTTTGACTGCAATGCGTGTTCATTGCTGCATTGGGGCTTTCTCTAGTCTCCGCGAGTTCAGGCTACTTTCTCGTTGTGGTCTGCCGGCTTCTCATCATGGTGGTTTCTCTTGTTGCAGAGCACATGGCTCTAGAGCATAGGGGCTCAGCAGTAGTGGCGCGTGGGCTTAGCTGCCCCTTGCATGTGGGATCTTCCTGAACCAGGGATTGAAAAAACTGTGTTCCGTGCACTGGCAGGCAGATTCCTAACCACTTAGAACCTAACGACCATCATCGAACCTCAGATCTGAGGTCCATCAGGGAAGTCCACAATGTACGACTTTTCAAAGAATCTTTTCCTGAGAGAACATTACTATAGAACTTCCAAATAATCAGCTGTGCTTACCCAAATTCAACTATTTCTGTTTCATAAAATCTCAAATTATTCTTACCTGGGGTACTCAGTGAATGATGAAAGAGCATAGTTGCAATAATTCAAAAATATATTGGATTAATTGAATACAAACTTACTAAGGAACTAACAGGACTATTAATAATTTAGTAGCCTTCTTATACAATAAAGGGAGCTCGTGCTGTCTTTTCTGGGTCCCTGATGGATGTCATCTAATCAAATGCCCCTTGAATCAGTGTCATGGACCTGCTTCTCTGAGTCTCTGAGCCATTAGGAGTTCTCACCACTACCGAAAGAGTTTTCTGGCTTACATTTCTGGAATCATGTCAATGACACTGGCTGCCGTGGTTGCTGGCCAGAAGTGGAAACCTCATTCAGAGATCTCTAAGGTGTTTCTCTGGCTCCTATAAGCCCTCTAAGAGATGTATTTGTCCATTCCCTGAAGGAAGGATTCTTTTTCCAGTAAAACATTAAAAAGTCCTTTAGAAAACTGTCTTTTCAGGAAGTTTAGTTAACTGTTTGTCACTGAATCTGTTTACCACTTCAAAACTTCCTAAACACTGCCCAGAAACGGGTGGCCTTAAGTTGTGTTTTACAACCGTACACTGATGGTTAGAATTCGAAATCTTTAAATGCTTTCCTAACCACTAAAGGTGGACTACAGACTCTGAAATATAGAAAGTTCTTATCTTAGGGTCATTCATAGTAGGGAAAACTGTGTAAATTATTTAAGATAGGGATGAATTCATTAAAAAATCAAGTGACATTATTTTTAAAAATGAAACTAAATTAAGAGGACGTTTTGTTTTTTATTTAATTACCTTAAAAATGTAATTAAAACTCTACCTAATTCTTACAATGGAGAAAGAAATTTTAAAAATCAGTCACGTGTTATATGAAAGCTCTGAATGAAAACTTTTTTCATTGTATATTGGTCTTTACAACAGGATCATGAAGAGTACAAACATATTTTAGATCTTCAGCAGTTTCCCTAAGGGCTTCTGCTAGTCATTTGAAAATCAAATTATGCTCTTTAGAAACACCAATCTTACCCTTGTTATTTTTTCTTAATCAATATTAAGCAGCCTAATCATGCTGATTCTGACTTGTCAATGATTTGTCTGTGGTTTACTGACTCTCCAATACAGTATTGGAAAGTCAGCATTTTCATCTTAACTGATTTTCATTCTATTTGCATTGTATTATTTAGTGTTAGCAATATCCAAAAATCAATAAGATGAGAAGTAAGAGAGAGTGTTACTTAGCGATTAATTGGAGAATTAACTTTAGAAAGGGTCAATTCATTTGTATGTTCCCATTGTGATGCCCTTTGCCTCATTAATTGTAACTTTTCTAATCCATAGGACATAGATAATGAACATTTAGATAACGTGGACCCTTATGTTTTCTTTGCATTGTTCTTAGTAACTGTCAGCCCAGCATTTCATCCATGATTGATCTAGGGGATGTCCACGTGTCATCACACAAAAATAAAAATTATTTGATGGCTCAAATTTTTATTAAGGTAGTATTCCAGCAGTGAGAAATTATCATGGTACTTAGGGATCCTCACAATTCTGATCCAAGGCATGCAGCTTATTGATAATATTGCAATTGTTTCAGCAGTGGGGAGTGTCCAATTCAAGCATTCATAGCTGTGAAGTGTCCAGTTTTAGGTATTGTTAACAATTGCCTGGTTCATCCTGGTAGAAATGCGATCAGAGTGAAATTGCCCGGTTGGCACAGTCCCAGTTCAATGATCACCAACTTGATCAGAAAGAACTCTGATGATCTGAGAATTCAGAGCTCTGGATCCTAGCCCTAACTCTTCCTCTAACTATGAGTAGAACTTCATAGACCACTTTATGACTATAATCATTTCAGTTTCTCTATATGCCAAACTGGATAATAATCTGTTGCTACCTAATCCATGTAATACGCTGAATAATGACCCTTTATGATGTCCATGTCCTAAATCCCTCAGAACCTGGAAGCTTACACGTTAAAAGTGATGTTCATAAGTGATTAAGGATTTGGAGATGGGGATATTTTATCCTGGATGATCCAGTTGGGGACAATGTAATCACAAAGGCCCTTGAAAGAGAGAGGCAGGGAGAGCAGAGTGAGCAGCAGGAAGCAAGAGGTTGCAGTGATGTGAAGAAGGGGCCATGAGCCAAGGAAAGCAGATAGCCTCTAAAAACTAAACATAGTAAGGAAATGGATTCTTCCCTAAAACTTCCCAATGGAAAACAGCCCCACTGAATCTTGATTTTAGACTTCTGACCTCCAGAACTGTGAAAAAAATACATTTATGTTGTTTCAGCTCATCAAGTTTTTTATGACTGGTACATAGCAATAGGAATTAATACAATGTGTAAATAACAAAGAGGATCAATAGCCCAGTAAGGTTGAGATCCCTCAGGAAAGTCAAAAGAAGCATTTCAAAGCAAGATGATATGTTAGGTTATACTCTGTTCATTTGTGTGCATGTGCTAAGTCGCTTCAGTCATGTCCCACCCTTTGTGACCCCATGGACTGTAGCCTGGCAGACTCCTCTGTCCAGGCAAGAATACAGAGTGGGTTGCCATGCCCTCCTCCAAGGGATATTCCCGACTCAGGGGTTGCACCCATGTCTCTTATGTCTCTGGAATTGGCAGGCAGGTTCTTTACCACTAGTGCCACCTGGAAAGCTATAGATAATTAATAAAAGTTCCATAAATTATAAATGTTAGGTAGTTAGAATAGGAAGAAGGAGTCCAAAATGGCAGTGGCTAAAAGACAAAGAAAAGGAAAAACCCATGAAAACAGAACAAAAGAAAATCCACCTACCTGAGTGAGAATCTCAGGTGAAATAAATATGCCCCTTTTCTGGCAATCTACACAGGGCAGACTCAGGGGGAGGAGACAAAATAAAAAGAGGAAGCGAAGACGGGTTGTGGCCTCTCCTTTGGGGTCAGCCCACTCTCACACCTCAAGGGTGCACTATCCTTTGTTAGCCCAATAAAACTGAGCTGTAACTGAGCTGTTTAACACTGGTCGGTCCACTGTTTCAAATCTTTGTTGAGGTGAGACAGAATGGAGGAAATTACACACTTTCTTGACATGAATACTTATGAACTGGGATTGGGTGTTCCTTGGTTTTTACATGCTTTAAAATAAGCGGGATGACTAAAATCAGAGGTGGCATGAACATCTCCACTTTCTTGATTATGTCACAGGCACTCCCAAGTGAGGTGCAATCTACCTTGTCACTCCTGTGACCTTCAATCATCAGCTACGCTCTCCCATTTAGCCTCTTACCTTTCTCCCTTTTTACTCTTCTCCTCTCATACCTCTTGCTTTTTGAAAAGGTAACTGATGCACTTTGTCAGAAAACAAAACCAAATGTAGTAGGGAAGAGCAAAAGCTGACTGCATGTTGGATCTGTTCCTTTTACTTTAATCTTTGCTTTTGTTGTTATAATTACTAAAAAGAGTGCTGTCTATACCTGTACGCATACATAATGGTCTGCCTGGGAGAAGCTGCCCTTCTGCTTAAATGTTAACTAAAGTGCCTTTGTTCAGGGGGGCAGCTCAGACATTTTTGCCCCTACCCACCTGTGAATGGCTGCAGAAAAGAAGAAATTAACAATCCCCTCCTTGATGCTGGCCAAGCCAAGAGACTTTTTGCATGACTAATGGTCTTTTTACTTTACTTCCTCATCTCTTCCTCTTCTCTGTTCTATAAAAGAAACTGGTATCAAGACCCCAATAAGATGGAACTCTAGGGCACTAGCCAGCCATCTTTTTGGACTCCCAGCTTTCCAAATAAAGTTGCTATTCTTTGCCTCAACACCTTTTCTTCTGATTATCTGCCTGTCATGCAGTGAGCAGACCCAGCTTGGCTTTAGTAACAAAAACAAAACATTAAAAAGAACCTGAAATTGTAAAATCTTCAGGGCAATTTGCTCAGCATATAAGCAGTTAGTCCCACATGTAAAAAGGATGGGATGAAAGCAAGGGAGAGCTTGAAATATACTGTAAATATTCAGACTTCCAACTTGGAAGTCCACAAAGGAAAGGCATCTCCCACATTATTAATTTTCTGGTCATCACTTCTTTGGCTAGAAAGAAACTGGTTCTAAAACCAATCAGTCTAATATGGCATAGAAATACTAACAGGACAGGAGTTATTACTTTGAAGGTTATGTATAGTCCCTGAACTTATTAAGTGTGATATTGTGATTTATAATCAGAACTATATACTTGGTCTTCTTCCCCTTTCTGGCACAGAGTTCTTTAAGCCATTGGAATTTCCTAAGTGTTGAGAGCAACCAAGGTGTCTTTTGTTATGTTAATGAGGTGACTTTTGGAAAGCTTTCCAAGGTAACCTAAGGAGTAGGCCTGGTTGCCAGTAAAACCAAACTAGTGATTAGAGGATTGAACTTTCAGCCTCACTCCTCACGTTCCACCTCCAGGGAGAGGAGTGAGGGTAAAGATTGAATTTTAAAATCAAAGGCCAATGATTTAATCAATCACAGGATCGACATGTACAAATTGCTATATTTCGAATGGATAATCAAAACAGTCTTACTGTATAGCAGGGGAACTCTGCTCAATGTCATGTGGCAGCATGGGTGGGAGGGGAGTTTGGGGGAGAGTGGATACATGTATATGTGTGGCTGAGTCCCTTGCAGTCTAACTGAAACTATCACAGCATTGTTAACTGGCTATGCTGTGCTTAGTCACTCAGCTGTATCCAACTCTTTGCAACCCCATAGACTTTAGCCCACCGGGCTCCTCTGTCCATGGGATTCTCCAGGCAAGAATACTGGAGTGGGTTCCTCCAGGGGAACTTCCCAACTCAGGGATCAAACCCAGATCTCCCGCATTGCAGGCAGATTCTGCAGTGACTGAGTCACCAGGGAAGCCCTATATTCTGATGTAAAGTAAAAGTGTTGCAGGAAAGAGGACCCCTTCCAGGGCCTGAAACTGGGCTCTTGTCTAACACTCAGAAATGAATTGTCTGAGGAGACACATGTGCTGACAAGCAAGAGATTTTATTGGGAAAGGGCACCAGGGTGGAGAGCAGCAGGATAAGGGAACCCAGGAGAACTGCTCTGTCACATGGCTCGCAGTCTCGGGTTTTATGGTGATGGGATTAGTTTCCGGGTTGTCCTTAGGCAATCATTCTGACTCAGAGTCCTTCCTGGTGGTGCACGCCTTGTTCAGCCAAGATGGATGCCAGCGAAAAGGATTCTGGGAGATGGTTGGACAGGTGGTGTCTCATTTTGACCTTTCCCGAACTCTTCCTGTTGGTGGAGGCTTATTAGTTCCGTGTTCCATACCAGGAGCTCCTGTCATAAAACAACTCATGCACATGGTTACTATGGTGCCTGGTCAGGGTGGGCGGTTTCAACCAGTGTGCTTCCCCTAACATAAGTTTAAAGAAATAAAGGAATTTAGAATGAAAAAAAAAAAAAAAAAAGATAGAGTTCAATCATCAAAGGCTGATGATTTAATCAACCATACCTATGTAAACCCAGAAGGACAGAGATCAGAGGTTTCAGGTTGGTGAACATGTGGAGATTCAGAGAAAATGGCACACCTGGAGAGGGTAGGACGCTCTGAGCCTCTTACACATGCCATGGCCTATGTATCCCTTCATCTGGCCACTCATCTATATCCTTTATCCTATCTTTAATAACCTGGTAAATGTGTTTTCCTGAGTTTTGTGAGGGGCTTCCCTGATGGCTCATCAGGGAAAGAATTTGCCTGCAATGCAGGAGACACAGGAGACACAGGTTGGATCCCTCCCCTAGAGGAGGAAATGGCAATACACTCCAGTATTCCTGCCTGAAATATCCCATGGACAGAGGAGCCTTTGGGGCTAAAGTCCATGAGGTTGCAAAGAGTTGGACATGGTTGAGCAACAAGGCACACGGAAGTTTTGTGAGAATTCCAGCAAATAATCAAATCCAAGAGGGAGGAGGTAATAGGAACTTCCAATTTGTAGTCAAGTTAGAAGCTGTGGGTAACCTGGGGACCAATCACTTGCAATTGGCATCTGAAATGGGGGGAAGTTTCCCAGGACTGAGACCATTGCTTGGGGGATCTGATGTTATTTCCAGGTAGAGAGTGTTAGAATTGAGTTAAATTGTAGGACACCCAGCTGGTGTCCCAGATTTGCTTGGTGTGGGGAAAATACCCCACCCACCTCATGTCAGAAGTATTGTTGGTTCTGTTTCTCTAGAAAACATTGATAAACACACTGGCTAAATTATAATTCCTTAATTAACAGTGAAAAAGCAAATCATAGCATAATATTGTAACATTCTTATGTTCTATACCACTCTCTGAGCAATTTCAGATGTCTTTAAGATTTCACCAATGATATTATGAAAAAAAAAAGTTAGCAAAACTAAAAAGATTAATCTGTCTCACCTCCGTACCACAACCCAATCTGGTATTTTGAGATCTAATCTATAAAATCCACTTCAGGAAGATTACTTTGATATTACAAGTATCAACATAGAATTACCCTACTATAGTATTCATATACCTCACAACATTTTTTCTTTTTTTTCCAATTATTTTTATTAGTTGGAGGCTAATTACTTTATAATATTGTAGTGGTTTTTGCCATGCACTAACGCATATATATGGAATTTAGAAAGATGGTAACAATAAGCCTATATGCAAGACAGAAAAAGAGACACAGATGTATAGAACCTCGCAACTTTCAATGGGCAGCACTAAATTGCTTGGTTATAGCATATAAGGTGGGCCTTCACCAGTGGCTCAGACATAAAGAATCCACCAGCAATGCATGAGAAACAGTATCTGGGTCAGGAAGATCCTCTGGAAGATGGCATGGCAACCCACTCTAGTATTCTTCCCTGAAAAATCCCATGGACAGAGGAGCCTGGTGAGCTACAGTTCATAGGGAAACAGAGTCGGACACAACCGAACACCCAAGCACAGAAGATAAACTGAGATAATAAAAAGAATTTAAGACTCCAACAGCCTCATGTTTTAAAGAAAAGCTTTGCCAATTGTTTCCAATATATGTAATTCATGTTTACTTTATGAACATCTAAATAGCATGGCAATGAAAGTATCTTAATAGACACTTATTTAACTTTCTCATTATTAAAAGAAGAAAAAGCAAACTATATGTTTTCTCATTACAAACATAGCTACCATCTTCCTACTGAAGTCTGTTCCCTCTTCTGGTTGTTCCCTGGGTTAGGTTACTTAATATTTGTGGGTTCCAAGGAAACTTTTCTGCTTTCTCTTGGAACATTGGCCCCTGTGCTACCTTTGGGATGTTTTGTTGTTTTGTTTTCCAGTCCTGAGGCAAGAAGCGATGTTTATTCTTTCAGGTCTGAGTTTGATTCTGACCATGTAAGTGCTCTAATCCAATATCAAGGCATAACATCTTCCAGCAGTTACTTTGAAAACAAAACCTGCTTTTTCATTAAAATCCATTATCACAGCTAAACAAAAATAATTCAGTCTGACTCTGATATGCTTACCTCAAAACTTGATTGTTTCAGTTAATATGTTGTCTAAAACTTAAATGTATGAAGAATACAGTTTTCAGGAAAACATCTGTGAAATGTATAATGCTGCTTATGTAGTTTATATAAACAACCAAGAAGAATAAGGTAATTTTGTTCCAAATGTCCAAGGACTATCCAAAAGGTTCTTATCTCTAAATATTGCTGTTTTCTTGCTTACCCATTTACTAAAATTTATGCGTATGAACAATAGAATTTTCTGGAGAACTTCATGATTCTGCAAAAGCTGAATGAAAGTTAGGCAACAAATAGTATACAGTGAGTTTGCTCCAAAAACAAAGCACTATACCAGTTACAATATTATTGAATAAGATTAAGTTAAGAAAGAAAAAACAAAAGAGGCATAAGAACTTGGGTCTGCCCTCCTTTCACCAAATATGAAGATTAAGTGTTAGGAAGTAGAATATTTTGAGCAAGTTAACAGGTGGAAATGTATGATAGTGTATTAAAGATATGATATAATTCTAAGGATTTTTCCTCACTCCATATAAACATAACCACAAAATGATACAATGATTACTCTCATTTTCTGGATGATGCAACTGAGGTGGTAAAGTTATTCAAGGACATGTAGCTGGTGAGTGTCAAGGCCAGGATTTGACCTAGTCCTTCTGTCCTCAGAGTCTCATTCTAGATGGGGCTTGCGTGCATGAAAGCTAAGTTGCTTCAACCATGTCCTACTCTTAGACTCTATGAACCCTAGCCTGCCAGGCTCCTCTGTCCATGGGATTGTCCAGGCAAGAATACTGGTGTGGGTTGCCATGCCCTCCTCCAGGGGATCTTCCTGACCCAGGGATTGAACCTGTGTCTCTTATGTCTCCTGCATTGGCAGACAGGTTCTTTACCACTAACATCATCTGGGAAGCCCGGATAGGGTTTATACAATTCAGTAATGTACAAATAAAGGAAAAGGTAAAGACAAGTTTTCTTTTATTTAAATTTGGATGCTAATAAGTTTATTTTCATAAAACAAAGTGAGACAAAAATTAAGTAACTTCCAAGTCATAAATATTACCAATTAGACCACAAAAACTTAGCAACAACACCTGAGCAATGGCTCAGCAGATTGGATATGCCTGGGAGTCATCTGCTTAGCAACTAGAATAACTTTCACTGTTAAGGGATCTTTGTGGTTCAAGGCAGATACAACAGGGTGGGGACGGCAACAAGGTGAGTGTTTTCTTTAAGTAAAATGGAAAACTTCTTAAAAGAGATGTCTTGGCGGTTAATGGGAGGAGTCTTGCAGAACCAGAGCCTTCTCTTAAAGTATCATGCAATATTAACCTCCCTCAGCAGCCAGGCCTCTCCATTGTCCCCTCTAAGATGTATGGATATTCTTGAGCCCTCTCTTCTCATTGTTAATTCATGTCCAGAATCTATAGCAGTCTTTATTTCATAATGAAATGGTATTCTCTGGCTACTACAATAAATAAACTTCCTTGGCTAGAATGGAAAATAAGAATTCCATGTTAAATAATAGAATACAGAATTCCATGCTAAAGTAAACCGTTAGAATAAAATTCTGTCCACTGGGGAAAAATTCCATATGGAATAAATATGAATTGTATGCTTAGTCACTCAGTCGGGTCCAAGTCTTTGTGAACCTTTGGACTGTAGTCCACCAGGCTCCTCTGTCCATGGGATTTTTCAAGCAAGAATACTGAAGTGGGTTGCCTTTTCCTCCTCCAGGAGATCTTCCCAACCCGTGGGTTGAACCTGGGTCTCCTGTGTCTCCTAGATTGCAGGCAGATTCTTTACTCACTCATATTTAAGGAAGCCCTTAAATATGCATTAGCCTGAGTTATATTCTTCAAATCTTAATTATTTTATCACACACTGCTTGCTTAACTATGCTGAAAATACTCATTGTATCTCAACCTCGTGCTAAGACTTACAAAAATAAATAAATAAATAAGTAAAACAGAAATGCCATGGTAGCATGAATCATTTCCTACAATTTTAAAAAAGTCTTTTATCTGAAAAAGACTGAACCACAAACTCAATTCCTTAAATTGAGAAACACCTTCTTTCAAAATAATGAAATGAGGTGACAGTGATGAAAAGATATGACAAAGAACATGCAAAGTGGAAACAATGCTTTGGGTTTTTGGGCTTTTGGGTTTTTTTGTTGTTTGTTTGTTTGTTTGTTTAGTTTGAATGTTTAATAACTGTCTAGATATACTCACTAGAAGTAATCCATCTGAGAGCCTGATTCTTCTATGATTTCAGCATAGAATACAAAGTTTGAAACACAAAAGTTGCTTAGTAAATATTTACTAAACTAAATGAATGGCAAATGTTTTTCCCTCAAATATAGGGCATCACTCAAATTCACTAGCAAAGTATGTAAGTTTTACCCAAATGGAAAGTGAGATCATAATATCATAGAATTTTAGAAATGCATGGAAGTGCATGAGGTTTCTTTGTTGGTGCCCAAGAAGAATTTAGGTTGTAAGGGAGAAGGTACACAATGAGATTATCCTAATCCTGTTCTCAAGTTCCCCCTCCCCCAGTCATGTGCATTTTTCTGGTATTTTAAAATTCAAAGTTTCCTTTCCCTTCATATTGGAATGACCATCCAGTCTGTTTACCAGATGCTTCTTACACCAACTCTTGTCAGATCTCAGCACAGAAGTATCATCTGTTGGATAGGGCCCCTTTCTGTTCTTCCTTTACACATAAATTAAAAATTCATTGTGTCTGAATTGTAAGAAAATTATAGTTCAATTGCAAAGAATAATGCCAACTTCAGGGAAAAAAAGTTTAAATCAGAAATTAAGTAGAAACTAATATTCTAGAACTTTAAAAATAGAGAATTATAAGTCAAAGATATACTACTGTTATCTTTAAATGTAATGGTTTTATTGAAGGATGTTAAGAGGATGATCAAGGACCTACAGCAAATACAGCAACCCTTCTGACTGTTTTTGTATCAATAGGTTCATTCCTATAGGATTTGCATAGCTTTAAATGCAACCATACTTGAGACAGGTCATATCTACAATTTCCTTATCATTTAAAACCTAGTCAGGATTACTAATCCCTTGACAAGTCTGAGAGTCAAAGCAGCTATCCCATCTATAGATATCAACTGGATTTGAGCTCTTTCTCTTCCATAAAGGTTTTGTACAATTTTATGGAACTTCTATATATTGCAGTTACATGATTGCTTTATACTTCCCTTTAGCATGGGTCTTCCATGTAGTCAGGAAAAGCTTCTGTTTCCTCAGTTCCCATTCAGAGCTTTGCATGAAGCCAATGCTTATTTTATGTCTGTATATTATTTTATGTTTGTATGTTTGTATATTAAATTTTGCCTTGAGCCATCTTTACATTTGCTAACAACACTCTTTGGCCATATTAGAATAAATAAGAAGCAAGTAATAGTCCATAGATGGGAGCTAATTAGTTGCAGAAGTACTAATATTCTAAAATAAGCTGTAATGTAAAGCAGCATCCATTTTGTTGGTTTTCTCTCTCTAGATACAATTAAAAAGAAAAAGAAAAGACAATTAAATCTGGTATTTTTTCTCAGGCTGCATTGTTGATCTATGAAGCTCCATTCTTCTACCAGCAAGCTTTGCAAACCACTGGTTTCTGGTTTTATTTAATATGTCCAAATCTGATTTAATAGAACTTAGAGCCATTCCAGCACATCAGGCACAAAAAGTCCCTTTGATCTTTTTACCACTTTTAAGAAACATCTGCATCTTTGTAAAGACCTTGTAGGAAGAGCCAAAGTTGGAGAACAGATACAGTCTCATGCAAGAAGATAGAAAGAATTGTTAGAGAAACCAACTCTTCTTGTTAGAGTCCCAGAGACCTGAACAGAGGGCTGGCAGTAACTAGGGCTATAAACACTGAGTTGTTTCCAAGAACTGGACTTGAGAAGTGACTGATTCCTTCATTCTATTTTATAAGACAGGCTGATATCATTCTAAAAGAAGGACAGAATGGTAAGATTAGTTTTAAGATTATCCAAACATTTGCTTCCCAATAAGGAAGTGACAACCCAAAAAACTTCCTATTTGAACTTTACCCTTTTCTAGTTTTTTAAAGTAAATTTTCAACCTTTCTTTGTCAAAAGCTCTCTGTTGTGTTTTATTCCATCTGGGTTTCATTTCCAAGAGAAAAGACTAGCCTGCATAAATACCCATATATCTCGGTGTGTGGGGGTAAACACGGTCAACTGCAGCATCTGTCTCCCCTATAAGGTTCTAAGCCCACTAAGTGCTTAGAAAACCTCTGCATATTCCCTAGCTCCCTTCGCATGTTTGAACTGAACTGAACTTTTTTGTGTTCCAGATAAACGTTGGAATGTGCCATGTAAAGTACTGTTCAAACATTTCTTTTGAGCAGAGAGTTGCAAATGACAAGCTGAAGAATCCGAGACTAGCTCAGATGTGCTGGATAAGAGAAAGCCCTGAGGGAAACTCCAAGACCTGGGAAGAGTTAGCCTCTATCTCCCATCCTACTGCTGGTCTGTTTCCTTTCCCACGCAGGTGGAAGCGGACCTCTGAATGAAAGAAAAAGCAAAGTGGCAGATGATAAGACAGCAGAAGTTTTCCATCACAGCCTCACCCAGGTTTCTAGCACATGTTGTAGATTGAGTGTTCCATGAAGCCCAAGAGGCATGAACTGGACCTTGAGCCAAAACTCCTCATGGTTTATTGAAAACATTTCCAAGTTTTGGAAACGTATCCTAAGAGGAATTCTATCATTTCTGGAAAAGTCAGGCAAACTAATAAGTTCTTAGAGCCTAGTGGCCTTCCCTCTCCCCTTTAGCAAGAAAGACAAAGCAGTCAGTCCAGACAATACATATTTGAGAATAAGTCGCTTTCAGAATTTAAATGAGAATATACAAAGTTTTATAAAATATCCTAGAGTAGTCTGGATTTTCATCTATATAGATATACATGTATATATATTTACGTAGTTAATGCAGCACAGACTGGGAAGCAAAAAAAAAAAAAAAAGTACAAATTCTAAACTATGCTCCCCTCTCAAGGAAGGTTACTAAATAGTCACTGAGATGTCTCCAGATTCTAAATTACATTGTTATTTCATTTTATGTTTATCAAATTTATTGAAATATATTTTAGGAATGATAAACTGCCTATATTTAAAGTATACCATGAAATGAGCTTTGACAGATGCACACACCCATGAAACCACCAACACACTCAAAAAGCAGAATATTTCCATGAACTTCAAACCATTTTTGGTGCTCCTTTGTAGTCAATTCCTTTCTCTACCTTCAACACAGCCAACCCCTGATTTATTTTCTGTCAATTCGTATTTATGGAAATGGAATTATGAGGTACGGACTCTGATGTCTGGTTTTACTCACTCAGCACAATGATTTTTGAGATTTGTCCATGTGATTGCATGCACTAGTAATTTCTTCATTCTTATTGTTTTGTTCTTCTAATCACATACTTGCTGATGGACAATTAGGTTATTTCTAGTTTGGTGCTATTTTGAATAAAACTGCTATGGACATGCACGTGCAAGTCTCTGTGTGTTTCTTCTGTGTAAGTACGTAAGAGTGAAATAGATGGGTGATATGCTAGTTGTATACTTAAAATTTTAAGAAAATGCAAAATTGTTTTCCAAAGTGGCTATCCAATTTTATATTTTCCTGATGACTAATTCTATAGTCCACATTCTCATCAACACTTAGTATGATTAGTCTTTTTAATTTCATTCATTCTAATGTGTGTGTAGCTCTCATTTCTGTCCGTATTTTTCTGATGACCAAGTTAAGCATCTTCTCATGTGCTTATGACCATTACTTTATCTTCTTTTGTGAAGTGTCAATGAGTTCATTTTTTATCATATTTATAAAGTTGTTTCTGTTTTTATTGTTGACTTGTAAAAGTCATTTATGAATTTTGGTTATGAGTCTTTTGGCAAATACACATAGTGCAAGTATTTTTCCCAATATTTGGCATGTTTTTTGTTTTCTTAACCTGTCTTTTGAACAGAAAAACAAGATTTAATAGTAAAGCTAAATTTAATGTATTATTTCTGGTTGATGTTTTTGCACCCCCAAATTGCAAGGATTTTTCCCCCTTTTTTCCTTATAATAGATAAAAATGTTTTCCAAGTAGTATTGAGAATTCCCAAAGACCTTTCACAGAACTTCCCTCAATTTTAGCATCTTGTATATTCATATTACAGTTATCAAGACTAAGATGTTAAGACTGGTAAAATGCTATTGACTAGACTGGAGCCTTATTTATATTTCATCACTTTTTATACTAATGTTAATTTTCCTTTTTTAATTGAAGAATAGTTGATTTATAATAGTATATTAGCGTTAGTTATACAGCATAGTGATTCTTTTCTCTTTTTTTTTAGTTCAAACTAGGGATTGAGCTCATGGCCCCTGCATTGGAAGCACAGTCTTAATCACTGGATGGCCAGGGAAATTGCTCAAAAATTTTATATACTCCACTTAAAGTGATTATAAAATATTAGCTATATTCCTGTGCTGTATAATACATCTTGTAGCTTATTTGTTTTATACATGTTAATAGTAGATTGTCCCTTCCAATTCCCTACCCCTATCTTGCCCCTCCCCCCTTCACTTTCCAAGAGTCACTAAGTAATATTGTGTGTGGGTAAGTCTGTGTACATGTGTATGTAAATGTGTTTCCTCTAGAGTTTATAGTTGTTACTTGATTAAAGGTCAATCTATTATGGCTTTTTCTACCACATTAAAGGTAGAAATAGCCCCCAAACACTATCATTTAATATAGCAATAAACATGTGTGTTCTTTTGCCTAACTAAACTGTTTCAAATGCTACTTATTACTTGCCTTTATTCATTTTCCTATAATGTTAATATTTAATTTAAACCATGTGTTGTTTTATTTACTGATATGTAGAGAGGACTCACTCTACATATGTTCCTCATGGCTCAGTGGTAAAGAATCCACCTGCAATGCAGGAGACTTGCAGGAGATGCGGGTTCAATCCCTGAATCAGGAGGATCCCCTGGAGAAGGGCATGGCAACCCACTCCAGTATTCTTGCCTGGGAAATCCCACAGACAGAGAAGCCTGATAGGCTATAGTCCATAAGATCACAAAGAGTTGGACATGACTGAGTGACAAAGAGTACCCACAGCTTAGCAAGAATTTTCAGTTATACCATTTTTGCTGTTTTCAAATAACCCATGAAAAAGTGTGGATATTTTTAATGTTAGAGAAAAGAAAATTGGGATTTCAAAGAATAGAAGATAACAAAAGATCACACTTGATAAGGATTCATATGTGTGTGGAGAGAGAGAAAAATTGTGCATCTTTAGAGCAGAAACAATGTAAAGAAACCTTAAAGATAACTGTATCCAAGGATTTTCTATGAAAGACTGAATAGATGTTTGGCAACTTTCAAAGTGTGCAAAACTAGTTAATGATGGAGCCAGAATTTCTTCTTGGTCTCAAGGATCAAACTAGTAGGAAAGTTGGCATAAAAAAGCCAAAGTTTGTACTGTAGAAGGAAGGACTTCTAGCAAAATTTCACACTAAAATGACAAGCTAAAGAATTGTACAATCTTTATTAATTTACAGACATTTAAGCAGAGACTGAACTTGTCAGGGAAGCTGTAGGATATATTGAAGTATTTATGGGTAATTGAACTAGACAACCAATAATGTTTCTTCCAGACCAGAGCATTCATGACTTGACAATTCAGTGGCCATTATCACTGCATCTGAAAGGGCCATTATTTCAGTCTGACTTTATCACCTTGACACATTCGGGTGTATGTCCTGAAGAAATAATTTTTAAATTGTGAGGTTAATGTTCTTAGTACATGGTGCTTGCGGAGTCTATTGAAGCTAAGAAAATATTTTAGAATTCCTGTCCATAGCAGACAAAAATTTCACAAGATGAAATCATTTCCATAAAGTTGTCATTTATTCTTCTTTGCAAAAAATCGCCTAAAGTTATGCTTTAATTATAATTAAAATCAATTGTTATATTAAACAATCCAAATGATTTTCTTCTTATAAATCAAACACATAGACCTACACATGTATATAGAAAGAGAGAAATATGGATTAAAATTTATCCTTGGAAAAATAGTTCTTTGAATTTATTAATATAAATGTGATTTGAAATTAAAATTTTCAGTCAAAGAGGAAATATGAAAGCTGTAACTTTGTTGTAATAATCTACAATTCAGCTTAATAGATTCTTGAGCCACCCTCTTTTCCAGTAGGACAGTTATTCTCTAAAGTGTAGTTAAGAGACCCCTAGAAATTCCCAAGACCATTTCAAGGGTTCTGCCAAGTCAAATAACTTCCGTGATAATAAGGAGACCTTGTTGCCTTTTTACTTTCACTCATGTGTAAGTGTACAGTACATTTTTCCCAAAACTACATGTTATGCAGGACGTGTGCTTTTAATGCAAATGGAATACATGCTTGTGTGGAATATTCCTATGTTTTCTGAAACCTTGTGTGGAATATTCCTATGTTTTCTGAAACCTAGTAATAGCATATGGAATATTCCTATGTTTTCTGAAACCTAGTAATAGCATATAAATATTTGTATTTTCATCCATGCACTTAATTTTTCATTAGTACTCACACTATTTTATTACTATCACTCATTCACCAATTATACTTTTATTCTTTGTTAGCTCATTATCATCCAATGAATCTTACTTTGAAATGCTAAGATTCCCCCTATACCTATATGGAAATAAAAAAAGTAGAAATTATCTGATTTTTATAACTTTTTAAAAAATGTTTTAACCTTTTAGTTATTATAGCTCCTATTTTACAGTGTAATTGTTTATTTTGAAATAGAGCAAATATATACTATAGTTGGGGTTTCCCTGTGGCTCAGCAGTAAAGAATCCACTTCCAATACAAGAGAAGTGGGTTGGATCCCTGGGTTGGGAAGGTCCCCTTGAGAAGATCTCTGATATTTTTGCCTGGGAAATCTCATGGGCAGAGGAGCCTGGTGGGCTACAGTCCATGGAGTCACAATAGAGTAGGACAAGACTAAGCAACTAAACTACAACAAAATGTTATATCTGAGGAACGATTATCGGATTAAAAAAGAAGACTCATTCTCTCGGCCATCTACATCTAAAAATGCTGAGAAAAATAACACTCTCGTGTTAGATAGTTATTTGACTAACGGAAGGGAAGAATTTTCTCTAAAGAAAAATTACTCAAAATTTTAATATTCAATGCCACTTGTGCTTGGGGCCAAAAAATCACATAAAACAAGCTCTTTCCAGTTGCTTATTTAGTATCCTTAACAGATAAATATAAGCAAATGAGCGAGTCCAGCCATATCTGTAGATTCATCCACTTGCAAGGGAAAAGGACAGTTCTGCAGATGAGATATTATCTTATCTCCATGTTTGCAAGGAAAATTTTAATTTGACAATGTCTTCTAACACCAAAATTAGCATTGATGTCAATGCCTTTGCTTATTCTTCATCAGTAAGCCTTGAGCAATGTCAGTCGTCCAAAACTCTATTTAACCTTACTTTTGTGTGCTCTTCTCTAGCCAATGGAACACGATGACATTCCCTGAAAGATGCTCAGGACTTCTGCAAGTCTAGTTTAAAAAAACTGTAAGAAATCGTTTTCATCACTTTCAGGGACTCATGGAAGTACTGTGTTGACCTTTCCAGTGATAGTAAAAAAGCATCAGTGAGTAACACTGCTAGTGCCTTAGCACAAATCAAAGTAGTGGTACTCAACTGTACTACTGGTTTTTGTGTTCTTCACAGATGTGCTCTTCCAAGTAAAATAAAATAATAATGATAATGCCAGTATTAATTAGGGATGTATGGTTTCTTGGCTCTCTCTGAGCACCTAGGATAATGAAATCTGGGGCTTGCTTTCTCCCTTGGGATACTTAGTGGATGTTTGAGGGTTTTCTTTTGAGAGCTTTTTGTTTGTTTAATATGGTAAGTCTTTTTTAAATACATATTTATTTATTTGGCTGCACCTGGTCTTAGTTGTGGCACTTAGTTGTGGCACATGGGATCTTAGGTCCAACACGTGGGGTCTTTTGGGCTTTCCTGGTGGCTCAGTGGTAAAGAATCCGCCTGCCAATGCAGGAGACACAGGAGACCTGAATTCAATCCCTGGGTAGGAAAAATCTCATGGAGAAGGACAAGGCAACCCACTCCAGTATTCTTGCCTGGGAAATCTCGTGGACAGAAGAGCCTGGCGGGCTACAGTCCATGGGGTCGCAAAGAGTCAGACATGACTTGGCAATCCACAACAACAACCATGAGTCGTGGCATAAGGGATCTATTTCCCTAACCAGGGATCAAACCTGGGCCCCCTGTATTGGAGTTCAGTGTCTTAGTCATTAGACCACGAGAGCAGTCCTGGAAGTGGTTTTAATTTGGGAAAGAGAAGTGTTTAGGAATGCAAAAGCATGCTGCTGTCTTTCCAGAATTCCTCTTCATAGTTGGTAAAAATACGAATGACTAAATCCATTAATCTTTTTCTGGATGGCTAATTTATTAAACGGAGAAGGCAATGGCACCCCACTCCAGTACTCTTGCCTGGAAAATCCCATGGATGAAGGAGCCTGGTGTGCTGCAGTCCATGGGGTCGCTAAGAGTCGGACAGGACTGAGCGACTTCGCATTGGAGAAGGAAATGGCAACCCACTCCAGTGTTCTTGCCTGGAGAATCCCAGAGACAGGGGAGCCTGGTGGGCTGCCATCTGTGGGGTCGCACTGAGTCGGACATGACTGAAGTGACTTAGCAGCAGCAGCAACTTATTAAAAATTTTTCTCACCGAAATTCTATACTCTTCACAAGTATTGTTCTAGGTTTGCAGACTTCATTTCTGCTTGTACTTGTTTGTTTGTTGATTTATTGATTTTTAAATTTATTTCCTTTCAAAAATATTTTATTTATTGTTGTCTCTCTCCCACTATTTGGTCCATAAGAATGGAGTTGATGTTTATGTTCTATTTGTTACCCCACTGCCACCTGGGAAGCCCGCCTTCTTAAATATGGCTCTATCTATCGGGTTAAAATCATGTAAATCCATATTTATAGGATACATGAATAACCTAGAGACATTAACAATCGAAAATGATGAACCCATTTGCAGGGCAGCAATACAGACACAGACATAAGAGAACAGACTTGTGGATACAGTAGGGGAAGGAGAGAGTGGGATGAATTGAGAGAATAGCATGGAAATGGGTATTACCATATGTAAAATAGATAACTCATGAGAATTTGCTGCGTAAAACAGGGAGCTCAACCCAGTGTTCTGTGATAACCTAGAGGTGGAATGGGATGGGAGATTGGAAGGGGTTTCAGGAGTGAAGGAACATATGTATACTTGTGGTTTTAATTACATTTTTAAGGGAAAAAAATGAAAATTTGACTACAGTTGTTATTCACTGACATTTTCTTGTGTCCAATGCCTTGTTTTCTTCTCCTAGGGATATAAAAACAAGATTCAGACTTACCCTGATTAGTCCTAAACAACTGTGGGTCACCTTTGATCTGATTAAAAGCTCTTTCCATTTTATAAAGACTTTGAAAAGTCTCTTCCTAATTCACAGTTAATTGTACTTGTCTTCACAGAAGCGCGCTGTATGTGATGGACCTTACAGAAGCATGGCCAAGAGGAGCTACCCCTCGCCCAAAGTCAGGGGTGGCGACCGAGAGTGCCAGGCTGTGATAGCATAGGAGAGGCTGAGAGGAGCTACCCTACGTCTGAGGTTGGGGCGGCGGCCCAGAGGAGGTACCCAACGTCCAAGGTAAGAGAAACCCAAGTAGGTGTTGTGACAGGACATCAAAGGGTAGGCACACTGAAACCATAATCACAGAAAACAGCCAATCTGATCACACGGACCACAGCCTTGTCTAACTCATTGGAACTAAGCCATGCCGTGTGGGGCCACCCAAGATGGTCGGGTCATGGTGGAGAGGTCTGACAGAATGTGGTCCACTGGAGAAGGGAATGGCAAACCACTTCCGTGTTCTTGCCTTGATAACCCCATGAACAGTATGAGAAGGCAAAATGATTGGACACTGAAAGATGAACTCCCCAGGTCAGTAGGTGCCCAATATGCTACTGGAGATCAGTGGAGAAATAACTTCAGAAAGAATGAAGGGACGGAGCCAAAGCAAAAACAACACCCAGTTGTGGATGTGACTGGTGATAGAAGCAAGGTCCGATGCTGTAAAGAGCAATATTGCATAGGAACCTGGAATGTTAGGTCCATGAATCAAGGCAAATTGGAAGTGGTCAAACAGGAGATGGCAAGAGTGAACGTCGACATTCTAGCAATCAGCAAACTAAAATGGATTAGAATGGGGGAATTTAACTCAGATGACCGTTATATCTACTACTGTGGGCAGGAATCCCTTAGAAGAAATGGAGTAGCCATCATGGTCAACAAAAGAGTCTGAAATACAGTACTTGGATGCAATCTCAAAAACGACAGAATGATCTCTGTTTGTTTCAAAGGCAAACCATTCAATATCACGGTAATCCAAACCTATGCCCCAACCAGTAATGCTGAAGAAGCTCAAGTTGAATGGCTCTATGAATACCTACAAGACCTTTTAGAACTAAAACCCAAAAAAGATGTCCTTTTCATTATAGGGGACTGGAATGCAAAATTAAGGTCAAGAAACACCTGGAGTAACAGGCAAATTTGGCCTTGAAGTACCGAATGAAGCAGGGCAAAGGCTAATAGAGTTTTGCCAACAGAACACACTGGTCATAGCAAACACCCTCTTCCAACAACCCAAGAGAAGACTACACATGGACATCACCAGATGGTCAACAATGAAATCAGATTGATTATATTCTTTGCAGCCAAAAATGGAGAAGCTCTATACAGTCAGCAGAAACAAGACCAGGAGCTGACTGTGGCTCAGATCGTGAACTCCTTATTGCCAAATTCAGACTTAAATTGAAGAAAGTAGGGAAAACCACTAGACTATTCAGGTAGGACTTAAATCAAATCCCTTATGACTATACAGTGGAAGTGAGAAATAGGTTTAAGGGACTAGTTGGGATAGACAGAGTGCCTGATGAACTATGGATGGAGGTTCATGACATTGTACAGGAGACAGGGATCAAGACCATCCCCATGGAAAAGAAATGCAAAAAGGCAAAATGGTTGCCTGAGGAGGCCTTACAAATAGCTGTGAAAAGAAGAGAAGCAAAAAGCAAAGGAGAAAAGGAAAGATACTCCCATTTGAATGCAGAGTTCTGAAGAATAGCCAGGAGAGATAAGAAAGCCTTCCTCAGCAATCAAGGCAAAGAAATAGAGGAAAATAACAGAATGGGAAAGACTAGAGATCTCTTCAAGAAAATTAGAGATACCAAGAGAACACTTCATTCAAAGATGGGTTTGATAAAGGACAGAAATGGTATGGACCTAACAGAAGCAGAAGATATTCAGAAAAGGTGGCAAAAATACACAGAAGAACTGTACAAAAAAGATCTTCACGACCCAGATAATCACGAGGGTGTGATCACTCACCTAGAGCCAGACATCCTGGAATGTGAAGTCAAGTGGGCCTTAGAAAGCATCACTATGAACAAAGCTAGTGGAGGGGATGGAATTCCAGTTGAGCTATTTCAAATCCTGAAAGATGATGCCTTGAAAGTGCTGCACTCAATATGCCAGCAAATTTGGAAAACAACAATGGCCACAGGACTAGAAAAGGTCATTTTTCATTCCAATCCCTAAGAAAGGCAATCCCAAAGAATGCTCAAACTACTGCATAATTGCACTCATCTCACACACTAGTAAAGTAATACTCAAAATTCTCCAAGCCAGGCTTCAGCAATATGTGAACTGTGAACTTCCAGATGTTCAAGCTGGCTTTAGAAAAAGCAGAGGAACCAGAGATCAAATTGCCAACACCCACTGGATCATTGAAAAAGCAAGAGAGTTCCAGAAAAACATCTATTTCTGTTTTGTTGACTATGCCAAAGCCTTTGACTGTGTGGAACACTATAAACTGTGGAAAATTCTGAAAGAGATGGGAATACCAGCCCACCTGACCTGTCTCTTGAGAAACCTGCATGCAGGTCAGGAAGCAACAGTTAGAACTGGACATGGAACAACAGACTGGTTCCAAATAGGAAAAGGAGTAGGTCAAGGCTGTATATTGTCACCCTGCTTAATTAAATTGTATGCAGAATACACCATGAGAAACGCTGGGCTGGGAGAAGCACAAGCTGGAATCAAGATTGCCGGGAGAAATATCAATAACCTCAGATATGCAGACGACTCCACCTTTATGGCAGAAAGTGAAAGGAACTAAAAAGCCTCTTGATAAAAGTGAAAGAGGAGAGTGAAAAAGTTGGCTTAAAGCTCAACATTCAGAAAACTAAGATCATGGAATCTGGTCCCATCACTTCATGGGAAATAGATGGCGAAACAGTGGAAACAGTGTCAGACTATTTTTTTGGGCTCCAAAATCACTGCAGATGGTGATTGCAGCCATGGAATTAAAAGACGCTTGCTCCTTGGAAGGAAAGTTATGACCAACCTAGATAGCATATTGAAAAGCAGAGACATTACTTTGCCAACAAAGGTCCATCTAGTCAAGGCTATGGTTTTTCCAGTGGTCATTTAACGATGTGAGAGTTGGACTGTGAGGAAAGCTGAGCGCCGAAAAATGGATGCTTTTGAACTGTGATGTTGGAGAAGACTCTTGAGAGTCCCTTGGACTGCAAGGTGATCCTACCAGTCCATCCTAAAGGAGATCAGTCCTGGGTGTTCATTGGAAGGACTGTTGATGAAGCTGAAACTCCAGTACTTTGGCCACCTCATGCGAGGAGTTGACTCACTAGAAAAGACCCTGATGCTGGGAGGGACTGGGGGCAGGAGGAGAAGGGGCTGACAGAGGATGAGATGGCTGGATGGCATCACTGACTCGATGGGTATGAGTTTGAGTAAACTCTGGGAGTTGGTGATGGACAGGAAGGCCTGACATGCTGCGGTTCATGGGGTCACAAAGAGTCAGACACAACTGAGCGACTGAACTAGCTGAACTGTACTGTACTTGTCTTCACATGCATATCTTTCTCACTCCAACATATCCGTAAGGACATCAGACTATAGTTAATCTGCTCCTTTTTGTTTCTGGCCATTCACCTTATTCTCTTGCTTGTTCGATCATCCAGCGGATGTTGACAATTTGATCTCTGGTTCCTCTGCTTTTTCTAAAGCCAGCTTGAACACCTGGGAGTTCATGGTTCGCATATTGCTGAAGCCTGGCTTGGAGAATTTTGAGTATTACTTTACTAGTGTGTGAGATGAGTGCAATTATGCAGTAGTTTGAACATTCTTTGGGATTGCCTTTCTTAGGGATTGGAATGAAAAATGACCTTTTCTAGTCCTGTGGCCATTGTTGTTTTCCAAATTTGCTGGCATATTGAGTGCAGCACTTTCAAGGCATCATCTTTCAGGATTTGAAATAGCTCAACTGGAATTCCATCCCCTCCACTAGCTTTGTTCATAGTGATGCTTTCTAAGGCCCACTTGACTTCACATTCCAGGATGTCTGGCTCTAGGTGAGTGATCACACCCTCGTGATTATCTGGGTCGTGAAGATCTTTTTTGTACAGTTCTTCTGTGTATTTTTGCCACCTTTTCTGAATATCTTCTGCTTCTGTTAGGTCCATACCATTTCTGTCCTTTATTGAACCCATATTCACATGAAATGTTCCCTTGGTATTTCTAATTTTCTTGAAGAGATCTCTAGTCTTTCCCATTCTGTTATTTTCCTCTATTTCTTTGCCTTGATTGCTGAGGAAGGCTTTCTTATCTCTCCTGGCTATTCTTTGGAACTCTGCATTCAAATGGGAGTATCTTTCCTTTTCTCCTTTGCTTTTTGCTTCTCTTCTTTTCACAGCTATTTGTAAGGCCTCCTCAGGCAACCATTTTGCCTTTTTGCAGTTCTTTTCCATGGGGATGGTCTTGATCCTTGTCTCCTGTACAATTTGTCATGAACCTCCATCCATAGTTCATCAGGCTCTCTGTCTATCAGATCTAGTCCCTTAAGTCTATTTCTCACTTCCACTGTATAGTCAGTCATAAGGGATTTGATTTAGGTCCTAAAAGCAAGAGAGTTCCAGAAAAACATCTATTTCTGCTTTGTTGACTATGCCAAAGCCTTTGACTGTGTGGAACACTATAAACTGTGGAAAATTCTGAAAGAGATGGGAATACCAGACCACCTGACTTGCCTCTTGAGAAACCTGCATGCAGGTCAGGAAGCAACAGTTAGAACTGGGCATGGAACAACAGACTGGTTCCAAATAGGAAAAGGAGTAAGTCAAGGCTGTATATTGTCACCCTGCTTATTTAAGTTATATGCAGAGTACATCATGAGAAAGGCTGGGCTGGGAGAAGCACAAGATGAAATAAAGATTGCTGGGAGAAATATCAATAACCTCAGATATGCAGATGACACCACCTTTATGGCAGAAAGTGAAGAGAAACTAAAAAGTCTCTTGATAAAAGTGAAAGAAGGGAGTGAAAAAGTTGGCTTAAAGCTCAACATTCAGAAAACTAAGATCATGGAATCTGGTCCCATCACTTCATGGGAAATAGATGGCGAAACAGTGGAAACAGTGTCAGACTTTGTTTTTCTGGGCTCCAAAATCCCTGCAGATGGTGATTTCAGCCATGAAATTAAAAGACACTTACTCCTTGGAAGGAAAGTTATGACCAACCTAGACAGCATATTAAAAAGCAGAGACATTACTTTGCCAACAAAGTTCCATCTAGTCAAGACTATGGTTTTTCCAGTGGTCATGTATGGATGTGAGAGTTGGACTGTGAAGAAAGCTGAGCACTGAAAAATTGATGCTTTTGAACTGTGGTGTTGGCGAAGACTCTTGAGAGTCCCTTGGACTGCAAGGAGATCCAACCAGTCCATCCTGAAGATCAGTCCTGGGTGTTCCTTGGAAGGACTGATGCTGAAGCTGAAACTCCAATGCTTTGGCCGCCTCATAATAGTTGACTCACTGGAAAAGACCCTGATGCTGGGAGGGATTGGGGGCAGGAGGAGAAGGGGACGACAGAGGATGAGATGGCTGGATGGCATCACCGACTCGATGGGCATGAGTTTGAGTAAACTCCGGGAGTTTGTGAGGGACAGGTAGGCCTGGCATCCTGCGATTCATGGGGTTGCAAAGAGTCGGACACGACTGAGCGACTGAACTGAACTAATTCACCTTACTCACCTTCTGAGTATCTTCATGATTTCTAGTTTGTAACAGAATCTCCTGATGGGTGTGAAGAACGGTTTAGAATCATTTTGTTGATGAATATAGTTCCTCTTCTTGTGTCAACCGACTGTTTTGACTTGTTTATATACACCCCTTGATCCACAGTTTGGAGAACTACAAATATATTATCATACACTTGTGCTTACACATTCATAAAAATACTAAATGGTAGGGGCTTCCCTGGTGGCTCAGATAATAAAGAATCTGCTTGCAATGCAGGAGACCTGGGTTCAATCCCTGGGTTGGGAAAATCCCCTGGAGAAGGGAATGGCTACCCACTCCAGTATTCTTGCCTGGAGAATTCCATGGACTGTAGAGTCCACAGGGTCACAAAGAGTCGGACACAACTGAGTGACTTTCCCTTTCACACCTTTCTCTGATCGCTCAGCAGGTAAAGAACCCGTCTGCAATACAGGAGCCACAGGAGACGAAGATTTGATCCTTGGGTCAGAAACATACCCTGGAGGAGGAAATGCAACCCACTCCAGTATTCCTGCCTAGAAAATCTCATGGAGAGAGGAGCCTGGCTGGCTATAGTCCAAAGTGTCACAAACAGTCGCACACGACTGAATAATAGAATCAGTCATACTAAATGGTGGGGATGACAATCACCAAAATCAAACTCAGGGTGATTTTATTTATTTATTTATTTTTTATCTGTATAGTGATGCCGCTTTAGGTCACACTGGATAGGGATAATTACACTGGTGAGGCTCTTGAAGAGCACAGGTGATTTTGCCCTTCCACATTCACAACACACACATCATGTTGCATAAGTATGGCTATACTGGCTGATGTATTAATAATTTCCCGTGTAGTTGTTTACTTTTTATTACTCTCATCATCATCACCACCGTCATCACTATTTACAGCTATACCTATTTGCTATTTCTTTGCATTATAAACACAGCATGAATTTCATTGTCTCATTAAACAGAATGATATAAAAGTGTACCTACATTTACCAAATCCAATATTATTTTCCAAGCCACCAAATTCGTTTCCATTCTTAAAAAGGGAATTCTGATGTTTAGAGTGGAAAGGTAATTTTTTCTTAATGGCCCACTGTGTGTCAGTGATGGAGCTGGTAATAAAACTCTAGTTGTCTGAATCTCCAACTCAGTGCTCAGTTGAAATTGTATTCTTCACTCAATGAAAGCTAAATGAGGAAAGAAAAGTTACACACTGATTCCACAGGATATGTTGTGTCAGACTAATATCATTCATTTCACTCTTTGCAACCCAAGCATACTTCAAGCACCATTTACTAAATGACCTGTGAAGGTCATTTTGTTCAACAATACAATGTTTGAAGTTTTTAAGTTACCCATATTTTGAAATATTAACAATATATTTTGTGAGCTTACTCTCCCTCTCATAAAATTAATAGATCACTTACCTACTAGTTTTCTAATAGTTATGAAGATTTATTCATTCAAACTAATAATAAGTCCTGTATAAGTAGTGAAGAAGGTGTTTTAAAAAGCTCCCTGGTATTTACCAAATAATACCATTGTAATTTAATATAGACTCCCATTGGAGGGCTTGCCTAGTGGCTCTGTGGTAAAGAATACACCTGCAATGCAGGCCATCCCAGGAGAGGTGGGTTGGATCCCTGGGGCAGGAAGATCCCCTGGAGGAGGGCATGGCAACCCACACCAGTATTATTGCCTGGAGAATTCCATGGACAGAGGAGCCTGGTGGGCTAAGTTCATAAAATCTCAAGGAGTCAGACACGACATGCACGCATTTCATTCGGGATGGGGAATACATGTAACTCTATGGCTGATTCATATCAATGTATGACAAAACCCACTGAAATGTTGTGAAGTAATTAGCCTCCAACTAATAAAAAAAAAAAAAAAAGTGATATTGGTATTTATTATTATTATTTTACTATTCAATAGAACTGCCATATGACCCAGCAGTCCCACTGCTGGGCATACACACCGAGGAAACTAGATCTGAAAGAGACACGTGCACCCAATGTTCATTGCAGCACTGTTTATAATTGCCAGGACATGGAAGCAACCTAGATGCCCATCAGCAGACGAATGGATAAGGAAGGTATGGTACATATACACAATGGAATATTACTCAGCCATTAAAAAGAATTCATTTGAATTAGTTCTAATGAGATGGATGAAAATGGAGCCCATTATACAGAGCGAAGTAAGCCAGAAAGATAAAGACCAATACAGTATACTAACACATATATATGGAATTTTAAAAGATGGTAACAATAACCCTATATGCAAAACAGAAAAAGAGACACAGATGTACAGAACAGACTTTTGGACTCTGTGGGAGAAGGCGAGGGTGGGATGATCTGAGAGAATAGCATTGAAACAAGTACACTATCAAGGGTGAAACAGATCACCAGTCCAGGTTGGATGTATGAGACAAGTGCTCAGGGCTGGTGCACTGGGAAGACCCAGAGGGATGGGATGGAGAGGGAGGCGGAAGTGGGGATTGGGATGGGGGACACATGTAAATCCATGGCTGATTCATGTCAATGTATGACAAAACCCACTGAAATGTTGTGAAGTAATTAGCCTCCAACTAATAAAAATAAATGAAAAAAATAAATAAATAAAGGTAAAGTTTTGAGCATTCAATTCAAGTAATTAGTTAACAGAACCAAGTTTCAAATTCCACTCTGCAGATCAACGTGTCCTGTATTGAAAATAAGGCATTATTCTAAAACTCCTCAATTTCAAGCCTAATAACAAATATGAAACTGAATTTAAGAAAGAGAAACTATCATCATCATAAATATCTTCTGTGTGATTCAGAATACTTCGCTAGAGACACAATAAAGCATGTGTAATTTGTTCACATGTTAAACAGGTATGCTATTTTTCATCAAAATAAAAAGAAATGTTTATTATTTAAGAGAATTCTAACCACTTTGAAAGAGTTTAATAAATGCTTTCTAAATTTTTCACCTTAATTTAATAAACATAATATGAATCATCATTTAAAATAGATGTTAAACAGTGTAGAGAATTACCTCAGTTTATTACTTTTGTTTGGTTAAATATTCTTGAAGACAGTCACTCTCTACAGAAACTATTATTAAAAAATATTGAAAATAGCACAAGTATTGAAATATTTAAAAGTAACTCAAAAGACTTTTATGCTCAGGAATCATAAATCTTAAGAATAGAAAGGAAACATGTTAAATAAAACTCAAAACCAGATACGCATAGTGTTTGTGTGCATTTCACACAGGACTTAGTCTTTCACTCTTTCTTGTAAAAGATTTTTTATAACAACATAGAAGAAGTATATGCATGTATGCATATATATATATATGCACATATATCAATATTTATATGAAATGAAAACTAAAACATTTAAATGATGAAATTGAGTTTCAAGAGTACTCTAACAGATGATAAGTTCAAATAATATAACAGAATAAGAAGAAAAATCAAGTCCTAATTTGGGAGTAAAAGAAACCAATCCTGCAAGGAAGACATGAGATAGACCTGGCTTGACAACCGTTTAAGTAAAGCAATTCAGATTCATCTGACCATAATTCTATAAAAATAAAAAAAGTGATGTGTGGTTACAAAAGTTCTATTCATATGCATCTTCAGACTTTTATTTTAGAATTATTTATAACAATAAATGAAGACAACATAAATATAGAAATTTAGGGAAATACATTATTATACATCAAGAAAAAATGGGTGTATATCACAGCACAGAAATTTTTTTTCATCTTTTTAAAATTTATTTATTTTTTAATTTAAGGATAAGTGCTTCACAGAATTGTGTTGGTTTCTGCCAAACATCAACATGAATCAGCTATATACATATGTCCCCTCCCTCTTGAGTCTCCCTCCTACCTCCCTCTCTCTAGGTTGTTACAGAGGCCTGGTTTGAGTTCCCTGAGTCTGAGAAAAAGAATTTTTACTCACAATAAAATGTTCTATAAACAGAAGGATATATGTTTGATACTCAGCTATATTTTAGTTAATGTATAAACTTATATAGAAATCATACTAAAAGGAAAAAATGCCAAACATTTAAAAGAGGTTTCCCCACAGTATCTGAGATTGAGTATATTTTCTTTAATTTCCTTTTAATTTTTTTTAACTTTCATAATATACTTCAAAAACACCTTCCCTTTTAGCATCAAAATATTGTTTTAAATAAACTAACCAATGCTTTGAACTGATTTTGCCTTATTAATATTTAATAGCACCTATAAATTATTGCAGGAAGATAAACTAGATTTAAAAATCTCTGCAGAAAAAAAATCTTTATGCAAATAATGTGTTATGAGGTAAGTAAAAAACAATTATCTCCATTATTGTTCATTGAATGTCTGTGTACACAGCACTTTTTCTACCATTTTCTTTCATCAATTAACCATTTTCAAATCACTCAGGTCTTTTGCCCAAATAGTATCTGGACAATAGTTTGCTAATTCTCCAACCCTCTTTTCTATGGGAGTGATCCATAATTGACCAGGCAATTGGAGAATCTTCAGTGGGTTTGCTGAATGAAAGGTGCAGACAGAAGAGACTATACTGCTTCTGGGGTGGGTGAGTAGGTCCAGTTGACGTGAAAGAAAGAACTTTGAGCAGCCTAGGGTAACATCAAAACCTTGAGTGTCATAATTGGGCACTAAATCCCAAAATAACGAAGGAGGAGGTCCAAAGACCAACCTCATTTACATCACAGGTCTGTTTGGGGTCAGCTTTGTGAAGTGTTGATTTAATAATACAAGTGCTAAGATGGGGCAAACATGGACAACAAACCTTGACAATTACCTCCAGTCCTCAGATCCATTAAAAAAATGTGCTTATTGACTGATAGTACAACAGTTGCAGAGCAGAAAAACATTTCTGAGGAGTCAATCCTAGAGGAAATCAATCCTGAATATTCATTAAAGGACTGATGCTGAAGCTGAAGCTACAATACTTTGGCCACCTGATGTCAAGAACCAGCTCATTGGTTCCCACTGATGCTGGGAAAGATTGAAGGCAAAAGGAGAAGAGGGTGGCAAAGGATGAGATGGTTAGATAGCTTCACCGACTCAATGGATGTGAATTTGAGCAAACTCTGGGAGACAGTAAAGGACAGGGAAGTCTGGCGTGTTGCAGTCCATGGGGTGGCAAAGAATCAGAGGTGACTTAGTCACAGAAAAACAACAACAAAGCATTGGTAGGTGAGTTCCAGGGACTACCTAGGTTATATTTTACAGTTGTGGACATATGGATGCTATCAATAAATTAGATTAAATGTATTTTTGAATGCATTTTTGAAACAAAGAATAATTTCAGATAATTGATGCCATGGATCTGTCCAAGATTCACACAAATTTGAAACTAATATAAAATATAATGGAAGGAACTTTTAACTTCATAGGTTACATGGCAATATTAGGGATGAAATTCAATTTTTACATTTTCAACATACAACTTAAAGATTTATGTCCAGATATAAAACTCCAAAGCTTTAGAAGGTATGCTTGTTAAATAAGGTAGACATTTACAACTGGAGGAAAGAAATCATTTAAATAATTACATTTTAAAATGCATAGCTTATTTTATCATATGCTAAAGATTAGTTTCTAAATTATTGAAAAAATAAACACAGAAGATTTTATTTTATCTCTTAAATAAGGTATATCTTATGTCTAATAGAAATGTCTGTTTTTCATAAAAATCATGAGGCTCAATGCTTTCTTATATACATTCAATCTTTCTTTTCAAATTCAAACAAATTTGTCCAAGTTCTTCAAATTTTTAATAGTATAAAATTAATATATGTGCATACGGAAAGTCTAAATAGTATGTAATGTAAGCTAACTTATTTCTAGTTTCTTGTATGGGGCATACATCAGTCAAATTTTAATAATTCTTAAAAGACCAATTCTATTAATCTTCTGCCTTTTTCCAAAAATTCTCAACCATGACTTAGGTCTTCATCACTGAACAATAAATAGAAACTCTAGAGAAGACTTACAGAAATGATGTAAAAATAATAGGAGGTTGGGGTAAAGGATCTGAAAGCTCATGACATTCTCAAACTCATGGTCCCATTTTAGCTTTCTCATATGGAGTGGGGCACAATAGCTAGTTGGTATTCCTTAGAATTATAGAAGTAGAAAAAGCATCAAATTCTCCCTAAATAGACTTGCTCCTAGTCTTTATCTAAAAAATAAAATAAATAGAATCATCTTTCTGACAGTGCATTTCATCATATCACTAAGTCATATTTTGGGTTACCAACAACTCAGAAAAAAATCCATAGTAGAATAGGGTTTGAGGTTGAAAAAAAATTGTGGATTCTGAAGACAAACTGTCCATATTCACAACCCAGCTCTGCCTGTGCCCCTTGGGGCAAGTTGCTTGAGTACTCTGTAACTTTGTTCTATTTAAAATGTAGGTAATAATATTGCCTATCTCATAGAGCTATCGAGAGAATAAAAAAAATATTACATGTCTGGACATTGCCTGGTACACAGTACATGCTAAAAATGTGTGTTTGTTATTATTGTCATCTTATCCTTTAATTAAGTTATCTGAAGATAGAAAACCTGAGTTAGCATGACTTTATAACTAATTTATAGCCTTCTCTGTGCATCTTTTCTCATCAAAGACATACATTGGTAATATTATAACACAATATAAATGTTAAACTAAAATTGATTTTACTTTTCTCTTGTAGGACTTTAAAGAAACATTCTCCTCATTTTGATGAAAAGAGCATATTTTTCCAGGTGTGTGTAAAAATGAATTTCCTCTTTTCCAAGAAGAAAATTTTACAAAAACAGGTTCCTGTCTCTTCAAGGAAAGGAAAGAAAGTTTTCTTTAGATAATGGCGTAGAGCCCAGTTATAGTGTGTCACTGAAGTTCTACCTGATAGGCCACCAAATGCTCCTGTGTGGGTAAATAAAAGAATAGGGATTTGATGTGCATCTTAAAATTGGCACAGGCTGAGAAGTTGGACAGGGCTTCCCAGATGGCGCTAGTGGAAAAGAAGCCCCTTCCAATGCAGGAGACATAGGAGACCCAGGTTAGATCCCTGGGTCCAGAAGATCCCTTGGAGAAGGGTATGACAATCCACTCTAGTGTTCTTGCCTGGAGAATCCCAAGGACAGAGGAGCCTCATGGGCTATGGATCCATAGAATCACAAAGAATCACAACTAAAGTGACTTAGCACACACATGGCACATGAGGTTGGAGAGCCTTGGGTAGACAAAGAATAGCAGATTAGAAAGTAGGTGCATGGAGAACTCAGTAATATAATCCTAGAGTACTTTCTGGAAGGGATCAATAAAGTGGAAAATGAAAGAACATTGCAAGGATATTACTTCACTGTCTATGAGACATGTTGGAGGAGACTGTTTGACAGCTAATCTTTGCATAAATTGTATGGGAACTTCTAGTGGTTGCCTTTAGCATATGAAACATCTATTTCCCCCTCCTTCAATCAAAAGTACCTGACTTACCTTTGAAGAAGTTTACTTCTCCCAACAGTGTGGCAGTAATACTGTTGAAATGAGCCTGAACAGACTTAATCCAATCAATTCATCTCATCACACAGGCCTTGATATTTAATTTAAGGATGAACCTAAAACACAGTTCAAGCCAGGAAAACCACAGGGGTGTAGCCTTTTTCTTCCTCTGCATGAATTGCTGAGCTAATACGAGATATAGAACTACAGTCTTCATAAAAGAAGATCCTGGGGGCACCATGTAGAACTGAAAATGAACATTAGTACTATGGAAGATGGAGCAAAAAGACAAGAAAAAAATCAGATGACTAATGACTTATTCACTGTGTCGTTATATTAGCATCCTTTATCTGGATGGCTAAGTTATAAAGGCAGTAAATTCATTTGTGATTGTTGATTATACCAGTTCATGTTGAGATTTGTTATTTGCAATTAAAACAGTCCTAAACAACACAAATTTCACATCTACATAAATGAATTTGTACCACTTAACTAACAAGTATTTAGGCAAGTAGAAATTTTGTTCATTGTGAACCGTGAATCCTGAATAAGCTGACACCTCTGCTGAAGTATTTCACAAATGTTCAGTCTACCCTTTTCTGGCAACTCCTCAAGAATCTTTGTGGAGTTGAATGAAGCATGCTCGATTAATCAACACTGGGCTCGGAGAACTGAAAAACATTACTAGAAAACATTTTTTCAGTCACTTTTAAGCACTGTAATTTCTACTCTAATAGCCACAGCAAAAACATAACAGCTCCATCTGGATATACTCATTTAAAATAGCACTTCTCAAGTCAAACACACACACGCACACACACAGGCACATCAAACTATTCTATTGTGTCAAAAGAAAGGCAAAAAAGTCACTTATGCTCCAATGACCATCCTCAAATCTTAGTCAGATATGGCCATATCAGTCTTTATCTGGTATTACTTGGAATAGGAATCACTGTTTGTTTCCCAGAATGATAGGAAAAAATGATGTCAGTAGCAAAATTCCATCTGTTTGGCCATGTGGGGGCTATTAGCTCACAAGATAAGCTCCCCCAAAGGACTCTTCATGTTCATGTTCTTCTTTTCATGTTCTAAAATATGAATTTTAAATTCACTATTTAGCATTTCCAATAATTCTCTGAAATGCAGGAATAGTTTCCTAAAATTCCAAATTGTTATAGCTGTCAGTATAAAACCTCAGTAGATAGACATGTTCTTTCATTCTTAACAGTTTAGTATATTGAATGAATATATGAAACCACCACATGACATTTGTAACAATAATTGCATAACTGTGACAAAATCAAATCTTCCATCTTTAAATATCTTAGGACTTTTAAAAGATTATAAAGAGTGGAAATGGAAGATATTTTTTCATATCACACAAGACTTTTCACAGATTAAATTGTGTGTGTGTGTGATATTTTTGTCATTGATTTTTTTGTTTTTTATTCACTGTTATTTCTCCTTCTGGGCTATGAACTATTAAAAGGGCAAGGACAAAAAAAAAAAAAAGGCAAGGACAAATTTGTTAGGTTAATAAATGGAAGTTTCTTAATATCTGTTTGTTGAATTTATAGATGAAGAAGTTAATGAGTCACTAAATGAATGGGTAGGTGAACAAGGGTCATCCTATATTCTACATTCATCAATAAAGGCAAATGCCTCAAAGACATTAGTGCGTTTATATCCTTGTTGAGTAATCTCCATTTATTAGTTGACAAATATTTACAAATATTTACTGATCACCTACTCTGTCCAACAGAATAATGATGTGCAGACACCACACACAATAGTATAGTCATTGACAACTCACACTATTCTGGGAGAAAATCAGGCTTCAGAACCACCCTTAAATGAGCTTAAGCGTTGTACTAAAAATAAACAAGCCTAGCTGTTTCAGCTTGCCTGGGTCTAAGCTGGTTTCTGGTACTTGGATTTTCAGTACTAACTCTGGGAAAGTCCTGTCGAAAGAAAATGCACCAAATGGAGTTAAATAATCAAAGAACACCTTATTCAAGACTACTGCAATAGGAGAGAGAAACTGAACCTAACTTCACTGAAACAAAGGTGAAAAGGTTCTTAAGCTCTAGGGTGAGTTAGTGGAAAAGTATTGGAAAATACTAGTGGGGAAATGGGTTAATAGGGTTAGGTCATTTGTGTTTGCTAATGGTGGTTTATTGAAGTTAGGCTCTTGCCTCCCATGGAAACTAGGAGGTAACAAGCTACCTCTCATGGTGATTTATAATCAAATGATTTATATCAAAGAGATGACTCCCAGGTCCCACAGAAAGACATCCCTGTGTTGTGAAACTATCAAATGACTGTGAGAAGATTTACATCACAAAGGGGCAGAAAATGATTTACAACTCCAAGTTTCCTAAGGTAAATGCTCTAAGAAAAGGGAAATCAGGGGCCAAGAGTCAGGAAGAAACATCTTAAGTTCAGCCAAGCTGAGACTAAAGCCCTCATGAACAGTCTCAAGCAAACTGAGAGAGCTGATCACCTACTGGGTGTTAAATGTTACAAGAACTTCACTAAAACTTTTCTATAGCTGAAATTTGGAATATTTACATTTAGCAAATTCTCATGTAAATCTCTGACTTCATTAGCTTTCACAGGCCTACCAAGGAAGTGATTTTTTTTTCCCTTGAAAGATAGCTATCTCAAAATGTGATAATGATTTTTGTTTTCATGAAATTGTTCTTAAGAATATATATTTTTGGAGATTTTGTTGGATTGTATAAAAATGAAGACTTCATATTCAGTGAAAAGCTTTAAATAAATCACCAAAAAGCATTTGAAGGATGCTTTCCATGATGTTTCTGCTCTACCAGAACCCTTAGAACATCCCACAAAAGTCTTTAATTTATTTTTACATACTTTACTAACTCATCTTCAGACTCATGATTGTTTTAGACACTGAATAAAATCAATAACAAGATTTTCTATTTTTGAAACCTTGAATTATAAGAATTCTGCCACATTGTCAACTCTAATCATTTAACTGATGATAACTTCATGATAACTTGTATGTGGCTTGAAATAGATTTATTGAAAGAAGCATTTTTGCTGCAATGAGAAATAAATCTTACAAGTTTCTAGATTAAAATGAATTAAAGTTTTACATAATAACACACCGTAATGTTGAGCTATGTTGTTCATTTCCTATATTTTTAGTTTTTAGGAAAGTTTTGAGCCCATATGTTGTAGATGCTAGATTCTAGAAATGCGCTGAACCAAATACAGTACTAGAGACAAAAAGAAAACCATTTTCCAATGCCTGGGGCCAATTCATTGTTGGCTTGAGTCAGAGTGAAATGGGAAAGAGTCTAGATATTTTTGTAAAGAAACAAATAATAAATCGTCAATGTCAAAATGAGGTCAATGACATTCAATGTTTATCATATTAAAAGAAGGGCCATCACTTCATCTGTAGCCTAACACCACATTAATTTTCTACAGAGAGCAAAAGAATGAGTTGGTAATTCCAGGAGGGTTTTACTTTCCTGCTAATTCCAGGAATTTTGCTTGTCTGTGATGACTGTGTCTCTGTGTGTGACAGTAACACTTCTAAGAAGCTATCCAGACTAAATAAAATTAGGAAAAGGTTACAACTTAGGTGTGTGACATTGGATTTGAGAGAAAAATAGAAACTTGATCTTACATAACAAAAAAATCGGGGTGAGTAAGAATACATCTAAGTTGTGAACTTACTTTGGTAAATTTTTAGGAAAGGAAATATCATGTTGGAGGTCAAGACTCAAATGAGAGTCTTGTTTTTTGTTTTTTCTTTTTTAATTATGTGTTATCTCAGCTCAGTTCAGTTCAGACGCTCAGTTGTTTCCAACTCTTTGTGACCCCATGGATTGCAACACGCCAGGCTTCCCTGTCCATCACCAGCTCCCAGAGCCTATTCACACTCATGTCCATCACGTTGCTGATGCCATCTGACCATCTCATTCTCTGTCGTCCCCTTCTCCTCCCACCTTCAATTTTTCCCAGCATCAGGGTCTTTTCAAATGAGTCAGTTCTTCTGATCAGGTGGCCACAGTATCAGATCTTCCGCTTCAGCATCAGTCCTTCCAGTGAATATTCAGGACTGATTTCCTTTAGGATTGACTGGTTGGATCTCCTAAAAATATTTACTGACCATCTTCTAAGTGACCCAGGATTGATAGGTACTATACAGATAGGAATGGTCTCTGAGGAAGCAACATTTAATAAATGTTAAATATGCATAATTTATACATATGTATAATTGCTCCAATAAGATTGAAACTTAATTTTTGTTCTTGTAACATGGGTTCAAGTGAATTTGTCAGCAGAACAGTCTTCTTCCATGCCATCTTTCTGAACTAAATTGAGAGAGTCTCTGCTATTTTCTAAATATGGCTTCTAGCTGGCTGAACTGGAGAAAAATTAGTAGTGGCAGGTGAGAGAGAAATCCAGGTACATTTAACAGGCCTGGCTTGAAGGTGAGCCAAATCTCATTTATTCAACTTGCATTGAATAGAAGTGGTCACAGGACCCCAGCTAGATACAAGGAAACCTGGGAAACTCTATTTTGTATTTCTCATCTGAACTTCATAAATAAAAAAGGAAATGTGTTTTTGGTGGACAGTTAACCATTTCTTCCACAGTCTGTCTCTCTCGCTATCAAATATTACTGCATATCCACTCCCCAAGAAGGGAATTCAAAATCCAACCCACTTGCTGCATACAGTAGAGAAGCCAGGTGCTAAATCCTCATGTAGACATGGCATGTTCACTCATATTCCCTTGGCCAGAATTAGTCACATGGCTGCACTTACCTGCAAGAGAGATGGTAAATGCATTGCTTCCTTTTGAAAACTATGTTTTGGAGAGGGGAATACATGCTTTGGTTTGTGGATCACCAGTCAAATCTGCTGCAAGTTGTGCTTTGATAGGTGAGGAGTAGAAGATATTTTGGGAAGATTGGGTTGGCCTGGTTCTCATCTGAAGGGACATTTCCAGAAAAACAAATTGATAGAAGATGTCTTAAAGTGGAAAGATACTGTTTTGTTGATTTCAGCATCTCATAGTAGGTCACTCTGATGAAAAGATAGTGAGGAAAGATGAAAAGATGATGCTAGAGAGCTGACTAGAGACAAAGCAAGAAAGGAGAGTTAACAAATTTGAACTGCATTCTAAATGTGGTCGTTTAGAATATGTTTTAAGTAAAATAATGAATTCTTAAATATTGTAAAGGCTATATCAGCATGTTAAAAAAAAAAACTTCTCTGCTTGCTATATGGAGAATGGGGATAGGTTTAATAGTAGAAAGGAGAGATGATCATAGTAATCTTGATAAGATACTAAGGGATGTGAAGAAGAACTAGGGAAGAATCTAGCACCATGTGTCTCATTAAGCCATTACTTCGGCCCAACATGGATCATGTGGACAGTCATACCTCTGAGAGATGTGAGAAATGGTTATCTAAAAACACAGGAAGTTTACTGACTGAAATGACAACCTTGGAGGCAAGGATCTCATTTGGACAAAGAGTACAACCTGTATATTCTCTTACTCTTTCCACATATACCTTATAGATTTCTTTCCTTTGATTATCCTTTATTTCTTCATATTAAAAATCTGCTCCCTAATTATTCCAACATTTTATGATGAAAAGGTATAAGTATTAATATTTGTTTCTTAACCAGAACTTCCCTTTAATATAACAGGGATTAGAGATCTCATGGAGAGTGTAGGTAACAAATGTTTTCATGTTTCTGGATGATTAGGGCATTCAGAAAAAAGAAAACTGCAAATTGAATTGAAGACTAAGTCTTGAAAGGTTAAAAGATGACTGAAAAGTGAGCCATCTCAGAGAGATTTAAAGGATTTACCTCCTTGGTGTTTGTTTACATTTCAAAGGATAAAACCCAGAGCTGTCCTTTTACTTTGTGAAGAATTTTAAGCCATTAGGGAAGGAAGATTTCTTTCCCTGTCTCAGGAACAGAGGAGTACTGTGTAACTCAAATAAAGTTACACATTCATAGTTTTGGACTTCCTCTTCTATAGTATGAAAAATCCTTTGCATGTATTACCATATGATCATTTTGCCCGATTGCTACAATCCTGAAGAAAGAGTAATAGCACATGGAGAACTAATACAGTTGTTGCTATACGTGATATTTTGCCTCTGATCCAGAACACTACTGTTGGCTTTCAGGATAGTATAAGAAAATATAAATATTTAAAATGTATCAGATTGATCAAAGACAATCCTTTCAAAGAATATGTACCACAGATGGATGGAAAATCCCTGAAGAAGAAACAAGAAAAAGTGGCATGCACCTCTAAGAACAGCATCTGTAAGAATAAAGTTCAGAACAAACTGAGACTTGTAAAAAATAATAGGAACAATATTAAAGGATTTGTAGATATTCCTTAAGCAAGAAGATCAGGAGTGAGTGAAAGGGAAGAGACTGTAATATTAACAGAAAACAGACAGTAGTCTATTAATAAGGAAAATAACTTTTTTTCACTAAAACAAATTATAGTATACCAAATTCACTCACTGCCTGATTGCTTGATTAGGGTAATAAACCAGATATAATGGAATTTATCTAGGCAAGGCATTTTTATTGTTACAGTAGTTTTATAAAAATTTTTAAAGAGCCTAGAATTCTAGAGTTATTGGGTAAAAGTGTGCCAGATTATAAAACTTTGCATTGTATTAATGATTAAGAGTGTCTTGTAGATCAATGGAAAGTTAGCCACTGGTTTGTCACAAGATTGGATCCCATTTTACATTTTAATCAAACTTGGATAAAGATATATGTACTTTTTTGAAACTAAGATTATGATTCAAAATTATCTTAGCTAGGGAGGTCATAAAGCAGAAACTTATATGTAACTGCTAAGTTCTCACTAGGTTTCAGGAAGCTAGCTACAAATTGAGGAGTGCTGAATTAACAGAAGTTTAATTTGAACCTATCTTCGACATTGGAACCTAACATTTATCATGAAATCTAGATGCTGAGCTTAATGACTGTGCCAGGGGTTTTAGTCTCAGTATCATCACTTAGTAGCCAAGGAGAGTAACCTGAGAATAGCAGCCAGGGCGTGGCCAAAGCATAAAGCTAGATAATGGGGCCCACTTGAGAACTAAGGCCTTTTAGTTCAGAATGTACAACAGTGGACAGGGAGTCTCATCTACATAAAACAATATTATATTGACATTGAAAGGTCTTGTGTGTTGGAAAAACACAAAAATGAAACACAGACATCAAATGGTGTGTATTAATTAATTGCATTAATTAAATATTTTCAAAAATAGCAGAAGTGAGAAAAATCATGGTGACAAACATTTCAAATCTGTTATCTTAATTGCTTGAATTAGTTTTAAACATTAGAAGTATTGCCTTACGGACAATCAGTTTTTGCTATGGGAGAAAGTTCTAAATGTTATGACTTCTAGATGTTAGTAATACAGAGGCAATTTTGGAGTAATAAGAGAAAAACTTTTCAACTCTGAAAAGGATTTCCTTAGATAATGGAGAATGCCAAATCCCTGAAAATTGTTCACACCAACACAGGAAAGTTATGTAACTAGAGATGGAATTGCTCTGAGATAACCTCCAAGACCTTGTCCAAATACAATTCATTATTTTATTAGCTCAGGCAAGTCTATGTGCAGAAGAGGTCAAGAAGATAGCACTATCCAAATAATATGAGAATATTGAGCAAAATTTGAAAAGGATAATGTTAGAGTAGAATCTGGAAATTGTGTCTCTGGGAAGATTTTTAGGAATGCAAGAATCAATGGAGTCTAAATAAATTTTGCAAAAAAAGCACTGGAACTTGAAAAATAAAACTATTTGAAAAGAAGGTAAAATTCCAAAATTAGTGCTTTCCCATCATGACTGTAGAATCATGGGTCAAAAATTTCAAATCATTAATATACCTAAAATGTCTGTATCTTAATATATCAATGTATCACTTAATATATCACAAAATTCAAACAAGTGAAATAGATTTTGCTCATATATATTCATGAATACATATATAAACTCTCACATATACATATGGGATGTTACTCTGCCATGTGAAAGTAAGAAATTCTGCCACAGGTGACAACGTGAATGGACCCTGACGTCTATGAGGTTTATGCCAAGTGAAATGTCAGGCCTAGGAAGACAAGTAATGCAAGGTATCATTCAGATATGGAGTGATTCTTTTTTAAAAAGTCAAACTCATAGAAACAGAGAGTAGAAAAGTGACTGCCAGAAGGTGGGCTGTGGGGAAGTAGGGAGAGATTGGTAAAAGGGTTTAGCTTTTAGCTAAACCAAGCTTTTAGCTTTTAGCTAACAAAACTTTTAGCTCTAAGGCGAATAAGACCTGAGGATCTAATGTATAACGTGGTGACTGTAGTTGATAACATGGTATTTGTACAATTTAAGTTTGCTAAGAAAGTAGAACTTAAAGATTCTCATCCAAAAAGGAAAAAGAGAGATAAGTGTGAATTGATGAATGAACTAACTAGTGGGGGGGGGAATCCTTTCACAATGTATAATCAAATTTCAAATTAACACACTTTAAGTATCTTACAATTTTATATGTCGATTATTGCTCAATAAAGCTGAAATTTAAAAAACACCATGGGCTAGAAAATTGGTATAGTGATCGATTAGCAAATGGGTGGTTACTGAAGACGAAGGAGTGGACAAGATTGTCGAGAACAAATAAAGACTGAAAAGAGAAGACCTGGAGCCCATCCCCACCACATCCCAACAATTTAAGACACAGGCAGAGGAAATATTATCTGTAAAAGAGCTCAAGAATAAATGGACCAAAAATTGTCAGAAGTTAAGAGGATAGAAATTGGTTGTGGCTGAAAACTTTAAGTAATTTGCTAAAGGTACTGTGTTAGTTTTCTAGGACTACCATTACAAAGTACCACGGGCTGCATGGCATCAACAACAGAAGTGTATTTTCTCACAATTCTGGAAGCTGGTTGTTCACGTTTAAGGAGCTGGCAGGGTTGGTTTCTCCTGAGAACTCTCTCTCCTCATATTGCAGGTGGCTCTGTAGCTGTATCCTCACAAGGTCTTTTATGCATGCTCATTCCTGGTGTCACTTCGTCTTCCTATCAGGAGATAAGTCATACTAGATTAGGGCCCCATCTTTATGAGACTTTTTTAAACTTTAACTAACTCTTTAAAGACCCCTCCTCCAAATATAGTTACATTCATACAAATATGAATTTGTGAGGGGCCCAGTGCAGTTCACCACAGATCCCTAGAGGGAAATGATGACTTTGGGGTTCACTTGCCAATTCACCTAGTCCAGTAGTCTTTCCATGACAGCACACTCCTTCCCTGTGTGATATTTGAATTGGAATTTATTACTAACTCCATCTAGGAAAGTGTAAGCTGTCTGTTTAATTTGTTCTGAATATGTTTACACCTAAGAGTAATTATCACAGCATGCAATTAATTGATGTATTAAAGGACATATGTGAAGAAAAAGCTCTATCCATCCATTTCCATGTATGTTAGCCTTTCAATTCATTATGGATGGCCCTTGCTAGTCATCTTTACTGGGATGTACACCTTTTATAAACTGTATTGGATATAAACTGGGGTCTCTTAGGAGGAATAAAGTCAAGGATGTTTAAGAGGAGGGAAGTCAAAACTAAAAATACAGCTGGTAAAAAATAAAAGTGGAGAGAAGATATATCTGCAAGGATCATCTCTGCTTTATCCATTCTCCTCTCCTTTATTGTTTCTCAGTCCTTCTGCTTCACAGAAAAGCAATGCTAGAGATTAATGGAGAAGTGGTAAGCTAATCTATAAAGGATTGATGACAGGAAAGGAAGGAGTGGTCCCATTCTGTGATGCTAAAGACTATCAACAAAAAGCATTGACAGCTGATACCGTGAGGCACAGAGACAGATATCAAAATTAAGACAGTAAAGATATCTTTCTGTGTCCTTAGTGGAAATTTCCTTTTTGATTAGCTCTTCCTTTTCTTATGTCCTCCGTTTCCTTTCAACAGTCACTTTGATGAAAATGGGAAGAAAGGAGCTAAATTCCTTGATGGAGGAAAGAGCTTGCAAAGAGATTTCTAACACAGATGGAGATGAAGGCCAGAGGTATCAAGGAAGCAGTCAATGTTTCAGATAATAATAGAAAGCCACATGTAAAGCATGGCCAGGAAATGACTTGATGTATTCGAGTGTTCAAACAGTCATTTTCTTATTAAGAAACATGGTCTTTTCTAGCCACAGGAAAAGCTCCTTGCTACTTTTGCCTGCTGGAATGTAGGATACACATTTCATTGGTCTCTGTTCCTGAAATCTGTGGCTTGAAACTTGGAGAGCAGAAAGGTCATTAGATTTAGCTGGCCTAAAATAATACTCCATGAACCAATTCCGATTGTCAAGTAAAACCATTGGCTTCGGATCTAAAAACCTGTAATTCTTTGGAATGAATTAATTGACATCTTTTTAAAATGTTAAATTTATTTGCAGCATTTAGGAAAATGTGTAGTCTCCATGAACACAGGACTGTGTTTTAAGTGAAAGATTTTACTTTTAAGCCTGACATTGAACGTTAAAAGACATTTTGCCTTTTGTGTTATTTGATAAATTTGACATGATTACCAGAAGCTAGCCCCCATCCATTACTTCTGTCAAGGCATGAGATTTTAATATTTGGTTCACCAAGCAAAATTTTCACAAAAGGAGTTGAAACCAACCCCAATGTTGAGACATTCCTACCTGCTTCCTTATTCCAATGTATTCCTGGATATGTATGGCAATCACTCCTCCTCTTTACCTGTAAACCAATGAGATCAGAATTGGTTTTAAATTTCTAAATTAAGAGAATTGTTGGACGTAAGGAAAATAGTGTTTTATCTATGGACCATTAATGATGTTCAGGACAGATTTTTTTCATACTTGATTTCTCATTGGTGTATTTGTAATATGTGTCGGAGCTGTATGCTGAGGACAGGTAATGGGGAACCATGGGCCGGTGCTGGTGGGGAGCTCCCTGCTCATTTAAAAGACCTTTAGTTGATCTTAGATGCTTCAGACTCATCATATTTCAAATGCAGTGGCCATTCTTTCTACCTAGTAAAAAATATTTTCAATAGTCTGTAGATAAACCATGGGGTCTTGATGTAAATATTTCTGTCAGACAGACTTGGGGCAAAGAAGACATAGAACTTGACTTCTTGGAGCACCTGGCCAAAGGTCATCCTTTGGTTAAATGCTGTTGATTTTGCCTATCATAGGACAATTCACTCTTTGATATTTCTTAGGTCGGGATGTCCTCATAGATGTACATATGAATTATGAGCATAACTAGGAAAATCACATATATTAATATTAGGGAATATATATGAATTTGTTGTTATTGTTTGTTTGTTTGCTTGCTTGTTTTAGTATATTTGTTTTACTCCTCTGCTCAGGGAAAGACCTAAAGACATTTGTGCTCAAGCCTGGCTGGCTGTCAGCATCACCTGGGAAGCCCTTAGAAACTCTGATGCCTGAGATCCACCCCCAGAGATTCCGATAGTATTGGATTAAAGCAATGGTATTCTTAAACTCCCCAGGTATTTCTAGTGTGCACCCGGGGTTAAGAGCATTGCCTTTGGCCACTATGCAAAGTCAGACCTCTTAGGTCCCATGGTAATGCCTACTTCTTGAATTTTTATTTTAGGCTTAGAGCTGCCTGAGTTTGAGTTCATGTTCAGCTGCCTACTACCTGGGAAGGGCCTTATTAGTTTCTAACACTCAGATTATTTTCTGTTACAGATGGAAAATAATAGTAGCTATTTCATGGGACTGTTGGTAAGATTAAATGAGATTCTGCAATTTAAAGTTGTTGGCTAAGGGCTTAGCATAGAGTAAAACCTGAATATGTACCAGTGTTACTCCTGCTACTGCTGGTGCTTAAATTTGATTAAAACTTCATCCTCATAGAACACAAATATTTTTGAATTGTTCTCTTAGGGTAATGTTGCTCAGTAAAATGAAAGCCAGGTCAAAATGGAGCAATCATTTTCCGCTTTGCACTACATATTTTCAGTGTATTTGTCTGTGCTGCACTTTGCTCAGTTGATTCAGTCATGTCCGACTCTTTGAGACCATATGGACTGTAGCCCATAAGGAATTCTCCAGGCAAGAATACTGGAGTAGGTCACCATGCCCTCCTCCCGGGGATCTTCCTGACCCAGGGATCAAACCTGGGTCTCCTGCATTGCAGGCAGATTCTTTAGCACTGAGCCACCAGGGAAGCCCCATGTTTGTTTATATTATATAGTAATTCTGAGGTCAGGGTTCAAGTCCAATTCTTCTTCATGTTTACAAAATATCTAGCCCAACCTTTTTTACAGAAAGTAATCACTCAAGACAGATAAGTGATTAAATGAATCAACATGTTATCAGTCTAAAAACCCAGGCAGATCACATCTTGTTTCGCTGACTTCTAGTATTAGTAAAAGCATCACATAATGAAAAGTTTTGTTAGCTCTTAACATTCAGAAAACTAAGATCATGGCATCTGGTCCCATCACCTCATGGGAAATACATGGGGAGACAGTGGAAACAGTGTCAGACTTTATTTTTGGGGGCTCCAAAATCACTATAGATGGTGACTGCAGCCATGAAATTAAAAGACACTTACTCCTTGGAAGGAAAGTTATGACCAACCTAGATAGTATATTAAAAAGCAGAGACATTACTTTGCCAACAAAGGTCCATCTGGTCAAGGCTATGGTTTTTCCAGTGGTCATGTATGGATGTGAGAGTTGGACGGTGAAGAAAGCTGAGCACCAAAGAATTGATGCTTTTGAACTGTGGTGTTGGAGAAGACTCTTGAGAGTCCCTTGGACTGCAAGGAGATCCAACCAGTCCATCCTAAAGGAGATCAGTCCTGGGTGTGCATTGGAAGGACTGTTGCTGAAGCTGAAACTCCAGTACTTTGGCCACCTCATGCGAAGAGTTGACTTATTGGAAAAGACCCTGATGCTGGGAGGGATTTGGGGCTGGAGGAGAAGGGGACAACAGAGGATGAGATGGCTGGATGGCATCACCGACTCGACGGGCATGAGTTTGTGTAAACTCCGGGAGCTGGTGATGGACAAGGAGGCCTGGCATGCTGCGATTCATGGGGTCACAAAGAGTTGGACATGACTGAGTGACTGAACTGAACTGAACTGAACTGATCATCCTATATGGGGCTTCCCAGGTGTCTTGTTGGTAAAGAATTTGCCTGCCAATGCAGGAAACGTGGATTCAATCCCTGAGTTGGGAAAATCCCCTGGAGAATGGCTATCCACTTCAATATTCTTGCCTGGCAAACTCGAAGGACAGAGGAGCCTGAGGAGCTACAGTTCATGGGGTCCTAAAGAGTCAGACACGATTGAGCACGCCTGCATGGTGATTTTATATTGTGATCTTTCATTGTTCCCTAGCTGAAAGCTTGGTGATAGCATGAACTCTGTCACTCTTTTCCCTAGGAAAATTTCTCTTATAGTAGAACCTCAGTAAACACTTGTAACAAGATTGCATGAATTTACAAATAAATACTGCTGATATAAGCTCTTCCTCCTTCACCAAATGTTTTCTGAATTTACTGGTCCACATGAGTATTTTTCAAGCTCAGGACAATTCCTTTCTGCATTGCAAAATTCAGTGTATCCATCCATGGTGTCGCTGCTTCAGAAGCAGTGTGTGTGTGTTTGTATGTGTGCATGTTTTATTTCTTAAAATAGATTATATCTTCCTCCAGGGAGGGGACCAAAAACTGTCCCTATTTACATGCTCCAGGCTACCTATGCAAGGTCTGGACATGCAGTGAATGATGATTAATCAAAATGTTTGCTGATTGCTCTCTTCCTGAGCAACAGAGACAAGCATGTTGTTATTGTTATCTTTTCCATTTTCCATTTCAGTTTTGTTTTATAGGGAAGCCTAAGAAACCCCCTTCCATGGGGAAATCTCGTACAAATTAAATCCTCATATCTCTGGGCCAATGTGGGTGATGAAGGCTGCTTTGAGGGGAGGGAGGCCCAGCCTGCCTCCAGGCTCCATCCTGCTCTGCGGCTCAGAGACCTCGGCAAGGAAGTAAACAGGGTCTAAATGAATTCTGCAGATGATACTAAAATGGGAAATGTTGGAATAATAACATGGGCCCTCACAAGGAAAATAAAATAAGGTTCAACTTGGAAAAAAGAACTAACACACCGAGGGGAAAAATAATTCAAAACACAGATTCAGCAGGCAGGACAGACTTGGAAAGCAGCAGACAGCAGGCTCTCCTTCTACGGTCCAAAGCCAGGGTTGACATTTCAGTGCATTCACTCATCTTCCTCTCCCTCATCACCAAAAGGTTGACACTTCTCTATGGTTCCGATAAAATTTGAGGCCGAAATCTTCGTATTCCAAACTGAACTCTTTTGATGTAGGCAGGCAATTGTAACTAGAAAAGATTTGACATAAATAAGAAAATGGACAAAGGAAAAATCCAAATATTTATTTACAATGATAGCTTCTCAGAGCAGAACAAGGACAGATTATCTGAACAGAAACAGTAGGGCAAAGTACACTCTGCAAAATGTTCATATTAATATTCCATCACAACTTCCACCACTTTAATGACCACAGCACAGAGGCTCTTGCTTTATAAAGAGATGAATTAAGAATGCTGTTCAGTGGTTCAGATGGGTAACCATTTTGATCTCTTCCTCAATCTCCACAGTGTTACCTTATTTGTAGCATCATCACCGGCCCTTTTATGGCCTCCTGCTCTCAGTTGTCAGTTAAAGCACTTTTGCTTCTACTAAGGCAGAGTGAGAAAACAGATACTTCTGTGGTTTGCGGATATATTGGTCTTATTAATAATTAAAACACTTTGTAGTATAAAGTTGTTTTAACGCAATTGCACATATAATCCTCAAAAAATGGATTACAGTTTCAAACACTCTATTTGACCCCTACTATTTTTTATCATTTCAGCTCACCACTACTAGCTCTCTCAACCCTAGATTCCATTCACACCAACAATTAAAAGGAGTGAAAGAATCTCTCCCAAACAGATTTGGAATCTCATACAAATTCGGATTAGCATGAAAACCAGACACAAAGAAGGGACAGGCTAAATATTTTAAGATTTTCATCATTAAACTCTTGCCTGATGCTCATTGCTCCACCCTGATTTCTTTTAAACCAAGGGTATGAAACTACAATTATTTTTCAGGTTTCTAAGAAAAAAAAATTGTTTACCATCATTATTTTAATAAGTAAGAATCCTTGTGTTTTCTAGGGGTGAGTAAATTCAGACAAAATGATAACAATGTGCATTTTAGACAGGAATTTATCTGCCAGTTAAAAAAATTTCTGGACTTCTACTTCTCACCAAAATAAGGTCAGTTAGTCAGTTCAGTCCCTCATTTGCATCCAACTCTTTGTGATCCCATGGACTGCAGCACGCCAGGCCTCCCTGTCCATCATCAACTCCCAGAGCCTACTCAAACTCATGTCCATTGAGTTGGTGATGCCATCCAACCATCTCATCCTCTGTCGTCCCATTCTCTTCTTGCCTTCAGTCTTTCCCAGCAGCATCAGGGTCTTTTCAGAGGAGTCACTTCTTCCCATCAGGTGGCCAAAGTATTGGAGTTTCAGCTTCAGCATCAGTCCTTTCAATGAATATTCAGGACTGATTTCCTTCAGGTTGGAATGGTTAGATCTCCTTGCAGTCCAGGGGACTCTCAAGAGTCTTCTCCAACACCACAGTTGAAAAACATCAATTTTTCGGTGCTCAGCTTTCTTCACCGTCTAACTCTCACATCCATACATGATTACTGGAAAAACCACAGCTTTGACTAGACAGACCTTTGTTGGCAAAGTAATGTCTCTGCCTTTTAATATGCTAAGTTGGTCATAGCTTTTCTCCCAAGGAGCAAGTATCTTTTAATTTCATGGCTGCTTTCCCTATTACCTGAAACAACCAAGAATACACAAAATACATGAGAAAAAATTTACAAGACACTACACATCAGGGAAAGAACACTGATCTCAAAGAGATGGGGAAAAATGAGACCTACAACTGTTCTGCCATATTAACTTGAGAGACTTTTCAGGCTGCAAAGCAGAGAGAAGGAACCCATACAGAGACTGGTAAACTACTTAAGATAAGAAGACAGTGGAAATTCTGGGGAGAGTAAGGCAGCTGGAACACAGGAAACAATATTTTAGAAAAAAAGGGAGTCAGGGAGAGTGATCTCTAGGTTGGAAAGGGTCCATCTTGACTATCCAATTGGGTGAAAGTGAAAAAGTAAAAGTGTTAGTCGTTCAGTCATGTCTGACTCTTTGCAACCTCATGGACTGACTATAGCCCAACAGACTCCACTATCCATGGGACTTCCTAGGCAAGAATACTGGAGTGGGTTGACATTTCCTTCTCTAGGGGATCTTCCCAACCCAGGGATCAAACCCAGTTCTCCTGTGTTGCTTGTCCTAATGGTGGGGAATAATTAGCCATAGGCTCTAACTATCTCTAGTTATCTAGAGATAACTGTTCTAGTCTCACCTAACCAGTCTTAAAACTAGAACAATCATTTTTTCATGTAACTTAACTTTATTTTAAAACAAAGATCAACACTTGTGACAATGCAAAAATATTCAGTGCTCAACAGAGTAAAATTTACAATGGTTAGCATTCAATAAAAAAATACTAGGTAATGATAAAGTTGTAAGATATGACCCATAACAAGGGTTGATTAATCAAAGACAGCCCAGAACTGATATAGATGTTAAATAGCAGGTAAGAATATTAAGTAGGCAGTATAAAAAAGCTGCATATATTAAAAAAAAGTTAGAAATATGGAAGATCTAAAAAAATTAAACTTCTTGAGATGAAAACTGCAATGTATAAGACAAAAAATACACTGGCTAAGATTAATGGCAGATTAGACCTTAGATAATGCAGAAGAAAAGATAAATGTATTTGATAGCACAGTAATAGAACTATCAAAGATGAAACATAGAGAGATGAAAGCATCAATGAGTTGCAGGACAAATTCAAATGGATTAATATGTATGTGATTTTCACTCTGGAAGGAGAGAGAGAATGGAGGGAAACAAACTAAAAAAAAATTAAAAAACTAATGGACACAGATTTTTTTTTTTAATTTGAAAAAAATCTATAAGTTCAAATATCCAAGTAGGTCAATAAACTTCAAGCACAAGAAATATGCAGAAAATTGTACTGAAACACATCACAATCAAACCATTTAAAACCAGTGTGAGAAATAGAAAATCTTAAATTTAACGAGGGAATATTATGTACAAAAAATAAAAATAAAGGTGAAAACATACATCCTATTGTAACAATAGAAATGAGAAGACAGTGAAGCAACATTTTAAAAAAATGCTGAATAACAAAGCTGCCACTCAGAACCAAAGGGAAATCAATGAAAGTTTTTATGAAAAGAAAAATAAGCTAAATAAAGCCTAAATAAATTTAGTTCTTTGATAAAATCAATGAAATTAATAAACATCTAGCCTGAGATATCAGGAAAAAAGAAAGAGGATACAAATTAGCAATGCCAGGAATGAGAATGGAGACATCAGTACAGGTTCCACAGATATTAATGGATAGGAAGAGACTATGGACAACTTTATGTCAGTAACTACAACAAATTAAATGAAAGGGACAAATTCCTTGAAGGACACGAACTACTTTATTCAGCTCACTTAAAGCTAACTCAAGAAGAATTGGATAATCTAAACTATATCTACTAGAAAAACTGAAATTTAGTTGGAAAAAAAAAAACAAACTCTACACAAAGAAACTGCAAGAGTACATGGCTTCACTGGTACATTCTACAAAACAATTGAAGAGAAGGCATTATGTTAAGTGAAATAGGTTAGACAGAGAAAAATAAATTGTATGTGGAATCTAAAAAAAATTAGAATTTATGTATTCTTAATATTTTTTTCATTTTGAGTGAAACTAGACATATCAGAAAACTCAGCTAAAAGAACAATAACTGGAATTTTAAAGAAAAAGCTTTAGAATCAGATATATCCAACGTGACTCTTAGCTATGTGACTTTGGGGAAGTTATTTCTTCACTCTGTGTTTCAGTTTCCCCTCCTGTAAAACATTGATTATAATCAAACTTAGCCAAACAAAATTGTTATATAAATTGAGGAAATCAGAATTGAAACAGACACGTGTACCCAATGTTCATTGCAGCACCGCTTACAATAGCTAGGACATGATAGCAACCTAGATGTCCATCAGCAGATGAATAATGAAGTTGTGGTGCATATGCACAATGGAATATTACTCAGATACAAAAAGGAATGCATTAGAGGCAATTCTTTTTTTAAAAAAAAATTAAATCTGTTCTAAATGAGGTGGATGAGCCTACTATACAGAGTAAGTCAGAAAGAGAAAGACAAATATCATATTTTAATGCACATATATGGAATCTAGAAAGATGGTACCAACAATCCTACATGCAGGGCAGCAAAGGAAACACAGACATAAACAAGAGACTTTAGGACTCAGTGGGAGGAGAGAGTGGGATGATTTGAGAGAAACATACACATTAGCATACATAAAACAGACAGCCAATGGGAGTTTGATGTATGATGCAGGGCACCAAAAACCAGTGCCCTGTGACAATCTGGAGGGATGGGAAGGAGAGGGAGGTGGGATGGGGGGTCCCGGAGGAAGGGGGCACATGTATGTCTATGGCTGATTGATGTTGATATATGGCAAAAACCATCACAATATTGTAAAGTTATTATCTGCCAATTAAAGAAAAGAAAATATGTAATGAGTATTTAGCACAAGATATGAATAGAGTTTACACATATGGTTCTTGTTAGTATATTGATGTATATATCCTGGATCCATCTAAAACTCTCCAAAATCTATGGATGTACTTTGCATCATTGGTCTCTGAGGTCTCACAGGAGATGCCAAGAATCTATTAGTGGAAATTAGATGTAAAGCTTACTCTTCCTTCTATCTTTGATGATATGGCCACATCCACTTGAGATATGAATTGTTATGTTGATGAAGGGAAGCAAATGCTGGGAATGAGTGAAATGTTGAAAAGAGAGAAGAGGCCTTGTGGGACTACAAAAGTATTTGTCAGAATGCAACCCTTGCAGCCAAGACAATAGATACCTCTAGTCTCATGTGTTTGCATGCATGAGAACATCAGCCCTAATTCTTTTCTTCCACTCAAAACTTCTAAAAAATTGGAGTAGTAAAAAGATGTATCCTTGAAACTCTCAAATTAGGTGTAAATTATTTTCTTTGCTTTCTCATCTGATTTTTTAAAAAAAATTTCTCCAACTAAAGAAAGAAGGCCAACAAAAAGATTTTTATTGTTATTATTATTACCACTATTACTATTACAGGTTAGTTATTGATTATCACCATGAGTTAGACATGACGCTAAACAGTTTTTGTTACTCCATTTGTCTTCACAAAAATTAATCCCATAGAGTTGTTAGCCTATTTCTCATTTATAGATTAGAAAGCTGAGGCTTGGAGATATGAACTAATTTGTCCAAAGACATACAGCTAGTAAATGTCATATATAGGCTATGATCTCAATTGTCTAAGCATAGAATCCATGTTTTCCTGCCATGGAATGCCTTCAAGCATTCTGTCTCTGAGGTTAAGATGGTTTAAAAATCAAGTTCTGAGAATCATATCTTGATTTTGATATTACTTATGTAATGTCAAACAAATTAACTAAACTCAAGTTTTCTCAACTGTCCTATTTATCCTACTGTTCTGTTACAAGGAAAAAATGCAATTCAGTTCTGTAAATTACACTTTTAAGAATTTACATGTTACATATGGTGTTTTCCTTACCATCATGATTATGATTTTATAGCCCATATTAGTTAGTGTTCAGGTAACTTCAGAACAATTATTTTAGTAATTAAAGTAAGCATCCTGTTGAATTTAGGTTAGAACTTAAGAATAATCATGGATTTTTAATGTTGTCTTAATTACCCAAAGAGAGATTCCAGTTTGACCACAAAGATCATAGAAACATAGAACAAGCTTTAAGACAGTCAATGTGTGTCTTATCAGGAAAATACAGGCAATCAATTTATTACCATTTATCTCTTACTCTAGCCTCGATGGCAGTTTGAAACTTCTCAACAACAAATCTTAACACATTATTGACCAGAGACACATATTAGTACATCTTTGGTTCAGTTCAGTCAGTTCAGTTGCTCAGTCATGTCCAACTCTTTGTGACCCCATGAATCGCAGCACACCAGGCCTCCCTGTCCATCACCAACTCCCGGAGTCTACCCAAACCTATGTCCATTGAGTCGGTGATGCTATCCATCCATCTCACCCTCTGTCGTCCCCTTCTCCTCCTGCCCCCAACCCCTGCCAGCATCAGGGTCTTTTCCAATGAGTCAACTCTTCACATGAGGTGGCCAAAGTATTGGAGTTTCAGCTTCAGCATCAGTCCTTCCAATGAACACCCAGGACTGATCTCCTTTGAGATGGACTGGTTGGATCTCCTTGCAGTACCGGGGACTCTCAAGAGTCTTCTCCAAAAGCATCAATTCTTCGGTGCTCAGCTTTCTTCACCATCCAACATTCACATCCATATATGACTACTGGAAAAACCAAAGCCTTGACTAGACGGACCTTTGTTGGCAAAGTAATGTCTCTGCTTTTTAATATGCTATCTAGGTTGGTCATAACTTTCCCTCCAAGGAGTAAGCGTCTTTTAATTTCGTGGCTGCAATTACCATCTGCAGTGATTTTTGGAGCCCCCCAAAATAAACGTCTTTGGTTACACAAATGTTATTGACTAGAAATGTTTCAATATTCACTTACATAACAAATCACCAGTCACAGGCATTAGTTTCTGCAAATATCCCCCAGTCGATAATGTGTTAATAAATATAAAAAAAGATATACCTTATTATGATAAGAAGACATATGATATGTGTATATTGTAACTTTCCTTAAGCACAGAGAATCAGATTTTTAGAGTTTAGGTCATGTGATTTTGATCAGATTGAGGTATCTGTAGAGAAATAGTAGGAGATGAAGTTACAAATGGATTTTAAGAACAGGTTGCAAGAATCATTAGTGCAAGTCTAAAGAATTTGTAATTTGCAGTGTGACATTGGGAAACCAATAAGTATATCTAACTAAAGGAGGTATGTGTTAGAAATCTGAAGTTAGGAATACCAGCAATACATCAGAAAATTTCAAATAGGGGAGGAGACTGAAGGCAAGAACAGTCCAAGTCACTATTTAGATAATGGTGGCAGAAATGAAACCGAAAAGAAATGAACTAAAAATGACAAATCATAGTCAATTTTGTTTGCTGAGGGTTGAGTTTGCAAAGGAAAATTTGAATTTCATAATCTGAAAGAATAGGCATATGAAAAGTAGAAGTTCAGCATTTATCTGAAAGTAAAATCAGTTTTGAAGGGAATGTTTAAGCATAGAGTATGTGAGGTCATTGCAAGATAACAAGAATAATTAGCTGAACAGAGCTATATAAAAATAGAGCTGGAGCCCAGGAGAAACTTTAGGATTAGGCTAATAGATTTGAGAATCATTTACCAACAGAAGATATATTTTCAAAGAATTAAAATTGAGAGTAAAGATTAGAGACTTGAGTCAAAAAATAACTTGTATTTCTGTATAAGAGAGATGAATAAGCACATAACATAGAAAAGCAAAGGCCAGAGAAGTAACCAAAGAATGCCATATTTTATATATACATATATGTATATATATATATATATATATATATATATAATATATGTGTGCATACATACATGTTCAGTCACATCCAACCCTTTGTGACCCAATGGACTGTAGCCCACCAGGCTCCTCTGTCCATGGGACTCTACAAGCAAGAATACTGGAGTGGGTTGCCATTTGCTTCTTCAGGGAATCTTCTAGACATTGGAATCTAACCTGTGTCTCCTGCATTAGAGGTAGATTCTTTACTACTGGGCCATCAGGGAAGTTCCACATTAAATATATGTTGTCTATTAAATATATACAATTTGAATATATATATTTATGACTATTATATATATGAAGACCTAGAAAAGTAAGCTAAAAATGCAGATAGAAAGGTGGATAAGAATTGTATTCTTTGTCTTCACAAATTTTGGAATCAGAACTCCAAACCAAAAGGACAAAGACTAGCAGAAAATGTAAAGAAGAATTTTTTAAATTATTAAAAGAATTGATCATGAGAAAGTGCAGAAAGAAATATTTATTAATGGTTCATCATGTCTGGTTTATTCTGGTTTATGTTTTGGACCTTGGGCTGCAGAATAGAAAACAGAATATTCATTAAAGGATGTTTCTTTCAAGAATAATTCCATGGACCACAGAACCATCCTATAAGTGACTCAGAAGAGATATTAATGGAGAAATTGACTCAAGATAGATGAGCCAAGTTTTCATTACAGTTGAGGAATTTCCAAAACCCAATTACCACAGCCCATAAATATTTCATCCAAGTTGTTGGGTGTAGTTAAAACAGTGAACTGAAGCAGCAAAGACATCACACCTTACTGGTAGGGTTTGAGGCAGAATGATACCATGACAATGTGCACGAAATGTGCATTCGAGGCAAAAGTTAGATCAGAGTTCAAAGTCAGTCTCCACTACTTACAACCAGTTTTCATTTAATTCTTATTAAAATAAGAGAATTATGATAGAAAGTAGCTATAATAACTGTTTTATGATTATGACATTGAATGACATAATCATAATGTCATAATGACATTCTATAAAATGGAACATAGAAATCAAGCTAATCTTAAAGCTTGAAAGCAATGAACCAAAAGCAGATCATGTTATATAGAGGAGGACAACAACTTTGCCTAAATTAAGTCATAATTTTCATATATGAATGTGTCTTATATGTCTTTGAACTGAGAGAGAAGACCCGGTGATATTCAACACACAATTTGGAGGTTTACCATTAAAGCTTAAGTACATACAAGTGATGTAATAGAACAATTTCTATTCTAGGAGATCAAAAACATGTCATAAATTAAACAAGGCACTGTTGTTGCTTATAAGGTCAAAATAAATACATAAAAATTGACTATACAGCACTGGAGACTTAGCTAAGGCTGACAGTTGAAGGAGGTTATCAAAATCTGAGTGTCAGGAACAATGAATATCTTTAAGATTTTGCCTCGTATAGTGGTTCATTTTATAAAAAGAAAATTTATATGCCTAGAATTCCACCTGAGTATACAAAATTGGGAAAATTAACGCCTCACATCAGAAAGAAAAGAAATGATTCAAACTGGCCACCACAAAGCTGACGATGAAAGGTTTGCTTTCAAGTTTGATCTCTGTCTTTTGTACTCTGGCCTCATAAACATTACAGTAGCACCTCCTGGGTAAAATAAAGAAATTTGATTTAGAGTCCACACATTCTTTTCCCACTTAGACGCACATTCAATTGCTCCTTGGAGGATATTATATGACATCGAGTGTTCATTGCTGCAATATAAATGGGAGAAAAGTGAAAGACGGGAAGAGCAAACTAAAAAAAAAAAAAATTTATGTGTTTAAAGTTCAGGTTTAGCGCCTCAGTAACTATAGTTTTAGCTCTGAAAACAAATCTTCAGTGGTCTTGCTGAAACATGGCTCAAGGATTACACATAATATTTATCTTAAACTTTAAAAACATGCGTGCACACACACACACACACACACACACAGTTGAATTAACTATGAATTATTTAAATAAAGACCAGAGAAAATATTGGTATTTGAAAAGCATATAGATACTAAATTCTAAAGAGTTAAGCTATGGCTATATAAAATAAGAAATTTGGGATTAACATATACACACTACTACATATAAAATACATAAGCAATAAGGACACTATAGCACAGGGAACTATACTCAATATCTTGTAGTAGCCTATAATTGAAAAGAATATGAAAAAGGATATGTATGTGTATAACTGAGTTATGTTACTGTATACATTGGAAACCAACACAACTCTGTATAATAAATTTAACTATAATTTAATGAAGAAAAATAATATCACTATGTATTCAAAAAGAGACATTTATTTGCTGTACCACCTATTCTTTAAACTTCTGGTATACAAAGACCAGAGAGATATCTAAATTTAGTTATATATCAAATCCATGGACATTACAAAACATTCCATTGCCAGCAATAGGCATTTATATCTCCAAATACTTTGTGGATGAGGAATTAGTCTTTGCTGCCCACTAATGCAGCAGGTGAAAAGACACATATGTCTTCTCCATATGCAAAGTTTAGGAACAGAGTTTCACAGATTGGTGTGCAAAACTAATGCTATAGACAGTTGGAGATGAGCAACTCCCTCTATAAAAAAATTATATTTTTACTAATCAAGTCATATACCTTGCTGAAGAGTTTTATGATTTAATATAATCTGTTTGGGCAACTTCTTATGTAGTAAAGGTAGGGTATCATTGAAAAGACCTTGATGCTGTGAAAGATTGAGGGCAGGAGGGGAAGGGGGAAACAGAGGATGCAATGGTTAGATAGCATCACAGACTCAATGGACATGAATTTGAGTAAACTCCGAGAGGTAGTGAAGGACAGGGAAGCCTGGTGTGCTGCAGTCCAATGGGTTACAAAGAGTCAGAACAACAACAAATCTTTGGTGGTACCCGGTCTGCAAGATTTCCTCTCCAAATGCTGGAAATGTAAATAAGTATTATTAATTTACAATGGGGCATAAACGCATATAAGATTAAAATGTATGACAACCTGTATTTTTTTCTAGGGCTACCATAAAAAAGGTACCACAACTGGATGGCTTAAACAACAAAAATTTATCATCTCACAGTTCTGGAGGCTAGAAGTCCAAGGTTGAATGAACTGTTGGCAGGATTGATTCTGTCTGAGGGCAGTAGGCTGCAGGCATCTCCTGGTTTGTGTCTTTACATTATCTTCACTCTGTACATATCCCTGTGTCCAAATTCCCTCTTCCTATGTGGAGACCAATCATATTAGATTAGGGGTCCATCCTACTCCAGTATGGCCTCATCTGAACTAATTACAGTTTTATTTCCAAATAAAATTACATTCTGAGTCACTGGGGTTTAAAACTTCAATTTATCAATTTTGAGGGGGATACAATTCAACTTGTAATACAACCATAAACATGAAGTTAAAGAGTACTGAAACCTATACAACATTTCTTATTACCCTATTCTTCTAGGTCGACAACAGTCATAATTTATATGTTCTTAGATTTGTATGTTGCCTGTGGAAATTATTAAATCCACAGAGAGATTTGTACTGTTAAAAAGAACAGGAGCAAGAGAAATCCTCAAAGACAAAAACAAGCTATCAAGATAAGATGTGTTAGACTAGTTTTTATTTAATGGCTCCCAAAGGCATGTTAACAATTACTCATCAAAAGCCTTTAGTAGCACTTGGGATATCTCTAAGATAACTAATGGATGTGTAAACCTGGGTTTGGCTCAAGCCTGTTGCTGACATGCTCGTCACTTTTTCAGCTCTCTATAGCACTAGCTAACTTCACTAAGGTTTAGTAAATTCTAGTAACTACTATAGTCTCTTGACTTGGATTTTTCTCACTACCACTGTACAAAAGATGTTGCTATTACACTTTCCCTACCTCCAATTAAGGCAATATGTCTTGGAGAGGTTCAAAAACTCAGTCATGGACGCATAGCTTGTTCGGCAGTATTCAAAACTCCTGAAATGCTTCAGATGTTAGATATTACAATATTTTAGACAAAACTAGGAACATATACATTCTTTTCTAGATATCTCTTGATTGAGCAAAGTATGCAATCCAAAGCTTACTTTTCCAGATTGCAATAGTCCAGAAACCATCTTTCCAAACATAACAGGCCAAAAAATAGGGCAAGTTAATTCCCCAAAAGTGGTAAATTTCATTTTCCCTTTCAAAGTAAATGACTAAACTACCCAAACCTACGTAATTCATGTGAGTGATAAAATCAGATTACATAAACTACAGCTTAAAAAGGCTAGAATATCAAAAGATAATTCTTTTGAATGACAAGGGTGGGTTGGTGGCTATGGTAGAGATTGCTTGCTAGTGCTCACCCATATCCAGCTGTCCTCTCTTACCGTTTTCTGCTTTCAGGTATGAGATGAGATGCTGTTTTAAGTTTTAATCAAAAAGCTGGGAGGAGAAATGGTTATATCACTTCCGGGCTAAAGCACATAAAGCTCATGCTTAACTCTCTGGAGCTCATATGCCCTGGGAGCTTTTTCCCCTATCATTCTGGACCCTGCATTACCGTTTGAAAAGTGGCTCTAGTGTAATATCCGTAGAGGACTTTGTATGTGTCAGGCCACTAAACTTCTGGGGTATCACCAGTGTGCATGCCTGAATAGTCACTTCAGTCCTGTCCAGCTCTTTGTAACCCTATGGACTGTAGCCTGCCAGGCTCCTCAGTCCGTGGGATTTCCCAGGCAAGAATATTCCAGTGGGTTGCCACTTCCTCCTTCAGAGGATTCTCCCCAGCTAGGGATCGAACCCATGTCTCCTGCATCTCCTATATTACAGACAGATTCTTTACTACTGAGCCACCAGAGGCATAGCATAATCTAATCTACCCCAACTAAAACAGAAAACACCAGAGTTTCGATTTTATTTGTCATTTTTAAGCTTCCTTAAGATTTGTCAGAAAATTGAATAATTCCACCTGGACAGTCATAGAGGAACAACACACAGGTGACTTAAAGAAATCAAATTGGCAACACAAAAAAGGAAAACAGAAAAGGTCTGCTTGCATGGTATGAAATCCATTCTTCACTTCACAGCAGCCTTAAATGTATGGGACAGATGGAAGAACGAAGTGCCATCAGAAAGTTGCCAATTTTGACATTCCTGGGACAAAACTGCTTCCAGAAGGGCATAACTCCACAAGCAAAATCTGGAGGATTAATTCACTTCATCACCCTCATCAAACGTTAGAAATCATACGATGTTCACTGGGATAAAAACTGATGGAGAAAACAGGGACCATGCTGATGCTTTAGTGCAAAGGAGGCCTTTTATTTTAGCTTTAGAATAATTCTTTGCACAAAACCACAAAAAAGAAATTTTTTGAATTTAAGAAACTGATAGTTGACTGATTCAGTTGTTCTAAAACTATATAATCATCTATAAAGACTATAAAATTTCAGATATTATGATCTTGGACAGAGTATATTTGTAACAACCTGAATATTTGCTGAAATATTTGAACTGAATTCTCAACTAACATGGCAGGGTCTGGAGGTTTGACTGCCTTTGACTCTTAGCTATTCTGCTTAATAGGACTAGGACTTTGGACAAGTAAAATGTTTTGCTTCTTATAAAATGAGAAGTATTTCCACATTATATATTGGGGTAAGGTTCAAAGGAGGCTTCTATATGACTATCCATTTACCACAGGGTTGGATGCATAAAAAGTAAACAATGAAAAAAAAAAAAGTAAACAATGCTTTATAATGAGTAGTATTAGTGTAAAGAATGAACATAAATAAAATTAAAATGTCTTACAAATGATTTGTAATCTGCAATTTGAGCAGGAGTAGATATACTGTACTGGTGAACAGTTTAGGCTTTAGGGTTTGTCTACTGGGCTCAAATCTCTGTAATACAACTTTTCATCATTGGGTGAAAAATTGAATCAACTTGGGTAAATTACTCAAAAATTGCTCAATTCTTCAGTTTCTTCCTTTGTAATCAACATAGAGGAATATGAGAAATAAATGTGAAAACCATGAAAGAGCCTTTAATCACCAAATTACTATTTCCAAAAGTTGAGGGCTATTGTACATACATCATTGATATTTAAATTGCTTTTATTAAAACTAAGTACAAAAATGTTTATTTGATTTTATGTTATGCTATTTTATGTTATTGCTTCAGTCATGTCTGACTCTTTGTGACCCCATGGACTGTAGCCCACCAGGATCCTCTGTCCATGGGATTCTCCAAGCAAGAATACTGGAGTGGGTTGCCATTCTCTTCTCCAGGGGAAATTCCTGATCCAGGTCTCCCACATTATAGGCAGATTCTTTACCATCTGAGCCACTAGGGAAGCCCGATAGTATATTTTAGTTATTCCCAAAGATAACTAAGATATAACATTTGATAATACATAAAACCAGTACTCAAAATAGATTATTTCAAAATATTATGGAAAATTACTATATGCTTTAATACTTAACAGATCGATTATAAAAAGAAAGTTAGTACTTTCTATATAATAGCTACAATTTTTTTATGGCTCTTAATTAAATGAAGTGAAATCTTTTCACAGTAAAAGCCTTATTGAATACATTAAATGGAATGAAATGACAGTTAAAAAATTTTTTTGCATTGTTCAGCATTTCAGATAGCTACAGAATGGTGTTGAGATGATACACACAGCTGAAATAAATGATATTTTATTTGGGGAAGAATTTTTTTTTTTTTAAGAATAGAGTTCGAAGCACAGTGCAGGGGTGAATGCAACACATCTCGCCGTGATTTTTCTCTTTGTTTAGGCCAGATGCTGTTAAAGTCGAGAAAGAAGCCAGAAATCACATTTCTAGTTTGCTACTAATCTCTTTTACTAGGGAAAGACTCTCTAAGTGCCCAGGTAAATGTGTACATGCTACTTGAGTCCCTGCTGCCTCCGTTTAAGAGATGCTCATACAAAAGAAAAGAAAATGCTTATGAACATAGAGTTGTCTTTGCCCGTGACCTCAGTTGAGCATCTCTACATAGCCCCAGGAAGGAAGAAAGAAGCATCACCAAGACGCAAGGGTGATGAACAAGATGCAAGAACAAGATGCTCTTGTTCACTGTGACCCCCAGAGTGTCTCTCTTCTATGCATCTTAAATAAAACAGAAGTTCTTTTTTTTTTTTTTTTATTAGTTGGAGGCTAACTAATTTAGCCAACATTTCAGTGGGTTTTGTCATACATTGATATGAATCAGCCATAGATTTACACGTATTCCCCATCCCGATCCCCCCTCCCACCTCCCTCTCCACCTGATTCCTCTGGGTCTTCCCAGTGCACCAGGTCCGAGCACTTGTCTCATGCATCCCACCTGGGCTGGCGATCTGTTTCACCATAGATAGTATACATGCTGTTCAGAACAGTAGTTCTTTTAATTGCAGAAAACAATCAAAAATATTAATGGATTTCTTAAAATCCATTTCATAGCTGACTTGTTTAATGATAATGGGCCACGAATAAACATGCATATGCTAAGATCAAGGCTGCCCTGGTTTCTCATGCTCATTGTCAGGGGTCCTGAATATCAGCTGGTTTCCGCAGGAGTCCACCCCAAGGGGTAACTGGGAGTCAGTAGCTGTTGGTAAACTGGTCCTCAGCCCCATAGAGGACACAAGTGCTGACCTTTTTTTATTGGAGTTTAACTGTTCTACAATGTTGTGTGAGTATCAGCTATACAACAATGTCAATCAGCTATATATACACATATACCATCCCTCTGGATGCTCCCTCCCACCACCTCATCCCACACATCAAGGTCATCACAGAGCACCGAGCTGACTTTCCTGTGCTATGCAGCCGCTTCCCACTAGCCATCTATTTTACACATGATTGTGTTATGTATTGGGCTTCCCTCGTGGCTCAGCTGGTAAAAAATCTGCCTGTAATGCAGGAGACCTGGGTCCAATCCCTGGTTTGGGATGATCCCTTAGAGAAGGGAAAAGCTACACACTCCAGTATTCTGGCCTGGAGAAGTCCATGGACTCTATTTTACACATGGTAGTGTATAAAATAGACCATAAAGGAAGTTGAATGCTGAAGAACTGATGCTTTTGAATTGTGGTGTTGGAGAAGACTCTTGAGAGTCTTCTGCAAGAAGATCCATCCAATCCATCCTAAAGGAGATCAGTCCTGGGTGTTCACTGGAAGGACTGATGCTGAAGCTGAAGCTCCAATACTTTGGCCACCTGATGTGAAGAAATGACTCATCTGGAAAGACCCTGATGCTGGGAAAGAAAGGCTGAAGGAGAAGGGAACAACAGAGGATCAGATGGTTGGATGGTATCACCATCTCCACGAACATGAGTTTGGGCAAGCTCCAGGAGTTGGTGATGGGCAGGGAAGCCTGGCGTGCTGCAGTCCATGGGGTAGTAAAGAGTTGGACACAACTGAAAGTGAAAAGTGAAAGTGCAAGTCACTCAGTCGTGTCCGACTCTTTGCAACCCCATGGACTGTACAGTCTATGGAATTCTCCAGGCCAGAATACTGGAGTGGGTAGCCTTTCCCTTCTCCAGAGGATTTCCCAACCCAAATATTGAACCCAGGTCTCCCTCATTGCAGGCAAATTCTTTACCAGATGAGCCGCAACACTGAACTGAGTGTATATATGACAATGCCACTTTCTTTTGTCTCACCCCACCCTCCCCCCCATCCTGTGTCCACAAGTCTCTTCTCTACTTCTGCATCTCTATTCTTGTCCTGCAAATAAGTTAGTGTACACCATTTTTCTAGATTCCATATATATGTGTTACTATATATTTGTTTTTCTCTTTCTTTCTTCACTTTGTTTGACAGACTCCAGGTTTATCCACTTCGCTTCAACACCTGCAGTCAAGAGCAGATCCACCCGAGGGACTAACTACGCAAATCCATCTTCCTTAACCTCCTTAACTCCCGCTCCAGGAGTTACAAAGGCATCTCACATGTACATTTTACCCTTCCTCCACCCTTCTTTTAACTGCCAGCTCCACCCAGATCAGCCTAGTCAGTGGTGTGGCACTAACCCCTTCAAACTTTTAGGCCTTTTAAAAGTTGGGTTCCAGAGGTGGAGGGCAGCTGTCACTTTCTCCCCTTTTCTTCTGGCCTTCTCTTTCCCTTCTCCTACCCTTTAGCTCCTCCGAATCCCTTCTACTGCACCCTCTGGAACACATAACCCAGCGCTATGGGAATTCCCTTTTTCCCACTTCTTTCTATAATGTTCTCTGCATGCTCTGATGCTAATACAAACCCAGCTCTTCCTTTATGTCCCCAGCTCCCCTACAACTTTCCCTGCCATACAGAGATTGCTAGCACCTCAGTGCTTGCCCGATGGGACCCGGAAGTGGGGTTTACATCCTTGCTCTTCATTGCTGCTCTCAGATCTTTCTGCCTCCCTTCCCCCTAAGAACTAAGCTTGCTTTAAATATCGTATCATTCATTCACACCATCTACAAGACCATTTTTGCTGTGTGTCGTTCTTCCATATTTTTCTTTTCTCCCGTATGTTTTCTCATGATTTTACCTTGCAGCTCATTATTATCAGCCTCTCCAACGTTACTCCTGCATGTATTTTTGTAGGTTCAAGATTTAATCCATTGCCCCATCTAACATCTCATCCTCTCTTTTCCATGAATTCGTCTTCTACAATGATCTTGTCCTCTACATGTTCACAATGACCAACTTTTGTGGGTCACCAATTCCAATAACTGTGGTTCCTTTATTATCTGAGTTGCATGGTTCCCATTCACTGACCACTGATTTCTACCTCTCTATCTCATTTTCTATAATACACTGACTCCAAAATACTTAGAATGCACTGGGATTGCCAATCCATTGATTCTACTGCTTTTTCACTATCCTTCATCTTCATTTCTTCTCTATTCTTTTTATTCAACTTAATTCCTATAGCTTAACATAATCATTACCTGCTTATATCCTGAATAGCCTCCCCTCTCTTACTTGCTTAGCAAAGCCAAAAACCTCATTAAACCCAATTCCCTACCTATTCTCACTCTACATGCATGTTTAGAGGAAATTTCCCAACTGTGCTGACTGTTCTCATTGTAATATCTTATCTATGAACCTCAAGGGCACATTGATTGCTGCAGATTGTCTCACTATATGTCCTTAATCAATTCATGCTGTCACATGCTACTTCAGTAGTCTGCTTTCTCTTTGTCTCCCCGAGAGGACTGTATCATATCTTTTGCTTCTCTTGTCTATAATTCTCAAAGTAATTATAAAAATTAATATAAAAGTGAGAAAGTGTATTAAGTACAGAAAAAACATACAAGAGTCTTATATCAGAAATAAACAAAAAGATTCATATTTAAAGATACCATTTACAAAAGCAACAATAGTTTAGTATATCTAAGAACAAAGTAAATTTAATCATAAATTATCACCAGAGATCTAAGGTATTAAAACTTATGAATAAAACCTAGCTAAATGGAAAGATATACAAATAAGTTGGATGTTTGTATAAGCGTATATGCTTATACAAATATTCAACATGTAAAGGCATCAGTTCTCTTTACATAAATCAGTGGACTTAATGCAATTTCAATTAAAACATCTCAAATAAGGCATATATTTGTGTGGTGAGTATAAGATGCCCTGGAGAAGGGAATGGAAACCCACTCCAGTATTCTTGCCTGGAGAGTTCATGGGGTCGCAAAGAGGAGGATGCACTGAGCAGCTAGCACTTTCACTTTCACTTTCACATCATGTAATTTAACAAGCCAGTATTTTTATGATAAGATAAAGAGTCAAATCACAGTGAAAGAAGAGAGTGACTTGTTCTTCCAGAAGATAACATTTTTTTTGGTAAGTCTCTGATATTGGTGAATGAATAAAATTGGTACCTCTTTCTATAATCAAAAGACAAATGAAGCAATTAGGACAGGATAGAAAGTTCAGATATAGGTAACCATATCTTTGCAAATGTGATTTCTGACTAAGTTTACATTACAGATCATCTGAAAAAGAATGGACACAATTAAATAGTGAGGTAAACATTTTTTATCCACATGCACAAAAATACAGAAAATTTGATGTCATTTAACCAATATATGAAAATATAAATACTTGAAACTATTAAAAGAAATGAGAATTATTTTTATTATGAGAGGAAGATTTCTTATAAGACACAAAATTACAAGCCCCAAGGGAACTTTTGATAAAATCAAAACTGCATTAAAATGTAATCTTCCCTATTAAATAAATTACAGTGGAAATGAAAGACATACTCTAAGTAAGAAGCCATTTGTAGCACAGGAATTATTACTTATAATATATAAAGAATACTCACAAAGAAATAAGAAACTTAAAAAATGTGAACCAAGTTTATTTCATAGAAGAAGCATAAGTGGTCAGAAAAACACACAAAAATATTCTCCTCTGCAATGTCTATCAAAGTGTAAATTGATTCTCAACCTCATTGGTATTTATCAAAATGTAAATTAAAACCAAGATGAAGTAGCATTTTCCCCAAAAGTTTGGCGATTTTTAAAAATCAGCATAGCATGAACGGGTGAAGGCATGGCACAGGGGCAACTCTGGGCGTGAACAGAAATCATTGCACAGAAAACAGCGTAACAATGGTTGGTAAAGGGAAAATATGAATCTCAATGACTCAGGAATTCTATTCCTACAGCTCTTGAGCGCCTGTATAATACCACCATTTCCCCCTCTTCTTTTCTTAAAAATGCTAAAGTTGTCAAAACTTCAAAAGAGGTGAATGCTTTGTTTAGTCTCTGCTGTCAAGTCAGCAATTCACACCTGCTGTGAGAGAATGCACAGTTCCTCACTCACCTGTGATGGTAAGTTAGAGCAACACTCTTCATAAGGTTTCTGCGGGATCCTCATGTCAGCGCTTTTATTACTAATCTAGTTTTACACTCATTTCCAACGGCTGGACAAGTCAGTGACAGAATCTCCTGGAGCTGAGATATGCAGGTGCCATTGAGTTGATTAAGGAGTTTATCTTTCTCCCTTCCTTTCTTTTTTTGCTCATTCCTTCCTTCATTTCTTCCTTGCTTCCTTCCCTTTGAAAATGGAATTATATCCTACATAATGATCACTGGTCAATAGAGAAGTTTCAGCCCATAACAATAAATGATTAGTCATGTAAGAGTGATATATCTGGGCAGGTACAGCAGATGTCCTTAGGCATGACATGCAATCTCAGCAGTCACGTGGAATTACTTAGCTATTAGGTCATTCCACCACACATACTATGTGTGTGTTAATCACTTAGCCCAATACTTCTCTCCATGAATGTCACCTGCACTCGCAATGATATGTTTTTTGTATCAAGCAAGATATTTTTAAATATTTTAAGATTATGGTCTGATGAATATCTCAGTTCGCTACTATTCTGGCTGCACGAAGCCTGAGTGTTTTCCAAAATCTCAAATTCCTCAGTATGATTAGTTTTGATTAATCTAATGATTTTTTTGCTTTTGTTCAGTCACTCAGTCTTGTCTAACTCTTTGTGACCCCAGTAGGCCAGGCTTCCATGTTCTTCACTAGCTCCTGGAGTTTGCTTAAATTCATGTCTATTGAGTCAGTGATGCCATCCAACCATCTCATTCTCTGTTACCCCCTTCTCCTCTTGCCCTCAATCTTTCCCAGCACCTGGGTCTTTCCCAATGATTTAATAGGTTATGAATAATACCTACTCATAACACTTCCTAGTAACATGTATCTTTGGGAATTGTTCTAGGACTTTTCATGTTCGGGTGTATTGTTGTTTTCAGTAAAGAAAAGCAATTCATATAGATAAACAAGTTTCTTCTAAGTGAGATATGTATGTTTGCATACCTCTGTTCACAAGTATAAGGAAGGCACACTAAGTTTAAGTTATGATTGTGCTGTTACTGAATTTCTTCTGTAAGTAAATTGCTACAATTAAGTATATTCTAGACAGATAGGCACCATAAAACATACATATGCACCTAAAACACACATACACACACACACACACACACACACACCCCACACACAAAAGGTATTATGCACAATACATCTATATTCATTTTACAGTAAAGTTCACCTAACTTGATAAATCTATGAACTATTGTCCTTTTACCCTACAGAAGGGCATCAATGTTATCTCAAAGAAATTGTTCACTTTGTACTAAGGTTTAAAGGTTTAAAGGTTTGTACAAGGTTTATACCTTGGGAAATTAAATAATTTGTGCCAAGTGGCATTTTAAACCCTGTTCTTACCATGTGACTACCCACTAGATTGAGAACTAAAGTGTAATAGAATATCAGATCATTCACAGATTGAGGGGACTTCATTAATGATGACTCAGAATAAAATGTGTTTGATGAGTATCTATTATATGAAAAATATCCTCTGACAATACTATTAAGCAGAAAGTAAGTTTCATATTTAGTTAGTGTAATTCAGCAATACAGAATAAATTGAAAGAAAAAAGTGAATAGTAAGATGTAACTTTGCTCCAAAGAAGGGAGAGTCAGCATTTAAATGAGGATCAGAATAGACTTCATAAAGGAAAAAGCATATGAGATGGAATCCAAGGATGGCTAGATTTGACTGAGGTAAGAGGGAAAAGAGCAAGTTAAAGTTCTAAATAAATGAACCTGTTATAAGAAGGGGGACCCCTTCCAGGGCCCGAAGATGGGCTCTTGTCTAACACTCGGAAATGAATTGTCTGAGGAGACACATGCTGACAAAGCAAGAGATTTTATTGGGAAAGGGCACCCGGGTGGAGAGCAGTAGGTAAGGGAACCCAGGAGAACTGCTCTGCTGCGTGGTTCGCTGTCTTGGGTTTTATGGTGATGGGATTCGTTTCCGGGTAGTCTTTGGCCAATCATTCTAATTCAGAGTCTTTCCTGGTGGCGCACGCATCGCTCAGCCAAGATGGATGCTAGCAAGAGGGATTCTGGGAAGTGGACGGACAGGTAGTGTCTCCTCTCGAGCTTTCCGGAACTCTTCCGGTTGGTGGTGGCTTATTAGTTCCGTATTCCTTATCAGGATCTCCTGTCATAAAACAACTCATGCAAATGGTTACTATGGTGCCTGGCCAGGGTGGGCGGTTTCAATCAGTGTGCTTCCCCTAACAAGTCCCCCCTGAGACTCTTCATACTCAAGATGCTTCTTGGGAATTGGGGTAGAGGTCTCTTTCTTCTGTAACTTCTTCCTGCTGTGCCTGGGCGTAGGCCTGCCTAGCAGAGCAGAAGTCTCCTATACCTGACCTAAGTTGGGGTGTTTTATATCTGAAACCAGCTTTTACTCTTGTAATAACAGCAACTTAGTTTGAAACTGTCAGCGCCTCTCAGAGGTAAAATAGACAGGGGCCAAACAGGAGACCTAACAGGATGGTCATCACTGGTCCCCAGAAACAGGAAGCACTGCTGGGATGATTGGCTGGTGGTCAAGCAACAGAGCTGTGTTCTAAGAATCTTATGTTTAGTCTGAAGTTACCATCTTCTACCTGGGTGGGGGCTCTAGTTCTGTAGAAGAACTCAAAAGACATTGTTATGCATTTTTTTTTTTTTTTTTTTTTTTTTTTGAGTAGGAACCAGGACCCATCTCAAGGCTGTACCACCATTTGATTGTTTCCCCTCTGTTTCTGTATTTTTTTCCTTCTCTGGTTGGCAATTGTTTGAATCTACACTTTGGAACTCAGGGAAGGTCAAGGAGGCTGAATAAAGCCTATATTTTACAGTACAGCAGATCTGTACTCCAGAGTCGCCACCCCGCAGAGTCCTGTTCAGTTTTATTTAGGGAACAGGGCAACTATGACTGTGATAACTTTTTGTCAAAATGGGGCATAGGACCGCCTCAGCTTGGAGAAGAGACACTGAATTGGAAGTATTCCTGAGTTCCAAGTCTTAATCTGAGCCTTGTATGATTAAAATCTCAATCCCTTGGTCTGCCGTTTTGTTGTAACATACCCAGTTAGTAGTAGCTAGAGAAGGGATAACTGGAGTTTTAATAGACAAAGTAAATCTCTTTCTTTTAGAAGAATAGACCTGAAATCCAGTCTGGACCTGGCACTTCAGGGAGACTTGTAGCCAGGTGGCCAGTTGCCTAGTTTTATAAAAAGTAAGGTAGAAGTTACTAGCTTCCAGCAGACATTGTTTTGAGAATGGTGGCATCTAAGCCTGACATGACTCAGAAAACTCAAGTGTTAAAAAAAAAAAAAAAAAAAAAGAAAACTCAAGTGTTTAGCAACACAATGTCTAATCTGAAATTACACCCATAGTAACACCTGGTTATTTCCCAGGATGTCTGAACCATAGCTGAGTACTCTATTTTGACTTTTAATTGTAAAAAAAAATTTTTTAATAGCCAAAGCAGATGGCACCATTAATGATGTCAGTGTTTCTCTAGGTATGAGAAGATGCAAGAATTGGGACTCATAAAACCTCTTGAAAAGATCTAACTATCTGAAGGCCTGTTCTGCCAGTTTTTTCCAGAGCACGGAACACCTCATTCTTAATCTTCACCCTGAACTCCTTTCAGGGCCGTTGAAAGTCAGCAGTTGCAGTGGCCATGATATAATCGCTGTAGATGTAGATGGCAAGTGTCAATCTTCAGTTGGCAAAGCCCCTTTTTGCTCACAAACTTGACCACGACTTTGAGGGGGGCATTTCATAACCATTTTATCCCATGGTGCTGAGAATGTCCATTCTCAGGTTTGGCAAAGATTTTGTTGACAGGCCACTCAATGTGCTGTTACTGGACTAGGCCATAAAACAGTATCTAAAATTCTCTGGACCACCTGTCTTACTAGCCTCTTGGTCCAGGAAAACATTCCCTCTTGTTGCTTTTTCTCATATCTAGAGTTACACTGTCATCATCATCGATTTCATAAGGAACTATATATTACTCTATCAGAGGCCTCAGTCACACATTTGGCACTGTAAGAAATAGCAATTCTGTAAAACAGGTGAAATATAAAGAACATAGCCAGCAGTACTAGTAAAGTCACAAGTAAGACTTAAGAGCTTCCATCAGATGTAGCCCAGCATATCGCAGGTCTTCTGACTTAGTCTACTCTGTACGAATCTTTATCTTTCAGGGAAATTATACATTGGCACCACCATCTATAAGGCACACAGCCCAGTTTTCTAGTGTTACTAGACTGATTATCTTTAGTATGATTTAATTGTTTTTAACACAGAGGAGACTTTAAACCTGAATTACCATAGCCTAGTGTTATCTATATAAATCTATCTCATAATTGTGGGAGATTTCTTTTTCTTTTGCTAAAACATTTTTTGTTGCTCTGATTGAGCTTGAGGAATAGAAAAAGGCTCAAATTTATAGCCAGAGTCAGAGTAGGCATTATTAATTGGTCCAGTGAGGGGATCCCGTCTGGTAGTATCATAGTAACCTGAATATGACTATAATTTTTTCAAGTAAATTTCCTCAGGGCCAACCAGTTAGAGTCTTGTAGTAGAGAAATTTACCAAGGTAACCCAGAGCTAGACACAGATAATTGGCCACAAACCCAACAATTGGATTGATTTTTAAAACTAGCATAGTATCAGGCCTATGATAGAAAAGCATTTGATTTATATACAAAGGTCTAAGAAGTCAACAGAACACTATAAAAGATCATAAGAATCAGGTCCAGTATCTTGGACAAGCTGTCTACCTCTGATGTCGTTGTCTTCTCATCCTGGTGTACTGTAGTTTTTCTTGTTTGAGCATCATTTTAAGGTGAGATCAGGTCAGCTCTCTTCTCTATAGACCAATCCAGTGTAGGGGCCTTTGGAAGTGGGAATTAATTTAAGAGTTAATTTCCCTTCAGTTTCATTGTGCATGAACTAGTTAAGAGTACCTGATAAAAAGTCTTTCCATCCAGGTTGGAGACAGTCTCTTAAATTATGTCTTTTTCCAGTCCTGGTTGCAGGTCATGAGGCATCTGATCTTCGTCCAAAGATAGATTACTGAGATAAGCTTCAGAAACAAACTTTTACATTAATATCACATAACAGAATTGATCATAGACTTTTTATTTTGCTGAAACACTTATAGGATCTCAGACTGAACTTTTAATATAAAACAGGACTGGGAAACTCACACCAAAGTCTTATCACAGATTTTGCCTAACAAATCTAGGTGAACTTTTTTTTTTAAGGTCTCAAAAATTCCTTGAGATTTTTGTACCTGTTAGTGAGATAACCTTTTTAGCTCATTTGATAAACTTACTGGAAACTTAAAGAGTTTTAAATTTTTGGAGGAGTCAGATAGAGAGAAAATATAATTGTTCTGTTTATAACATGTAATTTTACCAAATTATTTTTATAATTAGTTTAAGAGGAAGGTTTTTTTTTTTTTTTTTAATTTCCAGAAAACACACGATTTAAACCTGTAATTTCTTTTTCATGTAATTTAACCAACCAAATAAACAGTTTAATATCTCTTTTTGGGATGTTTTAGGGGCCCTCTGAAACACCCCAAAGTTAGCTAGAGGTCAAAGGAACTTCAAAAGAATTCGATTTAGGAAGTTTTATCGAAAAGATCAATTAAAAGCATTTAGAACATTTGGTCAGATTTAGTCAATGTTGATGGGTGTATCATTTAGCTTATTGATATGTCACAATGGGTGCAATACCAAGGCTCAAGGTCTAGTGAAAGTCATCTCCGCCATCTTGGACCTAATTAGCTCTAACCAGTTTTCTTATGACCGTGTCATTTTTAACAAAATCTATTTATTTAACTAATTGTAATATAATTTTAGAAAATCCTGATCATGCATAACTCTTTTTAGTATTTTTTCATACTTTTTTACTGAAATCACTCTTCCTGCTTTCCTTTAGCAACCAAGAGCTAACTTTTATATTAGCATTTTATAGATTGGTGAGCATAAATACCAGTGATAATTTCTAAAACCCTTGCTTTCTTAAAACATTTTAGGATGGCATCAAACATTATTCATTTATAGTCCCAAATCTCTTTAGTTTTTCTGTAAAAAGAAATCAGTGTTTAGTAGTAAGTGTTTCAAAATCTTATTTCATTTGGAAATGACCTAATTATTTAATAGACTTTCAATACTTAGTTTAGCACAACCCTTAGAAATTCAAGTTACACCAATCTGGAGAGACTATTGTAGACAGATATTTTTAAAGAATAATTATTCTTAATAGAGTTTATATATAAACTCATACCTCATTTACATTTTTTGAAGTTTTTTTCACTCGAGGTAATTTCCTTGTTGACAAACTTGTAATAGGTATAATATTTAACTTATATTAAACCTAGGTTCAATGAAAATATTCTACTTGATGTTAATTACTCTAAGACATGTCTATATTAGATAGGTCAACAAAAAACATTGATATCAAGTATTTAATACTGAATATTTCCCAGTTCACCTGAACCTGGAATTTATTGTTTAATTTAGAATTATTTGATTTGTAAGTGCTTACCTTTTTTAAGCCAATTAAATAGAGCTCATTTACAAATTAACCTAAAAAATATTACCCAGAGACAAAAACATACCAAGACATATTTAGACAGACACACTGCAAGATCTAGCTTCATTTTCTAAGTTTGGTCATGAATTAGATATTACAATATAAAATTTACTAGTTTATAAAAAAAAAGCTGAAATAAATAACATTTTTAAAGGCTTTTTTCTTTCTCAGTCTCAGGAGTTAGAGATGGTCTAGAGAAGTGTTCCTGAGAACCCTGGTCTCAAGGCACAGGGAAAGAAAATCAAGCTCTAACAAAATGGTGGCAGGTCTAAATGGTAGCCAAACAAAGCAAAATGGCCATCACCAATCACAACACAGAACAGAGTTAAAACACACATATAAACCTGGCATTCCTCATCAGACACTCTCTTAAATACAAGAATACAGTCTCTCAGAAAACCTTTTATAGAGACACAAAACTTCAGATGTCTTCGAAGATTTCAAAAGGAGGAAAGGAAGCCAGGTTGAAAGAAGGGGGAGGAGGCGGGAAAGGGGGGCAAAAGGGGTGGCCTTACAGATGTCTCCTGCCACCTGCAGACACCCAGGCGTTATGGGACTTTTCCCTGGGCTTCCAGAAAAGGGAGGACTGGAACTCGGCCCTACCAGAAACCAGACCAGAAAATTCGAGTTCTCTGCCAAGAGGAGGTGATCAGTCTCCAATCCTCAGCTCAAGCTGAGGCCCTTCAACCAGATTCCTGCGTCCAGGACCGGGGGACTAGAAAAATGGGAAGGATAGGAAGGGCTAAGGAGAGGAAAGAGAGAGGGAAGGGGAGGGAGGTCAATAAAGTCTCTTGTTCCTTACCGGTCGGGGCACTCTGGCCAGTTGTCCGCATCAGGAGGAGACCAGGGACAAAAGGGTCCCAGTTGTGGCTGCTAGGTCTGGTCCATTGGCAGGCAAGCTGGCCCCTGAGTACCCTGAGTGGTCAGGATGTCAGTCTCAGCGAAGAAGATGTCCCTTCATGGTCGCCATTTGTTGCAGGAAGGGGGACCCCTTCCAGGGCCCGAAGATGGGCTCTTGTCTAACACTCGGAAATGAATTGTCCAAGGAGACACATACTGACAAAGCAAGAGATTTTATTGGGAAAGGGCACCCGGGTGGAGAGCAGTAGGTAAGGGAACCCAGGAGAACTGCTCTGTCGCGTGGCTCGCAGTCTTGGGTTTTATGGTGATGGGATTCGTTTCCGGGTAGTCTTTGGCCAATCATTCTAATTCAGAGTCTTTCCTGGTGGCGCACGCATCGCTCAGCCAAGATGGATGCTAGCAAGAGGGATTCTGGGAAGTGGACGGACAGGTAGTGTCTCCTCTCGAGCTTTCCGGAACTCTTCCGGTTGGTGGTGGCTTATTAGTTCCGTATTCCTTATCAGGATCTCCTGTCATAAAACAACTCATGCAAATGGTTACTATGGTGCCTGGCCAGGGTGGGCGGTTTCAATCAGTGGGCTTCCCCTAACAAACCCATGTAAGTAAAGACATGGTGCATTTCTGGCATCGAATTATTATTTTGTGAATGATGAATGAAAGTAGAGAGTATTGTTTGTAGTAAAACTACAACTATATCTGTTAAGATATTAAAATGTCTTCAGGCAAAAATTCCAGATTGTCTCAGCAGTGCTAGTATCTTCTGGCATCTAGTTTTTCCCATGCTCTAATCCACCTCCTTCAGTTTATAGACTCTGGCTTCCCTTGTTGTTTTCAAGGTCATAAGATGCTGGTGTAACTCCAGACATCAGGTTCTCATTACACAACAAAGCAAAAAGGCAAGGGGTAGGGAAGTCATTGCTTATACATCTTTTTTATCATGGAGAAAATGTTCCACAGCAAAGTTTCTCTATATTTAATTGGCCAGAGTTGGGTTGCCTAACCACCTCAAACTAATCACTGGCAGAAGGAAAAGGAATCCACCATGATTCATGCCCTGGCACTGTGTAAGGTGATTCCTGAAGAAAACTGGTTTTTTTTTAGTAAGGAGGAAAGGCTATTTAGTAAGAAGAAACAATCCATGCCATTGTGTGTACTTATGGAATATGGTAGAGAAACCATATGACATAAATCTAGAAAAGATTTGAATGGGAGAATGAAAAATATTGACCATCTATCTAAGAAGCTGCTTTTTAATGTGATTGCCAATTGGAAGACTTTTAAATTGAAAGTTCTGTTGTTTTATTTCTTTATTTTTTAGTTTAGTTTCCTTCGGGTTTGGTTTCATTCTGTTAGTAGAACAATTACTCTAGTAGCAGTGTGTAAACTAGATCAAAACTGAGAGTCTGGTAGTAAAAGAAACTTAGGAGACTGTCAAATTACCAGCCATAAGCAGTGGGCCATGGAAACAGAAAATCGGTTCAAACAGTATTTCAGAAGTTCAGTTGAAGAATGTGGAGATTCACTGAGTAAGAGAATAAGTAGGGCTTCCCAGGTGGCACTAGTGGTAAAGAAGCCACCTGCCAATGCAGGAGAGGTAGGAGACACAGGTTCGATCCCTGGATGGGGAAGATCCCCTGGAGAAGGGCATGGCACACACTCCAGTATTCTTGCCTGGAGAATCCCATGGACAGAGGAGCCTGGCGGGGTACAGTCCATAGGGTGGCAAAGAGTTGGACATGACTAAAGCAACTTAGCACCCAATCAAAAAGTGACTGTAAGTCTTCAAGATTAGGTTTTCAAGAACATAATGCATCTATGAATACAATAGAATAGTCAAGAAGATGATTCCAAGAGGTAAATGATGAGAACAGCTTTTAGTGGACTGAAATAAGTCTAATCATCCTTTGGCTAGTTATTTAATCAAAATTTCCACTATATATGATACACAACAATATGACATTAGATGCTTGAATTATCAATTGAGATTAATTACACAATCAGTAACCAGGCAGTAAATACTACTAAGAAAAGCTAGAAAAAAAATCTCGTTTATATTTATCTATTTGTGTTTTATATGATAGATCATCTATGTAATATTGGATATTACTTATTACTTTATATTATATTTATATATTAAATTATTACTAAAATCTGCCAAGTCAAAGGTTAAAGAGTATTACATATAAAATATTGGGTTTATTAACTATGTACTTTATTAGATATAAATTATGAGTGGCCTTAAGGGAGAAAAATATAAAAGTGAAATATTTATAGCAGCCATATCCTAACAATGAATTTGAAAGTGTCTATTTTTAGCATTGTATGTATAAACCTGTTTTGAAATAAATACTAGAAAGGAATAAGCTATTTTAAGTGCACTTTTGAAAAAATCACTAGATATAAATCTGCTATTGATGAAATAACAGTTTTATATTTAAAATATAAAGAAATATATCAACATGTCAAGTTTTTCATCACTTTCCTTGTTATGTGAATGTTTCTGCTAAAAATGTTATTGTTGTTGTTGTTCAGTTGCTAGGTTGTGTCCTACTCTTTCATGACCCCATGGGGCACTGTAGCCAACAAGGTTGCTCTGTCCATGGGATTTCCCAGGAAAGAATACTGGAGTGGGCTTCCATTTCCTTCTCCAGGGGATCTTCCTGACCCAGGGATCGAACCCAGGTCTCCTGCATTTGAAGGTAAGTTCTTTACCACTGAGCCACCAGGGAAGCCCCAAAATGTTAGTACGTACTATCAAATACACACAAATAGAAATTGTATTAAAAATCACATAGAAAAGAAATTGAGAGAATGACTAGAATATAGAATAGTAGAGGAGAAGAGATCATTCAAAAATGTATTAAACAATTATTATGCTAACTACTTTACATTATAAAAGGTTCTATTTTACACATGAGTTGGTATGAGTGATATTATTTAATCTCCCCAAGACTGCAAATCTAGACAATAGAAGAATGACTCCACAGACCATTTGCATTTGTCATTTTGTGTATATATGCTGTATGTGCATGTGCTTTTACAATTTGCTTCATTACAATACACTACACATGTGTAGATATAATGACACTCGATATTCATATATTAGAATACCAGTGGTCAATTAAGAAAAGCTGTTATGGTAGGAAAAATTGCTCAAGTAGCAAAAGCCCACAGAAGTTATATCTCAACTGAATTTTAGACCATTCTTAGCCACACGGAGGCCCGAGACACCCATAGTGTTTGCCTTTATACCTTGAGCTACCATGATGATTTCAGGGATGGTAGTAGCTACTCAAGATAATCGTTAATCAATAAATTGCAAATTTCAACTTTGTTAATAATTTAAAATGTTTTGATGGTGCATATTATTCACGTACACATGGCTTTTATTTGGAGTCATTTCTATTATCGAAAATAATATATTCCCAAATCCCCGGAAAACATCAATGCTCATTAAATTGAACTGAACCACACTATCTATGTATAAGGCCTTCCAAACACAACACCCCTGGTGGACCTCAATATCACTTGTTTTCAAACTGCATATGAAAGAATTGATCTTAACATTAATGTCTTACCTAAAACAAGTACAAATTTCATAGTAATTAATATGCGACTAATTATGAGCCAATAGTCTATCTTCCTAAATTAAAGTTCAAAAATGTTTTCCATGAAAACTTTCTTTTCCTTTTTCCCCTGCTCTGACACTACTGAGGAATATGAGAGGCATTCAGGGGGTTCCATAATTATATTAATTGAGTTTGTCTATAGTAGATTCTAAAAGAGCGATCAAAAGAAAGTAGAAAGAAAATAATGTGTTTGAAACGTCTATGCCCTCTTTTTCAGTATTTTGATATCCACGGCCATCACTACCCTAGACATATATGCAGCTCCCCTCTATCCTTACTAGCTTAAATTTGCTATCTTTATCATGTAAACAGGCAGCAAGAGAAAATAGTTCCATTTTTAGGGTACTAATGTTACTTTAGAAAATCATTCCCCTTACATTGTCCATCTCTGAAATGATGGTAGTCAGAATAATTTAAGAGAGGTCTAGATTTTCATACACATACTTGCAATGTTGATAAGAATATTTAACAACATCTGATGTTGAAATAATGCAGGTTATTTGGGTATAAAATTTATGACATTTTCTCATTATGTGTTCTGTGCTATAGTTGCTTCCGTCAGGTCCAACTCTTTGCAATCCTATGTGCTTTAGCCCCCAAGGCTCCTCTGTCCAATGGGATTCTCCAGGCAAGAATACTGGAGTGGGTTGCAGTGCCTTTTTCTAGGAGATCTTCCTGACCCAGGGATTGAGCACATGTCTCTTATGTCTCCTGCATTGGCAGGCATATTCTTTACCACTAGCACCATATGAGTCATTTACCCCTCACAATGTTAGCAGTAGTCCCTATTAAATTAATCAAAAATGAATTATCATGAAGCAATAAATGCCCCTTGGCTTGACTTGAGAATAGTGATCGGTTTAGGGAAATGTGCATTTTGATTCTTATTGTAATAAACTCCATAAATAGCAAGCTGGAAATAGAATACTCCATGAAAGTTTATCATTATGGCACAGAAGAGGTATGTACTTGGGAAAGTACAAGTAGGCAAGTATTTCTATTGAGACTTAGCTTTTAGATCCTGTAAAATGTCTTTCTCTATTTAGTACACTTTTCCTCATGTTATCTAGATCCTGCTTACTCAGGAAGGGGTAAGGACTGTAAAAGCACTCAATTCACTTCCTAAACTTTACTCTAAATCCCTCACTTAGTAACTTTCTCCTACAGTAGCTGTATTAGCAATTTTTAATAAGATGAAGGAATAAAATAATGTTATTTTTGGTAGATAAAATAATAATTATTATTATGTATGCTTATTGATATTATTTTTGTATGGATCTATTTAAGAAGCATCTCACAATAAGATAATCTTATCATAAGTATACCTTTTAAAATTATTCAAGCAAGATTCAATTAAGATCAAAATAGCATATAGAATATAATAAAATTCAGGCATATTCCAAAGTATCATAAAATTTACTAAGACAAACAGCAGAGTAAGTGAAATTAAGTGGGTATTTATACAGTATATTGATAAAACATATGAATAAAATGTGTGTCCTTATCCAGACAATGTGTATATATCAATGAACATAATCTTCCTCCAAAATGTTCAGTAAACTTGCTGTCATACAAGGTCAGTGATCTCATTGAAAATAACAGACACACAAAAAAAAAAAAAAAAAAAAGAAAATAACAGACAGAAGTAGTGGTCTGTCAATAAATGTATAACAACCAGTTAGCTGGGGGAAAATACCTTCTCTGAGATATTGGATAATTTCTATGGTGTAAATACTCCCACAGTGGTCAATTTCCAGCTAGCAATGTGATGTCATAAAATGTAGGGTTGGGAAGAGATATACAGTAGTTCGTTACATCATACTTTTAATATACAGATACAATAACTTCAAGATGATCAGTTCAGTTCAGTCACTCAGTTGTGTCCAACTCTTTGAGACCTCATGGAAAGCAGCACACCAGGCTTCCCTGTCTATCACCAACAAAGCTTGCACAAACTCATTACCAAGTAGGTAATCCCATCCAACCATATGATTCTCTGTTGTCCCCTTCTCCTCCCACCTTCAATCTTTCCCACCATCAGGGTCTTTTCCAATGAGTCAGTTCTTCAAATCAGGTGGCCAAAATAATGGAGTTTCAGCTTCAGCATCAATCATTCCAATGAATAGTCAGGACTGATTTCCTTTAGTATGGACCAGCTGGATCTCCTTGCAATCCAAGGGACTCTCAAGAGTCTTCTCCAACACCACAGTTCAAAAGCATCAATTCTTTGGCACTCAGTTTTCTTTATAGTCCAACTCTCACATCCAAATGACTACTGGAAAAACCATAGCTTTGACTAGATGGACCTTTGTCAGCAAAGTAATATCTCTGCTTTTTAATATGCTGTCTAGGTTGATCAAGATAATAGATAACAGTAATATATATTAAAAACTTCAGCAATTAATGTTGAGTAGTTATCACTTTTGTTTTCAATATAATTTAATTGCAAGTTATATAGTGTACTATTCAATAATGGCTGTGTTTAAAAATAAGCACACAGAAATTCTTAAAATTTTAATAATTGGTTTTGCAAGCCTATAAAAGCCAGCTCCAGCATACTACTAAATAGAGCATATGTGTTCATCATCCTTGACTCCCTTTATTTATCACAAAAATTATAGCAAAAATTCAGAAAAGAAAAGGTACAAGGCAATACTAAAAAAAAAAAAAAAAAAAAAAAAAAAAAACCCAGCTGACAATAAATTAGACTTTTAGGGAAATCTGGGAAAATGGAAGAATCATGAAATTGACTAATAACAAACCATATTAATGGGTTTCCCAATTGACTCAGATGATAAACAATCTGCCTGTGTGCAATGTAGGAGACCAGATTTTGGTTCATGGGTCAGTAAGATTCCCTGGAGAAGGGAATGGCTACCCACTCTAGTATTCTTGCCTGGAAAATTCCATAAACAGAGGAGCCCAGTGGGCTACAGTCAATGGGGTCACAAAGAGTCAGACATGACTGAGTGACCAACACTTTCACTTTCACAAATTGTATTAAAGATGCAAGTGGCCAGAATGTGAATGGAAAAAAGAAGCAATTCAAACAGGTAAATCAAGGGATCTGCAATTCACAGAACAGAAGGGCCGCTCTGTCCAAAAGGGAAAACTCAGAGTTTTACCCCTGAAAAAAGGATGTCTACCTTCTTTTCATGCTTCCCAGGTGGCATAGCGGTAAAGAACCCGCCTGCCAATGCAGGAGATGCAAGAGATGTGTGTTTGATCCCTGCAATGGAACCATCCCCTGGAGTAGGAAATAGCCACCTGCTCCAGTATTCTTGCCTGGAAAATTCCATGGACAGAGGACCCTGGTGGGCTACAGTCCATGGGTTTATAAAAGAGTTGGACACAACTAAGCACTCATGCATGCACACATTCTTCTCGTACATGTAATCCATGTCAGAGACTCCTTCCAACTAAGGTAAGTCTGCAGTGTCTCCCCTAAAATAGAGAGGCCTGTGGAAAAAACAGAAAATGGAACTGCTCATCTGCTGAGGAAACTAACTAAATATACATTAGTTGTTTTTCACAAAGAGGAATGTAGACATTAAAGTCAATAACATGAAAGCAAAAAAGTAAGAGAAGCAGAATAATTAATCTCAAACTAAACAGGGAAAAAAGAACAGAGGGAAAAAAGACTTAAAAAATTTAAATTGGTGCCATTTTATTTGAATTCATAGTATAAAAACAAACTGTCATGAAAGAGGAAGGTAAAAAATCAAGGAATTTTTGGAAAGTACGAACAATGGTGTCATAAACTGAAGAAAACGGATGAAAAGGACTATAGGGTGAAATAGGGTAAAAATGATTAAAGAGTGAAATTTTTATCTGAAACAATTCTGAGGAAATATTCCAAAATTTTGAGCAAAATCACAGAAAAGGTGAGAGGCAAGAAAAATGTACCCACAAAGTTTGATTTCCATCTGGTTCTAAGTTTTATAAAAAGAAACAAAGAAAATGAAAGGATGAAAGTGATCAAAGAAATGAATGGCTAAAATTTTCCTTAGGGGAGTAAAACCAATACAACTTTTCATATTATAAGTCTTCAACTTTTCTTAGCATGAGAAAAGATAAATGGATGAAATCCAGACCTGCCCCTAACACACTTTCATACTTTTTTTTTTTAATGCTAAGGGGAAATTCCTAAAAGCTCCCAAGAGAAAGATGGAGATTATATAAAAGAATCAAGAATCAAACAGACATCATGATCATTGGGTATAATAATAGAGGAATGCATCAAGTGTTGAGAGCAGGTTATATATTGAATCTAAAACTCCATATGTATTTGCATATCTAATTATGTAGGAAAATAAATACCCTTTTCAAACATGTAGACAAAAATAAGACCCCACCAATTAGACATTCTTTCTAGAGGAAAATTATATTTATCAAATATATACCAATAAAAACTAAAAGTAAATCCAAGATGTTAGAAAAAAATAGAATCCAAGAAACAGTAGAATTAACTGGGGTAAATCAGGTTTGAGTGGGAAATGATTACTCTGACTTACAACTCACTGGAATCCCACAGAATAGGGGCTTCCCTGATAGCTCAGTTGGTAAAGAATTTGCCAGCAATGCAAGACTCCCCAATTTGATTCCTGGGTTGGGAAGATCCACTGGAGAAGGGACAGGCTACCCACTCCAGTATTCTTGAGCTTCCCTTGTGGCTCAGCTGTTAAAGAATCTGCCTGTAATGCGGGAGACCTGGGTTTGATCACTGGTTTGGAAAGATCCCCTGGAGAAGGGAACAGCTACCCACTGCAGTAAACTGTGTTTCAGATGTTCAAAAGGTTAAGCAGAGACATAGAATAGGAGAGAGTGGAAAATAAAATAGTGGGAAATAAAATTAAATAGAGAATTCCCAAATAAAAGTGGGAACAAAAGAGTGAGTATATAAAAATAAAAGCATTAAGTTATTTCAAATTATAAAAGCAACCACTAGACCAGCAGTTTCCAACCTTTTTGGCACTGGGAACAGGTTCATAGAAGACAATTTTTCCATGGACTGAGGTGGGGATATGTTTTTGGGATGATCCAAGTGCATTACAATTATTATTCCCTTTTATTCCTATTATTATCACATCAGCTCCAGCTCAGATCATCAGGCCTTAGATCCCAGATTTGGGGGACCCCTTCATTAAACTAATAATAATTGGGGGAATGAACATGGAAGGGTTCACTATTATGGGTCCTACACTCTTCTTACTTTATAATGATGTTTAAGCAGAGGTTAGGTGTTAAGTAAAGAACACTTGTTATTTTGTTCTGATTTTCTTACAGCAAATAATTGCTTTTTTATTGCTTAGTTGGTTTTCTTCATTTTGCTTACATAAATGCTTATGGTCATATATTATTATATCAAACACCACTTTTTACAAACTGCACCAAGGCATTTTAATGCATTGCAGCCCACTCAGAGGGATTCTGTTGCATACTTCATGTTGATGAAAACAGTTATGCTCCACATTTTCCAGACACTGAGCAAAATTCAAGGTAGACAAAAGCTCAAGGTAGACAGTTCCAATATTAGATGGAGCTACAATCTTGCTACAATCTTGCTGATGATGTCATATGTACATTCTTGTCGTGACATATCTTTGGAAAGTAATGTTTTGCAAGGACACTGTGATTAAAAAATCAAGAATTCCAGGAAAATCAACGTGCAATAGGAAATGAGGCTGTTACAGTTTAATTTCCAAGTTATATAGTCCCAACAACAACCCACATTCTATTAGTAAGTAACTGTGTTTATTTAATAATAATGCAAGTAGATCCAACCAGCCCATCCTAAAGGAGATCAGTCCTGGGTGTTCATTGGAAGGACTGATGCTGAAACTGAAACTCCAATACTTTGGCCACCTGATGCAAAGAGCTGACTCATTTGAGAAGACCCTAATGCTGGGAAAGATTGAGGGCAGGAGGAGAAGGGGATGACAGAGGATGAGATGGTTGGATGGCATCACTGACTCAATGGACATGGGTTTGGGTGGACTCTGGGAGTGGGTGATGGACAGGGAGGCCTGGTGTGCTGCAGTTCATGGGGTCGCAAAGAGTTGGACATGACTGAGTGACTGAACTGAACTGAATGTATAAATCATAGGATGTTTATATTCATTTTTATTTCAAACACTAAGATGTTAAGAGAGAAATACTTATTAACTTCTTTGGACTTTATAAATCTAACTCTTATTTACTTCTTTTGTTTTGAGGGCACAATGGGGAAAATTACTGAGATAACAAAGAACATCATGAACTGAGAGGATTTGGGGATTTCTGGTTCAAGGGTAAAACTTTTTGTGTTCCACTGTTATATTTAATATGGATAACCAACAATGACCTACTGATAATACAGGGCACTCTGCTCAATGTTATGTGGCAGCTGGAATGGGAGAAGATTTGGGGGAAAATAGACACATGAATATGTGTTCACCTGAAACTATCACAACATTGTTAATTGGCTATATCCCAACACAAAATGAAAAGCTAAAGAAATTAAACTTTTTGCATTCAAACCTATGGTGTTCATATTATTTCTGACATGTGTCCTCCTAGGGTAGAGTCCTCCAGCTTTGGCTCTAGTGTCTTCTGATCATTTTCTAAACTTACATTTAGAGGTGTTCAGTTGTGGTAATGGGCTGTCTCTTTACCTTCATTATGAGGACTCCCTTCACTTCTTGGTTGTGATAAATCACTCACTTTCGCTTATCTTTGTTCATTCTTTTATTTTTCTGGAGGATATCGCCAGCACTTTCCTGGGACAGATCTTTTATTTTTAATAGTTTCAATGTCTGGAGATGTAACATTTTTATCTCTCTAACAATGTATAAGCCACTTGTCATCCTCCCATCATCTTTTCCTTTTAATATAAATGTTATGAAGCTACAAATATATTTTAGTTAGTACAATTAAAATTATATTTTGGTCTCATTCTCCATTTTCTTCAGAAGTGGTTTTCAAGGAAGGAACATGGCAGAGACATCTTTCTTCAAGAGATATTTAGCTTTTATATTGAATACCTGAACTTCTGTAGCATTAAAATTTTTTTAAAATGGTGTGTCTACATTGCATTTAAATTGAAGAATTATTTTCTTATAAAAGAACAACTTAAAGTGATTATTGGCAATCAAATAAAATTTAAAATTCAAAATTTCATGAACACTAGAATTATACATAATTTTGACAAGAAGAGAGTAGAAACTCCTCACTGTAGGATATTTCTCATACCTCACCTTCAGAATCACCTTTGGTGATCAATGCAAAGAAATAGAGGAAAACAACAGAATGGGAAAGACTAGGGATCTCTTCAAGAAAATTAGAGATACCAAGGGAACATTTAATGTAAAGATTGGCTCAATAAAGGATAGAAATAGTATGGACCTAACAGAAGCAGAAGATATTAAGAAGAGGTGGCAAGAATACACAGAAGAACTGTACAAAAAAGATCTTCATGACCCAGATAATCTTGATGGTGTGATCACTCACCTAGAGCCAGACATCCTGGAATGTGAAGTTAAGTGGGCCTTAGGAAGCACCACTACGAACAAAGCTAGTGGAGGTGAAGGAATTCCAGTTGAGCTATTTCAAATCCTGAAAGATGATGCTGTGAAAGTGCTGCACTCAATATGCCAGCACATTTGGAAAACTCAGCGTGGCCACAGGACTGGAAAAGGTCAGTTTTCATTCCCGTCCCTAAGAAAGGCAATCCCAAAGAATGCTCAAACTACCACATAATTGCACTCATCTCACATGCTAATAAAGCAATGCTCAAAATTCTCCAAGCCAGGCTTCAACAACACATGAATAGCAAACTTCCAGATGTTCAAGCTGGTTTTAGAACAGGCAGAGGAACCAGAGATCAAATTGCTAACATCTGTTGGATCATCAAAAAAGTGAGAGAATTCCAGAAAAACATCTACTTCTGCTTTTCACTGACTGTGTCAAAGCCTTTGACTATGTGGATCACAATAAGCTGTGGAAAATTTTGAAAGAGATGGAAATACCAGACCACCTGACCTGCTTCTTGAGAAACATATGCAGATCAGGAAGCGACAGTTAGAACTGGACAGGAACAACAGACTGGTTCCAAATAGGAAAAGGAGTACATCAAGGCTATATACTGTCATCCTGCTTATTTAACTTATATGCAGTGTACATCATGAGAAACGTTGGGCTTGATGAAGCACAAGCTGGAATCAAGATTGCCGGGAGAAATAACCTAATCATGGAAATAGCCTAATCATGGATCATGGCATCCAGCCTCATTCATTTAAGTTCAGTTCAGTTCAGTCACTCAGTTGTGTCTGACTCTTTGCAATCCCATGGACAGCAACACACCAGGCTTCTGTGTCCATCACCCATCTCCGGAGCTTGCTCAAACTCATGTCCATTGAGTTGGTGATGCCATCCAACCATCTCATCCTCTGTCTTCCCATTCTACTCCTGCTTTCCATTTTTCGCAGCATCAGGGTCTTTTCCAATGAGTCAGTTCTTCTCATCAGGTGGCCAAAGTACTGGAGCTTCAGCTTCAGCATCAGTCCTTTCAATGAATAGTCAGGACCAATTTCTTCTAGGATTGACTGACTGGATCTCTTTGCAGTCCAAGGGATTCTCAAGAGTCTTCTCCAACACCACAGTTCAAAAGCATCTATTCTTCAATACTCAGCTTTCTTGATAGTCCAACTGTCATATCCATACATGACTAGTGGAAAAACCATAGCCTTGGCTAGATGGACCTTTGTTGGCAAAGTAATGTCTCTGCTTTTTAATATGCTGTCTAGGTTGGTCACAACTTTCCTTCCAAGGAGTAAGTGTCTTTGAATTTCATGGCTGCAGTCACCATCTGCAGTGATTTGGGAGCCCCCCAAAATAAAGTCTGCTACTGCTTCCCCATTTACTTACCATGAAGTGATGGGACTGGATGCCATGATCTTAGTTTTCTGAATGTTGAGTTTTCAGCCAGCTTTTTCACTCTCCTCTTTCAGTTTCATCAAGAGGCTCTTTAGTTCTTCTCTTTCTGCCATAATGTGGTGTCATCTGCATATCTGAGGTTATTGATATTTCTCCCGGCAATCTTGATTCCAGCTTGTGCTTCATGCAACCCAGCATTTCACATGATTGTCTCTCCATATAAGTTAAATAAGCAGGATGAGAACATACAGCCTTGACGTACTCCTTTTCCTATTTGGGACCAGTCTGTTGTTCCATGTACAGTTCGAATTGTTGCTTCTTGACCTGCATACAGATTTCTCATTACTTCACAGCAAATAGAGAGGACAAGGTGGAAGTAGTTTGGCACTCTGTGATGATCTAGAGGGGTGGGATGGGGGCATGTGAGGGTGGCTTAAGAGGGAGGTGATATATGTATAATTATGACTGATTTGCATTGTTGTATGGTAGAAAACAGCAGAACATTGTAAAGCAAATTTCCTCTGATTAAAAATAAATAATTTTTAAAAAATTAAAAAATATTTTATTTCCTGAAGGAAGACATTTTGTTCAGATGTTTTTGTTTCACCCTGAGAGTGCTTTAGCATGTCTGTTCAATTTTCCTGGTATTATATCTTGCCACATTTTCTTCTATTTTTAAGCATAAACAAAAAAAATAAATGCATTCTTTCCTTAAGTTAATATAATAAAGTATTAGTTTCTGCTATTTGGGACAAGACTGATATGTGGGTGTAAAACTCGATATATTCTTAACAACTAGACCAGAGTGTAGTAATTTTTTATGTCAAGAGACAGAAAGTAAATTTTTAGGTTTTGCAGGTGTATCACTTGCAAATATCTCAACTCTGATGCTGTAGTGTGAAAAAGAGCTAAAGACTATACTTAACAGCATTATCACATTTGTGTTCTAATAAAATTTAATCTATGACAACAGATCATAGTGAATTTGATCCATAGATCATAGTTTACTGATCTCTGCCCTTGACAACATTATTTGGAGAAAAATAAATAATTTGAGAAATTTATAATGATAGAAATGATCACATTTATAGGAGAAAGTAATAATTGGTTTATATACATAATGTTTATTGGTATGTTTGATGTAGTATATCTATCTGATTTCTATAACTTATAGAGCTGAGAATTATTACTTAAACTTGTAATCAGTTAAACTACTCATTTATTAGATCATGCCTTTTTTAGCCTGTTTAAATAGTCAGATGGTTTTTTATTTTAACTGTGCTTTATTCTAATTCTTTTTTTTACTTCACTATAAGAAGTATTCTTGTGAGGGGTATGTCAGCAGTGATTGTGGCTTCCATTGGATCTCTGTATTCATGTCTTAATGACCCTGTGTGTAATCTTAGAACAACAGAAAATTGCACACAATGCCCACTTCAATCACCAACACTTCATCAGAAAGAAAATGTTTGTATATGTTCCAGTGGCACAGCCAGAACAAGTAGGGGAGAGAAAACCTCAGTGGTTTTCATTTCTTATTTTTTCCCATTAAAATTCTCTGAGTTGATGATCAAAAACAAAATTAGGATGGCAAGATGCTTTAGGAAGTCAGCAGCCATCACGTGTTTTGAAATTTTGAGACATTGTCTGGTCTACCAAGGTAACGATAAATAATGATTCTTCTACCAGGGGAGCAATATCATATACAGTTTAATGATCTTTCTGCGCTTGCCCTTTGTATGTCCTCACACAATTTGAAAAATGAATTTTGGTTGAAAACACATTCTGTGGAATCAAACAAAGACAAAGTCAGAAGAAATATAAATGGACTATTGGAAGTTGAATCCAGCTTTATGCCTCAGACATTTCCAATGATTTATTTGCCCCTGTTCTCTTAAAGGTTTTAGTTCAGCAATAGAATTTAACCTCATACCAAAGAACATGGCTTTAAGAAGTAAGATTATTAATCCTCCATTTGAACTTCAAGGGAAGATGTTTTCTTCAGGATACTTAACATTTCCTTGAAATAACACAACTAAGAATGAGAGATAGCATATTTTATGCTAAATGGATTTCTGAAATCAACATAAAATGCCTAAGTGTATTTGAAGTCTGCTGGAGAACCTTCATTTTTTTCTCTTTATACTGACCTCTTGAAAAATTATTGTTCTTTAGGAAAAAATTATTTAATATAGAATCCAACATTCTGCTTAATATTAAGACTCTATAACATGAAAATTACTTACTCCTTGGAAGGAAAGTTATGACCAAGCTAGATAGCATATTAAAAAGCAGAGACATTACTTTGCCAACAAAGGTCTGTCTAGTCAAGGCTATGGTTTTTCCAGTGGTCATGTATGGATGTGAGAGTTGGACTATAAAGAAAGCTGAGTGCTGAAGAATAGATGCTTTTGAACTGTGGTGTTGGAGAAGACTCTTGAGAGTCCCTTTGATAGCAAGGAGGTCCAACCAGTCCACCCTAAAGGAAATCAGTCCTGAATATTCATTGGAAGGACTGATGTTGAAGCTGAAACTCCAATACTTTGGCCACCTGATGCAAAGGGCTGACTCATTTGAAAAGACCTTGATGCTTGGAAAGATTGAAGGTGGGAAGAGAAGGGGACGGCAGAGGATGATGTGGTTGGATGGCGTTGCCGTCTCAATGGACATGAGTTTGAATGGACTCTGGGAACTGGTGATGGCGTGCTGCAGTCCAGGGGGATGCAGAGTCTGACACAACTGAGCAACTGAACTGAACTGAACTGATAACATGAAAATTAGAATATATATGCATAAATATACAATGTCTCAAAAGGCATGTTTTAGTAAACCCAAATTGAACTCAAATATTTAAAGTTAAGCTATAATTTTAGAAGTTATGTGTCAGTATATTCAATGTTTGTGAAAATACATCCTTCTGTATTCATTGTAAAGTAGCTGTTTTCCTCACACTTAACAGATATCCCTGCTTGACTAACATCTAAGATTTTGTGTCAGAGACCATATCTTGGCCAGTGTCTTCTTCAACTTGACCTGCCTGCAAAATTCTTGGAAAACCAAGCCAGAGTTTCATCAGAATCATTGTTGAAGTTAAATAAATGGAGAAGAAGTCAGCCTAGGTTTATGTTATATTTATTCTTTCCCCAAGCTGTAGTTTTCTGTCGCTTGCTTTTTCTGTTTTTGAGAAATAATACATAGAAAAAGAAGTTGACTTACTCACACTATAAAATGAGTACTCACTAGATAATCTTGGCAAATTTGGAAGAAGGTGCTGGAGGTGGGAGAAAAGGAATATAGTTTAACTTTTTCAACCTGAATTACAAATTTTATTTATTATTAAAAAGAAATGATAAAAACATGACAAAACATTTTGGACAGATTACTGCAAAACATAATATAGGTGGCTTGTGTTTCACATTTTTATATGTTCCCCATTTTTCAACACAAGCTTCACTCTTACTAGTGGCCATGCAATATTATAAAAATTAATATTACAATTCTGTTTTTTCATAAATTTCATAGATTTATTTTTTCTTCATTTTGCTTCTTTTATGAATAACACACAAATCAACAGATTGTTTCATTCAATTTTTCCTCTTTTTTAGATTTATTTCCTTTATAAAAATCTCAGTAATTTGAGCTAGAAAAGTGAACTTTTTGAACTTATTTTACTAAGTTGAATTATAAAACTGTGATAACTTACATTATCACTAGTTTAGATTTACTAGTCTCATACATTTGGCAAGCATTATGTTCTAATGTTTCTTTCTTTTTATTTTTGCACATTCAGTTAAAATCACTTATGATTTTGCTTAATAAACATTTTCTAAGCACCACTTTGTCAGATATTGCTCAAAGTTCAGAGAAACCAGATACAAGCAGACACAAAAAGTTATTGCTTTCATACAGCAAATTTTCACTCTGGAATCTTCACCAACATACATTTTGTTTTTGATTTGTCTCTAAGAAAATGCAAAATATTTGTTTAGGCCAGAAACTATTATAAATGTTTCATTTAGATTAAATAATTTATTCTCTAGAATACCTTTGTAAGATGTAGTAGATGGATGGATGGATAGATCCCCATTTTTTCAGAGAATTAGAAAGCAAAGAGATGGCCAATATTTCTAAGATCACACAGCCAGAAAATGGTGCCAGTAAGACTGAGACCAGGAAGACTGACTCCAGAGATTTCTTATCTAATGATCATGTTCTGTGTCCGCTTGGTGATTTTCAGCAGAGACAGATACTCTTAATAAATTTTGTCAATTGTCTTTATACATCCTCTCATGTTTATTCAGACGTTGATACTGTCCTTCTAAATGTCTAAGAGCAATGAATATAACATTTAAAGGAATTTGTTAACAGTACTAACTTCAGAATCGCACAGACCAGAATTTGAGCTCAGTGCATCTTAAATCTTTGTCATCATGGGAAAAATGCTCAGTCTCTCTAGCACATTCTTTCCTCATCTATAGGTATAATGCTAGGTTTGCTTGAAGAGTTGCTGTGAGGGTCAAGTAGGATAAGAGATGTGTGCTTCTAGCTCAGCATCTAGCACATAGGGACTGTACACCACATTTGATTTCTTAATATATTGGGTCAGCCAGAATGTTCTTTTGAGCTTTTCCATAAGATGTTACAGAAAAACCCATACAACCAATAAATATCAAAGGACCTCAAATATTTGATAGTAAAAGTTTTACTATAGAAAGCATAAGGTGGAAATCTTTGGCATAACACAGATATTGTGCCATCAGAGAATGTGGGACTTTGGCCAGCCAGAGCCTAGCAAAGGATTCAGGCACATCAGTGGCGAGCTTTGTAAATTTCAAAACTGTGCAATGAGGGAGGGAAATCTTATGCCGATAAAATCTAGGACGGCTTTCCGGGTCATTGTTGTCTAGTTCCTCTCTTCTGATTGGACCACAGCTGTGATGGACAAGTCATGAATTCATAGCCTTTGTATATGTGTTTCAAGGTGTGCTAGCCACTGTTCCTTTAATAAGGAGCTCTGTCCATCTACAAGGGCATTTATAGAGCACTTAAGCTGCTTTGTTGAATTTGATGACAGTATTTAAAATGATACTATTTGCAGTACACCTACGTAGTATTAATGGATATGAGACTTTAAGTGTTTATGACATAGCAATTTATAAGAACTTGAATTTAGGTATTTCATGAGGAGGTAAGTTCAATGGCATCTCAATTAGTTTAGGGTCATTTGACGATGATTGCTTGAAGAATCAAGTTGTCCAAGTCTTAGTTTCCTCAAGTACAAACTCTAGATATTCTTCTCCAGAGTCCTTTACATACACATCTTCTCCTTCCATAGAGTAACCTTGAAGAAGATTTTTGAATCCTCTCCACATGAGTAGACTGCCTATCTCCTCAGGCACGTTAACAGAGATAAGTGGATTTAAACTTCTAAATCTTATGCCCACCTCCTTTTATTCCCCTCCCTATCCACAAAAATGTACCGCTAAAAGAAATGATTGGTACTGTATAGCACATGGAATGCTACTCAATGTTATGTGCCAACCTAGATGGGAGGGAAATTTAGGGGAGAATGGGTTACATGCATATGGTGTGGCTGAGTCCCTTTGCTGTCCATCCGAAATTATCACAACAATGTTAACTGGCTATACCCTAATACAAAATAAAAAGTTAAAAAAAAAATGATTGGGGTATGACAAACTCATTTTCAATTCATAGAGTATTGTGGGTACATTAAATTCAGTAAAATAAGGGAAGGAAGTTTGGAAGAGAGAGTAATCCTGTCTCACTGTCATCAAATGAATCATCTTTTTGGTCTGCGTGGTAGGAAGATGTACAGGTTATGATTTCCTGACTGGGAAAGCTCTAAGACCAACCTCCTCTACTTTTCCCTTGCATAGAATAGATACCCACAGTCTAGTGTCTACTGAATCTAGTGTCTACATCTGAGTTTTACAGAAACTAAATTAACTTGGCTGAGAGGTGGAAGAGAGTGAGAGAGGAGCTGATAAATGTACATGGTAACATAACAGATATCCAGGATTCTGGGCAGTTTCGTAGCAGACTACCTTCACTTGAAACTTCAAAGCTATGGGAGCATAAATAAAATGGATGCTTATATTTTAAATCAACCCCTCCTTAATAACCATTAGTGTCTTGCAAAGGTTTTCTTTTCAAGATAACTAACCTGGTTAAGTGTTGGTGGCCATAGGAAACTATTTAACACATTTATTACTGTTTTTTTTTTTTTTTTTTCTTTTGGCCATACTGCACAGCATGAAGGATCTTAATTTCCCCATCAGGGTTGGAACCAGTGTCCCCTGCATTGGAAGCATGGAATCTTAGCCACTGAACCACCAGGGAAGTCCCTATTCCTATTTTAATCTGAGAAAACTGTGTCACATAGGGAAGCCAAATCACTTTCCCAAGCTTACAGAATCAATCACTGACCAATGGTAGCCCCCCAAAATCTGGATCTTTGTCAGGAAGCATTTAAGAAAAGGGTTTCTGTGTGCTGTTCTGGATCTGTCAGAAACTCTCTGGCCCTTACTAATTCCTGAATATTCAGGAATTAAGAGCAGAGGCACGCTTTTCCCGGGGCTGAGGAATCCAGAATTTCCTTTGTTAGTTTCTCTTTATGGTGATAAGTACCCTCTTCTCTCTTTAATAGGGATTGCCTTGTATTTTGTAAGTCTGGAATTTTAATCTTTATCTTTGCTGAGAATAACTACCTTGTAAGACAGTATATATGCCCACGCCATGTTGATTAAAACACCTTTGCTCCATCAGAGCTTTGGTCCCCATATCTGTCTGTCTTTATTTCTCTTCCTCTCTTTCTCTTTATTTCACTATTTCTGGCTGATTCCCTGGAACATGAAATCTAGCTGCTTAACCCAGGGAATATTAGCCTCTTTCCTTCTTTCACTTTCTCATCGTCGACTCCAGACCACCAGGTTCTGGTCCATTAAAGGACCAACAGATCTCTGCCATCTGCTGCCTCTTTCTATTTCCCTGTCCCATTTTCTCCCTTCTCTCTCTGAAATTAAAATCAAGAATGCTGTTTACATAGACTTGCACTGATGCTCAGCAATTAGTGGCAATGATAAGACTTCCCAAATCCCTTTTTTGTAGTGAGAATGATACAAATAAAATCTAAATGAATGAATACCATTTCAAATGCCTGGGCATTTTAAGAATGATCTCACACAAATGCAAATACCTAGGGAGCTGTAATTGAGCTGAGAATATGACTGGGTTGCAGCTGTCTTTAAAAACAGTTCAACAGGTAATCTCAGAAATTAAGGGAACTCTGTTGATGCAACAGAAGCTAAAATGGATTCTAAAAACCCTGAACACATTTTTTAAGGAATAGATTTTTAAATTGAATTATAGTTGACTTATGATATTAGTTTCAAATATAAAACACAGCAATTCCATATTTTTATAGATTATACTCCATACATTGTCACCCACTTATTTAACTTATATGCAGAGTACATCATGCGAAATGCCAGTCTGGCTGAAGCACAAGCTATAATCAAGATTGCCAGAAGAAATATCAATAACCTCAGATATGCAGATGACATCACCCTTATGGCAGAAAGCAAAGAGGAACTAAAGAGCCTCTTGATGAAAGTGAAAGAGCAGAGTGAAAAAGCTGGCTTAAAACTCAGAATTCAAGAAATGAAGATCATGGCATCTGGTAGCTTCACTTCACAGTAAATAGATGAGGAAGCAATGGAAACAGTAACAGATTTTATTTTTGGGGACTCCAAAATCACTGTGGATGATGACTGCAGCCACAAAATTCAAAGACACTTGCTCCTTGGAGGAAAAGCTATGACAAACCTAGACAGCATATTAAAAAACAGAGATATTACTTTGCCAACAAAGGTCCATATAGTCAAAGCTATGGTTTTTTTCAGTGGTCATGTATGGATGTGAGAGTTGGACTATAAAGAAGGCCAAGCACCAAAGAATTGATGCTTTTGAACCATGGTGTTAGAGAAGATTCTTGAGAGTTCCTTGAACTGCAAGGAAATCAAACCAGTCAATCCTAAATGAAATTAGTCCTGAATATTCATTGCAAGGACTGATACTGAAGTTGAAGCTCCAATACTTCGACCACCTGATGCAAAGAGCCAACTCATTAGAAAACACCCTAATGGAGGGAAAGATCGAAGGCAGGAAGAGAAGGGGATGACAGAGGATGAAATGGTTGGATGGCATCACTGACTCAATGGAGATGAGTTTGCACAAACTCTTCCCTGTTTGGACAGGGAAGCCTGGAGTGCTGTAGTCCATGGGGTTGCAAAGAGTCGGACACAACTGAGTGACTGAACAACAATAACAACAAAAGTACTCCATATATAGGCTTCCCTGATAAAGCTAGTAAAGAATCCGTCTGCAATGCAGAAGATTCCGGTTCGATTCTGGGGTTGGGAATATCCCTTGGAGAAGGGATGCTGCCCACTCCACTTTTCATGGGCTTCCCTGGTGGCTCAGATGGTAAAGAATCCACCTGCAATATGGGAGACCTAAGTTCAATCCCTGGGTTAGGAAGATCCCCTGGAGGAGGACATGGCAACCCACTCCAGTATTCTTGCCTGGAGAATCCCCATGGACAGAGGAGCCTGGCGGGGTACAATCCATGGGATCACAAAGAGTCAGACCCGACTGAGGGACTAAACACACACATACTTCATACAAAGTTATTATAAAATATTAACTATATTCCCTGTGATGTACATCATATCCTTCTAAATTTTATTTTATATGAGAACAATAGTGACCAAAACAAAGTCTGGTCCTTGAACCAGAAGAAGAAAGCCCAAAACCAGATTCCATATTCTCCTAATTCAAAGAGATTCTTATAAGACTGTTTTTAATAACACCTATGGTTTTTAGTTCATAACTTCAACAAAAGATTATTAAACAGTTATGCCCACTGGAAGAAATGGGACAAAATTTTGTTGGAAATGCAAATAAATCTTTACTGAGCCTGTCTCTGCGGAGAAGGCACTGGCGACCCATTCCAGTACTCTTGCCTGGAAAATCCCATGGATGGAGGAGCCTGGTAGGCTGCAGTCCGCGGGGTCGCTAAGAGTCCGAAACGACTGAGCGACTTCACTTTCACTTTTCACTTTTCACTTTCATGCCTTGGAGAAGGAAATGGCAACCCACTCCAGTGTTCCTGCCTGGAGAATCCCAGGGACGGGGAAGCCTGGTGGGCTGCCGTCTATGGGGTCGCACAGAGTCGGACACGACTGACGCGACTTAGCAGCAGCAGCAGCAGCAGAGCCTGTCTCTGACACCATGGAATCATAGTTTTGTTCATTTCTTCTGTTAGCTTACTGCTTATTTCTCCTGAGTTTCTTGTCAAATAGCTGTGATTTCTTTTTGGTGAAAACAAAAAAAAATCAATGAACAATTTTATCCCTTAAAAATAAATAAAAAGAGCCCTCAAAGAGCTAAAAGTAAAAGCAAAAGAGATAACGATGCTTGTAGGTTCCATTATTGAGAATGTCCTCATCTGTCTCTGATGCGTGGGAAACAAGTGCTGGTCTTTAGGCTAACATCTTCAGTTTCTGAACTATATAGATGCACTTAAAAGAGGAGGTGGGAGTGTGCAGGACAGGGAGACAGGGAGGAAAAGAGAACAGGCTCTCATTTCCAGGGGATGGAAGGAGAGGATAGGTGGCAAAATGTGTTTCATTCATTTTCCATCCTTCATTAGGGACCTAAACTGTCAGTCTCAGAAAGTCATTGCATAGTGATCCTTTAAAAATAATTCTTGCATTTTTTACAATATTATTTCCTTTTATCAGCCAGTCTAAACAAGGAGTATGAATGTGTGTATACATACATGTGCATGTGTGCATATATGTATACATACATGTAGATATTAATAGTTTATCAGTGCCTACATGTAGATGTATCTACATTTAAGTTTTTATGCACACACAGATATATATGCATATTTTAAACATACTCATCTTGAGTACCATTCTGATTCAAACATGTGTGAAATTACAAAATAGTAAATACACAGTCCCTGCATTTATAAAATTTATAGTCTGGTGAAAGGCAATAAAGAAATACTAAAATTTTATTAATGCATCAAAAAGAAGAAATACAAAGATGGTTCAATTCTACTTAGTATCCAGTTAATATACCACATAAATATGATGAAATATGTAGAAATCTATTGATTCTTTACTAATAATGTTTAAGCTATTGATTTGTTACTAAAATAATTCAGGTTTTTCATGGCACCCAGAATTAAGTGAAACATTAATTTAAATATCAAAGACAAATTAATAGCTAAACTAAAAGAAGCATGGACATTAATGAAATATGGGTGGCAGTGGTATCTGCAATCTTATAAAGAGTTTAAAATATCAGAAAGAAATGTCAATGTATGCGGCTGCATGAAATGTTTACAGATCAAAAAAGAAAAGTAAAAAACTAAGAAAGGTATTTATAGTCATATGATAGGCCAAATATGCATGTTTTAATATACACAGAGCTCAGGCAAGTAAATTAGAAACCCCAAGTATTTGAAATGTCTAACTGACAGAGAAATAAAAGGGAAAATTTTTTCTAAAAGTAAAAAACAATGAATACATATCAAACAGATTCAAACTCACTAATACTCTAAAGTGTATTTTAAAATGTAATATTATATTTTACATAGCTATAAATTATTTAACATGTATAAATAATAGCTGATAATATTTAATAATAGGTGACAATGTTATGAGATAATGTTAATGTTTTTATATGGTCAGCAAATACTAATAAAGACTGTATTCATTGGATAAAGGTATCCATGTTAATTCACAAATAAATAAGGAAAATTAGGAATGTCGGTTTATTAGTGAATCATGTAACAAGTCTAAAAAATAGAACAATGGACTTCAGGGAGTAATCCAGTATTGGCAGAAGGATGAATTAGATAATTTAATATGTATTTTCCACGTCTGATTCACATGGTTATGTAAGCAATAAACTTATTTCTTCTATGGTTAGGCCAAGAACATGCCAGATAAAAATATGGTTCTTCGAAATACTGGGAGAATTTAATTTGAGAAAAAATTATATAAGACACATTGTAATCCGTATTGCAGAATGAATAAAACTGCTTTTTGAAAATTTTTCCAAGTCTACTATTAGCAGAAGTTAGATTTACGAAACAAAGGTATCTAATGACTAGTAGTGGTTGAAGGACTGAGTAAAACGATAAAAGTGGAATTCACAACTGGCTCTAAAAGGTAATCCCCTCAGTTTCTGGGGTCCTCTTATCAGAGTCAACTGACTGCAAGAAACTGAAGTGTCTCTCTAAATCTGAAAAAAAAAAAAGAAAAGAAAAGTAAAAAAAAAAAAAAAAAAAACCACCGGGCACTAAGAAGAGGCATGAAACCTCGGTAAACATTGCTCACAAACTGAAAGGTGATTTGGAGTGGACGCTTGTTGTCAGGATAATAGTGAGTCTTTTTTTTTTTTTTCCCATGATTATCTTCCTCTTAATTTTGGATGTAGGGAAGAATTTAACATGGGAAACTTCATAACTTTCCACTACAGAGAAAGGAGGGAGAGAGCGGAGGGGTAGTGAGAACAGTAGAAACATACTAGAGGCAACATTTTTTTCTTGTTCATCTCTCTGGAGGAAAATGTTTCTAAAAGTGAGACCTTAGGAAAATCGTTCTTAAAATGTTATCTACGGGGGAGGTGGAGTGACGGCGCGGCGTGGGCAGGGGGCGAGGTGGAGGGCGGCTGCTAAAGAGAAGTGTGAAGTCTGTACAACCGTATTTCATCTGCTCCCTTAGGCCCTAGCCCCGCTCAAAATGTTAATTTGAGTAATATCTCCCATCCCTTTGTTCCGCTCTCTTTACAAACACACTTCCTCTGCTAGAACCCACCGCATGCAATCCTCAGCAAGACTGGCAAATTGTCTTCTGAAAGGACTGGTGGTCCTGCCGGCAGACACCGGCCCTCGGCTGTGCTCCAGCCCCCCTGGAGGAGTTGGGGCGATTCTGTAGCTTGGGGATTTCATGAGGCAACTGTTCAAGGAAGGAACGACTAACAAGGCTATTGAGTCTTTTTTTTTTTTTTTTAAATTTTGGTGAAAGGGAAAGGTTCACATCTGGCCAAAAAGTAATTCAAAACATGAAACTCTTAATATTTGTCTTATTCTGTCTTCTATAGTGCCTGCTGCATGGTGACCTCAGATGAAAAAGGCAAAGGCTGATTCCAACTCTGAGATTTTTGCCTCGTAAATATGTGTTTGAGCATCAAAGAAATGTTGAACAACATATATTATTAAGATTTAATGCATAAAAGAATTTTAATTTTCTTTTCTAACCTGTATCTGCTTTTGCTCACCATCCCACTTCAGGGAACTTGGAGGGGTTTTTTTGGAGACTCTATTGTAACTCGACTTTTTACTTTTTTTTTTTTTTTTTTGACTTTTTGCTTTTGAACTGTGGTGTTGCAAAAGACTCTTGAGAGTCCCTTGGATGGCAAGGAGATTCAACCAGTCTATTCTAAAGGAAATCAGTCCTGAATATTCATTGGAAGGACTGATGTTGAAGCTGAAACTCCAGTGCTTTGGCCACCTGATGCAGAGAGCTGACATTTGAAAAGACCCTGATGCTGGGAAAGATTGAAGGTGGGAGTGGATGGGGACGACAGAGGATGAGATGGTTGGATGGCATCACCAACTCAATGGACATGAGTTTGAGTAAACTCTGGGAGTTGGTGATGGACAGGGAGGCCTGGCATGCTGCAGTTCATGGGGTCACAAAGAGTCAGACACGACTGAACGACTGAACTGACTGACTGATGGACTTTAACACATTCCAGTTTTATTTTGTATAATTGTGGGATAAACTTGCCTTTAATAGTTTCAAAAATTAATGTGCCATATGTAATCTTACAGAGAAGGCAATGGCACCCCACTCTAGTACTCTTGCCTGGAAAATCTCATGGACAGAGGAGCCTGGTAGGCTGCAGTCCATGGGGTCTCTAAGAGTCGGACATGACTGAGCGACTTCACTTTCACTTTTCACTTGCATGCTTTGGAGAAGGAAATGGCAACCCACTCCAGAGTTCTTGCCTGGAGAATCCCAGGGACGGCAGAGCCTGGTGGGCTGCCATCTATGGGGTGGCACAGAGTCGGACATGACTGAAGTGACTTAGCAGCAGCAGCAGCATGTAGTCTTAACACTGGGAAAAGCCTTTTCCTTCAGAAAGGGAGAGTCAGAGAACCCTTCCTCATGAGCCTCTGTTCTTGGTAAAGACACAAAGAAGAATCTGAAGTCTTAGCCTTGACTAAAGCCAGTTTATTGAAGAAAGAACAGAAAGAACACCTCAAGGGAGAGGGGAGCCAGGCCAAGAAAGCTGCTGGCAAGAGAATGATGAGGTAGGGGGTCTTCAAGACAAGGCTTTTAGACATTCATTCAAGGTGGGTGTGGGATTGACAGTTCTGATTGACAGTTGCAAGTTACATAACAACAGACTTTATTGCCCATGTCTTTCCCATAATTCAGTCTATTATAATCAAATGTATGTATAGAATATTTATGAACCCTTAATGGGCTCCTGGCTGCCTAAGGTCACTTGAGGACACATCTGTGCATCAGACAGCGCTGCATCAGGCTGCATGTGCTGGAGTTGGAAAAGTCTCTACAGTTATTTTGTAGCATATCTGTGAGCTCTCCTGGACCACACTGGGGCCTGTATTGGGTCAGGTTTAGAGATCAGCTTGAATCTTTTTCAGCTAGGCCACCTCTTCTTGCTCATGTGCAACTTCCTATCTAACATTTCTAATCTGAAAGAAAAATCTGCAAAAAGCATGATTGACTAGGTTACATTTTGACCAAAAATTTATAAAAGTAGAAGTTAAAAATTACCCTGGAAGAGTTATCTGCATATACATGATAAACAAAGTTAATCTAAATAAAGAAAATTGGTTTTTTTTTTAATAAATAAGAAAAAGGCCAATATACCAAGGGAAGAATGACAAAGATCAGAAATTACAATTAAATAAAATTCAATCTCATTGTCAAAGATGGAAACAATTCAACATATAATAAAATATTCTTTTTCATCTATCAGGAAATCAAATATATAAAACAATGAGTGATTAGCATTGCCAAGGAGGCAGAAATATTGACACATTATAAACACATGCAGGCATACTTAGCAATACTATAATGATTTCTAGAAAACCCATTCAGAAATGTACACTTTGAACCCATTACTCTGTTTGCCTTTAAGAGGTGAAGCTTGAGATAGAAAAGTTAATTAAAGCAAACTTTAGACTTGAATACAAGGTGTTAATTTTGTTCTTACTTTTTGCTTTGTTCAATGTTGAGAAAATATTCTCTCATTGTGCTCATGTGATTAAAACTGACACAATAAAGCTATGCAAAATTTTTCATTCATTTTGATGGTGTGCAGCTCAGAACTTGGTAATAAAATGTATGTGTTAGTCACAGCAACCTATAACATAGAAAGACCCATTCGCCAGGAGTAGGAATGGTTGGCAAACCTTTGGGAGCTAGCCAGGTAACTGAACAGTGTCCAAAGATGTCCCAGCTTCAGCTTCATTTTGGATTTACTCAGTTCTTGGCTGAGATGGCAGAAAGTCAAGAGGAATTAAAGAGCCTCTTGAAGGTGAAAGATGAGAGTGAAAAAGCTGGCTTAAAACTCAACATTCAAAAAACTAAGATCATGGCATCCAGTCTCATCACTTCATGGCAAATGGATGAGGAAACAATGGAAACAGTGACAGACTTCATTTTCTTGGGCTCCAAAATCACTGTGGATGGTGACTGCAGCCATGAAATTAAAAGACACTTGCTTCTTGGAAGAAAAGCAATGACAAATCTAGAGAGTGTATTAAAAAGTAGAGACATGAATTTGCCTTCAATGATCTGTATAGTCAAAGCTCTGGTTTTCCCAATAGTCAAGTATGGATGTGAGAGCTGGACAATAAAAATGACTGAATGCTAAACAACCGATTCCTTCAAACTGTGATGGTGGAGAAGACTCTTGAGAGCCCCTTGAACAACAAGGAGATCAAAGGGATCATTCCTAAAGGAAATCAACCCTGAATTTTCACTGGAAGGACTGATGCTAAAGCTGAAGCTCCAACATTTTGGCCACCTGATGCAAAGAGCCAACTCACTGGAAAAGACTCTGATGCTGGGAAAGATTGAAGGCAGGAAGAGAAGGGGATGACAGAGAATGAGATGGTTGGATGGCATCACCAACTCAACAGACATGAGTTTGAGCAAACTCCAGGAGATTGTGAAGGACAGGGTGGCTTGGGAGGGTACAGTCCATGGGGTCGCAAATAGTCAGAGACTACTGAGAGGCTGAACAAGGTTGAGATGGCATTCATTCAGGTGAAGTGTACAATGGTGGGAGTCCAAGTGTCAATCAAAACTTCAGGGTTAGTCAGGAAGGCTACCATCTCTTCATAGCCATTGCATGCTAAGTCACTTCAGTTGTGTCCAACTCTTTGTGACTCCATGGATTGTAGCCCATCAGGCTCCTCTGTTCATAGGATTCTCCAGGAAAAAATACTGGAGTGGGCTGCCATGCTTTCCTCCAGGGGATCCTCCCAACCCAGTGATTGAACCCACATCGCTGGCATCTACTGCATTGGCAGGTGAAGTTCTTTACCTCTAGCACCACCTGGGAAGCCCATTGCAGAGACCCAAGTCAGGGAGGAAGAGAAGCCATGTCAATGCAAAGATGCAAAGATTCTGAAAATAATGGCCGGGTAACCCTGTATGAAGTATGGGCTAGTAGGCTAAACTAGAGTTGAAGACTGAAGCTAAGTTCCAAAATCTAGGACCCAGGCATTCAGAGAAATGAAAAGTTGAGATCCATAGACCTCTTGGGCAGCTTAGAATTTTCCCCAGGTGATTTGAATACCAGTGTCATCAGAACAAGATGATCTGAGAAGCAATTTCAACAGTGTGGCTTTAGCACTGGGCCAGAGCATCACATATCTAAGTGTGTCATTTATTTTTGCCTCTAGTAAGACAGTGGTCAGGACTTGAGTGTACAGATCGAGAATCCCATAGACAAATCCAAGAGGGACTGGAGAAGTAAACAGAGACCAGAGAATCATATCTGGTCATGTCTGTATTCTTTTTAATTAAGGGAACAGTACATGTATACCACTTTAGAAAAGAAAAAATAAAAAACAGATTTTCATCCTTCTGCTGCCCTGTCCTACTTCTGATGGGTGGTAACCTCTTTCATTCATTTTTGGATTTAAATCATGCTATGGGCTTCCCAGGTGGCACAGTGGTAAGGAATCTGCCTGCCAATGCAGGAGGAACAAGAGATGTGGTTTGATCCCTGGGTTGGGAAGATCCCCTTGAGGAGGGAATGGCAAACCACTCCAGTATTCTTGCCTGGAAAATTCCATGGACAGAAGAGCCTGACCAGCTAACATCTATGGGGTTGCAAAGAGTTGGACATGACTGAGCACACACACTTCAGTGAACTTCAGTGTTACTGTACCTAATTCTAAACCATTCAGTTTTGTCTTGATTTGTTGGTGTATAAATCCTGGGGCACGTAAATATCTTTTTGCTAAGAAAAATGAGAAATTTAAGTTATGATAATCCTATTTGACTGTATGAACTCTGTTATTTTTAAATTCTTCTCCTGGTTACTTTTTATAAATATATTTAATAATATTGAATTACTCCCTCTCTTTAAAAAAAATCAATTTTGAGCATATGTAATGAGGTGGCACTAGTGGTAAAGAGCCTGCCTGTCCATGCAGGAGACCTAAGAGACTTGAGTTCAACCCCTGAGTTGGGAAGATACCCTGGAAGAGGTCACAGTAGCCCACTTCTGTATTCTTGCCTAGAGCATCCCAAGGACAAAAGAGCCTGGCTGGTTATAGTCCATAGGGCGCAAAGAATCAGACATGACTGAAGCAGCTTACCACAATGAGTCTCTATAATTTAACATGTATTAAACAGTATTAGTAACTACATAACAAACAAACCTCAATTCAAAAAGTTTAACTTCTCACCCACATCACAGCTTCTTGTACATTTTCTTATTGAAAGTTCCAGGCTGATGGAGTAGTTGGCACTTGCTAGTTGACCTGACAGAAGAAAGGGAGTTTGGGGAGAGTTTCCAACCAGTAATTAAAAGCTCTAACCCAGATCATTCTTGTCACTTTTGCTCAAGACTCACAGTGCCCAAATTATTAAAAGTTAGAATTCATCTTTTTAACTTCTTTGGAGAGCTCATAAATACACACACTTACATTTGTTGGGGATTTTCATTTGAATTTTACAACAGCAACAAAATGAGATCAAGATGAGAGGATAAAGAGAGAAAGCACTGAAGTAAGAGCCAGCAGACTTGATGTCAAGATGTTTCCTGTGTCTACCATGATGTAGCTATTTAGAAAGCCTTTTGACTTCTTTGAGCTGTATTTCCTACAATTATCTGATCACAAAGATCCCTTTTTAAGGCCATTGTAAGAAATATTATTACACTTTCTAGACCCTAAATAAACTCATGGCATCTGTCTTATATAGGTGATGGCACCACGTTCCCTACCTCAGTTTTGCAATACACTCTCTTCTTTGCTTTAAGACCTCTCTCTCAGGTCTCACAAACTCTGGCTCAAGGCACTCTACTTGGCAAAATGTAGTGAAAAGGGATTATAAGACTGCACCCAAACTAATGATCACTTTAGCTTGATCACTGAAAGCTAAAGGACTCTAAACTAAACAACTACCTTCTTTGACTAGAGAATGAGATACCTTCTTGGGTGGTGAAATTGCCTTAGAACAGTACTTGGCACATGGTAAGTACTAGTCAAATATTAGTTTCCTTATTTCTGGGCCATATGTGTCCTTGGCTGGAGCCTAATTATATGCCTGCTGTTAGCCAGGGTGAAACAGAGGCACCCAAAGTTTCAAACTGAAATTAACTTAAGCTCAAGGCAAGAACAGAGAAGTTCCCTGGCTCTGATCCTGATCCTATGACTCTGTTTTTCACTAAGAGGTAAGTAGGGCTTGGTTTGACATGGACAGGGGAACATGCGGGTGCCTTTCTCTCCTCTAGTTACAGTTTCCTAAACAGAAAAAATAAACTGTTCCCTTTAAGCCTCAGCATCAGCTCTATTTCACAACCACTTTTGTTTCCAGTGTGGAAGCTTAATTTGGCTGCTATTGACAAGAATATAATCGCTGTGTAAAGGGGGGAAATGTATAAATTTTGAACAATGTACCAATGACCAATGCACACACACACACACACACATTTTCAGTGTCTTTCTCTGCTCTGCCTGCCCCTCCTCTCCCAATTTGGTTTTTTTTAATCAAAAAGAAAAGGTCAACATTATAAGAAAAGTACAACACCCTAAATGACCTTTTAGATATATTTACACTATTGATGGCTCAGATTGTATGGTAAAGAATTTGCCTCAATGCAATAGGCCTGGGTTCGATCCCTGGGTTGGGAAGATCCCTCGGAAGGAGGGCCTGACGACTCACTCCAGTATTCTTGCCTGGAGAATTTCCATGGGCAGAGGAGCCTGGCTGACTACAGTCCATGGGGTCGCAGAGTCAGGCATGAGTCAGTAACTAAGCACCCACACACATAGTTCAGTTCAGTTCAGTCACTCAATCGTGTCCAACTCTTTGCGACCCCATGAATTGCAGGATGCCAGGCTTCCCTGTCCATCACCAACTCCCGGAGTTTACTCAAACTCATGCCCATTGAGTCGGTGATGCCATCCAGCCATCTTATCCTCTGTGGTCCCCTCCTCCTCCTGCCCCTAATCCCTCCCAGCATCAGGGTCTTCTCCAATGAGTCAACTCTTCACATGAGGTGGCCAAAGTACTGGAGTTTCAGCTTCAGCATCAGTCCTTCCAATGAATATCCAGGACTGATCTCCTTTAGGATGGACTGGTTGGATCTTCTCGCAGTCCAAGGGACTCTCAAGAGTCTCCTCCAACACCACAGTTCAAAAGCATCAATTTTTCAGTGCTCAGCTTTCTTCACAGTCCAACTCTCACATCCATACATGACCACTGGAAAAACCATAGCCTTGACTAGACGGACCTTTGTTGGCAAAGTAATGTCTCTGCTTTTTAATATGCTATCTACGTTGGTCATAACTTTCCTTCCAAGGAGTAAGCGTCTTTTAATTTCATGGCTGCAGTCACCATCTGCAGTATTGATACTATATAAAATACATAGCTAATGAGAACCTACTGTATAGCACAGGGAACTCTACTCAGTGCTCTGTGGTGACATAAATAAGAAGAAAATCCCCCAAGGAGGGGACATGTGTACATGCATAGCTAATTCACTTAGCTGTACAATAGAAATCAACACAACACTGTAAAGCAACCACAAATAAGAATTAAAAAATAAAGTCTCTAGAAGTGATTACAACAAACAAACAAACCAGGTGCCAGAAAGGAAAGTCAAGTAAAAGCTGATCAGGGGTGGAATGAATTCAGTCCGCTGTAGCTCACTGACATAGAATAAAGTGATTTGCAATGCAAAATGGTCTGTACTTGTCTACATGATGAAAGAAGGGCTCTGTGATGTCCTAAGGATCGTGTTAATGCTTAATTGCTTAACAGAGTTATTCCACATAAAACAGGGCTATCTTGTGTCCATGAAAACTTTAATAGACAATGAAATAGTACTTAACTCTAAAATTACTAAAGTACTGGAATGTAATTGAGATTTTAATATATAGATTTTCCCACAATAACTTTATTTGCATGAAAAAATACAATACAGACTCTCAGAAGAAGAAAAAAGATGTGACAAAAATATAGAGTGGACTCTGTGTATGTGTGCATGTGTGTATCATTATTTTACATTTGCACCCAATGAAATAAGTAAAGGTTAAAATAAGTTTACAACAGCTAGGACATGGAAGCAGCCTAGATGTCCATCGGCAAAAGAATGGATCAGAAAGCTGTGGTACATATACACAATGGAATATACTTAGCTATTAAAAACAATGCATTTGAATCAGTTCTAATGAGGAGGATGAAACTGGAGCCTATTATACAGAGTGAAGTAAGCCAGAAAGAAAAACACCAATACAGTATGTTAACACATATATATGAAATTTAAAAAGATGGTAATGATGACGCTGTATGTGAGACAGCATAAGCAACACAGATGTACAGAACAGACTTTTGGACTCTGTGGGAGAAGGCGAGGATGGGATGATGTGAGAGAATAGCATTGAAACATACATATTACCATATGTGAAACAGATCGCCAGTCCAGGTTGGTTGCATGAGACAGGGCACTCAGGGCCAGTGCACTGGGATGACCCTGAGGGATGGGATGGGGAGGGAGTGGGGAGGGGGGTTCAGGATGGGGACACATGCACACCCATGGCTGATTCATGTCAATGTATGGCAAAAACCACCACAATATCGTAAAGTAATTAGCCTCCAATTAAAATAAATAAATTTACCAAAAAAAGATAAGCTTTACTTTTGGGAGGTATTGGAAAATACATAAGGGCAAGGGGAAGCAGAGAGAGAAATACTTTTTGAATGACAGTCATAGAAACATCACATTAATCAGAATAAAAGATGTTTTCCTGAAAAGTTTGTCTGAAAGTTGCCCTGCACCAACTGTCCTCTTGCTATGCTCCTGCATGCTCAGTTGCATCCAACTCTTTGCAACCCCATGGACTGTAGCCCACCAGGCTCCTCTGTCCATGGAATTTTCCAGGCAAGAATACTGGAGTGGGTTGCCATTTCTTCCTCCAGGAGATCTTCCCAACCCAAGGATTGAACCCACATCTCCTATATTGGCAGGTGGCCTCTGCATTGCAGGTGAATTATTGACCTGCTCAGCCACTTGGGAAGGCTACCTTCTTGCTATAGATGGACACTAGCACATGCACAAAAACAACAAACAGTGGATTGATTTAATTTCAAAGGGAAATTCACATCCTTTCACTGTATCTTCTTCCTAATATGTAGACTACACAAGAGAAATATTTTATTACTCATTTAACTATGGCGCTAACCTTTTAAAAATATGAACATGTTATCTTTTCCCTATGACCTATAATTTTATCTTTATAGTTGCCAAAATAACAGTGAATATCCCTGATAAATATCCATACTCAATTCTCCTATATTGTACATTTTGTTTACACAAATGCACAAAATCATTTTCTCCCAAAAACTACTTTAAAATCCCTTCACATAATTATAAAAGTATTTAGTTCCTTTTTAAAAATATATTTGCATTTTTAAATTAGAATTTGTATATCTCTGTGCCATATAAAAAGATGTGGGAAATTTCTGACGATTCAATCCCATCATAAGCACAATCCTGCAACTCTAGAGGCTCTTCATAAGTATAGATAAATACTAGTCTCATTCAGAAGCAATATTACTGGAATTGTGAAATATAACATGGTCTTTGGGGCATTTTCTGTTTGATACAAGCTAAAAGTGAGATAAAATGTCACACTGTTAACACTGACCATGGTTCTATATAAAACACGATGCTTCCTTCTCTTTGATCAAATGGAATACATTAAGGGAACAGAGCTGAATTATTTTCCATTTGAAAGTATTAAGTGCATGGAAAAATCCATTCAATGAAAGGAGGTATTAAACACTGGCCTTCCTTGATGGCTCAGTAGGTAAAAAATTCACCTGCAGTGCAGGAGGCTGCCTGCCAATGCAGGAGACATAGGTTCGATCCACAGGTTAGGAAGATCCCCAGGTTAGGAAGATCGCTTGGAGGAGGAAATGGCAACCCTCTCCTGTATTCTTGCCTGGGGTATCTCACTGACAGAAGAGCCTGGCAGGCTACCATGGGGTCACAATGAGTTGGATGAGACTAAATAACTAAATACACACACACCTAAATACACACACTTTAGGCCTAATGGCTATAAATATAACTCAATGCCTACCAAAAATGAAATAAATGTTGTCTCTGGCAAAGGTCCCATTTCCCATATAATAGCAGCTCTCCTGTAGCACAAACAAGATGGAACTAGCCTGGGCCCAACCTGGCTCAACCCTATAGGTGCCAGTCACGTAAGAAAGGTAACACTCAGGTGGCACAAGACTAGCTATAGAATCTGACTTCTGCAGCTTCTTCTTTTTGTACTGTATTCTAATGTCTGGAATTCTTTTTGGATGAACTATACTTGTTCCTATTTTGAAACATTCTTAGATTTTTTTTTCCTCAAGAATGTCATCTAGCTTGGTTCCTGCTGCTGTGTGCTGTGTTTAGTCACTCAGGTGTGTGCAACTCTTTGCGACCCCCATGGGCTGTAGCCCGCCAGACTGCTCTGTCCATGGGGATTCACCAGACAAGAATACTGGAGTGGGTTGTTATGCCCTCCTCCAGGGGACCTTCCCAACCCAGGGATTGAACCCAGGTCTCCCTTATTGCAGGTGGGTGCTTTACCATCTGAGCTACCAGGGAAGCCCAAAAATACTGCAGTGGGTAGCCTATCACTTCTCTGGGGAATCTTCTCAACCCAGAAATCAAACCAGGGTCTCTTGCATTGCAGGCAGATTCTTTATCAGCTGAGCTACCAGGGAAGCCTACCTCTGTGATATAGTAAATCTCTCATATTAACCCTATGTGCACAGACTTTACACCGAGGCAGTGCTAACTAGTGCTTAGAAGACACGCTCTAGAGTCTGGCTGCATGTTCAAATCCTGCCTTTAACACCTACTGGCCAGCTCATCATAAACAAGTTAATTAACTCATCTGTGTCTTCGTTTCCTTATTTGTGAAACAAGAAGAGTATACTGTCTCAAAAATTTGTAGTAGATAACATTTGTAAAGTGTTTGAAGATTGTCTGGCATATAGTAAACACTTAATACATATTAACTATTTTTAACTTGCAGGTATGGGAGTGTGGCAGAAAGAAAAGGTGGGGGGAATTGATTTTTCCCTCTCTGGTTTCTGCTTTGTTTTCCAAGTATCCTCTACTCCCTGTGCACAGACGGTGCCTTTAGAAAACAATCCAGTGCAGAGGACTTACAGATTCTTAGATTATTATGTTCTGAATAAGTCAGATCTAATATACAATGATTTATTCCCAAATTCTCTGTCTTACAAATGCACTTCAGAGACCCAGCCACTCTGCACATGTTTACACAAAAGAGATGCATGTGTTTTCAAACATGAGATCTTTGCTGTCCCTGATAAGATATAAAGGGCTTAATAAATTCTTTCCATAAGGGATATTATATCATGTGGTTGGCCATTCAGAAATGTTACATTTTGCCTCTACATTTTTATCATCACTAAGATTTCCCCCAGTTCCTTGTGCATCATTTTAAATAACATTTGGCAATAAAACTTTGGCAGAGGAACTTGCTCAAATCTTTTTTTTTTTCTTTTTCCAAAACTGAAATAACATCCAGTTATTTTTCCATATGTTCACAGGCTCCAATATTTCTTATTTTTACTATAGAGAAATGGACCAAAATTATTAAGATTAAAGTGAATGAATCCAAAAAAGGAATGAAGAAGAGAAACTTAGATTTCTTGATTAAATCCCAGAAGACGCTAGAAGGTTGTAGAATTTCTCCTGAATTCTCTTGTTTTAAACTAAAACAAAGTATTCAGCAACTATAATACAATAAAAATTTTTTGAAAATTCAAAAATCCATTCATAGGATAAAAAGGAAACAAACAAACAAAAAAGGTCTGAATAATTAAATCTCCCTACAAGATGACACCACTGTTAAATGTGCATATTTTTTTTCCCCTTGAATATTTTAGCCAGACCATCTGAACAAGTTGAGATTCTCTACTTTTAGATGCATTACTAGCTAAGCTTCCTCCCCACATCTCTTGGGCATACACGTATAGGTTTCTTGGCTTACAGACTCTAACTGTTAAAAAAATTTTTTTAGTTAAAAAATAAATTGCTACTCGGAAATGAATTGTCCAAGGAGACAAATGACAAAGCAAGAGCACTAGGGAAGCCCCTTTAATGAGAAGAGATGCCCATGTGGAGAGCAGCAGGCTCAGTGAAGCTGAGAAAAAAGTGAAACCCACTTGATCTCTGGATTGGCATTAGATACAAATGGATAAATAGAAGAAGAATTCTTGGGGGAGGAGCTAAGATGGCAGAGGAATAGGACCACTTTCTCCCCCACAAATTCATTGAAAGAACATTTGAACGCTGAGCAAACTCCACAAAACAACTTCAGATCGCTAGCAGAGGACGTCAGGCACCCAGAAAAGCAGCCCATTGTCTTCTAAAGGAGGTAGGACAAAATATAAAAGATAAAAAGAGAGACAAAAGAGTTAGGGACAGAGATCCACCCTGGGAAGGGAGTCTTAATAGAGGAAGTTTCCAAACACCAGGAAACCCTCTCACTGACGGGTCTGGGGGAAGCTTTCAAGTCTCGGAGGGCAACCTAACTGGGAGGGAAAATAAAACCCACAGATTACATGCCTAGAAGCAACTCCCAGCAGTAAAGTACCCCAGATGCTCGCATCCACCACCAGCAAGTGGGGGCTGATGGAGAAGAGCGGGCAGCATTGCTTAGGGTAAGGAACGGGCCTGAATGCCCTGAGGGCAATTGGAGCGAGCTACCGTGAGATAGCAACTTAAACTGTGAGATAGCAAGAAAGTGAAAGAGAATTAACCTGCAAAAAGCCCTAACCTAAGGAACTGCCGACCAGTTCACAGAACAAAGGACTGAGCAATACCAGAGAAGAGTTAGCCGGCTGCGGACCAGCCCATCCCCCACCGGAGGCAGGAGGCAGGGGGGAGGCAGGTGCCAACCAGAGCCGGAAAGGGGCAAACTCGGCCCCAGAGACAGCATCCCCTACCAAACTGCAAACAGGCTTTCAGTCTCTAACCAAAGACTTCCTGAGATTCTGGATGGCTGACATATGCTGGGAGGGTCACAGCCAGAGATCAACTCCCCAGAAGAAACACAAGGCGCACTGGACTGGCGTGCCTGGAAACTGAGGCAGGATGGGGAGGGGAGAAGTCACACTGCACGTGAAGAGAGTGCGCTTGTCAAGCTCCTGGTTCCCTGAGCTGCTTGGACCGGGGAAGGCACAAAACGCAGGCCCAACCTAGTCTGCGCCTTTGTGGAGTATCTGAGAACCTGAACCTGAGCGGTTTAGGCCTGGGAAGTGCACGCAACTCAGGGCCCGCTCCCTGTAGAACAACCTGGAGCCTGAACAGTGTAGACGGGGAAACCACACACACGGCGAGTGAGGGCAAACCCAGTGTGGCCGGAACACTGCGAGTGCTCCCCACACACGCCAGTGAGATTTGTTTGCAGCGCCCCCTCCCTCCCCACAGCACGACTGAACAAGCAAACCTAAACAAGAGACCACCTCTGCCCACTTGTGACAGGGCAGGAATTAGACACTGTAGAGACCTGCAAACAGAAGCCAAATAAAAAGAGGGAACCACTTTAGAAGTGACAAGTACAACAGATTGAAATCCCTGTAGTTAACACCAACTACACTGGAAGGAGCCTATAGATATTGAGAAGTATAAGCTGGAACAAGGAACTATCTGAAACTGAACTGAACCCACACTGCCCGCAATAGCTCCAGAGAAATTCCTAGATATATTTTTACTATTATTATTTTTTTAATTAAAAAATTTTTTCTTTTCTTTAAAGTCCTCTATAACTCCTTAATATTCATTTTTATAACCCACTATAACCTTGCAAAAAAAAAGGACCCTATTTTTAAAGCAAACTTCATATATGTTTCTTAAATTTTTTGTTTTTGTTTTTTTTTAATATTGTATTTTTAAGATCTAACATCTACTCTAGATTTTTAATCTTTGTTTTTCAATATTTAATATCAATTTTGGACATTTAAGAATCCAAACTTCAGTACCCATTTTTACTCAGGAGTATGATTACTGTTTTGATTACTCTCTCCCCCTTTGACTCTCCTTTTTCTTCCCTAGATCACCTCAATTTCCTCCCTGCCCCCTCTCTTTTCAATCCAATTCCGTGAATCTCTGTGGGTGTTCTGGGTGTAGGGAACAGAGTACTGCCTAGATCTGTCTCTCTTCTCTTGAATCACCCTTTTTCTCCTCCTGCTAACCTCTATCTCCTTCCTCCCTCTTCTTTTCTTCATGTAACTCTGTGAACTGCTCTGGATGTCACTCACTGTGGAGAATCTTTTCACCAAAACCTAGAAGTTTTATTATCAGTGCTGTATGGATGGAGAAGTCTTGAGGCTACCGGAAGAATAAGACTGAAATCTGAAGACAGGATTTCCAAAATCTGAGAACACCAGAGAACTCCTGAATACAGGGAACATTAATTAATAAGAGATCATCCAAAAGTCTCCATACCTACACTGAAACCAACCACTACCTAAGAGCCAATAAGTTCCAGAGCAAGACATACCACACAAATTCTCCAGCAAAGCAGGAACATAGCCCTTGAGCATCAATATACAGGGTGCCCAAAGTCACACCAAACCAATAGACCCATCTCAAAACTCACTACTGGACACTCCATTGCTTCTCCAGAGAGAAGAAATCCAGCGCCACCCACCAGAACACTGATGCAAGCTTCCCTAATCAGGAAACATTGACAAGCCAATCATCCAACCTCACCCGCTAGGAGGAACCTCCACAATAAAAAGGAACCCAGACTACCAGAATACAGAAAGGCCACCACAAACACAGCAATCTAAATAAGAAGAAAAGGCAGAGAAATACCCAGCAGGTAAAGGAACATTAAAAATGCCCACCAAGCCAAACAAAAGAGGAGGGGATAGGGAATCTAACTGAAAAAGAATTTAGAATAATGATAATAAAAAGGATCCAAAATCTTGAAAACAAAATGGAGTTACAAATAAATAGCCTGGAGACAAGGATTGAGAAGATGCAAGAAATGTTTAACAAGGATCTAGAAGAAATAAAAAAGAATCAATTAAAAAGGAATAATGCAATAAATGAGATCAAAAACACTCTGGAGGGAACCAACAGTAGAATAATGGAGGCAGAAGATAGGATAAGTGAGGTAGAAGATAAAATGGTGGAAATAAATGAAGCAGAGAGGAAAAAAGAAAAAAGAATCAAAAGAAATGAGGACAACCTCAGGGACCTCTGGGACAATGTGAAATGCCCCAACATTCGAATCATAGGAGTCCCAGAAGAAGAAGACAAAAAAAAAAGACCATGAGAAAAGACTTGAGGAGATAACAGCTGAAAACTTTCCTAAAATGGGGAAAAAAATAGTCACACAGATCCAAGAAACCCAGAGAGTCCCAAACAGGATAAACACAAGGTGAAACACCCCAAGACACATATTAATCAAATTAACAAAGATCAAACACAAAGAACAAATATTAAAGGCAGCAAGGGAGAAACAACAAATAACACACAAGGGGATTCCCATAAGGATAACAGCTGACCTTTCAATACAAACTCTTCAGGCCAGAAGGGAATGGTAGGACATACTTAAAGTAATGAAAGAGAATAACCTACAACCCAGATTACTGTACCCAGCAAGGATCTCATTCAGATATGAAGGAGAATTCAAAAGCTTTACAGGCAAGCAAAAGCTGAGAAAATTTAGCACCACCAAACCAGCTCTTCAACAAATGCTAAAGGATCTCCTCTAGACAGGAAACACAGAAAGGTTGTATAAACGCAAACACAAAACAACAAAGCAAATGGCAACGGGACCATACTTATCAATAATTACCTTAAATGTAAATGGGTTGAATGCCTCAACCAAAAGACAAAGACTGGCTGAATGGATACAAAAGCAAGATCCCTATATAGGCTGTAAGAGACCCACCTCAAAACACGGGACACATACAGACTGAAAGTGAAGGGCTGGAAAAAAATATTTCATGCAAAAAGAGACAAAAAAAAAAAAAAGGAGTTGCAATTCTCATATCAGATAAAATAGACTTTAAAATAAAGGCTGTGAAAAGAGATAAAGAAGGACACTACATAATGATCAAAGGATCAATCCAAGAAGAAGATACAACAATTATAAGTATATATGCACCCAACATAAGAGCACTGCAATATGTAAGGCAAATACTAATGAGTATGAAAGAGGAAATTAACAATAACACAATAATAGTGGGAGACTTTAATACCCCACTGACACCTATGGATAGATCAACTAAACAGAAAATTAATAAGGAAACACAAACTTTAAATGACATAATGGACCAGCTAGACCTAATTGATACCTATAGGACATTTCACCACAAAACAATCAATTTCACCTTTTTCTCAAGGGCACATGGAACCTTCTCCAGTATAGGTCACATCTGGGCCATAAATCTAGCCTTGGTAAATTCAAAAAAATTGAAATCATTCCAGTCATCTTTTCTGACCACAATGCAATAAGATTAAATCTCAATTACAGAAAAAAAAAAACTAGTAAAAATTCAAACATATGGAGGCTAAATAACACGCTTCTGAATAACCAAGAAATCATAGAAGAAATAAAAAAAGAAATCAAAATATGCATAGAAATGAATGAAAATGAAAACACAACAACCCAAAACCTATGGGAGACTGTAAAAGCAGTGCTAAGGGGAAGGTTCATAGCAATACAGGCTTACCTCAAGAAACAAGAAAAAAGTCAAATAAATAACCTAACTCTACACCTAGAGCAACTAGAGAAAGAAGAAATGAAGAACCCCAGGGTTAGTAGAAGGAAAGAAATCTTAAAAATCAAGGCAGAAATAAATGCAAAACAAACTAAAGAGACCATATCAAAAATCAACAAAGCTAAAAGCTGGTTTTTTGAAAGATAAATAAAATTGACAAAACTTTAGCCAGATTCATCAAGGAGCAAAGGGAGAAGAACCGAATAGACAAATTAGAAATGAAAAAGGAGAGATCACAACAAACAACATTGAAATACAAAGGATCATAAGAGACTACTAGCAGCAGCTATATGCCAATAAAATGGACAACTTGGTGAAATGGACAAATTCTTAGAAAAGTATAACTTTCCAAAAGTGAACCAGGAAGAAATAGAAGATCTTAACAGACCCATCACAAGCACAGAAATCAAGACTGTAATCAGAAATCTCCCAGCAAACAAAAGCCCAGGACCAGATGGCTTCACAGCTGAATTCTACCAAAAATTTAGAGAAGAGCTAACATCTATCTTACTCAAACTCTTCCTGAAAATTACAGAAGGTAAACTTCCAAACTGATTCTATGAGGCCACCATCACCCTAATTCCAAAACCAGACAAAGATGTCACAGAAAAAGAAAACTACAGGACAATATCATTCATGAACATAGATGAAAAATCCTTAACAAAATTCTAACAAACAGAATCCAACAACATATTAAAAATATCATACATCATGGCCAAGTGGGCTTTATCCCAGGAATGCAAGGATTCTTTAATATCCACAAATAAATCAATGAAATACACCACATTAACAAACTGAAAGATAAAAGCCATATAATTATCTGAATAGATGCAGAAAAAGCCTTTAACAAAATTCAACACCCATTTATGATAAAAACTCTGCAGAAAGCAGGAATAGAAGGAACATACCTCAACATAATAAAAGCTATATATGACAAACACTCAGCAAACATTATCCTCAATGGTGAAAAATTGAAAGCATTTCCCCTGAAATCAGGAACAAGACAAGAGTGCCCACTCTCACCAGTACTATTCAGCATGGTTTTGGAAGTGTTGGGCAGAGCAATCAGAGGTGAAAAAGAAATAAAGGGAATCCAGATAGGAAAAGAAGAAGTAAAACTCTCACTGTTTGCAGACGACATGATCCTCTACATAGAAAACCCTAAAGACTCTACCAGAAAATTACTAGAGATAATCAATGAATATAGTAAAGTTGCAGGATATAAAATTAACACACAGAAATCCTTTACATTCCTATACACTAACAATGAAAAAACAGAAAGAGAAATTAAAGAAACAGTACTATTCACCATTGCAACAAAAAGAATAAAATACTTAGGAGTATATATACCTAAAGCAACAAAAGACCTATATATAGAAAACTATAAAACACTGATGTAAAAAATCAAAGAGGACAGAAATAGATGGAGAAATATACCGTGTTCATGGATTGGAAGAATCAATATGGTGAAAATGAGTATACTTCCCAAAGCAATCTATAGATTCAATGCAATCCCTATCAAGCTACCAACGGTATTTTTCACAGAACTAAAACAAATAATTTCACAATTTATATGGAAGTACAAAAAACCTCGAATAGACAAAGCAATCTTGAGAAAGAAGAATGGAACTGGAAGAATCAACCCGCCTGACATCAGGCTCTACTACAAAGCCACAGTCATCAAGACAGTATGGAACTGGCACAGACAGAAATATAGATCAATGGAACAAAATAGAAAGCCCAGAGATAAATCCACGTACCTATGGACACCTTATCTTCGACAAAGGAGGCAAGAACAGTGTGGCGATTTCTTAAAAAACTGTAATTAGAACTGCCATATGACCCAGCAATCCCACTTCTGGGCATACACACAGAGGAAACCAGATCTGAAAGAGACATGTGCACCCTAATGTTCATCGCAGCACTATTTATAATAGCCAGGACATGGAAGCAACCTAGATGCCCATCAGCAGATGAATGGATAAGAAAGCTATGGTACATATATACAATGGACTATTACTCAGCCATTAAAAAGAATTCATTTGAATCAGTTCTAATGAGATGGATGAAACTGGAGCCCATTATACAGAGTGAAGTAAGCCAGAAAGATAAAGACCAATACAGTATACTAACACATATATATGGAATTTAGAAAGATGGTAAAGATAACCCTATATGCAAAACAAAAAGAGACACAGATGTACAGAACAGACTTTTGGACTCTTTCAGAGAAGGCGAGGGTGGGATGTTTTGAGAGAACAGCATCGAAACATGTATATTATCTGGGGTGAAACAGATCACCAGCCCAGGCTGGATGCATGAGACAAGTACTCGGGCCTGGTGCACTGGGAAGACCCAGAAGAATCGGGTGTAGAGGGAGGTGGGAGGGGGGATCGGGATGGGGAATACATGTAAACCCATGGCTGATTCATATCAATGTATGACAAAAACCACCACAATATTGTAAAGTAATTAGCCTTCAACTAATAAAAATAAATGAAAAAAAAAAAAAAAGAATATACAATGGAAAAAAGACAACCTCTTTAACAAGTGGTGCTGGGAAACCTGTTCAACCAGTTGTAAAAAAATGAAACTAGAACACTTTCTAACACCATACACAAAAATAAACTCAAAATGGATTAAAGAGCTAAATGTAAGACCAGAAACTATAAAACTCCTAGAGGAAAACATAGGCAACACATTCTGCGACATAAATCACAGCAAGATCCTTGATGACCCACCTCCCAGAATATTGGAAATAAAAGCAAAAATAAACAAATGGGACCCAATGAAACTTAAAAGCTTTTGCACAACAAAGGAAACTATAAGCAAGGTGAAAAGACAGCCCTCAGAATGCGAGAAAATAATAGCAAATGAAGCAACTGACAAAGAATGACTCTCAAAAATATACAAGCAACTCCTACAGCTCAATTCCAGAAAAATAAATGACACAATCAAAAAATGGGCTCAAGAACTAAACAGACATTTCTCCAAAGAAGACATACAGATGGCTAACAAACACATGAAAAGATGCTCAACATCACTCATTATCAGAGAAATGCAAATCAAAACCACAATGAGGTACTATTACACGCCAGTCAGGATGGCTACTATCCAAAGTCTACAAGCAATAAATGCTGGAGAGGGTGCAGAGAAAAGGGAACCCTCTTACACTGTTGGTGGGAATGCAAACTAGTACAGCCACTATGGAGAACAGTGTGGAGATTCCTTAAAAAACTAGAATTAGAACTGCCATATGACCCAGCAGTCCTGCTGCAGGGCATACACACTGAGGAAACCAGATCTGAAAGAGAAACATGCACCCCAGTGTTCATTGCAGCACTGTTTATAATAGCCAGGACATGGAAGCAAGCTAGATGCCCATCAGCAGATGAATGGATAAGAAAGCTGTGGTACATATACACAATGGAATATTACTCAGCCATTAAAAAGAATACATTTGAATCAGTTCTAATGAGATGGATGAAACTGGAGCCCATTATACAGAGTGAAGTAAGCCAGAAAGAAAAACACTGATACAGTATACTAACACATACATATGGAATTTAGAGAGATGGTAATGATAACCCTGTATGCGAGACAGCAAAAGAGACACAGATGTATTGAACAGTCTTTTGGTCTCTGTGGGAGAGGGCGAGGGTGGGATGATATGGGAGAATGGCATTGAAACATGTAAATTATCATATGTGAAATGAATCGCCAGTCCAGGTTCGATGCATGATACAGGGTGCTCGGGGCTGGTGCACTGGGATAACCCAGAGGGATGGGATAGGGAGAGAGGGTGGAGGGGGGTTCAGGATGGGGAACACATGTAAATCCTTGGCTGATTCATGTCAACGTATGGTAAAAACCACTACAATATTGTAAAGTAATTAGCCTCCAACTAATAAAAATAAATAAATAATAAATAAATAAATTGCTCCAATCAGGCAATAAATGAAAGAAATGTGCCACTTCAAAGAAATGGAGTAGGAAAATACTAGATAGCCATATAAATCAAATAATTGCCAATAAAATCCCATTCTTAGATACTGGAGAAATCTAAATTTAGCTGATATTTATCCTTGATGATAATTTCTAATTTTTTTGGCCACATTGTGCTGCCAGGGAATCCCAGTTCCCTGACCAAGGATGGAAACCATGGCCCCTGTTATGGAACGCAGTCTCAACCAGTGGTCCATCAGGGAAGTACTTTTAATGATAATTTTTGTCATTTCAGATTAGATGATGTTAGCTTTTATATTTTTCCAAGGCATTATCAGGCTCAGACATAAACACAGGAGGGAAATTTCATTTTCAGCCAAGCTTTTCTCAGTATCTTTGAAGAACTCAACATTTTTTGTTTTCTTCCTGGAGTTTTTATTAAAAAAAAAAAAAAGTTGTGTGAAGTGTGTGTGTGCTCAGTTGTGTTCAACTCTGCCACTCCATGGACTGTAGCCCACTAGGTTCCTCTGTCCATGGGATTTTCCAGGCAAGAATACTTTAACAGCTTGCCATTTTCTACTTCAGAGGATCTTCCCAACCTAGGGATTGAACCTGTGTGTCCTATGTCTCCTGCATGGGCAAGCAGCTTCTTTTCACTGAGTCACCTGGGAAGTCACTACTACATATAAAAAAGATAACCAACAAGGACCTACTTATAGCATAGGGAACCATACTCAATATCTTGTAATAACCTATAGTGGAAATCATTTTAAAAGGGTATACATATTTATGAAAAGTGAAAGTGTTAGTCTCTCAATGGGGACCTCATGACTGTAGCCCGCCAGGCTCCTCTGTCCATGGGATTCTCCAGGCAAGAATTCTGTAATGGATAGCCATTCCCTTCTCCCAGGGATCTTCTCCATGCAGGGATCAAACCTGGCGCTCCTGCATTGCAAGCAGATTCTTTACCATCTGAGTCACCAGGGAAGCCCCATGTGTGTGTGTGTGTGTGTGTGTGTATGTATACATACATATACATATACATGTATACATATATATATATATATATATATATATATATATATATATATATATATATATGTAAAAAGACACAAATAAATCAAAAATTATTCCAAAACAAAAAGTTGTGCTATGGGTGACCTGGGTTTGTTAAACACTCTCTCCTGTAGATGAGTCCACACCTCATTCCCCAAACTCTGTCCTCTGTCACCTGCTTTGCAACTTGCTCCTTCCTGTCTGGTTCCTCCAGTCTCTTCCCACCCTTCTACCATCTAAAGCCTATTTATATTCCATGACCGCTTTAAAGCCTTCTGTTTCCATTCTAAGGGTTGCACCCTGCATTGATTACTCCCTTTCCAAACTTGCATTATCTTATATTTTATGTTTTCCCTCTACACCCATTTGTTTGATCTATGTGGACAAATTCATCTCAACAACCCAGTCGTTAATGGGTAGAGGTCAGAAAAACACTCTTTTCCTTTCTCTCTTCTTCAGAACACGGGGTGGGGAGATGGGTAGATGATTTTGTAATTAAAAACTCCCTTATCTGCTGCCAGATCATTGACTTAAAGGTTTGTTTGTTTTTTGGAAATCATACAGGAAGATGAAAAAAACCCTATCATCATAAAGTACACACTGAAGCACACAATTCCAGGTATGCAAAGAAGGATAAGGTGTTCCTTGATGACGTGAGACTTTCTCTGTTTGGATTCTTTGCTCCTGAAGAAGGAATAGCTGCTAGTGTGGTGGAGCTCTTCTTTGTGAAAGTCAAGGTGGCCACAGCTTGAACATCCTGACCGTTTTTGTGGATGGAGTGTGGATGGGGAAAGGTATATTGTCTCTCCCCCTCCTCAGGGCCTTTCTCTCCCTCTCTTCACCATTAACTACTAACAGTTTAAATATAATAATACCTACTTTATTAATTTTCATTTTCTAAGATGGTATAATTAAAAAAATAAACAAATCAACTACTTCTCAATTCAAACCAGAAACATTATACTGGGCATGTTTACATAGGATTGGAGAACTTGACTCACTGCTTCATCTAATATATTTGCTCTTGCAACTTTCATCTTACATTACTCTTTCTCTTCTGTCTCTTCGGTGTGCTTTTGTATTTCCTTTTTATCTGGATTTTAAAATTTGGGTTATGCTAATTTTGCTTTTATTTTTCTACAGAGTTTTGGAACATATATATGACCACGTTTTAGATTTAAAACTTAACAATCAGTTGAGTTTTAAAGATCATAAAGATTTTAAGATCATATCAGAGGCATGATCTGGTATTTTAGTGTCCTCTCTAAGACTAAAATTTCATCCACCTTGAAAGTGAAAGTGTTAGTCACTCAGTCATATCTGACTCTTTGCAACCCCATGGCCCGGCTTCTCGGTTCATGAAATTCTCCAGGCAAGAATACTGAAGTGGGTTGCCATGCCCTGCTCCAGGGAATCTTCTGGACCCAGTGATGAAATCTGGGTCTCCCATACTGCAGACAGATTCTTTACTGACTAGACCATCAGGAAAGCCCCTAATCCACCTTTCCTCCTCACAATTCCCCCCCCCCCCATTCACTCATCTTTTTCTTGGTCTTTTTTTAATGTATAGAGAGTGTGATTTAATCCTAGATCACTGAATTCTTGGTTTGACATAACATGCCATTGTAATTTTTGACATGTGTGCACTTTTGTAAGTGATTGGGTGTCAGTGATCAAAACTAGGTAAAGGCTACATTTCATCAGGTTGGGCTTTTTTAAGTTTTATTTTAGCTTCTCAACATCCTTGTGTAGTAGAAGAGATATTTTACAGAAAAGTAACTAACCTGTATCTAACAGATATCAAGAGGAATATATCCAGCCATAAAATATCTAAAACTAAGAATCCTAGCTCTTGACAACCTAAGATTTCTATTTTTTAAAGTGTGAGATTTCTTTTTTTATTTTTTAATTGGCATTTAATTTCTTTACAACGTTGTGTTGGTTTTTGCTGTACAACAACATGAATCAGCTATATATTTATATGAAAGTGTTAGTTGCTCGGTTGTGTCAGACTCTTTGTGATCCCCATGGACTGTAGCCTAGCAGGTTCCTCTGTCCATGGAGTTCTCCAGGCAAGAATACTGGAGTGGGTAATGATTCCTTCTCCAGGGGATCTTCCTGACCCAGGGATCAAACCCAGGTCTCCTGCATAGCAGGCAGATTCTTTACTATTTGAGCTACCAAGGAAGCTATATATATATATATATATATATATACTTACATATATTCCCTCCCTCTTAAGCCTCCTTCCCACCCCAGCCATCTTAGCCTTTTAGATCATCACAGAGCACCAAGCTGAGCTCCCTTTTCTATACAGCAGTTTCCTACTAGCTCGCTACTTTACACTCGCTAATGTATATATGGCAATGCTACTCTCTCAGTTTGTCCCACCTCTCCTTCTCCTCCTGTGTCCACAAGTCCATTCTCCACATATGTGACTCTATTGCTACCCTGCAAATAGGTTCATCAGTGCCATTTTTCTGGATTCTATATATATACGCATTAATATAGGATATTTGTTTTTCTCTTTCTGACTTACTTCACTCTATAGGATATTTGTTTTTCTCTTTCTGACTTACTTCACTCTATATTACAGACTCTAGGTTCATCCACATCACTACAAATGACCCAATTTCATTCCATTTTATGACGGAATAAAATCCCATTGTATATATGTGCCACATCCTCTTTATCCATTCATCTGTCAATGGACATTTATGTTGCCTCCTTTAGCTGGCTACTGTAAATAGTGCTGCAAAGAACACGGAAGTTCATCAGTCTTTTTGAATTAGGTTTTCTCAGGGTAGGTATATGCAGAGTTGTTGAATTGTTGGATCAAAGGATATTTTTAGTTTTAGTTTTTAAAGAAACCACCATAAAACAGTGTCAGATTTCTGATTTCTCCAATCAGAAATACCACCATCAAAATCTTTTTCTTCCTTATAATCATCACAGATGAACTTAATGACTGGATTGACTTCCATGGTGACTCAGATGGTAAATAATTTGCCTGCAATGTGAGAGACACGTCTTCGATCCCTGGGTTGGGACGATCCCCTGGAGAAGGGAATGGTTACCTACTCCAGTGGTTAGGTACAGGTTGCTAACTTCGACAGTCTCCAGTAACTTCTGGGCTTCCTCATCAAATGCCTTTGTGCACAGCTCTAGAACTCATAATTTACATTTGAAAGACATCAAGACTTCAATTTTCTTTTTCTTTTTCAGCAATAAGACATTTTCTTCAAGTAAATTTTTATTTTAGGAAAACAAAATGTGTCCTGTATTTTTGTTTAGTCCTGGCTTATTAGAGAAACTTCTTATAAAATATTTCACTTTATAAATGCACTATACCTAAATGACATTTTAAAAACATTTTCAACCTTTTTCACTGAGGTAACATTTACATAAAATAATAGCATCCATCTTAAACAGATGAGTTTTGACAAAGGTCAAAATAGTTTCACCATCACAATCAGGATATTACTCCAAAAGGTAGTCAAGTACACCCTTCCTTTGATTCCTGCTCTTCCTTCTGTGTCACTGTAGATTAGTTTTACTTGTTCTGGAATTTCACAGGAATAGAATAACATAGTAGTATGCACTCTTTAATGCCTGACATGTTTTTGAGATTCATCTGGTTCTATATACACCATAGATTTGGCTGAGTAACTTTCCCCTTTATGGACATACCACAATGTGTATAACAATTCACCTATTGATAAACACAAAGTTGTTTCCATTTAGGTGTGATAATAAAGTTATTGAACATTTACATGCAAGACTTTGTATCTATATACATTTAATTAGATTAATGTGCCTTATTGAGTTCTATGGTAACTCCATGTTTAACTTTAAAAGAAACTTGCTGAATGTATTCCAAAAGCGTCATGCCATTGTACATACCCACTGGCAATAAATATACGCAAACTTTACTTGTTCCACTTGCTCAACGAGTTACCTTGCATTTAGTGATTTTTTTTTATTATGTTAACTATTCTGGTGGGTATGTAATTGTATCTTATTATGTTTTGATTTTCATTTTCTGATGATTAATTATTTTGTGTAATTTTCATATATTTATTGGCCATTCACATATCTTCCTCTGTGAAGCATATATTCAATTTTTTGCCCATTTTTATTAGACTGGTGGAGCTGTAATTAAAGAGTTCTTTAGATAAGAGTTCTCTAGGCACAAATTCTTTGTCAAATACATGGATTGTACACATTTTTTACCATCTTTAGTTTACTTTTTTACTTTTTGAATGGAGTCATTTAAAGAGCATTAATGTTTAGTTAATCTGAGTTATCAGATTTCCTCTACAGCTAGTACTTTTTTTCATTTTAAAACATTATCTACTTCAATATTGTGAAGTTTTCTTCTACATTTTTTAATTACTTTTATCATTACATAAAATACATAATTTTCTGCCAGTGTTTCTTTTATTTTATTTTTAGATTTTTTTGCAGTTCTTTCCAATTGGTAAAGCTAGTGTACTTTTAATGTAGCAAACATTTATAAATTTCAGACTATACATTTATCATTTACATCCAATTGTCACACAAACATTTTACATGTGTTTCATGCAGTAGACTTAAAGTCAGCAGTGATACACATAATAAGTAGTTATACTCTGTGACAATTATTTGCTAGATAATTTATAACTAGAAGTATGACTGACAACAATTCTAATTAACCCATGGCTGAAGTCTCAGGCCAAGTGGGATATGTTTGTATTGCAAAGGCTAAGAGGTAACTTCAAGCTTTCTCTTAGGCAAATTTTTGTTTTCTCAGAGTCAGAATTCTGAAAACAGTATTTTATGAAGTTAACTGCATGTGCATAAAGAATCTATTCTGGAGTTCCAAAAGAGTTCCATCTCATTTTTTATGAATTCTGAAGAATATCATTGCCATATAATGTTTTTTTTTTTATCTTTCATTTTTTTTTTTTTAAGTCATAGGTTCATAGCTAAACTTTTCTAATGAACTGAACCTGAATTTCCAATTTTACAGAAGACTACAAAGATACTGGTCAAACAAATGGAACACAACGTTCACACACCAGAAGAACTGTCACAAATCCTCTGATATGTTGACTGATAGGGAGTCCCATACAAACACTTCCCCAACACAGATGGTCCTCAACAGCAGACAAACGTCATAACCAATTGGCAAAATGCCCAAATAGCACTTTGTGTTCAAAAGAGAACTTCCCCCTGGTGTACACTGGTAGGCATACTCAGTCTTGGAGTTCTTCAGCTCATCCAGATGCATGTTTCTGTTCCACCAAGAAAAAGTGTAAGTTGGCAGCGAGGGTGGAGCAGGGGAGAAACAGGGAGGATCGCTGAAACAAATAATTTTGGTAGCTGCTAGAAACATCTCCCCAAATTCCCGTCTCAGAGCCACCTAGCCAGGAGCATTGGGCTCCTTGCAACCATCTCGGCAAGTTACCATGGCTGGCTTCATTGCTCGGGAAACCCCCAGGGAGCCAGATATCATGAAGTTGCAGCAAACCCACGGTGGGAGCCAAAAAACTGTTGTTAAAAGTGAGGTCGGTTGCTTGTTGCTCAAAAGCCAAAGAAGAGGCAGAATGGGAAGAAAGGAAAGCAACCAGAGCGGGTGGGGTGGGGGGAGGGAAGGACACAGATTTCTGTCCAGAGGTCGACTCCTTCCAGGGACAGTCAGTGAGCAAAGGCTTTTATAGATGAAGAAACGGGGCTCCACGCAGGAACAGCACACTCAGCTTTGACAGTCATCTTCAAATTAGTCATGCAGTGGTCTGATCACTGTCATCTTGATTGTTTTAAGTACAGCACTAGTCTTTAGATACAAGACAGGGTCAGTTTGTTCCCATGTCTCTGAGGCCTAGTCTCAAAATTTTGGCAGCTTATGTCATGGCTACAGTCTGGTGACCATGTAGTTAACTTTTTCCACCTGATGGGGTTTCAGTATCTCCCAGACATCACACAGGATATGGCTCAGAATATTATCTATAGCCCTTGAAGAATTAAAGTTCCTCGACTTTGCTGAATGACTAAGTTACTATTATTTTGTCTTGTCTGTCTGTTTCCCTTTGCTTCTGCATTTTCTCACTTCTCTGATTAAACTAATTCTTTGACTAAAGCTTTTCTACAGACAAAAATGCAGAAAGAGGACTTGGGAGAAAAGACCATAGCGTCTGACTCTGTTTCAGTACTGGCTATGAGGTCTTATGTAGTTATGTCTGTCTTGTTCAAACACAATAAAATTGCATTCTTTTATTCTATTCAGACTTAATTGATCAATATAAAGTGTGTTCTACCCATGTGAAATTTTCACATACCTTGTAAGTATGTACATGTACGTTTTCCCCTCCCTCAATAGTTGAGAGGCAAATGGAGGTCCATAACTTTTAGTCAAATTCCCATTTTCCTTGTAGTCCTACTTTGCTGAGATAACATAATTTCTTGACCCAAGTGCCTTGTTACTGGTACTCTAAATCAATCCAGTCTGTGAAGGCTATCATTTTGATTAAACATTTCTTCAGGAATTTCTCTAGCTTTTAAGTCCCACCAACATTGTTTACTTGTTGACTTGCAAACTATGAATTTGCAGTTTCCCTCCTTCCACATGGACTTCTTAGTACCCAATTGTTTTCTGGAAATCTCTATTTGTGATGAATTGCATGAGGAAGATGATGAAATATGAGGAACCAAATTCCAAACTGGAAACAAGAAAAAAATCAAGGTAGAAGGACAGCTGCTCACATGTTAAACTTCTGAGAATAAACAATGCCTGAAAGGTATACACATTTTCCCAAAGCTTCCCAGGCATCTTATGTTGCATGAAGCAAAGCTCTAGTAAAATTTTCTCAATCCAACTCTAACTGTACAGGTGCTTGTATAGGACAGTCAACAATGCATGCTCTGGAAATGCCATTAACTACTGTTGTTTGGTGATAATATCTGTTTCATGAAGTTTGGATTCTTTGTAAGTATTTTAGTGAGGGTTTAAAAGAACCATCATTGGGGTTACTCATCACACACCATTTTAAATCAGAATTTCCTTACGCTAATTCTTCTCAGTCTTAAAACTCAAAGATTCTTTTTCTTTTCTTTTTTCTTTGTAAATTTTTATTTAAATGTATTAACATTTTTCATATTTATTTTTATCTTATATTTATCTCACATTTCTTTTTTCTTTCAGTTTGAATCCCATATCTAGTTTTCACACTTTATCTAGATAATTTTTATTTTAATTTTATCAAAGTCTCATTTTTTGGATTCTACTTCTAGCTTAGAATAATTCTTTCTCTTTTATCTACAATTAAATATCACTTTTCAAGCAAAATATCACTCTTCATTTTTGAAGGTCACGACAATTTCTCGTTTCAATTTTTTTTTTCAGTGTAAAGGGAATCCGTATTTTCTTTACTCCTTATTTTTTTTCTTCTATAGATGAGAGAAGCATCTGGAAACACAACTAAAATATGTTCAACATTATCCAAATAATTTATGTAGATACTTCAAAGATATCTAGCTTTGTTCCCCACATCTTCTTAAGTCACTAGGGGCTGCACATGGTGACTTCCTTCTACAGACTGTAGTGTGAATAGGGGAAAATAATAATTTTAAAGTAGAGAAATTTGACAAAATACCTCAGCCAAGTGATCAAGGTTAATCTCAACAGTGATAACTCATGTTGCTTTGCACACTTGATATATGATGTAAATAGCACTTACTTCTTCCTCCCAATTTTCCATACTACCAGTCTTATCATGGAAAAACATCAGACAAGTTCCATTAGAAAAACATTCTACAAAATATGTAACCAGTACTCCTCGAAATTGTCAGTATCATCAAACACGGAAACTGTGTGAAACTTTCACAGACAAGAGGTGTCTAAAGAGACATTATACTAAATGTAATGTCTCCTGGATGGGATCCTGGCACAGAAAAAGAAAATTAGGTGAAACTAGGGAAATCTAACTTTTAGTTAATAATAACATGTTGATTTTGGTTCATCAATTACAACAAATGAACAACACTAATATTAATAATAGAAGAAACTGGATGTGGAGTATATGAGAACTCTTATGTTTGCAACTTTTCTGTAAATCTAAAACAGTGCAAGGTAAAAAGCATTTAAATAAAAGTATATAATATCTATTAAGTGAATAGATAGGAGTCTCATGATATCAAAAATATATCTGTACACAAAGTAGTCTCCAAAAAAATAACTGTCAATTGTTTCAATTCAATGAAACAAATATTTAGACTGTGAAATGAAAATATCTCCTGCCATATCAATAAACAAGAAATGTCACAGCCATCAGCAATTTCTACCCTCTAAATGTAAATGAGGGCTCCCCAAACTGTGATCCAACAGATGCTGCCCACTCCCCCAAGGTGATTGCTGAGGAGCTGGGGGAATGCAAGAAGCAGACATCTGCCACTCCTTAAGGTGAACAAGGAGACAGGATTTGGCCCCAGATAGCTGAGATGCTTATGAAAGGAATGAATTCAGTGAACCCAGAGGCTTGCATCTTTCCCTACATAGATTGCTAAATTCCTTAATTTGATACCTGATCTTTCTTAGAACTAACTGATGTGTTGTCTCCTGGGCTGCTGTCCTCATTTTGCCCCCAATAAAACTTAACTCCCAACCCTCAAGTTCTGACTATGTTTTAGTTGACAACCTGTGCATCAAAAGACCTGTCTGATAATACGTGACACATATAGAATGCCGCTATCTATGGAGGTGACATAACTAATGATAAACTACAGGCTAGTTCTCTAGGCATTCTAAATTCCACCAGACAATCTGATTATATTTACACTTGTTGCAGGCACATTACTAAATTTTTCTTGGTCACAGAAGTTTCCAGAAACAAACAGAAAGCTAAACAAAAAATTTTAAAATATTTACCATATATCAAGCAGGTGATAGAGCTAATGCTATCTACCCAGTCCCAGTTAGCACCCTCATTAAAACTGTGAAGTTTGATTTCTAGTAAGGGTTACTTTCTCCTGACCTATTCATGTGTTAGTCGCCCAGTTATGTCTGATTCTTTGCAAGCCCATGGACTCTAGCCTGCCAAACTCCTCTATCTATAGACTTCTCTAGGCAAGAATACTGGAGTAGGTAGCCATTCCCTTCTCCAGGGGATCTCCCCAATCCAGGGATTGAACCTGGGTCTCCTGCATTGCAGGCAGATTCTTTACCATTTGAACCACCAGGAAAGATATAACTTATGACAATTATGCTATAAAGTTGTATACAGCATTATTCATGATGATTTCTGTAATCTACTTCTCTCAACCCTTTGCTTATATTAACCTCTCTCTACGTGTTTGTTTATATTTAACTTTATAATAAATGCTAGACATTATTCTTTATGACATTTAAAAAGTTGCAAAAGTTTTATAAATAAACTACTGTCCATTTTTTTCCACCTGAATGGTAATGACAATTACATTTTACAATTTTCAGTTTGACCATTTTCCCTAAGCATTTACTGATGGTGGTTAATAGTTGCCCAAATTAGAGACAAGAAGTTTAATCTGTTCTCTGTAGATAAAAAATTAAATGAAATTGATTTTGTGACAATTTTTAAGTTAGTATTTAATATTTGACTGATATTTAATATAGTGATATTAAATTAATGCATTCAATAATATGATATTAAATTAACACATAAAACTGGGAACCATTCTCTTAATAAATAGAATTTTTTCTATTGTTTCTCTAACCCTACATTTATTGCCAAAATTAGTTTATTGGACTTTAACTTAGAATGAAACATTAATGCATATTTAACACTTTTGCATAGTCTGTATAACTTATGATCCTTTGGAACACCTTAAAAATAGTAGCTGCAGAAACTCAGCCTGGAGGAGAAATACTAATTAGCAAAGAGCTATGAGAAAAGTACATGATAAATCAAGAAAATATTTTTGATTTCCAATGTAGATGGTTACACTTACATAAAAAAATATTTTTTCTAGCAAAGGACTGGTTTTGCATATGCCCAATTTTATTAATATGTGCTTATGTTAATTCTTATATGTAAAACCAGTCCATTGCTACAAAAAAATATTTTTTATTTAAGTGTAACCATAAAAATTGGAAATTGGGATTTCCAAAGAGTGGAAATCAAAGTATTTTCTTGGTTTATCATAAACTTTTCTCACAGTTGTTTGCAAACTAGTATTTCTCCTCTAGCATGACATGAGAAATACTTTTTCTAGCAATGGACTGCCTTTGCATATAAGAATTAACATAAGCATGTGAAAGTGTTAGTCACTCAGTCGTGTCCAGCTCTTTGTGATGCCATGGACTGCAGCCCACTTGGCCCCTCTGTTCATGGAATTCTTCAGGCAAGAATACTGGAGTGGGTAGCCATTCCCTTCTCCAGGGAGTCTTCCTCACCCAGGGATCGAACCTAGGTCTCCTCCATTGAAGACAGATTCTTTATTATTGTAACCACGCGTTCCAGGAAACAAACTCACTCAGAATGACAATGCAGATGGTGGAGTGCAGTTTATTACACTGGCGGGCCCAAGGCAGAGTCTCCTCTTAGCCAAGGACCCTGACCAGTTTCTGTGAAAACATTATACACCCTAAGTGTATGTGCCCAAATCCACCTCCCCAGATTCCCTGAAATTAGTCTGAACAAAGGAAAAGAAAGATACAATCAAGGTTAACCTGTGATTCATATGCCTTAAGCCTAGGTAGTTAACAGTGGACAATTATCAATAGGCCTGAGGTCATACCACAATGAGCATAATAGAATTTATGATTCTATTCAGTTGCACAGATAATTAGGGTATTCTTTTAGGTGACAGAGACTCTAGGTACAAGCCCGGGGGCTCTTCCATCCGGGCTTCTGGTTTTCCAGTTGGTATGTCATTTCCATAGATATTGGGCATATAGTTCAAAGTCCACAGTCCAGCCCAAGATGGAGTCCTGGTTTCAAGATGGAGCTTGTTCTGTCTGTTTCCTCCTTCACTGTCTGAGCCACCAGAGAAGCATATATCAATAAAAATGGGCAGTGCATATGATACTGAGTAAGCCTAAATTATCTATGAGACCAGTTTAATAGAAACAGGAGTTGTCATTCCTTGTTTTCCTAGTGGGAGTTGAACCTCGTGACTATCAGCAGGGTACAATTAACATCAGGATTGTAGCTACTTGGGAACATAAGAAACACTTTATATCTGAAACATTTTCTGGTGCTGAGTTCCTTCGGTTGTAAACTTCACAGGTAGCTGACTCTATAGGATGAATTAAGATGACTTGATGACCGTACATTCAAAAAACTAAAATCATGGCATCTGGTCCCACCACTTCACGGGAAATAGATGGGGAAACAGTGAAAACAGTATCAGACTTTATTTTTGTGGGCTCCAAAATCACCGCAGATGGTGCTTGCAGTCATGAAATTAAAAGATGCTTACTCCCTGGAAGGAAAGTTATAACCAACCTAGACAGCATATTAAAAAGCAGAGACATTACTTTGCCAACAAAGGTCTGCCTAGTCAAGGCTATGGTTTTTCCAGTGGTCATGTATGGATGTGAGAGTTAGACTGTGAAGAAAGCTGAGCGCCGAAGAATTGATGCTTTTGAGCTGTGGTGTTGGAGAAGACTCTTGAGAGTCTCTTGGACTTCAAGGAGATCCAACCAGTCCATCCTAAAGAAGATCAGTCTTGGATGTTCATTGGAAGGACTGATGCTGAAGCTGAAACTCCAGTACTTTGGCCACCTCATATGAAGTGTTGACTCATTGGAAAAGACCCTGATGCTGGGAGGGATTGGAGGCAGGAGGAGAAGGGAATGACAGAGGATGAGATGGCTGGATGGCATCACTGACTCGATGGACATGAGTTTGAGTAAACTCTGGGAGTTTGTTATGGACAGGGAGGCCTGGCATGCTGCGATTCATGGGGTCACAAAGAGTCAGACACGACTGAGGGACTAAACTGAACTGAACTGAACTGAATGATGACCGTCCAAGGTCACTGAAGAAGCTTAAGCTAAGACTGACAAAGTGACTACAGGTAAAACTGGAACTCAGCTTCTTTAGAAGTTCACAAACCCATATGTGTATTGAGATTTATGCAACATCTTTCAAAAATGTAATTAAGTAAAGAAATATTACATTAAAAATGGGAAAACAGGCCCATTTTTTTCCTACCCTAATCAGGTGAAGATGTTGATACTGTTATGGATATAAGTTCCTCTTGGAGATAACAGAAAGAAGTAGAGTTGTCCCATGATATCCACAAGCATTGGTTTTAGGACACGTGCTGATGCCAAAATCCTTGAATGTACAAGTCCCTTATTTAAAAAGGTGTAGGATAGTGACCCTCCATAGTGGAAGGTTCTGCATCTCTGGACTGGTTGAATTCGCCAGCCTATGAGTCCAGCCCCTGGGGGCTAACCATCTCTATGCTTCTAAGCCACATTCTTTTTACTTAATTATTTGCCTTGATTTTTGTTTTCTTCTTTTGGAAAAACACTGTACAAAAGCTGGACTTTCTGGTAGTTCAGATGGTAAAGAATCTGCCTGCAATGTGGGAGACCCAGGTTCAAACCCTGGGTCAGGAAGATCTCCTGGAGAAGGGAATGGCAACCCATTCCAGAATTCTTGCCTGGAGAATTCCATGGACAGAGGAGCCTGGTGGGCTACAGTTCACTGGGTTGTAAAGAGTCAGACAGGACTGAAGAGCTAACAGTTTGACTTTCACACAAAAGCAGGACTTCCCAGGTGGCACTAGTGGTAAAGAACCCACCTGCCAATGCAGGGGACATAAGAGACACAGGCTGGATCCCTGGGCCAAGAGGATCCCCTGGAGGAGGGCATGGCAACCTACTCCAGTATTCTTGCCTAGAGAATCCCATGGACAGAGAAGCCTGGCAGGCTACAGTCTATAGGCTCACAAAGAGTCAGACAGGACTGAAATGACTTAGCATGCACGCACATAGAAGCATTTTCCAAGAGGTCTTTGTGTGTTAAACTTCTGACCCTTTATATGATTCCAGAATGCTCTTGTCACACACTTGTGTTTAAATGTTACAGTTTTCTATTTTACTATCAAGAAAGCTGATATATATTCAATTCTTGTTCTTCTGCAAGTCATCTGCTCTTTCCCTCAAGAAGCTTTTAGGCATTTTTTTTTTCTTCATTGTACTTGAATCTCAAGATGTGTTCATTTCTCTTACCTAACTTAATTGATGTGAAATATTTTTAGTAAACATAACCTCATTAAGTTATCCCTCCAGGTTTGCAACTTTGCAGTGTGATTTTAATGCTCCTCCTTTCCAGAGGAAGAATTTATTTTTCCATCCTTAAGTCTAGACTTGATCATATGATTTATTTCATTAATATAATATTAGCAGACTTGATGCAAGCTAAGCCTAGAGCAGCACATGCACATTTGGTCTTGCCCTGTTCAGGCTGCTTTGGGAATCCAGAGACTGGAGTTTAGGATGTGAAGGAAGCTGAGAAAGCCCACTGGAAAGACCATGTGAAAGACAACCCAGGGGTCTTGGTTTACTGCCTGACATGTGCCAAAAATGTGAGTGAGGGCTTCCTGGGCTGAGTCTCAGCCAATCTGATGGTCAAGTGCAGGTCCGCCAGGGAGCACAGGAGAGTCCTGCACTAAAATCACCATGGTAAATGTCTTTGAGGGTCTTGGCTATTTCTTGCAACCATCATTCAAGTCCTGTAGGAAATGATGCATTTTTTACTTTTCCAGAAATTCCTATTAGACTCGTATATGCATATCTATGTGAACTAGTTCTTTGTAACATTTATCACTATCTATATCTTTAAAATATTTTCCTTTATTTTACTGTTAGATGCTCCTGTAGAATATAAAGTCAATTTTTCTTGCTAATGGCTACATTCTCTGAGCCAAAACAAGTCTCTGATAGAGTAGATTCTCAACAACTGTGTTGAATTAATATTAAGTTTCAATAAATATAATAAGTAAATGAGATACATCTGTATCTGGACTCTTTATTACTACTTTGAGTTGATTTTTTTATGAATCTTTTTTAAAAACAAGTCCCCGGTCAGCACTTAGTAGTATACATTGGCATTTACAACTGTTCAATTGCCTTTTTTAAAGAATTTCCATTACCATTATGTGAGATAAATATTATTTTCTCCTTTTGTAGATGAGGAAAATATAGCTCATAGTTTTAGACATGCCTAATGTCACACAATTAAAAATTCATGCAGCATTTTGATAGGAGATCTGTCTCACTCCAGAGCTTTCTCTCAACAGATCATTTTACTTTATGAAAGCTTGAATTTAATGTGTGACTACAAACTTCACTGTTTTATATCTCAATTTCCCTCTATTTCCTGGCATAGGAAAAATCAGGAAAAAGTTTTAGGAGACTACCAATTGTAAAAATAGTGAACTAAGTCAGATGGAGAAAGAACAAATAGTGTATAATATCACTTATATGTGGAATCTAAAAACTATGACAAACTGCTGAATATGACAAAAACGGAGCAGAATCACAAGCATAAAGGAGAAACTTTTGGTTACCAGTGGGGAGAGGGGAGGGAAAGGGGAAATATAGGAGTGAGGGAGCAAGAGGTGCAAACCATTGAGTGTAAGATAGGCTATAAGGATATATTGTACAATATGGGGAATATAGTTTTTGGTAATAACTGTAAATGGAAAGTAACCTTTAAAATTGCATGCATTTTTAAATGGCATTGTGAGACAAAGAAAAAAATACAGAACTATTTTCTGTCATAAAATTCAAGAAATTAAGATAACATTTGTTCAGTGTACTTAGCTATTTGCTGCTTTTTTATGTAAAATATCTATGCTTTCTATAAATGCTCATAGAATAAAAGAGTGCTTTCCCCCTGGAATAAAATAGACCATGATGTCTCTCACAGTTAATAAGGGTAGCACAATATTGAGAATTGTCTTCTGTTACTGTGTTCAATATTCACACACACACACACACAAAGCGCTAAAAACAAAATAGCATTTAACTAAAATTATGCTAATTCTTGATGCTTTTTAGCACATAAAATTCTGACATCTTATCTTTTTCTTTTTCTCTCTGAAGCCCAGATAGTCATTTACCCTCCTCACCCAGTCAATCCCACTTAATGGAAGCTATAAACACTGAAACCATGACAAAAAGAGTATCCCTTATTTTATTAGTGTGCTGTGATGTGGATTTCTGCTTTATAAATTTCCCCCCAACTTTTTTCCTTCATGATGAAATAATATTGTAATTCCAATAAAAATATATGTGTCATTATTATCACAACTCTTAGGGCTTTGCCAATGAAAAGGTAAACAGGTTCCTTCTGAACATTTTCTAAATGTGTCCAGCTGTGTTTCTCAGAATAAGACCAGACAATGGCTAGACGGATGGTCACATCAAAGTAGCATCTTATACACAAAGAAGACTCCCTCCCTCAGCAGCCCCTAACAGAGAGCCTGTGAGAATGAGATCATGCTGGCAAATCCTGTTTGCCTTCCTTTTTTCTTTGTTTTCTTAACCGGGAAAGTGTTTGTCCATGAAATGGTTTGGCAAGGTCTACTATTCCAGAGGCTTTCTTAAACTAATAGTCCCAGTTTCAAGACTTGGAAGAAAAGCAATTTTATTTAAATGTACAGTATTCTCTATTGTGAATTGTCAAATTACTTTTTTCAAGACTTCTAATGTTTTCTTTCAATCCCTGTTGCTGTTAAGGCCCAAGTATGATTCTCTCGGGCTTCTTTGGTAGTTCAGCTGGTAAAGAATCTGTCTGCAATGCAGGAGACCCCAATTTGATTCCTGGGTTGGGAGGATCCCCTGGAAAAGGGATAGGCTACCACCCTGGTATTTTTGGGCTTCCCTGGTGCTCGGATGGTAAAGAGTTCACCCGCAATGCAGGAGACCTGGGTTTGATCCCTGAGTTGGGAATTTCCCCTGGAGGAGGGCATGGCAACCTACTCCAGTATTCTTGCCTAGAGAATCCCTATGGACAGCGGGGTCTGGCAGACTACAACCCATGGGTTTGCAAAGAGTCGAACATGACTAAATGAAGTAAGCACAGCACAGCACTATCAAGGAGAAGGGAATGGCAATCCACTCCAGTATTCTTGCCTGGAGAATTCCATGACCTGAGGAGCCTGGTGGGCTGTAACCCAGGAGATCACAAAGAGTCAGACACAACTGAGAGACTAACACAACACACACACACACACACACACACACACACACTACTATCAGTGAAAAACCTATGGAGTTGGCTACTTTTGGTCAAAAATAAATGATTATTTGGGATATAATGGGTCCCTCAGTTCTCTGAAAGGCTCTTACACAGCCTGATTTCATTAGGGAACACCCTGGAAAGGAGACTCAACAGTGGTTTTGTTTTCCTAAGCACATTACCTGTTAGGATCTGTCAAACAGGCTTGTTCTCCATACAAGCCCATTTGGAATGTTCACTTCCAAAATAACTGGACTGAAATTAAGAAAAAATGTTCCCATCCCATTTCATTCTTTTTTCCTGATCCGACTCTCCCCGCAAAGTGACTAGGCTCTATGCCTACGAAAATAGTAACACACTCACAAGCTGTGAAGGGTAAAGAAAATTACTACTCAAAATGTAACTCACTTGCCAACCACAATTCACTATTTGAACAACCAGTTATTGATTCATCTAATTTTATTCTCACATTCAGAAGAACATTTTTCAAAAGTCTGAAGTTTCTTGAGTAGATTCTTCTTAAACTAGTACTTGCCATTGGCAAATGAACCACAATTGTTAGCCTACAGGACTTTGTACATATTGGTCTTTTTTTCTGAAACACTCACTTCAATTCACATGGTTGATTTCTATTGGGCCTTAAACTTTCATCTTAGGTGCCTCTTCCTCAGAAAACTTTCTCGCTAACTCTTCACTCTAGTCATTCCTGGCAGATGCCACCTAGTTGTTCTCAGATGGTTGTTATACTAATATTTAATATTGTACTTGCATTTTAGTTGTTAATTCATTAGTCTCCCATTGTGAGCTCTTTGAGGATAAATGCTGGGTTTTGCCCGTATGATCAACCCTTAATATAGTGTGTAACACATTTTAAGGTCAATACATTTTTGGTGCATGAGTAACTTAACACAAGAATTATTAACACACTAGTCAATTAAGGCATAAATGATTTATTCCAGATGACATATTCATTTTTGGCCGACTTTCCACTGTTCATTCTCAACCATCTACCTGACAGCAATTTTCCATATGGTAGCAGAGAATTAAACCCTTCTATATTTTCAGTCATCATAACCTCTTCAAGGAAAGGCTTAAAACAATGTGAACTCTACCCAGAGCCAAAGAAATTGCTTCAGGGATGTGCATGTGACCTAATCAGATCTACAGAGAGTTTGCAGCACTTTAAGAGAAGGGGCTATCTCCCCCGCTTTTTTGTAAAATAGAACTTATTGAAAGAGATTGCTATTGTTCTGATGCACGTGATCAAAGAAAAGTATATGCAATCTTGGGAGCTACTGTGGTGACCATTGTGTGATAAAAACAGGGGAACATACCCAAAAATGGAATGCAAAGGGAGGAAGTAGTCAGGAAATGGCAAGATAAACCAGGTCCTGCCCACATAACTTGAACCCTGGAGAAAGAAGTTCCTAAAGTTAGATGCCCCTGGGCGATTCAGTCAGGAAAGTTGAAACTACTTTCTAATTGTTTGAATCCTGTTCTGTTCCTGCAACCTAAATAGCTCATTTTACTTAAGTAGCTTGATTTTTTCCCATCCAAGTCTTATTTTAATTCAATCTCTCATTTGAAAAAACATCTCATCACCTGCTATGGTTCTCCCATAATAGTTTAACAGTAGCAGAGTGGAAACAATATGGGTTTTTAATTCAGATAAACAGAAATTTTGTTTAAGCTCCACCTTTTATTATCTGTGGACACTGGGCAAATCATTTTATCATTCTGGGCCCCCTTTTCCTCAACTATACCTATCTTAGGAGTTGATAGAGAATTTAATCAGATAAACAGTTAGCATAAATCAGTTAGCTAATCAGTTATCAGTTAGATAAATCAGTTAGCATTTCTAACTTCATGACTGATTTCAAAGGTCATAAAATAGTCTAAATCTTTTGTTTTTTCCCTTGTTAGTTATCCTCACTAACTTGAATGGCTTTGAGGGAACTCTGACATTCTCCTCCCATCTCAAACTTATCATCAGCACCCTCCTCATTCTACAATTACTGGTTACCAACTGGAAAACACTGAACTCATCACTCTTCAGAACGGTCCATCCTTTTCTGTCTCCTTTCCTCTTATTCCAACATCTTTGCCTCTCCTGCCACTCACATCTTCATGCCGCAATTTTGCCTTCTTTATAAATGCCAGTTCATCAACTTTCCCAAATCGGCATCCACATTTATTGTTCTTGATCACATGTCTTTCTTTAGTTCTACTTACACTTTTTGAATACCTACTATATGCCAACTTTAGGGAGATATAGCTGAGTAAGACTTGGGTTCCTGCTCTCAGGATCCTTACTTTCTAGAAATACAGATAGGTTCTAAATTAGTTACATTTAATAGACAGTCAAAAATGAAAGAGAGAGATGGAATGATATAGGTGCACCCTGAAAAAGAAACTAGTATGGAAGCAGACAATCAAAATAGGAGGCAGTTGTTTTTTTTTTTTTTTTTTTTAATTTATTTATTTATTTTTTCAGTGGGTTTTGTCATACATTGACATGAATCAGCAATAGATTTACACGTATTCCCCATCCCGATCCCCCCTCCCACCTCCCTCTCCACCCGATTCCTCTGGGTCTTCCCAGTGCACCAGCCCTGAGCACTTGTCTCATGTATCCCACCTGGGCTGGTGACCTGTTTCACCATAGATAATATACATGCTGTTCTTTCGCAACATCCCACCCTCACCTTCTCCCACAGAGTTCAAAAGTCTGTTCTGTACTTCTGTGTCTCTTTTTCTGTTTTGCATATAGGGTTGTCATTACCATCTTTCTAAATTCCATATATATGTGTTAGTATGCTGTAATGTTCTTTATCTTTCTGGCTTACTTCACTCTGTATAATGGGCTCCAGTTTCATCCATCTCATTAGAACTGGTTCAAATGAATTCTTTTTAACAGCTGAGTAATATTCCATGGTGTATATGTACCACAGCTTCCTTATCCATTCATCTGCTGATGGGCATCTAGCTTACTTCCATGTCCTGGCTATTATAAACAGTGCTGCGATGAACATTGGGGTGCACATGTCTCTTTCAGATCTGGTTTCCTCAGTGTGTATGCCCAGGAGTGATATTGCTGGGTCATATGGCAGTTCTATTTCCAGTTTCTTAAGAAATCTCCACACTGTTCTCCATAGCGGCTGTACTAGTTTGCATTCCCACCAACAGTGTAAGAGGGTTCCCTTTTCTCCACACCCTCTCCAGCATTTATTGCTTGTAGACTTTTGGATAGCAGCCATCCTGACTGGCGTGTAATGGTACCTCATTGTGGTTTTGATTTGCATTTCTCTGATAATGAGTGATGTTGAGCATCTTTTCATGTGTTTGTTAGCCATCTGTATGTCTTCTTTGGAGAAATGTCTGTTTAGTTCTTTGGCCCATTTTTTGATTGTGTCATTTATTTTTCTGGAATTGAGCTTCAGGAGTTGCTTGTATATTTTTGAGATTAATCCTTTGTCTGTTTCTTCATTTGCTATTATTTTCTCCCAATCTGAGGGCTGTCTTTTCACCCTACTTATAGTTTCCTTTGTTGTGCAAAAGCTTTTAAGTTTCATTAGGTCCCATTTGTTTAGTTTTGCTTTTATTTCCAATATTCTAGGAGGTGGGTCATAGAGGATCTTGCTGTGATTTATGTCGGAGAGTGTTTTGTCTATGTTCTCCTCTAGGAGTTTTATAGTTTCTGGTCTTACATTTAGCTCTTTAATCCATTTTGAGTTTATTTTTGTGTATGGTGTTAGAAAGTGTTCTAGTTTCATTCTTTTACAAGTGGTTGACCAGCTTTCCCAGCACCACTTGTTAAAGAGGTTGTCTTTTTTCCATTGTGTATCCTTGCCTCCTTTGTCAAAGATAAGGCGTCCATAGGTTCGTGGATTTATCTCTGGGCTTTCTATTCTGTTCCATTGATCTATATTTCTGTCTTTGTGCCAGTACCATACTGTCTTGATGACTGTGGCTTTGAAGTAGAGTCTGAAGTCAGGCAGGTTGATTCCTCCAGTTCCATTCTTCTTTCTCAAGATTACTTTGGCTATTCGAGGTTTTTTGTATTTCCATACAAATTGTGAAATTCTTTGGTCTAGTTCTGTGAAAAATACCGTTGGTAGCTTGATAGGGATTGCATTGAATCTATAGATTGCTTTGGGTAGAATAGCCATTTTGACAATATTGATTCTTCCAATCCAGGAACACGGTATGTTTCTCCATCTGTTTGTGTCCTCTTTGATTTCTTTCATCAGTGTTTTATAGTTTTCTATGTATAGGTCTTTTGTTTCTTTAGGTAGATATACTCCTAAGTATTTTATTCTTTTTGTTGCAATGGTGAATGGTATTGTTTCCTTAATTTCTCTTTCTGTTTTTTCATTGTTAGTATATAGGAATGCAAGGGATTTCTGTGTATTAATTTTATATCCTGCAACTTTACTATATTCATTGATTAGCTCTAGTAATTTTCTGGTAGAGTCTTTAGGGTTTTCTATGTAGAGGATCATGTCATCTGCAAACAGTGAGAGTTTCACTTCTTCTTTTCCTATCTGGATTCCTTTTACTTCTTTTTCTGCTCTGATTGCTGTGGCCAAAACGTCCAACACTATGTTGAATAGTAGTGGTGAGAGTGGGCACCCTTGTCTTGTTCCTGATTTCAGGGGAAATGCTTTCAATTTTTCACCATTGAGGGTGATGCTTGCTGTGGGTTTGTCATATATAGCTTTTATTATGCTGAGATATGTTCCTTCTATTCCTGCTTTCTGGAGAGTTTTAATCATGAATGGGTGTTGAATTTTGTCAAAGGCTTTCTCTGCATCTATTGAGATAATCATATGGTTTTTATCTTTCAATTTGTTAATGTGGTGTATTACATTGATTGATTTGTGGATATTAAAGAATCCTTGCATTCCTGGGATAAAGCCCACTTGGTCGTGGTGTATGATTTTTTTAATATGTTGTTGGATTCTGTTTGCTAGAATTTTGTTAAGGATTTTTGCATCTATGTTAGGAGGCAGTTTTAATGAAGGCTTCCCAGGTGGCACAGAGGTAAAGAATCCACCCGTCAATGCAGGAGACTTGGAGACTCAAGTTTGATCCCTGGGTAGGGAAGATCCTCTGGAGAAGGAAATGGAAATCCACTCCAGTATTCTTGCCTGGAGAATTGCATGGACAGAGGATCCTGGTGGGCTACAACCCATGGGGTGATAAATAGTCATACACGACTGAGTGACTAAACACACACACACACACACACACACACACACACACAGGAGAGACGTGACAGTGTTTGATTCCAGGTGGTGCCAATGGAGGAAGTGAGAAACTGACAGAATAATCTACTTTACATGACCTATTGGAAATTCTGCCTCATTTTGTTTCTTATAGCTCTCCTGCCCCTCATCACCAGGTAGTAGGATGTACCACCAGGTGCTTTATTCCCAAAATAAAACAAGTAGTCAGACTATGTTATCATTTTCTTTATTCCAACAGACTATTTGCCTGAAATACCTCTCTATTTTGACCAAATAATGTTTGTGCAAATTTCCTTAAATCATAAGGCTGATTTATAAGGATAAAGATCAGAAAGATCAAAGTCATAGGTATATATGCAAAGGTAGTCTTTGAATTGTCAATTTATTTGTAATAACTGCTAAAGATTGCTACAACAGTTCTTTCAAATTGTTTTTATCAAACATTCTCACTCACAGTGAAAATGCTTAATGAACAGATTTAGCTTAAAAGCTTGAAAAGTATGGGGAATACATGTAAATCCATGGCTAATTCATGTCAATGAATGACAAAAACCACTACAATATTGTAAAGTAATTAGTCTCCAACTAATAAAAGTAAATATAAAAAAAAAAGCTTGAAAAGTATGCTTTTATATAAAACCAAAATTTGATTGCTATCATATTTAAAAAACATCCTGGAAGTTATTTAGTTTTCCAAGTGGCAGAACTATGTTTTATCCGATATACAATGAAACAGCATATAGAGATTGTTTATATTAAATTTAAAGAGCATGTATTTTACCAATTACATTTTGAAGTACATGTTCTCCTAAAATATAGACAAATATTATTAGGTGATGACCTTCTTAATTCAATGCTTGTGTGTTACCAAAATTATTAACTTTACTCAGATCCCACTACATATCAGGCAAGGCAGATAGAGTTAAAATAATAGGGCCCTTCTTGAGTAATGCTTACAGATTAAAATATCAAATATATTCTGAATTCAATTAATTACATAGAATCCAATGCTTTATAGAGCTGATAAATGGGAAACAATTTGTTTGCTTTTTATGACTTCCTAACTCCCACACTGAGTTAACAATTGAGCATCTTATCTTTCTATTTGAATTTCTTAAGTCATGATATTTCTGATAGGAACAAAAACGTACTGGGTGGTGAATGAGGGCAGAACAATAGATTAGCTCTTCTTCCACTTCTGCAAGGTTTTAAGTGCTTAATGAATCATAAATTATCTGAGCATTATAATTATCCACTGTAAGAAAGATTGACTTTGCAATCTCTGTCTCTTAAGATGCAACTTATAAAATTCAAGATGTAACTTAGCAAAGTCAATATCATTCATTCATTTGTTAAAAAGAATTTAACTGAAAAAAGAATTCTTAAAGGAAGTGAGACACTAAGCCCCCTTGAGGGAGATCGTTCTAATCAGATAAAACAACTAAAAGCAGTGGGGCTGAAGTTTGCCTGGAGTGTTTGGAGAATCTAAGGAGAGTAGTATGGCTTCCAGCACAGTCAACAGTTGGAGGACTAGTCAACAACTGGTAGAGCAGAGATGTACCTGGAGAGGGGCTTTTCTTTGGCCATGGGGAAAGACTAGGTTTATTTTGGGTAAATTAGAGAAACACAAAAAAGTTTTGAGCAGAATTATATGATTTGACCCATGTTTTAAATGTTTAAAGGATCTCTCTAATTGTTGTGTTGAGAAATGACTGAAGGGAAATGATACTGAAATCCAGTGAAAACATCACTGCCATGATCCACAGGGAAATGGTGGCAGTCACAGATAGTGTGAGAGCAGTCATTTTCTCAATACATTTGGAATATATTTGGAGAGCATTTGCTGATACATGGATGTAGGGACTAAAAGCAAACTGAAAGAAAGAAATCATTTCAATCATTTACACCAGCATCTACCCAGTTCTCAAGCCTTCAGCCACGGACTAGGAGTTACACCATCAGCTCCTCTGGTTCTCCAGGTCTTTGGACTTGAATTATGCCACAGGCTTTTCTGGCTTTCCAGATTACAGACAGCAGGTTATGGGACTGCTAGGCCTCAGTAATTGGATGAGCCAGTTTCTTTAACCATGAGAGAGAGAGACAGAGACACAAAGATAGAAAGAGACAGAGGTTCTGTTTCTCTAGAGGACCTTGGCAAATACAGTACCGAAAACCATTTCATCCTGACTTCATGAGAGAAAAGAGAGCAGGTGAAGGTGATCTCTCAAGAGCAACAATGTTAAGAGGTCAGTCTGATTACGTATCATTCAAAGGAACTGCAAAAAAAAGTGACCAGGGAGATGGGTGGGAAACAAGGAGAGTATGATTTCATCATCATTACCATTTCCTTCAACATCATTGTCTTCATATTCAATATTAATTGTGTATCTTGATTATTCATGAATTAAATCAACTAAATATCTTATAAGAGAGGTATTATTGTAGTCTACCTAGTTGTTAAATGACTTCTCCAAGGTCAACACAAAAAAAGAATAGAAATGTCAAAATCTGAACACAGGTCTTTTGACTCTGGAGTGCTTCACTGCTATAAGTGGCAATCAAACCGAGAGAAAAAGTTTACAGGACAATGAAAAAAATAGCAGAAGCATGTCTATCAATATGTTTTCACTAGTATTTATAATATTACATACTTAATCAATCACTAAAAAAAACTTACAAGTCATGTTAGTCAATGGATGCTCTTTTCCAGTGGTACTTCATATTCATGCACACACTCTGAGCTGGGAGAGAAAATGCTCATGTTCTTACTCCAACAAGTCTGAGTGCCATACTAAAGAGGTGATGTATGTGGCCTTGTTCAAAACATGCTGAGGTTTGAGTACAGAAACTTAGATCAGACTATTGCCCCAAGGCAGTCACCAATGAGATCTTTAGCAAGTCACCTGATCTCTCAGAATCTACCTTGCTGAATCTATAGAAGAGAAGTTATACCAGAAATTTAGTTCTAAAACTCTGTCTATAATCTTTATCTTCTCTTAAAAAATGACTATTCACTTTAAGCACTGAAAAATTTTATGCTATGGATTAAAATATTTTTGTTGGGCCCCATAACGAAATATTTACTATGTGATAGTTTCTTCGTGGTTGCATATAAGATCAGGTTGCATATGCTGCTGCTGCTGCTGCTAAGTTGCTTCAGTCCTGTCGGACTCTGTGTGAACCCATAGATGGCAGCCCACCAGGCTCCCCTGTCCCTGGGATTCTCCAGGCAAGAACACTGGAGTGGGTTGCCATTTCCTTCACCAATCAGGTTGCATATAAGAAAACCCATATCCAAAATTATATATAATTTTTTTATATATAATTTTTAAACAAATATACAAAGGGTATAATAGATGTTTGCACTGTTTTCTGTGCTTAGTCTCTTAGTCATACCCAACCCTCTCAACCCCGTGGACTGTAGCCCACCAGGCTAATCAGTCCATGGGGATTCTCTAGGCAAGAATACTGGAGTGGGCTGCCATGCCCTTCTCCAGGGAATCTTCCCAACCCAGGGATTGAACCCAGGTCTCCCACATTGCAGGTGGATTGTTTACCACCTGAGCCACCAGGAAAGCCCAATAGGTGTTTGCAATACTTTATTAAAAAATATATTTTTTTCTAAAATAGGGAAAACATCAGTGAAGTTTTTTAGACTTCATAATCTCCTCAAAGCATCAAATATTTTAATATTATTACAGCAATAAATGAACATTACTATCATCACCATCTCCCTATCATTAATACCTCTGGAACAGAATAAGAAACTCATATTTGGAGTTAAAAAATGAATAGGCTATGTTCCCACTGTTTAATAATATCTAATTAGATGGCTTTTTTGTATATAATTATGTTTGCGAAAACTTAGCAAATATAATTTAAAGAATGTCAGCTCTGTGCAAAACATCATCCTGGACTTATCCACTTACTCATTTCATTATTATCAAGCCACATGTTTAAGTGCAGTTTATTAAAAACAGATCTTCACTTGCCATGGATAATATGAACCTTTGTAATTTAACCCAGAAATAAAATTATAGAGGCAAACTTCCCAGTTTCTGTAATTGTTCTGGGGGTCTCTAAGGATTTATTCAGTAGCTGCAACTCAGACATTTTTTATTAACTTCATACTGTTAAAAGAATTATTTAATTTATCTAAAACTAACAATCATTCACAAAAGAATTAAAAAATTCATACAGTAGGCAAATCCCTCCTCTCAAATAACAAGCAATATTCAAGGATATAGCTAGGATAATCCCAGACCTTCTGGGTTATCCCAGGGCCAGTTCAGAAAAGTTCATTCTCAGTGAACTTTTTCTTTCAGGCTGTGGTCACCTGGTCCAGTTTTTAAATAGCTAGCATTCTATTCTGTTCACAACTCCCTTTCCCTGAAAAATGTGAAAAAAGTTTTCTGAAATTTAATCCATTTGTTTGCCAATCCATTGTTCTATCTTAAAAGTCTCTAAAATTTATAGCAGTGTCTCACAACAGTATCCTATTTGAATAAATGACCCATGTGCTCTACAGAAAGCTTGTGGCAGGCTTGAACTGGGATGGAACACAAGGAGGCGGGTGTGGGTAAGTGGCATTAAAATCCGCAAACCCAACCAGGAGCTTTGTAAGGGTGTCTGCTCAAACATGGGTCCCCAGCTCCCAGGCCACACAGCAGAAGGAGAGTGACAGGCTAGTGATTGAAGCTTAATTTGTATTTACCACAGTTCCCCATCGCTCACATTACTGCCTGAGCTCAGGAAAATAAGCTCAGGGCTCCCACTGATTCTGCATTATGGTGAAGCTGTATAATTATTTCATTATATATGACAATGTAATAATAATAGAAATAAAGTGCACTGTGAATGTAACGTATTTTAATCATCCCGAAACCATCCCCTACCCCAATCCATGGAGAAAATTGTCTTCCATGAAACCGGTCCCTGATGCCAAAATGGTTCCGGACCAAAGTACTAGAATTAACACACTAGCACACTTCATATGTATATATAGGAATTGATAGCACATGATAGCACACTTCATGTATATATATAGAAATTGACTAGAATTCAAGGACACACATTAAGAAATGGTGGCCTAGAGGTGGTAGGGAAAATGCTTGGAATCAAGAATCAGATTTGTATCACCTAGGAATATAAAACACATGTATTATACAATGAACCCATTATTATCTATTTTACTGAAGGGTGAGTGCTAAGACTAAGATGATGCTCCTGAATATCATAAAACCTCTTTCCAGCTTCAACTTTCTTCATTTTTATTAATTTATCTTACAGGTAACAAAAGGGAAAAATTTTCTGCTGTCCTTCCACCCAAGAGAAATACTGAAAAACAGTGAAATTTCAGAATAGTACATACAAGGAAAGGAAGAAACAGCAGTACCACCTGAAATACTTAATAAATGTTTGAAATAAGTAATCAAAGATAGTGAACATTCAAAAACAGAAATGCCAAAAGCATGATCTACAAAAGAAGAAAATAAGTTGAACTTCATTAAGTTTAAAACATTCTGCTCTGCAAAAAAAGTTAAAAGAATGAAAAGTCAAGCCACAAACAGGGAGAAAATCTTTCCAAAAGATATCTAAAAAAAAAAAAAAACTTAGATGCAAAATAAACAAAGAACTCTTAAAATTCAGCAATAAGAAAGCAAACAATCAATTAAATATGGATTTTAAAAAAATGTTGAACCAGCAGCTCAACAAAGTGTACAGAAAGCAAACAAGCATGTGAAAAGACATTCAACATCATATGTCATTGGGGAATGCAAATTAAAACAGTGTGACAACACTTGTTAGAATGCCTAAAATCCAAACAGTGACAGCACTAAATACTGATGAGAATGTGGAGGGGAGGGATAAGAATTCTTGCTGTTGTTGGTGGGAATACAAATGGCACAGCCATCTTTGAAGACACTTTGGCAGTTTTTTTAAAAACTAACCCTAGTATTACCATACGATCTATCCACTGTGCTCCCTGGTATTCATCCGAAGGTGTTGAAAACTCCTGCACAAAGTCTGCATATAAATTTTTACAGCAGCTTTGTTCATTGTCATTGTCTAGTTACTAAGCGGTGTCTGACTTTTTTGCATCCCCATGGACTGGAGCCCACCAGACTCTCTTCATGGGATTTTTGAGGTAAGAATACTAGAATGGGTTGCCATTTCCTTCTCCAGAGTATCTTCCCAACCCAGGAATTGGCAGGCGAGTTCTTTACCACTGAGTCACCAGGGAATCCCAGCTTTATTCATAGTTGCCAAAATTTGGAAGGAACCGATAAGCCCTTGAATAGGTGAATGAATAAACAAACTGTGGTATTCCCAAATAATTGAATATTATTCAGTATTTAAAAATGAGCTATTGTGTATATGGAATATTACTCAGCCATTAAAAAGAACTCATTTGAATCAGTTCTAATGAGGTGGATGAAACTGGAGCCCATTATACAGACTGAAGTAAGCCAGAACGATAAACACCAATACAGTATACTAACACATATATATGGAATATAGAAAGATGGTAACGATAACCCTATATGCAAGACAGAAAAAGAGACACAGATGTATCAAACAGGCTTTTGGACTCTATGGGAGAAGGCGAGGGTGGGATGATCTGAGAGAACAGCATCAAAACATGTATATTATCAAGTGTGAAACAGACCGCCAGTCCAGGTTGGATGCATGAGACAAGTGCTCGGGGCCAGTGCACTGGGATGACCCAGAGGGATAGGATGGGGAGGGAAGTGGGAGGGCAGTTCAGGATGGGGAACACATGTAAATCCATGGATGATCCATGTCAATGTATGGCAAAAACCACTACAATATTGTAAAGTAATTAGCCTCCAACTAATAAAAATAATTGGGAAAAAAAAATCCCAGGCAATTGAAACGGAAATAAATAAATAAAATAAAATAAAATAAAAATGAGCTATCAAGCCATGAAAAGATATGGGCAAAACTTAAATGCGTATTGCTAAGTGAAAAAAGACAATCTGGAAAGGCTACATGCTTTATGATTCCAACTATGTGGCATTCTAGAAAAGGCAAAACTATGGAGATAGAAAAAATTTTAGCGGCTACAGGCAGAGAAAGAGGGAGACAGGATGGATAAATATATGGTACACAGGAAATTTGGGGAGGCAGTGAAACTATTCTATACGATACTGTAATGGTGAATACTTGTCATTATACATTTGTCAAACTCATAGGTATCCAAAACAAAGAGTGAATCTTAACATAAACTATGGAATTTGGTTCATAATGATATATTAATATTAGATCATCAATTGTAATATAGAAATATGTTAATATTAAAAATTGGAGGATGATTTGGGAGGGGGATATGTGGGAACTCTCTGTGCTTTTAGCTCCATTGTTATATAAATCTTTGTGGTTGTTCAATTGCTAAGTTGTGTCCAACTTTTTGCCACTCCATGGACTGTAACATACCAGGCTCCTCTGTCCTTCACCATCTCCCAGAGTTTGCTCAAATTCATGTCCACTGAGTAAGTGATACTCTCTAACCATCTCATACTCTGCCATCCCTTCTCCTTTTGCCTTCAGTCTTTCCAGCATCTGGGTCTTTTCCAGTGAGTCAGCTCTTCGCATCAGGTGGCCAAAGTATTGGAGCTTCAGCATCAGTCCTTCCATGAATATTCAGGGTTGATTTCCTTTAGGATTGACTGGTTTGATCTCCTTTCGGTCCATGAACTCTCAAGCGTCTTCTCCAGTACCATAGTTAGAAAACATCAGTTCTTTGGCACTCAGCCCTCTTTATGGACCAACTTGCACATCCATACATGACTAATGGAAAAACTGTAGTTTTAATTATACAGACTTTTTTTAAAGTGAAGAAATGACCCAATGCTGTTATAAGTGTTCATGAGGACAAATGAACCCAGACTAACCCAAACTAACAGCATTTGCCTTGCTGTTTTGCTTTGTTTTAGTGCTTGCTTAGAATACTTGTGCTAGTAAGGGATAGATTTTAAAAAAGCAAAATAAACAAAAGTGATAGATAATGAGTTTAATCTGTAATTCATAAAGATACAAAGATGAAAGCATTTTACTCATATTTGTTTTACTCATATTTAGTCATCTGAACATGACTAAAAATAAAATGACTAAAAAATAAATATATTTTTGCCAATAAATACACATTACATTAATTGTCCAAGTATTCTAAAAAAAAACAGGAATAAATTAACAGAAGTGAATAATATTGCTTATAAATAAAGATGCTAGAAATAGCAGGTATTTGTTTATCTAAAACCAGTTTAGATAGTTATAATTTTCATTCACAATATGAAAATTGTGTTTCTGAAATTTACCCACATAGAAAAAATTAAAAATTCTACAAACACTTTCATAGTGTATTATTGATTTCATTCCAGATTTAACACTTAAGTTTAGGCCAAATGTAATTCTAATGATGAAGACATTCATTGGTTAATGATCAAACAACACCTTGAGCATCTTTTCGTCATCACTGGGATTCAGCAAAGTAAATAAATATAATATAGTCTTGGTAATTATACCCAGGATTTGATGGAATTGAGGAAGCAGATCAGAAAAAAGAAATCACAAAAAGGAGAAAGAAAGAAGGTTAAGAGAAAAGGAAGGAAGGAAGGAAGGGAAGGAAAGAAAACTCTGAGACCTCTGGGGGAGTTTGTCAAGATCAAGAACCCCTGAAATTTTACATTGTGATGAACAAAAGTTTCTAAGTGTAACATATGTTTTCCAGTACTTAAAACAGCTGTAAATCAATGACAGCAAGAATTTTAACCTAAAATTATGGAGAATATATTCTATTGGTATAATTTTCTTATTAATTTGCATAATTAATAGACTACAGACCAGTTTCCATTATAAAGTTCAAGTTCTCTTTGTATCATGTTATCAATAAAGTGTTAATAGAAGAAAAAAGGAGGAGAAAGAAGCAATGAGGACTAGAGATAAATATGCTTGACAAATTACATAGTACTAGATCCTTACATTCACTAGGCAGAAACTTAGCTGATCTTGTTTAAATGGTTTTAGTAACTGTTGGTATAACTGGTCTTGCAATATTGTCTTCCTAAAACAAGTTCTTCCTTGGTGGTAAAGAATTCGCCTGCGATGCGAGGGACCCAGGTGCGATATCTGGGTTAAGAAGATCCCCAGCAGAAAGAAATAGCTACTATCCCAGTATTCTTGCCTGAAGAATCCTATGGTCAGAGGAGCCTGGTGGGCTACAGTCCATGGGGTCACAAAGAGTTGGACATGACTGAGCAGCAAACAAACATACACAAACACAGAACAAGTTGTGTTTGTGTGTGTGTGTGTGTATTCTTAGTCACTCAGTCTTGTACAACTCTTTGCAAACCTATGGACTGTAGCCCATCAGGTTCCTCTGTCCAAGAGATTTTCCAGGCAAGAATACTGGAGTGGGTTTGTCATATCCTCCTCCAGGAGATTTTCCCCACCCAGGGATCAAACCTGAGCCTCCTGCACTGCAAGTGGATTCCTTACCACTGAGCCACTGGGGAACCCCAAAACAAGCCCTAGTTTCAATTTATTCACTCTAATCTACCTACTGAGGGCTTCCCTGGTGGCTCAGCTGGTACAGAATCTGCCTGAAATGTGGGAGATCTGGGTTCAATACCTGAGTTGGGAAGATCCCCTGGAGAATGGAACAGCTACTCACTGCAGTATTCTGGCCTGGAGAATTCCATGGACAGTATAGTCGCAAAGAGTCAGACACATCTGAGCGACTTTCACTTTCAATTTACCTACTGAGGATATTTGGAAAAGCTAAATTAAAAACACTTATCTTACATCATTCCAACTCATGGCCTAACACATACACACACATTCAGATTTTTATAAAGGAAGAAGAACAGCCAATTGTTTCATATTAAAGGGAAGAAATCTTAAAATCCTAGGTCTCAAGGTTAAGGCAGGTGAAATCAATATATGAAATTACAAATGTAGGAGCAGATATATACTTGTTATGAACACTGGGGACTCTAGCAGTTGGAGTACCCATACCTGTTGAAATGGGGCAATCACTGCTCATTTCAGACCACTCAGAATGTGGGACCAGTGCTGCCAGCCCCTTATCATTTAGGTTTGTTTTGCTTTTCCACAAGAAGCAAGAAATTTGACCTTCTAAGGGAAATGTCTCATTTTTGAATATTGGAGCAATTTTATTAAAAATACTATAAGAGCCAAACAAAATACTCTATAGGCCAAGTTCAACCCAAATGGTGATAATATATGACTTCTACTCTAAATAACTTGTGATAGAGTCAAGGTATTTTATGTTTATATGTAGATATAAATAGTTGAAATCATAAAAAAGTGATTTTTGGTATAAAATCTGGAGAAAAAAGTCAAAATTAGATCCATATTACCAGCCTAATGTTTTTACTACAAAGCAGTAGAAATGACAGCTAGAACTTTCAAAATGCTTTCCATCACTGTATACATCTTAGCCAAATTTTTAATTCTTTATATAAAGAACCCTGTTTAACTCATTACATTTTTAAGGTATTTTTATTTAGCATAATCAGTCCTTTAAGACACTGATCTGTGTGTACCCACCACCTAGACTCATAAAACCATAGCCTTTGCCACATTCTCCTCACTTTTATAAAGGAAACAAAACATTATAGATACATATATAACTCCTTTGAATATCCCCCAACAACTACTCTCCTCCTTTATTCCCAGAATCACAATTATTTCATATTTTTCATATATTTTTCTGTTCTTCATATATTTAAATATATTTTCATATATTTCAAATATTTTCATATTTTCATATATTTTCATATTCTTCATATTTTTCATATATGTTCAAATTCTTCATATTTTTCATGTATTTTCATATTCTTCATATTTTTGATGTATTTCATATATTTCATACTTTTCATATATTTTCATATTCTTCATATTTTTCATATATGTTCAAATTCTTCATATTTTTCATGTATTTTCATATTCTTCATATTTTTGATGTATTTCATATATTTCATACTTTTCATATATTTTCATATTCTTCATATTTTTCATATTCTTCATATTTTTCATATATTTTATATATTTCACATATTTTCATATTTTTCATATTTTCATATATTTTCTTATTCTTCATATTTTTCAATATTTTCATATTCTTCATATATTTTCATATTTTCATATTTTCATATATTTTCATACTCTTCATTTTTTCATATATTTTCATATTCTTCATATTTTTCATATATTGTATATATTTCATATATGTTCATATTCTTCATATTTTTCATATTTTTCATATATGTTCATATTCTTCATATTTTTCATATTTTTCATATATCTACATATTCTTCATATTTTTCATATATTTCATATATTTCATATTTTTCATATATCTTCATATTCTTCATATTTTTCATATTTTTCATATATCTACATATTCTTCATATTTTTCATATATTTCATATATTTCATATTTTTCATATATCTTCATATTTTTCATATTTTTCATATATTTTCACATATTTCATATATTTCATATATTTTCATATTCTTCATATTTTTCATATGTGTTCATATTCTTCATATTTTTTGTATATATTCATATTCTTCATATTTTCCATATATTTTCATATTCTTCATATTTTTCATATAGTTTCATATTTTTCATATATTTTCTTATTCTTCATATTTTTCATATATTTTCATATTCTTCATATATTTCATATTTTTCATATATTTTCATATTTTTCATGTATTTCAAATATTTCATACTTTTCATATATTTTCATATTCTTCATATTTTTCATATATGTTCAAATTCTTCATATTTTTCATATATTTTCATGTTTTTCATGTATTTCATATTCTTCATATTTTCCATATAATTCATATTTTTCATATTTTTGATATATTTCATATGTTTTCATATTCTGGAACTCTCTTGCTTTTTGTATGATCCAACAGATATTGGCAATTTGATCTCTGATTCCTCTGTCCTTTCTAACTCCAGCTTGAACATCTGGAAGTTCACCTTTATGTACTGTTGAAGCCGTTCTTGGAGAATTTGTTTCTCCACTGCTGCCCTGCAAATAAATTCTTCAGTAACATTTTTCTAGACTCTGTATATATGTGTTACAATACAATATTTTTCTCTTTCTGACTTACTTCATTTTGCACAATAGGCTCTAGTTTCATCCACCTCATTAGAACTGATTAAAATGCTTTCCTTTTAATAGCTGAGAAATATTTAACCGTGTATATGTACCACTACTTCTTTATCCATTTATCTGTTGATGGGCATCTAGTTTGCTTACATGTTCTAGCTATTGTAAACAGTGCTGCAATGAACTATGGGATACAAGTGTCTTTTTCAATTTTGGTTTCCTCAGGCTATATGCCGAGGAGTGGGATTTCTGAGTCATATGGTGGCTTTATTCCTAGTTTTTTATGGAATCTGCATACCATCTTCCATAATGGCTATATCAATTTACATTCCCACCAACAATGCAAGAATGTTCCCTTTTCTCCACATCCTCTGTAGCATTTATTGTTTGTAGATGTTTTGATCATGGCCATTCTGATGGGTATTGGGTGATATCTCATTGTAGTTATGATTTGCATTTAAGAAAGGCAATCCCAAAGGATGCTCAAAGTATAGCACAATTACACTCATCTCACACGCTAGTAAAGTTGTGCTCAAAATTCTCCAAGCCAGGCTTCAACAATACGTGAACTGTGAACTTCCAGATGTTCAAGCTAGTTTTAGAAAAGGCAGAGGAACCAGAGATCAAACTGCCAATATCCGCTGGATCATCAAAAAAGCAAGAGAGTTCCAGAAAAGCATATACTTCTGCTTTATTGACTACGCCAAAGCCTTCGACTGTGTGGATCACAACAAACTGTGGAAAATTCTGAAAGAGATGGGAATGCCAGGCCACCTGACCTGCCTCTTGAGAAACCTGTATGCAGGTTAGGATGCAACAATTAGAACTGGACATGGAACAACAGACTGGTTCCAAACAGGAAAAGTAGTATGGCAAGGCTGTATACTATCACCCTGCTTATTTAACTTATATGCAGAGTACATCATGAGAAATGCTGGGCTGGAAGAAGCACAAGCTGGAATCAAGATTGCCGGGAGAAATATCAATAACCTATGATATGCAGATGACACACCCTTATGGCAGAAAGTGAAGAGGAACAAAAAAACCTCTTGATGAAAGTGAAAGAGGAGAGTGAAAAAATTGGTTTAAAGCTTAACATTCAGAAAGTTAAGATCATGGCATCTGGTCCCATCACCTCATGGGAAATAGATGGGGAGACAGTGGAAACAGTGTCAGACTTTATTTTGGGGGGCTCCAAAATCACTGCAGATAGTGACTGCAGCCATGAAATTAAAAGACACTTACTCCTTGGAAGGAAAGTTATGACCAACCTAGATAGCATATTAAAAAGCAGAGACATTACTTTGCCAACAAAGGTCCATCTGGTCAAGGCTATGGTTTTTCCAGTGGTCATGCATGGATATGAGAGTTGGACTCTAAAGAACTGAGTGCCAAAGAATTGATGCTTTTGAACTATGGTGTTGGAGAAGACTCTTGAGAGTCCCTTGGACTGCAAGATCCAACCAGTCCATTCTAAAGGAGATCAGTCCTGGGTGTTCATTGGAAGGACTGATGCTGAAGCTGAAACTCTAGTACTTGGGCCACCTCATGTGAAGAGTTGACTCATTGGATAAGACCCTGATGCTGGGAGGGATTGGAGTCAGGAGGAGAAGGGGACAACAGAGGATGAGATGGCTGGATGGCATCACCGACTCAATGGACATGAGTTTGGGTGGACTCCGGGAGTTGGTGATGGACAGGGAGGCCTGGCGTGCTGCAATTCATGGGGTCGCAAAGAGTCGGACACGACTGAGCAACTGAACTGAGCTGAACTGAATAATGAGCAATGTTGAACATCTTTTCATGTGCTTGTTAGCCATACGTATGTCTTCTTTGGAGAAATGTCTGTTTAGGTCTTTTCCCCACTTTTTGATTGGGTTATTTGCCTTTCTTGTTTTGAGTTGTATGAGTTGCCTGTATATTTTGGAAATTAATCTTTTGTCAGTTGTTTCATTTGCTATTATTTTATCCCATCCTGAGGGCTGTCTTTACATCTTGCTTATAGTTTCCTTTGCTGTGCAAAAGCTTTTAATTTTAATCAGGTCCCACTTGTTTACTTTTGTTTTTATTTCCATTACTCTAGGAGATGGGTCATAGAGGATCTTGCTTTGATTTATGTCATCAACTATTCTTCCTATGTTTTCCTCTAAGAGTTTTATAGTTTCTGGTCTTACATTTAGGTATTTAATCCATTTTGAGTTTAACTTTGTGTGTGGTGTTAGGAAGTGCTATAATTTCATTCTTTTACATGTAGTTGTCCAATTTTATCAGCATCATTTATTGAAGAGGCAGTCTTTGCCCCATTGTATATTCTTGCCTCCTTTGTTGAAAATAAGGTATACATAGGTGCATGGGTTTATTTCTGGGCCTTCTCCCTTGTTCCATTGGTCTATATTTCTGCTATGTGTCAGTAGCATACTGTCTTGATGTCTGCAGCTTTGTAGTATAACCTGAAGTCAAGAAGTTTGATTCCTCCAGCTCCATACTTCTTTCTCAAGACTGCTTTGGCTATTTGGAATCTTTTGTGTTTCCATATGAATTATGACATTTTTTGTTCTAGTTCTGTGAAAAATGCCATTGGTAATATAATAGGAATTACATTGAATTTGTAGATTGTGTTTGGCAGTATAGTCATTTTCTCAATATTGATTCTTCCTACCCAGGGACATGGAATATCTCTCTATCTGTTTATGTCATCTTTGATTTCTTTCATCAGTTCAGTTCAGTTCAGTCGCTCAGTCGTGTCCGACTCTTTGCGACCCCATGAATCGCAGCACGCCAGGCCTCCCTGTCCATCACCAACTCCCAGAGTCCACCCAAACCCATGTCCATTGAGTCGGTGATGCCATCCAGCCATCTCATCCTCTGTCAGCCCCTTCTCCTCCTGCCCCCAATCCCTCCCAGGATCAGGGTCTTTTCCAGTGAGTCAACTCTTCGCATGAGGTGGCCAAAGTCCTGGAATTTCAGCTTCAGCATCAGTCCTTCCAATGAACACCCAGGACTGATCTCCTTTAGAATGGACTGGTTGGATCTCCTTGCAGTCCAAGGGACTCTCAAGAGTCTTCTCCAACACCACAGTTCAAAAGCATCAATTTTTCGGCGCTCTGCTTTCTTCACAGTCCAACTCTCACATCCGTATATGACCACTGGAAAAACCATAGCCTTGACCAGATGGACCTTTGTTGGCAAAGTAATGTCTCTGCTTTTTAATATGCTATCTAGGTTGGTCATAACTTTCTTTCCAAGGAGTAAGCGTCTTTTAATTTCATGGCTGCAGTCACCATCTGCAGTGATTTCGGAGCCCAAAAATATAAAGTCTGACACTGTTTCCATTTTGTCTCTTTAGGTAAGTTTATTCCTAGGTATTTAAATCTTTTTGCTGCAATGGTGAATGGGATTGATTCCTTAATTTCTCTTTCTGATGTTTCGTTGTTCATATATAGAAATCTAAGTGATTTCTGTATATTGATATTGATATTGTATCTTGCAACTTTGCTAAATTCACTGATTAGCTCTAGTAATTTGCTGATAGTATCTTTAGGGTTTTCTATGTACAGTACCATGTCATCTGCAAACAGTGAGAGTTTTACTTCTTTTCCAATCTGGATTTCCTTTATTTATTTTTCTTCTCTGATTATGATAGCTAGGACTTCCAAAACTATGTTGAACAATAGTGGCAAAAGTGGACACCCTTGTCTTGTTCCTAATCTTAGGCGGAATGCTTTCAGCTTTTCATCATTGTGGACAATGTTTGCTGTAGGCTTATCATATATGGTCTTTACTATGTTGAGGTAGATTTCTTCTATGCCCATTTTTTGAAGAGTTTTAATCACAAATGGGTGCTGAATTTTGTCAAAGGCTTTTTATGCATCTATTGCAATTATCATGTAGTTTTTATCTTTCAGTTTGTTAATATGGTGTATCACATTGATTGATTTGTGTATTTTGAAGAATCCTTGCATCCCTGGAATAAACCCAACTTGATCACGGTATATGAGCTTCTTAATGTGTTGTTGAATTCTGTTTGCTAAAATTTTGTTGAGGCTTTTTACATCTATGTTCATCAGTGATACTGGCCTGCAGTTTTCTTTTTTGTGTGTTGTCTTTGTCTTGTTTTGGTATCAGGTTGATGGTGGCCTTGTACAATGAGTTTGGAAGTGTTTCTTCCTCTGTAATTTTTTGAAAGCTTTAGAAAGATAGGCATTAGCTCTTCTCTAAATGTTTGATAGAATTCTGTGAAGCTACCTGGTCCTGGGCTTTTGTTTTTGGGGAGATTTTTTTATCACAACCTCAATTTCAGTGCTTGTAATTGAAAAATGAAAAGTGAAAGTTACTCACTCAGTTGTGTCTGACTCTTTATGACCCCATGGACTGTAGCCCACCAGGCCTCTCTGTCCATGGAATTCTCCAGGCAAGAATTCTAGAGTGGGTTGCCATTTTCTTCTCCAGCTTGTAATTGCATTGTTCATAGTTTCTGTTTCTTCCTGGATCAGTCTTGGAAGATTGAACTTTTCTAAGAATCTGTCCATTTCTTCTAGGTTATCCATTTTATTACTGTAAAGAAAGAAAGTGAAGTCGCTCAGTCGTGTCTGACTCTTTGAAACCCCATGGACTGTAGCCTGCCAGTCTCCTCTGTCCATGGGATTTTCCAGGCAAGAATACTGGAGTGGGATGCCATTTCCTTCTCCAGGGGATCTTCCCAACCCAGGGATTGAACCTGGGTTTCCCACATTGTAGGCAGACGCTTTTACCGTCTGAGCCACCAGGGAAGTCTTTTTTTACCATATGGTTGTTCATAACAGCCTCTTATAATCCTTTGTATTTCTGTACTGTCTGTTGTAACCTCTCCTTTTTCATTTCTAATTTTGTTGATTTGATTCTTCTCTTTTTCTTGATGAGTCTGGCTAAATTTTGTCAATTTTGTTTATCATCTCAAAAAACCTGCTTTTTGTTTTATTAATCTTTACTATTGCTACTTTCAATTCCTTTTCAGTTGTTTCTGCTCTGATCTTCATGATTTCTTTCCTTCTGTTAATTTTGGGGTTTTTTGTTTTTTTTTCAAGTTGTTTTAGAGGTAAAGTTAGATATCAAATCAATGTTTTTTCTTGTTTCTTGAGGTAGAGATGTATTGCTATAAATTTCCCTCTTAGAACTACTTTTGCTGCATCCCATAGGTTTTGAGTTGACATGTTTGGTTGTCATTTGTTTCTAGAAATTGTTTGATTTCCCTTTTTACTTTTTAAGTAACCTGTTGGTTATTTAGAAACTTATTGTTTAATCTCCATGTGTTTGTGTTTTTTACACTTTTTATCTTGTAATTTATATCTAGTCTCATAGCATTGTGATCAGAAAAAATGCTTGATACAATTTCAATTTTCTTAAATTTACTGAGGTTTGATTTGTGACCAAAGATGTCATCTATCTTGGAGAATGTTCCATGTGCACTTGAGACGGTGTATTCTTCTGCATTTGGATGGAATGCCCTGAAGATATCAGTGAAATCCATCTCATCAATGTATCATTTAAGACATGTGTTTCCTTATTAAATTTCTGTTTTGATGATCTGTCTATTGGTGTGAAAGGGGTGTTAATGTCTCCTATTCTTGTGATACTGTCAATTCCTCCTTTTATGTCTGTTACGTCTCCATTTTGTCTTATGTATTGAGTTGCTCCTATGTTGGGTGCATAGATATTTACAATTTTTGTGTCTTCCTCTTGGTTTGATCCCTTGATTATTATATAGTATCCTTCCTTATCTCTTGTAATATTCTTTATTTTAAAGTCCAATTTGTCTGATATGAGGATTGCTACTCCACCTTTCTGTTGCTTTCCATTTGCATGGAATATATTTTTCCATACTCTCACTTTCAGTCTATAGGTGTCTTTAGGTCTGAAAAGTGTTTCTTGTAGACAGCATATATATGGGTCTGGCTTTTTTATCCATACAGCTAATCTGTGTCTTTTGGTTGGGGCATTTAATCAGTTCACATTTATAGTAATTACTGATGTATATGATTCTATTGCCATTTTCTTAATTGCTTGGAGTTTGATTTTGTACATCTTTTTCTTCTCTTGTGTTTTTTGACTATATAAGTCCCTTTAACATTTGTCATTGGTTTGGTGGTACTGAATTCTCTTAATTATGCTTGTCTGAAAAGCTTTTTATTTTTCCATCAATTTTGAATGAGATCCTTGCCAGGTACAGTAATCTTGATTGTAGATTTTCCCCTTTCAGTACTTTAAATACATTCTGCCATTCCCTTCTGGCTGGCAGAATTTCTGCTGAAAGATCAGCTGTTAAACCTATGGTGTTTCCCTTGTATGTTATTTGTTGCTTTTCCCTTTCTGCTTTTAATATTCTTTATTTGTGTTTAATCTTTGTTAGTTTGATTAATATGTGTCTTGGTGTGTTTCTCCTTGGGTTTATCCTGTCAGGGTCTCTTTGCACCTCTTGGGATTGATTGACTATTTCCTTTTCCATGTTGGGGAAACTTTCACCTATAATCTCCTCAAAACTTTTCTGATACCCTTTCTTTTTCTCATCTTCTTCTGGGACCCTTATAATTTGAATGTTGGTTCATTAAATATTGTCCCAGAGGTCTCTGAGACTATCTTCAGTCCTTTTCATTCTTTTTACTTTATTCTGTTCTTCAGAAGTTATTTCCACCATTTTATCTTCCAGTTCACTGATTCATTTTTCTGCTCCAGATATTCTGCTATTGATTCCTTCTAGATTATTTTTAATTTCAATAATTGTGTTGTTTTCTCTGTATGTTTATTCTTTAATTCTTCTAGGTCTTTGCTAATTGATTCTTGCATAGTCTCCATTTTGTTTTCAAGGTTTTTTATCATCTTTACTATCATTATTTTGAATTCTTTTTTAGGTAGGTTGCCTATTTCCTCTTCATTTATTTGGACTTCTCTGTTTCTAGTTTGTTCCTTCATTTGTGAAGTATTTCTCTGCTTTTTCAATTTTTTTTTTAAATTTATTGTGTTTGAGGCCTCCTTTTCCCAGGCTTCAAGGTTGAATTCTTTCTTCCTTTTGGTTTCTGCCCCCCTAAGTTTGGTCCAGTGGTTTGTGTAAGCATCAAGCAGAGTGAGACTTATGCTGAGGTTTTTTTGTTTGTTTGTCTGTTTTCTTCTGATGGGCAAGGCTGAGTGAAGTGGTAATCCTATCTGTTGATGATTGGTTTTGTGTTTTTGTTTTGTTTGTTGTTTGGATGAGGCATCCTGCACAAGGTGCTACTGGTGGTTGGGTGACGCCAGGTCTTGTATTCAAGTGGTTTCCCTTTGTGGGAGTTCTCACTCTTTGACACTCCCTAGAGTTAGTTCTCTGGTAGTCCATGGTCTTGGAGTCAGTGCTCCCACTCGAAAGGCTCAGGGCTTGATCTCTGGTCAGGAACAAAGATTCCACAAGTCATTTGTTATGGCATTAAATGATAGGTTGATTTTTTAACTATTTATTTGGGGAGTGAGGACAAATAAACATTACTTCCATTTTAAAAGTCAGTACAAAATGATATACTCTGAGTAACATTACTCCATCCTCATCCCTACTCACCTGGTTTCATTTTCTGCTGTTTCTATTCCTTTTCCATCAGTATCTGCAACTACTTCTATTGCAAAAATGAACTAATTCATGTGTATTTCCTTAAACTCACTTCTTTTTTACATACGTACAGTATAGCTATTGTGGGGCTTCCATGGTGTCTCAAAGGGTAAAGAATCTGCCTGCAATGCAGGAGACCCATGTTGATCCCTGGGTCAAGAAGATCCCCTGGAGAAGGGAATGACAACCCACTCCAGTATTCTTGCCTGAAGAATTGCATGGACAGAGGAGCCTGGCAGGCTACAGTTCATGGGGTTACAGAGACACAACTGAGAGACCAACACTATAGTATATTATAGGTAACATTTCTACTTTAATATTTCACTTAATCAGTGTATTTTGCGAATTAATCTAAACCAGTTCATAAGACAAAAACCATTTTTTTTACAGAGTATAATATTTCATTCTGTAGATATATCACAACTTATTGGAATATTCTGGCAATTATAAACAATACTGTAATCAATAGTGAGTCTTCCTGGTGATTTTTTTGATTTGTGTTTTGTTGAATTTTTTCTATAATAGCATATTTTGTTGTGATTTATTAATTTTTTTTTTCTATAATAGCACTCCCTTTTCTCTGTTACTAGCTTTCCCAGGTACCCAAAGGATGCTGTTTCCTTAAGCTCTCCATATGCAGGTAGAAAGACACTAACTCCCCAGGAGAGCACTGAAAGTCTCAGGAGGTTGGAGCCATGATCTTCTCCTCCCTTCCTCTTGGGGGAGAAACTTCAGTTCTATGTTTTTTCCCAATCTTACAGGGCCATGCCAGCCAAACTTTCCAACCTCCTCCTTTGTTCCTAGTTTCCCCAGGTTTCCAGCCTATGGATGTTAACCTAGCATTATGTATGGCAAGATAGAAACTGGTACCTCTGGCAATACACTAAGACACTGGAGGTGTTGTACATTCACTCAACTCTTCGTTCTCTCCCACTGAGAAGTTTCAGGCAAAGGTGATTGCTATATTCATTGAGCTGTTCTGACTTCAGGGAGGTGGTGGTGCTGTGAAAAAAGTGAAATTCCTCCTTTCTTATTTCAATGCAACCATTTCCAGTTTTGTGCTCATCTGGGGTATTACAACTTCTTAACTGGAATATGGACCTCTCAAAGAGAAGGCATGCTGTTTATATCATTGCTAAACTAGTGTTGCTATGGGGAAATGAGGGCTGAGACTTCCTATTCTGCCATCTTTTTAACATGACTCCTTATATAAACAGCATAACCACCTCACTGATTTTGGACTGAGTACAGTTGTTAAACAATACAGAGCCTGTACAAATTAATATGGCATTGCACTATCTTTCATAGATCTATCAATAGAGACAAATAAAGTCATAGGTAATTAAAATTTTAGATTTTAGGATTATTTGTGTGTTGAAAGAGATACAAAAAGAGGGATGTGGCACCCTGATGAGGATAAAGGTTAATTAAGCTTTGCTCTGACGAATACGAGATGGTGTCATGGACGGGAAAGCATGCATAGAAATTAACTTGGAAACCAAAATAACGAAGAAGTCAAACCCCTGTGGTACTCAAATTCCTTGCCCACCTCTTCAAACCTTAAGAAACACCACTCTGGGTTATAGAATGGCCCTTTCATCTCTGCTAATGAAACCCGGTTACTTTATATTTTATAGCAGGTCATGATAGCATTTCCCTCAATATTTATATCATACATTGAAAGGTCTTACCTCTCTTTTAATGCCTCTCATTATAAGTTTCACAAATGAATCTTAAACATATTGCAATACAGTATTCACTACAAATTATACTATCAATTATCTACTTCCTATAAAACAAGATTTTTTAATGGTCTTTTTTTAAGCTTCAAGGTGTCCAGGATTGTGCAATTTCCTCAGTTCTGCCTCACCACAGCAAAGACTTGAAATAACGGACCACTGTTACAGCTTGATTACAGCTCAAAGATTTATTCGGCAAGCAAAGGAAAGTACACCCTTGAGGCATGAGGGCAGGCTGAGCCCAACAGAGAGGACTCAATCCATCTTGGCTTCCTCTGTTTATACATTTATCTCCCCTTTTTAAGTCTGCCTTATGCAAACTGGGCTAGCCAGGAGGGCTGTTTGTTTCACCTGATGTTTTCACTTCAGTCCTCAGATTTGCTTTTGCTCCTCTGGTTTTTAGCCACCACCATTTTGGATCCCTTTTTCCTATTCTAACTACCTAACATCACGCCCCTCTAGAGATCAGAGGCCCAATTCTTTGGGAACAGGGGCGTTGAGGTCTCTCTGGCTACTTCCTGCTGAGCTGGGATGGCAAGGGGCATTGGGCCTCCCCCTCTTGCTAGTCTCAAGCCTCAGAGTCCTTATAGCAGTGACTATCTAAGGGTGAGTGATATTTTCTGTGGTCAGGTGTAGTTTTATATATCCTTGTTGAACTAGCACTGCATTTTGTAGCTTGTTGACCTGGGCAGAGAAAAAATGGGTTAAACAATTGATAATACATGGAACAATCATAAGCAATATCAATATGGTGATAACAGGAGTTAGTAGGGGCATTAGTCAACTCCAAATCCCCTTTCACCTGGAGAAGGATCCCTCCAAGAGACTGTAGCCACCCTGAGGACTCTCCAGCTCATTCTGTGAGATCCTGTAGGATCTGAATGTTTTTCTTGAGGACTGCGAGACTTTCTTCAACTTAGTTGGAGGTAATTACCCAGAAGCAACATGTCTTGTTCAAGATGGCTCAAGTCCCTCCTTGTTCAGGGATCAGGAGGTCTATCTCCTATCTATTTTGGAGTACAACCTCCAACAAGCTGTGTTGGCTCTTTATATCTATCCTGAGAAATCTTACCCTCAGAAATTTAATTTTTGGGGGTATTCATTAGAAAAGCACTCATTTGTAGTCCTGAATATGTATCTGAGATCTCCCAGGGGCTCACAGCTGTATTGAATGTCCTCTGCTTTTTTTCTTCCATGGCTTGACTCGTGAGTAGTGAATCCAGGAGTTGTGTCCTGGTACCTTGACTGCTGTGGTGGTAAAAAGTATTACAGGGTAGAAGCCCTTCCATGTGGGCTGAAGTTAAGTCTTTGGGGACCCATCTTTCCAGACTTTAATTAGGACTTGAGTCCCTGGAGCATAGAGTGGTGGCTGTTTAGAATCTTTTGGGTCCTGGTTGATGCCCCACAAGTGTATTTCTTGTTGCAATTGCCCAATGGCAATGGTATAAGACTGGAGGGTCTGAGCCTCTGGATCCAGGAAGAGGTCGATGACAAACAAAAGTTCTCCCATATAGCATCTCATAAGGACTAAAATCAATCTTTTCCTTAGGGGCAATACAGGTGCAGAGGAGAGCTATTGGTAAGGCCTCCTTCCATCCAAGGGAGGTCTCCTGGGTTATCTTTTTATTGCTGATTTTAAGTATTGGGCTTCCCTCATAGCTCAGTTGGTAAAGAATCCACTTGCAATGCAGGAGACCCTGGTTTGATTCCTGGGTTGGGAAGATCCCCTGGAGAAGGGATAGGCTACCCACTCCAGTATTCTTGGGCTTCCTTTGTGGCTCAGCTGGTAAAGAATCCTCGTGCAATGCAGGAGACCTGGGTTTGATCCCTGGGTTGGGAAGATTCCCTGGAGAAGGGAAAAGCTACCCACTCCAGCATTCTGGCCTGGAGAATTCCATGGACCATATAGTCCATGGGGTTGCAAAGAGTCAGACATGACTGAGCAACTTTCACTTTCACTTTTCTACTTTTCCTGAAGATCGAGGCCTCCAGGTGCAATGGAGGTAATAAGTAATGCCCAATGCTTTAGAGACCCTTTGGGTGACCTTAGAAGTAAATGATGTCCCATTGTCACTTTGTAATGACCTGAGCAGGCCAAATCTTGGAATGATTTCATGGAGCCATTTTCTTTCTTTCTTTCTTTTTTTTTAAAAATTTATTACTGCCTTTAACCTCTGCCTTCTCAGTCCAGGTGGGAATGTATCAGTCCATCCTGTAAATGTATCTGTCATGACCAGTAGGTATTTATACCTTTGAGAAACTGGCATCTGGGTGAAGTCCCTCTGCCAATCTTCTCCTGGGTAGGTCCCAATCCATTGGATGGGCTGGGACAGCTGGGGCCTTTGAGCACCTTGGGGGTTGTTTAACTGGTAAGTGGGACAAGAGGAGACCATTTGCCTTATAGTTGTTTGGAGGCCTGTTCCTTTGAAGGACCTTTCCAGTAATCTTTGGAGGACCCTCTCCCCTAAATGAGTGGTGCATGTAAAGTTAAGTGAAAGTGAAGTCGTTCAGTTGTGTCCGACTCTTTGCGACCTCATAGACTGTAGCTTACCAGGCTCCTCCGTCCATGGGTCTTTCCAGGCAAGAAGACTGGAGTGGGTTGCCATTTCCTCCTCCAGGAGATCTTCCCAACCCAGGGATTAAATCCAGGTCTCCCACATTATAGGCAGATTTTTTACCATCTGAGCCACCAGGAAAGTGGTGCATGTAAGGAGTTAACCAACTGCCATTGGAAGTTCCCAGGCAGATAAAAGGAGTCCCTCCTTTTGGAACCATCCCATATGATCTTCTTGAAAGCTCTCACTCTTAGCTTTAAGAGTCTCACCTTCAGTATATGAAGGAGTTTCTGGCAAACTAGTCTGTGGAACTAAGGTGGCAACCCCTATTAGGTCACTGTTCTCTAATGCTGCTCTTAGCTGCCTGATCAGCTGCTTGGTTCCCTCTTGCCACTTCTGTGCTCCCTTTCTGGTGTCCTTTACAATAGAAGACTGAAACCTCAGCAGGCAGATGAGTGCCTCCAAGAGTCCAAGGATTTGATCACCATACTTGATTGGGGACCCTCGGGTTGTCAAGTGGCCTTTTTCTTTCCAAATAGCAGCATGTACATGTAGCACCAGAAAGACATACTTGGAGTCAGTGTAAATGCCTACTCTTTTTCCTTTTCGCAGTTCCAAAGGTGGAGTTGGGGCTATGAACTCAGCCAATTGAGCTGAGGTACCTGGTGACAAAGGTTTAGCCTCTATGGTCTCAAAATTGAAGACTACTGCATATCTGGCTCTTCTTCTTCCATCCAAGACAAAGCTGCTTCCATCAGTGTACCAGATTTCCTCAAGATTGGTCAGAGGATCTTCTGACAATCCCTCTTGGGGTCTTCTCCACTGGTGCAAGGTTTCTAGGTAAGAGTGAAAGGGGAGAGAGCCCTGGGGGTAGTCAAGATGGTAGCTGGCTTAAAAACCTCACAAGGGGATATAGTCAGGCCTGGATTTTCCATCAGCATGATTTGATGTCTGAGGATCCTTTTATCAGACATCCATAAATGGTCTTTCACATTCAGTTGTTTCACTTGGTGGCTGGTAAAAATAGTTAGCTTGCCCCCCAAAGAGAGTTTCAAACATCTATCAGGACTGCAGTAGCTGCAAGATTTCGGAAGCAGGGAAAGATCCCTTCCTGATAAGGGAGTAGGATGCTCAGGGACCACCAAAACGTGGTGGGAAAATATTTGTCCATCCCAGCAACAAAGAAGTGTTCAGGTGAATCTTTTTGTAATTGTTTTCCTTTAGCACCCATAATGGTACAGGTTTGGGAGGAGAAGGCTCCAGAGCAGGATATTGGGACAGAGTAGGTAGCCCCTGTGTCAACCAAGAAATTCTCAGACCTACCTGCCACATCCAGTTGCACCCTTGGCTTCAGTCCTGTAATGCTTATCTGTGACAGGTAGGCTGGCCAGAGCAGTCCACTTCAGCCCTGTTGAACCATCGTGAGGAAGTCTTGGCACTTGACCTTGAGGCTCTTGGGTTCCCAGGGCAGAGTGTCACCCAATGTCCCAATTGATGGCGCTTGCAGCAAGCCATTTTAGGAGACATGCCACAGATTGGACACTCTTTGACCTATTGTCCCACTTGTCTACAGATTAGGCATTTGCCTCATGCGTTTTCCTTCAAGTACTTGGGGTTTGCCATAGGGCTTCCCTGGAGGGCGGCCAGCATCTGGGCATGGCTTGTCTCTTTCTTTCTCTCCCTTTCCTGGGCTTTGGCCTCCCTCTCCTGTTCTCTGTTATAAAAGGTATTGGTGGCTGTCTGGAGCAACTCATCTAAAAAGCAGCAGGGCCCTGTTGCTGTAGCTCTTGTAACTTTATCCTGATGTCTGATTCGCATTGGGACAGCAATTTGTCCTTTAAATCACCTGTCCCTCGTAAGAGTCTAAATCCAGATTGGTAAACTTTTGGAGGGCCTCTTTTAGACTTTCCAGAAAGGCAATGGGGTTCTCGTTGGACTCCTGAGTTATTCCTGAAACCGGGCACAGTCCAACAACGAATAGGCTTCCTTTTATTTCCCTGGACATACTACCTTAGGGGTGGTCTTTCTGAAGCTTATCTTATCCAGTACTGTTACAACCTGAGCCTGGCATCCCCGGGTCAGGGTGCAGATTCCCAGACAGGTTGAGGCATGGAAATATCCTGGAGATTGAATCCCGGGGCAGGTCGAGGTAGGTCAACCTCCTGGGATCCCCAGACTGAAGTTGGGTGTCTGCAAGGTCTCCAGTGTGACTAATGCTGGATAGGATTAAGGGGTTGTAATCTTAACTCTTTGCTGATGGGAATAGATACCATGATGTAAAGTCATCCAAGCCTGTGCCCTGAGACTGGGAACCTGGGGAAATAGCCATAAGCCTTATCCTTTTATTGCTCTGAGGGAATGTAAGTTACTGATTTCCCCCCCTAGTCCTCCATAACAGCAGCTTAGGGTGTCTCCAGTGGTAAACATTTCATTGTCATAGACCCACTCTAAGTAATAACAGAAGTAATGACAAAGGACTGGGTTACCTGGTCCTGTTAAAGGCATTAGGAGTATTTTAATAATAAGCTGAGTGGAGTGATATTGCCTACAGAGATGGCAGGGTCGAGGTTGTAGGAGTTAGTAAGTGGCTTAAGGACAAAATGATAAGATGCAACAGTCCAAATGTTCAATAAAAGTGGAGTGGAGATTTGATTTGGGGGTAGGTTTTTAGCTTTAGAAGAAGGGCAGTAAGGGTTTGGGCCCAAATAGCCTGCAGGGCCAACTCCCAAATGGCAAACATTGTCTCTGGAAGCCCAATTGCCCTTGAAGGGACGCCACCAACAGATGGACTTCTAGCAGGCATTGTGGGCCTGTCACCTGCCCTAGCAGGTTCACTGAGAGGTGCTGTTGACACACATGTTGTAGGAAACATGGAAGGTGAAAGCCTGAATCTCTAGAGGGATTGGGCACTATACAGTATTTCCCTCCCAAGGGCCAGCTATTTTCTGGTTGTCCCGACAGAAGAATGTAGAGGCAACACCGTGGGCCCAGACAGGGCTCACAGAAAAAGCATGAAACAGGTTGGAAGGGGGCAGGACACAACTTTTGAAAGAATGACATAGCCCAGGGGCATTATATAAACCAAAAATCAAATGGGTCCAAGATGATAGACAAGTCAAAATCAACTAAACTTTGATCCTCAATCTACAGCCTAAATGATACACCCAGAGGTGCCATGAAAGTTCCAAGGCACTATCAAAAGACCAAGGAGTGGGTGGTTCCCCAATTGTTGGAATAATCCTCACACTCATTAGCATATGAAATCACCCAGCCCATAAAAACTAACCACACCACATTCCATGGTTGCCACACTGACCCTCTGTGATGGCCCATACTCTGTGGAGTGTGCTTCTCTCTGAATCTGAATAAATCTACCTCTTACTCATTACCGTGTCTCTCAATGAATTCTTTCTTCAATGAAACATCAAGAACCTGAGATTCATTAAGTCCTGAAATCAGGCACCATGGGTTTTGGCCGGGTTCAAGTCCCCAGGACATGACTGAAGGACTAATCACAGCACAGAGTCCCTGCCATGTGGATTCAAATATCAATCTTAGGTAAATGGTTTCAAACACAACTTTCAGAAATGGAAAGATGATGACCTGCCCAGTACTTTGTAAATAATGGCATAAAAGGAGAGAGGAGCTGAAGGACAGGAGGAAAAAGCAGTGGGAAAAATGTGTCAAGGAAACCCTTTCATAACTTTCTGGAAAGATTGCTAAATGCCTGACCTGTGCCCACATTTTTTATTGGCCTGATCCTTGGCACAAAGGAAGTTAAGGACCAAAGAACCCTCACCTGCTTGGGCAACAGCTAATAGGCACAGAGGATAGTGGAGCCTTTGGGACACACTGGAGAGTGGCCCCTGTTAGAGTCCCTCAGTTGCACCCACTGACTGCTACTTGCCTGTTAACAGGGGATTCAAGGAAACAAGAAATGAGAGATTGCAAAGGAATTAAGATTTTGTTAGCCATATGTTTTTCCAGTGATAGGGGTAAGGACCTCTTACCTTAACCAGAGGTCTTCTGGAATCTGAGACTGAGCTGCGTGAGCTTTCTGCCAAGTTTTTATTGCTGTCCCGGTTTCCGTCATGCTGGGCTTCTTGTCACTTCCACTGGGCTGGGTTTCCTTCACGTTTAATTCCACAACGTGGGCTTTCACCGACTTGGGCTTCTGTTGTGCTTGGCCTCTGCCTGTGGGGGCCAAGCTGAGGTTGCTTCACCCAGTTACATCCAAGTCGCTGCACCAGATATGTCAGGGGAGTGTGTACTTTCCTCGGTTCTGTCTTGCCACAGCAAAGATTTGAAACGGTGGACCAGTGTCACAGTTCAGTTACAGCTCAGAGTTTTATTCGGCAAGCAAAAGGAAAGCACACCTTTGAGGCATGAGGGTGGACCGATCCCAAAGGAGAGGCCTCAATCCATCTTGGCTTCCTCCTTTTATACATTTGTCTCCTCCCCCTGTTGCCTGCCCTATGCAAATTGGTCTAGCCAAGAGGGCTGTTTGTTTCACCTGAGGTTTTCACTCTGGTCCTCAGGGTATCGTTTGTTCCATTTTCCAGGCTTTTCCCTCTGTCTTTTAGCCACTGCCATTTGGATTCGTTTTCCCTAGTCTAACTACCTAATAAAGAGAACACTGATAGTAGAAAAGGTTGTTTAAAAATGTTCTTTTTTGGCCAAGAAGTACAAGAGGAGGGATGAAGTACATATTGCAGAAGTTATTGACTAACAATTATACAGCTTTACTGTAAATCTTACTTTCTCTACATCTATTCATCCACAAAGTCATCTTTCTTTGTAATTAAAATGCAAACTTAGTGAAGCATTTTATAGCATCTACTAAATATATTTCAACTGATACGCGTCTAAACTCCTGATTTGGGGATTTCCTTCCTTTTTAGCAAGATTCTTGCCTTGGATTTACCACTGTCCAAAAATCTTGCCATGTATATAAGCCATGGGGACAAGAAGTTCAAAGAAACAGTTTCTTGATCATATTTAAAAGAAAACTCTCATGTCATATGTTTCAATGTTTTGTGATCTAAAAATAGCATTATTGTCACTATATGTATTAATCTATATATATATATTAATTACACTGGGTACTATAAAAATTATTAAAAGCATCATATTGTATTTTGAGAGTTTAAAATTAAATAGGGCATCTTCGTCTAAAAGTAGCTTGATATATACATTATTTTCAAGTAAAATCTATAAAGGTATACTTTGTATTTTCAGTGTTATAATGACTTAACATTTTAATCATATTACATTACATAGCCAGAAGCTACTTATGTAGAGAATAAAAAATATATTAATGTATCAGTGGTATATAACTAAAATGCTGTTGTCCTTATGTTTTTTCTTTTAAATTTTCCTAATTATGTTTCAAATATAAGGCAAATAGCTCAGTATTTACATAACACATTTTAATAATAAATTTTATCTTTAAACATACTGCTCTTAAGTTATAGTAGAACCAACCTTAAGATAGCTTTATCTTCCATTTTCTCCTGATTAAATTGTGATAGGTTAAAAATGACATTGAGCAATCAATTTGAAGCAACTGTTCCTAATTCCTCACTTTTCAGATAAGTTTTTCATAAAATTCCATTTCATTTGCATTGACATTATCAATCAAAATTTTCTCATCTATGTTTGAATTTTCCCCATGTTATTATCAATTTAATGCTATTCCCTCAGTATAAAATTGTAAGCTGAAATGATATCATTTGGGATGCTTTCCAGAAAATTAACACTGTTGTTTGCCATTGATGGGTCTGTGGGGAGTCTCAACAAACAGCATTTCTATCTCCACTTGTCTCCACTCAAGTTCTAAACTAACTGGGAAATAATAAAATCAAGTAAAGCACCTGGGGGCCAAAACTTCACCAATCATTAAAATCATATTGGAGAATGAGACTTATTTCCAAGGACAAATGGATTTCCTAATCTGAAGCACCAGAATTAACCAAATTTACTCTCTTAATTATAGCAGCACTGGCAGAATTGTAGTAATAATTGCACAGAGAGGGTTGCCCTGGGGGACAATGTTCGGGTTCCAGAAAAAAGGGGGAAAGGAATGGGCTGAATTACACATGTCCAGTTAATACTCCCTAACTCAGCAATCAGCTTGTCCTTCCACCCCATCTCTTTGTCGTTCAACTCCCCCATCCTAGAGAAAGAGAGCCTGAAGATGGCAGGAAGACAGAATTGTTTTGCTAATAGCTCTCCATCCAGTGAGAGGAAACATCAGAAGAAAATAAATCACTGTTTGGAGAAACAGACACAGAGAATAGACTTGTGGACATAGGGAGAGGGGAGGAGAGGGTAAGATGTTTGGAAAGAGTAATGTGGGAACTTACATTACCATATGTAGACTAGATAGCCAGTGGGATTTGCTGTTTGGCTCAGGAAACTGAAGCAGGGGCTCTGTATCAACCTAGAGGGTGGGATGGGGAGGGAGATGGGAGGGAGGTTCAAAAGGGAGAGGATATATGTATACCTACAGTTGATCCATGCTGAGGTTTGACAGAAAACAACAAAATTCTGTAAAGCAACTATCCTTCAGTTTTTTTTTTTAAAGAACAACAACAACAACTCTTAGGAGAAAACATGGACAGTAAAAAAAAAAGAAATCACTGTTTCAACTTTCTTTGTGCAGCATATTTTTAAATATGAAAATCAAAATTATTAGCAAAGTAAACAAACCACTAACCTATACTTGGTAGGCCACAGAAAACATGAGGAAATATTTGGGAAAGTTCAAGATGATAAGGCAGTTCAAATTGCTACTAATTGTGGTGGAACAGTAAATAGAAGTATAAGCTAAGAAAAGTTGACTTTTCATAGCCTCTAAACATAAAAAGACAGGGGCAAGGCTGGCATATTTGATAAATAAAACATCTCATTTTTAAAGAGCTCCATCTTCTATACAACAAAATCATTTTCAGTAATAAATAAATAATAATATGAAGTAAATAATATCAATTGGAAGAAAATAAATGCAAATTTCAAAATTTTATTTTATTTTTATTTAACTTTGTATATCTATATTTTTCTATATCACATATATGCATACATCTTTTATATGTACATAAAATCATTTCAGTAATAAAAGTGAAATTAAAAATTATAGTAGAAAGGGATTTTTTAAATTAAAATTTTAAATTTAAATTAAATTAAAAATTAAAATAGCTTCATTCTTTTACAAGTGGTTGACCAGTTTTCCCAGAACCACTTGTTAAAGAGGTTGTCTTTTTTCCATTGTATATTCTTGCCTCCTTTGTCGAAGATAAGGTGTCCATAGGTTCATGGATTTATCTCTGGGCTTTCTATTCTGTTCCATTGATCTATATTTCTGTCTTTGAGCCAGTACCATACTGTCTTGATGACTGTGACTTTGTAGTATAGTCTGAAGTCAGGCAGGTTGATTCCTCCAGTTCCATTCTTCTTTCGAACACTTTCTAATGCCATACACAAAAATAAACTCAAAATGGATTAAAGAGCTAAATGTAAGACCAGAAACTATAAAACTCCTAGAGGAGAACATAGGCAAAACACTCTCCGACATAAATCACAGCAGGATCCTCTATGACCCACCTCCCAGAATTTTGGAAATAAAAGCAAAAATAAACAAACGGGACCTAATTAAACTTAAAAGCTTTTGCACAACAAAGGAAACTATAAGCAAGGTGAAAATACAGCCCTCAGATTGGGAGAAAATAATAGCAAATGAAGCAACAGACAAAGGATTAATCTCAAAAATATACAAGCAACCCCTGCTGCTCAATTCCAGAAAAATAAATGACCCAATCAAAAAATTGGGCAAAGAACTAAACAGACATTTCTCCAAAGAAGACATACAGATGGCTAACAAACACATGAAAAGATGTTCAACATCACTCATTATCAGAGAAGTGCAAATCAAAACCACAATGAGGTACCATTACACACCAGTCAGGATGGCTGCTATCCAAAAGTCTACAAGCAATAAATGCTGGAGAGTGTGTGGGGAAAAGGGAACCCTCTTACACTGTTGGTGGGAATGCAAACTAGTACAGCTGCTATGGAGAACAGTGTGGAGATTCCTTAAAAAACTGGAAATAGAACTGCCATATGACCCAGCAATCCCACTCCTGGGCATACACACTGAGGAAACCAGATCTGAAAGAGACACGTGTACCCCAGTGTTCACCGCAGCACTGTTTATAATAGCCAAGACATGGAAGCAACCTAGATGCCCATCAGCAGATGAATGGATAAGGAAGCTGTGGTACATATACACCATGGAATATTACTCAGCCGTTAAAAAGAATTCATTTGAATCAGTTCTAATGAGATGGATGAAACTGGAGCCCATTATACAGAGTGAAGTAAGCCAGAAAGATGAAGACCAATACAGTATATTAACACATATGTATGGAATTTAGAAAGATGGTAATGATAACCCTACATGCAAAACAGAAAAAGAGACACAGATGTACAGAACAGAATTTTGGACTCTGTGGGAGGTGAGGGTGGGATGTTTCAAGAGAACAGCATCAAAACATGTATATTATCTAGGGTGAAACAGATCACCAGCCCAGGTTGGATGCACGAGACAAGTGCTCAGACCTGGTGCACTGGGAAGACCCAGAGGGATCGGGTGGAGAGGGAGGTGGAAGGGGGAATCGAGATGGGGAATACTTGTAAATCCATGGCTGATTCATGTCAATGTATGACAAAAACCACTACAATATTGTAAAGTCATTAGCCTCCAACTAATAAAAATAAATGGAAAAAAATTAAAGTAGCAAAGGACTTTTTAATTCATGTATTTTTGACAGAATAGGAAAAAACTTATACCTATATATTGAGCTGTCATAGTAATAAATAGTATTAATATTGTGATTATCAATGATGTCATGAATATAGAGTTTCTTTACACGTTCAATAGGCGATATATAGCCAGATTTTTGTCCATCTATATTCATTCACAGATGATGGAAAAAACTTTTTTATTAATGTTTATTTAATTAACTGATGAATCACCAGACACGTAAATAAGTTAGAAAAGTGTTAAAAACAAGCTGGGTAGAAATTACTGAAAACCCCATTTTACACTGAATTTCAGAATCTGCAATATTATTGAAGGCCTTATTGCATCAGGATTGGTTCTAGCAGCTTTCAAATGCCTTTGTACTTGAACAAGTTTCACTAAAATGTCTTCACCAGCAAAACTCATCATAAATCTTGATTACATCCTGTAAAACCTTCCAAATTTTCTTCTCCTCCTGTAAAAATCAGAGGAAAAGATTAAATGATGACAAACACTGACATTATTTGGTCCACTTCTTTAGGAAAAAACATTCAACTTTTGGTAAAAACAATGACTACATTCAACTTAGATGTCTTTATTTCTTCTGGCAGTGTAAGATCATCTTTTGTCACTTATAAGAGTTTTCTTTAATATTTGTGTCCTTTTTCTCTGTAAATACCAATTTCCTTACATTTTATTGTTATAAGGCTAATATTCTTCATAGATTTTGTCCATCACCAATCATTGGGGAATAATCTTAGATTTTTGTATTTCACTCTTGAAAGTTAATTGTTGCTTGCAAATATTTTTGTGATTGCAGAGAATGGCACAATTGAAATAACTGTAGATCTGTTTGTATTTATAATCAGTATGCTATCATTGTTTACTTAAAATGTTTATATATAAGAACATGTAGTACCACAGGATTAGAGGTACCGACAAGACCCAAAGGTAGCTCAGATGGTTCCAAATCACTATGAACTTACTCAAAACTACTGTAACCTTGAGTGTTGGGAGCCTTTTTTACAATTTCTTCCCAAAGTAGCAATGCTATTAAAAGATAAATAATCAAAATGTGCTCATTTCTAAATCTGAAGTTTATTATATATTACATACATAGAAATGAGACATTAAGCACAACAATTGCTTAAAATAAGGGTTAACAGTTTCTTTTAAGAGCCAGATAGTAACACTTTTAGGCCTTTTTGCAGGCTAAAAGCAAAACTGAGAATAGTTTGCAGGTAATTTGCAGGATTGGTCTTTGTAACCCCATGGACTGTAGCCTGCCAGGCTCCTCTGTCCATGGAATTTTCCAGGCAAGAATGCTGGAATGGGTTATCATTTTCTTCTCCAGAGAATCTTCTCAACCCAGGGATTGAACTCAGGTCTTCAGCATCTCCTGCACTGGCTGGCCGATTCTTTACCACTGAGCCACCTGGAAAGCCTGGGTAGTTATATAAAAAGAGAAAAACTTCCACAATTTTTGGTCAACCAACATAGCACAATATCATGTTTTATATATATCTATATATCTGTATATCAGTATATATACATATCTGTATATATAGACTATATTTATATATACAGTTATATATATATATATATGACTATATTTATATATACAGTTTTATATATATATATATAAACAATATTATGTTATATTCTGGATATGGCCCATAGGGCATAGTTGGGCAATCCCTCCCTATTTAGAGCTTAGGCAAACAAAAAATTTAATCATTGACATTATTTAGAATGGCAGGACAATGTAGTGTTTAAAAATATAGAATCAGTTTCATTATTTTTTTTAATTTATCTATAGAAAATGCTTCCCAGGTGGTGCTGGTGGTAAAGAACTTACCTGCCAATGCAGGACATAAAAGAGATGCAAGTTCAATCCCTGGGTCCAGAAGATTCCATGGAGAAGTCCATGGCAAGCACTCCAGTATTCTTGCGTGGAGAATCCCATGGAGAGAGGAGACTGGTGGGTTACAGTCCATAGTATCGCAAAAAGCTGGACATGGCTGAAGCTACTTAGCACACACAAAAAATGCAATCCCTGTATTGTGTGCACTTAAATCACTCCTATAGGGCTACCACTGGATATCAGTAAAAAGACAATGAAAATTGACTCTTTTTAAAACATTTAAGCTATATAGTATGATTTCTTTCCTCTCTTTCTTTCTGTCCCTTGGAAGGTCCCTTGTTTTGTTTCAATTAACAGAGTATATAGTAAACTACTAACAAAAGATGCAAAGCACACTGAAAAGGTCAGAAAAACCACAGCTTAACAAACAATAAATTTCATGGATTTTTCTGCCTCTTATTAACATTTGCTGAAGAAAAATCTTTGTGCTGTGCTTAAATTCAATAAACTCCAAATGTGGGTGTATGTCACTCCAAATATCCCATATCACTATACAAAAAGAATGTAAGTAGAATATTCAGTAGTTATAAACAGACTACTTTTAGTAAGTAATCTCTTTAAATTGTTTTAATATAGGATTTACTATGTGCTAAATCGTTAGCCAAGTAACAGTTCTCTGCCTATTATTTGCTGGCAATAATATGAGTGTAAAATGCCCATGAGTCTCCAATAGAAAAAGAAAAATGCTTAAAACTATGTATAGGGGACTTCCCTAGCAGTCCAGTGGCTAAGACTCTGCCTTCCAATTCAGGGGGTGCAGGTTTGGCCCCTGCTCAGAGAGCTAAGATCCCATTGGCCAAAATAAATAAAACAGGAGCAATATTATAATTAATCCAATAAAGACTTTAAAAAAAGATCCACATCAAAAAAATATTTTTAAAAATCTATGGATAATATTCACAACATGCAGTAAATGATGAGAGAAAACAGATGTCTTTTAAGTCTTTTTGCCTCCGACATTCTAGGACATTGTCAAATAATGTCAACTGGCAAATTTAAAAAAAGGATTTGATCATGAGCCATTTATGTTGTAACAAAGAGACAAATGAGAGGAAATTAAAAGTAGAGTAAATAACAGAAGTCTGTCAGACAAAACCAAGGAAACTTATTAGTCTACTTGCCTTTTTGAATATATAATAAAACAAAGATGGCAAATATGCAGTTTAGGGCAAAGTAAATGAATTGGTTTATTTTGTATAACATCTAACTGAAAGAGCTATGAGTAGAGGATGAATGGCCCAGGCAACCACCTTTGCCAAATTTCTCCTCTTAACCTATGAAAATCCCTAATTATCTATTGTTAAAGAAGTTTCCTCACTGTGATTCAGGAATAATTCAGACATTGTATGAATATGTTCACTAGAGACCTTAACAAACAACTTCCTATATGAAACTCAGGTTTGATGTAGTAACAGAGAAAATGTGAAGGTGTTTAGATACCTCATAGGAGAATATTTACAGGATATAGAATATATTAAAATTATGTAAAATTATAAAAATAATATTAAAATAATTTATATTAATAAATGAACTGTCAAATTACTTATATGTTAACCAAAACCAGAGTTGAGTCTTAAGACACCTCAAAATGTTTCACAAGTAGACAATCTTTATAATTAATCTGCTGCAAGTTTTACACAGGTGATTCAAGTCATACAAAAACATAATTCTGTATAATTCTAAGACCCTAGGATATTTTAAAAACTATAACAAAGATTAAGAACCTAAGAGAGTTGATCTCTGGTCTTTTGTCAAAATTAGGAATAACTATAAACCGGCGGTGTAAAGCAGGCCACCTTCATTCACTTCCTTGTCTGGGACATAAAAAATGGGGAAATACAAGCACATACATCCGTTTACACAATGTCTCTGGCTGCTTTTAAGCTACCATAGCAAATTCTGAGTTTTTGTAACAGAGATTGTACAGCCAAAAAATCTAAAATATTTACTTACCTAGCCCTCTATGGGAAAATTTGTTAACCCCTGACCTATACTAATAAATTCAACTTTTGAAAAAAGGAATAAATACTACAAGGACATAAGAAATGAAGTGGAATATGTTACTTTACAATTAGTCATCATTGTACTATAAGTATAGGACATTCGTGACACACGTGTTAACTACCAACATGATATTTGCATCCTAATGGGAAAAGGAAACTGGAGATTCTGAATCCATGTGCAGGTTGGGGGTTCCCCCTTTTTATATTCTTAGATTCAGACTATTCTGTTCTCTTCTAAGAATCAACTTTCCTTATCAAAAAAAAAAAAAAAAATCAGTATCTCAAATCCAAGTCTCCATTCAACATAGTTCCTTCCCAGTAAAAGCAGAGATGGTTACACCACTGTTTTACAGTTTTCCATTTTATAAGATGTTGGAAATTTCTTAAATCTGAAGTTCCCTCTGTGTGGTGAATCATAATAATAATATGCTCTGAATAATCTGTTTGCTGCAGTATAGCAGTGTGGTAGCCAGGGTCTAAACTGTTCCAAAGAGTTGAGAAAATATAACCCAAGTCTCAGAGTACCCAGAGGGACAGACGTGTTAGCTGCAGCTGTCTTCAAAACAATTGAGAGATAATAATTTTGGTTTTATAAGGTAAGTAAATATGACTAATAAACTGTAGTCTCTTGCATAAGATCCTACTTTATACTCATAGTCCCCTCATGGGGTACTAAGAAGTGATACCTTGCCAAGCTCGTTGGATATTAACAAACCTTACTCATAACACAATTTTGCTATTCAAAACTCTTCTGGATCACACCAGAAAGACATTTCCCCTGGTTGAGAATTCAAATGCGATTTGTTTTCGTCCATGTGTGGGACTGGATTCAGCCCAGGAACTAAAGTGACTGGGTTAAGAGGCAGATTACTTGGCTAGCTTTACATTTCATAGCTAGAAAATGATAGCAAATAACTGGAAAGCAAGGAGCGACTAAAGTAATGCCAGATCGATCAATTCCTTAGTTGGTGCCAAAGTTCATTGGGTTTAATAAATCAAAAACAACAACAAGTAGACCCCAAGGGAGAATATGACCTACTTTATTGGGTGGGGGTAGAAGTCATATTAATTTTCACCTGGCACTGGAAAATAACATAAATTAATATTATCTTTAAAGAAGAACTAAGAGTGGGTAAATGGAATTTTCTTTGTTTACCTGTGTTTACCCATTGCCCATCAATTTAAAGCAGTGAAGGCACTGGGCTTCAATAACTACATGCTCCTCTAAGCTTAAATTTAGACTATGTTATCTTTTATCTCAACTTCTTTTTCCTTCCTCTATTATTAGTTTCAAGAGAAGCTTCATGAAAGACAAGCTGTGAAGGTTGACAGTGCTATTATAATATAATGTATTATATAATAATAATATATATAATGTAATATATAATATAATGTCTGACTCTTTGTGACCCAATGGACTGTAGCCTGCCAGGCTCCCCAGTTCATGGGATTCTCCAGGCAAGAATATTGGAGTGGGTTGTTATTTCCTTCTCCAGGGGGTCTTCCCAACCCAGGGATCAAACCCAGGTCTGCTGCATTGCAGGCAGACTCTTTACTGAGCCATCAGGGAAGCCCAATATAATGTATATTTATATTATAATTATCAATGACATAAATTTTTTATATTTATATTTTATCTCTGATGAATTTACACTAACTTATTGTAGTGCAGTCATCCCTCAGTGGGAGGTCTGTTTCAGAAACTGCCACAATACCAAAATCCATGTATGCTCAAGTCCCATAATCTGAATCTGCAAATTCTGCGTCCACAGATTCAACCAAGCATAATAGTATATGATCTGAGGTTTGTTGAATCTGCATTTGCAGGATGCATATATGAGATAGATCTGGAAGATGAATAGGATTTTGTATGTGAATACACCCCATTATTATAATCAGACTGCATTAAAATAGCAAAAATAAGCCACCATTTTTTTTCCTTTTTTAATTGAAGTATAGTTGGTTTACCATGTAGTGTTAATTTTAGGTGTACAACTCTGTGATTCAGTTATACATGCAAGCTTAGTTGCTCAGTCACTCAGTCGTGTCTGACTCTTTGCAACTCCATGGACTTGTCTATGGGATTTTCCAGGCAAGAATACTGGAGTGGGTTGTCATTTTCTACTCCAGGGGATATTCCTGACCCAGGGATCAAATCCGAGTCTCTTGATTCTCCTACATTATGGATTCTTTACCACTGTGCCTCTTATAGATTATTAAAAGTATTGAGTAGAGTTTCCTCAATTAAGGATTAAGTCCTTCTTGTCACCAACATGTCTTCTGGCCTAAAGTAGTGAGATATACATTCACCCACAACAACAGAAAACATGGACAAAAGCTAAGGTTAGTCACCATCTATTTGATGGAAGTAAAGGGGCAGAGTGACAGAGAATAAGCCAGCACAGTCTTTTACTTCCTAGCACTTGTGTCTCTCTTTCATCTCGTTTTCTGATTAACTTTTCTTGCAGGAATATAGGCTGCTCAGCCTTCCAGTTGAGACGATCATGGTATCTGGTCCCATCACTTCTTGACAAATAGATGGGGAATAGATGGGGAAACAATGGAAACAGTGACATACTTTATTTTCTTGGCCTCCAAAATCACTGTGGATGGTAACTGCAGCCATGAAATTAAAAGATGCTTGCTCCTTGGAAGAAAAGCTATAACAAACTTAGAGTATTAAAAAGCAGAGACATTATTTGCTGACAAAGGTCTATATAGTTAAAGTGATTTCTCCAGTAGTCATGTATGGATGTGAGAGCTGGACCATGAAGAAGGCTGAGTGCCAAAGAATTGGTGCTTTTGAATTGTGGTGTTGAGAAGACTCTTGAGAGTCCCTTGGACTGCAAGGAAATCAAATTAGTCAGTCCTAAAAGAAATTAACCCTGAATATTCACTTGAAGGACTGATGCTAAAGCTGAAGATCCAATACTTTGGCCACCTGATGCAAAGAGCTGATTCTTTGGGGGGGAAAAAAAAAAAACCCTAATGCTGGGAAAGATAGAAGCAGGAGGAGAAGAGGATGACAGAGGATGAACTGGTGGATGGCATCACTGACTCAATGGACATGAGTATGAGCAAGCTCCGGGAGATGGTGAAAGACCGGGAAGCCCAGAGTGCTGCAGTCCGTGGGGTTGCAAAGAGTTGGACATGACTGAGAGGCTGAACACAATGACCTACCAGTACTTCTAGATGTTGACTGTGGCCTGGACCAGCAGTAGTAATTGATCTTTCTTCAACAAGCTTATGGTGTTGCAATCCAATCCTAACTGACATTTGAATAGAACTGAAGAAACCTAATTCACTTTATTAGCCCCAGTAAGCAATTAATCTTTGTTTCTTTTTAGATAAAGGATGGGAGGAGGGGGTTATTAACCGTCCTCTCGGTTTCCTTCCAGCTCTAACTTTCTGTGATTGCCTGTTTCAGAAAAGGGATGGGAAAAAGACACAACACTGTTATCACTCTGTAGATTAGCTGAATTTTCTCTCACCCTCTTATTTTAATTTCTAATAAAAATGGAAATTATTATGACTCTACCATGCCATTTAGGAAGAGTTACATAAAGCCGAAGCTCAGATTTCCACCAATACACAGGAAAATAATGAAACTGAATTAAAATCATCCAGCCTATATTTCTAAATATAATGTTCTTTATTTTCTTAATACCTGCATATTATTTTTTCCAACTTCAAAAAAAGAACAGGCAACATGTTAGTTCTTCAAAATATACCCTCTGAATAAGGTGCAAATTCCCAGAGTAAAGTCTTGTAATAGCTGAAAACTTAATGAACTCTCTGTAAGGCATATAATATATTGATAAAAAGAATAATCATTAAAAATTATGAAACTATCTGAACTGTTGCTGTTATAATAACATATATTTTACCTGTGTTTCTTTATTTATTTCCTTCCATTAAAATATATGGTGCTAGTGGTAAAGAACCCATCTGTCAATGCAGGTTAGATGTAAGAAATGTGGGTTTGATCTCTGGGTTGGGAAGATCCCGTGGAGGAGAGCATGGCAATTATTCTTGCCTGGAGAATCTCATGGACAGAGGAGCCTGGCAGGCTACAGTACATAGGGTCACACAGAATCACATATGACTGAAGCAACTTAGCATGCACATTAAAATATAAAAGTTACTAACTCAGTATTTCATTTTTATATACAAATATAAGAAAAGTTTTTCTAGAAATATATTTAAATTATTTTTATTGATTTACAAACTGTTATCCACCACGCATTTTAACACCATGCATTTTAACCCAAGGACAGATTTTCCTCATTTCTCATTAAGTACACCTGCTTCTTTCTTTAAACTAGTCAACATAGGAGTGATGTCATTCCCAATGTTAGTCAAATATGAAGTAGCAGCTATCCATAGATAAGACGCCAGTGTGAAAATCCCAGAACTTGAAGGTAACGCTAAAGCACCTTTCTGGATATCAGGGACCAAGAAGGACCCCATAGGAAGAGTAGCAGGAGTGGCTACACTTTGATGGTGTCACCCCTCCTTCAAAATGGCACAGCTGCTGCACCAAGAGGGCTTCCCCAGGCCTAGAGTTTCTCCAGTATATTTATGAAAAACAAAAAACAAAAAACACAAGGTGGACATCTAGCTTCCTCAGCCTAGTGAGCTGTTTTGTGGGAGTCCTACTCTGGATCTCATCTCAGAGGGATCACTGGGAGAATCTTCGGAACTCAGCTTATGGGAATCAGATACAGAGAAGGGAGTTGGGGTACAGATGGAGGCACTATTTGACTAGAAAAAGAATAAAAGAGGCGAGGTTAGCTGAAGGAAGGAAATAAACATGAACAGGTATAAACAGAGATTAGAAAAATAATGGAAGATATTAATAAAGCCAAGAGTTGGCTCTTTGAAAAGATAAAAAAAAATGATGAAACTTTACCTAGAAGAATCAAGAAAAAAGGTGAAAAGATTCAAATCAATAATATTACAAATTGGAAAAGTAGAAATTAAAAATAATATCACACAATACAAAGAATCATGTGAATACTATGAACATTTATCCACCAACAAATTGGACATCTAGAAGAAATAAATATATTCCTAGAAAAACATACATCCTACCAAGATTAAATCATGAAAGGTCGAAGAGATGTCAACCAGAGGCAGTCTTTTCATAATGATGATACAAAGCCGTATAATAGAAAGAGCACGGAATCTGGAGTTAGTTTATTTGGGGGGGGGATGGGGTGGGCGTGGTTAATTTTAGTTTAAAATTATATCCAAGAACTAGAAAAATCAATTATATTATTTGAATTTTAGTCTTATAAAAGACAGAGATAATATTTCTTTTACAGGCTTGCTGTGAAGATTAAATGAAATTAAAGCAGTTTGAAAACAAATACCATAAAACAATATAATTTGAGTCTTATAGTCCATTAATTACTTAAAAGTAGTTATTTCTGAGAATACAAGCAAAAAGGGTAATTCATCTAAATAAAGAAAATAATAATAATCAGGCTAACCCATATTTCTTCATAGCAACATACAATGCCAAAAGACAAGTAGGAATGCTTATGCTATGAGCGAAAAAAATTATGACTCAAGATATTACAAGCAGCCACTCTGGCTGTTAGTCATAAAAGCAATGAATAGATATAGGCATACATATCTTGAAGATATTGTGCATTTGGCCCCAGACCACCAAAAATGATGAACACTGCAGTAAAATGAGTCAGACAAATAATCTGGTTCCCTAAGGCATATAAAAGTTATGTTTACACTGTACTGAAGTCCATCGTGTGTGCAGTAGAATTATGTCTAAAAAATATACAGTGTTCTAGTGTGATAGTCACTCCGTTGTGTCTGACTGTATGCAACCCGTGGACTGTAGCTACCAGGCTCCTCTGTCCATGGGATTTCCCAGGCAAGAATGCTGGTGTGGGTTGCCATGCCCTTCTGCAGGGGATCTTCCTGACCCAAGTGTCAATGTAGGTCTCCTGCATTGCAAGTGGATTCTTTACCATCTAATTTATTGATGTAAAGTGCTAACTCTCCCCTGAGCCTTTAGGAAGTCATAATCTTTTTGCTGGTGGAGGGTCTTGCCTCAGTGTTGATGGCTGCTGACTGATCAGGGTGACTGAAGGTTAGTGTGACTGCGGCAATTTCTTAAAATATCAAAGACTAAGCAACTTGGAGAATTCAACACCTAAGAATGTGTAATTTTTTTTTTAAGTTCCATCAAGTAATCAAGGTAATTAAGAGTCAAAGGTAAATAAATGTGAGGGAAAAGTCATCATACAATGTCTGGATAAACCATTGATCAATTTGAACATGTAACTGTGGGAGTTACAATTATAAAAAGAATGTAAATGTTCAATATCTTAACAATGTAAAGCTGCCAATTAATATAAATTTACAAATCAAGCTATGAATGACATAAACTTATGGTAATTTATTTTATATCGTAAGTTAATCAGTTAAGTAAAAAAATTAAATGTGGTGTTCAAAAAACATAATAATATAAACTTGTTAATAGTTTTCATTGACTTTTTCTAACCTTACAAGTACATTTTAAAAAATAATAAGTATTTTAGTGAAAATATATTTATGAAAAAGTTCAATATTTCCTTGACTTTTACTCTCTGGGTTTTTCCTTCTGTAAAACTAAATTTAAAATATTTTACTTTAAAATAGCAAGATTAAATATGATTTCATTTTTATGGGTTTTTTATTAAACTATTTCTACCTTAAAATCTTCTCTTATAAAGGCTGCAAGCTAATTCCTCACTTTTTCAGCTTCATTTCCATTTAGGAATGGAATTGTTGCATAGTTCTTGTCCATGAGTCACAAATAGAAATCTGCTGGAGATGAGATTTGCCTGGAAAACTGTTTGTTTCTTTGATACTAAAGGAGATACATAACTCTGGCCAGCATTCCCTTTTGTTCATGCCTTGAATAGATGCCAGGATGTAAAGTAGCCATTTTACCACCACAAGGCAAAAAAGGACATACTAATAATAACACAGCAAAAAGATAGTTTTTATTTCATCACTGAAGCACTGTACCATCTCTAACTTGTTATGTGGGGTGTATTTACCTAAACTATTATTGCTTTAGCTTTCAGTAACTTGCAGTTGAAAACAGTCTTAATCAAAACCCTATCCATCCATACAAAAAAATATGTATGCACACATAGGGAAAAATGTGGTATGATGCACTATTAATTATATATTGTATCTGGGTAATGAAATTCTGAATGTATTTTTCCCTTTTTGTACTTTGATGAATTGCTTGGCCTTTTTTCAAAATGAGACTATATCAATTTTTAAAAATAATTATTCTTCTAGTTTTTGAACGTTTTTGAGACTTGACAAGGTTATTAATACAAAACACATACAATATTGTATATATTTCTTAATATTTTATGAAAAAATGATTTAGGATACAATATTTTAAAACAGCTATTTTATAGTGGAGAAAATCTTTGGATAAGTTCAGATTGACCAAAAAAATATTCCTCATGATTAATTTAATTCAGTGAGCAAAACCAAGATTGTGTTAGTTTTAAATTTGACATGCACAATGCTAACTTTCTTTTATATAATCACTGTTGCTCAGTAGCAATGATCATTTTTAGCAATAACCTTAAACTGGTAACACAGAAATATGTTTCACTGACTTTATAAATTTTTAAAATTAAAATTATTAGTATCATGGCACTGAAATATTATGTTAGCTTCAGGTGTAAAACATACTGACTCAAATGTTTATAGATTATACTCCATTTGTATTTATTATAAAATAGAAGCAATACTCCTTATACTGTACAATATATCTTTGTATTATGTACTTACACATAATAGTTTGTATTCCTATATTCCCTACCCTTTTCTTGGCCCTCCCCTATACCCTTTCCTCACTGGTAACCACTAATTTGTCCTCTGTATCTGTGAATCTATTACATTGTTCTGATATTCACTAATTTGATTTTTTAGATCCTGCATATAAGTAATAACATACAGCATCTGGCTTTCTCTGACTTTAAACATATCTATCTATATATATAATATATAAATATATATAAACTTTCTCTGATATAAACATAATATCTTCCAAGTCCATCTATGTTGTGGCAAATGCCAAAATTTCATTCTTTCTTAAGGCTGAAAAGTATTTCACTGCATGTGTGTTTATTACATCTTATGTGTCCATTCATCTATTGATAGACACTTAGATTGTTTCCATGCCTTGGCTATTATAAATAATGCTGCTATGACATTGGTGTGCATGTAATTTTTCATCAGCATTTTCCCATATATGCCCAGCCATGGAATTGCTAGTTCATATGATTGTGCTATTTTTAGTTTTTTGAGAAACCTCTATACGGTTTTCCACAGAGGCTGCACCAATTTACATTCCCACCACCATTATACAAAGTTCTCTTTTCTCCACATTATCACTAGCATTTATTATTGTGGTCATTTTGGTGATAGCCATTCTGACAGGTTTGAGATGATATTTTATTGTTCTTTTGATTTGCATTTCTCTAATAATTAGTGATGTTGAGCATCTTTTCAGGTTTGTGTCTGCTATCTTTGCAAAACTGTCTACTCAGGTCTTCTGTGCATTTGCCCATTTTTAATTGGATTTTTAAAATATTGAGTTATATGAGTTTTTCATATATTTTGAAAATCCCTTACACATCATGAAATTTACAAGTATTTTTTTTCCCCATTCATTAAGCATTCTTTTCATTTTGTCAATGGTTTCCTTGGCTGTGCAAAACCTTTTAAATTTAATCAGGTCATATAAATATATGATTATTATTATTTTAAGTAGCTGATCTGTTTTTTCTTTCTTTGGCTGTATAGCACAGCATGCAAGATCTTAGCTCCAACCAAGGATCAAACCTGTGTTTCCTGAAGTGGAAGTACAGAGTCCTATCCATGGACTACCAAGGAAGTCCCAGTTGCTGAGCTCTCAATTTCAAACACAGTTTAACCACTCTGCATTTTTATTTTTCTCCCCTCATGATCAGGCTTCCCTGGTAGCTCAGCTGGTAAAGAATCCACCTGCCACACAGGAGACTCCTCTGTCAGGAAGATCCCCTGGAGAAGGGATAGGCTACACACTCCAGTATTCTTGGGCTTCCCTTATGACTTAGCTGGTAAAGAATCCACCTGCAATGCAGGAGATCTGGGTTTGATTCCTGGGTTGGGAAGATCCCCTGGAGAAGGGAAAGGCTACCCACTCCAGTATTCTGGCTTGGAGAATTCCATGTACTGTAGTCCATGCAATCACAAACAGTCAGACAAGACTGAGTGACTTTCACTTTCATTTTCCTCACAGTTACTATATTTGACATCATGATTTACTAATATCTATTTTTTGTGTGTATCCCTCAACTGCTTAACAGATGATTTCTCTACTTTTGTCTTTTAACCTCTCTACTAGCTTTGTATGTGGTTAATTTCTTACCTTTCCTATATGTTTGCCTTTACCAATGAGCTTTTTTCTTTCATAATTTACATGTTTCTAACTGTGGCCTTTTCTTTTTCTCTTAGACAAGTCTCTTTAACATTTCTTATAAAGCTATCTTGGTGGTACTTACCTCTTTCAGCTTTTGCTCATCTGCAACGTTTGGTCTCCCCACCAAAGTTGAATGAGAACCTTGCCAAATATTTTTGGTTTCAGGTTTTTCCTTTTTATCAGTCTGAATATATCAGGCCTTTTTGGCCAGCAGAGTTTCTGCTGAAAAGTCAGCTGATAGGCTTTTGGGAGTTCCCTTATATGTAACCTGTTGCTGCTTTTAATATTCTCTTTAATTTTTGGCATTTTGACTACAATTTGTCTTGGGGTGGTCCTCCATGGGTTGACCTTGTTTGAGACCCTGTGTTTCCTATGCTTATATGTGTGTTTCCTTTCCCAGCTTAGGAAAGTTTTCAGCTATGAGTCTTCAAATATGTTCTCTGTTTCTTTTGCTCTTTCTTCTCTATTTGGGACCCCTGTAATGAAAATGTTAGTATGCTTCATGTTGTCTCAGAGGTCTGTCGAACTGTCCTTTCTTTTAATTCCTTTTTCTGCTCAGTTTTCATGATTTCCATGACTCTGTCTTTCGGCTCAGTGATCCATTTCTTTGTGTCAATAAATCTACTCTGGCTGGTGACTATGGCCATGGCCATGATCAATCCAGCCAAGGTGCCAGGGTGGAGTGAGAAGGATAATCTTGATTTCTCATTCTGTTTATCCATCCTTTCTCTGAGCCTTATGATCGTTTTTATTATGATTGCCTTGAACTCTTTCTCAGGTAGATTGCCTGTTTCGACTTCACTTAATTTTTCTGGGGTTTTATCTTGTCCCTTCATTATGAACGTATTCCTCTGTCCCTTCATTTTTTCTAACAAGCTGTTTTTATTTCTATGTATCTAGTAAGTTGCTTTTGTTTGCTGATCTTGGAGAAGTGGCTTTTTTTGTAGGATTCATCTTATGCATCATAGGGTCACCAGAGCTATATGCTCTAGGGGTGCCCCCTTTTTGGACTGCATGGATTTTTCTACTGTGGCAGGTTGACTATTGTGGGCAGCATGGTAGGCATGGCTGGCTCTTGCTCTGTTTTGTTGCCACGTCCTGCCTGTACAGAAGCTTCCCGTCACTGATTGGTGGGGTGACTAGTTTCAGGTCTTTGGGGAGCCCCAGGGCTTGTGCTGTCTCACTGGTGGGTGGGATTGGAGCCCAGGAGATCTCAGGGCTGGTGTCTGCCCAGGAGTGCGTGAAGACAAGTCCTAGGGTTAACGGCTGGCCCCTTGGTGGGCAGAGCTCTGTGCCGGGCTTTGAGTGTCCAAAGTTTGTGTTGGCCAACTGAGGGTTGGGGCCCTGCCAGTCCCAGAGCTGGTTCTGGCCTTCTGGTCAGTGGGCTGAGTCCTGCCATAAGAGGCTGTGGGTCTGTAGTTGTCCCGGGGCTGGTGCCTGCCCCTTGGTGGGTAGACCTGGCTCCCTGAGTCTCTGGCTACAGGCCCCTGGGCTTCCCAGGCCTAGTTCCCACATACTGGCATGTGGTATCAGTTCCTGAGCCTTCTGGTTGGTAAGGCCATGTCCAGGGGCAGCTGTGGGCTCAGTGGTTTTAATGAAGCCTGTCTGCTGGTGGAGGAAGCTATGTGTCCATGCAATTATTTTCTTGGCCTGTGGTGTCCAAGCAGTGGTGTCTGCAGGCTGGTGGATGGGGGCAGGGCTGGGTCCCGAGGTTAATAAGCTAGAGGTAGGACTCCAAAGAAGCACTTGCTAGTTCCAGGGTCCTCATGGTAGATCAAGCCCTCTGAAGTAGCTTCCACCAGTGCCTATGTCCCTAGCATGAGCTCTGTTGCCTCTTGCCTCTCTAGGAGACCCTCCAAGATCAGGAACTATGGCTGACCCCAGATCCCTTCAAATTAAGGCTTTTGCCCCAGGTCTGGGATCTCGTAGGATTTTATGTGAGCTCTTCAAGAGGAGTCTCTGCTAGCCACAGGCCTCTGGCTCCCCTAAAAGTAAACTATACTGGCTTTCAAAGCCAAATGTTCTGTGGGTCTCATCTTATCAGTGCAGGATCCCCAGACTGGGAAGCCCAATGTCAGCTCAAACCCTTTGCCTTTTAGGAGAAACTGTGCCTTTATAATTATTCTCCTAGTTGGGAATTCTACCCAGAGTTATGGGTCTTGACTATACTGTGACTCCACCCATCCTACCTTTTGTTCCCTTCTTTATAGCTTTACTTGTGCATGTTAAGTTGTTTCAGGCATGTCCAACTCTTTGTGACCCCATGACTGCAGCCCACCAGGCTCCTCTGTCCATGGGATTCTCTAGGCATGAATACTGGAGAGGGTTGCCACACCATCCTCCAGGGGATTTTCCCAACCCAGGGAATGAACCTGCATCTCTTATGTCTCCTGCATTGACAGGTGGGTTCTTTACCACTAGCGCCACCTGGAAAGCCTATCTTTACTTGCAAAACAACTGTTATGGTAGGTTCTAGCCTTTTTCTTCAGTAATTGTTCTGTAAATAGTTGCAATTTTGGTGCACCCATGACAGCAAGTGAGCTCGAGGTCTTTCTACTCTGTGATCTTGAGAACTTCTCCAACTTTCATATCCTAAGTTGTGCTTTATAATCTGCTCACAGATACAAATATTTTTGCACTATTTATGTGAATAGATATACTGAAACAAAGTAATGCTGGAAAACACTCTAAAGACTCGCTTTAACCTTTTTAAAAGAATATCTTTTTAAAAGAATGTTAGAAATTTCCACTTATTTAATAACAATTGACTATAAATTATCTGTATTTATAATGGAAACACATCTTTTAATCAATAATATGTTTTTAATGTAGCTCATGTTAACATAAAGGTAACTGTTTTTCTGTAATTCAATAAAGAATTTCTCCACATTAGTTGACATTCAAAAATTTAGTTTTATAATAAGTGGTACATTATATTAATCTCTGAGCACTTTTAGGATCATATAATTCAATCAACTATAAACACTTGAGTATTTAATGCTGATTTTGGGTTTGGTTATTGCTTTTGCCTCATAATTTAATTTATGATATTCTATTTCATGTTTTAAAAGATAATGTAGTTTTATTATAAATGAAGCATATTATAAATGAATATAAATGAAATATAAATATTTCTACTTATAAATGAAGTAGAAATAGCTCAGAAAGGAAGTCAGAATACTTAACTTCACCTGCCTTGAGTGAATTTATATTCTATAAGCATCAGTTAACACATCTATAAATTAGACCAAAAATTTCTTTTCTCTTGCAAGGATCAAATGAATTAAAGCAGATTGGTTTTATTAGTACTATTGCCCAATTGTAGTAAAGGTTCCAAACTAAAATCAAGATATTTTAGACTACTCAAAATATGTGGGATTTTATTTTTTCTTTAAAATGCCATTTCATGAGATTCTTGATCTGGTTTTGTTATTTTTTCCCACTGTTTCAAAGTTGCTTCACTGAATTCCTTCCAGAATGTCATAAGGAACAGATACAAGAGTTTGTCAATAGGATTATCGAACAGAATAAAAGACGGATAGCATGCATCTGGTTTAGCAGTGACCTCAAAGAAGAGAGTGTTTGAAGTCCACACATTATTCATAACTTGCTCTATTCTTTGGTAATCCTTTCTTGTTGGAGGTTTGGAAAAAACACACATACAGAAACTTAATCAATTAAGGGGAAAATTTTGAGGCAAAACAGCTACTATGTGTATATGAAAAGAAAAAGTGGCAACATTTTTTCCCTAGAAAAATAGAAAAGATGAATCAGGCATTTTCCTCTCATTATTCCTACTCACAGATGAAGCAACAAAGTGATCTTTTTTCTACAAAAGTAATCATAAGATCAGAATCAGCTAAGTTTATAAAAAATTATATATATATATATATATATATAATATGGCTAGATTGCTCATTGTAGTCCTGTGAGGAAAAGCAATCTATATTTTAGAGCAAATGTATGATTGCATCTTATCTTTGGCTGAACTGAGCAAAGCACAAAAGAAACCAATTATACCCCATGTTGTTAAATTACTTTAAATTTCTACTTTTAATCCTTGTTGGTTAGACTCCCAATTAACTGTTCAAATTGTGTTATTATAATTCTGCCAGAGCTCTTGGGGTCATTAGGTCTCTGTATAATACCTTCCTAGCTAAAGACCTCTGTCTTTCTCTTCAAATGGATGATACATATGTTGGGTTACAGAGGGGCATTGGAGAAAACTGAGGAGAAAGCACCCTCATCACGGGCACTGTACTGGCCTATTTGCCTCTATATATACCCCTTCTGCCCTTTCATTATAGCGTTTTCTGAAATAAATGTTGATGAGTGAATTATTAAATGATTGACTGAGCCTCTTTAACATCCAGAGATATTTAATACGGAAGGGTGAAAGGTAGAAGGCAAACTCTAGCAGGTAGTTGGAAAGCTCTGAGAATAAAAGACCCAAGGAGGCCTTGAACTTCAACTGGGAACTGTACCCTGGGAGCTATCCAAGGTACTAACCAACTATAGCTTCAGAGTTGTTCCAATTCTGGTAGCTTTGTCCTTGGAAAGCAGGATCGATCGGGGAAAGGGAGGAGAGAGAAGGAGAGCTGTTCTTCTCCTTACTATAAACTTAAACCCTGCTATTGTTCCAAGTCATGTGCATCTGGGAAAAATATTTAACTTCTTTTAAGTCTGAATTTCTGCACCTGGAAATTAGTATGATAACCACCTATCTCATAATACCATAAAATACTGTAAGGATTAAATTGTATAACACATGTAAAGTATTGAACACAATACCTAGCACAGAATAGGCACTTTATAAATGCTAACTCACTATTATTCATCCAAAATGTAACAAAAATTATATTGAACCAACTCCTAGAAATACCAAAATTGCATTTTTTACATGAAACCCAGATTTAATGTCTATCTCTCTTACTAGAATTTTATACTCCATAGAGACAGAAAGCATGATTGTTTTTATCCATTTCTTGCCAAGTACCTGTCCAAAATATGTTCTCAGTACATATGTGCTGAAAATTAATAAGTGAAGTGAGAAAATAATGCAGTAGCCATGAATGAAAGAGAGCAGGCTGCATCACTAAAGCCATTTGAAAGAGGAGGAAATGAGCACAGTAGGCCAGCTTAGGGGGAAAAAAATGAGCTAAGGACTTTACCCCCAAAATGGCCCTGCATTGGTTTCTACCTATTAGCAGCCTTTGCTAGGCATCCTTGAGGTATAAAGTAATATTATAAATAACTGAGCCAATTTTCACAGTAAAATGTTTTGGGAACTAAGGTATTTTCAGCTTTGTCTTACAGCCATCTGACCCTACAATTTCCTCTAAGCTTATGGGTGCACCCCAGCATCACATAGGCAGCACAGTATAAAAACAAGCCACTTACACTCTCCTGATGTTTATAGTCTTCATCCTAACCTCCAACGGTAACCTATTTTAAATTTGGAATCCAAATCTCTTTCTGGATTCTCCCATATTCAGACTGCAAAAACCATCTTCCAATAGATTGTGCTTCCTCATACTCTATGTCTGACACCCATCATGCTTCTCCAGCTCTAATATCTGTTTTCTCTTTTTGAAATAATTGTATTTATTTATTTATTTTTGGCTGTGCTGGATTTTCATTGCTACCTGGGATTTTCTGCAGTTGTGTCGAGCAGGGGCTGCTCTCTAGTTGTGGTGTGTGGGCTTCTTACTGTGGGGGCTTCTCTTGTCGTGGAGCACGGGCTCGAAGGCACGGGCTTCAGTCCCTCAGTGGTTGCAGCACATGGCCTCAATTGCTGCAGTTCTCCAGCTCTAGAGCACAGGCTCAGCAGTTGTGGTACACCAGGCTTTGCTGTCCTGTGGCACATGGGATCCTCCTGGATCAGGGATGGAACTCACATCTCCTGCATTGGCAGGCAGACTCTGTCACTGAGCTACCAGGGAAACCTCACTGTTTTCTTTTAAGACTACAATTTTATTTTATTTTTTCTCCTGGGATTCCCTGTAGATCCAATCTGGATAAACATACCAAATAGCCAGTCCTCCCTGGAAAAGACCTCAACTCTGGAGCCAAAAACAAGTTAATTCTCCAACTCTCATTCAAAATGAAATCAATAGAACTTTGGAAAATGAGTGCCTGAAAGAATTTCAGTGTATAAATAATTTGATTTATGATCATTCCATCCTCATCAAATACCAAAACAACAAAGAAAGTTTGATGTGAACCTATTTTTCTGTATTTCCTGAAAGCTACTTGGATTTTGGGTAATTATATCAATCTTATTGTATTCAAAATACCGTACTTAAGGAACAATAAAATTCATTTTGAAAATCTAGGTCTACTTTTTCCTAATTAAAAAGATTTTTATTCTGTAGAATGAACTCCTAAGTGAGGCAACAGAAGGATAGTTACTGAACAATCAAACACATTGAATAAAGAATAATGCAATATATTTGAAGTGATGGACAGGATGATCTGCTGGATTTGACTCAACAGTTTTTTTTTTATGATTATGAGAGATGTACAGGCTGCATAAATGTCTATTTTTTTTTCTCCTTAATTTTTATTTGTTCTTCTTTTAGGCTGTCAGCCAAAAGAGGCAAGAGTTCATTTATGATAATCAAAGGTGAAGATTCTGCTTGAAAATAAATATATACACAGTCATAATTGCAGGCTGTTGACTCTGAAGTCCTTCAGAAACCATATGCTTTCTTAATAATGACTATAAAATCTACATAGGAGACTACAGAATTTCTTCATATATGAAATTATTGCATAAGTATATTGAGTTTCATTTTAGCAGTTGGGAAATTTCTACTGCTAGGAAAGAATTTAAGTTTTTAACTTAAGCTTTTGAAAGTTTATTGGATTGGTTGTAGGGGTCAGTAAGAAGGGAAGTGTGGGTGCTATAAGTTGCCATTAAAGTCATTAAGAATAATTTCCAAAGTCTTCATTCAAACTAGAATGAGTCATATTATAAGGATCACCATTATCAAAAATCATATTCATGTTCTGTGAGTTGCCTCTGCTTTATAATGTCCTTTTAAAGCAAAATATAAATTAATGCTTTACAGGTTTATTTGGAAAACTCTGTCCTAATTATTGCCTTCATAGGACTTTTAGTAAAAGTAACTTAATAAGACTCCATGTAATTACAAATATACCACCCTTCTCAACAAAGATTTAATTGGCTTCCAGAGTATTGGGAATTTGAATATTGAATCAATAGTATGAACTACGAGATAAGATATATTCAAAATCATCTTAAAGAGATAGAAGGGCTTTCAGGTATAAAGAAAGATCTTAAGATAATAGAACTAATGTGAGTAGGATATTTTTAAGAATGTATGCATCTCTCAAAATTTAAGGATCAGCATAGAACAGAAAAGAAAATCTACAGTGAAACAAAATTTTTAGTGATTCCTCATGCTATGTAGAGAAGTAGCAGCCAGTTAATTAAATTCAATATTTTGTACTGTAAGATGTCCCATGCCTCTTATGGGAATGGATAGTTTATCACAGTTTAATTTCATTAGCTATTTAAATCAGACAACTCTCATTTCAATTTCATGGTGTCTGAAAAATACAACTTCCTGAATAGAGATTTCTGAACAGAGATGATAGGCAGAACCCTATGTGAGTATCTCAGTTCATATTGTGTTTTAAATCACTGTGAATTAAACAGTAGGCAACCTAAGATTGGTGCAAAAGTAATTGCAGCTTTGGACTGTGAATTTTAAATCATTATAAACTAGACTCAAGTACAGCTTTATTAATCAAAATAGAAACCATTACAATCAACATATTTTTGCCAACAAGAAATGTTTGTTTATTCCTGTAGTATAAAAATCCATGCTTCAGCATCCGACAAGCTCTTGGAAAGCATTTTCTGCTTCCTGCTGACTGTGGAAGCATTTTCCCTGCAAAAAGCTGTCAAGATGCTTGAAGAAGTGGTAGCCAGTATGTGCGAGGTCAGGTGAATATGGTGGGTGAAGCAAAACTTCACAGCCTGATTCGTTCAAGTTTTGAAGCATTGGTTGTGCAATATGAGGTCAGCACTCTCCTGGAGAATTGGACTCTTTTTGCTAACCAATGCTAGCTGTAAGCATTGCAGTTTTTGGTGCATCTTATTGATTTGCTGTGCATAATTCTCAAATGTAATGGTTTTGTCAGGATTCAGAAAGCTGTAGTGGATCAGACCAGCACCACCACCAAACAGTGACCATAATCTGTTTTTAGCACAAGTTTGGCTTTGGGAAGTGCCTTGGAGCTTCTTCTTGGTCCAACCACTAAACTGGTCATCACCAGTTGCATAAAATCCACTTTTTGTCAAAGTCACAATCCAACTAAGAAATTGTTCATTGTTGTTGCATAGAGTGAGAGTAGACGACACTTCAAAATGACAAAATTGTTGATTTTTGGTCAGCTCCATGAAGCATCCACTTATCAAGCTTTTTCACCTTTCTAATCTGCTTCAAATACCTAATGATATAGAACAGTTAGAGTTGAGTTCTTTGGCAACTTCCCATGGCGCGATGAGAGGATTGGATTTGATGATCCTCTCAATTGGTCACTGTCAACTTCCAATGGCTGGCCACTACACTTTTAATCTTCAAGGCTCCCATCTCCTTTACAAAACTTCTTGAACCGCCACTGCACTATACATTCATTAGCCGTTCCTGGGCCAAGTGCGCTGTTGATGCTGAGTTGTCTCCACTGCTTTATGACCCATTTTGAACTCAAATAAGAAAATCACTTGAATTTTTTTTGTTTGTTTAATGGCATTTCCCTAGGCTAAAATAAATAGCAAGTAATAAGGTCATTAGCAAAAAACATGAATGCACATTAAAATTATGTATAACATAATCACATTTATTTAAGAGTATATTCCAACATCAAATGGCAAAGTTCAACAATGCAAAACCACAATTACCTTTGCACCAACCTACATCAGTCTCTCTTGGTGCTTGTTATTAAGAAGCCCTTAAAGGCAGATTTACTTTTAAGTTTTGGGTCCCCAAGTCATTGATAGTTGACACAAAAGCGAGGCACAACTTTTCAGTTACCCTCGCCATGGCATAAAACAACTAAGCTTTTCTTAGATGATATGTAACCTCATAATTGCCACCTAAACTGGGCAACAAGTGACATATAAATGTCTTTTGAAGCAAATCATGGCCATTTCCCCAGAAGTGACCTTAAGGAATAGAGATATGACCCTTGTTATAAATTTTACTGCTCCTAAATAAACCACTCTTCATGGCATAGAAACAATGGAAACAGTTAGGGACTTTATTTTCTTAGGCTCCAAAATCACTGCAGATGATGACTGCAGACATGAAATTAAGAGATGCTTGCTCCCTGGAAGAAAAGCTATGACAAACCTAAACAGCATATTAAAAAGCAGAGACATTACTTTGCCAACAAAGGTCTGTCTAGTCAAAGCTATGGTTTTTCCAGTAGTCAGGTATGGATGTGACAGATGGACCATAAAGAAGACTGAGCACCAGAGGAATGATGCTTTTGAACTGCAGTGTTGGAGAAGACTCTTGAGAGTCCCTTGGATTGCAAGGAGATCAAACCAGTCAATCCTAAAGGGAATAAATCCTGAATATCCATTGGAAAGACTGATGCTGAAGCTGAAGCTCCAATACTTTGGCCACCTGATATGAAGAAGTGACTCATTAAAAAAGACCCTGATGCTGGGAAAGACTGAAGTCAGGAGGAAAAGGGGGCAACAGAAGACGAGATGTTTGGATGGCATCACTAACTCCATGGATATGAGTTTGAGCAAGCTCCAGGAGATGGTGAAGGACATGGAAGCCTGGCATGCTGCAGTCCATGGGGTCACAAAGAGTCAAGAGATGCCTGAGAGACTGAACATCAACAACACGGCACAGAACAAAAATCATGTCATGCTCAAGGATTCTGTAAGTCAGGAATTGACAGAGCACCATAAGAATGACTTATTTACTTTTTCTGGAGCATCCATTAGGAAGTTCCAAGTGGCAGGGAATTACTTGCATGCCTGAGCCCTGAAGTTATATGGGGGCATTTTCACTGACATGTTGGATACTTAGGCTGAAATGATTCAAAGACTGAGACGACTGTAACTGTTCATCAGAGCACCTACATGTGACTTCTTGTGATTTGGAATACCCAGAGTAGGGGTTCCCAGGGGAAACATCCTATGAGAGAGCGACCAGAGATTGACCATTCCAAAAGAATCAAATAAAGCAGTGTGGTCTTTTATTATCTAGCTTCAGAAACCAGTTTCACTGCCACTAAATTCTAATATTAGAAACTTATCTATAACAAATCTCTAAATTTAATCCAGAATTCTATCTTTACTTTTCCCCATAGCACATATTTATATGTTATTATTTGTTTATTGTCTATCCCTGGCATGAATATATAAAGTTTCATGAGGGGACAATTTTTTTTATTGTTAATATATTTATTCATTGACATATTCACAACACTTAGCACTATTCTAGCACATAAAAAGTGCTATAATCCTTATTGAATGAGTTAATGAACAAATAAATTTTCATACTTTCTTAGATAGATTAAAATAAGCAGGATCATTTATAAAGCACAGATACAGTGAATTTTTAAAGTTGGATGCTATAATACTGTGTTTGCAATCTGTGATTATCATAAAATGTTTCATGATACACTATGATATATTGAATAAATAGATTGCATGGTCAGGTATGCTTGGGAAACATTTAATGCTAGTTAACTCCTGAAAAATCACTCTGCTTTTTAGCACATTAAAGTTTCAGAAATCTCAGCATTAAAAAAAAAAAAAGCTTAATTAAAAAAATTTTGTTTATTTTTAATTGGAGGATAATTACTTTACAGTATTGTTTTGGTTTTTGCCATATATCAACATGAGTCAGCCATAGATAAACATATGCCCCCTCCTTCTTGGACCTTCTTTTCACCTCCCAGCCCAACCCACCCCTCTAGGTTGTCACAGAGCACCAGAGTTGAACTCCCTGCATCATACAGCAAATTCTCACTGGCTGTCTAATTTTACATATGGTAATGTATATGTTTCAATGCTACTCTCTCAATTTGTCCCACCTTGCCCTTCCCCACCACCCCCATCCCTGGGGTCATAAGATGGTACTGATGTACCTATCCTCAGGGCAGCAATGGAGGTGTAGACATAGAGAACAGACTTGTGGATACAGGCAGAAAAAGTTTAATTTTTTTTCTATTTACTTACTCAACTTATTACATAACACTGTCAAATAGGTACTTGACTCCCATGGCTCTAGCTTTCCACTGAGCACATTTCACTCCAACCTCTTTGGTAAAGAATCTGCCTGCAATGCAGGAGACCCCTGTTCCATTCCTGGGTCAGGAAGACCCACTGGAGAAGGGATAGGCTGCCCACTCCAGTATTCTGGCCTGTATTCCCAGGCTTCCCTTGTGGCTTAGTTGGTAAAGAATCCAACTGCAATGTGGGAGACCTGGGTTTGATTCCTGGGTTGGGAAGATCCCCTGAGAAGGGAAAGGCTACCCACTCCAGTATTCTGGCCTGGAGAATTCTATGGACTGAATAGTCCTTAGGGTCACAAAGAGTAGGACATGACTTAGTGACTTTCACAGACCTGTTAAAAAACATCGTAATTTAGTTAGAATTGATTTCTGGATACCCAGGATGGTATACCTAGGTGCTAGAAGATCTAAAGGTGAAGACCCTCTCTCTGAAGATGTTGTGACATGGTTACAGAATTCAAGCTAGTTGCCTAAGGTCACAAGAAAGGTTACTGGAAATCTGAGAACCAAAGCCTAGGTCTTCTTTCTATTAGTGAAATTTTTCTTTTACAGCACAGTGACCTTTGCAGATTTACAGACACAACTCTACCTTGTGTTTATCATGGACAGATGGTTATTCTCTTTTGAAAACCCTTTGAGAGATATAATTTGCAATTTCTCTCAGTAGCCTGTCCCTTTATTTATCAAGTCAGACTCAGATTGCAATAGGGTGGGATTCCATTCCAGAGGGAAAGCATTTTCTTTGCCTGATTTAAAATGTTCCATTAAAAAATAATTTATAATAAATTCACAAGCACAGTTTGCACTTGTGCCTTGGCCAATAGGGTGGTGGAGCTTGGAGTTGTGTCTCCAGCATGCACTCAATCCTTGGCACCAGGCCCCAGTTTAATGACAGTCTGAGTCCTCACACTCACAGGCCCCGCCCAGCAAGGCTGCCAAGCGTTTGTCATAGTCATGCACATCAGTCAGTCACAGGAATGGAATGTGAAATGGTCCAGTGTGCGGCAGACCCTGAGCAGAGGGTTTTCCAGCTCCAAAATGCTGAATACTTAAAATAAACTTCTATAGTGTTTACCAAATTAGTAAAATAACTATTTAAATATGCAGATCCTCTCAATTCCTAAAAGATTTTAATCCTTCCACGCATTTAGAGATATAACTTCATTTATATGTATGTATATATAAAACCTTCCTCTAAGGAGATATTTACCCATTTGTCATGTTATGATAATAAGCAGAATCTTAGGAGGCTGCAGGTAAAATATTAGGCAAGAAAGAGCATAGATTTTGCATTCCCACAGGTGTAGTTTAGTATCAATATTGGCTTCATCTGTTGCTATGGAACCTTTAACAGTTTACTCAACAAAGCCAAGTTTCCCAGATTTGAAAAACAGGGACAGTAAGTACAGCTCCACTCTACTTTTATAAGAACTAAAGAAGAAAACATATCTGAAAATAGCTGAGAAAATGCCTGGCACATGGTAGGCTTTCAATATATATTATTTGCTGTCTCATATTAAATTAGAGTTGTATTTTAAGTCTACTGGGGTACTTAATAGCTAAAGGAATCTCAGTTTGATGGAAATGGGAAGTTTTTCTTCAATGGTTATGCTATTTCAGTTTTGCAAGAAGTTCCAATCATCTGTTACACAATAATGTGAATATAGCTAATTACTGAACTATAGATTCAAATGCAGTTTAAATGGTAAAGGACATCAGCAAGATGGTAAAATATGAGGTTCCCTGCTCATACTCCCCCTCAGCAACAATAATTTGACAGCCACCCATGGACAAAAGTGCCTTTGGGGGAGTTCTGGAATTCAGGTAGGAGATTCTGAAGCACTGATTGAACCCAAGACAAAGAAGGGCTGTTTCAAAAGGTAGGCCTGTGCCCAGGTAGCAAGCTTGTTGATGCTGATCTCAGATACAGTCCTAGAATCAACCCTATCCCCATGTGGAATTGACTACAGCCTCTTTTGGCCACAAAACTGCCACCAGCACCATCTGCCAAGAAACTTAGAAGTCATGCCTGCTTTGGGAAACAGGTCCATTGGTCTTGGTTCTGGCTGTGGATGGTAAGGGTCCTGTAAACTTGCTCCAAGTCCTCTTAGCCACCAGTCCTTCCCATCCATGTCCCAAGGTAAGAAATTCAACTTCAGTTCTGTAGATTCTGAAATGTCCATCTAACTCAATTCCAGCCTCCCTCAGCCATGCACCAGAAACACTCCTTCCCTTCCAGAACTCACCAAGCCCACGGACGATGGTCCAACTGTGGATCTTCAAATGGTCCTGTAAACAAACTCCAATCCCTCACAGCTAAGTTTAGGGCCAGTCTTAACCACACAGGGACCTGCTGGGAGTCTTGCCTGATTATGCCTATGGAAATAGAGCTGCCACCATCTCCCCAACCGTAGATCCTGAAGCAGCCCTGTGACCCAGTCCCAGTCTCACTTGGCCATATTCCTGGGCAAGTCATGCCCAACCAAAAACCTAGTAGAAGGCACACCTCTCTACACCCCTAGAGGCAGGGTGCAGACCTTTACCCAAGTCATAGACCATGAAGCAGCCCTGTGACTTGGTTCTCTCCCCTCTCAACTGTAGTCAAAGGTCAATCCTGACTGCTCCGAGACCTGCCAGTGATCTATCAAGAGCCGTCCTAGGGATCCTAAAAGAGCCATACTCATCTGCACCCCTGGTAACAGACCCATCCACTGACCTCACTTTGGGCCCAGTAGCAGCCATGTGACCCAGCTCCAACTGTGATCCTGAAGAACATATCATAATCCCAGATATCCAACAGAAGATATGTACATGCTGAAATCAATCTGTAAAAACTAGAATAGGTGTTCACTTCTTTAAAAGCACAGACATCAGTACAAAGCTATATGGAACACAAATAATCAGGTAAAAATGGCACCAACAAAAGAAACTGATAAACCTCCAGTAACCAACCCCAAAGAAATGGAGACTGATGTATTACCTAAAAAAGAATCCAAAATGATCAGCTTCACGAATCTCAACAAGATGAAAGAGATAGACAGCTAAATGACACCAGGAAAACAATGCAAGGACAAAAGAAGTTTAATAAAAAAAAAAAATTAAAAAAAAGATAAAAAACATAAGAACCAAGCATAAATCCTGGAGGTGAAGAATGTAATACAAGACTGAAAAATTAATATAGAGAGTTCAATAGCAGCCTCAATCAAATAGAAGAAATAATCAGCTGATTCAAAGACAATTCAGTTCAGTCATTCAGTAGTGTCTGACTCTTTGTGACCCCATGGACTGCAACACGCCAGGCTTCCTTGTCCATCACCAACTCCCAGAGCTTACTCCAACTCATGTCCATCAAGTCGGTGATGCCATTCAACTATCTCATCCTCTGTCATCTCCTTCTCCTCCCACCTTCAATCTTTCCCAGTATCAGGGTCTTTCCCAATGAGTCAGTTTTTCACATCAGGTGGCCAAAGTATTGTAGTTTCATCTTCAGCATCAGTCTTTCCAATGAATATTCAGGACTGATTTCCTTTAGGATTGACTGGTTTGCTCTTCTTGCAGTCCAAGGGACTCTCAAGAGTCTTCTCCAGCACCACAGTTCAAAAGCATCAATTCTTCTGCACTCAGCTTTCTTTATAGTCCAGATCTCACATCCATACATGACTACTGAAAAAACCATAGCTTTCACTAGATGGACCTTTGTTGGCAAAGTAATATCTCTGCTTTTTAATATGCTGTCTAGGTTGGTCATAGCTTTTCTTCCAAGGAGCAAGCGTCTTTTGATTTCATGGCTGCAGTCACCATCTGCAATAACTTTGAAACCCCAGAAAATAAAGTCACTCACTGTTTCCATTCAAAGACAAGTCATTTGAAATTATTCAGCTGGGAGAACAAAAAGAAAACAAAATAAGAGTGAAGAAAACAAATGGGACCTATGGGACTCCATCAAGCATCATGGGAGTCCAAGAAAAGGTAGAAAAAATAGTGACTGAAAACTTCCCCAATCATGAGAGAGATCTAGGCATTAAGATACATGAAGCTCAAAGGACCCAACACAAGATCAACACAAAGATTACCCTTAGAAACGTTAAAGTTAATTCCTAAAATTCCAATAGAAAAATTTGAAAGCAGGAAGAGAAAAGCGCTATATCACATACAAAGTTATCAGTGTACTTCTCAGAATAAAGCTTGCAATCCATGAGGGAGTGACATGATATAGTCAAAGTGTTCAAAGGAAGAAAATAATATATCCAGTACAGCTATACTCTAGAAACAGAAACAGGGTGTCTATCATCACTAGACATGCCTTATAAAAAATTTTTTAAAGTTTTTCAAATTGAAAGGAAAGACATAAACAACATAAAAATATGAAAATATAAAACTCAGAAGTAAAGATGAATATATAGTCAAACACAGAACACTCTAACTATAATTGTGGTATATAAATCACTTTTAACACTAGTAAAAACAATTAAAAGATAAAAGCTTTTAGAATTACTATAGCTATGATACGTTAATGGATAAACAATATAAGGAGATATAGAATAGATCGTCAATGGCATAAAATGTGGGGAAAGGGGTAAAAGTGTAGAGTTTTTGCAAGCAATTTAAGTTAAGTTGCTATCAACTTACAAAAGACTTCTGAATTGCTTTAGGTAAACTTATGGTGACCACAAAAAAGTGAAATATCTAGTAGGTACAAAAAGATAAAAGAGTAAGGAATCAAAATAGATTACTACAAAGAAAATAACAAATCACAAAGTAAGTAAACAAGATAGAAAAAAGAGACAAACTACAAAACAGAAAGAAAAAAATTAGCAAAATGAGAAAAGTCCTTTACTAAAATAATTAGTTTAAATGTAAATGAATTAAATTTTCCAATCAAACAGCATAGAATGAATGAATAGATTAAAAAAACAAAATCCAATGCTGTGCTATCTCCAAAAGACTCACTTTAGATTTAAGGACATACATGGGTTGAAAGTGAAGTGATATAAAATGATATTCCATACAATTAGCAAATGAAAGACAGTGGGGATGGCTAAACTTATATCAGATAAAACACTTTCTCTCAAAATCAGTAACGAGAGAATGTTACTGTATACTTATTAAAAAATCAATTCAACAAGAGTATATAACCACTATAAATATATATGTACCCAACATTGGAGCATCTAAATATTTAAAACAAACATTCACAAAACTGAAGGGAGGAAGTGACAACAGTACTATAATGGTAGAGTATTTCAATACCCCACTTTCAGCAATAGATAGATCGTCCATAGAGAAAATCAATAAGGCAACAATGGACTTTAATAACACTATAAACTGAAAAAACCTAAAAGACATATAGAGACATTCCATTTAACAGTAGCAGAATGCACATTGTTTTTAAGTGCACACACACAAAAAATATCCATGATAAATCACATCTTGGGTCACAAAGTAAGTCTTAACAAACAAGTCTTAAATTTAAGAAAATTAAAACCATATCAAGTATATTTTTCTGGCCACAATGGTATGAAATTAAAAATTAGAAATAGAAGATAAACTGGAAAATTCACAAATATGAGGATATTAAACAACACATAACTGAATAACCAATGAGTCAAAGAAGAAATGAAAAAGAAAAGAATATATCTTGCAATAAACAACAATGAAAAATAACATACCAAATCTTGTGGGATACAGCAAAACAATTCCAAAAAGAAAGTTTGTAGTGATAATTGCCTACATTGAGATCCCAAAATAAACCATCTAACTTTACAGTTTATAGAATTTGAAAAAAAGGAACAAACCAAGCCCCAAATCAGCAAAGTGCTAAAGGCTTGAGCAAAAAATAAATAAAATAGAATCTAGAGCAATAACAGGAAAGATGAACAAAACTAAGAGTTTTTGAAAACAAACAAAACTGACATAACTTTAGGTAGACCAACCAAGGAAACAAGAGAAGAGGCTAAAAAAACATTTTATAAATGAAAGATGAAACACACCCAATACTACAGAAACAAAAGGCTCATAAGAAACTGCTATCAATTATATATTGGCATATTGGAGAATATTGAATACATGGATAATTTTCTAGAAACATTAAACCTATCAAGACTAAATAAAGAAGAAACAGAAGATCTGAACAGATAAGTAACAAGTAAGGAGACTGAAGTAGTAAAAAAAAAAATAACCTCAACAAAGAAAATCCCAGAACCAGATGGCATCATCTGTAAATTTTAAATTTTACCAAATATTTAAAGGTGAATTATGCCAACTCTTCTCAAACTCTCAAAAGCTTGAAGAGAAGGAAGCACTTCTAAATTTACTTGTGAGATCAGCATCAGTTCAGTTCAGTCTCTCAATCATGTTCGACTCTTTGCGACCCCATGGATCGCAGCACGTCAGGTCTCCCTGTCCGTCCCCAACTCCCGGAGTTTACTCAAACTCATGCCCATCGAGTCAGTGATGCCATCCAGCCATCTCATCCTCTGTCGTCCCCTTCTTCTCCTGCCGCCAATCCCTCTCAGCATCAGGGTCTCTTCCAATGAGTCGTCTCTTCGCATCAGGTGGCCAAAATATTGGAGTTTCAGCTTCAGCATCAGTCCTTCCAATGAACACCCAGGACTGATCTCCTTTAGGATGGACTGGTTGGATCTCCTTGCAGTTCAAGAGACTCTCAAGAGTCTTCCCCAGCACCAGAGCTCAAAAGCATCAATTTTTCAGCGCTCAGCTTTCCTCACAGTCCAACTCTCACATCCATACATGACCACTGGAAAAACCATAGCCTCTACCAGATGGACCTTTGTTGGCAAAGTAATGTCTCTGCTTTTTAATATGCTATCTAGGTTGGTTATAACTTTCCTTCCAAGGAGTAAGTGTCTTTTAATTTCGTGGCTGCAATCACCATCTGCAGTGATTCTGGAGCCCAAAAAAATAAAGCCAGCCACTGTTTCCACTGTTTCCCCATCTATCTGTCATGAAGTGATGGGACCAGATGCCATGATCTTAGTTTTCTGAATGTGGAGGTTTGAGTCAACTTTTTCACTCTCCTCTTTCAGTTTCATCAAGAGGCTTTTTAGTTCATCTTCACTTTTTGCCATAAGGGTGGTGTCATCTGCATATCTGAGGTTATAGATATTTCTCCTGGCAATCTTGATTCCAGCTTGTGCTTCTTCCAGCCCAGAGTTTCTCATGATGTACTCTGCATATAAGTTAAATAAGCAGGGTGATAATATACAGCCTTGACGTACTCCTTTTCCTATTTGGAACCAATCTGTTGTTCCATGTCCAGTTCTAACTGTTGCTTCCTGACCTGCATACAGAGATCAGCATCAGCCCTACACTAAAGCCAGACAAAAACATAATCAGAAAAGAAAACCACAGTCTGAAAGAAATAGTAGCAAACTTAATTGAATAGCACATTAAAATAAATATACACCATCATCAAGTTAGATTTAAGGATGGTTCAAAATACACAAATCATCATGAAACAATGTATTAAAAGAATGATGGATAAAACCACAGAATTATCTCAATAGATTTAGAAACAGCAATTGACAAAATTGAATATGCATTAATTTAAAATAAAAAGGCTCAACACACAAGTAAAGGAGGTATAAAAGAAATGTACCTCAACATAATGAGGTCAGTGTACTACAAGTCCACAGCTAACATCATATTCAGTAGTGAATAGCTCAAAGTTTTACCTCCAAGATCAGAAACAAAACAGGGATGCTTAACAGTACTCTTAGACAACATACTAATAGAAGTCTTGTCCAGAAAAATCATGCAAGAAAAGGAAAAAGAAAAGATATCTAAGCAGGAAAGGATGAAGTAAAACTGTCTCTGTGTTCCAGATGACAAGATTTCATTTATAGAAAACCCTAAATACTCCATTAAAAAAAAAAAAAAACGGTTAGAACTAATAAATAAATTCAATGGCAGAATATAAAATCAATGTACAAAATCTCTTGCATTTCTTTTTTTTTTTTTTCATTTATTTTTATTAGTTGGAAGCTAATTACTTTACAATATTGTAGTGCTTTTTGCCATACATTGACATGAGTCAGCCATGGATTTACATCCTGATCCCCCTCCCACCTCCCTCCTCATCCCATCCCTCTGGGTCTTCCCAGTGCACCAGCCCTGAGCACTTGTCTCATGCATCCAACCTGGGCTGGCGATATGTTTCACACTTGATAATATACATGTTTTGATGCTATTCTCTCAGATCATCCCACCCTCGCCCTCTCCCACAGAGTCCAAAATTCTGGTCTATACATCTGTGTCTCTTTTCCTGTCCTGCATATAGGGTTATCATTACCATCTTTTTAAATTCCATATATATGCATTAGTATACTGTATCAGTGTTTATCTTTCTGGCTTACTTCACTCTGTATAATGGGCTCCAGTTTCATCCATCTCATTAGAACTGATTCAAATGAATTCTTTTTAACGGCTGAGGTATATTCCATTGTGCATATGTACCACAGCTTCCTTATCCATTCGTCTGCTGATGGGCATCTAGGTTGCTTTCATGTCCTGGCTATTATAAACAGTGCTGCGATGAACACTGGGGTACACGTGTCTCTTTCAGATCTGGTTTCCTTGGTGTTTATGCCCAGAAGTGGGATTGCTGGGTCATATGGCAGTTCTATTTCCAGTTTTTTAAGGAATCTCCACACTGTTCATAATGGCTGTACTAGTTTGCATTCCCACCAATAGTGTAAGAGGGTTCCCTTTTCTCTGCACCTTCTCCAGCATTTATTGCTTGTAGATTATTGGATAGCAGCTATTCTGACTGGCGTGTAATGGTATCTCATTGTGGTTTTGATTTGCATTTCTCTGATAACGAGTGACGTTGAGCATCTTTTCATGTGTTTGTTAGCCATCTGTATGTATTCTCTGGAGAAATGTCTGTTTAGTTCTTGAGCCCAATTTTTGATTGGGTCATTTATTTTTCAGGAATTGAGCTGCAGGAGTTGCTTGTGTATTTTTGAGATTAATCCTTTGTCTGTTGCTTCATTTGCTATTATTTTCTCCCATTCTGAAGGCTGTCTTGCTCACAGTTTCCTTTGTTGTACAAAAGCTTTTCAGTTTAATTAGGTCCCATTTGTTTATTTTTGCTTTTATTTCCAATATTCTGGAAGGTGGGTCATAGAGGATCTTGTGGCAATTCATGTAGTGGAGTGTTTTGCCTATGTTCTCCTCTAGGAGTTTTATAGTTTCTGGTTTTACATTTAGATCTTTAATCCATTTTGAGTTTATTTTTGAGTATGGTGCTAGAAAGTGTTCTTTTACAGGTAGTTGACCAGTTTTACCAGCACCACTTGTTAAAGAGGTTGTCTATTTTCCATTGTATATCCTTGCTTACTTTGTCAAAGATAAGGTGTCCATAGGTTCGTGGATTTATCTCTGGGCTTTCTATTCTGTTCCATTGATCTATATTTCTGTCTTTGTGCCAGTACCATACTGTCTTCATGACTGTGGTTTTGTAGTAGAGCCTGAAGTCAGGCAGATTGATTCCTCCAGTTCCATTCTTCTTTCCCAAGATTGCTCTGTCTATTCGAGGTTTTTTCTATTTCCATACAAATTGTGAAATTCTTTGGTCTAGTTCTCTGAAAAATTCCATTGGTAGCTTGATAGGGATTGCATTGAATCTATAGATTGCTTTGGGAAGTATACTCATTTTCACAATATTGATTCTTCCAATCCATGAACACAGTATATTTCTCCATCTATTTGTGTCCTCTTTGGTTTCTTTCATCAGTGTTTTATAGTTTTCTATGTATAGGCCTTTTGTTTCTTTAGGTAGATATACTCCTAAGTATTTTATTCTTTTTCTGCAATTGTGAGTGGTGTTGCTTCTTTAATTTCTCTTTCTGTTTTCTCATTGGTAGTGTATAGGAATGCAAGGGATTTCTGTGTGTTAATTTTATATCCTGCAACTTTACTATATTCATTGATTAACTCTAGTAATTTTCTGGTAGAGTCTCTAGGGTTTTCTATGTAGAGGATCATGTCATCTGCAAACAGTGAGAGTTTTATTTCTTCTTTCCCTATCTGGATTCTTTTATTTCTTTTTATGCTCTGATTGCTGTGGCCAACACTTCCAAAACTATGTTGAAAGTAGTGGTGAGAGTGGGCACCCTTGTCTTGTTCCTGATTTTAGGGGAAATGCTTTCAATTTTTCACTATTGAGGATAATGTTTGCTGTGGGTTTGTCATATATAGGTTTTATTATGTTGAGATATGTTCCTTCTATTCCTGCTTTCTGCAGAGTTTTTACCATAAATGGATGTTGAATTTTGTCAAAGGCTTTTTCTGCATCTATTGACATAATCATATGGTTTTTATCTTTCAATTTGTTAATGTGGTGTACTATGTTGATTGATTTGCGGATATTAAAGAATCCTTGCATTCCTGGGATAAAGCCCATTTGGCCATGATGTATGATCTTTTAAATATGTTGTTGGATTCTGTTTGCTAGAATTTTGTTAAGGATTTTTGCGTCTATGTTCATCAGTGGTATTGGTCTATAGTTTTCTTTTTTTGTGGCATCTTTGCCTGGTTTTGGTATTAGGGTGATGGTAGCCTCTTAAAATGAGTTTGGAAGTTTACCTTCTTCTGCAATTTTTTGGAAGAGTTTGAGTAAGATAGGTGTTAGCTCTTCTCTAAATTTTTGGTAGAATTCAGCTGTGAAGCCATCTGGTCCTGGGCTTTTGTTTGCTGGAAGATTTTTGATTACAGTTTTGATTTATGTGCTTGTGATGGGTCTGTTAAGATCTTCTATTTCTTCCTGGTTCAGTTTTGGAAAGTTATACTTTTCTAAGAATTTGTCCATTTCTTCCAAGTTGTCCATTTTATTGACATAGCGCTGCTGGTAGTAGTCTCTTATGATCCTTTGTATTTCAGAGTTGTCTGTTGTGACCTCTCCATTTTCATTTCTAATTTTGTTGATTTGGTTCTTCTCTCTTTGTTTCTTGATGAGTCTGGGTAATGGTTTGTCAATTTTATTTACCTTTTCAAAAAACCAGCTTTTAGCTTTTCATTTTTGATATGGTCTCTTTTGTTTCTTTTGAATTTATTTCTGCCCTGATTTTTATGATTTCTTTCCTTCTACTAACCCTGGGGTTCTTCATTTCTTCCTTCTCTAGTTGCTTTAGGTATAAAGTTAGGTTATTTATTTGACTTTTTTATTGTTTCTTGAGGTAAGCCTGTAATGCTATGAACCTCCCCCTTAGCACAGCTTTTACAGTCTCCCATAGGTTTTGGGTTGTTGTGTTTTCATTTTCATTTCTATGCATATTTTGATTTCTTCTGCAATTTGTTGGTTATTCAGAAGCGTGTTATTTAGCCTCCATATGTTTGAATTTTTACTAGTTTTTTTTCCTGTAATTGAGATCTAATCTTACTGCACTGTGGTCAGAAAAGATGACTGGAATGATTTCTTTTTTTTTTTTTTTTTTTTTTTTTAATTTACCAAGGCTAAATTTATGGCCCAGGATGTGATCTATTCTGGAGAAGATTACATGTGCACTTGAGAAAAAGTTGAAATTGATTGTTTTGGGGTGAAATGTCCTATAGATATCAATTAAGTCTAGCTGGTCCATTGTGTCATTTAAGGTTTGTGTTTCCTTGTTAATGTTATGTTTAGTTGATCTATCCATAGGTGTGAGTGGGGTATTAAAGTCACACACTGTTATTGTGTTATTGTTAATTTCCCCTTTAATACTTGTTAGCAATTGCCTTACATATTGCAGTGCTCCTATGTTGGGTGCATATATATTTATAATTGTTATATCTTCTTCTTGGATTGAACCTTTGATCATTATGTAGTGTCCTTCTTTGTCTCTTTTCACAGCCTTTATAGGGATCTTGCTTTTGTATCCATTCAGCCAGTCTTTGTCTTTTCGTTGGGGCATTCAACCCATTTACATTTAAGGTAATTATTGATAAGTATGGTCCCGTTGCCATTTGCTTTGTTGTTTTGTGTTTGCGTTTATACAACCTTTCTGTGTTTCCTGTCTAGAGAAGATCCTTTAGCGTTTGTTGAAGAGCTGGTTTGGTGGTGCTGAATTTTCTCAGCTTTTGCTTGCCTGTAAAGCTTTTGAATTCTCCTTCATATCTGAATGAGATCCTTGCTGGGTACAGTAATCTGGGTTGTAGGTTATTCTCTTTCATTACTTTAAGTACTTCCTGCCATTCCCTTCTGGCCTGAAGAGTTTGTATTGAAACGTCAGATGTTATCCTTATGGGAATCCCCTTGTGTGTTATTTGTTGTTTCTCCCTTGCTGCTTTTAATATTTGTTCTTTGTGTTTGATCTTTGTTAATTTGATTAATATGTGTCTTGGGGTTTCGCCTTGGGTTTATCTTGTTTGGGACTCTCTGGGTTTCTTGGACTTGTGTGACTATTTCCTTCTCCATGTTAGGGAAGTTTTCAGTTATTATCTCCTTGAGTATTTTCTCATGGCCTTTCTTTCTGTCTTCTTCTTCTGGGACTCCTATGATTTGAATGTTGGGGCATTTCACATTGTCCCAGAGGTCCCTGAGGTTGTCCTCATTTCTTTTGATTCTTTTTTCTTTTTTTCCTCTCTGCTTCATTTATTTCCACCATTTTATCCTCTACCTTAATTATCCTGTCTTCTGCCTCCATTATTCTACTGTTGGTTCCCTCCAGAGTGTTTTTGATCTCATTTATTGCATTATTCATTTTTAACTGACTCTTTTTTATTTCTTCTAGATCCTTGTTAAACATTTCTTGCATCTTCTCAATCCTTGTCTCCAGGCTATTTATTTGTAACTCCATTTTGTTTTCAAGATTTTGGATCATTTTTATTATCATTATTCTAAATTCCTTTTCAGTTAGATTTCCTATCCCCTCCTCTTTTGTTTGGCTTGGTGGGCATTTTTAATGTTCCTTTACCTGCTGGGTATTTCTCTGCCTTTTCTTCTTATTTAAATTGCTGTGTTTGGGGTGACCTTTCTGTATTCTGGTAGTCTGTGGTTCCTTTTTATTGTGGAGATTGCTCCTAGTGGGTGGGGTTGGACAATTGGCTTGTCAAGGTTTCCTGGTTAGGGAAGCTTGTGTTGGTGTTCTGGTGGGTGGAGCTGTATTTCTTCTCTCTGGAGTGCAATGGAGTGTCCAGTAGTGAGTTTTGAGATGGGTCTATGGGTTTGGTGTGACTTTGGGCACCCTGTATATTGACGCTCATGGGCTATGTTCCTGCTTTGCTGGAGAATTTGTGTGGTATGTCTTGCTCTGGAACTTATTGGCTCTTGCGTGGTTTCAGTGTAGGTGTGGAGGCTTTTGAATGATCTCTTATTAAGTAATGTTCCCTGTATTCAGGAGTTCTCTGGTGTTCCCAGGTTTTGGGCTTAAGCCACTTGCTCTGGATTTCAGTCTTATTCTTCCAGTAGCCTCAAGACTTCTTCATCCATATACCATTGATAATAAAACTTCTAGATTAATGGTGAAAAGATTCTCCACAGTGAGGGACACCCAGAGAGGTTCACAGAGTTACATGAAGAAGAGAAGAGGGAGGAAGGAGATTGAGGTGAGCAGGAGGAGAAAGGGGGGGATTCAAGAGGAGAGAGACAGATCTAGGCAGTACTCTGTTCCCTAAGTGTTCTCCACAGCCCAGAACACCCACAGAGATTCACAGAATTGGATTGAAAAGAGAGGGGTGGAGGGAGGAAATAGAGGTGATCTAGGCGAGAAAAAGGAGAGTCAAAAGGGGGAGAGAGTAATCAAACCAGTAATCACACTCCTGAGTAAAAATGGGTACTGAAGGTTGGACTCTTAAATTGATATCAAATACTGAAAAACAAAGATTAAAACTCTAGAGTAGAGGTTAGGCTCTTAAAAATACAATATTTAAAAAAACCCAAAACACAAAAAATTTAAGAAATATATGTGAAGTTCACTTTAAAAATAGGGTCCCCCCCTTTTTTTTGAAAGGTTATAGTAGGTTATAAAAATGAAAAGGAGTAATAGAGGAGTAATAGAGGACTTTAAAAAAAAAGAAAAAAATTTTAATTAAAAAATAATAATAATAGTAAAAGTATATCTAGGAATTTCTCTGGAGCTGTTGTGGGCAGCGTGGGTTCAGTTCAGTTTCAGATAGCTCCTTGTTCCAGCTTAAACGTCTCAATATCTATAGCCCCCTTGCGGTGTAGTTGGTATTAACTACAGGGATTTTAAACTGTTGAACCTGTCACTTCTAAAGTGGTTCCCTTTGTTTATTTGGCTTCTGTTTGCCGGTCTCTACAGTGTCTAATTTCCACCCTGACACTTGCGGGCAGAGGTGGTCTCTTGTTTAGGTTCGCTTGTTCAGTCATGCTGTGGAGAGGGAGGGGCACTGCAGACAAATGTCACTGGCATGTGTGGGGAGCACTCGCAGTGTTCTGGCCACACTGGGTTTGCCCCCATGCACGGCGTGTGTGCTTTCCCCGTCTACGCTGCTCAGGCTCCAGGCTACTGTCCAGGAAGTGGGCCCTGAGTTGCGTGCACTTCCCAGGCCCAGGCCGCTCAGGTTCAGGTTCTCAGGTACTCCACAAAGGCGCAGACTCTGTTGGGCCTGCGTTTTGTGCTTTCCCTGTCTGAGCAGCTGAGGGAACCAGGAGCTTGAGGAGCGCACTCTCTTCAGGTGCAGCACGACTTCTCCCCTCCCCATCCCGCCTCAGTTTCCAGGCGCATTGGTCCGGTGCGCCTTGTGTCTCTTCTGGGGAGCTGATCTCTGGCTGCGATCCTCCTGGCAGATGTCAACCATCCAGAATCTCAGGAAGTCTTTGGTTAGAGACTGGAAGCCTGTTTGCAGTTTGGTAGGGGATGCCTTCTCTAGGGCCAAGTTTGCCCCTTTCCCCTCCCCCCTACCTTCTGCCTTCGGAGGGGGATGGGCCAGTCCACAGCCGGCTAGCTCTTCTCTGGAATTGCTCAGTCCTTCCTTTATTCTGCAAACGGCTGGCAGTGCCTTCAGTTAGGGCTTTCCCCAGGTTAGCTCTCTCTCTCTCTCTCTCTCTCTCTCTCTCTCTCTCTCTCTCTCTCTCTCTCTCTCGCTCGCTCGCTCGCTCGCTATCCCACAGTTTAAGTTGCTATCTCACGTTAGCTCCCTCCGATTGCCCTCAGGGCATTCAGATCTGATCCTTACCCTAAGCAATGCCTCCCGCTCCTCTCCTTTCAGCCCCCACATGCTGGTGGCAGATGCAAGTGTCTGGGGTACTTTTCTGCTGGGAGTTGCTTTTAGGCATGTAATCTGTGGGTTTTATTTATTTTTCCTCCCAGTTAGGTTGCCCTCCGAGATTCTAAAACTTCCCCCAGACCCGCTGGTGAGAGGGTTTCCTGGTGTTTGGAAACTTCCTCTATTAGGACTCCCTTCCTGGGACGGATCTCCTTCCCTAACTCTTTTGTCTCTCTTTTTATCTTTTATATTTTGTCCTACCTCCTTTTGAAGACAATGGGCTGCTTTTCTGGGTGCCTGATGACCTCTGCTAGCGATCAGAAGTTGTTTTGTGTAGTTTGCTCAGCATTCAAATGATCTTTTGATGAATTTGTGGGGGAGAAATTGGTCTCCCCATCCTATTCCTCCACCATCTTAGCTCCTCCTCAATCAATTGCATTTCTATACACTAGTAGCAAACTATCCAAAAACAAATTTAGGAAAAAATCCCATTTACAATAGCATCAGAAAAGAATAAAATACTTAAGAGTAAATTTAACCAAGGAAGTGAAAAATCCATACACTAAAAACCATAAAACACTGATGCAAGAAATTGAAGAAGACATAAATAAATGATAATATATGCTATTTTCATTAATTTGAAGAATTAACATTCTTAAATATTCATACTACCAATGTGATCAACATTTTCAATGCAATCTCTATCAAAATTCTAATGTCATTTATCAGAAAAATTTTTAAAAAATTTATAAATTCATGTAGATCCACAAAATTCCTTAACAGGCAAAGTATTCTTGAGAAAGGAGAACAAAGTTGGAGGTACCACATTCCTGATTTTGAACTATATTACAAAGTTATATTATTAAAAACAGTATTGCACTGGCCTAAAAACAGACACACAGACCAGTAGAACAGAATAGAGAGCCCCAAAATAAACCCACACATGTATGGTGAACTAATATTTGACTAGAGTGTGAAGAATACACAATGGAAAGGACTGCTTCTTCAATAAACAGTCTTGGGAAAACATTATGTGAAAGAATGAAATTGGACCACACCATACACAAAAACTTACTCAAAATGGATTAAAGACTTAGTGTAACACCTGAAACCATAAAACTTTGGCTTTGGTGGGACTACTCAAACTAAAAAGCTTATAACAGAAGAAACAATCAATGAAAGTAAAAGGCAACTTATGAAATTAGACAATAGATATATCTGATAAGTGGTTAGTATCCAAAATGTATTCATAAATGTCAATAGCCAAAACCTAAATTACACAATTCTAAAATGGGCAAAGGACCAGAACAGAACAATTTTCCAAAGAAAACATATAAATGGTCAACAAGTATATGAAAAGGTGCTCAGTGTCATTAATGATTGGAGAAATGCAAATGAAAACCACCATGAAACATTATTTCATGTCAGTAAGGATGGTTAGTAAAAAAAAAAAAAAAGATGAGATCACAAATTTTTATAAAGTTGTGAAACAAAGGGAAGTCTTTTGCATTGTCAGCAGGGATTTAGCCAGTATGGAAATATAGTATGAAAACTCCTCAAAAAAAAAAAAAATAGAACTATTATATGATTCAGCAATCCAACTTTTGGGTATATATCCAAAAAAAAATTAAATCATTATCTTGAAGATAGCTGCATTCATATGTTCATTGAAGCATTATTCATAATAGCCTATATGTATACACACACATCTATATGGGGCCTCCCTGGTGGCTGGGTGGTAAAGAATCTGCCTGCCAATGCAGGAGATGTAGATGTGATTCCCTGGGTTCAATCCCTGGGTTGGGAGGATCCCCTAGAGAAGGAAATGGCAACCCACTCCAATATGCTTACCTGAGAAATCCATGGACAGAGGAGTCTGGCGACTACAGTCCACAGGGGTCACATGAGTTGGATATGACTTAGCGAATAAACAAGAACAATATACAGTTATATGTGTGTGTGTGTATGCACACGTGCAAGCTCAGTTGCTTAGTTGTGTCCGACTCTTTGCAACCCTATGGACTGTAGCACACCAGGCTCCTCTTCCATGGGATTTTCCAGGCAAGAACACTGGAGTGGGTTGCTGTGGCCTCCTCCAGGGGATCTTCCCAATCCAGGGATTGAACACACATCTGCTGTATTGCAGGCACGTTCTTCACTACTGAGGCACTGGGGAAGACCTATGCATATGTATATATGTATATAATTGGAATATTGTGGTTTAGTCACAAAGTCATATCCAACTCTTCTGCCACACCGTGTACTGTAGCCAGCCCAGCTCATCTGTCAATGGGATTTTCCAGGCAAGAACACTGGAGTGGGTTCGCATTTCCTTTTCTAGGGAATCTTCCCAACCCAGGGATCAAACCCATGTCTCCTGTACTAGCAGGCAGATTCTTTACCACTGAGCTACCAGGGAAGCCCTTATTCAGCCATAGAAAGAAGAAAAGCTTGCTATCTGTGATGACATAGATGAATCTGGAGGACATTATGCTAAGCCAGTCATAGAAACACAAATACTATATGATCACACATACATGGAATCTAAAGAAGTTAAACTCATACAACCAGGGTATTACACAGTGGTTGCCAGGCATTGGGAGGTGGAAGAAATAGGGACATTGGCCAAGGGGTGCAGACTTTCATCTATAAGATGAATAAGTTCTGAGGACCTAATTACAGCTTGATAATTATAGTTTACAGTACTGTGTTGTACACTTGAAGTTTATTAAAGAAGTAGATCTTATATGTTCTCACCAAAAAAAAAAGTAAAAAGAAGAAAAAGAGAGATTGGAAGCTATATGACATGATAAATGTGTCCAAACTGGGAAAAAACAGCATGTATACTATCTATGGTGAAACAGATCACCAGCCCAGGTGGGATGCATGAGACAAGTGCTCCGGCCTGGTGCACTGGGAAGACCCAGAGGAATCGGGTGGAGAGGGAGCTGGGAGGGGGGATCGGGATTGGGAATACATGTAAATCCATGGATGATTTTTATGTTATATGTTTTTATGCCACATTTTTTTTAATTAAAAGAAAAAAGGAAAGCATTAGAAAAATCCCAGTTGAGGTACATTCTACATAGTACCTGACCACTACTCCTCAAAACTCTTAAGGTCATGAAAATCTTAGAAACTGTAACATCGAAGAGGAGCCTAAGAAGACATGATGACTAAATGGAACATATCGGCATGGGGGGTTACATAAAATCTATGAGAATTTGAATAAACTTCAGTTCAGTTGCTCAGTCATATCCTACTCTTTGTGACACCTCACGGACTGCAGCACACCAGGCTTCCCTGTCCATCACCAGCTCCCGGAACTTACTCAAACTCATGTCCATTGAGTGAATGATGCCATCCAACCATCTCATCCTCTGCTGGACACTTCTTCTGTCTTCAGTCTTTCTCAGATCAGGGTCTTTTCTAAGGAGTCAGTTCTTCACATCAGGTGGCCAAAGAATAAACTATAGATGTTAATTAATAATGAAGTGTCAATATCAGCTCATTAATTATGACAAGTGTAAAATATTCATAAAATATTAATAATAGAAAATGTATGCAAGATATAAGGGAACTCTCTGTGCTATCCTCTCAATTTTTCTGTAAATCTATAACTGTCCTAAAACTAAAGCTTGTTTTTAAAAACATGTTTTAAAAGATTGGTGTTGATCCTTTTGTAAAGCAAGTGAAAGTGAAGTGAAGTCACTCAGCTCTATCAGACTCTTTGCGACCCCATGGACTGTAGCCTGCCAGGCACCTCTGTCCATGGAATTTTCCAGGCAAGAGTACTAGAGTGGGTTGCGGTTTCCTTCTTCAGGAGATCTTCCCAATCGAACCCAGGTCTCCCGCATTGCAGGCAGACACCTTATGGTCTGAGCCAGCAGGGAAGCCCTTTGTAAACCAAGACAGCATTTTAATATGAATAAATACCTATGCATTTACTTGTTCTGAAATGCCAGATTTTAGCATAGTCATCTTTTAAAAAGGAGAACACCTTATATTATGTCAATATTTCTTCTCTATCATTTATACATAAAATCTAAAAACTAAATAGACAGATTTATGAACTTTTAAACTACAAAAGGGCTGCAGTATTCTTTATCTCTTCAAAAATTACAGTACTTATACTTCAGAGTTAACATTTTGGAAATCATAAATGTAAAACTAGAAAGAAGCACATAATTGTCTATGTGTTAAAACTTTGGTCAAAAGTAGGCCAATAGAATAATAGGCCAGGTACAGCTAGGAAGGGATACATATATGATATACACTTATGACAGAAAATCTTTAGAATTGGCTAATTGATAAAATTACAAACTTTAAAAAACATTAAAATGTTTTACTGATACATGACCTGCCAATTCCACTCTATAGTATCCACAGAAATGTGTACATATGTTTACCAAAAGTCATTACTAGAATATTCATAGCAACACTCTACATAACAGCACCAACAGAATATGCTACCCAAGTGTTCACCAGCTGAAGTGCTAAAAGGAATTGTGATATGTTTATACAATGGAATATGGTATAGCCATGATAATGTTAATAAATGATCTATGACTAAGAGCAACATTAAGGAATCTCACAAACATAACACTGAGCCAAACAAACCAGCCATGAAAGAATATATATTAAAGTATTCATTTCACATAAAGTAGAGAAACACAGACACCTTATTTAATATCTAGAGAGAAGGGGGAACTAAAGAAACTTCTGGGTGCTTGTAAGAGTCTCTTCCTTGATCTAGGCATGATTGGTTTGTCAACACTGATGAATTGTACACTGATAATGTGTAGTTTCCTAGTGGTACTTTATATTCTAATTAAAAATTCCAAGGGCTTCTCTGGTGGTCTAGTGTTAAAGTTAAGACTTTGCCTTCCAATGCAGGGGGTGCTGGTTTGATCTCTGGTTGGAGAGCTAAGATCCCACATACCTTGTGGCCAAAAAAACAAAAATATAAAAACAGAAGCAATATTGTAACAAATTCAATAAAAACTTTAAAAATGGTTCACATCAATAAAAAATTTTAATTTCAAAAATTCTACTTGAAATTAGTTCGGCCTTGAACCCCATCTTTAAAAATTTGCATAATATCAAGCAAACTCTACTGCATATGTCTCAGTACATCAGATGACAAAAGTTTCAGAATTTAGCTTGTAAGGGTTCAAGATCCTGTAGAAGAAGAAGATACCATGTACTTTAGATTATTTCTATAAACTCCTAAATCAAAAGATTAATTCAACCAATTAATTAGGTCAATGAATGAGAAAGAAAACTGTGAAACCGGTCCATTGACTGAGCTGAAAATATTTGTTCTAGATTCCTCATACCCTGAACACTCTTTGGAAGGACTGATACTGAAGCTGAAGCTCCAATACTTGGCCAACTGATGAGAAAAGTTCACTCATTAGAAAAGACCCTGATGCTGGAAAAGATTAAAAGCAGAAGGAGAAGAGGGCAACAGAGGATGAGATGGGTGGATGGAATCACTGATTCAATGGACATGAACTTGGGTAAACTCTGGGAGATGGTGAGAAACAGGGAAGTCTGGAGTGCTGCAGTCCACGGGGTCACTAAGAGTTAGATATGACTTGGCAACTAAAAGACAACAACATACTCCTCATGTGATTCCATTTCTGCTTATTCATCACTAACAACTAATGATCCTCAAGATAGACTCCAGACTCCTTGGTCATCAAGCCAACGAGAGACCATCTCCCACGTAATCAGTGGGGTCTAGAGTTTAGCTTAAATCCCCATAACTGAATCCCTAAAACCCAACATTTGTTTGTGTTTCATCCATCTGTGCAAATTCTTTATATTTGGGTTTTGCCACTCTTCCTAGTTTGTGTTCCAAATACCACTGGTTACCAGCATCCTGAACCCTACCCAGTTTTGGCCAGAATCCTAAAAGCCTAGCCCACTCTCTCTGCTTTGGGAGTTAGGTCCTGTCCCAGTCCTATTGGATATTGGCTGAGTTTTATTTAAAACTGTTTGAGTCCCCTTTGGGCCCAAGAGAGTATCACCAGCCTAACTATAAGGGTATCATTTGCTGCTAGGTACCCGCTCACCAGGCAGTGTCTTTTATGCTGTAACTTTGCTTGCTGACCTCCCTTTTTGAGCATCAGCCCTAAGCCAGGCCATTTTTCAGAATGGTTTATTCCCCTTTTCCTGATATGCCATCATTGTGTTCCAGGAGCCATAGGCAAAGCCCCTGCAAAATATGGTATCATGAATAAAGCGCCCAGTCACTGCCTTCTTGGCTACAGAGTCAACCAAATAAAAATGTACCAGTTTACATTATTATGATTCTTAGTAACCTAAAGGCATGGAAAATTCTCTAAATAAAAAGGCATTTAGGCCTGGCAAAGCCTGGAAAAGGCAGACAATGATTGCAGTTCTACATTTCAACTCATTTTCCATAAACATGTATAATCATTACAAGGTTAAAATTGAAGTTCACTTGTGCTTCAAACTATAGAAATCACTTTATATCAAATGTCAACCAAATCTGCAAACTATTTTCATGTAAGAAAGAAAAACATGCTTTGACATTTCACACCAAAAATATGCTTTCTGGGCACGTTTGAATCAAAATAAAATTATTCACCTTAACAATTCAATCTAAAAGTAAATTAGGATAGTTACATAACCTAATTTGAAAAGACTATAAAATTTTAAAGCAAAATTTTAAATGTCAGAATTCCTAAAAAATATATCAAAATGAGTACCTGGAATCACAATTACCTTTCAAACGACTTTATTACAATAAAGTCAAGCTTAACAATTCGACTAGACTATTTCCCTGGAATAATCATTTTTCACTGTTTTGTGGTTGCCCAATTATTCAGATCTCCCTATACTGTGTGTTCACTGGCTCCTGTTGATCTGAAGTCTCTACTGCATCATGGTGTATGTGGCCTGACAATCTGAAAGGTGAGCAAATCCACTTATCATGAGATGATAAAAGGCACTCTTCACAGGTTAGGCAAGATAATAGTCCATAAAGAGGTTGATGCAGGAACAGATAAAGACTTACAAGTTGGGAAAAACTTCAGATAATTTCAAAATGAATACATGACCAATGATTAAGAGAACCAAGCTACTTCAAGGCTACTTCTGGGTATGAGTAGCTGTAGGATTGAATAAATAGCTGCATTTCTAAAACTTGGTAATTGAACATAGACAATAGATTTTGGCACAATGAGGTGCTGTCAGCAAGTTTTATAATTATAGGATAACTCTGACAAGTTATTCTCCTAGTCAGGCTGCTATAAAGTGAAAAGTAATGTAGTGTTAGTCACTCAGTTGTGTCTGACTCTTTGTAACTCCATGAACTGTAGCCCACCAGGCTTCTCTGTCCATGGGATTCTCCAGGCAAGAATACTGGGGTGAATAGCCATTCCCTTCTCCAGGGAATCTTTCTGACCCACGGATCAAACCCAGGTCTCCTGCATTGCAGGCAGATTCTTTACTGTCTGAGCCATCTGGGAAGCCCAGGATTCCAAAGATGGCTTTAAGAACAACTTTAAGTTTTCTTTTATTGAAGTATAGTTGATTTACAATGTTGTATTAGTTTCAGATACAGAGCAAAGTGATCCAGTGATTTATATATTACTGAATATATATATATATATATATAAAATATTCTATATTTTGTTATAAATTATATGGGGAAAGAATCTACATATAAATAATGCATATATTTATGCATTATGCATAATGCAATAATGCATATACATATATATATATATATGTATTCTGTTTTTCAGATTCTTTTGCAATATGCTGCTGCTGCTGCTGCTAAGTCGCTTCAGTCATGTCCGACTCTGTGCGACCCCATTTGTAATATAGGTTATTATATTGAGTATAGTTCCCTGGACTATACAGCAGGTCCCTGTGGTTTATCTGCTTTATATATGTGCTGTGCTGTTCTAAGTTGCCTCAGTTCTCACCAGGTTCCTCTATCCATGGGATTGTCCTAGCAAGAATGCTGGAGTGAGTTGGTATGCCCCCCTCCTGGCAGTCTTCTCAACTCAGAGATCAAACCTGTGTCTGCTGCATTGCAGGTGGATTCTGCACCACTGAGCCGCCAGGGAAGCCCATATATTTTATATAGAGTAGCGTGTATATACGTTCCTCCAAAATTCTAATTTATTCCTCCCCTGCCTCATCTTTCCCCTTTGGTAACTATAAGTTTGTTTTCTATGCCTGTAAGTCTTAAACAGCAATATTTATTTCTCACAGTTCTGGAGACTGGGAAATTCAAGATCAAGGCACTGGTCTAGGGTCTGGTTGAGAGTACTCTTCCTGCTTGGCAAACGACTGGCTTCTCATTGTGTCCTCACATGGCAGAGAGAGACAGAGAGACAAAGGAAGCAAGTTCTCTTCTGTCCCTTTTCATGAGAACACTAATTCCCTTCATGAGGGCTCCACCCTCAGGACCTAATTACCTGCCAAAGGCCCCACCTCCTGTCATCCCATTGGGAATTAAATTTTTCAAAATATAAGTTTTGAAGAGATACAAACACTCCATCCATAACAGATCTCTTTCCAAGAGCATATTGGAAAATTGAAAATTGGAAAAAAGAAAATTTAGAGAAAACTACATGACTCTGTAAATATTTACTGTGAGCACACTGGATAATATGTACCTGGATCATTCTGCTTAACAGAAAAACTTAACAATAAGAGGTATCTGCTCTAAACTCTCTTTTTCAAAATTTGCTATTAACCAATCTTAATGATGGTTTGGATTAATTTTAAAACACAAGACATAAATTTTCTTCATAAATTTTCTAAATTTTCATCTTCCAAATGGGCCCTAAACTGAGTTTATCAGGAGGAAGAGGAGAGAGTAAAACTTATTTCCCACCACCAGAAAAAAAAAAATTTATTTTCAGGTCTGTGGACAAGTTTTGTTTCCTTTGCCTTCAGTTATCTCTAATTACCAGTTGTAAAATAGATCAAAGACAGGTCTCCATACAATCGACAATCCCATGAGTTTCCAGCATGGCATTAAAAAGATATCTGGTGCTCTCTTTTCTTATTCCAAAGTTAAATTATCCCTTACGTGGATAACCAAGAGAATATGGCGTTCTGGAATTCAAGAAAAAAAAAAAATTCCAATACAAAGTGAGTGGAGATCTGTGTTGAATACAGGGAAATAAGGACATAGATGTTTCTTTGGATTTGGTAACATGGAAGTCATGAAACAGCAATTTCAGAGGGGAATGGAGATGGAAACCAGACCACTGAAAAGTGAATGAGAAGTTGAGAAGTCGAGACTGGAAGTGTAAACAGTCTTGGAAGGTTGTGTTTTTTGTTATTGTTGTTTGTTGATCCTGCTAAAGAAAACCCTGAAATGTGGTGGAATCTGAAAGCAGACTTGCGATGAAATAATTTTTTTGCTTTTTTGATCATACAGAAATATCCTGGATTATGTTTGTATTTCTGAATGCTTTAAGAACATCCAAAATGAGGGAACAACTGCTAAATTAGGAGAGGAAAATAAATATAAATTAAAACTGCCTGTGAAAGCAAAATTTGTAAGAGTTGGTGTAGAAGGGTATATACAACAGGAATCGAGTCAAGTATAGTACAAAATGGATAGTATGTGGAATGTACTGCCCCCAACGCACACACTGGTAAAAGAATCCCCCTGCTATGTAGTCTGAATTCTGAGATTCTTTGCCAATATTTGACCCAATTACCAAGTATCCTAAGAGCCAGTTCTTCCATTAGCGGGACATTCCATTCCTACACCACCCTCCCTCCATGTCTTAAGCCCTGCATTTTATCTTCCTTTCCATTTCTAGCATCAAGATTGCAATCAAATTCTTGTTCTAGAGCCATCTACCAATTGCCAGCCCTATGTCTGCTTAAATGAATGTCAAATCTCTTTGATTCACTTTAAACTTCTGACTCATGGTGATCATTTCCTGTTTGTCCTTTACGTCTTGAAGGATATCCCATGTTCAAATTTTTCTCTGCACCTAAGTCTTCATGACTCCATGCACAGAATCACTGGCCTCTGATGCTGTTCTTGTGTTGCTGTCTGTGTTGGGTAGGCAATCTTCCTAAGGGTCACGACTGATTCTTCCTGAGATTTCTTTACCAGATGATTGTGGCAAGCAGCTTAAATGCAAGAATTGAGAAGGTCTTATATTCTAACTAAATTATAGAGGCTCAGGGAGAGTAGTGGGCTTCCCAGGTCACTCAGTGGGTACAGAATCCACCTTGCAATGCAGGAGATACAGGTCTGATCTCTGGTCAGCAAGATCCCCTGGAAGAGAGCATGGTAACCCACTCCAGTATTCTTGCCTGGAGAATCCCATGGACAGAGGAGCCTGGTGGGCTAGAGTTCATAGGGTCACAAAAAATCAGACACAACTGACACGACTGAGCACACACTCAGGACAGCATAAGCAAATTACAGAATATAGTCAAAGTGTGTCTTTCTTATTTAGAAAATGTACACAGGGGGAAGAAAAGGCCTTATGTTTTATTAAATCTTACAAACATGGTTTTAGAGACATCATGTTTATCAGATGATAGACTGGATATATGAAGGAATTTCTAGGTATTATTAAGTTTTGAAACAATTGGTAGCAAATTTTTTCCCTCCTGTCTCTGAAGACAGTGGTCCTAACAATTTTTAGAAGCAATTAGTATAAATGACACAGTAAAGTATCTTGCCAAATCATCAAAAATAGCCAATTTTTATATAAACTGGCTTTTCTCATCCCTAAAGAAATTTTTATATATATATATGTGTGTGTGTGTGTGTGTGTGTGTGTGTGTGTGTATGTGTGTGTGTGTGTATGTGTGTGTGTGTGTATGAAGGAAATGGCAACCCACTCCAGTGTTCTTGCCTGGAGAATCCCATGGACAGAGAAGCCTGGCAGGCTACAGCTCATGGGGTCACAAGAGTCAGACTCGACTTAGTGACTAACCCACCATATATATTCTATGATTACCCTGAACTTAGTATTCAGCTTCTTAAAATTCTTTATAAAATTTTGAATGCCTATGCATAATTTTAAAAATAATAAATCTAGTTGATGGGTTTGAACTAGATAATATAAACAACTGGGGTATATCGTATATATTCTAAATCCTTACTTACATAAGTCAGTATATTCTGTACAGAAGAAAAAAGATCATTGGTTAATTCTGTGATTCAGCTCACTGAAGCTCTTTAAAAGAGCTTCTGATGGATTTTATTTTTCCAACAGTTATTTACCTTTCCCCATGGCAACAATAAGCTAAAGTTATTTATAACATTTATAACTGTATTAAAGTATTATTATTCCTAGGATAGGTTAGATGAATAAATAAAGAAGATGTGTTATACATACACAATGGAATACTGCTGCTGCTGCTAAGTTACTTCAGTCGTGTCCGACTCTGTGTGACTCCATAGACGGCAGCCCACCAGGCTCTCCCGTCCCTGGGATTCTCCAGGCAAGAACACTGGAGTGGGTTGCCATTTCCTTTTCCAATGCATGAAAGTGAAAAGTGAAAGTGAAGTCGCTCAGTCATGTCCAACTCTTAGCGACCCCATGGACTGCAGCCTACCGGGCTCCTCCATCCATGGGATTTTCCAGGCAAGAGTACTGGAGTGGGTTGCCATTGCTTTCTCCGACACAATGAAATACTACTCGGGCATGAAAAGGAATGAAATTGGGTCATTTGTAGAGATGTAGATGGACCTACAGCCTGTCACACAGAATGAAGTAAGGAAGCAGAACAAATATTGTGTATTAAGGCATATATGTGGAATCTTAAAAAATGGTACAGATGAACTTATTTGTGGGATGGAAACAGAGATGAAGATGTAGACAGCAGTCACATGGACATGGGGTGGGAGCAGGGAGTGGGATGAACTGGGAAATCAAACTTGACATACATGCACTGCCATGAGTGAAGTAGATAGCTAGTGGGAACCTGCTCTATGGTACAGGGAGCTCAGCTCAGTGCTCTGTAGGGACCTAGGTAGATGGGATGGGTAGGCACAGGCTGGTAGGGGTGGGAGAAAGGTCCAAGAGGGAGATGATACATGCACAATTTAACTGACTCACATCGTTGTACAACAGAAACTAACACAACATTGCAAAGCAATTATATTCCAATTATTTTTTTTTAAAAAGAACATTTGAAGTCAGATCTTGAGTTAGATAGAACTAGTCTTAATCACCACCACCATGGTGGAGATCTCAGGCCATAAAGTATCTCTGACCTTCATCTTTATGAAGGGATTAAATATTTATAAATAGTCCAGTGACTGCACACACTAGATGGTGGATAAGTGTCGGTTCCTTCTCTTATTCAAATTGAGAAAACCGATGCAAAGAAGATGCAATAAAGTACTTAGCATCTAGAAAACAATTAACTAAAGAAAAAGTATCCAAATCAAGCTCCTTTGTCTTCACTTAAAATATCAACAGATTAATCACTGGAACATGAGAAGTCCAGTCAAGCAGCAAGTTATGGTTTCTAAATATTAGCACAGTTAGTTACACACAATAATAACAGCTCCTGGTTAAGAACCTCAGCCCACCCTTAACCCCAGTTAGCCCTCCAGAAATAGAAACTATCTGGGGACCGGAGGGATGGATTGATGTTTGTCCACAGCCAGTGGTGGAAAACTGAATGGTCTCTGTGACGGTAGGTCAGTAGCGCCATCTATGTGTGAGAAGGATAACATACGTTTCTTGGTGATCTTTTTCAATATAATGACTGGGTGTTTGGTAACAGAGAAAGGAAACAGAGCCACAGTCTACTGCTCAGGTTCTGAGCCGTCCAGCTTTTGTGAAGGCCCTAATGGGACTTTTTAACTTTGATTTTCTAAGCCAGTTGTTTATGTTAGAGATAAGAATAGTTAGATTAGGCACGTAGATCAAGTTGTTGAAAAGACCTGCAGCATGCTAAATTAACATTTAATGAATTAAAGAACAAAAATCTTTGGACATTGGTTGGTATCTACAGATATTCATGCTTTACCTAAACATATTAGTAAACATGCTTACATAAAAACTCAGTATTTCTAAATACTTTCAACTTATAGAAAAGAGCTTTAATATCCATTATCTTTTGAGCCTGACCAAAGCAAGAAATAATGAAAAAAGACTAAGCCATATACTTCCTACTTTGTGTGAAAACAAAACTTCTAATTATACTTATTTTAAATTAAAATAGAACAAAAATACTAAGATGCTTTTCCAGTTACAGAATTTAATAATTCATATTGTTCACAATTAAATTACATTTACCATTTTCTGCTAGGAAAATAAGTAATTTTTAGGATTTTCTGAAAATTACCTATGTTAATTTCATCTCTATAACTAAAAATTTTTTTCAAAAAAAGTATATTTCAGAAAATAAATAAATGCATTGAAAATTTGTGTTAAATTTATCTCATTTGATCATTTTCAAGCATTAATTTTTAGTATGAACACAATAAAAAAGAGTTCACCTTAAATATCCTAGTTTGTAATACACTGATGTCTCAGACAGAAACACTTACTCCACTAAATTTAAGACTGAAAATAGTTTGAGAATCCATCATTAGCCATTTGGGAAGGAGTGAGGAAAGAAATCACCTCCAGGTGGTGGGGTTTTACATTCAATCCCCCTGCTTTATAACTTTCTTCAGTTAGCACACATCTTAAGTCATTTGACATTTCCTTGAACATCTGGTAAAACCTGAGGTCTTCCCAATGTTATATCAGTAGAACTGATGCAATATATTTAGTTGAGCAATATATATTGAACAATACATTTAAATTGCCAGAATTTAAAGGAAAGAAAAAAAAAGATCATTTAAATAATTTGAGCAAAGATTTTTGTGTTCCTTTAAACAACACGCAGGTCTCCCATTTCAAAACCTTTCTTAGCTTGCAAGTAGAAAGATAATTTTGTTTTCTTTTTTTCACCAGTGCATTTAAGCAGAAAAGATGGGAGGATAAAAAATGGTAGGGTGAAGAGACTAGCTATTATTCAGTTTCTACTCTTTTTCAGGCACTTTACACATAGTATTTCATTTAGTCCCCCCAACAGTCTTTTAAGAAAGTATTAACATTTCCAATTTACATGTGAAGAAACTGGGTCAAGAGGGGTTCAGTGCTTACAGTTAGTAAATTGCAGACTCAAGATCTGCCTTCCAGTTTCCCTAACTCAAATACTTATGTTCAGGGAATTCCCTGGTGGTCGAGTGGTTAAGACTCTGTGCTTCCCCGGCAGGGGACACAGGTTTGATCCCCGGTCTGGGAGCTAAAGATCCCAAATGCCATGTGATGTGGCCAAAAAAAATAAAAAATAAAAATGAAAAATAAGTATGCTTACTCCATTACCCTACACAGCATACCTATAAGAGCAAAAATTAATATTAAAACATCCACACTGATTTTAAAAGCCAGCACAAAAGTGTAAATTATGTATCATTCTTTTTTAAAAAATGTGTTCAAATAACAGTAAGAATTAATCTGTGATGTTAAAACAGTAGTTTTCCTTGGGAGGTAGAAACTAGAAGAGGGAGGGTACAGTGAGGTCTTCTGAGGTATAGATAATATATTGTTTTTATTCTGTGTTTTAATTATACATAAGAGTTTGTGATATTTCACCAAGTTGTACACTTGTGGTTTCCATGCTTTCTCTTTGAAAAAAATTTAAATACTCATTTTTCAGTTGGATGAGATAGCTATTTCATGACATTTAGGCTTGAATTGATTCCAACCAAATGCTTCTCTTTAGCTTATACAAAGTCCAAACGTCTTGGATTTGAAGAGCTAGGCAGAATATCTTTCCAAAATGATTTTCATCTGAAGCATCTATATTTCTTTTTCTGATCTCATTGAATCCACAGAGGTCAGAGGTAAATACTTAAAGATAAAAATGTGAACAATTTATATACCGCCTGTCACTTCAAAAAGTGACTCAGATCAAGAACTGGCTCCTGTCTTGAAAATGATGTATTTTTTTTTTCTCTTGCTATATCAGGCTGCTTGGCCTAAGCATACCTAGAAAATACACTATAGTACTGACTTTTATTTTTATAGTTAATACAAATGCTATAACAAGGATAAAGCATTTGCAATAAATTTAACTTTAGAAATGTCCCTGTTCATTACTTACTTGTGGACTAGATTGGTCCTATAAACTAAAGTCTTTTCAGGAGTAGCAGTTTTCATAAAAGAGACTATTTATAACCTCGATATTGAAAGGAAATAAGGAAGGAAGGAGGGAAGGAAGGAAACAAGAAAAGAAGTTTAAAGTGATTTCTAATTTTAGAGATGAATTCTGAAGTTTCTTGATATGTTATGGAAATTTTTTCCTCTGTCCATATTTTAGAGATAACCCTTATAAAATTACAAATTTACAAGTCAGAAAATACTATGAAGTGTTTTACTAAAGCACTGGGAAGACCCAGAGGGATGGGATGGGGAGGGAGGTGGGAGGGGGGATCAGGATGGGGAACACATGTAAATCCATGGCTGATTCATGTCAATGTATGGCAAAAACCACTACAATACTGTAAATCAATTAGCCTCCAACTAATAAAAATAAATGAAAAAATATATATATTTCAATAAGACAACTTGAGAACGATTTTACTCTTGGCCAAAAGGTCAAGAAGAGATAAGAATGATTTTTTAAAAGTAGGTAGCATTACCAAATCTTACCAGAAATATTTCACTTGAATCCTAACCAAGCTTTTACACCTTATTTCTGGGCTACATGAAAGAGAGGACAGAGAGGAACAAAGTAAATGATACTCCTTCCACTGAACAATCAGAGCAAATATAAAAGGTAGGATATTTCACAGGACAACTGATTTACTCCACTCAACAATGCAGGATCATAAGTAAAGATATCACTGGAGAGTCCAAGAGATTTAGGGGATACTACCAATGTGTTGTATAGCACTGGATAGTATCTTTATTTGCAAAGAACTTTCCTGGTAGCTAAGAGGGTAAAGAATCCACCTGCAACATGGGAGACCTGCATTCAATCCCTGGGTTGGGAAGATACCCTGAAGAAGGGAATGACTGCCCACTCCAGTATTCTGGCCTGGAGAATTCCATGGACAAAGGAGCCTGGCGGGCTAGAGTCCTTAAGGTCACAAAGAGTTGGACACGACTGAGCGACCTTCACTTCACTTCTGTTAAGAACATTTAGGAGACCAACCAGGGGATAGTATGATGCCTGCCAATAACTAGCCAGTGATACAAAAGGAAATAGAAATCATCATATTTTAATCAACTTTTGTGTATATTAGAGTTCCTTGTTCTTTTTTTCCCCCCAGTACCAGTGCCCTGGAACTCTGCCCCAGACCAACCGAATGAGATTTGTGAAGTGGTGTGGAGAAGACTAAAGCAGTGGAAGGATTTTTAAACCACCCCTAGGTGATTCTAATATGCAGCCAAATTTGGAAACTACTAATTGGCAGAGTACTTTTCAAAGTTAGAAGAGGTTGGTAAGACTTTGGGTTGAATTTCAAGATAAATTCTTTAACTTCCAGCAAAAGGCATTCAGTATAAGTGTAATATTTCTGTTACGATGACTGAGAATCAGCAAAACCTGGGGGTGTAAAGATGGAAGTTTGCTGTTTTTCATTTAAAATTCTCCGTATCTGAAATTAACTCTCAAGACCCCGTTTTAGCTAGTAGCAAAAATGTTGAATTAACTAATCAATACCATCTAGAGACTTTCAGGTAAATTCAGTTCCACCAGTGGTTTGAAAAGCCAGCTCAAGGTTATTTTCTCGATCACCTTGCTGAGCATGTGCACCACATAAACTTTCTCTACTTCCTCTAGCCCTGCCCCTACTGGTCATTTTCAAATAGAGGGAAGGGTGGGGAAGAGCCCCTTAAGAAACTGAGCATGCATTCATTGCGAGGATATCATAGCTGACTATGCTGTCCCTTCCCAAGTCTACTTCAGGTCCGGCTTCTAGAACACTTATAGTCAATTTTCTCAGTGGGAGTGATACTTAATGCTGGCTCTATCAGGTGGCACATTGGTTTCTGCATGGGAGTCCATCTGGCCTCTGCACTGATTCTTCAGTTCAGTTCAGTTCAGTTCAGTCGCTCAGTCGTGTCCGACTCTTTGCGACCCCATGAACTGCAACACGCCAGGCCTCCCTGTTCATCACCAACTCCCAGAGTTTACTCAAACTCACGTCCGTCGAGTCGGTGATGCCATCCAACCATCTCGTCCTCTGTTGTCCCCTTCTCCTCCTGCCCTCAATCCCTCCCAGCATCAGGGTCTTTTCCAATGAGTCAACTCTTTGCATGAGGTGGCCAAAGTACTGGAGTTTCAGCTTCAGCAGCAGTCCTTCCGATGAACACCCAGGACTGATCTTCTTTAGGATGGACTGGTTGGATCTCCTTACAGTTCAAGGGACTCTCAAGAATCTTCTCCAACACCATAGTTCAAAAGCATCAATTCTTTGCCAAGTAATTTCCTGAAGCCCAGCTCTGAATCAGGTAGACCCTAGCTGGGAGTGGTCCATACCTCAAACCTTTTAAAGGATCAGTCCTTCCTTACCACTTTTGCCTCTGCCTCCCTGATGTCTTAGTGGTGAAGAAGCCACCTGCAATGCGGGAGCCGCAGGAGACACAGATTCGATCCCTGGGTCAGGAATATCCCCTGGAGGAGGAAATGGCAACCCACTCCAGGATTCTTGCCTAGAAAATTTCATGGACAGAGGAGCCTGGCAGGCTACAGCCCATGGGGTCACAAACAGCTGGACACGACTGAGCACATGGCATATCTACGCCTGTAGGAGTGAAACATTTTAACATTTCTGATCTGTATGCCAGGCAAGGTGCTTGCTTGCATTCCCTTTCACTACCCTTTCATTGGGCCATTCTGTTACTTCTCTTGTTTTCTTTAAGCCTTCATAGGGTAAAACAAAACTGACAGATTTTCATATATTGGAAATCTAAGCAAAAGAAGGTATGGCACACATCTACTCTCTCGAACTCCCCCCAAAATTAATTTATGGGAAAAATGTAATTGTTCTTTTCTGCCTCAGAATTATTTGGGTAACAGAAAACCTCATTGTCTTCACTTCAGTTTGTTGACCCTTCCCTGACCTCTCAGCCTCCTCCAAAAAGCAAAAAGCAGCATTGAGATAGGTAGGGTGACCATTGTCCCATTTTACCCAGGACTTTCTCAGTTTTACTACTGAAATCCCTATCCTAGGCAAACTGGAATGGTTGACCACAACCCAGGGCACAGATCTGAGGGGATCAGCCAACCTATCGAATTTTCTTACTTTAACATTATTTTTGAAATCTTCTCCACCCATCATACAGTAGCCTTTTCCTCTTAGAAGTCAACAATATTCCAGATTTGAATTCCTGATGACTCTCCTGTCAAATGGAAACAGCATATCTCTATTTTGAACTGTGGGAGGGGTTGTTGCAAAAGAGCTTACATAGTATATGACTTCTCAAAGTAGTCGTCTATCACAGATCAATACTTCATATGTTATGCTAAAAGTATACTTTGATGGGCTTCTCAGATGGCTTGGTGGTAGAGCATCCACCTGCCACTGCAGGAGACATAGGAGACCTCAGTTTGATCCCTGTGTTGGGAAGATCCCCTGGAGGAGGAGCTGGGTATCCACTCCAGTATTCTTGCCTGGGAAATTCCATGGACAGAGGAGCCGGGCAGGCTTCAGCCCATGGGGTTGCAGAGAGCTGGACATGACTTAGCAACCGAGCACACTTTAATAGCCTTCCAAATAACATAATAATCCTCAGAAATAATGAATCTGGTATGGATTATAAAAGAAGGCATAGGCTATGGCACTAGCAAAGTGGCTTTTTGAAAATAATAAATGTATATTAATGCAGATTTATAATAAAATTGTGCATATATATAATATAAGGATTCTACAATGAAGGCATATCTTAAAGTCCATAATGTCTCAAAAGCTAAGAAATTCCTTATTATTGTTATTGATTTAGTAAAAGCAGCGTGGAAAAGGCACTATCCATCCACAAAGTTCCTCAGTCACATTCAGGACATGAACAAACAGACCAAACAAGAACAGAAGAATGAGAATCCAGATAAACATGAATGACCTTTCAGTTGTCACTGAATACACAAGGTCACAAGCTTAGAGAAATTAACTAGGAAGGTGGACACAGATCTTGCAGATGGAGGAAGGCAACTCAGAGTCAGGTGGTATGAGAAGCACTGGTTTCAGAAGTATTGTGTGTATTATGAAATCTGTCCTGATTCTAAAGGTAAATTCTGCCTTTAATTTATGCAGAGGCAGGAATGTCAAAACACAGGGAATAGCAGTGAAAAGGCAGGTGAGCAGACAACTTGCTAACAAACCCTTGCTCTGAACAGATTTTCAAGGTTCAGAGAAGACTAGTGCAATGGAAATGTACCATGCTTCCAATATCAGTTTGAAGATCTCCCATCATAATTGTACTCATTCGTATGTTTATTATGCTTCAGTAAATTGAATAAATGGTATTCTGATTTACACACCATTTATTCTGTATGTGATATCAGAATTTTTAGAAAAACGAATTCTTTTTTTATTGCAGTGTACTTTTCAAAAACTTCACAACTGTTTGTGCCACTTTAGCTAAGGTTTTATTATGAAATAGATTGATCAGGGGTAAGTACTTCAGAATAAATGTCAGGATGCTTTATTTGCTAATAATTAATGTTTGTCATTTTAGACAAAAACAAATACTAATATATATGAGCCAAAAGATAAAGTCCACAGAAGAAATTACAAGGAAATACAATGTGTACCTTGAATTCAGTACAGATGGCATTTCCATCTTACTGATTCACAAAGATTAAAGAAAACTGAACTTCCTTGTCAGTGACTTTTATTTTTCTTTGTTGGGAAAACTTCTATCATAAAAAGACAGGGCTTTATTTTATTTATTCTTAATAATTTTTCAAGAGTTCAATACAGATAGAAAAAAATCCCATTCACCTCCATCCACACTCGAAATCTTTATTAATAGCATGTGAGTCAAAGTGTTCTTAATGAGGGGAAAAAAGCATAATTACTGAGAAAATTATTAAGAAAATGATATGATACTAGTACCTTAGAAGCTATGGAGACAGAAAATTTCATCTTAATTCCTTCTCTAATACAGAGTTCAGCCTAGGTGCATGGAAGGTGTCCAATAAAATATTTCCTTATTTAATTTGCTTATCCTATCTTGGAAAGGTTTCACACCATAATAATGCTAAACCATGCATTTCATTACACCTCTGATACAATGTGAATGCTTATGCTTCAAATTCTACTTATATCCTTTAAATTATATGGGCTCAGAATGGACTAAAATCCCATAATTTGATCCTCATAAATATTTTTTTTCTTTTCCCTGTTGTCACTTAATTTAGCTCCTTAATTCAGACAATATAAAACTTGCTGTTACATATTCTTTGTTCTATGTTAGGATTTCTTTCCTGTGTCGCTTAGGCTTACAAAATTTCTCAAGTAAATTATTATGAACAATGAAAACCATGTTTTAAAATTAAAGCTTAAACTAATTCGAAAAGTGATACCAAATGTCAGCATACAAAAGGCTGGACATGTAAAGACTATGGAAGTAGGAACCTTGACAAAAAGACAATAAAAATTCCCTAAAATGTTAAAAGACTTGTACAGTTAGATCTATAATCCTGGAAAGAATTTTGCCCTCATCACCATATGGTATGTGTTGAGAGACATTTGCTTCTCTTAAAAAATAAGGATATATTTTCCCATTTTCTCATGAGAGTGAAATTAGAAAAAACCTAAAGTCTGTCTATATCAATTGCTTTCTCAAAGTTATTATCAAGTCTTTATTGGGTTGAACACTAAACTTGTGACCTTAAAGTCCTTAAACTACCTATATATCATATAAAAATAATCCCAGGTGGGATTATGGCATCAATAAGGCTGCCCTGGATATCATTTGGGGAAACAAGCCTTCACCACTTAAAACAATAGTTTTTCCTGTGCTCTTTATATAACAGACCAGAATATCAGCAAGTCAAGTTGCTGACTATTTCCATTAACTTTTGTAGATATAACATTCTCTTGAGTTTTACCTTACTGCATGTAGTAAAGTCCTGAAGGGAAAAAAAAAAAGAGATTCACATTTTCAAAATTGTTTCTCTCATTTAAACAACACCCACATGGCAGCTGCAAGTCACTAAATCATTCACAAAATGCTACCTGATGTTCTCTAAAATACCTAGCAGCGTTGGACATTCATTTTGGTTAACCATTATAGTCATTTTTTACATTTTTGTATCCTTTTCCAAAGGAGGAGAAATGTGGCCCTTATATAAACCTAATGCCAAGAAAAATGTAAGCTAGTATTCATTAAAATACCCAGTCTTTGCCAAAGCTAAATTCTGCTCAGAATTGCGAGGGTAACGCCCATTCACAATGCCTTTGATGCCACAGCAAATTGTTTCAACCATCTTCATGCTATTTAAAGTGTGAAGAAAATACAGACAATCTTCTGGAATGCATTCATTACCTTGAAAGTGCTTGACATGCTGGCCGTGCCCAGATGAATGTGATTACAGCTTTTGTGGTACAAAACACTTTTACCTCATTACAGTCTCAAGACAACTTATGTTATAATCTCATTTTCACTTACCGTTGCTCCCAAAACTCTCCATTGAGAAACTTTCATACTAGAAACACAGACTTAAATTTACTTTTTATATTTTTTAAAAGTGGGGAAAAAAATCTCTCTGCCCCGCCCCCAAAAGTTCTTAAGAATATCAGAGATTAGTTATAAGATTTGAAGATAACAAACTACCATGGACATTTCAATGATTAGAATCACACCTACAGAGCACAAGGAGGAGGAAAAGCCAAAGAAATTCTGAGTTAATCTGTGTTAATTAGCATCTGAGTTGTTAGAATGAAATTTGAAATTCAATTGCAAAAGATATTTTAATTATAAACAAATGATCTATGCCCTCCTTGTGTCATATTACTTGCCAGAAATCATGAAACTGATCTTATTGCCAGAGTAAATGTTCATTAGTAAAGAGAGAACATTCACAATTTAGTAAACTTAAAATGTAAATATTGTAAAAATTTAGAAATATATTTATAAGCCTTTGACTGTGTGGATCACAATAAACTGTGGAAAATTCTGAAAGAGATGGGCATACCAGACCACCTGCCCTGCCTCTTGAGAAATCTGTATGCAGGTCAGAAAGCAACAGTTAAAACTGGACATGGAACAACAGACTGGTTCCAAACAGGAAAAGGAGTATGTCAAGGCTGTATATTGTCACCCTGCTTATTTCACTTATATGTAGAGTACATTATGAGAAACGTTGGGCTGGAGGAAGCACAAGCTGGAATCAAGATTGCCGGGAGAAATATCAATAACCTCAGATATGCAGATGACACCACTCTTATGGCAGAAAGCAAAGAAGAACTAAAGAGCCTCTTGATGAAAGTGAAAGAGGAGAATGAAAAAGTTGGCTTAAAGTTCAACATTCAGAAAACTAAGATCATGGCATTGGGTCCCATCACTTCATGGGAAATAGATGGGGAGACAGTGGAAACAGTGTCAGACTTTATTTTTCTGGGCTCCAAAATCACTGCAGATGGTGATTGCAGCCATGAAATTAAAAGACACTTACTCCTCGGAAGGAAAGTTATGACCAACCTAGACAGCATATTAAAAAGCAGAGATATTACTTTGCCAACAAAGGCCCATCTAGTCAAGGCTATGGTTTTTCCAGTGGTCATGTATGAATGTGAGAGTTGGACTCTATAAAGAACTGAGTGCCAAAGAATTGATGCTTTTGAACTGTAGTGTTGGAGAATACTCTTGAGAGTCCCTTGGACTGCAAGGAGATCCAACCAGTCCATCCTAAAGAAGATCAGTCCTGGGTGTTCATTGGAGGGACTGATGTTAAAGCTGAAACCAACACTTTAGCCACCTGATTCATTTGAAAAGACCCTGATGCTGGGAAAGATTGCGGGCAGGAGGAGAAGGGGACGACAGAGGATGAGATGGTTGGATGGCATCACTGACTAAATAGACATGGGTTTGGGTGGATTCTGGGAGTTGATGATGGACTGGGAGGCCTGGCGTGCTGCGATTCATGGGGTCGCAAAGAGTCGGACTTGACTGACTGACTGAACTGAACTGAACTGAATGATATTCAAAACTGACTGTAGAGAACCAAGGGGAAAACGGGGCTGGGATGAATTGGAAGATAGGAATTGACACGTATACACTATTGATACTATGTATAAAATGGGTAAAGAATCTGCCTGACAAGCAGAAGTCCCAGGTGCAATCCCTGTGTCATGAAGATCCTCTAGAGAAGGAAATGGCAACCCACTCCAGTATTCTTGCCTGGGAATTCCCATGGGCAGAGGAGCCTGGTCCTACAGGCCATGGGGTGGCAAAGAGTCAAATGTGGTTTAGCCACTAAACAACAATAACATAAAATAGGTAACTAAAAGGAATGTACTGCATAGCACAGAGCTCACATGTCCTGTGGTGACTGAATGGGCAGGAAATCCAAGAAAGAGGGGATATATGTATACATGTAGCAGATTTGTTTGGCTCTACAGGAGAGAAAAATACAACTTTTAAAGCAACTATACTTCAATAAAAAGTTTTAAAAAACTGAGCCATGACTCAAAAATGAGTTTAGAAGATTTCCTATTAGTAGAAAAATGTATTACCTTTCCCCATCCTACAGTGATGCTGTCTTCTTCCAGGTAATGAATCTCCTCACATCCTACCAAATAATCCAAAATCTTCATTGTAACTGGCAATGCCTGACCCTGCTCTGGCTCTTAAATGCCTGCCCTTACTCAACACCCAGCTGACTTTTCTATGCCTTCATCTATGCTGAGCATCTGTCCAAACTACCTTTCCTCTTCTCTACACATCCCCCAGCGGCCCATGAACTTAGACTCTCCTTACAGACTTATCTAGAGCATTACTGTCTCCTTTCAAGCCCTTCCCACACACTCTGAGAAGGATCCACCACTTTCTCCTCTGGGCTTTCTAGCATTATAGCTATAACATTTCACCACATGTATAGTTTACAGATTCCACCCCTTGGCCAGTCCCAGCAATTCTACTTCTTTTTTAAAATTTGTTTTGAATCAGAGGATAATTGCTTTACAATATTGTGTTGGTTTCTGCCATAGGTCAACATGTACCAGCTATAGTCATACCTATGTCCCCTCCCTCATGAGCCTCCCTCCCACCTTCCACCCCAACTCACCCCTCCAGGTAGTCATAGAACATGGGTTTGAGCTCCCTGAGTCATAAAGCAAGTTCCCACAGGCTATCTATTCTATATATGGTAATGTATATGCTTCAGTGCTGCTCTTTCTATTCATCCCCCTCTCTCCTTTAGCCACTATGTCCACAAGTTTGTTCTCTATGTCTGTCTTCATTGTGCTGTGCTGTGCTGTGCCTAGTCGCTCAATCCTGTCTCATTCTTTGCGACCCCATGGGTTGTAGCTCCCCCAGGCTCCTCTGCCTGTGAAGATTCTCCAGGCAAGAATACTGGAGTGGATTTCCAAGCCCTCCTCCAGGGGATCTTCCCAACCCAAGGATCGAACCCAGGTCTCCTGTATTACTGGAAATTCTTTACCATCTGAGACACTAGATTTCATACACATGCATTAATGTACAATATTTGTTTTCCTCTTTCTGACTTACTCTATGCTGTATAATAGGCTCTAGGATCATCCACCTCATTAGAACTGACTCAAAGGCATTCCTTTTTATGGCTGAGTCCATCCTAAAGGAGATCAGTCCTGAGTGTTCATTGGAAGGACTGATGCTGAAGCTGAAACTCCAATACTTTGGCCACCTCATGTGAAAAGTTGACTCATTGGAAAAGACCCTGATGCTGGGAGGGATTGGGGGCAGGAGGAGAAGGGGACAACAAAGGATGAGATGACTGGATGGCATCACCAACTCGATGGACATGAGTTTGAGTAAATTCCGGGAGTTGGTGATAGACAGGGAGGCCTGGTGTGCTGTGATTCATGGGGTCACAAAGAGTCGGACACGACTGAGCGACTGAACTGAACTGAACTGAACTGAATATTCCATTGTATATATAGTGGTTATACTTCTGACATCTATCTTAAATTACCCACTTCTCTTCATCTTCTTTACCACCACTCAACCCAACCCATGGCATCATTTCTGGTCTTGTTGATCACAATATTCTCCTAACTTACCTCTTTCTTTTGCCCTACACCTTCCAATCCTTTCCAACTCTATGCAGCCTCTAGAGTAATTTTTTTTTTAATGTCATCAGATCAGCAACCTGCTTTAAGTCCTTGAATATGTTCCTACAGCTTTAAGAATTAAACCTAAATTCCTCATGGCCTGCAAAGACCTGTAAGATCTGCTCCTCCTTCCTCTCCAACCTCAGATCAGACCACTCCCAACCCCAAAGGCTAATCATTCTCCAACAACACTGGAATTCTGCTCTTCAAACACTCTGATCTCCCCTGTGCTCATTTCTAACTTCTCTGAGCTCACACATGGCATTCCCACTGTCATTCCTTAGGTCTCCCTCGATATCACCCTCAGAAAAGTCCTTTATCACACTGTGTAAAGTGGCCCCTCCTTCAATTAAAACATTCATTTTTCCATATATACTGAATATTCCATTGATTTGTTTACTTGCTCACTCTTTTCCCTCATTCCTAGAACATATGGGCTTTGTGAGGGCAAAACTTTTGCCTGATTGGATATCCTCAGTTTCAGCTCCCTGTCTGACCCACAGCAGATGCTCATTACATTGTTGTTCAGTCACTAAGTCACGTCCAACTCTTTATGAACCCTTCATGGACTGCATCCTGCCAGTCTTCCCTGCCCTTCACAATCTCCCAGAGTTTGCTCAAACTCATATCCATTGAATCAGTGATGCCATCCAACCATCTCATCCTCTGTTGCTCCCTTCTCCTTTCACCTTCAGTTTTTCCTGCATTAGGGTCTTTTCCAGTGAGTTGGCTCTTCACATCAGGTGGCCAAAGTATTGGGGTTTCAGCTTCATCATCAATCCTTCCAACAAATATTCAGGACTGATTTCCTTTAGGATTGACTGGCTTGATCTTCTTGCAGTCCAAGGGACTCTCAAGAGTCTTCTCCAACACCACAGCTCATTAAATATTCATTTTATTAAATAATCCATGACTTAGGTTTCTCTCCCTATTACACTATAAACTTTTTGAAAGCAAGCATCGTACCTTATTAGTCTTTGTTTTATTAGTCTTTCTAGGTCCAGAATCTAGAAAAGTAGTTGAGATAAGACAAATGGTCCATAAATGATTGTGGAATAAATAAATTAAAGAATATATTTTATAATTTGATTGGCATCTTTAGAGACACAAAATGTACAAATTGAACCCTTAAACAGCATCTAGACCTTTGAAGGTATTCAATAAACATTTGTTAAGTGAAGGAATGAATGCAATACACACATAGATAACTTACCCCTCTCACTGCAGTGGTGCCTTAAAACACTCACAATATACCAGGACATTAAAAATTCCTTATCTAAAGATCAAGTCAGGAAATGTCAGGACTTAAAGTTAGTTTTGTACAGATAGTGAGAATCTTTTATTCAAAGTCAATGTCTTTCAGGTGTTCCCATTTTCTCTTCTTCCCAATTAGAACAAAATCAGAAAACATCTGGAACTTTATACAACTATGCTCTATAATTTCAGAAAATTGTTAGTCAAAAAGTCTGGCCTTGAAAACATTTTTAAAATAAAACAGGCTAATTTGGTAAACACTATTGCTGAAGAATGCATAGTCTTTAATCATAAAAGCCTTTAAATTGTTTCAGTTGTCATTCAGAACAATGAAAAGAATCTCTTTGAACCAAGGTGTTGATAAGCTCATAGTCTGAAAGTGAAGTTTGAGGCTTGGAGGAGTGTGAAGGCAGGAAAAATCATTTTTTATAAATAGTTTATTTTTTTAATGTAAAACATGTGTTTGGATTAAAAGCAATCATCCTTTCATGCTTATATTTTGGCAAAGAATCTTATGTAGCAATCACAAGATTAGGACCATAAGCAATAGACTTAATAAAAGATCAGTCCACAAAAATATTAGAAAAACAACTGCAATTAAAATTTAATATTTTCCCATTAACCTTGACCCTACCTGGAAACACACTTTTTCTGTGCTCATTTCATGGGAAAAAATAGCCACTCATTTTCTTCTTTTTTATTCTGCTTTCAAATGCCTGCATACACCTTAATTAGGGGCCAGGGGAACAAACAAATAATAGTCTACCCAAGATATATTTGAACAAAATAATTTTTAAAAAATATAAAACTTCTATGTGGTACCTATATACAATGGAATATTGAGTGTAAAGTGAGTGAAAGTGTTAATTGCTCAGTCATGATACTCAGCCAAGGTAATGCCACGTGTAGCAACATAGATAGATTTAGAGATTATCATACTGAGTGTAGTAAGTCAGACAGAGAAGGACAAATATCATATGATGCCACCTATATGTGGAATCTAAAACTTTTTAAACATGATACCAATGAACTTATTTAGAGAACAGAAATAGGCTCACAAATTTCAAAAACAAACTTAAGGTTACCAAAGGGGAAACATGGATTGGGGGAGAGGGGGATAAATTAGGAGTGTGGGATCAACATATACACACTACTATGTATAAAATAGGTAATCAACTAGGACCTACAGTATAGCACAGGGAACTCTACTCAATATTCTGTAATAACCTATATGGGAAAAGAATCTGAAAAAAATTAGGTGTATATAAATGTGCAACAGATTCACTTTACTATACACTTGAAATTAACACATTATAAATAAACTATACTCCAAAATAAAATAAAAGTTGTTACATTAAAAATATAAATATAAATCTAAGAAATCAGAGAAGACTACACCAAGATGTTGCTTTATGAAACTCCAGAAGTTCCACAGGTGATTAAAATTTCAGTGTTGCATATTGAGTCCTCTCTTTTGCACCTTGTAATTGTTTGGCTCTTCCCATTGGAGCCACCATATTTTGAGTACCTAATATGAACCAGGCACTTGACATCTGTTATCACTAATCTTTACTCCAGACAGTCGTATTAGGCATTATTTCCCTTTTGTCCACGAGGAAATGAGGCAACTGCCAGGCAGGATTTAGTACCTTCAGAATCTCCACAGAATTCTCCAAGCCTCCAACATGGGCAGGCTCCCCCTGTTAGTGGTTCTCAGACCAGTAAGAGAATAAGACCTTGTTAGAATTGCAAATTCTTAGCCCTCCAATGGAACCTAGTGAATCAGAAATTCTTGGGTTGGAAGGTAGAAGTTGGGCATCTGTGATTTCAGAAGCCCTTCAAACGATTTTGCTGAAGCTTGAGTTGAACGGAAAGACTAGTGTTGACATATATACAGTACCATGTGTAGTAATAGGTAGCTAGCAGGAAGCTGCCATATAGCACAGGAGGCTCACTCAGTGCTCTGTGATGACCTAGACGGGGAGGGGGCAGGCGGGGAGGCTCAACAGGCAGGGGATATATGTGTTCTTATAGCTGATTCAGGAGTTGCACAGCTGAAAAACTAAAACAATGTTGCAAAGCAACTATATTCCAATTTAAAACATGAAATGACTGCTCTAGTTGAAATCATTTGCTTTGAAATGTAACTTCAAGACCAGCCTCTGGCTCCTTTGCATGTGAGCATCTCTTCTCCTAAGTCATATGTGTAGAAGACCCCCAGCTCTTCCACTCTCTAGTCTGTTGACCTTGATGCTTGTCCTTTCCTCCACACTCCGTGTCTTGATCTGTGTCACATCTCTTCCCCTCTTTCTTTCCCTGAATTTCTCTTTCCTTGCAATTTTCTCCTCTGAGATCAACTTTGCCATTCTGAAACTGCCTTTGTGACATCCCAGCCCTGTGATCATCCAACTACTCCTCTTGGTCTTTTTCTTACAGAAGACTTCCCCCTTGAGTATAACCATCAGAAAGCTACAGAGGGCCTACAAGTTTCATCAGAAAATGACCAAAAAAATAAATAAATAAAATCCTTTCCATGAGAGGCTGCTTCGCCATGGCAGACCCAGTCTGGCTACATGCACAGTGTGCTGACTTTCACTGTTATCTTCCCGGGGCCTTGAGAGCTGACTTTGGCCAGAAATGGTTAAACTCAATGTTAGGTTGGGCCCAGGTTCAAAAATAGGACACAAATATTATGGTTTACCCAGATATTTTAATATGGAATTTATCATCTTATACAAAACTAACATCAGCTATGCAACTATGTATATACTCTTTGGACAGAAAAATCATGAATAATGTCAAGATTATATCATCTTTGTAACCATAAAAATAGGCTCTTTCAAGATAAATAACAGTGGAGGAAAATGCAAAGTTTTAGATTGTTAATCCAACACCAAAATGGCTAAAGTAGTAGAGTTATCCATCAAATCACATACTGAGGCACTTAAAATTAAAAATAAATAAACAAATAAAATGATGAATAATCAGTTGGCTGTCTCTTTAATTAGGTATACTACTTTCTGGAAGCCATAATAATTGTTGAAATACTATGCAAAATGGACTGATTATCAGAAAAAAATTGTATGTAATAGTTTCCTAATTTATCAAATACAAATTTAAAGTAAGAAAAATAACTAATCATACAAAGCTAAAGAAAGATCCTTATTGATCTTCCTGAGTTCCTAGGACATGTGTGCTCAAATATTCAATGGAATGCTATGACAATGTGAGGCTATTCATATATTCAATTGTATGATTCATGTTAAAAATACAGAATGTGATGAAACATAATTGACCTCCCATAACTGCTATGAGGAGAAAAATTATTAATGACAAAAAATCCGAAGTCAAAGACTCTTTACTGATTATATCACAATTTAGTAGGAGTGAGGAAAAGATAAATGGATGTTCTCACTCCCTCATAACTATATTAGAAAAGAAAAGGCATAATCCACCATGTGCTGTGCTGTGCTTAGCTGCTCAGTTGTGTCTGATTCTTTGCAACCCCATGGACTGTAACCAGCCAGGCTCTTCTGTCCATGGGGATTCTCCAGGCAAGAATCCTGGAGTGGGTTGCCATGCCCTCCCCCAGGGGAGCTTCCCAACCCAGGGATCGAACCCAGGTCTCCCACATTGTGGGCAGATTCTTTATCATTTGAGCCACCAGGGAAGCCCAATGCACCATGTACCTCACATTATTTTTTTCTTGCAAAAACTACCTTAAAACACTGGGACCAACCAAGAACAGAGAATGAATAAAGAAGATGTGGTCTATATATATAATGGAATGCTGCTGCTGCTGCTAAGTCGATTCAGTCATGTCCGACTCTGTGCGACCCCATAGACGGCAGCCCACCAGGCTTCCCCATCCCTGGGATTCTCCAGGCAAGAACGTTGGAGTAGGTTGCCATTTCCTTCTCCAATGCATGAAAGTGAAAAGTGAAAGTGAATTCGCTCAGTCGTTCGACTCTTAGCGACCCCATGAACTGCAGCCCACCAGGCTCCTCCATCCATGGGATTTTCCAGGCAAGAGTATTGGAATGGGGTGCCATTGCCTTCTCCGAATGGAATGCTACTCAGCCATAAAAAATAAAATTTTGCCATTTCCAACAACATAGGTGATTCTACAGGTTATTATGCTAGGTGAAATAAGCCAGACAAGGACAAATATTGTATATTATCACTTACATGTTGAATCTAAAAAATAAAATAAACAAATGAATATAACAGAAGAGAAACAGACTCACTGATATAGAGAACACACTAGTGGTTACCAGAGAGAGGAAAGGGAAGAAAGGAAGGGCAAGATAGGGTTAAGGGGTTAAGAGGAACACGCTACTAAGGATAAAATAAATAAATTACAAGGATATATTGCACAGAACAGAAAATATAGCCAACATTTTAAAACAACTTTAAGGGAATATAATCTTTAAAAAATACTGAATCACTATATTGCACACTAGAAGCTAATACAATCTTGTAAATCAACTATATTTCAATTAAAACATGGGACCAAATTTTAAGATGTACTCCTATAAATGTTCTAAGTCTGATAAATCTCTAATTCACTTCAGGGTAAGAACAATGATATCCTGCCATGGACTAGTTTTGCTGTACTTATTGTCAGCATATGATGAAATATCTGAGTCAGAAAAAAGTACTCCTAGGAATTTCCAAATATTTCCACAGTATTTCATGAAATACTAGATCTTGGATGTCAGGGCTAACTCTGGGTAATCAATCTATCATCTAATTAATTTCTCAGGCAATTAGTACCAAGAATAATACTGATGCCTAGTTTTTAAATAATCCCTAGAGAATACAGGGATGGAATACAGAAAAACAGTTCACTGCTAAGTATTGATAAAGCAAAAGAACATTTAAAAACAGAAAAAGAGACACAGAAGTACAGAACAGACTTTTGAACTCTGTGGGAGAAGGTGAGGGTGGGATGTTGCGAAAGAACAGCATGTATATTATCTATGGTGAAACAGGTCACCAGCCCAGGTGGGATGCATGAGACAAGTGCTCAAGCCTGGTGCACTGGGAAGACCCAGAGGAATCGGGTGGAGAGGGAGGTGGGAGGGGGGATCGGGATGGGGAATACGTGTAAAAAAATAAAATAAAATAAAATAAAAAGCAGAGACATTAAAAAAAAAAAAAGAAGCCATCAAATTTTGTTTTCAGTGTAAACCACAGAGATTGCTAGAGAAATTTCAACTTCCAGAATTTTTTTGCAGGAAGTTCCTCTACTTTTTATGTTCAAACATGTACAGCTGCTTAGAATTTTAGAATTTTAGGTCTGAAAAAAAAATCTATCCATAATTTTTAACGAAATGAATTATCAGCATTCTATCAGCTGAAAATTTCATTAATAAATCATTTTAAAAAGTATTGTGAAACCAAAATATGTAAATATTGTGAAACCAATATACCCAAACCAAACTATTACATATGCTATTGATCTTTATATGACATAATTATAATTAATCAAATAAAATAAACATAACATGAAATGTGCTAATTTGTTGCCATCCAAAGAACTGGCAAATTGAACACTGTGTTTAAATTATTTATCTAGATAAGATAGAACCAGATTAATAACTCCACAAAAAAATGTTTCTTTTTACCTATATGTTTATTTGCTTCTTTGCTTGTTTTATTGTGATATGCTGTGATTTTATAGAAATATTTGTAGTGCTATCCTGTTATCCAAACATAATCATAATGACAATGAGACACACTAAAATTCACCCAAAAGAGAACATGACTATTATTTGCATTATTTAATACAACCCATTTACAGGCTATATGAGAACATGTGTGACTTAGCAAGTCAACAGATGTTTGGAGAAAGAGCATGTAGTATTTTTTGGAAGTAATAAAATAAAATGGAGAATAACCAAGAGTTACACTTTAGCTATCAATTTTTGCTTCTGAAAAAAAATTATTTCAGAAAAATCTGTTAAATAACTCATGTTCCTTAGCAGTTAATAAAACAAATAATATGTAAGCTCCATGAACACAGAAATCATTGTCTGCTTTTTCACTAATATATTCCAAACACTGATATATTCCAAACTGCTTTTTACATAATAAGTATTCAATAAATATTTATTAAATAAGCAAATCATGATAAAATATCTAAATTTTTTTTTAATGAATTCTGACCCTGTTGATTCCTAAAAACAATAGCTTTGACTTCAGGTTTTCAACAATGTGCCATACTATTTTGTTACTTTGATAAACACAATATAGAATATAACCATGCTCATGTACAGAAATTACATTTTCAAAGTACTATCATATCTCAAAACTCTCCCTTTCAATATTTACAAAGCTTTCTGAAGAAGCAAGAATTTGATTGTAAGAAAATCATTTTCATTCCCAGCATATATTCACCAATGTCAAATAAACTTGAACTAGGAGACTTTTAAGCCTCAGACCCTGCAGAGAGGGGTCCTGAGGCACAAGAGGAGAAACTGACTTAAAATAGAGCAAGCATTTCAAGTCAGCCTTTTAGGTTATCAGGATTAAAAGCAGGAACCACTGTTCCAGGTGGGACAGGCCAATACTTGGAATGATAAAATTCAAATTTGAGAGTAAATACAGACCTTGGAGATCATCTACCCCAAAGTTTCATCATACGGATAGGAAAAATTAAAGTCCAAGAAGATAAATTAATAGCCTAATATATATCTAACAGTGAAACTAAATTTGAACTCCAGATTTCTTTCCAGTTCCATTTTTACTTCATCAGTACAAGAAACATTAGAAATGGAAAAACGTATTTTTTATAATATCCATCTTGGAAAAAATTATCAAAACCTGAGATAATCTATTGCAATAACGCCAGAGTTTGAACAGACACTACACTCTATGAACTGAAATGGTGAGCATTGCCCATACTTACACAATAGCTGCCCACATACCCTTGACAGTATCCGCTTTGTATTATTTTCCACATCTCACCATCTATAGGTGCTCTACGTGCTCCCCCCCGCCACCCCGCCCCGCCACCTCTGCCATCCCGGCCTTACTTCTTTTCATCTCTTATTTCACGTTGTGAGAAGCTTATGTGTGCTATAACAACCGAAACCCAGCTCAGCGCAAGAATAGCAGCCCATATTTCTGCTATGGACCTGTAATCTGCCAACTGGCTGGCTTCATAAGCTGCCGGAGAAGGGAGATTGAAGCCATGTGTCAAGTCATCTCCTCCAGGAACAGCTCAAATATAAGCCCTGTTGTTAACAGGAAGACTGGCTCAGAAGCACAGAGTCAGCAGTATCACGTGCAACCATAAAACAAGGCGATGGTGAGGGGTGAGTCGGGCACTGAGTAAGAGTAACCTACTTGGGCAAACAGTTGTTTTTAAAATGAGTCACTGGTCCTCCCTAACGGACTTCAAGGGGATGATATCACACAGATACCCACTAAAATGAGCAAAATAAGTCCAAGTAATTCCATTTGTGTCATCCCTTGAAAATTTCATTGCCCAGAGAGAACACTGACACAAGTGAGATCTGGGTACATTCCCTGCTTGTCTTCCAGATCTTCTCTGTGATTTGTCATTACTGCAGGAACGCAGACCACACACAACACTAGTTCTTCCAACACCATCCCAGAAATGCCCAAAGAACTTGAGCATTGTCCCTAAGAATTGGACCCAAAATACTTCACCAAAAATAGATTCCTATTCCTACTTGTAGAATGCTTTTTGGGTGGCCGGAAGGTTGTGGTTCCCCCTAACCTCAAGAAACTTTCTATTTTAGGAGTCATTATAGTTTGGTTTAAAAGCATTTTCATTTGACTTGAGACTGAAGAGATTCATGGGGAACTACTTGGTCTATGACAATCATGTAAAAGGATTAAATTTTGCTTTTGGATACTTTGCATTAAGTTGCACGTTAGAGTGACTTTTACCTTAGGTTACTTTCACTTTTTAAAGTTGTTTTATTCAAAAGGTCAAAATATAACCTAAAAGTGATTTTGCAAAGTATCTTTGTCTCTAAGTTTTAAATCTACATTTCTAGTTCCTTTACACACAGGACATCAAATGTTACTTAAAGAGCAATTTTTATGCCACACAATCTTTTTTCTAGCATTTTAGAGACCCTTTTAAAATACAGCTTTAAAAACTGGAGGCCATTTTTTATTTTATTTTTTTTTTCATTTTTTATTTTTTGAAGCAACATTATGTGAACCAAAATTTAGATCAACCCTACAAATGCAAAAATTTTAGGTGGTCTCCCAGTTATGTAGAAATGAAGTTCTTTCCTGCTAATATGCTTCATTTTTTTAAAAACAATAAGCAAATGGTTTTAATAGGATTTCCCCTGCAACCACCAAAGTTGAAATTTAAGGGCATGCAACACTAATCCATAATTTCATTTAAATTGTTGTTTTTTCAATAGCGTAATTTTTAGTTTCTTTATTATTTTTTTTAAATTATGAAAGTATAGTACATTTACAGGAAATTTGGAAAATGCAGAATAAGGTTACATACAGTTCCAGTAAATAGCATGTTTTTTAATTTCAAAGGCAATGCATGATACTATAATCTTGCCATACAGATAATCACTCTTAACATTTTGTTTCATATTCTTCCAGCTTTTCTGTAAATATTTATGTATTTTTAATTTAATTTTTATATTTTAATAAATATTTTTCCAGATTTTAAATTCTGAATTTTCCCTATTATAAAACAACAGTATAGTAGAGAGACCTAAAGACTACTTGGTTTTTCAGTTTTACAGATACTCTGTCATTTCCACTACCTTGTTTATTATTCAACCAAGTTTATATCTCTACTACTCTACTTAAAATAACCTTTTCCTAAAAACTGTTATTTTACCTATTTCTCATCTTACTTGAGCATTTTTGAAATGTTTCAAAATCCTTTACCTAGTCTTTCTGAAATTGTATAGACTGCCACCCTTCCCTTCATAAAATGCCTTCTTTAATTTAGTGCTTTTTGCCATTTTTCATTGACCTGTTCTGATGATATTTTCTCAATCTTTTTTACTAATTTCTCTCCCAATGTGGCCTTTTGATCTCAGTAGTCTCAGGCAGTATCTTGACTCCTCTTTTCAATATTTTCCTCCCTTTAATGATCTTGCCCACTCTCATGCCTTGGAAGTATCATTAAAAGAAGGAAAATATGCAGGTATTATTTTTCAGAAAATTGCAAAAATATTGTGGGCTTAATAGTTCATAACTTTTTAAAATTTAATATTGTGAACCATTTACTAAGTCATTTACTATTTAATATCTTGAAGTCTAGATAAAATTCTATTATATAAAAATATCTCATTATGTGACTAATCTGTTGTTAACGGACATTAAGGAGTTTTTAACATTTATCCTAAACCATGCTGCTATGAACATCTTTATACAAACATCTTTTTGTATGTTCTGATTATGCTGTTAATTTAATTTTTGAATGGGTATTTCTAGGCCATTGGCATTTTTAATATACTTAATTAATTTGGCAAAAATGCCCTCCAAAAGTGAGAAAGTGAAAGTGAAGTCACTCAGTCGTGTCCAATTCTTTGCGACTCCATGGACAATACAGTCCATGGAATTCTCCAGGCCAGAATACTGGAGTGGGTAGCCTTTTCCTTCTCCAGGGTATCTTCCCAACCCTGGGATCGAACCCAGATCTCCCACATGACAGGAGGATTCTTAACATTATTTCCTTTCTCAACTCTTTAACTATGTAGATATTAATATTTTATATAACTGTGATGAGGAATAGATAGTTATATGGAACACTATCCTTTCCATGAGTCATGACAGTTGCCCTTCTGGTTACAAAAATCTATTGAGTGAAACTTCAATTCCAGGCACACAGGCTAGCTGGCACCTAATCTCATGATATCTCCTTTTGTCTTAATAGTGGGTACATTCTTCATTAAGGAGAGTTTTTAATGTTTTTTTAAATAAAAATCCTGGTTGTCACAATTCAGATACTTTCTAGAAACATTCTTTTTAAAATTCCTGTTTACAAAAAAATAAACTCAAAATGGATTAAAGACTTAAATCTAAGGCCAGAAACTATTAAGCTCTTAGAGGAAACCATAGGCAGCATACTCTTTGACATAAATTGCAGCAAGATTCTCTCTGAACCACCTCCTAGATTAATGGAAATAAAAACAAAAATAAATAAATTGGACCTAATAAAACTTAAAAGCTTTTGCACAGCAAAGGAAACTATAAATAAGATGAAAAGATAATCCTCAGAATGGGAGAAAATAATTGCAAAGGAAGCAACTGACAAAAGATTAATCTCCAAAATATATAAGCAGCCCATACAGCTCAATATCAGAAAAATAAACAGTCCAATCAAAAAATGGGCAGAAGATCTAAACAAACATTTCTCCAAAGAGAACATACAGATGGCCCATAGATACATGAAAAGATGTTTGAAATTGCTCATTATTAGAGAAATGCAAATCAAAACTACAATGAATTATCATCTCACACCAGTCAGAAAGGCTATCATAAAAGAAATCTACAAACAATAAATTTTGGAGAGGATATGGAGAAAAGGAAACCCTCCCGCATTCTTGGTGGGAATGTAAACTGATACAGCCTTTATGGAGATACTTTCGAACTGTGGTGCTGCAGAAGACTCTTGAGAGTTCCTTGGATGGCAATGAAATCAAACAAGTCATTCTTTTTTTTTTTTTAATGATCATTATTACATATTTTTAAAAATTTTTTTTAATTTATTTTAATTGGAGGCTAATTACTTTACGATATTGTGGTGGTTTTTGCCATACATTCACATGAATCAGCCATGGGTGTACATGTGTTCCCCATCCTGACCCTCCCTCCCACCTCCCTTCCCATCCCATCACTCAGGGTCATCCCAGTGCACCAGCCCTGAGCACCCTGTCTCATGCATCGAACCTGGACTGGCGATCACATATGGTAATATACATGTTTGAATACTACTCTCTCAAATCATCCCACCTCACCTTCTTCCACAGAGGCCAAAAGTCTGTTCTTTATATCTGTTTTGCTTTATATCTCTTTTGCTGTCTCGCATATAGTGTCATCACCATCTTTTTAAATTCCATACATATGTGTTAATATGCTGTATTGGTGTTTTTCTTTCTGACTTACTTCACTCTGTATAATAGGCTCCAGTTTCATCCACCTCATTAGAACTGATTCAAATGCATTCTTTTTAATAGCTGAGTAATATTCCATTGTGTATATGTAGCACTGCTTTCTTATCCATTCATCTGCCAGTGGACATCTAGGCTGCTTCTATGTCCTGGCTATTGTAAACACTGCTGAGATGAATACTGGGGTACACGTGTCTTTCCATTCTGGTTTCCTCTGTGTGTATGCCCAGCAGTGGGATTGCTGGGTCATAGGGCAGTTCTATTTCCAGTTTTTTAAGGACTCTCCACACTGTTCTCCATAGTGGCTGTACTAGTTTGCATTTTTACCAACAGTGTAAGAGGGTTCCCTTTTCTCCACATCCTCTCCAGCATTTATTGTTTGTATACTTTTTGATAGCAGCCATTCTGACTGGCATGAGATGGTACCTCATCATGGTTTTGATTTGCATTTCTCTAATAATGAGTGATGGTGAGCATCTTTTCATGTGTTTGTTAGTCATCTGTATGCCTTCTTTGGAGAAATATCTGCTTACTTCTTTGGCCCATTTTTTAATTGGGTCATTTATTTTTCTGGAATTGAGCTGCAGGAGCTGCTTGTATATTTTTGAGAGTCGTTCTTTGTCAGTTGCTTCGTTTGCTATTATTTTCTCCCATTCTGAAAACTGTCTTTTCACCTTAATTATAGTTTCCTTCGTTGTGCAAAAGCTTTTAAGTTTAGTTAGGTTCCATTTGTTTATTTTTGCTTTTATTTCCAATATTCTGGGAGGTGGGTCATAGAGGATCCTGCTATGATTTACATCAGAGAGTGTTTTGCCTATGTTTTCCTCTAGGAGTTTTAAAGTTTCTGGTCTTAAATTTAGATCTTTAATCCATTTTGAGTTTATTTTTGTGTATGGTGTTAGAAAGTGTTCTAGTTCATTCTTTTACAAGTGGCTGACCAGTTTTCCCAGCATCACTTGCTAAAGAGAATATCTTTTCTCCATAGTATATTCTTACCTCCTTTGTCAAAGATAAGGTGTCCATAGGTGCATGGATTTATCTCTGGGCTTTCTATTTTGTTCCATTGATCTATGTTTCTGTCCTTGTGCCAGTACAATACTGTCTTGATGACTGTAGCTTTGTAGTATAGCCTGAAGTCAGGCAGGTTGATTCCTCCAGTTCCATTCTTCTTTCTCAAGATTGCTTTGGCTCTTTGAGACTTTTTGCATTTCCATACAACTTGTGAAATTATTTGTTCTAGTTCTCTGAAAAATACCGTTGGTAGTTTGATAGGGATTTCATTGAATCTATAGATTGCTTTCGTTAGCATACTCATTTTCACTACATTGATTCTCCCAACCCATGAACACGGTATATTTCTCCATCTGTTTGTGTCATCTTTGATTTCTTTCATCAGTGTTTTATAGATTTCTATATATAGGTCTTTTGTTTCTTTAGGTAGATTTATTCCTATGTATTTTATTCTTTTTGTTGCAATGGTGAATGGAATTGTTTCCTTAATTTCTCTTTCTGCTTTCTCATTGTTAGTGTATAGAAATGCAAGGGATTTCTTTGTGTTAATTTTATATCCTGCAACTTTACTATATTCATTGATCAGCTCTAGCAATTTTCTGGTGGAGTCTTTAGGGTTTTCTATGTAGAGTATCATATCATCTGCAAACAGTGAGAGTTTTACTTCTTCTTTTCCAATCTGGATTCCTTTTATTTCTTTTTCTTCTCTGATTGCTGTGGCTAAAACTTCCAAAACAATGTTGAATAGTAGTGGTGAGAGTGGGCACCATTGTCTTGTTCCTGACTTTAGGGAAAATGCTTTCATTTTTCACCATTAAGGATAATATTTGCTGTGGGTTTGTCATATATAGCTTTTATTATGGTGAGGTATATTCCTTCTATGCCTGCCTTCTGGGGGGTTATTATCATAAATGGATGTTGAATTTTGTCAAAGGCTTTCTCTGCATCTGTTGAGATAATCATATGGTTTTTATCTTTCAATTTGTTAATGTGGTGTATCCCATTGATTTATTTGTGAATATTGAAGAATCCTTGCATCCCTGGGATAAAGCCCACTTGGTCATGATGTATGATCTTTTTAATATGTAGTTGGATTCTGTTTGCTATAATTTCAAACAAGTAATTCTTAAAGGAAATCAACCCTGAATATTCTTTGGAAAGACTGATGCTGAACTGAAATTCCAATACTTTGGCCACCTGATAGCGAAGAGCTGACTCACTGAAAAAGACCCTGATGCTGAGAAAGATTGAGGTGGGAGGAGAAGGTGACAACAGAGGATGAGATGGTTGGATAGCACCACCAATTCAATGGACATGAACTTGGGGAAACTCTGAGAGATGGTAAGGGACAGGGAAGCCTGGCATGCTGCAGTCCATATGGTCACAATGAGTTGGACATGATTTGGCAATTTAACAACAACAACAAATCTCTTAAGAAAAAAAAAAAAAAAAAAACTAGGACTAAATCTACCATATGATCCAGCAATCCCACAATACCATGCATATACCCTGAGAATACAACAATTGTAAAAGACACATGTACCCCAATGTGCATTGCAGCAATATTTACAGTAGTCAGGACATAGAAGCAACCTAGATATCTATCAACAGATGAACCCATAAAGAAGATGTGGTACATATATACAACATAATATTACTCAGCTATAAAAAGGAATTAATTTGAGTCAACAATAGCAAGGTGGATGAACCTAGAGCTTCTTATGGAGAATAAGTCAGAAAGAGAAAACAAATATCATATATTAATGCAGAAATATGGAATATAGAAAAATGCTAGAGATGAATCTATTTATAGGGAGGGAATGGAGACACAGATATCAAAAACAGGTTTGTGGACACAGAGGGGAAGGTGAGCGTGGGACAAATTGAGAAAGTAGCATTGACATATATACGGTATCATGTGTAAAATAGTGGGAGCTTGCTGTATAACACAGGGGCCCTAACCTGGTGCTCTGTGATGACCTTGAGAGGTGGGATGGGGTGAAGAGAGGGAGGCTCAAGAAGGAGGGGATATATTTCAATCCCTGGATTAGGAAGATCCTCTGGAGAAGAAAATGGCAATCCACTCCAGTATTCTTGCCTGGAGAATGCCATGGACAGGGAAGCCTGGCGGGCTACAGTTCATGAGGTCATAAAGAGTCAGACACAACTGAGCAACTAACACACACACATATAAATATACATATGTATATATATAATTATGACTGATTCATGTTGTTGTATGGCAGAAATCAACACAACATTTGTAAAGCAATTTTCCTCCAATTTAAAAAAAAAAAAAGTGTTTTTTTAGGAAATGAAAAGGAAAACCCTGTGTATTTCAGTTGACATAGAAAAAAGATAAAGGCTGGTAAGCAGTGGGGAATGAACAGGAAGAATACATCAAACCAACTCTTGTGGACTGTGTTCCTCCAACTGTTAATAAAGAGGGGGTGGGGGTCTTCTTTGAAGCTGTTCCAATCAAATCCTCAAAAATGTGTTACAAGGCAAAATCTTGAAAGTGGGACCAGTGTTGAAAATGTTACCTGATAATCAATCATCTTCAACTTGATGTCCTACTGGTTTTAAAGTGGCCCTGCCTCCTGATTTTCCCATCACACCCAATAGCATAGCCACTGTCTTACATGTCTAGAATGAAAATTTGGTATCATCCTTGAATCTGTACTCTTTCAGTTTCTATATCCAAAATACCTCTTACCTGTTTCTTCTTTTCCATTCTTCTTATAATCATTCTAGATCAGGATCTCTTTGCTTTTTATTTTGACCAGGGGCTTTCTCTTATTGAGGATACTCAAGGGACAAGGGAGACATGGAATTGGACCAGAGAGGGGCATGTTAACCAGGGCTCCAAGACCCAACTCTGCTTCAACCTGATGCAACTGTTAGGGTTGTGGGTATAGTTGTCAGATTGAGCAAATAAAAGTAGAGGATACTGAGTTATACTTAAATTTCACAGCAATAATAAATAATATTTTAGTGTAAGTATGCATCAACTATTGCATGGGGCATACTTCTACTAAAAACTTATCTGTTAGTTATCTTAAATTCAACTTGAACTGTATGCATGCTTAGTCACTCAGAATCTTTGTTACCCTTTGGACTGTAGCCCGCTAGACTCCTCTACCCATGGGATTCTCCAGACAAGAATACTGGAGAGGGTTGTTGTGTCCTTCTCCAGGGGATTTTCTGGACCCAGGGATCAAACCCTGTGTCTCCTGCATTGCAGGCGGATTCTTTTACCCACTGAGCTATGAACTGAGCATCCTGTATTTTACCTGACAACCCTAGTTATAGATTGCAGAAAGCAGGGAAGAGGTGGTATCTGAGTAAAGGTTCAAGGTACCTCAACTGTATCTTATTATGTCTACTAAATGGCCACGTCTTGGAATCTAAAATTCCATGGGATATAGATAAATATTTGAATGTTTGAAACCAGGATCGAAGGTCTGTAGAGAATTTATATCACTTTATCTGCTTAATTTGGAATGGTGGGACTTTACTTTCAAATCCAGGGTAGGCTCAAGTCAAAAATAAAAGAGTTTTAGAACATAGATTCTAAAATATTTTACAATATGAAGTTCACTGAAAGAGTAGGATACAAAACTATGTGTGTGTATATCACATATACAAAACAAGATAAATAGATATGTTGATATATATTGTTATCATTACATACTTTATACAAAGCACAATTCATACACATATAGATATAGTAAAAGAATAGAAGAAAAGGCACTGATATGTTAACTAGTTATTTCTGGGTTCAATCCTGGAATACAAAGTCAAGTGGGGCTTAAGAAACATCATGATGAACAAATCTAGTGGAGGTGATGGAATTCCAGTTGAGCTATTTCAAATCCTAAAAGATGATGCTGTGAAAGTGTTGCACTCAATATGCCAGCAAATTTGGAAAACTTAGCAGTGGCCACAGGACTAGAAAAGGTCAGTTTTTATTCCAATCCCAAAGAAAAGCAATGCCAAAGAATGTTCAAACTATCGCACAATTGCACTCATCTCACACAATAGCAAAGTAATACCCAAAACTCTCCAAGCCAGGCTTCAACAATACATGAACCATGAACTTCCAGATGTTCAAGCTGGTTTTAGAAAAGGCAGAGGAACCAGAGATCAAATTGCCAATATATGTTGGATCATAGAGAATGCAAGAGAGTTCCAGAAAAACATCTACTTCTGCTTTATTGACTACGCCAAAGCCTTTGACTGTGTGGATCACAACAAACTGTGGAAAATTCTTCAAGAGATGGGAATACCAGATCACCTTACCTGCCTCCTGAGAAATCTGTATGCAGGTCAGGAAGCAACAGTTAGAACTGGACATGGAACAACAAACTGATTCCAAATAGGACAAAGAGTATGTCAAGGCTTTATATTGTCACCCTGTTTATTTAACTTATATGCAGATTACACCATGGGAAATGCCAGGCTGGATGAAGCACAAGCTGGAATCAAGATTGCTAGGGGAAATATCAATAACTTCAGATATGCAGATGACACCACCCTTATGGCAGAAAGTGAAGAAGAACTAAAGAGCCTCTTGATGAAATTGAAAGAGGAGAGTGAAAAAGCTGGCTTAAAACTCAACGTTCAAAAAACTAAGATCATGGTATCCAGTCCCATCACTTCAAGGCAAATTGATGGGGAAACAGTGGGAACAGTGTCAGACTTTATTTTGGGGAGCTCCAAAATCACTGCAGATGGTGACTGCAGCCATGAAATTAAAAGATGCTTGCTCCTTGGAAGGAAAGTTATGACCAACCTAGACAGCATATTAAAAAGCAGAGACATTACTTTGCCAACAAAGGTCCATCTAGTCAAAGCTATGGTTTTCCCAGTATTCATGTATGGGTGTGAGAGTTGGACTATAAAGAAAGCTGAGTGCCAAAGAACTGATGCTTTTGAACTGTGGTGTTGGAGAAGACTTTTGAGAGTCCCTTGGACTGCAAGGAGATCAGTCAATCCTAATGGAAATCAATCCTGAATATTCATCGGAAGGACTGATGCTGAAGCTGAAACTCCAATACTCTGGCCACCTGATGTGAAGAACTGACTCATTGGAAAAGACCCTGATGCTTGGAAAGATTGAAATCAGGAGGAAAAGGAGGTGACAGAGGATGAGATGGTTGGATGGCATCGCCGACTCAATGGACATGAGTTTGAGCAAGCTCTGGGAGTTGGTGATGGACAGGGAAGCCTTGTGTGCTGCAGCCCTTGGTGTCGCAAAGAGTTGGACACGACTGAGCGACTGAACTGAACTCAATTTCTGAGTGGTGGGATCATGAAAGTATATGCATGACTGCTCAGTCGTGTCCGATAATTTTGCCACATCATGGACTGTAGCCCACCATGCTCCTCTCTCCATGGGATTTTCCAGGCAACAATATTGGAGTGGGTTGCCATTTCCTTCTCTAAGGGATCTTTCCAGGGATTGAAGCCATATCTCTTGCTTCTCCTGCATTGGCAAGCAGATTCTTTACCACCACGCCATCTGGGAAGGTGGGATCATGACTGAATAATTTAAATATTGTGGCATTTTTCAAATTTCCTCTACAGTCTTCAAAGAAGAGTTGTTTAATATTGCTCAGTTTCAATGTGGAAATTTTTTTCAAATATACAGCATGACTTTTTAAAACCCCCATTTCCCCAAATACTCTCAAATACCCAACATATCTCCTAAAGTCTTTCTTTTCCCACCCACATTTCAAAATCTCCGCTGTATTAGTCAAAACATATTCTATTCCAAGTCTTAGATAACCAATTCAGAGTAACATATCATAACTGAAAATTCCAAGAATGGTTTTGACTTTAAGCATAGCTATATTGTCAAACTGAAATTTTTGGATGCCCTAAAGGGTGGACTTTTGAGCCAAAACAATTATTCATGGGGAACCTTGGCATATTATATTAATATTATCTGTTTTAAACTTAATTCAAAACACTCTTCCTTAATCTTTCAGTTCAATTTATAAATGCTATTATTCCATGTATCAGTTGAACCTCTTTTAATAATCATTGGCTGCAGAGATTTTGTAATGTAATTATTTACATATATTCCCTTCAATATTTTAAAATTGTAGTTAAAAATGTAATATCTTTGATTCCCTTTTAAAAGACACCAGATGATTAGAGAAGACTTCATATGTACTTCAGTAATTATCATAAAGACATGCTTATAAATATTAGCTTCAAGATTTGCTACATGGTCAAATCTTACAATGTTGTAAGACTTCAACTACTTATCAGAAATTTAAGCAAATTACTCAACCCATTACTCAGTTATGCATTTGCTGCTGTTCCAGGATTAAAATCTCCACATTTTCTTTTTTAAAGCTTAAGCTGCTAAAATCTGCACAAATTTTGGGGGGAAAAAAATAGCTAAGACGGCAAAGAATTAGCCTGCAATGCAGGAGATCCAGGTTTAATCCATGGGTCAGGAAGATCCCCCGAAGGAGGAAATGGCAACCCATTCCAGTATTCTTGCCTGGAGAATCCCATGAACAGAGGAGCCAGGCGGGCTACAGTCCATGGGGTCGCAAAGAGTCAGACACGACTGAGTGACTAACACTTCACCTTTTACTTTTCAAACTGCTGAAATCTGCACAAATTATATCTCACCACAAAAATCTGCAGTCCTATAGATTTGAGCGCTTCATGCCTCCATGCTCAATTCTCAGAGCTAGAATTCCACTTCTTGGAGTTAAAGACATTTATCCCCTAGGAGGCAACCACCTTCTCAGCTGGTGAGGCTGAGGTAGCTTGAAGACCAGGGGTTTCCTCTGGGGTGTGAAATCTGGAATTGGAGTTATCCAAGATCATGACCCTAAAAGCTAAGTTAAACTTATTTCTGTGATTAATGTGTCATGGTATCTGCTTAGAAGTCCCCAGGGTCCATATCTTTGGGTTAAATCTTATCATATCTTAACTCTCCCAGCTTATCTCAGAAAATTAGTGTTTCAGATAAACTACTATTAATGAATGTATGCATGCTAAATCTCTTCAGTCATGTTTGACTCTGTGTGTATGTGAATACACACACACACACTTCCTTAAATATATGATGGTCTTGCGTTCTTCAGCTCTCTAGAAGTATTTATATGTCTTTCTTTCAATTCTAATACTGGATGCCATGTATCACAGGCACAATCCCAGGAGGCACCAGAGACCACAATGTGATCCAGACCTTCTGAAATTGTCCACCTCTCAAAGATATTAAAGCTTTTTCATGGAACCACAACATTCTTTTAATTGGAAGAAATCCTGTATTGCTTTATATCATTCTTATCAGCTGGTTTACCACCCTTAAAAATATTAAAATCTACTGATTAAATTCTGTTATGTATCCTAACCTTCAGTGACAAATTCTAAGGTCGTTCTAAAGAAAACCACAGAGAAAATTAAAAATCCAGGAAACATCAAGTCTTCACCCACAATTTGATCCAGTGCAATCAGAGGTGTCTCTTTTCATCTCTCAGTTCTCAATTCTGGTTTTTATCTCTTTCTTCTTTCTATATTGCCCTTTGTTCTACTAGTGTCTTTCTTCTCTTTCTCAAAGAAATTTCCAATCGTCTTTGATTTCTTTCACTTTTTAAAATTCTATTTATTACTCTAGCTTACATAACACCCTCCCTGAAGGTTTTTAGGTAACCCAGAACTTGCCAAATTTTATATTGAGAAAATATTGACACTATAATATTTGAGGAACACAAATATCTTTCTTCTAAACCATCTTTAAAATTCTGTCCATAAGAAGAAATTGGATTGAAAACCAACAATAGAAAGTAATAGCAAACATTTTAGTACCATTTTCTGATTTCATTTATGTTTAGAGGGCTGTCTTTAAAACCCTGGGCTTTGTTTACTTATAGTTGGACAACTTTAGCCAAGTTTCATACGAAATCACTATTTTCTCTGAGCTATTAAAGCATATTAATTTCTTTCCTGTAGATGATAAGAAGTCTAATTGGCAGTCAGGTACCATGATTTTGACTCATCTTTATATTTTCCCCAAGATCTGGCACAGGGCCCATCAAATGCTAGCATGCATTTAATCTCTTGTAAAAACTGTAATAAAAACAGATACTATGCTAATCAAATTCAACAATGACCTGGAACCAAGGGAATCACTTAGTTTGATTAATTGACTGAAATAAGATGCAAAGAGGGTCTAAGTTACAGTAAAATGAAAGGGAAATTTAACAAGACAGTAGGTAACAGAATGAAGTGCTTTCATTTAGGAAATACTGAGAAAGTATGGAGAGACATGTTCAGAAATCAAAATTAGAACCAAGTCAAGAAAGAAGAAAAACTTTTACTCACTGCAAGAAAGAATACCCTAGTAAATATTTAAGGATTGATCAGAACAACTTACTCTAGGATTGTTCACACTGAGAACATTCCCTCAATTTTTCCCTAGCCCTGGTTCCCACTCCAGACCTTCTGAACTCAGTCTAAAGTTGAAAATGACAGATTTTAGGTGGAACTCTGTATTCTAAGCAATTTTCTACCATGGATCAGCTTTTCCATTGAAAACAGAAGAAAAGAGATTACTTAAATAATATATTTGCACAGCATCGCATACATTAACACTATTTTACAAGCGTCGTTTTATTTGATCTTCACAGTAACCTTTTGAAGTATTCAATGGAGACATTATTGTTCTCATTTTTAGATGGAAAATTTGAAATTCAGAGAGAATACGATCTGTCTAAGGGCAGAGTAAGACAGGGCCAAAGTCAAAACCAAAAGTGACAATAAAGTTGGTATTAGATTCCAAATATGGGTGTTTCCTAATAGCAAGGGAGTAAAAATATATGCCCTCTTGTGGAAATACAGATGGAACTCATTGACAGAAACACAGAGAAAAGCTGCCCTGGAAAATATCAGTCTTTTTCTAGCTCCAAAAATGACCTTGAGTGAATTCTTTATCATTTAAATACACTTTCCTGCTTTCTTGTCTGTCTATAAAACATACTTAGTATATAACTAATAAAAACTAGTAGTTAAAAGCTAGAAATAAGTTGATAAAGGGGTTAATGAAGAAATTAAAAGCCCAAAATGTTCCTTCTTGAATATTCATGCTTTTTCTATAGAGAAGTTTTTCATATAATATATAATAGTGTTTTATATATTTTATAATAATGATATATGTATTAGTCCTTGCAACAAATCTAGCCCTATAAATAACTCCATTAAACTAAAAGGATATTTTGCTATAGTAATAGTGATCAGTCAACATATAAACAGCTACCATTAAATTCTAGAGAATTTTAGTGTGTAATTTGAGGGCATGGTTTGGCTCATATGGTTGGGTTGTCCTACCACAAGCGTGACCAGACCATAGGAACTGAGAAACACATTTATCAAAAGTAAAATGTTCAATGACTCCTTTTACTATGTACAAATACACTGTGTACTTATCATGCTTATGCGGTTGTAACTGAACATTGAGTCTCCTGGTTTTGACAAAAAAGTCTTCATTCATATACCAGAGGACATTTTTTTAGGTAATGTGTGAGATTTCCCCAAGCTAAGTAAATGGAGGCTATATAGAACCCATGGAAATAGTAGAGCACGAGTGATAAAAATTTCAGTATTTCTATGGAAACAGAAGGAAAGTTACAAAATTGTTATGTAGCAGATGAGAGATATATGGCTCACAAGTGAATTCATCTTCACTTTCATTTACCATCATTTGTTAGCCTATGATTCAAAATGTGAAATCCAGCCAGGGTAGGTGAGGCTGACTCATTTCTTGCCTTTAGGTGCCAGGTGTGAAGGAATTGCTTTTCCAACATCTACACAAACTTCATCATGGCTCACTGTACTTTTCCCTCATATCATTTAGCATGGCTTGAACTTTGTGTTTGTGTGAATTTTTTATTGAATCTTATACTTCCCTTCCCACAGCCAGATCCTATGAGGCAGGTACTGTGTGTTTGATTTGTATATCATTGCATTCTAGAACCTAGCAGAGATGGGAAATGGATGGATGACCCGAAGGCAGAAGGTGTGACTTTCTTCAGTGCATTGGATGCAATAATGGCTCATTTAAGATGGCACACTCGTCACTGGAAGAAGTGATGGCCAAACCCACAGGAAAAATGGATATATGTGTGTGTGTATGTGTGTGTGTGTGTGTGTATACAATATATACATATGTATTAAATATGCAAGTGTGTGTGTATATATATATATATATATGCTTGCAATGTCATAGGACTTTAGCTCTCCTAGCCATGATTCTCTAGCCTTCTTATTCTCTTTGCTACATTTTTGTTTTAAATATTTTACACTCACCAATAATGTCTATTCCTGAAAATCTATAATTGTCTGTGTGAAAGGTGATGTTGAGGACACTGTAAACTACAGTGATGCTCATGGAAGAGTAATTTAGGACTTCATGGGAATAAAAAAAATGAATGGGTCAACAGTGTCGTGGCTAGAGGAAGACCAGGGTGGAGTTTTAGAAAAGAACCAAAGCACTGTGTAGGGAATAAAAAGAATCCCAGTATAAACTGTCCCTAAAATTGACAGATGCAGCCACTAGCCTACACCCTCCTCTCATAAAGTACATAGAACACTGAAGGAAATCTTCTGGCTTCTGTGGACCTCAGTCCAAAAACAACTGCAAGAGGTCGTGTTGTATTCTTTATAGAAAGAGACACCATGTCACATTAACCCAGGTTGTTTCTTTACAATTTTGAAAACCTCAACATTGTAGACAATGAGTCTTCCTTCTAGGGTGGACTTTTCTACTTGTTCTCAACACACAAACGGGAATTTTAAAAAATAACAGGTTCATACTCAAAGGTACACAAGGGTAGTCACCTGTGCTCACAGCTTCGCCACCCTATATTTTTCTTTCCCTTTTTTGACTTATCCCATTTAGAGGAATTCCCAACTATATCAGAATCAGGGTAGCTCAAGATCTGGACTTGCATGAGTCCATGCAGATATTCCTATCATGAAGCTCACAGCCCATTTCCTCTACTCTCATATCATTTTTAAAAATTCTTATTTTTCTGCATTTTTCATTTCTTCAGTAATATATGAGTTGCATTCAATGGAAAAAAATCAAAGTAAAAATATACTTACTCTGCTTAAGAAACAGATGCACAGCGAGCAAACGTATGGATACCAATGTGGAAAAGGGAGACTGGGACGAACTGAGAGATTTGGGTTGGCATATATACACTATTGATACTAGGTACAAAATAGATAACTAAAGATAACTTACTGTATAGCACAGGGAACTCTACTCAATACTCTGATGACTTAAATGGGAAAGAAATTCAAAAAAGAGAGGATCTAGATATACATATGTGATGTTGGAGAAGACTCTTGAGAGTCCCTGGACTGCAGGGAGATCAAATAAATCAATCCTAAAAGAAATCAACCCTGAATATTCATTGGAAGGACAGATACTGAAGCTGAAGCTCCCATATTTTGACCACCTGATGCAAAGTGCCAACTCACTGGAAAAAACCCTGATGCTGGGGAAGATTGACGACCAAAGGAGAAGTGGGCAACAGAGGATAAGATGGTTAAATAACATCACTGACTCAATGGACATGAATTTAAGCAAACTCTGGGAGATAGCGGAGGACAAAGGAAACTGGTGGGCTACAATCCATGGGGTCACAAAGAGCTGGACATGACTTAGCAACTGAATAGTGACTGAACAACAATGACAATAGCTGATTCACTTTGCTGGACAGCAGTAGCTAATACAACATTGTAAAGCAATTATACTCCAAAAAAATTAATTTAAAATATATATATTTTTACTCTGCATAATGGGAAACTGTCTGATCAGGTCAGTCACCTCCTTGATAGGGCTCCTAATGCAAATGCTCCTCAAACATTCTCTCTCTCATATACCATACCTGACATTTCACCTTTACCTTTGTTTTTCTGTTTATGTTGATGGTAAACCTCCATTGTGGATGCAGTTCTTGCTCTAGGACTAATATTTTGAACAGATTTTCTAAAGCTAAACTCCCACTTCAGTCTCTCATCAGGAACTCAGATCTTGTTTTTGTTTTGTTCATGCTTGTAGCCATAGTTTAATCCAATTCCATCAAGCCCCAAATTCTAAGAATCCTTGGATGGGGTACATCACAAAGTCCTTTACTTCCCCAACAGGGCCATGCATGACTGCAGGGCCTGGGAGGGGTCCTAAAATGCTAAGGGTGTCTCTGAATTTAAGGTTGGAAAGTTGGAAATTACACACAAAGAAAAAAGAAATTAAAAATCAATTTTTAAGTTGTCACTAGGTAAACCCTAGAATGTGCTCAGAGGTTTCTTTGAAGTCACAAGGTTTTAAATTGATATTTTTAGCTGTATAGCATAGGGAACACTACTAAATGCTCTATGGTGACCTAAATGGGAAGGATATTAAAAAAAGATGGGATATATGCAACCATAGAGCTGATTCACTTTGCTGCACAGTATAAAATAACACAACATTGTAGTGCAAGTATTCTCCAAGAAAAACTAATTTTAAAAAATCATTCTGAGACAATGTGATACTCTCTCTCTCTCTCTCTGTGTATATATATATATATATATATACACACACACACACACACACACACACATATATATATATATAAACTTCAAATTTTGTGTGGACCAAAGAAAGTAATCTGAATTGACTTATCTCCTATTCTCATATGTGTTCGGATGACAAAGAATCGAGTTATGGCCTAATGTGCTTCATAAATTCAATCAGACATGGTGCTTAAGAATAAAGTCAGGTAAATGGGAAGACTTCCTAAGACTACCAGTGTTTCTCCACCTAAACTATTTTTAGTGAATAATCCTAATACCTGCCTATCCAGAACAAACATCAGCATTTTTCTTGACATTCCCTTGAGTTGATTATTTTCTGAAACTCAAAATATAAATACATGGCCCAGACCCAGTAGTGCAGTAAACCACTAACCACTATTGACATATTCCCAAAGGATGCATACTGGAGAGCCCTGAAAGAGCTGAAAACAGGTCAGCATTTAGATTTTCCTAGAAGTTGGAAACTCATGGTACATCATGACATGGGAGGTTGGGCAAAGGAGGAAGATAAGGGTCTTGGGCTACAGAAACAAGGAGAGAGAGAAAGAAGAGTAATAACAAGAAAAAGAAGCAGGAGAAGAAGAAAAGAAGAGGGAGAGGGAGAAGAAGGAGAACAAGAAAGGGGAGGCAGGAAGAGAGGAGGAGGAGAAAAGAACATTAGAACATTCCGCCTAGCTAAGGCAGCTTCAGGAGGAAGAGTGAAGATCTGTGACCATCACGTGAGCTATGCTTCCCTCTTCATTTGTGGGGGACGCATCAGGCCTGAAAGCATCATGAGCAGCCTGAATAGAAAGAGGTTCAAGGACTTCATTGCACAGTGAGGGAACTTGAACTCAGCCGCAAGAATCAGGGTCACCGCTGTTAATGTTCGGTGGAATCTGCCAGCTGGTCTTTGAGAGCTTAAGTGTTTTGCTCAGTAACATGGAATGTAAATATGACTGTTTTGAGGCTAGAACTCAGGTCTTCTGACTCCTACTTCTGAAGTCTTTAAAGCTAAGCATGGCCTGTTAAGCAATACATGTCCATCAGCAGACACTAACTTGAGAAGCCTTGATCGTGTGACCCTCCACACCGGATACTATGAAGGTATCATCTCTTTCATTTCCAAGGTCAGTATCTTTCACTGTAAGTTAACAACAAAACAAAAATCAAAAAGAGCCTGTGGGATTTACAATAGGGAAGATACAGATCTAGGGTATAGAATGTAAAAACTTTAATGGAGATTTTTTAAAGGCACCATGTAATCTGATTAGATTTAACCTATTCATTATTTTACCTTGATCATCTGGAACTCCTCTGAAAAGTTCCAAAATACACCACACTTGAGCAATTTACAATGGCATGGATTAGTCATAATCAGACTTACATAAAGAAGAAGATTAAAGGGAAAGTTAGTTTAATTGACCTGTACTTTTACATACTTGGGAAATTTAAATTAAAAAGCATGAACCATAAAAAAGAAAGAAGCATGAACCATGACCGTACAATTCCCTTGTTTATTTTAAGATGAAATTATATCAATGGGAAAGCAATCATGGTATCAGTCATTTATTGATTTAGCTCCTCATATGTTTTGTGCATTATTTGAAAAATAAAATATATTTTTAATATATTATAAATATAATATATTTACTTTTATTTATGAAGATAAAATATTTTTAGTCTAATGTATGCACTAGACTACTGCTAATAATTTTAAGTAATGAATAAGTTATTAATTTAAGCTTGCTATTTATGTCTGCAGAAACATAAAAGAAAAGCATACACTTTCTAAGTAAAGTTAACAGGAATAAAGACAAACTTTTGTAGAAATTTTCATTCCCCATTCCCATTTTGATTTATATTCCAGTGGTTTATGATCACAGCTGAAGTATAACAGCAACAGATGTTTAGTGTTAATTACCTGATGCTATCTTACCATGTTAGTTCTTTTTACCCTTCAAGTGCTAAATTCTTGAAACTATAGGTGAATCAGAAGAAGGGCAAACAGGAAAAGTCCTGGAATACAGCAAGTATAATAAGGAGAAGGACCCAAAGGGACATATCAACTCATAACAAGATATTCAACAAAGGATGCTAGATCATCACCATCATCACCATGACACTTCCAGACCTTGCATCACTTGTTAACAATTCAAAATGGAGATAACATTATCACAATATCACTTTATCTAAGAACCACCCCAAACTCTCTTGAGGGCTGAAACAGCAAATTTTGCCAGCTTATTCCACCTCTAACACAGAAAAAAAGGAATTAACAAACAGTTCAAATGGTAACTGCTATTTGAAAAAGTATGACATGAACATACTAGATGTTCATCAATGTTGACTCCTATTGTTCTATAGGCGTGGAGAACAGCTAAAAATCTTCTGGGCAATCAGAGGGACAGAAAAACACTTTACACCATACCACTCAAATGGCAAGAACTAAAATGAGATTTTTTTTTTTTAATTCAATACTGTTTTCTTCAAGTTTCTTAACTAAACAGAGGCCTGCATCACTCTTAAAAAATACACAGCAGCACATTCTCATACCAGAGCCTCTGGAGGATGGGCCTGTCAGGAGTCACATATTGAAACAATTTGTTCATGGATGTTTAGTTATAGATTTCATATTTTTACCCAGAAAAAGCTTAACAGTATTTCCATGTTACAGAATATGTTGGGTATAATTTACAGTCTGGCATGTGCTATATCCTATTCATGATGAAAGAGAATTTGTCAGATGCTTCTAAAACATGTTATTTGCCAGATTATATTCCCTTTCTTATTTAATGAAACCCAATCACCTAAGACAGAAATCTGGAAGTCATTCTATCTTCTTGCCTCTCTCCCATCATCCATTTCACATAGATCATAAAGGCCTGCTTATTTTTCCCCTAAACATCTAAAATCCCTCGTCTTTTCTCCATTCTCACTGCTCAGAATTACATCAGTTTCTCCTTTGGATCATTTAAGAGCCTCTTAAGCCTTCAACCCTCTTTTCTTCTCCCATCCTGTCCACCCTGTACATTCTAACCCAGTAGAATATCTCTAGAGCTTTAATATAATTCTTATTCCCTGCAAGAATAAGAGCTCTGCCTGACTCAGTTTTCATTACAGTCTTCCCACCCTGTATGCACACATCTTTTGAAATTTATGCCATCCATTGAATGTGCCCTATTCTCTCACAGCTTGCTATTATTTTTTTAGGCCCTTGCCTCTTTTATTCACCTTTACCTTTCAACTCTTGCTTATCCTTCAAAATCCTCTCCTCTATAAAATCTCTTTTGTTCTCCTTTTTCCTGAATTCACTTTCTTCCTCATGTTCTCCAAACCCCTATATGTCTCTACTATAGCATTTAAATCCTTTCCCTTGGGAACAATGTGATGGCAGGGTCCCATGGTTCAGCAAATGCAACATAAAAAATAGACAATAAGTGGTTGCAAAATTGAGCTGAATAAACCAAGTCGAATATTTATCAAGACTGTTCTTAAGCAGCATCTATTAAATAAAACAAAGATAAACAGAAAAATAATAAAATGACTAAGACTGCAAGAAATTGAAAGTTTATCTTCACTAATACATTATAAGTCAACTGTATTCCAATATAAAAAATTTTAAAACATAAAAAAGGAGGCAAAAGTAAACCTGATAGTTTATCTTCAAACTATTTTTACAGCCATGAACTAACTAATCTGAACTACACACAACACAAAATTATACAGTATGTCTATACAATACAAATACAATAAATAAGATCCCTTTCATGACAACTTATCTAACTTGCTGAAAGTTCTTCTGAAATACTGTTGTTCCCTAGTAACATATGACCTGAATCTTGAACTTAAATTTATACAGGGTAGTAACAGAGTTATTGAAAGCCAGACCATTTTTTTCTCCTGTGAGAGCCTGGGGTAAAGTAGCCAAAAAGACCTCAAATGCAAGTCCTGAAGTTTAAGCCCAGGTGCATTATTCCTCAGGAAAGCTATGGTCTACTCCCTAGCTCCAGATAATCCCTTTATCCAAGGTTTCCTGAAGTCTTTAAAACTATCCATTAAATGCCTTAAGATCATTCCTTTAAAATACTGCCAAGAGGAATGCTTTCCAGATCTGATCCATGATAAATGTAAGTGGAAGAAGAGCAGATTTCTTTCTTTTTCTTTAATTTTGTACTCAGGATCTTGAATGTCTTTTTAGTACTTTTTCCTTATATACTGAATGCACATAACAGACTTGGAGACATTGCAAAGTTTTAAACTTTTAAATATCTTAAATATTTGGCCGCATTTCTTCTACTTCCCTTCTTCACTAAAATCCATTGAGATTCTGGTTTCATTCTTTGTTTTAGGGGATGAAACTCATGAAAATAGCTCACTTGTTTATATACACTATTGTACTAAAACACTCTGAAAGGTTCTTTGCAGCCTGAATAGCTCCAAAATATTCTTCAATATAATATAATTCAGTTTGTAGAATTATTTTTTATTGAGATGTAATTTATAATAATACATAAGCTTCAGGTGAGCAACATAGTGATTCATAATTTTTAAAGACTGTACTCCATTCATAATTTTAAAAAATAATGGCTATATTCCCTGTGTTTAACAATATGTCCTTGCAGTTTATTTTGTACACAGTAGTCTGACTCTCTCAATCCTATACCCCTATCTTGTCCCTTCTCCTTCCCTTACCCGACTGGCAACCACTACTTTGTTCTCTATATCCGAGTCTGTTTTTGTTTTGGTATATTCACTAGTTTGCTTTATTTTTTAGATTCTACATATAGGTGATATCACACAGTATTTGTCTTTTTTTGAAGTATTTCACTAAGCATAATACCCTTCAAGTCCATCCATTTTATTGCAAATGACAAAATTTCATTCTCTTTTGTGGCTGAGTAGCATTCCTATGATATATACATACTACATCTTCTTTATCTATTCATCTGCTGATAGACACTTAGGTTGCTTCCATACCTTGGTTATTGTAAACAGCACTGTTGTAAATATCAGGGTGTATGTATCCTTTCAAACTGTGGTTTTCTCTAGGTATATGCCAAGGAATGGGATTGCTGGATCATATGGTATTTATCTTTAGCTTTTTGAGGATCCTCCATATTATTTTCCAGAGTTGCTGAGCCAATTTATACTCCCATCAACAGTACACAAAGATTCCCTTTCCTCCACATGTTCTCCAACATTTATCATTTGTGTTCCTTTTGATGATAGCCGTTCTGACAGGTGTGAGGTGATATCTCATTGTGGCTTTGATTTGCACTTCCCTGATGATTAGCGATGTTGAGCATCTTTCCATGTGTCTTTTGGTCATCTGCATTTACTCCAAAAAAATGTCTATTCAGATTTTCTGCCCATTTTTAGATTTGTTTTTTTTTTTTTTTTTGCTTCTTTTCTATTTATTGAAGAACAGCTGATTTGCAGTGTTTCAAGTATACAATGTTTCAAGTGATTCAGTTATACATATGCATATCCTTTTTCATATTCTTTTCCATTATGGGTTATTAGAAGATATTGAAAGTTTCCTGTGCTATACAGCAGAGCTTTGTTGTTTTTTTATTATACATTAAGAAGAGGGTATATCTGTTAATCTCAAATTCCTCATTTATCCTTCTGCTCCTTTCCCTTTTGGTAGCCATAAGTTTATTTTCTACATCTGTGAGTTCTCTTTCTGTTTTGTAAATAAGTTTGTGTCATATTTAGGTTCCACATATAAGTGATATCATATGATATTTGTCTTCCTCTGTCTGACTTCATTTAGTATGATAATTTCTAGGTTCATCTATGTTGCTGCAAATGGCATTATTTCATTCTTTTATGGCTGAGTACTATTCCATTGTATATATATGCCACATCTTCTTTATCTATTTATCTGTCAATGGACATTTAGGTTGCTGTTTATATATTTGGAGTATTAACCCCATAATGGTCAAATCATTTGAAAATATTTCCTCCCATTCAATAGGTTGCTTTCTCATATTGACAATGATTTCCTTTGCTGTACAAAAGATTTCATTTAATTAGGTCCCATGTGTTTATTTTTGCTTCTGTTTCTTTTGCCATAGGGACAGATTTTTAAAATGCTATAATTTATGTCAAAGTATGTTCTAACTATGTTTTCTCCTGGTAGTTCTATGGTTTCTGGTCTTAAATTTAGATATTTACTCCATGTGAGTTCATTTTTATATATGATGTGAAAAAATGTTATAATTTCATCCTTTTACATGTTGCTGTCCTGTTTTCCAGCAAAATTTATTGAAAAGTCTGTCTTTTATCTATTCTTCATTCTTGCTATTTTGTCATAGATTAATTGACCACAACTCCATGGGTTTAATTCTGGGCTTTCTATTCTGTTTAATGAATCTGTGTCTGGTTTTTTGCAGCACCAAGTGTTTTGATAACTGTAGCTTTGTAGTATAGTCTGAGGTCAGGGAGTGTGATACTTCCAGCTCTGTTCTTCTTCCACAAGATTTTTTTGGTTTCTCTAAGTGTTTTGTGTTTCCATACAAATATTAAAATTATTTCTTCCAGTTCTGTGAAAAATTTTATTGGTATTTTGATAGGAATTGCACTGAATCTGTAAATTGCCTTGTGTATTATGGTCATTTTAACAACATTAAACTTTCCAATTCATAAGCATGGCATTTCTTTCCATCTGTTTGTGTTGCCTTCAATTTCTTTCATCAGTGTCTTATAGTTTTCCAAGTACATATTTTCCCCTTAGGTAGAATTATTTCTAGATATTTATTCCTTCTGATGTGATTATAAATGAAATTATTTCCTTAATTTCTTATAGTTTATTGTTAGTGTATAGAAATGCAGCAGACTTCTATAAATTTTCTATTCTGCAACTTTACCAAATTCATTGGTGAGTTCTAATAGTTTTCTGGTGGCATCTTTAGGATTTTCTGTATATAATATTGCATCATCTGCAAACAGTGACAGTTTTATTTCTTTCTTTCCATGTTGGATTTTTTAATTTCTTTTTTTTTTCTTATGGCTGTGGCTAGGAGTTCCAATACTACAGTGAGTAAAAGTGCTGAGAATGGGCATTTTATTCTTGTTCTTGACCTTAGAGAAATTTTTTCAGCATTTTACTGTTTAGTATGATTTCAGCTATAGGCTAATCACATAGGGCTTTTATTATCTTGATGTATGTTCCTTCTGTAACTACCTTATTTTTTATCACAATTCATGTTGAATTTTGTCAAAAACTTTTTTTGCATCTACTGAGATGATCACATAGTTTTCATTCTACAGCTTGTTAATGTGGTGTATTATATTGATTGATTCTTGAGCTGTCTTTGCACTGCTGGGACAAATTCTACTTGATCATGGTTATAATCCTTTCAATGTATCATTGAATTGGTTTACTAATATTTTGTTGAGGATTATTTGCATTTATGTGCATCAGTGATTCTGTGTGTGTGTGTGTGTGTGTGTGTGTATGCTCAGTCATATCCAACTCTATGTAACTCTTTGGACTGTAGCCTGCCAGGCTCCTCTGTCCACGGGATTTTTTCAGGCAAGAATACTGGAGTAGGTTGACATTTCCTCCTCCAGGGAATCTTCCCAACCCAGGGATCAAACCTGTGTCCCCTGCATCTCTTACATTACAGGCAGATTCTTTACCTGTTGAGTCATTGGGGAAGCCCATGTCTGTCAGTGATACTGGCCTGGAATTTTCTTTTTTGTGTGATATCTTCATCGGATTTTGGCATCAGGGTAATTCTGACCTCTTTTAGTGAATTTGGATGTGCTCTGTCCTCTGCAGTTTTTTGGAATACTTTAAGAAGAATAGATATTAATTAAATAGTATGCCTAAGTACTTTTTCATTTATTCATTTAATAAATTGATACTGGTTGAAGTTGCTTCCTTTGCTGATCATTAATTCTCTGAGAATGTAATGATTAATCCCCAAAAGCATACCCATTCACACAAAATCTCATATATAATTAATTTCAAGTGCTTCAAGGACCCTCTGGAGTTTGACCCCACTGTGTATAGAACTGTTTATCAAAGTTTTAACATCAGTGTTTCACTTAATGGATTTTGGCACTTCTGGAGAAAAATCCACAATTCATAAAAATTGAAATATTTAATTTGAAATTGTTGTTATTAACTGTTTCATATCTATGAGAATATTGCAAAGCCTTTGGTGTTTCTGTCAGATAGTTTTACATAATTGGATAGAAGTATAACCAGGAAAATAGAACAGTATTTTACTGAAGGTTATTTTTAAAGTGCCATTAGTTGATAAGCAGATGACTATTTCCTGTTCAAATGCTGGAATGTTGACTGTCTTAACTTGGAATAGATACAGATTCCTTATCTACTCTCTGGTTGAATTTGGCACTGGAAAACCATTACGTCATATTCTGTAAAAATATTTGGATGTGGTTCTAAATTATGATCAGGCATATGACCTCAATTTATCTTTTAGATGAATGAAGAAATTTATCAATCTGTGGCACATGCCTGTAGCAGAAGCTATAATATTAACCAAACATGCCCACCATTATTCCCTTACGTTTCCCATTTTCCCCACAATTAAGTAGAACCATGTGTCTCATTCTGGCCAATAAGATGAAAGTGACATTTATGCATATTATTCCCAAGCTGAGGCAGTGAGAAGCTATGTGTGCATATCCAGGTTATTTTCTTTTCCACTGTAGTGATTAGAAACTGAGGCAACTAGAGGACAGGAGAAACTCTGTCAGATTTTATTTCTCTGTGGCTATGTGAGGCAGAGCCCTGGCTGTCCCACAATGGTCAGGGTGAGGGTAGGAAATAAATCTTTATGATCTTCAGCCACTGGAGTTTCAAGGAAACTTTTACACTGCAACATAAGCCCTAACTTAGTCTAACAGTGGTGTAATAGTAGCTACTGGGATATCTGAACTCAAGTCCTGCCCATTTTAGTAATCCTGATATCCTCAGCTTTTTGTTGAACATATCATGCCTTGTATGTGACCACTGGAAATCTTGGACATGCTCCTATTAGCTCTAGTGTCATTGTTTAATCTTTTAATTTTTTTCCTCACTTCAAAAATATTTTGTGCCTTTTCCCTTCCATCAGCAGGTATAGTTCAACATCAAACAGAGTCATCTTGTATTATAAGTGTCGTTATACTGCATGCTTAGAAGACACAAGGTCTCATGACCAGATTCTGACTAGATTAACAATTTTCATGTTTTGTTTTGTTTTTTATGCCACTGAACCAGGATCTGTATTAAAATTGCTGTCATTGGTATTTAAATAATGTATGGATTGGTGCCTAGGTTTTGTAGCATAAACACTGTGATGAGCAGACCACCAAAATATTTGCTTCCCTTCATGTGTGCCAGATTTGAGACTGGCAAGTGACTGGCCACCCAGGCCTCGTATTTCTCAGTCTCCTTGGAATTAAGTATCACCATATCACTGGGCACCAATGACTGGGAAACTCATGGAAGTAATGAATGCTGTTTACAGTTCAGTTCAGTTGCTCAGTTGTGTCTGACTCTTTGCGACCCCATGAACCACAGCATGCCAGGCCTCCCTGTCCATCACCAACTCCCGGAGTCCACCCAAACCCATGCCCATTGTGTCGGTGATGCCATCCAACCATCTCATCCTCTGTCGTCCCCTTCTCCTCCTGCCCTCAATCTTTCCCAGCATCAGGGTCTTTTCAAATGGGTCAGGTCTTCGCATCAGGTGGCCAAAGTATTGGAGTTTCAGCTTCAACATCAGTCCATCCAATGAACACCCAGGACTGATCTTTAGGATGGACTGGTTGGATCTCCTTGCAGTCCAAGGGACTCTCAAGAGTCTTCTCCAACACCACAGTTCAAAAGCACCATTTACAGTAGTAGCCCATAAAGTTCTTCAATGTGTTATTTCTTTATGCTTTACTCTGTTACTGAGAGGCTAGCTATAATACCCTCAGAGTGACCTTTGAGAGTGCAAAGACTCTATTAATCAGTCTCTGAGAAGAACTATATAAAACAAGGATACCCCAATATTTTCACCCATCCAATATTCCCAGAGTTGCTAGTAGAACAAGAAAAATCTATTATAATCTAGGATAATTAAATACTATGCATATCTGGGTCTTGTTTGAGAAGTTAACCTTTTCTAGCATTATTTGTTGAATATATAAATCATGAACAATGGATAATAAATATCTTGTACTTTTTCAGGGCTTCCCACATGGCACTAGTGGTAAAAAAAAAACCTGCCTGCCAATGCAGGAGACATAGAGACGTAGGTTCGATCCCTGGGTTGGGAAGATCCCCTGCAGAAGAGCATGACAACCCACTCCAGTATCCTTGCCTGGAGAATCCCATGGACAGAGGAGTCTGGCGGGCTACAGCCAATGGGGTCACAAAGAGTCAGACATGACTGAAGTTATTTAGCACACACCTACACTTTTTCAAGTGTGTCCTAAAAGCATAACATATATCTTAAACTAATTTTTATTTCTATTTTAAGAAATATTTTAACAGCACTGAAAATGTAAATATTAAGCGATAACTCTAACAAAAACATATTAGATCACTGAAGTCTAGGTATGAGCATGCATTCAGCAACTTGAATTTTTCCCTGAATCTTTGTGAAACTCGTGCATATTAATACGTGTAGCTCTAGTTCCTTTTTTATTGCTATTAGTACTCCATTGCTCCAGCATACCACAACTCACTTAACTATTTTCTGATTGATGGGCATGCAGATTGTATTCAGATTTTTACTATACCAACACTACTGTAAGCAGTGCCTATGTATATATATTGGAGTTTTTCTAAGGTATATATTGATACCCAAGAATGGAATTGTTCTGTGGTAAGGCATGTACATTAACTATTAAATATTGCCAGATTGCTCTCCAAAGTGGTTATACCAATTTACTTTCCAACCAGGAGGGTATAAAAGTTGCAATTTCCCCACATCTTTGCCAATACTTGGATTATCAGACCCTAAACATTAGTCAGTTTCAATGATGTGAAATGGTATTGCATTGAAGTTTTCACCTGTGTTCCCCTTATTAGTACTGAGGTTATATATTTTCATATGTGTATTAATCATCTTGATTTCCTTTCCTGAAAATTGCTTATTTATATTTTTGCACATTTTTCTAATAGGTTCATTTTATTTATTTTGATGTGTAAGTGTTCTTTGCTAATTTTTTAAAATATTTTCTCATAGCATGAGTTTTCAGTGATGGTTAAATTTAAAAATTATGGGAAGTGCCACTTTCTCATATAGGCACCAACCTATCCCCAGAACCGTTTCATATTCAGCACATCACCATATTTGTTTACTCTGTTCTCTCACTAGCATTCTGTTATTATTGTTGGCTCAAATAATTTTCTAAATTGTGGCATGTAGAATACTATTTCCATTTTAGTGATAATGATGATGATGCTTTAACTACTTAGTGGTAAGTACTATTTGTTGTTGTTTAGTCACTAAGACATGTCCAATTCTTGTGACTCCCACAGACAGATTTGAATTTCTGGTTAAATTTGTCTAATCAGATCACTGTTCCTCCCTGGTGAGAGCTGCTAGAATGCCTCACTGCACAAGGCCTTTTGGAAGAAGATTTTGTGATGTGTGTCACCAGCTTACCTTTTAATTTTCCTTCTTGCCTGGATAATTCCATGAACAAATCTGCCTGCAATGTGGGACAGCTGAGTTCGATCCCCAGGTTGGGAAGATCCCCTGGAGGAGGACATGGCAACCCATTCCAGGTGCCATTCTTGCCTGGAGAATCCCATGAACAGAGGAGCCTGGCGGGCTGCAGTCCATGGGGTCAAAGAGTCGAACCCGACTGAGTGACTAAGCACACACGCACAGCCTATTGCAAACATTTTCTGACAAAAAAAAAAAAAAAAATGCACTCTTTTCAAAACAGGGCAAAGGTATTCTTGTACTAAATTTTCTTCAGACTTTAGAGACCAGCATTAAAAATTATTTCACTTCAGTGTGACCAAAGTTATAAATCACTTGTGACAAGATAATGTTTAAAAAAAGCTTGCATTTTCTTCTGTTGGCAAAGTCACTTTCTTGAAAAGAAAATTAGAGACAACCTAAACTTAGAGAAATTGCCTTACAATTTTCCTGTGATCAAGTAACTAAAGGAAATTGCTGTCCCCTTGCTCTTCTGAGCCCAACAAGTTCACCTATTTTTGTGATTCCAAGTGTGAAAAAAGGAAGTTCCACATAAAACTCTTCATGATAGAGAACGGAATGAGGTTCTGAGAGATGTATATTTAATTATATAAACTTGTTCCATGATGTACAATCAATGGCACATTTCCAGAAATGCAAAAAGCAAAGGCCTCTTAGCCACAAAGTCAAAAATCACTCATGTGTGTCAATTCAGTTGAATCCTTAGTAAGCTTTAACACATCATTAACCTAAAACTTAGGTAAAACTTTTCTATTATAACTGAGTGAAACATTTTGAGGTATATATAATCTTTTGATTAACTGATAATCATTTGAGAGAAAGTATTGTGCTAAAAGACCTCAGGATTATGCTTTAATCCCTCTTGCTACCAGTTTAAGAAGTGACACTTTCCATTTACTCATTTCAACATGTAACCAGTGTAAAGTTTCAAATCTATTGCTTTTTTTGGAGAATGTGACTTTATAGCAATCAAAACCGTATTTCATCAGGCACAATTTTCAGAGATGGGGAAATTAGTGGTGATGCTGAAATCTACCATGTGGTTCACCCCAGGATTCACAGCAGCACTATTCACAATAGCCAAGACATAGAAACAGCTTAAATGCCCATCTACAGATGAATGGATAAAGAAATGTGGTACATATATAAGTGTGTATACATATACTCACGTATACATGGGCTTCCCTGGTAGCTCAATAAAGAATTGACCTACCAATGCAGAAGACATGGGCTCGATGCCTGGGTCATAAAGATTCACCTGGAGAAAGAAAGGGCAACACACTCCAGTATTCTTGCCTGGAGAATCCCATGGACAGAGGCGCCTGGTGGGCTACAGTCCATGGGGTTACAAAAGAGTTGGACACAACTTAATGACTAAACAACAGCAAACAACAACAAATATACATATATACATTACATATAAAAAATGCCATTTGGAGCAACATGGCTGGACCTAGAGATTATCATACTAATTGACGTAAGTCAAACAAGACAAATATATGATATCACTTATATATGGAATCTAAAATATGAGACAGATGACTTATTTACAAAACAGAAACAGACTCACAGACATAGAGAATAGACTTGTGGTTGCTGATGGAGAGGTGGGGTGAGGGAGAGATAGACTGGAAGTTTGGGATCAGTAGATGCTGCTGCTGCTGCTGCTGCCAAGTCACATCAGTTGTGTCCGACTCTGTGCGACCCCATAGATGGCAGCCCACCAGGCTCCCCCATCTCTGGGATTCTCCAGGCAAGAACACTGGAGTGGGTTGCCATTTCCTTCTCCAGGGCATGAAAGTGAAAAGTGAAAGTGAAGTCACTCAGTCGTGTCCCACTCTTAGTGACCCCATGGACTGCAGCTCACCAGGCTCCTCCGTCCATGGGATTTTCCAGGCAAGAGTACTGGAGTGGGGTGCCATTGCCTTCTCCGTCAGTAGATGCTAATATATATAAAATGTTAGTATATACAAAATGGATAAACAACATGGTCCTACTGTAATAAATCATAATGGAAAGTAATATGAAAATAATATATATATACATATGTGTGTGTTTATATAACTGACTCAATTTGCTTATAGCAGAAATTAACACAACATTTTTAAATCAATTATATTTCCACAAAGTAAAATTTTTAAAATTCTTGTATGTGGAGCGATACCTATGAAAAAAGGTAGAGTAAGAAAGTCAAAATTCTACCACACCATACACAAAAATAAACTCAAAATGGATTAAAGATCTAAATGTAACACCAGAAACTATAAAACTCCTAGAGGAAAACATAGGCAAAACACTCTCTGACATAAATCACAGCAGGATCCTTTATGACCCACCTCCCAGAGTAATGGAAATACAAGCAAAAATAAGCAAATGGGACCTAATTAAACTTAAAAGCTTTTGCACAATGAAGGAAACTATAAGCAAGGTGAAAAGACAGCCTTCAGAATGGGAGAAAATAATAGCAAACGAAGCAACTGACAAAGAATGACTCTCAAAAATATACAAGCAGCTCCTGCAGCTCAATTCCAGAAAAATAAGCGACCCAATTAAAAAATGGGCCAAAGTAAACAGACATTTCTCCAAAGAAGACATACAGATGGCTAACAAACACATGAAAAGATGCTCAACATCACTCATCATCAGAGAAACGCAAATCAAAACCATAATGAGGTACCATCTCACGCCAGTCAGGATGGCTGCTATCAAAAAGTCTACAAGCAATAAATGCTGGAGAGGGTGTGGAGAAAAGGGAACCCTCTTACACTGTTGGTGGGAATGCAAACTAGTACAGCCACTATGGAGAACAGTGTGGAGATTCCTTAAAAAACCGGAAATAGAACTGCCATATGACCCAGCAATCCCACTCCTGGGCATACACACCGAGGAAACCAGAATTGAAACAGACACATGTACCCTAATGTTCATCTCAGCAGTGTTTACAATAGCCAGGACATGGAATCAACCTAGATGTCCATCGTCAGATGAATGGATAAGAAAGCAATGGTATATATACACAATGGAATATTACTCAGCTATTAAAAAGAATGCATTTGAATCAGTTCTAATGAGGTAGATGAAACTGGATCTTATTATACAGAGTGAAGTAAATCAGAAAGAAAAACACCAATACAGTATATTAATGCATATATACGGAATTTAAAAAGATGGTAACGATGATCCTATATGGGAGACAGCAAAAGAGACACAGATGTAAAGAACAGACTTTTAGACTCTGTGGGAGAAGGTGAAGGTGGGATGATTTGAGAGAATAGCATTGAAACATGTATATTACCATATGTGAAATAGATCACCAGTCTAGGTTTGATGCATGAGACAGGGCGCTCAGGGCTGGTGCACTGGGATGACCCAGAGGGATGGGATGACCCAGAGGGATGGGATGGGAAGGAAGGGGGGAGGAGGGTTCAGGATGGGGACCACATGTACACCCATAGCTGATTCATGTGACTGTACCGCAAAAACCGCTACAATATTATAAAGTAATTAGCCTCCAATTAAAATACATAAATTAATTTACAAAAAATACAAATTCTACCACTTTTTGAAACCAATGACAAACGGGGACAACTATCAACATTAACTTATTTGGAACTCTGGAAATTAACTAAAGCCTTATAACAGCATGAGTAGCACTTATTCAAGAAAAACAGATGATTTTCAGTAAGAATAGTAAATTTTGTGGTATTTTAACTTACCCCACTCTCATTTACCTCACTTCAGCTCAGTGGTAGCCTTAAAAATAACAGTCTGCATTCCTGTTCCCAGAGGGAAAAGAATAAGCCTCATTCACAAAGAATTACAATTATTTTTCACCTGTCTGATGGCTCCCCGGAGGGTAGTCCAAAACATTTCCCTTTACTTTGCCTAATTTGAAACTGACTCAGTGCTAAAGTTGCTTCCTGGGGAATGTTTGTCAAGAAACATTTGTAGGCTGATATCTTGGCTGCTGCTGTCTGAGGCAATCGGCAAGAGTTGGAACTATTGTAGACCATTGTAGACTAGCCAAGGAGCTTGAAAATTAAGGCTGAGGAGTGAGACATACATGGGGACTTCAAAAAGCTCCAATATACTGTTGAGAATATAGAAGACTATACACATGATTAGACCTGTGCAAATGCTCAAGAAAGGCCTAGAGATTCTATGGAAGCAGGAAAACCAAACATTGAAACCCAGGACAAAAAGAGAATATTGAAAGCAGCAAGAGAGTAGTGACTCACACACACAAAGAATGCCTAAAAAGATTAACATTTGATTTCTGGTCAGAAAACAGAGAGACCGAAAGGCAATGAGGTTACATATTTGAAATGCTAAAAGAAAAAGCAATGCCAAATAATTTTATATCTGGCAAAACTATTCTTCAACAATGAAAGCTAAATTAAGACATTCCTCAATAAACAGAGTTTTGTCAAAAGAACACACTGGTCATAGCAAACACCCTCTTCTAATAACCCAAGAGAAGATTCTACACATGGACATCATTAGATGGTCAATATGAAATCAGACTGATTATATTCTTTGTAGCCAAAGATGGAGAAGTTCTGACCAGTCAGCAAAAAAAGACCTGGAATTGACTGTGGCTCAGACCATCAGCTCCTTATTGCAAAATTCAGACCTAAATTGAAAAAAGTAAGGAAAATCACTAGGCCATTCAGGTATGAACTCAATCAAATCAATCTCTTATGAATTATATAGTGAAGGTGATGAATAGATTCAAGGGATCAGATCTGGTAGAAAGAGTGCCTGAAGAACAATGGACAGAGGTTCATAACATTGTATAAAGGCAGGGACCAAAACCAGCCCAAAGAAAAAGAAATACAAGAAGACAAAGCAGCTGTCTGAGGAGGTATTACAAACAGCTGAAAAAAAGAAGAGAAGCATAAGGCAAAGGAGAAAAGGAAAGATATACCCGAATGAATGCAGAGTTCTAGAGAATAGCAAGGAGAGATAAGAAAGCCTTCTTAAGTGAATGATGCAAATAAATAGAGGAAAACAATAGAATGGGAAAGACCAGAGATCTTTTCACGAAAATTGGATTATCTCCAGGGGAACATTTTAGGCAAGGATGGGCACAATAAAGGACAGAAATGGCAAGGACCTTACAGAAGCAGAAGAGATTAAGAAGAGGTGGCAAGAGAAGAACTATATGAAAAAGATCTTAATGATCCAGATAGCCATGATGCTATGGTCACTCACATAGAGCCAGACACTCCAGAGTGTGAGGTCAACTGGGTCTTAGGAAGCATTGCTACAAACAAAGCTTGTGGAGGTGATGGAATTGCAGCTGAACTATTGAAAATTTTAAAAGATAATGCTGTTACAGTGCTGCACTCACTATGTCAGCAAATTTGGAAAACTCAGTAGCAGCCACAGAACTGGAAAAGGTCAGATTTCATTCCAATCTCAAAGGGCAATGTCAAAGAATATTCAAACTTCCAGACAACTGCACTCATTTCACATGCTAGCAAGGTCATGCTCAAAATCCTTCAACAGTACATGAACCAAGAATGTCCAGATGTACAAGCTGGATTTAGAAAAGATAGAGGAACCAGGGATCAAGTTGCCAATATCCATTGAATCATTGAAAAAGCAAGAGAATTCCATAAAAAAAATCTACTTCTTCTTCATTGACTATGCTAAAGCCTATGACTGTGTGGATCACAGTAAATTATGGAAAATTCTTCAAGATATGGGAATAACAAGCCACCTTATCTGTCTCCTGAGAGACCTGTATGCAGGTCAAGAAGCAACAGTTAGAAACTTACATGGAACAACTGACTGGTTCAAAATTGGGAAAGGAGTACAACAAAGCTATATATTGTCACCCTATTTATTTAACTTATATTCAGAGTACATCATGCAAAATGATGGTCTGGCTGAATCACAAGCTGGAATCAAGATTGCCAGGAGAAATATCAACAACCTCAGATATGCAGATAACATCACTCAAATGGCAGAAGGCAAAGAGGAACTAAAGAGCCTTTTGGTGCGGGTGAAAGAGGAGAGTAAAAAAGTTGGTCTGAAACTCAACATTCAAATAAGTAAGATCAAGGCATCCAGTCCCATCACTTCATGGCAAATAGATGGGGGAAAAGTGAAAACAGCAGTAGATTTTATTTTCTGAAGCCTGCCGTGCTGCAGTCCATGGAGCCACAGAGTCAGACATGGTTTAGTGACTGAACAACAACAGAGAAACAAAAATTGTGAGAAATCATTGCTGACATATCTGCCCTACAAGAGATTCCAAAGGCAGTCTTTCAGGCTGAAATGAAAGAACGCTAGGAATGGTAATTACACAGGTAAAGATAAAAGACTGTATAAATGTATATTTTGTTTTTAACTCCTTTCTATCTGGTTTTAAAAAGAAATGCATAAAGCAACAATTTTAAATTAAGATTGATTGTCGTGCAATGTATAAAGATGTAATGTGCAACAATAACAACATAAAAGTTGAAGGACAAGTTATACAGAGAAAACTTTTTACTATTGAAATTAATTTGCTATTAAGTTGAATTTAATTGTTATAAATTTCATAAATGTTAACTGAAATCCCCAGAACAACTAGAAAGAAATTAACCAAAAAAAAAAAATAGTAAAAGAGATGAGAAATTAAAAAGGTACAATACAAAATATCCATATAACACAAAGTAAGGCAATAGTGGAGAAACCAAGGATCAAAACAGGTCAAACAAATTGAAAAAATAATCTAGTGTATGAGCATGGGAGTGAATGAAGACTCATATAGAGAAAATGATTATTGGAAATGAAAGTCAAGGAATGAACATTTGGGGGATATTAGAGCATTTAACCGCAGGAGAATTAAAGTAACAGAAAAAATAAGAGGTATTAAGGAGAAGGTAAAAGTCCAGGAGCAAAACTCCACTGAGAGAGGAGGAGAAGTGAAACCAACGGGGAGAGAGAGAAAATGTTCTAGTCCCTAAAGTTAAGGAGGACAGCCCCCAAAGTTATGGTTAGTGGCAGTAAAAAGAAGTTGCCAGCCTGTGAGATGAGAGAGAAAAGAAATAAGATGCTCAGAAAGCACAGTCTTCCGGGCTGGACAGGCTGGGTCTCAACTAAAGCAAGTAGGTGACAGAAATAGTCACACACACACACACACACACACACACACACACTCCTGATTTGTCTATTTTCTTCCTCTTCTAGCACTATTCCTACAATGTTTCCTTCTCAATATGCAGCAGTGTTAGGACTTGGGTTCTATAGGTAATAATCATTAAATACTGCATGAGAAGAAACACAAAAGCAAAGAAATATTATGGACTCGTTTCATTAGCATAGTGTTCTAAGTAGCAAAACTAAAATAAAAAAGTAGCTCTGTTTTCAATGAAACAAAATAATCTCAGCATACCTACATTAAGACACCAGATATTGTAGTAAAAACAAAGCTATTTGGTAAAGAGTAGATATTCCATATTCAAAAAAAATCACATTACTTCTGGTTGATAAAGGAAATCTGAACAGCAAAATAGTTTGATAGGCTGAGTGATCATGCAGAGAAAACTGCAGTTGAATAAGCAAAGGCATTCACTAAAGATGCTAATAATGATATACTACTGTTCACTTTCAAGAAACTAATCTGTTGTAATGAGCTTATAAGGCTAAATGTGCACAAGAGAAAATAGACGGGTATTCCAATGAAACGTCTCTGTTGCACTACTGGAGTGCATTTAAATGTTGTCTGCTTCAGTTCTTGTTCCTGGCAGCTCCTACACATAAATAACATCAAATCAGAAGGGAGTTTTGTTTATTTTCCCAGTGAATTATTCAAATTACAGAACAATCTCCATATCTTAACGTGTTCTAGTCACATTTTGAAACAACCACCTTCTGTTCATTCTCTGAATTTTATTACCTTAGTGCACAGTTAAAACCATAAGCTAGGCAAATGACATTTAGTATATATGTAACCTTGGCTTAGGTTCTTAACATTCCTGTAACTCAATTTCCTCATAGAAAACATGCAGAAAATAATGCAGTTGTCCCTCCCTGTCAGCAAGTTCCATACCCATAGATATGAAAAGTCCACTGACCATTTTTCATCAGGGACTTGAGCATATCAAGTCCCTGCAAACGTGTTGGTATCTGCAAAGATGTTGAAACCAATCTCCTCCCATACCGAGGGATAACTGTATCCCACAATATTGTGGTAAAACTTCTAATACTATTTTGCAAAGGGCTCAGACATGTAAGCATCAAATGTTAGTTGATACTGTTTAATACTTATTTTCTATTTTTACTTATTTTCTATTTTTTTATTTAAAAGTGTTAATGCATGTAGCTAAAAGCACATTTTTAAATACTTTTCTATATCTAGACTAATTTCCCCAAAGCAACACTCTAGGCCAATGATAAAAGCTCAAGACATAATGAAGCTAACTTGTATAATTTTGTCTAAGAGAGAATATCACCAATTTTGGTCCCATGCAAGACATAATTGTAAAGGAAACAATTTATTGGCTTGTATGACATTAAGCAGTTTTGTATTTACTTAGCAATCTTATCCTAGTATTTCTTTCTTAAACTGCCTACCAATATTTATCTCAAATGCTCTTTGAACCAGTCATGCCATCTTACTAGTCCACTCTTCAATTAATGAGCTGAGTAATACAACATATTTGACATGCTTTCATTTTATTGTTGTATGAGAGACATCCTTTTTAAAAATTACACTTTACCACAACTAATCCTAATTATTTAACTGTCTTCTCTTGTGGTTACCCAATGTATATAAAAATAATTCTAGTGCTATTCCTTAATTTATTAGATTTAGATATCTGAGGACAAATTTCTTTATCTAAGGACTTCCTACTGTGATGGGGATTCAATCTCTGTAGACCTGCAAGTTTTAATATATTATTTTTTTTTAATTATTTATTTTAATTGGAGGCTAATTACATTACAATATTGTAGTGGTTTTTGCCATACATTGACATGAATCAGCCACGGGTGTACATGTGTCCCCATCCTGAACCCCCCCCCCACCTCCCTCCCCATCCCATCCACAGGGTTGTCCCAGTGCACTGGCTTTGAGTGCCCTGTTGCATGCACTGAACTTGGACTGGTCATCTATTTCACATATGGTGATATACATGTTTCAGTGCTATTCTCTCAAATCATCCCACCCTCGGCTTCTCCCGCAGAGTCCAAAAGTCTGTTCTTTATATCTGTGTCTCTTTTGCTGTCTCGCATATAGGGTTGTCATTACCATCTTTCTAAATTTCATATATATGCATTAATATACTGTATTGGTGTTTTTCTTTCTGACTTACTTCACTCTGTATAATATTCTTTATGTTATAATATTTTATTTCCCTTCTGACTTGCTGTTATAATGTTTAAGTAACAAAATAATTTTATTGTTCAGTTTAAAACAGTGATTTAACCATTCTAGAAGATGAGGCTATTAATACCATGTCTTATCTTTCAAATCTTTATTCCTTTCTATCTGTCTTAATATTTTCTGATTAACAAACAACGTTTGAATAGCATGCATATAAGTTGATTGTGTGTGTGTGTGATTAAATGCCTTTCATTACTGGAGGAGAAATTCTCAGTTATGATCTCTTTATATATTTTCTATTGCCCCAACATCTTTCTTGGACTTCAATACTAAAGACAGTTTGATATTGTTTCATATCCCGTGAATGTTCTGTCTTTTTTTAAATGTATTTTCTCTTTGTGTTTTCATTTCAATAATTTCTGTTGACCTGTCAAGTTCATCAATTTTTTTCCTCTTCTATACTGAATTTAATAAATATGTCACTAAAATTTTTCTTTTCGGATATTCTGTGTTTTGAAATTTCTATTACTCCTATAGAGTTTCTATAGTTTCCATTTCTTTTCTGAAATTCTCCATCTGTTTATGAATTTGTTTATCCTTTTCCACTAGGTATTTAACAAATCATCCAGTCATTTTAAATTCCATAAGAGTTCATAAATCTGGGTCGTTTCTGTGTCTAGTTCTGTTGTTTATTTCTTGAAAATCTGTTGAGTTCTTTTTTCTCATGTTTTTGAGTGTGTCAACTGTTTTTTTTAATTAAACGCAGTTTTTAATTCATTGTGTTAAGAAAAGTAGAGATCGAGTTAAGTGATATTATGCATGGATATGTCTCTTCTTCTATGTTCCTCTGTAAGAAATCTACATCTATACTCTTAAAATATGAGCTTATTGATACCTACTATCACATTTACAAGTAAAATTTAATTTGCAGAATCACTTGTTTCATGCTTAGAACTACTTTATTTCTCTAGAAACATCACTCATGCTGCTACTGCTATCTTTTTTTGACATGTGTTGAATTGCTAGAATTCATTAAATATTTCCTTTGCTTAAGTTACTCTATATACATTTAAATCAATTTTTATTTCCAAGAGAAAATAAGTCATCAACAAGATGCTCTGAATCAATATTACCAGACACTACACAGAAGTGCTCATCAAGTATAGTTTCACTCCAGTATAACCTCATCTTGTACATAAGTGAATAGTTCTGAGAAAATTAAGTATATGAAGTCAATTTGGCAATGTTCTTCTCTGCCAATAAGTCAATAAGTCATGAAAAATAGTCCAATATTTCTTTTCAAAATACTCTACTGTCTATTCTTGGAACAAATATAAATCATTTACAGAAGATTTAAGGTATCTATGTTAAAGAGGGGAAAACTCAAAGATTTTGAACCATTTGGAAATTGATTAGGACATGGAACAATTTGCTTTAGATTTGTAGTCATTGACACCCCAAAATTATGTAAATAGAAATTATAAAAATATCTCAGACTCATGTGATTTTCATTCCACAGCACTAAAAAGTTACAAAATAAAAACTAAATTGAATCAGCTTTCTAGAAAAATTATCTGTATAAGTGTAAACTAAACAAAACAATATATTTACCAGATAAAATATACGCCACTCAGCTGATTTTCAGATAAACAACAAATAAAGTTTTAGTACACACATTCCCCCAAATTACAAGCACCATACATTTTGCATGAAAAAATGGTTGGAAATGAAACCATAGATAGATAGATATAATGGAAGAAAAATTATAGTAAGACAGATTTGAGTTCTGTCATTTACCTAACAGCAAATACAAGAGCATCCTTCAACTTCTCTGTAGTTCAATATCCACAGCTGTCAGGTAAGAATAATAATATGTTGCAAATATTTTTGTGAGAATTTAGGGAAGACTTGGACATATATCCTGTAGTGAATATTATAACTGAACTCATGTGAGAGAAAACATGGAGAAATTTTTATTGATGCTTATTTCTTCCTACTTTATTCTCTTTATATTGAGACTATGTCATACTCAAGGATACTCAATGAATGAAACTAGAGAAGACCACATATTATAAAACTTTCAACTGACCTGGACTTTCTATTGACCTATATGTTAAATGAAGTGCTGTGCCTTGTATTATGCCTAATACATAATTAATGCTCAATAATAAACAATAATATATATTTAACTTAAGATGCATGTGTTTATGAGAGAGACACAGATTGAGCTAAATTTCAAATCCTTCTCACTAAAATAATGATGCAAACTGTAAGGCAAGGCGATGCAAAATGTTACAGCCATTCTGAAAACCAGTTTGGAAGAATGTCATAAACTAGACATTTACTGAAACAATGGCAACAATAAACTCTCTAATATACAAGCAAATGGATGGGGAAATATATACCATGCAAAAGTTCACCGAATAAAAACTGCTGTGACTATATTAGTATCAGAAAAAGTAGATTTTAGATCAAGGAATAATTCAGAATAAAGATGAATTTTCTAGTGATAAAGAGACTGATTTAACAAGAAGGTAGAAAAGATCTGAACGTGGATGTAACTAATAAAACAGTCTCAAAGTGCATTGAGGAAGAACTGACAGAAATGAGAGGAGAAACAGAAAAGTTGGATAAAACTGGGGGGGAAAAAGCACCATTTATGTTTCTAGGAACATGAAGGCAAAGAAATTGGCAGGAATAAAAGTCTTATATGATATTATCAATCATCTTCATATAACTAAAATTTATATAACACTCCCCTGACAAATAGCAGACTGCACATTTTATACAAAGCATATATTTTCCAGGATGAAATATATGTCATAAAGCAAATCTCAGTAACATTGAAGGGATTAAAACTATGCAAAGAACATTCTTTGACCATCAGGTAATTAGATTAGAAATCAGCAACAGTAAACCATCTGGAAAAATCTTCAAATACTTGAAAATTAAAGAAAAAAATTCTAAATACCCAGTAATCAAAAAATAAATCAAACAGCAAATCAGAAAATATCTTGAACTGAATGATTATGAAAATTAAACTTTTCAAATTTTGTTGACTGAATATAAAGCTGTCTTTATGCAGAATTTATAACATTAAATGCTTATTCAGGAAAAGTAGAAAGGTCTAACATCAAAGATTGATAAACTTAGAAAATTTAAAGCAGATGAGATCCAAAGTAAGTACTAGCAGAAAGAAAAGAGCAACTATCAATAAAATTTTTAAGAGATAAAAATCAAAATTTAATGTTTATTATTGAAAGTGATCAATAAAATTGATTTATCTATATTTAACCTTAGAGATAGAGATAGAGATGGTAGTAGAAATATAGGAGAGAAAGCATAAAAATCACCAATATCAGGCCTGAAAATGGAAACTTTCTAAAAGAAAATTTGATTATAGAAATTTATAGACTTCATACGGAGAAAGCAATGGCAACCCACTCCAGTACTCTTGCCTGGAAAAATCCCATGGACCGAGAAGCCTGCTGGGCTGCAGTCCATGGGGCCGCTCAGATCTGGACACAACTGAGCGACTTCATTTTCACTTTTTACTTCCATGCATTGAAGAAGGAACTGGCAGCCCACTCCAGTGTTCTTGCCTGGAGAATCCCAGGGACCGGGGAGCCAGGTGGGCTGCCGCCTATGGGGTTGCACAGAGTCGGACATGACTGAAGCGACTTAGCAGCAGCAGCAGCATAGACTTCATAAACATTATACTAAAAATTAAAAGAAAGTGATATTGATGAAAATAGAAACATGCCTAGCAAAACATCAAATTAAATTTAGCAATATATAGGAAAGAATACATCATTGCCAACTATAGTTACTTGGCAAATAAAGGAAATAATAATGTGTATTATAAGGACAGAAGTAAAACTATTGATTTATATAAGACATGATTATGTATATTAAAAAATGTAAAGAATATACAACAAAAAGCTGCTAACAAGTGAATTTATCAAGAAAACAGAATACAAGTTCAATGTACATAACAATAATTATCTTTCTATACACTGGAAATAAGCTGGAAAGTAAAATAAAAACTGGTATTTTACAATAGCATGAAAAATACCTAAAATACTTAGACATAAACTTAATAAAAATTGTGCAAATTTCCACACAATCTAAAAACATTGTTGAAGGCTATTATAGAATAATTAAATAAATGAAGCCATAGGCTAGGATTATGAATTTTAAAAGTTAATATTATTAAGTTGTCAATTTCACCTAATTTCATCTGTAGATTCCAATCTCAAACAAACTCCCAGAAAGTATTGTAAAAATTCACAAGCTGAATTTAATATTCATATGCAAGTACAAAACACCTAAGTACCTGAAACAACTTTGAAAAATAACAAAACTGAAAAATTTATAATTACTCAATAAACCTATAGAAGACAAGACAGTGTGGTACTAGGATATAGATAGATATATAGGTCAATGAGATAGAATTGAAAGTAAAAATAGACATACACACACAAGGTCAGCTTATTTTCAACAATGGAATCAAGTTAATTTAAAGGAAGAGGATAATCTTTGCAATAAATGGTGCTGGAAAATCTATAACCTGTCCAAATAAAAAAAGTGAATGGCAACACTTACCTCTCACTTTGCACAAAATCTAGCATGGACTCAGTCATATTCCTAATCCTAAAGCTAAAGCTATAACCAGAGGAGAAAATAATCTTTGCAATATTTAGGAAGACAGAGACTTCTTAGAGAAGACACCAGAAATTCTAACAATAAAATAACAAAATTCATAAGGACTTTTTGAAAATTAAAATTTTCTGTTCTTCAAAATAAAAGAGCAAACCCTAAACTTGGAGAACATATTTGGTATCCAGAGTATAAGTTTAAAACTTATGAATAAGATGAAAAAAGAAATAACACATTTCAACAGCTATTTCGTAAACAAAAAGATATGAATGCTAAATATGTATGTGAAAAGATTCTCAATATTATTTATCATCAGGGAATTAGAAATTAAAGTCATAATTAAATACCATTACACACATATCAAAAAAACTAGATTGGGAGAAAATAATAGCAAATGAAGAAACAGACAAAGGATTAACCTCAAAAATATACAAGCAACTCCTGCAGCTCAATTCCAGAAAAATAAATGACCCAATCAAAAAATGGGCCAGAGAACTAAACAGACATTTCTCCAAAGAAGACATACAGATGGCTAACAAACACATGAAAAGGTGCTCAACATCACTCATTATTAGAGAAATGCAAATCAAAACCACAATGAGGTACCATTACACACCAGTCAGGATGGCTGCTATCCAAAAGTCTACAAGCAATAAATGCTGGAGAGGCTGTGGAGAAAAGGGAACCCTCTTACACTGTTGGTGGGAATGCAAACTAGTACAGCCACTATGGAAAACAGTGTGGAGATTCCTTAAAAAACTGGAAATAGAACTGCCATATGACCCAGCAATACCACTTCTGGGCATACACACTGAGGAAACCAGATCTGAAAGAGACACGTGCACCCCAATGTTCATCGCAGCACTGTTTATAATAGCCAGGACATGGAAGCAACCTAGATGCCCATCAGCAGATGAATGGATAAGGAAGCTGTGGTACATATACACCATGGAATTTTACTCAGCCGTCAAAAAGAATTCATTTGAACCAGTCCTAATGAGATGGATGAAACTGGAGCCCATTATACAGAGTGAAGTAAGCCAGAAAGATAAAGAACATTACAGCATACTAACACATATATATGGAATTTAGAAAGATGGTAACGACAACCCTATATGCAAAACAGAAAAAGAGACACAGAAATACAGAACAGACTTTTGAACTCTGTGGGAGAAGGTGAGGGTGGGATGTTTCAAAAGAACACCATGTATACTATCTATGGTGAAACAGGTCACCAGCCCAGGTGGGATGCATGAGACAAGTGCTCGGGCCTGGTGCACTGGGAAGACCCAGAGGAATCGGGTGGAGAGGGAGATGGGAGGGGGGATCGGGATGGGGAATAAGTGTAAATCTATGGCTGATTCATATCAATGTATGACAAAACCCACTGAAATGTTGTGAAGTAATTAGCCTCCAACTAATAAAAAAATTTAAAAAAAAAAAAAAAACTAAAATTAAAAAAACTAACGAGTCTTGACAAGAATGTGGGAAAATAAGAATTTTCATGCATTGCTAGTATAACATAAAATGGTATCACCACTTTGGAAAACCACTGCTGGGAGTTTCCGTAAACTACCCCATGATAGTCTTTTCTTGGCATCCTTTTTGTGACCAAGCAGTTTGCAGGGACTTTGAACTGACTCTAGCCCCTGCCCCAAGCTCAGGCCCTAGATAACAGCCCAGAGAAACACAAGTTCCTGATATGATTCCGCCAGTGGTTGCACTAACCAGTCTCCCCCCTCCTCTCAGGGACTATCCCTTGTACATACACTTTTAAATAAGACCCTCAAAAAGCTAAGCAAAACCCAGGTCTTCATAGTTTGAATTGATCTATCTAATCTTAGCCCAGGAACCCCAGAGCACTCCATCCAGGTACCCTAATATAGGCATGTGCCCCAGTTCCTGCCTAGTTATCTGCCTTCACCCTGCCTTGACCTCCCTATGTGATCAATAGGTGTGCCCTGTTCTTGCTCCAGGTATTGTGAGTAATAAAGCTCTCTATTTCAAGTTCCTTGTGGTTTCTTGTTGAACCAGCTTATATCCTGCTGCCTGGGACTCTCCCTCACAAATGTTAATCTAACAAAGTCACAACAACCTTGTATAAGATTATTATTTTTTATTATGTGAAGTATTATGATACATCTCTCAGCTATAGCCTTCTTAGGAATTACTCAAAGGAAATGAAGACAAACGTCCACACAAAGACTTGTACTCAAATGTCCAAGGCAACGTTATGCATCAAATATTGACCCTCAGAGGGCTTCCCTCGTGGCTCATCAGTAAAAAATCTGCCTGCAGCCTCCAGCTGGGAACTTCCCAAATGTCCATCAAGACATGAATGGAATGCATGTTTGCAGTAGACAAAATACAGGGCTAACTGTGCATACGGCTTTGATGTGCCCTAAATACAGCCTCATCAAGAAACAGCAAATTTATTGACTGACACTGAGGGAACAAAAGTTTCACCACTTGCTAATAAAGATTGGGAGCAATATAAAGGCACTTATCAGGCCAAACATAAATAATAGTCTGAGGCTCATTGTAGTTGTTTAGTCATTAAGTCTTGTCCAATTCTTTTACAACCCCCTGGCCTGTAGCCCTCCTAGTCTCCTCTGTCCCTGGGATTTCCCAGGCAAGAAAACAGGAGTGGGTTACCATTTCTTTCTCCAGGAGATGAATCTTCCCAACCCAGGGATCAAACCCTCATCTCCTTCATTACAGGCGGATTCTTTACTGATGAGCTATGATGGAAGCCCTCTGAGGCTCATTATGTGATCTCAAATGTAAGTTCCCATGGGAATTTCTAATGTGTAGACCAAATTATGGCCTTAACCAATAAAGAGGAAAATGCCATGAATTATGACCAATAACAGTTTATGTGAAGGCAATGGTGCTGATGGCAAGAAAAATCCATGGATGTCCAGGAAGAGTAAAAAAAGTGACCCAATCTAGTATACGTCTCTGTGAAGATTTAACCAGCATGAACCTGATCATGGAAATTCACACCTTTTTCTGTTAATTCTCAAGAGTCTCTATTTAGCGTGGGTCCATAAATATGCCATGATATTCTCTAAGCAGGGACTGAACCGGTGCTCCCTGCATTGGGAGCTGGGAGTCTTAACCACTCGACTGCAAGGGAAGCCCATATTTTCACCCATTCAGAACAGTTACTATATAGCATACATTTTCTAAAACTATTTATTTTACAAAATGATTTGCACAAAAGGAGAGTAATTGCTGGGGAATTTCCATGTCCCCAGAAATGATACATAAAAGAAGAGAATCCAAGTCAATTGAATTATTTTTGCTTCTCTGAATTATAGTCAGATTTAGTTTCAGTGTGGGTTTGGTCCTGGTGGCTCAGACAGTAAAGAATCTGCCTGCAATTTGCAGAAGGCCCGGGTTTGATCCCTTGGTCAGGAAGATCCCCTGGAGAAGGGAATGGCTACCCACCCCAGTCTCCATCTGGGCTTCCCTGGTGGGTCAGTGGGTAAAGAATCTGCCTGCAAGACAGGAAACACAGGAGACGCAGGTTTGATCCCTGGGACAGGAAGATCCCCTGAAGGAGGGCATGGCAATCTGTTCCAGTATTCCTGCCTGGAAAATCTCATAGACAAAGGAGCCTCTCAGCCTAGTTCATAGAATCTCAAAAGAGTCAGGCACAACCAAGGGACTGAGCATTCATGTACACTGTCTCGGTCTAGCCCCCAGAGTCATGATAAACTAGTTCATCTAACATCAACCTACTAAATAATTTCTCCACTAAAATAAATTTGGCAGGCATAACCCAGTGTGATGAAGACAGGAAAGGCTGATTCAGAAGTAGGTGGTAGGAACTATGAGCACAGTCAGGCAACACTGGCAGTCCGTTTGCCCTCTTAGTCATAATGAGGAATGAAGGAGGGAACTAAAAATAACTGCACCACAGACAGGGTAAGAGGCATCGCAACAGCACCTGATCATCTGCAATGCTTTTTGTGGATGCTAACCTGTATATGGCAGAAAGAGACAACTGATGAAACTTAAAAAACGAGACAGTGTTCAGGAAAACCTAGAGTAGCATAATAAGCATGGATGACTTGCCCCTAGCTACTGGCTAAGATTTTAAATTCCAGGAGCTTAGGAAACCCAGCCAAAGGATGTAGTCTTTCTTCAGTGTCTGTGACAGGATCGTGCAGCTGCTCCAAACACAGCACACACCACATGACCAACGTGTAGAATCCCATCTTGGCAACATACCCTAGTGTGAAATGTTACAACTTTGACACAGCAGCCAAGAAAAATATGAAATGAAATGAAATGTATAAAAACAAGCTCGTGCAATCCTGAGAACAGACTCTGAAAAAATTAAACTCTTAATCCATAACTTACTCAGGCCAAGAAAGAGTCAAACCATTTGAGGTTGCTTTCGTTGTGACCACAGTTTCAATGACAGTCCTACTCACTAAGTTATCTGCTTGTTGCATCCTCTGTTCTGCACTTTTCTGCTCTTATTTGGCCAGAGATATGGATACTACATTGTCAGGATGATCTTGTGCTTTAGGGGGAATAAAAGAAAGATCTTAATAGCATTTTTTTCTCTATGATTAAAAAAATCTTGTATATTCAAAGAACAATGGAAATAAATGCCACTATTACTTGAGGATCTATTACTAGTTATCTAAGTGCTGGATGTTATGAGCACAGTTGTACAATGGTGTGCAGTTGGACAGGTCAGCCCCCAGCCAAAGTGCAAGTGGGGACTGAAATCTGCCCACAAGATGAAGAGATTCCTTCTTCTAATTTGCATGTCCGAAAGGGGTGCCTATTTGCAATTTGTCTGTTGAAGGGATTCTGGTGGTAGCATGGCAGGAAGGAGGACCTCGGTCCTTGTCTTCTTTGAAGAAAGAATTCAACAAAGAGACTAAGATTGTGAGTACCATTGACATATATACATTTCATTGTGTAAAACAGACAGCTAGTGGGAAGCTGCTATATAACACAGGGAGCCAGCCGAACATTCTGTGACCGCCTAGAGGGGTGGGATCGGGTTGGGGGGGAGACTAAAGAGGGAGGGAATATATGCATGCATACATGCTAAGTTGCTTCAGTTGTGTCTGACTCCGAAACCCTATGGACTGTAGCCCGCCAGGCTCCTCTGTCTATGGAATTCTACAGGCAAGAATACTGAAGTGAGCTGCCACCCTCCTCCAGGGGATCATCCCAACCCAGGTGTCAAACCCGGGTCTCCTACATCTCCTGCATTTGCAGATGGGTTCTTTACCACTAGTTCCACCTGGGAAGCCCAGATATATGTATACTTATGGCTGATTGGCATTGTTGTATGGCAGAAACCCATTGGAGAAGGAAATGGCAACCCACTCCAGTGTTCTTGCCTGGAGAATCCCAGGGATGGGGTCACACAGAGTCAGACATGACTGAAGTGACTTAGCAGCAGTACGGCAGAAACCAACAAAGCACTTAAAGCAATTATCCTCCAATTAAAAGTTTTTTAAAATATTGTTAAATGGAGACAGTGTTCACTAGAAGCAAAGTACACGGGGGTGAGCACAACCTCGGAGCCAGTAGTGCACAATAGGGGTGGCTTCAGTTGTTTTTATGGGGGCAGTTTTCCATTTTCCAGACTGTCTCAGGCCAGTCATCTGGCCAGGAGAGGCCAGGACCTCGTCTCTGCCTGCCTCGGTCTGGGAAATTCCCTTGACCACAAGAATGAGAAAGTTACGGTCACTGTGTCTTTCACCTAATAAGGGCCCAGTGCTCCCGTGTGTCAGTGGGAGACCAGCTACAGCTGCTCAGCCTGGGGCCTTTCTGTCTCCTCCCGGCAAGTGGGTGTCTTTTATTAAGACACACCAACATAGTGGTGCGCCATCAAGGATCCTAAATGTGAAAAGAGACTAATCAACCATAAAAACGACAACAATTTTGACAGGTTTATAAGGGCCAGGGAAATTTAAAAGGGAACTGAAAGTGGAGAGGACAGTTTTCACACAAGGTCCAGAAGGCTGGGCCATGAACAAAGAGCAGGATTGGGTATCTGGAGAGAAGGGTGCACGTGAGTATCACAGGACATTGGAGCTGGATGGGGGATCCCAAGGGCTACATCATTCATTCAGATTTGCATGAGATTAGAACTGTGCTCCACAACTGAGAAGATACGTGTTCCTGTTCATATGCTTTTATTGGTACAGGAAACATTTTAAACTTTTTAAGAAAAAAAAATCCCCCCCCCCCAAAAAGAAGAATTTTTAACACTTAACTGAAAACATATTTTTGCTCTGAATTTTGCCCCATAATAGTACAACAATTCAGGGTTTAAGAAAAATAAAATTGTCAAAGAAGAGAATAGTTTGACTAGTTGCTTGGGGGGAAAAGTACAGATTCCATTGAACACGTGAAGTGAGGTGTCAGTCACGTCCGATTCTTTGTGACCCCATGGACAAAGAGAAGCTTATCAGGCTCCTCTGTCCATGGAATTCTCCAGGCAAGAGTACTGGAGTGGGTCGTCATTCCCTTCTCCAGGGGATCTTCCTGACCCAGGGATCAAATGTGGGTCTCCTGCATTGCAGGCAGACTGTTTACCGACTGAACTACCAGGGAAGCCCCTGGTAAAAAAAAAAAAAAAAAAGAAAAAGATTAAGTAAGATAATCAAGAAGATGGATAAAAAGATTAAAAAAAAAAAGACATGGAGATTTACAATGTACCAATGTATTAATAAGTGATTTTTAATGTGAGGAAAATGTATCTTTTTCTTTTTCTTTGCATAGATGTAGCAGTTTAGGATAGATTTTTAATAACAAATCTCACACCAATGACAGGGATTGCTGCATTTCTTTTAATTCTCAAAGCCATGCTGATCACACCAATTCAGTTCACACATATAAGAGGCACCTAATTCATTTTCTTCCATGCTTCTCATCCTTTTAACAACAATTACCAGCTCCATTTTCAGTATCGTCATTTTCTGCTTGCCTTTCCACCATATTTCTTCCTCCCTATAATGTCCTAACTCACTTCTTAACAACCAACACTGTTAAAATCCAACCTAGTACAATGTCTTTATTATCCTCAAATATGTGTAGAAATAAGGTCAACTATGTCTGTGCTCATTGGATTCCATTTTCACAAATCAACACATCAACGTCCTAAAGTGTTGCCAGATTGGAACAGATCCAAAGGAAGCAACCATGATGGAAAGCACTATATAAATGAGTCCTCCTGAGGAAGAGAAGGGTTCCTCCAGGGCCACACATATGCTGCTGCTTTCTCTACTTGAAACATCTCTGTCTCATGACGGGTTCCACTTGGCAGGCTTTCCTACCAGTTAATCTCTAACTTGGTGTCATCCCCTCTGCAGAGGCTCACCTGACCTCCCACTCTGGGGGCTCTCTCAGCAGACTATTTAACTGTTAAACATTTAGCATGACTCCTTGGTGGAAGAACATCATGTCTACCCCTCTCATCCACAATTACAACATGGTAGAAAAAGGAGGGAGGGAGAGAAGGAGGAAGGAAGGAAATGGGGGAAAGGATAAGAGGAAAGGAGAGAAAAAGAAAAGGAAGGAAAAATGAAAAAAGGAAGGAAAAAGTAAAAATGTTAATTCCAAAGAAGAGGAGCTCTTAAAACTGTAATAGCTCTACTGAGACATTTAAAGAACTGTCACATTAAAAAAAAGAAGCCTCATTCTACATGGTTTAGAAAACAGAAGAGTTGACCAATGATAAGAAGATTCAGAGAGGCAGTTTTTGACTCACACTTTAAGAACAAACTTTCTAAAAGTATATCAATAGTTGTCCGAAATAGGATAAAGTACTATGTTCCTTGTCTCTGGGAATGTCCCTATAGAGCCTAGAAAATTACTTTCAAGAGATGCTGGTGTGAGACTTATATAGTAGATTATGACTGGACCAGATTGACATTGAAGATTCTTTCAAGTTTGGATTATATTCTTTTTTTTTAATTTAAAGTTATTTTTTTAATTGAAGGATAATTACTTTACAATATTGCGTTAGTTTCTGCCATATATCAACATGAATCAGTCACAGGGATATACATCACCCTTCCTCTTGAATCTCCCTCCCTCCTCCCACCCTACCCCACCTCTCTAGGTTGTCATAGAGCACTAGATTTGAGCTGCCTGCATCACATGGCAAATTTCCACTGGCTTTCTAATTTTTCACATGGTAATGTACATGTTTCATTGCTACTCTCTCCATTTGTCCCACACTCTCCTTTCATCCCACCCTCTCCCACTGTGTCCACAAGTCTGTTCTCTATGTCTGCGTTTCCACTGCTGCCCTGAGGACAAGCTTGGATTGTATTCTTTTGTTGAACTTCAACATCTTTACGTGATGTAATACATTGATTAAGGCTATATATTCTCGCTCTCTTTTGAAGTCATTGAGCCTTGCATGAAGGATAATATTTTCAACAAATATTTATTTTACAAATCTGCATTGGCCTTCTGGAAGAATAAAACACATTTCATGAAATCCTTATGGTAAGTTATCACATTTCAGATTGACATCTGAAAATACTTTTCAAAATTACAAGGCAATGAGACATACCACAAGCAAATATTTTAGTGCCTACTGTACATGAGAGAAAGAATTTGAAAATATATAAGCCATATTTCACAGGAAAGTGTTTGTGATGGGTAAACAAAAGCTGAGTAGACTACATGAAATAATTATAATTTCTAAATATAGTCATTACACATTTATATCATATTTTAGCTTGTTACATGTGGATATATGTAGGTTGTTTTGTCTCAATCAAAAGTTGTCTGACTTTTGGCAAATATTTGGAAATTGGCAAAACTTAAAGTGAATTTTTTCATTATTTATTAAGCCCATGTGAATTTCAAAGATTGTTTACAAGCACAGTTTGAGTCATTTAGAAGTTTTCTAGTGATGGATTTGTTTACAAAAGTGTGTCAATGCCTAGAAAATGTACTCCACTGAGCAAATTTTTCATATGAAATTTTCCATCAAAAGGAACACAAGGTCTGAACTTATCCTAAGGACTTGGATTCTAATATCTGTTTGGCCTGCTTTCCTTAAAGATTAGCCATTTCCTGAGCACTGTCTCCATGCTAGGGATTTTAATGTGTACCAAGGAAGCCCTGGCTGAATTCAATCCTGAAGAAATTTCTTTTTCAGTTGAGAGAAGACTAATTAGCAACTGAACTGGGCTTCATGTAGCCCCATGTGAACTAGACATCTGATGTCCCACAGATGGTCTTAAATCAGACTAAATAGCTTAGATTTTAGGAAAAGAATCTGACATTCAACTACTGTGGGTACTGGGCACTGCATTGTTGACACCACGGGTCCATACTGGAGTTTTACCCCTAAAAATTGATTATGAAAATCTAGCATTTTCTATAGACCTTGAAACCATGCCTTTCATCCTGAATGCCAAATAGTTCAAACTTGTGAGCATACTTCATTAAAAATTAACTAAAGACGTGAATCTATGAATAACTGCTAATTCCTGTAAGCTCCTGAACATGAACACAAAGGATGCTTAGAGCTACATTTAATTGTTAAGAAGAAAAAGAAAGTAGTGCATAATTTTAAGAATAAATACAAACAAATGTTGAGAAGCTTTAAAAAACATTTTCCATGAAAATGCTATGCTAAATTTATGATTCAACTTTCAATAGAAGCCATCTTTAACATTTTTTGTTCTAAGCTGAGGGGAGTTAATTCAATCAAATACCATGGTCTGGAATATTTTTGACCACTTCCCTCTCCCCACCCAAACTTTTTAAATACATTAGTGGTATTTTATTCAATTCTGGAACACATGTCAGCTTCAATGCTCTGACTATTACACTACACTCTGTATCAGACTCAGAGCAAATGATTTCCCTGTTGGTCCAGTGGCTAAGACTCCACACTTCCAGTGCAGGGAGCCCAGACTTGATCCCTGGCCAAGGAACTAGATTCCACATGCCTCAACTAAGAGTTCGTTTGCCACAAGTGAAAGATCCCACATGCTGCAACTAAGACATGGTAGAGCCAAAAAACAATCAAATAAACTTATCTAAATAATATGCTGTGTGAAAGGAATCATTAGGCATAGTAGTCATCAATTTGAATACATAGAAATCTTGGTAGACAGAGATGAGGGCCAGGAGGTTGAAGATTTTTAAAAGTCAAGAGATGATATGATTCTTAATAATATGATTTTGAAATGAATTTATAATTTTGAAATTTTCAGTTTTAAGGTTTTTGTTGGTTTTTTTTTTTTTTTTTTACTTCCTTAACCACTGAGTTACTAGCTTCCATATATCTTTTTTGTTCTCTCTTTCTCTCAGGGTTTTGTTTTTCAAATGTCATGAAATCCTCCTGGGAATATAACCTTTATAACATGAGTCATGTTTTAGAATCAGATCTAATTCAGTGACCATGGGATCAGAACCATTCTTTTTTTTGTCATGGAACATAATAGCAGTAATCACATTTTAGAACAAAACAGAAAGGTAAATAAAACACTTCTCCAACTTTCAATTACATACAACATAATTCTGGACAGTTGAACTTTGGACTCGACTTTATTTTTCAGTCTAGAAACAGTTTCAACGGCATGACCATCCTTCTGCTGCATTGATATCTCTCCTAATTTGCTGAGGAGCAGTGTTGATGGCCAGAGATGAAATCCAGGAAGCAGTATATAAGCCACAGTTACTATCATCTTCCTTTGAGGAAGCGTGGTATTCTAGGGATAAGGAAGATGTCTGAGCCAAGGTTCGAATCTTTACTAGATTTACTTCCGTCCCCATATACGTCTCATCTTTATGCATATTACCCTGACTCTGCACACTCTGCTCCTCCTTTCCTTGTCTCCACTAGACAGTAAGCTTCTTGAAGACCCAACATTGTCTTCTTTTCCTTCTGAATGTCCTTCAAGTTGCCATCAGCATGCTTTGTACATAAGCGCTTATTGAATTCTTGAATTACAAATTTTGCACTAATGAAAAGGAAACCATAAACTACTACTATCAAAGAAGTAAAATTTTCCAAAGGCTGCTAGATTTTAACAGGATTCCTATCAAAAAGGAAGGTGTTTGTACTTAATTTCCTATGATGTCATGGGCACAGTAAGCCCACTCAGTGTTGAACTTTCCACTGGTGAGATAAGGCTTGTGGAGGGGCATTAAAACAAGTGAGGAGAGAGGCACTTTGAACACATCAATTAAAAATTACTCCTCAGAAAATCTATAAGACAAATCTATTTTTATTTCACTGTAGGTGGCAGATATTGTAGGATGTTGAGCAAAAGCTATTCCTCTCCTCCTATTCCACTGGTCATCCTCTCTCAATGCATGATAATTTGAAAATGCCAGTTGTTCAAGTTACCAGCTTCACTTGCCAGTAGATGAGACTTCAGAAGACTCCGCCGAGAGGCTCTTCATGATAACATTCACTCCCTGATAAAAAGAGCCAGGCCTGTGAGGACATTTCTCTCACCCACGGTCCCTTCCCCTTGTATTTCTGTGGATCCTGCAGGGGCAGGTATCTTGCAACCATGAGAAAACAAGCAGAGAGTGAAACACAGCACCCAGAGCCTGGTGAAGAGTTAAGACTGAAGGAGGTTGGCCTCCTAATGCAGGACTTCTGAAGCGAGACAGTGCAAAACCCCATTTTTTAAGACACATTTATCCAGGGGTTCTGTCCTGCTTGTGAGGTGCTCTGCTACAATATACATCAGCTATTATAATATATGATTATAAATATTATGAATAATTATAATTATAAAAGGAATTATAATTATAAATAACTATAAACTATGATGAAATATACTATTTATAAAATATTATTAAAAAGTATAATTACAAATAATTATAAAATACGCATCACATCATTTTGTTCTTTTCCTTTTTAAATTTTTATTTTATTATGGAGTATAGTTGATTTACTATGTTGTATTAGTTTCAAGTGTACTGCAAAGAGATTCAGTTGTACATATACATATATCTATTTTTCAGATTCTTTTCCCATATAGGTTATTACAAAATATTCAGTAGATTTCCCTGTGCTATACAGTAGGTCCTTGTCGATTATCTATTTTATATATAGTAGTGCATATATTGGAGAAGGCAATGGCACCCCAATCCAGTACTCTTGCCTGGAAAATCCCATGGATGGAGGAGCCTGGTGGGCTGCCGTCCATGGGGTCGCTAAGAGTCGGGCACGACTGAGCGACTTCACTTTCACTTTTCACTTTCATGCATTGAAGAAGGAAATGGCAACCCACTCCAGTGTTCTTGCCTGGAGAATTCCAGGGACGGGAGAGCCTGGTGGACTGCAGCCTATGGGATTGCACAGAGTCAGACACAACTGAAGCGACTTAGCAGCAGTGATTTATGTTAATCCCAACCTGCTAATTTATCCCTCCCCTTCACCTTTCCCCTTTAGTAATCATAAGTTTGTTTTCTAAGTCCATGAATCTTTTCCTGTTTTGCAAATAAGTTCTTTGCACAGGTTTTTTTTTTTTCAGATTCCACATATAAGTGATAGATGGAGCACAAATACACAAAAGAATACTACTCAGCCATAAAAATGAATGCAATAATGCCATTTGCAGCACAACATGGATGAATCTAGAGATTATCACACTGAGTGAAATAAATCAGGCAGAGACAGACAGGTACCATTTTGTTCTTAAAACATCCCTATGAGATGTCTGCAGTTTGTTTTAATGAATAAGGAAGACAGGGCGCAGCAGGTGGAGTTCCACCCCCAAGGCCATCCTAAATGCCAAGGTTGGGGTTCAAAGTCACAGCTACCTGAGACCAGACTGTTTCTCAATTTCAAAAGGAAAGCATGCACAAGCAACTAGTTCAATGCAATTCAGCTTTATTTTAGTTTAAAGAAATGGAAGAAGACAGCAAAATTGGGCAAAGGTCTTTGGGGATGCCTAATAAATCAGGATTCATCATGATGAAAAGTCTTATTTCACACTCTATAAAGTGGGCAGATAACATAATCCCCAAGAGACTCAAGTCTAGGACAATGCATTTGCAGTATTCAATAGTGGCATCTGTATAGGAGGCACTTATTCATAGTAAATATGCATGTATGAATGAATAAGTGAATGAATGCTGACTATTAGGGTGAGTTAGGAAGTACACACGTGAGGATCAGTTCAAATTAATTCTCTGAGTAGCCACGGGAGGCTCAGGTAGCCTGTAGTACGTCAACTGTATGTTGAATGAAGGAAGGGAGACAAGGAGAGAAAGAGAGGGAGGCAAGAAAGAAAGAGCCTAAGAGATGGCACTATCATAATTGAAAGGCAGCCATATACTAATGTTGAAGCTGGTCCAGCTCCCTCTCATCACTCTCACTGATTTTTAGGATCCCAGTTACCACATAGACAATACTTCAGTCCTACCTTCTCTGATGGTGGCTTTCCTGATCTTGGCTTCTGATCTCCTTGATCTCCAAAGGCTGGAGACATAACCCTACAATGAGGCCTCTTTGATGCCATTTGCTTCCATGTGAGCTTCCGCAGATGGTTACTATTTGGTCATGGACCTGTCTGCTCAGGCTTATATAAATTTTCTGATTCTTGAGTCTGTATTCACGACTTTAGTGTAATATACTCCTGTCCTTTTTACCTTTATCCTTTGATTTCTTTCTCCTGAGAGTTGTTTCTGCACCTGTGTCCCAGCATGTCCTCAGGTATTGTATCTCATTCCCATTTGCAAAGGTCTGTCCATCCTCCCAAAATTCACATGTTGGAGTCTTAATGCCTAATATGGCGTTATTAGAAGGTGAGGCCTTTGGGGATGATTAGATCATGAAGGTGGAGCCCTCATAAAATGTTAAGAGTGCTTTTATAAAAGAGGTCTCGCTGTATCCACTACTATAAGTATCTGGTGGCTCAGACTATAAAGAATCTGCCTACAATACAGGAGACAAGGGTTTGATTCCTGGGTCAAGAAGATCTCTTGAAGGGACTGGCTACCCACTGCAATATTTTTGCCTGGAGAATCCCTTGGGCAGAGGAGCCTGGCAGGATACAGTCCATGGGGAATCAAACTGTTGGACACAACTGAGCAACTAACACTTCACTTCATGTATAAAATAGATAACTAAGAAGGACCTACTGTATAGCAAGGGAGCTACACTCAATAGCATGTAATAACCTATAATGGAAAAAACCTTGAAAAGGAATACACACACATGTACATATGTGCGTGTGCGCGCTCAGTTGTGTCCAACTCTTTGCAGCCCCGTGGATTGTAGCCTGCCAGGCTCCTCTGCCCATGGAATTTTCCAGGGAAGAATACTGGAGTGTGGTGCCATTTCCTCCTCCAGGGGATCTTTCTGACCCAGGGATTGAACCCACATCTCTTGCATCTCCTGCATTAGCAGGTGGATTCTTTACCACTAGCTCAACATGGGAAACCCATACACACGTACATAACTGACTCACTCTGCTGTACACATAAAACTAACACAACATTGTAAATCAACTATGTTTCAAAAAAAAATATTTTAAGAGAGAGAGAGCCCACTGAATTCCCTAGCCCCTCCACAATGTAAGGATACAGTGAACAGTCTGCACCCTAGGAAAGGGATTTTATCTAATCATGCAGATATCCTGATCTTGGACTTGCAGCCTCTTGAACTGTGAAAAGTAAATTTCTGCCATTTATAAGCCACTATATCTGTGGTATTTTATTATAGCAGCCTGAATTGATGAAGACATCATTCATTTTCATTTAAGGTGTAGCTTGAACCTTAGGTATACTTAGCTAAAACACTCTAAGGCAATGGTTCTCAGGACTGTGGTCCCAGAAACAGCAGAATTAACATCACCTGGAAACTGGTTAGAAATCCATATTCTTCTTTGCAGCCAATTAAGCCGACTGTGCTCTTTTCCCCATGGGGGCCCAGTGTGCAATGGCTGCAAACAGCAGCCTCCTTGGTAGTGTATGCAACCTGTTGCCTGTACAGGTAGCCCTAAGGGACCTTGGAGACAACTCTTTCTAGTGGGCATTCATGACTGGCCTGCTGTTTCTCAATCTAGACTCCAGACAGGTATGCGCGGTGCCTTTGGAAAGCCCCAGGGCACAGTGGCCAGGGTCCACATTGGCCAGGTCATAATGTCCATCCGCACCAAGCTGCAGAACAAGGAGCATGTGATTGAAGCCCTCCGCTGGGCCAAGTTCAAGTTCCCTGGCCGTCAGAAGATCCACATCTCCAAGAAGTGGGGATTTACCAAGTTCAATGCGGATGAATTTGAGAACATGGTGGCAGAAAAGCGACTCATCCTGGACGGCTGTGGGGTCAAATACATCCCTAATTGTGGTTCCCTGGACAAATGGAGGGCCCTGCACTCATGAGCATCAGCTCTGTTCCCTCCTTAATCACGCTCACCAATAAATGCTATTTCCTGTCAAAAAAAAAAAAAAGAAATCCATATTCTTAAGCTCTACCTCAGATACCCCAAACCTACTGAATCATGGGAATAGGGCCCAGTAATCTGTGTTTTAACAAATCCTCCAACAGATTCTCATGAGTTCTAAAGCTGAAGAACCACAAATGATACTGACAGATATTTATTTTGAAAAAAACACATTTGTCACTATCTTTCAGGTTCAGAAACTATGAGAAACACTTTCATTCAGTTCAGTTCAGTCACTCAGTCATGTCCGACTCTTTGAGACCTCATGAACCACAGCATCCCAGGCCTCTTTGTCCATTACCAACTCCCGGAGTTCACCCAAACCCATGTCCATTGAGTCGGTGATTCCATCCAACCATCTCATCCTCTGTCGTCCCTTCTCCTCCAGCCCTTTATCTTTCCCAGCATTAGGGTCTTTTCAAATGAGTCAGCTCTTCCCATCAGTTGGCCAAAATATTGGAGTTTCAGCTTCAACATTAGTCCTTCCAATGAACACCCAGGGCTGATCTCCTTTAGGATGGACTGGTTGGATCTCCTTGCAGTCCAAGGGACTCTCAAGCGTCTTCTCCAACACCACAGTTCAAAAGCATCAATTCTTCAGCACTCAACTTTCTCTATAGTCCAACTCTCACATCCATACATGACCACTGGGAAAACCATAACCTTGACTAGATGGACCTTTGTTGACAAAGTAATCACTCTGCTTTTTAATATGCTATCTAGGTTGATCATAACTTTCCTTCCAAGGAGTAAGTGTCTTAATTTCATGGCTGCAATCACCATCTGCAGTGATTTTTGGAGCCCAGAAAAATATAGTCAGCCACTGTTTCCACTGTTTTCCCATCTATTTGCCATGAAGTGATGGGACCAGATGCCATGATCTTAGTTTTCTGAATGTTGAGCTTTAAGCCAACTTTTTCACTCTCCTCTTTCACTTTCATCAAGAGGCTCATTAGTTCTTCTTCATGTTCTGCCATAAAGGTGGTGTCATCTGCATATCTGAGGTTATTGATATTTCTCCTGGAAATCTTGATTCCAGCTTGTGCTTCACCCAGCCTGGCATTTCCCATGATGTACTCTGCATATAAGTTAAATAAGCAGGGTGACAATATACAGCCTTGACATACTACTTTCCTATTTGGAACCAGTCTATTGTTCCATGTCCAGTTCTAACTGTTGCTTCCTGACCTGCATACAGGTTTCTTAAGAGACAGGTCAGTTGGTCTGGTATGCCCATCTCTTTAAGAATTTTCCACAGTTTATAGTTATCCACACAGTCAAAGGCTTTGGCATAGTCAATAAAGCAGAAGCAGATGTTTTTCTGGAACTCTCTTGCTTCTTTGATGATCCAGAAGATGTTGGCAATTTGATCTCTGGTTCCTCTGCCTTTTCTAAAAACCAGCTTGAACATCTGGAAGTTCACGGTTCACATATTGCTGAAGCGTGGTGTGGAGAATTTTGAGCATTACTTTACTAACGTGTGAGATGAGTGCAATTGTGTGGTAGTTTGAGCATTCTTTGGCATTGCCTTTCTTTGGGATTGGGATGAAAACTGACCTTTTCCAGTCCTGTGGCTACTGCTGAGTTTTCCAAATTTGTTGGCATATTGAATGCAGCACTCTCACAGCATCATCTTCCAGGATTTGAAATAGATCAACTGGAATTCCATCACCTCCACTAGCTTTGTTCTTAGTAATGCTATGAAGGCCCACTTGACTTCACATTCCAGGATGCCTGGCTCTAGGTGAGTGATCATACCATCATGATTATCTGGGTCGTGAAGATCTTTTTTGTACAGTTCTTCTGTGTATTCTTGCCACCTCTTCTTTATTTTTATTTTTTTTTTAATTTTTTTTATTAGTTGGAGGCTAATTACTTCACAACATTTCAGTGGGTTTTGTCATACATTGATATGAATCAGCCACCTCTTCTTAGTATCTTCTGCTTCTGTTAGGTCCCTACCATTTCTGTCCTTTATTGAGCCCATCTTTGCATGAAATGTTCCCTTGGTATCTCTAATTATCTTGAAGAGATCTCTAATCATTCCCATTCTATTGTTTTCCTCTATTTCTTTGCATTGATCACTGAGGAAGGATCTCTTATCTCTCCTTGCTATTCTTTGGAACTCTGCATTCAAATGGGACTATCTTTCCTTTTCTCCTTTGCTTTTCGCTTCCCTTCTTTTCACTTTTTTAAAAATCTCCTTTGCTTTTGGCATCACTTCTTTTCACACTTTTATTAAATCACTGCAAAAGATTTATAATAGACTGAGTTACTGGGTTTAGTTTGGACTTGAAAGGAAAGCCTGAGATGAGAACGAAAATGCAGATAGTTTTTCTAGGAAGTAAGACCAGGAAGTAGGAATTGAGAAGAACTGAGGTCACTGTCATTAGCAGCAGAAATTCAGCTTTGCCAGGTCCTTTCAATAGAGGGAGGAAAAAAAGCACCATAAACAAAACAACCTACAGATTTGGAGAAAATATTTGAAAATGATGCATCTGGCAAGAGCTTAATTTCCAAAATGTACAAATACCTCATACAAATCAACACAATCAAAAAAATAAACAACACAAGCAAAAAATGAGCAGAAGACTTAAGCAGATATATCTCCTAAGAAGACATAAAGATGGCCAATAGGCACATGAAAAGATGTTCAACATTGCTAATTCAACAGTGTCTAATACAGTGTGTTAGTAGCTCAGTTGAGTCCAACTCTTTTGAAACCCCGTGGACTGTAACCTACCAGGCTCCTATGTCTATGGAATTCCCCAGGCAAGAATACTGGAGTGGGTTGCCATGTCCTTCTCCAGAGGATCTGCCTGACCCAGGAATTGAACCCAAGTCTCCTGCATTGTAGGCAGATGTTTTTCCCATCTGAGCCACCAAGGAAGCTAATTCTTAGAGAAATGCAAATCAAAACTACAATGATATATCACTTCAAACCAATCAGAATGGCCATCATTAAGAAGTCTATAAACAACAAATGCTAGAGAAAAGACAAACTTCCTGTACTGTTGGAAGGAATGTAAACTGGTTCAGCCACTCTGGAAAACAGGATAGAAGTTCCTCAAAAAAATTTAAAACAGAATTGCCATTTGATCCAGCAATCCTAGATATTAATATATCTGGACAAAACTATAATTCACAAAGATACATATACCCCTATGTTCATAACAGCACTACTCACAATAGCCAAGACATGGAAGCAAACTAAATGCCCATCAAGAGGTGGAATATAAAATGTGACAAAAATGTGCTTATCTATGAAACAGAAAACAGACACACTGACATACAGAACAGATGTGTGGTTGCCAAGAGGGTGTCAGGTTAGGGGAGGGATGGATTGGGAGTTTGGGATTAACAGATACAAACTACTCTGTGTACATAGAATTGAATCACTTTGCTGTATACCAGAAACTAACACAACACTGTAAATCAACAATACTTCAATAAAACAATTAAAAAAAAAATACAGTATTTCATCCAAAGTCTAGAATTGTGGAACATTCATCTACAGATTCCTATCCCCCAGTAATTTATAGTTTGCCCAAGGACTACTAATGCCTTGCATTATGACTGTACCTGTATGGACCTGAGGTTGACAGCTTTGATTGGAGGAAGTCCTGAGGCAGAAAGGTGGAATGAAGCTTGGGAAGCCCCTGAGGCAGGACCCTTGCTATACACAGATACGCCCAGCACAACTAGGACTCATTCCATGTGGGCTGAGAGGTTGGAACAAAGTGGGCATCAAATACTTCTGCTATTATTTCTGTCAAAAATTACCCTGAAGTGTTTTTAGGGCTGCAAAAGGGCAGGTTTTAGTAATAGAAAAGATTGATACATTGCTTTTGTTTGTTTTTAACTCATAGTAGTTTGATTTTTACTTTAGTTATATTTGACATGACTGATGAGAGGTACACCTCACGAACAATTAATATTTCCTACATGAGCCATGTTTTATAATCAACCACAGTTATCTGATACATGTTTCACAAACCTTGACAATCAAACAAACTTAGATGGGATTCAAGGTTTAAGAACCTGGCTTGGACAATGGTGGATAGTCACAAAACATGAGTAATAAGTCTATTGATTAAATTTTTTTTTACTACTTAAAAATTTCAAGTATTTTCCACTATTGTATATAAAATAGATAAACAAGGATCTACTGTAGAGTATAGGGGAGTATATTTAATACCTTATAATAACCTATAATGGAAAAGAATGTGAAAAAGAAAAGATATTCCTCTTTCCTATGATTTAAAAAAAAAAAGAATTCAGTGACAGAGTAATCATGTTCAATCATGTAGTAAGTACATGATTGTTTTTCTGCCTCTTCACCTCCACACTGTACACTAACCATCAGAGCCTGTTTGTTGTCCTGTAGTGTTATTTTCCCCTTCTGCCACAGAGAAAGAACCTCCAATTTTTACCAGGCATTTGACTTATCAGCATGAAGTCTGCTAATTCCAGCTTCCCTTGCAGCTATGTATGGCCATGTGATTAAATCTGGCCAATGAGATGCAAAGGGAAATATCACATGGCAGTTCTTGGCAACCTTTCCTAAAATTCAGCCTGAACATGCCCTTTGCTCCCTGTTTCTTCCTCCCTACCTTCCTGCTGACTGATAAATCTGTAATGCTTAATTAGCAACCATTCAATACTTTAGATGATCTGGGGCAGGGGTCAGCAAACTGCAGCCCTGGAGACAAATTCAATCAGGTGTCTATTTTTACATAGTAACAAGCAAAGAATGAATTTTACATTTTTAGATGTTGAAAAAAACTCAGAGAAGAATAGTGTTTCATAATACATGAAAATCTTTTGAAATTCAAATGCTAGCATCCATTTTAAAAAAAGTATCGGGATACAACCGTATTCATAAGTTTACTTACTATTTATGGCTGCTTTCACACTACAATGGCAGCATTGAGTGGTTACAATAGAGACCTTATGAGCCACAAAGCCTAAATATATTTGTATCTGGCCCTTTTTAGAAAAAGGTTGTTGACTCCTTACTTTTGGCAATGGAGGACATGCCAAGCAGAGTAATAAGACAGAAAATAGGAAGAGCCTGGGTCCTCCAGGACTTCATGGAGTAAAACCACCATGCAATCCTGAATCAGGTACCTCTATACTCTCTTGTGGTAGTGAAACAAACACCTATCTTTTTAAGCCACTGTTCCATAACTTAGTAGACTCAGTAGTGGCCCCAATTCCTCAACCCTTCTTGAATCCCACCTGTTATGCATCTTTATAGCTCCTCCCACAAAAGACAGAGGATTCTTCCCCAACCCTTACCTTTGGTCTTCATCAACATTAACATCAGAGACTTGAAATGTATTTGTGCAGTCGAGCTTGTTCTACTGTGCTTGTTATTGCCACGAGGAGAAACTGGTCTATTAACCTGCAGATTCCTGACTAATTGGGCTTCCTCGTGGCTCAGCCATAAAGAATCCATCTGCCAATGGAGAAGATGTGGGTTCAATCCCTGGGTAAGGAAGAATACCTCAGAGAAGGAAATAGCAACCCACTCTAGTATACTTGCCTGGGAAATCTCCTGGATAGAGGAGCCTGGTGGGCTAGAGTCCATGGAGTTGCAGAGTCAGACACAGCTGAGCAACTAACACTTTCACTTTCTTTTCAAGAGAAATCATCCTTTGCTATCTGATAAGCCAAATTCACCACCAAATGTTGACTCTGAAAGCAGAGAGTCGATCCCCACCTTTTTTAAGAGCAGACTCGGTAGCACCCAGGTATACCTCAAACTAATGGTATCCTGGTAAACATTTAACCACTAACTCACCTCCCCACTCCCCACCATTTATAGCAGTTATAGATGTCCATGGTGTAAATATCACCAGGAATGATTTCAAACTACCAAACTAAGGGTCCCTGATCATGGTTGAACAGAACGTGCACAATGGACTGTCATATTTGGTTGGCATACTGTTGCTTTCAAACCCACTGTTAAGAGACTATTCACATCTAGAAAGAGTCAAAGGAATGAGTGCAGGCAATTTAACTTTGTTTTGGATGCCAGAGGCAGAAATTAGCCTGATTGGACACAAGTTTGCAGATAAAAATGCTTCAAAATCTACACAATGAATATCATTGTATTGCAAAGCAAAAGTGTTAAGATAGGGAACTCCTTGGCAGTCCAGTGGTTGGCACTCTGCGCTTACACTGCAGGGGACCCAGGCTCAATCCCTAGTTAAAAAGCTAATCCTGCAAGTTGCGTGATGTAGCCAAAAAAAAAAAAAAGACGGGAGAAATGTATGGGGCCAGGGATGAGCCAAAGGATAATCTCAGTTCAGTTCAGTTCAGTTGCTCAGTCGTGTCTGACTCTTTGAGACCCCATGAATCGCAGCACACCAGGCCTCCCTGCCCATCACCAACTCCCTGAGTTTACTCAAACTCATGTCCATTGAGTCGGTGATGCCATCCAACCATCTCATCCTCTGTCGTCCCCTTGTCCTCCTGCCTCCAATCCCTCACAGCATCAGGGCTTTTTCCAATGAGTCAACTCTTTGCATGAGGTGACCAAAGTACTGGAGTTTCAGCTTCAGCATCAGTCCTTCCAATGAACACCAAGGGCTGATCTCCTTTAGGATGGACTGGTTGGATCTCCTTGCAGTCCAAGGGACTCTCAAGAGTCTTCTACAACACCATAGTTCAAAAGCATCAATTTTTCGGCACTCAGTTTTCTTTATAGTCCAACTCTCACATCCATACATGGCCACTGGAAAAACCATAGCCTTGACCAGATGGACCTTTGTTGGCAAAGTAATGTCTGGCTGGTCATAACTTTCCTTCCAAGGAGTAAGCGTCTTTTAATTTCATGGCTGCAGTCACCATCTGCAGTAATTTTGGAGCCCAAAAAAATATAATCAGCCACTGTTTCCACTGTCTCCCCATCTATTTCCCATGAAGTGATGGGACCAGATGCCATGATCTTAGTTTTCTGAATGTTAAGCTTTAAGCCAGCTTTCTCACTCTATCCTTTCACTTTCATCAAGAACTAGGCTACTACAAAAAAGGCTTCCAAAGTCATATTTTTTAAGACACATGATGACTGTATACACTCACACAAACACACACACACTAAAAATATATACAGGAATGAATAAGGTGTTTTCAAGTTCTGCTTCTCTGTGACTCAAAAACTGAGTAACTAGACTCTGTGTTTGAAGACTGTGTGTAAAACAATTATTCAGGAATCTTCAAAATTAATTCTGTCCATGTAGTCTTTATCATGAGCCTATGAAACAATATTATCTTCTCTGTAACAAAACAAACTCTTAAGTGACAAAATTCTACTGATGTCTGCATTCCCTGTTATCCTTAATTAACCCAATATAATAAGCCAAATGTCTGCTTTGAATTTCAAGTGTTTTGGTTTTTTTTTTGAAGATTCTATATTCCTTGCGAACAAAGGTGCCCTGCTTGAAAATGTTAATCTCCAAAGCAGTATTAGTTACTAAGCTACCAGCTCTATTTCCATGGTTTTTAAAAAATACCTCAGACAGATTTGGAATGAAGATTTCCAAAATCTGGGACCAATCAAGAAATCACTCCCTAAAAATCTTGTTAGCTCCATTAAGAGTTTCCATCTAAAAAAACGAGTTTTACTTTAGAACAATGCCAAATCCTCTGAATTAATTTTCCATTTTCCCTTTTCACTGTTCCAGGACTTCTTTTCATATATGCCTCTGTTTTTTCCAGCATGGCAGATGTTTAAAAATTTTAATGAGGAAATTCAAGTCCTTAAGTTAATTCAGAAGGACAGGACTATACCAATCTATTTTGGCTAGTAAATTATCAATTTAAATCACTAAGCAACCAGAATCCATATTACTATAAAAAAAAATCATCAAAATACATCAGAGACTGTCTAAACATTTCATAACGTGGGAGGAATTTGCTGTTGCCAGTTTTCAGAATCAATATAAACGCATGGAATTTTGCCAGTGAATACAATTTTGAATGGTCTGCTGTCCAAATCTTATCAAACTCCATGTGAAGGAGAGTGATACTTAATGGCATATGGTTTGAAGCATAGGCATAGGCAGGCACCTACCCCTCTAAATCAAGACCTTCCCCATTGTGTTCTAGAATTCTATGGTTGGGTTTCAAGAACACAGACAGGCCAAGGTGGTGGATTTCAAACTCACTCCCATGTCAATCAAGGGAGCTTGGTTTTATACATTGACATTCTGCTAAAGATTTCACTTGAAAAGAGAGGAGGGATTCTGATACTTTAATGAAATCTAGTGCTATTATAATGTCAGACTTTATACTTAAATCAATCCCAAGCATCATAAATCTGTACCACACTGATTTCAGGATAGTAATAATCTTGATTCTGTTATTAAGGAACACACCAAGAAACAAGGTTATGAAACCTTAATATAATTACTGAGATTAGTTACTGAGGTCTCTGTTCACTGCATATGTCATGGCAGTTTGTCATATGTCATGACATTTGTCATATGTTAACTAGCAACATCTGAAAAAATTGTGTTAGATTTAAGTCATAGCCGAGCTTTCCCTTATAATTGGAGAAAATACTTTTAACTATATATACCTTTTTACTTCTACTTCACAGAAACTTGGAACCAAGTGTGTGTCCTAGAGATAACGAGTTTGTATAAATAACTTTGTATAAATTACTTAATTTTTGTATAAATGACCAGTTTGTATAAATGACTTAAATGTTCTGGTTTCTATTCTGATTGTCATATATTAATTTATATTTTCACCAGACTACATGCTTTATTTTATTTTTTACAATTTTATTAAATGTTATGCTATTTAAATATAGCTTGATAGCATATGATAGAGATCTGAAATATAAGAACTGGATATAATGGCTCTTTCTCTCTCTTGTAAAAGGGCTCTAGAATATCCAGGGACTCAGACTCCCTCTATTTTGTCGCTCCCTCAAACAACGGTGTGGTCCTCATTTGCATGGTTCATGATGGTGCACCCACCATGTCTACATCCCATTCATGCAGCAAGATGAAGGCAGGGCCGGAAGAGTGGCTCAGTCTGTCTCTTCAAAGACAATACCAGGAAGTTGTACACATGACATTGGCCATATCTAGTCACACGAACAATTTTTATAACCATCTTCATCTGTAGGTTTCATTGATATAAAAAGGAAGCAGAGAACAGATACTGGAAAAAGAAAAGAAACATTCATTTTCATAATATTTTAACCTAAATCATTGATTCTTGAACACTAGCAGGCACCAGATTCACCAGGAGCTTGAAACACAAATTCCTGGGCAATTAACACTGGCTTTACAAACTAGGATTTCAAGGCAAGAGGCCTGGTAATCTGCATACTTAACAAATATTTCAGATGATTTTGATCATTTGAGAAACTGAAGAGTAAATTATCTTTCTTGCTTTCAGTAAAATATCTGTGCTGAACTAGGTAATTCAGGTATATTGTTATTCCTTTAAGTCATGTTGGAAGGGAAAAAATAACATGATAAATAATACCCCCACCCCCAGGCTGATCTGCAGCAACCAACACACACTCTTCAAAGGGTCTCTTCCCTTTAGTTTTTTTTTTTATGCATGACTGCCATTTCCTCTTATATTAGGCTTTCTCATTCAGTCCTACTTGAGTCCACCTCTTTACTTCCTAAAAGCAGCCCCACAGTTTCTTCAACATTACCCTTGACAGTATGTGGTATCTTGAGAAATTTAACAAATAATTACATTGCAACATGACAACTTCAATTTTGGAGGCAAGGGTAAATTGCCCAAGATAATGAATAAAGTGGTGGTATCATGAAAGCCTCAAAGTGGAAGTCCATATGAAGCATGGTTATAGGAACTGGAGAGAGGAGGAAAGAACAAAAAGCCCAGGCTATGTGGACAGCAGTCACAGAAGGCCAAAGGGGAACCAAGGCTTTTTGCAGCTCACAAGGCTACACCAAAATCCTGATCAGACACCTACAGGGAAAAATCAATATGCTCCTCTAATATCATTTTCCTGCTATTGTCAGGATGGCTCAGGGACTGACATCTCCCTAAAAAGCCTCTGCCTCAGCTCCCCATGGTGCTGACAAGGTCATCAGCAGAATGGATCATCTTTCTTGTCTGAGTTCTTAAGCCAGACCATTCAGAGAAGTCAAAGGAAAAGTTCCCACTGGCTCTTAGGAGCCTCCCAAATCCTGTGGGTTCTACACAAGCAGATGTCATGGCCAGAGCAAATAGTGCTCCCTCCCAGTGCCCCGTTAGCCAATTCCTGATTTGCTTCAGTAAGTTTGTACTTAATCACATTGATTGTGTTTAAAACTCCACAGTATTCTAAAGTTTACTTACATTTGAAAATTATGTCTCATTTCTAACTTTACAAAGAGATCATGAGAAATCTGAATAGTATTACAGAGATACATTTAATGTCACATTTTTAGGCTCATACACCCCAGAAAGATCAACTTATCCTTCTAACCTCAGACAAGAAACTGTGCAATGCACTCTCAAAACCACACTTCGTATAGAGGCTGATTTATGCATTGTATGTATGGAGTTAAGGTTGTGTTACTAAACAAGTGACAAAGGAAAAAAGATTCCCATTCTAGATGTCCTAATAGACCTTAGCATAAAAAAGAGTCATGAAAGAGGAAAATTTTATGAAAAATACAACCTTTTTAACCAATATAGACAGAAATGATAAAAAGGATTTGGGAGCTGATGCCCAGGGAAGTACATTCAAAATGCTGTCCCTAGTATTAAAAAACAATATTTGACTTGAGTCATTTCTTTTTTTTTTTTTTAATTAATTAATTTATTTTTTCAGTGGGTTTTGTCATACATTGACATGAATCAGCAATAGATTTACACGTATTCCCCATCCCGATCCCCCCTCCCACCTCCCTCTCCACCCGATTCCTCTGGGTCTTCCCAGTGCACCAGGTTCCAGCACTTGTCTCATGCATCCCACCTGGGCTGGTGACCTGTTTCACCATAGATAATATATACATGCTGTTCTTTCGCAACATCCCACCCTCACCTTCTCCCACAGAGTTCAAAAGTCTGTTCTGTACTTCTGTGTCTCTTTTTCTGTTTTGCATATAGGGTTGTCGTTACCATCTTTCTAAATTCCATATATATGTGTTAGTATGCTGTAATGTTCTTTATCTTTCTGGCTTCCTTCACTCTGTATAATGGGCTCCAGTTTCATCCATCTCATTAGAACTGGTTCAAATGAATTCTTTTTAACGGCTGAGTAATATTCCATGGTGTATATGTACCACAGCTTCTTTATCCATTCATCTGCTGATGGGCATCTAGGTTGCTTCCATGTCCTGGCTATTATAAACAGTGCTGCAATGAACATTGGGGTGCACGTGTCTCTTTCAGATCTGGTTTCCTCAGTGTGTATGCCCAGGAGTGGGATTGCTGGGTCATATGGCAGTTCTATTTCCAGTTTTTTAAGAAATCTCCACACTGTTCTCCATAGCGGCTGTATTAGTTTGCATTCCCACCAACAGTGTAAGAGGGTTCCCTTTTCTCCACACCCTCTCCAGCATTTATTGCTTGTAGACTTTTGGATAGCAGCCATCCTGACTGGCGTGTAATGGTACCTCATTGTGGTTTTGATTTGCATTTCTCTGATAATGAGTGATGTTGAGCATCTTTTCATGTGTTTGTTAGCCATCTGTATGTCTTCTTTGGAGAAATGTCTATTTAGTTCTTTGGCCCATTTTTTGATTGGGTCATTTATTTTTCTGGAATTGAGCTTCAGGAGTTGCTTGTATATTTTTGAGATTAATCCTTTGTCTGTTGCTTCATTTGCTATTATTTTCTCCCAATCTGAGGGCTGTCTTTTCACCTTACTTATAGTTTCCTTTGTTGTGCAAAAGCTTTTAAGTTTCATTAGGTCCCATTTGTTTAGTTTTGCTTTTATTTCCAATATTCTAGGAGGTGGGTCATAGAGGACCCTGCTGTGATTTATGTCAGAGAGTGTTTTGCCTATGTTCTCCTCTAGGAGTTTTATAGTTTCTGGTCTTACATTTAGATCTTTAATCCATTTTGAGTTTATTTTTGTGTATGGTGTTAGAAAGTGTTCTAGTTTCATTCTTTTACAAGTGGTTGACCAGCTTTCCCAGCACCACTTGTTAAAGAGGTTGTCTTTTTTCCATTGTGTATCCTTGCCTCCTTTGTCAAAGATAAGATGTCCATAAGTTCGTGGATTTATCTCTGGGCTTTCTATTCTGTTCCATTGATCTATATTTCTGTCTTTGTGCCAGTACCATACTGTCTTGATGACTGTGGCTTTGTAGTATAGTCTGAAGTCAGGCAGGTTGATTCCTCCAGTTCCATTCTTCTTTCTCAAGATTACTTTGGCTATTTCTTTATGTGCAATTGTAGCACCGAAGAAGGTGATACTTTATATATAAATATATGTGTAAGGTGACATTTATATACAACTGAAATTAGTTTGTGATACACAATTTAAAAACACACAGGTCTTTTAGTAATAAAGCTTCATCTCATTTTCCACTGTGAATTTGACATACAAGATACTCACTAGAGCTAAAATAATTCAAAAATATTTTGCCATTACTATTTCTCCAAAAATATACAATGATTCTTAATTAGGAATGAGTTAAAAGCATCATCTTTTTAAGATGATATAATTATTTAACAAAAATTTCATATAATCAACATAAAATTATTAGACAATAAGAAACGTGATTAAGTGATTGGATATCCAAAAAATGAACAAAAGTAAAGAATTTTGCTATCACTATTTAGAATATTGAGTATGAAATACTAACCTAAATATGAAGAAAATACAAAACAATTATATAAAACCCCTGGGATAAGAAACATATTAATTTTAAGGAATCTATAAAAATAAAAGTCTAATACTTTACTGATGATGTAAAAAAGATTTCAATAAGTATTGAACCAAACTATGTTGATAATTTGAACATTCAATGTTGTGAAAGTATTGATTCTCTATGTATTGGTTTTATATATATATAAAATATATATATATTCCAGTAAAAGTCAAGATGGGACTTTTGGCTTATATTGAGTTGATTCTGAAGTTTCTCAGGAAAAAAAGACAATATAAAGGAAAAAAATAGGTGGTAATGAGCAAGGAAATGTTAATTACCACTTTAAAAGATTTTAAAGTATAATATAAAATCAAAATATTATTACTATGGTCAATAATATACAATGAAATAAAGGAGATGCTGAAAATATAATATAAAAGCACATATTCAATAAATGTTATAATAAATAAGACTGGTGACAGATAACTGATTTTAATATAGAAAAATGTAGCCTTCATATTACTTATGTTTTTTAGTGTTGCCATATGTTATGGGGTTTTTTCTTCCCATTTTTATTGAGGTATAATTGACATACAGCACTATATAAATTTGGGGTTTCCCAAGTGGCACTAGTGGTAAGGAACCTGCCTGCCAATTCAGGAGATATAAGAGGTGCTGATTTGATTCCTGGGTCAGGAAGACCCCCCAGGAGGAGAGCATGGCAACCCACTCCAGTATTCTTGTCTGGAGGATCCCATGGACAGAAGAGCCTGGAGGGCTACAGTCCGTGGAGTTGCAAAGAGTCCGACATGGCTGAAGCGACTTAGCATGCACGCACATACTGTATAAGTTTAAGGTGTATAGCATAATGATTTGACTTGTGTACATCATGAAATAAGTTTAGTGAACATCCATCATCTCACATAGATACAAGTATTAATAGAAAAAACATTTTTTCTTGTGATGAGAAATTTTAGGCTTTACTTTCATAGCAAGTTTTACATATAATATAAAGCTATGTTAATTATATTTATCATGTTGTACATTACATCCCTAATACTTATTGATCTTGTAACTGGAAGTTTGTACCCTTTGACTGCCTTCATCCAATTCCCACATGCCAACCCCTGCTCTGATAACCATAGATCTCATTTCTTTTTCTATGAGTTTGTATTATTGTTTTTAAAGTATGATTGACCAACAACAGTTAGTTTCTATTATACAACAAGTGATTCAATATTTCTATACATTTCAAAATGATTGCTATGATAAGCCTAGTTATGATATGTCACCATAGAAAAGATTATTACACAATTATCATTACACAGTTATTACACTCTATATTCCCCATACTTGCCTCCATGACTGAGCTGCTACATCTCACTCATTTCTCCAGCACCTGCACTGGAATGTTCACCATTTACCACCCTGGTTCTCAGACCTTCAGATTTGAACTGACTCACACAATCAGCCTGCCAACTTTCCTGGTGGCTTTGTTTCCCTGAAGAACTTTGGTCCATACAACACCTATAAATCAATCTAAACACTGGAGGAGATGCATAGATTCCTGTGCTCCTAATTTAACCAAGGAAGTTTAAAAAATGGTTATTAAGCTTAAGCAATTAATCCAGACATTTAGCACCACTTAAAAATAAATATCTAAATAGCTGGCTGGGTTTTCCACTTGAAAATTGTTGGTCTGATATTATTTAGGCACAAGCTGACCTGGCAGTTCAGAATGTGTCCAAGTACCACTGACCATCTGACTAGATCCACGTATGAAACAACACAGTCCAACAGCTAACATTTTCCCCATCACTCTGTTGTGCTTAAAGAAATCACATAAATCATTTCAAATCAAAGTGGGAGCTATTCTCAGCAGGACTCTGCTACCAACAGGGGAGCCAAGGGAGGTGATGACTGAGTAAACAACTCAGCAACAAAAGTGCAAGAGTAACACCCATAGGATCAAGCGGAAAGTTTACATGTTATCAGTTCTGGAACTGTTGGAGATACACGCTCTGTGCTACAGCTGCACAGAGTTTCTTCTGCATTAGCTGATGCTTATGCCGAAGAGTGAGAAACTCTACAAATTTTATCTTCTATGTAACTCCACTTCCCCTGTTCTCATTCAGGAGATTTACTTTTTACCTACTTTCTGCCATTACCTTCTCATCCATCTCCCTTCCACACTCTATCACATCCCTAATCAAGGGGTCTCCAAAGTGAGGCCCATGTAGCCCATGGAGGATGAGGTGAATCTCCTAGAGTATCAGTAGAAATATAAAATCTTCTCTTTACATTTACTTTTTACCCTCCCCCCCAAATTTAACAAAAATAAAATTAAAATGATACATTACTTTATATATAATAGGAGGATAATATTAGTCCTTTTCTCATTAAAAGAAAGAAAAGCTGTGAGAACTGATTAATCAGTCCTGAATATCATTGGAAGGACTGATGCTGAAGCTGAAACTCCCAATACTTTGGCCACCTGATGTGAAGAACTGACTCATTTGAAAAGACCCTGATGCTGGGAAAGATTGAAGGTGGAAGGAGGATGAGATGGTTGGATGGCATCACCGACTCAATGGACATCAGTTTGGGTAAACTCCGGGAGTTGGTGATGGACAAGGAGGCCTGGCGTGTTGCAGTTCATGGGGTCACAAAGAGTCAGACATTACTGAGCGACTAAACGGAACTGAACTAAGATTATCTATAATTATGAATAGGTAGGGTTTCCCTGGTAACTCAGCTGGTAAAGAATCCACCTGCCATGCAGGAGACCCTGGTTCAATTCCTAGGTTGGGAAGATCCACTGGAGAAGAAATAGGCTATCCAATTCAGCATTCTTGGGCTTCCCTGGTGGCTCAGACAATAAAGAATCCACCTGCAATGTGGGAGACCTGGGTTAGATCCCTGGGTTGGGAAGATCCCCTGGAGGAGGGCATGGCAACCCACTCCAGTATTCTTGCTTGGAGAATTTCCATGGACAGAGGAGCTTGGTGGGCTAGAGTCCACGGGGTTGCAAAGAGTCAGACATGACTGAATAACTAAGCCCAACACAGCACAGCACATGAAAAGGTAAGTAATGCTAGTACCAGACACCACATTTGCCAGCTCTTTCCTCTGATGCGGTAATTCTCCTTCGGGAATAGAGGGTACTCAGGAGCAGAGAAGTTGACTAGTGATGGTCCCTTCAGCATATTGTTTTGCAAAGTACTTAAAGTAGGGTTTTGATAATATTCAGATTTTTTTAAAGATTTTTTTATGTAGATCATTTTTAAAGTCTTTATTGAATTTTTAGCAATACTGTTCCTGCTTTATGTTTTGGTGTTTTGGCCCCGAGTCATGAGGGGTCTTAGCTCCCTGACCAGGGATCAAACCCACAGCCCTTGGATTAGAAGGTATTAACCACAGGGCCATCAGGGCAGTCTCATGATGGCATTCAATTTTAATCACACTGTTTATCACGGAAGAGCAGTAAAAATATTTCCACATCAAAAATAAATAAAAAGAAAATTAAGCAGTAAACTGAAGAGAGCACTAAACTGTCAAATGCCAGGACCAGAGATGAAAATTAGAACATCAGTGTATTTAAGCAGCCACATTCTGAGATAGAAACACTATGAACTAAACAAATGTAGCAAGATTATATAATTTTCCCACAGATAGTAATACCAAAAACTATAAAAAACTTTTACCACACATTTAAAAATTCAAGATGAGTCTCACTTACTTATTAAGAATTTTTATAAATAGTATCAGTGGGTACAGAGCTATTTTATTAAAGCTTTAAAATCCTACAACTTCCAATTAGCTTGTAACAACTACCCAATACTAGGAAATATGGAAATGTCCTAGTCAAATTTTAATACAAAATTTTTCTTAATTGGAAGACAGAATTCAAAATTGAATGAATATGAAAAGTGAATAAATATAACAACTGTGACATCAGTGGAATTAAAGCATCAAGACAAACTAAGACGAGCACTTCATATCAGCTCTGTGACCAAGTGCAAACTGCAGAACTGTTGGGGTTTTATTTAAGAAATATATTCAATCACACTGATCGCAATATAAACACACATAAATTATATATAGTAGCAAAACTATATGACTATCTTAATTTTATATTAAGCAAAAATATTTTACTGTTAGTAATAAAATTTTAAAGAATTTAACATGTAATCCTTTTTATTTCTCTTGTATAATTTGTAATATTGTGAGGCTGTCACGGCTAATGCCATGACAGGCAGCCTAGATTAGGAGTAGGCCTGGTTTCCCGGGGTAACATAATTATCAGGCCTCCTGGAGCTAGCCAATCAACATATGCCTAGCAAGAAAAAGGGAACCTATCAGGGGAAAGCTGAAAGCCCCACGTTGGGCCAACAAAAATTGCCTTGCAACTGTGTAACCAATCCGCTTGCGCCAACTACCTGCTGTGTAACCAATCTGCTTGCGCCAACTACCTGCTGCTTTTTTTGACCTAATAAATACCGGAGAGAACTGGGGCTCGGGGCCTTTTCGTCCTCACACCCTTGGTGAGGGCGGGAGGCCCTGGCTCGAGTCAGTAATAAATTCCCCTATTGCAAGTTGCATTGTTTCGAGGAGTCTTCTTTCCTGACCAGGGACTCGGACTACGGGCAGAACAAATATACATAATTTTAATATTATAATATAGTAATATAATTTACAAACAGTAAATATGTAGTGGGCTCATGAGCAATCAAAACAGCCAGAAAAATAAACACTGTTCCAGTCTTTAATTCTCACAGCTGCTAAAGTTATTCTCTTAATACACAACTGAACCATGCCTTGTGCTTCTTTAAAAATCTGTTAATGGCTCCCTATGGCCTAATGAACAAAATGCAAACTTCTTAGCAAAATATATGAGTGACCAGGTCAAACGTTTTCAGCCTAATATCTATTTGGCCTTTCTCACTCCCTCAGACATGATTAATTCCCCATATTTCCATAGCTCTTCACCTGTAACTCCAGCAAAGAACTCATTTCACTTTGCAGTATTAAAAGAAGTCTGTGTGGAGTAGTGAATAGAACACAGGACAGAGTCAGGAAATCTCTGGGTGCACACAGTTCTACTATTGCTAAACCATGAGACCCTGACTTGGCATTTTATCTGACATTCAGTTCCTCATCTGTAAAAATGGGGTAATAAGAGATTGTTAGCAATAATATACATACATTTTCTAATTAAGTTGTCGGTTTCCAGAAGTCACTCAATAGATACTAGTTGAATCAATATATAAATGATTCAATAAATCATTCAAGAAATGATTACTCAGTAAATCAGTGATTCATTTTGAGAAATGGATTTATATACAGAATTTGACCCAAAGTAAATTACATTCTTATTTTTATAGATCTCTAAAGGAATTATGGATACCAATTAATTAAAATGTTTAATTTAATAGAAGTACTTACATGTTATGTGGGACAATAATTTTCAAGAAATGTAAATGTAACAAACTCACAGCATTTGCAACTTCATTTAATCATCTTTCATTATTTACAAATTGTGTTGGCATTTAGGGATTAAAGCATTTGATTCTACTTCCTATTTCTGATAAATACTTCCTGTTTCTGATAAATTTATTTTAGGATTAACAGAGAGGGATTAAAGCATTTGATTCTACTTCCTGTTTCTGATAAGTTTATCTCAGGATTAACAGAGGTTTTTACCAGTTTGGTTTTCCAGAACTTTTACCACTCCTCACCACATATCCAGAAAAAAAAGGGGGTGGGTGGGGGGAAGTGTGGGTTTTAAACCATCTAGAAGTCTGTCTACTATACAACTTCTCTCTAATGCTCCTCAATAAACAGCAGAAATCACTCTAGATGAAAGTAATCTTAGACCATTGCTAGGAAATTTAGCTAACAAAGCAGTCAAAATAAGTGTGACTAAATTTTTATAAATATATGACCATGTAGCCTGGCAGATGAAGTAAGGTTTTGGGAAATGATTAGCTCCTTTACTGATGCAAAGCACTAAAGATCCCACCTGTGGGCTAGGTTAATTGGTGATGCTTTGAACCTCTAAAAAGAGCAATGAAAGAGAGCTGTTTCTGACTTAAAATCACTGTGGCTTTTCTCTACACTCCATAAACTAAGAGGAGAAACCAATTTAACCACACCACTCTTCCCAAACGCATACATATATTAGAAATGAGGGAAAAAATACAATAAGCACATATATGACTTAAAGGACAAATAAAACTTTCAAACTTTTGGCTGGGCTTACGTTGATGACTAGAAACAATGTTTATGGCATGCCATGAAAGCCTCTGTTTATATATATTTATGTATTAAACAAATGCACGTGCTTAGCCACTCAGTCATGTCCGACTCTTTGTGACCCCATGGGCTGTAGCCTGCCAGGTTCCTCTGTCATGTAGTGTGATCCATATTTAGAGTAGGATAAAATATGAACATATGTCTGTAAATGTTACAGAATCATTTCTATAGGTGTATTGCATGGATGCATTTTGCAGAAAAATGTAACAGGAATTCATACATGGGTGGGGTGGATAGAAAGAGAAAAGCAGTAACTCAGTTTCTATAGAACACTGAATGGTTTTAAGGTGCCTGGTGGAATCCAAGCCAGGAATATAACTGAAATCCTCTGGCTAAAGACATTATTAAGAAAATTATTTGTTTTGAAATCCTTTCTTGTTTCTAAAAAATGCTACAATACTCCAGCAAGCCCACCATGAAACTTCACTAGCATCCTTCAGATTTAAGAGCACTCATCTTCATTTATCTACCCAGCAGAACAAACACAAATCCTGAAACTCATGGAGTTTGGAAACAGAGAAAAAAGATGTGGAGAAAGGAAAATAGACAATAAGATTTTGATATCATTTACAGATTTCAACTTTCACTTCAGTAAGTAGATAGAAAAATCTTTGACCACAGATTGAAGATGTACCCTTTGCTATTGGTCTTCCCTGGTGGCTTAGCTGTAAAGAATGCACTATCAATGCAAGAGTCACATTTTCGATCCCTTGGTCAGGAAGATCCCCTGGAGAAGGAAATAGCTACCCATGTCACTATTCTTGCCTGGAGAATTCCATGGACAGAGGATCCTGGCAGGCTACAGTCTGTGAGGTCACAAAGAGTCAGACATGACTGAGCACACAGCACGTGCGCACACACACACAAACACACACACACACACATTTATGTATATATATATATATATATATATATATATATATATATATAATAGAGAAATTTATTGATTTTCTAATGCTGCTGTAACAAATAGCCCCAAATTTGGCGACTTAACAACACACCTTTATTCTGGAGGTCAGAAATCCAACGCATGTCTTACTGAGCTAGAATCAAGGTATTAGGTGTGTTATATTCCTTCTGTGTGTTCTAGAGGAGAATTAATTTCCTTATTTTCTCCAAATTTCAGAAGCCATTTGAATTTCTTGGCTCATGGCTTCTTCAACATCTTAAAAGTCAGCAGCAAAGCATCTTCAAATGTTTCTCTTACTCTGAGTCTCCTGCATCCTTCATGGATGATAAGGGGCCCCTGTAATTACAGTGAGTACACTGGGATGATCCAGAATACTGTTCCCAACTCACAATCCTTACATTAATCACATCTGTAAATTCCCATTTCCCACATAAAACAGCATATTCATAGGTTTTGGAGATTAAGAGATTAAGGTGTGAATATATTTGAGATGGAAGCATTATTCTCCCCATCACAGATATACACGTATATATTTTTCTAGAGATATATTAAAACTGGCAATACTGGATTCATCTGGGGAGAAAGGCTATGGCACTGGTGATCTAAGATAGGAAAGATATTTGCTACTTGCTGTGTGTCATTTTGCCCTTTGAATCTTTTCCTCGTGTATGCATAATTTTAAAGCATTCTGTTTAAAAGATTCCCATTCAGATAATGTTTTAAGAAGTTGTATTTGTACCTGTCAAAAAACTCAAGTAAAAAGTTATAATTTTTAAAAAACTGCTTTCATACAAAGCAGACCCTTAAGAGATGGCTATTAATTTTAAATACTCCTTAAATTCTGAATATTTTATAGCCTTTGTCTCCATTTATTTAAAGATGATCACGGTCTCTTTAAGCTGTAATGGACATTTAGAAGATCTAGCCACAAGCTTAAAAATAATAACCCTGAGGTTAGGATGTACTTCTGAAGAAGTACCACCCACTAAATTATTTACTGCTTAATTAATTCAAATGAGTATTATTTTCTTGGAAGCACGACAAAGGAAAAGTTGAGTAATAGCACAAAGGAGTTTATTACAGTCTGATGGATAGGGGGGCCTGGCGTGCTGCAGTCCATGGGGTTGCAAAGAGTTGGACACGACTGAGTGACTGAACTGAACTAAACTGAACCCCAGATATTACCGCTACTCTCAGATATGCAAAGTGGTAGGTGCTAGGGTTGAAAGAGCAAAAATATGTTCTCATTGGCGGTGAAGACAATGAAGTGTTACTAACAGCTACTCTGGTTATGAAGATGGATGGCATATGTGGAAGTAGTCAGGGTAGCTGAGGAGAGAACTTCCTGGGTCAAGATTATAGGGAGAAGAGTCAGAACCATGAGCTGCAGTGGATGGACCATTGGCAATACTAACAGGGCATGTGCACAAGTGTGAGTTGCTAAGTCTTAATGGAAAAATAACCAGAAGTCATGTATTTTATTTAACTTCCTTTAATTCTTCAGTTCAGTTTAGTCACTCAGTCATGTCCGACTCTTTGTGACCCCATGGACTGCAGCACGCCAGGTTTCCTTGTCCATCACCAACTCCCAGAGCTCGCTCAAACTCATGCCCAGAGAGCCAGTGATGCCATACAACCATCTCCTCCTCTCTTGTCCTCTTCTCCTCCCACTTTCAATCTTTCCCAGCATCAGGGTCTTTTCCAATGAGTCAGTTCTTCACATCAGGTGGCCAGAGTATTGGAGTTTCAGCTTCAGCATCAGTCCTTCCAATAAATATTCAGGACTAATTTCCTTTAGGATGGACTGGTTGGATATCCTTGCAGTCCAAGGGACTCTCAAGAGCTTTTTGCAACACCACAGCTGAAAAGCATCAATTCTTCAGCTCTCAGCTTTCTTTATAGTCCAACTCTCACACCCATACGTGACTACTGGAAAAACCATAGCTTTGACTAGACAGATCTTTGTTGGCAAAGTAATATCTCTGATTTTTAATATGCTGTCTAGGTTGGTCATAGCTTTTCTTCCAAGGAGCAAGTGTCTTTTAATTTCACGGCTGCAGTCACCACCTGCAGTGATTTTGGAGCCCCAAAATATAAAGTCTCTCAGTTTCCATTGTTTCCCTGTCTATTTGCCATGAAATGAACTTAGTTTTCTGAATGTTGAGTTTTAAGCCAACTTTTTCACTCTCCTCTTTCACTTTCATCAAGAGGCTCTTTACTTCTTCTTCACTTTCTTCCTTTAATTCTTAGTACCTTTATTTTTTACAATGGCTAACGAATTGCCAAATCTTGTTTCTATTGCTTCACTCCCATTTCCCTAGATGTTGAATGATGCAATAAAAACATCCATTTTAAAGGTTGTTCTATTTCTGTTTTTGATCATTAACATTCTACACAGCATGTCTCAGGAAGCATAAAATGAGATGTTCAGATTCTAATTTGCATGAATGAATTAATGAGGGAGCCAGAAAAAGGTGGTAGCTTAGATACCAGATTCAGGAATGAAGAATGTCACATCTCAGTGTAAGGCTGATATCTCAGCTGCAATTGCTCTTGTTAACTTCATTCTTAAATCTTATTCAAATATTTCCCATGTTTTAGAAAAGATAAAAATTCATTCATGGATTTAAGTAAAGCTTGGACGGATGCCAATTTTGTATTCTAATGTGAAGATAAGCAAATCTTGTTCAGATTTTAAAATATCATCCAACATTTTTGAGATTTTATAAATAGTACTTAAATAAGTGAAAGCGAAGTGAAGTCACTCAGTCCTGTCCGACTCTTTGCGACCCCACGGACTGACTATAGCCTATCAGGTTCCTCCGTCCATGGGATTTTCCAGGCAAGAATACTGGAGTGGGTTGTCATTTCCTTCTCCAAAAGATCTTCCCGATGCAGGGACTGAACTCGGGTCTCCGTCATTGTAGGCAGACGCTTTACCGTCTGAGCCACCAGCTCCCTCATTAATAGTACTACTTAGATAAGTAGTATTTAAGTATTTAAAGTATATAAGTATTTAAATCTAAGCATAGTATAATCTAAGCATTTATTTGCATAAATCTAAGCATTCAATTGAAAATACTTTCATTTTGTTTCATCCTATGGGAAGATGGGCATATCTTAGTGGCATACAGTTATTTTTCATTAATACATTCTTTTCCCACTTATTAGTAAATTCAGTCTATAAGGGATTCTACCCTAGAGAATAAAATGGAAAATAATATTTTGAGCCCATGTTAGGTGCCAGTACTATGCTCTGCTATGAAATACTCATGAAAGCTTGATGAAGTTAGTGTCATCATCAATTTAAAAATGAACAGTACAAAACAAGGGAATTTACTTGAGAGTGCTCAGCTAGTGATTTAAACCCAATCTAAAGAAACTCAAGTCCTCACATGTGACATCTAAACACCATACAATCATCCCCATAATATTTTTCATGTGGAACCAGAAGTATGTCTACCAAGAATCATTTAATTTATTCAAGATTAAAACACACACCCATGCACCTATACAGGTAGTCAATAATTTTCTGCTCTATTAAAATTTTAGATCTTAATCATCTTTAAAGTTTTTATTAATAAAGAGAATAGGAACATAGTAATGATAATTCCATCTTGATATCACTTTAAAACATTAAAATAATCACTGTGATTTAAATTATACCTAGAGTGAGCATTATAGTATACAATAATCTAAACAAGAGACTGAAATTTAACAGCAGATGGCTAAGGTTGAAAATTTCAGTGAACTGATGTATTTTCTAGAGGTTCTTGGTTGAAGGCACAGAAATTGCTGACTTCTACCAGGATAAAACCACTGTCAGACAAGACCCTCTTATCTCTACAGAGGCCATTCGGACTTATTCCTTTTATCTATTTGGGCTATCTACTTGGGCTATTCCTTTTATCTATTTAATAATTTATCTATTATCTATTTGGGCTTTTCTGAGCCAAACAAGAACCACCCAGGCAGCACTTTCCTTAAGAAGTGAGCAAGTAACATTGTAAGATGATCCCTAGACTGCCAAAAACTTGTTTCAATTAATGGTTCCTTACTATTTCTATTGTGTTTGGATTATTAGCTTTTACTACTCCCTTTCGTATTGGTTTCCTATAGCCTTTGAGAAGACTTGCACTAAAAGCCTGCTGAGAGAGGCAGGCTGGGAAAACCACAAGCATTTCCCACAATCACTATGCCCAGAGAGCAGGGAGAATCTTCCAGCTGAGATCTGAGCTGAAGGGCCTAATGTGTCTGCTGGCAAACAGGCTTCAATGTTTTACCCTTTCTCATCCCTTCTCTCCTGGCCCCAACCATGCAGTGACATTCCAAAAGTGTCTCATCATACTCTTCAATTCTAAATCAGTCTTCATAAATCTCTTTCACAGCTTCATCTACTTTCATCGGCAATTTGGGACTGCCCTTTCAAAACCTCTTGACACAGTTCTTTCTCATTGCTGAGCTCAGAGTGATGAGATGAAACCCAGTGAACCTCTGAATGCCAGCCCTTCTACCAGATTTTGGTGTCATTAGAGGTAGACACTCATCTACCCAGTACATACTCTCTGTGGGCAGGCAAAGGAAATAATTTCCAAGCGGTATTTACGAGTTGCATGTGAAAGTGATATGCATGCCATTATTTGAGCTATATTTTTGTTCAAGCAAGCTTTCCATGAAAACTATGGTCGCCATTACATTTGGAAGAGATGGTCAACATGTAAGTAATCACACTGTGAGTGCAGGCATGCTAAGTCGCTTCAGTCATATCTGACTCTTTGTGAGTAGCCTGCAAGGCTCCTCTGTCCAGGGGATTCTCCAGGCAGGAATCCTGGAATGGAGTGCCACACGGGCATCTTCTGGACCAAGGGATCGAATCTGCTGTGTCTCTTATGTCACTTGCATTGGCAGGCAGGGTTTTTTTGTTTTTTGTTTTTTACCATGAATGCCACCTAGAAAGCCCAAGTAATCACACCAAAGAATGTGTAAATAACAGTAGTAAGAACTTGACCAAACTTATCTTCCAAGCATTATCTAATAAGTAGGTAGGGGCTAGTTCCCACAAATTGCCATCACCTAAGTAGCTTGAAATGTTCTGAACCATCCTTCCAGATACTCTTATAAAAGAGACATAGGGAGGAGATGAATTGAAAAGAGGTTCTTCTGCTATGTCCACATCAGACCAACCCAAAGCCTTGGTTCTTCTCACTACCAGTTCAAATCAGTGCTAATGAGCTTTGTTACTCAGTCAACTTCTCACACCAAGGATGAAGCTAGATAACCATGGATGAAGGAGAGTTGGCTTTTATTTTAAGGTCCATCTTGGATTAACTCTCACCTTTCCCCTCCATCCTACTTGGATGCCATTATTACCTTCAAGATTCATGATATTTTGCTCTTTGGGATGATTATAATGATAATGAAGGGTAACATTAAATTTTCCCATATAGAAAAATTTTTATTTATTTGAGCCTCCAAGTAACCTAGTTGGAATTTTCATCATCCATGTTAAGCTAAAGTCACTCAATCATTAAGTATAGAGTCAACTCAAGCCCATATTTTATTTCAAAATTCTCTACTGCTTCCACTATGCTATACAGCTTTCTTTAGTGGAAGGATGTGTGATCCACTCAGCTAGATTCTTATTGAAAACTGAATACCTTTTGATTCTGAATGTGAATCTCTATTTGAAATATATTTAGTTCAATAGTTCCTAAATATGGTAATAGTATTTTACTATATGTTAATATCCTTAATTAATGTTGATTTTAAAAAATCTGTTCAAAATGTTTAAATGACTTGTCAATGGACTAGAAAGCTACTGTGCTTTTCCTGTGCCTGTAATGCCTACAATACAATCTGCTAAATTTTTTTCTGAAGACTCATAACTCCTGAAGAGAAAATATATAGCAGATAAGCAGCTTAGTTTCCTCAAAGAACTTAGATATCACAGTTGAACTTGTTCACTGAGACACTGGGAAAACTTCTTATAAAAGCCAAGGTAAGAAAATAAATTTAGAACTTCACTGCTGCACTTTTATAAAGCCTTAATGACTCAAAGCTAACATTAAAAAAATTGTACTCTAGGAAACAAAGTAAGGACTTATGATACTACTGTGTCGTTAATGAAATGGAACAAACATCTATTAAATCCATATTAAATAGACATTCATAAACAACCCTAACAGATGGGGCTTCCCAATTTCAAAGGAGTTGAAGAATTTTCCAATGGCCTTATAAATCGTTAATGGCATATCTCTAATTAACACATAGCTCTAACAAGATTCTCTAGGGAAGGGAAAGGCTACCCATTCCAGTATTATGGCCTGGAGAATTCCATGGACTGTATAGTCCACAGGGTTGCTAAGAGTCAGACATAACTGAGTGACTTTCATTTTATTTCACTTCTTTTTTTTTTCCAGTTTAATATTCTAACTTTTATTAATGATTTAGCTTGATTCTTCTTTTCTACTTTTTCCAATTGAATTTCTGAGTTATATTTACTTTTATATTTATTTCTAACAAGATTAAAAACTATATGCTCTTTTAAAACTATGGCAAACCTAGACAACATATTAAAAAGCAGAGACATCATTTTGCCAACAGAAGTTTATATAGTTAAAGCTATGGTTTTTCCAGTAGTCACATATGGATGTGAAAGTTGGACCATAAACAAGGCTGAGCACCAAAGAATTGATGCTTTCAAACTGTGGTAATGGAGAAGACTCTTGAGAGTCCCTTGAACTGCGAGGAGACCAAACAAGTCAATCCTAAAGGAAATTAACCCTGATTATTTATTGGAAGGGCTGATGCTGAAGCTTAAGCTCCAATATTTGACCATCTGATGTGAAGAGCTGACTCATTGGGAAAGACCCTGATGCTGGGAAAATCGAAGACAAAAAGAAAAGTGAATGTTGAGGATGAGATGGTGAGATAGTGTCACCAACTCAATGGATATGAACTGAGCAAATTCCAGGAGATAGTTAAGGACAGGGAAGCCTGACATGCTGCAGTACATGGGATTGCAAAGAGCTGGACATGACTTAGCAACTGAATAACAAGATGCTCTTTTTTTAAGTGTCTTTAGCCATGGTGCTAACACTGTTTCCTCAAATATTAAGTGTTTTACACTCTGCAAGTGAAAATAAACAAGTTCCACAAAGTGGCAGACAAAATTTTTCTTTAGTTGGTCCCTTCTTTCTTCTGGTATGCTTCTGGCTACTGTCACCACACCTCCACGCCCTACTTTTGCCTTCCTGATGTCTATTTATGTTATCAACACAGTGACTCTTTTAGATACGGTCTGTTTGGTTTATTATTAGAGTTCAAGATCAAGTTTATCTTCCCAGAAACTTAGCGCATTAAAAACTTGCTCAAGCTAAGTGAGAGTTTAATGGTGGACATTTTATATGCCACAGCCATCTAAGTAGACAATTTGCTTTCAGAAAGCCTTCTGGAGAAGGGATGGTGCTATTCCAGCCTCTTCTTCACAAATATATGCATGATTAGTCACTCATGCTTGTGTCCAACTCTTTGTAATTCCATGGACTGTAGCCCGCCAGGCTCCTCTATCCGTGGGATTCTCCAGGCAAGAATACTGGAATGGGTTGCCATTTCCTTCTCCAGGGGATTTTCCCAACCCAGGAATCAAACCCCGGTCTCTTAAGTCTCTTGCATTGGCAGGTGGGTTCTTTACCTCTAGTGTCACCTGGAAAGCCTTTCCTTCACAAATACAGCCAAGCTGAATACAAAAACGAGGGGAACAGGGCCTGAGTTAGTGAGTTTCACAGACTACCATTTTCCAAAGTCATTTCTGGGTCATAGTCATGTTGGAAGCTAAGTGATGTTTTTATTTATCTACTTATCTTTAGAGAGGCAAGATGGAGTTACACATATTTGGGGTTAAATCTCAGCTTTAGCTCTTATCAGCCAGGTTATTAAAATAGTCATTAGTTTTCTCTCTGTCTGTCTGTCTCTATCTATCCCCATCTCTCTTTCTCTTTCCATCACTTTTTCTCTTTTTCTGAAATTCTATTTTGCTTTGATTTGTAGAAAGATGATTAAGACCACCTACCTTGCGTTGAAGCTTAAGCAAGGTCATGTATATAAAGTTTCTAGTACCTGATCCATAGAAGATGTTTTAAAATGGCCACTCTTCATATCTGAGTTTGCATATAAGTATTCTGACAACTCACTGACAAAATGTAGCATATTGTCTTATTTTCATGATGCCTATCCTACACATTGAAGGACATTCATTTTACTTTTTTATGATTTTTCCAACACCAAATTTATAATGATGATCATTAATAGAAACCCCTTAGATTTATAAAGCACCTTCACCCTAAGAATCTCTCTTCTAGAGACTGTCTTATTTATCCTCATGGATCCCAAGGGATCAAGGTGAGGCATTACTATCATTTTTACATTATGGATGGCCATGATCAAGAGGTTTTCATTGCAGTATCTATTTTTAGGTGAAATTCTGTTAGGTACCACAAAAAGAGATTCCACTAGTTCATCCAGTATTGTTTTGAGTGACTTTTATGTGCCAAAATAACCATGTGATACTGACATTATATTATCCCATGTTACAGATGAAGAAATAAAATCTCAGAGAGGTTAAACACCTTGCTTATCAGTATATACAGATAACTGAATAAAATGTGGTCTCTGCTCTCATGAAGAAGACAAGTCTTTGCTGAGCATTTACTATGTGCCAGGTGATATGCCAAGAAAACTATAGGAGTTATTTTGTACATTCTTTTAACAGCCCTACAAATTTGTTATACTTTAGTGATCTATGATTATTATCTCCATTTAGCAAGTGAGGCACAGAGAGGGTGAGGACCTTGCCCAAAGCTGCACAACTGGTAAGTGGCTGACCTTGAAGGGGAAAAGAGCAGAATGGAGCCAGGTTGACTGAATAGGATTCTAGCTCCAACAATTTCTGTGTGATCCTGAGCAAGCTGCTTAAACTTTCTATGTCCCAGCATCCTCACCTGGAAAATGAGAATATAAGTATCTAGTTGATAGGTTTGTTATGAGGATCAAATACAAGTATATGTATATATATACATATATATAATTCTGCCTTGCATGTGTTAACTGTAAGTATCTGGGATTCAAATCTAAGAACTCTGATTCTAGAACTATTATATTATTCTGCTCCAAAAAGAATTCTTCCAGGGGAAGAAGCAGTAACACTTGAGCTGACTTTCCAAAGAATACACAGTCAAAAGCTTGGTTCTAGGAGTCTAGCTCAAATTCAGTCAATGGAGAGCTGCCTGTAAAGACTCAGATGTCAGGAGGCAGAGGCATTTTTCTTTTTTCAACTTGTACTGGAGAATAGTTGACTGACAATGTTGTGTTACTTTTGGGTGTATCACAAAGTGATTCAGGTATTGTTGTTTCATTGTTCAGCCATGTCTGCCTCTTTGTGACCCCATGGACTTAGCCCGCCGGGCTCCTCTGTCCATGAGATTTCCCAGGCAAGAATACTTGAGTGGGTTGCCATTTCCTTCTCCTGGGGATCTTGTCTTTTTAAAATATTTTAGAATTTGGATGTGGGGATCTAAGTATCTGTATTTCCTCTGTCCGGGTTATTTACTTCCTTAGATACATGGAAATTCTGCCATCCATGAATGTTTTCATCTACCCTCTAGTTATTCAAAGATTTTTTTTTCCCTTGAGGAGATTCCAAAATTGTGCTTAACTGTGTGTTGACAAAATGATATTTCTTTGAAGATTCAGCATTACGAACATGAGCCAATCCCCTCATTACAAACAAACAAATTTTAAAACCCCCAGAAATTGCTGCATTACCTTCAGAGAAAATAACAGAACAACTTAAATATGGAGGCCTTAAGCTTTGTGGAGGGCATTCATTTTAAATGATTAGTTTAGCTTTAGGAATGAGTACTCATTTTTTTTTTCAACTCACTATGATAATTTAACTTCAGATACAGAAGTGGAAAGTAAAAAGAAAGCAATCTGGGAGAGAAGAAAATGTAGGATTGTGAAGATGGATTCATAGTATTGGCAATCAAAATGATTTTGGAAGTTACAGAATCAGTGAAGGAACATCGTCCTGTCTAAGCAAATATTCTCTAACTGAAAACTACTTGTGTATTTGCAGATCATATTTAAGCCATCATGGATTTCAAAACTGAAGACCTTAAAAGCAGAATAGTTGTTCAACTGCTATTATTTTAGTGTGAGATCTTACATATGAACCATAATGGAAAATTCATGTCTGATTATAATATAATTAAAAATGCTAGGAGATATCCATGCCCTTTGACATAAGACCCAGCAAAAATGCAAGAGCAACTATCAGTACATGCCCGTCAGTGTTCAGTTCAATTCAGTCGCTCAGTCATATCTGACTCTTTGGGACCCCATGGATGGCGGCACTCAAGGCCTCCCTGTCCATCAGCAACTCCCGGAGTTTACTCAAACTCATGACTATTGGGTAGGTGATGCCATCCAACCATCTCGTCCTCTGTCGTCCCCTTCTCCCACCTTCAATCTTTCCCAGCATCAGGGGCTTTTCCAAGCAGTCAATTATTCACATCAGGTGGCCAAAGTACTGGAGTTTCAGCTTCAGCCTCAGTCCTTCCAATGAATATTCAGGACTGATCTCCTTGAGGATGGACTGGTTTGATCTCTTTGCAGCCCAAGGGACTCTCAAGAGTCTTCTCCAACACCACAGTTCAAAAGCATCAATTCTTCCGTGCTCAGCTTTCTTTATAGTCCAACTCTCACATCCATACATGACTACTGGAAAAACCATAGCTTTGACTAGATGGACCTTTGACAGCAAAGTAATGTCTCTGCTTTTTAATATGCTGTCTAGGTTGGTCATGACTTTTCTTCCAAAGAGCAAGTGTCTTTTAATTTCATGGCTGCAGTCACCATCTGAAGTGGTTTTAGAGCCCCCAAAAAGTATCTCACTGTTTTCATTGTTTCCACATCTATTTGCTATGAAGTGATGGGACTGGATGCCATGATCTTAGTTTTCTGAATGTTGAGTTTTAAGCCAACTTTTTCACTCTTTTCTTTTACTTTTATCAAGAGGCTCTTTAGTTTCTCTTCACTTTTTGCCAAAAGGGTGGTGTCATCTGCATATCTGAAGTTATTGATATTTCTCCCGGCAGTCTTGATTCCAGCTTGTGCCTCATTCAGCCCAGCATTTCACATGATGTACTCTGCATATAAGTTAAATAAGCAGGGTGACAATGTACATCCTTTCCCGATTTGGAACCAGTCTGTTATGCCATGTCCAGTTGCTTCTTGACCTGCATACAGATTTCTCAGGAGGCAGGTAAGGTGGTCTGGTATTCCCATCTCTTGAAGAATTTTCCAGTTTGTTGTGATCCACATAGTCAAAGGCCTTGCCTTGGCATAGTCAATAAAGCAGCAGTAGATGTTTTTCTGTAACTCTTTTGCTTTTTCAATGATCTAGCAGATGTTGGCAATTTGATCTCTGGTTCCTCTGCCTTTTCTAAATCCAGTTTGAACATCTAGAAGTTCACGGTTCATGTATTGTTGAAGCCTGGCATGGAGTATTTTGAGCATTACTTTGCTAGCATGTGAGATGAGTGCAATTGCCCATCAGTGTGGAAACAGCCAATGAGGCATCATAGGTGATGAATTGCAAATACACCTCTTGGGACATTCAATTGCCATTTTTCTAGTCTCTAATAAAGAGAATAAGCAATCAAAGCCTTTAAGTTTTTCTGGGTGAGGGACTTCTCTTTTAGCCCAGTGGTTAAGAATCAGCCTTGCATATTCAGGAGACATGAGTTCCATTCCTGGTCAGGGAACTGAGATCCCACATGCTGTGGAGCAATGAAACCCGTGGGCTGAAACTACTTAACCCAAGCATCACAACTGGAGAGTGTATGCTTATTTGCTGCAACAAAAGATCTCACATGATGCAACAAATTTCCCACATGCCACAAGTAAGATCCAACACAGCCAAATAAATAAATTAAAAAAAAAAAAAAAACAGTAGTAACAAGAAAATAAGGTGATTCCCTGGTAAAGAATCCAACTGCCAATGCAGGAGATGTGGATTTGTTCCTTGAGTTGGGAAGATCCTCGGGAGAAGGAAATGGTCACCCACTCCAGTACTCTTGCCTGGGAAATTTCAAGGACAAAGGAGCCTAGTGGGCTGCAGTTCATGGGGTCACAGAAGAGCTGGATATGACTTAGCAACTAAAAAACAACAGCAAGAAAATAAATTGACAGAAATAATTATAAAAAATTGAGTTATGAAAAAAACTCATTTTTTTTTCTGAGTGAGTTTCATACATTAGGGAAGTGGAAAAAAATTATCCCTCTGCATAATAACTAGCAAATAACCCTTCTTAATGTCAGTGGAGGCTAATGGGCCAGGACCTAACAAAAGCATTCAAGTACATGAGAAAAGACAAGGAAAAGCAGAACTCTTGAGTTCACTATTCAAGCCCACAGAACAATTTAGCAGACTTCTCATAATGTTCTAGGTCACACCAGTATGCACGTACAGAGAAAATGACATCATGAAATTTCACACCACATCTGGATGTGCTAGATCCTCACAGCTGGATTTCAGGAGTTAGAACCACATTCTAGAAGATGTTGATGTTTCTGTTTGTTCACACCTTTCTCCTTCGTAATCCAAGAGCAGAAGAAGTGAACTTAGCAGGAGCACCTTTGAGGATACATAGGCCAAAGGAAGATCAATTAAGCCCTTAGTTTAAAACCAGAAGCTATAAAACTCCTAGAGGAGAACATAGGCAAAACACTCTCCGACATAAATCACAGCAGGATCCTCTATGACCCACCTCCCAGAATATTGGAAATAAAAGCAAAAATAAACAAATGGGACCTAATTAAACTTAAAAGCTTTTGCACAACAAATAAACAAATAGGACCTAATTAAACTTAAAAGCTTTTGCACAACAAAGGAAACTATACTCAAGGTGAAAAGACAGCCTTCTGAATGGGAGAAAATAATAGCAAATGAAGAAACAGACAAAGGATTAATCTCAAAAATATACAAGCAACTCCTGCAGCTCAATTCCAGAAAAATAAATGACCCAATCAAAAAATGGGCCAAAGATCTAAACAGACATTTCTCCGAAGAAGACATACAGATGGCTAACAAACACATGAAAAGATGCTCAACATCACTCATTATCAGAGAAATGCAAATCAAAACCACAATGAGGTACCATTATACGCCAGTCAGAATGGCTGCTATCCAATAGTCTATAAGCAATAAATGCTGGAGAAGGTGCAGAGAAAAGGGAACCCTCTTACGCTGTTGGTGGGAATGCAAACTAGTACAGCCGCTATGGAAAACAGTGTGGAGATTTCTTAAAAAACTGGAAATAGAACTGCCATATGACCCAGCAATACCACTTCTGGGCATACACACCGAGGAAACCAGATCTGAAAGAGATGTGTGCACCCCAATGTTCATCACAGCATTGTTTATAATAGCCAGGACATGGAAGCAACCTAGATGCCCATCAGCAGACGAATGGATAAGGAAGCTGTGGTACATATACACCATGGAATATTACTCAGCCATTAAAAAGAATTCATTTGAATCAGTTCTAATGAGATGGATGAAACTGGAGCCCATTATATAGAGTGAAGTAAGCCAGAAAGATAAAGACCAATACAGTATATTAATGCATATATATGGAATTTAAAAAGATGGTACTGATAACCTTATATGCAGGACAGAAAAAGAGACACATATGTACAGAACAGACTTTTAGACTCTGTGGGAGAAGGTGAGGGTGGGATGTTCTGAGAGAATAGCATTGAAACAAGTATACTATCAAGTGTGAAACAGATCACCAGCACAGGTTGGATGCATGAGACAAGCGCTCAGGGCTGGTGCACTGGGAATTCCCAGAAGGATGGGATGGGGAGGGAAGCGGGAGGGGGGATCGGGATGGGGAACACATGTAAATCCTTGGCTGATTCATGTCAATGTATGGCAAAAACCACTACAATATTGTAAAGTAATTAGCCTCCAACTAATAAAAATAAATGAAAAATAAAAACTAAAAACCTGCACTGGTCTCTCATAAGTGTGTTGTGATGACCTCACAGCAGAGAGTATGCTATTGTCAGAAACATCCACCAAGATACTGTTGCCAGAGCCTTCAATTGCCTTATTTACCAACCTTCACAAGACTTCACCTTTGGCAAATTTGGGTTAAGCAGAGTTGGCATCAAGAGTTAGCTGTAGGATAATCTGTAAAGCACGTGAAATTTGACTGCAAACACACTCAATTGTCTTTCCATCATTATCTTTCACATCTATATTTCGCAACCCCTGCCGAGCTTTTATGAGCCTTCTCTTTCTCCTTCCACATACCCAAAAAAATGCTAACTGTCCCGGGTTTCATTCAGTAAGCAATGGAGTACATTGGTTTAATCAACAACCTGTTTCTAAGCACTTATGTTCTGAACCCATAGGAAACAACAGGAATACAATGTTGTTAAGACCTCCCATCTACCCTAAATGACTTTTACAGTTAGTTTGGAGAAGAAGGTTACTCATGAAAGAATTAATGAGCAACAGTGTACAGTAAAATGTTAATGTCACTCATGTCCCAGGCACAAAAGGGCTTAGAGAAGCAAGAGATCGGTATGAGATTGTAAAGTGAAATAATTTTTTGGCAGAAGTGAGACAACAATTGAACTCGGAAGTATGAGGAAAATCACATGATATGTGAAGAAAGAATTGTCAGTGGGAAACAATTAAATCATGATACGAATATAATAGAAGCTAGTGGATTTGATGCTATTTTTGCTTGAGCAGAAAATGTGGCTTTATATTGAAGTTTCATTTCTTCAACTCACACGGATACTAAAGGCTAGCACAATATTTTGGAGGTGAGAGGTCTTGGAAATCTTTGAATTCATGCCTTGTTAAGGTTTGTCCAACTCTCTTGCCTATGCAAACAAGCCTGGAGAGCTTTGAAAACAGAGTCAACTTTTGAAAATGTCTGAAAATGTCTGAAAATTACCCCACAGAAGGTAATGTGTCTTCTTAGGATCAGATGTGTATCTAATCCTATCTGTTTTTGTTGCTTTGCCAGGAGACGGTGCTTTCTCTCTTAAACCAATGCATGCTCACTCACACACTCACACCACACACACGGACATATAACACACACCCATGTTTTATTAAAGATCATGTCCTAAAGTATCTGGACAGGGTGAAAAACAAAAACCTTTGAATAATATGACATTTTCACTTGCAAAAATATTAATGCCTTGCTATGTACTAGCCATATTTGCATGCATGCTAAGTGGCTTCAGTCGTGTCCGCCTCTTTGCGACCCTATGGACTGGAGCCCATCAGGTTCCTCTTGTCCATGGGATTCTCCAGGCAAGAATACTGGAATGGGCTGCCATCCCCTCCTCCAGGGGATCTTCCCGACCCAGAGATCAAACATGAGTCCCCTGTGTTTCCTTCATTGCAGGCGAATTCTTTACCGCTGAGTCACTGGGAAAGCCCCACTAGCCATGTTTATATGAGACTAAAACAATGAACTGAAAGGTGAAAATCAGAGTCAAAATAGCTGTTGACAGCAGTGGAGAGAAAAATGAAAAATGTAGTTGTTTTCTGCATTCAGAATCACTCCAGAGGTTGGTTTATTTTTAAAGCTGAATTCAATCAAACAGGTATTTGTGTGAAAACTCTTTCCCTATGGAATTACTTATAGGACCAAAGGACAGTTTTTTTATGAGGAACTTGGTGAAATGCAGAGGCCAGTGCAGCAGGTCTGAGAGTCTACAGATTTCACATGCTCCCAGGTGATCTATGCAGCTGGTTCATGGGCCATACCTTCAGCAAGGCTGGAGAATATGGAGCATGGGTTTATTTTCTTTCTTATTTATTTATTTAGCTGAGCTGGATCTTAGTTGCAGCACACAGGATCTTTGGCTGCAGCATGCAAATTCTGAGTTGCAGTATGTGGGATCTAGTTTGCTGACCAGGGTTCAAACCCAGGTCCCCTGCATTGGGACCACTGAGTCTTAGCCATTGGACCACCAGGGAAGTCTGTGAAGCATGCTTTTCAATCTTTTACACTGATGTTCACTTTACAAGTTGTTTATATTTCAGCATAGATAGATTTGTAATTATACAATCACAATAATAAGTGTTGTTCTTATTGTTCAGTTGCCAATTCGTGTCCGACTCTTTGCAACCCCGTGGACACCAGGCTTCCCTGTCCTTCACTATGTCTCACAGTTTGCTCAAATTCAGAATAAGCAATGCTATCTAACCATCTTATCCTCTGCTGCCATTTTCTTTTGCCTTCAATCTTTCCCAGCATCAGGGTCTTTTCCAATGAGTTGGTTCTTCACAACAGATGACCAGAGTATTGGAGCTTCAGCTTTAGCATCAGTCCTTCCAATGAATATTCAGGGTTGATTTCCTTTAGAATTGACTAGTCTGATGTCCTTTCAGTTCAAGAGACTCTCAGGAGTCTTCTCCAGAACCACACTTCTAAAGCATCAGTTCTCTGGCTCTCGGCTTTCTTTATGGTCCAGTAATGTGTATGCTTTGTCAAAGTACACTTCCTTCAAAATATTTCTACTGCATCTTAGTGTGTGAGGAACACAGAGAGATCCCCTAAGTAGATAATAGCCAAAAGCAGATGCCCCAAAGGTACCTTGAGGCCCAATTCAATACCACTCACCAGCTGAACCTCCAGAAAGCACTAAAGTAAATGTTATGAAATATTTCATTCTTGTCTCCCACTAACTCCATTTAATGTAAGCTCTGTGAAGCCAGAAACATTCTTGTTTGTGACTTTTTCTCAGCACAGAAAACACAGCTGAGTATATCACTGGTGATATGGACGGGTTGATTGAATGAAAAAATGGAAAGCAAAATTAATAACTCAGTGCCTTCACCTTGCTAAAATTTCTTTCATGTTAGTAATTATTATCCCTTTCTAAGACTGCATTTATTTTTTTTTCAATTATTTTTATTAGTTGGAAGCTAATTACTTCACAACATTGCAGTGGGTTTTGTCATACATGGATCGGGATGGGGAATACACGTAACTCCATGGCTGATTCATGTCTAAGACTGCATTTAAATCCAATTCTTCTGATAAAATCTACTGTAATGGAGGCAGCTTGTGTTCCTTTAAAGGTTGAAAATCAGTGGCGACCTCTCTTCATTTCTATCGGGCAAAGCAAAAACAGAAACATAATCTAGACTCTGTTTTTCCTTGAGTATCTCAGCACAGTGCCCTAAGCCGAACACACAACTCAATTTCCCTAACATTTCTTAACTAACTTATAAAAGTATGAAAACAAGTTAAGCAAGTTTAATTTATCAAGGAATTCAAGATCCACACATATCTAATATTGAGCGCAATTGTTTCATCTACACTTGATTGAACACTTTCTCTGCACTCTCCTACTTGACATGATGGAGGTTTTGTATTAAACTTCTTTTTTCCTTTTTGCCACAACTCCAACCCAACAATGAACCCATTTTCTCAGTTTAAAATATTTAGCCAAGTTTTAAGAGTTGGGTTTTTTTGTTTGTTTGTTTGTTTTTGTCACTCCATATTTTTAGATAGCAGAAATAAAAACGTGAAAAGACATTTGAACATTTTGGCCAGGGGCCATGTCTGACCCAGAAGAAAGCAGAAATGAAACCTACAGAACTGCATAAATACTTCTTTTCCCCCTAACTTAGTATCTTCTTTGCTATTAATAGTATGAGGTGATGCTGGTAAAAGCAGTAAAATGTCTTGGTTCAGAACATGAATTACAGTATCAGACAGACTTGAAACACTTTTGGTTCAATCCACTGACCAGTTAGTTGTGTGCCTTTGGGTTACCCCTTTATCCTCTCTTCCCCAGCTCAGCTGCCTCACATTTTAACATGAGACAGACACCAGCCCCACATTAGGGTGCTGTTGTGAAAATCAATATGATGGTACCTATAGAGCACTAAGCTTCACGCCAGGCATGTGATGGTGGTAAGCAGTCAATAAACACGAGCTTATGTTAGTAGTATCAGTAATAATATAATAAATAGCTCTATAAAAACAGGACAAACCAGCAAGGCAGTCACCAAATATTAAACCACACATCAAACTGGTAGGCAATTATAAGTGTGATGCTAGCGCTATTTGTTAGCATAAAGCTCCAGTGTGAAAATGATTATTGTCTTATTTAAAAGAAAAATGACTTGCTTGAAAATACTGGCTCCTATAAGTTTTAAAACCACAGTTCCAATTTCAAGGAAGAAATGCATCTTGACAGAGGCATTTACAGTCTATTCATAATGTTGACATCTAACTGTCCATGTTTCTTTTGTGCTCAAAACGTTGAGGCTTCAGAACCACCAAGTTCAGTGAGAGTCAATACAGGGTCCACTTCCTAAGGCAACAATTCCCTAGATTTGGGTAGGTACAGGTATTGACTGTGATCAAAAGACTCCAAGCTCAGTGCAGTACAGACAAGTTACAGGACTGCTCCCGCAGAAATCTGGATGTACCAACAGGGTCATAGATCTCAGCTACTCTCCCTGCCTTTTACCATAGATAGCCCATATGCCTGTACTTCTGATTGAACTGTTCATACACCAGTCAATAGAGCTAGCACAATCATTTTGATAACTTGATAATTAATTGCTTGCTTAGTCAATGAGTTTAAGTGATCCGTGTGAGAAATCCAACCAGGTGTTAGGAGAAACTCCATAGGAGAGACTCCCATGTAGAGTTCTTCATCCTAATGTTGGAGAGTCTAATGTGATCGTTTCACTTTACTGACTAGGAAACTGAGAGCCAGAGATGAGCAGTGACGGTTCAAGGTCACCCAGCTAGTAAGTGCATAGCTGAAATGATGTCTTGGTTTCCTGGTTTCTAGTCTCAGAGAAGTTTTTTTTTTTTTTTCACCCAGTTTCTATATCCTCTATATATCAAGTAAAATATGTCTATTTTACTTGCTAAGTAAAATATTCTTTTAGTAGACTATAACAAAACTGTGCAATGGTACAACAGTTGCAACTGCTTACTAATGAGTATTAAAGACTTCTCTGCCTTATTAAGGTATAATTGACAAAATTGTAAGATATTTAAAGTATGTATAGTAATGATTTGATATTCATATACACTGTGAAAGGATTATTTACATATAGTCTATTAAAACATCTGCCCTCTAAGCAAACTTCAATTATACAATACAATATTATCAACTACAGTCACCATGTTATACATTAGATACTCAAGACCTTTATATATACACACATTTGCTTTATCCATTCATCCACTGACAGACAACTGTTTCCATATCTTGGCTGTTGTGAATAATGTTGCTATGAACATGGGGACACAGATGTCTCTTCAATATCCTGATTTCATTTTCTTTGGATTTAAACCCAGAAGGGGACTGCTATATCACATCAAGTTCTAACTTTTTCTTCCAGATTTACTGAGCTATAATTGACAATATTGCACTGTATAAGTTTAAGGTATACAGCATAGAGATTTGATTTACATACATCATGAATGATTATCACAATAATGTTTAGTAAACATCTATCATCTCATATAGACACAAAATTAAATTTAAAAAAATACTTTCCTTGTGATGAGAACTCTTAGGATTTACTCTCTGAGGAACTTTCATGTATAAAACAGCAGTGTGAATTATATTTATCACATTGTGCATTGCATCCCTAGTACTTATTTATCATATGCAAGTTTGTACCTTCTGACTGCCTTCATCCAATTTCCCCACCTCCCACTCCTTTTGCCCGTAACCACAAATCTGATCTATTTTTCCATTTGTTTTTGAAGTGTTATTGACCTACAACACAATGCTAGTTCCTATTACTTGACATAATGATTCAATATTTCTATGCATTTCAAAAGGATCACAATAAGTCTAGATATGATCTGGTGCCATACAAAGCTATTGCACAATTATTAACTATATTCCCTGTACTGTGCATTTCATACTCGTGACTCATTTATTTTGTAACTTAAAGTTTGTGTCTCTTAATTTCCCTCACCTATTTCTTTCCCTGCCTGCATCCTGCTTCTTTTCTGACAACCGCCAGCTTGTTCTGGGCAGAGAGTCTGAATAGACATTTTCCAGGGAAAACATACAGATGGCCAACAGGTAGAAAAGATTCTCAATATCACTTATCACTGCTGCTGCTGCTGCCAAGTCACTTCAGTCACGCGGGACTCTGTGCAACCCCATAGACGGCAGCCCACCAGGCTCCCCCGTCCCTGGGATTCTCCAGGCAAGAACACTGGAGTGGGTTGCCATTTCCTTCTCCAATGCATGAAAGTGAAAAGTGAAAGTGAAGTCACTCAGTCGTGTCCGACTCTCCCGCGACCCCATGGGCTGCAGCCTACCAGGCTCCTCCGTCCATGGAATTTTCCAGGCAAGAGTACTGGAGTGGGGTGCCATTGCCTTCTCCAATCTCTTATCACTGCTGCTGCTGCTACCTCGCTTCAGTCGTGTCCGACTCTGTGCGACCCCATAGACGGCAGTCCACCAGGCTCCTCTGTCCCTGTGATTCTCCAGGCAAGAATACTGGAATGGTTTGCATTTCCTTCTCCAATGCATGCATGCACGCTAAGTCGCTTCAGCCGTGTCCGACTCTGTGTGAACCTATGGAGAGCAGCCCACCAGGCTCCTCCATCCACAGGATTCTCCAGGCAAGAATACTAGAATGTGTTGCCATTTCCTTCTCCAAGACTACCATATGATCCAGTAATTCCATGCCTAAGTATCTATCTGAAGAAAATGAAAACACTAATTAGAAAAAGTGCTTGCACCCTTATGTTTATTGCAGCTCTTTTTTTTCAATAGCCAAAATATGGAAGCAACCTAAGTGTCCATCAATGAAGGTTAGGTGTATATACATATCAGAATACTATTCAGCCATGAAGAATAATGAAATCTTGCCATTTGCTGCAACATGGATGTACCTTGATGGTATTATGCTAAAAGTGAAATAAGTTAGACAGAGAAAGACAAATAGTGTGTGATTTCACTTGTGTGTGGAATCTTAAATAAACATAAATAGAAATAAAGTTATAAAGAACAAACACGTAGTTCTATCTTTAGTTTCTTGAGGACACTTCATGGCTGCACTAAGTTACATTCTCACCAACAGCCTACAAGCGTTCCCTTTCTCCATGTCCTTTGTTACACTTCCTGTCTTTTTCAGGATAGCTGTTTTAAAGGTATGAAGTAACATTTCACTGTGGTCTTAAGTGATTTCCCCTGATGATTTCAGTGATGAGCACCTTTTCACATAGTATGGACACCAGTATGTCTTCTTTGGAAAAATATCTATTCAGGTTTTCTGTCCATTTTTTAATCATATTATTTGGGGTTTTGCTGCTGAGTTATGTTAAAGTTTTCAGTAACTGTTTCTGTGTTATTTGTTCAGATTGAACACAGATTGCATGAAAAACTCTATTATTCCATTTAATCTCTCTCTATTTGCCTTCCCTCCCAAGTGGAGGAGCAAAAACAGAAAGAGAGAAAAGAATCTTGGCTTAGACTGTGGAAGGAAGAGTCTGACTTCATTTTGGGGGTTTGCCGACAGTGGTCAAGAGCCCCCCACCCACTCGCCTCCTTCTCTTCTGCTCCCCAGTAGGCAAGCTGATACAAAAGCACATGTGTTTCCTTCTTTTGTGCCAACAGGAAGTTCAAACCACATAGGCCCCTATTCTCAAGGAAACCGCATCCCTGCTCCTCTCCCTAACCACAATGAAAACCCCAAACCACTCTCCTTTCTCTGCTCTCGTAAGTCATTTCTGGACATGCTTGGAGCTTCCTTGGCCTCTCTATAAAGCCTCATCACATTGAACTAAACTCCTGGTTCATGTGCAGAATCACCACTCTGGACATCTGAACCACACTTGGGGTGAGAGTCGTTTTGTCTCTGCAGAATGTTAACAGACTGCTTCCAGGCATTTGTGTAGCCAGTAGCAAAAAGGACTACAGTGAATGGATCCCTAAGATGCAAAAGTGATAAAAAAAAAAATTTATGAAATCTCATTATTTCACCAAAGGATTAGAAGCAAATAATTTACCAGTGCAAAGCTAGAAACAGGATTAGACAAATATATATATATATATTTTTTACTCCCTCTGGGCTGTGAATCCTCAATTAAAAAGTTATATTTATATTAGGAAGAAAATCAATTCCAGTCCAAGTGATTTGATGTGTATACTTTTAGTATGACAAGCACTCTGTGTAACTTAATAGTGTAAGAAACGTATCTGACAGACGATCTACATTTTCAGTCATACCAGAAGTATTATGCTTTTGAATAACATATCTCAACTAAAAAACCCATCCACAAATCAAGTTTTTCCAGAATTTTTAGGTTTTTCTTTATAAATCTATCATACTCCTCCGTTTGACCCTCACAATATATATATAAGCTATAAGAAGGAGTTTGTTGTCTTAACTTTCTAACTTATCCTGAAAACCTAATACAATTCTTGGAAAATAACATTCATTCAACTCAAATATTTATTGAGTGAAACACATCCAACCAGATGTATCAAATACCTAAGTGTCAGGCACTGTTCCAATTACATCTGCTAAATATTTTGGATTCTTTATAAACACAGAATATTATAAATAAAAATTAACTGGATACATTTGGTTACAGTGATTTTCCTTTTACTAAGAATGTTCCAGAAACACACAGAGATGTGGTGACCAGAATCAAGACTTATTCCATGACCCCAAATCCGTAGCCAAAATGTTGAAAGGGGGAGGTTTAGACTGATGGCCAAGTCAGCCCAGTCAGAAACATTTGGCAGAGATTTTTCTAGCAAGAATAAAAGGAAGATGGCCAGCCCAACTCTGATGTGGAGGCTACAGGATGTAAAGTTCAAGAGTTAATGATAGCCGTGTTTTTTATCCTGTGGAGGAAATCTCAAGTGAGAGAGGATAAAATCAGCTAAAGAGAAAAGAGCATCTAGACCACATTAGTAGCCTCCTTCTTTATCCATGTCAGTAATGATACCCTCTACTTTGTGACTCTGCAGTTCTCACTAAAGGGGCCAGAGTCTTCAGGGCCCATCCCCTGAATCTGAGCTTGACTATATGGTCAATAGTCAATAGTCCATACAATAAACAGCTTACCATGCACTAGTTCCAAAGCCTCATGTATTCTTATTCTCACTCTTGTGACTCTGTTCCTCCTGCAAGAAAAGTTTCAGACATGCCACAACCTAAATGTGCATCAACAGATGAATGGATAAAGAAGATGGTGTGTATATAGAAGAAGATGGTGTGTATATATATATATGTATATATATACACACAGATGTGATGTGTATGTATGTATATATATTATATATATATGGAATATATACTCCATATATTCCATATATGGAATATTATTCAGTCAATAAAGGAACAAAATTGGGTCATTTATAGTGATGGGGATGAACTTAGAATCTGTAATACAGAATGAAGTATTTCAGAAAGAGAAAATCAAGTATTATATACTAATGTATATATATATGTAGTATCTAGAAAAATAGGACTGATGAACCTATTTGCAGGGCAGGAAGAGAGATACCGACATAGAGAACGAACTTGTGGACATGGCAGGTGGGGAAGGAGAAGGGAGGAAGAACTGAGAGGAGCACTTACATACACACGCTACCAGGAGTAAGGTAGATAGTGGGAAGCAGATGTGTAGCACACAGGGAGCTCAGCCTGGTGCTCTGTGATGACCAGGGCGGTGAGATGGGTGGAGGGTGGGAGAGAGGCTCAAGAGGGAGATTTTATATATATATATATATAGCTGATTCATGGTGTTGTACAACAAAAACTAACACAGTTTGTAAAGTAGCTATAGTCCTATTAAAGTTTTATTTTTTAAAAAAAGAACAGGTTCAGGTTAATCAGCTATAGCAGAGTCAAGGGCCCCAGTATCCTCAGCTGACAGCCAGAAGCCCTCAGACACAGAAGTGAGCCCAGGCAAGGTGAGCAGAGCTTCCTTGCCGTCCTGTAGCTTATCCCAGACACAAAACCAATAAAATAAACTTATTGTTAAGGAATCCTCAATTGGTCTAGAACAACAATACTGCACAGTATTCTTGTGGGCATAACCATAACAATACTGCCCACATTCTTGTGAGCATAACCAATAAACTCTCCTTTCCCTATGTTTAGGGTCATTTGGATATCCTTTTGTATGAAGTGTCTATCCATTCAAGCTCTCTGATGGCTTCAAGAAAATCTATAGACGTGATTTGTCGGGCTTTTCATTATTGCAAGGATGGGAGCTAGGTTCTTGCTAGTCTCTCCCCTCCTGAATCAACTACAGACACCCTGATGTTTCATTCTCTCCTAAATTGAATATTTGGATGACTCTTGAGTCTGTCTGTATCACCTGTGCTTTTTTATCTTGATTATCAGCTATATGTTTTTGCCTTCTCATATGCCTGTGAATATTTATTAGATGCAGAACACAGCATAAATTTCAAAAAGGTATAGGCTCCAAATGGTATTATCTGTTATAATATTTGGGCTTCCTGGGTGGTGCCCAGTGGTAAAGAACCTGCCTGCCAATATAGAGACACAAAAGATGTGGGTTCTAACCCTGGGTCAGGAAGATCCCCTGGAGGAGAGCATGGCAACCCACTCCAGTATTCTTGCCTGGAGAATCCCACGGACAGAAGAACCTGGTGGGCTACCGTCCGTGGGGTAGCAAAGAGTCGGACATGACTGAAGTGATTAGAATACTACCAGACAGAATTCCCCCACTCCTTTCAGATACACAGAAGAAAAGGCTGAGGAACTGAAATCACATTAGACATTGAGCTTGCTGGGACTGAATTTCAGTTGTAACAAATCTCTGTCTATACCTAGCTTTCTCTCTTTCTAAGATGGAAACCTTCCTGGATTCTGATTAAGAGTGTGTTAGAGAGCCTTCTCCTCAGCACTGAGATTCTGAGGAAGATCCAGACCTAGATCATCCCTTCAAGGTCTCCCAGTTCAACATTCTGTCCTCCAACACCCAACCATCTTCAAAATCTAGTGTCTTTAAAAGGATATTGGCTAAGTCCCGATTCTCGACACCACTTGGGGTAAGTCTTGTTTCCTCCAAGCACTGTGAGCCTGGGAGCTTTCACTGCTCCTTGCAACGGTTCCAGCCTAGCTCCTCATGGTACGAGAACTCTGCAGAAAGGCCAGCTCTGCGGGCCTATTGTTTCCAGTTTATGACACCGGCCCTGCATGACCAATGAAAGCATGGCTGATTTCACTTCCTCCCAGCAAGTCCTAGGAGGAAAACCAATGGACATCGGCTCACCTCGGAAAATCCTATCACCTATTTAGTGTGGCTCATTTAGTCCTTACTGTTTTCCATGTTCTCTGCTGCCTGAAAAGTATCATGTTATTATTTACCTGGCCTTTTATAGTTGCTTCCATGAAAGCAATCAGTTCAGTTCAGTTGCTCAGTCTTGACCAACTCTTTGCAACCCCAGAAATCACAGCACTCCAGGCCTCCCTGTCCATCACCAACTCCCAAAGTTTACCCAAACCCATGTTCATTGAGTCGGTGGTGCCATCCAACCATCTCATCCTCTGTCATCCCCTTCTCCTCCTGCCTTCAATCTTTCCCAGCATCAGGCTCTTTTCAAATGAGTCAGCTATTCGCATGAGGTGGCCAAAGTATTGGAGTTTCAGCTTCAACATCAGTCCCTCCAGTGGACACCCAGGACTGATCTCCTTTAGGATGGACTGGTTGGATCTCCTTGCAGTTCAAGGGACTCTCAAGAGTCTTCTCCAACACCACAGTTCAAAGCATCAGTTTTTCAGCACTCAGCTTTCTTTATAGTCCAACTCTCATATCCACACACACAGGAAAAACCATAGCCTTGACTAGATGGAACTTTGTCGGCAAAATAATGTCTCTGCTTTTTAATATGCTATCTAGGTCGGTCATTACTTTCCTTCCAAGGAGTAAGCATCTTTTAATTTCATGGTTGCAATCACCATCTGCAGTGATTTTGGAGGCCCAAAAAACAAAGTCTGACACTGTTTCCACTGTTTCCCCATCTATTTCCCATGAAGTGATGGGACCCAATGCCGTGATCTTAGTTTTCTGAATGTTGAGCTTTAAGCCAACCTTTTCACTCTCCTCCTTCACTTTCATCAAGAGGCTTTTTAGTTCCTCTTCACTTTCTGCCATGAGGGTGGTGTCATCTGCATATCTGAGGTTACTGATATTTCTCCCGGCAATCTTGGTTCTATCTTGCGCTTCATCCAGCCCAGAGTTTCTCATGATGTACTCTGCATATAAGTTAAATAAGCACAGTGACAATATAAAGCCTTGACGTACTCCTTTTCCTATTTGGAACCAGTCTGTTGTTCCATGTCCAATTCTAACTGTTACTTCCTGACCTGCATACAGGTTTCTCAAGAGGCAGGTCAGGTGGTCTGGTATTCCCATCTCTTTCAGAATTTTCCACAGTTTTATTGTTATCCACATAGTCAAAGGCTTTGGCATAGTCAATAAAGCAGAAATAGATGTTTTTCTGGAACTCTCTTGTTTTTTCGATGATCCAGCAGATATTGGCAATTTGATTTCTGGTTCCTCTGCCTTTTCTAAAACCAGCTTGAACATCTGAAAGTTCACGGTTCACATATTGCTGAAACATGGCGTGGAGAATTTTGAGCATTACTTTACTAGCGTGTGAGCTGAGCGCAATTGTGCAGTAGTTTGAGCATTCTTTGGGATTGCCTTTTTTGGGGATTGGAATGAAAACGGACCTTTTCCAGTCCTGTGGCCACCGCTGAGTTTTCCAAATTTGTTGGCATATTGAGTGCAGCACTTTCACAGCATCATCTTTCAGGATTTGAAATAGCTCAACTGGAATTCCATCACCTCCACTAGCTTTGTTCGTAGTGATGCTTTCTAAGGCCCACCTGACTTCACATTCCAGGATATCTGGCTCTACGTGAGTGATCACACCATCGTGATTAACTGGGTCGTGAAGATCTTTTTTGTACAGTTCTTCTGTGTATTCTTGCCACCTCTTCTTAATATCGTCTGCTTCTGTTAGGTCCGTACTATTTCTGTCCATTATTTAACCCATCTTTGCATGAAATGTTCCCTTGGTATCTCTAATTTTCTTGTTGAGATCTCTAATCTTTCCCATTCTGTTGTTTTCCTCTATTTCTTTGCATTGATCGCTGAGGAAGGTTTCTTATCTCTTCTTGCTATTCTTGAAGAAGCGTGCTGGCTGCGACGGACCGCGCAGAAGCGCGGCCGGGAGGAGCTACCCTTTGCTCAAAGTCAGGGGCTGCGATGGCACAGGAGGGGCCGAGAGGAGCTACCCCACGCTCGAGGTCAGGGGCAGCTGCCGAGAGGAGCAACCAAACGTCCAAGGTAAGGAGCAGCGGCTGTGCTTTGTTGGATTAGCCGTAAAGTGATACCCCACGTCCAAGGTAAGAGAAACCCAAGTAAGACGGTAGGTGTTGCGAAAGTGAAAGTGAAGTCTCGCAGTCGTGTTCCGAGTCTTTGCGACCCCATGGACAGTAGCCTGCAGCAGGCTCCTCCATCCACGGGATTTTCTAGGCAAGAGTACTGGAGTGGGTTGCCATTTCCTTCTCCAGGGAATCTTCCCCACCCGGGGATGAACCCAGGTCTCCCACACTGTAGACAGACGCTTTACCGTCTGAGCCACCAGGGAAGTGGGCAGACACATTGAAACCATAATCACAGAAAACGAGCCAATCTGATCACAGGGACCACAGTCTTGTCTAACTCAATGAAACTAAGCCATGCCGTGTGGGGCCACCCCAGAGGGACGGCCATGGTGGAGAGGTCTGACAGAATCATAGGCTTATGAACAATTAAAACGATCTGCCTCGTTCTTAATTAAAAAAATGAAAACATCTTGTTTTCTGACAAAATTTTTTAAGCTTAATCATATCCACTCCAGATAAATTTAAGGGGAAAGGCACTCTTCCTCTTCAGGTTGGAATATGATTTAGATTAAACATTTTGGAGGAAATCTTTGATCAAAAATTTTTATATAACAGTCGTATTTCTATGACTTTACTATATATATTCTCAAAGTTCATCAAGACCCAGTACAAGGATATTCATTATATGGTCTCTTATAATAGAAAAAAATTTAAAACAATCTAAATTTATATCAGTAAAGCAATGGTTAAATGATGTTTAGTGTATCCAATTAATGTAATTATATACAGCCATTGAAAGAATGACCCAGGTATATATGCACTTTAGCATTGTAGAAAGAAGTCCAAGATTTGTTACTAAGTGAAAGAAAAAAAAGACACAAATAATATGGTGTACTTTATTGGTACTATTTTCAGGAAATAAAAGAGGAATAGAAACAGATATTGAATAAACAGGTGGAGGAGACAGATAAGCTTGGTATTTGGGATGCTGAAAAAGGGAGTGGCACCCCTTGGTGCAGCCACAATGGAAAAAAAAGTGTATGAAGATTCCTCAAATGCTAAAGATAGAACAGTGAATTTGTTCTCTATAATTCTTCTTCTGTTTTATGCCTGTTCATTTTTTTTTAGATTCTACGTATAAGTGAAATCACACAAAGATATTGTCTTTGTCTTTCTCTGACTGACTTATTTCACTAAGCAAAATACTGTCTAGGTCCATCCACTTTGTTGCAAACTCTTCCAATCCTCCTGCATAAAAAGAAAAGGTATCCCCTCTTGGATGAGGTCTACTTAACTCCCAACTGGTCATCATCATCATCAATGGCTCCTTTCCTAGCCCACACCCTTACTCGAGATGAACATTTCAGTTGAGTTCAGTCGCTCAGTCACGTCTGACTCTTTGTGACCCCATGGACTGCAGCACCCAGGCCTCCCTGTCCGTCACTAACTCACGGAGCTTGTTCAAACTCATGTCCATTGAGTTAGTGATGCCATCCAACCATCTCATTCTCTGTCGTCCCCTTCTCCTCCTGCCTTCAATCATTCCCAGCATCAGGGTCTTTTCCAAGGAGTCAGTTCTTCACATCAGGTGGAAGTATTGGAGTTTCGGCTTCAGCAACAGTCCTTCCAATGAATATTCAGGACTGATTTCCTTGAGGATTGACTGGTTTAATCGCTTTGCAGTCCAAGAGACTCTCAAGAGTTTTCTCCAGCACCACAGTTCAAGAGCATTAATACTTCAGTGCTCAGTTTTCTTTATAATCCAACTCTCACATTCATGCATGACTACTGGAAAAAACATAGCTTTGACTAGACAGACCTTTGATGGCAAAGTAATGTCTCTGCTTTTTAATATGCTGTCTAGGTTGGTCATATCTTTCCTTCCAAGAAGCATGTGTCTTTTAATTTCATGGCTGCAATCAGATGCCATGAAGTGATGGGAGTGGATGCCATGAGCTTCATTTTTTGAGTGTTGAGTTTTAAGCCAGCCTTTTCACTCTCCTCTTTCACTTTCATCAAGAGGCTCTTTAGTTCATTTTTGTTTTCTGACATAAGAATGGTGTCATCTGCATATCTGAGGTTATTGATATTTCTCCTGGCAATCTTGACTCCAGCTTGTGCTTCATCCAGACAGGCATTTTGCATGATGTACTATGCATATAAGTTAAATAAGCAGAGTGACACTATATAGCTTTGATGCACTCCTTTCCCAACTTGGAACCAGTCTGTTGTTCCATGTCTCATTCTGACCGTTGCTTCTTGACCTGCATACAGGTTTCTTAGGAAGCAGGTAAGGTGGTCTGGTATTCCAATCTCTTGAAGAATTTTCCAGTTTGTTGTGATCTACACAGTCAAAGGCTTTGGCATAGTCAATAAAGCAGAAGTAGATATTTTTCTGGAATTCTCTTGCTTTTTCTATGACCTAATGGATGTTGGCAATTTGATCTCTGGTTCCTCTGCCTTTTCTAAATCCAACTGGAACATCTGGAATTTCACAGTTCACATACTGTTGAAGCCTGGCGTGGAGAATTTTGAGCATTACTTTGCTCTCATGTGAGATGCATTACTTTGCTCGCATGTGAGATGAGTGCAATTGTGTGGTAGTTTGAACATTCTTTGGCATTGCCTTTCTTTGGGATTGGAATGAAAACTGACCTTTACCATAAAGAGATACTGTTATCATATTTTTATGGTCCTGTAGGTATGGTTGAATCCATCCTCCAGGTTGTTTTAAAGTCAGCTGAAGTGGCAAGATAAAAGTTGCATGCAGGATAAAATAAGAGAAAAATAAATGGCTGATTAAGCATCAGCGTTTATATGCACAGCTAGGTCCATGATGAGTTTCAGTCTAAAATGATTCTTGTACCCAAAAGAAAAAGAGAACGAATTGGCAGGGGTAAAGATAGAGTGCATGCAGGCTAAGTCACTTCAGTAATGTGACCCCATGGACTGTAGCCCACCAGGCTCCTCTGTCCATGGGGATTCTCCAGGTGAGAATATTGGAATGGGTTGCCATGCCCTCCTCCAGGGGATCTTCCTGAAATACAGAGATTGCCTCACAAATACTGAAGCAGCTCCTTTCAGTTTAGACTGAGAAGTTAAATAAGAAGAGTGAAAAGAGCTGTGGTTCAGGGTTGCTTTGCTTTGATTTCTCTGAGAGACCACAGTTATAACTGCCAGGGAGGCTTTGTATTCACAAAAGGCCTGCTTCTTAAGCCTACCCATCTTTGCAGTATTGAGTAATTTTACCACTGCTCAATTTAGATTGATATGTCATTTGTCATATGTCATTAAGTTTCCTTTCCATTAATGTTGCTAAATATTTTAAATGTTTTTAATACCACTGATATGTGGAATATAAAAAATAAAGCAAAATACAGCAAACTATATTCACGTATAACAAAAAAGAAGCAGACTCACAAATATAGATAACAAATTTGTAGTTACCATTGGTGGTGGGGAGCAATATAGGAATAAGAGGTACAAACTATTAGGTGTAAAATAAGCTATAAGGACATACTGTACAGCATGGGGAATATAGACAATATTTTATAATAACTATAAATGGAATAAAACCTTAAAAATTGTAAATCATTGTACACCTGTAACAAATAATATTGTACATACAGCAACTATACTTTAAAATAAAATTCCTTCCATTTAGATTTACTCCCATCTGGGAGTGGGCTACTTTGGTAGGCATATTTAAGAATAACTTTTGGCACTTTTAGGACTACAGTGTTAGTCATCACATTTTCAAAGTATGTTCTTCAAGAAATTAATTAGAGGTGATACCCATCAGGCTCAAATATTTATTAGTCAGTGTCCCTCCAAACTTGTAAATATTTATTAACCTTTCAGTCAAATTTTTCTTACTACACAGTGTAGAATAACAGTGCTTTGCCTAAGCAATGGGCTTGTTTTCATCCTACAGACACTGAAGGAATAACTCATCATGTTGTCCTAAAAGCTGAAGTCCTAAAAGCTCAAAGCCAATTCCATGGCCCCTCTTCTGTGCACATTAGGGCAACCTCAACTATGCAAAGTGAAAACTAGCCTCTTTCCATATTCATTATTTTTCCATCTTTCTCTTTTGCTCAACTGGCTCACTTAGTTGTATCACATCTTATTTCAAAAATTGGCTTAAATAACTCTGGAAACCAAGCAGAATATAAGTAAAAAAATTAGACTCCAGCATTGCAAGAACTCCCACAGAAGCAAAGTTCTTCCTTACGATGCTCAAACTCCTCCTGGTTGATAAATATCATTCTCCAAAATGAAAGTGTCCCTCGGTGAAGATTTAGCCATCCCTCAAGGCTTCAGCATCATTTGTTCAGTAACACAAACTTGAAATCACCATTTGTTTCCATTAATAGCCCAAGTACACAAAATATTTCACTGCCTTCCCGCAGGCTAATCAGAAAGCTTTGTACCAGCTGCTGCTTGCTGACTATTCAATGCTGTGGAGCTTTCCTAGGAAAGCCCTGGAGCCACAAATGTCTCCTTGCTTTCTGCCATTTGCAGCATCTGTGATTAGGAATGGACCAAACAAAAATAAATATACAAAATCCCACCGAGCAAAGCTCCCATGGGGCAGCATTTACTGATGTCCTACTCTTAGCTGTTCAGTGATTCCTGCCTTACCAGGCTCTCCAAGGCATGTTTCATTATATTTGTACCAAAAAAGCAGGCTTGTTCTCAATTCTATTTGTTTGGCTTTCTGTTATCAATCAAGCAATATCTTTAAAAGGGTCTGTGCTCTTAGTTTAATCTTATCATTGAAGAGCATTTCAACCTGGATGATCAAACCTCAATAGGAGGAGGTATGTGCGAGGATGATTTCAGGAGAACAAATCAGTGCATCCTTTTAATGGAGCACCTTCCGATCAGCTGTCTCCCAGCAGTGGACAACTGCCAACCATGACTTTTGCTCAGGCCAGGAAGGAACAAGTGTCAGTGCTGACGCAGGAGGCCAAGCAGGCTAAATGGACAAGTGACTCACATCCATTTGCGCACCAGCTCGCTTTCTGTTTGCTCATTAGCATCAGCTCTGGGGGCTAATGGATACTTGGGAGGAAGTCATTTTTCTCTGCAAATGCCTGGTGGAAAATGGAAACGAAAACCTGATGAGTGCTCTGTTCCTGACAAAGCTTTCCAAGGCTGATAGGGATTGCGTTTGGGGAGGGCCGGTTACAAGGTTCACCTGTGAATTTTGTGTTCTTAGGACAGTCTTCCTCCTGAGCTAGGCCTTGAATCACAAAAAAAAAATTGTATGAAAAATAATCATAGCTATCAAAGAGGATGCATTTATCTCAGTTTTCTGTTTGTTTTGCTTAAAATTATCAGAGGGAAATTTTTAACTGCTGGGTATTTGTTATGTATTCCAGCACCTAGTGGTGTGCTCATAAATATTGACAATTACTCTGGGGCAAAAGAAAAGGCCCTGATTTCCACTGTTTCCTGATTTCCGTGGTGTGAATACACTCACCATGGCCAATTTCAAGCTACAGCCATGAGTCACTAAATGTAAAATGGAAAAAATTGCAAACAGTCAGCAGTCTTGTGAGCTATAAGATCCAACCCCTCTGCCCCTCTAAATGCAAATGGGGGCTCATCTTCATGTAGAGTAAAAGATCATTATCCTTTTTTACAGAGGTACCCGAAAAATCAAACTATGATTCTCTCTGTCTAAAGGAGATAGATAGAGATATACAGAGAGATACATATAAAATAGAAACTTTTTCAAGTTATGTATATGTATATCGGGCTTCTCTGGTGGCTCGGTGGTAAAAGAATCCACCTGCCAATGCAGGAGACTTGGAGATGCAAGTTTGACTCCTGGCTGGGAAGATCCTCTGGAAAAGGAAATGGAACCCACTTCAGTACTCTTGCCTGGAGAATCTCATGGACAGAGGAGCCCAGCGGGCTACACTTCATAGCATAACAAACAGTCAGACATGACTGAGCAACTGAGAGCACACATATGTGTATACATATATAGGTATAGAACTTGAAAAAGTTTCTATTTTTTTATTCTCATTCTTGACTCATTCAGCTTTCTTGGGTCCTTCTAGTTGCCCTACAAGTAATACTTTAAAGGTTATAGAAACAGTCAATTCACTGAATATAAAAACTGAAGTGTCCTCTGATATTAGGATACTTTTTAAAATGTTTTTCTGCACAATTAAACTTATCATGGGAAAAAAACCATTGACATACTAACCATAGGAAGTAATGTACTGCCTGCCATTCCAAGTTTTTCTTCAATTTTTGGTTTTGTATCCAAATATTTAACTTTGGGGTGGTAATTATTTTCATGAAAGTTATAAGAGTTGCTGTTGTTTAGTTGCTAAGTCACGTCTAACTCTCTGCAACCCCATAGACCACAGCTTGCCAGGCCTCCCTGTCCTTCATTATTTCCCAGAGTTTGCTCAGACTCATGTTCACTGTCAGTGATGCTATCCAACCATCTCATCTTCTGTTGAAGAGATGATATAATTCTGGGGTATATCCCTGTGTTTCTAGAAACAGAGACTCTATGTCCTTATTTGCCTTTAGAAAGTGAAGTGAAAATATTGCTACTTGAATAAAATCTCACCTGATCAATTTGATATCATGGCTGTGAATCTATTGTGCAGAAACAAGTTGAGCTGCATGTAAAGTACTATCAACATACTCTATGTTAAAATTCTAGAAGGCAGAGGATTTTAAGATATAAGACAACTAACAAGATTCTGTATCAGTCTGACTGTTATGTTCCGCAAGGCTTAGAGCAGTGGCTTAGGGCTTGAACCCTGGAGTCAGACTACCTGGTCTAAATGCTAATTCTCTCGCTTGCTAGTTCTGTGATTGTAGGCAGGTTTCTCATCCTTTCTGTGCCTGTTTCCTCCACTGTTAAGTGGTGATCATGATAAAATTTAATTCATTGGGCTATAATTAAATTAAATCTGTCAATATTTTAATAAAAAGGCATTTTATAAATACCACATTGTGTTTTCTAAATAAACATAAGGAAGAATTTTCAAGGACTACAAAAAACACATGGAGATCTAACCTACATCTTTCAAGGGAGCTGATTTGTAGAAGAAAGTGCAGCTTAGTCTAACAAATTACATGACCACTCAGCATTGCTTCCATCCTTCTAACTATGCAAATTAATGCTAATGTCACACTCTGGGTTGTAAGTTTTTAACAGTCTAGGTGAAAGAAGTTCCCTCTCTCTTTCAATCAACCTGGAGAAATGTCTTCAATGTGAACATTCGGGCAGTCTACAGGGTACCATTCTGATGATCACGAAGACATTTACATAACCTTGAAACATTCCCATCTCCGCAGTGTGTAATGGCAGTAGTGGTGGGTAGGGGAGGGCATGGATAAGGCTCTAAGGAGTTCTGTGGTATTGCTATCATATCTGGAATGGTAGTCATATCTGGAATGGTCCTCGAAGTATTTCATGGAGCAATGATTCATAGTTCCTGTCAAATATCAGAGTCCTTGTGTTGGATTTAAGCCAATCATTCTTTCTACTCCATGAACCAACCCTAGGTGATAACAAAGTACTTAAGTGTTAGTATTGCACCTGAATGCACTGAAAGAAGAGATAAGCTATGACGTCTAGGTGTTTGACCTTTCTAATTATTATCTGCCCTCTTTTGTTTCCTCCTAATTGCTTCATACTGCTGACCTCCCCCTAAGTTTCAAATCTTCCTTTCTCCAACCAAACAAAATGGACTTTGTGTCTACTCAGGTCACAGCAATCTATTCACTATGGAACTGAGGAGGACCCTGTGCCTAAGGGGCCTTTCTGTTCAGCCTCCATGACCTTCCTTGAGCTCCAAAGGGAAGGTTCAAACAGTTGCTAATCAGGGAAGAGAGGGAATGGAAAGACAAGGAAGGAACAGCCAAGAAACAATAATGCAGCCTTGGGAAGGGTCCTGGTTTTACCTCAGTTCAGTTCAGTTCAGTCGCTCAGTCATGTCCGATTCTTTGCGACCCCTTGGACTGCAGCATGCCAGGCCTCCCTGTCCATCACCAACTCCCAGAGTTTAGTCAAACTCATGCCCATTGAGTCGGTGATGCCATCCAACCATCTCATCCTCTGTCATCCCCTTCTCCTCCTGCCTTCAATCTTTCCCAGCATCAGGGTCTTTTCAAATGAGTCAGCTCTTCACATCAGGTGGCCAAAGTATTGGAGTTTCAGCTTCAACATCAGTCCTTCCAATGAATATTCAGGACTGATTTCTTTTAGGATGGACTAGTTGGATCTCCTTGCAGTCCAAGGGACTCTCAAGAGTCTTCTCCAACACTGCAGTTCAAAAACATCACCTCTTTTGTGCTCAGCTTTCTTTATAGTCCAACTCTCACATCCATACATGATTACTGAAAAAACCATAGCCTTGACTAGACAGACCTTTGTTGACAAAGTAATGTCTCTGCTTTTTAATATGCTGTCTAGGTTGGTCATAACTTTTCTTCCAAGGAGTAAGTGTCTTTTAATTTCATGACTGCAGTCACCACCTGCAGTGATTTTGGAGCCCAAGAAAATAAAGTATGCCACTGTTTCCACTGTTTCTCCATCTATTTGTCATGAAGTGATGGGACTAGATGCAGTGATCTTAGTTTCCTGAATGTTGAGCTTTAAGCCAACCTTTTCGCTTTCTTATTTCACTTTCATCAAGAGGCTCTTTAGTTCTTTTTCACTTTCTGCCATAAGGGTGGTATCATCTGCATATCTGAGGTTATTGATATACCTCCCAGCAATCTTGATTCCAGCTTGTGCTTCTTCCAGCCCAGAGTTTCTCATGATGTACTCTGCATATAAGTTAAATAAGCAGGGTGACAATACACAGCCTTGACGTACTCCTTTTCCTATTTGGAACCAGTCCATGTCTAGTTCTAACTGTTGCTTCCTGACCTGCATACAGGTTTCTCATGAGGCAGGTGAGGTGGTCTGGTGTTCCCATCTCTTTCAGAATTTTCCACAGTTTATTGTGATCCACATAGTCAAAGGCTTTGGCATAGTCAATAAAGCAGAAATAGATGTTTTTCTGGAACTCTATTGCTTCTTTGATGATCCAGCAGATGTTGGCAATTTGATCTCTGGTTCCTCTGACTTTTCTAAAACCAGCTTGAACATCTGGAAGTTCACAGTTCAGGTATTGTTCAAGCCTGGCTTGGAGAATTTTGAGCATTACTTTGCTAGCATGTGAGCTGAGTGCAATTGTGCGGTAGTTTGAGCATTCTTTGGGATTGCCTTTCTTAGGGATTGGAATGAAAACTGACCTTTTCCAGTCCTGTAGCCACTGCTGAGTTTTTCAAATTTGGTAGTCTGAGCATTCTTTGACATCGCCTTTCTTTGGGATTGGAATGAAAACTGATCTTTTCCAGTCCTGTAGGCACTGCTGAGTTTTCCAAATGTGCTGGCATATTGAGTGCAGCACTTTCAAAGCATCATCTTCCAGGATTTGAAATAGCTCAACTGGAATTCCATCACCTCCACTAGCTTTGTTCATAGTGATGCTTCCTAAAGCCCACCTGACTTCACATTCCAGGATGTCTGGCTCTAGGTGAGTGATCACACCATCGTGATTATCTAGGTCGTGAAGATCTTTTTTGTATAGTTCTTCTGTGTATTCTTGCCACCTCTTCTTAATATCTTCTGCTTCTGTTAGGTCCATACTATTTTTATCCTTTATTGAGCCCATCTTTGCATGAAATATTCCCTTGGGAGAAGGAATTGCCAAATAAAGTACTAAGTAGTCACACATAACAATATCTTTACTTTTCATAGAACTAAAACTCAACAGATGGAAGATGTCAGCACTCTTCATACCAGAGAAGACAACCTGAGGCCATAATTAATGGAACTAGAGAAGCTCATCAAGAGGTTACTTGAGGCCAGATTAAAGGAGCATAGTCCCTACAAACACCCTAATCTTGTCAGCAGGCCCACCCTTGAACTACTGCTATGAAATTCTTCTTTACATCTTCTCAGGTTGGGACACACAGTTTTCCAGGGCAAGAGCCTGCTGTGTCCCACTTTGCCTGGCAAAGCACTGAAGCAGTTCTTTTCTACTTCACCCAAAACTCTGTCTCTGAAATTTGATTCAGGACTGGTGCTCGGAGGCTGAGTTTTCAGCATCAGCTATAATTGATAATATTTTTTAAACATGTGTTTGTGTGTGTGTGTGTGTGTGCTCAGTCATGTCTGGCTCTTTTATATATCCTTCCAGATAACACATTTTTAAAGGACACTTGTGGAAATATATTCTCATAATCATTTTAAACCAAGGGCATATCAGATATGCAGCAGACTAACAAAAGGACTAGGGGAAATCATCTTGGGTAAGGAGGCATTTCCAAAGAAAATATGCTCTCCAATTTCCTCTGAAACCGCACTACACAAGGGGTCACTCATTCTAACTGACAGGATTTTCTCCCATATTAAGACTCCCCAAAGTATTAAACATTTCCCCAAGTTAATTTGATTGTATTGTTCATTTAAATTTTTCACATTTGCAAATAATACATATTTTTGTAATCTATTTATTTCTTTTTATTTTTAATATATAACAGATTCAATGAAAATGAGATAGGTACCTGATTCTTGAACCACATTGGCTAACAAAACAGAACTGATGCAAAATAGCTGGGAAGCAGACATTTCTTACAATTTTTAGACATATAGATTTTCAATATAAAGTAATTAAATCACTCAAACACCATTTTCATGATCACTGCAAATAGTCACTTCAGCATAAAATAGTAATAACCACAAAATTGGAGTGGCCATTCTTTGAGTGCCCAATGTGTATTCTGTATCTCATACAATATGTATTCTGTATTTCACTTGTGTGGTTTCATATAACTTCACAACCAAAGGAAGTTAAGTTTTCCTGATTTCAGGCATCAGTGTTGCCTACACATTATCTATTCCCACCTTGTTTCTGACTAGCCAAACTCAGATTTTATCCAGGATGTCAATATGTTCAGAAAAGCTATAATGTCCTAGATTTGCTCATCGCTGAGGATAACATTGTGTCACAGTTCTGGCCAGTGAAGCAGAAGTGGAAGACTCTTGGGCTGTGAGATTTGTTTTCCCCATGAAAATTCACCTGAAATGCCCCTTTTGGGTTCCACCCTTCCCCTCTTCTTGTATAGAATGTGGATGCTGCACTTGGTGGTGCCGTCATAAAGATCAAAACCACACACTAAGGATGGTAGAGCAAACACATAGAAACAGCCTAGGATAATAACTACATGAAAGAGCAGATGCACTAACTCTAGACTGCCTATTTCCAGACACATCAATAAATGAGAAAAATAAACCCTTTGTTTGTCCTGTTCCATGTAACCAAACACAAAAACATCTCTATCCTCTTTTTACCCATAAAAAAATACAAGCTTGGAGAGTTCTGGTCCAACATGGCAACCTCAGAGGATGCTGAACACACCTCCTCCCACAGACACACCGAATCTACAGCTACACATGAAAAAATCCTCTCTAAAAGAATTCCCTCTGATGACTCCTGCACGTTGGGTGAACAAGAAAAAACCCACATGGAAATGGGTAGGAAAAGCTGAGACACAGGCTTGCCATAAACCCCACTCCTGGCACAGCAACATACAATTGAGAGGGAACTCACAGTTCCTAGTTTCTCCCTGAGGAGTGAAGGATTTGGACCCAACATCTAGCATCCCAATTTTTAAGACTTCCACCTCAAGAACTGAAGCCCAGAACGCCTAGCTCTGATAGCCAGCTGGGCTTGCATCCATAAGACCCAGAAGATGACAGCAAACAAACAGTTCATAACAGATTGTAGAAGATTTATCATGGCTATCACCCTGAGGCTCAGCACAGAGGGACAAGGAAAAAAAAAAAAAAATCCTACCTCCCAATCTTTCCCTGAAAATAGTCTGTTCATTTATGTTAAAAGCTGCTGCCTGAAGATGAGGTTTCTAGAGCACACATCTAGGAGCTGATTGCCATCCTTCTTGGAGACCAGAGCCTGGGGAGGCCAGCAGAAGTCATCTCTGTGATCTGTCTGCCCCATCCCATGTCACTGGTTTCTCCCTAAAAAGAGTTTGTGCCCAGGTCTGGTGCCCCAACTTTTGCTCCTGCCACCCAGAAGATGCACCTTTGATCACATGACCCTGGTGGCCAATGGGACTTGTGTTTCCAAGTCCCACAGGACTGCAGCAAACAAAGAATAAGTTCTTAACTGGTTATCTCCCCCAGGGCTCAGCACAGAGGGTGAAAACAGAAACTCCCCAACTCCTCTTCCTTTAAAAATATCTATTTGCATGCTTTTAAAAGCTGTTGCCTAAAGGTCCAGTTTCCAATCGGCCTTCATCTAGGTGTTGACTGAAATCCTTCCCCTTGGGATAATGACAGTCTTGACATACCCTCAAGTACTGGGAGCCACCAGGAAAGAAGAAGGTGGTTTGGACAATCACAAAGGTGTGAAAGACAAAAAAAAAACTAAGGTCAGGTTGAAAGATAAAGTTCATCTTCTATACAAGATCTCTCCATCAAAACTGGGAGGGGTGGCTCTTTCATCAAAGGCACCGAAACTAACAGAAGAGAATAAAAGAAAATGAAGAAACATAGGAATATGTTCCAAACAAAAGAACAAGATAAAACCCCAGAAATAGACCTTAATGAAATAGAAATCTATTATTTACCTAATAAGAAGCTCAAAATCAGGAGAATGCTCACTAAGGTCAGGAGAACAATGCATAAACAAAGTGAGAATTTCAACAAAGACATAGAAAATGTAAGAAAGTACCAAGCAGAAAACACGGAACTGAAGAAAAGAACTGAAAAATTCCAAAGAGGCATTCAACAGCAGACTAGATTAGGCAGAGAAAGGATCTGCAAACTCAAAGACAGGGCAGTGGAATGCATTCAACCAGAGGAGCAAAAAGAAAAATCAATGGAAAAAAAAAATTACACATTTGAAAACAGTAAGCAGCAAAGTTAGTCACGGAGCTCCAAGATTTGCACTCAGCTTTCTTTGATGCAAAGCCTGAATTCTTTCCATTCTTCCATACTGCTCTTACAGACATACAGGCATTCCATATTAGCTCTGGAAAAGGCCTTAGGGAAGATACAACCAAAATCATCCTTTTAATCATAAGGAAACTGATATCTAAAACAGTTGAGTGATCTGTCTTCTAAAGCATGATCAAAAATGAGATAGAACAACTCAGTACATCATCACTGAATATACTCAGAAATCATTGAGATAAAACAGATGGAAAGTTCAAATAAATGTTCAGGAAAAAGTCAGTGAGATTAAGAATCCTGAAGAACACTAAAAAAAAAAAAAAAATGCAAGTTCATTACAACAGATTATATTGGCACTGGTAAAGTGTGGTGTTGCAAGAAGCAGATATTTTGGTATCACAGAGGAGGATCTGAGGATTTCCAGGAAACAAAGAAAGCTGTGACTGAGGAGCACAGCCTCTGAATGACCCAGGTTGGGTCTTGCCAGGAAGGCCCTGTTAGTAATTCCACTTGTATGCTCTTACACAGACAAAGCCAAACAAAAATTAGTTTCTTAAAAAGTCAGCATTTATGATATATCTTTTGAACATGTTCACAGTCCAAGGCCCTTTCTTGCTTCATAATCACATCACTATACATACCCTGTGTATACCTGTGGATGATTCATGTTGATGTTTGGCAGAAACCAACAAAATTCTGTAAAGCAATTATCCTTCAATTAAAAAATAAGTTAATTAAGAAAATAATCAGTTACAGTATACTTATTCACCACGCTTTTTGATAAGAAGAGAAAAATCAGATATTGTTAAAGATTTTTTTTTTAAAAAATCAAATCATTATTGTTTTGTTTAATTTTTCAAGATTGTGAGCTAAAGTACAATCCTTTGTTATATTTAAACATTTATATGCCACACAAAAATTTAAAAGCCATCTACTCTCATATAAAATAAATTATCATTGATGTAATTTATTAAGCTTTAAAATCTTTATTAGTAATTGTTTAGAAAAGTGCATTTGACCTTAAAATCTCTAACCTAATATTAAGAAGGAAGTGATCATGGCATATTCTAAAGGAATCTTGTCTCAAAATATTGAAAGTAATCTTTTCATCTAAACAGCTTGAATGTTTATTATAGAAAATATTTACTATTGAGAAAATAACCAGGTGAATGTCAGTGAAAATACTATTTAAATCTAAAAAATTACATTCAATTCATAAACTCACAGATTCAGGAATATTTTATTTTCAAGAAAGTGGCATAAAGTATAAGGAAAAGGCAATAACAAACTTTTAAAAACCCTCTAAATATTGATGCAAGGAAAAATATGCTATGGTAGACATTTATCATTTTGGACTACCCAGATATCTTCCTATTTGAGGGCATCTCAAACAGACTAAAGGAGCAAAAGAAGGTAAAATATTCCCTTTTTCAACTCCTAGGTTTGACATGTCAGATGCTCAAACCTAATACTTTATTTTGCTCTAGGTGACTCACAGACTTGACACTGGCTGCATTATTTGTAGTGCCTGATGCTGAGTGCAAAACATTTTGCCATGATGCTGAATTTCTCTGGGGACCCAGGTCCAGAGGCTTCAGCAAGTGGTTATTAGTGATGGTACTAGTATTGGCATCAGAGACAGGTTACTCCTACATTTTTAGTTGATTTTGTGTTCATTCGTTCCTGACATTTTCCAAGTCTCAGTTAAGTTCAGTTCAGTTCATTTCAGTCGCTCAGTCATGTCCGACTCTTTGCGACCCCATGAATCGCAGCACGCCAGGACTCCCCGTCCATCACCAGCTCCCGGAGTTTACTCAAACTCATGTCCATCGAGTCAGTGAGGCCATCCAGCCATCTCATCCTCTGTCGTCCCCTTCTCCTCCTGCCCCCAATCCCTCCCAGCATCAGGGTCTTTTCCAATGAGTCAACTCTTCGCATGAGGTGACCAAAGTACTGGAGTTTCAGCTTCGGCATCAGTCCTTCCAATGAACACCAAGGGCTGATCTCCTTTAGGATGGACTGGTTGGATCACCTTGCTGTCCAAGGGACTCTCAAGAGTCTTCTCCAACACCACAGTTCAAAAGCATCAATTTTTCAGCTCTCAGCTTTCCTCACAGTCCAACTCTCACATCCATACATGACAAGTCTAGCTCCCATCAATTTTGTGAACTACTCAACAAATATTATTCTCCTATTAAGAAAATGCTCATGCACTTTTAACTGTCCTGGTCAAGACTAAATACTTAACCATGAGCTATCTAACCAAGTTGCTTCTGTCATTTCTGACTCTTTGTAACCCTATGGACTGTACCCTGCCAGGCTCCTCTGTCCATGGGGATAGTCCAAGAAAGAATACTGGAGTAGGTCGCTGTGCCCTCCTCCAGAGGATCTTCCTGACCCAGAGATCAAACTGCATCTCTCATGTATCCTGCATTGGCAGGCAGTTTCTTTACCACTAGTGCCACCATAAAACCCTGTAATCCAAATTGTGCCAGATTAGGCAAAAACCTTTGGATGCAGTGGAAGAGGTTATAAACAAAAAATGATGATGATTGGGGTAGCCAAGGCAGTGGACTGTGGTAAACACTTGTCATTTTGGAAGCCCAGCAAGCAACACCCTTTCTTTCTGGTGTCAATCCCAAAACAAATGGGAATCAGAGCCTCAGTTCCCTATAGTTAAGCCAGAGAGCCTACTTTCAGATTCCAGACAACCAGTACTTAGGCTCAGCCATTCAAATACTGCCAGCTAGGACTTGGAACATGGAAGTCATGACCCCAAGCCTCAAAAAAGTCATAGCTTACTGATTATGAGTTTGGCAGAGTTGAAAGTACATCCACAGAGGGGCAAGTATCCAGGAAGAGCAGAGTTGAGTCATGGCAGCTGCCCTTCAATGCAAAAGCGCAAGTGGTGGTGCCCTGAACATTGCTGTGGAACGATGATAAATTCTACTGGCCTCCCTTGGTGCTTGCTCGTTTTCTGAGCTTGGTACTCCTTGTCCTGTTGTTTTCATGAGTTACCCAAGTTTCTTACACAAAATTCCTCTCCATCTATTTAGATGGCTATTTCCATTGCTTGCAATCCTTATCCTTTACTTCTCATCCGATCACTGACCCATTAATGAGTTTCTTGCTCATTCTTTTCCATCTACCCAAAGTGCTCTTCCCTTTCTTTATCCTCTGATTAATGTTTATTCATTCTCTACTCTTAGCTCAATGTTTACATCTTAGGAAGATTTCCTGATATACCCAGACTAGGTCAAGTCTATCTAGTCTATCTATTTGTATACTAATAGCCCTAAATCCTCTTAAGCATAGAGCTTAATTATTCTTTCATTTAACAAGTATCTAATACATGCCAAACACTATTCTGGTCTACAAAATAACTAAAGTGTAATGGTCTACACAATAATCAACATCTCAGCTTCTGTATATTATGTATTCTAGAGAGTGACTGCCCATCAGTAAGGAAACAAATTTCACCTAGGAATAAATGATGTAAAGACATTTTAATAGAAGATGAGATTAAGAATGAACAAATCTTTATTTGGTATATGACTTTGCATATACCATGAGCATACACATGCTCATCTTAAAAGTGACTTTTGAGCTGAGACATGAAAAGTGGAAAGAAATAAGAGACGTTCTAAAGGAATAACATTTCAGGAAAGGGAAATAAAATATACAAAGACCCTGAGGCAGGCATGGGTCTGGCAAGTTCAAGGATCTCAAAGAAACAAGTGTGACTGGAATGTAGTGAACAAGGAGACCAGTTTGAGATAAAATCAGATAGAGAGAACATAGAATACCACTGCCCAACAGAAATACAATGGGAGCCAAAAATTCCAGTTATATTTGTAATTTTAAATGTTTTAGCAGTTATGTTTTAAAAGAAGTGAAAAGAATCAGGTGAAATTCATATTAATACTCTATTTCCACCATAATTCCAAGATATTATCCTTTCAGCCTGTAACCACAGTTCAAAAATTATTAATAACATATTTTACATTCTTATTTTGTTACCAAGATTTAAATCTGTGGTAGATTTTCTATAAACAACACATCTTGTTTTGGAGTAGCCTTATTCCAGGTGCTCAATAGCCATCTGTGGCTAGTAGCTACCCTGTTAGACAGCACAGGAGATCAAGTTGGCTTTCTAAGTCATTGGAAGCTTTGGAATTTAGTCTAAATAGAATGAGAACCCATTGGATGATTTTTCCATAAGAAGATAATGCAACTTATGGATTTTTTTTTCCTAAAATTCAAACATAACTAAAATAATATGCTAGAATGTATTTTGGTATGGTATATGAATCTAACTTTTTTTTTGGTTCAAAGTATGGTCAGTGCTAGTGTACCACTTATTTGGAATAATACAGTATATGAAGACACCCGCCAATTCTCACCACCCCCACCACTGCTATTCTGGGCCAATGCCCATCATCAAATCTTATTAAATATCTGAATCAGAGGCCTTCCTCCCTGCTCTATTACTCTCTGCAGTCTATTCCAAACTCAGGAGTCAGAATGATCTTATTAAAACCTAAATCAGATCCTAAAACCTTCAATGCCTCCCCATCTCCCTTCCTACCTGCCTTGGCATTGAGTTACATTCATGACTTCATCAGATACATGTTTCCTGCTTGCTCGCTCTTCTTTGGCCTCTCTGGCCTTCCTGGCGCGCTGTGAATCCACCAAGTGTCGCCTGCTCAGGACTTTGCCCTTTTCTCTTCCCTGGAAAATATGACTCTTGCCCTCACTTCCTTTTCTTCTTTGCTCAAATGTCACATTTTCCATGAAGCCTTACTGACTCCCTTATTAAAAACTGCAACCATATGTCCTACCACTTTCTATATCACCACCTGCTTTGTTTTTCTCCATTCTTTTATTATCACCTGACATCTTACCTTTTTTTTTCCCACTGTTTTTTAATTCTTTTTAGACGTTTGCCTCTCATAAGAATATAAGCTCAATGAGGCAATGGATTTTTTGTAGATCTTTTTTAATCTCTACATCCTCAGTGCCTGAAAAACTGCCTGGCACATAAATGTACTTGGTAAGTATTTGTTTAATAAATTATGATTTGACCAATGTCTATCATCCCACTACATTCTAAGCTTCCATGAGGAAAGGACCATAGCCTCTTTGGTTCACGATTCTCTCTAGGGACTAGTGTCCAATAAATATGTATTGATTTTGTAAAAATGTAATAAACAGCTATTAAACAAACAAAACAGTAACTCTTCTGTTATATATATATTATATACTATTATCAAAAATAATAATTCTTCAATGAGAGGTGGACAGAATGACTAAAAACATGTTGTAAATAGGAATTAAATCAGCTTTCAGTTATGGCACCTCGAAGATGTTGTTGTTCAGTCGCTAAGTTGTGTCCGGCTCTTTGCAATCTCATGGACTGCAGCATACCAGGCTTCCCTGTCCTTCACCATCTCCCAGAGTTTACTCAAACTCATGTCCATTGAGTCTATAATGCTATCTAACCACCTTATCCTCTGCCTCCCTCTTCTCCTTTTGCCTTCAATCTTTCTCAGCATCACAGTCTTTCCAATAAGTTGGCTCTTCCCATCAGGTGGCCAAAGGATTGGGGCTTCAGCTTCAGCATCAGTCCTTCCAATGAATATTCAGGACTGATTTCCTTTAGAATTTACTGGTTTGATCTTGCTCTCCAAGGTACTCTTAAGAGTGTTTCACAGTATCAAAATTCAAAAGCATCAAGTCTTCAGCATTCAACCTTCCTTATGGTCCAACTCTCACATCCATACATGACTACTGGAAAAACCATAGCTTTGACTATATGGACCTTTGTCAGGAAAGTCCCATCTCTTCAAGGATTTTCCACAGTTTGTTGTGATCCACACAGTCAAAGGCTTTTGCATAGTCAATGAAGCAGAAGTAGATGTTTTTCTGGAATTCCCTTGCTTTTTCCATGATCCAACAAATGTTGGCAATTTGATCTCTGGTTCCTCTGCCTTTTCTAAAATCCAATTTGTATATCTGGAAGTTCTTGGTTCACATACTGCTGAAGCCTAGCTTGGAGGATGTTGAGCATAACCTTACTAGCATGAGAAATGAGTGCAATTGTTCAGTAATTAGAACATTCTTTGGTACTGCCTTTCTTAGGCACTGGAATGAAAACTGACCTTTTCCAGTCTTGTGGCCACTACTGAGTTTTCTAAATTTGCTGGCATATTGAGGGCAGCACTTTAACAGCATCATGTTTTAGGATTTGAAATAGCTCAGCTCGAATTCCATCACCTCCACTAGATTTGTTCATAGTGATGCTTCCTAAGGTCCATTTGATTTCACATTCCAGGATGTCTGGCTCTAGGTGAGTGATCACACCATCGTGGTTATCTGGGTCATTAAGATCTTTTTGTATAGTTCTTCTGTTTATTCTTGCCACCTCTTCTTAATATCTTCTGCCTCTGTTATATCCTTATCATTTCTGTCCTTTATCATGCCCATCCTTGCATGAGTTGTTCCCTTCATGTCTCCAATTTTCTTGCAAAGAGAGCTAAATGCAGAGTTCCAGACAATAGCAAAGAGAGATAAGAAGGCCCTTCTTCAATGAACAATGCAAAGACATAGAGGAAAACAATATAGGTTGGGAAAGACTAGAGATCTCTTCAAGAATACTGGAGATATCAAGGGAACCTCAAAAATAGTGGTGGTTAATTTATGTGGACTATGTGTTATTTTGGCTGCAAAGGGGAAAAAAAGAGTCTGAAAAATATTAACCTGAGTTTCCTTATTTTCCTCTAATTACAGCAGCTGTACTTCAAGTATGTGAAAGTGAATCTACTATTATTCACCTCTGATTAAAAGAATTTTAAGAAACAGGAAGATGTGCACACTCTGAGTAAAAATACTCTAATAGCTGACTATTAACCATTCCAATCTAGATACATTATATTTTTCTTCATAAAACTGAAGCTATCAGTATAGTTCCTGTTCCATTTTCACCTAAACTTGTTCTCTCTCCTAATGTTTTATTTTTTTAAATTCAGTTAAAGCAATTTTATTAAGTGGATTGAAATCTGTATATGATTCATGGCATTTTGTCAAATAAGGATGTTTTCAGAAGAACTGAAAACAATCAAAGGTTTATTGACGACTTGCCCAGCTTCTCTGCCAGCGTCAATAGGACATATCTGTTGGGCAATTTCTTCCAAGTGTAAAGAGGGATTTGCTTTTTTCCATTCACATTGCACTTTGCCTTCAGCTAATAATATTCATTAGCAAGGATAGACTGAGGTCAAGGGTGCAGCATGACCAAATAAACTGGCCCACACAGGCACTGAACCCATAAATGTGACTTAATTCAACTGAATTAAGCAACCACAGTTCATTAAAGATCTAAACGTCTCTGTCACTCACATATGTCTGACCTACACATCAATCCATATGTTGTCTCTCTGCACCATTGAAATACTTGGTTTTGGGATAAGCTTAATTAACAGTCAATACCAGCAAGGAACCATAAAAAACTATGTCACATAGTTTTCCCTTACTGTTCTATGCAGTGGAACAAGAGTATTTTTTTTTTTTTTAAATTGCTACTTTCCCAAACTGACCATTTCATAAGTGACAGAAACATCACAATGAACACAAGTTGTAACATGATCTAATTAGATCTTGAAGAAGAAGTGGAGTGGAATAGAGAAGCAAACAGGGTTTCAGAGGTTGAGGGTTCAACTCTGTTTCTGCCTCTTCTTACTGTGTGAACTTTGGGCAACTTGGTTTCTCCTAGCTATACTTTCCTTATCTAACAAAATGGAATAATGATATCACCATGAGAATTAAAAGGACTGATGAATATTAAGTGCCTGGCATATAGTAACCAGTCAATGCATTTTGTTATTATAGACATTTACTCTGGAAGCTGTTTCAAGAACAGATTCAATAAATCAACGATGGAGGAAGAGGAATTAGAAAAGTGTTGTTGTAAGAATTCTGGTCTCAAAGACAGATTTGAGAGATGTTGAATGGACAGAATTGATCACTGTCTGGCATGTGGTGGCAGGGAGTGATAGAAACTGAAATTCAGGGAAGGGGTGAAAAAGAAAGAAGAGTCTGAAAAGGCTTTCCTAAAGAGGGTATTTTACAGAGTTCTGGAAGAGAAAGGTGATTCAGCCAGCAAAAGGAACAGTGTTGTCTTTATGCTAAAATCCAGTCTTTCCAGACTCAGCTCTGAATCCTTGGGAGCTAGATTCATCATAAGAGATATATATAAATCTATAAGAACTCCAAGCTATCTTTGTAAATGAATTAAATACTATTCTTTTCATATAATTTGCCATTATTTTTCTAATTCATGTCAATGCTGTAGTGATTAATAAATGATAATTTCTTACACAGATGTTTTAAAGTAAATTTTATCCTTATTTATACTTTTTAATTGTCAAATATGTCATATTTTGGTAAATGAGCCAGAATATAATTCTCTTATTTTCTTTAAGAAGAATCCTTATCTTAAAATATAATAGTAACTATGTATAGCCAGTTCTTGGGAACCACTTCTCAATCTCAGAATTTTTTTTCTGATTGAGATTTAATAAATACAATCATAAAGGAATTAAAAGAGAAGCCATGAAATATTCTGCTATATCCAAACAATGCCATTTTTGCTTCATAATTACTCCTATTTGCATCTATTCTGTGACTATTCCCAGAAATATTTGTATATCAGTTCAGTTCAGTCACTCAGTCATGTCTGACTCTTTGCGACCCCATGAATCGCAGCACACTAGGCCTCCCTGTCTGTCAGGAGTCCTCTAGCCCTTATTAATTCCTGAATAATCAGGAATTAAGAGGAGAGGCACGCCTTTCCCAGAGCTGAAGAATCCAGGCATTTCCTTTGTTAGTTTCTTATTGTGGTGATAAGTAACCTCTTCTCTCTTTAATAGGGATCACCTTGTGTTTTGTAAATCTGGAATTTTAATCTTTATCTTTGATGAGAATAACTACCTTGTAAAACAGTATGTATGCCCATGCCATGTTGATTAAAACACCTTTGCTCCATCAGAGCTTTGGTCCCCGTGTCTTTCTTTCTTTCTCTTCCTCTCTTTCTCTTTATCTCTCTATTTCTGGCTGATTCCCTGGAGCATGAAAACCGGCTGCATAACCCAGGGAATATTAGCCTCTTGCCTTCTTCACTCTCTCGTCAACTCCGGACAACCAGGTTCCAGTCCATTAAAGGATCAACACCTGTCCATCACCAACTCCTGGAGTTTACTCAAACTCATGTCCATCGAGTCGGTGATGCCATCCAGCCATCTCATCCTCTGTCGTCCCCTTCTCCTCCTGCCCCCTGTCCCTCCCAGCATCAGGGACTTTTCCAATGAGTCAGCTCTTTGCATGAGGTGGCCAAAGTATTGGAATTTCAGCTTCAGCATCAGTCCTTCCAATGAACACCCAGGACTGATCTCCTTTATGATGGACTGGTTGGATCACCTTGCAGTCCAAGGGACTCTCAAGAGTCTTCTCCAACACCATAGTTCAAAAGCATCAATTCTTCGGTGCTCAGCTTTCTTCACAGTCCAACTCTCACATCCATACATGACTACTGGAAAAACCATAGCCTTGACTAGATGGACCTTTGTTGGCAGAGTAATGTCTCTGCTTTTAAATATGCTATCTAGGTTCGTCATAACTTTCCTTCCAAGGAGTAAGCGTCTTTTAATTTCATGGCTGCAGTCACCATCTGCGGTGATTTTGGAGCCCAAAAAAATAAAGTCTGACACTGTATCCACTGTCTCCCCATCTATTTCCCATGAAGTGAAGGGACCAGATGCCATGATCTTAGTTTTCTGAATGTTGAGCTTTAAGCCAACTTTTTCACTCTCCTCCTTCACTTTCATCAAGAGGCTTTTTAGTTCCTCAATATTTGTACATAGCTAGATATAATTCTGCAGTGCTTAATTCTCTCTTAAAATCTCAATTTAACCCAAAGGGCTTCCAACAAATATTTGAGAGGCAATCCCTCCAGTTAATTGCAATAGAATATGTATCTGTCTGTGAAAGGACTTAGATTGATGAGTTAAGAGGACACTAACATTAATCTAGAAACAGAGGGAAATCTAGAAACAGAGTGATGAGTTATAAACGTTGCCTTCCTGCCATTTTTACACACCCAAGACATTAGTCATTGGATCTGCATTTTCAGTTAGGTTGTACACAAATAAGAAAAGCTAGTATTATCCACGTCAGTAAGGATATGAGGAAATAATTGCTACCAGCTCAACTTTCACCACCAACTTACTTCGCAGCCTATTTAAAGCTCTCTAGAAAAGGAAACGAGTATGAAAAAATACATAACAATTGTTCAAACAGGATGATATTTCTACTTATTTTATTCATTTTGTTCCTGAGGCACAGAACAAGTGTATTCTTAGTCTAAACTCAATTAGAGTGTGAATTTCCCTTTCTTGACCACCCCATCACCACCACCACCACCTACACATACACACACAGAGACAGCACACATATAGGACAAACAGACACTTTATGTTTAGAAATATTTTGGTGAAATTTGATATTTGGGGGAAAATGTTTACTACATGCTATGCATTGTCAGGGAGAAGACAATGGCAACCCACTCCAGTACTCTTGCCTGGAAAATCCCATGGACGGAGGAGCCTGGTAGACTGCAGTCCATGGGGTTGCTAGGAGTTGGACACAACTGAGCGATTTCATTTTCAATTTTCACTTTCATGCATTGGAGAAGGAAATGGCAACCCACTCCAGTATTCTTGCCTGGAGAATCCCAGGGACGGGGGAGCCTGGTGGGCTGCCGTCCATGGGGTTGCACAGAGTTGAACACAACTGAAGTGACTTAGCAGCAGCAGCATGCATTGTCAGCTCTACAGCTGTGCTTTTCAAAACCAAGGGCAACAGCTGTGGGCTCTTGTTTTTGGCAAGAATAGCAGAGGCGAATTTGCAATAAGGTACACTATACCACCAGAGATCTAAGAGGCCTCAAATTTAGCAGGAAAGTTAAAAGACTAAGAGTCAGGAGACCAAGCTTAAATCCAGCTCCATAATGACTGCAGCCTAAGCTGAGGTCAGTCACCTTGGTAACCTGGACCTCTGATTCCTGGCAAAAGATGGAACACTCAGCCTGGATGGCATCTAGTCTCTTGCAGTCACTGAGTTCATTGCTTCTCTGAGGTGCCTGTCTCACACATTTTGTATTTTGCCAACAAGAGACAGCCAGGCTCAGCACCATCCAGATCCTAAAATAATCCCCAGGCCTCACCCAAAATACACAAGTTCAAATCTTTTCTACGTTTGTCTTTTTGCCTTTTCATACAGTTTATGGGGTCCTTGAGGCAAAATCAATCCAAAGAAATAAAGAAAAACAATAGAATGGGAAAGACTAGAAATCTCTTCCAGACAATTGGAGATATCAAGGGAATATTTCATGCAAAGATGGGCACGATAAAGGACAGAAACAGTAAGGACCTAACATAACCAGAAGAGATTAAGAAGAGGTGGCAAGAATACATAGAACTATACAAAAAATGTTTTAATGACCCAGATAACCACGATCATGTGGCCACTCACCTAGAATCAGACATTCTGGAGTGTTAAGTCAAGTGGACCTTAGGAAGTATTGCTACAAAGAAAGTTAGTGGAGGTGTTGGAATTCCAGCTAAGTTATTTCAAATCCTAAAAGATGATGCTGCAAAAGTGCTGCACTCAATATGTCAGCACATTTGGAAAACTCAGCAATGGTCACAGGACTGGAAAAGGTCCGTTTTCACTGCAGTCCCAAAGAAAGGCAATGCCAAAGAATGTTCAAACTACCAAACAACTGTGCTCATTTCACATACTAGCAAGGTAATGCTCAAAATTCTTCAAGCTAGGCTTTAGAAGTACATGAATCAAGAACTTCCAGATGTACAATTTGATTTTAGAAAAGGCAGAAGAACCAGAGAACAAATCTCCAACATCTGCTGGATCACAGAGAAAGCAAAAGAATTCCAGAAATGCACCTACTTCTGCTTTATTGAGTACACTAAAGCCTTTGACTGTGTGGATCACAACAAACTGTGGAAAATCTTAAAGAAATGAAAATACCAGATCACCTTACCTGGCCCCTAAGAAATCAGTATGCAGGTCAAGAAGCAACAGTTGGAACCAGACATGGAAAAGTGGACTATAGTTCAAAATTAGGAAAGGAGTGTGTCAAGGTGTACACTGTCAGCTTGTTTAACTTATATGCAGAGTACATCATATGAAATGCCTGGCTGGATGAATCACAAGCTGGAATCAAGATTTCTGGGAGAAATAGCAACCACCTCAGATATGCAGATGATACCACTCTAATGGAAAAAAGCAAAGAGAAACTAAAGAGCCTCTTGATGAGGGTGAAAGAGGAGAGTGAAAGAACTGGCTTAAAACTCAACATTCAAAAAACTTAAGGTCATGGTATCTAGTCCCATCACTTCGTGGCAAATAGATGGGGGAAAAGTGGGAACAGTGGCAGATTTTATTTTCTTGGGCTCCAAAATCACTTCAGATGGTAACTGTAGCCACAAATTAAAAGACATTTGCTCCTTGGAAGGAAAGCTACAACAAACCTAGATAGTATATTAAAAAGCAGAGACATCACTTTGCTGACAAAGGTCCATGTAGTCAAAGCTATGTTTTTTCCAGTAGTCATGTATGGAGCTGGATGATAAAGAAGGCTGAGCACCAAAGAATCGATGCCTTCAAATTGTGGTGCTGGAGGAGACTCATGAAATTCTCCTTAGACAGCAAGGAGATCAAACCAGTCAATTCTAATGGAAATCAACCCTGAATATTCATTGGAAGGACTGATGTGGTGCTGGAGGAGACTCATGAAATTCTCCTTGGACAGCAAGGAGATCAAACCAGTCAATTCTAATGGAAATCAACCCTGAATATTCATTGGAAGGACTGACGCTGAAGCTGAAGCTCCAATCCTTTGGCCACTTGTTGCAAAGAGTTGACTTAATAACAAAAAGATCCTGATGCTGGGGAAGATTGAGGGCAAGAGGAGAAGGGGTTGAAAGAGGATGGGATGGTTGGATAGCACCACCGACTCAATGGACATGAGTTTGAGCAAACTCTGGGAGATGATTAAGGACAGGGAAGCCTGGCATGCTGCAGTCCATTGAGTCACAAAGAGTTGGCACAACTTAGCAGCTAACCAACATTTGTGTTACCCTGTGATGAGAACCTAAGTCTATTTTGCCATAGAAGGATGCATGAGAAATACATATTAGAATGTGAGTAGAATGAAGTTAGAATGAAGTAGAATGAAGTATAGACCATGCCAAGACCTTTGTTGACTCAATAGAAACAGTGAAATACCTGAAATACATAGGGAAGAGGAAATTGGAATAAATGACCCATTCTGTTCAAAGTTAGAGGTTACAACAGAGCAATAATTACCAAATGTGTTCCACAAGATGTTAAAAGTGTTCCTGTTAGAAAGATTGGGTGTGGTTATTACGATCAAGTTAGTTTGGGAGTAGATGGATTAAATGAGTTAAGCTGATTATTTTTGCTCTAGAACCTCTGAGAATATGGTATGAAGCCTTTCCCAAACTCACTGTCAATGGAACATTTCTTTCCCAGAGAATATCACAGGATAACTTTGAAAGAAAGACACTTTAGAATATACTGTCTAAGATAGATTAAGGAAAATAAAATGTATTGACAAAACCTGTCAATTTGCTTTCTGATACTCACTAATGTATTGACATATCATCTTTTAGAGATGCATCCAAATTTGATGTCTCCTTGAAATTTTACCCAGCCAGGAATAAAATCATTTGTTTCAGACTGACATTTGTCAAATGTCTGAATGGTTCTCAGAATCCCTGCTATTATAGTCCAATACAAATATGGTATGTGTACCTTTTGAAAGTGGGCTTTGATATTTATGGACTGAAGAGCCAAAAAGAATTGGGAGAAAAATGATTTTTAAAGTGATCTATGTTCATCTTCCATGGAATTTTTTCCATCTTTTTAAAAAGGAGCTCCTTGGCCAATTCTGGCTTCTCTCGGGAAACTACAAGCCAGGGTAAACCAGGAGCCTGCTATAACACTTCATTCTTATGCATCATTTAAAAGGCATGCACCCTTCCTGTGATTCCAATAACACGAGGAATCAGAGAGCGAGGGTTATGTTGGGACCCCATAAATAATGCTTCATCTCGCCTTTTAGGTTCCACGAACAAAGAAACCTTGCAGAAGAGAGTAGTTACATTTTAGAATAAGCCATCTTACTTTGTGAATACACTGAAGAAGTCTTCAAGCCTACAACCACAAAGATGCACAAAAGTCTATAAAACAACAACCTTACTGAAAAACGTTGAGATAGATGTTTTTGCCACGATGATCGCTGAAAGGGCTGTCCGGGACCCATACATGTACAAAGTATTGTATTAACATACACACGAGAGTCCTCTCTAAGAATCAAACTAAGGGAAAAACCTCGAAGTTGGCATGATCAAAAGATTTTAGGAGGGTAATCGGGTAAGAGTATCAGTTTTAGCTAGACAATATTCGCCTGTGTCTGGTAGGGCACTAGAGAGTGCTGGTGGGAAGTATTACATGGGCCATTAAAACCGCTCCTTGGATGAAACTCAAAGAGAAAAAGAACTGCAAACATGTTTGGTTCAAGGATGATGTGCCAGAATCAAAGGAGAGAGGTAATTAGGAGGACAACACAATGTCAGTCTCTCACACTTCCATCTCCCCAGAGCTTGCAGACTTGTATCCAAGTTCCAGACTGCAGACGCATCCACTGAAGAACAAGTGAAAACAAGAACATCTGGCACAGATGTGCAGCTCTCAAGCAACGGCAGCCCCGGGGCCAGCCTCACCCCCACAGTAGGAGACATTGGTGGCAGATGCTCTGACAGATCCATCAAGATACTCAGCAATAGACACTGGCAGCCTAGATGCAGACTCTATTGCTCCTAGAATCATCTCCATAGGGTGACGTTGGCAGCAAAGTTGCTGCTGTTAATACCGCAAGGCAATGAGCATCCTCTACAGAATCAGGGTAAGAGAGAAAGAAAACAGAACAGGGGATGCCACTAGGTGGTTAAAAGGATAAATTTGCTGATGGTATATGATGTACATCTTAAGAATGCTACAACTATTTAATACACATATAAGGGTGGTCTAGAGTTCTCATATAGGGAATAGAAGCAGAGCCAGAGAAATTCCATTGGCAACAATCCTAATATTCTATTTTTATCTTAATGCAAGTATGGCCTGAGAATCAAGAATTACATAAGGAAAGATTGCATAATATCGAAACTGCTTGTATTGGAATGGAGTCCTGGCTGACTGTGGTCATCTTTGTAAACAATGGAAAATCTCATTTAATTGAATTGGCTTAAACTTGGTTCATTGTGTGAGGTTGTGAATTTGATAGCCTTTTAAGGTCATCTCCCTAATCATTACAAAGGTTATGCTTTGTACAAATGAATGCTGCATTTTTTTCATCTTATTCTCAAAGATTAGAGCACTTTGGTATAGTCCTAGTTAAGTTTTATTATTTTCAAACAATAGATTGTATTTGAAAAAGCCATATGATCATCTTCTTGAGTGTTTTTAATAGCAACAAGTAATTTTTATAAAGGTAGCTCATATTTTTATAGGTATTTTCAAAGTTCCTCTGTCTGATCATGTTATCCTATAAAAAGAGGTAAGATATTTGGCAGGTAAGGAAACTAATGTGTTGAACTGGTCAAGGATGATCAATTATTCAGTGATAAAGCTGGGTATAGAACTGACACCTCTGGACTGTTAATCCAAGCCAACTCACTGAATCACACGAGACCACCTTTCTCTTCGTACTTTCTCTCAATCTTTGCATCACTTCAACAAGTTCAAATGTTATCCCTGCCGTGTCCTCCAAAAAACTTAAAACAATGGGCTTATCTAAGCTACATTTAGCCAAGAAATACCAGGCAGTTATATTTCCCGAGGGCTTTAAATTCTTTTCAAGGAAAAGACACTTTTTGACTTTGAGTTTTCAAACTTTGCTTTATTAGTGTCTTTCATGAAAAGAATGCCAACATTAGTTTATTTAATTCTGTTCTGGATGTTCTTACAAAACACTCTATGGAGTGTTCTCAAGCCATACGCTGTTCTTTCCATGAGCTGCACAACCCAGCTACTCCGCCAAAAGACAGACAAGGTATCACCCATAAAGTTTCAGTTACTCTGATTTTATGCCTCCAGCACAAGGAATGACCACATTCTAATAAAAACTAATTCACTACAGGATAGAAAGAAACAACAGAGGGAAAAAGACTCTCACAATAATTGTAAAGTTTGTTTCTTTCTTGAGGAAGCAAATATTAAACTTATTTCTGTTGATCAGTCACCCTGCGCGCGTGCACACACACTTATTCAATTTACTTCCTCATAAAAATAATCTCATTAGTATCAGTCAGGGGAACCTTTGTATGACTTGTTTTTTGAAGATCAACTTAAATAACTAAATCTAATCTAATTCTACTTAGAGTAAAAAAATGATAAGAGTGATGAAGATGTCCACTAGGCCAGGATATCTGGAAATTCCCAAGTTTATATTATATTTTGTTGGTATAAGACTTTATACATCCCCAACACAAAAGAAGCTACACAGACATTATTTATAATTATTTTCTCTTTAAAAATGAAACACTTCCTGTTTCTCATATCCTTCAGCAGATGAATAAAATGATTCATATTAAACTCACATTAGCTCTGCATTATCACAGATTTTTCTTCTTTATTTTTGCTTCTTCACTTCCCTGGTGGCTGTGCTTTAATATAACTTTATTAAATTCAAGGAACAGTTTGGGAAATTAGATCTTATATATCCAAGGAGTCTTCATGTTGAACTCCCCCAAAGAATTCAAGAAATGACATTGCTGAAGCTTTGCAAGGGATGCTGTAAGCCACACAGAAGTCTTTGGCCATCTTCATGATTATACATGACAATTATATAAACCAAAATGCTCAGGACAATGAGAAGCTCTTTTGGCCTATAATGTTTTGATAGACATTTTAAATGGGAATATAGACAACATATATAGTATAGGTACTATATGTGTATACATATAGTATAGGTACTACGTGTGTATACAATAGTATAGGTACTCTATGTGTATACAATAGTATAGGTTCTACATGTATATACAATAATATAGGTACTATATGTGTATACATAAAGTATAGGTACTACATGTGTATACATGTGTATATATACATACACACTTAAATACATCATTTGAAAGATTCTTTTCAGAATTACCTTCTCTATGTTATTTTCCTAATCACACATAAAGTGCAATTTTATCATGAACATAGTAAAATCCCCAATGCAGAGTTTGTGTGCAAATCTCTTCAAAAGTTTTAGACAACATGTGCGAGCGTGCTCAATCCCTTCAGTCATATCAGACACTTTGCAACCCCCTGGGCTACAGCCCTCCAGGCTCCCCTGTCCATGGATTCTCCAGGCAACAATACTGGAGTGGGTTGCCATGCCCTCCTCTAAGGAATCTTCCCAACCCAGGAAACAAACCAACATCTCCCATGTCTCCTGCATTGTAAGGGGATTTTTCAACCACTGAGCCATCTAGGAAGCCCTAGACAACATAGATCATAGCAAAAATTTATTAAAATCATTTATCCTAGGTAATAGCTAGAAAACTAATGTTTTTAATTCATTTAAAATCCCTCTGTCATCATTTCTAAACTACCTAGAATTTTGAAGGCCTAAAATGTTAGGCCTGAATTTTTACCTTGTACCTTCAGAGGTTTTCATGGGACTCAAAATTGTAGAAAGAAATCCTTTAGGTAGAATCTCTTAGAACTGACTTCACAGGTGCATGGTAATTATAAAGCAGCATTTCTGCCTTGGGATTAGGGGGAATATATATTTAAAACACAACCTAGCTCTAGACAGCAATCATCCTGGAAGGTCCGCAAGGACACTTAAACATCTCTTTTGCTCCCTCTGCTGGTTGCTTTCTGAAATAAAAAATGGGTGTTTTGACCTCTTTCCAGAAAGGCTGATGTATTTTAACTTTTCTAGACTTTGGGTGTCAAGACTTATCTATTTGGTCTATTATGACTAAGTATTCGTGACTGAGTTGCTATGATTGAGTTGAGGCTTTACTTGTCAAAGTAACAAATGAGTATGAAATATTACATAAAAAGAGATTATGAAAATGGAAGTTCCATTATATTAACAGCTCAAAGATTTTGAACATGGTACAAGAGAGAATATAAGATATCCTCATCTCAAAATAATATATCAAGGAAAATATAAGCACTTACATATAAAATTAGTTAAGAAAAAAGTATATAATTAAGGAATAAATTATTAGCTATAATAGTGTTATAGACTTCAGAGACTGGAAAAAATTTCATAAACAAGAGACAGTAGTTATACTGAGACTCAAAAATGACTGATATGGAACACAAGCTGGAGTGTGATAGGAGTGATTACTGTCACAGCACAATAATAAGTACCATCAATAATCCAGTCCAATATTCCAATAGAAACATAGCCTTCTTCCTATACATGTAATTGTAAGCACTAGTAATAAAAACAACAGCATGCTCATACCTGGCATAAAGAAAAAAATCTATGTTCCAAATTAAAGTATGTGCCTCTTCTCCCCAAAAGTGAATATCCACAATCATTCAGCCATCATAGCTTTCTAAACTGGAGGGTAGTCAGCCCTTCTTGATCAAATTCAATCACAAGCCCATTTTGACACTCAGCTACCTACAGCTTAAATAATAAGTTTAATCACTAGTAATACACTCTTTATAAAATGCTAAAAAATGACTAGAAGGGAGATATATTTGAGACTACTGCAGAGTTGTTCCTCAGTAAGACAGATCTTTCCCTTCATTCAAGGATCTCTGAGTCTATGATTTGTATCATGTCAGAGAAGTGCAGGGAGGACCACAAATGTCTATTGTTCTGAGTCACTCAGGTCACTGTCAAACCTAGAGATGTTTTAAGTAGGACCTTGGTAGGATATCATCAATTTCAGTCTTAGAATCCCTCATGATCCATTAGCTACTTCCAAAGTCTTCTGCATGTCAAACTTCATTATTATCACTCTCACCCTGGGGATTATTACAGGCACAACACCACTCTAATTGGCTGATGAAGTGCTGCTAATTTGTCCTCGATAGACATGAGCTACAATGTACCTGATAGTATTATCCTATTCTAGAGAGGCTAGCCACTGCAGTCTTTTTCAAAGGTGCTGCACTCTCTTCACCAATGAATTTCTTCACGTTTACAAGTATTTTCTTTAAGTTAATTTTTTTGAAGGATAATTTCTTTACAGAATTTTGCTGTTTTCTATCAAACATCCACATGAATCAACCATAGGTATACATATATTCCACTCCCCTTTGAACCTCCCTCCATCTCCCTTCCCATCCCCCCACCAGGTTGATACAGAGCCCCTGTTTGAGTTTCCTGAGCCATATAGAAAATTCCCATTGGCTATCTATTTTACGTATAGTCATGTAAGTTTCCATGTTACTCTTTCCATACATCTCACCCTCTCCTCCCCTCTCCCCATGTCCACAAGTCTATTCTCTATGTCTATTTCTCCACTGCTGCCCTGTAAGTAAATTCTTCAGTACCATTTTTCTAGATTCCATATATGTGCATTAATATGATATTTCTCTTTCTCTTTCTGAATACTTCACCCTGTATAATAGGTTCCAGGTTCATCCACCTCATTAGAACTGACTCAAATGTGTTCCTTTTTATGGCTGAGTAATATTCCACTGTGTATATGTACCACAGCTTCTTTATCCACTCATCTGTCGATGGACATCTAGGTTGCTTCCATGTTCTAGCTTTTGTAAAGAGTGCTGCAATGAACAATGGGATTACATGTGTCTTTTTCAATTTTGGTTTCCTTGGGCCATCTGCCTAGGAGTGGGATTTCTGGGTCATATGGTGGTTTTATTCCTAGCTTTTGAAGTAATCTCCATGCCATCTTCCATAGTGGCTGTATCAATTTACATTCCCACCAACAGTGCAAAAGCATTCCCTTTTCACCATACCCTCTCCAGCATTGATCGTTTGTAGAATTTTTGATGATGGCCATTCTCACTGGTGTTAGGTGATATCTCATTGTTGTTTTGATTTGCATTTCTCTAATAATAAGCAATGTTGAGCATCTTTTCATGTGTTTGTTAGACATCTGTATGTCTTCTTTGGAGAAATATCTGTTTAGGTCTTTTCCCCACTTTTTGAATGGGTTGTTTGCTTTTCTGGTATTGAGTTGTGTGAGCTGCTTATATATTTTGTAAATACATCCTTTGTCAGTTGTTTCATTTTCTATTATTTTCTTCCATTCAAAGGGTTATCTTTGCACCTTGCTTATAGGTTCCCTTGCTGTGCAAAATATTTTAAGTTTAATCAGGTCCCACTTGTTTACTTTTGTTTTTTCCATTACTCTAGGAGGTGGGTCATAGAGGATCTGGCTTTGATTTATGTCACCAACTGTTCTGCCTATGTTTTCCTCTAGGAGTTTTATAGTTTCTGGTCTTACATTTAGGTCTTTAATCCATTTTGAGTTTATCTTTGTGTATGGTGTTAGGAAGTGATCTAATTTCATTATTTTACATGTAGCTGTCCAATTTTCCCAGCACCATTTATTGAAGAGGCTGTCTTTGCCCCATTGTATATTTTCACCTCCTTTGTCAAAAATAAGGTACGCATAGGTGCATGGGTTTATTTCTGGGCTTTCTATCTTGTTCCATTGATCTATAGTTCTGTTTTTGTGCCATATCATACTGTCTTGATGACTGTAGCTTTGTAATATATTCTGAAGTCAGGAAGCTGATTCCTCCAGCTCCATTCTCCTTTCTCAAGAGTGCTTTGGCTATTCAGAGTCTTTGTGTTTCCATATGAATTGTGAATTTTTTTGTTCTAGTTCTGTGAAAAATGTCATTGGTAATTTGATAGGCATCACATTGAATCTGTAGATTGTGTTTGGTAGGATAGTCATTTTCACAGTATTGATTCTTCCTACCCAAGATCATGGAATATCTCTCCATCTGTTTATGTCATCTTTGATTTCTTTCATTAATGTCTTATAATTTTCTGTATACAGTTCTTTTGTCTCCTTAGGTAAGTTTATTCCTAGATATTTAATTCTTTTTGTTGCAATGATGAATTCCTTAATTGCTCTTTCTGATTTTTCATTGTTAGTATATAGAAATGCAATGATCTCTGTGTATTGATTTTTTATCCTGCAACTTTGGTAAATTCACTGATTAGCTCTAGTAATTTTCTGATACTGTCTTTAGGATTTTCTATGTACAGTATCATGTCACCTGCAAACAGTGAGAGCTTTACTTCTTTTCAAATCTGGATTCCTTTTATTTCTTTTTCTTCTCTGATTGCTGTAGCTAGGACTTCCAGAACTATGTTGAATAATAGTGGGGAAAGTGCACACCCTTGTCTTGTTCCTAATCTTAAGGGGAAATGCTTTCAGTTTTTCACCATTGAGAATAATGTTTGTGTGAGCTTATCATATATAGCCTTTACTATGTTGAGGTAGGTTCCTTCTATGCCCATTTTTTGAAAAGTTTTAAATATAAATAGGTGCTGAATTTTGTCAAAGGCTTTTTATGTATCTATTGAGATTATCATATGGTTTTTATCTTTCAATTTGTTAATATAGTGTATCATATTGATTAATTTGTGTATATTGAAGAATTCTTGCATCCCTGGAATAACCCAACTTGATCATGGTGTATGAGCTTTTTGATGTGTTGCTGAATTCTGTTCACTAAAATTTTGTTGAAGATTTTTGCATCTATGTTCATCAGTGATTTGGCCTGTAGTTTTCTCTTTTTTTGTTGTTGTTGTCTTTATCTGGTTTTGGTATTAGGGTGATGATGGCCTCGTAGAATGAGTTTGGAAGTGTTTCTTCCTCTGCAATTTTTTGAAAGAGTTTTAGAAGGATAGGCATTAGCTCTTCTCTAAATGTTTGATAGAATTCTGTGAAGCCATCTGGTCCTGGGCTTTTGTTTTTTGGAAGATTTTTGATCACAGCTTCAATTTCAGTGCTTGTAATTGGGTTGTTCATAATTTCTATTTCTTCCTGGTTCAGTCTTGGAAGACTGTACTTTTCTAAGAATCTGTCCATTTCTTCCAGGTTATCCATTTTATTGCTAATAGTTGTTCATAATACTCTCTTATAATCATTTGTATTTTTGTATTGTATTTTGTATTGTATTATTTTGTATTTGTATTTTTGCATTGTCTGTTGTAACCTCTCCTTTTTCATTTCTAATTTTCTTGATTTGATTCTTTTCCTTTTTTTCTAGATGAGTGTGGCCAAAGGTTTGTCAATTTTGTTTATCTTCTCAAAGAACCATCTTTTAGTTTTATTAATCTTCATTATTGTTTCTTTCATTTCTTTTTCATTTATTTCTGCTCAGATCTTTATGATATCTTTCCTTCTACTACTTTTGGGGCTTTTTGGTTCTTCTTTTTCCAGCTGTTTTAGGTGTAAAGTTAGGTTGTGTATTTGATGTTTTTTTTTTATTTCTTGAGGTAGGATGTATTGCTATAAACTTTCCTCTTAGAACTGTTTTTGCTGCATGCCATAGGTTTTGAGTTGTTATTTCTTCCCAGAAATTTTTTATTTATTCAGTAACCTGTTGGTTATTTAGAAACATATTGTTTAATCTCCATCTGTTTGCGTTTCCTACAGGTTTTTTTTTTCCTTGTAATTGATATCTAGTCTTATAGCATTGTGGTTGGAGAAGATGCTTGGTATGATTTCAGTATTCTTAAATTTACTGAGGTTTGATTTGTGACCCAAGATGTGGTCTATCTTGGAGAATGTTCCATGTGCACTTGAGAAGAAGGTGTATTCTTCTGGATTTGGAATGTCCTGAAGATATCAATGAGCTCCATCTCATCTAATGTATCATTTAAGACTTGTGTTTCCTTACTAATTTTCTGTTTTGATGATCTGTCCATTGGTGTGAGTGGGATGTTAAAGTCTCCTACTATTATTGTGTTACTGTCAATTTCTCCTTTTATGTCTGTTAATGTTTGTCTTATATATTGAGGTGCTCCTATGTTAGTGCATAGATACTTACAATTGTTATGTCTTCCTCTTGGATTGATCCCTTGATCATTATGTATTGTCCTTCCTTATTTCTTGTAATCTTCTTTATTTTAAGGTCTATTTTGTCTGATATGAGAATTGCTACTCCAGCTTTCTTTTGCTTCCCATATGCATGGAATATATTTTTCCATCCTCTCACTTTCAGTCTATATGTATCACAAGGTCTGAAGGGGGTTTCATGTAGACAGCATATATATGGGTCTTGTTTTTTTTTTTTTTTTTTTTTTTTTTTATCCATTCAGCCAGTCTGTGTCTTTTGGTTGGGACATTTAATGCATTTACATTTAAAGTAATTATTTATATATATGTTCCTATTGCAATTTTCCTAATTGTTTGGGGTCAATTTTGTAGATCTTTTATCTTCTTTTGTGTGTCTTGACTGTATTAGTCCATTTAACATTTGTTATAAAGCTGATTTAGTGGTACTGAATCCTCTTAACTTTTGCTTGTCTGAAAAGCTTTTGATTTCTATATCAATTTTGAATGAGATCCTTGCCAGGTATAGTAATCTTGGTTGTAGATTTTTCCCTTTCAGAACTTTAAATATATCCTGCCATTCCCTTCTGGCCTGAAGAGTTTCTGTTGAAAGATCAGCTGTTAAGTGTATGGGGTTTTCCCTTGTATGTTACTTGTTGCTTTTCCCTTGCTGCTTTTAATATTCTTTCTTTGTGTTTAGTCTTTGTTAGTTTGATTAGTATGTGTCTGGGCATGTTTCTCTTTGGGTTTATCCTGTATGCAACTCTTTGAGCCTCTTGGACTTGATTGACTATTTCCTTTTCCATGTTGGGGAAATTTTCAACTATAATCTCTTCAAAAATTTGCTCATACCCTTTCTTTTTCTCTTCTTCTAGGACTCCTATAATTCAAATGTTGGTGCCATTTGATATTGTACCAGAGGTCTCTGAGACTGTCCTCTGTTCTTTTCATTCTTTTTACTTTATTTTTGCTCTTCAGAAGTTATTTCCACCATTTTATCTTTCAGCTCACTGATTCGTTCTTCTGCTTCAGATATTCTGCTATTGATTCCTTCCAGACTATTTTTAATTTCAGTAATTGTGTTGTTTTCTCTGTATGTTTATTCTTCAATTCTTCTTGATGTTTGTTAATTGATTCTTGCATTTCTTCCATTTTGTTTTCAAGGTTTTTGATCATCTTTACTATCATTATTCTGAATTCTTTTTCAGGTAGTTTACCTGTTTCCTCTTCATTTATTTGGACTTCTGTGTTTCTAATTTTTCCCTTCATTTGTGTAGTATTTCTCTGCCTTTTCATCATTTTTTTTAACTTCTTGTGTTTGAGGTCTCCTATTCCCAGGCTTCAAGGTTGAATTCTTTCTTCCTTCTGTTTTCTGTTCTCCTAAGGTTGGTCCATTGGTTTGTGTAAGCTTCGTATAGGGTGAGATTTATGCTGAATTTTTGTTTGTTTGTTTTTCCTCTAATGGGCAAAGCTGAGTGAGTTCATAATCTTGTCTGCTGATGACTGGGTTTGTATTTTTGTTTTGTCTGTTGTTTAGATGAGGCATCCTGAACAGGGTGCTACTGGTGGTTGGGTGATGCTGAGTCTTGTATCCAAGTGGTTTCCTTTGTGTGAGTTCTCACTATCTGATACTCCCTGGGGTTAGTTCTCTGGTGGGCTAGGCTCTTGGAGTCAGTGCTCCAACTCCAAAGGCTCTGGGCTTGATTTCAGGGCCTGAATGACTCCACACAGCAACCATTCCCGTTTTTCAGCCAGTCTCTGCCAACAGGAACATCACACATGCAGTGCAAGTCAACATCTGTGCTTTACCTCCCATATGCCAGGCACTGGGTTTGGTTCTATTCAAAGGAAGTGCTCCCTCTACCTATGCAGGTCATGCTTTCAATGTCAGTGTTATTAGCCTTTGGTTTCATATATTTAAAACAAAAATAGCAAAAATAGGAATGGTACTATAATCCTGGTACCCACTATCTCACTTTAAACCTTCACTGTACCTGTGATGCATAATCACCCCAGGTGAGAAACAGAGGCTCAGAAAGGTGAAGTGACTTACTCAAGATCACCTAGCCAGCAACTGTCAATGTCTAGAAGTATTTTCTATATCTTCTTAAGGAACAAAGTTGGGATATACCAAACCTCCCTAAATTCTTTGGCTTTATCTTTCCACAAGACACCAATTTATTGAAATTCTCTGGTAGCCTAGTGGTTAGGACTTGGCATTTTTCACTGCCATGGTTCACTAGGTTCAATCCCCTGTGGGGGAGTTCCTGTAACCCACACCATGCAGCCAAGAAACAAACAACAACAACAAAAAAAAAAGATAGCAATTTATTTCTGGCACTTTAGTGGCATCAGGCACATTCCATTTGATAAGTCCAGGTTTGAGGCTATCAGCCAAATAATCAATTAGAACCATTTCCAGGTGTTCAAGCTAGTCCACTGAACCTATTTATTGAAGCATTTTGCATTCATTCAAAATATTTATTCAGTTTTCATTAGGTGTCTGGTATCTGACAATATTCTAGGCCTGGAAAGATGACAGCATTGAATAAAGCAAATAAAAGTAAATTAAATAAATAAAGTAAAAGTACCTGGCATTCTAGAGTTTACATTTGATGGGGATATTTGAGAGGAGAAACAAAAAACAGAAGTGTTTTTAAATGCACAGTGCTTTAAATGATGCTTAGATTGGGTCTCTAGAATGAAACAGAACAGACTAAGGGAAATTAGAAGCACTGGGGTGTCCAATTTTAAGTAGGGGGATCAGAGGAGGCAACTCAGAAAATGACCAAGAGCAAAGCCTTGAAGGACATGAAGAAATGGGTGGTGCTAATATGCGAGAGGAGGGCAGGCCAGGCAGAGGCCACAAGTACAAAGCCTCCAAGGCTTATTTAGGAACAGAGAGGAGTTTGTTCACTCTGTATAATGAGCTCTAGTTCATCCAACTCACTGGAACTGACTCAAATTCGTTCTTTTTCATGACTGAGTAATATGCCGTTGTGTATATGTACATCTTCTTTATCCATTCATGGACATGGGTGGACGGACATCTAGGTTGCTTCTATGTCCTGACTGTTGTAAACAGCGCTGCAGTGAAATTGGTGTACATGTGTCTTGTAGAACTGTGATTTCCTCAGGGTGTATGCCTAGTAGTGGGGTTTTTGTGTAACACAGGGGTCCAGTCTGGTGCTCTGTGGTGATCTAGAGAGATAGGATGAGGGTAAAGGAGGGAAGCTCCGTAGGAAAGGGATATATGCAAATTGCGGCTGATTCATGTCGTTGTATGGCAGAAAAGAACATTGTAAAAAAAAAAAAAAATCTTTTTAAAGAACAGAGTGCAGACCAGTCATGCCAGAACAGACTGAGCAGATGGAAAATGACTGTTAGCATGATAAACTGTTAGCATGATAACTTCAGATAAAATAGATTTGGAAACAAAGGTGACTAAAAGTCAAATTTTCCTCAGTCTCCCAACTCAGTTGCAGGTTTGTTAATAACAAGTGCAAAAACTTACAATTTTATATTAGCAATTACTTCATAGCAACCAGTATTTCTGGTTCTCTCAAGTATACGGCTTAAATTAACTAGACTAATTCAAAGTCATTTTTTTCCATCGTAGTCAACTCACAGCAAGTTTATAAACTGTCTACTACAAAGCCCCCTAAGCACCACAACTATGGGGGAATCATCAGTGAGAACTGGGTGTGTATTACTAAGTACGAATATAATGCTAAGACTTAGGCAGCCTTTTCAAGAGTAGTTGAAATTTCTTAAGTAAAGCAATGGTCTTCAGAGAGCTTATAAAAAAAACCTAGCAACATCTTCCAATTTGTCAATAAACAAACTTTTTATAGTCTGGCTTTTCTATTTTTAACTGGCATGCTTTAAGGGACACACCCAAGTCATAGCTTTTAAGTGGGTAAATTAATTATTGATCTCCCTCGAGGCAAATAATTAAATCTGTGTGCTAATTGACTAGTTAGTTTAAGAAACTGGATGCAGAAACTCACTTCTTTTTTTAAAAATTGTGTGATTCACCTCAATTATCAAAGCAGATTACATGTTATAAAAACAATGGAAAAAGCATGCACTAATAAGCAATAACAACAATAACTCCTTTTTTTTAACAGAGCAAAGCCTCATTCCCTAGAGAAGGGAAAGGCTATCCACTCCAGAATTCTGGCCTGGGGAATTCCATGGACTGTATAGTCCATAGGGTCACAAAGAGTCAGACACAACTGAGTGACTTTCCAAAGAAAAAGCCTCACTGGAAAGTCAGAACTGCAACTTCACATTAATGGATTAAAGAAATGACTCTGAAGTTTTCTGAAAATAAACTCATGATTTAGGTCTAGTCATTAATATAGAAAGACTAAGTAAATCAAGACAAAAATAACAGAACTTCTTATACTCCATTTCAGTGGAAAGGTTAATTTTCACTTTATTGGTTGACTCTAGTGTGTTTACCTGTCCCTGTTATTATATTAAACTATTTACAAATGCAATCTGATGCCATCATCATAACAGTTTGCAGGGGCAGGTATCATTATCCCCATTTTACAGATGAGGAAATTAGTTTCCAAGTTAGCTAGACAGTCCCAAGATCACACATATAGTAAGTAGCAGAACTTTTGATGCTGGTTGGATGACATCACCGACTCAATGGACATGAGTTGAGCAAGCTCCAGGAGTTGGTGATGGACAGGGAAGCCTGCCGTGTTGCAGTCCACGGGGTCACAAAGAGTCGGACATGACTGAGAGACTGAACTGAACCACACCTCAAGCCACCCCTGCCACTCTCTCTGCCTCCTGGAATCAAGTGCATTTCCCATAATGCCTTTATCAAACTATCACTTAACATCTTCCTGTAACATTTCCTACATATTTTTCAGGTTGATATTAAGTCATTGCTGCAGAAAACTATTCTGGCTTCTTGCAAGCACTATATTGGTCTAAGTTATAGTAAAGAATTTAACAATCAAACAAGCAAGCAGTCTTACTTGAAATTTAAACAATGGGAAGCAATCTTTTGCTCAAATACCAAAGAAAATACTCATTTATAAATGTTCATAAACAAAATATCATGAAATATTAAATTAATGTTTTGGCTACAATAATATCTAAGAGATTCTATTCTATATATTTTCTTGGGCTTATATGTCTCTGTATTGTTAATTATACTATAACTGGTGCCATTCCTAAAAAAACTATTGGTTTTTTAGTCTTTGAGTATCATCATTATTATTACTACCAGTATTATTATTAAAAGTTAGACCTATGATTTAGATATACTGTTTATGTAATTTTTAGTTAAACAGCTTCCTGACTGTATCAGGTCAAGAAGCAACAGTTAGAATCGGTTATGGAACAATGGACTGGTTCCAAATTGGGAAAGGAGTATGGCAAGGCTATATATTGTCACCTTGCTTATTTAACTTATATGCAGAGTACATCATGCCAAATGCTGGCCTGGATGAATCACCAGGTGAAATCAAGATTGTCAGGAGAAACATCAATAACCTCAGATATGCAGATGACACCACCCTTATGTAAGCAGAAAGTGAAGAGGAGCTAAAGAGTCTCTTGATGAAGGTGAAAGGAGAGTGAAAAAGCTAGCTTAAAACTCAAGACTCAAAAAACAAAGATCATGGCATCTGGTCCCATCACTTCATGGCAAATAAATGAGAAAACAATGGAAAAATGGAAACAGTGAGAGACTTTATTTTCTTGGGCTCCAAAATCACTGCAGATGGTGACTGCAGCCATGAAATTAAAAGACACTTGCACCTTGGAAGAAAACTGATGACAAACTTAGACAGCATATTAAAAAGCAGAGACATTACTTTGCTGACAAAGGTTCGTCTAGTCAAAGCTATGATTTTTCCAATAGTCGTGTATGGATGGGAGAGTTGGACTATAAGGAAAGCTGAGAGCCGAAAAATTGATGCTTTTGAACTGTGGTGTTGGAGAAGACTCTTGAGAGTCCCTTGGACTGCAAGGAGATCCAACCAGTCCATCCTAAAGGAGATCAGTCCTGAGTGTTCATTGCAAGGACTGATGCTGAAGCTGAAGCTGCAATACTTTGGCCACCTGATGCAAAGAGCCGACTCATTTGAAAAGACCCTGATGCTGGGAAATATTGAAGGCAGGAGGAGAAGGGGATGACAGAGGATGAGATGGTTGGATGGAATCACTGACTCAATGGACATGAGTTTGAGCAAGCTCCAGGAGATAGAGAAGGACAGGGAAGCCTGGCGTGCTGCAGCCCAAAGGGTCGCAGAATAGGACACGACTGAGCGACTGAACAACATACAGAGGAAATATGTATGCCCTACAAGCATTATGCGTGTGTGTGTGTTTGTATTACAAAGTAAGAAACAAAGGTTAAGGGAAACTAAGCAATGTGCCCAAAGTTACACAGATAGAGACTGAATCAGAATTTGAACTGAAGCCTCTCTGATACCAAGTATATGCTTCTACCACAGCAATGCACTGCTTTCCTCAAACTTTAATGAATCCTTATAGATATCTCCAGCTCTATAGATATCTCCAGTTACAATCAATGGTGTAGATTTAGAAGGCAATGTTACACATATCATTTTAGCAAAAATAAAGGGCCAGCTGATGTTTGGTACATGTATTTACACTGAATTTACAATATTAGATTATATGTTTATATTTGGAAAAAGCTATCGATTTGTCTAAGACACAGTCACAGTTTGCTTCATAATTTATTTTTTATTAACAACTAAACATTTAAGGAAAGTTTAGGAAAGGAAATATTGTTCCCAAAGATTTCAAGCTTCTATAAAGAAAACGCAAATGGAGAATAAATTTTAAAAAAGAAAAAGAAAAACTTAGGTCTAAATATCAAGGGGAAAAAAATCCCTTAAGAAGTCAACTGTCACTATTAATAACACCAAGAACCACTTTCGGTCGATGACCAGCAACTCATGTAAGAGAAACTCATTTTCTCTCCTTATCTTTCACCTACATCCACCCACACACAATAATTCTTTTGCATCCCACCCTTCTTTCAATTCTTTCTCTCTATGCATAGTAACAATATTTTGTTGGTCTGATGCCTTCTCCTCTTATCTATGCTTCATTTCAAGTATGACTTTATTATTCCAAAGTCTCCTCCAAGTCACACTTACTCCTTGTTCAGACCTTCAATCTCTGAGATGCCCATCAATCCCTGTGCCTGGCAATATGCAGCCTGTAAATCAAACGAGACTCGGTAACCATACACACTTTGAAACCTGTGCATGTGATCAGATGAACTTGAGAAAGAAACAGATGTGTAGAAATCTGGGAGGAGGTGTAACCCTTGGGAAAATAAAAATTGCCTGTGCCAATCTGTTACTCATAGCAACTTCTCCACACAACCTGTAAATTATTGCCAGAGGACTTCATTTTCCTTGGAGATAACACTTTCCAAATTGCTCAGACGTGATTTAGGCTACTTATATGTTTTTTATCTGACTTCATTAAATGAACGGCTAATGAGTCAAACCATCATTATCATTTCTTTCCATCATCATCAAAATAAAAGCTGGTAGTTTCCTGGACAAGAGGGTGGAGATTAGGAACAAAATATCAGACAGTATTAGCCTGACAACAGTGGAGGATAAAACAAAGTAGCCTTATACTAAGTGATGCTTAAACACAGCTCCCTTAAATCACTTATTAGCACCATTTTTCTTCAGAAAAAAAGCAACCTTCCCAAAATTGACTAAACAGACATCACAGACAATCCATAACAAAGAAGCAGTAAAACAAGATAATCAAGATAAACAGTAGAACTTACATGAGTGACTGGTTTACACATAAGTAGCGAAAAATAAAGGTGTTTGTATTGTTTTAATGTGGTAGTTATAAGTAAGTGCATAGATAGGAAAATGCATGTGTGTGTGTGTTAAGTCGCTTCAGTCGTATCTAACTCTTTGCGACCTCATGGAGTGTAGCCCGCCAGGCCCTTCTGTCCATGGGATCCTCCAGGGCAAAAATACTGGAGTGGATTGCCACGCATCACCCTAAACCCCAAGTAATATTTATCACAACTCAGATGCATCTTTGGGAGGAGTAGGGTGTGCAGGTGGTTAAAAGGTGAAAACAGCTCTTGTACAAGATCTGGCAAGGGTGCTGTTAATTTAAGTGCAACCAAGGACCTCTAATTGCTTCTGAAAAGGACAGGTAGCAATTGAGTACATTAACTGCCACCAAATATCTGCTACAAGTGGTAATTAACATCTTAAGGCTCATGGAACTCAAGACAGACACCAGCTCAGGCATGTAACAACACAGTAAATGTTTGCTGGGACATCAGACCGTCTTAGCCTGAAATTTTTTCTAATTAAATTCACCTGTTTAATAATCTAAACTGCTTGATTCAGAAAAGCATGACGTATCAAAAGTCCACACTATTGGGTGTTTTTAAAAACTAAGGTCACTGGAATATTTGCAGTCAAATACTAGGTGTCATGAAGAAGGAAACGGCAAAACACTTCAGTACTCTTGCCTGGAAAATCCCATGGACGGAAGAGCCTGGTAGGCTATAGTCCCTGAGGTCGCAAAGAGTCAGACACGACTGAGCAACTTCACTTTCACTTTTCACTTTCATGCATTGGAGAAGGAAATGGCAACCCACTCCAGTGTTCTTGCCTGGAGAATCCCAAGGACGGAGGAGCCTTGTGGGCTGCCGTCTATGGGGTCACACAGAGTCAGACACAACTGAAGCGACTTAGCAGCAGCAGCAGCAGCTAAGTGTCATGTTTCCAAAAATAACCTAATAACAAAAAGGGAGAAGTAACTAAACAGTCAAAATGGTCATCACATAATCCATCTTCTAAAGCCCTAATGTAATCTTATCAAGAAACCACTAAGCATCTATTACTATTATTTTAAACACCTTTTCAACAGATTGTCAGTAGAGAGCTTCAGGGCCCACATTTGAAAGTGGATTATTACACTCACAAGAGAAAGAAAAGTCAGGTGACAGCTTGTGTCTAGTCTGGAAGAGAAGAAAGAGAAAAACCATAATGACCATAATGAGCACTTAAAGAGTTATTGAAGGCAGTCACCATGACAGCTACTGAAAGACCCATGTTTTTTCAGAAAGTCACTCAGGTCTGTATCAATCAGCTGAAAGTTCCAACTTCCCAGATCCCTCTTCAACTTCCACACTGCTATTGTTGCAGCTTAGTCACACTAAATCGTTTCTGACTCTTGGCAATTCCATGGACTGTATCCCACCAGGCTCCTCTGTCCATGGGTTTCTCCAGGCAAGAATACTGGAGTGGGTTGCCATTTTCTCCTCCAGGGGATCTTCCCAACCCAGGGATCTAACCCATGTCTCCTGCGTCTCCTGTATTGCAGGTGGATTATTTACTGCTGAGCCACTTGGGAAGCCCTTAATTTCCATGAGACTATTTCATATATGCCTGTGAGTATAAGTAACTGGAATTTTATAGGAAATATACACATGAATGTTACAGACTAGAAATTGCATCTTATTGACATGGTGTTTGTATAATAATATTTGTTTACATACCCTGCTTGAGTTTTCTGTTCAATTACATTTGGTACTTCATTTAGCATAAAGGTGTAGATGAAAATTGGTATATACTCAACATCATTAGTCATTAGGAAAGTACTAATCAAAACTACAATGAGATAGTCTCCAGAATGGCTATAATTTAAATAAAACAAAATCAAATAAAACAGAAAATAAATGTAGGGGAGATGATGGAGAAATTGGAACATTCACCATCATATATTGCTGGTGAGGATGTAAAATGGTTTGGCGACTGTCCAACTGGACAGTTCCTCAAAAAGTTAAAAATAGAGTTACCATGTGACCCAGCAATTCTACTCCTATGTACATAACGAGGAGAACTGAAAACATATGCTCAGATGAAAACTTGTACAAGAATGTTCATGGCAATATTAACCATAATGTCAAAAAGCGGAAGCAACTCAAATATTCATCAATTGATGAATAAATAAATGAAATGTGGTGTATACAACAGATTATTATTCAGTCATAAAAAAGTAATAAAGTATTGATGCATGCTATAGCTTGGATAAATCTTGAAAATAGTATGCTAAGTTAAAAAGGCTACATATTACATGATCCCATTTATATGAAATGCCCAGATTGGGCAGATCCATAAAGACAGAAAGTAAATTTGTGGTTGCCAGGGGGTGGGGGAGCTTTGGGTATAGAATTTATTTTAAGAGTTCTGAATAAAAGAGTTCTAGAATTAGGGCAATAGATGCACGATATCACAGGAGAGTACATTTTAAAATGGTTAAAATGGTGAATTTTATGTCACATGAATTTTATGTCAATAAAAAAAGAGGAAAACAAAATATGTGCATTTTGTTTCCATGATATCATTTTCTAAGTCCACTGTGTATAAATGCTCCCACAGATAAATGCATTCAAAAAGTCAATCAATGTCCATCTCTCTGAACTGACAAGCAGGATTACTTCTAGATACTTCATAATGTTTCAACTTCCAAATGAATATACTTTACTGAACTTTATAAAACAGTTAAAGGGATACAATGTAGATATAAAACATTTAAAATAGAATGTGTTACCTACATAATAATCTACCATGATATTCCTATTCTTCTTGACAAAGGGCAAATTTCTCAAATATTCCATACTCTTAGAAACAGAGGAAAAAAGATAAAAATCATATATGATAAGATATATTAAAATGATATATTATTAGATATTAGACTTGTATAATATAGGTCTAATATAGGTCTAATACAGTTGGTCAGTATTGATCCTTCTATATGATATACTTTAAAGGATAGCAACTCAGAATGGAATTTTCTAAACAACACACTCCAGTTCCCCTTCTTTAGATAGGCAATTTGTTTCCTTTAAATTTCAAATTGTTTCCAAAAACATTTTTTTAAGGATTTTATTATTAGATGTTGTAAATCTTACTAAGACAAAGAATGAAGCACTACAACACATTACTGGGTTAATGGATATAGTTGTTTTGCTAACAGCTTGAATTTTAATAAAACAAGAATAGTGATTACTTAACAATTTATTAACAAAGGCCAAAACATTACCCTCCTTTGTGCTTTTAAAAATCATCAATGAATAGAGTTATTCAAGTAATCAAATAAATAGAAATCCCTGGTTACTACTGTATTGCATGCTGGTAGTATTTCTTTAGCTTCTTCAGGATCACCAAGCTCAGTCACTCAGCAAACCATCCCAATTTCTGGAGAGTACCCTGACCCATGGGTAAACTGGGACACACTATGCTCCCTTCACCTCAGTAACGTCCCTATTTGCCATATGCTTTCAGATCAAAATTGCTTCTCAACTCAAGTGGCAACAGAGTGACAAGAGAGTGCTTAGGTTTGACTCTCCATTTGCAGTTCGGAAAGAGGATCCATTTTATAGCCTCGGGATATGTCTTTTGTCTTACTTGGCTTAGTCTGAGTCACTTCCCTTTGCTCCTTGCAAAGAACTTAACTCGTGTCTCAGGACTCACATTCAGAGCATTCTGCAGCAGTGCAACTGGTAGGAATGGCTCTGGACTTGGTTGGGGTTGCGGGGGAGAGCACAGGTAAAAAAAAAAAAAAAACAATCCCAGTCTTGGCTGAACCCGATTCCTTATAACACTAAGCAATCGGGACACTTCTCTGAGGCCTGTGTCTCGCAGCTACCAAATAAGGAGCTGATCTTAGAGATGCTTTCTTCCAGCTCAAAAATTGGACAATTTTATGAATGAAAGGGAATCGAGTGACGGGACAGGGGGGTATGGTGTAACATAGACCTGCTTGACCAATACGACTTCAAAGGACTTGGAGGAAATTTTTTGAGGGTATTGTGGGGCACTTAGCACTAATGCCTTCTACCACCGAGAGGATTCAGCTATGAGCTAATCTGCTGAAAGCTGCTGCGAAAGGGCGCCTGGCCAACAGGGCCTGGTGCCCCAGGCAGAGGCCTTACCCACTGACCAAAGTTGCTGCCAGTAAGGGGCCGCCGCCTCAAAACCTTGCTGGGATCTTACCAACAGTTACCATTTCTAGAAGGGTGTCAGCCATGGTGACTTTAGCCAGCTCTGGCCACCTTAGTGTGAATCACTCTTAAAATCTGAAGGAGAAAAGTGACTGCTGGCTTTTGGCATACATTTCCTGAGGAGAATAACAGAAATTTCCTACCAGAAACACTTTGTGAGTTTGATTCGGGGACGATGTGTGCAACCATCTGTGGATCTCACCAGGCCCTAGGGTCCCAGTATGCTGTGCCCAGATTTTTTTTCTCAGGTGGCTCACGATGTGTGACCGTGGGACACCATACCACAGGAGCACAAGAGAAAAATCAGGGTTGGTAGAAGCTGTCACACCTTCTAAAGAAGAGCCTGGGGAAATGGAAGGAGAAGTCTGCCCAGAAACAATGAGCCAACTTGCTCCAACAAAGACTATTAGCCCCAAGGAACACTTAACTTCTAGAAAATGTGTATGTGTGTGTGTATGCTGGTTGCTCAGTGTTCTGACTCTGTGACCCCATGGACTGCAGCCCACCAGGCTCCTCCGTCCATGGAATTCTCCAGGCAAGAATACTGGAGTGGGTTGCCAACCCCTTCTCCAGGGGATCATCCCAACCCAGGGACTGAACCCCAGTCTCTTACATTGCAGGTGGATTCTTTACCATCTGAGTTATCAGAGAAGCCCCTAGAAACTGTGTAACAGAATGGAAATAAACAAATGGTTATTCAGGGCACCAACCAACTCAGGTTCTGCTGACCACTTGGTCGGAGAAATTCTGAAGAGTGAAAAGATGGTTTGGAAAGTAAGTCTTCTCAAGTTAACTGGGACCCCCAGAAAGCAAGAATCCAAGAAAAGGATATAGTACATTTTAGACATGTCTCCTGTACATTTCTCTCTTCCGTTGTTGTTCAGTCGCCAATAGAGTCCAACTCTTTTGTGACCCCGCTCCTCTGTCCATGGGATTTTGCAGGCAAGAATGCTGGAGTGGGTTGCCATTTCCTTCTTCAGGGGATCTTCCCCACCGAGGGATCAAACCCACATCTCCTGCTTGGCAGGCGAATTCTTAACCACTGAACCACCTGGGAAGCCCTATTCTGTTGTTAACTTATTCCAAAGCCCCATCGAGGTATAATCAATGAGCAGAAGGCTCATTTACAAGCCAAAGATAAAAGTGTTTGTTCAAAGCAAATTGTGATGTTACCTATGAGGCCAGAATAGCCCTACTTGAAACTCATCCATAACTTTTGAATCAGGTATAAAAGACAAAACTACACAAAGAAAGACAAGAAAGAGTTAAACAGCAAACAACAAAGAAGAAGATGGACAGATCTTTCTCTTCCTTAGTCCCAGCTACTGAAAATGAGTAAGAAGGGATAAAAGAGACATATATTTGTAAGTATAACCTACACATCAACACTAAGGGATTTCTAAATATTGGAAGGAAAGTTAAATGTCACTCACCCTGAATATTGTATTTTACCACCAAAATTCAAATTACAGGAGTTCCTTCAAATTGGGGCAGCACAGAAAAGAAAGTATTTTGCAGTAAGCAATAACCAGAGTGCATTCTCATGGAAGTATCATAAACTCCCTGCACTCTATGAACCTGGGTAGTATGCTCATAGGAAGTGAAATAACTAAAGCATCATTTCTAAAACTGTGCTCTATAAAAATTAGTTCATTGAAATATTACTAGGTGTTTCACAACAGTCTCTCCACTGATAAAAATAAGTTGAAAACATTCACCTCCTGCAGATGTTCAATGCACATTAGAATTATAAAGACTTTTAAGAAGCCCTGCATTCAAATAGCTTATTTATCTTCATATAACCTAGTGTTTCTAAAAATTATTTGGCCATGGGACCATTTTTTGTATAAAAATTGTTTAAAATGTTCTGGTATAGTTTTCCAAAGAATATAATTTAGAAAATATATATCTACAAAAATTAATGAAGCTGGTGTAAAGGCTAAATTTTTAACAACTGTAGACAAGGAGATTTCTTTTTCAGTTTGTACATGATACTAAATGCAAGAAAATTACAACTTCAGTCCAAGCTTTACTGAAGTTGTCTGCAATACGGCATCAGTCATGAAACAAAGTGCTAACTCTGTTTCGGTCACTCACTGGCTTGTACATTGGACAACCTAACCTCAATGACTTTCAGCCTTCAAAACTGAGAAAATCAGATGCCCAGCATTGCTAATTATTAGAGAAATGTAAATCAAAACTACAAAGAGGTATCACCTCACACTGGTCAGAAGGCCCATGATCAAAAAGTCTACGAACAGTAAATGCTGGAGAGGGTGTGGAGAAAAGGAAACTTCCTACACTGTTGGTAGGAATGTAAATTGGCACAATCACTATGAAGAACAGTGTGGAGATTGCTTTAAAAACTAAGAATAGCTACCATATGATCCAGCAATCCCACTCCTGGGCATATATGCAGAGAAAACATAATCCAAAAAGATACATGCCCCCAGTGTTCACTGCAGCGCTGTTTACAATAGCAAAGGCATGGAAGCAACCTAAACGTCCTTCAACACAGGAATGGATAAAGAGGATGTGGTATATATATACAATGAAATATTATTCAGCCATGAAAAATAATGAAATAATGCCTTTTGCAACAATATGGATAGACTTAGCAATTACCATGAGTGATGTAAGTCATACAGAGAAAAACAAATATCATATGATATCACATATCATGGAATCTAAAAAATGATACAAATGAAATCATTTCCAAAACAGAAAGAGACTCACAGGCAAGGAAAACAAGCTTATGGTTACCAAAGGGGAAAGGTAGGAGGGGAGGGAGGGATAAATTGGGAGTTTGGGATTAACATATATATACTACTATATATAAAATAGAGTGTCAACAAGGACCTACTGTATAGCACAGGGAACTCTACCCAACACTGTAATAATCTACATGAGAAGAGAAGCTGGAAAAGAATAGATATATGTATAACTGAGTCACTTTGCTGTACACTGAAACTCACACAGCATTGTAAATCAACTATACTCCAATATAAAATACAAATTAAATTAAGAAAATAATTTTTAAAATACTGATTTCTCAGCAAAAAAAAAAAAGACTGATAAAATCATTAAGTAAGATATGTGTGTACATGGAAATGTAAATTGGTACAGCCACTATGGAGAACAGTATGGAGGTTCCATAAAAAACTAAAAATAGAGCTGCCATGGGACCCTACAATCCCACTCCTGGGCATATATCCAGAGAAAAACACGGCCTGAAAAGATCCATGCACCCCAGTGTTCATTGCAGCACTATTTACAATGACCAAGATATGGAAACAATCTAAATGTCCATCAAGAGGAATGGATAAAGAAGATGTGGTGTATATATATACAATGGAATATTGCTCAGCCATTAAAAAGAATGAAACAAGACCATTTGCAAAGACATGGACGGACCTGCAGAGTGTCATGCTGAATGAGGTGAGTCAGATGGAGAAGGAGAAATATCATATGACATCCCTTATATGTGGAATCTAAAAAGAAATTATACAAATGAACTTACTTGCAAAACAAAGAGACTCACAGACTTAGAAAATGAACTCATGGTTGCTGAGGGGAATGGATGGTTGGGGATTTGGGGAAGGACATGTACACACTGCTATGTTTAGAGTGGATTAGAAACAGGAAGCTACTATATAGCACATGCAACTCTGCTCACTGTTACATGCCAGCCTGAATGAGAGTGGGGTTTGGGGGAGAGCAGATATATGTATATGTATGGCCGAGTCCCTTCACTGTTCACTTGAAACTATCACAACACTGCTAATCAGCTACACCCTGATACAAAATATTTTGCTGTTAAAAAATAAATAAAATAAAATAAATTTTTTAAAGATATGTGTGTACAGAATTTAGCACTATAGGCTTCCTTTGTGGCTCAGTGGTAAAGAATCCACCTGCCATTGCAAGAGATCTGAGTTCAATCTCTGGGTCGGGAAGATCCCCTGGAGGAGTAAATGGCAACCCACCCCAGTATTCTTGCCTGAAAAATCCCATGGACAGAGGAGTCTGGCAGGCTACAGTCCACGCAGTTGCAAAAGAGTTGGACACCACAGAGCGACTAAACAGAAGCAACAATTTAGCACTATATTCAGCACATACTAAGTACTCAAAAACAGTTTGTATTAAGGTAAGAAAATCAGTGGGTAGCAAAGAACTAGATCCATGAAAAAAGAATAAGTCCTACACAGAACTAGGACAATTTCTCTAAGAAAGCCCATTTCTCCAGTGCCCAATATAGAAGAATTCACACTTAACAACAGACCTAGAGGCAGGCATGCCTAGTTACTCTTTACACATGTTAACTAATTTATGTAACACTCCAGCAAACTTTTTGAAACAACTGTGTGTTCCTAAATCAGGCCAAGTTTTTTCTTGACTTAGAGTCTTCATACTCCAGCAACATCATGGATGGACCCTGAAAGCATTATGCTAAGTAAAATAAATCAGATAGGGAAAGACAAATATTGTATGATATCACTTACATGTGGAATCTAAAAAAACCAAACTCAGAGAGTAAAATGGTAGTCACCAGGGGAGGAAGGCCGGGGTTTGGGATGAAAGTGAAAGTGAAAGTCACTCAGTTATGTCTGACTCTTTGCGACCCCATGGACTTTACAGTCCATGGAATTCTCCAGGCCAGCATACTGGAGTGGGCAGCCGTTCCCTTCTCCAGGGGATCTTCCCAACCCAGGGATTGAACCCAGGTCTCCCGCATTGCAGGCAGATTCTTTACCAGCTGAGCCACCAGGGAAACCCAGGGGTTTGGAATCGAAGCTGTTTAAGGATACAAACTTGCCACGAGTAGTCAGTAAGTCCCAGATATCCAGTCCACAGTGTAGTGAATATGGACAACAGTATTGCCTTAAAATCACCAAATTGTGAAAAGACTGGAACTTAATTATTCCAACAACTAAAAAGAAATGATAATTGTGTAATGCATTAAAGCCTTAATTATACACTACAATGACAATCTTCTTATATAAATGGATCAATTTTTTAAAGTCTTGATCCTCACATGTATATATGGCCTGTACCCTCAGCTCAGAACCCTTATCTGTGAGTCACCTACCCTCTGAGGTTTTCCATGATAACTTAATATAAAATTAACAGTCCCTACCCTACCCATCCACCCAACCTAAAGAGTAATGTTGGCTATTGTTCTCCACAAGTATTTTCTGACACCGTCTGACATACTCCATATCAACTTGACGTTTGCCTATTGTCTGTTTCCCCTACAAAAACATAAGATCTATGAAGGCCTTGTCCATTTTGTTCATTTCTATGTCTTCATCTCCTTGAATGGCTCCCGACCCATAGTGAGAATTCATAAATATGTGAATAAACAGTATGAAGATAAGCATCTTCCCTTCACCTCCTTTCATTAGTCTTCCAGGGACAAAAGGAAACACTCGATGCCATTTCTTAAGTCATTATTATTATTCTTATGTTCCATTTTTTTCTAAGAATGTTTTAAACTGTCAAGATGCAATTTAGAGCCTTAAATTTAAAATACAAACCTATGACATTAATGTAGAATTTAGGCCTTATAAATCATGAAGTTATTCTTGATGCTTTTACTCCATGCAGTGCACAAAGCACCCACCATTAATTAACTCAAAAACAGTTTCCTGAATTAAATACACTTATTCTCATCAATCCCCTTACATTCCTTAAATTTGAAACAGAACAGTGATTTGGGGCTTTGTCCTGAAAATCATTAAGCTTCTCTTTATCCTATATAAACTCGTAACCCTGTGAGTTAAATCAATATTTATAAACAAACTGTCCCATGAACATGGTTTATTATCGCCTTACCTAGAGAACACTTTGGTCTTCAGTCAGGCTAATATCTCACCTGACCTTCTTCCAACCCTTCTAGTCAGCCATTCTTGGCATAGACTGGGTTCTGTCTAAGAGAGATTACCAAATTTTGCTTAATGTTGCAAATACTCTCCCCCTACCCAAATTAACACATCAACATTAAATATACATCTATATCATAAATAGATTTAAAATATCTAAATAAGGTCATTTCTCTTACACACTCACACAGAATATCTCTGTCTGGATCAAGAAGCATGCAGTTTTCACAATAAGTAGTTGGGTACTTCATGAAATGTCCATGAAGTTAAGTGTGAGTTACTGCTCTTATCCCATCAAATGATAGTTCTAGTCTCTGGCTTCAGGGGAAAAAAAAAAATGGAGAAGATATTTTGGAAACATTCCATGTGATAGAGAGAGAGAACTGCTAATATGTGAGGATCAAGGCTGCAGGGTGCCTGCCTCCCTGGTGTCCTGAAGCCTCAATAAAGATAGATTCTGGACCCTGTCAAATAAAACGGGCTGGCTTTTCTGTGGTATCAGCCTTATGTGCCAGCATCTGCAGGGTCCTCACTCCTTTCTGCTGCATCTCAGAGCCTGAATTTTCACAGAGCAAAGTCCAGTTTATACAATCACTGGCTTCACATTACAGAATATCAGAGAGACTAGCAAAGGGTCTGACTTCTAAAATGTATTACTGCCATTTTTGTAACAATTGAATAAGACTATTCAATATCCTACCCTGGGCATAATGAGCTAATTTACAGCACACACTAGTCTGGTGCAGTAATAGAGAAGAAAAAGTAAAGACAAAATTTCATTCTTTTAGCTGTCTGAGAATATTGCCATGCCAAATGAAAAATGCCTCTTAAGTTCAGGGCATTTTGTGTAATGCTTGTATTTTTTTATATGCTCAATTTCAACATGTAATTTAGAAATCTGAAAATCAGGCTCAGGTCTTTTGTTCTTACTCTTTTGTGCCCAGAGTAATTCATGTTGTTGAAGTCATATTTGCCATTACTTGGTGGATTTTTTTGTTGTTGTTGCTAAAGGCAGGTTATTTTTCCCTTCTCTACGATCTTCTGGTCCACAGTTAGTGTGCTAAGGAAATAAAAGCATCAGAAATAAAGCATCAGAATTTTTGCTAGAGAATATGCTCAAATCTAAATTCTAAATATGTAAATATGAAAGTATTAGATTGAAAGACAAATCCTGGTACATGACTACTAACCACATTCATAATAAATAGGATATATTGTAACCTGGTTTTATGCCAGGCACCTGCCAGGCCACTTCACATAAAATAAACTTACACTTCATACAGGGCCTTTCTCTCCAGACATTTCTGCAAATATTCACTTAGTTTGTATTTCCATGTGATAACTGGAAGGCAAGTACTATTTCTTTATCATTTACATAAAAAAAATTGTGACAAAGTTCATATTTTGCTTCTGATAAATTCAAGTAACAGCTTAACGTTTCAAGGAAGTCCAGTGTCTTTATATGCTTCTACTTTTCCCTCATAAAATATTTTCTATGAAATTATATTTACCAAGTATTAGACATCTCAAGTGTTTTCTTCTACAGTATCTCATTGGAACCTCACAATCCCTCTCCAGTTTGAACAGTAATATTTTGCCCATCTTCCAAAAGTAAGCATAACTCTATTTTGTGTGTGTGTGTTAAACTTTTTAATCCATTTGTTTGAAGTAGTCTTTCAAAGGTCCAGGTAAGCTGTAGTTTTCATATTTGTTTATAATAAACACATTTCTAAGGTATCCAGAACCCCCATGTTCCATCACATAGAAGATACTAGCACAGACTGGAAAATGAGCTCTATTTTGATAAATGAATATATTTGCAGGAACATGGAGTTACAAAGAGTCAGACATGACTTAGCGATTGAACAACAGGAATGCATGCAGATTAGCAGATGTTCTTCAAAATTGCCACACTTGAAAATCTGCTATTTATTAACATTTCATTTTTTGTTTTTCTTGTATTTGTCAGTTTTGTAAGATGTGATATATCATTAATTACAACTCCACTAGTCTTAAATTTATGTTATAGTGAAGAAAGAGTTGGCTGCTGCTTTCACCTACCTTTCCTTCCCTCCTTTTTCTTTCTTTTCTTCATTTTCTTTCTTCTTACATTTTCCCTCTCTTTACTTCCCTCCCTCTCTCTTTCTGCTTTCTTTTTTATAATTTTTAAAAGTTTTTCACTTTGACTTTTTTATTTCATCTTTATCTTTGGAGTATAACTGATTTACAATGTTGTATTAGAGTCAGTTGTATAGCAAAGTGAGTCAGTTACATATACACATCCATTCTTTTTCAGATTATTTTCCTATATAAGTTTATTACAGAATATTGAGTAGAGTTCCCTGTGCTATACAGTTAAATCCTTGTTGATTATCTGTTTTATAGATTCTGGTATGTATATGTTAATCCCAAACTTCTAATTTATCCCTCCCCAACCTTTTTTGTCAAAGTAACTGATCTGAGTTTCACATAGCCCCAGCTCTGGCCTTCCAATAGGTACCACACTCTTTCCTCTATATATACTACATCAAAAACTTGACTCTTTATTGTTCTATAAAAATTTAACTGTGTATTGCTCCATGTCTTAAAATCATCAAGAAATTTTCACTAGACATCAACACCCTCTACTTCTCTCTCTTTATAAGTTAAAACCATAAACACCATGAGACTGGCTCTCTAGCCAACATACTGGAACTTATACTAAATTTATCTTTCAAAGCCATCACCTTGAGAATCCTTCGTCCTGTAACAACCATACCTCACTGATCAAAGTATGTTTCAAATGCTTTGGGAATGACTTTGAAAACCAGATTACAAGCCACAAAAGAATGTCCCTTTCTTGACTTAATAGTTACACCCCGTTTTTTAAAAAATTAGTAACAGTTTAATCTCTCACTTTCTTTACCAGCTGAGACTCTGATTTCTTTGGATCTCTCCCAAATGTAATATTTGCACTCAAAGTATGAACATTTTTCTCTGTTAAATATAATTTTTGAAGCTTGCCATGGTCTTGTGGGACAATTCCACAAGAGAAATTCCAAGAATGACTTATCCAAAGGCAGGATCCCTGAAATGAATATAGAGGCTGCCAAACTGATGTCTCAGATGGGACTGTTTCCCTTAGCTTTGAAATTTTATTAAAAAATAAATTTTTGAACCTTATATCACACATCAAGTATAGTATGAGTCTGCCTATACACTCAGGGCTTACATCTATTCTACACTGATGTCTAGAAAGGAGAGACTGTTCTCATGGCTGCCTAAACAAAATCCTCTAGAGATAGACAGTGATTTTCTGAACTAGCAATGCTTCAGTTGACAAATGACATCTGTTTCTTCCCATTAAGCAAGTTTCAGTTCAATCTACCCATTTTCCCATTATGCCACTTTTAAGAGAAAGGATCGTTTTAACCCCAGTAAAGCATGTCAATAAATTGCCCACTATCAAAATGCAAAGGATGTATTATAACACCTCTTTCCTTCCTCAGAAATAATACCTTTCTGACATTTTGACAAGTTAATGAAGCATCTCTTTCCCATCTAAAAGAGTCAGTTGGCATTCTTTCATCAAATAAGTTTCCAAGTGTTTCTTCATTTGACCCTCAAAACACCTTTTAACACATTTTTATGAGTGATGTCAACTGGTATGCAAGCCACTTGGTATATTCCCAGACCCTTTAAAATAATTCCATCATATTGGCTAATCCTAGGGGGTCTCTCCAGAGCTAAGTGCACTTGTAAAACTATTCATAAAAAAGAGTCTCTTATTTCTGTCTCTACTTCCTTTAACACCCTGGTTTTATTTTACTTGGACCAAGAAATACATCAAATCGCAAAGCTTAGAATATTGGTCTATTTTTCAACTGCTTCAAGGAGCCTATTCTCTCTACCCTCATCCTTCTTACTAATAAATTTGATTAAAGCAAATTCCCCTTTGTGAAACCAGAAACCAAATTTTTCTGCTATACTCCCAATGCTTGCATTTGGCTTCAGTCTTCGTTAATTAACCACTTGAATCTTTAAAAGTCCTCACCTCTTTTTCCCATATGTATATATTCTTCAAAATTTTCTCAGCACTTGGTTGAAATGTTTAGTCTTGCTTGAAATTAATTTTCCACTTTTATTGTTCCAATTATTTGGCAGGTTTTAGGTCTTTATAATAAGTCCCCAGAACCCTTTGAACTTGTTATGCTTTTTATGTTTGTGCTTGATATGTTTCCTTAGCAACCCTTGAATTCTGCTAACCCTATTCCAAGAGATTTAAAGAGTGAACATGTCTGAGATATGAATATGAAGATGACTGTCATAGGTTTTGATGTTTTGATGAGCCTCAAAATAGTTTTTGAGTTATGGTTGCAATCAGAACATATACTTTTATTTCAATCCTATTTTTTTAAACCAATGTGCTTCCCATATTTCTTTGATTCATTTCTAATTCCTTTACTAAAACAAGTTTTTAAGATTTGGTTAATTAATAAGGTCATGGAAATATTACAATAGGAAGATTCTATCAATTCTAGAAAATACAATATTTTCCACAAATCTCACTATTTAGCTATTTTAAACACATCAATTAATCAAGAAGACTTAATTAAGACTTCAACAATAAATTAACTGAAGACTTCCCTGGTGGCTCAGACAGTAAAGCGTCTGCTTACAATGTGGGAGATCCGGGTTTGATCCCTGGGTCGGGAAGATCCTCTGGAGAAGGAAATGGCAACCCACTCCAGTATTTTTGCCTGGAAAATCCCATGGACAGAGGAGCCTGGTAGGCTACAGTCCATGGGGTCGCAGAGTCAGACACAACTAAGCGACTAAACTTTTCAAGCCCTGACAATATCGTTTGACAGGAGAAATAGCATCTATTCATTCATTTAGCAAATATTGTGCTGTACTGTGCTTAATCGCTAAGTCGTGTCCAACTCTTTGCAGCCCCATGGACTGTAGCCCGCCAGGTTCATCTGTCCACGGGATTCTCCAGGCAAGAATACTGCAGTGGGTTACCATACCCTCCTTCGGGGATCTTCCCAACTCAGGGATCAAACCCAGGTCTCCCGCATTGCAGGCAGATTCTTTACTGTCTGAGCCACCAGGAGAAACCCTGACAAATACTGGGTTCATCAAAATGTTCATTCAAGTTTTTTCAAACCATCTACTTACAACTATTTTAACAGCGTGGAAGAACTCTTAAACAAACTTTTTGGTCAACCCATTATTAATACGGTAGTATTCCATGTCCGGGCTATTATAAACAGTGCTGCAATGAACATTGGGGTACACATGTCTCTTTCAGTTCTGGTTTCCTCGAAGCAACCTAGATGCCCATCAGCAGACAAATGGTTAAGAAAGCTGTGGTACATATACACTATGGAATATTACTCAGCCATTAAAAAGAATACATTTGAATCAGTTCTAATGAGATGGATGAAACTGGAGCCCATTATACAGAGTGAAGTAAGCCAGAAAGATAAACACCAATATAGTGTACTAATGCATATATGTGGAATTTAGAAAGATGGTAATGATAACCTTATATGCATGACAGAAAAAGAGACATAGATGTATAGAACAGAATTTTGGACTCTATGGGAGAAGGCGAGGGTGTGATGATCTGAGAGAACAGCATCAAAACATGTATATTATCAAGTGTGAAACAGATCGCCAGTCCAGGTTGGATGCATGAGACAAGTGCTCGGGACTGGTGCACTGGGATGACCCAGAGGGATGGGATAGGGAGGGAGGTGGGAGGGTGGTTCAGGATGGGGAACACATGTAAATCCATGGCTGATTCGTGTCAATGTATGGCAAAAACCACTACAATATTGTAAAGTAATTAGCCTCCAGCTAATAAAAATAAATGAAAAAAAAAATACAGTAGTATTAAATATAGACTTTTAAAATCATAGTATGCTTTCTGGAAAATTTTTCATGGTTTCTTGTAGGTATTTAGACTCTGCTAGTTGGAGAAGGAAATGGCAACCCACTCCAGTGATCTTGCCTGGAGAATCCCAGGGATGGGGGAGCCTGGTGGGCTGCCGTCTATGGGGTCCCACAGAGTCGGACACGACTGAGCAACTGAACTGAACTGAACTGAACTGAATGTGAATTATTATGCTAATTAATATATATGAAGTGTTTGGTATGTAGTTGGCACATATTAAATATTTCTTGAGTAAATATTTTAATTAATACTCCTGAATGCATTAATGTTAGAAATTAGATTTTTATCTTCACAAAAATAGTACAAGTATTAATGGTTTAAATATTATATAGTAAATCCTTCTCATCCATGGAATTTAGATTTATGAACATTCCAGTAGTAAGAGAATCTCTGTTGAGAAACTTAAAAGCTTACAATAAAAAGTGTTCGGTTCTATCTATTTTTGCTGTATTTCGAAGCTGAGATGTTAGCTGCATAAACATTTTGGGTAGTTGGATTCTTTGGATAAATCAATTATCAAAATGTGATCTCTCTTTATTCCTGGTCATATTTCTTGTTCTAAAGTCTACTTTGACATTAAAATAAAGTTTTCTGGTTCCTTTTGACGTGTTTTCATGATGTGTCTTTTCCTATCCTTTTCCTTTAATGTATCTATGATCTTATATTTAAAATCAGTCTCTTGTAAACAGGACATAGCCGGGCCTTACTTTTTAGTCAATCTGCTTTTTACATGTGATACCATTACCTACATTTATATCTAATCATATAAATATAAATATGATTTGGTTAAAAGTCACCCATCCTTCTAAAGGTTTCTATGTCCCATCTGTTGTTTGCACCTTGTTTGTCTTAAATATTTTTTATTCCCTTTTATCTTTTCTACTGACTTACTAGCCATGCTTCTTTGTTTTCTCCTTCATAATGGTTGATCAGGGACTGCAACGTAACTCTGTAACCTATCACGTGCTGATCTTATGTCATTTACCATTATAAGTACTGTAAAAAAGTTCATGGCAGTATACTTGCATCTCCCTTTTCTAACTTTTATGCTGTTATTATCATGCATTTACTTCTATGTATGTCATAAATCCCATAATTCATCACTGTTGAATTTAAAAATAAATTATTCTTAAAGATTTTTTAAACAAAGAAAAATGTCTTTTGCTTTCACCACTTCTAGAATTCTCAATGCTATTGCCCTTCCTGCAATAAATGTACAATCCCATGAGCAAAAATTAAAGTTATAAAATTTGTATTCAGACTCAATATAGGTCCACATCTCATCAAATAATCAGATGTCCAAGATACAATATGGCATACATTGGTAGTTGTTTGAGATTTTCAGGATATTTCCAAACCTTTAAAATAAAATCACACCACAACAAGAAGTTTGCTCAAGTGAAGTCTAAATTAGTTTAAAACAAGCAAGCATTTATTAAACTAGGTCAAATCTACCATTACAGAATCACTGGTGTGTTTAACCTCTAAAAGAGCAGTGAGAAACAGGGTCCTTTTCATCTCCCAGGAAATCCAATTAGTTTCTCACTTTCTACTGTTTAGAACAGCAATATATGCCATCATTTCTGATTCTAAACTCCCAACTTGTTCATGATTTTTTTTAATTATCTTCATAGAGAGACAAGGATGAGTCTGACTTCCTGTATCCATCCCCTTTCTAAAACTTAAGAAGTCAAAAGCAAGAGAAAAATCTGTTTTCTTCTTTAGTTACCCAAACTATAAAACAAAAGCAATTCTTTCTATGAAATAATATCCTATCAGCCAAATAAACTGAGCAAATTAGCACCTGCTAATATGGTGGTCATGATAGTGTATATGGCACACTTTCATTCAAGTCTGGATATTATTTGAGACATTCAGTACCAAGATTAATTTTGTTTTCCACCCAGAGCTTTCTGTGTATTAAAAATAGTTATATAGATTTTGCTAAATGATCGATGAAATAATAGTGACTTTTAATTATATCCTGGTGAATTCTGATCATGTTATGGTAGAAAATAAGGTGGAGGCTGGGGCGAGGAGACTCAGGTGATAAGTATAGAAACATGGCACAATATTTCTAGCGCCTAATTCCATTGCAAAGATTAAGACATATGGTGAGGCTGTTTTCAGTCAATAATCACTGACTCAGAGCCCACAGTGCTCTGGGTGCTGACAAACACCAGTGAATAAGACAGACAAAAATCCCTTCCCTTAAGGAGATTTTAATTCTAATTTTTATGAAACACAAACACAAATCCTTCTCTAACATTTCACAGTACATAATGAAAAGTAACCAGGGTAACCATGTCCCAGTCTGAAATTTCATCCGGTGCCACTTAGGAATCTTGACATAATAAAGAGGAATAAATCTTTTCAGACCTGTGCTTGGATACGTGAACAAACTAGACGCACTCAAAATAGTAACCACCTTTTAAACCATTCACAAATCATAGATCTGATCAACGTATTTTTCTACTCCACTGTGCATGAAAATAATAGAACTGTTTCCATTACTGAAAGTCCAGGTACATGGACTGGTTTTAGGGCCAATGGTAGTGTGTAAGTGTGTCGAGATGTGTTGGAAGGTTGGTACCCAAACAGGTGGGCACCTAATATTTAGATGTGGTGAAATGGAAATGTCATGGTAATGGAAACCAGAAGATTTACCACATCTTAGGGAAGTCTTCAATTTGGGGTTTGCATGAACTCATTCCTTTAAAAAAAAGTTCTGAACTATCGTCATCTTCATCTCTAAAACTGTGACTCCAGATTCCCTGGGCAAAACCTAAACTTCCAACTCTTGAACTTTACCTACAGGGTTCAGAAGACAGTCCTGTACACTAAGAAAGGAGTAAACAATGAGGGTAAAGGATCAATAGTCCCAGACATACTCGTCTTTCCACCACTCAGTTCATTCCCAGAGTTTGTGTATCTGGCAAGTCTGATCAAAACACAAGTTGCAGGATTAGCATGTGCAGGAGATGATGAACTGAGGAAGGAAGGGGATTAATGAACAGGAGGGCATGGTAGGGAATCCTTAGCACTTTGATGAGGCAAGTGGAAGGCTGCAGGGTACTATGAGGAAGTGGGGTGGGCAGTGAAATTACGGCAATGACAGGCAAAGCAATGATATGAAATAAAAAATGACTGCTCTTGGGGACTTCCCTGGTAGTTCAGGGGTTAAGAATTTATCTTCCAGTGTAGGGGACAGGTTTGATTCCTGGTTGGGGAACTAAGATCCCACATGCCCTGGGGCCACAGTTCACCCCACATGAACTACAAGGGCAGCCACAAGAGTGACACATCTAGAGAAAACCCGTGTGCCACAAAACAGACCCCGGTAGAGTCAAAAAATTTTTTAATTAATCAAAAAAAAAAAAAAAAAGACAGCTCTTTATCATAGCACCCTCTTAAGGATCCATAGCACCCTCTTGAGGCTCTATGGCACCCCCCAGGTTCCATCAGACTTCCTCCCAGTGACTATTCATCAGTGTCATTCATCATAGTCTATATCCTTCTCTAATATATACACATATATATTAATATACATATTCTACCTGGGGAAGAATTTAATTAGTGAGTGCTCACTAGGTATTAGTGATTAATTTGATTATTAATCCCAGGAGGTCGTGCATTTTAACAGTCATTACTTTCCCTCAAAGAGTGTTAAAAGTGGGAAAGACTTTAATTTACAAAGAACTGAAGCCAAATTCATCTTCCTGCCTCTCCACCTTGTTGGCACACTACTGCCTGCCACACTGGTCCTGACGCTCTCTGAAATAGTCCTTCTTGTACTACACCGCCTCCAGTGGATGAGTTCCCAGCACCAGGAGAGGGTGTTAGGGATAATTTGGAAATAAGAAAGTCTTTCCAGTAGCCTTAAACACTCCCTGTAGGTCATCATCTTCTTGACTCACACATTAGGCTTCTCTGAAAAATCAGACTAAAGCACACTGAAGCAGGATCTTTAGCCCAGGATATAAAAACTTACCTGTAAAACCAAATCAGTCTGTCGTTGCTTTAAATATCTTGCTAAAATTTTGGATAAATGGTTTTGATTAAATTATCTACCCTTACATTGTTTACTACAGTCTAAGTTTGCAAAAGTCTTCCCATTCACCAACTTCTTTGTCTCTGAACACAATCACATGAGATAATTGGGGAATTACGAACATCAGACTTATCACTCTTCCATATAAATAGTGTGGGTTTCAAGAACAGTACTTAAACTAAAACACCTGGGGTTCAATCATACCTCTACCACTATTACTATGTGACCTCAAACACATTATTAATAATCTCTGTTTCTCAATCCATTTGTAAAAATAGGAGTAAAAATACCTACCTATTAGTGGTCCTTGGGGATCAAATGAATTAGTGCAAGAATAGGGCTTAGAACAATGCCTGATACCCAATAAGCACTTGATCAACGATACTTGGTGTTGATATTATTACCAGTATCACCATCACCGCCACCACCACCATCACAATCATCACCACCATCATTATCTTCTGAGGTGGTATTTACTCTGAGAAAATTAGTCATATGATCACCAGACTGTCACCTCACTTTCTGCCCCTGTAGATACAGTCATAATGTTGATTTTCATGGCTAGTATTTCCCTTTGTCAGCAATTATTTTCCTCTTTTTTTTGCACAACTGGTTTCAAGAAACGTTGAGCTGTTTCATGAAACTAAATGAATTCAGTCATCTTAATATTTGAAGTGGAAGCACATTCAAAAGGTGTGTAAAAACTCTACCATGAATGAAATACAATATTAAAATACTTCAGGACTGTACATAACTGTTATAGAACATACAAAAGTTTCTAAGTAGCCTTGTATTTGGGCTTTTATTCTTAGCCATAATATTCTTGTTATATGCTCTTTCATACTAGAATGAGTAATATATTTTTTAAGGTTTCAAGCAATTAGACCCAAAACAATAGAAAAATTCACTAAGTTTATGACTCTTGGACATTAAAACACCAATAACTCACCATTAGCTCCACTGTAACAATGGTACCAATAAAAATTGTCTTTATTTAACAAAACTAGAATTTGAAAAATAAAACTATATCAACTGATGTTTCCCATTAGGGCTGAAAGATTTTATGGGAACTGTTTGTTTGGTTTTTTCCTGATTTTTTGATGTTTAACACAGTTAAAAAAGATAGTTGCCAAAATATATTTTTCTTATGAAGGACAGGTAATATGATATCATATGATAATATGATGTTATTGATAATATGATAATATAATTGATATAATATGATAATATAATTGATAATATGACCTAGGAAAATCCATTCAATCAAACTACTCTTTATGGCCCATAATCTAAATACTTCTATTTTCATCAAAGACACACATCTGGTATTAGACCCTTTTCCATTCTTAACCAACAACCTTTATAAATTATCTAGGTAGTGATCATAATCCCAAGGTCAGATTATTTTGTCTGCATATAGTAATATTCTTTTGGAAAACCACCTTCTTATTTTAGGTTGGAAAATGCACATCTTCTCAGTTGAAGAGAGGGGACATCTTTCTTGACTGCTTTTATTTTCATTTGACAATGTGAATACAAAACCAGTGCCTCTTTCTATTAATGTAAATGCCTCTGACACCTATTTTCTGGGTACTTTTCAGAAAACCTAATCTTGAACATGGTGTCTTACAATAACTATCAAAAGCCAAGAAAAGCAATATTTATTAATGTTTGAGAGATGCCAGGAGTCAATGCCACCAAATGCTCTAAAACCTGTCCTTGGATTAAGACTAACCAGCAAGTAGTACATTGCCCACTTAGACTGAACTACTAATTTGCACATATTTCCCTTTCTCCTTCCTAACTTATTGGCTTCTACTGAGACATAGTTTAAGAAACAGCCTTATAAGAAGTATTTTTTACCATCAGAATGTTGAAGAGGTTATTGTTTAATGCATGACAATAAGCCTTCATGAGAAAGGTAGAGAATTTGATGCAAGCTGCTCAAAAAAACTAAAATCAGAGTAAATTCAAGACAGCACCACAGCTTTATATAGAGGGATTCATGTCCCCAAAGTCAGACCCTCTAGCTTCCCTGGGTGAGAAAAACATATCCATCCCAGACTTCCTCTCTGGTCTTAAGGTGCTACCACACTGGAATCCTCCTCTGGATTCATTCTTTACTTATAGTCTCCAGTCTGCCCCGTGGGCCTTCAGCCACCCTAAAGAATTATCTGGAGAAAGTTTTCTAATTTTTGTAAATTTCACTCTCTTCCCAGGCTCAATGTCTCATCAATTAAAGTAGGTTCTATCTTTAAATGAAGTGGATTTCTTACTATGATACTATAAATGTATTTCTGACCCAAATGCCAGTGACTATGGCCCCAAGGCAAATACCACATTCCTAGAAGTTTTACTGCCTTGTATATTATACTTGTAACTTTTCTCAGTCCAATGTTTTTTTTCTGGTTCACTATAACTTTTTCCTGGATGTCCCATAGTAATCAGAATGTTTCGATGAAAATAAAAGTGTGTGTGTGTGTATGTGTGAGTGTGTACGTGTGTCTATCAAGAAAGAGTTAACACAGTATTTTTGAGGTTGTTATCTTTGGGAAAGACTGAAGGCAAAAGGAAAAGAAGGTGGCAGAGGATGAGATGTTTGGATAGCATCACTGATTCAATGGACATGAACTTGGGTAAACTCTGCGAGATGGTGAGGGACAGCGAGGCCTGGGGTGCTACAGTCCGCGGAGGCGCAAAGAGTCAGTCATGAGTTAGCAACTGAACAAGAACAACAAATCTTTGAAAGGGTCTGTTTGCAGCATTGGCCTTTGGTTAGTATCTGGGGACTTGGCTTTTGGAATGTTCCCTACATTAATAAGGGCATTTTGCTCACCTTGGGCACTGTATGTACACTGTTGCACCAGGCTGCCACGACATACAAAAAATGTGATTGATGGTGACTACCTACTTTTCTTCTCAAATTTTGGTACTATGGCTGGTTATGTCAGCAAAGAGTAGCTATAAGACTGGCCCCATATGGAAACTGTGGACTCTGAGTCTCAAACAAGCTTCTCTGGACCAAAATGCTGCACATACACTGCTGCATCTCAGTACTGGTGAAAGGAATGTGTTGGGTGTAATCCCTCCTAAGAGGAAGCATTTTGGAACTCTGCATCAGGTTCCTCCAAACTACCTAGTACATCCTTTTCTATTGATGATCACTGTACTAAAACACACTCATGAGTACCTCTGACTCTGCATCCTGTGAGTATTCCCAGTGAATCACCAAACGTGTGGGCCTCTGAGTTACATACAGGAAAATTTTAAAAGAGTTTAACACATACTGTGTGAAATATATATGGCAATACAAATACCAGGAAATACAGGAAAAGGCAGGCAATACACATATAGGAAAAGATGTTCAATGTTATCAGTCATTAAGGAAGTACAATTAACACCACAATGAGATACCACTATTCAGCTATCAGACAGGCTAAAATTTTAAAAGCTGACCATACAAAGTGTGGTCAACTACCAGCAGTGAGCAAGTGGAATTTGAAATTAAAAGCACAACTTCATTTGCACTGGTACCCAAAAAATGAAACCTAAGGATAAAGTTAACAAAATAGGTACAAGATCTGTATGTGGAAAACTGCAAAACTCGGATAAAAGAAAGGAAAGCACTGAATAAATAGACTCCATGTTCATGGATAGGAAGGCTCAGTACTGTCAAAACATCAGTTCTTATCGATCTGATCTATAGATTCAGCACAATCCCTGGAAATGAAGAGAGAAGACAGCGGAAGGCAGGAAGGAGGTGCTGTCAAAAGACACAGGGCAGTCTCGAACATGATGAATATGCTCACTGTCTTCACTGTAGTGATGGTTTCCCAGGTGTACACATATTACAAAATGTTCAAATTTTACACTGTAAATGTGTGCAGCTAATTATACATCAACGATACAGAGGACCTTATCCAGAGGCCCAGTGGTTAGGCCTTTGCCTTCCAGTACATGGGATGCAGGTTCAATCCCTGGTCAGGGAGCTAAGATCCTATATGCCTTGTGGCCAAAAAAAACAAAACATAAAAAAAAGAAGCATTATTGTAACAAATTCAATAAAGACTTAAAAAAGAAAAAAGTGGCCCACATCAAAAGAAACAATCTTTAAAAAATACATAAATAAAACTTTTTAACTTACATAATTCATCCTTTCAGGCTCCAGTTAGAGGCTATTAGAAACATCATCCATCTTAGGTTTCCCATGATAATACATGCAATTTTATTAATAGTAATTTTAAACCAACAGGAAGTAATCTTTAGGAATTTTAGCAATAAGCATGATATAACTCCTATAAGAAAGTGGATCTGAAAATGGACTCTGAGAAAAAAGAGATTAAGGTTAGAAAGACAATGACTGGACACATTCCAAATTTCTAGTCAAAATCTTGCAAAATAATCCTTAGTTACTATGGGTTATATAAATTCAGAAGGTACCCTAAGTCACTGAAGTCTCAGAGCATAGAGCTTGTCTAGACATAAATCTCCAGGATCTATGATATGTATTATAGTGCCCATTGCAATTCTGTGATTGGGGAAAGCCATCGAAGTCATAGACATATTCAGAACTTTGAGGTCTTCAAAGCCCTCTCGGAAATTATTAATTACCAGGTATGTGAAAAAAATGCATCCTTAAATGAAATTCTTACTAAAATTTTTGAATTTAATTACACTGAAAAGTCACAAAAGTTAAAAAAAAAAAAAAGATAGCAATTTAATTCAAAAGCATACTTTTTATTTCATTGGTTTTACACCTACGAAGAAAGTTAGGATATCAGAACCAACTCCAAACACTGTCCACAAAACAGAATCTGCTATCTTAAGTGGCCATTTCTAGAAATTGACAGGCAAAGTCCTGAAGATTTTGTGATGGATACAGGCTTCCCAAGTGGCACAATGGTAAAGAATCTGCCCTCCAGTGCAGGAGACACAACGGACTCAGGTTCAGTCCCTGGGTCAGGAAGATACCCCGGAAGAGGAAATGCCAACCCACTGCAGTATTCTGGCCTGGAGACTCTCATGGACAGAGAAGCCTGGAGGGCTACAGTCCATGGGGTCACAAAGAGTCAGACACGACTGAGCACACGCATAGAGAGAAAGAGTTGGTTGATCTTGGTGATTTCTTACTCAAAACAGTAATTACTTTACATATTTCCAATTAATTGATAGGTTATATGAACATTTCTGAGCATATCAACATCTGGTAATTAACTTCTCTCCACTGAATCCATTAAGGGGACTTTTGTAAAATAGTTTACATTCCTAACTATGAAGCTGATTCTAGTGTCAAGCAAGTGCTCCATAATCATTTTCTGCATATACACAGGAAATAAAGCACATTCCCTGAAGTCATGGCAATCTTTGGAAGTACACTATTTTTAATTAACAAAATTCAGATGTGTAACATAATGTATCTCTCTCTAATGGAGCTCAGTTGCTGGATGACTGAAACTTAGCTAAATCCATTCCAAGTTTGTTTTTTTCTCAGCCACTTTAGAGTTTTCTTACTCAAGTGAGACACCAACTTAGTCAATTTACGCCACATGGGGTGTCTAGTTATGGGAAGGGGGGTGGAGTAGTCTAGAATGAGGTTGGCGTTCGGCCTCTTGCTTGATCGCCCTCCGCTTCAGCATTCCTCCCTGGCATCCCTTCATCCCCACTGAGAGAACTCTTCAGGGACCACTGGCTTCTAAGTAAACCTTGCCTCATTTTGAGGGCCAAATATTCAGGTATCTTGATTATATGACAAGGTTGCCAGGCAGGGCTCACAGTCATTTTCCCAGGCTCCATGAAAGAGGCAAATAATGTCCTCCAACCTCTCATGTTCCCAAACATCTTTTTATCTGGTGGGAGTTTAAAGGGCTGAGGGATTTTATTGTCCCTCTGAGATGCCTAGCCTCTGAGAACTTCGGAGATTTACTCTCTTGCTTTTGAAACTTTCCCCTCCTGCTCCCTTCCCCTGTCACTGAGAGTTCCCATCCAATCCCTTAAACGTGACTGATAACACAAGTCGTTTTTCTGACGTCACCTGTAAGAAAGACACTCAACAAACAATTCCTGAAAATGAAATAGCCACTGTTTGAATGATTAAAACCTTTATCAAAACACATTTTGAGCAAGTACTTGATGCATTTTGCCATCAGGTTTGAAAACCACTACTAAAAATGGTTAACTGCCTTTATATTTTTCTGAAAGTAAAATTTATCACGTCTAGCAGAAATTAACACAACACTATAAATCAACTATACTTCAATAAAATAAAGCTTTTTAAAAAGTCAACACCTCTCAGTAAATTCCACCAAATTTAACTTTTCTTGATAAAAAATGTAAACGCTATTTTTCTTTTTTTCATAGTGCCTCATACATGGTAACTCCTCCATAAAAGATTCTTAGCTGAATAGCTTTTCCTTAAAGACATTCTTTCCAAGTAATTTATCATAGTGTTCTATTTGGAACCTGAACAAATGATATATTAATTTCTGACAGTGTTACCATCACATCTAACAATTCTAGTTAGAGGTCATACTAGATCTAAAAAGCTTAGTCCTCTAAGTAAACAAAGTCTCTGGTGATTAGGTAGGCACTCCTTTTGTTTACACCTGGAATAAAAATGAAAGACTGGGCATTTTCAAATATTCCAGGTGTTTCCTAAAGAAGAAAAGATTCTGCTGTCATCCTAAAAATATAAATCCTTTAGGGAGCACTTTTTTTTATTTTACTGTAATACAAGCTATTTTGCCTTGTTGCTCACATAGCCAGAAATTATAGGCACCATGAATTGGAATCAACTGGATGCCAAATGAGGTAGTTATGCCCACATTCCTATTCACGGTGGCCTTAGGAACTACAGTCCTTTCATTAGCTGTTTAATTGTCCTGGGAACATCCCAAGTCAATATTTTTATTTCCTGTTTTCACCTGCCAGTGGTGAACATTTTTCTCCATTTTCTGAACATATGACTAAATTTAACATAGTAGTTATAACAAGACATGCAGGAAGCTGCCCAGGCCAAACGAACTGGAAAACCTGAACAATTTAAAATATGCTTTTCTATTTTGAAGAAAGTCTTGAAGTTCTGAAGATCCTTCCTCCTCATGCCCTAATTTCATTGTGATGCCACCATTTCTTTGAAAATCTTTCCAAACATGTGCAAAGTTAAAAGCTGTCATTTCAGTTCTTTAACCTCATTAAATAAATAAAGCAAAACATTTTATGGATTGATTTGGATGAACTAATTAGAAAACATCTGTGTTTTTTTCTAGATATTTTCTAGAAAGACAATCCCTTTTTATTTTAGCTTAATGAAAGCAATAACTAAACCTTTTTTTTCTCTTTTTTAAAAATTTTTACTAAAATACAGTTGACTTACAATGCTGTATTAGCTTCAAGTATACAGCAAGTGAATCAGTTGTACATATGTACCTGTTATACATATGTATAAATGCATTTTATATATTCTTTTTTATATTCTCCTCTATTACAGGTAATTATAAAATAGTAAGTCTACTTCCCTGTGCCTATACGGTAGTTGGTTATCTACTTCATATATAGTAGTGTATATATTTTTATTCCAAACTCCTAATTTACTCCTCTTCCCCTTTGGTAAGCATAACATATGGCAGATAAACTTTAAATGAAATCAAATTACACAATATTAAAATTTATTTTCAATAATCTTTGAAATGTTTACAGCTTGTTTTAGCATCTTTTTATGACCTAAAACCTAATTATATTCTGAAAGAGACATTAAGCCATCATACATGTATTATCTCTCAATAAACTATTGTTATCAATCCAACAACATGTGTTTCTTTTCATCTGAAAATAAAACTTTGCTAACATAAGACACAAAATACATTGATTTTCATAATCCGTTTTGCATTTCTTTGTTCTTTTCAAACAAATAGATTTCAAAAAATGCGTGAAGAAAAGTGACCAATGCTCTTCTTGTAAAACATCTCAAAATACCAACCAGCAAGTGTACCTGCAGTGGATTGAAGGCCCAAACTTGTCGGAACAGTGTAATAATAAATAGATCATCCTTTTAAGGCTTTTAAAAACATGCATGCTGTAAATGAGCTTGAGGTCTCAGTCGGAGTAATATAGAAGAAAACAATTAGAAATTAATAGCTAGTTTAAGAGGAGATGAACGAGTTCATAGGGTACCATGGGAACATACATATTACCATATGTAAAATAGATAACCAATAGGAATTGCTGAAAAGAAGCAGGGAGCTCAAACTGGGGCTCTGTGACAATCTAGAGGGGTGGGAGGGGGTGGGAAGGGGGAGGGAGGTTCAAGAGGGAGGCAACATATGTATACCTATGATTGATTCATGTTGATGTATGACAGAAATCAACACAACATTGTAAAGCAATTAGCCTCCAATTAAAAATACATACATTTTTTACAAATAAATGTAAAAAGTAGACTACATCAAAAAAAAGAGAGAGAGATAGGGATTTGGGAGGGATGGTCCGTGGGGGTTTTTCTGGGGGTGGACAAGGCCATGTGTAACTTGACATAGCTCCAGCATCAGGAGGGCAGAGTAGAAAGAACCAGAACTCACCTCCTCCCACGGGCATACCAAAATTACAGCTACTTACAGAGCAGCTGTCTATAAAAACAATCTATAAAACAAAGACTGTAAAAACAAAGTCTATCTATAAAAGTTTATCTACAAAAACAAAGACAAGCAGAAAAGCTTTTCCGTAGCTAAAGACATTAAGAAGGAACCACAATGAGATCAGTAGGAGGGGCGGAGATGCTGTATAAGCAGGATCCACACCCCTGGATTGATGACCCACAAATGAGAGGAATATCCTAATCATAATGTCCTCCCCAAGGAGCAAGGGGTAAAACCTTCACACTGGGTTCTCCAGCCCAGGGATCCTATACCGAAAACCAGCAGGGCTCATGTTGAGGAGAGCTGGAAGTTCTTTGGGAAACAAGACTCCACTCTTTTCGGGTATATACATTAGCTCACATGATCCAAGTCCCAGTGCAGAGGCAGTAGTTTGAAAGGGACCTGGGCCAGACCCACTTGCTGATCATGGAGTGCCTCACAGAGAGGCAGAAGGAAACTAGGATCCCCCCACCCTCATCCCGCTGAGGATAGAGACCCTGGCAGCAGCCATTTGGGGGAGCTCACATATGTTCAGACACTCAGTCATGTCCGACTCTTTGTAATCCGATGGGCTGTATCCCCCCAGGCTCCTCTGTCCATGGAATTTTCCCAGCAAGAATATTGGAGTAGTTTGCCATTTCCTCCTCCAGGGCATCTTCCTGACCCAGGGATCAAACCTGCATTGCCTGCATCTCCTGCTTCACAGGCAGATTCTTCCACCCCTGAGCCCCTGGGGAAGCCCTTGAGGGAGTTTATTCTACTACAATAACAACTTGCTGGCAAGTGTTATTTTGGAATTCCTTCTCCAGCCTATAGTGTCAGGATCTTACCCTTCCACCAGCGGGTCAGCTCCACACTTGCTAGGTCATTCAAACGGCTCTGTGGGGACCTGGCAGCATCCATCAGTGGGCCAGAACCAGCTCCACAGCCCCCAGGCTGCTCAGACAGCAGCTCCTCCAAACACTGGGCCATCATCAAACCTCAGGACCCCCAGGCTTTGCAGTTAGCAACTGGGACCTGGCCCTGCCCTCCAGCAGGCCCAGAGACACCTCACACAGCAGGGGCTCACAGCCAACTGCTAGAGAGACCAGACCTGCCTGCCGGTTGGTTGCCAGAAGGGAGTGGTGTAGAGGTAAGGGCAAAGTAGTAAAGGGGATTAAAAGATTCAGACCTCGGATTATACAATAAATAAGCTATGAGGATATAATACACAGTATAAGGAATATGGTCAATAATATTGTAATAATTGGGAATAGATGGTTACTATTGTGGTGATTATTTCATAGTATAGGCAAATGTTAAATTACTATGTAATCAGTTCAGTTCAGTTCAGTCACTCAGTCATGTCCGACTGTTTGCAACCCCATGAATCGCAGCACACCAGGCCTCCCTGTCCATCACCAACTCCCGGAGTTTACTCCAACTCATGTCCATCGAGTCAGTGATGCCATCTAGCCATCTCATCCTCTGTCGTCCCCTTCTCCTCCTGCCCCCAATCCTTCCCAGCATCAGGGTCTTTCCAATGAGTCAACTCTTCGCGTGAAGTGGCCAAAGTATTGGAGTTTCAGCTTCAGCATCAGTCCTTCCAATGAACACCCAGGACTGATCTCCTTTAGGATGGACTGGTTGGATCTCCTTGCAGTCCAAGGGACTCTCAAGAGTCTTCTCCAATGCCACAGTTCAAAAGCATCAATTCTTCAGTGCTCAGCTTTCTTTATAGTCCAACTCTCACATCCATACATGACCACTGGAAAAGTACATGACTATGTAACAGTACACCTGAAATTAACATGATATTGTACATGAACTGCATCTCAATTTAATTAATTCATTAATTCCAGTGTAACTTTCCAAATGTGCCTGCATGCTCAGTCTTTCAGTCATGCTGACTCTCTGTGACCTGTGGACTGTAGCCCATCAGGCTCCTCTGTCCATGGGATTCTCCAGGCCAGAATACTAGAGTGGATTGCCATGCCCTCCTCCAGGGGATCTTCCCAACCCAGGGATTGAAACTGCACTGCAGGTGGAATCTTTACAAACTGAGCCACCTGCTAATTGTAGAGCCGATCATTTAGAGTCATTGTAGAAAGGGAACTTCAGTTCCCAGGTGTATATATAACCAAGAGTTTCTGACATTCTTGAGCTGTGACAGTTTCTCTTCAATTACTTGATTTCATTAGACCCAATTCCTATCTACATACATCATAAAGCATGTGGGCAAGTTTGTATACACTTTTCTTGAACTTTACTCAGCTCAAAAACTAGACCAAACACATTGGTCTATTTTAATAAGTGACTGTTTATATATCTGAAATAATTTCTCAACATATGGAAAACAGAAATTACCCAGATCATGCAATAATTTAGGGCTTTTAAGAGTTTCTATATAGTATTGATGCATTTATAAATGCTGCACATGTATGGAATGAACACACAAAAAATTTCTCTGCTTATAAAAGTATTTTCACCCTCAAAATTATCGTTTAGCTAAGTAATTAAGTAATTGAAATTACTAATATCTAAGATACCCAACATTATTCTATGTGTTCTGCCCATATAGTCTCTCTCTTTTTTTAATTTAATTTTACTGGAATATAGTTGATGGGCAATATTGTGGTAGTTTCAGGCAAAGTTACTTTCACAACAAAATGATTCAGTCTCTTAATCCTGACAATAACTCTCTAAGTGGATTCTATTATTATCTCTGGTGGGCTACAGTCCACAGGGTCAGAAAGGGTTGGACACAACTGAAGCAACTTAGCATGCACTTAGCAGATCACAGAGGGAAAGCACTGTGTTCAAGACCAGCTAGACCAGCCAGCTAGAAAGTGGAAGAGCTAGAGAAGGAAATGGCAGCCCACTCCAGCATTCTTGCCTGCGAAATCCCATGGACAGAGGAGTCTGGCAGGCTACGGTCTATGAGGTCACAAAGATTCAGATAAGACAGAGCAACTAAACCACCACCAAGCAGAAGAGCCAGGGTTGAATCCCAAGCAGTCTGGCTCTAGAGAACCTACTCTTATATGCTTATACCTACACAATACAGTATCTAATCTCATCTAGTTAGGGAGGGACTATTCTATCCATTTTGAGATGAGAAAATTGAGACTCAATGGAGTTAGTAACTTTCAAGTTTATTCAGCTAACATGTGATAGATACTCTCTGATTCCAAAACCACTGACGAGCTCATAAAACCACTACATACTCCAAAACACAGGCCCACTGTGTAAAATGTGGAAGTTACCATGATCATGAACAACAGAAGCAAAAACAAGCAAATGATAGTAGTGGCCTGATTCACATCATCTCAGGAGGATGTTCACCCTTGATGGGATCAATGTACCCACTAATCACAGGGCCACAGTCCCAGGCTAAACCTACCCCCTGGCCCAGAGCTATAACTGTCAGCACCAGAGATGGCCTTGGTATTCCTGATCTTTACAGATCCAGAGAGTAACTTCTCTGCCTCCAGGAGCAGCCACAGGGTTAGCCAGAAGGAAATTCAACCCAGAGACCCAAAACTGGATTCAAAATGGGAACTTCCCACAAGGCTGAGTCAGGAATCGGGAGCCCAGTGACACAAAGAAAGAGAAAAGCAGATCACAGATGAAAAAACCTTTGCCACTGAAGGTGTTTTCCTCCTAGATGAGCATTTTGGATTTCCAAGTGGCTGCTTCCTGCTGAGCTTAAAAGGGCCTGGCCTCTGCTCTGTGCTAACAAGTAGGAGAATTTTGAACTCAAACATGAAAGCACAGCAGCAGGTCTCAGAGTCCACAGCTCAGGCCCACTGGGAGGCCCGCTCAGTTCACACAGCATATGTGCCCTGCTTATCATCCTGTTTAATGGACGAGGCCAAACCAAACAGCAAAAATAAATGGCGGAGCAGAGTCTTCAGCCCTCATCTCAAAGTGCATGCTGACCACACCTTGAAGTTTTTCTATAAGTCATTTGGGTTATACTAAAAGTATTAAAAAGCCCAAGTTATGCAAAACTTTAAAAGGGAAGGAAGTTTCAAAGTTATAGCTGATTAACAGACTCATCACTTTATTTCCATCTTCCCATTTTCCTCCAAGAAAATCCTGAAATTCAGTGAAACCATGGAGACATGTAGCTTAACCACATGTGAACCCGAACAAAAATAACCAGAATTTACATGACCACCACAAAAGCCTGGGCATTATTAACATACGTCTTAGGCTGAAGATTGGGTTCATTTATTTACACAAAACTCAAACCAGAACATTTAAGTATAATAAGAACCTGTGGCTTCCAGTTCAAGATGGCAGAGTAGAGGACGTGCGCTCATCTCTTGCAAGAGCACCAAAATTGCGACTAGCTATTGAACAGCCATTGTCAGGAGGATGCTGGAACCCACCAAAAAAAAAGACCCCATGTCCAAAAACAAAGAAGAAGGTCCAATGAGGCTGTAGGAGGGGCACAATCATGATAAAATCAAATCCTATACCCGCCAATGGGTGACCCACAGACTAAAGAAAAATAATACCAAAGACGTTCTCACACTGTTGTGAAGGTTCTGAACCCCATGTCAATCTTCCCAGCCTGGGGATCTGACAAAGGGACTGGGAATCCCCAGGGAATCTGGCCTTGAGGGGCAGTGGGATTTAGTTATCGAACTTCTAGAGATCTGAAGGAAACAGAGACTCCAGTCTTGGAGGGCACAAAAAAATGTTCTGCACACCAAGACCCAGACAAGAGGAGCAGTGACCCCACAGGAGACAGAACAAAAATGACCCATTAATTTTGGAGGGCCTCCTGTGGAGGTGTGGGTCAGCATGGGCTCACCACAAGGACAGGAGCACTGGAAGGTCCCCCTTGCCATAAACTCTCTTGGAGTTCACCATTAACCTTACCATAGAGCCCACAGACCCCAGGGTTGGGTCGCCTCAGGCCAAACAACTACCAGGGAGGGAGTGCAACCCCACCCATCAGCAGATAATTAGATTAAAACTTTACTGAGCAAGGCCCTGCCCACCAGAGCAAGACCCAGTTTTTCCCATTGCCAGTCCCTCTCATCAAGAAGCTTACGTAAGCCTCTTAGCCTCATCCATCAGAGAGCAGACAGAAGAAGCAAGAAGAAGCACAATCTTATAGTAGTTAACACAAAAACAATATTAAAGAAAGTTAATCACAATGAAAAAGCAGAAAGTTAAGTCCTAGATGAAGGGACAAGATAAAACCCCAGAAAAACAACTAAATTAAGTGAAGATAGGAAACCTTCCAGAAAAAGAATTCAGAATAATGATAGTGAAGATAGTCCAGGACCTCAGGAAAAGAATGAAGGCAAAGACTGAGAAGAAGCAGGAAATGATTACCAAAGACCTAGAAGTACTAAAGAACAAATAAACAGAGGTAAATAATACACTAGAAGAAATCAATAGCAGAATAACTGAGGCAGAAGAACAGATAAATGACCTGGAGGACAGAATGGTGGAAATCACTGCTGCAGAACAGAATATAGAAAAAAGAATGAAAAGAAATAAAGACAGCCTAATGGCAACCCACTCCAGTATTCTTGCCTGGAGAATTCCATGGACAGAGGAGCCTGGTGGGCTACAGTCCATGGGGTCACAAAGAGTCAGGCATGACTGTGGGACCTAAGAAAATGTTTGAAGAGATAATAGTTGAAAACTTCTCAAACATGGGGAAAGGAAAGAGCCAACCAAGTCCAGGAAGCACAGAGAGTCCCAGGAAGGATGAACCTAAGGAGGAACATGCCGAACAGTAATCAAGCTGACAAAAATTAAAGACAGAGATAAAATATTAAAAGCAACAAGGGAAAAATGACAAATAAGATACAAAGGAACACCCATCAGGCTATTTCTCAGCTGATTTCTCAATAGAAACTCTGCAAGTCAGAAGGGGATGGCATGATATACTCAAAGTGATGAAAGGGAAGAAACTACAACCAAGAAAACTCTTCCTAGTGAGACTCTTTATCAGATTTGATGGAGAAATCAAAAGCTTTCCAGATAAGCAAAAGTTAAGAGAATTCAGCACCAGCTTTAAAGCAAAGGCTAAAGGAACTTCTCTAAACAGGAAACACAAGGGAAGGGAAAGATCTACAGAAAATAAACCCCACAATATTAAGAAATGGTAATAGGATCATACATATTGATAATTACCTTAAATGTAAATGGACTAAATATACCAACCAAAAGACATAGACTGGCTGGCTGGATGAAAACATGTGCGTGTATGCACTTCCACTTACTCTGCTTGATTCCCACCCACCAAGTTGTATGTAATTATTTTATATTGTTAAGCTAATCATGTTCCCATTACGGCTTGAAATTATAATTATCTTTTATTTTTTGTCTGGTTATTGATTGTGAAAACTTATAAACATCTTTTACTATTGTGACTATGTAACTATTACTCACTTAATGCCATTGTATCATGATTGGTCAACAGAAAAATAACAGAACTCTATATTACCAAAACTAGGATCTAATAAAAAAACCTACTGTCACTTTTTGAAATCCAGATGTATATCAAAATTATCTTGAAATTTTTTGAAAAATACAAATGCTCAGGTATTGCTTTTTTTCTCCAGAGCCCCAGGTATGTTTCTAATGAGCAGTCATGTTTAAAAACAACCGGATCTTTACTTTCATCTAGTTTGTTTCACTTCTTCTATTTCATATGCAGTGCTCCCATTTCATTGTTTATGATCTCCAATTTCTCCATTTCTTCTCTCTTTTTTTTGATGTTCTTTCTCAAGTCTTTATCAAGTGTAGGAAAAGCTTTTGTACAAATATATAATATATATATATTAGAAAACTTATGAATTTTTGCCTAACTAAAAAATTTATGACATTTTGATTCCACTTTTTTGACTTAGTATGAATAGAATGGTAGATTTCTAATTAAAAAATAGATATGCAATAGGCAACAAAGGTTTTCTGTATAGCATAGAGAACTATAGTCAGTATCTTGTAATAACCTATGATGGAAAATAATTTCACAAATAATATATGTGTATCGTATAACTGAACCACCTTGCTGTGCACCTTAAACATTGTAAGTCAACCATACTTCAATAAAATATATATTAAAAAAGAATTTGCAGTCTCTGAAAGGTCATTATTCTACATCTTAATTACACTTTATGTAATGTGTACTTTGGTTAACTTTAGTTTACTTTCTGAAACTAATAAATCTCTATGGCTGATCATTTCATTTAAAAATATATATTATATACATCATATTGTATATATGTTATGTGCAATGTATGGATATTATATCATATTTATTGTATATATTTTATATTATATTTTTAAGTATTATATATATAAAGCATATATATAAAGTATTTTATATATATATATATATATATATATATATAAAGTTAATTTCAATAGACCAAACATTAGTCTTGGTCTATATCCAGTTTCTCAGCCTCAGCACCATTGACATTATGGACCAGATTAAGTCTTTGCTGTGGGGAACTGGCCTGTGCATTGCAGAACATTTAGCAGTACCTCTGGTCTCTCCCAACTAGATGCCAGTAACATCACCCACATTTTTGAAAGCCTAAAATTTTTCCAGACATTGTCAGATATACCTTAAAGGCAAGTCAAAATCATTCCTGGTTGAGAGCCACCGATCTCTATAAAACTAAGAATAAGTTCTGAATATTGATCAATCCCTTCTCATTCATAGGCAATCATCCGGTAATTGCTATCACTCTAAACTAATGGTTGACAGTAATGAGTACACCTATTGTTAAACATTTTAATCCAAGTTAATTGTTTGCCTTTTAAGTTCACAATAAATTATTTTTTCATGGTTTTGCCTCTTCTAAATATCATAAAAATCCAATCATACACAAAAGTCTTTGTATTACATAGCAGGATAAATATTCAGTTGACTCCAGAACAACATGAAGTTGAGCACCAACCCTCTGTACAGTTGAAAATCCACATATAACTTACAGTCAGCCCTCCATCTATGCAGTTCCTTTGTATCTGTAGTACCATATGCAGTGGTTCAACCAACCAAGCATCATGTAGTGCTTGGTTGGAATCTGTAGTAAATTCTACAGAATTTACTATTTTAAAATGTCCACATGTTCATGGACCTGCACTATTCAAACCTGTGCTGTTCAAGGGTCAGCTTTACAATATACATACAAATGATATGCAACTAAATATTAAAATTCTGAAAAATCTGAATTTTTCAAACTATTCTTGTCTACTGATAAGACATCAGAGTTCATTCAAAAAGTATATGGGGTTTTCTTCAAGTCCGGTAAAGTCTACAAAAACTCAAAATGTGTAAATGAATGTGACTTTGTAAAATAAAGATAATGTCAAAGAATAAAGTCAATAAATTTGGTCTTTAAAAACCTGTGTTTTTGTCTTTCCCACTATGTTGGGCTTCACGAGCAGCATTAAGATGAATCATACCAACATGAGGCTTTGCTTGAAAAGGCATGTCAATGGTACAGTCGTTAAAAAAAGAGAAAAAATAAATTACCGCTAACATTTGGTATTTAGGAATGGTTTCTACATAATGGGAAGACAAGAAGGAGAAGTTTTTGAAAAAAGCATCAAGCCGGTAAAGTATAGGGTGTGTTCAGACAAAGAAGAATATTTAACTAGTCTGGATTATGGAATTGTAGGCTATTGACAAAGCAAGTTGGGGGAAGAAGATATGATAAGGAAAAGTGAAAAATGAAATAATTGAAACCAGATTATAGAAGGCCTGAATTTCAGATTAATGAGACTGATTTATTCTATAACTGATAGGAAAAAAATTGAAGAAAATGGATCAGAAAGACCAGAGGTAGGTGTTAAGATGATGTGCTTTATCTGTATATCAGACATTGCATCCATCTTCTACCTACATCTAAAACGATTGACCATCATCACCTATAAGTAAAACATGGCCCCTTAAGGAACTCTGGTCTGTTTCTGAGACCTAGGAAAAAGTCATTTTTGTGACTGACCTGCCTCTCAGGTTTGTGCCTATTGGCTAATAATTGTTTGTCTTATTTTAAGACTACCTTCACCTTATTCTCAATTCTAGTAATTAAGCCTTGGCTTTTCCCTTTATCTATAGCCCTACAGACACCTTAGGACATGTGGGATAGAAGCTAACTTCTGAAACAACCCTCATCTACCCCCAGAAGTAAAATCCAACTGCTATGGCCATGGCCTGTCTGGGGTGTATCTTCCAGTCTTGCTGGATCTGGTTGCCACGTGGTCATGCTGTTCCAGCTTCCACGGATACCCAGTGGCTGCCATCAGATGGTTCCCTGTTGCCTTGCTCTGTAGACACTGGATTCACTGGATTTTGTGAGACTCTTCCTACTCCCTGTGCCACCCAAGTGGGCACATTCATTCCAGGTCCAGGGCCATGTGTGTCTTGTCTCACTGAGGTTAACCCTCCCTGCACAACCGGGGTAAGTGATGACAGACAACTGGTAGGCAGAAAGGATGGATGGGAGGAAAGAAAAAAACACCAAAAAGGTTAGCAAGGAATCTATGAGCAGTACTGAGGGTGGCCCAAACCATACTAATCATGTTCCTTAAGAAAGTTAGAAAAATATGTTTTAAAGCAAAAGCAAACTATTTTTATAATGTGTCTTGTACGAAAAAAAAGTTTTTATAATTAAATATGGTACATAAAATTCCCCCTTTTACTGCTCTACACTTACTATTTTAACCTAGAGCCATTTTCAGTCCAATCTCTTATAACATCCCTTTACTTTCCTCATTATAGTCTCTTTTTTTCCAGATGTTACACTTCTTTTAAATAACTGCAAAGATGTCAAATCAGATTAGCCCTTCCATTTCAAAAGTGAAAAGCTCCAGCAAGTAAAGACAAACTTTATGGCAAATTGGTTAATAAAGTGCTGTCTCATGAGAATTGGACCTTCAGCTAGAAAAGTGATTCTTAATGCTTAACATCTCCTTCTGCAATCTGAATTCTTCCTGCAGTCACTGAAAATTCTTTCTGGTCTAACCACAACTCATCACAAGTGTACACATTTGGATTGGATTGCTTTTTTACTCCCCTACTTAATTAAAAGCTAAAACAAACAAAAAATATAGACTCTGCTAACGTAACCCAGCTTAGTTCTATCATTCTGTGTCATTATTCTACTTCAACCTCAGTGATTATATTTTCTAGCCTTTTAGCCAGACTGTAGTGGTTCTCAACGTTGGCTTTCAAAGAAAAAATGCTTATAAATTAATGCAAATGAAGTGCTTAAAACGGTGCCTGAAATACTGCCTTATATAGTAAGAACTATGTAAGTGATTGCTATTATTATTAACAGTCTCTGGACTCCACTTAAAACCAACTAAATCCAAATCCATGAAGATTAGGTGTGGTCAATGTCCCTGGGCTCACACACCAGAAATTTTTCCAAAGCTCTCTGTGTTCCAGTGAGCAACCAGTGTTGAGAAACTCTGAGGTTTAACCAAGCGCCAATGAAACAAATCCTATGGCTTAAATCTCAAAAAAGCTGACCAGGTCCATTCTATTCCCCATTGATAAGAAAAAAATCAACATCTGCCAGGCACTGTGCATGTCAAAGAAGATGTAAAAAAATGAATAAGACAATCTCTACCCTTAAGCAACTAGCAAACTGTTAGGTCAAGTAGACCATAGCCAAATAAATCCAGAGTGATTCTTTAAGGTAAGAATAGTGATATTAACTAAAAATGTGAGTTGGACAAAGAAAGGATCAGCCAGTTCTACTTGGATAAAGCAAGAAAGGCTCCCAGAAAAAAAGAATCTTGAACTGACCCTTCAGGGATGAATGGGATTGTGTTGAACAGAAAGAAGGGATAGACATAGGTCTAAAATATACAGCAGAGGTGAAGGCCACAAAGTGTCCAGGGACCTATGAAGAAGTAAAAGAGTTAAAGCAGAAGATGTATGGAAGGAAAAGCTGGACAGAGTGGAAGAGCTTGTAAAATTTGGACAAACAATTGTGACTTTTCTCTTGTTTATCAAAGGGATCCAAGGAGGCATCTTAAGACTTACTCAGCCACAAAAAGGAATGAAATTGGGTCATTTGTAATGATGTGGATGGACCTAGAATCTGTCATACAGACTGAAGTAAATCAGAAAGAGAAAGAGTATTGATATTAACATCAAATATTGAATATTAACACATATAAGTGGAATCTAGAAAAATAAGAATAAGAACCTATTTGCAGGGTAGGAATAGAGACACAGATGTAGAGAATGGACAGGTGAACATGGTGGGGGGTGGTGAGGGGGAAAAACAGGGAGATTAGGACTGATGTATATACATCACCATGTATAAAATAGATAGCTAGTGGGAAGCTGCAGCATAGCACAGGGAACTCAGCTTGGTGCTCTGTGATGAACTAGAGGGGTGAGACGGGGTGGGTGGGTGGGAGGGAGGTCTAAGAAGGAGGAGATATGTATACATACAGCTAACTCACTTCTTTGTACAACAGAAATTAACACAACATTGGAAAACAATTATACTAAAAAAGAAAAATAAGACAATTATATCTACAATGTATGTCTCTCTCTTCTTCAAATATTGAAGGCAGCAATAAAGCTACATATTACATGTAGGCTCTCAGTGATCATGTTGATACGTTCAGATGAAACCACATTATCCATTGTGCCTTTACCCAGTTCTCTTGAGGAATAAAGACAAGATGTTTTAGAAGTTAAAATTTTAACCATAAGTCAAACTAAGCTAAGTAAATTATTCTACAAATCTCCTTTTACTCATTTCTTTCCATGGATACAAATAAAGGAAGTGTTTTTGGTTTTGGTTTTGAATGTAAGTTTCTACATTAGATCCATCCAAGATTTTACACAAAATTGTGCTGTGAAAACCTGAGAAAATAAAGTGTGAATCTCACAGATGAAAGAAATTGATTTCAAAAGTAACTATACTTGAGGAGGAATATCTTGAAGTTATACATTTCTTAACAGAATTTTGAACAGAAGTTTTCTTTCAAAATAAGACTACACATAAGAATTGATACATTTGAGGTAGAGGGTGAATGTATCACTTTAATAACAATGATAGTGAATATTTCTTGGGGGCTTCTTAGTATAAGATTGTGTGTGTGTGTGTGTGTGTGTGTGTGTGTGTGTGCACAGTCACTCAGTCCTGTCTGACTTTTTGCGACTCTATGGACTCTAGCCTGCCAGGCTCCTTTGTCCATGTGATTTTCCAGACAAGAATACTGGAATGATCTGCCATTTCTTACTCCAGGGTATCTTCCCAACCCAAGGATCGAACCCACATCTCAACATTTCCTGCGTTGGCTTATTTTCCTCACTACAAATATATCAGTACTGTTTAAATCTGTTTTACAGATGAGGAAACTGAGGGTTAATGTTTTAAAAAGGTGTCCAAAACTGTCCAGGGTCTGATATGTTACTATGTGTGAAAGCTAACAACTTAGACTAGTTTCATGGAAGCTTGCAGCAGGCAGGAGACTTCTGGGTCAAAGAACATTATTATGCACAGTAGACAGAATACCAGCATTTTCTTTTGCCAATTTTCTGAATCCCAGTCCCACAGAGCAACACAGAGTTGGGTGAAACCTGCACAGTGTAGATTGAGTTATAAGAATTGCATAACACGTTACAGAAATTTTTGTAAAATATGCCAGCTGTTTGTTCCAGAAGGAGCCATTGTCTCTTTCTTCAAAGGTTATTTACTAACAAACATATTTGAAACAAAGTCTAAAACAAAAACAGTCACTCCCTCTGCCTGAAAGATGTGAAGACACAGAGAACCAGGGAGAACTGTCTCCCAACAATAAGTTGCCCAGGTTCACACAATCAGGAATGGTAGAACCAACATTTGAACTTACACCCAAGTAATGTGAGCAGCAGAGCTCTATGCCAAAGCTATCAGGAAACAAAGTATACTGGACACCCTGAGTTTTATGGAACTTGAGAATCTAGATCTTCTAATCATTTCAGAAGACAATGAACCCAAAAGACTTCCAAGGAGCCTCAACTGTCAACATTGGTTAAGAATTTCTCCCTTTAAAGGTAGGGAAATGAAAGAAAAACAAAACAAAACATACCCTCTGGAGGATCTTAGATCTATTTATGCACTGAGACAAATTTTAAAGACAATCTTGCCGGGGGGGGTGGGGGGGGGAACCTAGGATGTTCTTGGATGTTGTCTGCAGATGCTATCTTTTATTCTAGCCTGACATAAAGAGTAGATGAACCATGTTTCAATACTAGGTTAATAGTGGAGCTAAATATGCTTTTTTTCCCCACCATAAACTATTTTAGACCTTTAGGTTCTCTGTTCAGGAGATCTCACAGAATGATTATGATTTTTGTCTTCCTTCAGTATAAGGACTCAGAGAACTTCTTATTTTGCTTTTCAGGGGAGAAAAAAACCACTGGCTTAAATACAACAAAAGCCCATGTCTACTCCTTCTGGCTGCATCAGGCTTGTGGATGTGTATGTAAAGCCACACCCTACCCTGAGTCAAACCCAACTGGCATGCATGTCTGTCTCATGCTGGCCCTCGCTGGCCACTCAGGAGTTCACTGTGGAGGAGACTGTGCTGCTGTAATCTGGGATCAAACTCAATGAAAACACTACTCCCTCATCCAGGTCTACTTGTGTGGATACTCAGCCTCCTAGAGGCTGCTAAATGAGTCTCCATCTGATCAGCACCCATACCCAATTTTTCGAGGGCTGCAACGTCCACTGCTAACAGTAAACACTGTTTACTGACTTCTTAGCACAGCAGTGCTGACTTGGAAAAGGGAAATAGTTTCATCTGGTCTTAACATGCAAACACTCAGAGTAAGTCTCAGCGGGAATGCCGGCTTTGAGAGATTTGAACAAGACCATACACCCAAGCCAAAGATTTGTTTCTGCACATTGCAAAGGCCAGTTTCCTGTTTTGTGCTCTGTACACAGCCATGCTCAACAAGTGAGACCTGCTGGAGATCCCTTTCTGTGTCAGAGAGACAAAGAGTTAAGTCGGCCATGGGTCAGTGAAATCACTGTTTGCTCTAGAGCATGCCCAAGAAGAGAGGGAGATTGAGTCTCTCTTCCAGGATTTCAAAGCTGTCCTGAATCCACAGCCCATGCAGATACTGGTATGCTGCTTGGTATTTGGGGATTTCTTGCTGATGAATATAATATGGCCAAAGCCTTGCTTGGCTGCAAAGAGAAACCAGAGAAAAATAAAGATGTGCTTTTGTTGGTAACATACTGTGGGGTCAGGATGTTGTTCTAGTGACTCACTTGAAAAAAAGATGTGGTAGGAAAACTAAACTCAACCCCATGACAAAGTGCTATGGCTTTTGTTTAATAAGAATTCCAGCCAACTCACTGGCCAGGATTTTTTTTTTTTTTTGTATAGGCTGGGTCTACATAATTCGAAAATATCCAGTACACTTAATTCTAAAATTTGTTTCAGTGACCTGGCTAATTTTGCTTGTGAAATGTTAAATCTGAATTTAACTGCTTTGAACAAATAATACAAACAGCATACACACTGAGTGTCTATTGGATTGACAGTGTCCTGAGATTTTTGGATGCTTTGGTGTTTTATTGACAGATTGATAGAGCTCAGAGTTCCTGGAACCCATGCCCCAATGACCATCTCTGCCTTTTGGCTTCTAGACTAGACAATGTATTTCTCAAGTAGAACAGTGCCATTGTCATTGGGGTAGAGGAGATGGTTGAGAAGGTGTAACTAACCATCTCAAATCCATGCTGTCCATCTTTGAGGTTTTCTGCCAAACACTTAGCTTTTTATTGTCTTTTTTTTAACCCCTTTATTAAAGTCTTTGTTATAGTCTGAGTTTTTATCTTTAATGATTCGTCCACAACCATAAATCATGACATATACATTTCTGTCTAAGCCATGTTATCCATCTTTCCTACCTTCATGTGGAACAGGGTGTCTTTCCATCATCACCTTTCAAATATGGTCTCTAATTTAAGGTCCAGTTCTAAACCATCTCTTCTATAAAACAAACATGCATTCCCTCCATACCATGGAATGAGACCACGAAACTATGTCTGTAGTTTTATTATAGCACGCTCTGCCCTGGGTTATAACTCTATGCATCTATGTCTGCATCAGCACTGACTTGTTAGCTCCTTGAGTTCTGCACTTCTGTTTACCCTCAGGATCCCACTTTTCTTCCACTTCATGGCTTCCTACCCAGCTCAGTTATTCACTTATAGCAGGTAATTTTTGAAATGAATGATGCCCACATCCTCCAAGTAAATAGGCCAGATGACAAAGTGATGTAAGGGATAGGTGATGGGGAGGTGGGCAGTGGGAGAAAGGAGGAGGGAACAATGTCAAATTGGAAATCCAACCTGACTTAGCATCTAACACATAATTAGTCATGTTGGCAAATACTATAAGGAAAAGACTCAAACACAATTGCTCTGCATTTTAAAATGCCTTATTTTTCCTTTAGTGTATTTATTCATACACAAACAATATTTACTTTTCTCCTGATTGAAACATGAATATTTCTACTTGGCTTCCTTTTGGATGAATTGCTTCAGAACAATCCAATTCTGGTAATAAAGAAAATCTTCTCACTGCCCCTGATCAACAACCCCATCCTTTGTTTTAAAACAATAATTTGATGCCTAAATACCACCTTTCCCTCAAGGCAGTGAAAAGAGAAGACAAAAGCTAGCAAAAGCTAATATAAAACAGCAACACCAGCTAAAATTCAATTCACATCAGGATGCCAGTGACTCTGAGTGGCTGGTTACAGCTACAAAAGAAAAGACATATTCAAAACAGAACTACCTAGAACATAGGAGCGAACCTTTTTCATATATTGAAAGTTGCAGCCCTCATCCCAAATGCACTTTTAATAAGAATCAGTATTCTTGGGGGATTCAGGAACCAGATTTCTTTAGAGTCAGTCATTGACCCACTGGGAATTTTATTTTCAATTTTGAGAATGTTCATGATTCATGCTTTGTCATCTATATTGACAGTTGACATCCTTTCAAATGTATCACCCTGGATGTCTGATGGTCCTGTTTTGTGTGTTTTTTTTTAATAGTGATTTAAATGGTCCCACCATCTTGATTCAGTTTGATTATTAAAAACAGAGTCTAGGGATTTTACACTATGTGTCACAAATTGTGAACCTCTGCACTCTGCCAGTACTGTACTTGGGATTTCTAACACTTGGCAATTTTCTACCATTGTGGTTGAGGTCATCTTAGGAAGACCTGCATTTATATTTTCCCTTTGTGATGCAAAATCAATACTTTGCTGTCTGAGAAAAAGTGAAGCACACCATTCATGTTAGCCTGCTGGGTGACAATATAAACATGTAAACAGCAATCTCTACGTGTTATATGAACACGAAAACTAAATAAGTCCTGCTGATTGCTGACTCTTGTTGAAAATATTAAATTTGTTCAGGTTTCAGTTTTTTAAAATCCCACCTTTCTGCACTCTTTTTTTTTTTTTTTTTTTTTTTTTTGAGGAGTTTCATGAAGAACATGCAGAATGACAAAATACACTATAACGTTCTTAGAACACTCCACATAAAAATTTCCATTTATCTTTCCACATGCTTTCTGCAAAGTCAAATCTCTTTCTTTCTTTCTTTCTTTCTTTTTCTTCCCTCCTTCTCGCTCCCTTCCTTCATTCCCTCTCTCCTCTCTTTCTTTCTTTTTTACCAGTGCTAAGACAATCAAATAACACTCAGCATAGATCAATGAAAATACTCATGATACATTAGAAAATCCATTCACTGAGAAAATGTGGCAAGGGAGACTAAAAATACAGTGAAATCTCTAGACTTTAGGATTCTCCTGAAAAGTTGCTCAGGAGGTCAAAACATTTAACAGTGGTTGATGTATAGAGGAAATTAGCTGCAGTTTTTCTAAGAGAGTTGGAAGATTTACTCCTGTGTTAGAGTGTGTATGTTTTTCATAAAGAACAGCTGTCCTCTGACCCCAGGGGACGCCTCCTTTTGCTCTCTGCCATGGGACACTTCATTCTTTGAGGGCTTCCTTTGCCAACAGAGGTTCTCAGACTCCAGCAAGCATGTGAGTTCCTTGGAGGGCTTGTAAAAATGCAGACAGTGAGGTTCCACCCACAGTCATCTGACTCACTGAGTCTAGGGTCTGGCCTGAGAGTTTGCATTTCTAACAAGTCCCCAGGGACTGCTGACCCTGCCGGTTTGATGAGCACACTTTGGACACCAGCCTTCCGAGGGAGTGTTTTAGAGCAGCTAAGGGGCCAGAGTTGTGGGCAGTGAGTAGAGGGACAAGAAGAGAGTGGCAGAAAGAAGGTGAGTCTGTGAGACAGAATCACGGGGCCTCACTGACAGCCCAACTATGAAGGAGAATTATGGTCTTAGAAATGCTCCCTGTGACCACACTGAACCAAGGCATCTGAGAATGAGGAAGACATCAGCAAAGGGAAAGGACTGCCAGAAAAATTTACAAAAGAACAGAGAAGTCACAGACCAAGTCCTTCAGCAAATGGCAGCAACTGAGACAGATTACAAGGGAAAATAGGATCATCTTCCAGTTTTCCATTCTTCTACTCTCATGGAACATGGTGGAAGCTTCCTTCTGCAAGAAAGTCAAACAAGTGGCAATCTCTGTCCACTGACTGACATGGACCTGAAACACCATTTTCCCGATTAGTCAGGACTCAGGGCGTGTGTGCATAAGTCACTACAGTCGTGTCTGACTCTGCAACTCCATGGGCTGTAGCCCACCAGGCACCTCTGTCCATGGAGATCCTCCAGGCAAGAATACTGGAGTGGGTTGCCATGCCCTCCTCCAAGGGATCTTCCCTACCCAGGGATCGAACCCGCGTCTCTAACATCTCCTGCATTGGCAGGCGGGTTCTTTCCCTAGTGCCACTTGAGAAGCCCCCAAGTATGCAGTGGAACTGCCAAATCCAAGTGCTATGCCAGCTGGCAAAACACACCCTCCCTGATATGCAACAGTATCTCCCTGACCTCAGGGTTATTGTACAGAAAAGTCTAGGATCACAGGCCAGGTCCAGGCATGGCCCACAGTGTAGTACTCTGTGATCTTCAAATATCAATCATCAGTCCTCCTGATAGTCATGCCATGGCCCCATCTGCTGTACTGCGCAGGGCTACATGGGGAGGATCTTCCATGACCTCCCTCTAGACCAGGCTGACTGATGGCCCCACGGGGCCATCTTCCTCCACATTCCTATGACTCCCTCCCCAGAAGCAGAGCTGCCCAAGCCTGTTCACTCCTCCCTCTCCGTCGGGCTGGAGGGGAACCTCTTTCCAGTCTATGCTTGGGAAACACATTCCTGACTTCCCCTATCCTTCTCTGGGATCCAAGAACCCTTCTCTCACTTGTCCTTCCTTCACAGCTTTGTAAATGCTCAGGATTTAAGTCCAAGCATCTGAGAGTCCAAAACCCCCAGGAGCCACAAGTGCCAAACAAGAGAAGCAGGTCAGGCATATATGATGAAGGAAGATGCAGAGGACCATGCTGGAAAGGGAGCAAAACTTGAAAAACAAGAATATTAATCTTTTCAACCATCGAGGCCAAACAATACATATTGAGGCCAATGGAGCAGCAGGCTTCTTGTTTGTGAACATGGCTCCATTTCATTGTTGTTTAGTCGCCAAGTCGTGTCTGACTTTTTGTGACCCCATGGATTGTAGCAAGCCAGGTTTCCCTGTCCCTCACCATCTCCCGGGGTTTGCCCAAGTTCACGTCCATTGCATCGGTGATGCCATCCAACCATCTCATCCTCTGTCTTATATGGCTCCATTTTACGGAAAACAAAAATATAATGCTTATTTTTTCTTCATTCCTCTTGGTTATTCCTGAGGCACTGAATATAGCGCAGACACTATTTTCTTGTAAGCAGGGATACTGGTCTGTCTTAATCAAGGCTGCATCCCCAGCAGATGGCACACCATAGAAGCGCCCAGTAAATATCTGAATGACTGATTAAATAAAGAAATACTTGCATGCATAACTGAAAGAAGTAAAGTGTTATCTTAAAAGGTTACCCAGCTCTATTGTCTTTAGCCTGCACAAGTTACACTGCTGAATAAATGCCACACTGCACTGAAAATCACATGGCAGAAGATCAAGAAAAAGGGACATTTACAAGTTCATATATTTCCATAAAGTGGGCTTCCCAGGTAGCATTAGTGGTAAAGAACCCACCTGCCAATGTAGGAGACATAAGAGATGTGAGTTCAATCCCTAGGTCAAGAAGATCCCCTGGAAGAGGGCATGGCAACCCACTCCAGTATTCTTGCCTGGAGAATCCAATGGACAGAGGAGCCTGGCGGCCTATGGTCCACAGGGTCACAAAGGGTCATAAGCACTAAGACCTTTTCTTTGCACTGTTCACCATACAACTGCCTGGACATGGTAAGAAATTAGAAACACCTCATGAAATGCTGAATGTATTGATCTGAAGCTGCTGTTGCTGTTTAATCGCTAAATTGTGTCCCACTCTGTGACTCCATGGACTGTAGCCTGCAAGGTTCCTGTCCATGGGATTCTCCAGATAAGAATACTGGAGTGGGTTGCCATTTCCTTCTCCAGGGGATCTTCCTGACTGAGGGATCAAACCCAGATCTCCTATTTTGCAGGTAGACTCTTCACTGCTGAGCCACTAGGGAAGCCTGAATTCCAGGCAAGGATACTGGAGTGGGTTGCCATTTCCTTCTCCAGGGGATCTTCCCTACCCAGGGATCGAACCCAGGTCTCCTACACTGCAGGCAGATTCTTTACTGACTGAACCACCAAAGAAGCCTGAATGGAAGCTAAATGAGGTAAAAAAAAAAAAAAAAATTCTATCTGACTATGGCCTGTGTAGTGGCTAAAATAAAAAGAAATCTGAATAATATGAAGTGTTATTATAGATACTTGTGATTTCAAAGGAAGTCAAGAAATAATCTAAGAAACCCAAGTTTAGAAGCTGAAAACTTGACCTGAACTACTCTGCGTGGTGCTTCTCACATTCTTTGAAAAGCTTTCAAACTTGAGTTTCCCTTGGGGAGAAAAAAAAAAAAGATAGTTGTATTGCTACCACCTATTTACCTTTCTGCCTCGGCCAACCTCCGGAGTTCATGGTTTTCTCCTTGCTGCTTCGTTCTTTATCTAAGGCCATTCTACAAGCCATTGACCCACTGGAAAGAAAGCTGATCATCTCTGATCTGCGAGGTTGCTTCCACCCACGGATTGCTTCCCTTGGTGAAGCATTTAGCACATGAGCTCTGACAGAATACTCCAGAGGAAGAAAAGGTTTGCTATGACAGCTGTGCATTATTCATGAACCCCTGAAATGTTTGTCCTTTTAATATTGTTCAGTTTGAAGAATAGTTTAGAAGAGAAAAGATTATTTTGGAGTCCATGTGTTTATAAGCATGAATATCTGGGGACCCTGGTTCATTCCTGCACTGTAGCAAGGATCCTCTTTACCGGTTTGGACCCCATGGTCTCTGTTTCAATTAGGTGCATATGATACACTCTCTTCCCATGGACCCACTAATCCAAGACTTTTCATCACTTGACTGCTACTGCTGAGAGGCAATGCATAAGAAGAGCTGCCACTTACAACATGGGTAGAAAGATCATGAGAAGTGGGGTTAGGAGAACTGGGTTGAAGTGAAAGGTCCACCCCTTGTCTACATGCATTTAGTCACTAACCTCTAAAACATATGCCTTAGCAAAGATTTAAGAGAAAAAAACTGCAGCATTGTCATGAGGTACCAATAAAGGAAAAGTTTGAGGAAGCACTTTCTGAGGGGTAAATAACAATAAAAATGCTAGTCATTGCTGTAGATGGTATGAAAGCTATTAATAGGGATGGAGTGGGAAGCCAGAAGGAAGATGTGATGGAGATTACCTATGACAGTAGCAGGAAAGAAGAGAGCAGGCATGTCAGGACCCTGTGATCAGAGACAGTAGGGGAAGAGGAGGATGTGAGATGAGGGAACTGGGGCTGACTAATCATGGTATGAATAATCTGCTAGTCACTGCCCCATAAGGAAGAGAATAAGCAACCTGGCCTTCAAAAGTGAGGAGGTGGAAAAATGAGTTCCACCTTAACTGTTCGTGCCATCTTTCTAATATAGCCGGCTCCAAGAAATCATCAGAAATGGAGGAGAAAACAAGTTTGAACATCATGTAAGAAGATAAATAAGCCTGAGAAGAAACAGTGAATTCCAGCTTTGGTTTATGGTGGCTAACAGAGAACATTTTTTAATCCCTTCTGCAGTTAGCTCCAACTCAAAGAGATCGAGGCTGTGACAAGGACTGCCAGGAGCCCACACAAACTTCTGTCCCCCCCATCCAGGCCCCCACCTGGCCTTCTCGGGACCCTGATGTTCCTGCTGAGTACATGGCGACTGAGAACAAAACTGTATTTCCAGTAACCTTGACACCTGGGTGTGAGGATGAGACTGACTTCTGTCAGCGACGTTCCTTAAACGGTGCTGACCCAGCAGAGACGTTTCCCTTGGCATCTTGTGTCACTTCCTTTCTCTGGCCAGCTCCCTGGGCATGATGCTGGACACCCAATCCTCCACCACGTGTGTTCCCTTTCTTACGTCAGCCATAGTTGAGTTCCTATCAATCCAGCTACCTTTGCTCAAACAGTGCCCTCCAGAAGTTCAGTTCAGCTCAGTCGCTCAGTCGTGTCCGACTCCTTGCGACCCCATGAATCGCAGCACACCAGGCCTCCCTGTCCATCACCAACTCCCGGAGTCCACCCAAACCCAAGTCCATCGAGTGATGGTGATGCCATCCAACCATCTCATCCTCTGTCATCTCCTTCTCCTCCCGCCCCCAATCCTTCCCAGCATCAGGATCTTTTCCAATGAGTCAGTTCTTCGCATGAGGTGGACTCCAGAAGATAAGAGGGCAATTATGATCATCTTCAGCGTGCTCAAACCAAACAAAAGACGGGCAGTGGGGGCTCTGATGGAAATATGTATTCCGTAAAATACAGCTCCTACAAGAATCGGGCTGTAAAGATAGAGAAGATGGAATCTACAGAACACAGATTATTCTAGGGGAGAGGAAGTTGATAGAGCAAAGAGAACAGATATGGAAAATAGAGACCGTGGTGCCAACATTCAAATACGAATTGTTACTCAGAAGGAAAGCAAATAAACTGAACCAAAATAATAATCAAAGATATTACAGGAGAAAACTTTTCTGAGCTGAAAAAAAAAAAAGACCATTAAAAAAAGAGCCGGTGATGACATAGTATTGGAAGTCCTAGCCACAGCAATCAGGCAAGAAAAATAAACTGGAAGGGAAGAAGTAAAACTGTCACTATTTGCAGACAACATGATACCATACAAAGAAAACTAAAGAATCCATCAAAAAACTATTAGAACTAATGAGTTAATTCAATAAAACTGTGGGATACAAGATTCATATACAGAATTCAGTTTCTTTTCTATACACTAATAATAAACTATCATAAAGAGAAAAGAGAAAGATGTCCTTTACCATCTCTGGGAGAAGGTAAAGGACAGGCAAGCTTGGTGTGCTGCAGTCCACGGGGTGGCAAAGAGTCGGACTGAGTGAACAGCAAAAAAGAAAGCAAGAAAATAATCCCATTTAAAATTGCACCAAAAGAATAAAATATCTAAGAATACACTTTAAAAAGAGGTAAAATACCTATACTCTGAAAATTACAAAACACTGATGAAGGAAATTAAAGAATTAAAAAACAAAGATATGGAAAGATATTCTGTTTCCTTGGGCTGGAAAAATCATTAATGTCAAATTGTCCATACTACCCCAAACAACTGAATACAATCCCTATCAAAACATCCATGACATTTTCCTCAGAACTAGAACAAGTAATCCTAAAATTTATGTGGAACCACAAAATATCCCAAGTTGCCAAAGCAATCTTGACAAAAAAGAACAAAGTTGGGGGTATCATACTCCCTGACTTCAGACTACCCTGAAAATCTACAGTAATCAAAACAGCATGGTACTAGCACAAAAACAGACACATAGGTCAATTCAACAGAATAGAGAGCTCAGAAATAAATCCATGCACTTATGATCAATTAACCTACCACAAAGGAGGCAAGAATATATAATGAAGAAAATATACTTTTCTCTCTTCAATGAGTGATACTGGGAAAACTGGAAAGACACATACTAAAGAATAAAATTAGAACATTTCCTCACACCATATACAAAAATAAACACAAAATGGATTAAAGACCTAAATGTAAGACTGGAAACCATAAAACTCCTAGACGAAAACATAGGCAGAAATTTCTTTGACATAAAACATTTAATATTTTTTAGATCTGTCTCTTAAGGTAAAAGAAACAAATGGGACCTAATTAAATTTAAAAGCTTTTGCACAGCAATGGAAATCATTAACAAAACAAAAAGACAATCTACTGAATCAGAAAAAAAAATTTGCTAATGATATGACCAGTAAGGGGTTAATATCCAAAGTACATGAACAGATCATACAATTCAATTTGCCAAAAATAATCTGATTTTAGACATGAGCAGAAGACTTGAATAATTTTTCCAAAGAAGATATACAGATGGCCAACAGGCACATGAAAAGATGCTCAACATCGCAAACCATCAGAGAAATGCAAATCAAAACCACAACGAGATTTCACCTCAGATCTGTCAAAATGGTTTTCATCAAAAAGTCTACAAATAACAAATGTTGTCAAGAATGTGGAGGAAAGGGAACCTAGTACTTTGTTTGGTGGGATTGTAAATTGGTCCAACCATGAGGGTAACAGTATGGAGTTTCCTCAAAAAGTTAAAAATAAGAACTACCATATGATCCAATAACCCTACCACTGGATATATATCTGAAGAAAATGAAAAGACACATGCACCCCATGTTCACAGCAGCATTATTCACTGTAGCCAAGATATGGAAGCAACCTAAACATCCAGCAATAGATAAATGGATAACAAAGATGTGGTACATACACACACACAATTGAGTATTACTCAGCTATAAAAAGAATGTAATTATCCCATTTCCAACCATGTGGATAGACCTAGAGGGTATTATTCTTAGTGAGATGTTAGATAAAGACAAATACTGTATGTTATCACTTAAAAATGGACTATAAAAAGCAAAACCAAACGCATATAACAATACAGAAACAGACTCACAGATACAGAAAATAAACTAGTGGTTACCAGTAGGGAGAGGTAAGGGGGAGGGGCATGATTAGGGGTATGAGAATAAGTGATACAAACTGCTGTGTATAAAATTGATTAGCAACAAGTATATATCATAGAGCACAGTGAAATAACTATTATAAAACATTATTTTGTAACAATTTTAAATGGAGTACTATCTATAAAAATATTGAATCACTAAGTTGTACACCTGAAATATATATAATATATAAAATAATATGATATTGCAAATCAACTATAATTTTAAAAAAGATGAGTAATGATACATCATACTGCTTTTCTTTTTTCCATTTTAGAAAAACAAGGGGATGTAAAAAAAAGATCTATTTATTTTACACATGATAATGTATACATGTCAATGCTACTTTCTGAATTTGTCCTATGCTTTTCCTCCCCCACTGTGTCCATGAGACTGTTCTCTATGTCTGCGTCTCCATTTCTTCTCTGTAAATAGGTTCATCAGAATGATATTTCTAGTTTTCCTATATATGTGTTAATAAATGATATTTGTTTTTCTCTTTCTGACTTACTTCACTCTGTATAACAGATACAGGGACCCCAGCTTGACACTCTGTGATGATCTAGAGGGGTGAGGGGGTAGGGTTCGGGAAGGGGGTATACAAATAATTATGAGTGACTCCCATTGATGTATGGCAGAGACCACCACAACATTGTAAAGCAACCATCCTCCAATAAAAGTAAATATTAAAAGATAAAAGACTAATAAAATAAATCTAGGTAGAAAATTTTCATGTCATATACAAAAGCACAAAATTGAGACTAGTTTCATATTTCCCTCTAAAATATCAAAAGCCAAAAGATGATAGTGAAAATCTATACGTTTGAGGAGGACAAAAAATATCCATAAAATACTTACCCAGCTAAAATGTGAGAAAGCTATTCTAATTTATACAAATTCAGTTCAGTTGCTCAGTCATGTCCAACTCATTGCGACCCCATGAACCGCAGCACACCAGGCCTCCCTGTCCATCACCAACTCCCGGAATCCACCCAAACCCAGGTCCACTGAGTGGGTGATGCCATCCAACCATCTCATCCTCTGTCATCCCCTTCTCCTCCTGCCCTCAATCTTTCCCAGCATCAGGGTCTTTTCAAATGAGTCAGCCCTTCTCAACAGGTGGCCAAAGTATTGGAGTTTCAGCTTCAGCATCAGTCCTTCCAATGAACACTCAGGACTGATCTCCTTTAGGATGGACTGGTTGAATCTCCTTGCAGTTCAAGGGACTCTCAAGAGTCTTCTCCAACACCACAGTTCAAAAGCATCAATTCTTTGGTACTCAGCTTTCTTTACAGTCCAACTCTCATATCCATAAAAATTTAAACCAATAAATAAAGAAGAAAATTAATATATTAGGAAACAGGGAGATTAAACTTAATATCAAAATCTAAACTTTTGTCTTTTGGAAAGGTCAGAAAAAAATAACAAAATTCTAAAAAATGTAATGATTTAAAAGATGCAATACAAATATGCATATGAGAAATGCCTATAAACACAGAAAGACCATAAAAATTTGAGAAGCCAAATATGGAAAACCTGAATGAAATATGCCATTTTCTAGGAAGTTACCAAAATTAATCCTAGAATCAAAACTATACTGATAACCATGGAAAATGATGAAACAGTTATCAAAATATACTCCTGAAGTGGCTACTGGGACCAGACAGATAATTGAGTGAATTGAACAAAACCTGTAAGAATAAATAATTTCTATGTTGTTTAAACTTTTTCAGAATGCATAAAAATATTTCAACTTCCATGTCTTTATATAAAACCAGCATAATTCTGATAGCAAAACTGACATCAGTATCTCAAAAAGAAACTGTGGTCTAATGTGTTAGAAAGATAATCATACAATCCTAAATAAATGATATAAAATCTATTTCAACATACTACTCAATTTTTAAAATAAATAACCAAATAGATATATGTCCATGGTAGAATAAATTTAAATAAATAAACATACATTGGCCTACATTTTTTTAAAAGGGAGAAGAAAAAGAAAGAAAAAATGGCAAAATAGTTCAGACTTCCAGTTAAAATAGACAATGAGGGAATCTGCCTGCTTCAACATTTAATGAACGGAACAAAAATACATGACATAGATTTTGAAAAGACACGGCCAAGCAAATAAATAAAAGATGCTTATTTGGTTCAGGAAGTCCTTTCATCTTATCTGCATCTCTCAGAAGAGATGGTAGGGAAAGCAGATGATTTCGGCCAAGTCCTCAAAAGTGTTACTAATATTCCTAAAAATAGATAGAAGCTGAGAAAACAGGCTGCTCATGGGAAAGTCAAGAGAACATCTTTGCAAGCATCTCCACCAAAGGAACTCATAAAGAAAAAACCTGCCAGGAAAGGCCATCTGCCTTCTTCCAGCCAAAGTAGAAAAAGAGGGCATGAAAGAGCTCCAGCAATAAGCTGCAGAATTGAATACAAATAAGAAAAAATAAAAACTGTCCACAAGAGCCAAATGTTTAAGAGATTAAGCAGAAGGTGAAACCCCTCTGGGCCCCCAGTTACCATAAGATGAGGCTAAATCCCACAGGAAATATTATTTTTTCCTATTCTGACTGGGGAGGAGGAGTGAATACACAGAAGATTATTGGGAGAAACATGTACAAGCAACAAGGAAAATCTAAAGGAATTCTCTCTACTGGAAGCATCCCACATTGAAGGGCTCAGGAAGAGAACACATCCCATTAAATGGAATGGATTGTAAAACAGGAAATTGACCCAAATCCAAGAAGAAAAAGCAGAGTCTGAACTTTCTACCTTCTCCACTCTCATGACTTGAGGCTAGAGAAAAATTGAATGATAATATCCAAACCCCAGACAATAGCTCAAAGAGAGAAAGACAAAGTGGCCAGATCTTGAAAATTCACATAGACAAGCTTCCAGAGCAAATCGAAGTTCTGGGTACTGCCCTTGTTAGGCATGAACAACATTTTTTTTAAATGGCATTACCATTATGTATGGGCTTCCCTGAGACTCAGTGGTAAAGAATCCCCCTGCCGATGAAGGAGATGGGAGTTCCATCCCTGGATCAGGAAGATCCCCTGGAGAAGGAAATGGCAACCTGTTCCATATTCTTGCCTGAGAAATCCCATGGAGAGAGGATCCTGTCAGGCTACAGTCCATGGAATTGCAAAACAGTTGGACACAACTGAGTGACTTAACAGCAACAATCATGCATAAACACAGCAAATATATAGGAAGAAAAAGTGGCATGGCCTACATGACTGATAGAAAAATCTCATTTAGAAGGCATACTGGACTTCCCTAGTAGTAAGTGAAAGTTGCTCAGTTGTGTCTGATTCTTTGCGACCCAATGGACTGTAGCCTGCCAGGTTCCTCTGTCCATGGTGACTCACCCAGGCAAGAAAACTGGAGCGGGTTGCCATTTCCTTCTCCAGGGGGTCGTCCCAACCCAGGGGTCAAACCCAGGTCTCCCGCATTGCAGGCGGATTCATGACTGTCTGAGCCACCAGGGAAGCCCTCCCTGGTGCCAGTGCAGGGGACACGAGTTCAATCCCTGGTCTAGAAGCTGCTACTTGCCATGGGGCAACCAAGCCCATGCACCAGAACTCCTGAGCTCATGTGCTGCAATGACTGAAGCCCACGCATCTAGAGCCTACAATCCACAACAAGAAGAGCCACCACAATGAGAAACCCATGCACCGCAACAAAGACCTAGTGCAGCCAAAAAGAAAATAAAAATGAATAAGTGAAAAAAAATTTAAAAGAAAGCATGTTCTAAGAGCATAACAGTTTCTCTGAATATGATTCATAATGTGCAAGAACTTCAAGAGATATGATGAAACAAAAGACACAAAACAACAGAAGTCGATAAAAAAAAAAAAGAAAGCCTGCAGAGATCAACTAGCAAGAGCACCATTAGAAACACTACACGTCTCCCGATAAATTAGAAAGAGCAAGAAAATAAGAGTTAAAAGTTGTATTAATTGAATGGAGGAAAGCCTTGAGATAAGAGGGGATTAGTTCAGCTCAGTCACTCAGTCGTGTCTTTGTGACCCAATGGACAGCAGCATGCCAGGGTTCCCTGTCCATCACCAACTCCTGAGGCTTGCTCAAATTCATGAACACAGAGTCAGCGATGCCATCCAACCATCTCATCCTCTGTCGTCCCCTTCTCCTCCTGCCTTCAATCTTTCCCAGCATCAGGGTCTTTTCCAATGAGCCAGTTCTTTGCATTGGGTGGCAAATGAATATTCAGGACTGATCTCCTTTAGGATTGACTGGTTTGCTCTCCTTGCAGTTCAAGGGACTCTCAAGAGTCTTCTCCAATGCCACAGTTCAAAAGCATCAATTCTTCAGTGCTCAGCTTTCTTTATAGTCCAACTCTCACATCCATACATGACCACTGGGAAAACAATAGCCTTCACTAGATGGACCTTTGTTGGCAAAGTAATGCCTCCGCTATTTAATATGCTGTCTAAGTCAGTCATAGTTTTTCTTCCAAGGAGCAAGCATCTTTTAATTTGATGGCTGCAGTCACCATACCCAGTGATTTTGGAGCCCGAGAAAATAAAGTCTGTCACTGCTTCCATTGTTTCCCCATCTCTTTGCCATACAGTGATGGGACTGGATGCCAAGATCTTCATATTTTTAATGTTGAGTTTTAAGCCAGTTTTTTCACTCTTCTCTTTCACTTTCATCAAGAGGCTCTTTAGTTCTTACTTTATGCCATAACGGTGGTGTCATCTGCATATGTGAGGTTATTGATATTTCTACCGGCAATCTTGATTCCAGCTTGTGCTTTATCCAGCCTGGCATTTTGCATGATGTACTCTGCAAATAATTTAAATAAGCAGGGTGACAATATATAGCCTTGACGCACTCCTTTCCCAATTTGGAACCAGTCATTCCATGTCCAGTTCTAATTGTTGCTTCTTGACTATGAACAAAGCTAGAGGAGTTGATGCAATTCCAGCTGAGCTATTTCAAATCCTAAAAGATGATGCTGTGAAAGTGTCACATTCAATATGCCAGCAAATTTGGAAAACTCAGCAGTGGCCACAGACTGGAAAAGGTCAGTTTTCATTCCAATCCCAAAGAAAGGCAATGCAAAAGAATGTTCAAACTACCACACAATTGCACTCATCTCACACACTAGCAAAGTAATGCTCAAAATACTCCAAGGAAGACTTCAACAGTATATGAACCCACAACTTCCAGATGTTCGAGCTGGATTTAGAAAAGGCAGAGGAACCAGAGATCAAATTGCCAACATCTGTTGGATCATTGAAAAAGCAAGCAAGTTCCAGAAAAACATCTACTTATACTTTATTGACTAAGAGAGGATATATGTATACATATAGCTGATTCATTTCATTGTACAGCAGAAATGAACACAATTTTGTAAAGCAAAGCAATTACACTCCAATTTAAAAAACAGCAGCTTATAGAGAAAGTTTTTAAAAGAATAAAAATGTAAATAAACCTGCCTCAAGAAGCACAGATGAAAGGACAGGCCTTCTCTATGAGGAAAAAGATAAAGATCAACATTGTAACATATCCTGGTGTTATTAAGATTTAAGAACATAGAAATATTTTTTTCAGCCATCCAGATAGAAAAAGCGAGTCAATTTAAAAGGAAGTGAATCAGGTTGGTTGCAGACTTAACATACTAAGCCTATGATACCCTGAAGGAAAAACAATTATAATATACAAAATATATTACAGCCAGACACATTGGTTTCAGAATATGGGCAACAGGCAGATGTTCTCAAACATGAAAGAATTTTGGAGATATAACACATGAGACCTTCTGAAGGACAATAAAAGCAAATAAATCAAGCCTCCCAAGAAATGAAGGAGGAAGTCGTAGTAAAATTAACTAGTTCAATACTTGGTGCCATGAAATAAGAGAGTAACGTCAAAAAAATTCTAGGACTGAATTTGCAAACTCTGATGCTGTCAAGAATGGGGCAGGACATGTAAGTGATCGGACCCAGTGACTGAGGAGCACACAAAGCTATCAAAACAAGACAGCTCCAGCCAGTTTTGCCTTAAGAGGACGAGAACACTGTAAGCAATTATCCTCCAATTACAATAAAAGAATAAAGGCTGACAAAGGGCAAACAGAAAATAGACACACACAAAAATACGGCAATTTGACATGAATGGGCATTTCTCAAATTTCCCTGTAAGATATACTACAAAAAATTCTTCTCAAGAAATGAATTCTATGGTAAAAAATGTTTGGGAAACATTGCTTATCCTGACATTGCTTATTCTATTTCTTGGCTACCTACGATACATTTTGAAAGCCTAAGAAATTCTGCAGTAGTCCATTAAGTTTTTAAACCCAGATTTTTCTAAATATGTTTGATCAATAGACACAATTCCAAACCCTCCCAAAAAAGAAAAACAATAAGAAACAGTTAAAAGGATGTTATATTATCAGATCTTTGGTATGTTCAAGAAAACCCAGAAATCCAAATTTTTGTTTTGATTCTCCCAACATTAAAATTTCAGCAACAAAATCAATTTTACTAAATATCACTGAGGGAGACAGAACATGTCTGTCAGTGTAGGTTTGTAAACTGGAGCCTGTACATGGAGGGCAAGGAAAGGCTGAATAAAGAGACAGATGGCTCCAGATGAGTAGGTGGCAGGTGTAATAAGCCAGGAAACTTACCTACAAGGCTTACCTTTGGCAGCTGCAAGATGAGTAGATTTCCATATCTGTCCCCCAGAATCTTGAAAGTTTACATGGAGGACTTAACTGGGGTCACTCACATATTCACTCCAGATGATCTGGCCATGTAGCATGTGAGATCTCAGTTCCTCGACTAGGGATCAAGCCCATGCCCTTTGCAGTGGAAATGAGGAGTGTTAACCTTTGAACTGCTAAGGAAGTCCTGGAGGATCTCAACCACACCTTACTCACAAGGCTGCTTCCTCCAAAGGACTGCTAGCACAGGGATAGTAGGTGGAACACACATTCTGGGACTGGGAGGGAGTTAGGAGTCTCAATTGCCTGGGTCTAACTTGACTCAGTGGTCACATCCTCTCAATAACCACCTTCAACAACTGGCCAGAATAGCCAGCAAGTAACCATCCTATCACCTATGGGCAAGAAATAAAATAAGCTCTAACAAGGTGTGCCCAGTCATTTTGATCTTGAGAAAGGCCAACAGTCTTCCCTGTGAAAGATTCACAAAATAGTAGTACTTGTCAACCCTCCTTGAAAATTCTACCTGGGCAACAGATAAAATAGCGAAACGAGGGGAAGACTAGTTTCTTACCCTATCTTACCTTATTCACGTCACTGACTCAAATGACATGAGTTTGAGCAAGCTCCAGCAGTTGGTGATGGACAGGGAAGCCTAGCGTGCTGCAGTCCACAGGGTCGCAAAGAGTCGGACACGACTGAGCAACTGAGCTGTCTGACAGTAAGACTGGTAATGGGCTTTGAACTAATTTAAATAAAAAGCACGAGAGTTCCAGAAAAACATCTGTTTCTGCTTTATTGACTATGCCAAAGACTTTGACTGTATGGATCACAATAAACCATGGGAAATTCTGAAAGAGATGGGGATACCAGACCACCTTACCTGCCTCTTGAGAAACTTGTATGCAGGTCAGGAAGCAACAGTTAGAACTGGACATGGAACAACAGACTGGTTCCAAATAGGAAAAGGAGTACATCAAGGCTGTATATTGTCACCCTGCTTATTTAATTTATATGCAGAGTACATCATGAGAAACGCTGCTGGAAGAAGCACAAGCTGGAATCAAGATTTCCGAGAAAAATATCAATGACCTCAGATATGCAGATGACATCACCCTATGGCAGAAAATGAAGAGGAACTAAAAAGCCTCTTGATGAAAGTGAAGGAGGAGAGTGAAAAAGTTGGCTTAAAGCTCAACATTCAGAAAACTAAGATCATGGCATCTGGTCCCATCACTTCATGGGAAATAGATGGGGAAACAGTGGAAACAGTGTCAGACTTTATTTTGGGGGGCTCCAAAATCACTGCAGATGGTGATTGGAGCCATGAAATTAAAAGACGCTTACTCCTTGGAAGGAAAGTTATGACCAACCTAGATAGCATATTAAAAAGCAGAGATGTTACTTTGCCAACAAAGGTCCATCTGGTCAAGGCTATGGTTTTTCCAGTGGTCATGTATGGATGTGAGAGTTTGGGTGGACTTCAGGAGTTGGTGATGGACAGGGAGGCCTGGCGTGCTGCGGTTCATGGGGTCGCAAAGAGTCAGACATGACTGAGCGACTGAACTGAACTGAACTGAGGAGATATCTTGAATGATGTTCATTTACTGCTAGCAATGATTGTTTCTGTGTTGGGATATTAATTGTACCTTTTGTTCAATTGGATAAATCTATAATGTCATTTTTTCTAATAATAAAACAAAAAATATAATCTCTATTCACCTGGAAAAATCTCATTGCTAAAATCCAGTATAGGTCATTCTCAGTATATACACACACAGATGGATACATACACGCAGACACATTTTTGGACACATTCATATACTCCCACACAAACACACTCACAGACTCAAACACTTACACATACATAACTTTAAAATGGTCCCATTCCATACTTGCAGCTTTTGTACCAAATAATATAGACATACTAAGACATACAGTTTTATAATATCTTTATGAAGTCTACTCAGTCTCAGTTGGAAATATATGCTTTAATTTATTTAACTAACATTCTAGTTGTGAACATTTACTTTGTTTATAGTTCTTTGCTTTCTTTTATACTGCTGCAATAAGCAGTCTGTAGTTACACCTCTGTCTACATTATTTTTTTGGGGAAAAAGTTCAGCACAATATTAAAAGAATAAAACACCAGGACCAAAAAATATTTATTCAGAACTATAATTATGATTTAATTAAAGAAACACTTTAATTAAATTCATCATGTAAGTAGATTTAAAGAATATGATTAAATATGATTATTTTTATGCAAGCCAAAAAACATTAACTTAATTTTCATATCCGAACCTCTAGTAAACAAAATAAAATACTTCCTCAAAGAATATCTATCCTAACTGAAGAACTATTATAGTTACCAAGTCAAAATAACTAAAAAATAAGTATACAAAAATAGTTTTTCTATATACCAGCAATGAAAGTTTAAACAAATTAAGAGAAAAAAGATATTCCTCACAATAGCAACAAAGTATGAAATATTTTAATAAGAATGCATGAACCATATAGAGAGAAAATGGTAAAATTTTGCTTAGACATACAGAGATTAACTGAATAATGAAAAAACATATACTATGATCCCAAATGGCAAAACTCAATATAGTAAAAATAAAAATTACTCCAAATGAATTTGCACAATGGTATTATTTTGGAACTCAAAGTGTGACATTTCTTTTAACTTTTCTTTTGTACTGGGGTATAGCAGATTAACAAACAATGTTGAGATACCTACAGGTGAACAGCAAAGGGACTCAGCCATATATATACATGTATCCATTTCCCCCAAAGTCCCCTGCCATCCAGATTGTCACATAATATTGCTACATATAGAATTCCATATGCTATACAGTAGGTCCTTGTGGTTGTCCGTTTTAAATATAGCAGTGTCTACATGTCCATCCCAAACTCCCTAACTATCCCTTCCTTCCATTCTTCCCCTCCTCTGGCAACCATAAGTCTGTGAGTCTGTTTCTGTTTTGTGAGTCAGTTCATTTGTATTATTTCTTTTTAGATTCCACATATAGTGGATGTCATATGATATTTTTCCTCTGACTTACTTCATTCAGTATGACAATCTCTAGGTCCCTCCATGTTGCTGCAAATGGCATTATTTTATTATTTTTAATGGCTGAGTAATATTCCAGTGTATATATGTACCATATCTTTTTTATCCATTCTTTCATATCCATTGCTTCCATGTCTTGGCTGTATAAACAGTGCTGTGTGAACACCAGTGTACAGGTATCCTTTTGGATCATGTTTTTCTCTGGAGATATGCCCACGAGTAGGATTGCAGTGTCATATGGTAGCTCTATTTTTAGTTTTTTAAGGAAACTCCATGCTGTTTTCCATCGTGGTTATATCAATTTACATTCCGACCAACAGTGTAAGAGGGTTCCCTTTTCTCTACAACCTCTCCAGCATTCATTGTTTGTGGATTTTCTGATGATAGACATTCTGGCTGGTGTGAGGTGATATCTTATTATAGTTTTAATTTTTATTTTTCTAATAATTAGTGATAGTGAACATCTTTTCATGTGCCTATTGGCCATCTGCATGTCTTCGTTGGAGAAATGCATGACAGTCATTTTTGGAGAATGTAATAAAACAACATATCTCTGGTAGGAAAGTTCACAAGGATAAACTTTTCTGAAGATAATTGTGAAAATTGTATCAAAAAGCCTTTAAAAATGTCCAAGCTTTGCCCATCAATGACAGATAAGTTTATATATATGTAGAATGATTTATCCACAAAGATTAATATTATATAGGAAGCAACTCTGAGATCAGTCTTGAAGAAGGAAGTAAATACATGTAGTTAATAAATATATATGAATGTGTATGTGTGTATACATATTTTTTTCACACTTAAATATTATAGACAAGACAGTGTAAGATAGGATGAATGCAACTGGAAGACAGGTGTTACCAAATGCAAGTTAATGTGCCTGAGGCACAGTGAGGTCAAACAAACTGAAATGTCAGAACATGGACCAGAGAAAGGTTTATTGCAGGGTCATAAAAGACTCTGAGAGATGGCAGATGGGTGGCTCATAGCTCCCAAAACCCCTCAACTCCACGAAGGGTTTCAACAAGGCATTTTTAAAAGCAAGGTGAGGGAGGGGCATGGTTAGCTTTTGCACACTTGTTGGTGCAGGAATCCTTTGTTCTTGTAGCTGTCCACCTAGGTCAGCTCACTATGCTCCTGTAAATCTCCAACAAGACAAATATTATTCTCTCTTCTGCAATGTTTTATCTCCATATGAATGAAAAGGCGTTACACCTTCAAAGGTTAAGAGCCTTGAGAATAGGCTATTCTGTATATTTCAGGCTATAGGCAACATTCTTTTACAAAAGGTACAAAGCCAGCATGGCTAAGCCCAGGCAATGGAGCACAAGGGTTAAAATAGAAGGAACAGATCTAATGTGAAGTCAGATTTGGTCTTCCCGATGACACAGGTTCAAGCAACATACTATGAAGGTCTATAAGACCATGTCAGTAGGAAAAAAGGGTAAAATCCAATGGTAGAAAAGTGATCCCCTTCACAGATCACTGCCTTGTCATGGAAAAGGGGCTTGTGTAACTCAGAGAAGCTATGAGCCATGACATTCAGGGCTACCCAAGACGGACTGGTCATAGCAGAGAGTTCTAACAAAACACGATCCACTGGAGGAGGGAATGGTAAACCACCCCAGTGTACTTTCCAAGAGAACCTCATGAGCTGTATAAAAGAAAAGTGAATTTACCATGAAGCTAATGAAACTTAAGCCTCAGGGTTCTTCACTTATACAAGACACTTCCAAGGCTCTGGGAGGAGGCTTAGGAGTGTGTTCATAGTCATACAATTTTTATAAATTGGAGTGGCCATGGGTCTTTGTGCTTCAGATAAGAAGAAATTAAGTTGGGGGCACATTTGTTGGGCTTAGTGATATACATTTCTGTGATCTGCAGTCACCTCTGTGTACTATTGTCACTACTCTCCTGCATAGCATAGGAACCGCTTCCAAAAATACTCCTCCCACCATTGTACTAACACTCTAACCCATCTCTAAGGACAGGCTTATAGAACATAAGCATGCTTACAGTTCACAACCTAGGAAACCTACGGATCCTGTAAGGAGAAACAAGTCTTGATATGTATAGATCCAGAAGCGAATCTGCAGAAAAATCTTCCAGTCATAAGACTTCTAACATTGTACACAGAGGAAATGAGACTTCAGTATGCCTCAAATGAAGTTCTTTCCTGACAGAAATATACTTGATGACATAGAGCAAACAGTTATAAGTACACTGAACTATTTTTTTTCCTTTTTTGGACGGCAATCATGAGACAGAATTTATCAGACCTTCTGTAGGACACAAACCTATAACACAGCTACTAGCAAGAAGTACATCTGCATATGAAATTACCTGTTTTATGCATCCTAACTCTCTTTGATAAGAAAAAAATTTTTCATTCGGTCATATAAGAGGAAAGACTTAATTACTCTCTCCAAAGAAAATGACATTATAAAATTGTTATCATATAAAGAAGCAAATGACGTTAGAAAATTGTTGTCATGTAAAGAAGCAATCAGATCTTAAAAAGCCAAATATACTCTTATCACATGATCCATCAATCACTGCTCATTAGTATTTTCCCCCAAAGTTGAAAATGTATATCCATAAAAATCCTGCATACAAATACTGATAGCAGTTTTATTCATAATTGCCAAATATTGGAAGCAACCAAGATGTCCTTCAGGAAATGAATGTAAAAATAAACTGTGATACATCCAAACAGGGAATACTATTAGTAGTTGAAAAGAAATGAGCTACTGAGATATGGAGGAACCTAAAACACATACTACCAAGTGAAAGAAGCCAATCTGAGAAAGCTAGGTTCTATATTATTCCAATTACATATGACTTTCTGGAAAAGGCAAAACTATGGAGACAGTGAAATGATCAGTGGTTGCCAGGGGATGAGGGAAAGAGGTGAATAGGCAGAGAACAGAGGATTTTTAGGACAGTGAAAAGAAACAGTATATTCTGATATTAGAATTATGGATATATGTTCTTATATTTTTGTCCAAACAAACAAAATATACAACACCAAGATTGAACCCTAAACTAAATTATGGACTTTGGGTGATTATAATGTGTCAGTGAGCTTCACTCTTGGTAAAAAAAATTTAAAAAGTGCCACTGATGAGTGATGTTGATAACGAAGGATATAAGAGAAACCTCTGTACCTTTCTCTAAATTTTGTTATAAACCGAAAACTGCTCTAAAACCTTGTCTTCAGGAAAAAAAAAAAAAAGGAAACCAGAGATCATAGAGCCAATAATAATAAAAAGAGGGAAAAAGCATAGTGGAAATGTGTCCGGCAGTTTATCAATACAAATATTGTGCTATTTTTCTGAATTTATTATGCTTTCAGTGATTGTCAGCTTTTTAAATTTTCTGATGCACTGTACTGTCTTTCTACCTTCTAAAGATTTAGTCACTATTACACTTTAGTCTGTATTTGTAATTTTGTGCTATTTTCTTAAAGAGGGCTCCAAAAATTATAAGCAGTGAGCACAGAAAACCTGCATCTGTCTCTGTTCAGGAGAGGTCATTTTTGGCAAAAAAAAAAAAAATGATTTTATTAAAACAATGAATAATATTATTGAGAACCATCATCAAACCATAAAGAGTGCTAAATAGCCTCAAATGTGCTTAACTTCAGTAACTTAGGATTACTCAAGACCCAAGTGTCAGCAGAAGCTTGCATCTGCATATCCTAGAGAGGGACTGAATCCCAGGTTTGGTCTTTTCCCCAAAATAGTTCATCAAATCCTCTTCTAGCCACCTACCCAACAGAGACAATCACCATCCTATGAAAGGCCTTCCTGAATAGTGTTTGTGCAGGTCTTTCTCAAGCTCTGAACAGGATCTGACATATCTTGTTTGCTGAACATCATGCATAATATATGGAGATATGTTCTTAAACATCCTATCCTCGTATCCTTATCCTCTTTCCCCCCAAAATACAGCAGAGCAACAGAGCACATGTCTTCCACATGCTACACCTGTGACTGACTCTTTATCTTTGCTCCCCCTTACACACCCCGCCCAGTTTTACAAACCTTTAAGAAAAGCCTAGAATGTCTGAGTAGGGAGACATTCTCTGTCGTTGGAGATGTACTTAGATGAAGTTAGAGGCAGAGCAAGCAGACTAAGCCATACACATTTGCCAGTACCCCACAGTCCGAAGCAACTATCAATGGACCCCTGGGTTTCAAGCTTTTTCCAGACCTTTAGAGTCACTCACAATATAACTTAGGCAGATCTAGCTCTAATTCCTGGTTTAGAACCCAATAAGCTCAACTTATGATACCCATTTCTGCCCTCTACCTCCTGAAATGACCACTTAAGTGAGACAGGCTTGGGACCTGAGATCCTTTGCTGCAGTGCTGCAATGCTTGCAGCTAGACACACCTCTTCTTAAGCAACAAAATACAAAGAAATTATATGGGACTAAAAATAGCTGCATGCATGTACAGTAAGAGCAAATTCTGGACAAAAGATACAAAGAGACCAAAAGATCCAACTGCCACTTCTGAAGAGTCCTGAGCAAAAGCAGTGTACGGCTCATGCCCCTGTATACACCACCACCTAAGAGGTGGACAAAGCATCTAAGCCACCCCTCCAGTGGGACTCCTGGGCACACCCCTAACCTCGCCCCACATAAGGGAAAAGTTCATCTCCTCCTCAGGGAGCAAGCAAGCAAGGGGGCCTGTTGTTTGTTCTCACTCTCCCCTGCTGCAGCAGGGACCCCAATAAAACCTTGTCTGAATTTCCTGTCTGGCCTCTGATCAATTCCTATTGATTAAGGAGACAAGAACCCCTTGTCAGTAACACAAGGGATCAATGATATGGAGACTACCACTATGAATCTTAAATAAAGATTAAAAACTCAATTGGCATTTTGTTCTCCATTGTATTTCTTACTGTTATTCCTTTCAACATCCAGGCAAGGATTTTGCCAAATTCATTTACTAAGGAACAGGAATTTAAAGAAAGAAACACAATTCAACAGGAAAAGAATTATGAAAAGTCTCTCACTTACAGTTTTTATTTCTGTTTTTGATCTTTTAATCCAGGCAGACAACCAACAACCAGGGTGAGAATGTGATCAAGGATTCAGTATGTTCAAGAATCCCAAGCCTGGAAACTTCCTTAGTGTAAGCTGCTATTTACATAAACACTAAAACATTTAAGAGACTTGATATGAACTAATAATAGAAATGAGCAATGATAAATAATCAAATTTTAAAAATAATTATAGCATTGTTGAAAGTTTTTTGGCTTCAAAACATAACAGGAAGCCATTCTAAAACTTTCTAATATAGATAGTATTATAAAATCAAGCTAGATATCAGATATAAGAATGTTACTTTGAATAGTCACTGATACATGAAAGCTGACTATAATTACTTGAATGTTTTCCAGGATTAAAAAATCACCATTAGTGGGAAAGAAGTATTAGTGTATTTCTAAAATGTCAACACATAATATTTCCTAAATTCTTCAAGATATTCTAGCAAAATATTCTTAGGATTATATTAAACCAACATATATAAATGGCTCAGTTACTCTTTAGTGTATTTTTTAAACTGTCTTCTGTTTCTTATAACTAAAAACAGAACTACCATATGACCTAGCAATCTCACTCTTGGACATATACCCAGAGAAAACTGTAATTCCAAAAGATTACATGCACCCCAATGTTAATTGCAATACTATTTACAGTAGAGAGGACATGGAAGCAAGCTAAATGTCCATCAACAGAGTAATGGATTAAAAAAGATGCGGTACATACATACAATGGAATATTACTCAGCCATGAAAAGGAGTGAAATTGTGCCATTTACAGAGATGTGGATGGACCTGGAGATTGTCATATAGACTGAAATAAGTTGGAAAGAGAAAGACAGATAACTTATGTTAACGCACTTATGTGGAACCTAGAAAAATGGTACAGATGAAACTATTTGAAAGCAGAAATAAAGACACAGATGTAGAAAACAAATGTATGGATACCAAGGGGGAAAAAGAGAGAATTGGGAGACTGGGATTGACATATATACACTACTATATACAAAACAGACAACTAATGAGAACCTACTGCATAGTACAGAGAATTCTACTCAATGCTCTGTGGTGACCTAAATGGGAAGGAAATCCAAAACATAGGGAATATGTATATACACATAGCTGATTCACTTTGCTCTACCGAAGAAACTAATACAGCAATGTAAAACAACTATACTCCAGATTTTTTTTTTAAAAACTATCTTCTATTATTTGACTAAAAGACATAGGTGTATTTCTTAAATCACTGCACCCACAACTTCAAAGAATGTTTATTAGTGAGGAAGTTATTCAATTTTATAGGTTTCAGGACATGAATTTCTAGCTGGAGTTGTCTAGTCCACCACTCTGCTTCCAAGAGCATGGAAACTGACTATCCAGTCCAGAGTGTAATAGAGAAGAACAAAACTGATTCCATATTAGACTTGTTACTTTTCCTTTAACCTTTTTATTCAATTGCTTATGTTACAGGTTAAGAATGTTGCCTATAGCCTAAAATATACAGGACCATCCATTCTCAAGGCTCTCACTTTTTAAGGTGCAACAATTTTCATTCATATAGATATAAAAAGTTTCAGGATACAGAATAATATTTATCTTCTTGGAGGCTTACAGGAACACTGTGGCTTGACCTAGGTGGACAGATGCAAGAACAAAGGGCTCCTGCACCAAGAAGTTTGCAACAACCAATGACACCCCATACACCCCCTTATTTTGGCTGCACCATGTAACATGCAGGATCATAGTTCCTCAATCAGGAAATGAACCCATTCCCCTGCAAAGGAAGCCCAGAGTCTTAACCACTGGACAGCCAGGGAAGTCACCCCCTCCCCCTTTTAATATAAAAGAAGCCTGAATTCAGACTAAATTATGATAGTTCCATCTTCTGGGCCTGCAGCTTTCTGAATAAAGTCGCTATTCCATGCCTCAACAGCTTGTCTCTTGATTTATTGGCCTGTCGTGAGGCAGACGGTACAAACTTGAACTCAGTAACAAGAGCAAAGGATGATGAATGGCAGGATGCTTGGCTAGATATCACATCAGGAAACTAATGCAATTTTGAAGGTAACTCTATCCTTCAAACAATATTCCCTAAATATTAATTGGGCATCTGGTATACCCCAGCTTGGAGTTGAAGCTAAAGATAGTTAAAGGGAATGTAGATGTGCAGTTAATTGGACCTGGCTCTGTCCTTACAACCTTAGTGGCTGGGGACAATTTGCTCAGCCCTTTAGGGTCCTGACTTACATTTCATAAAACACTATTAATAACATCTACCAGGGAATGTCACTGTAACAGGGAAATAAATGGGATACGCATTATCAAGAGAAACCCTTACAAATGGTTTCACTTATTTAAAGATTTTGCTCAGCAGCTCTGATCCTAATAAGAATCAGACTCAGCATTACTTTTAGGGTGCCCCAAGCATCCTCCAGCACCACACACTGAGTGAGACCCAGACTAAATTGTCTTCAGAAGTTGAGAAGAGAACGTGACCACAAGGAAACAGGAGAAAATAAAACATGGTTGGGGAAGAAAGAGGGGAGAGAGAACAAATACTTTATTTTGCTCTCTTCCATGTCATTCACAGCAAAATACACCTCCAAATATAGATTACTATGATGTGAAAAATCTGGAAGGGGAATTTTAGCCCCTCTCTGAAGTCTATTCACACGCTGCGGTAAAACGTATTTATCTGTGTGGAAATTACTGCAACTTTTTTTGAATGTGCTCAGATTTCTCCTTGGAGTAAATGGCTTATTAATACATAAAAACCTGTTGAAAGCTCGTAATTATCCACATATTCTGCATACACTTTGTAGGCCATCCGCAGCCTATTTTAAATTCAAGCTGGCTTTGCCCCAGCAACTCACCACAAATATGGCTAACCAACAACTCGTGTGTTCTCAAGAAGGCCAGATTTTAACATGAGCACAAAGGAAAAGAAGCCTTTACAAGACCAAAGAGAAACAATTTGAGAATCATCTATCATTTTGTTTTATCTGGGCCACTATGCTCTTCTCATACTTGGATACTCAGAGTTGTCACTATTTGCCCTAGTTCCCTCTAACACCACCATACAGACAACAAAGATAACTGCAAAGACCAAACGGAGAGACCACCTATTGGGACACAGAAAGGCCTGAAGTAGTTCTTTTGCTTTTGACTCTCTAGAGGCTGTGTCTAAGTGTGTGTGTATGCTAATGCTTATTGTAGTAAGAGGGTTTCCAAGGCTCTTCTCAGACTTTCTAAGTCTATAATTCAAAAAAGGTTAAAACTTCAACTTTTTATGAATCCTGTGGTTTTATCTCCTTTTTTTTATTCTTAATTACCATGACCAACTTCATGAAGCTTTTTAATTTTTACTATTTGTTGTGTAAGCCTATGGTATCCTCAAAACTAGATTTTTAGAAATGTAAAACAAGAACAAAAATATCATGTAATTCGAAATCATGCAGAAAGTGTTTCTTGTCTACAAAAGAAATCAATGTAATTTATCCTGGAAAACCTTGAGAAGTTATTTAAGTTTGAGCAGTTCAAGTATCTTATTCATAGTGCCAGCAGCCCTCAAACTTTTATTAAAGTAAAAGTTTACTTGTGTGATAACACAATATTGTAATAACTAAATAGCATCCAGAAATGTGGTATTATTTCTAACCAAGTCTGATTGGAAAGCAGAGGACAGAACTGAAGTGATACCTCTGCTTTGTTTGGGGTGTTCTTAGATCTGGAAAGTTAGCAAGTATCTAAGCAGACATTAAAATTTTCATCTTTGGTAAACCAAGGCCCCTACAATTTAAATAAATTTTCTTCCAATACATTATTTGTTAGTAACAAAATCATAATTGTAATTCACTTTCCTTTCTTCTAGCACAGTATTTGTAATTTAAAATATTAAAACAAAATATCATCAAATACAGTGCCTCATTTATTAATGCAAAGATTAATAATGTTAAATTCACTTCTAATCCAGTTTGCCAAAATCTGTGTTCTGAAATTATACTTGTAAGTACATACTCTACTCCAAACCACCCAACTTAGAAAACGTCATATCTGAACACCCATCTTAAGTTTTTCTAAACCAGGAAATTTAAGCCTACCAGCTACTGATTCTATTCTTGTGACCTACTGCATGGATTTTCTTTGGCAGCCCAGTGAAAACCTCACATGTTGAAATAATTTATTTCTGAACCTAATATCCCTCCACAAATTCTTCCATTTAATTAACTTTTTTTTCTCTTTATCATTTCATAGACATTCTAACAGAATAGGAAAATGGCTCACTTACCAATTACAAGAATAAATCAGATGAGGGAATTTGAGAAGGAAGGGTGGTGGGAGAGAGAGATGGAGAATGAACTTTCATAAATTTCTTGAACATTATACACAAAGCAAGTTTAAGACAGCTTCTTGGGGATTTTCCTGATAATCCAGTTACAATCTATTTAAGAATCTATTAAGTTTCATAAAGCTGTTTCTCAATCTATTTGTTTGAACCTTCAAAGTAACCCTCAACAAACAGCCCGTGACACCATCGGGGGTGGGGTGCTTATAGAGGTCAGGTTCCTTTTGCTGGGCTCTGTAGGACTTTTAATACCTGTGAAGTTTGCAGGTTAAACATTTGTAAGAGAGCAGCTTTTATTCTGAGTACAAACAAGGGACAGAGTATAAAGGCTGTTGGCACTGAAATTAAGGGAAATTTAACCAGGAACAGATACAGGCCTTGGCTCTCCCTCTCTCCTTGACTTTCAGAAGCACTTTTCCATCACTGGAGAAGCTGGCAATGCTTTGCACAGGGGTTACTGGTTTGTCTTATCTTCACTGTAGCCACTCCAGAAAGAGAAGAGAAAGGAAATTGTCTGCAAACTCTGCCCCCATTTCGCATCTCTCAACACCACCCATATGTGGGTAACGACAGACTAGCAATGGAGGTGTTGCTGAGACACAGATCAGAGCATCCTATCTCTCTCGGAGCACCGCCAGAAGAACCGGTAGTTAGCACAAAATGCCTGAGTATTGAATGGAACTAATTGACAGTTCTGCAAAGGGAGGAGGAGGATTATAAATATCTGATGACGTTAATGGGAAACTCCCAGAAAGAGAAGCAAACAGCGTCACCCTGGTAGACACACGTACCTCCTGGGACATTTTCCACTTAGTTTTGCCTTTTAGAACCTTGGGTGCTAGGCATCCATCCTTTTATTTTCTGATCACCATGGGTAGGAGGTCTGTTTCACTGTTCACATTCCTATCACCCATGGGCTTGCCAGTACCTTTTTGGGAGAAACCAAGACTACAAATTTTTGACCTCTGACCCAGGGTGTATCTACAGAGATGTCAAAATCCATGTTTACACACAAAGGTATGTTGTCTGCGTAGGATATCACCTAAGCGACTATCATGTCATTTGATCCTGGAAGGGAACAGAGGATGACTATTTACTCTGCTCCATCCCACTTGCATTTTTGAAAGTCCACGCAGGAAGCGCTTTCAAAGACAGCACTGAACCAGAGTAGGTGGCCTGCTGGTGATGATGACGTACTCAAGTGTTGTGCAAATTTAAGGAGACTTCAAAGTGTTTTAACACATTTCCTCTACACAAGAGAACTTTAAACTTTATAAAGTCAGCAACATTATTTTACATAATTCATCTGTCCAACTGCACCCATAAGAAACATTAAGCCGATGCAAGGCTCAGCATCCCTGTCGAACCTAAAACCCAGGATCTACTCCACAGAACGCATTCAAAGGGCAAAGCCAGGAGAAAGTACTACATGGGAGGCCTGTTCAGACATCCAAGTGCTGGGTGATATTGACAAGGCTCATAAATTTGGAGGGGAAACCCAGAATATTTCCTGAAAGAACTCTTTGGAAATCATTGAAAATGATTTTAGTACAAACTGCGATCTAAAATCAAGAATTAATCACCCAAAGAAAGAAGAAATTCAGCCAAAGTAATCAAACGAGCATGGTTTGAAACTCAGACCAGCCCATTTGCGAAGAAAATAAAGAAAACAGACCTAAGTTCAGGCCCAATCTCTCTGTCCAACTTCCATTTGTTATTTACACATTGAGAGCTCTTCAATCATAAAAGAGTAAGGACCTGGCAAAAAAAAAAAAAGAAATTGGCCCAAGAATGCTGGGAGGACGGGTCAGCAGGGGGTCTTTTGTACCCGTCATGGACAATTTGGAGTCCAAGAAAACCTACAGGTTCTGACCAAAGCTCAGTCTGTGAATCCTTTCGGCGCCTTGCTGACACTTCTTGAGGAACAAATCCAATTGTGTTACAGGGGGTCTTGCCAGAAGAACAACAGTCCCACATTAAGATCACATATGCTGCACTTAAGGGGCCAAGTTTCCTGGAGTTTTTATTAAGCATTTCAAATAGCCCAGAAATTGCTTTCAGTTGCCGCTGTCTCTAGCGGCACTGTGCTCTTTCTAAGCTACAACAAATGAAAAGGCCCAAGGGCCTTTCCAGATTCTCTGGAGAACATGCTGAAGGGTAAAAAGAAAGTCCATCAGTCCATCATTGATGCCTTCACCTAAGGAGTTCCAAGGTGAGAATGAAAGTGTCTGGTGGAAAATATTGGTAACTCCAGTGTTGATTTTATTTAGTGATTTCAGAGCAAACAATTCATTGCTAAAATAATGACAAACATCATTATCTTCTTTTCCCAGGAAGAGATACTGAAGCCATGAAAACATGGACAAATGCCCTTTTCTTTAGGACCTGATCAACAATGTGTCTGTTTTCTTTATTTTCTTCACAAATGGGCATGGTCATCCATGCTTCTTACCTGGGGGGTGAGCCGCTATCCTCCAAAAACCCCCTGCTCTGGCCCCCATCACATCACAAATTATGCCATGGGATCTTCCAAAATAATATAGTTGGGGAACAACCTCAAGTGTCTGGTGGACAGTAGAGATTTCCTCACCTCTTAGTTCCAGTCCAAAAATTTATAGTGTTATATATGACTATAAATTCACAAACATGCAAATGTCCACTATCAGAAAAACTATCTGCTGCCCCGTGTTCCATATCACTTTCAAGCCCCTTATTCTCACATTGACAAGGCTCATAAACTTGGAGAAACCCAGAATGTTCTCTGTAAGCTAAGAAGATTCCCTGAACGATCTCTTTGGAAATCATTAAAAATTATATTAGTACAAACTACCATCTAACATTAAGAATTAGTCAATGAAAGAAAGAAATGCAGCCAAATTAAGCAAATGAGCATGGTTTGAAATTCAGACAAGCCCATTGGAGAAGAAAATAAAGAAAAAGACCTAAGTTCAGGTCCAATATAGGCTTTATATTCCTATAGCAGTTTTTTCTTTCTTAATATTATAGATGTTTTTTATATCTGCTTATTATCATGGCAAAGACATTCACTGTTCAATGTGAATAAAAATACATCTAGAACCTAGTTATGCAAGGTGCATATTAGTTACTCAAAATAGTGCCTTGGAATAAATGAAAACAAGAAATTTATATCCTCATTCTTACTTCACAAGAAAACAAAGGAAAAATTAAAACCTGAGTCTCAGAGAGATAAAGTAATTTACTCAAGGATACCCAGCATTATGGCAGAACCATATGCTTTTCCTCAGCTGTGAAAACTTCAGCTACTGGTAGAAAAACCTATTCGTGCTCTCTTCTGGGAGAATACATAGCTTAGATATCTACTTTTCACTACATATTTTAAAACCATTGAGCATTTATTTCCTAGTTCATATAATCCATGATGTAAAAGAGGGAGGCCTCAACAGGAATGATCGGCAGGAACATTCTAGAACTGATTTTTAAACCTTTGTTTTGTGAGCTCCTTGAAATGAACAGTGATCTTGGGTTGCCACACAGGTTCAATACCAACATTATGACGGGCTCACCAATTGTTTAGTGAGGATGACGACGTGGATGACAGCAAACGCTTGGATAGCAGTGACTACAGACTCATTGCTCATTTCTAGGAATACACACTTGTTGCTAGCACATCTCATTCACACAGAAACCCGAGGAGGAATACACTACCATCTGCACTTTACTGATGAGCAAACTAAGGCACAGAGAAATTAAGTAACTTGCCCAAGGACACACAGCTAAAGTAGGTAGCTGAGCCCAGATTCAAACCCAGGTGGGTTGCTTGAAAGTCTGCGCTTCAGGAGCTCAGTTCTGTTCTCTGTGATGACTTAAAGGGCTGGGTCAGGGAAGTGGGGTGGGAAGGAGGCTCTGGAGGGAGGGGAAATATGTATAAATATGTATACTTAGAATTGATTCACCTTGCTGTACAGCAGAAATACCAAAAAAACATTATAAGGCAATTATCCTCCAAATAAAAAATAAATACCAAAAAAATTAAGAAAATAAAGTGGAAATCAATCATATGTGTGTGTGTGTGTGTGTGCGTGTGTATAAAGAAAGTCTGTTCTTTCATACTCTATTGCACTGCCTTGGGGAAAATGGCAAAATGTACCATTATTCAGCAAGTCACTTGGCAAGTCTTGGTCCCATAGATAACACACAAGAAATGCAAGTTGAATTAAAGCAATTAGCCAGACTTGTATTTTAACAACTATGTCAAAGAATACAGACTAATGACACAAGGTCCCCTCAGAGGAAGATTCCTTGATACATACCCATAGCTCCCTTTCTGTTCAATATTTACATCGCTTGAATGAATATACAGAAGGTGCACTCATCCAATTTACTGACAACAAGATGAGGGATCTTGCAAAGGTGCAGGATGAAATAACTTGAAAGGCATCTGTGGAGCACAAGTATTGAAAGGAGAGCAACTCGATAAAACATTCAGAGGGCAACATAGCCCTTCCTGCATTCTCCACCAGCATCACTGCTTTTCTCCTCCTCTCCCTCCATAAGCCCTGCTTCCTTTTCTTTATTTCAGGCTACCACCTGAATCATGGCATATTGACAACTTGCCATTTGCAATGTGTTTGCTATAATTCAGGAATACTGAAGACAGTGACCTTTGTGGTCCCTGCCACCTTCTGAATACTAAACAGTCCCCCTATTGCCCAGGGGGATAAAAATGAAACAGCTAGGACAAAATTATCTTTCTAATTCCCCACCGTCTCATGAGACTTTTGAAATCACTCTATTACAGTTATATAATATAGTGAATAATATACTTAATGCCAGTAAGCTGCCTTCTGCTCATCCTCTGAACACATTCAAATGTAACTGCTCGGTCATTTTAAATGCATGGAGTGGCAATCTGCACGTATGAATTCTCGGTAGTTCCTATTTAAAAACAGAAGATGACTCACCAGGCTTTCCTGTTTCTGTAAACACGGCTGAGTGCAAAACACTCGAGCCCTGTGTGTTTTCTCTGTCACTTCCAAATGGTCCCACCTGATGGGGCGGTTTATCGGTTTAAGCCAAAGAGCATCTCATTGAGACGAAGGCCAGCGTCTGGAAGAAGCTGTTTGTGCATTTCCGGTGGACCGATGCCCGCCTCGTTGCCTTCAGATTCAGGGAGGTGCCCGGTGCTGGTACTAGGCCTGCTCCGGCTCCTTTCACGGCATCCACAACTGAAGTTGGAGGGCACATATGTAGCAAATGAACGAGAGACAACAGTTAACAAATCCCCCAAGTTCTATCCTTTCCCTAACAGAGGTCAGCCTATATCATAGTGCTGTCTTCCCCTCTACGTCAGCCCTGCTCGCCTGCCTGACCCCCGAGTCCCGCACCGTTAGGAAAACACACCCGCAAATCCCCACGTGGACACTGCAGACAAATATGCTAGACTTGGTTTATCAATAGGTTTGAATTGACTTGGGGGTGGGGGTGGGGGTGGAGGAGGCGGAGCAGGTAAGATACCTTGAACAGACAGCATCACTTATTCATGCTCCTCCATGCCTAAAGCAGTGTGTTGGTTACAACGCCTGCGAACACTGCAGTTGAGCTCATTTCGAAAGAAAAAAAAAAAAAAAGGAAGGAGGCCACTGGAAAATGTTTCCTCCCGGACAGACACACTGATGAAAAGTTGTTTGGTGCACGTCCAGATTTCTGTCTCTGGTTGAATTTTTCGTCTTGTTTCTCTTGGATGAGCCCCACTCTCTGGGTTTGACCATTGATCCATGCGCGCGGCTCACTCTATTCCGAAGCTGTAGATTTTGTTTTGAGAGGGGCAGACGTTGCACCTGGAAAAACTGCCTAGGGAAACTGCGGGATTGTTTTATTAACTCCCTAAGCACAGTTTCTATCCTTTACAACTTGCTTGAGAGATTGTGCTAATCATCAAACACTTTTGCAGTGAGCAATTATAGTTCACAGACTTTTCCTTGCTTTGCTGCAAAGGCATTACAGCTCAAATTGATGCCAAAACGCAAGGCTAGGCATTCAAATGGGGAAGGGGAGTTAGGGATTTTAGAACTACCTCAATCACTCCTGTAATTTGCAATGCCAAGGAGGGAGCAAATGTCCTCATGTAAAATTCAAAAGAAGTACTGGAACAATATCTCCCATGGCAACAGCTGTTTTAGAAGTTCCAACATGATTAACAAGCATCTGTTTCATCTTTTCCTTTGTTTCAAAAGCACACCACAGCCTGTTCAATCTGCAGGTTGAAAGAGCTCAAAGACTAGTCACTAAAGCAAAATGTGATTACTATAGATTTGTTTTACTTTTCTGATGAGTTCAATTACTTGCCATATTATTTGTCAGCTATCCATGATGAAATGAAGAAGCTGATTGTTATAGAGAGTCCAAAAATATGAGCAAAATCAAGATGCTCTATCTTCATGAATATTGATATTGATTCAGTGACCAGAATAAGCGTCAGTGTAGTAATGGCTGCTAGAACTTGCTGTCAGTGTACAATTGCCATCAAGACCTTTGACTTCTGGGCAGATTCCACAGCTTGAGCTCCCAGGAAGCAACCTCTGAAAAGGAGGGTTTCTTTCGGCATGCTTTTGGCACCAACACCTGTGGAAATGAGTAGATAGCAGAGAAATTTATCTGCACTGCAATTCCAACCCCACAACAGCCTCAGCTGACCCCACAGGAGTTCTGGAGCTAGAAGATACTGGAGAGACCAGCTGGGTCTTTATACCCCATGGTGCTTAGCCAATGGCTGTGAGCTGCTCAGGGCAGGGAGTTTGATATAGTCCCTAAAGAAGGATGCTAACTGGTGCCTTCTTCCAACATCACTTGCAGCAGCTAAGAGAGTATTTCCTGTAATCCAGAAAAGGGATCTGAGTGGTACCTCACACAGTCCACCAAGCATGTAGGCAGAAAATGTAACACTCATGATCTTTTCACAGAGGGACACAGAATTGAAAGAATGTAACACCCAAACCAAGCTCAGTCCATCCATATAACACCAAAAATTATCAAATATATCTCAGCTGGGAGTAAATACAGCTCAGAGTTATAGTATCTACTAGTTACTTAATATATCTGGAAAAAGAACAGATTTAAATGTACTGAATTCTTATAAAAAAGTAAATGAAATAACTACTTCAGAGAAGAAAAAGATATTAAAATACAATTACTCAAAGCATATGGAAATGAAAATATTTCCCTGTGTCAGTGTCTAACATAAACTCTCATGCAAATGTTATTTTAATTAACCAGCAGCCACATGTGCTATAATTGTGCTTAACTTGATAAATGTACCTTCTATAAATGTCCTTTGTTAATGCAAATGCCAGCTATATTAATTATCATTTTAGAGTGAGCCCTTGATTAAAGTGTGTGTGTTTAAAGCACAATTTGGATATACAAGCATTCTGTCTCATTATGAATATTTATAGACAGTATTATTTAGCAATTATTTGTATCTTTACTTGACGGAAATAAAATGTAAACCTTCAAAGACACTGGGAATTAATGTACAGATTTCTTTTCAATAAAGAAACATTTCATAAAAGCTAAGCATAATATTTTGAATCACTGCACGCTTGAATAGGTCATCATTTATGTGATATAATTAATAACATACATATATACATACTATGTTGAAAGTAAATTATGTGCAATTATTCTGTAAATTGCACTGCAAGATTTAAAAAAGAGACATGAAGAAAATGTATGACTATCTTTTGTAAGCTATAGAAGGCCAGAGTAGGACCTGAATCTCTTCTCACCACTGGGTCTCTGGGTCTTAACAAAACATTGCACACCTTCAATACAGATTTGGTGAATGTTGAAAGGATTATAAATCTGCTTTTTAAAATGGCAAGTTGGCTTTCCCTGGAAAACACGAAGGAACCTGGTTATTGGCTGTTTTCCAATTTAGATTAAAAGGTGAAATAAACATTTTTAAGTGGCATATTTAAACTTACATATTCTGGTTGGTGTAGTCTTTCTTTCTGTCTTATTTTATAGACTGGGATGGATTCTTCTCTCCCTTAAATACAAAAGATTTGTTTCCATTGCAAGAATATCAAAATAAAGCCTAGTTCCAACTTTAATACCGTGTTACCTAGTGGACATGTAGACAGCAAGAGCTAAATGTTTTGAAGAAAGAAATATGGAAATGTTGTTAGCAAGGTTAACAAAAACAACACCTAGACGTTTAACATGCTTGCTCTACACCTGTTCATTCTCAAATTTCCCAGAATGTTTTTAGAAAACAAATGAATCTTTCCCCAAAAAAAGTAGGAAATATTTAAAGGAAAAAAAATACAAAATGCATATGTACACAGAATTGCCAAAGTCCAGCCATGTTCTGACAAGGCACCAAGATAAACACAGAATGAACATGATCTTAAAAAGTTGCAAATGAGTATGTTTTGCCAATTTGGAAGTACCAAAATCCAACCACCCCCAGGACCTCAGCACTATAGTTACTCTACTCTTCTCTAGAAATAGAAACATAGCCACTCTGTATTTATGTCCTATTAGTGGCTAAGTTTTGGAAGTCTTGCCAAGAGGATTCCAGAAATGAAAAGAAAAAGAAAAGAAAGAAAGATTTTGTATGAATCATCTGTTATAATCCTCTATAAATCTACATCATTACCAAAATATGACCAAAATTGCTATATAAATACCCAAGAATTGGAACTGAAGAAAAGAATGGGGTATTATGTCAGAATTCAATTAGTTCTAATATGGTAGGAAAACCACATTCATCTGAGAGTCCACCCAAAAATGAAAAGGGTTTCTGTTTTTATTTGTTTGTTTGTCTAATGGTACACTAGCTTGAGCATAAGACTGATTTAGGAAAAGATCCATTGCACAGGTTTACACCTCTTATTGTGACCACACCAGTGTGTGGAGATCTGCTTCCACTTTTCCTCAACCTGCATCTCAAGGTTCATTTTAAATGGTCAGGGGACTTCCCCGGTGGTCCAGTGGTTAAGACTCCATGTGGTTAAGACTTCCAATGCAGGGGATGAGGGTTTGATTCCTGGTTGGTGAGCTAAGATCCTGTAGTGCCTGTGACCAAAAAAATTTTTTAAATAAATACATCAATAAAATAAATAAAAGAGTCACTACTTTTAGAACATATATAGGCAAGACTATCATTCATCTCCATCATAATCCTCAAGAGAAAAATTGCATTTATTTGTAATATTTATGTTGGTCTAATTTTCCTCTGGGAAATTTTTCAGCCAAATTATATACTCTTTATTACAGTTTTGGATACAAATACACTTTTTATTTCTTTGAGTTTGAAAGTGACTAAAAGTCACTCAGGAAAAAACATAACTTGGTATTTTTTCTAAGATTTTACTTCTAATCTTATTAGTTTCACAGATTTTACTTTAAAAAAAAAAAAACTACTCTAGATATTTGGATAGTAACACTTTCTATCATACCCAGTAAGTTACCCAGGACCCAGGTGATCGAGTAAAATGTTAATATGGCACAAACACATCTATCACAGCACTAGCAACTATAAAGAGCCCAGTCAATGCTACATCAGAATTGTACATAAGCAATTCCTGCTAGTAGCATGGGTTAAAACCAATATGTCAGGCCCTGAGTAGGAAAGAAAGTTTTTTTAACTGATCATCTAAAAGATGTGACTCTGAAACAATTTTCTGAGGTATAAGTATATAAACACAATTCACTCACTCCATCCTAAAACCAGAACAATTAGTGAAAGTGTGATAGAATCACATATAAAGGATGGTTTTTCAAAAGATAGGACTGAACAAGATTGAAAATCCTAGTCAAGACAAAAGTGCTGTATATACATGTGCATATATATATTCACATATATATAAAAGTATATGCATGTGCAAATTCTGCCATGAACTCCGTTTTACAGACAGTAAAATCAAGTCTTAAAAGTAATGGCTCAAAAACCCATTCTCAGGCTGTCTGACCCCAGAGCTCACATTCTAAAACAGTGATTATGTAACAGCGAGAAAAACATACATGCATGGTGTCACTCATTTCTATTCAATGGTATTTATATTATTCCAGGTTTTAAAAAATAACAGATCAATCTGTCTTTCATTGGCACATGTAATTTTTTAGAAGGAAGACACTACAAATATGTGGAACAGCCAAATACTTAGAAGTACTGTATGATTAATGTCCTTGCTAAGTATTATAGACTAAGAGCTACGTGGAGGTCGGAAAACAAGGCAATAATATGAACTGGAATAGTTATGAAAAGGCTTCACAGAGACAGTGAACTTGAACTGGCTCCTCATATTGAGTGAAAATTGGACAGAAGAGAGGATATTCTCACTTGGAAGAAAATTACCCAAGTAGCTTTCAGCACAATAAATAAAATTACAGGAACCACCTTAGTTGTATAAAACACAAAGAGCACAAAATGTTGCATAACACTACACTACCATTTGGAATAATACTAATAACTAAGTTAAACAATACCATTTTTAATACTGTATGGTTCCATGTTGATGAGGTACAAAAATAGGCAAATCAAATCTACTGAAATAGATGTCAGATTAGAAGACGATCTTTAGGTAGGGGGGCATTGATTGGGAAGGGGCATAAAGAAACCTTCTGGGGTGCTAGTAATGTTCTTTGTCTTGATTTTGTAATTACAGATGTACACGAAAATTCACAGAACTTAACATAAGATTTGGGCATGTAAAAACTTACTATTTGTGAGTCACACTTCATTCAATACCTGAGTAAGGGTAGTATCTACGGTAGACCTCAGGGTTCTTAGTACAATGTCTATTTAACACTAGAAAAATCTTTCAAGGGACTTCCCTGGTAATCCAGTGGTTAAGACTCAGAGCTTCCAGTGCAGGGGAGGCAGATTTTGGATGTCTGGTTGGGGAACTAAGATCCTACATGTCGTATGGTATAGCCAAAAAAAAGGGGGGGGAGGAGAAAGAAAGAAAATGCAAAAAGAAAAAAAAAAGGAAGAAGAAAGAAAGAAAAATCCTGTCTCAACTCTGTTCCTCACAGACGAAGCAACTGGTATACCAAACAGATACAAGGACTTGCCCCAAATCACCAGGACATTCAGGGACTATGATGGTTCCTATTGTTAAAATTTTTTCCATTCTTTGGTAATGCATCCAAAATATATTTAATGTGTCAGGTATTCCTAAAAGAGAAGATCCAGATGTACCATTGAATTCTCAGTAATATTTGTTTACCATTTTCCATATTGCTTATCACATTGGTCACATTTATTTTTCCCCATTATTCTTGACATCTCTATACTAGATTATTCAAAATTTTCCTTTATTCTTCTTCTTAACTTTCATACCTATAATCAATCTAACATATTTTCCCAGAAGATGCTTTTTAACATGTACAAATCTAATCATATCCATTTCATAGAAATACCTAGTAACTATACCTGTCTTCAGATTTCAAAGAAATTTCCTCTATTCCTGAGGAAATTGTCTGGAGTCATTCTATATTTCTTATATTATTAATTAATAGATATAGCCTTTGCTCTTTCACTCTATAGATAGAGAAGGAAATGATGTAAGTAGCAAATACAAATACCTAGCTTTGTTTAGTTAAGAATCTTCTCTCTCATCCTTTCATCTAATTGACTTGCCACTGATCTTTTCCTGAAAAACTGTTCAGATAGCATTCCTCATTCTATCCCCCAACAAACACCCTCCCCCTATTGTCAAGGACTTCTGACACTGTGGCAACGAAATCTACCAATGAGAAAATTGCTAGGTGTTTTTCCTTTGCCTGTTTTTCCATTCAAGTAGCTCTCAGTTCAAAGCTACATTCTCTAAGTTCTATACATGATACACAAGTGTATCTTTTTGCAGGGGTCTTGATTTTACCTAGCTATGTTAAGGTTTACTGAAAATCTTTAGATCAATCCACATGCCATAACACAAGTGCATAACCTCAGAACAATCCTTTGGGATGTTCACAAACAACTGTAAAATGACCCAAGTACAAATGTTCCGAAGATAACTAGACAGAAGGTATGGGCATACTTGCGGTCATATTCACAGATGATTGCAATCTCAGTTTCTGTTAACACAGACTATTATTTTACCTGTAATTGGAAACATCATATTCTGGCAAAAAGCCACTTCAGTTATCTTCAGAAGGATAGTTTATGGTCAAAAGCAGCAGATGCCAGAACATTGCTAACCATGGCAGATTTTTCTCTGGTTGAATTTGGATCATGTTCCTCTGTGTTGGTGTAAGTATGACAATTCAGAGAAGGTAAATTCAGAGACCTCTTATGGGCTGTGTCAGATTTCTGCCACTGCCCCTTCAGGCCTACTTCCTTCCAGATCTTCCCTGTTCTTTGTCTCACAAGGCTGACTAAAACAGACCTTATCAAAGAGCTCCCTTGCCCTATACCTTCCTGAAGGGTTGACCAATGGGAACAGCAGTAAAATACTGGAGGACTAAAGGAGAATGAAGTCTGGACACCTTTTTTCTGGCCCCGTCAGAGGAAGATCACCCCAGCTTGCTCAGCACCTTGAATGAAGATCACTTCCACAGGTTGCCCTTCCCACATTGTCTCTAGATTCTACCAACATGCCACCACCTGACTCCTTCAGGCCTAAGAATCATTACAAAGTCTCCACCAGCCCCAGATCCTCAACTACCTAAATATTTACTTGTATGCTACCCACTTCTGGAGAGGGAGACACGCCATGTGGCTTGCAGGATCTCAGCTCCTCAACCAGGGATTGAACTCTCACACTCAGCAGTGAAAGTGAGGAGTCCTAACTACTGGACCACCAGGAAATTCCCTCCACATCTTTTAAAATGACCTCTTTAAATGAAACAATGCCATTTGCTGCAACATGGATATACTTGGTTACCATACTAGTTGAAGTAAGTCAGAGAAAGACAAATATCATATGATATCACTTATATGTGGAATCTAAAAAAATTATATAAATGAACTTATTTATACAACAGGAACAGATTCACAGACTTGGAAAACAAACCTATTGTTACCAAAGGGGAAAGGTACAGGGGCTTTGGGGGGATAAATTAGGTGTTTGGGGATGACGTATACACACTACTATATTTAAAATAGGTAACAAACAAGTACAAAGAACTCTACTCAATAGTCCATAAAACTTATATGGGAAAAGAATCTGAAAAAGAATAGATATACGTATATGTATAACTGAGTAACTTTTCCGTACACCTGAAACTAACAAAACATTGTAAATGAACTACATTCCAATATAAAATGAAAAAATTTAGAACAGACAATGAAGTGAGCGACTCCAAAAAATAAGCTCCCTATTACCCTTTCTTGAAACTACCCAATTTGGGTGTGTTATATGCTTTGTACAGGAACCTTTACTGATCATTGAGTTCCATTGAGTAAGTAAAGGTCATTGTTGGAAATCTGGTCCCTTGGAAGAAAAAACATTTGGTTGCTCTCTCTCCCTTCTTCCCACACTCCAAGCAAGCAAAGTAGTACCATGCCAAGTGAGACCAGGCTATTGCATCAACCAGATTGCCATTCCAACCCTATGCCCTAAATCTCTTGTTTCTACCCACTGAATAAAAAATTGGGGTGCTTTATCCACACCCAATAAAGTGACTGACATATTATAAGCTTATCTGTAACTCTATTTTAGGGGAAACTACTTTAACCCATAAATCCTTGAAATTAAGTACCAATACACTAGTTATTCAATTTTCCCTATGTAACAGGATTTATGGACTAACTCATGATGGTGATGATTAGTGAGAAAGTGAACACTGGCCCTGCTGATCATTAAACGGTGATGCTTCTAACAGAATATCAACAATGCTTCTGTTCAGACACAGACAAAGTCAACAGAGATTCACTCGCTTCCTTTCACGGCTGGAGCATCAGCTGTGGAGAGTGAGGGCCCACCCTGTGCCAGGCCAAGAAAGGCTTTTCGTACAACCTTAAGGGTTTGGACTTTATGCCATGACTGAGAGCAAAGTGATCGGATTTACATTTCAGACTCACCACTCTGGTAGTTATGCAGAGGATAGATCTAGTTATACATCTACTGCAAAAATTGCACACACAGAAATAATAATAATATCATGCAGTGAAGGGGGATACAGGTTAGAAGAGACATATTTAAGAAATAAATATGAAGTAAACTGTCAGATCTCAATGAAGGTGGATACTGAGGGAAGGAAGGAGCCACAGATAACTCCTGTTTGTCAGCCAGGTGATAGGTGGACAGAAATCATACTGAGAATCGACCAGAAGCAGGGGAAGGAGCTGAGTTAGTCCCATGAAGGTTTTACTTTGACACGGACTAAAAGTAAGAAGCCCATGAAACTCACAAGAAAATATAAACAGACAGTGGGAACTGTATGATCCAGTGATTCCAACCTGACTATATATCCAGAAAAAATCAGGAACACTAATTTGAAAAGAAACATGCTCCCCAATGTTCATAGCAACAATTTACAATGTCCAAGGTATGGAAGTAACCTACATATTCATCAACAGATGAACAGATAAAGAAAATTTGAGACTTATTGTAGATATACAGCTAGTAGTAAAAAACCCACCAGCCAATGCAGGAGACATAAGTGACATGGATTCAATCCCTGGGTCAGGAAGATCCCCTGGAGAAGGGCATGGCAACCCCCCCACCCCCCCAGTATTCTTGCCTGGAGAATCTCATGGACAGTGGAACCTGGTGGGCTACTGTCCATAGGGTCACAAAGAGCTAGATACGACTAAAGCAACTGAACACAGCACACACACACACACACACACGTGCGCGTGTGTGTGTGTAGATATATATATATAGCCTGGAGTACCACAGTCCATGAGATAGCAAAGAGTCAGACACAACTTAGCGACTGAACAATAATGGAATATTATGTATATATTGTCTGTAATGGAATATTAACTTCTATTTATCTATAATGGAACATTAAACATTTATATAATGAATATACTTATATATAATAGAATATCCTATGTTATATATTGAATATTACTCAGTCATAAGAGAATGAAATTTTGCCATTTGCGGCAATGTGGGTGGACTTGGAGGGCATTAGGCTAAGTGAAACAAGTCAGACAGAGAAAGACAAATAGTGTATGATGTCACTTATATGCAAAATCTCAAAAATACAATGAACTAGAAAATATAACAAAAAAAGCAGATACAGAGAAAAAACTAGGGGTTCCAGTGGAGGGGGAGAAATATAGGGGTGAGGGAGTGGGAGGTACAAACTATTGAGTATAAGATTGCCTCAAGGATGTACTGTACAATACAGGTAATATAGCCAATGTTTTGTAATAACTATAAATGAAAAGTAACCTTTAAAATTGTATAAAAATAAATTTTAAAATTAAATAAGTAAACAAAAAGATCCCAGACAGAGATGAAGTTGTTCCAGTGTGTGCAGTAAGAACAGCACTTGTGTGATCAAAGAGATCTGGAAACCCCAGTGTTTGAGATACAAGGGCCAAAACAGGACTGTAAGAGAGTTGGGGCCCTAACACCCAGAGAGGTCTGAGGAGAACCAGGAAAGACCTTCTGTCTACTTTTCCAGTCACCAATCTGCCCTTTATCACCCCTCACTCAATGTCCAGAAATTAATGGGACATTGACTTGGGATAATGGCAAAGTTTCTTTAATATAATTGTGCACTGAAATTTTCTCACGACCTGCAAACTGCTTCCCCTCAATTGGACAAAGTACTGTCCTCTGATCAAAGAATAGCTGGGTCCACCAACTGGGAGGACTTCCCAACAATTTCTGTACAGATGAATCCTAAGTGTGAGAGTAAGCAGTGTCATTTATGTTCCAGTATGCGGACACTACGGGCTTCCCTGGTGGTTCACTTGTAAAGAATCCACCTGTCAATGCAGGAGACATGGTGGGTTTGATTATCCCTGGGTCAGGAAGAGCCTCTGGAGGAGGAAATGGCAACCCACTCCAGTATTCTTGTCTGGGAAATCCCATGGGCAGAAGGGCCTGGTGGGCTACCATCCATGGGGTCACAAAAGAGTCCAACATGACTTAGCAACTAAACAACAAGCAGGCACACAACTAATTCATCTTCTAAAATCCTCATACTAGTTTGTCAAAGCCCAGCTTTCCCTTTAATATCCCTTTAAAACTAAGTGGGGACCAATTCTGCAGAAGACCCATATATTCTGGAAGGACTTAGAACCTGCCTTTGTCCCCAGCCATCATCAAATTAGTTCCCTGTCATACTGAGTTATGGAAGAAATACATCAGAAGCCTGAAGAAGTAAACTGAGAAAGGGAGAAGTTGGGCAGGGCTAGAGTGATTCTGACCACAACAGATGTCAATAATATAAATTAAAACAACATTGCCACTGAACCAGGTGGCAGTGAGCTATTCTATACTGAATAGAATAGTACTTGCTCTAGGCCAGTCATTATTCCCGGTGTTTTACTCATATTTCCTCGTTTCACATTCAAGAGAATACTTTGAGTAGGAAATTGTCTAATCCTATTTTTAAAAATAAGACTGCGGGTCAATAAGAATCAAAGAGTCACATAGCTAAGGAGCAAAAGAGCATGGATTTGAATTCATACTTTGTCCAGCACTACAACTTACCCCTTAACCACCAAGCTACACAGCTCTCTCCCCTTCTCCACCGTGCAGGTCTCAATGCCAGGGGAAGGTTGGAGACTGAGAAAACGAAAAGAGATCCCGACTCTAGAGCACTAAAGATGGACCTTTGCTGTTGTCTTGCACAAGCCCAAGAAATAACCATAAAGCACAAGAAGGTTATATGGGGAAGCTTCCTGTCTAGTTTTATTTTTCACCTTGCTGGACACAAATACTCACCTCTATGCCTTTACCGTGGGGCTTCCCTGATGGCTCAGATGGTAAAGCATCTGCCTGCAATGTGGGAAACCCGGGTTGGACGCCTGGGTCAGGAAGATCCCCTGGAGAAGGAAATGGCAACCCACTCCAGTACTCTTGCCTGGAAAATCCCATGAACGGAGGAGCCTGACAGGCTACAGTCCAGGGGGTTGCAAAGAGTCAGACACGACTGAGCGACTTCACTTTATGCCTCTACCGTCGTTCTGTGATAGAACTTAATACAATCCAGATATTTTAAAAATGAATGTATAAATTTTAAACATATGATGAAGTGTCAAGTTAAAACAACAAACAGCTATTACATCAGGAAGGAAATCCGGATTCGTGTTAAAGTTAACGGAGACAAGGAAATTTAAGCTTCATCATGATGATGAAAAAAAAAATTAATAATGTGAACTATATATAAAGGAGGTGTTTAATAAAGGATTACAAGAAAAAGGAAAGAGGAAAAATAATTCAGGGCATGGAAAAGACGATTTTTTTAAAGCAATTGGTCATGAGCTTTGGGCAAACCAATGATGAAAGAAAAATAAACCAACACTCTTAGTGCCCCATCAGACCAAGTGGAGTATAAGTTAATCCATTTGGAGACTAAAGTTCCAGCTTTCATGGTGAGCCCTATGCTTTCTTCCAGTGTTTTTGTCCAAACTACAAGCCTTTGCAAGACATATAAAGAACAATCACACTTTTATGGTCCAGGAAGATCCTTCATGTGAGAACACATGCTACACCCTCATTACCCTGGAAAGACTTCTGTTCTCATAAAACTGGAGGAAGCCTTTCGACAGCCTAAAATCCAAGCCCTTATGGGAGGAGAGGTGTTTTTTAAGGAACACATCAGCAGTCTGTTGTTAGCCTCTTGCACGCTGACCCTTCTTGGGTTTAAGATGACCATTTTCCGAGAATAGAAAATCTGGTCTAAATGAGAAATACTCTTTAAAATTGCTTTATTGCTGTGTGGGTTTTTCTTTGTAATTATGGTTAAGTTATTCCATAAAATTTCCTGCTATGATAGTCCTGTAATGGCAATACAGTCCAACCAATTTTTTTATTTCACAGGAGAAAATGGTAAATGGGCCACAGAATCTTAAACTTCTTTTGCTGGAGACACTGGTTAGGTTTTCCAGAAGCTTTTGGTTGGGTTTTCCATAGGAATTGGCCTAAAGGCAAAGCTGAATTTGAGGTGTCCTAGAAATAGCATGAGAAAATGCCTTTCTAGCCTTATTTCCATCTTAAATAATGAGCAGAATCGTGTGTTGAAAGGGAACCGTTTGTGTTGGACTTGAGCAGTGAAGGAGTGAAAAAGGGAAAAAAATGGAACGACCAGAACAAAAGTAGGCAGAGTGCCTGGAAATAAATATGAATATATATAAAATATTTTAAAAACTTTAAAGATTTGAAAACTACTGAGCTCCCAAACTCTGAAAACAGGCATAATTTTGCCTCTCAAGATGGTATTTTAGAAAACACAGTCCATTACTACTTAATTTGAATCTGAATTATAACATATTATCATATGAAGCATTCTAAAATTCTCCTTAGCTCATTAAAGAAAATTAATTAGTTCTCCATCTTCATGATCTTCTTAGTTCTTCATCTTCATCAATAACACTTTAATTGTGCCCATGTATCCATGCCCTACCATAGTCTCCTGATTTCTCTTTGTTCTCTTTACTGAAATCAGGTGAAATAGTGGGTTTAATATAGTGTCCAGCTTAAGTTATTTAATTAACATTAAATGAATGTTAATTCACTCTCACCCTTTAAATTTCAACTTTAAACGTTCAAATGCAACTTCAGCTTCAAGTCCAAGTCCATAGCTGGTAATAAAGAGAGTGTGGTAAAAAGTGAACAGGTGACAACAGGCAGGCCAAATACCACTGGATGTAAAGTAAGTAATAAAAATATCATCCACACCCTCTCTGAAACTCGGTTTCTGTCTGTTATTATACGTTTAAGACTTTTCCATCTCATGGCACAGTGTTTCATTCATGAATGAAGAATGAAAATGCCTGGGTCAGACATAAATATAGCACCTGCTGTATACAATGAAGGAAGTGCTGTGTAGACCAGAGATCCTCCTATTTCTAGACAAAATGTAACCTTTACTTCTTAATCCAGCTCTCTCATGCTCAACCATGCCAGTGTTCTGATTTTGTCTCAAATCTACCTCTTCTTCAACATTTTTCAACCTACTGTGTGTGTACAACACGCCAATCAGAATGGACATCATCAAAAAAACCTATAAATAATAGATATAATAGAATAGAATAGAAATAAATGCTGGAGAGGATATGGAGAAAAGAGAACCCTCTCGCACTGTTGATGGGAATGTAAATTGATATACCCACTGTGGAGAACGGTATGGAGGTTCCTTAAAAAATTAACGATAGAGCTGCCATATGATTCAACAATCTCTCTCCTGGGCATATATCAGGAGAAAACTATAATTCAAAAAGACACACGCACCCCAGTATTCACTGCAGCAACTATTTACAATAGCCAAGATATGGAAGCAACCTAAATGTCCATTAACAGAGGAATGGACAAAGGTGTGGTACATATATACAATAGAATATTACTCGTCCATAAAAAGGAATGAAATTGGGTTATTTGAGAGAAATGGATGGACTAGAGTCTGTCATCGGAGAAGGCAATGGCACCCCACTCCAGTACTCTTGTCTGGAAAATCCCATGGATGGAAGAGCCTGGCTCTAGTTCATGGGGTCACTAAGTGTCAGACACGACTGATCGACTTCACTTTCACTTTTCACTTTCATGCATTGGAGAAGGAAATGGCAACCCACTCCAGTGTTCCTGTCTGGAGAATCCCAGGGACGGGGGAGCCTGGTGGGCTGCCATCTATGGGGTTGCACAGAGTCGGACACGACTGAAACGACTTAGCAGCAGAGTCTGTCATACAGAGTGAAGTCAGAAAGAGAAAAATAAACACCGTATATTAAAGTATATATGTGAAATCTACAAAAATGGTATAGATGACCTTACTTGCAAAGCAGAAATGGAGACACAGAGATGGAGAACAAATGTATGAATACCTACAGGGAAAGGAGTGGGGAGGGAGGTATTGGGAGATTGGGATTGAAACATATACACTATTGATACCATATATAAAATAGACAAATAATGTAAACATACTGTATAAGACAGGGAACTCCACTTAATGCACTGTGGTGTCTTAAATGGGAAGGTAATCCAAAGGAGAGGGGCTTAAATGTATATGACTGATTCAGGGCTTTCCAAGTGGCTCAGTGGTAGAGAATCTACCTGCCAATGCAGGAGCCTCGGGTTCAATCCCTGGGTCTGGAATATTCCTTCCCTGGAGAAGGAAACAGCAACCCACTCCAGTATTCTTGCCTGGGAAATCCCAAGGACTGAGGAGCCTGGTGGGCTACAGTCCCTGGGATTGCAAGCAGTCAGACACAACATAGCAACTAACAGCAGCAGCAGCGTGACTGATTCATTTGTTGTGCAATAGACGCTGACATTGTAAATCAACTATACTGCGATAAAAATAAACAAATTAATAATAATAATAAAAGAAAATGCCTGGGTCAGACATCAATATAGCACCTGCTGTAGATAATGAAGGACTAAGAGGGGATTCCCAGAAACTGGTACCAGGACAGACAGAATTCCCTCTTGCTCTTTCTTGTTACATCATGTAGGTGAGCTTAGGTAACTACTCAATTCTCTGAGCTTCAGTGTGTACTAGTATCAAAAGAGAATAATAATATCCATTGCTCAGGGTTGTGGTGAGGATTAAATAACATCATGGATGGGGAACCCTACACTTACAGATCCAAGTGTGGTCCTGCATCAGCAGTTTCTACAACATCTTATTAGAAATGCAAGTTCTCAGGCCCCGCTCCAGACTTTTTGAATCAGAAACTCTGGCAAGGGGCAGTGCTGAGCAATCTGTGTTTGAAAAAGTCCTCCATGTGTAAAAAACACTTCCTTTTTTTTTTCTTGTTTTTAAATTTAACGCGATCCTGTTATTTCCAACACAATGAATTCATATGTGGAACATGTCGACATGGATATCCGGATAATTCAGTTATAAAGTGAAAATGAAAATGAAATCGCTCAGTCGTGTCCGACTCTTTGCGACCCCATGGACTGTAGCCCATGAGGCTCCTCCGTCCATGGGATTCTCCAGGCAAGAATACTGGAGTGGGTTGCCATTTCCTTCTCCAGGGGATCTTCCCGACCCAGGGATCAAACCCAGGTCTCCCGCATTGCAGGCAGATGCTTTAACCTCTGAGCCACCAGGGAAGTAATAAAACTTTTCAAATATTTGAAGGTTTGCATCACTTTATAAATGTGAGAACTAAAATGTTCAAGTGGGTTGCCCAAGTTTACACAACATTTTAAGATAGATAATATCATAAAATTATACACACATAAATAACTTTCTTATTCCTTGGCTTTGTAAACTTAGAGCTATAAGCCCAAAAGAAGTAAATAATACCTGAATCTACTAGGTTGAAAAGCTGTGGGCCAGTGTCATAGTCTTCTGGGCACTAGGATCCATAAGCTGTAGATCTTTCTAGTTGACAATTTGCTTTGCTGGGGTTTACAAACTTTAGAGTCTCGTCTCTCTCAAGTATCCCATTTTCCTCTCCATTGATTTTTTGGGGGGAGCCACACCTCAAGTCATGTGGGATCTTCGTTCCTGACTGGGGATCCAAACCGAACACCTGCAGTGGAAGTGCAGATTCTTAACCACTGGGCAAGTCCCTGATGTGATTTTTCCTGGTTCTCAGTGACCTCAGTATTTTACTTTTTGACCTCTATTTGCATGTCATTTTAGAAAGAAATGGGCTTCCCTGGCTCAGACAGTAAAAAATCTGCCTGCAGTGCTGGAGACCTGGGTTCCATCCCTGGGTCGGGAAGATCCCCTAGAGAAGAGATTGGCTACCCACTCCAGTACTCTTGCCTGGAGATTTCCATGGACAGAGGAGCCTAGTGGGCTACAGTCCATAGAGTCACAAAGAGTTGGACAGAACTGAATGACTAACACTTTCACTTTCTTTTTTGGAAAGAAACTAAAGAACCACAGAAAAGATGTCATTTTTTAATCTAGGCTGAAAAGAAAGCTTAATCTATTAAGCTTTAATATTAAAAGAAAGCTTTAATATACTACTGAAAAGAAAGCTTCAGGCAAAATAAATAACATCCATACTGCTCCGTGCTATAGGTTTATCAAACAAATTTATCATTCAGCAAAAATTTTTTCACTGAATGTTGAATAAATAAGTTATTTCCATATAATGACCCTTGCCATCAATTTTTCTCATTCCTTTTCAAAAAAAGTATATACAGAAAGTTAAAGGTTCTTTTTAATGTAATTTAGCAATTATAACACAGACTTGAAAAGAGTCATTTGAGTTTTAAATATAGGTATTGAAATTACATAACATAGAATGGAATTCTATCTCCAAAATCAGGCAAAGAGCAGGAAGAACGTGAAGAACAATGGGAAAAATCAGAATCTGGATTCATTGTCAAGTTTATGCTTTATTTTCTAATGTCAGAACAGAAAGAGCTAGCAAATGCCTATGGATACAAGTGCAAGGACTGTAGCCCACCAGGCTCCTCTGTCCATGGGATTCTCCAGGCAAGAATACTGGAGTGGATTGTCATGCCCTTCTCCCAGGGATCTTCCCAACCCAGGGATGGAACCTGAGTCTCTTACCCCTCCTGCATTGGCAGATGGGTTCTTTACCACTAGCACCACCTGGGAAATCCCAGAAGAAGGTTAAAAAAAAAAATAGGTAAACTAAGAATCACTCTATATCACCAGGGTTTCTTTTTTTTTTTTTTTGTCATACATTGATATGAATCAGCCATAGATTTACACTTATTCCCCATCCCGATCCCCCCTCCCATCTCCCTCTCCACCCGATTCCTCTGGGTCTTCCCAGTGCACCAGGCTCGAGCACTTGTCTCATGCATCCCACCTGGGCTGGTGACCTGTTTCACCATAGATAGTATACATGCTGTTCTTTCGCAACATCCCACCCTCACCTTCTCCCACAGAGTTCAAAAGTCTGTTCTGTACTTCTGTGTCTCTTTTTCTGTTTTGCATATAGGGTTGTCGTTACCATCTTTCTAAATTCCATATATATGTGTTAGTATGCTGTAATGTTCTTTATCTTTCTGGCTTACTTCACTCTGTATAATGGGCTCCAGTTTCATCCATCTCATTAGAACTGGTTCAAATGAATTCTTTTTAACGGCTGAGTAATATTCCATGATCACCAGGGTTTCTTTTTTTTTTTTATTAGTTGGAGGCTAATTACTTCACAACATTTCAGTGGGTTTTGTCATACATTGATATGAATCAGCCATAGATTTACACTTATTCCCCATCCCGATCCCCCCTCCCATCTCCCTCTCCACCCGATTCCTCTGGGTCTTCCCAGTGCACCAGGCCGGAGCACTTGTCTCATGCATCCCACCTGGACTGGTGATCTGTTTCACCATAGATAGTATACATGCTGTTCTTTTGAAACATCCCACCCTCACCTTCTCCCACAGAGTTCAAAAGTCTGTTCTGTACTTCTGTGTCTCTTTTTCTGTTTTGCATATAGGGTTATCATTACCATCTTTCTAAATTCCATATATATGTGTTAGTATGCTGTAATGTTCTTTATCTTTCTGGCTTACTTCACTCTGTATAATGGGCTCCAGTTTCATCCATCTCATTAGGACTGGTTCAAATGAATTCTTTTTGACGGCTGAGTAAAATTCCATGGTGTATATGTACCACAGCTTCCTTATCCATTCATCTGCTGATGGGCATCTAGGTTGCTTCCATGTCCTGGCTATTATAAACAGTGCTGCGATGAACATTGGGGTGCATGTGTCTCTTTCAGATCTGGTTTCCTCAGTGTGTATGCCCAGAAGTGGTATTGCTGGGTCATATGGCAGTTCTATTTCCAGTTTTTTAAGGAATCTCCACACTGTTTTCCATAGTGGCTGTACTAGTTTGCATTCCCACCAACAGTGTAAGAGGGTTCCCTTTTCTCCACACCCTCTCCAGCATTTATTGCTTGTAGACTTTTGGATAGCAGCCATCCTGACTGGCATGTAGTGGTACCTCATTGTGGTTTTGATTTGCATTTCTCTAATAATGAGTGATGTTGAGCATCTTTTCATGTGTTTGTTAGCCATCTGTATGTCTTCTTTGGAGAAATGTCTGTTTAGTTCTTTGGCCCATTTTTTGATTGGGTCATTTATTTTTCTGGAATTGAGCTGCAGGAGTTGCTTGTATATTTTTGAGATTAATCCTTTGTCTGTTTCTTCATTTGCTATTATTTTCTCCCAATCTGACGGCTGTCTTTTCACCTTACTTATAGTTTCTTTTGTAGTGCAAAAGCTTTTAAGTTTCATTAGATCCCATTTGTTTAGTTTTGCTTTTATTTCCAATATTCTGGGAGGTGGGTCATAGAGGATCTTGCTGTGATTTATGTAGGAGAGTGTTTTGCCTATGTTCTCCTCTAGGAGTTTTATAGTTTCTGGTCTTACATTTAGATCTTTAATCCATTTTGAGTTTATTTTTGTGTATGGTGTTAGAAAGTGTTCTAGTTTCATTCTTTTGCAAGTGGTTGACCAGTTTTCCCAGCACCACTTGTTAAAGAGGTTGTCTTTTTTCCATTGTATATCCTTGCCTCCTTTGTCAAAGATAAGGTGTCCATAGGTTCGTGGATTTATCTCTGGGCTTTCTATTCTGTTCCATTGGTCTATATTTCTGTCTTTGTGCCAGTACCACACTGTCTTGATGACTGTGGCTTTGTAGTAGAGTCTGAAGTCAGGCAGGTTGATTCCTCCAGTTCCATTCTTCTTTTTCAAGATTACTTTGGCTATTCGAGGTTTTTTGTATTTCCATACAAATTGTGAAATTCTTTGGTCTAGTTCTGTGAAAAATACCGTTGGTAGCTTGATAGGGATTGCATTGAATCTATAGATTGCTTTGGGTAGAATAGCCATTTTGACAATATTGATTCTTCCAATCCATGAACACGGTATGTTTCTCCATCTGTTTGTGTCCTCTTTGATTTCTTCCATCAGTGTTTTATAGTTTTATATGTATAGGTCTTTTGTTTCTTTAGGTAGATATACTCCTAAGTATTTTATTCTTTTTGTTGCAATGGTGAATGGTATTGTTTCCTTAATTTCTCTTTCTGTTTTTTCATTGTTAGTATATAGGAATGCAAGGGATTTCTGTGTGTTAATTTTATATCCTGCAACTTTACTATATTCATTGATTAGCTCTAGTAATTTTCTGGTAGAGTCTTTAGGGTTTTCTATATAGAGGATCATGTCATCTGCAAACAGTGAGAGTTTCACTACTTCTTTTCCTATCTGGATTCCTTTTACTTCTTTTTCTGCTCTGATTGCTGTGGCCAAAACTTCCAACACTATGTTGAACAGTAGTGGTGAGAGTGGGCACCCTTGTCTTGTTCCTGATTTCAGGGGAAATGCTTTCAATTTTTCACCATTGAGGGTAATGCTTGCTGTGGGTTTGTCATATATAGCTTTTATTATGTTGAGGTATGTTCCTTCTATTCCTGCTTTTTGGAGAGTTTTAATCATAAATGAGTGTTGAATTTTGTCAAAGGCTTTCTCTGCATCTATTGAGATAATCATATGGTTTTTATCTTTGAATTTGTTAATGTGGTGTATTACATTGATTGATTTGTGGATATTAAAGAATCCTTGCATTCCTGGGGATAAAGCCCACTTGGTCGTGGTGTATGATTTTTTTAATATGTTGTTGGATTCTGTTTGCTAGAATTTTGTTAAGGATTTTTGCATCTATGTTCATCAGTGATATTGGCCTGTAGTTTTCTTTTTTTGTGGCATCTTTGTCAGGTTTTGGAATTAGGGTGATGGTGGCCTCATAGAATGAGTTTGGAAGTTTACCTTCTTCTGCAATTTTCTGGAAGAGTTTGAGTAAGGTAGGTGTTAGCTCTTCTCTAAATTTTTGGTAGAATTCAGCTGTGAAGCCATCTGGTCCTGGGCTTTTGTTTGCTGGAAGATTTTTGATTACAGTTTCGATTTCCTTGCCTGTGATGGGTCTGTTAAGATCTTCTATTTCTTCCTGGTTCAGTTTTGGAAAGTTATACTTTTCTAAGAATTTGTCCATTTCATCCAAGTTGTCCATTTTATTGGCATAGAGCTGCTGGTAGTAGTCTCTTATGATCCTTTGTATTTCAGTGTTGTCTGTTGTGATCTCTCCATTTTCATTTCTAATTTTGTTAATTTGGTTCTTCTCTCTTTGTTTCTTAATGAGTCTTGCTAATGGTTTGTCAATTTTGTTTATTTTTTCAAAAAACCAGCTTTTAGCTTTGTTGATTTTTGCTATGGTCTCTTTAGTTTCTATTGCATTTATTTCTGCCTTAATTTTTAAGATTTCTTTCCTTCTGCTAACCCTGGGGTTCTTCATTTCTTCCTTCTCTAATTGCTTTAGGTGTAGAGTTAGGTTATTTATTTGGCTTTTTTCTTGTTTCTTGATGTAAGCCTGTAATGCTATGAACCTTCCCCTTAGCACTGCTTTTACAGTGTCCCATAGGTTTTGGGTTGTTGTGTTTTCATTTTCATTCATTTCTATACATATTTTGATTTCTTTTTTGATTTCTTCTATGATTTGTTGGTTATTCAGAAGCGTGTTATTTAGCCTCCAGGTGTTTGAATTTTTAACAATTTTTTTCCTGTAATTGAGATCTAATCTTACTGCACTGTGGTCAGAAAAGATGACTGGAATGATTTCAATTTTTTTGAATTTTCCAAGACTAGATTTATGGCCCAGGATGTGATCTATTCTGGAGAAGGTTCCGTGTGCACTTGAGAAAAAGGTGAAGTTGATTGTTTTGGGGTGAAATGTCCTATAGATATCAATTAGGTCTAGCTGGTCCATTGTGTCATTTAAAGTTTGTGTTTCCTTGTTAATTTTCTGTTTAGTTGATCTATCCATAGTTGTGAGTGGGGTATTAAAATCTCCCACTATTATTGTGTTACTATTAATTTCCTCTTTCATACTCGTTAGTGTTTGCCGTACATATTGCGGTGCTCCTATGTTGGGTGCATATATATTTATAATTGTTATATCTTCTTCTTGGATTGATCCTTTGATCATTATGTAGTGTCCTTCTTTGTCTCTTTTCACAGCTTTTATTTGAAAGTCTATTTTATCTGATATGAGTATTGCGACTCCTGCTTTCTTTTGGTCTCCATTTGCATGAAATATTTTTTTCCAGCCCTTCACTTTTAGTCTGTATGTATCTCTTGTTTTGAGGTGGGTCTCTTGTAGACAGCATATATGGGGGTCTTGTTTTTGTATCCATTCAGCCAATCTTTGTCTTTTGGTTGGGGCATTCAACCCATTTACATTTAAGGTAATTATTGATAGGTGTGGTCCCGTTGCCATTTACTTTGTTGTTTTGGGTTCACGTTTATACAACCTTTCTGCATTTCCTGTCTAGAGAAGATCCTTTAGCATTTGTTGAAGAGCTGGTTTGGTGGTGCTGAATTCTCTCAGCTTTTGCTTATCTGTAAAGCTTTTGAGTTCTCCTTCATATCTGAATGAGATCCTTGCTGGATACAGTAATCTAGGTTGTAGGTTATTCTCTTTCATTACTTTCAGGACGTCCTGCCATTCCCTTCTGGCCTGGAGGGTTTCTATTGATAGGTCAGCTGTTATCCTCATGGGAATCCCTTTGTGTGTTATTTGTTGTTTTTCCCTTGCTGCTTTTAATATTTGTTCTTTGTGTTTGATCTTTGTTAGTTTGATTAATATGTGTCTTGGGGTGTTTCGCCTTGGGTTTATCCTGTTTGGGACTCTCTGGGTTTCTTGGACTTGAGTGGCTATTTCCTTCCCCATTTTAGGGAAGTTTTCAGCTATCATCTCCTCGAGTATTTTCTCATGGCCTTTCTTTTTGTCTTCTTCTTCTGGAACTCCTATGATTCGAATGTTGGGGCATTTCACATTGTCCCAGAGGTCCCTGAGGTTGTCCTCATTTCTTTTGATCCTTTTTTCTTTTTTCCTCTCTGCTTCATTTATTTCCACCATTTTATCTTCTACCTCACTTATCCTATCTTCTGCCTCCGTTATTCTACTCTTGGTTCCCTCCAAAGTGTTTTTGATCTCATTCATTGCATTGTTCATTTTTAATTGACTCTTTTTTATTTCTTCTAGGTCTTTATTAAACAATTCTTGTATCTTTTCAATCTTTGTCTCCAGGCTATTTATCTGTAACTCCATTTTGTTTTCAAGATTTTGGATCATTTTTATTATCATTATTCTAAATTCTTTTTCAGGTAGATTCCCTATCTCCTCCTCTTTTGTTTGACTTGGTGGGCATTTTTCATGTTCCTTTACCTGTTGGGTATTTCTTTGCCTTTTCATCTTGTTTAGATTGCTGTGTCTGGAGTGGACTTTCTGTATTCTGGAGGTCTGTGGTTCCTTTTTATTGTGGAGGATTTACCCAGTGGGTGGGGTTAGACGATTGGCTTGTCAAGGATTCCCGGTTAGGGAAGCTTGCGTCAGTGTACTGGTGCGTGGAACTTGATTTCTTCTTTTTGGAGAGCAATGGAGTGCCCAGTAATGAGTTTTGAGATGGGTCTATGTGTTAGGTGTCACCTTGGGCAGCCTGTATGTTGACATTCGGGGCTATGTTCCTGTGTTGCTGGAGAATTTGCGTGGTATGTCTTGCTCTAAAACTTACTGGCTCTTGGGTGGTGGTTGGTTTCAGTGTAGGTATGGAGGCTTTTGGACAGTCACTTATTGCTTAAGGTTCCATGTAGTCAGGAGTTTTCTGGTGTTCTCAGGTTTTGGGCTTAAGTTTCCTGCCTCTGGATTTCAGTTTTATTCTTCCTGTAGTCTCAGGACTTCTCCAACTATACAGCACTGATAATAAAACTTCTAGGTTAATGGCGAAAAGATTCTCCCCTGTTAGGGACACCCAAAGAGGTTCACAGAGTTACATGAACAGGAGAAAAGGGAGGAGGGAGATAGAGATGAGCAGGAGGAGAAAAAGGGGGACTCAAGAGGAGAGAGACAGATCTACGCAGCTGTCTGTTCCCAGAGTGTTCTCCGTATCTCAGACACCTACAAGGATTCACAGAATTGGATTGGGAAGAGAAGGGGAAAGGAGGAAATAGAGGTGTTCTGAGGTAGAAAGCAGAGAGTCAAGATTGGGAGAGAATAATCTTTGGTTTAAAGATAGGGCTTCTCTTTTTTTTTTTTTTTTTTTTTTTGGTAAGGTTATAGTGTAGTGAAAATGAAAATGAAGAGCAGTAGAGGAGTACTAGAGGACTTTAAAAGAAATAAGAGAAAAAGAAAAATAGAAAATAAAAGAGAAAACGGAAAGGAAAAAAAAGAAGAAAAAAGAAAAAAAAAGAGAAAAAAAAGAAAAAAAAAAGAAAAAAAAAAAAATTTTTTTCCCCTAACTAAAAAAATCGTAAAAATCTATGAAAATGAAAGTTAAGGAGTAATGGGGGAGTAATAGGGAATTTTAAAGGAAAATAAAAGAGAAAAAATAAAAAAGAAAAAATATAAAAAGAAAAAAAAATTTTTTTTTTTTTCCTTACTTAGAAAAAAAAAAGTAAAAATATATCTAGGAGTTTCTCTGGAGCTGTTGCGGTCAGTGTGGGTTCGGCTCAGTTTCAGATAGCTCCTCGTTCCAGCTTACACTTCTCGATATCTACAGGGCCCTTCCGGTGAAGTCGGTGTTTTCTACAGGGATTTTAATCTGTTGCACCAGTCCCTTCTGAAGCGGTTCCCTTTGTTTACTTGGCTTCTGTTTGCCTGTCTCTTCAGAGCCTCATTTCCGCCCTGACACAGGCGGGCGGAGGTGGACTCTTATTCAGGTAGCTAGTTCCGTTGCGCTGCTGGGAGGGGCTGACGCTGCGGGGATGGGCTGGCGCTGCGGGGCGGGGCTGACGCTGCGGGGAGGGGCTGGCCCTGCCGGGGCGGGCTGGCGCTGCCGGGAGGGGCTGACGCTGCTTTCTCCGTCTGCGCTGCTCAGGCTCCCGGCTGTTCTATATGGAGCGCGCCCCGCGCTGCGCTAGGTTCCAGCCCTCGGGTGTTACACAAAAGCGCGGAAGGAAAAGCTGCGCCTGCTCTCTGTGCCTTCCCCGTCAGAGCGGTCCAGGCAGCGAGGGGCTTGATGGGCGCACTATCCCCAGGTGTGGCGCACTCACTCCCTTCCGCGGACCCAGTCTCAGTTTCCGCTGGCGCCAGTCAGGTGCGCGCGCCTTCCGCTCTCCGCATCCCCAGCCCCAGTCCCCGCCCGCGCCGGTCGGGTGCCTGCGCCCTGTGTCTCGCCGCGACCTTCCCCTACCCCCTGCCTCCTGCCTCCGGCGGGGCTGGGCGGGTCCGCAGCCTGCGACCTCTTCTTGGGACTTTCTCCGTCCCTTTGTTCTGCGAACGGCCGGCAGTGTGTTCCGGCCGGTTAATTTTCTCTTTTGGTCTCCCACAGTTCAAGTTGGCACCTCACAGAAGCTCCCTCCGATTGTCCTCAGGGCACTCAGGCCCGGACCCTAGCCCAAGCAAGGCCGCCTAAGACTCCCTTCCCGGGACGGGTCTCCGTCCTTAGCTCTTTTGTCTCACTTTTTATCTTTTATATTTTGTCCTACCTCCTTTCGAAGACAATGGTCTGCTTTTCTGGGCGCCTGATGACCTCAGCTAGCGATCAGAAGTTGTTTTGTGAGGTTTGCTCTGCATTCAGTTATTCTTTTGATGAATTTGTAGGAGAGAAAGTGGTCTCCCCATCCTACTCCTCCGCCATCTTGGCTCCTCCCCCACCAGGGTTTCTTAACCTCAGCACTATTGACATTTTGAACTAGCTAATTATTTGTTGCAGGCATTATTCTGTGTGTTCATTGTAGGATGTCTAGTAGCAGCTTTGATGGTGGTATCCTCCTCAGTTGTGAAAACCAGGAGTGTCTCCAGACATTGCCAAATGCCCCTTCAGGGAACAAGTGAGTAAAAGCCGCTCAGTCGTGTCTGACTCTTTGTGACCTCATGGACTGTCCATGGAATTCTCCAGGCAAGAATACTGGAGTGACTAGCCTTTCCCTTTCCAGGGGATCTTCCCAACCCAAGGATCAAACCAGGGTCTCCAGCATTGCAAGTGGATTCTTTTCCAGCTGAGCCACAAGAGAAGCAAAACTGCCCCCAATTCAGGACCACTCTATTATATTAAATAATTTTTTCTTCTCCTGGAAAATAAAGGTCAAGTTAGAGAGGACTTCCTGGTGGCCCAGGGGTTAAGACTCCATGCTTCCACTACAGGTGGTATGGGTTCTATGTCTGGCCCAGGAAGTTCTACATGCTCTGTGGTGCAGCCAAAATAAATAAAGAAATAAAAATAAGCTTTAAATAAGAGAAGTTAGAGAAAGCTTGCAAAAAGGTAACACAGAAAACATACCACACATTTTTACCTTGGTTCTATAAAACACAAATTTTGTGAACTGCATAAAAAACAAACAGTTGCATATAAATCTGCTGTTTCAACGGACTACTTGTAACCCAAATGGATAAAAAATGTGGTTTCAGTACTTGTTCTGTAATCAGTGTCTCAGAAGCACAGCTGAGGAATGTCTTCACCATATCTTTTTATTTCCTGTATTCTGATGCTTTGACATTTGGAGTCTTGCTGTCCCCAGAGGGGCTGTCCCATCCAGGGTTAGCCAATTCCTAGAGATGGTAAACAACTCGCCCACATGCGTGCTTTTCAAATACAAACCAATTCAGAGTTCACACTTACACCATCTCCTTTACACTTTAGTCTTTGCACTCTAGGCCACTGTCCATCGTTCCTAATCCCTAATCATCAGGGCCAGGTACCAGACACCTAGGGACATGCCCCAGACAGCAGAGCCTGCTGAACTTGTTCAGACTCACCAGCCGTAAGGTGGTTCACCATGCCTTGCCCATTCTTCCCACCACAATACAGGTCCTTGACGACAGTTCTGCTCCCTCCTGCTGCGTGGTAACCCGTCTGCTACTTCCCTGCGTGGCCCCCACTGGAACGGTAGTCCCCCTTCTCCTGAAAACTGAGTAAACAACCATCTTCTTCATAGGAATTGTCTACTGATTTGTTGGTCTTACTCTTCTTCAATTTGTTATTAATATACTCTATTTTGAATCAAGGAGCATAAGTCACATGATAGGGTCAAACTCCAATTCTGACAGTTCCAAAGGAACAAGAGTGATCTGATCCCCAAACAAAAATGATACCTTAAAAAAAAATCTTCTTCTTTTCTGCTCTGTCCATGTTTGTTTGTTTGTTTTTTAAATTGAGGTTAGTTGCTTTATAATCTCATGTTAGTTTCTGTTGTACAACAAAGTGAATCAGTATACATATATTATGTATACATATATACATATGCATACATATATTCCCTCCCTCTGGGAACTTCCTCCCTCTCCTCCATCCATATTTTAATTGATTCTTTTTTATCCTCTTTATTTGCTACTGTTATAGTTTATCAGCTTTGTTTCAAGGGTGTTTCTGAGCAGAGACTTAGTGTGCATATAGGAAAATGTATGAAGTTTGGGTAAAAATTAATCTAGTTTTGAATCCAAAGTGTGTTTGAATCCATAGTGTGCTTTGGGGTCTTCTTTTTTCATCCACCTGTTTCTATTTTCCTATTTGTAAAAAGAAAACAACACAAAAATAATAATTATGATATGTGGTTATTTTAAGAATTTTATGAAGTACTGTTAAACCCTTATTCATTTAATAAAATGTCACTTATTGTGAACCAGTCACTGCCCTGCTCTTATGTGATACACAGGATCATGTCAGGGAGACAAAAGTAAATCAGTAAATAAGTAAATAAAAGAGAATTTCAAATGAAGGACACAGAACATGTTAAAGTGTCATAGAGGGACAGGCCTGCTTGGGATGTGCTTTAGCTATGATGTCAGGTAGACCTCTCTGAGACCACCGATAGGCCACCTGACCCCAAACAAACTTCTTCTCCTTTTTAAGTTTTCAATTTGGTACCTGTACAGTGATTAGTAATTATGTACAGTTGTGAGAGTTCAACCATAAAGAAGGCTGTGCACCGAAGAATTGATGCCTTCAAATTTTGATGCTGGTAAAGACTCTTGAGACTCTACTGGACTATAAGGAGATTAAACAAGTCCATCGTAAAGGAAATCAACCCTGAATATTCATTGGAAGGACTGATGGTGAAGCCAAAGCTCCGATACTTTGGCCACCTGATATGAAGAGCTGACTCATTGGAAAGGACCCTGATCTTGGGAAAGACTGAAGGCAAAAGAAGGGATGGCAGAAGATGAGATGGTTAGATAGCATCACTGACTCAACAGACATGAATTTGAGCAAACTCCTGAAGATAATGAAAGACAAGGGAGCCTGGTATACTGCAATCCATGGAGTCACAAAGAGTCAGACATGACTTAGCGACTGAACAACAACAAAAAAGTGTAATAAATGTATAGAATTGTTTTTAGCACATAATAATTATAAGTACTTAGCACACAATAAAGTATTAGCTATTACGATGGCAATATTAAAGCTTATATAATTCTCAATGCAGAATGTGGGGTTTCTCTCTCTTAACAACTTCTTTTGCAGATTTTAGCAAGTTCTAATCTGAAGAATCCTTCTCTGGAATGAACCAATAAGTCTACCTTTAATTCTATCCTTAAGCAAGACATTTTTAAAATTTTTCTCTTATTTTGGAGTATAGTTGATTTTAAATGTTGGGTTATTTCCAGGTGTATAGCAAAGCGATTCAGTTATACATATACATGTATCTATTCTTTTTCAAAATTTTTCCCATTTAGGTTATTACAAAATAATGAGTAGAGTTTCCTGTGTTTTATAGTAGTTCCTGTTGGTTATCTGTTTTAAATATAGCAGTGTGTACATGTTAATCCAAAACTCTCGATCTCTCCATCCCCCTCTACCCTTCCTTCCTGGTAACCATAAACTCATCCTCTAAATCTGTGAGTCTGTCTCTATTTTGTAAATAAGTTCATAGCCTTTCCCTTCTCCAGGGGATCTTCCCAATCTAGGGATTGAACCCAGATCTCCTGCATTGCAGGCAGATTCTTTACTAGCTGAGCCATAAGGGAAGCAGAAAAATGGTATAGATGATCTTATTTCCAAAGCAGAAATAGAGACACAAAAGTAGAGAACAAATACCAAGGGGTGAATACCAAGGGGTAAAGGTGGTGGGAGGAATCTGGAAATTGGTATTGACACATATATACTGTTATTACCAAGTATAGAATAAATAACTTGTTTTAGCATACTGTATAGCTCACAGAACCCTACTTAATGCACTATGGTGACCTGAATAGTAAGGAAGTCCGAAAGGGAAGCGGTATATGTATATGCTTCTCTTGTGGCTCAGCTGGTAAAGAATCTGCCTGCAATGCGGGAGACCTGGGTTCGATCCCTGGGTTGGGAAGATCCACTGGAGAAGGGAAAGCCTGCCCAACCCAATACTCTGGCCTGGAGAATTCCATGGACTGTATAGTCCATGGGGTCACAGAGAGTCAGACACGACTTATTTTCACTTTCACTTTCATACGTGTATGCATGGCTGATTCATTTTTCTATACAGTAGAAACTAACACAACATGGTAAGGCACCTGTACTCCAACAAAAAGTAATTTAAAGAAACAGACACCTTGAAGACAGGAAGTAGCGTTTGCCACTCATTTCCTAAACAGTGTTTTAAAAACCACTGGTTGAACGAAGAAAAGATAGAACTACTGATGAAGAGATTTTTAGCTACGGTTTTTTAAGACTCACCTCCATCTCTCTCCAAATTTTTCTTCCTCTCTTGTTTTTTTCACTTGGCCAGTTCTTTTTTTTTTTTTCCATTTATTTTTATTAGTTGGAGGCTAATTACTTTACAATACTGTAGTGGTTTTTGCCATACATTGACATGAATCAGCCATGCCAGTTCTTGCAGGTGAAAACAGTCTCTATCCTTAAGTAGATTAAATAACTCTCTTAAATTTAAAAAAAACACACTTTAGTAACAAAATATTTATTTGCTAAGAGTTTCCAGATACTTCCAGCTAAGGTGCTATGTAATCAAAATAGGAAAAAGAAATTTAAACAGTGTAGAAATTGTTAAGTAGCTATATGCTTGAAGTAAACAATTTAATGTTTAATACCATTCTTATGAAAGAAGAGTAATCCTTTAGGTAATCCATCCTATTCACCTGTATATGGAATGACAGGCACTTTAGGAAAACCCTAATCTTAAAAATAATAACTTGGAAAGTAGTAATATTAAACACATACAACTTACCAAGTACCAGGAACTTCTCTAAATATTTATATTAATTGAGCATGTGTGTGTGCATGTGTGCTCAGTAGCTCAGTCGTGTCCAGCTCTTTGCAACTCCATGAATCATAGCCCAGACTATAAAAACCAGATTCCTCTGTCCATGGGATTCTCCAGGCAAGAATACTGGAGTGGGTTGCCATGTCCTCCTCCAGGGGATCATTCCAACCCAGAGATCGAACCCACGTCTCCTCCTTTGCAGAGGAAATCTCTTACCATTGAACCACTGGAGAAGTCCAATTAACCCATGAAGTAGATACTATTATTATCTTCACTTTATTAACTGAGGAGACAAACAGAATACTAAATACTTAGTTCAAGTTCCGATAGCTAGAAAGTGGCAGAAAAGAAATTGATTCAAACCTAGGCAGTTTGGCTCCTGAGTCCATTATTTAGCTCCTGTACTCTTCTACCTTCTAAAGCAAATAGCCTCAAAATTCATTTCAGGTCTCAGGGTTATACAAATCGCAGGACTTCTACAACCAGTAATGATATTTAGGATTTGGGTCTGAAAAAACTCTAAAAACAACAGGTATCAACTTTCATGCACAATAAAACAATCACTTAAAACTGAATGTTTCTAAACTCTCAAAAAGACCTCTGTATGCTATTTCAATTTTGCTTTTTGTTTTGTCTTAACATGTCATATGTGTAAATAAATTGCACAGGACCATAAGTAAATTGCTTTGGGATTATTTGAAGGGAGGCTTTATTGAAAGCATCAAGTAACTGCTGTACTTGGAAGTACTGGCTTGGAGAGGGAAGAAAAGATAATGAATGTGAGGGCAAGAGAAATACAAAAGAGGTGAAGTTTAACATTTACTCATGAAAGACAAAACCAGACACTTCCTTCAAGACACATAAAAAGGAGAATAAGACATTGATGGCAAAGATAGGATGAGGGAAGACATATAAAGAAGGAGTTCTACAGAAAAAAAAAAAAAAAGAAACTGAACTATTATTGAAAAAAAAGTTCAGAAAATACATTTTGCTTTTTATTCCAGAATTTTCTATGTTTAATCATCTATAGCTTCAATGCACTATAATATGCATAAAGGACTAAGCAATGCTGCAGACCTCCACACAGTCATTTTGTTTTACAAACGTTTGGGATATGAGGTAGGATTGGAATGACAGTTCATCGTTTTAACAGATCCTTTTCAGCCTTTCTGGGAAAAGCAGATAGGCTGGCATACTGTGTTCAAATGATAATTTCTTTATATAAGTATTTTAGGAAAAGGAATAAAAACTGGTCCACTGGACAAAATATTTCTGCATAAAACAGCAAATTTTTATGTTATGTAAATATCACTGAAAGGAAAGATTTCTGCTGCAAGGAGAGCAATTCTGATGATTTTGGAGAAATTACCTTTGAGAAAGTTACTCTGAAGTTAACTATTGGGAATCTCACTGTTATTGGAGATGTTAGCATCCAAATGGTTTGAAGAAATTGCAAGGTTGAAGGAAACTAAAGTAGAAGTTCCAATTCAATTAGAAAAAAAAAAGAAAGAAATGAAGCATGGAAGGGGAGAATAGCAAATATTCCAAAAAGAGAACGTTTTCTTCCAAAATTCATGGCCGAAGGGAACTTGGCTCCAAGGTTGTTCGGGCATGTGACCTGTGGCCTGTGGCCTGTCGCATCCCTATACAACTTGCACTTTTAATAGTTCAGTTTCAATGGTATGACCAGCTTAGGCAATCTATAGAACTCTTGTTGCCTAAAATTAACCCCAAATTAAGTTTGAAGATTTCAATCCCTACTATTCTCTACTTGTGCATTGCTGCCAAATTCTTAGGTTTATTGCAAAATATTTGTAAAGAAAGGAAAATAAGTGACAAAACAGATAAATATCCATCATCCTGTCAACTCAGACATAACTAAAATGAACTATTTCCCTCCAAGAAATGTTCAGTGTATTTGTCTCACATAAATGAGATCACACAAAATGAAAACTGTGAAATGACTTTTCTATATTATTTAATTCCTTTTTATATTAATCATTTTCATGACTGAATAACATCTCATGTTCTTCTAATAGAACCTTTGGTCATTTTCAATTTTTGCCTATAACATATAACACTGTCCAGTTCAGTTCAGTCGCTCAGTTGTGTCCGACTCTTTGCGACCCCATGAATCTCAGCACGCCAGGCCTCCCTGTCCATCACCAACTCCCGGAGTTTACTCAAACTCATGCCCATCGAGTCAGTGATACCATCCAGCCATCTCATCCTCTGTCTTCCCCTTCTCATCCTGCCCCCAATCCCTCCCAGCATCAGGGTCTTTTCCAATGAGTCAACTCTTCACATGAGGTGGCCAAAGTATTGGAGTTTCAGCTTCAGCCATTAGTCCTTCCAATGAACACCCAGGACTGATCTCCTTTAGGAGGGCCTGGTTGGATCTCCTTGCAGCCCAAGGGACTCACAAGAGTCTTCTCCAACACCACAGTTCAAAAGCATCAATTTTTCGGCGCTTAGCTTTCTTCACAGTCCAACTCTCACATCCATACATGACCACTGGAAAAACCATAGCCTTGACTAGACGGACCTTTGTTGGCAAAGTAACGTCTCTGCTTTTTAATATGCTATCTAGGTTGGTCATGACCTTCCTTCCAAGGAGTAAGCGTCTTTTAATTTCATGGCTGCAGTCACCATCTGCAGTGATTTTGGAGTCCAAAACAATAAAGTCTGACACTGTTTCCACTGTCTCCCCATCTATTTCCCATGAGGTGATGGGACCAGAGACCGTAATTTTCACATATATTACTTTGCGCATTGTCATTTATTTCCTTTGTGTAGAATTCTAAAAGGGAGGGGGAAATGCCTATGTATTCACTTGGTGACAGGACCCTTTTAAAATCTTACACTGATGAGTTAATGTTTGTCTTCAAGTAAATTTCAAGAGGGCGCAGTTAGTATATTTCTGGAGCCTCTGAGTATCTGACAGTGTTTTTCTGTTGCCTTCACACATGAATGACTCTGTGGATTGTTACATGGTTCTCTGATATTTACTGTTGGATGGGGTAAATTTTAATGTCAACCTGAGATGTTTTTTAAAATCTCTGTCAACTCAAAATTTTGCAAGGCTGGAATAGGTCTACCCTCAGGGTCGCAAAGAGTCGGAAACAACAGTGACTTCACTTTCACTTTTCACTTTCATGCATTGGAGAAGGAAATGACAACCCACTCCAGTGTTCTTGTCTGGAGAATCCCAGGGACGGGGGAGCCTGGTGGGCTGCTGTCTGTGGGGTCGCACTGAGTTGGACAGGATTACAGTGACTTAGAAGCAGCAGCATTGTATACCCACACACACACCCCACCTCTAACCTGGAATTCAGTAAGCCCTTCTGATTTGCATCTCTAGGGCTTTTCCACTTTGGGGGAAAAAAAAAGGAAGAATCTGCTCCAAGTAAATCTTTCATGACACACTCTCCTCTCTCGTGGCTACTTCCTCATAAGTTCATATAATTCTCAGGCTGTATCTCCATTCTCTGCCCACTGCAGCTGTCATCATGTCCCTTAATAGTTTTCTCTTTTTGTTTGTGGTAATAGTTTCAAGGAGTCTCCACATCACTGATTCAGATTTTTAATACTTTCAATTGTGCCTTTATTGCCTCCTTTGCAAGTGTTCATTCATATAAATTATTTCCACTTTCGCTTTTCAAAAAAAATTTTTATTGGAGTATAGTTGTTTTACTCTTGCTTTTTTATTAGTTTTTAGTTTTCTTGGACTCCTCCTTATATCACAAATTTCACTGGAATGTAGTAGATAAGCATGCAGGTTCTGTAACTCACTATATGTATTCTCATCTAAGTGCTACCACTTGCTGTAAGACCATGGAAAAGGCTTTCTTAGGTTTCTAAAATTCTAAAATTGCTACCTCCCTAGCAAATTTGTTGTAAAGATTACATGAAATAATAATCTATGGAAAGTGTTTAATCCGGTACATAATAAATAGTTAGCAAATACTAAGTCTTACCAGTCATTATCATCATCATCATCCCAAGGTGACTTTTCATCTCAGAAGATTCTCTCTGTAAGGATTTCTTCTATTTCTGCTCAAGAGTACACATCACAACACAGTGATTCCATATATGAAGTTTTTATTCCTCTTGTTTCAAGCCTATTCTGGTTACTAAATCTAAACAAAGAGATTAGTTTCAGTTCAGTCACTCAGTCGTGTCCGACTCTTTGCGGACGGCAGCACAACAGGCTTCCCTGTCCATCACCAACTCGCGGAACTTGCTCAAACTCCTGTCCATCGAGTCAGTGATACCATCCAACCGCTTCATCCTCTGTCATCCCCTTCTCCTCCTGCCTTCAATCTTTTCCAGCATCAGGGTCTTTTCTAATGAGTCAGTTCTTTGCATCAGGTGGCCAAAATATTGGAGCTTCAACTTCAGCATCAGTCCTTCCAATGAATATTTATGACTGATTTCCTTTAGGATTGACTGGCTTGACCTCCTTGCAGTCCAAGGGACTCTCAAGAGTCTTCTCCAACACCACAGTTCAAAAGCATCAACTCTTCTACAACTTTTTAAAGTTCATTTTGACACTTTCTTATCAGAGAGTGGATTTTTTAAACATACATAATGTGTGATTTTATTCAACTAGTACTTACTGAGTATTCACTATGTGCCAACCTGTTAAATGAGCTTCCTGCTTGCACCAATCTTTTTTGTTCTCAGTCCTTCCTAGAATATAAAATTCCTGAGAGGCTTTAAATCATGTGACTGGCCATCAGGATACAAAGTGAGTCAATTATGTTTTTCTAAACTTTGCTTCACCTGGTTCAATCAGTGATATGTACCTTTTCTTAGAGAAGGAAGAATCTCACCATTCAGATGGTTTATCAACAATAACACTTCAAAGGGGAGTGATAACCAGAGACTAATAAACTATGCTTCTGAAGTTAAGCAGGCATACATACCCTTACTTTTGAATGACAGAGAAACAGACTTGAATAGTGATGGGGTAAGGGAGAAATAGACAAAAAAGAAAGAATCCAGTCTTATAATGAGATTTAAGGACTTGACAAAGTAATGACTGTTCCAACAATGATAAAAACTAAAATAAACTAGAAGATGATAGTTAGTTCCAAGACTTTGAAAGCCTAAAGTTGCTCTAAATTGAATGAACATCTAGGATCCAAAAATATGTGAAGTTTACAATAATTTTGCTTTAAACATCATCAGGACCAAGGCAGAAAAATGTCTTGATTGCCTTATGAAACATTCTAAGGTCGTCTCAGATAGCATCTGTTTCCCTCAGTCCAGAGTCAAACTTGTAAATAAGTTTTCTCAGTGAGAGAAGTCCTCTGAGAAGCGTACATGAAGAACCATTTTTATCAGGAGTAAAGAAAATTCTTCTGAAAAAAATTCTGCTAGAAATATGCTCACAGTTTAAAATGTTCCACCTTAGAATCAAGGCAAATGTCATGTAAAAATGAAATTTGTGAACCAAACGTTCCCTTTTTAAAACCTAATCTTTTATTTTGCATGTGGAGAGCCTGAAGTAGCCAGGTATAATCACGTCCCTTACTTAAGTTTTCTCACATTTTGAATGGACCAGAGCACTACACAGCGTTTTCAAGACTGCAAAATATAGACTACAGCTCAAGCCACAACGTAAGCATACACAACACCAGCATGTACATCTAAATGGCCAGTGGTCAATGTCCTCAGTTAGATTATTAGAATCAGTTCTAGAAGAGGGGCTGGTAGAGAATGGGCTTCAGAATAAGCTGAAAATTTTACATTGTTCCAGAATATTCTGTAAATAAATGATTCATAAAAACAGAGAATACTCTAAATAAATTTATCTAAACATGTTTATGTCAGTTATCTCCAGCTCAGGCTTCTCCCCAGTAATTCAGACTTCCAAACCCCAATCACTTCTCCTCAACAACTGTTCTTACTATGCCCCTTCCTTCAGATGTTTGCTCACCTGGCACTTTCTCAGGCCTTCCCTGACCATCCTACAAAAGTTGCAACACACTACTTGACTCTCCAACTTCCTCCTCAAATTAACTTTCCTCCAAATTTCTCGTCATCATCTTACATATTGTATATTTTATTTACTTAATTTGTATATTATCTCTTCCCCAGCCTATATTTCTGCACCTAGTATTGGTTTCGCTATCAGTGTGAAATAAATGTTTTAAAAACATATGAGAAACTCTCAGATGTGTGCAGTTTCAAAAATATGAGAAACTCTTGAGAGGTTCATAGCTGAGAGCATATGGGAAGACCGGAATGAGGTCTGAGTGAAGCAAGTTGCAATCAGTTGTATGTGGATATGTATGATCTGTATTATGCTTCCCAGGTGGCGCTAGTGGTAAAGAATCTGTCTGCCAATGCAGGAGACATAAGAGATGTGGGTCTGATCCCTGGTCAGGAAGATCCCATGGAGAAGGTTATGCCAACCCACTTCAGTAATCTTGTCTGGAGAAACCCATGGACCGAGGAGCCTGGTGGGCTACAGTTCATGGGGTCACAGAACTGAAGGCAACAGCCTGTGCATGTGTCTACTAAAGAAAAAGATCCAAAACTGGCATAGAGACGTGGGCTGGAAAATTCGATCCAGAAAGCTAAGACTTAGTGATCAATTATTCCCCGGTGGCTCAAATAATAAAGAATCTTCCTACAATGTAGGAGACCCAGGTTTTGAGCCCTAGGTTGGGAAGATCCCCTGGAGAAGGGAACTGGCTACCCAGTCCAGTATTCTTGCCTGGAGAATTCCATGCACAGAGGAGCCTGTACACGGTGCATGAAGAGTGGGGCAGGCCTGTACAACTAACACTATTCTGGACCAGATAAGGCAAAGTTCTTTATATTCATGCTCTCATTCAATGCTCTCACTATATCTTTGATGGGTTGGTATTATTCATTTTACAGATGACATTTCTGTTAGTTTCTGGCTACTGTAACAAAGCATCACAAACTTGATGGATTAAAATAATAGATTTGTTCTTTCACAATTTCAGTGGCTACAAACCTGAATCAAGGAGTCTGCCGGTATGACTTGATATCCTAGTTGATTAAAGGATCTCAATAGTAAATTAGGAAATCACTGAAATTAACAGAACTGAAGACAAATGTAAAATATCAACAAAAAATATCATTGTCGGCTGCTGAGTTAGGTGTCCCATTTCAGATTCTCCCTCAGAACTTTCTGATAATGGAGGCTAGCCTGCTTCCTACATAATGTGTGCAGTAAAAAGCAGCTTTCATTTTATCCAGTTCTCTGTAAAAGGATTCTAGACTTTTGTCAAGCCTCTGAACTCAGAATACAAGTTCGTTAAGTATTCAGCTGGTACATATACGCTCAGTCTCTCAGTTGTGTTAGATATTTGCGACGCCATGGACTGTAGCCCACCAGACTCCTCTGTCCATGGAATTTTCCAGGCAAAACTACTGGAGTGGGTTGCTATTTCCTACTCCAGGGATTTTCCCTACCTAGGGATCAAACCTCCATCTCCTGCACTGGCAAGCAGATTCTTTACCACTGAGGTAGGCCCATTTAGGTAGTGAATGGGTAGAAATTTTGTTGAGAAAACATGGCCAAACAGGAATTGGTTCCTTATGACTTAGACTCTCATGGGAGTTGATCTTCTGGGTGGTTCCTCTGACTGGTGAGGTTCTTTTGAGTGCAGAATCTGCACCACTGACTTCAGTCCTCCACAGTTCTGAGGAGCCCTGATTTCACTTGCACTTGGAATCATCCGGTTAGAGAACATTAGAGATTGAGGCATCCTCAGTTGAGCTGCTTCACGTTTCCTCCATTATGGATCATCTTTCCTATCTTCCCTATATGTCCAATCATGCCCATCCTTCAAGGCCTAGAGCAAATACTCCCTCCTTCATGAAGACTAAGTCCCAGGCACATACATGAAGCTACTATATCTCTTGAATATCTACTATTCATTTTCTGCTCCTCACTCACAGCCTATTACTTTACATCAGGACTTACACTCAGCATTTGTAAGGAAGTGCACCATGTACCATTGCATCTTCAGAGACAACCTCAATAGGCAAAACATGCTCAGAAAGTGTTTGCTGAATGAATAGCTAAACCATGGGTGTGTCTTAGCATCCTTGAGAGCAGAATCCATGGCACAGTTACCTTTGTAACTATAGAGTTCATGAACTTGACTCAAGTATTATATAAACAGACTCCAGTTGCTCTCATTTTGATTCTAAAAGAACAACTTGGTTTACCCCAAAATCTCAGCATCAGATGTTGCAAGAATGGTTGCACTCAGGTCTAAAGTCAATAATTGCCATATTATTTTTTAATTCCTTTTACTCCCCCATCCCCAATTTTACTAGCAAGCCCTGCATAAGTAATGAGTCAGGCATCTTGCTACAAAAGGAAAAAATGAAGGCTTCAAGTCCACTTGATGACAGGTTCACTGGGAATATACATTTGGATGAGGTAATGCTCTTGCAAAGTGCAATTTCCATGAGAGATCAGAAGCCTAACACCTTCTTGTTAGAAAAAAAAATAGATTTTAATAGGAAGTGAATATGTTGCATAGAAAAATTATGGAGCAAACCTGACCCCAAAATGCCCTAACCTTTAAAGTTTGAGCAAGATGTATTTAAACACAGCCAAAAAAAAATTATTTCTTGGTTCATTAGTTGATAAGTCCATTTGAAGCACGTAAGTAAGCACATTTCTGAAGCTGACCCAAGATAGGAAATTAGAATTTCCATAGCTACAGTGAATTCATCAGAGAGATGAAAAGGCCATTAGAGAGGTTGCTGGCAAAATATCCTTCTGGATTCTAATTTTTCACTTTTACTCAAAGGGAGTTTTCTATAGAGGAGAGATTCAGTAACAACATGAAGGAATGATGACTCCCTCAGACTGGGTCTCTGATAAGTAGGTGTTGACAGTAGGAATGGAGAGTCTTTTTTTTTTCTTTTTTACTGTTTTCAAGAAGACAGCTTTCATTCACCATTTTTGTCAACGTGTCCAAAATTTTCAAACTCCCAAATCTGACAAGCTCTTTCTCTTAAAATCCCAGGTGCCTATGTATCTTTTCCCTCCATTCTTCCAAAATTCCTTCATTAATAATATATGTAAAGAGGAGAACCAGATGAGCTTTGTTAGAAATATACTTGACTTTCTCCTAGAATTCATCTCCTGCTTTATTGGAGAAGGCAGACATTACCCAGTAAGAACTTAAGAAATTTTACAAGACCTCAGCACTGGAATGAAGGTCTGAGGATGAGGTTCTTAACTTGAGATTCATCCATTAAAGCTTCCATTCATCCATCTTAACTCTGAGATTCATCCATCAAAGTAGGTGATTATGACAAGTAATATTTCTAGTATCCTTTCAATGTCCTCCTGGTTTATTACCAAATACACCTGCAGTTCTAATCACAGTGCCTGGTGATGGTGTAATGATATCAGGAAGCAACCAGGGACCTGAAGTGCCTAACCTATCTCTTAGCAAAAGTTTCTAACTGTGTGAGATGTGACTGTTTTGTGGCAAAAATCATACTTGGTTTTCTGATTTCTCTATTTCTCCTCCTCTTTCTTCAACAGTAAAAAATCTTCCCTGCACAAAGACAGCAGTAAACTGAAAAGCAAAGACATCCATTTATTTTACTCAAACTCTTGCTGAATGTGTGATTTGTGTCTTAGAGTGTTCTTGTTATACTGCTGGGGATTTGCAGATATGTTTACATAATGGAGCTTGCCTGGTGGCTCAGACGGTAAAGCATCTGCCTGCAATATGGGAGACCTGGGTTCGATCCCTGCATTGGGAAGATCCCCTGAAGAAGGCAATGGCAACCCACTCCAGTACTCTTGCCTGGAAAATTCCATGGATGGAGGAGCCTGGTAGGCTATAGTCGATAGGGTCACAAAGGGTAGGACACAACTGAGAGATTTCATTTCTTTCACTTTATATAATGAGTAGTCTTCCCTGGAGGCTCAGAGAGTAAAGGATCTGCCTGCAATGCAGGAGACCCGGGTTTGAACTCTGGGTCAAGAAGATCCCCTGGAGAAGGGAATGGCTACCCACTCCAGTATTCTTGCCTGGAGAAGTCCATGGACAGAAGAGCCTGGTGGACTACAGTCCAAGGGGTCACAAAGAGTCAGATATGACTGAAGCAACTTTCATCATCATCATCATCATCATCATCATTACATAATGGACCTTGCCTAGATGAGGAAAGAGGGATGGAATCAGAGATGACTCTGAAGTTTTGACCTGCATGACTGTAAGTGTTAATGTTTCCATGAAGAGAAATGGAGAAAACCAGGAAAGGGAAATGTTTGAATAGAAAAGTATGACATGAATTGGGGTTTAGACTTGTTGTGCTGTGTTTGACTTACCAGCATATCCTACAGGTCCAAGACATTTGGACCAGCTAAACCACAGTTTGGGAAAGTAATGGGATTCACGACAGAAAACAGTGCAAAGAGAGAAAAGAATTGGATGGACAAGGTGGAAATGACTGGATATGGCTACGTGCCTCTTCAGGGTCTGTCATCCTTACTGGTTTTGAGTTCTCAGCTGTTTATCCATCTTTCATCACTAATGCCACATATGTATCCACACAGGCCCCCTGAGTCAGCCTTTTAAAGAGTATCACTCCACGCTTAGAGTCTCCACTCCTTCCATCTCTTTTAGATTTGCAGAAGAGCCACCATATGGATTCCCAAGTTTCTGCCAAAGGAGCTCGATGACCCAACTTGTGAAAGTAAAAGTCTTAGTTGCTCAGTGGTGTCCAGCTCTTTGCAACAGCATGGGCTGTAGCCTGTCAGGCTCCTCTGTCCCTGGGATTCTCTAGGCAAGAATACTGGAGTGGGTTGCCATTCCCTTCTCCAGGGGATCTTTCCAACCCAGGGATCAAACCCAGGTCTCCCACATTGCAGGTGGATTCTTTACAATTTGAGACACCAGAAAAGCCCAAGAATGCTGGAGTGGGTAGCCTATCCCTTCTCCAGAAGGTCTTCCCAACCCAAGAATTGAACTGGGGTCTCCTGCATTGCAGGCAGATTCTTTACCAGCTGAGCTACCAGGGAAGCCCAATATCATATAATAGGTACTTATGGATAGTTGTTAGGTTTCCCTGGTGGCTCAGCAGTAAAGAATCTTCCTGCAATGCAGGAGCCACAGGAGACACAGGTTTGAACCCTGGGTCAGGAAGGTCCCCTGGAGGAGGGCATGGTAACCTTCTCCAGTATTCTTGCCTGGAGAATCCCATGGACAGAGGAGCCTGGGGGCTACAGTCCATGGGGTGGTGGAGAGTCAGACACAACTGAGCACACACACACAGGTAGTACTTATTTTTCTTCTAAGCCTTAAAGTATCCAAACCACTTTTATTCTACTATTTATGAAGAGGAATTTGACAACAAACTGCAAGGGATGAGAAAATCCAGTAAATTTTGCAATTCAAAAAACATTGAAAATCAAACTATAAAAAGCTTCACATCTCAAAGCCTTTGATTGGAAACAATTCCTCTCCTTGAAAATCATCATTGGTTTGCTTCATTTTAAGATAAATCTTGCCCTCATCTATAGATTCCCTCCAAAGCTCTGTATATCATAAGGACTACAAGCTTGCATGGGAACCTGCTTGAGATCTACCAAGTCATAAGAATTTAACATGCTTTTCCTTTCCAAAGGAAAATATATATATATGTTGCCAAACCCAAATACAGCTTGAATTCAGATGGAGTGTTCTTTAAATTCTGAGCAGTTTTTCAATTTGGCTAAAAAGCCTCATATCCCCTCAAAATCCAATACTTACTAAAGACAAATATCCAGCAAAGTAAGTCTCTTTTTACCTCACACATAAGGACAAAGTAAAATGAGCTATCTAATCCCAAAACTGTAGTTCATACCAGATCATTCAAAATATGTTTGCACATATTTAAGCTTACCAGATAAATCTAATTTAGAAAAATATGTGATTCGCAATTCCTCACTTACTCATCCTTCTTTTCTGCTTTAATTGTGGGTGTGTGTTGTTCCAAGCTTTCTGAACAGTCTTGTAGAATTCAGAGAATTCGGCTCTGCTGCATGTTTGATAAGTTCCATTTCTCACACAACAGCAGCATGATGGAGACCTGAGAGTATGTTCACGGTGGTTTGTTCCCAACGAATCACCGCCCCTGGCAGAACTATAGACAAATAACCCCAAGGTTCATTTGGAAGAAGAAAACTTGATGGAAATATCAAGCCCTCTTGGCAGTCTGAGCCACTGACAACCTTTATTTGATTCCCACAAACTCATGGAGTATCAGATCCAACATTCTGGATTTCACATGAGTTCCCAAAAGCCATGAATGTGGAGTTAAATATTTCTCTGGTTTCAGAAACCATGCGGCACATAATGGCTTCAAGAATAGTGAAACATTTTTCTTTTGTTTCCTTCGAAGGACATGGAGATGACTCCTAGAATTCAGGCTTTTGAAGCCATCACAGCCTCATCAGTTCATTTCAGTTCAGTCGCTCAGTCATGTCTGACTCTTTGCGACCCCATGAATCACAGCACGCCAGGCCTCCCTGTCCATCACAGCCTCATGTCGGTTGTCAATTATCTCTTTAATGCCCTCATGTCTAGAATGTGAGTGGAGGGTACAGAATTATAGAAAGTTGCCCAGAGAGCCTTATCTAATGCTTGGTGTTTCCAAAATAAAGCAAGATCTTTGAATCACATCCTTCTCCATGAGTTGTAATTCAGCAATTAAGTAGTTATTCTAAAGCATATGTATTGGGGACTTCCTTAGCAGTCCAGTGGTTAAGACTTCTCCTTCCAATCCAAGAGTTGCCTGTTCAATCCCTGGTTGGGGAGCTAAGATCTTATGTGCCTTGAGGCCAAAAAAAAAACAAAACATAAAACAGAAGCAATACTGCAACAAAGTTTTAAAGTCATTAAGACTTTTCAAAACCCTCTCTTTAAATAAATAAATAAAACATATGTATTGAGTGCCTTCTATGTACCTAGGACTGAGGAGAACATTAGGGATACAATGTAGCAAAGATATGTTTCCTGACCTCAAATAGATCTTGGAGAAGAAAGATAAGTAAATAAGCATTGACAATAATTTTTGATAAGGAGATCAAACCTGGTAAGGAGATCAAATCAACCCTGAACAGTCGTTGGAAGGACTGATGCTGAAGCTGAAGCTCCCATTCTCTGGCCACCTGATGCAAAGAGTCAACTCATTGTAAAAGACTCTGATGCTGGGAAAGATTGAAGGCAAGAGGAAAAGAGGGAAACAGAGGGTGAGACAGTTAGATAGCCTCACTGACTCAATGGATATGAATTTGAACAAACTCCGGGAGACAGTGAAGGACAGAGAAGCCCAAAGTGCTGCAGTCCTTGCGGTCGCAAAAAGTCAGACACAACTTAGTGACTGAAGAAAAACAAACCTCAGAATATAAATGCGTCGGGTGCTGTAAGAGGTGACAAGGAGGAACATCTAACTCAGATCTGGGATTGGAAAGAGGATCAGAGAAGGTTTCCCAGATGAAATGCCCTCTCAGCTGAAAGGATGGGTGGGTGTGAGCTGCACAAACAAGGGGAGCTTGTCCCAGGCAGAGAGGAAAACATAGTGAAGGCCCAGAGGAAAGGCAGAAAATGGTCCATTCAGTAACTTCAAGTACTTCAGCATGGCTGGAGGGTAAAGTTCAAGAGGAGAAATGTCAAGAGTTGAAGTTAAAGAAGTTTAAAAAAAAAAAAAAGGGAATCAGAGCATAGATGATATTTTATGCTAATACTTACCCATTTGAACTTTATCATAAGGATGATGGCAAATTTTATAAGGGTTTTAATTGGACAAGAGAAATGATCCAGTGTCTACTTTGTAATGCTTTATTACACTCTAGAGCATGAAGAAAGGAGTCAGGGAAAAACCAGGAAGGCCTCTGAGGTAGTGATCGAAGAGCCAAGTGATAAGAACCTGGACTCAGACACTGAGTTTGGACAGAAATGGATAATCGTGAGAGAGGAGTAGCGTGTGGATACATCAGGTCTTGCAGATCACTCTTTGTAGAGAACTAGGGAAATAGAGGAGTCAGAGATGACACCTAGGCTTTTTTAATTAGGCAGTTAAGTAATAGTATTCATTGAGAAAGGAAGACCAGGAGAAGTAGGACAGAAAATTATGGGTTCAGTTGGGACACGTTAAATTTGGGGTCCTAGAAGAACAGTCAAGAAAAAAAAATCTAATAAGAAGGTAGAAATATACATTTTTGATCCTTCCCGTCTGTGTGTAGTAGATGATGCCTTAAATGAATGACATCACCAGATGTGGAGTGTGAGATGTAACAAGATCATAAAAAATATTGCAGAAAGGCTAACAATTAAGGGATGAACCGAAAAAGAAGAGGTATCACCAGGCAGAGTGGAGAATCACAGAAGCCAAAGAAGAGAGATTCACAGAGGACAATCCAAATCAACGATGTCAAATGTTATAGAGCGGTCAAGTGAGATAAAGCCCGAAAAGTGTCCATCTGACTCAGAGCAAGTTTAAGCCAAGAAGACATGTCTTGGGCCAAAAGTAGTATCTCAGCAGAGTTTTGATTCACTCTGGACCAGAGCTAGCCAGCTTTTTACAACAGCAACCCATTTTTCATATTTCTTATTATTCATAGCTGAAATATACCACTCAGCCACAGAGCTCCAAGTCCCTTCAGCTTCAAAGTACTGAGGATAAACCTGAAAACTGAAATTTTCCTAAACAAAAGGGGCTTGGAGTATTTTTATTTTTCTTCCTCTATCAAGTAGTGAGCCAATACTTGTGTAGTCCATCCTTGGGATGTAATACATTCATTCTCTGTTTAGGGTGGGGTATTCTAGCTTTTCTGCTGTGTGTCCTTGAAGTAAAGTTCAAATAGAGTTCATGGGAAATATAAATTAAGAAGCAAGTGCTCCTACATTAGCATTTATTCTGTTCCAGAAATACCCATTTCTTATGAAAAAGCTTCTCTCCAAGCTGGCTTTTAAAGGATATTGTGAGCAATTTTAGTATTCATTAAAGTATGTGATCTTTGACTTAGCGTTATATAAGACACAGTCAGTATTATTTCTAAAAGCTCAACTGGAAAAATAAAATGTGATTTTCCCAGAAAGTTCAAAGCCTTTTGCTATAAATATCTCCCCATCATTTAGCTAATTTTGAAGACTTTAAATGTATAAGCAGTGAACATATTTCTCGCATCTATTTTCATTTGGAAGCCATCGGGGTAAAATCAATACCCAGATAGCTCAGTATGGACAGCCCTCAAAACCAAGGGACCACATGAAAAACTTATTTTCTCCCAATTTTTAAAACTTAAATCCCAGTTGTATTGACAGTAGATGATCTTTATCTATTTGGAATGGCTAGGGAAATGGCTTATAGATCCAAGTTGTCACAATGAATTGCAATCTCTCAAATCATCGAGTTATTCCATGTGGTTACATAAGCTTGAAATTCAACCTTTGAAAGAGTCTGTAAGAACACCAGTTACATATTTGGGAATAAAAGTGGTGGAACAATTCTGTCTTCCACCAAGTCCTTATGTAGCCCGCTTTCCAAAAGGTAAAGCATCAACAATAAGCCAAGGAGAGTGCAGTAGACACTTCTGTTTAGTTTACTGTAGCTTTGTTTTCCATGAGGGTTTGGTCATTTTTCCCTTTTCTCTCGGTTGGAAGTGCTCAGAAATTCAGGTTAACATTAGAAACAAACTAAAACCTGGATTATCAATCTTACTGTCTCATCCTTCAAATCCTGCATTTTTAGTCAAACATCATTAATAATATTAGCTACTGCTGATTGGGTATTTGTTGATTATATCAGCTACATGGCTAGGCACTTGGTGTTAATAATATCATTGATTTCTAATCAACTCTATGAGGGGATTGCTATGACACACACTTGATAAATGAAGCACCCAAGAACTAAAGAATAAAAGTGATGTCACACATATTCACTCAGCTAGAATGTGGCCTCACTAAGTTTCAGTCTCTGAATCCAGAGCCCAAGATCTTTTCTTTTTTCTGAGGTTCTTTCTTTTTTTCTTTTTAATTTATTTTTTTACTGAAGGATAATTGCTTTACAGAATTTTGCTGCTTTCTGTCAAACCTCAACATTATCTTATCCACTGTGTACACTGCCTGTATTTACAGAGACCCAGCTGCCTCTTCCATCTACTGAAGAATAACTGGAAAGTCTAAGTATTCATACCCAAGTACAAATTCACAGAAAATACCCAGCCTCTGCCATGTGCCCAGATGCCTACAAACACTTTTTCTTCAAAATTTCACTCTGGCTGTTGGCTTAACCCATGAGGTGAAATTAGGTTACTGCAGACTGACTTATTATGCATTTTCTCTCATCCAAGAATAAGAAATGCTTTCCTTTGATGGTGTAGAAAGTGTGTGGAAAAAATTAATATGACTGGCAAGCCAGCCCTTCCTTCAACACGCTTGGCTTTTCTATGGCAGTTTGTCCCATTCATTCTTTTGGGAAGCCTAGTTTCAAAGGCTTCATTAAACCCAACCCTAAACTAGGCTCTAGGGAAGGTACAAAAGACCCTGGAGACTGGAACCCTGCTCTTGATGAAGAAGGGAGTCTAGTTGGAAAGATCGGTAACTTACAAGAGATGTAGGCCCACCTACAACTTTCAGTTAATGATCTCCAAACTACACAAAAGTGCCAAGGACAGCAGAGCAGGGAAGAAAATTGCCCCTATTTCCAGACTCACAAGCCCTTCATTTCTAGAACACAGATGAAAGAGGACAATTTGCCTTTGATTTTCCAACCACTGGCACTCTCATGTCTTTGCCATTTGTGAGGTTTCTGAACACTGGGAAACCGGAAGAGGGCCACAAGGAGGATTAGTAAGTAGCAACAGGTAGAGAGCAGGAAGGATCCAGGTCTGAAGTTCCCACAGATGTGATGGCTCCCAGGCCGCATCCTCGTGATAAAGAGAGTCTTGCGCTTTTCGGCAGGCCTCTGCACAATTGCACATCAGTTCAAGCCGCTGCATTAGCACAGGAGTGCCAAGCTGTTCCAAAGAGAGAGGGAGCCAGCCAATAGCTACAGCTGGCAGCCAGGGAAGGGAAAATGTGCTCTGAACCCTCAGCGAGTCACCCGGACAGACAGGAGGGAGTATGTACAAGCTTAGCCTGGATGCCGAGCCAGAGCTCACACATTCCACCGGGTTAGGACTTGCCTTGGAGGTGAGTTCTCAGGAGTCAGACAGTGGCTGTAGGTGACTGGGTGGGTGGGATAGTCCTCAGGGGCACCAACATTAATTTCCCCTAGTTCTATAGGTCCAGGGACCTGCTTCCAAACAAGGCACAAAGCTGAAATCTAGCAGAGGTGGCTGGCCATTGGAGGCCCCAGCTGCAGGTCCCATGCTCATATCAGGGGGACCATAGTCAGTACTTCCGGTGGCAAGCCACATTCCAGGTGAGGTTCCATCCCCTGGCTCATTTCCTCCTGTGGTTTTGAATACCACCAAATGCATCCATGCACTTCATATCTGCTATCAAGCTACATATTTGAAAGCAGAGTATGTTAGATACATTTGTCAACCTCAGAGGAGGTTGTGCATGGTAATCTGTTGATGATGAATAGGTCTAATTGGATTATTCTCAAAGAAAAATAAAACCGTTGGTTGTAGCCAACACAGAAATAAAACAGGAAAGTGTATGACTGTCAGCACAGCATAATAAAGGCAACCTTTCCTCCATAAGAAAACAGGTGGTTCAAATTAACAAAATTAGAAATGAAAATGGAGAGATCACAACAGACAACACTGAAATACAAAGGTTCATAAGAGACTACTACCAGCAGCGCTATGTCAATAAAATGGACAACTTGGAAGAAATGGACAAATTCTTAGAAAAGTATAACTTTCTAAAACTGAACCAGAAAGAAATAGAAGATCTTAACAGACCCATCACAAGCAAGAAAATCAAAACTGCAATCAGAAATCTTCCAGCAAACAAAAGCCCAGGACCAGATGGCTTCACAGCTGAATTCTACCAAAAATTTAGAGAAGAGCTAACACCTATCTTACTCAAACTCTTCCAGAAAATTGAAGAAGGTAAACTTCCAAACTCATTCTATGAGGCCACCATCACCCTAATTCCAAAACCAGACAAAGATGCCACAAAAAAAGAAAATGACAGGCCAATATCACTGATGAACATAGATGCAAAAATCCTTAACAAAATTCTAGCAATCAGAATCCAACAACATATTAAAAAAATCATACACCATGACCAAGTGCGCTTTATTCCAGGAATGCAAGGATTCTTTAATATCCACAAATCAAACAATGTAATACACCACATTAACGAATTGAAAGATAAAAACCATATGATTATCTCAATAGATGCAGAGAAAGCCTTTGACAACATGCAACACCCATTTATGATTAAAACTCTCCAGAAAGCAGGAATAGAAGGAACATACCTCAACATAATAAAAGCTATATATGACAAACCCACAGCAAGCATTACCCTCAATGGTGAAAAATTGAAAGCATTTCCCCTAAAATCAGGAACAAGACAAGGGTGCCCACTTTCACCACTACTATTCAACATAGTTTTGGAAGTTTTAGCCACAGCATTCAGAGCATAAAAAGAAATAAAAGGAATCCAGATAGGAAAAGAAGAAGTGAAATTCTCACTGTTTGCAGATGACATGATCCTCTACATAGAAAACCCTAAAGACTCTACCAGAAAATTATTAGAGCTAATCAGTGAATACAGTAAAGTTGCAGGATATAAAATTAACACACAGAAATCCCTTGCATTCCTATACACTAACAATGAGAAAACAGAAAGAGAAATTAAGGAAACAATACCACTCACCATTGCAACAAAAAGAATAAAATACTTAGGAGTATATCAACCTAAAGAAACAAAAGACCTATATGTAGAAAACTGTAAAACACTGAGGAAAGAAATCAGAGAGGACACAAATAGATGGAGAAATATACTGTGTTCATGGATTGGAAGAATCAATATTGTGAAAATGAGTATACTTCCCAAAGCATCTATAGATTCAATGCACTCCCTATCAAGCTACCAAAGGTATTCTTCACAGAACTAGAACAAATAATTTCACAATTTGTATGGAAATACAAAAAAAACCTCAAATAGCCAAAGCAATCTTGAGAAAGAAGAATGGAACTGGAGGAATCCACCTGCCTGACTTCAGGCTCTACTACAAAGCCACAGTCATCAAGACAGTATGGTACTGGCGCAGAGACAGAAATATAGATCAATGGAACAGAATAGAAAGCCCAGAGATAAATCCACATACCTACAGACACCTTACCTTCGACAAAGGAGACAAGAATATACAATGGAAAAAAGACAACCTCTTTAACAAGTGGTGCTGGGAAAACTGGTCAACCACTTGTAAAAGAATGAAACTAGAACACTTTCTAACACCATACACAAAAATAAACTCAAAATGGATTAAAGATCTACATGTAAGACCAGAAACTATAAAACTCCTAGAGGAGAACATAGGCAAAACACTCTCCTACATAAATCACAGCAAGGTCCTCTATGACCCACCTCCCAGAATATTGGAAATAAAAGCAAAAATAAACAAATGGGACCTAATGAACCTTAAAAGCTCTTGCACAACAAAGGAAACTATAAGCAAGGTGAAAAGACAGCCCTCAGAATGGGAGAAAATAATAGCAAAGGAAACAACAGACAAAGGATTAATCTCAAAAATATACAAGCAACTCCTACAGCTCAATTCCAGAAAAATAAATGACCCAATCAAAAAATGGGCCAAAGATCTAAACAGACATTTCTCCAAAGAAGACATACAGATGGCTGACAAACACATGAAAAGATGTTCAACGTCACTCATTATCAGAGAAATGCAAATCAAAACCACAATGAGGTACCACTACATGCCAGTCAGGATGGCTGCTATCCAAAAGTCTACAAGCAATAAATGCTGGAGAGGGTGTGGAGAAATGGGAACCCTCTTACACTGTTGGTGGGAATGCAAACTAGTACAGCCACTATGGAAAACAGTGTGGAGATTCCTTAAAAAACTGGAAATAGAACTGCCAGATGACCCAGCAATACCACTTCTGGGCATACACACTGAGGAAACCAGATCTGAAAGAGACACGTGCACCCCAGTGTTCATCACAGCACTGTTTATAATAGCCAGGACATGGAAGCAACCTAGATGCCCATCCACAGACGAATGGATAAGGAAGCTGTGGTACATATACACCATGGAATATTACTCAGACATTAAAAAGAATTCATTTGAATCAGTTCTAATGGATGAAACTGGAGCCCATTATACAGAGTGAAGTAAGCCAGAAAGATAAACACCAATACAGTATACTAACACATATATCTGGAATTTAGAAAGATGGTAACAATAATCCTATATGCAAAACAGAAAAAGAGACAGAGATGTACAGAACAGACTTTTGGACTCTGGGAGAAGGCGAGGGTGGGATGTTTCGAGAGAACAGCATCGAAACATGTGTATTATCTATGGTGAAACAGATCACCAGCCCAGGTTGGATGCATGAGACAAGTGCTCGGGCCTGGTGCACTGGGAAGACCCAGAGGGATCAGGTAGAGAGGGAGGTGGGAGTGGGGATCGGGATGGGGAATACATGTAAATCCATGGCTGATTCATGTCAATGTATGACAAAACCCACTACAATATTGTAAAGTAATTAGCCTCCAACTAATAAAAATAAATGAAAAAAAAAAGAAAAAGAAAGAAAACAGGTGGTTCATGATAGAAAATGTGCTTGTCCTAAGAAGGGAAGAATTTGCTTCTCTTCAACACAGAGATGAAAAAAATGCATGCTTTTAACCATAAGAATCCCCCCACAGAATTTATTAAGAAAACAATAAGAATCTTCATAGATTCTGATGCAGTAAGAGTCTATTTTCAACAAATATGTAAAGTGATTTTGATACAGGCCTAAGAACCCACTTGGAAAAATACTGTTTTATGGTATTTGGGCCACTAAAGAAGTGGCATTTAAGGGACATTTGGCAGGAGCTTCTGCCCAACTATCATCTTCATAGTGAAGCACTTAGCTGCTTTGCTTTGGATCTTGAAGAACTTGCTGATTTCTGTTGAATGACTGAAGAAGAAGAGAGTGGTAGACATGCCATCAGCATTATAAGGCAGACTTTTATGTTTTAATATAAAAGATGAGGAACTTTCCAGGTGGTCCAGTGGTTAAGAATCCACCTTCCAATGCAGGGGATGAGACTTCAATCCCTGGTTGGGGAACTAAGATCCCACATGCTACAAGGAAAGAAAGCCCATGCACCACAACTAGAGAAAGCCCACGCACCTCAACAAGAAGCCTGAGCACAAGAGAGGCGCCAGCTCTGCGCAACTGGAGAAAGCCAAAACTGTTGAATTTCTTTGATTTCCCTCATAATATTGCTCACACAGAGCATTTGTAGTAGTAGAATACATTGAAGTAGCCCTTAGACTCCTTCTGGCAGCACATAGTAAAAATAGGATACTTGATACAGCCTTTCTTCAGGGTCATTTCAGCACCTTTGACAGGAATTTCTCACGAACTAAACTTTCTCCACAAGACCTGACCCGTGCCATGAGATGGGCCCTACACACCTATACCCCTTTCCTGTCCACATCTCCAAAAGCACATACATCCCCATTCCCCACATTCCTCTTAATTTCTTTTCAAACTAATTCAGCTGTGTCTTTTCTGACTAGTGCACCTCCAACCACAGGCTGGGCACCTCACTTGTCACACCCAAAGCAAAGTAGCAGGTCAAGGTAGCATGCTAAAGAGAAGCTCGTCAGCTACTCATGCAGCTCAAGTTAGTCCTTTAAGTAGCAAGCTTTCTATTCATTTCTATTCCATTCATTTCTATATTCATATCTATCTTTTTTTTCTTTCTCATATCACCAAGCATAATGCTTTCACAAAGCAGATAATCCTCATCAACTTCTACATGTTGAAAGAAAGAAGGACTGAGAAACAGCAAGGTCCTACTGGATAGCATGGGGAACTATATTCAATATCTTATAATAACCTATAATGGAAAAGAATCTGAAAAAGAATTTTATAGATATCCATGGGATTTTCCAGGAAAGAATACTGGAGTGGATTGCCATTTCCTTCTCCAAGAGATCTTTCTGAACCAGGGATTGATCCTATGTCTTCCATGTCTTATGCATTCTGCATTGCAGGTGGATTCTTTACCCTCTGAGCCATCAGGGAAGCCTGTGTGTGTGTGTGTGTGTGTGTGTGTGTGTGCTAAATTGCTTCAGCCGTGTCTGACTCTTTGTGACCCTATGAACCATAGCCCACCAGACTCTTTTGTCTGTCAGATTCTCCAGGCAAGAATACTGAAGTAGGTTGCAAGCCCTCCTCCAGGGGATCCTCCTGACCCAGGGATCTAATCACCATCTCTTACGTCTCCTGCATTGGCAGGTGGGTTCTTTACCACTAGGGCCACCTGGGAAGCCCATATATGTGTGGTTGGTGCAGAGTTGAGACAAAGTAAACTCTCTAGGAGATGGGTGAGATTCTGGCAAATAGGAAATGGAAATGAGGGTGAATAATTACAGGAATGAGACCTTAAAGAAAGGAAAGTGAACGTGTTGGTCATTCAGTCATATCTGACTCTGTGACCCCATGGACTGTAGCCTGCCAGGTTCCTCTTTCCATGGAATTCTCCAGGCAAGAATACTGGAGTGGGTTGCCATTTCCTTCTCCAGTATATGTATATATATGCCTTCTAGCAGGAGTGATTGAGGAGGATTCATGGGTGAAGTGAGATCTGAGCTCAATCCTAAAGAACAGGATCAGAATGAAACTGAAGGGATAATGCGTGAGGAAAGCTCAAACAACAGTGGCGGGTCATTAAGGACAAATTGGGCACAAATGAGGAAGGACAAACCAGAGCCAGACGACAGAATAGCTCACAAACACCTCTGAAAGGCATGGAACTTTGGAGGATCTGGCTGGGCAGGGCTAGAGATGTGTAGAGGGCGACCGCTGACATTGTGTGTGGTCTTGCAGACAGATCCGTGCTCACACTCCAGAGGTCTTCTGGGCCCTCATCTCCTGAGGACACATCTGGAAAGAGAGTTAGGCATCCGCGACCTTGCAGACAATGCTCAGCTCCATCCAGGTCTCTGTGGAAGAGCGGAGGCCGTGAGGTCAGCGGTCCTGGCTTCTATTATTTAAGAGACTTAACCAACACACAGCACATTCTCCCACAAGTGTTTCACACTGGAGATTCCCGCAGCCTCATTGCCTTATTAAACAGAAAGCAAAGCCCCCCAGGAGTGGAGTGGGCCAAATGTGTGAGAGCAGAGGTATCTTCCAGCTCTGTGAGTTCACTTATGGCAATGGTGTGCACCCAGCACCTCCATCAGGCCACCAAGGAAACGAGTGTGACTAATTGCAATCGGAAAGAACGATGATCCGGAAACACCCTTTGCGGGAGGACCAGAGCAGATGGTGAGGTTCTATTCTCAAGAGACAGAGCACATTTTCAGTTTCCTCACTGTGCGATCCTCCCAGGGAGCCGTGGCCTTTTTACCACGGGCTCTGCTTTATGAATTCTCCTCTGCGCTTGAAGTCCTACCTCTTCTGTGTTTCACAGTCTCGGCCTCTTGGACACCCCCTGAGCTCAATCCTGATCTCAAAGTCACATTTGCCAAAGTTAAATGGAAATTGGGCGGGTGGAGTGAAGGAAGCAGATTTGTTCAGGAGTTAAGGCTATATAAATTCATGATCCTCTAATAGGAGCCCAGATCCTCTCATCATTAAAAGTGAAAGTGAAGTCGCTCAGTCATGTCCGACTCTTTGCGATCCCATGGACAGTAGCCTACCAGGCTCCGCGGTCCATGGGATTTTCCAGGCAAGAATACTGGAGTGGGCTGCCATTTCCTTCTCCACCTCATCATTAAGCTCCCTGGAAAGAGAAGGTGGAATACTGAAGCGGAACATCACTCAGACTTGTGCTTGTGGAAAAACAAGGCAGTGGGGTGCAGCAGAGGGTGAGGAGCCAACTGACCCAGACACTGTTGGAGGAGAATGGAAATCGGGGGACAGGGGACTACTATGAGGAGCTCAATGAGTATCTGGGTAAAGCAGGAAGAGATTTGGAAAATGTTGAAATACACAAAAACGTTTGAAGCTTTGGGGACGTGCTCCCTCCCCAAGGGTGAGAATGTCTTTGTGTCATATATATAGAACCCATGTCTGTTACATCCGCTTCATTGGCAGGTGAGTTCTTTACCACTAGTGCCATCTGGGAATTATGAAAGATGAAAGTACTGTTAGTCGCTCAGTTGTGTCTGACTCTTTGTGACCCCATGGACTGTAGCCCAGGCCTTCCCTGATGGCTCAGACAGGAAAGAATCCACTTGCATTGCAGAAAACATAGATTTGATTCCTGGGTTGAAAAGACCCCCTGGAGAAGGGAATGGCAACCCACTCCAGTATTCTTGCCTGGAGAATTCCATGGACAAAGGAGCCTGGTGGGCTACAGTTGATAGGGTCACAAAGAGTCAGACACGACTGAGTGACTAACACTTTCACTTTCTGGATTGTAGCCCAGCATGCTCCTCTGTCCATGGAATTCTCCAGGCAAGAATATTGGAGTAAATACTAGAGTGGGTTGTCAATCCCTTCTCCAGAGAATCTTCCCGACCCAGGGACTGAACCCAGGTCTCCTGCATTATAGATTCTTCCCTGGTGACTCAGATTCTTTACCATCTGAGTCACCAGGGAAGCCTCTTTGTGTCATAGGGAAGAACAAATCTGACTCCATATTGGATCTGTTTCTTTTACTTTAATCTTTGTAGTCTATTGCTTTTGCTTCCAGTTGAGAATGTTGCCAGTAGCCTGAAACATACAGGATAGCCCATTCTCAAGGCTCTGACCATTAAAGGAATAACACTTTTTCATTCATATAAAGATGATAAGTAGCAGAACAGAGAATAACCTCTTGTCAGCAGTTTATAGAAAGATCCTGACCTGACCCACATGGACAGCTGCAAGGACAAAGGATTTTGACACTAAGAAGTTTGTAACAACCAGTCACATACCCTCCCCTTTTAGCATCATGACCAAGTGGGCTTTATCCCAGGAATGCAAGGATTCTTTAATATCCACAAATCAATGTAATACACCACATTAACGAATTGAAAGATAAAAACCATATGATTATCTCAATAGATGCAGAAAAAAGCCTTTGACAACATGCAACACCCATTTATGATTAAAACTCTCCAGAAAGCAGGAATAGAAGGAACATACCTCAACATAATAAAAGCTATATATGACAAACCCACAGCAAGCATTACCCTCAATGGTGAAAAATTGAAAGCATTTCCCCTAAAATCAGGAACAAGACAAGGGTGCCCACTTTCACCACTACTATTCAACATAGTTTTGGAAGTTTTAGCCACAGCAATCAAAGCAGAAAAAGAAATAAAAGGAATCCAGATAGGAAAAGAAGAAGTGAAATTCTCACTGTTTGCAGATGACATGATCCTCTACATAGAAAACCCTAAAGACTCTACCAGAAAATTATTAGAGCTAATCAGTGAATATAGTAAAGTTGCAGGATATAAAATTAACACACAGAAATCCCTTGCATTCCTATACACTAACAATGAGAAAACAGAAAGAGAAATTAAGGAAACAATACCACTCACCATTGCAACAAAAAGAATAAAATACTTAGGAGTATATCAACCTAAAGAAACAAAAGACCTATATGTAGAAAACTGTAAAACACTGAGGAAAGAAATCAGAGAGGACACAAATAGATGGAGAAATATACTGTGTTCATGGATTGGAAGAATCAATATTGTGAAAATGAGTATACTTCCCAAAGCAATCTATAGATTCAATGCACTCCCTATCAAGCTACCAAAGGTATTCTTCACAGAACTAGAACAAATAATTTCACAATTTGTATGGAAATACAAAAAAAACCTCAAATAGCCAAAGCAATCTTGAGAAAGAAGAATGGAACTGGAGGAATCCACCTGCCTGACTTCAGGCTCTACTACAAAGCCACAGTCATCAAGACAGTATGGTACTGGCACAAAGACAGAAATATAGATCAATGGAACAGAATAGAAAGCCCAGAGATAAATCCACATACCTACAGACACCTTATCTTCGACAAAGGAGACAAGAATATACAATGGAAAAAAGACAACTTCTTTAACAAGTGGTGCTGGGAAAACTGGTCAACCACTTGTAAAAGAATGAAACTAGAACACTTTCTAACACCATACACAAAAATAAACTCAAAATGGATTAAAGATCTACATGTAAGACCAGAAACTATAAAACTCCTAGAGGAGAACATAGGCAAAACACTCTCCTACATAAATCACAGCAAGGTCCTCTATGACCCACCTCCCAGAATATTGGAAATAAAAGCAAAAATAAACAAATGGGACCTAATGAACCTTAAAAGCTCTTGCACAACAAAGGAAACTATAAGCAAGGTGAAAAGACAGCCCTCAGAATGGGAGAAAATAATAGCAAAGGAAACAACAGACAAAGGATTAATCTCAAAAATATACAAGCAACTCCTACAGCTCAATTCCAGAAAAATAAATGACCCAATCAAAAAATGGGCCAAAGATCTAAACAGACATTTCTCCAAAGAAGACATACAGATGGCTAACAAACACATGAAAAGATGCTCAACGTCACTCATTATCAGAGAACTGCAAATCAAAACCACAATGAGGTACCACTACATGCCAGTCAGGATGGCTGCTATCCAAAAGTCTACAAGCAATAAATGCTGGAGAGGGTGTGGAGAAAAGGAAACCCTCTTACACTGTTGGTGGGAATGCAAACTAGTGCAGCCACTATGGAGAACAGTGGGGAGATTCCTTAAAAAACTGGAAATAGAACTGCCATATGACCCAGCAATCCTACTCCTGGGCATACACACTGAGGAAACGAGATCTGAAAGAGGCACGTGCACCCCAGTGTTCATCACAGCACTGTTTATAATAGCCAGGACATAGAAGCAACCTAGATGCCCATCAGCAGATGAATGGATAAGAAAGCTGTGGTACATATACACCATGGAATATTACTCAGCCATTAAAAAGAATTCATTTGAATCAGTTCTAATGAGATGGATGAAACTGGAGCCCATTAGACAGAGTGAAGTGAGCCAGAAAGATAAACACCAATACAGTATACTAACACATATATATGGAATTTAGAAAGATGGTAATGATAATCTTATATGCAAAACAGAAAAAGAGACACACATGCAGACTTTTAGACTCTGTGGGAGAAGGCGAGGGTGGGATGTTCTGAGAGAACAGCATTGAAACAAGTATACTATCAAGGGTGAAACAGATCACCAGCCCAGGTTGGATGCATGAGACAAGTGCTCAGGGCTGGTGCACTGGGAAGACCCAGAGGGATAGGATGGGGAGGAGGCGGGAGTGGGGATCGGGATGGGGAACACATGTAAATCCATGGCTGATTCATGTCAATATATGGCAAAAACCACTACAATATTGTAAAGTAATTAGCCTCCAACTAATAAAAATAAATGGAAAAAAAAATTCCTGAATTCTAACTAAGGTGAGATGGTTCTTTGGGACACTAGTTCACCATCTTCTCGCTTTGCTGGCTTTCGCAATAAAGGCGCTATTCTTTGCCCCTTGTCTCTCAATTTATTGGCCTGTCATGCAGCAAGCAGAATGAGCTTGGACTCAGTAATATTTGGGCTTCCTCTTTGTACCACTTGATACCACTCTTTTTATTTTGCCATGTCCCATCAAACCTCACCAACCAAGCAACCCAGGTTCTCAGGGCCTTGCATCTTTCTGACTGGCTATTCAGCTAAGTTGTTCTGTGTTTCCAGGAGGCCCAGACACATAGGTTTCATTGTGCTGGTCCTTAACACCTTTCACTAAATATTTCTAATTCTTCCCCTTGGACGTACAGCACAGTCACAGCTTTCTGCCCTTGAAGGGTCCTGTGTTTTCACATTGTTTCTTCCTTTGTTCTTGAAGTGGTCCCGTGAATTACTTTCGCCAAGAAATGTGAGGAAGTGGCATGTGGCCCTTCCACACAGAGTCTTCCACACTTGTGCCTGACGCACCGTCTGCCACTTTGCTTCTCCAATCACGGTAAAGCCAAATCAGGTAAAGGTAAATCAGATGCGACCTTCACCAGCCAAAAGCCCTGGGTAACTATGATGAGCAGCCCCTTCCCCCAAAACACACACTTAACCTTGTTGGAGATGAAGCAGGAAAAAGGAGTAAACCTCTGTTAGTTTTATTCACCAACGTTTTGGGAGTTGTTTGTGACCGCAGCACAACATCGTCTCTCCAAACTGATGTACATATGTACCCTAACAGTGACTTTTCTGAAAACAGGAGACAAATGCATGCGATTTTCATGTATGGGGGTCTATGGGTGCATGTTTGTGTGTATGTCTGTGTATGTGTCTTGTGGGGAAGGGAATGTACTTTGAAACACATGAAGAAGGGAGAGCCCGACAGTAAATGAGAGTTTCTTCATCTGCCATGGGGCATTTAGGTTATTTCCACATCCTGCCTCTTAATAATGCTGCAGTGAACCCTGGGGTACATGCATCCATTTGAATTATGATTTTCTCAGGGTAGAGCAGATGTGGAGAATGGATATGTGGACCTAGTGAGGGGAGGGGAGGGTGGGATGAATTGGGAGAGTGGGATTGGCATATATAACTACCATGTGTGAAACAGACAGCTAGTGGGGGTCTGCTACAAAGAATAGGCAGCTCAGCTTCCTGCTCTGTGACGACCTTGAGGGGTGGTGTGGGGGTGGGGTGGGAGGGAGGTCTGAAAGGGAGAGGATATATGTATGCATATAGCTGATGTACATTATACAGCAGAAGCTAACACAACACTGTGAAGCAAGGATTTCCCAATAAAATATATATATATGTGGCAAAAAAAAAAATTTTTAAGAGAGTTTCTTGTATGCTAAATGGTATTAAGTTGCACAAAATTGCTTGTTTCCAAGTCATCCCAAATAGCTCTGATTCCTGACAGTCTGTTTGTACTTGATTTAGTTACTCTTATGACTGACTTCCTTTGCTATCAGCTGTCCTGCCTTCTTTTTGTCACTGTTTGCCTTCAGAGTGCTCCCTGTCCGAAGGACCGACAACTTTCTACTTCTAACGTGCGTCTTAGAATTGTGGGTAAATGAAGAGCAATTAGATTTTGAATGGGGGACTGAAGGTACCTCTGTGAGAAAGAAGTTAAGGAGTCACATGTGCACATTCCAAACTAATAAAACTAACATTTCATAATCCTTTATGGCATATGAAGGATTGCATTGATTTTTACATTTGTGACCACTTTTCATTCTTACAGCTCTGCATCTATTTTGACCATTTGGAAAGCATGTTTGCATACTGCCATATTATATCTCTATTCCTCTTTTGAAAGATGTCACATAATGACAGTCTATGATAGACTGCAATCTTTTTCTCAAGTATTTGCACCAACCGCCTTCCCTGTAATAAAACTTTAATTTCCTGCCTTTGCCATATGATTTGCAGTGTCTCCTCTGTCAGAGAAATGTACATCATTACCCCCGCAAAATGGGGCTTGGATCTATGATACAGTTTCATCAATGGAATGTGAGCAAATGTGGTATAAACACCCCTGGAAGATTTAAGAGAAGTCCTCATTTCCTGCAGCTCTGCCGAGTTTTCAGCTTCACCACAAGACTGCACCAAATAGTGACCACTCCTACAGCCTGAATCCCAGAAGGGGAAGGCACTTGGAGTGGAGCTGAGCGGATGTCCACCAGCCATAGTCAACTCATAGCCAAAGACCATATTATGAGAAGGAACAGATTGTTGCTTCAGTCCACGGAGATTTGGGGATTGTTTGTTATCACAGCACAAACTGATTAGTATCCATGCTAAGCAGGATATTACTAAAGAGTAATGTACTTTTACATTTCCCTTGTAGAAAAAACTGGGCGTAATGGAAGGAGAGTGGGCGTTGGTATCAAGTAGACCTGCCACTTTATCAACTACTTCATCTTGGGAACTATGAAACACTCCCCCAGGAAGGATTTTGTTTTTCTGCAACTCTTTCTATCAAAGGCAATTTTCCCCTTCCACTCCACCCAGTCAACAAACTTGAACGCAAAAAGACTACTTGACTGCAACAGTTTGAAATATATTATTATATTAAAATCCATGAGTTCACTGTAGTACTCAAAAAAAAGGAAAGCCAAAAATAAACTTATTAGTCACCACTGAGATAGCCTGGGAACCAAATTTTATTGGAAACTAATGGGAAAAATTACACAGTTAAGTATTTCAATATGGACTACATAAATTCTTTTCCAGTAAAACAAATAGTACTGTTTGATGAGGGAAGGTTCTTCTTGACAGGAGAATTCCAGGTAAAGAATATGCAATAGATAATTATTTATTAATATTATTCAAGTGTAATCTTACAACCCCTAATAAAATAATATTTTCAGAAAATGATTAGCAACAAATTCTAAAACCACTTGGTATTTGCAATGTGACAAACTATTATTGTATGGGCTGATGCCTTGTTATAAAAAGTGAAATACAACTTTACACTGAAGGAGTCAGATTGTCCATAGCATCATCTCTAAAAATGTGACATAGGAAACTATGAAGGATTTTTGAAAGGAAAGTTGAACCTGCATCTAATCAAGACTTCAGATGTTACTCTGAGCTTATAGGTAATATGAGGATAGAGAGCAGGTAGAATCCATTTGATATAATCTTGTTTTATTTTTTAACTATCCATCTGCCCTTCTGAAATATAAACTCCAATAGCACAGGGACCTTTTATAGCTGATCCACAACTCTATTCCCAGGGTCTATTACCATGTTTGGCACATATTGGGTGTTCAATGGGATTCCCAGGTGACTCAGCAGTAAAGAATCTGCCTGCTAATGCAGAAGACAAAAGAGACACGGGTTCATTCCCTGGGTCAGGAAGATCCCCTGGAGTAGGAAATGGCAACATACTCTAGTATTCTTGCCTGGGAAAGCCCATGGACAGAGGAACCTGGCAGGCTACAGTCCTTGGAGTTGCAAAGAGTCAGAAACTACTCAGCAACTGAGCATGCACACGTGGGTGTTCAATGCAAATGTGTTAAATACACACATGAACTGGTGACTTTAACTTTGTCAAACTTGTTTCCACATCTGTGGAAGGGAGAAGACAATACTCGCCTTAAAGAGTTTATACAAGGGTTAAACAAAGTAATAAACAGAGTCCCTGGTCCAGTTGGTGGTGCACTATAGGTGTTTGATAAATGGCCTCTATTTCTTTCCTGATCTTCACAATAACATCTGATATGCAATATGTTATCAGGCAGGAATTATTGTTCCCATTTAGCAGATGAGAAAACTGAGGCACAGAAGACAGATCAGAAACATGACTCTCATCTGGACTTTTATCTGAACACAGCCAATCACGCCCAGAAAAACCTGACTTTTACTCTCCAACACCCGCTATGATCCTCACCCAAGTTTGCAAGCTTCACCACCGTCATCCGTCCCTCCCACTCTGGACCTGCTCGCTCTCCACATTCTGGGACCCAGCCAAGTGCTGCCTATCAGACCACCGAGCTCTCCTAGGCAGAGCAGGTCTGTTTTCCTGGCACCAACATGCTGTACACACACAGGAAACCATGTACAATGTGTTCTGAACCTTCTCAGGAAGGGCTGTGGTGGAGCAGCCCAATTATCCCACCACATCAGACAATGCCCAGGGGTCAGGCTGTGGAACTGGCAACCTTACACACACAAACACAGTGTCAAAGTTGAGCGACCAAGTCAACATCTCATACACAACTGTGCAGTCAATGATCCATCTAAGGTGCCTTCATCTATGGAGATCCTTTAACTTTAACTTATTTGGATTTGCGGGGAATGAGCCAATGTTTACTTGCTTTGACAGATTCACTTTTTATGCCACTGACTCCAGAGATTATTTTCACTCCTAGTGCTTTCTTAACTCTCTGGTGCAACCACAGCCAATAAACCCGGCAGTCACTCAAATTCTCCATAACCCATCTTTCCAAACAAATCTCATTCTTCAGCTCTTTGTGCATCTTACATTCTACTCAGTTTCCTGGACATTCCTTGGAGCATTCCCTTCTCCAAACCCTTGCTCTCTTGAATAATACAGCACAGAGATGGCCCATTGTATGCATTTTTTCACTTAAATGATTTACCTCAAACCTAAAAGTTTGATGAGGCTGGTTTGCAGAAAGAGGTAATAAAATAAACGTGTGCTGAATTTTAAAGAGCATATATTGTCAAAGGGAATGGAAATGTTGGGATGTTCCCTTTTGTTGGCCTCATCTCCAAGTTGCAGAAAGTGGGATCCTCAGGGCCAATTCTATAGTCTGATATCAAGACATGTATGCCACAAACCCTTATGGGCTTTTGATATATCAGATGTGGTCTCCTTAAAATCAGTTGCATCAGGTCCTACACTCCATGGAGTGTTGAAATACCCTTTGTTGACCTGAAATGAATAGACTATCAGGTATTTCTCCAACAAAGATGAGTTTATTTGGGAGCAACTGAGAATTGCAATTTGGGATCTGCCTCCCTGGTGAGCCACATGCAAGTCTCCACACAGAAAGGGAATGTGAACACTTCCATAGAGGGAAACAGAAGTGGGAGGGCAGGAGTAAACACGAGGTCGTAGCTTTTCACGGGCTGAGTCCTTCTTCATTTGGGGCTCTGCTGTTATCTCAGGGCATGAGAGCTCCCCCTTCTGGTTTCCCAACTCTATTTGGTTGAGGTTTCTATTTACTGGGGATTTTCTTACACTATTTTTTTTTTTTTAATATTTTACATCCTTGTTGGTTTTCTGTTTTAAATATAGCAGCATGTACATGTCAGTCCCAAACTCCCAATCCATCCCTCCATCTCACCCTTCTCCCCTGGTAACCAAAAGTTCATTCTCTAGGTCTCTGAGTCTATTCTGTTTTGTAAGTAAATTGATTTGAATCATTATTTTTAGATTCCATATATAAGCGACATCATATAGTATTTGTTTTTCACTGTCAAAATTTACTTCACTTAGTATGATAATCTCTAGGTCCATCCAGGTTCCTACAAATGGTATTATTACATCCTTTTTAATGGCTGAGTAATATTCCATTGTATATGTGTTACCACATCTTCTTTATCCATTCATCTGCCAATGGACTTTAGATTTCTTCCATGTCTTGGCTGTTATAAACAGTACTACAATGAACATTGGGCTGCAAGTATTCTTTTGAACCATGCTTTTCTCTGGACACATGCCCAGGAGTGGAATTATTAAAGTCTATGGTGGCTTTATTTTACACTTTAACATATGTATAGATGCAGATATGTTTATAACATGCTTGTTTCCTCTCCCCAGTGCTTTCTTTACATGCTGTCCCCTCCACTGGGGGAATCAGCACTCACCAACAGTCTTACTAGCTCTGTGAATGAATCGTCATAGGTCATGTCCTTTAGGAAAAAGGGGCAATCACAGCAACCAACACAGACTTACTTTAGGCAATAGTTTGATCAACTTTTTATGAACTACTTTAATCTTGGCAATTAGAGGAGATGTAAACAAGAGGCAAGGGGGTACATTTTGCACACTGAGGGTGATTACAGATTGAAAACGAAACCTTACCGGTTAGAAGGACTCAAGTGATTATTTTAGGATACTCATTTCTATATATATGTATACCTGTGACATAGAGAGTTGGAGGTAATTTTGTTTCATTTGTCTCTATGGCAAAAAGGCAAAGAAACTGTAAGCAATGTGATCATTTGGATAATTTCTTAAGTTTACTAAAATATAAGAATACAGACTAACATTTCTGAAACAAAAATTGAAACATAATTTGACAAGGATAAGTATGCTTCTGAGGATGATAGATCACAAAATTGAAAGCTTACATTTGCCTCAGAAAAGCTGGGTGTTATAATGGTCATATCTAGAGACAAGATGTTAGAAAAATTGTTTGCAAATACAATGAAGAGGTTGTTGAATTCAGTTCGGTCAGTCATTAAGCAGTTTTTGTGCACCTGCTGAGATGAAGACAATACCTACAAGTTCACATAAACTTTGATTTTAAAATTTAACAATCATGTGGTTTTATTTAGTCATGAAAAAGAAGTGCTAATAGCAAATATTTCTATTATATTAAAGTAATTTTAAACAAAGTGTTAAATTTTGAGTTTTTGTCATCTGTATCTGATATTTCATATGTTAGCAATGTTAAGCAAATTCAGAACTAAAGGTTAAATTCTTTCAAAAAGTATCAATGATCATATTTCAGGCATGAATTAACATGGAACTATGTTAACTTCTTTATAATTCTCACCATCCTTGTTCTGTTTCCCCTCCATTCTTCCTTCTGCAGTGTTACCAAAAAAATCCTCCTAAAACACAAATTTGGTATTAATCTCGTATTTCAAACTTCCCCATGGTTCTCAATGACTTATAAGTCAGATTTTATTTTTTATTTTAACTTCTAGTTATTTTTTAATATTGTTATTGAATTAGTTATTTACAATGTGTTAGTTTCAGGTTTATAGCAAAGTTATTCAGATAAATGATAGGTAGATATTCTCTTCAAAGTTCATTTTAAAATCAAGTTGCTCTTGAAAATATGTGGATTACTTTCAAATGTCTTTTGATATTGATTTCTAATATAACTCCACAGTGATAAAAGAACAGACTCTGTGTGATTTCAATACCTGTATACCATGAAGTTTTTGCACCTTTTTCTGTCCCTGGATATGTTCCAGTGTCTTCTGGTTTATGATCTATGAGAACTTGAATAGAATTTGTATCCCACTATTGTGTGAAAATTGTAGAAATCTTTATTATGTTGAATTGGTTTACAATGCTTTTCAGGTCCACTATATCCTTCTACTTTTCTGTCTGTTCATTCTATTAATTTATGAGTTTGATATTAAAACGCCAACTAAAAATCTTTAAAAATAGCTATAATACATAGTGGAACTATATGTAACTTTGTACTTTCCAAGTCTTTTGTAAATATGTTATCATACTTTCATAATTTAAACAAATAAAAAAGAAAGAAGATTCCCTTTTTAAAAAAAAAAAAGTCCACTTTTAAATTGCATAAAAATTTCTTCACAATCTAGATGGCACTTAACCTTACCTCCAATCCTAACCCCTCACACCAAAAAAGAAAATATTTTTCCAGCTCACTAAAACTCGTAATTCCTAAACATTTTATGATAGGACCATCAACTTACCCATATTATAATCTATAGAGTAGTGGAAAATATTATTTCTTTATTTTTGCTTTTAATACTACATAGAGAGAAAGCTTGCTTCAATCACTCTTAGAAAACCAAGTCTGGGCTTAGATGACTCTAGCAGAGACATCCGTGTTCTGCGTTATCTACATATATGAGATTAGGGGAGGATCTTGCATGCTGTTCATTAGACAGACTCTCAGTGTGCTTACATGGCTATCAGATAGTAAAGTTTTTGGTAAAATTTTGATGAAAAGGCTGAAAATGATAGATCAGATGATTACCTGTGACCTAAATAAAGAGGAGGGGCTTAGCAGGTGGTGCAGTGGTAAAGAATCTGCTTGCCAATGCAGGGGACACAAGAGACATTGGTTCAATTCCTGGGTTAGAAAGATCCCCTGGAGGAGGAAATGGCAACCTGCTCCAATATTCCTGCCTGGGAAATCCCATGGACAGAGGAACCTGGTGGGCTACAGTCCATAGGGTTGCAAAGAGTCCGACAGGATTGAATGACTGAACACATATCCACAAATAAATGGCAATTTGCTGTTATTGTTGTTGTTGTTCAATGACCCAGTCATGTCTGACTCTTTGTGACCCCATAGACTGCAGCAGGCCAGGCCTCCCTGCCTCTCACCATCTCCCAAAGTTTGCCCAAGTTCATGTCCATTGCATCAGTGATGCCATCCAGCCATCTCATCCTCTGACACCCTCATCTCCTTCTGCCCTCAGTCTTTCCCAGCATCAGGGACTTTTCCAGTGAGTCGGCTGTTTGCATCAGGTGACCAAAATACTTGATCTTCAGCTTCAGCATCAGTCCTTCCAATGAGTATTCAGCGTTGATTTCCCTTAAGATTGACTGGTTTGATCTCCTTGCTGACCAAGGAACTCTCAGGAGTCTTCTCCAGCACCACAGTCTGAAAGCATGAATTCTTTGGAGCTCTGATTTCTTTATGGTCCAGCTCTCACAACCATACATGACCACTGGGAAGACCATATAGCCTTGATTTCTGGACCTTTGTCACCAAGATAATGTCTCTGATTTTCAACACACTAAGTTTGTCATAGCTTTCCTGCCAAGGAGCAATCATCTTCTGACTTCATCGCTGCAGTCACCATCTACAGTGATTTTAGAGCCCAAGAAGAGGAAATCTGTCACTACTTCTACTTTTCCCTCTCTATTTGCCATGAAGTAATGGGGCCAGATGCCATGATCTTAGTTTCTTTAATATTAAGACTTAAGCTGACTCTTTCACTCTCCTCCTTTACCCTCACAGAGGCTTTTTAGTTCCTCTTCACTTTCAGCCATTAGAGTGGTACCATCTGCATATCTGAAGTTGTTGATGTTTCTCCCACCTATCTTAATTTCAGCTTGTTACTTATCCAACCCAGCATTTCTCAAGATGTGCTCACCATATAGGTTAAATAAACATTGTGACAGCAGACAGCCCTCTGATACTCCTTCCTCAATCAGTTGTTCCATACAGGGTTCTAACTGTTGCTTCTTGACCCGTGTACAGGTTTCTCAGGAGACACGTATGATGGTCTGGTATTCCAATCTTTTTAAGAGCTTCCCACAGTTTGCGGGAAGTTTATGATCCACAATCAAAGGCTTTAGCATAGTTGATGAAACAGAGGTAGATGTATTTCTGGAATTCCCTTGTTTTCTCTATGATCCAGAAAATCTTGGCAAATTGATCTCTGGTTCTTCTACCGTTTCTAAACCCAGCTTGGACCTATGTAAGTTCTTGGTTCACATAATGCTGAAGTCTAGCATGCAAGATATTAAGCATGACCTTACTGGCACGGGAGATGAGTGCAATTGTCCAACGGTTAGCACATTCTTTAGTACTACCCTTCTTGGGAATTGGGATGAGAATTGACCTTTTCCAGTCCTGGGGCCACTGCTGGGTCTTCCAGATTTGCTGACATACTGAATGCAACACTTTAATCGCATCATCTTTTAGGATTTTGAATAGAAGGAGGGGGGAATGGCCAACCACTCCAGTATACTTGCTAGAGAACCTCATGAACTGTATTAAAAAAATTTGTTTTTCCACACAAGAAAGCCAAAGTTTAGCAAGTGTTATTCTTAGTTTATCTGTTTAGTAATAACATGAATGAGAGGTTCTTTCTGGTTTTCACTCCACACCCTTAACATATTGGCTTTTTCCTCATGTATCTAGCTTCATGGACAAAAATGGAGGCTTCAGGCACATGTTCACAGTTGAAAAAATAAAACAGGGTGCTCCTCGCCATATCTCTATCTTATCTAGATAAACAATCATTATACAAAAGCCACCCCTCCCACCCCAGCAAATTCTGCTTACATCTTATTGATAAATACTTGGCCAAATATTCATGCAAATCTGTAAAAGAGGAGCCAGAAGAGATTATCTGGCTTTCTGACCCCATTAATGGCAAGGGAGGATGGGGTTGGCATTAGAAGTTGGTGTCTTTCTCAGTGCTTTTCAGGAGCTGGGAAAAGTGATACTTAAACCCCTAGTGTCTTTGCCAATGCTCTGTCTGCCTGCTCTCTGTTGACTTTATACATTTTCCAGGACAATTGGGGTCCTCTTAGCTCTGGTCTCTCTTTGGACCCCAACCATACAGAGGTCTGACTGAGGCAGGAAAGAGGCAGGGCACAAACTTTAAAAGAATGACACAGGCGGAGGACATGACATAAACTCATTAGAACCACATAGGTCCAAGATGGCAGATGAGTTGTCTTCCACTAGACCTTGATCCCCAGTACACGCTCATTGTAACACATCAGCGAGCTCCAGGACATGCTTACAGGTGCCACAAGAGTCCAAGGCTGACTATAAAGATCAAAAAGTGGGCAATGACGCAATTTCTGGAAACCCCTACTCTTCCTCCTAAATAGTTGGATTATTCCTCCCACTCATTAGCCTATGAAATTGCCCACCCCCCTAAAAACTGAAAACCCCATACCCTCCTGCCTCTCGAGATGGCCTGCACTCTCTCTGCAGTGTATTTCCTCCCTGAATAAACCTTCTTTCTCGTCACTATGGCTTGTTCCTGAATTCTTTCTTGCACAAAGCCAAGAACCCCCACTTGGCGGCCGTCCCGGGGTCTCGGACGCGACCTGGGAGGCGACCATCCTCTCGCACCCCACTGTTTCCTGCAACACGACTATGCTATCCCCCGGCCCCTTCCCAGATGGTACAGCCCAATCCATTTGCTGTAGAATTCCTCATTTCCATTGCAGCAACTTCTACCCACATAACACAGGAATCCAGAATGTTCGATACAGAAGAATAAAATAACCCCCTTCTGCTTAATCACCCTCTGCTATCATGTTTATCTACAATATGGAAATGCCCCTCAACTGATCTGGAGGCAACCTACAAGTTACCTCCTTCTAGAACAGATCTTCCCTCCCAGCTCAGTTGGTAAAGAATCTGCCTGCAAGGCAGGAGACCCTGGTTCAATTTCTGAGTCAGGAAGATCCTCTGGAGAAGGGGTAAGCTACCTACTACAGTATTCTTGAGCTTCCCTTGTGACTCAGCTGGTAAAGAATCCGCCTGCAATGAGGGAGACCTGGGTTTGATCCCTGGGTTGGGAAGATTTCCTGGAGAAGGGAAAGGCTACCCATTCCAGTATTCTGGCCTGGAGAATTCCATGGACTGTATAGTCTTATGGGGTCACAAAGAGCTGGACACAGCTGAGTGACTTTCACTTTCAGAACAGAGCTAAGTCTCCCTGGTTCTTGAAGTTCCATATCTTCTCCAGTATTCAAAGGCATTCTTTCCCCACTAGCTCAATTCCATTCTCACGGCTAAGCTTAACACTGGTTAAAGTAATCTCTTCTATACACTCAGAAAAACAGCTATGGTAGCCATCAGACTCAGTCTTTGATGTTAAATAATAACTAAAATTAAAAAAAAAAACTAAAATAATTTTTAAAGTCCTTATTATCTCGATCTATTGTCTACTGGCAAAATTCTATTTTGAATGCAACAGTCTAATTTTTCAAAATGGTACCCTGTTATAATTTTACATTTTTACCTACAAATATTTAACACATGCTATGTATACATGCCTATACTTCACATATCTCTTTCTATATTTGGAGATAATACTAGACAGATATTTAACACATGCTATGTATACATGCCTATACTTCACATGTCTCTTTCTATATTTGGAGATAATACTAGGCACCCTGAAAAACTCTTTTAAATTTCACCTCCTCTGTGAAACTATTAGCAACTCTGAGGGAGGTTTCTACCCTTACTTAAGATCCCAAAGAATTTTAACAGTGTTATTTACATGGTTTTCACCTTATAAGTATTGGATTAATACTCTCTTTCCTTTTGAGGTAAACCTACAGCTTATTAAAACTTTGTTTCCCTAAATCCATGCCAGGATTCAAGAATATGTGTTGAATAAATGTCTGATAGCAGGCTTGCTTTTTCTGACAATATATTTTACTCTTATACTAAGACAATCCAAACTGCAGGTTGATTGTTACTATTCTACTGAATGCTTTGGCAGAACAGTCCAGAACCACTCATGCCAAGCACTGGTATTTTCCAGAGCAGTCTGTGGAAATAACCTTTGGATGTAAGCTTCTTTTTAACTTATTTAAATGATTTTAACATACCCATCCCTAATATTACTAGATGAGGAAAGGAAGATTTGGGTATTGTTTTATTTTCCTTAGTGTTTAAGAGCATTTGAAATAATATTTGATTTGATATGAGTCTGAATTTCTAACCTTCTGAAAAATCCTACTGTCTCAGAAGTTGAGACCTATCCAGTGTTCACATTATAGCTGGCCCTGAATAAAATACTTAAAACCATCACAAAGTTTAGTTTTAAAAATATATATGTATACATTTGCTATATTTATATATGTATCATCTATTTATATCTATATATCTACTTATGGCACAGCAAACATGCTCACTCGTGTCCAACTCTTTCTGAACCTAAGGACTGTAGCCCGCCAGGCTTCTCTGCCCGTGAAATTTTCCAGGCAAGAATACTGGAGTGGGTAGCCATTCCCTTCTCCAAAGGAGCTTCCCAACCCAGGGATCAAACTTATGTCTCTCCCATCTTCTACATTGGTAGGCAGATTCTTTACCACCATGCCACCTGGGAAGACCATGTATATACTTATAGATGCATATATAAGTGTATCCCTAAGCAGTTAAAAATAATTGTCCAAGCTGTTGCTGCACTTCAATTTTTGTTTCTGAAAAGGAAGTTTCAAAGCAGTATTAATACTAAAGAATACTCATTTATGGATACTCATAATACTCATTTATGGAAGCCCATGGGATTCTCTTGCCTGGAGAATCCCGTGGGCAAAGGAGCCTGGTGGGATATGAGCCATGGGGTCACAAAGAGTCAGACGTGACTGAAGCCACTTCCCACACAATAGCACATGCTCGCTTATACACTTGGCTGTGCAGCAAAAATTAATGCAACATTGTAAATAAACTCTATTTCAATAGAATTTAAAAAACAGTAATATTCATTAATCTCTTCTTTGAAAACCTAACAAGGGATGTGTGTCTACCTCCATCTTTGCAAAGGGCCTGACTATTGAAAAGTCGCATTTAGCAGGCTCCTCTGCTTGTTAACCTGCTGTTTTCTTCAGCTCTCTTTGCAATAACAATCTCCCAGCTGCAGTGAAGCCTTTAGCTTAGAAACTCTCAGCCCGCAACACTTTCTCTATGATTCCCAAGTTTACCAACAGGAAAGCTGCAGTGTTCTCCCAGAAAAAAAGCCAAAAGTTGCTTGAAGAGTTACAATATAAGTCATATTTTCCATTTTTATTTTCTTTCTGATCTGGATCCTTAGATCAAGACTAATTTCTTTGAAGCTGGTGGTTTTTAGAACCACCACAGCATCTGACACTCTGGAAAAACTATAGTGCATACATTTTCACCAAACACTTTAAATGTTTTGTGGTTCTAAGCATTACGCTATACTTGAGTTGAGGAGCCCTGGGGCATAGTTTAAAAGTTAAAGGAGAGAGCAGTATATAGAATGGAAAAGTGATAGTTCCCCCTTTGTGTTCCAGTCTATGCCGCAAATCCCTTTCACCTCGACAGAAGGAAACTTGCTACGTCGCCTTCCTGTACTTTTCCCTATTGACTCACGCGGAAGCAGCTTTTCACACTTTGGCTGATGGGGGAGATGAAGCTCATTATATCTGGGTCAACATCTGGCTTCCATTATATGTGAGATACTACAGAAAACGAAGAAGCACAAAAGCACATTATCTCAGCCTTGATTTCTTCCTCTCATCATAAACACACTCGGAAACACACAAATGCACACATACATATGCATACACACAGAGAGGCATTTGTACTGAAGTGGGGTCATTTTACACACACAGTTCTGTGACACATTTATCTTATTATTTCCTAGTCCTCTCACCATGTCAGAACCTGTGACTGTGCCTCATCTCTCTTAATGACAATCTCAAAGCATAGCTTTTCCCATAACCTATTAATCACTTCTGTATTGATAGATGCTTGGGTTGTTTACAGCTTTCCTGTTACCAAAAAAAAAAAAAAAAAAAACTTCTCAATTCTTATCTTTTCACATGTGCAAACATTTCTGGAATGCGGGTTTCAAGAAGTAAAACCTAAAGGTATACACTCTTGTTTTTGATAGATAACCACAAAATAGCTTCTAAAAGACTGCGATAATTAATTACATCCCACACTGTATGAAAGTCCAAGATTCCTCATACTCTCATCAATACTGAATAATAAAGGAGAAAACTTTATATTATAGATATATGAAAAATAAATTATGAAACATGTATATTGTTGTTTGCATCTCCAATTCAAGAAGAAACATTTTTGAAGTCTATTCATTTCTTAAGTTTTAAAACCACAAACTTTGATATAAACAGACCACATCATTTCCCAATTAAATGAAGTTATAACTGTGTTAGTTATATTAAAGAGTTAGCTCCTCCAAGAAAGAGAACCCAAAATATAATGAGTTACAGAATATAGAAATTCCTTTCTTTTCTATTTAACAGAACTGAAATGAACAGCTCAGATGGACAGGACAGATCAACTACGTGCAATCATTCAGAGACCTTGTTGTTTCTCCATCCTCTAGAACACAAAAGAAGCTGGATCCCAACCATATCTAGAAAGAGTCTGGAGGAGGTTTGCCCATGTTTTCATTTCCACACCCTGACACATCACTTCTGCTCACGTTCTGTTGACAAGAACTTGGCCTTCTAACTACAGCAGGGTTGGGCAATGTGGTCCAGCTAAGAGGCCTGGAAAGTGAAAGTGCTTGTTGCTCAGTCATTTCTGACTCTTTGTGATCCCATGGACTGTAACCACCAGGCTCCTCTGTCCATTAAATTCTCCAGGCAAGAATACTGGAGTGGGTTGCTATGCCCTCCTCCAGAGGATCTTCCCAACCCAGGGATGGAACCTGGGTCTCCTGCACTGCAGGCAGATTCTATACCATCTGACCCACCAGTCCCAAAAGGCCTAGACTCAACCACAATTCCATTTTCATGACAGAAGGGGAGAATGGATTTGGTGGAGCTATCAGTCTTGCCTCACTTATTAAACCCCCAGATATCATAATAGTGATTCAAGCAACTAAACTAAATTAAGGAGAAAGCATTTCCTAAAGTCAAATCCAGGAAAAGATAGAATTGCTATATTCAAAAGGTAGTGTTTTTATATATATGTGCTTTAAATACACACAGACTTTGATATAAACAGAGCACATCATTTCAAATTACTCAGAAATTTTCTTCCAATGATTTTTGTGTTGAAATGTTTACTACTGTGTGGTTCATCTTATGCCATCTAAAGGTAAAGAATCCACCTGCCAATGCAAAAGATGCAAGTTCAATCGCTGGGTAAGGAAAATCCCCTGGAGAAGGAAATGGCAGCACACTCCAGTATTCTTGTCTGGCAAATCCCATGGACAGAGAAACCTAACAGGCTACAGTCCATGGGGTCCAAAAGAGTCAGACACAACTTAGTGACTAAACAACAACTATGTGGTCCATCCTATGCCATCTAAAGGTGATACTGACTAGGGTTCTTGACTTGCCCCAATCAATAGAAATTGAAAAGAGGTCAGACAAGAAACTCAGGCAGGTCTTTACTGGGGCTTCTGCACTGGCTGCAGGAAGGAGCAAAAACAAGTAACAGGTTCCCTTGCTCCTTCCCCAAGATGAGGCGCGTTCACTCCTTACACAGGGTGAGGGTAGGGGTGTGTCCAGGGCTCAAGACTGGAGCAGTGGGTTAGGTGGTTTGCCCTCACCTTTGTGGTGTTGAGTGGAGGGGGGCATGCACAGTACCCTATTTTATGCCCCTGACACCCATTTTGCTCCGGGCTCTTTAGAAATGGCAGTTGGGTTTTATATATATACATATATCTTTGGGTCCAGAATTTGCATGTGCAGTCAGTTATTTTTAGTTCTATACAGTTTCTTTGTATGTTGTAGCTTGAGAAGAGGTGTGTCCAAGTGCAAGCTTTGCAGCACTGCAACAAAAGGTCCAGGTCCCAGCCTGTCTCAAAAAAAACTAGTCATTTATCCTTATCTGCAGAAAAGTTCTCTAAAAATTGCAATGACTTAGAAGGGGAGTCCCAGGACATCCCGCTCGTCACTCGTTTTTCTTCAATCTGTGACAGTTTCTTCTCATGACTGTTCAATTCTGGGCCACATTTCAAAAACGAATTTGCAATAACTTATCATTTTGAAAAACAGACACAAACAGGCCTGAAAAGAATTTAGAGTCTAGAAGAAAAGCCACCAAAAGTTCGCTCTACTTATAGCAAGATGTCAGTTTCCAAGCAGGATCTGGGCTAGAGAAAGAATTGAGAAAACCGTAATCCTCTCTGGCTGGACTCAAGCCTGCCCTGGAAGACAGGCCTAACTCCAGTCTTGCTGGCGCACTGAACACATTTCACTAAAGGCATACAAAAGGTCCTTTATTGTTTTCTGGAACATGATAAGACCAGCTGAATTGTTTAATGCCTTTTTTGGCAGTGAGAGATGGAGTCAGGGAACTTTGGCAACTCGAAGGGAGCAATAAAATGGCCATGTGAAAAGGGCATTTTGGAAATATAGTAATGACAGTAATATCAGATGCATAAATGTGATCAAGATTTACTGCTGGAGATGTTACCAGAGCTTCTGATGTGCTGTCAGTCTCTACTGAGCCTGGCAGGCCTGTTTATTTTTAGAGGAAGAAGGACTCAGAAATAAGTACCAATCAAGGTAACTTCAGGACTTGAGCCTGCAGCCAGCTTCATTCTGACCTCATAAACAAGGGATTCTGTGGAATGCAGGTACGAGCCAAGGACCATATAAAAGGTGATACAATGACTAAGTTCTCAACATAGAACAGAGGAGTAGGTAGTTTACCATTAAATTTACCAGATGGCTTCTTTAAGCACGGCCATAAATAATAAGTGAATGTTATGTAAAAAGAATCAAAGGAAGAGAATGAATGGACAACTACTTCAGCATGTTTCTTTCTCCTATTTTTTTTTTAATAGGACTTCTAATGTTTTAAAGAAACTTTGCTCATTTTTTTTCTGGAGATGCTCACACCTCCATCCTCTGCCCCTTGTAGATTCCACTGATTAGTCTCTTTCATGCTCACAACCCTCCCACATGCCCAGGTGTGTTACCTAAAGATATATTTTACTCATGTGTTTGGCTTGGTCCATTTTCCTTTCCAAAAATGTGTCTCTGGGACTTCCCTTCACTAGTAATCATTCTCTTTCCAGTTGAATGCCACTCACCTGTGACAAGGACTCATTAGTTGCTTAATGGGGAGCATGATACAAAGAGAAAAGTATGTCCAAGCCAACTGCCTGCTCAAGGATCTGGCTTTAATTTTCTCACTATCCCAACTCCAGTCTTTCTCTAGGAGACCGATGACAGGGTTCTGAGTGGACCATTGGTCTGACGGCTTTCTAATAGGGGGACGGTTCCAAGAGAGTGCGGATGGAGAGGACCAATCTTCTGCACACGTGTGACCCACGCCAAACTACAGTCCAGAGGGTCAGTGATGAAAGACAACACATTAGCCTGCACTGACACCTGTTCATCTGACACACCCTTTTCTGACTCAAAAGGTCTGTTTCCTTTGAAATATTTATGGCACTGAAAGTAAAGGTCATGCCATTCTGGTCTTTCACTTCGCATGATGATTAAAACTGACGCTTTAAACAACGAAATCAGCTTCCAAGACCGAGAGTCAACACACAAAGACATGTCCTTTCTGCCAGAGGAGAAGTAAATAAAATGTACATATCGGGTCCTGAAAGGGACTTTTAAATGGGATTCTTATTCAAATATCCAAATGATCATTTCTCTGGAGCCTCTTCAATTAGTCCATAGTAACCATATTGAACATATTGCCTTATTCTATTATGCCATGTCCTCTTCACTGTCAAATTCTGGAGCATTCAAAACAAATGTGCAAGTAAAACTGAGAGAGATTAATATTACGACGGCACTTGCCACTTATTAAGAGCTTCTGTGTGCTGATTCTCAGAGACATGTTAATGATTAAATTAATAAAAATAATTTTGTGATTTTTTTTTACCTGACACTTTAGATTTAATTTTTGTAATTTAAAAGAAAAAAAATAATCAAGTGTAAAAGGAATCTGTCATTCTGAAATAAAGGTAGTAACGGATTTCTTTTCTGTTCTCAATGCTTTTTGCAATATGCACTCACCTGTGGTCCTATGTCTTTTCCCATCAATCTACTGAAATTGCTATAAACATGAGTGTTAATGACTTCTTTGTTATTAAATCCAAGTGACATTTCTCAGTCCTTACCCTATTTTACCTCTTACTCATACATCCAAACAATATTTACCAAATATCTACTAAGTGTCAGGCACTGCATTAAATGTCAGACATAAATGTTGAAGCAGAGTTTATTCTGGAATCGAGGAGCTGGCTACTAGTGAATTATAGAAAGTGTGTTAGCCACTCCGTCATGTTCAACTCTTTTGCAACCTCATGGACTGTAGCCCACCAGGCTCCTCTGTCCATGGAATTCTCCAGGTAAGGGTACTGGAGAAATCATTATTCTGTTGTTGGCTCAAAAAGAATATGTATGTTATGCAGTAAAAGAATATCTCTTTGTGACCCAGTGGACTGTAGCCTGCCAGGCTCCTTTGTCCATGGAGTTCTCTTGACAAGAATAATGGAGTGGGTTGCCATTCCCTTCTCCAGGGACTCTTCCCAACCCAGGGATCAAACCTGGGTCTCCTGCATTGTAGGCAGATTCTTTACTGTCTGAGCCACCAGGGAAGCCCCCCAAAAAATATAGTTGAAAAATATAACTTGTTAAGAAATGTCAACAACATTTCCCTGAGGAAATGACTTCTAAGCTGAAATTTAAAATCTATTTACTCAAAAATAACTGTGCACAACTATGTAGCCTACTTATCCTCCTTTTAGAAATCATTAATTAACCAATACATTCACAGATAACACATAATACTGCTCAATACATCTTAACTGGGATAACTTAAATTGATAAACTGAGGCTAGAACATAGCACTGTGCCTGCTACATAACAGATTAGTGGGTAGGCTGGGGCTGACTGGTTTACAATAGCTTAACTAGCATAGGTAGGACAACCAATGTGTCTTTCTCCTTCATCATTCTTTGGCATGCCAGCTCAGATCTATTCACTTGGCAGGCACAAGGCTTTAGGAAAGAAAAGGGAAACCTGCAAGGTCTCCTAAGGTCCAGGCTTAAGAACTCACACGCGTCACTTCGCCCACAGGATACAAACCCAAACAAGTTACAGGTGAGCCCAGATGTAATGAGTAAAGGAAATTTGTAGAAGAAGCTGCAAGTTCACATTACAAGATCACAAAGCAAAGTTGGAATAACTTGTGGCCATTTCTGCAATCTATCACAATGAAAGTGAAAGTGAAAGTCTCTCAGTTGTGTCTGACTCTTTGCGACCCCCACAGACTGTAGCCTGCAAGGCTCCTCTGTCTGTGGAATTCTCCAGGCAAAAATACTGGAGTGGGTAGCTGTTCCCTTTTTCAGGGGATCTTCCCAACCCAGGGATCAAACCCAGGTCTCCTGCATTGCATGTGGATTCTTTACTGACTGAGCCAGCAGGGAAGCCCCTACCACAATAAGGTAGGTGTTATTTCTCCCTGTGTTATAGATGACAATCTAAGGGTAGAACATAACCCAATGCCTGGCACAAAATAATACTCACTATTATAAAAACAAAAGAATACTGTCATGAATAAGTTGAATAATTAAATTAATGCATATTTAATGAGAGAGATGATTAAGGTCTGGATTGTCTGTTTCCATGGCCTGATTCTTTCTCATTACTCTATACTGGCTCCTGAATATAAGAAATCAAATGAGATATAATAGTTGAGAAATGACATGACGGTCTCCAGCTGCAGATTCCTGTTGTTAGCCATGAGACAGCTACATATGAAGCAGTGGTTTTAAAACACTGGACAATAAACAGCACAGAACTATGATCCCTAAGAGAAGGGAAACACATGAGGAAAACTGTACAAGTGCTCCAACTGGCTGCCTAGAAGTTTCCAGGCTGAAGTACAGGGTAGGGAAATCCAAATAGAGCCTGGCAGTCTTTCTAAATTTGAGATTAGCGTTCAAGAAAGTCAAAATAGATAGAAATTGTAGAAAAGAGTACTGGAGAGGAGAAAACTATAAAGAGAAAAAGCTCCAAAGAGCTACAGAAAAATACAATTGAGTCTATGACTAAGCACAGTTCTGGGAATGCAAAAGACAAAACTACCCAAAGCTGGGGGGGAAATCACTGAAAAGCAGAAGGTAAACAAGTTGTGGAGTTCAAATAGGTCTGGAAATAGTTCATATTCCTTCCAGCCAGAGTAGAAAAATTGTATAATATACAGGAAAATGAGTAGAGGCCCCTAAGGGTATTGCTTTCGTAGTAGGGCTAAGTTAGCTTGAGATAAGAGGCTTCTCTGGAACTCAGAAAGCCTCAAAAGAATTAAGCTGTTTTCAAATAACTACATATTAGAAGAAAACCAACACTCTTTAAATAAATTTTTAAAAAATCTAACAATGAAAAGAATAACAATATTCAAATGAGTAAAAAATTATCATCCTGCAAGGATCAGGAGAGGGAAATGGCAAGTCACTCCAGTATTCTTACCTAGAAAACTCCATGGACAGAGGAGCCTAGTGGACTATAGTCCATGGGGTCACAAAGAGTCAGACACAACTGAGCACACATGCAAGGATCAGGAAAATATTTGTCCCATAATCAAGAGAAAAAGCAATCAACAGAATCAGATCCATATACAAAAGAAGTGATGAAACTGCAAAGACTTTAGAACAGTTGTTATGAATGTTATAAATGTTTCATGTATTCACAAAGTAGAGAAACACATTAAAATGATAAAGAGGAAAATGGAAGACATAAAAAATCACCCAATAGAATTTAATTAAAGAAAATAAAAAAATAGAAGTTCATGAGATGAAAAAAGCAATATTTGAAATTGAAAAAATTATATTGGATGCGATTAACAACAGATTATAAAAAAGATCAGTGAATCCAAAACATGGGAATATTAACTATTCAAAAGGAAGCTAGAGAGGTAAAAAGACTGAAAATGATATTTCCCCCTCCCTGCAAATAGAGCATTAGTAACTTGTGAAACAATATCAAGTGGTCTCATGTATGTGCAATTGAAATCATAGATATGGGAATGCAGGGAGAAGAGAGAAAATATTTAAAGAAATAATGGCTGAAATGTTTCCAAATTTGATAAAACCAATTAACCCAAATAGCCAAGAAGTTTAATGAATCCAAAGCAAAGAAAGAAAAAAGAATCTCATACAACTACACATCATACAAAATTACTGAAAATCAGTGATAAAGAAAAAAAAAAAAAGAACTTAAAATTAGCCATGATGGAGAAAACACGTTTTTCCAAGCAAAGACAAGAATTACAGCAGAATTTTTGTCAAGAAGTATACAAGCCAGAACACAATGGTATAAGATCTTTGAAGAACTTAAGAATTCTGTAATGAGCAAAAATACCTGGCAAAAATGAGACATCATAAAGATTTTTTTTCAGATGAAAAGGAAAGAAAGAAAAAAGAAAGAAAGAAAAATAGCTGAAAAAATTCATTGTCACCAAACATGCATAAAAATAAATATTAAAGGAAGAGCTTAGACAGAAGGAAGATGGTAACCAATGGAAACTAAAATCCACAGAAAAGAATAAAGAATGCTGAAAATGAACTATGGTGCTGGAGAAGACTCTTGAGAGTCCCTGGGACTGCATGGAGATCAAACCAGTCAGTCCTAAAGGCAATCAACCTTGAATATACAATGCAAGGACTGATGCTGAAGTTGAAGCTCCAATACTTTGGCCACCTGATGCCAAGAGTTGACTCACTGGAAAAACCCTGATGCTGGGAAAGATTGAAGGTAGGAGGAGAAGGGAGTGACAGAGGATGAGAAGGTTGGATGGTATCACTGACTCAAAGGACATGAGTTTGAGCACACTCCAGGAGATAGTGAAAGACAGGGAAGCATGGCATGTTGCAGTCCATGGGGTCACAAAAAGTAGGACATGACTGAGTGAATGAACAATTTGTGTGTGTGTGTGTGTGTGTCTGTGTGTGTGTGTGTGTGTGTGTGTAGGTTTCTCACATGACGCAGTGATAAGAATCAGAAAATGATAAATACATGGCAAAAATATGGTAAATGTGAAATCCTTCTAAGATTATTTTTCTTATTTATAAATATATTCAAAAGATAATTATTTTAAGCAAAAATAAAAATGTATTTTGAGATTTAGAGCATGTAAAAGCATAGATCACTGCAGTAGAATGTCAGGAGGAGGGAAATGAAAGCATACGATAGTAATAAGCATGCCATAGTAATCACTAGGTGATTCCTACACTCTATGTAATGGTGCAACATTATTATTTGAAAGTAGACTATGATAAGTTAAAGATGTATACTCTAAAACTTAAAGCAATCACTAAGAAAAATAAAAGCCAATAAAAAATAAAATGAATGATAAAAATACTTAATTTAAATGAAGGCAGAAAATAGTAATTAAAGTATCAAGGAGTAGATGGGACAAATAAAAAATAAGAAACAGCCCTATGCAAATGGCTAAATGCTCCATTCAAAAGTCAGAGATCACCAAACTGAACTTAAAAGAACCACCCAATTTTATTCTGCTTATAAGAAAGCCAGTCTAAATATGAAGACACAAATAAGTTAAAAACAAGAAAATATAATAAAACATACTATGCAAATATTAAGCATAATAAAGTTGGAAGAGCTATGTTAATTTCAGATGAAGTTGATCTTAGAATAAGAGATGTCAAACAGGAATAATAGGGGATACTTCATAATTAATGTGGGATCAATTCATCTAGAGGATGTAATAATTCTAAATGTGTATGTAACGTATATACAAATACATTTTGAACTTTAAAATACATGGACCAAATATTGAAGAAACTGAAAAGAGAAATAGACAATCCAAAATTAAAGCTGAAATATTGCCAAAATGTTCTTGCAATAATATAGAGCAATTAGACAAAAAATCAATAGACTATAGAAAACACAAACAACACTATCAACTAACTTGATCTAATTGATAGTTATAGAATATTCTCCCCAATAACCATAGAATAAACATTTTTTTTCAAATGAATACAAAACATTTACTAAATAGAGTATATTCTGGGACATAAAAAAGGCTCAATAAATTTTTAAAAAGTAAAATTCTTATAAAATATGTTTTGTGACCATGAAATATTAAACTAGAAGTTAAAAACAATAAGATGTTTGAAGAATCCCCCAAATATTTGGAAATTTTTAAAAACACACTTCTAAACAACCCAAGAGACAAAGAAGCCTTCTCATGGAATATTTTAAAGCATCATGAACTTAATAAAAATTAAAATATGACTTTCTGAATGATGGAGAGCAGCTAAAGCAATCCTTAGAGGAAAATGTATAGCATTACATGATTATATAAGAGAAGAGATTCTTAACTCAGTGATTTAACTTTTCATTTTAATAAACCAGATGGAGAAGAGAAGTTAAACCCAAATTAAAAAGAAGGATGCAATTAATAAAGGTGAAATAAGAGGGATACAGTAAAATAATGAAGAAAACAAATGAAGCTAGCTCTAGTTTCTAGAAATGATTGTGCCCAGCCAAGGAGGCAAAATGAGTTCAACAGATTATCTGGTACAGTATCAAGTCACCTCATACAAACGTTATCATTAACCACAAAGAATTCCTCAGTCCCAGGCAGACACAGTCTTACTGTTTATCCTTGTTACTAGAAAACATTTTTCTTTCTGTTTTCCAGAAAATCCAGCACAGATATAAATAGCCCATCTTTACTTTGCCTGGTTGCAAAGCAGGGTGATTATGCATGTGGGAGCTGAATTCATAATGCGACTCTGCTAAAGTATATAACCCAGGAAGAAAACACCAGCCTGTTCCAGACCCGTGTCAGCAGTAAGTCTTTGCCAGGAAGGTCTGAAATGAAACAGAAAAATAGGTTCATTTTTCTTACATACAAAGTAGAAGAAAATGTTTCTGTCAGCATCTAAACTGAAAAAGAAATCCTCTTGCTTTCAAAACAGCAATATTATATTTGTCTCATTTGATTTTTCAAACCAAGAGAAAGAGGTTTCAACTCACAACAGTACCTAACCCTTTTCCACGTACAAAACACAGGACTATTGAAACCAAGCAGGACCCTGTGGGACCCTCTTGGGGTACAAAAGCCTTGCTATGTCCTCCATTCATAGTTCGTAGGAAAAAGGCTTCAGCCACCTATATCTTTTCTCCAAAGGACAGATTCAAACAGTGACTAATTAGGGGGAAAGGAAAAGTAGGCAAGAAACAACCACTTCAATTAAGTTCACTCACTGAATTGTGTCCAACTCTTTGCAATGCCATGGAATGCACCACGCCAGGCCTCCCTGTCCATCACCAACTCCCAGAGTTTACACAAACTCATGTCCATCAAATTGGTGATGCCATCCAACCATATCATCCTCGGTCATCCCCTTCTCCTCCTGCCTTCAATCTTTCCCAGCATCAGGGTCTTTTCAAACTAGTCAGCTCTTCGCATGAGGTGGCCAAAGTATTGGAGTTTCAGCTTCAGCATCAGCCCTTCCAATGAACACCCAGGACTGGTCTCCTTTAGGATTGACAGTTGGATCTCCTTGCAGTCCCAAGGACTCTCAAGAGTCTTCTCCAACACCACAGTTCAAAAGCATCAATTATTTGGCACTCAGCTTTCTTTATAGTCCAACTCTCACATCCATACATGACTACTGGAAAAACCATAGCTTGGAGTAGACGGACCTTTGTTGGCAAAGTAATATCTCTGCTTTTTAATATGCTGTCTAGGTTGGTCATAACTTTTCTTTCAAAGAGTAAGCATCTTTTAATTTCACAGCTGCAGTCACCATCTGTGGTGATTTTGGAGGCCAAGAAAATAAAGTCTGTCACTGTATTCATTGAATACGATGAAAAAGAAACAGTCAGTCAGTTCAGTCACTCAGTAGTGTCCAACTCTTTGCGACCCCATGGACTGCAACACCCCAGGCCTCCCTGTCCATCACCAACTCCCAGAATTTACTCAGACTCATGTCCATCCCATCGGTGATGCCATCCAACCATCTCATCCTCTGTTGTCCCCTTCTCCTCCTGCCTTCAATCTTTCCCAGCATCAGGGTCTTTTCAAACGAGTCAGCTCTTCACATCAGGTGGCCAAAGTATTGGAGTTTCAGCTTCAGCATCAGTCCTTCTAATGAATATTTGGGACAAATCTCCCTTATGATGGACTGGTTGGCTCTCCTTGCAGTCCAAGGGACTCCTAAGAGTCGTCTCCAACACCACAGTTCAAAAGCATCAATTCTTTAGTGCTCAGCTTTCTTTATAGTCCAACTCTCACATCCATACATGACTACTGGAAAAACCATAGCTTTGATTAGATGGACCTTTGTTGGCAAAGTAATGTCTCTGCATTTTAATATGCTGTTTAGGTTGGTCATAATTTTTCTTCCAAGGAGTAAACATCTTTTAATTTCATGACTGCAGTCACCATCTGCAGTGATTTTGGAGCCCAGAAAAATAAAGTCAGTCACTTTTTCCAGTGTTTCCCCATCTATTTTCCATGAAGTGATGGGACCAGATGCCATGATCTTAGTTTTCTGAATGTTGAGTTTAAGTCAACTTTTTCACTCTCCTCTTTCATGTTCATCAAGAGGCTCTTTAGTTCTTTGCTTTCTGCCGTAAGGGTGGTATCATCTGTGTAACTGAGGTTATTGATATTTCTCCCAGCAATCTTGATTCCAGCTTGTGCTTTATCCAGTCCAGCATTTCTCATGATGTTCTCTGCATATAAATTAAATAGGCAGGGTGACAATATACAGCCTTGACGTATTCCTTTCCCAATTTGGAACCAGTCTGTTGTTCCATGTCCAGTTCTAACTGTTGCTTCCTGACCTGCATATAGATTTCTCAAGAGGCAGGTCAGGTGGTCTGGTACTCCCATCTCTTTCAGAATATTCACAGTTTGTTGTGATCCACACAGTCAAAGGTTTTGGCAGAGTCAATAAAGCAGAAATAAATGTTTTTCTGGAACTCTCTTGCTTTTTTGATGATCCAAAGGATGTTGGCAATTTGATCTCTGGTTCCTCTGCCTTTTCTAAGTCCAACTTGAACATCTGGAAGTTCATGGTTTACGTACTGTTGAAGCCTGGCTTGGAGAATTTTGAGCATTACTTTACTAGTGTGTGAGATGAGTGCAATTGTGTGTTAGTTTGAGCATTCTTTGGCATTGCCTTTCTTTGGGATCGGAATGAAAACTTACCTTTTCCAGTCCTGTGGCCACTGCTAAGTTTTCCAAAATTGCTGACATATTGAGTGCAGCACTTTCACAGCATCGTCTTTTAGGATTTGAAGTAGCTCAACTGGAATTCCATCACCTCCACTAGAATTGTTCATAGTGATGCTTCCTAAGGCCCACTTGACTTGGCATTCCAGGATGTCCGGCTCTAGGTGAGTGATCATACCATTGTGATTATCTGGGTCCTGAAGATCTCTTTTGTACAGTTCTGCTCCTCCTCTTGGGTTATATATAACAATCTGATTCATATCTCTGAGTTCTTCTATAAGAACTAAGGGCCCCACCCAGGTGGAGATGGTAACTTCAGGCTGAGCATAAGCATATGGACTCCAGATGGTTGGTACCAGAGAAGTGAAAGTGTCAGTCTCTCAGTTGTGTCTGACTCTTTGCAAGCCCATGGACTGTAGCCCAGGCAATTTTCCAGGCAAGAATACTGAAGTGGATTACCATTTCCACCTCCAGGGGATCTTCCTGACCTAGGGATCATAGTTGGGTCTCCTGCATTGCAGGCAGATTCTCTACCCTCTGAGCCACCAGGGAAGCCCCTGGTTCTAATCAGAAGGCTAATGATTGGAACTCCTGCAAGCCACATTTTTACTTCCATAATAATTAATCAGAAGAAAGTCATATGCTTTGCACTGCTCACCCCAAAATTTGCCTTTACAAAACTCTTCCCTGAAAACCACAGGGGAGTTCAAATCCTTTTGTTGCTGAGAAAAACCAATTCTGACTCTGTGTTAGAACTGATTCTTTGACTTGCTTTTTTGCTGTTGTTATTATACTCATACATAATGGCAAGCCTCAGAGGACCCTGCCCCTCTGCCTGACTGTTGGACTAAAGTGCCTTTGTTCAGCTCACAGGGAGGTAATTGACCCCGCCCACCTGTGAATGGCTACAGGAAAGAAGAGATGAGCACATCCCTTCCCTGATGCTGGCCATTCCCAGAAATGTTTTGTAAGACTAAAGACCTTTTTCAATTTACTTCCTCATTGCTTCTCCCTCTCTAGTCTGCCTTTTGATTTTAGTTACTCATAGCTCTCTCTCCCTGGTTCTATAAAATAATCTGGCAACCAGACCCCAGGAAGATGGTTGAGACAGTAGTTTGCCATTTTCTCAGTCAACCGGCTTTCTGCATAAAGTCGTATTCCTTGCCTCCACACTTTGTCCTTTGGATTCATTGGGCTATCATGCAGAACATCTTGAGCAAGAGGTGCCCATTTTCCTTGCTTGATCCTTGCAATAAACCTTTCTCCAAACTCCAACGCTTTGTTTTGTTGGGCACATGAACTTGGGTTCGATAATACTGTGAACAAGAAGAAAATGAAATTCACTGATATGTGAATTCATGAGATAGGACTTTTAAGACCCTTGCAGAAGACCATGCTAAAGTGATTGGGTTTCTTAGGTTTCATTGTCATCACCTGCTGTGCTAAATGTCCAAAACTATCATGCCTTCCTGGGAATAAAATAACCTAACCCTATACATGATATTTTAAAATCCTTCCATTTCATCCTGCTTTTGCAATGACTTTTATTTTCAGGCACTCCAGATGTAATCCCTTCACTGACCACAAAGTGGTTTATTCTGAAAAATGCTGTAAAGAGCAAATTCTTTGAATCCATATTTTCTCAGTTGACATGACCAAGCTGTTACGATTTCTCATGACATGTGGCAATTGCATCTGTAACAAGTCATAACCAGAGGAAACTCTGGCAACGCAGTGGTTGCACAATTTATACTCAACCATTGGAGGAGTTAAGTATTTGGTCTTGATTCCAGTGTGGCCTAAGGAATGTTAGCAGTCTCTTTTTCCAAAGTTGTGGTGTACATATAACCCACTTAATTCCCTTACACAAGCCTTAGTCATTATCCCCTGTACATTTTGAGAATGTTTTGTGTGTGGCAAATTAATGTAAACTCATCTTTGTTTGGCTTCTTCCAAGCTGTAATTCATTAAATTCTCTATCAGTGAGTTGTTCCATTTCTTTAGTCTGGAAAAGTCTTTACCAGATAGTCATCTATAATGTTAGTCCTTTCTCTGCTTTCATAAGTATAACTTAATTAGTCATAAAAGACCACAGGGGATCCATCGAAGCTCCCTTGGAAGCTTTGAAGCCAGAAAGACACAAGGACAGGCTTTTCCTGAATTCCTTTCTACTCTCCACTGCAGATCACAGGGCTCTCCATGCTAGGGACCCAACCATGACTTCACCTCCTGAGTCCTCCTGTCAGCCTGAGAAATGGCCCTAGTTTCTTACAGTCTTAATTGTTTGTAACAGTCTAAGACTTTTATGGGACTCACTAGAGATGAGGTCAACCATATCTCTTGCAACTGAAGATACTTTCCTCTTTCAACAAGGGGACTGATGAAAGTCTCATTAGTTTCCAGTACAAACCTTCCATACCAGGAAAAAAGAGACACTTGATGCTTAAAATACAGTTTTCTGGTAAATACAGCCAAGACTTATAGCTTGTTCTATGTCTGTTTCTGCTGGGAGGGATTAGGGGCAGGAGGAGAAGGGGACGACAGAGGATGAGATGGCTGGATGGCATCACCGACTCAATGGGCATGCGTTTGAGTAAACTCCAGGAGTTGGTGATGGACTGGGAGGCCTGGCGTGCTGAGATTCATGGGGTCGCAAAGAGTCGGACACGACTGAGCGACTGAACTAAACTGAACTGATGTCTGTTTCTCACTTACTTGCTGGTCTTATGTAAAGCTCCTCATCTCTCAGGGTCTCACATCTCTAAGAGCTTTTGAGATCTCAAAGTCCTTGATTTCAAATGATATAAAATTCAAGGGTTAGAGTAAGGGGATCACTTAATTATTTCTACTTGTTTTATATTAAAAAATGGTAAAAGATAAAAGATACATAATAAGAAAGTGGCAAAAGTGGTAAAAGGTACATAATATAAAATTTGCCAACTGAGTCACTTCAAGTGCCTATTTCAGTGGTATGAAGTACATCTACATTGTGCAATCATCACCATGAACCATCTCTAGAAATGTTTCATCTTCCAAAACTAAAATTTTTCAGTCCTTAGTAATAACCCCGTTTCTCCCTGCCCTCAGCCCCTTGCAACCACAAATATACTTTCTGTTTCCATGATATATGCAAAGTAACACAATGTTGGTCCTTTTTGTGACTAGTTTATTTTACTAGCATAATATTCTCAAGTAACATAGAAATTTACACCATATGTAAAATAGATAGCCAATGGGAATTTTCTGTATGACTCAGGGAACTCAAACAGGGACTCTGTGACAGGTTGAAGAGTGGGATGGGGAGAGAGATGGGAGGGAGGGCACATGGGTGTACCTATGGCTGATTCTTGTTGATATATGACAAAAAACCACAAAATTCAGTAAACCAGTTACCCTTCAATTAAAAATTTTTTAAAAGATTCATCCATATTGTAGCATGTATCAGAAATCCCTTCCTTTTAAAATGTGAATAATATTTTTTATATAAATACTACTTATCTGTCAATGGAAACTTGTGTTGTGAGAAAATTGATTTTTTAAACAGATTATCTGCTATAGTGCTAAATTCCTTCCAAATCAGGTTGTTAGCTACATGTCAAAATCATGTAGTAGTTTTTAGTACAGATTACTGAGCTTAACCCTAGATTTGCTAAATCAAAATTTCCATAGCAGGGCTTAGGAATCTGTATTTTAAGAAAAACCAAAGGCCTAAGTTCATATCAAAAAGTAATTGTGTATCCGTCCCCTCTTAAAAAAAATTGTGTGGTGATCTGAGTACCAGTCTCTATACCACATCCAATATAGTCCTGGCAAGTTTTGGATACAATAATACATATGTGTGGAGGGAGTGGGTGGGTCACTAGTTCTGTCCTGAGGTAACGCCTTGGAGCTGCAGCAGAAACAAGAAAACCCTGGCAGCAGTGCATGCTGGGAGACTTTGCTTTTCAGTGCACTTTTTTGGCTCACAGATTTTAGGACCAAATCATGGGAGTAATATAGAATTGCACCTTGATGCGTTAAAGCAGCTCTATATGGATGTTAATGAGATACTGAAAAACCTTTCAACAGATAAAGATCCTAGAAAGAGATGCCTCCATAAAAGTAAGTATAAGGTTAGCATAGCCATGTAAAAACAACACTGTCTACTGACAATCTCCATTTTGCAAAAATTACTACCTTTTAAAGAATGAGTCAAGAGACAAAAATTAACACTGAACTTACAAATGAGACAATGCAAGGAAAAGAGAACAGAACAAGACTCAGATGACAGAAAATAAGAGAAATTTGGTCTTTCTCAAAATGATGTCAAAGATATATGACTTTTACAAGAAAAGCAGGGGAGAAAAAAAAGAAATGCATAATGAACAAACAGGCCTTGGATATTAGCTAAGATAATACTTACTGCTATGACAAATGAACCCCTACATTTCAGTGGGACAAGAAATAAAAGTTTATTGCTCTGGTATGTGAAATCCAAAACAGATGCTCCTGATTAGCAGATGGCTATCCTCCAACTGGCAATTCAGGGACTAGGCTCTTTCTACCATGTGGCTCCACCATCTCCAACACATGGCTTTTAAGGTTGCCGTGGAATGAGAACTAGCATAGGAGATCACACATGGGAGATTTTTATGGGCCAGGTGTGGAAGTGATTTTAAATCTGTTCTTCATTTTTTACTTCTTTGGTAAAATATGATCACATAACTTCAAGAGGGGCTGAGAAATGTTGTCTAGTGGGTGTGAGAAAGGAGAAGCAGGTTAGGCAAACAGCTAGTCTGTCTCTAGCACCATGACTACAAAAGGCCTACAAAACAAAATGCGCATACAACAACCTAGGGAGGATAAGGGGCTGAGGGAGATAAGGATAGAAATGAAAGAGCAACAACAAACAAAAGCCAATGCAGGAAGCAAAGAGGAAAACTGAAATGGCAGGATGGGGAACAAACTTCTGAAGCCTGCCCAGAATACAGGAGAAAAAGATCTGAAAATAGTAAAAGAAAATGACCGACATGGAAAGCAGAGATGTGAGAACAGAGATTTTAATTTCACTCTCTAAAAGAAGAAACCAGAACAAAGAATAGACAGGAAGTAGCAAAGATGCAACTGAAGAAAAAATTTAAAACAAGAGGCCCAGATAGGCAGAAGTGAGTAGCCAACCATGGTCCAGGTAAATGTAGCAAAAGATACTCATGCAAAATACATGTGGAGGAACTTTGGAATTAGAAGGCTAAGAAAAAAAAAACCCTACAAGCATACATGAAGGAAACAAATCAATAATAGATTATAAACAAAGCAACAAAATTAGATTAGCAACTATTTTCCTCTGCTTCTTGAGATGCCAGGAAGCAATGTTGCAACATCTTTTGATTTGGGGGAAGGAAAAAAGAAAAAAGAGTGAAAAAAGAAAAAAATTTTATATGAAGAATCAATGTTTCAATGCTAACACAGCAGAATAAAATTCTCAAAAATGTGAAATTCAGAAATATTTGACTCAAGTAATAATTTACAAAGTAAAGAAAGGAAATATAAAACAAAAACAAAATGTTTTCACTGAATAGCATATTCTAAATGAGTGCAAATCAAATTAAATGCCTCAAGAATGAGATTCTTATGGGTAAAACCTAATATTGAAAGTAAATATTAAAACACATGAAACATAGCTTAGAATTTTTAAACTGTGTCTTTACAAAACTGAATGCAAATGTCCAAGATGATTATTAAAAGGAAATATATAATATAAAAGAATGTAGTTACATGAATCTGGCCTATATTACCAAAAACTAGGAAGTGGTGATAGGAATGAGAGAGAGGTGAATTGCAGAGTGAAAATTTTCAATATTCTTTAAAATGCACCTTTCAGTCTTGGTGTTAGAAAGAATAGTAGGGAACTTTAGGCTAAAAAGATGCTTTTAAAGTTTAAAGTTAATGACAAGTATATTTTCAAATATGGTAAGAATTCTGGCTCAAAGAGAATCTGGGTGGCAACCCCCATCATCCTCTTTCAACTTCTAACTTAATAGCTGTTGAAAATAAAATTTGATGAAAATTCTCAATAACAATGAAAACAAAGACTGAAAGACATTTAGAATCTGGGAGGAATTAGCACTTGTTAAAAGACAGTTGGTGGAGCTGTAGTTTCTGACACATTCTAACTTGGCTTCACGGAACAGAATTCCAAAGAATGAGCTTCCTGCCTCTGCCACCATCCATGTGTTCAGAGGCCCAGGACCTATAACCACCAGGACACTGCAAATATCTCTCTACCCACTGAGAGATGGTCCCTAAACCAGAGTACCCTCTGCCTAACTCCAGATGCTGCAAACTCCTGCAAAAACTCAGACACAAAGTAAAAGCCAATCTCTGAGTGCATTTTATGAGACAGGTAGCCCCGATAGTAGACAAAGCACTTAGGGAGGAAAAACAAAAGTGCAGTGCATGCCTACAGTACAGTCCTTCAGACACTGTTATCAGTTCAAATGAACAATAAGTTAATTAGTGGGGATAGAAGGAAGAAAGGAGAGGGGGTGGGGAGGAAGAAAAAGGAAGCCCACTAGAACAGAGCAGAGATACACTCCATCAAGGCAAACAATATTAAAAACTGGGACAAATTCATGAGGTGTGGAGATGAACCTGCTATAAATCTATAGATCTGTGTGATGATGAGCAGAGTGAGATGATCGTGTAAGCCAGCTGGTGCCTGCAAGTTATAAAATATGGAAGGAGAGAAACTAAAAGGAAACTGACAACAAAGAGCTGATTTAAAAAGCGCTGCAGAAGAAAAAGAACAAAGTCACATTTGGGACTTCAAGGTAGATTGAAAACACAATTACCTCTGCTTTCTCTTGATACACCAATCAAATTATTTAAAGGAATTTGAAACATATACACACGTACACATGACATTAACTTAAATTCAAGAGGACAAAGGGAAAAAGAGAAGATAAGAGTAGGCAAGAAATAAGAATAAAAATTTGAAAACTGAAAAGCAGAGAAAGTATCTGACCCTCCAAGAGTGCAGATCATAGGGAGCAAGTAAATAAATACAAGCCAGTTGGCACCACGGGAACCAGGAAAGCCTTTAGGCTTCTATAAGTTAGAATTAAGAGCAGATATATTGCTTAAAAGTATAAAGGGAAGCAGATAGACCCCGAACTGTGTGAAGCCTAAGCCTGGCCAACACTCACCCCTGTTTGGCCAAGTAAGCTCTTTGGACAAGCTGAACTAGAAATTCTGGAATTGGAAATTTTAAGAGCGGAGCTAGAGTTCTGTACTATAAGACTTAGAAGATCAAACCAAGAGGTCCAGCGTACACAGCTGTGACACTCAGGCCCCCTCTTCCCACTTGGCTCTTGGCTCTAAACGTGGCAGCTGCATTTATGCCCTGTAGGCAGGGATTGGAGTCCTCACTGGGGAAACACACCTGCACCAGAGGCAAGGTGTGCAGGTACAGACAGTTCAGGATCCCTCCCAGAAAACTGTCTGAATCTCTGTCCACCCAAACTTCAATGAAGCTGTTACTTGAAAAGCCTCTCTCACACTGCACACAGCTACAATCAGCTTTAAGTGGCCTAGGATCACGGGAGGTTGTGGAGAATCTCAAATATCGAGACTGAAATACACAGACAGAAACAAAGATCCTCAGGAGAGCTAGAGACAACAGAAGTAAGATTTTTGGGAAAAAATGATTAATTTATATTCTCAGGAAAGATGAAAGAACTATTGACTCCAAAAGGAAAAAAAAAGTAGAATTCTATTTTTAAGACATGTTCAGGGAAACACGAAGAAACTTCTGGATATTAAGGATTTGATATGATAAATGCAAAATTCAATTAAAATGTTAAAAAAAAATCTGCCAGGAAAAAACAAAATGGTAGGGAAAACATAAGAATGTTAGAGATACTAACCATGATGGTAAATAGCCAAGTAAAAGAAGGACATGAAAGATTAAAGGAGACAAGAGAAAAAAATATCAAATTAAAATAGAAGTTTCTAGAACCAGATAGCATGATCTTCCAAGTTGAGGGCCTGCTTCACATATCTCAGTGAACAGACACTTCCCAAGTTATTTGGTTGTGACACTCAAGAAACCTCAGAGATATAGATCCCCAAAGCCTCCTCAAAGTAACATTAGACTCCACAAATAAACAGAAATGTCAAGTTATAAAAGAGAAATATTTAGAAACTGCAATTCTATATCCTGCCAAAGGAGCAAAAAAGTGTGAGAGTAGAATAACAGCAACAAAATTTTTTTAGACCTTCAAATTCTCCAAATTTTACTTCACTTATACCCTTTCTTAGACGTTCCTAGAAAATCAGCTTTACTGAAGCAAGGAAAGAAGCCAAGAAAGAGAGACACAAGAGTCCAGGAAAGAAAGGGTTTGACACAGGAAAGAAGTGAATTCTGATGAAGGGGATGAGGATGGTGATGATGGTAAAGGGGATTTTAATATAGTGGGGAAGCAGATCCTTCACAACTGTGCTGCTGGTCCAAAAGAAGAGAGTCCCAATCAAAGCAGAAAGGACACCTCCAAGAGACACATCAGACTGACAAATTAAGAGGAGATTGATCTTCAGTGAAAAAGTCGACGTATGAATTAATGGTAGATATATGAAAATGGGAGTAGGGAATGGCAACCCACTCCAGTATTCTTGCTTGGAAAATTTCATAGACAGAGGAGTCTCGTAGGCTACAGTTCATGGTGGTTGCAAAGAGTCAGACTTGACTGAGTGACTAAGTACACACACATATGAAAATTAATCAAACAATAAATAAGCATTAGGGAGAGCAAAACAGTTGTATTTATGCTATATTACATGGATAATAGGTTTCCTTGGTGGCTCAGTGGTAAAAGAATATGTCTATAATGCAGGAGACATGGGTTTGATTCCTGGGTCAGAAAGATCCCCTGGAGAAGGAAATGGCAGCCCACTCCAGTATTCTTGCCTGGAGAATCCCATGGACAGAAGAGAATGGAGGGCTACAGTCCATAGGATCAACAAAGAGTCAGACATAACTTAGCAACTAAATAACATGGTAATGAGGAAAGTTTACCTAATCAAAATAAGGTAAACATTAAATACTGATTAATGGAATAACTATGAAAATACACTTGTGGGATACCGAGGGAGGAGTGTATTAGAGAGATAATACTAAGGAGGTAACCCTTATATTCTAGTATGAAGATACAGGCAAACAGTAAAGAGATAACAATATAAGCATGCTATTTAAACTAAGAAGGTAATTAGAAGATACTAAAAGATGATGTTCAGAAGTGTTATCCTTGGACGGGGGAATGAAATGGTCAGAGTTAAGTGAATGTGAGGCAGATAATTGCTTTTCTTTGTGGTAAACTTGTTATAGGCTATCTGTCATTTTAACTAGAATATTAAGTATCATAGCTCAGTTGGTAAATCATCTGCCTGCAATTCAGGAAACCTGGGTTCGATTCCTGGGTCAGGAAGATCCCCTGGAGAAGGAAATGGCAACCCACTCCAGTATTCTTGCCTGGAGAATCCCATGGACAGAGGAGTCTGGCAGGCTACAGTCCACGGGATCACAAGAGTCAGAGACGACTTAGTGACTAAACAACCACCACCAATAAGAAAAAGGAAATAATTATATGATAAAAACATCTGAATTTTACAGAGGAAGATTCTAAGTCTGAAAACAATATACAGCAGGATTCAGAAGAATTTTTCAGGAAAATGCTCAGCATCATCAATTAAAAATAAGATAAAACCTCTATAAACAAGATTCCAAAAATCATACATAACAAACATGATAGAAACGAAAACTTGCAATTAGAAAAGACTGAAGCAGAGCTAACAACATGAATATAAAAATCAATATTGGAAACTGTAAGGAAGATAAGAACTGCTGCAGAAAATGGAAGCAATATTATGAAGGCCAAACCTAAACAGCCATCCAGGAAGATGGAGGAAAGGGATGATAGGATGAAAATGATGGGAAGATCATGGAGATGTAAGTCAGAGAAGAGGACCTATATAAGACACAATTCATAAAGAAAAGCTCAAAACAAAAGTAATGATCAGAGCCTGCATCAGGCTGAATGTTTATTTCCCCCTCAAGTTTCATATGCTGAAATTAAATCCCCAATGTCGTGATATGGAGGTAAAGGGCCTTTGGGAAGTGACTAGTGATTAATTTTGGGAATGAGATTAGTGCCCTTATAAAACAGGACTACAAGGAGATCCAACCAGTCCATCCTAAAGGACATCAGTCCTGGGTGTTCATTGGAAGGACTGATGCTGAAGCTGAAACTCCAATACTTTGGCCACCTAATGCAAAGAACTGACTCATTGGACAAGACTCTGATGCTGGGAAAGATTGAAGGCAGGAGGAGGAGGGGATGACAGAGGATGAGATGGTTGGATGGCATCACCAACTCGATGGACATGAGTCTGAGTAAGCTCCGGGAGCTGGTGATGGACAGGGAAGCCTGGCGTGCTGCAGTCCATGGGGTCGCAAAGAGTCAGACACGACTGAGAGGCTGAACTGAACTGAAAAGAGGTCTGGGAACACTCTGGACCCTTTCATTATGCAAGGTTTCAGCAATGCCATGGCTCCCTATGAACAAGAAAGCATAGAACCAGAAAGACATCTTTCTTCACCAGACACCAAATCTACCAGCTCCTAGATCCTGGACTTCCCAGCTTCCAGAACTGTGAAAAATAAATTTCTGTTGTTTATAAACCACTCAGTCTATGGTATTTTGTTACAGCAGCCTGGACAGACTAATACAAAACCCTCATAGAACAAAATATTCTGAGCTGAAGGAAACAATCTCTGTACATTGAGAAGCTCCATCTATTCTAGAAAGTTTATCAGTAAAAAGAAGTACAGCCTTGAAAAAGTTTTGACTCCCATCCCCCCCCCAAAAAAAGAAAGGCAGAAGAAAAAAAGATCTTACAAATAATCAGGAAGAAAATGTATGTTCCCTTAAAAAGAATGATGGTCAAGAATAATAGTCACTAAAGCAATGTCCAGAGAATATTAGCAGAATAAGGGTGTAACCTCTGAGTTTTATGTGAGTGTGTGCTCAGTTGCTCAGTCTTGCCTGTCTCTTTGAGACCCCATGGATTGGAGCCCACCAGGCTCCTCTGTCCATGGAATTTTCCAGGCAAGAATACCGGGTTGAGTTGCCATTTCTTACCCCAGAGGATCTTCCCAACCCAGGGATCGAACGCCTGTCTCTTGCAGCCCCTGCATTGGCAGGCTAATTCTTTACCACTGAGCCACCTGGGAAGCCCTCTCTCAATTTTATAACTTGCCAGTTTGTAGTTCATACATTAAAGCAGAAAAAGACATTGTCACTTCTTTTCTTTCTTTTTTTTTTTAATTGAAGTATGGTTGATTTACAACCTTGTTTTAGTTTCCAATGTATAACAAAATGATTCAGACACTTTCCATATTCTTTTCCATTCTTTTTCATATTCTTTTCCATCACAGCATATTACAGGATATTGAATATAGTTCCCTGTGCTATACAGTAGGAACTTATGGCTTATCTGTTTTATATGTGTGTATCTATTAAGCTCAAACTCTGAATTTATTCTTCCCACACCCCTTTTTGCCTCTGGTAACCATAAGTTTGTTTTCTAAAGACATTCTTATTTACTATACCCTTGCTTATATAACATTACCTTATTAGTTTCCTATTACTTCTGCAACAAATTACCACAACCTTGGTGGCTTAAAACACCAGGAATTTATTTCCTCAGCATTCTGGAAGCCAAAAGTTTAAAATCAAGGTGGCGGCTAGGCTATGCACCCTCTGGAGGCTCAGAGGAAGAATACGTTCCTTGCCTCGCCCAGCATCTGATGGCTTCCAGGCATCCCGGGTTTTCCTTGGCTCATAGTTTCGCCAGTCCAGTCTCTGCCTCTCTCTTCCTATTTTCTTCTATTCATGTCTGTTGAAACTCCCTCAGCCTCTCTCTAATAAGGACACATGTGATTGTACTAGTTCACCCAGATAATCCTAGATAACTTCTTCAAGTTCTTCATCACATCTTTTGCCATTCAAGGCAATATTTGATCTTTTGCCAAATAAGGTAATGATCACAGGTTCTGGGGATTAGAATATAGATATATCTTTGGAGCCACCATTCAGCTCACTGTATCACCTATATTAATTTCTTTAAAAAAATTACTTGTAAATATCTTCCAGCTGATTAAGAGAATAAAATCAAGTGCTCATGAATGAGGGAATTGTGGTTTAAAGTACTGGCGATAAAATATGATTTTCTAAATAATTATTCAAAGTCTTTCATCTTGTTCAACAAAATACAGAAAAATAATTCTCAAGATAGAATGTCTATAAAGAAAAGGCAACAAGTGTCTGTACATTAGGTCCATGTTATTTTACACATTTAAAATTTTGAACCCTATCAATGTACTCTTATCCAAAAATTAGTTTAAAAGAGATGAATATTTTGGAAAAAGAACTTAAATCCTCACCTCATATTATAAACACACATTTTAAGTTAATTGACTACTTCAACACAAAATGTGAAACTGTTAACACCCTTGAAAATTATTAGTGAACTTAATTTTATTATGCAAAGGGGCATTTAAACTATATAGTCATCTGAAGAATGAAGTTTTTATATAATTAGTTGCTTAAAAAAATTATTCTCTATGTGTTTAAAGCCAAATGGCAGACTGGAAAGCAAACAAAACAGGGAAATATTTATAAAAGTGATGGCATGTAATACAATTATTATAATTATATGTCAAAGAAAGAGAAGACTTCCAGGGTTGTGATGGAGAGAAGGGAGAATTGAGGAAGATGTAATACCCTGGAGAGCAGGATGGACATTTGAATAGATGGGAGGTGCAGGTCAGGGCAATAGTTTGGGTGCTGAACTAAAGCATCTACAGAGATTCTATGCAAACCCAAGGCAAGAACATATTTCACTGATGCCAAGTGAAAGTATTTTATATAGAGATTTTCAGTAAAATGTATCCATAGAGTAGATGTTAGTAACACAAAAAATATATATATATATTTCAAATCTAATGGAGACAGCCCCTGCATGCATGCATGCATGCTGCATGCTAAGTTGCTTCAGTCATCTCTCTTTGAGACCTCATAAATTGTAGCCCACCAGGCTCCTCTGTCCATGGGATTCTCCAGGCAAGAATACTGGAGTGGGTTGCCATGCCTTCCTTCAGGGGATCTTCGCGACCCAGGGATCCAACCCACCTCTTTCATGTCTCCTGCATTGGCAGGCAGGTTCCTTACCACTAGCGCCACCTAGGAAGTCAAGACAGTCCCAGGCTCCATATAATCAGAATCGTAGGCTCTCTAGATGAGAAGGGATTTCAAATACCAATTGTTATCTCAATGCTATTTCAATAGCTTTCTTACAGTTTTCTTTCTTACACAATTTTATCAAAGTCAGAAGTGATAAACCACAGTTTATGTCTTGATACCTCCAGAATCCTGAATATTATAAATTAATTTTGTATCTTTAAAATCTTATTAAATAGATTTGATGGTTGAAAGGAATACAAATGAGATTCTTTTCAGTCTGGAGTTCATGATTGTCAAAAATGCATCAAGGATGATGGTAAAGTTTTTCAACTTTTGCTTCCTCTTCCTGGAATACACTATCATTATCAAAAGAAATATATTGACCATTAATAGGCTTTTTACTAGATGGGCTGTAATTTACCACAAGTTAGACTGAATTTGAATATGAGGGCTCCCTCAAAGCTCAGTTGGTAAAGAATCCAGCTGCAATGCAGGAGACTCAGGTTTGATTCCTGGTCAGGAAGATCCCCTGGAGAAGGAAATGGCAACTCACTCCAGCATTCTTGCCTGGAGAATCCCATGGACAGAGGAGCCTTGTGGGCTACAGTCCATGGGGTTGCAAGAGTCGGACACAACTTAGCGACTAAAGAGAGAGAGACTGAATTTAATAAAAACATAGCAAATAATATGTAGAAAACATATGACATGTTTACCTTTTTAATCAGGTGTTAGAAATTTCCTCAAGCCTCAGAGGATTACACTGAATATGCAAAATATGAAACACCTTTTCTAAGAATATAGCCATTGCTAATAAAATAGATGCTATGGGAATTACAGAGCTCACCATTTTGCAACTCAGGAAAATGAAGAATAAACCTTATAAACCTTATAGCTGGTGGCTAGAAATGTTCTTTAACAGAGAAGTGATGCAGAATTTATTTTAAATATTTGGTTATCAAAAATAACCACAGAAGAATAATTTAGTGGGGTGTTTTTAGACATTAAAGCTGCTGAAAGCATGAAACACAAGATATATCTCAATGAAGATCAAGGAAAATGTTCTTGTTAGAAACCTGCTGACCTCATTAAGTGAGTTTAATATTTAAATATGATGGACTCGGGGGGAAATGAATAACAAACACTGTGTAACTGCTAAAAGTAACAGATGGTGAGAAAAAACATCATGCATAAAACTTTCCTCTGCTTGTGGCTGTACAGATCGTGAATGAAAGGCGAACTATATTTATCTGCAACACAAAGAGAAAGGGATCTAATATATTGAACACCTGGAATCATCCTAATTCTGGGTCCAGGGTTACGGACATACACTAGCATTTGGTAGTTCTATCCTCAGAGGTGTCATTGACCTTGATGAGATGGGGTCTATCCAGTGTAGGAGGTGATTCAAAAGAGATGTTAGAATAACAATGGATGTCACAAATGCAGGCATCTCTACAACAGGCCATATAAATAAGGTGAAATGAGACTAGAAAACACCTAAGAGATACAGGGCGGGAGAAAAAACAAAAATTTTGTATTCCTGGACTGTATACCTACCCTCCAGAACTAGGATATCAATCATATTTTCCTGATAGAGATTGAAAGGGAAAATGGAAAACTCTCTATTAGCAGATGACATTATCCTGTATGTTGAAAATCCTAAGGAATCCACTAAACAACTATCCGAACTAATCAATGTGTTCAGCAAGGTTGTAGGCTATATCAATAAGATCAATACACAAAAATCAGTTGTACTTCTACAGAATAAACAGTCCAGAATCACTTTGCTATGCACCTGAAATTAATATAATGTTGTAAACCAGTTATATTCAAGTATAAAATCAGAATTTTTAAAAAACAGTCCAAAAATAAAAGAAAACAATATTATTCACAATAGCATCAAAAAGAATAAAATGGGAATCAAAGTTATCAAAAGAAGTATAAACATATACTCTGAAAAGTACAAAACACTATAAAAATACTAAAGATCTAAATAAATGGGAAAATACCCATGTTCAAGGATCTAAAGATTTAATGTTGTTAAGATGGCAACAAAGAAATAAAAAAGATGACAATAACCCTTCAAAAAACTAATCTACAATCTTTATCAAGAATCCCAGCAGATTTCTTTGTAGAAATGGACAGATTCCAAAATTCACGTGTATTGTAAGTGACTTGAAATAGCCAAAACAATCTTGAAAAAAAAAAAAAGTAGGAGGAATCACACTTCTCCATTTCAAAACTTACTACATGAATAATCAAAACAATGTGGTGCTGGCATAAGGACAGACAGAGAGACCGATGGAATGGAATTGTGTCCAGAAATAAACCCATGCATCTACGGTCAACTGGTTTTTTGACAGTGGTGTCAGGGCCATCCAATGATGAAAGAATTATTTTCTCAACAAATTGCACTGTAACAAATGAATAACCACATGGGAAAGAATGAAGTGAAACTCCTCCTCACACCATATACAAAAATCAACTCAAAAATTGATAAAAGGCTTAAAAATAAGAAATAAAGCTACAGTTCTTAGGGAAAAAACAACATGGGAGTAAATCTTTAATGGCCTTGGGTTTCAAGTGACTTTTGGATATGATACCAAAAGCATGAACAACACAAGAAAAAAAATAGATAAATTAGATTTGAAAATGTAAAATGTTCATGATTCAAAGAATACTACACACACACACACAAAGTAAAAAAATAATCCACAGAATGGGAGAAATTTGCTTTGTGAATCATATATCTGATAGACTTATATCTAGAATATATAAAGGACTCTTCCAACTTAATATTTAAAAAGGAATCCAAATAAAAATAGAGTCTGAATAGACCTTTCTATGTCCCTCTGCCACCTTACTCCCATCAAGAAGCAGTTTTTTACTATATCAAGACAAGCTACACTTTCAAAATCTTCAATTCCTCTATAATCGGTCACATTCCAGCTCTTCGCTATTCCACACTGCTTAGTCTTTGAAAATGTCTTAGTCATTTACAGCTAAAGAAATGCAAAATATCTTGCAGCATCTATCAATGTCCAAAACCCTTGAGGTATTTTGTTTTTCACAAGTCCTCTGAAGATGCCTTCTCTGGTCTTTACAAACTTTGCAAGGAGTAAGACTATTTAAGCTTTACTTTTTCCTCCCCATAGGGACAGTTTCTTCCTCTTCTGACCCCATTTTAAATACTATGTTGTTCTGTGTTTTATACAATATAGAACTATACACTCTACTGTATTATCCTTTAATTATTCATCTACTGGGTTTCCCTGATGGCTCAGACAGTAAAGAATCCTCTTGCAATTCAGGAGACCCAGGTTTGATCCCTGAGTCAGGAAGATCCTCTGCAGAAGGGAATGACAACCCACTCCAGGACTCTTGCCTGGAGAATTCCACAGACAGAGGGGCCTGGCAGGCTACAGTACATGGTGTCACAGAGTTGGAAACTACAGAGCTACTAGCCCTTTCACTTTGTCATGTTTTTAAACCTCAAAAGGATTGACTTTTGTTTTTTTAAGGTAAGAGCTATTCATTTTACTGCTCTTTTATACCTGTGATAGATGCATCAAAAGTTCAATCAAGTTTACTGAACTGATTAATATCTTGCTTTATTGGCTTTGATGTTACATAATGAAATGTCACAGAATTGTTAAGACTGCCTAAAGGAGTAGTGTAAAGTAGTTTGGGATATCCTCAAACTAGAAGATTACCATAAATTAAATCTATCTTAGAGCAGCCTAAAAGTAAGTCTTATTTGAAATCTGACTTTCAAATTTCACAAATAGCTAGCACTTTTATTTTCGCCAGAATGCATATTTGGATGGAGTGGTTGATACTGGATTCAAAGTTGGCTTCCTATTTCTTGTGCCTAACAGCTCTCTGGGTCACTTTTGGAAGCCACATGTTATTTTGGCATTTCTTTGGATTTATTATACAAGTAGCACGTTGTTTCCAGTGCCTGAGCCATCTGAAATAAGTAAAAATTCTACCTCTGTGTTGCAGGCAGTTAATAACTGGATTAGCCCCAGTCAAGCAAGAAGGCAGTTTAGCCATTCCACTTGCCAAACCTAGAGCAAAGATGGCTAGGAATTGGCTTGAAGGGTCCTATAAAAACAGAAACTGACTTGAACTTCACTTAAATAGAAACCAAATACCAGCATAAGGTTTGAAATCATCCAAACCCCCATCTTACTTTATTCTGTTTGTCTTTTTGTTGTTATTGTTCTTTTTAATACCATTGAACCTTTTCTGGGTTTTAGCCTGAACTGGAAGTGCCAAAAAAACAACACCAAATACTGCCATTGTATTTCTGTCCTAACCAGAAGTGGAAAGCAATGGAAATATCAAGACCCCATAATTAAAATCCACCCAATTACAATTCATGCAGCAAAGAATACAAATAACAAAACAGTAGCCAATGTGGCTTTGAAAGGATTAAGTCTGAGGCCCACTGGCATTTTTTTTAAACTGCAAATATATATAAATCTGGAAATAGAAAAGAAGAAATGAAACTGCTTATTTGCGAATGATTGAAAGGCAAAGTTGTAAGCATATGTAAGTGAAATCCACTCCAAGCCCCAGGACCCATTTAACTATTAATATCAATGCTTTTTCTGTTAAAAGACTTCAGTGAGGGTTAAGTACAAATGGATAGTTAAATTTTACACTAATTCATCGTTTCTGTACAATGACTTGAAGATACAGTGTAAGAATACTTTTTAAAGTGGAAGAGAATAGAAATAGAGACATGGGTCATCTACCACCAGAACGATCAACTTCTGAGTGGTTGATACTGAATGCTGAAAATTGGTAACTAGGAGCAGATTTTCAAAATAAACAATAAACTGGTGTGTATTGGGCAGCCACTGCATTATCAGCATTGTGTACACTGAGAACCAAGTGACTGACAGTTTTGGTTTCAGTAGCAGAAGCAGGAAGGAACAGCTTTAGGAGGAACATGGTGGCTTTTACTTGAGATATGTTGTGTGTTGGGATGAATTGGCACTTGAATATTCAGAGCCTAGGGGAAAGCTGGGAGCTAGAGACAGTAGTGTAAATTGAATCTCTAAGTGTGAATAGAATCTACAAAGAAAAGATGATGATGATGATGACCTAAATGGGGAGGGAACCCAAGGAAGAGACAATATATGTATACCTTGATATAGGGATAAAGTGTGGCTGGTTCACTTTGCTGGACATCAGAAAATGACACATTGTAAAGCAACTATATTCCAAATAAACAAATACATGAGGAGGTGATGACAGATTACACATGACCCTTGTAGGTGGACAGGATGAAAGAGAGAAATCAGAGCGTCTAGGGCCAGCTTCATGGCTGTGACTTGAGGTGTCTCAAGGGCTCCAAGTCTAGTGAAAGGCTGTACTACACTACAGTCTCAAAATTCTTCATAATCTGATCTCTGAACTTGCTTTGTAAGGAAAGTTGGATGGGTCTATGGAGCACCTGAGTAAGCAGAGGAAATACACACCCTGTACATGTTCACCCCTCCTCGCCTTCCCATGGCATGCAGTGCTGTCCCCCAACACAGAATACCAATACCCAAGATGCACAGAAGGGAGTTCGGTAAGATGCAAAGTGAGGACCAGGTGGCCTTCAACTGGGGAAGGGGGCCATGGGGGAAGACTGAAAGCCCCAAGAGGCCGTGATTTCTGTTCAAACCAGAATTTGCTGGTTTGAAAGAAATTGATGCCTTTCTGAGAAACATGAATTACCATGAAACCTCCTTACATCTTTTCTTACTTGTGCTGCTTCCCTGAATTAGCCAGTTGCTTGCACTGACAATGACAGAGAAGGGAAGGGCTCAATCAGGTGACCCACAGTTCCTTGTCCTTTTAGTCCTTCCTTACTCACCGTGGGAGAGTGTCAATAGAATGCGTGCATATCAATAAGTGGACTTTAAAAAAATAGCAGTTTGCGTCAATAGAATGCGTGCCTATCAATAAGTAGACTTTTAAAAAATAGCAGTTTGCTTTGCACAGTGATTCCACTCTTCTGATAAAAATCAAATTAATATGTGTGTATCAGCTAAAAAAAATCCTAACTGTGCAATTTCAATGATTCTACATATAAGCTAAATGCTCTTAAATTTACATTTCAAATTGGTGTAGAAAAAAAAAAAAATGAATGGTAAAATTCACACTAAAAATTTTTATTTTTAATTTTTCTTTATATAGAATGACATTAAGTAGCAAATTAAAAGACACCATCACAAGTGAAGAAACTCCATGAGAAAAGAAAAGCCTTTTTTAGTATTTTTCACAGTACTTTTCCCTCTTTTCTGAACAAGGGAACTCATATTTCCATTTTGCACTCAGCCCCACAGATTTTGGAGCCGACTCTGAGACAGTCATTAGGTTGAAGAGGAACCAGCATCATCAGTCATGGAAGGAAAAGGAAATGTGTTTGAGAGAAAGAGAGCTTTGGGTCATTTGCTCAAATACAGCCCTGCAACAGATCTCTTGCTGGCAGTGGGTAGGACAAGACTTGTCATGCCTGCCCTCCTGCCAGCAGAGGGCTAGAGGTCAAGGAAGATGGCTCACCTCTGAAGTCCACCTCCCTTCCCTTCTGTCTCTGGGCTGGGGATTGAGAACAGACACAGGGCATGAGGTTAATCTGGTAATCTTTGAGAGAACAACACGGGGAGAGTAGTTGGATTGGAAGCCAGTTTCAAAACACTAAGGAGTCAGCAAAGAGAACATGAGTGCAGCAAGGATAAACTACACCCTCAGGAAGTGTATTGGAAATCTAGATAGATGGATAGGTAGAAGACTGAAATGGATGGCTGGATGAACAGATAGCTGGATGAACAGGTAGATGGGTGAAAAGGTGGATGGATAAACAGATGGATGGATAAATTGACTTAAATAATTTCCATTCTACTCTATAGATTTAGAACTAATATATTATGAAATGGGAAATGGGAGATTATTGTAATAAAATATTTGAAAGCCAAGAACATCACTGAAAATGAAGGAGGAAGCAGACAGAACAGGCTCCATCTTGAAAGCAGGACTCCATCTTGGGCCAGACTGTGGACTTTGAGCTATATGCCCAGTGTCTATGGAAACGACATACCAACTGGAAAACCAGACCCCCCGGATGGAAAGCCCCAGGGCTTGTCCCTAGACTCTCCATCACCTAAAGGATACCCTTATTACCTGTGTAACCAAACAGAATCATAAATTCTATTATGCTCATTGTGGTATGACCACAGGCCTATTGATAATTGTCCACTGTTAACTACCTAGGCTGAAGGCATATGAATCATGGGTTAAGTTTGATTGTATCTTCCTTTTCCTTTGCCCAGACTAGTTTCAGAGAATTTGGGGAGGTGGGTTTGGGCACGTACACTCTGGGTATATGTGGTTTTCACAAAAACTGGTCAGGTCCTTGGCTAAGAGGAGACTCTGCCTTGGGCCCCCTGGTGTAATAAACTGCACTCCACCATCTGCACTGTCATTCTGAGTGAGTTTGTTTCCCAGAACATGTGGCTATAATAAAAATATTGTGCAAAAACAATTCTATGTGGAACAAAATATCACTTTTAGGTCAACAGGACATTGGTTTATAAGTGAAAATTGGACTTTCATAAATAGGTAACTTAGTCAATTCCTTTCTGTTTGCTAGATTTTCCTCTCACCATGAAAGGGAAATGCTGCTGTCTATGCCTATGGACAAGCAGCAGAGCTGTTGTAGACAGCAGGCCATATTTGGTGCTTTTGGTCCAGTGGTAGGTACGGGCTACAGTAAACTCAACATCCATAGTCTTCCTCAGGATCAAATTGCATCCCATGATAGGAATCTGCCTGATGTTTGCCTAGAGATGGGAATTCAATCTGTGCCTTTGAAAGATGCTTCCTTCAACATAAAGCCAAGCAGCTCACATGGGACTTGGCCCTACAACTTCTGCCTCATTAACAGCTAATGAGTAGAGCTCAAGGCCAAACAACAGGGAAATTCCTGCTTTGATTATTCCAGGTTCAAGTTTATGGCACTGGCCTCCAGACTGAAACTGGCTTGCAGAAAACTGAATCACACTCTGTACTAATAAAAACACAAACTGCACATACCACAAGGCGTCTCTGAATGATTACACCTGAAGGACTAATACGAGTTGTAGTGAGATCATTTGCTTTTCAAATATTTCCAAGGGCGTCGTATTATAGCTTCCCATTCAGAACGAATTCCTGGCCCTAACTTTGCTTTCAACAGGTTCACTGATTATACAGGGAAAGCCACAGTAGGAACCAATCTGTCTTTCTCTGAATTGCCAACTCTTGGTCCTGTTATCACATCTGTTTTCACAGCGTGAACAAGTTTGGGTTTTAATCTCAGTTGAGAGCCACCGAGTTTGAGGCTCCTGACAAATGATGGGCTTTACCTATTGTGGTGTCTGGCTGTAACAAAGAGGCTTGAGGCGGGGGAAAAGGGAAGGAAAAGAGGTTCTACTTACTTTTGAAACAGAGAGCTTCTACTTCTTGTAGAATAATACTCATCTGACAATTATTTTGAACTATCAGCAGAAATGTCCTGTTTCCACCACTTCATGCCTCAGGACCTCCCCACGCCACATCAAGATAGATAGGACTTGGAGCTCCTTTGTCCCCCTATCCATCAAATACCCATTTCAGACCCAACAGTACTGCCCAGTTCAATGATCTGTGCATCTTTGCAAGCCAGCAGTCTATTTTAGACCCCTGGTTAGTTGAGGTGTGTCTTGAGGATGCTAGCTAGCTGTTCTTTCTTTCCTCAGTTGGTCCTGTTAGTTTCAGGTTTGAGTCATTGCATGTTTGAGTTCACAAAAAAAAAAAAGAATATGTCAATGATAAATACTTTCTAAATCCAAGTGCACATGACTCATACGCATTCAGATTTTAAAAAGGTGCATAACATCACTGTTGTACAGCTTTTAGTCATTCCAAACATCATAAGGAAGGCTGGGTGTATTCATGAATTCTTTGTAACTCTCACCTCACTGCCTCCAATGTGTGTCAACGGTAGAACTAACAGCCATACTGGAGTTCCCAGAAGTAGCTCCAGTGGTCTCTGTGAAGTCATATCTCTCTATCAAGCACAGGGTCCCCCAAATGTCAGCCACCTACAACATATTTGCCATACTAACATACTCTTTATACTCTTCATCTCAGTATTTTTATGTAGACCTTGAAGGAACGCTACATGGCTCGAAATAGCCTGGAGTTAAAACTCCCCTCCAGGTCCTCCCCACCATTCTATATAGAATAAAGAACTTTCTCCCCTGAAGAAAGGAACAGACATTAAGATTGATAATGTTCAGCTCCCAGCCGAGCCCAGTCTCCTGCCGGTCTCAGGAATTCCTTACCTCAGTTGTTGAAAGCTAACTAATCAAAAATAATCATGAGGAAAAACAGATCCCCTCAAAACGATGCATCTCTGCATATATAGGTTTTCTATACATACCTACTCTCTTCTTGACTTAGCGCTGCAGCTCACTAATCAGACTGCTGCCCCTTCTTGCCTCATTAAAGGTGATCTGTTCCTGTAAAGTGCCAGTCTCATTCTTTTTCTGAACCTCATCTTCTCTAACTCCCTTACCTTACAGATCTCCTCAGAGTTTTAGAAAGTCAAGTTTATTTATTTTAGAAGGAAACAATTTTTACTTAATTAAATTTTATCAGATTTTTTCTTTATTTTCAGATGGAGCTTTTAAAAAATTTCATTGAAGTATAGTTGATTTACAATATTGTGTTAGTTTTAGGTGTACATCAAAGTGGTTATATACATATATACACACACACACACACATACACACATATAGAGTCTTCTTAAAAGAAAACTTTAATAAGAGAAGGCTGTACTCCTGCTACTCTGGATTATATGTTCTGGAAGGCATGGACTTGATACTACATTCCTTTTGCAATCTCCTCGGCCACAGCCCTATGCTAGGCTTGCAATAATACAGTTTGTACGACAACGCTCAGAGAATGAGGTCAGCTTTTCTAACTTCAAGGAGATTAGTCCATGAAGAACATTCTACACCCAAAGCATAGAAAATTCAAAATATTAATTTTCATGTGTGATGGAAAGAAAATGAGAAAAAAATTGCATCCAAGACTCTGAGGACTTCAGAATTTCACATTCTGCATGATCTTTTATTTGAAGAGACAAGAAAATAAATGTTTCCCGAAGATAGGCTTTTGAAAACATAATTTCTGTAATCAAAACCATATTAGCCCTTGACATGGTATAGTAGTCTCAGCCTTTTGAGAAAGGCTCATGTCAATATGCTCAATCATGTCTCACCAGTGAAAAGCCAGAGAAGTGGGAAAGGCAGAATAGAGGCCGAAATAAAAGTAACCTTTTGAAACAACTCTTGCCTTCACGTTTGTGCTCAGATTTGAAGAGCAGTCATTATTTTCTTTGCTAAAAATTTTCCAAGTGTCATCAAACTGAAAACTTGGGGCATCTTGTCTGGTTTTGGGTAGAGAGTAATTACCATCTGCACCCTACAAATGTGGGTAAGCTTGCACTGAAATAAACCATCCAAATCCATGACGAACATCAAAATTGTAGACACAAGGAGCAAAGCGGAAAATTGTAGTATGACAAAATAGCTACAGTTAATTATGTAAAATTACATAGAATTGTAGTCTTCTTTAGAGGTGCTTTATTTAAACTTACATCTAAAAGGCACGTCTCTGGTTAATGCAACTTTCATTTCAAGTGAGAAAGTTAACAACATTTATTAAGTTTAAAATTAAAGCAGACTTCAATTTTGGAAAGTTTCAGGCTCTTTTTTTTTTTTTTTTTTTTTTTGGAGAAAAGTGTCATTTAACACTATGAGGCCAACTTGATCTCCTTATTTTCACATCAAGTTTCACCCGTGATCCTATCTACCTGCTCTCCCCCACTGTACACTCATGCTAAGTCACTTCAGTCATGTCCAACTCTTTGCGACCCCACTGACTGCAGCCTGCCAGATTCCTCTGTCCATGGGATTCTCTAGGCTAGAATATTGGAATAGGTTGCCATGCCCTCCTTCAGGGGATCTTCCCCACTCAGGGATAGAACCTACTTCTTTTATGTTTCCTGCCTCTGAGGCGGGTTCCTTACCACGAGCTCCACCTTTGGGTTGCAGAGTCTACTAAAGTTTTTGTCCTCTAGAAGAGTATCCCAAGAGATCATGTCCCTACCATACACGATTTGGCAGGTCCTATGACAGTCTTCCAGTGTCCTTATCCCCAGAGAATTTACAATAGCAACCCTGTGCTATTCTAACCCCGGGAGTGAGACTGTGGGAGGCTTACTGGCTGAAGGACTGAAAAATCAATGATAACAACCTTTGATTACATAGGGAACTCATTAAGCACTATCACACCTACCGCATACCCTGACTTCTTATGACTCCTTTTGGAGGAAAGCATTGATGTACCTTCTATAAAACCACTCCAATCCTCGCTACAGGAAACTGAAGAATTGGGGGGCTCAAGATTTCAGTTTGAGTCAAAATGAAATCAGATTCTCCTGATCTGAAGGACTGAAGGTAAGAGAGGAAGTAGGAGAGCATGAAAGGAAGAATTAAGCAGACCACCACAAAGAAGAAATAGGAAGTCAATTTCCTAGTGCTGCTTCAGAGCCCAGACAGGCTTCCTGTTTCAGTCATGCCTATCCTTGCAATTAATCATCATTTTTCAGAGACATCCTAGCACACAGAGTACAATCTAAGTAATGATACAATAAATAAATAACCAAAGGCTTTGGTTTGACTATGTCAAAGCCTTTGACTGTGTGGATCACAATAAACTGTGGAAAATTCTGAAAGAGATGGGAATACCAGCCCACCTGATCTGCCTCTTGAGAAACCTATATGCAGGTCAGGAAGCAACAGTTAGAACTGGACATGGAACAACAGACTGGTTCCAAATAGGAAAAGGAGTACGTCAAGGCTGTATATTGTCACCTTGTTTATTTAACTTATATGCAGAGTACATCATGAGAAATGCTGGGCTAGAAGAAGCACAAGCTGGAATCAAGATTGCTGGGAGAAATATTAATAACCTCAGATATGCAGATGACACCACCCGTATGGCAGAAAGTGAGAAAGAACTAAAGCACCTCTTGATGAAAGTGAAAGAAGGGAGTGGAAAAGTTGGCTTAAAGCTCAACATTCAGAAAACTAAGACCATGGCATCTGGTCCCATCACTTCATGGCAAATAGATGGGGAAACAGCGGAAACAGTGGCTGACTTTATTTTTCTGGGCTCCAAAATCACTGCAGATGGTAACTGCAGCCATGAAATTAAAAGACACTTACTCCTTGGAAGGAAAGTTATGACCAACCCAGACAGCATATTAAAAAGCAGAGATATTACTTTGCCAACAAAGGTCCGTATAGTCAAGGCTATGTCAAGGCTATGGATGTATGGTCATGTATGGATGTGAGAGTTGGACTATAAGGAAAGTTGAGCACAGAAGAATTGATGCTTTTGAACTGTGGTGTTGGAGAAGACTCTTGAGAGTCCCTTGAACTGCAAGGAGATCCAACCGGTCCATCCTAAAGGAGATCAGTCCTGGGTGTTCACTGGAAGGACTGAATTTGAAGCTGAAACTCCAATACAGTCACCATCTGATGCGAAGAGCTGACTCATTGGAAAAGACCCTGATGCTGAGAAAGATTGAGGGCAGGAGAAGAAGGGGACGACAGAGGATGAGATGGTTGGATGGCATCACCGACTCAATGGACATGGGTTTGGGTGGACTCCGGGAGTTGGTGATGGACAGGGAGGCCTGGCGTGCTGCGGTTCATGGGGTCACAAAGAGTCGGACACAACTGAGTGACTGAATTGAACTGAATTGAAATAAACAACCACTTTTTTTATATGTCACCACACAAAGATATTACATAGCTACTGACTATATTCTTCACATTGTACATTGTCTTAATTATGCAATATTCAGGACCACTGTTTCTTTACAAAAGGTGACCTTGCCTCCTTGGACCAGCTCTCCAGCTCGCCAACATGCCAGGTGCCTGCTTCTCTCTCAGAATCTACCTCCTATTCTAGTCCCTTTTCCAATCTATAGTGCATGCACCTCACACCAATCAGAAAGGCCATCATCAAAAAGTCCACAAACAATGAATTATGGAGAGGGTTGGATAAAACAGAACCCTCCTATTATATTGTCAGTGAATATGTAAATGGGTGCGGCCACTATGGAGAACAATATGGAGTTTCTTTTAAAAACTAAAAATAAAATTGTCATATCATGCAGCAATCTCACTTTTGGGTATACACGCAGAGAAAACTAATTTTAAAAGATACACGCACACAATTGTCATTGCAGCACTGTTTACCATAATCAAGACATGAAAGCAACCTCAATGTCCATTGACAGATGAATGGATAAAGATGATGTGGCTTACTTTTATACACAATAGACTATTACTCAGTCATAAAAAGAATGAAATAATGTCATTTACAGCAACATTGATGGACCTAGAGACTATCATAGTAAGTGAAGTAAGTCAAAGACAAATATCACTTACATGTAAGATCTTGAAAAATGACATAAATGAACTTATTTACAAAACCGAAGTAGACTCACAGACACAGAAAACAAACTTGTGGTTAACCAAAGGGGACGGCAGGGGAGGGTTAAATTGGAAGTTTGGGATTAATTTGTACATATATAAAAAATAGATAAACAACAAGGACTGTAAAGCACAGGGAACTCTACTCAGTAGCTTTTAATAACCTCTAATGGAAAAGAATCTGAAAAAAAATATGCATAGATAGTAGAAAACGGAATCACTTTGCCTGAAAACTAACAACATTGTAAAAATTCATTTCAATTTTAAAATGGTTCAAATATTCTAAAAATATCTATACATGTGACCTCTGTGCGCCAAGATGGCATTTAGAGAGTCACAGAGTCGGAAACTTGCTAATCCCTCTGTCCATGTGAGACTCCCAAAGCCTGGTGTAACAGAGGCTCCATTTTCCTAAGTTTTAGTTGCCAATTCCTTATTAGCTGCTAGAATCTGAATGACCCTTTCAGAAATCTAGCTGAAGCAGAGAACAAGCACTGCTTCTTGTGCGGTATGAGCTCCTATTTGACCACAGTATAAGCAGCACCAGGGGCTTCCCTAGTGACTCCGCTGGTAAAGAATCCGCCTGCAGTGCGGGAGGCCTGGGTTTGATTCCTGGGTTGGGAAGATCCCCTGGAGAAGGGAAAGGCTACCCACTCAAGTATTCTGGCCTGGAGAATTCCTTGGACTAAGTCCATGGGGTGGCAAAGAGTCGGACACGACTGAGCGACTTTCACTCACTAAGCAGCACCAGATGGGGCTTCAAAGAACCCCCACCCCCACCCCCACCCCTCAGGCGCCCCTCTAAAGGAGAATTTGTCATTCACCTGTCACCTAACTTTTATTCACCAAGTTCTGGATAAAATACTTACGAAGAAACCGGAACAAGGACAATAGTAACAGTCATGTCCTTCAGAGAGAGGGACCGGTCAAGCACACTCTCCTGGAGACGCCATCTTTCCCCGGCCTCCATATGCCGGGCGCGGCACACCCGTCCCCACTGCGGACCAGAAGACACCTGACCCCAGTTGGCCCACTTATTACTACTCCTGGGAACCTGGAATTAAAATGAACAAATATCAAGCGCATTAATTATGTGAAACCAAGCTAGAAAGCCAGGTAGAGGCTGCCATTTTAAGGCAGCCAAGCATAAGGTGCTGAGTGAATTGAGGAGGTCAACAAAGAGAAAAAAAAAAAAAAATGAAGCTGGCAAGTGGCAGAGAGGAAATACCCAAAGTCTCCATGGAAAGATAGAAAGGAGGGGAATTATTTTAAAATGTGTGTAATTTTCTAATTCTTCTAAGTCCTAGAGTTCTTCCTGCAATTAGATTCCTTAGTACAAATTCCCCTTTGCATAAATTAATGTGAGTAGATCTCCGGTCCCTGCAATGAAACATGCACGTATCAGTGGATTTCTTAAAACTAGTGCCACTAGATAGTGACCTGTGAACATACAGCTTTTAGTGTTCGTCACAGTTGATAAGAAGTTCTAAGACCATGTTACATTTACCAACTTATTTTCTTCCATTTAAATTGCTCCTATAGCAGGATTTCTTCCTGCTGGAGGCTGGGGGGGCGGTCGAAGGCGTAAACAGATCAGTGACAATGGCATGTGAGAAGCCTGTCCTGGAGGCATGGGCTGAGGTTCTGGGCCTCAGCAGACATTTCCTTATTTAATTTTCACCTACATCAAAGAGAGTTATGAGAATTGATACTTTGCAGGAACAATCACCCAAGACAGGCAAACATTAGTTTAATCTCACTAATTTTCACCTGAAGCCTGAGGAGGTACCATGCTGTCCTCTTGGCACAAAAGTGGCATTTAATAAACGTGGGCCTTTCCATATCCTGCCACTTCTTACCACCTTCCATGACCACTTTAACAGTAAAAACAATCGGCATAAGAAAAGATCAGCAAATCATTAACTTGGCTGAGAACCCAGTCTACTGCAGAGCTGACCATTCTTTTCATTCTAAGGTAAAATTTGCCCTGAAAAGTTTTGCCAAAAAAAAAGGTTTGAGTTAAACCAGCTTATTTAACAACAAACAGGTTTTTCACCTCTCCTTCCTGAGAGGGCATTAACATGATAATGAAGAAAATGTTTTTAAAAAGTATAAGCCCCAAGGACAAAGAAAACAGGAGAGGGGAGATGAGTGTTAGGTCAGAAGAATGAAATAAGAGGTGTTGCATCCAGGAAGGGCTTCCCTGGTAGCTCATCTGGTAAAGACTGCCTGCAATGCAGGAGATATCGGTTCGATTCCTGAATAAGGAAGATCCACTGGGGAAGGGATAGGCTACCCACTCCAGTATTCTTGGGCTTCCCTCTTGGTTCAGCTGGTAAAGAATCCACCTCAATGTGGGAGACCTGGGTTCGATGCCTGGGCTGGGAAGATCCCATGGAGAAGGGAACGGCTGCCCACTCCAGTATTCTGGCCTGGAGAATTCCATGGACTATATAGTCTATGGGGTTGCAAAGAGTTGGACATGACTGAGCAACTAAGGAAGCCTCAACCTGTAATGGGAAAGACAATGGAGAGCAGGACCAGTCACTGAAAGAGGCTGACCTTGGAGGGTCTTGGTGTGGTCCACAGCAGAGGGGAGGCCAAGGGAGAACCTGGAGGCATTCCCTTCCTTCACCCCTACAAAGAGAATCAGTGTCTGCCTGCCCTGTGGAAACCAGGGGTTATCCTCTGAACAGGTTGAGAGAGACAGCCTCTGGGATCAGGAAAATGTGGTCCAGAGTAAGAATGGAATGATGCCCAAGGTAGAAAACATGGAACTGAATGTGACATCCAGACTCCACGTCCAAGTGGTGCTTAGTGAACTAGGCTGTCACCCTTTAGGCGGGAGATTAGGACATGTTTTCTGGGAGAAAGCCCCAAGGACACCCTTTCCTATGCCAACAGTGTTAGGGTGCTCTCAAAGTGGGGGACTATCTGTCTTTGTTGTTGTTGTTCAGTCACTGAGTCATGTATGTCTCTATGCGACCCCATGGACTGCAGCACGCCAGGCCTCCCTATCCATCACCAACTCCCAGAGCTTACTCAAACTCATGTCCATTGAGTCAGTGATGCCATCCAACCATCTTGTCCTCTGTTGTCCCCTTCTCCTCCTGCCTTCAGTCTTTCCCAGCATCAGGGTCTTTTCCAATGAGTCAGCTCTTTGCATTGGAGAAGGAAATGGCAACTCACTCCGATGTTCTTGCCTGGAGAAACCCAGGGACGGCGGAGCCTGGTGGGCTGCTGTCTATGGGGTTGCACAGTGTCAGACACGACTGAAGCGACTTAGCAGCAGCAGCTTTTTGCATCAGGTGGCCGAAGCATTGAACTAATCATCTGGAAATGAAGGCCACTGCTCATCTTGCCACACACACATCCACAATTCTCCCAGTCAGCTTTAAAAAAGTAATTTATTGATGTGATAGTCACATGACAAAGTAAACAATCTGGTGGCAGTTAGCATGAACCCTCTTCTTCCACTTAATCCCACAACATGTTCATCGCTCCAAAGTAAGCCCCCTTACTTGTACTCATTAAGCACTTTCTTCCCATTCACTCCTTCCCCCAGCCCCTGGTAACCACTGATCTGCACTCTGTCTCCATGGGTTTACCTATTCTGGATCCTTCGTATGAATGGAATCACACGTGACCCTTTGTGTCCACAGTCTCTTACTCAGCATGCTTTGAAAGTTCATCCCTGTTGTCATGTGTATCAGAATTTCATTCATTTTTATGGTTGAATAATATTCTATCACAGGTATATGTCACAATCCAAGTTGACTTCAGCTGCTCAGTCTTAAAAAATATCAACCGGTAATCACCATACAGAAGACTAAAGAAAGAAACCCCAAAAAAAGTAGAAGAACGGAAACCAGAGGAAACAATACAATTCAGAGAACACAATAAAACTCATAAAAAGCAACAACTCACATATCCTGAGCAATTAAACATACACAAGAATGTTTAATACTTGCTAACAGTTTAGTAAAGTATGTATTCAGTACTTTTATTACTTTGCATAATCAACATGGTAAAAAAATACCTTTTTATTATGATATAATTAATGGCCCTCATTCCAACACTGCTGTTATAGTCTCTATTCCTACACAAGAAAAATCATAAGCTATAATGGTCATAATCATACAAGATAATAGTTGTAATTGTAATAAACATATAATTCCACATCCTGATTTTTTCACTTAAAAGTATACATTGAGCATGCTTCCATGTTGCTACATAATTTTAATATTCATTGCTTGCAAATTCTATATTGTACCTAATCATATAGATATACCATAAATCACAAACCACTGTTATTCCATTTTCCAAGCAATTTTTCTCATAATCTCTATGAAAATTGTTACTATGCACATAATAAGATCAAACAAATCTTAACACGCATGAGATCCTTCCTTGAAGAGTAAACCAAGTTAGGACTAAAGTACACTGCCCTGACTTTGATGGGTTTGCAGGATAGGAGGGCAAGTTGGCCAACGGTTTCCCTGTAAGAGAAAAGAGGAGCCCTGCAGAGGAGCCTGGTTTCAAAGAAGGAGCTGGGGAACCCAGAATGGGCTAATAATGCTTGAGCTCCGGAGAGGGACAGAGCTTCCAAGTACAATAGCTGGTGAATAGCGCATGGCCTGTTTCACCGAATATCCATGAGATGTTGGGGGCATGTGGCCACACTCTTTTGGGATCCATGTATCTCAGTGGGAGATGAGACTTTCCTGCTCCCAGGAAGAATGCAGAGCACCATCTCTGTTCTAGGGGCGCAAAGATGAACAGCATCCTCAGCATCCACACCTAGACCTCGTCCCTGGGGGAGGGGGGTCTCTGAGGGTTTCAGGGGAGGGCGCGCCAGCTGCAGGTGGCCCATCACAGCAGCAGCCCTGCGGTGCCTTTCGGAGCTGCTGGCAACAGACACCTCATCAGAGACCTGGAGCCAGAGACCTGTGGACACCACAGGGTGGCTCAAGCAATTCCAGCAATTCCCGCGAATAATTAGGGAAAAACCTTTAGGAGGCTGTCTCGCAGTTGGAATAGAATTAAAAAAAAAAAAAAAGATAACCACTGCTGCTATTAATGTTAATTTTTCCTCTGGTTAGAGTAGCCTTAGGGAAGATGAATTGTACTTTGCAATCTTTACATTTGGTGAAAGGTACACAAACAGTCACTATACGTATATCCTCTGAACTCCTTGAAACATTTCACATAAAGGATGAAATAAGGTGAAAGTAAACACATGATTCAATGGGAGGAGAAAAATATGGGGAATTTAGATAAAGTATTCTCCGAGACACATTGGCTATTAGAATGACCACAGGCATATTAAACTTCTTTAAAAAAGAAAATTCTCAAGGGCTGTTTGGGGCTATCTGGATACGTTTAAAAACAGTTCTAAGGTCTCATGACTTCAGTAAAGAATTTTATATGAAAAAGCCTCCAAAAAGTAAGGCTTCCCAAAGACAGATGCTCTGTAACTGCTGGTTTTCTTGGCCTAAGGGAAGGTTACCAGTGTTCAACTTTCAGGCTGGAAGCCTGAATTCATTTATTTTATGGCTAAGACACTTTATATTAACACAACAATATCTGCATCTAATTTGCATGTCGTAGATAAGAAAAAAATCAAGCATGATACACAGACTAGTCCCAAGGGTGGAAGGTTTTCCCCAAGTATATTGTATTAAAAACATGTGGACTTTCTTCTTTCAAATGGAATATATTCCAAAGCATTAGAATGACTGAATTAGGATGTTTCTACTTGCAAGCAACAGAAAGAGAATGTAGAAAAAATTAAGCGGAAGGATCCTGGGGTGGTTCCTCACAGAATGAAAGGGATTTGAGGCTGTGCACAGCAACTGTGGAGCTGGCCGATCGGCTGTGGGCATGACTGACCCCATCTTGAATAGCATCTTTGCTTGGTACATTGGTTCCTTTCTTTCTCAGATAAAGATGGCCTTCCTCCACAAGGAAGGCAGCAGTAGGTCCTTCCAGAATAACATCATCCCAGATCTGTTTGCTTGTTTGAAGAACCCTGAAAAGGGTTTGGATTGGTTGGTTTGGGTCATCTTCCTCCACCAGTCATTGTGGCTGAGGAGATGGTGTCCTACCCTTGACCCAGTCCTGAGTCTGCAGACCAACAAGAAAGGTGAACAGCACAGATGGGACCATTGAGACAATAACTCTGAACCAGGCTGTTTCTCCATTTGTGCCCACAAGAACAGAGATGAATAAAATTTCATCCCCCTCAAAGGAACAGTTTTGAATGAGCATTCTATTCTTGTTTGTCCATTCATAGATACATTTTAATATATGATATTATCCTAGAACCCCTTAAAAATGCACGCTTTTGAAATTTAGCTGAAGAAATGGACCTAAAAATATAGGAACAGTGCTCATCTCTTGGGGACTTTTGAGGTCTAGCCCTACACAAAAGAAAGCTTCTAATCCTGAAATGCCTTAAGAAATAAAACATAACCCTATGTCTCTGATGGTCTAGAATATCAACTGGCATAAAACATCAAACACTATCAATATATTACTTTAAATGTCTATACTCCTCAAAGAGGGCTCCACCTAAGTGCTTTTCAGGTACAAGCCTGATTCAGGTATAGGGCTGCATTTCCTTTCATTGGTTCATTCAGCAGCACATTGAGAGCCTCTGTAGATCAGGACTACTCCAGGCATTGCAGAATTGTAATAAACAGACCAGCGCTCCCTGCCTTGTGGAACCATTAAAACATGTGGAATCTAAAATATGACACAAATGAACCTATCTACAAAACAGAAACAGACTCATGGACAGAGAGAACAGGCTTGTGGTTGCCACTGGGGAGGGTGTTGGAGGAGGGGTGAAGTGGGAGGTTGGGGTTAGCAGATGTAAGCTTTTATATCTAGAAGGGATAAATAACAAAGTCCTACTGTATATAGCACAGGGAACTATATTCAATATCTTATGAGAAACCACAATGAAAAAAACATTAAAAAAGAATGTATATATTAAAATGTGTGTATATATATTAGAGGAAGAAATGGCAACCCACTCAGTATCTTTGCCTGGAGAATCCCATGAATAGAGGAGCATAGTGGACTAAAGTCCATGGGGTCGCAAAGAGTCAGACACGACTAAAGCGACTTAGCATGCATGTGCGCGTGTGTGCGCACACACACACACACACCTGAATCACTTTGCTCTACAGCAGAAATTAATACAACATTGTAAATTAACTATACTTCAATTTTTAAAAATTGGGAAAGCAACGGGAAAACCCCCAGGATAATAATTAGGTAGATAAAAAAAATAATTAGGTAGATGTTCCAAATGATCAAAAAAATTTTTTCAAGAATTATTCAAATTCTTTATAACATGAAATAAAATTCATATTGTATGGCAATATATGGCAAGAAAAATTTAAACATAAAAATGTTCTCTGCCTTTTGACGTTTCTCCCTCCACTGTGCATTATTAATTTGGGTTTTGAATCGATCAAACCTCTCCCATCAGGAGAAATGTTGCTCCTAGCATCAACAAGACAACTTCTTTTTTCAAAAACCATTACTTATGTGGCTGCATCAGGGCTTAACTGCAGCACTCAGGATCTTTATTGTGGTGCTCAGACTCTCTCCTTGTGGTGCACATGGGGCTCGGTAGCTCTGCAGCTTCTGAGACCTTATTTTCCCAACCAAGGATGGAACCCCCATCCCCTGCATTGCAAGGCAGGTTCTTAACCACCGGACCACTAGTGAAGTCGCTCAGACAATGTCTTAAAGACAGCATTACTTCTTGGTATTGTAAGGAGCAATAATGACACATAGATCTGAATTGTGTATCTTTCAACAATACATCATTTAATGTACAGCCCTCTGCCTCAAAAAACTGATACAACTGTGCTTTGACTTCTAATGGGCAGAACAGTGAAGACTCTTCTTGACCCCATGGATTGTAGCCCGCCAGTCTCTTCTGTCCATGGGATTTTCCATGCAAGAATACTGGAGTGGGTTGCCATTCCCTTCTCCAGGGGATCTTCCCGACCCAGGGATCGAACCCAGGCCTCCTGCATTGCAGGCAGATTCTTTACCATCTGAGTCACCAGGGAATCATCTCCACAACAGTTCTCAGAGATTTCTGAGATGCTCTTCCCAGTTATAAAATCCTCAAATTTGACTTGAATAAAATTTTCCAGTTCTTTCTTAAATTGACTGATCAAAAGTTCTTCGACAACAGTCACTGTATCTTATGAAAATTCATAGTTAACATAATATTTATAGTAGCCAAGTAGGCCACAGCAAGAAACTGAAGGACTTAGGAAAACAAGCTCTTAATAATTATTTTATTAAAATGATGGAGTAAAATATTGTAATAACAAAGATCTTTGCTTATCAATACTTTGGATAAACAATTAGGTTTGACCAAATTTTTTGCTATCCTCAAACAAAGGACCCTGGGAATTATTAACTGATATAGGAACAGCCATTATGTAGCCTTTATTTGCTTTCATTCATGCATGCATGCATGTTCAGTTGCTTCAGTAATATGCGACTCTTTGCAGTCCTATGGACTGTAGCCTACCTGGCTCCTTTGCCCATGGGATTCTCCAGGCAAGAATACTGGAGTGGGCTGCCATGCCCTCCTCTAGGGGATCTTCCCCACCCAGGGGTCAAACCCTTATTTCTTGTGGTTCCTGCATTGGCAGGCAGGTTCTTTACCACTAGTGCCACTGGAGAACACATAAAAACTTCCATCTTTGTAGGAAATAGACATTATAAAATGAAAGAAAAACTTTCATTTTTGCCAAAAACAAAAAAAAACTTTTATGATTTTATTTTTCTCATTTGGAATGTGCTGCTTTTAACTTTATTATTCTTTTCATTCTTGTTGTGCGTCTTTATTCTGCATCCCTGTATTTTCAGTTATTTTTTTTTTTAAGATTTAAAGTCTATGAATTTACCACTGAGTAAAATTTTGGCTGAAGCACATCAGTGATCTTACGTTTTAACTATGCCGTGACTGTTTTCCTTCTTGGTTTCACAGTTACTTGGCTAGGTGCTTTTTTATTTCTCAGTGGGATGTGGTACCTTTGGATCTTTTTTTTTTGAGGAACTTACTTTTATTTTTCTTTGTGCCTTAATACAGTATACGGTCAATTTTTTAAAGTGCTTTGCATAGGCTAAAAAGCAACATATTCTCTGTTTATGAAGATACAACTTTAAAATATATTTCTATTGACTTAACCCTATTATTTCTTCTTGTCTACCTCACCTATCAAATTGAAAGCAGAGTAAAAAGCCTTCTACAATCGTTCTGTTCACAGCTTTTGCATTTATAAGCTATTTTAATGGTATGCATTTAGAATGTAAAGAATTGTTATATTTTCACTGTGATATAGTCCTTTTGTCAAATATAGGACGTTTGTTACCCATAAAAAGTGCATTTATGGGAATTCCCTGGAAGTCCAGTGGTTAAGCTCTGCAATCTCACTGCTAAGGGCCTGCATTCAATCCCTGACTGGGAAACAAAAATCCCACAAGACATGTGGCTCAGCCAAGAAAAAAAAATGGTGTACTTATGACAATTATTGATGTGTATCTTTTCATCTAGCTTGTTTCCATTTTCACTTCTAGTCTTTTCTACCTATGACTTCCTCATTCTTGTCCTAATTTTATTTCTCATTATCCTGGCAAATATCTTTAATTACTATATTCAGGGAGGTATCAGGTGTCTTCCCTTGTGACTCAGCTGATAAAAGAATCTGCCTGATGCATCCAACCTGGGCTGGTGATCTGTTTCACCCTAGATAATATACATGTTAAATTTATGGGGAAAAAAAAAGAAGACAAAGATTAAAAACAAAACAACAAAAGAATCTGTCTGTAATGTGGGAGACCTGGGTTTGATCCCTGGGTTGGGAAGATACCCTGGAGAAGGGAACGGCTACTCACTCCTGTATTCTGGCCTGGAGAATTCCATGGACTGTATAGTCTATGGGGTTGCAAAGAGTTTGGACACGACTGAGCGATTTTCACTTTCACATCAGGTGTCAGGGTTTCCAAATTTTTGCCCCTATATGAATGTTTCCTATTTCTTTCCAAGTTCAATGGCCTAAGAATACATATCAGAGTCTCCAAACCTCATGTTTCTCTAGAAGTTCCAATTTGATGCTTTGAGGTCATGTTCCTCACCCCATCAGCCAAGCATCTCTGCTAAGGCAGGGGCTGTGTGCCTTACCTGGGTGTACACTCATCAGTTCTACCCCTAGTGTACAAGGAACAGGTTAAAGTGGGAGAACTTAGAATTTAGTGTCGTTGACAAGGCTAGGCTGAGACTCATCACGCTGTGCTTTTGCATGAGTAATCCGACTTTCTGATCTGTGGTACCCAGCGAGCCTGGGCCAGGGCCATCTCTGTGGCTGATCTGGATGCCCTGGGATTGGCAGCCCCCCCACAGCCACATGCATTGGGAGAGGGAGTTCTCTAAATAAACAGCAGTGCTGTAACTAGAAGTGGGGGCAGGGAGGCCAAGCAGCCAGAAGCCACATGAGCCCAACAGGGGCAGGCTGACGGGAAGGAGGCTTCACAAGACTGAGTGTGGATGCCCCGTGGGACATCTCAGGATCCCACAAGAGATTTCAGCTTCCGTGACTTAAATTTTAGGCACTGGAATGAGGTCACTGTCTTGCTCCTATGCCTCATTTTCTCCCCCTAATGTTTATTTAGCTTGGATGACATCTATTGATGGTATAGAACGCAAATGTGGTTTTTTTTCTTTAACTCTAAAGTGTTAGTTGCTCAGCCGTGTCCAACTCTGCGACCCCATGGACAGTAGCCTACCAGGCTCCTCTATCCATGGGGATTTGCCGGGCAAGAATACTGGCCTAGGTAGCCATTTCCTTCTCCAGGGGATCTTCCTGACCCAGGGATCAAACCCAGGTCTCTTTCACTGCAGGCAGATTCTTTCACCCCTGAGTCACCAGGGAAGCCCTGAAGGAACTGGATAATTGGAACTATAGAAGATTACATTGACTGTACATTCTTATTGTCACATGGAGCAGACTATCCTGAAGCTGGCAGTAGTGTGGAGTCTGGAATTCCTTTAACATTTTTTTAGTGTCTTCTCATTTCTATTTTCTTATTTTTACAATATGGAACAATTTGTTTCATGTTAAAAAAAAAAAGTGTATTTAAGACAATTATGTAGATGTATATGTACACCAAGTGCCATAGACTGAGTTTAAGGTGAACTGTGAGCTGTTTATTTTGGAGGGGAGGAGTCATTTACTGGTGGGCACTGCAGTGCTAGCTGGAGGAGGAAAGCAGAGTCAAAGAAAATAATTTTAAAATAGCTAAGGGAAAATTCTTACAATAACAAATGAATTTTAAAAATAGTATTTAAAAAGGATACCAATGGCAATAAAACAAGTAACTTCAACTGAAATCATAAATAATATCAACTAAAAGAATAAGTGCAACTAAAAGATGTTCTTAAAACATTATCGGCCAAGAGGTGGATGACCAGCTCACATTCTCTGTTCTGCTGGACTGGCCATGTGAGCGCAGAGCTCCCTGCAAAGAAGCTCGGAGACTCAGTGGAGCGTGAAGGACAAAGCCAAGGTTCATACTGAGTTCTGGCTCCCTCAACTCAGAACGTCCTGAACCTAAGTCAAATGGATTCCCTAAATCTTCCAAACTTCTCACTGACAAGTACATCTTTTCCTGTCTTATCCTGTACAGGTGTTTCTATTTTTAAACCAAGGACAGGGCCTTATTTTCACCCCTAACAAATGCTTTGCTTCTTTATTTCAGCCCCTGCTTTCTAGAATCTGTTCCAACGTGCCTTTACTTTCCTCCAAGTTTCTGGCAGTCTGCAAATGTCACTTTCCATATCCTCCTCCAAATATTTGATAAAAATAAACAGAAGACAACTTTTAAATTGCAGTTTTAAAGTAACATATACATTTGCAATCATAAAAAAACAGTCCATTTTCTTCCAGTGTTCATAGAGTAGGGAAAACACTACACAACGTTATTTCTCTGCTTTTTGGAGAAGGAAGGCAGGGATCTTTCCACTGGAATTGGTGAGGAGCAGCTCTTCTGGGGTAAATGGGAGGGAAGGCAGGCCCTTTGGGGACAGGGCTGGGGGTGAGGACTCTGCAAAGGGGCCCCGAAAGATACAGACGGAAACAAGGGGCCCTGAGAAAGCCCTCAGCAAGGAGGCTTCCTCCTTTCGTAGCTGTTAATGTTGTTTTTCTCTTTAGCTGCATCACAATATAAAGGACATGGAAAAAATATTTGCTTTGCAACACCAGGGCCAAAACCAAAAGAAAACAAAAGCTTGGTGATTTTGTAACGAAAGACAGGCTGAGGATGTCCATCTCCCGAAAAAGGAAGCGAGGCAGCAAAGACGATCCTGCCTCGCTACGCGCAGGACAAAAAGTGAGTTCCCCTTACTACACCACCTAGTTGGAATGAGACGGAAGAAAAATAAAAACATTCCAGAAGTTTCGCCAACATACAACCATCTTAGCCATAAAGAACGAAACCAAAACCAGTAAAGTTGAAAAATCAACATTTCTGAACATTTCACTTTCATTCAGATTTAATTAACAAGTTACTAGGACTCTTTCACTCTTCCACGAAAGTTCTTTTAACTAAATGGAAAAAAAAGAGACGCACGCTGAAGACAATCTGATTTTTGCTTTATTGAATAGTGTCCCACATCCAGTATTTACAGACATAATTGAATGAAATTTATAAGCCTACCATGGGGACTGTTTTTAAAAATGAATCTGAAACACTCAATGGAAATGATCAATTCATATGTGTGAATACAATAATTAATTCATGATTTTTCAGCCAATATCCAAGTTGGTTCATTTCATAAAAACTCTATTTTCAAGAAGAGGGAATATAAAAAATTCAGAAAAATATTTCCATATCTAGTCATAATCTTCCAGTTTTTCTGCAAAAGAAATCAATAACAATTATAGACATTCTGGCCACTGTGAATTAAACACAGATTTTCTCAATTACATGACTACTTTCTTTAAGGCCACTTTTAATTTTTAGCATTGAAGAGCAGTCTTATCATAATTTCATGAAAGGTCTAAACTTTTTTTTTTTAGATTTAAAAAGAAACACATACTCAAATTTAAAATCAGCACCTAAATATTACTTTAGAAGAACGAACAAGGCACAGAGGGGCACTTATTACCTGGACTGTCCATAATGGATGGTCCATAGAAGGAACAAGATGTACATAAAAGTGAGGAAGTCCTCCAACCAGACCCAAGCGAGACTGTTGATGCCAGGTGCGCTCACAGACATTGAGAGGACATCAGAAATACAGCCTCTACCTCTGCATGTCTGAGAGACTTCCGGGGCATGGAAACTAATCGCCCTACTAACAGCCCTGTGACAATATCCGCAGAATGTGTTAGTTGCTTAGTCATGTCCAACTCTTTGTGACCCCATGGACTGTAGCCCGCCGGGCTCCTCTGTCCATGGAATTCTCCAGGCAAGTATACTGGAGCGGGTAGCCATTCCCTTCTCCAGGATCCTCAGAACAGAACTACAAAAAAAGGTGGGGATCTCAGTGGCAGAGAAGGCATTATTTTCTCTATACGCCCAAATGTAAAGGTATCTCTCTGGTTTGAGGTGAGCTGATTTACTACCCACACACAGAATTTAAGAATCATAGTATTTTCTAATCTTTAAAACATATGGGCTTTATTATATGAAGCGCATTCTCACTTTTCCTTTCAAGGATCGTGGCTCTTCAAAATGTATTAATAATATTATTATTTGGATAATCTAGATATTAAAATGTAAAGCATTTAATCCCTAGCTACACATTTTGAACCATTTCAAAAATGCTAGAGATAAATAAATCAGTGTATCGTCAATAGCACCTTCTATATTAAAACCCTGAAAACTAACTTAATGGTTTTTCAGTTTTTGCTAGAATAACACTGTTGGAGGGACAGAAAAGCATGACCTAGAAAATCACAATGAATAAAATATCATGCATTATCCCCCATTTTAAAACATTCACTAGCCAAGAAAGGTTCTGGAAATGGTAGTGGTACTGGATTTTTCTCTCTTTTTTTTTAAAGTAGCAATTACACTTATACATAATAAATAGGTTTCCTGCTCAGCAAACCTATCTTTCAAGATAATATAAAGGCATATTTCAGAATGCTATGGATCACACCATATGGAGTCCAAATGAACGGTGCTTAATGTTATCTTTATATAACAGAAATTAGCTCTATTCACAAATGGTTTAAATTGCTGATAAAAATATACAGAAATGATGGTAAAAGTCAGAAAAACGAGGCAAGGTGTATTTAGAGTCATGGCAGATGGCATGTTCATCCTATAATTATTCAATGGTAACATATGAATATATGTTTTCTAGAAATCAGATAATGCATATGCTTGATATGTTTCTATTAAACATAAACATACTATCATAAGTTAATTTTTTTTTCTCTGAAATCCACACTTTGTTCTGGAAGTTGCCATTTATGAAAAGACAGCACTGATGACAGCTTCTTGGCCACCCGGACACTAGCGTCAGGGGTGCTCACTAGCTTTCTTAAAACACAGGGCTGGCTTACCCGTGGTCAATAGTTGATCATTTTGCGAAGGGCATCATAGCACTTCCACTTGTCTGGGATGTAGAACGGTTCAAAAATGTGAGGGAATGGTGTGTCATACCCACACACCCTTGATATAGGAGCTTCCAGGTTCAGGAAACATTCTTCCTGCAGAGAAGAAGCCAGATGGTTGACTTCAAGAACTTTTTATTCACAGAAATGAAACATTTCACTTCCAAATACAATGGCATTAAAATAGTTACGTATATTATAATGCAAAAAAAAACAGGTGAAAAAAGGAGGTAACACACAGTATGTTTAGCCTTATCCAAGTTTTACTGAGGATATGTTTTCATATATGTACGTGCACTTTATGCCTACATACATATCTGTGGCTTAAGAAAAAAGTGATCATACCTAACAGGTCAGTCTACAAATATAAATGTAATGTATGACAAAAGCCTGACAAATGCTCACAGTAAACTCTGCAGCTTGACATGAGTGATGGCATGTGTCTTCTCTTGCTTCTTGCATTTTTCAAATTTTATATACCACGAAGGTGTTACTTTCCTGAGTGTGCGTGTGTGCTAAGTTGCTTCAGTCACGTCCAACTCTTTGCAACCCAATGGGCTGTAGTGCACATCAATAAAAAGTAAATTAATTAACTGAAAAAAATGTCAGATCTCAACCACAGGAAACCTATAGAAAGTTATCTTCAAGGAAAAAAAAAGGCTATTAAAGTGACAAATTCAAACTTAAAAATAAAATTTTTAGTGTTAAAAAAAATCTAAAGAGAGATACATGATTAGACTATTCTTAGGAAAATGAAATTACCATTCACAGCTATTACCTGAAATCAAACCTTTGGTTGTTTTTTTTTTTTCCCCATTTATTTTTATTCGTTGCAGGCTAATTACTTTACAATACTGCAGTGGTTTTTGCCATACATTGACATGAGTCAGCCATACTATCAAGGGTGAAACCTTTGGTTTTTATGTATCCACTTTCTACATTGCTTTGTGTCACAAACGCTTTGAAAAGGTCCACATTTTCTTACATATTTCACTAACTGTATTTTGACATTTTCATTTGAGCAGAAAGTTTTAAATGAAGTAGTGCTGATGCGCTGTCCCTATCTTCTGTATATATTTCTTCCCGTGACAAGGGCATCCAGGCAGAAACAGTCAGCTCCCTTACACCGTCCCTGCCCCCCAAAACCACTGCGACTTAAAGCATCAAACACCATCATATGACATTCCTTATATGTAGAATCTAAAAAGAAGTAATACAAATGAACTTACAAAACAGAAAGAGACTCACAGACAGAAAATGAACTCACGGTTGCTGGGGAGAAAGGATACTTAAGGACTTTGGGACGGTTATGTACACACTGGTATGTTTAAAATGGAGAAGGAACCAAGCCCTACTGTATAGCACATGGAACTCTGCTCAATGTATGTGCCAGCCTAGATGGGAGGGGGTTTTGGGGGAGAATGGATACATGTATATGTATGGCTGAGTCCCTTCACTGTTCAGCTGAAACTGTCCCAACTTGTTAATCGGCTATACCCCAATACAAAGTGTTTTTGGTGTTAAAAAAATAAAAATAAATTTTTTTTAAAAAGCATCAAACAACAAATAGTGTTGCCTTTTCCAACAGAAAATCCTCATCAATAACTTGAGAATGTTGCAGACACAGGGTTTGAAGAGTGACCTAAGAAGTTCAATAAGCTCAAAAGAGACGACAGACTGGGTAGACTGCTCCTTGATTGAAATAAGTAATTTTAAAGGGATTTAATTGTCAACTTGGGATTAACTCAGTTTATTACTTTAGTTGACATAAGCTGTTTTTCTGCCTCCCCTGAATACTACCTTCTTCATAAACAAATTACCCATGGGTGCTGCAAATACAGAAAAGCAGAGGCAAAGCACTTCACTTAAATACCCTTGATTCTACACCTGTTATAAAATATTCTTCTTTCAAACTAGTTCCCTGGAAAGCCGGTTTATGAGAAAGTGATGTTCCAGTGTTTGTGAAAACCACTCCTTTTAGCAGAAAGACCAACATCACCAAACTAATTTTTTTTTTTTTTTTTCAAATAAGAATGCTTCTAATTCTGCAGGAATGTGAGAATCACTCCATAGGAATAAATCTACATGTTTTCAGGGGCATAGAAAAAGGTCTGTGAGGTCAGTCTTGAACTGTCAACAGTGGTCACCCTCTGAGTTTAGGAGTGACAAGGAGGGGACAACAGACTCCGTGTGTACATTATACGTATTGTTGAAGCTTTTATGACACAGTATTCCTTTTGTGGGCTTTCCAGGGACCACAGTGGTAAAGAATCCACATGCCAAGCAGGAGACACAGGTTTGATCCCTGGGTCAGGAAGATCCCCTGGAGAAGGGAATGGAAATCCACTCCAGTATTCTTGACTGAGAAATCCCATGGACAGAGGTGCCTGGTGGGCTATAGTCCATAGGGTTGCAAAGAGTTGGACACAATTTAGCAACTGAGTGATTACTTTTGTAATTAACTGGCACTGATATAAAAGAGTAAGAAGAAGAATCATTTTATGAGACTAAAAGTTCCCATTTTATGTTACACAAATTTGTGATTTTACACATAGCATTTTCTTAATTTGGAAGCAATTACTGTTAGGTATGCAGAATTAAGTGATTATAAAGTACTATATATAAATATATAAGATATAAAAATCACAGAAGATAAGTCAAGAATATATGATTCCATTTTATAAAGGTGTGTGTGTGTGTGCTAACTCACTTCAGTCATGTCCAACTCTTTGTGACCCTATGGACTGTAGCCCACCAGGCTCCTCTGTCCATGGGAGTCTCCAGGCAAGAGCACTGGAGTGGGTTGCCATGTCCTCCTCCAGGGGATCTTCCCTAATCCAGGGATCAAATCCAAGTCTCTTATATCTCCTGTATTGGCAAGAGGATTCTTTACCACTAGTGCCACCTTTATAAAGATATATCTTAACTGATGAAAACAGTATGAAATTTTAATGCTTTGCTAACTAAAGTACATTAAAGAGGCAAATCTCTTCTATAGACTTGTGTTAAAACTTCCTTTTAAAACGATTGGAAATAACATGTTTGGGTCAAGCTGCTATACAGTTACTTCCCACTGAACTGGCTCACATACAAATGATTTATATGTGACTGTATGTTTTTCTGGTCAATGATCAAAATGAGCATCCTTTTTCAAGCTCAGTTTATTTTCCATATTGAAGCTGTACACACATACACAGAAAAAGAATATTGGAAACTCACTAGCAGATTTGTAGATCAATGGGCCAGATTAATCCTGCACAAAGTATATCTCTCTTCATTAAATACATTATGATACCATTACTATAGCAACCATAAGCTCTGAATTCTCAAGATACTCTAAATTCATCATATTCTTCTTTTCCATAAGTACACTCATACTTTTCAAACTGTAATGATTTTTTGATTCCAAAATAGTAATCCGCATAATATTAGGAATAAATAATTACCTAACTCACGGGGCTGTCGAGAGGATTACAGGTAGTTTCCAACACTGGGGCTAAGATGAGCAGTACCAGTCTCTGGTCTCTCTTCCTGGAGAGCCTGTATGTGGACTGGCTCGATTGACGTAGAACAATGACAGATGGGATGGTGAGGTTCCAAAGCAGATCACGGTGGAACAGGTAACCAGGGGCAACAGAAGAGAACCCAGGCAGGTGCCAAGAGAAACTTTCCTCCAGCTATTCATGATCCAAAGTTTCACCTTGGATCCAGTGAAAAGAACTGAAAGTAAATCCTAATGCTAGCAGGTAGCTAACACTTACATATACTGTGCTTGTGGAATGTGCTTTCACATAAATACTCAGATGCTTTCAGAAAAACAGATATTCCTTCCAAAAGACACTTGCATGAAACTGCAGTACGTGGTATTTGAAAATGTCTTTCTGTAAGTATGAAAATTTTCTTTCCAAAATATGTTAACCATAACAATAGTAACAAGTACTTCTGATGTAAACGAGTTCTATTTTATCTCATTTAAACATTTCAACAAACCTATGAGGTAGGTATGATATCCCATTTCACAGATGAGGAAACTAGCTGAAGGAACCTGCCCAAGGTGGAAGAGCTGCATACAGACCCAAGACAAGATTCCGACCTGACTACCTTCATTCTGCAAAATTTGAGGCACAACTACTGCGAACAGCAACAACAGGAAAATAAAGCAAGAAATAAAACAGGAGGCAGGCTGGGATTCAAGTTTCACAACAGAGCCTCAAGAGGGTTAAATTCAGTCTGAGAAACTTTTCTCATACATAAGAGGAAGTTAGAGGTTAAGACATGTGAAAAAGCTAACAGCACACATCAGCGTAAGCGTGAAGGTAATACCCGGAGCAATAAACACATGGTCCTGGGTATCAGGAAACTCCGAGGCTATCCTAAATGATTTTAAAAAGCATAACTCAAATTATTTATATACTAGCCATCTGGGTTGCTATGCCTGTTATAACCAGAAAAGGAAGCAAACAATGTGAAATAACAGTTCCAAATCATAAAAGTCGTAGATGCAGGCAAGGGAATTTCTTTATCTGCCTATCTTCTGAACCAAAACGAAATAAAAATTTAAGTGTTTTGCAGAAATGGCAGAGGACAGAGATCCTGTAAATTTTTAAGGCAAATAAAAATGAATAAAATAGGATTCATGGTTGTCTTAAATTATTGATAGGTTTTAAAAATTAAATTACTTAATAGTAACTATATTAACACTGTATTGCATCTTTGCAAGTTGCTAAGAGAGTAGATCTTAATTAATAGTCCTCATCACACACAAAATAGAGTACTGCATTTATTCATATATTTTTCATAAATACAATACAGTTTATATATTATTATATGTGCATGTAAATACATATATGTTACGGCTTTCATGGGATCGCTCAAAATGTCTCAACACTAACCTCACTTCCCCATGAAAGTTTCATGGACATCCAGCCATAAATTTTCCTGTCACTGTGTCACAGGAGTTACATCACTGAAATCAGTCTCAGGCATTCCGCACTGTAGCTGTGGTCACTCCCAACAAATCTCTTTGTTGTTTTCATGGCAAGGCTGTATAATATAATTGATACAGCATGTAATTTGGAACTCTATCTGAAGGGAATCTTTGTTCTACTAGGATTTAATCTTTCCAAGGCTCTGTTTACTCAACAGCAAAAGTATTAAAAATTCTGTCCCTATTGTTTTTATACTCCACTGTTACCTTGCCTCTTTGCCTTTGCTGCTTGGGCAGCAGCCTATGAGAATTACCTGCTTTTCATGCCTGACACAGCACAGTGTTCAGTAATTGTAGGGTTTTTTTTTCCCTTCTAGTTTTACTGAGCTATGATAGACACACCGCACTGTATATGTTTAAGGTGTACTGCATGGTGATTTGACTTACATACATCATGAAATGATTATCCCAGTAAGTTTAGTGAATATCCATCATTTCATCTAGACACAAACTTGACAAAATAGGAAAAAAAAAAATCTTTTCCTTGTGAGAGAACTCTTAGGATTAATTCTTAACAGCTTTCATGTATAGCAAACAACAATGTTATTTATAGTTATATTTATCATGTTGGTCATGGCATCCCTAGTACGTAATTATTTTAAAACTGGAAGCTTGTGTCTTTTGACCATCTTCATTCAATTCCCCCTCCCCCATCTCCTGCCCCTGGTAACCACAAATCTGATCTCTTTTTCTGTGAGTTTGTTTTTGAAGTACAATTGACCTAATAATTGCTAGGTTTTGTTCTCCTCTTAAAAATTTTCGAGTGATAATAAACACAAGGTATCAGAAACAGCCCAAATCATCATTGAAGATAAAGATTTGGGTACACAGAACCGTCAAATAGACTGAGATGTAATAGCCATCATAGCTCAGTGACTGACAGCTACCATTTATTGGACACTTACTAAGCCTTAAAAAATGTAAGAAAATACCAAAACAAGTTCCAGTGCTCATGAGGAAGGAGGGTGGGGACCACTGAGGTTATTGAAGGAGCCAGGCTGCACCCAATGAAAGACAGGATCTGGTGCTGCCCCCTGGTGGGGAGCAGGGAGCCTACACCCTGTCAGTTTCTGGGCCTAGAAGCACAGATTAAGTGTGGCCAGATGACTGATTAAGTCAGAAACTCAGGAAATGGTTGAAAAATGCCCCCCGCACCGGGCAAAAGAACATAATTTCCAAGCATGATTACTGTAGAAAAGTAGCCTGTCAGTTAGGTACTGGAGGGTTCCACGTGAAAAAGTGCCCAACAGGTAAGTGAATGTAATCAAGGCACACACACTCAAAAATACAGTCAAGGATAAAGATCATATAATATCATTTGATTTATTTTTAAAGCAATCCTTTGGCTTTTTGTTTTTTTTTTTTAATTCAAGGCAATTTCAGACTCATATTGCTTTCTAAGAGCAACTTTGCAATAGTTTTTATTCAGTTCTTCTAATGACAGAAAGCTGGATATGGCCCACTGTGTAAGACTACAGAGTATCATGAGCTGGAATGTTGTGAAGTTTAAAGTCTGATAAGAAAAATTTAGGTCTTGCATACATGTTTCTAATTTCTTACAGTTGATTACAGGATGAAGAGTTCCTTTCACTTTCCTGAAAAACTATTCAATTAATTTTCCTAAACATTTAATGGGAAGGTAGACATGCAGGTCACTGCAAAGAGAAACATATCAAAGTCGAAGTACATTGCCTATAGGATTATCTTATAAATCTGGATATTATGTTCTTTCTTGGAACAATGAGAAGCATTATCCCACAATTTAATTTCAAGTAACCATTGAGAAAATTGATTTTTAAATGACTTTAAGGTCCAGGTTACATCACATAAACATTATGTCATCATAACACATTTAAACTAAGAGAACATTTTGTTTCTAAGAGTGGGATGGGGTGAGGGTAAAATAAGCTATACATGTGATAAGTACTAAACAAGACATATAGATCATAGAGTTATCATTTCTTCTCTAGGAGAAAACATTAAGAAATAGCTTTAAGTGTTTTGTGAAGTTCTAAACCTAAATTCCAATACCATTTAGTCCTTGTTAGTTATTATTAGCAATAATGTTTATGTGATGTAACCTGGATCTTAAAGTCATTTAAAAATCAATTTTCTCAATGGTTACTTGAAATTAAATTAAGGATACTTTCTTCTAAATGCAATACATTGTCTAGGGATCATAATGAGCAGCACAAGAGTTAAACTAAAAAAATATGAGAAAAACTAAATTAACATATCAAAATGAGGCATATTTGATAGCTTGGAAGTCCATGAATTTAGAGACTTACATGTTGGTTTTAGGTTGATTAGTTCTAGTTATTTATGTAAAATGAGACATCATCTGGCTTCCAAATACTATCAGAGAATATTTGTTATTAATAAATGTAAATTTAATCTACCATGAAAATGTGCCCATAGCCGAAACAGTTTCAGCAGCAAAGAAAAAAATGATGCTGGTGTCTTGAATGACAAATGTCACAGAAACCTGTGAAGGTACTATGCCAGCAACTGCAAATTAATTTCACTACTGGATTAAATAAATACAACTTTACTAATGCAAAATGAAGTAGATTTCATTTAAGTTAATGGTTTAAACAGAAAGTATCACATTTTTAAAATGGAGCTTAAAATATACATTTTACATCTATACCAATTTTCTGTACAGACCTATGAAATAGACCTTTGAAATTTATTCTTCACAGACAGCACAGTCCCTAATCTACCTCCAAACTAACAGGATGCTTCCCATTAATACAGCTTTTTATTTTACATTTCTAATACTATGCACATGAGATGCATTCAACAAACACTGGTTGATATGATGTCTCTCACCTTTAAAACACAGTTGAACCAATATAACTAAATAAAACAGTATATGAATAATATAATTCATCCAGATTTCTATAGCAGCTAAAACATTACACTCAATCTCAATTATTTCAGCAAAGCTTTCATTTAAAATCACAACCTTGACTATATTAAAAGCTAAGATCTAAGATCTCTATTACTTAACTTTATTAGAACACCTTCAATGTCTGCTGACTTTAATAATAACAAAGAATGGAACTGAATTCTAAATAGGATATTCACTGAAATTCAAACTCCATTTTTCCAATGGAAGCTTCTTTTTTGAAGTTAGACAGAAATATTATTTCTGATTTAAACTGGATACAGTCTAGCTACCTAACACAAGGTTGGAGAATGATATTAAGATATATATAGAAATGATTCATGGTTCAAATTCAATAGCTGTATTAGAATATAAAAATGTTAATATAAAATTATCTATGAATCTCACTGCATTAACTCTATATTATTGTAGAAACTGAGGTAGAGCAAATTTTAAAATCAAAATTTAACATTAAAATCAATAATTTGTTATATAATAGAAACTGCCTTTTTTCCCTCCAAATGATACTTTTGTAAATTTCACTATTTTAAAATAGGAAAGAAGTGAAAGCAAGTGAAAACTTTCTATAATTTATAATCTTATCTGAATTCACTTTTTAAAAAAGTACACAGTGCTCATTTTGGCCCAGGGGCTATACCAAATATTTCACAAATATTAACTCATTTTAATTTTTCATAAACACTAAATTAGCAATCACAAAGGTAAAACTTAGCATCCCATCCAAACCACTTTGGTTTGGTTCTGTTTTCAAACTTTCCCCCAGATATACTCTTGTGCTATGACCTGAAGCAGCTTCACCATTTATAATTTCTTCATTAAATCTCCCTGCAACACAGTCTATTGATTTGCTGCAATCCATCTTCAATGATGTTCTGAGGTTTAAAAAGTTAGAAGTCTAAATTCTTTTGAGATATACTATGGGCAAATTTGGACATTTACTATGTACTGTGGCTATAACGCTTTTGTTAAAACACTTTACATTCAATAGAGAGAGGGGAAAAAAAAGGCAATGCTCTCAAGTTTCCATAGACGCTAAAGCTTCTCAAATTTTATAGTTCAAAATTCTTCCTATAGAAGAAAGCATTCACACAGCAGCAAAGTTTGAAAGTGGAATTTCCCTAGAATGTGAATGCAGAATGATAAACATAAGCGACTAGCAGCACTGGGTCGTCTCATGAACAAATCGCCCTCTGTAAGGTAGGACTTTTGCTTTGCTTGGCACTAGGAAATTTAAATTACTCTTGTAAAGCAACTTTTGATGATCCTACAAAGCATTCAACTTTTCTGCTTGTTTTGCAACAAAATTCTTTGTATAGCATTCTCACTCCACCAAATGGTGCTCGGCAGGCAGAAATCAATTCTGGCTAAAGTGACTTGATGATTCTTTTGTTTCATGACGTAGAAAATATATTCTTTGCAAATCTGGGGGATCGAACCTGCACTCAGAAAATTTCCAGTAGGATCTGTCACTGTCCCAATTTTGCAACCTGTTTTTTAAGTTTCAACACTAATTATAAAACGAAACTACTAAAATAGAGTGATTTCTCCCTCTTTGGCACCTTCTTTCTAAAAAGTTTAAGAAGCTGGATTTAAAATTAAAAGGAGGGGTTCTAAAATATTTGCTATCTTACAAATGGTACTCTTTTGTTATAATATAATGCGTTCTTCTTTACTGCTTTTTCTTATTCTTCATGTTAAATTTCTAGTTTATGTTTTAGTTTATGTTTAAAAGAATGCTAAAACAACTTGCTAAATGTAAAGAAAAAGTTAAGGAAAAGGGGAAAATCAACTTTATCTACACAATGCCAAAAGAGATGTGTCAATGTTTCCAATGAAATTAAACCTACTTTTTTTTTAAAGTTAATCTTAGGTGTCACAGCAACACAGCCTTTAAGGTTGGTTTTGCTGAATGAATAAATCAGAGCAAGTTATTTTTCAGCAGTTTAATTCTGTTCACCAGATCACTGTGATTTTAATAAGAAAAGCACAGAAATAAATGTTTTAGGCTACCATCAATTATTAGGGAGATTTCTTCCCAAACTTGTTAATTGGATCCCAGTTGCAGTAGCATTCTCAAGCTTTAGTAATTGAATAAATTAACCAAGCAAACAAGTTTTGGGAGTCTCTGACCTGAGTAAAGAAAAAGGCTTGTAAGAGCGCTCATTATTGATATGCAGATAACTTTTGCTAACTGATGAGTTTAATCTATTCATAAAATAAATCTAGCCATTGTAATTATTGCCTGCAGCCAATAAAAATATACAGAATCCAAAATATATTTTCCTATTTACTGTGTTTACATATGTATGTTTCTACCTTTAAAGTTAGTTAATATTTCTTACAAAGAAGTTTTCCTGGTTGAAAGTCTATGCATTTGCATACAGTTAAAATTTCAAGAATCCAGAGAGATTTGAGAATTAAGGGGATAATACACATGTCCTCCTTTTCTACTTCAAATTTTGTATAAACGGTATGCTGAGTCTCACAAAATCTGTATTGCATGCTCAGAGTGGACAAATTTCTAATGAGCCTGATTAAACCATAGATACAACAGCGAAGGTGTGGTTAGTAGCAGAGACCTGGTTCTGGTTACTTTTAGAGTTAAGCGCAAAAATTTAATATTAGAACTGCCCAGAGACACTGTTCACTAATGCATTTTTGATGAACTACATTTATACATTTCCTATAAACAGGCAATGTTCACATATTTTATCTGAAATATAACCAGAGCATTTACTTGCCATTCTTTATCTCCTTATTTGAATCTGAGCTATATAAAACTTCAGTCAGGTCCCTCAATTAGGCACCACGCTAAAACACACAGCACTGATCCCCCAAAGAGATCACAGGAGATTCCCTATTTGTCACACAGCACAGATAACAATGCAGGCAAGCACACACAAACACAAAGAAATAATTTTGGCTTTAGTCAACACATGATGAATATCCTAAGAAACAACACGGAGGCTACAGGAAAAAAACATTGTCGATATGTCCTCTCGTTCAGGAAAAGGAGTATGTAACGTGTAGACAGAGCACAGAAAAAGCCAGAGACTCCCGAAATAGAAACCAAGAGATATTCTTCTTTAATAATAAACAAGTGTAATTATGTATATCGTCTCACTTAATCAACAGTCTAGGTGGCAGTTGCAAGTGAGGCGCTAAGCTGGCGAAGGTTAAGTGAGGTAAAGGAGGTCACGTAAGTGCATGCAAGCTCTGGTGGTATTTGAACCAGCTGGCATGGTTACCCTTGGGTGCAGCTGCAAAAGACTTTAAAAGTGGGCGAAAGAGTCTTGCTTGGATACAAGGAAAATGTGTAGCCAGTGCTACCATTATACCTGGGAAACAGAAACTGGTGGAATTGTCGGCTTGTTTATGTCAAATCTGATCAAGATTTTTTTTTTTCAATTTTAATAAAAAGCTTAGCAGTTTAGGGCCTTTGTGTGTGGGTGGGTGCGGGGGGTGATGTGAAATAGATGGATCTCTTCGAGTTACAGGAAGACAAGCTCAGATGTATATGTTTTGAATGTTTTAGAGACTCACTGGGGGAGACATCGAGGGGCAGTGGGGACTAGACTGGAACTTGTTTCTAGTTAATTGCCAGCAGCTTGCTTGAGTTTAGGGCATAAGCTGCCACTTTGGGGTTCTGAAGCTGATCCTACATTCTTAGGAAAAACTGAATGTTCAGTCCACGGTAGGCTATACGTCTAAAGTTTCTTCTTCGAAAAGTTCCAAAAAATACACGTATCATTAAAGTGCTTCACCAGGAAATTAAATTTGCTTGCTTTCATTTATTTCCTTATCGCTGACAGCGTCTAGATGAACTTAAGGCAACTAAGTCATTGGATAAAGAATGCGACGGCTTCTTGATAGATTGAGAAAGTTGTTTCAGTAAACATAGGCTACAAATTGTATCCTAGACTTAAGCTGGAATATGAAACGTAATCCTCTCCTCACAGTAAATACTTTATGGCTCTTCTCCATGATTAAGTCACTTTGTAGAACTCTAAAACTACAGAAGAAAATTTCTAGAGCATTTAAAGAAATGTCTGTTGAGAAGAAAAGTAAATTCTTTTCCTGCAGTGAAAACAACAGACCAGACATTGCAATGAAGTTCATCTTCAAGTTAAAAATGTAAATGTAAGTGTGGTAAGGGGTCTGCCGGCTTCAATTAGTGGTAATTGGCACAGTCTACACAGCTGGCCCTGGGATGTTGATTAAATAGCCAAGAGCTCTCACTCTAGGTGTAAAGCTTGTCACACACACATACGTGTCCTCAAGTGGAACTGGCCGTGTGCAGAGGGGTCCATCTCCTGTGTGGAAGCGGAGAGGTCCCCGTGGTCTGAGACAAGCAATTTGGGCATCCCTGGGAAAGTATCACTTTGACAGCTGGATTAAAAAATGATTTATGTAGAGAATAAAGCTGGGTTATGCTACATTAGAATGTCATCGTTTTCAATGAGCGTGCTTCTATGTGACCTTGCAAATCACCAACCCACAAGGATTTTCCTTAGGTTTCCTCAAATGCTAATGATGTAGCAAATCTAATTAAGTTCGTATGATTCACTTCAGCAGTAGGTATTTCAGGGACTCCAGAACTGCCAAAAGGAAATCTGAAGCGTCTATTCTTGCTCCAAAACAATCATGCCGCGCGCCAAACTGATAACCATTAAACACAGCTGCAGAGCAAATGTGGTGGGGTTTTGGTCCTGTAAATACAGTGTTCACACATCAATCTGCCCTGCGAGCAATTTCGGAGGCAGACCCAACGATTGCTGGTTTCTATTACAGTTATATGAAGATTATATGTGAGTATTAAGTCACTTGTTTCGCCCAGCACAGCTTGGGCAGATTGCGACATGCCGTGAGTTTCTTCTACCTGAGAACACTCACAGAAACGCCAGAAACCCCAAATAGTGATAAAAGCATCTGATCAGCATCTTGCTGAAATGGCTTTCCAGTTCTGCAGCTCAGGTGAAAAAGAGGAAAGGTCGCTTTGGGTGTTTGAGAGCCTATTTAGGGAATAAAGAACATGCCATAGATTGAAGTTCATGCCTCAAGAAAATCCCATATCCTGTGTTTATTATAAATGCTTTTTTTTAAAAAAAAAAAAAGGTCTTTAAAATAACACTTGCTTCTTAAAAATTAACATGGGTAAAACACAAGAAGCAAAACAATGAAGTCTTCCTTCATCACAAGCGGGTTACAGTTTGATATGTCCTTCTAGGTCTCATTTTTGCATTCACACAACTAATAAGCGCTTTTCTTTTTATCACAGTAAGTGTACAGCACAAGCCTATGGACACATCTGAGCTACAGAAATTCAACTCTTTTTATTTCAGTAACGCAATTTCCATGAAAGGAAATTCTTTTCAAAGGGGCTCTCTCCAAACTGGGTGGGATACCGGAAGTGTTAAGGCCATGACCACACTCCCTCCAGAGGCTGTCAGATTGCTATGGCAACCACTCTGATCCTATCAATAAGCAACAGCCCTGAACACTAATATTCTGAAAAACAAACACACACAAAAAAAACAGTTTCCTTTTCTGTGGAGATAACAACACGAACTAGTTTCAAATGACCACTCTTGATGCTTAAACGGTATTTTTGCTGACTGAATTATTTCCCCAGAATGCAGCTTTGTAAATAAATGCAAAAATAGTGAAGTCAGCCATTACACTCCAGTTCCGTTTTAAAACACGGTCAAATCTGTGGCGTAAGTAATCTCAGCAAGTTACAGCTGGAGTGGGTTATGTGTGGAGGTCTAGGCAGGAGAAGAAAATCAGATTTCCAGAGAGCAAATGCTGTGTCAAAAGCAACACTGGAAGCAAGGAAACAACACAGGCTTCCAAGCAGCTCTTGGAAGTTTCGGAAAAGAAGCACACATTTCAACAGTTCTGTTTCTTATCTGTGGTTGTCTCCAGACACACAATGATTATGGTATAAGGTAATTACCTAAATTGATCACATTTATGAAGTTACATACAACCCACTCCTATGTAAGGAGATAATTATTTGTCTTCACGGGCTCCAGCATCATAGCTAAATCTTTAAGATGTGAATCCTTTTATGTTGGTAAAACCACCACTGCAAAGCACCCTGTATGCTGGCTTTTACAGCCCACAGTCCTAGAGGTACAAAGCGTGACACAGGGTAGGCATCTGTAAACATCGGCTAACCCAACCCTTCCGGTTTTTACTTCCATTCTGTCTCACTCTGGGGTGTCAAGGAGCCTAGTCACGGAAGAGGCAGAAAAATCAACAAGACAGTAGGTGGGGTGTGGAGATTTTCACTCCTCAGAGATTCAAATGGAAGCTTCTTACTCACCCACCAGATGCCATACTGCTGCCACTGAAATTGGGTCCCTCCCTAGGTTCGAAGCTTTTCCTGGCTCCCCAGAGCTTATTCTTCTTTATCCTCATTTCCCTTCCAGCCCAAGGGCAGACATACACAGGCCCACCTCCATTCCAAAACTTTTTTTTTTTTCCTTTTGAGGCCAAGCTGCATGGCATGAGGGATACGAGATCTTAGCTCCCTGACTAGGGATCGAACCCATGTCTCCTGCAGTGGAAGCTCAGCATCCTAACCACTGTATCATCAGGGAAGTCCCCAGACCGACTACTTTATGACACTATCCCCTGCTATCTTCACACAGATCACTTTTCAAATTCAGTTCAGGTATCGATTTTCAAGGAGCTTTGGGGACTTTGATATTGATTTTTTTTTTTAATTCATGCATTTGGACTTGTTTGGTGGTCCAGTGCTTAAAACCCATCTGCCAATATAGGAGACATGGGTTCAATCCCTGGTCCGGGAACTAGGATCCCACATGCCGTGGAGCAACTAGGCCCATGCACCACAACTAGAGCCCCTGTGCCTAGAATCCAAGCTCTACAACAATAGAAGCCACTGCAACGAAAGCCTATGTATCACAGCCAGAGAGTGACCCCAGCCCACCACAATGAGAGAGTGACTGCGGGCAGCAAGACTGCACAGCCAAAAAAAGTTTTTTAAATTAATGTATTCCATCATTCATCAATCAAACATTTCAGAGCCTACCTCGAGAGAGCTTTGCATTCCAGTGGGAGAAACAGGTATGAGGAAGTGTTAGAAAGGGAGCAGGCACAGTGGTAAAGAATCCGCCTGCCAATGCAGGAGACACGGGTTTGATCCCAGATCCAGGAAGATCTACATGCTGTGGAGCAGCTAAGCCCTGCACCACAAAAAACTGAGCCTGAGCACTTGAGCCTGGGAGCCTCCACTACGGACGCCTCCGTGCCTAGAGCTGGTGCCCTGCAGCAGGAGAAGCCACGGCAATCAGAAGCCCACACACCGCAACTAGAGAGTGGCCCCCGTTCACTGCAACTAGAGAAAAGCCCAGGCAGCAGAGAAGACCCAGAACAGCCAAAAATAACTAAATTAATTTTTTTTAAATAAAGAAAGGGAGCAGGCAGAGGTCTGTAACAGTTAGCAAGCTGTTTGTGCTCAGGGAGGGGTTTCCTAAGGAGGACACGTTTGAAAACTATGGGGCACCAGGAGCATCCCCGCCAGCTCACAAAACAGGCCTGGAGGCAGGAAAGAGCTCGTGTGACCCAGAGATGGAAAGATGGCTGGTGGGAGTGTGGCCTGGGAGGAGGGGGGAGAGTACACACCCAAAGGGAGATGACGGAGCAATAAGGGAAGGGGGCCAGATGGTCGGATGGCCAACAGACCAGCCCTGGCAGGAAGACGGTGACAGCTGACCTATCTGTGTCCTTCAGAGAACATCGAAGAGCAGCTATGGAGACTTAGATTCTTCAGGTAGACTCAGGGCTCATTTACAGGAAATCAGAAGTATCGTTAGAGATGAATGCTAGGGCTGCTGATGACGTGAGTGAGACACAGTCAGACAGGGATGAGGGCAGTGAGTCAGAGTCCACAACAGGAACGGCGTTTCTTGTGTATAATTTGGAGGAAACTATCACTTCATTCGCTAAGACGACTTTTTAAGGATCTACACAGAAACGCTCACTTCTGAGGAAGTTTGGAAAATAAAAACCAAAGATTTTAAAATTGAAAATATTTGACTAGAGTTTGCAGCTACATGGAACCCCATCTTGGCTAGGATTCAAATATCTTTTCTAGGGACACATTTATTACCATATCCAGTGCCTTAGTGATAATATCAATTTCCCATTTATTCACCCTACTGACTTCCTCTCCCTGTCTCTTATCTCTACATCTCTCCCAGTGGCTTTTTATGATTATGTACTGTAAAGAAAAAAGACTCCAAATTGAGTAACCTAGCAACGTGTACAGAGATCATATTTTATAAACGTTATCTACTGTTCCTTTGGCAAGAGAAGTAGAAATCCACTGCAGATAGAAACAGATTTTTATATGCTTTATCTGCGGGCAGTAGAGAGAAAACTTTCCCCCTTATCACATCCCCCTCACCACAACCAGGACTTTCTGTGACCAAAGCTGATTATAATATAACAAATTCTGAGCTAGTCCCAAAATAATTTCATGACCTAGCCTCTTAAGATGTTAATAATTGTGGGGTAATCTAAAAATAAAGGTGAAATATGACTAGAAAGTTTTCTAGGCACCCATTACCCGATGTTTAGAAGGGTATATTTTTGCTTAGGGTTTATTTCTGATTGAAAATTCTGATTGTTTAAAAATTCTATTATTTGGGGCCTCTTAGAAAGTTAAATTCTAATTAGCTATCTTTTGTGTTGTGGAAAAAACATTCTCTGACAAAACATCTCAACTTCTTTGGGTTTCAAATTAATACTTTTCTAGAGAGAAGAAGACCTAGGTCCTTGTCCTGAACCTGGTAGCGGCGAGATAAGTGACAAGCCAGGGTGGCTCTAGTTTTTCCCCATCATTCATACTGCAGGTACACATTGATCAGAAAGATAATAAATGCAATCAAACTCCAGTTCTGAAAGAGAAAATGCCCTTCCTGAATCTTTTTAACAGAAGTCATCCTAGCATGCAATGTCTGGCACACTGCAGGCACTCACTAACCAGAAGTAGTTCACCTGAAAAATTTCAGTTTTTACTTATCTTCACATCTCTCCAGCTGGAGAGAGGCAAGGATTTCAGAGCTGCTAGCCTTTCAACACTGATAACGGAGGTAACAGATTTCAAACCAAAAGGACTTCACCCTGAATTTCTGACAGAGCTTAGAATGCTATCTCTGATGACCGTTTTGACACAGTGGCAAAAAGGGACAACAGAATGTAGTTGGCCACAGAGCAAAAACAAACAAGCAGAGAGGAAACCCGAGGACCTCACCAAGTCACAAATGGTTTTTGTTTAAGGTATTACTCTGATAAATACTGAAGAGGGCTAACTGCATAGTAACAAGATCAAAAAGTACATGAGAGCTGACCATCTTGGTCAAAGATAGTCCTATCACCATAAACAAAATGGGTGAGAAAGACATTTGCATAGGAAGCAGACAAATTTACTGAATAGAGAGTACAGAGAAACAGGAAACATCATCTCTTTTGTAATAAAACCCCAGAAAGTTTGACAAAATGTTCGCTAATGGTAAAATGCAAAAAAATAATTTCCTGGTTGAAAAGTAGGAGCTATCTCCTCAAGGGAAGATCAGAACCTCTAGAAAATCATCAAATGTAACATGTTTAGTCAATGTAGGTACAGGACAGGCTAGAAGCAAATATCAGCAAAGTACAATATCTGAGAGAGGTCTTATATACAGGAGATGTAAACAACTCTCAAAAATCAACAGTGAAAAAAGAAATGATTCAATCGGACAGTGGGCAAAAGACAGAAACAGCAGACATTTCATTAAAGGGGAGGTGGATAGATAAATAAATACATCAAAAGATGTTCAACATATTAGGTACTGGGGAAATGAAAATTATAACCACCATGATGTATCACTACACACTTATCTGAACAGAAAAAAGGGGGGGAGGCAACACCAAACCCTAGTGATGATATGGAATCTCAAAGATATCAGTAGTGGAAAGATAAAATAGCACAGCCACTCTGGAAGACAGTTTGGCAGTTTTTTATGAAACCAAACTTACCATCTAACCCAGCAATTGCACTCTTGAGCCTGTATCTCACAGAAGTGAAAACTTACCTCCAAACAAAAATGCGTACGCAAATATTCACAACAGTTTTTTCATAGTAGCAAAAACTGAAAAAAACTCAAGTGTTCTTCAGTGGAAGAATGGTTTAAAAACTGTGGTACAATCATACCTGTTTCCCTGATGGCTCAGAGGGTAAAGCGTCTGCCTGCAATGTGGGAGACCTGGGTTTGATCCCTGGGTCAGGAAGATTCCCTGGAGAAGGAAATGGCAACCCACTCCAGTACTCTTGCCTGGAAAATCCCATGGACGGAGGCTCCTGGTAGGCTACAGCCAATGGGATTGCAGAGTCTTACATGATCAAGCAACTTCACTTCACCATGAAAAACTAATCAGTCATAAATAGGAATGAACTATTGACATACACAACAACAGGGATGCAGGTCAAGGGCATGATAATAAACAAAAAAAGTCAGGTCTCAAACAATTCCGTTTAATATAAGCCTTGAACTGACAAAACTATATAGATGGAGAAAAGCTTGGTGGGTGCCAGTAAATTGGGGACGGGGAAAGGGTATCATGATGGATGTGGTGATGTCTATTCAAGTCTGCATATAGGATAAAACTGCACAGAACTACACACACACACACACAAACACAGGTTGGATAAATGGTGACAAGTTCTAGTTAACACTGTAGTATTTTCTGTATGCCATTCAAAATGTCCCCCCAAAAAACCATCAGTAATTTACGTAGATAAAGTAATTCATTATACTGAATCACCGTGACTTCTATGTCTGTAGTGGGCAGTACTGGTTGTCTAGGAGAATCCATTGCCATCTTTTCTTCTTCTCATAATTTCAGGGATTTCCCTGGTGATCCGGTGGCTAAGACTCCACGCTTCCAGTGCAGGGGGCCCAGGTTCCAACCTAGTCAAGGAGCTAGATTCCCACAGGCCGCAGCTAAGACCCAAGGTAGCTAAATAATTAAATAAACAAATACTTGTAAAAACTCAAAAACAACAACAACACACCTAGGATGGGTTCTACAGGTTCTGTTCTTAAATAATAAAAATAATATCTGGATTCCTAGTAGGGTTCCATTCTTCCTACACCCTCCCACGTATTTGGCAGGAAGCTGACATTTCCTCCAGCTAAAGGGAATCTCCACTGACTTAGCAAATGGGCATATTCCATTCCCTGACTTTCAGTCACTGGTTCAGGAAATGTGACCTCTTTGATCTAATAGGGCTGAATCTAGAACTCTTGCTTGGAATTGTTACAGATCTTTGACCACCAAGAGGGAAGCCGACTCTGAGATCATGCATCTGATACCCAGCCCCCTCCTATCTGATGTAAAAGAAAATGGAAAGATAGCCAAAGGCAGGAGGGGAGGCTGGAGAGAGAAGGAAGGGGAGAGAAAGGAGGGAAGTGAGGAAGGGGCAGGTGTATTAAAATTACCTAGAAGCTTTCACAAACTACTGGTGCACCTCCAACCCCTAAATGGTTGGCTCCCTGCCCTAGGGAAGTGGCTGAGCCTCACTGCTATATATGCAAGCACAGACAGGCTAGTGGGTTATCCCTGACACGAGCAATCAATTGCTCAGTCATGTCCGACTCTTTGTAACCCCATGGACTGTAGCCCACCAAGCTCCTCTGTCCATAGGACTTTTTCAGGCAAGAATACTGGAGTGGGTGGCCATGTTCTCCTCCAGGGGATCTTCCCAACCCAGGGATCGAACCTATGTCTCTTCCGTCTCCTGCATTGGCAGGCAGATTCTTGACCACTGCGCCCCCTGGGAAGCCCCATTCCTGGTATGAAGATGCTGTATTTCCTGCTGGAGATCCTTGAGGTACAGGCCCATCCCTCTTCTTCCCTTCCCCACCAAAACATATCAGCATGGCAGCCCACAGTTCTTGCCATGATTTCCTGACGGTTCACTTGCTCCTACGACAACTCCAACCTAATCGGGCCTCACAGAACCCTCTCCTGGAGCAGGTCTCACTGACTGAACACTAAAATCACTTGAAAAGCTATAAATACAGATGTCTCATTCCACTCCTGTCCCAAAGCTCTGATTTAATTATTCTGGGATAAGGCCAGGGTATTATGGGATCTCTCTCCATTTACATCAGGAATTTTTTTTTTTTTTAAACCCTGGAGATTCTAGTGTTTAGCTAGGATTGAGATTCAGCTCACTGCTAAACGGCTGGTACAAGTAACCTCTGAATCACTGAAATCAAGGGTTTTTCCTCTGCTGTCTCTACTTTAAGCTGACCTGGTGGGGAAAATAGTCACCAAATAAGAGAAATATTATGTTTCTCATGAATAAGATTTCGTAAAGTTGGAAACAGAGGAGTAGCAAAATCGACGTGCAGGAAAGAACTCTAGGCATGTAGAAGTGAGTATGGTGGCCAAAGTGTGAGAATTTAAAGATAAAAGACAGTTTTTGAGAAAGTATGTGTTAGGGGAATTCTGATGGGGAAAGAAGAAAAATAGCTGTGTACAAAACTATTGACAACTTTCTCTTTACTTTAAAACACTTTGCAATATGTCTCTATACTGGGGTATAAACCCACTTGTTAAATTCTGATTAAGAAAATCTCTTTAAGGTGTCTCAGTGCCTTAAAATTTGTGTTGGGAGGTGGTGTGTGTGTTAAAAGAAAATGTGAAGTAACAGAATTTATCACTTTTTTGTGCAACTTCAGAGAAAAAAGTGATCATTCTAAAAAAGGGAGATCAATTTGTATTATGTGTTTGCACATAACACAATAACTCAGAAAGCATTACTAGCAGAAGACAAAATAAGAAGTTGTGTTTCTATAGCTAAAATAACACTAATAATATTATGAGCACATAACAGGAGCAGAATTAAATATGTGACTTGCATTACCTCATTAATCCTCATGAACCCTATAAGTAGGAAGAGGCTTCATTATCTCATTTTAGAGATGAGAAAACTGAAGTTTAGAAAGGCAGGCGAGTGGTCCAAGTTTGCATGTGGCACAAACAATATTCGAAACCAACTTTTCTAATTCAAGAGCCTGAGGCCTTAATTGTTACGCTCGTCTATAAATTGTTATAGATTCACCAAAATTAGTTTAATTTTTTTAAAACCCACAGACACAATGGCCTATATTTTTTAAATGTCATTGGCAAATTAACAGAGAACATTTTGGGCAACTACAGGACAGCAAGAACAAAAGGCAAAGGCAAGTCTAGCCCAAGATGTAAAATCCAGAACAGTCACGCTGGGGAGCCCCCATAAAGGTTTATTGGTAATGATGGAGAAATTATGATTTTATACTCTTCTTGATTCATGCTATTTTTGCAATTTTAAAGTCCTCCCTTTGTGACTATATTTCCCAATAACTCTGGTTTTCATTTCCACACAAATACAAGTCACTAGGCCAAAGTCTTCTCTAGCTAAAGATGGTTAGGCAGATCCTAAAATCCTAATGGATCCACTTTTGTTCAGAACACATACACCACAGGCTGGCTTCCATGGCATTTGAGGACGATAGCTTTATAGTAAACAAAAGATAAATGATCATAGTATTCTACATAAGTACTTGCTTTGTAGGTGCTAATTAATGTATATATACCTGCTTTAATGTACCTGCTTTACAGTGATGATCCAAACTGGAAGATCTCTGATCTTTGTTCGCAAATAAATGCTCCCCAAGGCAGGTACCATTTTCTTTCCATCACCGGCTCCCTATTGCCCACCACACGTGGTCCACTTCATGTAAATATCCACTGAGTTTATTTAAAATTCAATGCTCACCAAAATACTATATAATATATATATATATATAAGGTGAGAAGATACATTTGATTCCATGACTGTTCTTTTCCTACTGGAAACCCCAGATGTAATTATTTATATTTTATAAAATGTTACTGGTAGTACAGAGGGACAGAAAATCAGGAGAGGTACACCTTATGTTTTAATTTCTACTGCATATTTTACATCTCCCAGGGATATTAGACACTAGTTTCCTATTTCTTGAGATACATTAAGGATGATACTCCATCAGAAAAAAGAACTATTCTTTAAGTGTGACCCCTTCTTTAAAATACAGGCAAGCTGGGTTCACAGAAAGTTTCAGAGGATTCAGTCAATTATGGACATGTTAATGAAAAATATAAACATTCTTAGGTTTGAAAAGAACATATTAGGAATCTAACATCATTCTCACAACCACAAGGATGGCAACTCATCTACTTCCTGGTAGATTAATTGTCATTGTCATTAATTGTCATGACAGTTCATTTCCCAGGGATCCTGTTCAGGGCATCTTCCTTGAGGAAGGCTGTGCCTACAGAAGCAGGGTTTTAAAGGAAAGGGCGTCATCCAGCAGAATTGGGGAAAGATCCCAAGTTATAAATCAGAAGATGAAGATGAAGGGACTACTGTTCTTTGCTTCCCTTCCCACCTACTCATTTAAGGATGGAAAACACGTGCTGCTCCCCATTCAGGGCTAACAGTCCACACCCACGGTGGATGTCACTAACGGATCCTCCCACCCTTCTTCTCTGAGCCCGGGAACCTTCTCAGCCCATACTCCAGGTAACTCCTACCAAGAGGCTGTACATGGTGCGGGAAAGGCTGTCTGCCCTAGCTTAGCTACAGACGACCCTCGAATAACAGAGGTTTGAACTGTTTGGGTCTACTTATACACAGTTTTAAATAATAAAAACAATGGAACTACACATACCCTGATGCGGAGCCACAGAGAGAGAGGAGAGCCACGGATATGGAGGGCCAGCTCTAAGTTATATGCAGAGGGGCAGCGCACCTAACCCCTGCATTGTTCAAGGATCAACTGTGTATTGTCTAATTTTTTATCTGTTAAAAATGTTGCCACTTTCACAATGTAAATTTACTTAGGTCACAATAGACTCTATCCTGTGGGTACTGTGTGCCTTGGTATTTTTACTAGATTTTTATAAATTACATACTTTTTGGGGGGATCCTATTCCAGGAACAATGAGAAAATATCTCATTTTTGGGAGTATAGAAGGTTTACTTGAATCAGTGGCCAAAGAAATGCTCTCTGAGAAGGCATTACATTTTGATTAATATTTCAAAAATATAGTCATTTTTGCATATGTATGTTATAAGAAAATATTTATAGACATTATGAAGGAAGAAGCTGGAAGAAAATTAGATAAAGACATATATGCCACTAGTCACAATATGATACTGTAATATTTAAATTTTAAAAGATTAACATACTCTATCAAATTTGGAAGAAACAAGGACTGACTCATTTATAATAGTTTTATAAAAGTTGAATTCAAGCTTTACCTATTAAAAAAACAAACGTGTTCACTTTGATATGACTTAGATTTCATTTTGTTCATTGAAGAGTATGGAGAAAGTATTCATATTTAGTACATCTTAAATTTGGCAATATCTACATTCAGCAACATTTATACAATGTTTTCTATTTCATTAAAGATTTATAAGCAAATACAACATATGGTTGATAACCCCCTCAAAACCTGATTCTACAACTTTGTCTATTAATATTTTAAAAGAAGTTACTTCAAAGATCACTTTTATTTAAGATGATAATTATATAGCTTAGAGTAAAACTCAGTGTCTTTTAAAAGATCATTCTCATTATCTCTTAAAAACAATAATTACATAATTTAAAGAAAAAAAATGTGAAGTCAACTTTCTAATATAAATTGAGCATTATAAATGATCTTAGAGAAAATTGACAATTTGTTCAGCTACTCAGTCATGTCTGACTCCTAAACAAACACAACCCCTCATTTGGAAGTGGTCTCCACATGGCTCCATTACACACCCACTTACGTAATATAACCAGAGGACGACAAGTTGCCTTAGACATCCTAGAGGATAACTCCTGAACCATAAATAAGAGAAAATCTGGCCTGAATCAAGACATTTCTTCCATATGATTACGGCAGGAAAGTGATTCAAAAGAGATCATGATGATAAATGGTGACAGCAATACTTTACAATAACATTACTGAATGTTTTCTGCATGCTGTATGCCATTCTAAAAGCTCAACATTATGAACTCATTCAAACGTAACAATGTGGTGGCCTGGGTACCGCCAGTGGGAAAACAGGAGGGAAAAGAAATGTGTGCAAGACCATACTCTTAGCAAGGTGTCAGCCAGTATTCTGATTTCCTAATGATTCCCCCTAAAAACAAGGGGTGAGAGAGAAGAAAAATACAGGTTGTGACTTGTAATTTTCTCCATAGCGAAAATTCCACAAGCAGAACTCTTTCCATAAGGACTCAGAGAAGAAGACTTCTCTGGTTAGGATGGTCATGCTATTGGCTGTCCGTTACTTGAATCCCCCAGGGGAACCTGAGGGCTTACCTTTCCTGAACTCCCATTATAACACACACATATGTATAAACTCATATGCACACATATCCATCCTGTACACAGCAATGATCACACGGCATATCTCACTCTTACACTGTTAGCTTCTTGAGGTCAGGGACCGCCTCTTTTCTCTGATTATCTCCAGTGGTAAAGAACCCACCTGCCAATTCAAGAGATATAAGAGACGCAGGTTCGACCCCTGGGTTGGGAAGATCCCCTGCAGAAGGGCATGGCAACCCACTCCAGTATTCTTGCCTGGACAATCCCATGGACAGAGGAGCCTGGCGGGCTATGGTCCATAGGGTTGCACAGAGTTGGACACAGCTGAAGTGACTGAGTACACAGCACATTTGAATGATGAACTGTTTAAATGCCTCATCTGGGTTTTAGGAACTCCAAACTGCCCTTTAAAAGAGCAAAGCTGCATTGGGAAGGAGCAGGGGCTGGTGGGGTTGTGGACTGCTGCCCAAAGCCCCCACTGCTGGGACACTACTGCCCTGTCCATGGAGGACAGAGTGTGTGCCCGGTGTGGGAAGGTGAGGAAAGCTGCAGGAAGAGCTCCAAGTAAGATCTAGAGCTGCCGGAGGAACGCAGAGGGGGAGAGCCAAAACTCCAGCCTCCTGTGGAACAGAAAGGAAACAGGCAGACCGAGACGCCCTGGTCTGGAGCCAGACGCACTGTTTGGGGCTTTGAGGGAGACTACATCCTGGCTTGCTGTGAGGAGGGGGAAGGGAGACAGGGAGTCTCTCCTTCAAGTCCCCGGCCTCGAGGGGCCCACTAACAAAAAGGAGGAGGTCAAGGCAGGAAGAATAACTGTTCTGACAAATGCCCACATCCTAGAACTCAGCAACTCTATGTTCCCTTAAACAGCACAAAGGACCTGGCAGAAGTGGTTCCAGACCTGAGATGGGAAGGAGTAATCCAGGGGCGGGGTCCCTTTGAATTACATAAATTGGGCTTCTATAGTGGCTCAGATGGTAAGGCATCTGTCTGCAAAGCAGGAGACCTGGGTTCGATCCCTGGGTTGGGAAGATCCCCTGGAGAGGAAAATGGCAACCCACTCCAGTATCTTGCCTGGAAAATCCCATGGACAGAGGAGCCTGATAGGCTACAGTCCACATCGCAAAGAGTCGGACATGACTGAGCGACTTCACTTTCACTTTCTTCAATTTGGAGAACCTTCCCCAACTGTGGTGAGTGAGGGGGCGATGTGATTCCAGAGGGAGACAGAGAGAGGCAGTGCCACAATCCAAGGAGTGCAAGCAGACTCCAGGAGCTGGGAAAACAAATGTGAGCCCTAAAGAATCCTCCAGAAAGGAATGAGGCCCTGCTGACACCTGTGGGCCTCCAGACCTTCAAGTGAAAAATAAGAAATTTCTGTTGTTTTAAGCTCCTAAATTTGGGGTCATTAGTCATGGCGGCAGTGGAAAAGCAAACAAGACTCTTCCAATTCTGGGTCACGTCTGCCCCCCTGGAGGGCGGAGGGAGAAGCCACAGAGACCCCCAGGCTGTGTGGGAGAAGGCCAGGCCCAGAGGGAAGGCCACTTCGGAGCCCGACAGCTCAAGGAAGGCTGAAAAGACCTGAAGGAAAATGTTTTAAAGAATTAGAGCAAGCCCAGAAAGAGGGCCTAAAGTCAAAGGGTGACAGGGTAAATCGTCTTCATCTTGGGAGAAATGCTGCTATAATTCTAAACCCCACTCCAAGCCTCTCTTCTGGGAAGCCTGATTTGATCCAACTGAGAACAGGGAAAAAACAAGCAGAATAAAAGCCACACTGTTACCTGCTCCTAAATGGTTTCTGCTGTCCCCTGTGATCCAAGGGCAGAGGGGTTTGTGCATGGCTTTCTGTAACCCAATCTGCACCCAGGAGGCAGAAAAACAACAGCTAGCCACTGAGGGATTAAAGCCAGTACAATCACTTTCCTGTCACTTCTGCCAGAACTTCTAGGCAAAGAAAGCAGAAATCACAAGACAAAAGTTGGTGCTATGAAGCAGCTTCAGAGCTCTTTGTGGAAAGTTATCTCGATTTCACGATTTTCTCCTTTAATGACAAGGAAAGTTGAACTGCATGAAGGATGGACATCATATACACATGTGCTTATGCTTTTACCCTGCATATAATTATATGACATGAACCTAGTGGTTGTTGGGAAGTTAAATTTTAATGGAAAGAAGTATATTTTTATTCCTGTAAAAAGTCAGAATAATGACTATGTAATGCGGAAAAAAAAAAACTAATGTAAAATGAGAAAAAAATAACTGGTTTATGTTTGAGTTTCATTGAATATTTTGTCTCCTAAGGATACAGAACCAGAATTACTTTTATAAACAAATTAAATTATTATGATTCAAGGAAACTCTAAGACAAGAATAGCTTAAGTTCTTAAGATGATTGGACTCTCAATTAAAAAAAAGCTCCTTGAGGTTTGTAAATGCTTTAACATCTGTTTTATGATTTAACTGTCAAACTAAATTATCCTCAACTGGGACTGTACTACCTAGTGAAGTTACTTTGACTGTTTCAGAACCTTGAAGTTACAGAATATGTAGGAAACCTTATTAGTCACTCTAGTCCAGCAACTTGCCTGATGGGAGCAACATCCTTGACAAATATTTTCAGTCTTTAAAAGGTTCCAATTGACAGAGCATTTTTCCTTATAGAATCTTCTCCAGTTTATGGTTTACCTTATACTACAGACAGAAAGGAAAGAGAATGAAGTGGTCACTTCTGCACCTACAATATGTCAGATATTGTGGTGGGAGCTTTACATATTTTTTTAAAAATATGCTCTTCACAGGCTTCCCAGGTGACTCAGTGGGTAAAGAATCTGCTGCAATACAGGAAATGCAAGAGACTCAGGTTTGATCCCTGGGTTGGTGAGATACCCTGGAAGAGGTCATGGAAACCCACTCTAGTGTTCTTGCCTGGAGACTCCCATGGACAAAGGAGTGGCAGGCTACAATCCGTGTTGTCACAAAGTCAAACATGACTGAAGTGATTGAGCACACATGCATGCCCTCTTCACTTCATTCCAATGAAACATTCTGAGCTGCGTCTTATAGATGAAAAAAATGACAGGATAAAATACAGAATAATTCTACTTCCTCGCTAAATAAAATAACTAAAAGCCAATGATAGATATATGACAAGTAAATATTTCAGAGAAATAATGTCATCAAATTAATGATGAGGCTACCGAAAACAGACAAAAATAGTAGGCCAAACATATTCTTACTTTTCAAATTTACTGTCAAAGATCCATATTTTTAATGAAGTGGAAGCCTCTCAGTTGTGTCCAACTCTTTGTGACCCCATGGACTGTATAGTTCATGGAATTCTCCAGGCTGGAATACTGGAGTGGGTAGCCTTTCCCTTCTCCAGCGGATCTTCCCAACCCAGGGATCAAAGCCAGGTCTCCCACATTGCAGGTGGATTCTTTACCAGCTGAGCCACAGGGAAGTCCAAAAGAACACTGGAGTGGGTAGCCTATCCCTTCTCTAGTGAATCTTCCCGACCCAGAAATCGAACCAGGGTGTCCTGCATTGCAGGCATATTCTTTACCAACTTAGCTCTCAGGGAAGCCCATATTTTTAATAATAGACCAAAACTAATCAATAGGAAATATTTTAATAATAATAAAATAAAATAATAAAAAACAAGTAATAAAATAATATTATAATAAATAATAGCAGGCATAAAACAAGTTATGTTATTTAGTTTGAGTAAAATTACAAAAGTCATGTGAGAGTATGGATATATATATATATATACACACATACATATATATACATGAATGGCAAGCTAAATTAGTAAATAAGAAAACCTAGCTATTTTTGTCATTTGATATGAACAGTACTGTTTAACTATTATATGTATAAGGTATTTAACTTTATTGTTGAAATACAATGTAATGATCAAAGGTAGGGAACTTTGATGTATATAGTAGAAAAGATATCTGAATATATTTTATGTCAAAAATAAACATTAGCAAAATTCTGCTTTCATTTTTGCTCAGGCTTGAAGTGATGGACAAAGTAAATGGTCAAACAGAAGGGTTACATTATTTTTATATAGTGGAACACCTTATAGTCATTAAACATTTTTGAACATAAGAATATAAGACATCATGATTTAATGCTAACGGGGCGGAGGGGCGGGGAACAATAGGAAACAAAAGACACACACAGGAAAATCCCAACAGCGTAAAACTAAAATGATACACATACATGGTTAGGTGCATAGGAACTAATATGATAAGGAATAGTCATTGCTTCGTGAACTTTAGAATTTAGTGTAATCTTTTTCAATTTTGATCATTTTATTCTATTTTATGTTATATAATTAATGTGTGTTTTATTTCTCATTAGACTGCAAACTTTTGTGGGGCTAGGAATCATCCTTTACATTGCAATTGTAGAGACCTTTTCAGTATTTGTCATTCACAAAGTTTTAAATTAAACTGAATGAAGTATAAGGTAGTCTATGATTTTACTTTAAGAAGGGTTTCTATATCTTTTAAAGTTTGTTTTTATTTGGAGGCACATTTATAGCAATAAGTGTGTCCAAAGCACACCTGGACACAATTCCATTTGGATAGACTGCCTACAATTTCAGTAAATTTCTTCCCTTTAAATGGGTTTACATCCTCATTTTTTAAAAAAATCTACTTCATTGTGGTGTGTAAAATTCACATTCTGCTAAAAAGAATAAGACAATATATAACAAATGTAAATTTAGACATTTAGGTCATGTTCCATATTAAAATTCAATATGGCTTCCCAGGTGGCGCAGTGGTAAAGAATCTGCCTGCCAATGCAGGAGACTTGGGGTTGGATCCCCTGGGTGGGGAAGATCCCCTGGAGTAGGAAATGGCAACCCACTCCAGTATTCTTGCCTGGAGAATTCCATTGACAGAGGAGCCTGGTGGGCTACAGTCCATGAGGAGTAAGTTTCAGAATAAGTTGCTAGTTACATCGTTTAAGGGCTTCTCTCATGACTCAGATGGCAAAGAATCTGCCTGCAGTGCAGGAGACCCGAGTTTGATCCCTGGGTCAGGAAGATCTCCTGGAGAAGGGAATGCCACCCATTCCAGTATTCGTGCCTGAAAAATTCCATGGACAGAGGAGCCTGGTGGGCTACAGTCCATGGGGTCGCAAAGAGCTGGACACATCTGAGAAACTAACATTTAACACCTAACTACATCATTTAAATGATAGGAGAGACTTGAGGACCAAGCTTCTGCTTCAAGGGTAGAGAAGGAGTTTTATGGACAGATCTAGATGGGGCTGATGAGGAATGCTTCTGGAAAGTGACCTTCACCTCACTCCGTCTCACAGTAAACAGCAGTCAGAAGTGTATCATGCTTTACTTATATAGCAAGTCCCCTACATATGAATGAGCATCATTCTGAGACTGTGTGTATAAGTCCAATTTGTTCGTAAGTCCAATAAAGTTAGCCTAGGTACCCGACTAACACAACCAGCTATATAGTGCTGTACTGTAATAACTGGTTTAAAACACTTTGCACACAAATAACACATAAAATAACACACAAAAAGAAAAGTATTTTAATCTTACAGTACAGCACCTTGAAAAGTCTAGCAGTAGAGTACAGTAGCTGGCATACAGGGGCTGGCATCGAGTAAATAGGCAAGAAGAGTTACTGTCTGGGGGAGAGAGAGGAGGTGGGAGATGGGAGAGCTGAAGGATCATCAGCAATAGGAGATGGAGGGCAAGCTGCCATTTCACTCATGCCTGATGTTGATGGAGTAGGTCCAGATTTCTTGCTAGATTCAATTCTATCTACCCTCTTGGAAAAATGATCCAGTGATATCTGGGTAGTAGTGTACCAGCTACATCACTGCTTTTACTCTTGCTTCCAGACATGCTGGGCTTCATGTAAAAATACACTACTGTACTCTATACGGCAAAGTACACAAAAGTACAACCCCTTGAAGAGGATGTACCCACAGGACAATGTCAGCCAGACACATGAACAAACTTACAGGGTTGGACATGTGAGCACAAGTTCGCATCTTTGAAAATTTGTAACTTGAAGGTTTGTCTGTAGGGGATTTACTGTACCAGCCACTAGTGGCTACTTGCAGACAGACCTGGAGCCAGTCTCCAGAGGGACCTCTAAGTGGGCAGGGAGCCAGCTCTCAGGAGGAAGCTGGGATCAGGAGGAAGGCAAAGGGCATACTCACACACCTGATGTCAATCCACAGCGGCATGACTTCAAGGGAAAATGCAAAACTATACCTCTATGTGACAGCCTGCTGTGTCATCACCTGACTTATTTGTGTCCATAAGTACCTGTATCATTTACCGTTAATGAAACTAAAGTCTTCACCTGTGTCTGATGGTGTCTTTCTATCAACACACATCCTATTGCCCCAACCTTGTAAAGGTCATCAAATACCTACTTCCTATGAATGGAATTCTGGTCATATCAGCCCTGGCTTCTCTGCTTACATGCCCAGGACACTTTTTCCTCATTCTTCAAATCTCAGAGAAAATCCTACATTGTTTATGAGTCTTCAGGCAGGACTGATTTTCTTAGGTTCCTTCAAGCACCTTGTCTCTGTATTTAGATTGTGTTGAGTACCTATTCCCACTGTACTGGTATCTCACTGACAAATATCTCCCCCCCACTAAACTGATCTTTGGACTGACAGTTCTGTAAACCCCCAGCTTTTAAAGAAGTTTCCATATTCATTTCTCAAATAAACCCACTAGCCATTGTTTTTAGCACTTAAGGAACATATTGTTTGAACACGAGCAATTTAACATTGAATTAAACCTGATGCAAAAGAGGGCCAAAAAAATGACACATTGATGAAAGCTTTTTACGCAAAAGAATAACGGTGTAAAGAAATAAAAACACAGAGTGGGGGAAGGGAAGAGTCGAGGAACAGAGAGAGTAGCATCGATATATATACACTACCATGTGTAAAAGAGAGGGAGTGAGACCCTGCTACATAACACAGGGAGCCCAGCCTGAGCCCAACACAACACTGTAAAACAATTATCTTCCAAATAAAAATTAAGTTTAAAAAAAGAAAGAAAAACAGAAATATTACTGTCTACCAGATAACGCTCTGCTAGTTTTATGCGTTTTAGTTCATTTGATCCTAACACTGACATTATGCAAAAAAGTAGTTATTGCCCCCATATCCCAGATGAAGAAACTGAAGCAGAGGAAGATGAAATTACCATGAGATCACCCAACTAATAAGGGGTGGAGCTGGGATTTAAATCCAGGCGGTGTGGCTCTAGAGTCCTTGCTCTGAGCTACTGACAGTTGGTCATGTATATACTCCTTCCCGTTTATATATCCCTGGAAGCAGACTGTAAGACAGGAGGAAGCTGCGAGGAGAAGTCAGGGGGAGCGTCCTCGATCCGGTCCCACGGCTCTGCAGGTGAGCGGAAGGGCACATCTATCAGGGCTGTGTCGTGTCTGAGTGCCTTGTGGCACAGACATGCGCAGTGCAGTGTTATCCTCACGTGGGCTGCTCTTCACATCAACAGGATATCACCCCTTGCCCCACTTGACCTGTTTGTAGTATTTGGGGCTCTAATTCTTCCATACTTGACAAGTTTCAAGGAAAACACCTACTTGGATTCTGTCTGAAGCTGAACTCAACCTACAGATCAATTAGACAATAATGAATGTATCTGTGAATATAATGTTTCTAAAAAATCACTTAAAATTGTTCTTCTAATGAGTTTAAGTTTTACAATTATTCCAAAAAGGTCTCAGATTACTTTTTTAAAGATTATTTCTACATATCTATAACTGCTAGTGTAAATACTGATTTTTTAAAATTATATTTTCAGTTGTGTTTGATGTTTATCTATAACATGTTGTTATTCCCTCCAATTAATTCTAATAAGCAATGTATAAATTTTCTATATAGAAACTCATACCCTTTGCGGGAGACCTGGGTTCGATCCCTGGATTGGGAAGATCCTCTGGAGAAGGGAAAGGCTACCCACTCCAGTATTCTGGCCTGGAGAATTCCATGGAGAAGTCCATGTGATTGCAAAGAGTTGGACACAACTGAGCAACTTTCACTTTCACCCTTTGTCAATATGACACTTCCTTTCTTTTCTCCTTATAGATTTTTAATTCTTATTCTCATCTTGCTATCTTGCCTTGGACAGCCAGTCCAACAATAAATATAATTAGTCACAGTGGATTTCTTGGTTTCTGATTTTAAAAGTAATGCTTCCAATACTTACCATTAAATATAATGTTTGTTGTAGGTTTTTGGTAGATAACCCTTATCAGGTAAAAGAAGTTACTAATTTGCTACAAAGTTTATTTTCTTCTTTTCATTAGTATCAGGTACTAAAAATTTTTGACTGTTCTTTCTGTATTCACTGAGATGATTATGTAGTTTTTCTTTTTTTAGGCAGCTAATGTAACAAATTATATTAATAGATTATCTAATGGTAAACCAATCTGCCATTCCTGGAATAAATTCAATCTGGTCTTGAATATTTCTGGCTTTAGTCTGCTATTAAAAAAAAAAAAAAAAAAACTGCCTCTAAGGTTATGAGTGAGAATGGCCTACAGTTTTCTCTTGTTGAATTGTCCTTGTCTGGCTTTAAAGTTACACTAACTCCATAAAATGAGAAGGACCATGTTCTTTCTTCTATCCTCTTGAAAAGAATTTGTCTGTAAAACTGAACACCAATAGAATTCACCTATAAAATCAATTAGGCCCAATGCTCTCTTTAAGGGAATATAAGCTATTGACTCAATTTCTTTCATACTAGAATATTTGAGTTTTCTCTTTTTTTCTTGTGTTAATTTTGACAGCTTTTTACTTTTCTGGGAAAATCAGAAATACAGTTAATTGACATTCACAAAAATCAAATTCAGAAGTTTGGGGGATAGTAAAGAAGAAATTAAAATGCATAGAAAATCCACTAAATCAGCTCCAGAAGTCCAAAGTCCAAAATGTGCCAATGGTAAAAGACGATCAACAGGTATCTATCCCACCAAAGATAACAGAGACAATCAGAGCTGCCAAAAGCCCCTTATAAGTAAAGAACCAATGAAACGACCATGACATTGATAACATCTCCACTTTCTTAGACTTCTTGACATTTTTATAAATGTATTCAGAGCATTTAGGATAGTAACTACTTTTCAATTTATCACTTATTATTATCATAGCCTTCCCTATCTTCTGCAAATTATAGATTATTTTCTAAACTTTACTTTTTTCCCAACATTCCTTTCTGTTTCCAGGAAACAATCTTTAGCTTGGTTCCATTTTTCACTTTTTTTCCCATTTCATTAGTATCCCAACTTAAGGAAGATGTGGGTCAAACTGCATAAAACTATGACACCAAGTGCTTCCCTGGCGGCTCAGCGGTAAGGAATCCACCTGCCAATGTAGGCACTGCAGGTTTGATCCCTGGGTCAGTAAGATCACCCGATGGAAGAAATGGTAACCTACTCCAGTATTTTTGCCTGGAGAATCCCATGGACAGAGGAGCCTGGCAGACTACAGTCCATGGAGTCGCAAAAGAGTTGGACACAACTTAGTGACTAAACAACAACTATAAAGAGCTAAGTAGAGTCATGCCTTGGTCTAAACTAAAGCTGAACATTAGGTCTCCACATATGTCAACCAGAGAAAAAGATTATAAATCCATACATGTACGTAACTGATGTGTGTCAGCAATCTACCTTTTCCTCCTTTGAATTTATGAAAAGAAAGATGAGGTACAACAAATAAATCTAAGGAATTTATAAGTTAAAAATGTACACAGTATTCCTTTATGACACCTCCAATTAACCCCCTCTCCATTCAAAGCTCGTGCTAGAGAACTGTTACCTTAAAGAGTCCTTTAGAATCTTGGAATAAAAAAATTACTTCTTGCTATGGTTTTCTAAAACACCATAAGTGACTTGGAATATAAAACTTATATTGTCTAAAAGCCTTATAAAAAGGACTCCAGTTAACATTTTCAGACAATAGCTGTCTTAAAAGAACTGACACCTTGTTCATCTTTAAGACCAAGGTAAAATCGATCAGTGGCAGACTGAGCTCCCAAACTGCTACCAAATAACTCAATCACCAACTCCACAACAGAAGGGAATTTTAAAGACAACTAAGAAGCCCCCAAAAGGATACTTAAATGGCCTATAAAATACTTTTAAGGCTTATGAAAGAAACAGTAAATGTCAAGAAGGTGTAACGTGAGGAAAGTGTGGTTTAGAGAGAAAGAGAAAAAAGTAGGGGAGGAATTCATTAACTGAGAAAAACAAGAAAGAATAGTAAAGAAAGAATATGTGACAGTCTCAAAAGCATTCACAGATGGTTTTTAATTGCATCCAATTTACCCTGAGCTGTTAAAGGATTATGTCCAATTTTTTCACTTTGACATCTTAGAGGTTCCTACAATCTCCACCAGGTGTAGGCTGAGATAGAGTTAGCCAATTTCCCTAAAATATCAGCCCAGGCAAACAAACTCATCTAAGAACCTCTGCGTCTACCCTTTCTTCTCCATTTAATAGAAAATATAAAGACGGTACAATAACAAGAAGGTTAGGGCAACAGGAAGTTGAAAACAAAAATGAGAGTAAAAACAGACCTGAAGTTAAGACCTTGCTCCTTTCTCCCTTTCCTAGAGGGAAGCTTCCAGCTTAAGGATGTACCCACATCCCCCTGTGAGGCCAAGTTATAAGCTCTGTCTAACCAGCAAACAAAGTGCCATCTCAAAGTGCTCTGAAGAAAGTAAGGTACACTTTCCCCAAAGGTTTTATGAGTACTTCCAAACTATTCACAATTAACTCAGATAAAATAATCACTAGTAAGACGAAAAACTGGGCACAAAATGAGTCCAAAGAAATCAGTTAGTGATTAGAAAGTACTTGGCACAGAAAAGTCAGTTGTGCTTTATCGATGCTGTTATTTTAACTGAGGACTTTGAACTGAGTAAACAATGTAACAAAAATAAAAAAACCTATAATTCTTTCCAAAGTATAAAGTAAAAATGTAGAGTATAAAGATTCACAATGAATCTTATTTATCTAGCTTCTTGTTCACATTTCTTGAGAGTGTAAAAGCAAGTTTTTAAAAAAAGAAAAAAGCATACAACAAACTCGCTGTGTATTTCACTTCTTTTATAGTGTAGATTTTAAATTACTGCTTTTCCATAAAAGCAAAAACAAACAAATGGGACCTAATTAAAATTAAAAGCTCCTGCACAACAAAGGAAACTATAAGCAAGGTGAAAAGACAGCTTTCAGAATGGGAGAAAATAATAGCAAATGAAGCAATGGACAAAGAATCAATCTCAAACATACACAAGCAACTCCTGCAGCTCAATTCCAGAAAAATAAAAGACCCAATAAAAAAAGTGGGCCAAAGAACTAAACAGACATTTCTCCAAAGAAGACATACAGATGGCTAACAAACACATGAAAAGATGCTCAACATCACTCATGAGAGAAATGCAAATCAAAACCACAATGAGGTACCATTACACGCCAGTCAGGATGGCTGCTATCCAAAAGTCTACAAGCAATAAATGCTGGAGAGGGTGTGGGGAAAAGGGAACCCTCTGACACTGCTGGTGGGAATGCAAACTAGTACAGCCTCTATGGAGAACAGTGTGGAGATTCCTTAAAAAACTGGAAATAGAACTGCCATATGACCCAGCAATCCCACTTCTGGGCATACACACCAAGGAAAGCAGATCTGAAAGAGACACGTGTACCCCAATGTTCATCGCGGCACTGTTATAATAGCTAAGACATGGAAGCAACCTAGATGCCCATCAGCAGACGAATGGATAAGAAGGCTGTGGTACATATACACCATGGAATATTACTCAGCCATTAAAAAGAATTCATTTGAATCAGTTCTAATGAGATGGATGAAACTGGAGCCCATTATACAGAGTGAAGTAAGCCAGAAAGATAAACACCAATACAGTATGCTAACACATATATATGGAATTTAGAAAGATGGTAATGATAACCCTATATGTGAGACAGCAAGAGAGACACAGATGTATTGAACACTCTTTTGGACTCTGGGGGAGAGGGCAAGGGAGGGATGATATGGGAGAATGGCATTGAAACATGTAAATTATCATATGTGAAACAAATCGCCAGTCCAGGTTCGATGCATGATACAGGATGCTTAGGGCTGGTGCACTGGGATGACCCAGAGGGATGGGATGGGGAGGGAGGTGGGAGGGGGGTTCAGGATGGGGGAACACATGTACACCCATGGTGGATTCAAGTCAATGTATGGCAAAGCCAATACAATGTTTTAAAGTAAAATAAATTAATTAATAAAAATAAAATTAAATAAATAAATAAAATTATTGCTTTTCCAGTCTTCTAGAACATAGAAAAATACAAATTTTATAGGATATTAAAATATAGAAAAGATTCCTTGAGTTATATTTCTATGTTTTAGGCGAGGATCTGGTCATCTAACAAAGAAGGTTATTAACCAATGGTGTGAAATAACAATACAAGGTGAACATGAAATTAATGGTCAAACTCTTCATACTCAGTACTCACAGCATACAGACAAACCATCTAACAATTAGTTAACTATACAGATCAGTGGGTAAAGAATCTGCCTGCAATGCAGAAAACGCCAGTTCAATTCCTGGGTTGGGAAGATCCATTGGAGAAGGGATAGGCTACCCACTCCAGTATTCTTGGGCTTCTTATGGCTTAGCTGGTAAAGAATCCGCCTGCAATGCGGGAGACCTGGGTTGGAAAGATCCCCTGGAGAAGGGAAAGGCTACCCACTCCAGTATTCTGGCCTGGAGAATTCCACGAACTGTATAATCCATGGAGTCACAAAGAGTTGGACACAACTGAGCAACTTTCACTCACTCACTGCCTTTGAAGAATTGTGAACAAAGCCAGACACTCTGCTAACCAAATTTCTCCTATCAGTAATACAAAAGTTTATTAAAACTTAGATTACCTACAACTTTTTAAAAAGATAATTATATCTGTTAGTTGTTAAAGAAAAAAAACAGTATCACAGACACGATGTTATACATAATGCCTCCTTGTGGAAAAAAAATTCACCAAAACTTGTGACAGTATCAACTGTTGCATAATATGATAATTTTTGTAATGCTTACTCTGACAAAAAAGGATTATTCAACTAGAGATTCTTTATAGTATACGTTTAACCAATAAAACTTGTATCAGACACATATTAAAACAAACTGAAAAGCCATTGTAAAACCAATTCCAGGGGTCCAAATGCTCCATAAAGATTCTCATAAATATTTAATACAAGCATTTTTTAACTTTTACCAAGGATACAGCCTCTGGTTTTCTGTTAAAGACAGATTTTAGGGAAATTCAGTAATATGGAATCAGGTGGCCAAAGTTCAGTGCTACCCACAGTCCAGGGGGTGGCAAAGAGTCAGATACAACTTAGAGGCAAACAACAAAACTCACTGTGTGACCTTGATCAAGGTGCTAAACTTCTTTGTGTTTTAGTCCCTTCATCTGTAAAATTGGAGATGACGGTGGTTCCTATTTTACAGTATTGGTTTTTGTTACAGTTTTGTGTTAACAGTATTTTAAATGAAATAACCCAAGTGAAGAGTTTAGAAAGGGGTTTGGCATAATAAATGTTGGCAAAACATTCTTTGCTATATTTTCACTTTTCATTGGTTGTCATTTGCCCTAAACAGACTACTGGTCAATGAACAACAAATGGTTAAAAAATGAATTTAAGGGGGAAAAACAAGACATTACTTTGCCAACAAAGGTCTGTATAGTCAAAACTATGGTTTTTCCAGTAGTCATGTAGGGTTGTGAGTATTGGACCATAAAGCATGCTGAGCGCCAAAGAATTGATGCTTTGAAACTGTGGTGTTGGAGAAGACTCTTCAGAGTCCCTTGGACAGAAAGGAGATCAAACCAGACAATCCTAAAGGAAATCAACCCTGAATACTCTTTGGAAGGACTGATGCTGAAGCTGAAGCTCCAATACTTTGGCAACCTGATGCAAACAACCAACTCATTGGAAAAAAAACCCTGATGCTGGGAAAGATTAAAAGCAAGAGGAGAAGGGGACGACAGAGGATGAGATGGTTGGATGGCATCACCGACTCAATGGACAGGAGTTTGAGTAAATTTCAGGAGATGCTAAAGGACAGGGAAACCTGGCGTGCTGCTGTCCATGGGGTCGCAAAGAGTCAAACACAACTGAGTGACTTACAACAACAAAGGGGGAAAATCCTTTAGAAAAGGAATGCATCTCTTTCAAATTAATTATCTAATTTGAACTTCAAAAACCCAATATTGTTACCTATAATTGAAAGCCTATGACTTAGCTCGAACATTTTATAACCTTGAAATATATAAGATTTTTAAGAAGTTATTAAAAATCTTGAACATTCCTGGAACACTTGTTAGGACAGGCTGTTTCTATTAATTATTTTCTTGGAACCCACCTAAGTGGACCTTTTAACTGCGCAAAAAAGCAAAGACGAAAGAGAGACATAGTTATGAAGAGTTAAAACAACTGCACAATGATGAAAAAAATTGGTCTACAGCATCACCATATGAATTGATACAATTTCCTAAACAAAAACAAAGAAATGGGCAATGTACATTTCATTGAATCATTGACAAAGACATTAAAACCAATTAACATAATCAGTTAATGAGGAAAATGTATATAACATGAATAACAGAAGATGAACAAAATTATAGAATAAAGGACTGACCTTCCAAAGGAAGTATTTAAGTATCTGAACGGTTTCTATTTCCATGAAATAAGAGAGAGGAGGCAGCCCAAAGTGGCGGGAGGGGACAGGGAGGCAGAGACAGCACTCATTATTCTCATTTTATCATGAACTGATTTTTTGAAAAAGAGATCCTGGTACAGGCAGAACTGACTCTGCAGAGCGTCTTCTTAACTTACTCTAGAGCTAAAGACCCTTGCTGATTTTTATGCAGATACCTGTCTGCCCCACAGGTAGTTTTCTGGGGGCAGACCTGTGGGTGTGCAAAGAAATTACAAGGGGATCAAGAGAGATTAGAGCAGAAGGGGAAGCTGAATTGAACATTCTCTAAGATTCTTTTTTTTTTTTAATATCATGTATTCTATCCTAATTGTCAGTTCCTTTTGCCTCTCATATATTTTTACCAGACAACTCAGTTACAACTCAGAAGCGGACTTGGCTAATTTTGAAAAGTACCTATTTTTCTCTATCTAGTGTGCTAGATTTATTACAGTAGCCCTACCTCAACACTAAAGGATCTTGATTTAGGATTATGTAAATACCACTAACTGAAGTCATAAAATATAACAGAACTATCCATTGAGTTCAGGCAATATCAGGCAATAGTAAAAACTTGTCCCTGTATAATTTTATTTTAAGGCCCTATCCACACTGGAAACACTACCTTCTTTTTTTAATTCCAGTCTTCTGCAAATATAATTGACATTTATCACTGTATAAGTTTAAGTGTATAGCATAGTGATTTGACTTACATATATCATGAAATGTTTATCATAGTTTAGTGAATAGCTCATATAGACACAAAATTAGAGAAATGGCAAGACTTATTTTCCTTATGATGAGAACTCTTTGGATTCACTCTCTTAACAACTTTCATATAAAACATATAACACTGTTAATTACATTTATCATGCTGTACATTATATTCCAAGGATTTATCTTTTAGCTGGAAGTACCTTTTAACTTCCTTCATCCAATTCCCCCTCCTCCCACTGTCCATCTCTAGTAACAATCAATCTGATATCTTTTCTGAGTTTGTTTTTGAAATATAATTGATCTACCACACTGTTAGTTCCTGCTATACAACACAATGATTTTGTATTTCTGTAGATTTCAAACTAATCACCACGATAAATCTAGTTAGCAAAATGTCACCATACAAAACTATTATATAGTTATTGATTATATTCCCCACACTGTATATTTCATTGTTGTTTTGTCAGTAAATCATGTCAGACTCTTTTGTGACCCCATGGACTGTAGCCCACCTGGCTCCTCTGTCCATGGAATTCTCTAGGCAAGAATACTAGAATAGGTTGCCATTTCCTTCTTCAGGGGTCTTCCTGACCAAAAGGGTCAAACCTGCATCTCCTGCACTGGTAGGCAGATTCTTTACCACTGAGCCACCTGAGAAGCCTGTATATTTCATACTTGTGACTAATTTACTTTGCAACTGGAAGTTTGTACCTCTTAATCTCCCTCACCTATTTCTTTCTTCTATCCATTCCTCTCCCCTCTGTTTATTTTTTGTATCTAAAACAGTTTCTATTTGATGTTTGTTCATTTATTTTGCTTTTTTTAGAGTCCACACAGAAGTGAAACCATACAGTATTTGTCTTTTCCTATCTGATTTTTCACTTAGCCTAGTACCCTCTAGGTCCCTCTATGTTGTCACAAATGGCAAGATTTCATTCTTTGTAAGAATGGCTAAGATTTTTCATTCTTTGTAAGCTGGGTAAGATTTCATTGTATATATAGATATACCAGATCTTCTTAGTCCATTCATCTATTGATAGGCACTTGGGTTGCTTGCTTATCTTGACTATTGTAAATAATGCTGCAATGAACATAGGGGTGCATATATCTTTTCTAATTATCGTTCTTGTTTTCTTTAGATAAATACCCAGGAGTGAAACTGCAAGATCATACAGTAGTTCTATTTTTAACTTGTTGAGGAATCTCCAAACTGTTTTTCATAGTGGCTGCACAAATTTATAGTCCCAGCAACAGTGCATGAAGGTTCCTTTTTCTCCACATTCTGCTCCTTTTCTTTTAAAGCATCATCTCATTTAAGCTAGCAATGCTATTTGCGAAATTTAAATATAAATACTGCTGTCACACCACAGATCCGAGTTTTCCAACAAACGCTACTTCATTCCATATGTGCACATTGCAATGTTTGTTTCACAGCAGAGCCCATATTTCATTTTATTCCAGAGCTTTGTTTCCACACAACTGCATATAATGTTTTTCCTATCAAACATAACTGAAGAAAACAATGAATCCAAAATATAGTTTATAGCAAAACAAAAACAAAAGCGCAATTAATGGTAGAATTGGAGGCTGTTTTCAAAGTCTGCCTAGCTAGAAAACTCAAATTCTTTTGGATTACAATGACATATAACAAACATAACTTGAGCTAGCTGTATTAGAAAATATGACAACATATGGCTTTGCTAGAGAAGTGAGCATTTCAAACATCCAGTCCTCCAATGTTTCGTGCTAATTATATCAAGATTACAGAAATACACATCTTACAAAATAAAAAGGTGTGTAACAAGCTTTCAGCATTCACAAGAGATCATTTACAATACTCGTAAGAAACACTCTATGGTTTATACTCAAAAATAATTTAGAATAATAGCTTTAATTATGTAATTAACATGAAATATAGTTCAATACATGCCAAGATACTGTTCTCCTAGAGTTTTCAACATGAGCTTTCCATGCATTTCTGGGATGGCTCATGGAAACACTATTAATTCATTTCCTAATAAATTCTTCAAAAGTATAAGCTTAAGCAGACTGTAAAAATAAAACCTACAAAAATGTATCCTACTTTACCTTTCATTATTTTAAAATATGTCCCAAAATATTTTACATTCAACTCGCCAGATTCAAAGGGGGGGGAAGAGCCTCCTTTTCCTAATGTATCAGAAAAAGAGTTGTAAAAAAGCTTAATTGCCACTTTTAAAAATAACAGTCCCTAGAAGAAGGCAAAATAAAATGTATTTTTCAGAGTGTTATTATTCCTCCTTTATAAGATCAACATTTAAATTACTAAAATGATGTTCATATCCATGGTGCAGGTGGGCAGTAGGGGGGCACTTGCATCTTTAAGGCAAAGTAAAAGTTTTCTTAACATTCAATATATTTTGTAACAACCATCAGCTTAATTTAAATGGATTTCATTGTACAAATAGAGAAAATGGGTATTCAGCATACTAAACTTGAACAATTGTGTTCTGGATTAAATAAACAAGAAGAAACAACGTGGTCATCAGAAAAAACACTGAGTAACACCCACACAGGAAATCCAGCTTCATGTGTTCCATGAGCTTTGTACTTTATTCCCTGAGATTAACTATTGCTATGTTCTCCACACATTAAAAGAGTCAGGGGAGCATACTGGGTCCTTCTCTGAGATAGACATGGGGCAGTTTTCAGTTCCTCTACTTTCCTGCTATCTAGCCCCGGGTAAATTAATTACCTTTCTTGAACCTCAATTTCCTATCTATCAAAATGAGCAGAACAGATACTGTATTAAGAAGCGGAAAGGATTAAATAACAGAAGGTGTGTAAATTCCCAGCAGAGCAAGGAACACACAGTAGATGTGAAGCGTTATCTCTCCTCCCCTGCTTCTGGCGCTCCCCCACTGTTAAGAGCACCAGGTAAAGGCATGCCCAGTACACAAAGTCATTCCTAGGACTCCCTTACATCATCTAGATGTTTGTGAGGTCTGTGATGATTTTCCTACTTTCACTGCCAATACCGGTGATTTATGTTTTCTCTCTCTTTTCAATGGTCAGTCTTACCAGCAAATTATTAATTTTATTAATCCTTCCTAAGAACCAATTTTCTTTTTCTGCTTTCTTTGCTTTTTTAATTCCTCTGTGGTCTTTTTTCTATTTTATTGATTTCTGTTCTTATCTTTCTTTTTTCTACTTACTATAAGCTGTATTTTGCTCTTCCTGAAGGTGGAAACTTTGAACGCTGATTTAAGGTTTGTTTCTTGTTGTTGTTCTTTCTAATATATATATATATATATAAAATACAATTTATGGTTATTTATATTCCTCTAAGCACTGTTTTAGCTGCTATGCACAGATTTTGTGTAACATGTTCACTATCATTCATCGACTCGATGGATGTGAGTTTGAGCAAGCTCCAGGAGTTGGTGATGGACATGGAAGTCTGGTGTGCTGCAGGCCATGGGGTCGCAAAGAATCGGACACAACTAAGTGACTGAACTGAACTGATCATTCATTTCATAAGAGTATAATTTCTTGTTACTTCTTCCTTGACCCATCATTATTTAGACTTGTATTTTTAATTTCCACATGCTTGTTTATTTTCTAGGCTTTTCATTGTTATTAATGTCTCATTTAATTTCATTGTAGTCAGACAACATTATGAACAATCTAAAATGCTTAGGCCTTATTGAAAGTTGTTTATGGTGTAACATATGGTCTATCTTGGCAAACATCCTATGTGCACTAAAAGAATGTACGTTCTGCAGTTTTTAGTTACAGATTTAACAACTGGTGTTCCTTTCAACATGAATTCAAAAGAATTTCCTTTTGTATTACATTTCTTGCAGTACAGGTCTGATGGCAGTGAATCTTATCATTTTCCATTTATCTGAATTTTTCTTTTTCCTCTGTTTTGAAGGACAGTTTGACTGAATGTAGATTTTCAGGTGATTAGGTTTTTTTTTAATTCCAGCCCTTTTAAAATGTCATATGTTGGCTTTCATTGTTTTTGATTAGAAATAAGTCACCACTTGTAGTGTAATTCCCTATACATGATATTTTAGGTTTTTTTCCTCTGGCTATACCGTATTTATCTACAGATTCTGTCTATGTTTTTGGATTTCCAATCTCTCTCCTTTCCCTCAATTACAACATGATCTTTGCAACAGTATTAATAGAATGTAATTGAGGACTACTCCTATCATCATTTGAAAGAAGTAATAGCTAATACAGAACTAAAAAGAAAATCATATACTAACTTTCTGTTCAATGATTACTGAGTTGGTGATTAAAATTACAGGAAAATCTGAATCACATGCGACCAAATGTAACATTTATCCAAGAAACTAAAAGAGAATTTGTTCCTAGTTACTTTCATAATTACATAATCAGCCTTGGCTATAGAAGTTCTAAATGTTATACAAAATATGGTGTCAAGAAAAAGGTAAAGAAAAATAATAATAGCATCACACCATAAGACACTGAAATCACTCATCAGGGCATTTTTGTCCTATCTGATCAATTTTTCTATTTTTGTCTGCTCAGTAAGATATTCTGAAGCTATGGTCAGAAGTACATGTTTTTAGACTGGTGTTTTTTGACCACAATTACATTCATTCAAGGAACAAGAAGATCCCTGAGGACAGAGAAGAATGAAGAGGGCAGAGAGGGCTAGAAAATAAGGAGTTAGAGTTTCACTGTGAGGGTGACGGGACACCACGGGGACAAGGGACTGCCATGATCTCATCTGCATTTTGAAAAGGCCATTCAAACTACTCTGTAGGAAGCACTTCTGAGAAGAAGGGTGGTGGTTTTCACTGATGTAACAAAGTGAAAGTGTTAGTTGCACAGTTGCCTCTGGCTCTGCGACCCCACGGACTGTAGCCCACCCAGCTCCTCTGTCCATGGGATTTTCCAGGCAAGAACACTGGAGTGGGTTGCCATTCTCTTCTGGAGGGGATCTTCCCGACCCAGGGATCAAACCAGGGTCTCCTGCATTGCAGGCAGGTTCCTTACCACCTGAGCCCCCAGGGAAGCCTGAGGTAACGGAGGTATTAAGTTAAATGGTTGGGTTAGAGACTTGTTTTTAAGAGTCCTGCTCCACCAGGTGGACTGAATGCAGGGTGTAAGGGAACGTCAGGCATTAATGAGGCATCCCAGGAGGCTCGGATGATAAAGAAGCCTCCTGAAATGCACTTTCTTCTCACTTTCCAGCTTCTGAGGGGAACACTGAGAAAATAGCAGGGTTGGGGTTTTTTTGACAGACTTAATAGACAGCCACATTGAGAAGGAAGTTAAGCAACTGGAAATTTTGGAAAATGGAGAAAAGGATAAAGGATAAAATTTAAATAATTCATAATATAAACCCTCTACCTAGAAAGAAATATCTGCTAATATTTTAGAATATTTCTTTTGAACCTCACTATATGAATTTGAAAAGTAACCTTCTTTAAATGATTTTATCAAAGAGTGACTATAAAAAGCAAATATAACTACAGTATACAGCAGAAATTCTCTTTGATGAGTTATTTTAGCACGATGGTTTCCCTGAAGAATCCAATAAGAATTATCCATCAATGAAAGTACTAACATGTGGGATAGTATCTGTCATCCCTAAAAACATTCAAGTAAGTTTTCTACTATAGCAAACCAAGATGCTATATGAACTGACCAACTATACCAAGAGACAAATTATTTGTTAGCTATTTATAACTTAAGATTACAAACGATCACTATTTTATAAAATTTATTATTATCACTACATGTTTATTCATTGGTCTTGTTTGCAATTAATCAGTGCAATTTGATAATTACTCCACCTGCTGATATAACTGGCAGGCTTACTATTTTAAAGAACAAAAAGAACAAATTCAACATTGTACTGTATATAACCCTTAAGGGACTCATGGAATCAATGAAAAGGTGACTGTTTTTAGCTTAAATTTTAGACTATGCAATGAAATGTTATATGCAACTCTATTATCTAAAAATGCCTTACTAGAATCATAAAAAATATCACTTCAAGAAACTTCCCTCCCTCACCAAAAAAAAAAAAAAGGAGGAGAGGATTGAAAGTGCTAAACATATACAGACTGGCCATTCAATAATCCATTAGCAATGAGGATTTCACCAACTCTTGTTTTGAGAAAACAACTTCATACTTGTTCACCTGAATTTTAAAACGTGAGATCTATTTATGACACACAGTTATATTCTGCCCCTTAAACAAAAGGACACTTAGCTACTCATGTTCCCTAAACCTCTACCCCGACCTTAGGCTCCCCAACACTATGTGTTACTTCAGCCACTCCATAAATGAACAAAGGCCAGGAAAGGAAAACCATAACCTTCAGTCCCAGAATAATTTGTAAAAAGGCTGGGCAGTTTCACAAATATTTTGCCTGGATTTAAGGAAAATAAATGTGTATATATATACCAAAAAAAAAGGTGCAACGCAATAAAAGTTGGTCTAACAAAATCCTTAAGATGAAGTATAGTCTGTACAACACAAAATGCAGGAGAATGTACTTAATGCCATGTACCTTTCAGCAGCACTTTATGAACTGAAGATCATTCAGGAGAGGTACTTACGCCATAGTCTTACACCCATGATTTCAGTGTCTTTTGGAAGCAGTATTCTCATTTACCTTATTTTAAATACATAAAGTATTTTATTCATTTACTCCTAAATTTCTGTTTTCTATGAGATCTTGATCTTGCCAACAGAGTTTCTCTCACCAAGGCATTTTTCAGAAACATACATCCCAAAGTCAGTGTGCCATTGAATAAATTATTATAGAATCATTTCAGTTTTTAATAATACAATTCAATGTAATGAAAATAAAATTTACTGAAAGACTAAACATACTGAAACAGTTAGTGGATCTCTCCGGATCCTTAATTTACTGTTAGGGAACAATGAAATTTTTTTCCCTTTGGCAACTATTGCAAAAAGCCAAACTTGCAAAAAACCAAAAGTTGTTATTGATATAAAAGGTCATTTATCATTCACTGATTGGTAGAGCAGCAAAAAAAATTTTTTTAAGGCACATAATTATATTTTCGGAGAAGGCAATGACACCCCACTCCAGTACTCTTGCCTGGAAAATCCCATGGACGGAGGAGCCTGGTAGGCTGCAGTCCATGGGGTAGTGAAGAGTCGGACACAACCGAGCGACTTCACTTTCACTTTTCACTTTCATGCATTGGAGAAGGAAATGGCAACCCACTCCAGTGTTCTTGCCTGGAGAATCCCAGGGACGGGAGCCTGGTGGGCTGCCGTCTATGGGGTCACACAGAGTTGGACATGACTGACATGACTTAGCAGCAGCAGCAATTATATTTTCATCTCCATTCTGTACATAACACAAAAAATTAAACACCTAGTTTGGGGGAATGAGACATGTTTTAAATTATTTTCAATATGTTTGGTACTTGTTGACATTTTCAAGCTATTAAAGATGACAATTTCCAACACAACAAATACCAAGTCATTTAATAATTTCCAGGTAGTTTGCCAATAACTAAAAATAAATTACATGTAAGAAAAAGCTGCAGCAGCCATTAGCAAAAATAACCCATCTTAAATTTTTCTTTAACATATTTAAAATAAATAATCACTGAACAATGAAATGGCATTTATGTTCTTGAGTTTCATTATGTTTTTTATCTCTTGGACATTTATGAGATCTAAATTTGATTTGATTTAATTTAATAAGAATCCTTCTTATATACTTCTAATTCCACTATCACTAATAATGTACTTAAGATTTAATTGTAAAATGTAGTAGGTAATGTAGTCCCATAAAGTAGCATAAATAGGTAACAACTTGGTTTTCTATCTTGGCTTGCATGAAATTAGTTGACTCCTGCTGTCCACGTTTGGAAGATAAAGTATACAGTAACCTTTATTCCACTACCAGCTCAAGTCTTGTCTGTTTCTATGACAGTCTTCCTATCCAGACAATGGGAAATGAGAACTGATAGAAACAAGAACAACTATTTTAAGAGCTGGCCCTAGTGGGCCAACAGAAGTGGATCTAATTTCCCAACTCTCTGTCAGTTCCTCTCTCTCCCTAGCCTGACACAGAAGCTGGAACTCTATGGTCACTTACTCTACATACTGAGCATTTCTTCAGATAAATATACCCTAATACAAACGCCAGCTCCATCTGATGTACAGATGACCAAGGGTTTCATGAAAATCAATGCAAATATGAAGTCACACTTAAAATGCTTGACTTGCAGATGGCACAGAAAGATCAACATTATTACAGGTCATCATACCCCACACCTGTGACCCCCCAAAACAAAAAAAATTTTCACTAACAAAATCTTCACTGATAACAAAGGTCTTTATATTTTATCTATGAAACAGTTATCATTTTTAAAATGCCAGAGACAATAGACTGTTGGCTTTACTGTTGTAAGGGAAAGGACTTTCAACAAACAAACTAGTATCCACCTGATAAGTCCATCTTTCCTTTCCAGTATCTCGAGGGAAGCATCTCTATTTGTGTAACCTGAAATTCTGTCCTCTCAAGAAACACTGTTTTAAGGGTATTTGTCTCCAAGGAAAGCAAATTTATTAGCCAGGTAGCAAATGAGCTAAGGCTTCCTTCTAAAAGAACTTTTTCAATAGAAGCAACACAATGATGATGCTAATTATAACTCTATTTTCCATTCTTAGCTAAATGCTGCTTCGGCAATGAACAAGTAATATTTTGTCTCAATTTTGAGTAATAAGGCAAGCAGTAAGAAAACTCATATTAAAGGAACTTTTCAACTACTTAGCAAATTTCTTCAAATGGCATAATCAACATTTCAAAGTGGGTTTTTTTTCTTTTTTGGAAGAGATTTGTTCTGAAGGAAAAAAAATCAGATTGGGCTTACTCTTTGGAGAAATCATTACAAAATGTTTTATGGGCTCTGCTTGTTTATGTTCTTCTCTTGATATTTGAAAAGGACTGTCTTTCTTAATTATGTGTCATAAAGATCCCCCTCATTTCAACTTTAGCAAATTATCCTCCAACAGTATCATTAAAACTACTGTTAGCTATGCTATCCTTGGAGGAAATTAACAATGTAGGCAGAAGTTTCACATATAACACCCTACTCCACGATACCATTTTAAGAAACCGTCGGTAAAAAGGTGAAATCAGATATTCTTTGGTGGGAAGCACATACACACACTTTGTATTGATAGATGATCAAATTTTAAAATGCTTTTCAGATGGTATTAAGTAATTCTATAATTTTTTTTAATATCATTTTTGATTAACCATGTGAAAAGAAAATTTATGCCTACATCCGACCTCAATCCTTTAACTTCCTCTAGTATTACAGGGCACTTCTGATTCTTGTCTAAAAGGATAGTGCAGAATTATAACTTTGCTGCAAAGATCCATGGGCTTGCTGAGACCAGCATGGAGAATACTGTCAAGAAAAGCAAAGAGGAAGAAAGGGAGGGAGGAAGGCAAGAAGGAAGAAAAGGAGAGAAAGAAGATACTGTAGTTCTCTGAAAGGCTAAGAAGATATCCAGGTAGCATTCAGACCAACAGGCGTCTTCCAGCTTCAACTGTACCTTCCATGACTCAATGTGAATATGGGTTAATCGATGTACTAGTTTTCTAAAGTATATGGATTTTATTAAAATGAACATTATTTATTAGGCAAATTGATAGCTGCATACATAATAAAACATTCCATCATCATAAAAGACTATTTTTACCTACATCTGTATAGTACTTCATTATTTTTAAGGTACCAGAATTATGTTTTTGGAACTGCCACAGGAAAGCTGGTTTTAATAAAGTATAGGATGGTGTGATGTTGAAATATTATTCACAAAATACATTCAACTGGGTCTGCCGTGCACACTGAGGTAGAAATCTATGCCCAGAAAAGTTCATGGTTAAAAAGCGAAAGCATAAATTTATTGTCAGAGTGCAGAGGCTGGAGATTCTTCCATAATGAGCTGCAAAGGTAAGACTAAATTTCAATTTTCTTAACTGTGAATACAAATTGGAATAACCATTGGTACTATTTTTAAAAGGCAAGTAGAATAAAGGAGAAAAGTGGTGCTAGAACATTTAAAATTACAAGTCATCTCAGGGAAAACAGATTGTCTGACTGGTCCAGAAAGCATTCAACAGTACAGGCATAGCAATTATTTCATATTACCTGCATTCTAAGCTGCATATTAAGAATTAGTTCAGGAAAGAAACACAAAAATGTAGTTATTTTGATGGTGAACTAGTCCTATCAAGAGACAGGAAATAGTCAGAACTTGCTTTAAACAATGGCATAACTATAATTGTGGATGTTATAAATGTAAATTTTGAAATGTTAGTCATCTCAGTGCACTTCTTAAAACACAAATAATTAGATGCTTTTAATGGTATACACATGAATTATCCTTTCACCTAGCAATTTTGCTAAAGACAAATTGATTCATGGTGCCATCTGCAGTATGAAACTATCTTTAATAGTAAACATCATTGTATGATCCTTTCAAGGATTAAAAACAGAAGGTAGATCTCTTCAAATGGATCAAGAATTAAAAATAAAATCCCTTCTTCAAAGTAATTTTAAAGAATATAATCAAATACTCAACACTTCCCCAATCAAATGTAATTTTTCAGACATTTCTGCAAATTAAAACAACCTCTTGAACGCTTTCATTAATATTGATAGATTTTTTTCAAATCAAAACAATTATAAATTACATGATTTCTGTTTATAGATTTCATTTTCAACTGCTTGCTTTGGCAGTTAAGTGTTGATTGTAACTTGCCTTAATTTTCATAAGTGTTTAGATGCAAATTGAGCAGAAAATTCATTAGCAGTAGTTAATCTCTATTTTCATGTCTATTTTCAACTCAACCATGTTTCGGCGAGCTGTGAACTCTTTCATGGAAAGAGATGACGGGCCTTGTAACAACAAGTAAACTAATTTGAACTATAAATTTAATTACTCAAATTACCAAAATAAAACGAACTTTCAACAGCAGCAACTTTACTGCCCACCAAGAGGCTGACAAAGTAGCTGAGAAATTTAGTTCTACCTCCAGAAGGCTGACCAGCCCTTGATGGTGAATACAGTGCAGATAAAACCTGCCTAAACTATCTTGCCTGACTTAATATGCTTCTCCATATTTGCCCAGGACATTGTACAAGGTGGCCAAGAAGATTGACCACATCGTGGATATATGCTCTGCTGTCTCTCATTTACAAATTTTAAATAACCTTATTGTAATTTGAAAAATATTAAGACAAGGCCATACATGACAAAATTATTTTTTTAATATGTGAGAAACTATTTGACACCAAATAAGAAAATGAAATATTTAAATCAGCTGTAATTCTTTTTGATAATACAACCAGATGTTCAATAATTACTGCTTCCGAAGGCAACTACAACTCTCTAGGTGCTGAAATACAATTTAAAGATATCAAATCACAGAAATCAGCAACTTTTAAAACATTTTTTTTTTGAGTATAGCTGAGTAACAATGTTATGTTAGTTTCTGGTGTACAGTAAAGTGATTCAGTTATACATATACATGTATCTTTTCTTTTATAAATTATTTTCCCATTTAGGTTATTGGAGTGTGTTGAGCAGAGCTGCTTGTGCTGTACCTGTAGGTCCTTATTGGTTATCTATTTTAAATATAGTAATGTATAAATGTCAATCTCAAAACTAAATTTTAAAAGAAAGTAATGCCTTAGGTTCTGAGAACCTATGTTACTCATTAAATAGTCTGTTCATTCTATGAAGCTTCATTGGTAACTATTTAAAAGTAAATGTTTCCTTTAGCCTCACCAGACAATTATGAGGAGGAAAAAAGCACCAGCAGATTATTCAAAAGAAGTAACTCTCTGCCAAAAGGACAGGAAGTAGAAATGTGAAATTCTACAGTGCAGAATATCAGTGCTCATTTCAGAGGTTAACTCAACAAACACAAAGCAAATCTTTTTTTTTTTTTTTTTTTTTGTGGAGGGGTAGGGAGCAGAGGACAACAAATTGGAGTGGAGATATACAAAAAGACAACATTTCAATCTAGCAGGCTTTGTAACTAGGATTTCTATATACAAGGCAGCAAGAATATCATTCTTCAAAGAAACTGTCAACAACAGTGATGCCTGGGGACAAACAATTTATTTAAATTATTTATTGAGCACCTGCTTAGTGTCAGGCAAGGTTCTCAGGCACCAGGCTTACGGGAGCAAACATGACGCTTGCCTTCTTTGGAGGTAAGAAAGACACTAAACAAATCAACAAGACACCTGCACACATTTCCCAGGCTACGAGGGCAGGAAGACAGAGCCGTGTGATGGAGGAAGACTCTGGGTTGTGGAGCTCCTGTTCACACGGCCCCAGGGACCCTCTGCGGAGATGCTATTTCCAAACTGAGGTTCCTGGAGAATCCATATATTCCTGTAAATAATGCCTACCTCGTGATTTAGGACTACATTTTTGTAACATAACCTTTCAGTTGAACACATTTATTTTCAAACATTCCAGCAGAATTAATTTTTCCCATCCAACTGGAAGATCTCTTGGTCTTAAGAGGGAGAGACAGGAGTGGTCTGGGACATCACCAAAAGGACACAACAAAATACCAACCGGAGTTTCCAAAGAAAGGGGTAAAAATGTGCAGGAAGTTTGTTGAAGATGCACCTCTGAATTCAAAGGGTACTACTTCTGACTGGAAAAATATTAAGGATTGTATGAGAGAAAGTGAGCACTTTATCATTGCCCAGAGAGATGGAATGTGGATAATTTTTTTTTTCTGACTGGCTTACGTCCAAAAAGATTTCAAAAAGAAAGATGGCAGTCCAACGTAAAGCTAATACCAAAGAAAGGAAAAAAAATCAGCAGGGGACCCAGTGTTGGTATCATTTACATACTATTAATGTTAGTTTCAGTATCATTGACTGTCTAGCCTGGGAAAATGAAATAATCTGAATGTCCCAATATTATGCTGCTTTCACTTTTATAATAAGAGTAATGAATCAAACATATCATGCATGTGGGGAAAGAACTAACCTGAATAATAACCAAATCTATGTGCTGGGGTTTCACTGGTTTTAAAACTATCCCACATCACAAACCTGAGTTAAGAATTACCACTATGAATGACAAGTCTCAAAACTCAAACGTACATGATGAAGAAACCACACCAACGTGAAATATGAAATTTTAAAAATCAACTCTATGAGCAAGCTCCGGGAGTTGGTGATGGACAGGGAAGCCTGGCATGCTGCAGTCCGTGGGGTCGCAAAGAGTCGGACACGACTGAGCAATTGAGCCGAACTGAACTGATGAAAGCAAAACAAGCTTTCTTATTTAAAACAATTTAGGAAGAATTAAAAGACTTACAATGTCTTGTGAGAGAGGTATCTAATTATAAGAAAGCTCTTAATTATCAATACTATAAATTATGATATATATACATAGAAAATAAAGAAATTATAAGGAAGAAACTAAAAGTAATGGAAATTTTTACTTTTATTTTTTTCCTAAGCCCAAAGGCTCAGTGGATAGAGAATGCACCAGCATTGCAGGAGACACAGGAGATGGGGGTTTGATCCCTGGATCAGGAAGATTCTCTGGAGTAGGAAATGGCAACCCACTCCAGTATTCTTGCCTGGAAAATCCCACGGACAGAGGAGCCTGGCCAGCTACAGTCCAAAGGGTTACAAAAGAGTCGGACATGACTGAGCAACTAAACATACATATATGTATATTTTTTTTCTTTTCACAGAATTGGGCAAGTAAAGCACCTGTAGGCTTGCCTAGTGAGTTGTTCATTATGCTACAATGTTTTAAACTATTCTTTCAACGGTTTTAGTAAATCCACAACGTCCGGTATAACTCATTCAACTAGGGCTTCCCTGGTGGCTCAGTAATAAAGAACCACCTGCCACTGCAGGAGATACAAGTTTGATCCCTGATCTGGGAAGACTCCACGTGCCTCAAGGCAACTAAGCCCGTGAGCCACAGCTACTGAACCTGTGTTCCAGAGCTTGGGAGTCGCAACTACCAAGCCCATGTGCTGCAACTACTGAAGTCGGTGGGCTCTAGGGCCCGGGCACTACAACAAGAGAAGCCACTTCAATAAGAAGCCAGTGCACTGCAAATAGAGAGTAGCCCTGCTCATCGCAGCTAGAGAAAAGCCTGCAAGCAATGAAGACCCAGCACAACCGAAATAAATAATTTATTCAGCTATATTCCTGTTGCAATTGATAACTGCTTCTAGTATTTTACTAATCAAATGCATAGCACAGAGAAGAATGCCCTCATCCATTTCTGTGTGTAACTATAACCTGAGGAGGCGTAGAATTCCCAAGTCAGTCTTGATACACATTACCAAACCGATTTCCTGGAAAGATGAATCGTCAGTTTCTACATTCACCCTGCACCATCTCAACAATAAAAATAATTTGTGTTTAAGTAGTGCCACTTTTATGGGTAACAAAGAATAGCAATATCCCATTTTGAAATTTGCATTTTTAACCATAAAAGTGGTGTATAGTTTCATGTTCTAAAAATAATCTGCCTCTGACCTTTAAATACAGGGCTATTAATTTCCTTATTGATATTTAAGAATGTTTAGCACAGTACACATATTTACCTTTTGCCATATGTTCCAACACTTCTTCAGATGTCATTCTCCTTTTAACTATGCTTGCTTTGGTCACACAAATATTTGTCACTTAATGCAAATACTTTAATCTCTGATAATATGATTGACCCTATGGCATTTTAATTTTTGCTCAAAAAATTTCTTGCCCACATCAAACAGTTATTTTCTACATTTTTCCTTTAAAGTCTGTAGTTTGGTTTCCTTTTCTTTTTCTTTTCCACTTTATTTATTTAATTAATGTTTTTATTGGAGTAAGCTGCTTTACAACAATATGTTAGTTTCTGCAGTACAGCAAAGTGAATCAACCACATGTATACAAATATCCCCTCTGCTTTGGATTTCCTTCCCATTTAGTACAGCTCCCATAGAGGAGAGCTCCCTGACCTATGCAGGAGATTCTCATTAGTTATCTATTTTATACACAATAACAATAGCATATACATGTCAATCCCAATCGCCCAATTCATCCCCCCACCCTACCTGGTGTCCATACATTTGTTCTCTGTGTCTGTGTCTCTATTGTGATTTGGAAATAAGATCATCTATACCATAGCAACCCACTTCGGTATTCTTGCTTGGAGAATCCCATGGACAGAGGAGCCTGAGGGCTACAGTCCATAGGGTCACAAAGAGTCAGACATGACTGAAGCGACTTGGCACGCATGCACGCATACCATTCTCCTAGATTGCACATGTATGCATTAATATAGGATATTTGTTTGATTCATTTATAGTTTTTCAGGGGAACAGAAAACAAAGGGCAGGTTTCAGACATTGAAAACCCAATTGCTAGCTGGATGGAGGTGGAGGGAGAGGATGTGGATGGGGAGAAGGGAGGTTAAGGAGAACACCAAGAAAGAATTCGAACTGAGAAAATGGCAACCCATGATCAGCAAATAACACTGCGAGAGTGAGCCCATTTCTAACAACTTTATTCCTCCTCTTACTATAAGTTATATTTCTTGAAATAGTCATCTCTATTTAATTCTTCACCATTCAATCACCAGACCAAATACAATGGGAGCTACATGTGCTTTTTTCAAAGTCACCAGTGTCTTCTGGTTGCCATACCCAAGGTATGGCCGTCAGTCTAGCTGACAAACTGGGAGGCAGTTAATATTGTTGGCACATGTTCCATGGTAAAAGTCTCCAAGCTGGTCTTCGGCAGTGGCTCTCCCCCTTCCCTTCCTTCTCTCCAGTCACTCCATCTTACCCTCCTCTGCAGCTCTCCCTCTCTGCTCATAAATGTTGGCAAGGACTGCTTTAGTAACTCCCCTTCTTAAGACTATCCTTTTCCTATGTGATCATACCATATCTATATGACCTCAGCCATCAACATAAGAAAATGATTACTTAGTCCTATCCTATATGTTAGAATCTCTTTGGAGCTTCCGAGACACACTTCCCTTCCTCATCCCAAATCATACAAGTCTAAAATGAATTCATCATCTTCCACAGGTGATATGCTTAAACCTGTTTTCCAATGATATTCCCTGACTCAGTAAAAGGGCACCTCCATTCAAAATTCACCCAAACTAGAAATCAAGCTAAGCCTTCCCTGCTCAACTCCTCCTTAATCAGTCAGCAAGACTTTCTTTCATACTCTCCTCCTCTCTCTAAAATTCACCTTTATCTCCAACCTCACTTCTCTGTCCTTGTTTTAGAAGACCCTTAAATCCCTCATCTAAATTACCCAAATAGGTTCCTAATCAATCTCTGTGACTTCCTGTCTCACCCCTCCCAATGCATCTTCAATATAAAATGCCGGAGGTTTTTCTAAATTGTAAATCTGTCTGTGTTAACCTCCTACTTAAAATCCCTTAGTTACACTCCTTTACCTTAACTAATGATAATTGTGACCATTGTTCTTTGAATTTGTATAACTTCCTTTTTGTCAGGAAATTTATAAGGTGTATTTTACATACATATATGATGTATTTAAACTGGAATTTATATCTATGTGGCTGGTTCTACTCTGTCATGTTTATTTCCTCTACACAAAAACAAGCTGCTTAGTATTACATGTAAGATTTTCCCACTTACCTATTGATCCTTACCTCATGCTACAAACATCACATACTACATTTCAGTCATATCAAAACCATTTTAATCTCCTTATCAAATATTTTTCCTGCCTCTTTATTTATATTGTTCCTTCTGCCTAAATCCTCACCCATGTTCACTTCTCCAAGTTAACTTAGCTATCACATCTGAATTAGGTGATCAAGTATTTTATAATCCCCGCATAGTCTTCTGAATATTTCTCTATCCTAATATGTACCACAGTATAATTATCTGTTTAGCGTCTATTTCTTCAACTGAATGTTAAGTGTCTATAAAATAAGGACTCTATTTCTTGAATGAAAGGTCCAAATTAAGGATATGCTCAGAGGATTCAGTAAAGGCGGGTTGCAAAAATTATCATTCAGGAAATGCCTAGCAGGCCACTGTGATTGAAATAGGAGGGAGGGGGATAGGGCACAACCTTTAAAAGAATGATATAGCGATAGGATATGACAAAGACCTAGCTGGTTAGAGTCAACAAGGTTCAAGATGGTGGAAGATTCGACTTCTAGTAAACCTTAGCCTCAGTGTATGCTCATTGTAATACAACTGCATAAGCTTACAATAGCATAAGCTTACAATAGCATAAGCTAAGTGACATACTCACCAGCACCATGCCAATTCTGAGACTAATCATAGAAGGCCAAAAATGGGCAGTGGCCCAATTCCTGGAAATCCCCGCCCTCATCCCCAAAATAATTGGGATAATCCTCCCTCTCACTAGCCTATGAAATTACCCAGCCCATAAAAACTAACCCACCACATTTCAGGCTCTCTCACCTTCTGAGAAGGCCCACATTCTGACTGTGGGGTGTGTTTTCCCCAAGATGTTTCACCTTCCAGATGGCCCACATTCTGTGGAGTATGTTCTCTCTAAATAAATCCACTTTTTACCTATGACTTTGTCTCTCACTAAATTCTTTCTGTGATGAGACATGACGAACTTCAAATTCACCAGCAACATGATCACTGTGGTACCAAAACCATAAAAGGATGTGAGAAATAACATTGCAAACGTTGGTTGGGGGCAGATAGGGATCGTGACCTAAAGATCTCATTCCTATAGCCACAGAACTTCTACTGGAGGTTTTCAAACAGATGAGGGACAACCTTTGATGTGTGTGTTAAGAAAATAATGCATAGTAAAGTGATACAATGTGAGAGGCATAGGCACAGCGATAAGAAGACAATTTAATAGGCCCAGAAAGAGTTGAGAGAAACAGAATTCATTTTGAGATAAGCTGATTTCCAGAAACTGGCAGATATCCATATGTCGATGTCTACCTTTTCACCTTGTCTCATGTTAAAATCTTTCCACATAAACCATTTTATCATACAAATTTCTTATCCTTAACAAAATCAGCATGAAGTTGGGATTTTCAGTCTAAGGCCCCACAGGCAGAGTCAATCATGACGGTTTCAGATTTGAAGCCTCACAAATGGTTGAGATTGCCCAGGGAAGAAAATGGGGAGAGGAAAAAGAGGGCTGACGGGAGAAGCCTGGCCACGTGGACACTAAGGAGCAAAGGAGAGACACCGAAGGAGACACGGTGTGGGCAGAGCAAGGGGGAAGACCAACAGAGCAAAACACGCGCTTAACCTCTAATGGTGATACAGCAGCTTCACCCATAATGCATCCCCAGAAAGACTGTCTTTGGTTTATATTTATGACCACAGAAGCTGTTTACTGAACATTCAACAGGCTTCAGGGCAAAGTTCCATTTTAAGAAGGTCATCGCATATCTGAGTACTCTATTCTGATGCTTTGGCTCCATCTAGATAGACGTTAGTACATAAGTACACTTTTCCTGATTGCTATTTTTGTTGTTGGCCAGTGCTTTGAATCACTCACAGAAAAAGAACAGTAATAAGATTATGAAATTGTAGTTAACTGTTCATCCGATTACTGCCTTGACAGTTTTCTCTGATGACTCTTTATCAACACAGTAATTTTATTTCAACATATTTTTCACAATGGTAAAAACTCAAGACCATTTAGGATGTTTTCCCTCTTCTTCAGATTGATGTTTTTAAGCCAGAGGGTTGGTAAATTTGATGGTAATAATAAGTTTGTAAGAAAAAAATCTTTCTGCATAATCCTTTCTAACATGAAACAGTGAGAAAGACAAAATTCTTTACTTGAAAATTATGAAAGATTCCTTTTACATGGGCTAATGTAAACCCTATGAAAGCCCTCTCAAACTTTCAGAATATGATTACCTTAAAAATATATGCCTGTATGCACAATTTCTGGGTTCTCATCCTAGGAACAGAGACTGAACAGAAAGGATGGAACAATGGTATGGAAATTCACCATCCTCTCCAACTGGACTCTTTATTGCAGACTTATTGCTTCCATGTGTTAAAAAAAAATAAAAATTCAAATCTTTAAGCCAGCCCCAATCCCTAAAATTTTTGGCATTCTTATTAAGCACTAAATCCAGAGAAGAAAAAAAAATGTATTATTATCCCAAGCTTATCTGAGTCAAGATTTAGTTGATCATTATGGGAATGTATTAGAAATTAATAATAAAGTTGGTTTCTACAAGGCTGAAAGAAAGTACACTATTTAAAACTACTAAAATACCAGAAATTATTTAGTCTTTAAATATTGATAAATAATCCCTATTCTGAATATTGTATTATAGGATATATGATACATATAAATTGGGGGAAATATTTAAATGGATTTGAAGTTAACATTTTCTGCACAGTAAAATTTGTGAGTGTTTTTTTTTAACCTGTGATTACATAAAGCTGAGGAATAGAAACATCACATCAAATTAAGTCATAATTTTCCAAAACAACACAATCTTCGCTCAGACTCCACAATGAGGTCAATGAATTAGCTAAACTCTGTTATCTCTGTGCTTTTCCACAAATCAGGGTACAGAATGGAACATGTAACTCCCTAAAAGAAGCTCTCCTCCAAGTTATGGTATGTGTCAAAGGAAAGAAGGGGAAAGTTCCCTCACCCCAAAGTGAGAACAGATGGGAATGTAAAGTTAGATGGGAAGAGACAATGAAGTTTTGGATGACCAACCCAGAAATTGTCCCCCGAGGGAGCCAGATAGACCAGACCTCACTCAGCTTGTTCTGCCCCTCAGTTAACTTTCAAATTAATCCAGTAGGAATGCAAAGGAGTGCTCAGCTTTGATGGATTGGTTTTGATTTTTCTAAGCATTTACATGAATTTTATGAAGAAACTACTGAGAGATATAAGGTTCAAATGTTAGATTTAATTAATACAAAGTAGTCTCCTAAACACTTTTGTGACTTTAACATTACTTCCAACTGAGACTGGTAACGATGAATATTTATTGAGATAATAAAATAAATGGCTTTAGGAAAAAGAGGCAATGGGCATAAGAAAATCTGTGTACACTGAACTCCTTATACGATAGAAGAACCATCTGCTATAAATTGAAAAGTTATGTAAATAAAATATGGACATATTTTATATTCATTCTTTTCATATTTTATCAGTCTAACTAAAAATCATCAGAAGGAAAGCCAGCAATACTTCCCATACTTGCAAAAAAGTTCCTTTACTTGACATTCAATATTATACGTGATATAATTTTTCCATCAAAAAATATCAATTAAAAACTTAAAGAAATATTGTCTAAAATGCTGTATTCTCTTCAAGATTTTTAACTTTTAATATGGGAAATAATTTAAAATTTGAGGAAAATAGAAGATGGTGATCTCAGTTTTGAATTTAAAACAATAGTTCTGTTGTTAATACTCGTTCTCTCAAAATATTACATTTTTAAGAGCAATTTTGTAAGATTAAGCATGAGAACTACCAAATATCTTCCACAAAACAACGCTTGGGGAGTACATTTTATTTGTGTTTGTTCACTTTCACATAAAATTTAAATTTTTTGATACAACGAGAATAACTCAGCATTTTAATCCTTAGTGCTCACATGTACAGATCACTCTCATCCCTAATTTCGAACTTCTTTTCTAGGACAACAATGAAAAGTTCTCTATGTACCTTTTCCCTGCGTCTCAGAAAATTGCTTTCAAAATCTTAACCCTGCTTTATCTTTTTTAACCTTACAAAGTATACACAACAAAAAGAAATAGAGAAGCATGAACCATTCCAAGTGGTGAAAGAAGCTGCACCTCACACTTAAGTGATTTCAGTTTAAACAAACCCAGGCACTGGGTAATGTGATACAGGCTTCACTTACAACAGGGAATGTGACAGATCTTCCGTAAAGATGCTCAATACGATAAGCTGCATTTATTTGAATATGTGCATGAAACAACTACTGAAAAGTAGATTATATTATTCAGATTACTCTACATTATATGCAGACATTATCACCAAAAGTTTTTTTAAAACCCTCTCAACGTGTTTAGCATTTCTTTTCTTCCTAGTCAATACACAAAAGCCACAACAGGTAGACTATTCAGAGATACTATGCTGATTATATTTTGCTAAAATTCACTTTCTACCCTTTGCATTTGTACAAGTAATATCTGAATTAGTCAAAAACAACTGTGAACATTTTCTAAATCTTTTTTGTATTAGTAAATTCAAATTTTAATTCCCCAAAACATCAAACAAAGATCCCTCTACAGATTTTACATTGTTGCCTTATATCATTTTGTGGTTAGTTGGTGGAAAGGTTCTCACATGGGAAACAGAGAACATTTTATAATGAATCCAAAACTTCTATCTTCCTCTATGGGTGGTGGGTACTCTGAATAAAGAATGAGCACTCAACATTTATTTACTCAAGATTCCTATCCTAGACCCAAATGTTCCACTTAATTTTAAAATTGGTCCAACCACTCATCTGCTAAAGGAATACAGTTGGTGTGGCTTCAAAATTTCTCAGACCTCAGACACTCAAGATCAGTGGGCATTTTGGGAGTCTGATTATTACAAGTCTTTGTTTTGGTGTCTTCATATTATGATAAAAAATATGACCATATTCTGGATCATCTCTCTCACAAACTTGATCCCTGATTATTATAACTTCAGGATCTGATTTTGATACAGTGTTTATGACCTTGGTGTTAACTTCTTACACTGATTGTATTTAGCTCATAATATGATACTCCTCAAACTAGAATTCACTGGTTTACTCTTGGAGCCCGAGAGACAATTTTCCTTCTATATAAGTCCACATATTTTTCAAGACCAGTAGACACTAGACTAGATAATCTTTCTAATTCTTTTCCACACTGAAACATATGCTACATTCTATTTCAGCTTATAACAACTAATGGAATTCAAATTTTAAAAGAATACTTAGAGAAACCAGATTTTAGTTATAATTTCTAAATTTTATGTTCTACTTATTTTCCTTTTACCTTTAAATGGTAGTGAAATTTTTGAGATAACAGTAAGATGATATTCAGTGGGCAAAATGAAACAAGGCTGTCAGATAGAGGTTCCATTAGTAACAGCTAATTCTTCTCATTCAAATGGGTTTAGTGGACCACATATTAAGTAGGAATCAGAAAATCCTAGTTTCTTTTTCCAGTTTGCCTTTGACTTGAAATGGAATCTTGGTGTTAGTGATTCATTCTTGCAAGCCCCATTTTTTTTTCTTTCCAAAGATAGTGCATTACATTACTCATGAATAAAATGTACAGTACATATCAGGTATTCATATTACATAATGATAAGCAATATGCTTCAAACTGTCATCTCTATAAAAAAGAAAAAAATCTACAAAACTCAAATATTTTCTTAAGTTTGTTAATGATAATATACACAATATGTAAAAATAACAGCATAATTTTTATAATTATGAATTATTTTGATCTAGTTTTAAAAATATTTATGCTTAAATTTGATTCATCTAATTTTAAAATATTTATAACATTGTCAATTCATATTTAAAGATATTTTATTGGTAGAAATGATCAAGGTTCATATCTCATAATTTCATATCAAGGTTTTAAAACTTATACTCTTAAAAGAATTTTCAATGTATATGTATCTCAACAATAGAATCATCTGACCACCAGTAAGGTAAAATGTTTGCCAGCTACAAAGATACTCTAACTTTAAAATTGATGCAAATTTCCACTTAAAATATAGTTATTTAATTTTTTATTTTAAAAAATTATAAAAGATGAAACATTTAGATAATCTTATTCATATCTGTAATATAAATGTGAATGAAAGTTTCAAATAAAAATCCTCTAAAGAGGTCTATAGAATTTTTTCCTGATAATCAGCATCTAAACAATACTTTTTAAAAAGAGATGCAAAAACAAAACAAAACAAACAAACAAAAATAAATAAATAAAAAGAGATGCTTTTAAACCATTTCAAAAGTGTTCAATAGCATAATGTAATGCAGTTAATCAAATTAATAAATTAATTATTGACTGTAAAATTATTTGCTGAATTTAAATTGCTGGCTTTTGACAGATTCATTTTTTTTTGTAAGGTGAAGGCTATTAAAACCAATCTTATAAACCATTTCCTGATTAGCTTTATCAAAAAAAAGTTCTATCAAAAAGTATCAAAAAGTTCTATCAAAAGAGAAACATCACATTCAAATTTAAGAGTTTGCTTTTCCTGTTATCCTAGCAAACATAGCTGACATGAGTTTCTTAAGATTATTTCAAACTTCCTTCTTCCTATTAAGGAATTTTTCAGCTTTTAAGATTTCTTTTTAAGAAGATGTAATCAGACCATTATCTGAAGGACAGTGAACTGGAGTCAAACACAAAAATGTACATTTCTAAACAGTGCATTCTTTTACATATTGTGATAAGTAATTTTGTTCTTGGAATAGACATATGCAATTGTACAAATGCTTACATCAGTGCCAAAAAGTTACTCTACCTGAACCGTTGAGCTGATCTCGGAGGCAAAGCCGCCGGTCAAAGGAGCCTCGTGACTTACTAGCAGTCGCCCTGTTTTGATCACAGACTGAAAGAGAAAAGGAAGTCTGAAACTGAGGAGAACACATATTTCAAGTATACAATGGTAGTTTTAAGTAATAAAAATAATTTGTATCCAATAAGCAATTTAAAATTAGCATTTCAATTTTATGCCAAATAACTTGTAACTCCCTTTCAACCAGACAGTTGTTTGATTTTTTGCACTGCTAAAACAGTTTTCAGTAGCTTTTAATCCTAGAGCAAAAGAAAAATGAGATTTGTAATTCTATGTATGTCATTAAAAATGTACTCCATCATATTTTTGTGTTATAAATTGAATTATTGTATTTCACATTTTCCTATCTGAGTATCATTTCTTTTCATAATGTGACTTTAAGAATGAAAGTGTCTTTATGTCCATTTGGGAATATATGTGCACATATATAAGTAGTCTTAGGACATTTTTGTGTGGGTGCTGAAAAGGAAAACATAAAAATAGCATGTGAAAACTGTAGTGAAGGAAAAGCTCAAGCCACTAGACATTAAAGAAAACCAAGCAAGAAGAAATCACCAGGAATGTAAAAGGCAATTACAACTCTCCTCGTTCAAGTGCACTGAAATTTGGTTAACGACCACAAGTCCATTTTAAAGTAGAAAATGTCACAGACCGTAAGGACATATTCTCAACACTGGCTTGGTGTGGTTGCTCCCACTGTGCATGACATACTCTGTACAATAATAAATCAAAAAGGAGAGCTATGATATCATAGCAGGAGGTCAGGGTGGCAGAAGGTTAAAAAATATTAAAATCAACAGCAAGTTACTGCTTAAAATATGTTACACAATTACCATATTACAAAGGAGAAGTTATAATTTCTCCTCTACATTTCCAATCATTTGATATCATCTTCTTTAAATTCTACATTACTATTTTAGGAACATGAAATAAAAATCTTCCAAACAAAAAAGCTTACAGGCAGAGCTCATTTGAGTGCCCTTCACTTTACTGCGCTTTGCGCGTAATTGCAGTTTTTACAAACTGAAGTCGGCATTGTCAGATGATGGTTAACATTATTTTTTTAGCATTAAAGTATTTTTTTAATTAAGACAACATACATTTTTTAGACATAATGCTATTACACACTTTATAGACTACAGTGTAGTGTAAACATAATTTTTATATGCATTAGGAAGCCAAAAAATTCATGTCACTCGCTTTATTGCAATATTCACTTTATTTCGGCCGTCTGGAACTGAATCCTCAATATCTCCAAGGTATGCCTGTGTATAAATTAAAAATATTTCCTTCATTCTAGGCAATTAAAGTTTAGAATTTCAAGAGCATGCAGCAGTTTCAGCCTGCAGATGTAAAATTCCAAGATATGGCCAGTAGCCGCGACAAAAATAAGTTACTATATCTACTATGTAAATAGTGACTGAAGAATGTAAAATTTTATGAACACTTTAAAGAACACCATCGCCTACTAATGAAATATTAACCTTGGACTATGTTGGTTTTTGAATTTTATGACTATGATTAATTATGCCAGTGTGAAAGGCACAAATTAAATTTTAAAGTACCTGGTTAGAAATATAAAGCCAAAAATATTTCACAATCAAGAAAAAAAAATGCATTCTCAAAGTATTTCCTAAAAAGATGTCCTGACTTTAAAGATTGCCTATTCAATAAACAGATTTGACAATCAGACCTTTCTTAAAGCTCTGAAACCCAGAACTCTGCCAACATAAGAGCGTCTAAGAATGATACTGTCAAAATCCATCTCAGCAAGATGGTGCAACCTAGCTAGAGGGTAGAAATGAGAAGCATCTATAAAAATTCTGGAATTATGTTCAAACCTCATACAACAGAGCTGGTATTTTTTTATGTGAACTGAGGCTTATCCAAGATCAAATGACAAACTTGAGGATGGTCTCAAAAGGCTAATAAGCAGCCAAGGCCAGTGGCCTACCCTTCCTCTAGCCTGCAGAGGGTAGTAGGGACGCTGAGTGCACACAGGTACTCAAGATAGAAGTTTCCAACCTGTGGCATCCATGCAACAGGATGTGTAAGCAGATAAAATCTGCCAACAGGAGAAAAGCTAAATAAACCGAGACACATCAATACAGCAGAGTATTATACAGTCATGAAAAAGACTGAGGACACGCACCAGTGCCTGTGACAAGTCAACTGATAAAACAAGCAAATTGCAGAAGAACATCATCGCATTTTTCTGAAGAACCACCACCTCAATAGTGGGGACACCAGTTAACATAGCTATACACATTGAGCCAACATGTATAAATAGTCTCGAAGAATTCATTTCAAACTATCAAAACTTGTTTTTCCTGCAAACTGACAGTGAAGGGATTGTGGGGAAAACACTTTTGTTTTTTTTTACTTTATGTGAAAAGTATATTTATGTTATTGAAAATATTCTCAATAAGTCTAAAATAAATAAAAACAAAAGGAAAGATCTTTTGAACTGATGCTGAAGGTAACAAATGCATGTGATGTTACAGTCATAATCTCAAAAAAATAATATTTTTATGTTATCTTAGGAGTACCTTCAGATACAAGGGAACCCTAAGACCCCAAACTCCACCAGCAAAGAGGAACAGTGAAAACATAGGGAGTCAGCCAGCCCCGTACCAGGCTCTGCATGACTAGCTGAATGCCAAGATCATAACCAGCCCATCTCTTGACCTTCAAGCTGGATCCCAGACAAAATGGGAAATCAGCTATTAGCATCAGAGAAGGTGAAGTTCTTCAACACCAATGCAAGTATGTTAGGTAAAAATGCAAGTTCTTGAATCAGGAGTTATGCTGACAGTTCTGAAAATAATTCTAGAAATTTTTAAAACACCAAGACTTAAAGGGTAGACACAAAATGAAATGCTAACAATGCTGCGAATCTATGGAAATTGTCAAAGCACCCAAACCAGTGAGAAAGTGAAGCTACAGCAACAAGAGAGGAGTCATAATAATAATAAAAATTCCTAAACCACTGATTGTCACAGGGGTTGCTCTGTGTTAGGCGCTGAGTTGAGTCTTTTAATTTATTTAATTGTGATAGCACCTAAATTTCATTTCTACCTCTTTAATTCATCTAGTACCTGAAAAGTACTAAAATGTATAAAATAAAATTACATCAAATTCTGAAAAATGCCGAAGTATAGACAAAACATTGATATTTTCAAAAAATTAACATCCATCATAAAAGCCTGAGTCTATAAACAGAATTCCAAGATTTTGTAAGGTCCATAAAGAAGGCTGAGTGCCAAAGAATTGATGCTTTCAAACTGTAGTGCTGGAGAAGGCTCTTGAGAGTCCCTTGGACAGCAAGGAGATCAAATCAGTCAATCCTAAAGGAAATCAACTGAATATTCATTGGAAGGACTGATGCTGAAGCCGAGGCTGTAATTGCTTGGCCACGTTATGTAAAGAGCCAGCTCACTGGAAAAGACCCTGATGCTGAGAAAGATAGAAGGCAAAAGGAGAAGGGGGCAGCAGAGGATAAGATGGTTAAACAGCATCACTGGCTCAGTGGACATGAATTTGAGCAAACTCTGGGGAATAGAGAAGGACAGAAGAGCTTGGAGTGCTGCAGTCCATGGGGTCACAAAGAGTCACACACGACTTAGTGAATGATCATTGAACAAATATAAATTCAACTTGGGATGTGCTTTTTATCATTCATAATTTTAATTTACTAAAATTTCTGAAGATAGCTTCTTTTCTATTTTAGAAACTATTAACACTGTTAGTATTACAATACTGAGATCATTGCAAATATACAAAGTAGAGTGTTACTCTTTCCACGTTTGGTGATTCAACTAAACATTCTGATTAAACTACATCTTCTGTCAACTTTAACAGGCATTTCATTTTCATACATGAAGGCACAATAATATCCAACTGCTGGGAATTTTCTAGCCAAATTTAGCATTCTGACCTACTTAGATAGTAAAAATATGGTGCCTTTCAACAGGGATAGCCAGTAACCTTTTAAAAATAAATCACTGTAGATATAAACACTAATAAGGGTTTAATATTCCTTTTCTTGACAAAAAAAAAGTGATATTTCAAGTTTCGAGTTTTCTTCTGAGATAAATGTAATGCTCCACTTGAAAAAAAAAATTTAAGAGTTTTTAAACAACTTTTCAATAGGAAAGCTAAACCTATCACAGCCAGGAAAGATCACGTAAGGCTGGATTTTCCAGTATCTGCTTCTGTAGCTTCTTGCCACTGAGACCTGTTCCAGGATCCCGGCCTCAGCCAGAGAGAGCAGTAATGAGTTGGAGACGCTAATGGCACCAGGAAAAACTGAGCCAATTCAAGATGAGGACCCCAAATAACATGTCAGTGTCCCCTAGTAGTCATACTTAAGTTGCTAAATCGTGTCCGACTCTTGCGACCCTGTCAGGCTCCGCTGTCCATGGGATTCTCCAGGCAAGAATGCTGGAGTGTGTTGCCATTTCCTTCACCATCAGTGCCCCCTACCACAAAACGAAAGAGCTTTCCCTGTGAGAGCTGGAGAAATTTGTCAAGAAAACTTAAAAACCAATTCTGAAAGGCAAGGAGTGAAACAACCTATGGCCGTCTAGCCTGCCCTGGGTTTCTCCCAGAGATTCTCACTCTTTCTGTCGTCCCCTCCCCCAGGGCATCAACAACAGGGGATCTAAGAGGAGCCACCAAAAGCTTAATGCTGAATGCGCAAGGACATTGCAGCTCAGACGGCAAAGAATCTGCCTGCAATGTGGGAGACCTGGGTTCGATCCCTGGGTCACGAAGATCCTCAGAAGGGAATGGCTACCCACCCACTCCAGTATTTTTGCCTGGAATATTCCATGGACAGAGGAGCCTGGCGGGCTACAGTTAAAGAGTCAGACACAACTCAGCAACTAACACACACACAACCAACAGATCACAGCAACCCTGCTCTGATAGAACCTTCAAGATACCTTGTTCTTAGTTTGGCTGCTCCATGACTTTTCCTCATCGTCCATCTTTTGCCCAGACATCACTACTAATGACCACAATGTCAAGTTATCTATGTGGGATACCTAGCCCAAGGCTCAGACTATGGGAGACACTCCAGGAAAGTCAACTAGCTAAAAATTCATTAAAATAATTAAACTATATTAAGCATGTCCTTTTTTAATGTCTTGAAGCTACTGCTTTCTTAGCAAAATTCACTTTTAAGACAGCACAATGGCATACTTCAGCACATCCCAGAACAGTGTCTATACAAAATAACAGACTCTAAATTGAGGACATTTTAATGGAGCTTTAACAATAAGATATCTGTAGTAATAGCAGAGTAGTGAAGTTAAACTCCATTAAAATGATCGCACAGATTTTGGCTTGCCCAAACACAGGACATATGTTTTAGTGAATGCAGCCTTTAAAGATTTTAACACAATCCAACCAGGAAAACTGTTAAGCTGTCATTCCAGGAGAAAATGATACAGAAAGGCAGACCATTAAGCTTGAATATGCCTGAAAGTGCAACACACATTCAAAAAGCAAAAGTGTATTTTTTTTTTTTAATCTCTGATTCAAAACCTATAGCAAGATCCTCTTCCTACAAAGTAAATCAACCGGAACCTACTGAATCTACACCAAGTTCAGTGGCCTATTCTGATGACTGACAAGATAAAGTAGGAATATTACACTGCATAGGCAATTTACAGCCCTTTCAACATTTTTTTATCTGAATATAAAGATAATGAAAAGCAAAAGAAACCTCAGAGCTGGCCTTTACTAGATCCTTTTGAAATAAAATCTGCTTATAAATACATATGAGCAGAAGTAAGAGACAAGTTGCATCTTTGTTTCATCAATCAAGAGCACGTCCATAACAACTATATAATCTAGGAGCATTAAGGACATGATTTTAATTAGCCCCAAATATCACTAAGATAAATTTTTGAGATGTTTTCTTGTTTAGTAGCCAAGTGCATTTGTCACATTAGCTAAAAAAAAACCTCACAATCAGTCACAGGCTAACAAATGCATTCATATATGCCTAGTAACTACGATTAATCTGCAAGAGTGTCACACACAATCAGACCACTGGCTGATATTCCTCTGGAGAAATACCAGTGCTGAAAGAGAAAGAGGAGTCATGAACTCCAGAGAAAGTTCGGAAAAGTCCATTTTGGCAAGGCTGTTAGTAATGGGGTTAGAAAGAGTTTGGTATCATAGGAAATTGGTGTAAACGGAGAAAAACTAAATCCTTAGAGCTTTCTCACCCATGTGGAAAAAGTAGGTAAGGGAGCAAGCGGGGCATAAAGAGAACTGAATAAAGTCAACAGAAGAAGAATGAGCAAATCACTCTGACAAAGGCATGAAGGGCTTGGGAAAATGTCAGACACCCTCACTGGTTCACTCTTGCCTGAGTTATTGGCATAATCGGAGCTGACAAGCCTAGGAAAAAAACACTTTTGCAAAAATTAAAAGCGGACGTCTTTCTGAAAGTTACTTCAAAGCATGTCAGACGAACGAGCTGCCGTCAGTCAACCTTACCTTCCCAGCTTGCGCCCTCATAGTCTCTCCAGGCTCCAGGCACGTCAGGCTCCTCACTAATCCATGACTGTGACCCATGCTTTCCTGCCTCTGACTTTGTTCCCCAAACTCTGGAGGCTAACCCTAACCTAACCCTCTTTCCAGCATCATCTCACACAACCCCTCCCTCCCTGATCCCCCCAGCTAGCTAGGCTTTTCCTTATTTTAAACCCTATGTTACCCTTTTGCTTTTTTTCTGATCATGTTATACACATATTGTATATTCTTGAAACTCCCCTGGACAGCAAGGGGATCAAACCAGTCAATTCTAAAGGAAATCAGTCCTGAATATTCATTGGAAGGACTGATGCTGAAGCTGAAGCTCCAATACTTTGGCCACCTGATGCCAAGAGTCGATGCATTGGAAGAGACCCTGAGGCCAGGAAAGAGTGAGGGCAAGAGGAGAAGGGAAGGACAGAGGATGAGATGGTGGGATGGCATCACCAACTCAATGGACATGAGTTTCAGCAAACTCCAGGAGTTGGTGAAGGACAGGGAAGCATGGAGTGCTGCAGTTCATGGGGTCGCAAAGAGTCAGAGGCGACCGAGCGACTCAACAACAACAACACTATTATACACCTCCTAGTAATCATTTCCTAACAGAACTTAAGGTGGCCAACAAGGCAAGGATACTCTGTGAGTCCGAAAACCAGGGTTCAAGGGCAAGAATCAAGCACTAGGTCAAGGCAGCACTCACTGCCATCCCTCTCTTAGAAGCATCAGCAATTTATCTTGTAGGAGAGCCCTGAGTCCATCTGTCCCATTACCCCTTCCAACCACACTCAAAACCATCAATTCAAAGATGGGGACTCATTTAAACCTGTGTCTACTACAGAACACAGCACATGACAAAATCTGCATTAAATTGAGAAAACTGTGCCCATTGTATTATTTGGGGACAAACGCATATGTTATTAAAATTAAAAGTTTAAAAAATTACCTAAGCATCTTTTTTGTTTCTTCGTGTGGGGCTTATTTATATATATAGAGAGAGAGGAGGTGTGTGTATCTCTATACTGTCTCCTCCAGCAGACTCCAAATCACTCAAGAGCACAAAGTTTAGAAGGTATTAAGTATTCTGGACCCAATCACAATATCTAATGTGTGATTATAAATGTGGATACTCAATAAATGTTCTTAATGTTGATTTTTTAAAGCATTACAGAGATTTAAATGAATCACTAACAAGTTCCAATTTTCAGTTGCCTTGAAGCTGTTAGGAGGGACTAACCATGCTATAAAAGGCATTGAAAGGGAAGTCCTAAAAACTAAGTTCTAATCATCACTCTAATTCTTATTAAAGACTACCCTGGGCTAGCTCTGCCTATTTCTCCTACTCTAGATTGGTTTTAGAATAAGAAGTTAGCAGTACTACATATATCTCTGCTTTTATATACATCTTTTGTAAATGCATGACTGGAAGAACACACAGAACATTTCCTTTCCTTGGTACTGAACATAAATTTTGAACATAAATTTTCTTTCCTGGTGACAAGAGCTCACATACCATGTGAGAAAGGTATTGGACTGGTGGATGTTTATTAGATATGTAGTGAAACATAGGTAAATTTAAGTAAGTGTGTCTTAAAAGTTCTTTTGCTTTTCCATTTTCCCCTTTAGCTTAAACAACCACCTATAGGGATCAACATAATTTTTGTGTGTGCCAAAACAAATTCTGAAAGGTTGAGGCAGCCATTTGCCATGTTGTTTTCTAATCTTCATTTTCATCACTGTCCTATCTTTTTTCAGTGAGACTTAAAATATTTCCATAAGCTTATACCCAATCTCCACTTCAACTCCATTTCTTTTTATGAAAAGGAGAAATTACAACATGTCACTGGAATATTTATTGACCTCCATGTTGTAGAATGTTAGAAAGTTGTTCACAAAGACAATTAAAAGGCCAAGCTGAAGGACTTCTCTGGTGGTGGTCCAGCAGTTAAGAACCCGCCTGCCAAGGTAGGGGACACGGGTTTGAGCCCTGGTCTGGGAAGATTCCACACACACTGGGACACCTAAGCCTGGACACCATAGCTACTGAAGCTGCCTTTAGAGCCCATGAGCTGTGACTGCTAAACTCACAGGTCATAGCTACGGAAGCTCATGCACTCTAGAGACTCTGCTCCAACAAGAAGCTCCCACAGTGAGAAGGGCCCACACCACAACTCGATAGTAGCCACCGCTCCCTGCAACCAGAAGTTCACGCACAGCAACGAAGACCCGGTGTAGCCAAAAACAAAATAAATTAATTTGTTTTAAAAAGCCAAGCTGTCCTTTGACACACAATCAGGGTGTCGTGTCTCCTACGGCTTCTATTCTTAGAGCATCCTTAGCTCTTCCAGGCTTCTCTGAAGTGTGCAATACGCGCGTGCTAAGTCACTTCAGTCGTGTCTGAGTCTTTGCAATCCTATGCACTCTAGCCCACGAGGCTCCTCTGTCCATGGGATCCTCCAAGAAAGAATACTGGAGTGGGTTGCCATGCCCTCCTCCAGGTGATCTTCCAGACCCGGGGATCGAACCTGCATCTCTTATGTCTCCTGCACTGGCAGATGGGTTCTTTACCACAAGAGCCACTCATCAAGCCCACTAGCAGGAAACATTCAGAAGTACCATGTAATTAAATCTTACTGTAAATTGCTTATATGCTTGTAATACATGAAAAAGTGGTAGTATGATTTCTGTACACACTACTTGGCAAATCAAGAACCTGACTCAGCAATAAAGACCATTGGTGAGGCCATTTCATTACATTTATTATTCACTAATTTAGGGAGCTTACTTTCATTCAAGTAATAACTTGTTACCATGCTATTATATACATATTGAGGGAAGAGGTTGATAATTCACAGACAGCTTATGTATCTAGTTTAGCCTCTAGGTTATGATTATGAGCTGAATGAAAATTCCATATACAGAATTCTATTTGCTTCACCATTTCCACCATTTTTAACTACAGTTCTGTGGCATTAAGCACATTCACAGTACAACCATCACCACCATACAACACCAGAATTTTTTTCAATTTTTTCCCAGTTGCAACTCTGTACCCATTAAACAATAACTCCTTATCCTTCCCTTCCCCCAGAACCTAGCAACCACCATGCTACTTTTGTCTGTATGAATTTGTCACTATTCTAGGAACCTCACATAAGTGGAATCACACAATATTGTCCTTTTGTGACGGGCTTATTTTCCTTAGCATTATGCCTTTAATGGTCATCCATGTTAAAACCTGTGTTAAAATTTCCTTCCTTAAGGCTGAATAGTATCCCATTAGAGTTATAAACTATATTTTGTTTATCCACTCAGCTCTCAGACTCTTTTGGCTATTGTAAATAATGCTTCTACAGACATGGGTGTACAAATATCTATTTGAGTCTCGGCTTTCAGTTCTTTGAGCTATATACCTGGAAGTGCAATTGCTGATCACATGGTAATACTATGTTTAATTTTTAAGGAACAGCCATACTGGTTTCCACAGCAGTTGAACCAATTTACATTCCCACCACCAAAGCACAGGGGTTCTGATTATTCTACATCCTCACCAACACTTGTTTTTGGTTTTTTACTTTTTTGATAGTAGCCATCCTAATGGGTATGGGGTGTTAGCTCACTGTGGTTTTGAATTGCATTTTCCTAATGGTAAGTGATATCTAATAATCAATCATTTTTTAAAATCTTTTTAATTGTTGAATCAGGCTGTTTGATTTTTATTGTTGATACAGATAGTGTTTTCTAAGTGCTTAATGCATCGAATTTCTTAAATTGGTCCCTTCTGGGGACCAGAAATAAAATCTTCTCAGAATATGATATACCCTATGGAAAAAAATATATAAGCAAACTCAATTGTTCACTATGTCTTTTTTGAAAAAGCATTACATCTGGTTTCCTCATCAACCTCTATTTTGAAACATACACAAGGACATCTTTTCCTAAGATGATTTATAAATCCTTTGCCCAGTTGATTATCTAAGATAGCACTCCTCTCCTGAAAAATCTTTAGTGGTAAGACAGCTAATTGGAATCACAAAGATAACTTGTAATCAGTAATGGGACCTTGGTAATCACCATCCAAGGGAACAACAGAGTCTAGTTACATATTATATAAGCTCAGAGTCCCATCTCTTTGCTCCATATTCTTCCAGCAACTAGAAGATAGAATAATGTCAACCGAGACAGTTTGAAACATTGGTACAAACCAGAAAATCACTATCATCATCATATTTGAGTATTACACACAATTTCCCAAATATCTTTTAATGTTGTATGAGTTCCAAAGGTCACTGGTTCATGTCAAAGACAATTTATTGAGCCACTCACATGTGCCAATACTAGGAAAACACAGACGAGTAAACACAGGTCCCTACAGGACTGTAAGACGGGTTGTCACAGTGTCCTAGAATAAAACATTCTCAATAAAGAAAGAAATTAATTTAAAGGTTGTTAAGGCAGAACATGAGAATTAATAATCAAGTTATCTTTGGTGAAAATAAATTTTTTTACATTTTAAATTTCAACCCCTAAGGTCTTTTTAAAAATAATACTGAAAAAATGAATTTTTCTCTCTTAATATAAACAATTACTAATACTCTTTCCCTTTCTATTCCTAAGTCTCCATTTGGCAAGCTTTGCTCAAGTGTTGACGACAGAGGGAAATACTATGTCTGGCCATCATAAGAGTCTTAAGGGTAGAGACTGACATCATCCCCTGAGTTCCCAGCATACCATGACTAAAAAAGTGGCCCTAACCAAAACCAAGATTGTCAGCCAGTTACATTTTACACTGCTGTTTTAGGCATGTATCAAGGGTACAATTTTCCCTGAATCCATCTGGTTGTCTACTAAGGTACTACTTCTCTAAGGAATGATCAAAAGTATAAACACTGCTACACTCTGCATCACCATGGATAAATGCTTTTATTTTCTAAAACCTGGCCCAAAGCTGTTGGACTAAATGGATTTTTAGTCCATTACGAAACAAAACTCATGTGTAGCTCATAATACATGGGCAAAGTTTAAAATCTTTTGGGTCTTTTTTATGACTCAAAAAGGTGATAAAGGAAAATTCATACAATATTTCAGCAAAAGTTATACATATATTTTGAGTATCTATAACTAAGATGGTGCAGAGAGATATAAAAGTACATAAATTTCATACTTTCCTTTTAACCAAGATGATAGGGAGAAATTATTTCTATGACAGGTGGATTCAGGAAAATAATTCTTTTAGCAGAAATAATAATATCTGTCTACAAAACATTCATTAATTACTCGATAGAGTAGCTGAGGGGCAGAGAGGCATAGAAATCTCCAGGTCAAGAATTATAGCATCAAATTTCAATACTGATGGAATATGCATAAGAAGCTAAGGTGCAATAATAATAGTTGTCCAGAAATATAATTCAATATCTAAAAATAAATTTACACCTGGACTTAAGCCTTTTTTTCAGGGAAATAATTCTGAAATTTTCTTTATTTTCTTTCCTTGTAAACTACAAAAATACTAATAATCCACTCCTGTTGGATTTACAAATCTCTATTCTGCAACTCTTTTATTGACAAGAACTAATAAAATAGAATAAGATGATCATGGCCATGATACCACACAAAGTGAGAAATACCTATTATAACTTAGGCTGTAAATGATTTTTCAAAAAAAAAAAAAGAAACATTTTTTGAAGAGTAATCCAAGATTTTATGCTTGGTAACTTACTTTATCATAAGTTCATCATTTTGCTTATCCTCCGACATCACCAATCATCAGGGAAATGCAAATCAAAATCACCATGAGATAGCACCCATACCTGTCAGAGTGGCTACTTATCAAAAAGAATACAAATAACAAACACTGGCAAGAATGAGGAGAAAAGGGAACCCTCTACCCTGGTGGTGGGAATGTAAATTGGTGCAGCCACTGTGGAAAACAGTATAGAGGGTCCTCAAAAACCCATAAATAGAACTGCCACGTGATTTAGCAACTCCACTCTTGGTATATGTCCAAAATACACAGAAACACTGATTTGGAAAGATACAGGAACCCCAATATGTATAGCAACATTATTAACAATTGCCAAGATACGGAAGCAACCTAAGTGTTTTCAACAGGTGAATGGATAAAAAAGCTATGGGGTGTGTGTGTGTGTGTGTGTGTGTATATATATATATAATGGAATACTACCTTGCCAAAAAAAAGAAAAATTTTTTTTTGCCATTTGCAGCAACCTGGATGGACTTGGAGGGCATTAAGCTAAGTTAAATCAGACAGACAAAGAAAGACAAATAATATATAATATCACTTATATGAAGAATCTAAAAAAATACAACAAACTAGTGAATATAACAAAAAAGAAGCAAGCGTGCAGATATAGAAAACAGATTAGTGGTTAGCAGGGGCATGGAAATACAGGGGCAGGGGAGTGGGGGGTACAAACTACTAATTGTAAGGCTACAAGGATGTATTGTACAATGTGGGGAACAGAGCTAATATTCTGTAGTAACTGTAAAAGGAGTACAACCTTTAAAAATGATATGTAAAAATAGAAATTTTTTAAAAAAGGAAAAATATTGAAACACAGTTGTATACCTGAAACTAATATAAATCAACTATATGTCAATCCACATAATTAAATACTACTCTGCAATTTTTAAAAAAAACTATTCATTGTAAAGCTATTATACTCCAATAAAAAATTTTTTAAAAAGAGTTATTGAGTTAAACAATAATTTGACTATATCTCAAAGGCATTAGGCTAAATGATAGAAACTAGTCTCAAAATATTAAATACTGCATGATAATGACATTCTCGGGAACTCAGAGTTATAGTGACCATGAACTTGGTCACTGCTTGGTCATGAAGTGTCACTGCTTCCAGAGGTTAGATGTAGAAGATGTGGTTACAAAGAGAAATGCCAAAGAAAATTTTTTGAAGTTATGTAAATATTATGTATCATAAAAATATTGGTGATTACAGGAATTAATACATGTGCTAAAACTCATAAAACTATATACTAAGACTATATTCACAAAATGCTTACATAACCAAAAATAAAAGGGAAAATGAACCAAAGAGAAATACGATTATTATTATAGAAGAGAAAATCATTACTAATGAAAATGTTCCAGTGCTATAATAATTTTTTAAAATAAGTTAAGAAAACAAAAATAAAATGTAAATTGGATTTTTTGTAAATGTAATAAAACACATGTAATTGGTAATAAAATAAAATGTAAATAAATGTAATAAAATAAAATGTAAATCATCCATTAAAATCACAAAATAATTTAAATTTTAATTCTGGAAAGCCTATCACAAAATCTTGCTTATATTGCCTGACATAAATCTTGTGAGGAAGACTGGGAATATATTTACCAAAAGCTAATAACGGTCCAGATTCCTAGATAAGCAACATCAGTTCTAAGATTTATCCTCAGAAAAGAATTTAAAAAGTTATAAAATATTGGACATCTTGGTTTTAAAATGACCATGTGCACAGCTATTAGATAAGCAAGGAATCCAAGTTGAAAAGAAAGTAGTAAAACTATTGCAGTTTGCAGATAACATGACATTGTATATAGAAAATCCCAAAGATGCCAACAAAAAAAACAATTAGAACTAATAAATGAGTCCAGTAAATTGCAGGATACAAACCTAATAGGGAGAAACCTGCTGAGCTTTCATACACTAACAGTAAACTACCAGGAAGAGAAACTCAGAAAACAACCCAATTTAGAATTGCATCAAAAATAACAACATATCTAAGAATAAATCTAACCAAGGAGGTAAAAGAACTATACTCAGAAAACTAGAAGACACTGATGAAGGAGACTGAAGACAGCACAAACGAAGGAAAGCTACACCATGCTCATGTTTGGGAAGGAGTCTATTGTTAAAATCACCACACTAACCAGGGCAATCTACAGGTTCAGTGCAATCACTAACAAAATAACAATGGCGCTTTTCACAGGACTGGAACAAGTAATTTTAAATTTGTATGAAAACACAAATGACCTTGAATAGACAAAATAATCTTGAGAAAAAACAACAAAGCCAGAGATATCAATGATATCAATGATATCATGATACTCCATGATTTCAAACTATACCACAAAACTCCACTAATCAAAACAACAGGTACTGGCAAAAACAAACAAACAAAATACACGTGAAAGAAACTGAACTACTGTCTCACACCACATACAAAACTAAACTCAAAATAGATTAAAGACTGAAATACATAAAACTCCTAGAAGAAAATATAGGTAGTATGCTCTTTGGCATCACTCCTAGCAATATTTTTTTTGGATATGTCTCCTTAGGCAAATGAAACAAAGCACAAATCAAAAAATGGTACTACATCCAACGAAAAAGCTTTTGCACAGCAAAGGAAACTATCAACAAAACAAAAAAGTCAGCCTACTGATTGGAAGAAGAAATTGACAAACAATACATCTGATAAGACGTTGACATTCAAAACAGACAAACAAATCATAAAAAAGTATGAAAAGTGTTGGTTGCTCGGTCATTTCTAACTCTTTGTGACCCCGTGAACTGTAGTCTGCCAGGCTCCTCTGTCCATGGAACTCTCCAGGCAAGAATACTGGAGTAGGTAGCCATTCCCTTCTCCAGGGGACCTTCCCAATCCAGGGATCAAACCCAGGTCTCCTGCATTGCATAAAACTCAACATCAGAAAACTCAACATCAAAAAAACAAAAGCTCAGTTTAATAAATGAAACTTGAATAGACAGTTTTCCAAACAAGACATACAGATAACCAAAAGACACACACACAAAAAATGCTCAGTATTACTAATCAACAGGAAAATGCAAATCAAAACCACAATGAGATATCACTTAACACCTGTCAGAATGACTGTTATCAAAAAGACAAGAAATAACAAGTGTTGGTGTGGATACGGAAGAAATCTGCAATCTCTTGCAGTGTCAGTGAGAATGGAAATTGGTACAGCCACTATTGAAAACAGTGTGGAGGTTCCTCAAAAAACTAAAAGTGGAAATACCATATGACGTAGTAATTCCACGTCTGGGTATTTTCCCAAAGAAAACAAGAATGTTAATTTAAAAATATATATGCACCCCTATGTCTGTCACAGCGTTATTTACAATAGCCAAGATATAGAAGCAACCCAAGTGTCCATCAATAAATAAGTGAGCAAAGAAGATGTGATATAGATAGATAGATAAAATGAAATATCCTCAGTCATAAAAAAAGAATAAAGTCTTGCCATTTGTGACAATATGGATGGACACAGATGTATTATGCTAAAGTGAAAACGTCAGAGAAAGACCATAGGGTTTCACTTATAAAGCCAGACAAACAAAGAGAGTTCCGGGTGCATGAGTCCATTTATATAAAATTCTAGGAAATGCAAACTAATCTTTAGTGACAATTTGCCTGGAAATGGGGGGATGGGCGGGGCAGGAAGTGAAGGGGACCCATGATGGACACGCTCACTATCTTGATTGTGGTGATTGGTTCACAGATGTCCACCTGTCAAAACTTATCAGATTGCACACTTTGACCTGTGCTAGTCATCATTTGCCAATAATCCTTTAGTAAAGCTGTGAGTTAAAAAAAAAAAAAAAAAACTAAATTAAATTAAATTTTAAAATAAAATAAATTTATACTAAAACAAAATACAAAATAATCTTATGAGGACTTCCCTGGCAGCCAGTGATTAACACTCTACATTTCCAGTGCAGGGGGCACAAATTCCATCCCTGGTTAGGAAACTAAGATCCCACATACCACGCAGTGTGGTGAAAAAAATATATTTTTAAATTAAAAAAAAATAACATAATCTTATATATCATGTGTATGTATTGGATCAACAAAGTTAATTTTGTTTAAAAGAACAAAGCACTTTAGAAATATTCCATTTAAATGCTTTCCACAGCTATTATACATTACACACCATCTAAAATCAGGGGCTTCAATAATTCAGGCCCTTGAGTTGGTGGGGCTGGCAGCATAAGAGAAGCTCTTCCCCATAAGCAGAGCTTATGTCTTGAATGACAAAGCTGGAAGCTGCAACAATTTACCCTCTGGCTTGAAAATTTGTGAAAGGGAATCTCCTAGCGACAGAAAGCAGAATCAAAGTAAAGCCTCACATTGCTTTTTGGCAGAGGAGTCTGGACAAAATGATATCACCCTATCTATTCAAAGGTGAATAAAGGAAGCAAAACATACAATAAACTATACAGCCTATTCAGGGAAAAAATGCTGGAAATTATCCTCATCACTCAAAGAAAAAGCATGCCTCTGAAAACCATCTACTGGAGATCTAGAAGAACATGTTATCTATTGTGCATTCAAGAGACTATAAGACCTAAAAAAAGAAAAAAAAATCTGGATATATGTATATGTATAACTGATTCACTCTGCTATACCCCTGAAACTAATACAACATTGTAAATGAATCATTCTGTTGTTGCTGTTATTGTTGTTTAGTCATTAAGTCATGTCCGACGCTTTGTGATCCATGGACTATAGCCCACCAGACTCCTCTGTTCATGAGATTCTCCAGGCAAGAATACTGAAGTGGGTTGCTATTTCCTCCTCCAGGGGATCTTCCTGACCAAGGGATCTAACCTGCATCTCCTGCCTTGGCAGGCAGATTCTTTACCACTGAGCCACCAAGAAAGCTCCAAATCAACTAGATTCCAATTAAAAGAGAGAGAGAGAGAGAGAGAAAACCCACAAGATCTAACCGCCAAGAGACAGGGAAACTACAGATAAGACCTGAATGTCTCTTTCGGGAACTAAAAGCACACTGTGTTTGTGTGTGTGCTAAGTCACTCCTGTCATGTCCTAACTCTGTGACCCCATGGTCTGTAGCCCACCAGGCTCCTCTGTCCATGGGATTCTCCAGGCAAGAATACTGGAGTGGGTTGCCATCCTTTCTCCAGAGTATCTTCCTGACCCAGGGACTGAACTTGCATCTCTTACATCTCCTGCATTGGCGGCCAGGTTCTTTTACCACAAGTGACACCTGGGAAGCCCACTGGAATAACTAAAAACCACACTGGAATAACTGACACATACAGTGGTGGTAGTTCTGGGTACCTGGGTCTCTGCCCTCTACTAGCCCAGTATCATGCTACCCACTCAGTGGAATTCAAACCTACCTGAAGAATAAATGAGTACAGATAAACTTGCTTCTTAAAAGTGTCAACAACAACAACAACAAAAATATAGGGGCAAGAGTTAAGACAGGATGGCAAGATGACGAAGCAGCACAACAGACAGGAGCCCTCCACGGGTTCCCCACGTCCCTGCAGACATCTGAGGACCACGACCAGAGAATCTGGGGCAAGCATCCTCCTCATCTCCATCCGCTGTCCCTTTTCCCAAGAGCCTGCTGTTGCTTGAACTGGAGCCAAGAGGAAATAAGCATGAGGCAGAAGTGATCCAAGTGTCTGAGTCTGACAGAAAATTAAAAGATAAGGCACAGAAATCACAGACTGCCAACAAAGCGATTTCCTTTAGCAAAAGACACAAAACCAATGTTTCAGAACCCCAGGAAGGAATGTGAGTAACAGTCAATAAAAAGTAAGGGGTACTATGGACAATCAGAGAACACCATCTCTGATTTAGGTGGTCAAACTCTTTTCTTGTTTGTTTTTAAATATGTGAAAGCCAAGCAAAATATGTCTCCAAGCTGGATTTTGCCCAAGAGCTTGCAACCTATACTTTAAGGAAACATCTTTCTGGCAAGACGACACTTCTTTTCAAATGTCAAGATGTTCTCTCTGCCATGTTATCTTTACCCACAAAATTATACACTGAATTAGGCAGCCTTCCATTCTGGTCTTTCCAAACATTTTGTGGATACTGACCCGTGTAAACATCCATTTCACTGAACGTAACATTTAGCAGAGCAGACCCAGTGTTTCAAAAGAAAGATATCTGAGCGTTTTCTTCATCACGTGTTTCCAAAACCCAGAAAAACAATAAGCTATCCAAGATGATGTGTAAGTTTCAGCTTTCAGACGTCCTGCTGTAGGTTCCAAAATGACATCATAAGTGGACAGTTGCAGCATCTGAAATTTTAAATGTACAGGAAGAGAGTACCTACTGCTCTGAAACTCTTCTGCACGATGCACTTGGTAACCCTGCACCTGAAGCATTCTTAGAATCCTTCAAGGCCTTCCCAGGCGACCTCCAAGGTGTGCACATTCTAGTGAAATCATAAATGCAGTTTGCTAACTAAATATAGTCCTCCACAGGAGAAACACTACACCAAGAAGTCTGCCATTGATGAGATGTATTTTTGTTTACAAAGTTTTAATAATTCTATCAGAATATAATTTTCTAGCACATTTTCTTACAGAAAAGGCGACCTATAGAATTCTTTTTTATTACCCCCACCTACACACTCACCCACTACCACCACTCTCACCAGCTCTGGGAAATGTAAATTGCTAACCTCAGCCATCAGTACTGGGAGCTGGGCCAGGCCAACAGCAGTGAAAAAAGCCCGGAGCTGGTGTGTCTGTCTCAGGCACAAGGAACAGGTAGGAAGGGGAAGCACAGATGTCATGGCCAACATTTTAAAGCAGAAGAAGAAAATGAAGGTGCCACCATGAAAATAATTGGGTTTCTCCCGGACCTACACAGAAAAAGGACTAGAAAATCCAAAGATCAAAATGATGAGGATAAGACTATGGGTTCCCTCAGAAGATCATGGTGTGGGCTCAGGAAAACAAATTTTTATCACTTTGGCCTCACTGTTACCATCTATCCTCCCAAAGGTTACCAATCCCCTAATTGGCACATCTTAACTAGACCAAGACATGATCAGATTGGATCTTGGTCTTCACTAATCATAAATTCATTCCTTAAGTAGATAAGCTGATGTTTTTAAATCTATGATACACTACTCCTTCAGTTCTGATGGTGACTCACATTATGATTACTTCTAATAAATTAAGGGAAATACACGAGAGTTCTGTTATTCTTGTGACTATCCATAATCCTAAATAACTTAAAAGAAACCACTTCTAAATCTCGGTCTCAAAGAAAAAACAAATCATTTCTCACATCTACTGTAAAAAAAAAAAAAAGTATGACCTTTAGAATATGCACACTTGTGTTTATATATGCACACCTTTTCCACATTTTTTTTTAATCTACACAATTTGAAGTTCATGTATTTTAAACCTCAGCCCAAGTGGAGCCAAGAAACCTCAACGAAGGTGGCATATTACCATAACCTTCTGCTCCCTGATCCTACAGTTTCAGGATGCCGGAGCAATCACCTTATGCCAGGACAGCCAACCACAATTCTGAAATCAGAACACAGCTGGCTCTGCATCACTGACACTGAAACCATAATATTGAAGCTGGCCTCCATCAGGGAGTTATACTGCTCACTAAGCAAGGCAGTGGGGCTGGGGAAAGGCATTCGAGACATAAATCTGCAAATTCTCAAAAAGCTGCAGTGATTCAGAGCCATTCAACATGAAAAAAATGTCAAAAGGCCATTCCTTTGAAATTAAATGTGGTGAGATCAGTAATATTAATAAACATATTGGTACTACCTTCGATACTGAACTGTTTCAGCACTACCTTTTCAAACCACAAGATAAGAAGTCAACCAGAAAATGAGATAAGGAAGCTGGCAACTATTCTGAAATCATCATTTTAAAATAAAACACTCTAAAGAGAAGTACAAGTCTCAAAGAGGAATCCCTAGCATACATCCCCATCTCTTAAGAAACATACATTTAGTTTTGAAACAGAGACACTGTAAACAGTGAAAAGCATACAGGTGGTAGGGGACTGAAGGTAGCTGTTGCCATTATTAACATTATTTTTTTTTCTTTGTTTTCTGGCCCTTCCACATAGCATGTGGGATCTTACTTCCCCGACCAGAGATCAAACACACATCCCCTGCATTGGAAGCATGGAGTCTTAACCACTGGACCACCAGGAAAGTCCGGAGTATTATCATCATCACCAAATTATCTGGGCTTCCCGGGTAGCTCAGTCGTTAAAGAATCCACCTGCAATGCAGGAGACCCAGGTTTGATCCTTGGGTTGGGAAAATGTCCTGGAGAAGGAAACAGCAACCCACTCCAGTATTCTTGCCTGGGAAAACCCATGAACAGAGGAAACTGGCTGGCTACAGTCCAAGGGGTCGCAAGAGTTGGACACAACTTAGCGACTAAACCACCACCATTACCCCCAAATTATCCTATCATAAACTTAAAGAATGTGAAGTTAGTCATAAGGCAGGATGGCCTGACCAATACAAACTTGGAGATTCAAATAAAAGCTACTATGCCTAATCAAATTTAACCTCATTTGAGTTAACTATTTCTAAGGTGACTTTTGGGCTCAAGTAGGTTCCAAGCCCTCACTGAGGGCAGAGGGTATACCTGCAGGCCCCAAATCACCATCTGGCTTCAAGAATGAGCAACAGTGGGGCCCCAGGAGATAGGAGTCATCAGACAGAGGTTTGCTTTCCCAGCGCCCATCCTCCAAGCCAGCATTGTGCAACCTGCACTCACAAAGGCCTGGTCCAGTGTTTTTCAACTTGAATAATGTTCTGAGAAAACCCTCCTCTAGAAGAAAATTTCTCAAAACTAGTTTATAAATTTAAACTATTCTTACGAGAGAGTGGGGAGGAATGTCCAGGAGGAAAGGGATACGTACATACATATGGCCAATTCACGGAGATGTACAGTAAAAAACCATCAAAAATTGTAATTATTCTCCAATTAAAACAAATAAATAATTTTTTTAATTTAGATTATTCTTACAAATGCATACAAAATAAAAATATGTTCTTTGTGCCTATAGCTCATAAAGAATCATAAGCCAAAGAAATTTCAAACAAACATTAAAAAAAAGTGATAAAATTTCTAACATCAATATTAATTTAATGTCACCTCCTGAGTCTTAGCTCCTGAGATAGCCTCAAAACAAGGATAAAATGGCATGTCTGTGTGCTTAGTCATGTCCAACTCTTTGCAACCCCCTGGACTGTAGCCCACCAGACTCCTCTGTCCATGAAATTTTCCAGGCAAGAATACTGGAGCAGGTTACCATTTCCTACTCCAGGGGATCTTCCCAACCCAGGAACTGAACCTGCATCTCTTTGTGTCTCCCTCACTGGCAGTTGGTTTCTTTACCACTGCACCACCTGGGAAGTCAAGTTTTTTTCACAGATATAGCATATTCAGTTCAGTTCAGTCGCTCAGTCATGTCCGAGTCTTTGGGACCCCATGAACCGCAGAACGCCAGGCCACCCTGTCCATCACCAACTCCCGGAGTCCACCCAAACCCATGTCCATTGAGTCAGTGATGCCATCCAACCATCTCATCCTCTGTCATCCCCTTCTCCTCCTGCCCTCAATCTTTCCCAGCATCAGGGTCTTTTCCAATGAGTCAGCATTTCGCATCAGGTGGCCAAGTATTGGAGCTTCAGCTTCAACATCAGACCTCCCAGTGAACACCCAGGACTGATCTCCTTTAGGATGGATACAGCATATCAAGCATATTCTTTATGCTCAAGAAGCCAAGAGAGAAACAGTGCCAAGAACATGGACAGGATCTGACCTAAAAGTGGTTAACAATCTTGGCCCATGTAATAATATAGGACATTCTCCATTCTTAGTGCCCTGGGCATAGGATACTACCCCAGGACTTCTTAAAGTAATGGCCCTCTATTAAGGAAAAAACATATGCAAATAAAGTAAACCATAATTAGAGGAGTAATGACATCTGCTCTAATTAGCTCCAGATTGAGAGAAAGTTTTAGGGATGAGTTCGGGAGAGCGGTACACCCAGAGACTTACAGCATGACTGTGAAGAGTGCGGTTTATGGCTTCATGTGTTAACCTGAGGTTCAGTGACAGAATGGTCCCAGTGCTGCCAAAATGTTGCTTTTTCTGCTAACTCTTGTCCTCATGGAATAAATGCTGATTGTCTACTGTATTCTTATCAGGTTCACGAGCCAGGAAACCTGGGCTGGGAAAACGTACATCTTTATTCTCCTAGTGCTTGGGTGAGATTGAGAGCCATATAGGCAGCTTGCCTCTTTTTTGTGTGTTGTTTTTTCTTTAACTTTTTATTATTAGTAGGAAGTCTCAGTTATGCAGCATTATCATTCAACATCTGTATACAGTACAGAATGATCATGACTAACAGCAGTTGACTCCCTTCACCCGTTTCACCCCCCACCCCTTCCCCTCTAGTAACTACTAATCAGTTCTCTATTTCTTTGAGTTTCGGTTTTGTTTTTGATTCCACATATGAGTGAAATCACAAGGTATTTGTCTTTCTCCAACTGATTGATTTCACTTAGCATAATACATTCAAGGTCCATCCATGTCATTGCAAACAGCAGGACTTCATGCTTTTTAAGGCTTGGTGATAGTCCGTTGGATATACATACCACATCTTTATCCATTCATTCATCAACAGACGCAGGTTATTTTCCTATCTTGGCTATTGTAAATAAAGCTGCAATGAAGGTAGGGGTGCATATATTTTTCTAATGAGCATTTTCATGTTCTTCAGAAAGAAAATTATCTTCAGACAAATACCCAGGAGTGGAATACCTGAATAATATGATAGTTCTATTTTTAACTTTTTGAGTAGCCTATACTATTCTCCATAGTGGCTGCACCAAGTTACATTCCCACCAGCAGTGTAGGAGGGTTTCCTTTTCTCCACATAATCTCCAACATTTGTTGTTTCTTGTCTTTTCAATATTAGCCATTCTGGCAGGTATGTGGTGACATCTCATTGTGGTTCTGCTTTGCATTTCCCTAATAATTAGTAATGTTGAACATCTTTTCATGTGCTTGTTGGCCATGAATACGTCTTCTTTGGAAAAATATCTATTCAGATCCTCTACCCATTTTTAACCAGCTTCCTTTTTTGCTATTGTTGAATTGTATGAATTTTTTACCTATTTTGGATATTAACCATTTGTCAGATATATCATTTACAAATATCTTCTCCCATTTACTAGGCTGCCTTCTTGTTTTGATGATAGGTTCCTTCATTGCACAGCTTTTTAGTTTGATGTAGGTCTATTTGTCCATTTTGGCTTTTGCTCCTCTCAGATCTACACAAACTTCACTAAGGCTGTCAATGAGGTTACTGCCTGGGTTTAGACTGCCCCCTCTCTGTAACCCCAATGCATCAATCCAACCACAGGAGGAAGGCAGAACAAGTTTCAACGTGCATAAGAGTCAGCAGTCACTGTTTGCTGCTTCAGAATTTTTGATCTCACAGAACTATAGGTCAATGATGAAAAGATAAAGTATGTCCACAAGGCAGAATTTTTAAAGTAAAGATAAAATTTGTTGAAGCTTTTCTCTTGTACCATTCTAAACAAAGAATGGAGTATCTTAACCCAATGCCATGGCCTCATTTTGCAATCAGAGTCCCACCTGTTTTTTTCCGAATTAGATTAAACAAATGCCAAAGTTCCTTCAAGCTCCAAAAGCTCTTGAAAACACGAATCCTTGGCTCAGTCTAGTGACCTCTTCTCAGCTGACCAGAAGCTGGGGAAAACAGACTCTGTCCCTGATCTTTGAACACTTGTGGACTTGCAGGGAGAGAGAATGCAGCTTTATTCTTGTAGCCACAAGGAAAACTACAAAGTCTATGAACAAAGAAATATGGAAAACAGACATACTATAGAGCCAAAATATTTACTGGAAAATTTGAGATACAAAAGAGGGAATATTTAAAGGCAGAATTCAAAGTCTTAAAATACACATTATAGTTACACATAATTAATTCTCTGATTATAGGTTTAAACACAAAAGCAGAAAAATATATGTATGGGATGTGCCACACAGGATATGTTGCTATATTATATGTTATCATATTCTTATATATTATCTTTCAGATTATATAATATGTAATAATTATATATCATATGTATAATAATACATAATATAACAGTATATATGTATATGTACATAGACACTATCATATGTATAATGTGTGCATACATATGCATACATTTGGGGGATGGGTATGAAGGTGTGATGCAGGCATCACCGATGCAATGGACATGAACTTGGGCAAACTCCAGGAGATGGTGAGGGACAGGGAGGCCTGGCATGCTGCAGTCCATGGGGTCACAAAGAGTCAGACACGACTGCACAACTACACAACAACAACGTGCAGGTGTGAGTGGAAAATGATGTTAAAGACAAGAGAAATCAGGATTTTAAATCAAAGGGAGTCAGTCAGCCCAATGTAAGAATATAAGCCCCATGACAGAAGAGACTCGTGCTGTGTCTTAGTGCCTTGGTACATAGCTGATCAATAAACATTTATTGAAGAGTTATACATTATAAATTTTTTTCATTTTAAAAGCAGTCTCATGAATAACATTAAAGAAGCTATAATTCTAAATTCCTACACTATTGTGGGAATGTAAATTGCTGCAGCCACTATGGACAACAGAATAGAGGATCCTTCAGCTCAGTTCAGTTCAGTCACTCAGTCGTGTCCGACTCTTTGCAACCCCATGGACTGCAGCACACCAGGCCTCCCTGTCCATCACCAAATCCCAGAGCATGCTCAAACTCATATCCATCAAGTCAGTCATGCCATCCAACCATCTCATCCTCTGTCATCCCCATCTCCTGCCTTCAATCTTTCCCAGCATCAGAGTCTTTTCCAGTGAGACAGTTCTTCGCAACAGGTGGCCAAAGTATTGGAGTTTCAGCTTCAGCATCAGCATCAGTCCTTCCAATGAATATTCAGGACTGATTTCCTTTAGGATAGACTAGTTGGATCTCCTTGCAGTCCAAGGGACTCTCAAGAGTCTTCTCCAACACCACAGTTCGAAAGTAACAGTTCTTTAGCACTCATCTTTCTTTATAGTCCAACTCTCACATCCATACCCAACTACTGAAAAAATCATAGCTTTGACTAGATGGACCTTTGTTGTCAAAGTAATGTCTCTGCTTTTTAATATGCTGTCTAGTCTGATTATGGCTTTTCTTCCAAGGAGCAAGTGTATTTTAATTTCATAGCTGCAGTCACCATCTGCAGTGATTTTGGAGACCAAGAAAATAAAATCTGTCACTGTTTCCACTGTTTCCCCATTTATTTGCCATGAATTGATGGGCCTGGATGACATGATCTTAGTTTTTTGAATGTTGAGTTTTAAGCCAGCTTTTTCACTCACCTCTTTCACTTTCATCAAGAGGCTCTTTAGTTCCTCTTCACTTTCTGTCATTAGAGTGGTATCAACTGAGTATCTGAGGTTATTGATCTTTCTCCCAGCAATCTTGATTCCAGCTTGTGCTTCCTCCAGCCCAGCATTTCTCATGATGTATTCTGCATATAAGTTAAATAAACAGGGTGACAATATACAGCCTTGACGTACTCAAGTACATACAGCCAAGACGTACTTGACTTTACCAATTTGGAACCAGTCTGTTGTTCCATGTCTGGTTCTAACTGTTGCTTCTTGACCCACAGATTTCTCAGGAGGCAAGTAAGGTAGTCTGGTATCCCCATCTCTTTAAGAATTGTCCACAGTTTGTTGTGATCCACACAGTGAAAGGCTTTGGTGTAATCAATAAAGCAGAAGTAGATGTTTTCTGGAATTCTCTTGCTTTTTTGATGATCCAGCAGATGTTGGCAATTTCATCTCTGGTTCCTCTGCTTTTTCTAAATCCAGCTTGAACATCTGGAAGTTCATGGTTCACATACTTTTGAATCCTGGCTTGGAGAATTTTGAGCATTATTTTGCTAGCATGTGAGATGAGTGCAATTGTGTCATAGTCTGAACATTCTTTGGCATTGCCTTTCTTTGGGATTGGAATAAAAACTGACCTTTTCCAGTCCTGTGGCCACTGCTGAGTTTTCCAAATTTGCTGGCATATTGAGTGCAGCACTTTCACAGCATCATCTTTTAGGATTTGAAACAGCTCAACTGGAATTCCATCACCTCCACTAGCTTTGTTCACAGTGATGCTTCCTAAGGCCCATTTGACTTCACATTCCAGGATGTCTGGCTCTAGATGAGTGATCATGCCATCATGGTTATCTGGGTCATGAAAATCTTTTTTGTATAGTTCTTCTGTGTATTCTTGCCACCTCTTCTTAATATCCTCTGCTTTTGTTAAGTCCATACCATTTCTGTCCTTTATTGTGCCCATCTTTGCATGAAGTGTTCCCTTGGTATCTCAAATTTCTTGAAGAGATCTCTAATCTTTCTCATTCTATTGTTTTCCTCTATTTCTTTGCACTGATCACTGAGGAAGGCTTTCTTATTTCTCCTTGCTATTCTTTGGAACTCTGCATTCACATGGAGGATCCTTAGCAAACTAAAAGTAGAGTTACCATAAGATCCAGCAACCCCACTCCTGGGCATATATCGAAAAAATATGAAAACTCTAATTCAAAAAAAGACAAAGGCTCCCCAGTGTTCATAGCAGCACTGTTTACAGTAGTCAAGACATGGAAGCAACCCAAGTACCCATGAACAAATGATTGGTTTATCACGTGTTATCCGAGGAAACCAGAATTGAAAGAGGCATGTGTACCCCAATGTTCATCGAAGCACTGTTGACGATACCTAGGACATGGAAGCAACCTAGATATCCATCAGCAGATGAATGGATAAGAAAGTTGTGGTACATATACACAATGGAATATTACTCAGCTATTAAAAAGAATGCATTTGAATCAGTTCTAATGAGGTGGATGAAACTGGAGCCTATTATGCAGAGTGAAGTAAGTCAGAAAGAAAAACACCAATACAGTATATTAACGCACACATACGGAATTTAGAAAGATGGTAATGATGACCCTATATGTGAGACAGCAAAACAGACAGAGATGTAAAGAACAGACTTTTGGACTCTGTGGGAGAAGGCAAGGATGGGATGATTTGAGAGAATAGCATTGAAACATGTATATTATCATATGTGAACTAGATCACCAGTCCAGGTTCGATGCATGAGACAGGGTGCTCAGGGCTGGTGCACTGGGATGACCTTGAAGGATGGGGAGGGAGGTGGGAGGGGGGTTCAGGATGGGGGACACATGTGTGCCCATGGCTGATTCATGTGAATGTATGGCAAAAACCACCACAATATTGTAATTAGCCTCCAATTAAAAATAAAAATAATAATAATAATTTTTTAAAATATGTGTTATATATACATACATACACCCATGGAATATAACTCAGCTCAGCTGTAAAATAAATAAGTAAAGTGTTGTCATTTCCATCAACATGAATGAACCTAGAGAATATCATACTAAGTGAATTAGATCAGGCAGAGAAAGAGAAATGTTATATATCACTTATATGTGAAATCAAAAATGTATACAAATTAATCTATATACGAAACAGAACAAACTCACAGACTAAAAAACAAATTTATGGTCACCAAAGGGGGAAGGCAGAGGTAGAAGGATAAATTAGGAGCCTGGGATTAACAAATACTCACTACCATACATAAAATATATAAGCCACAAAGATGAACTGTATACACAGGGAACTATATTCAATATCTTGTAACACTGTATAATGGAAAATAATCTGAAAAGATGCATATTGATATAAAACACTGAATCACTTTGCTGTACACCTAACCTAACACAATATTGTAAATCAATGACATGTCTATTTTTAAAAAGTTAAAAAAAAAAACAACTAAAACTCCAGTGGGTAGACTTATTCTGTTTCCCCCAGGTTCCTTGAGATAAAATTGACATATAATATTAAGATGTGTAACATAATGATTAGCAATTACCGCAAATAACTTAGTTAACACGTCCATCACCTCACATAGTAACAATTGTTTGTGCGTGTGTGTGTGTGTGTGTGTGTGCGTGTGTGTGTGGTGAGAACTTTGAAGATCTAGTCTCTTAGCAACTTTCATGTATACAATACAGTATTGTTAACTATAGTCACCACATTACATCACATCCCCAGAATTTATTCATCTTTTAACTAGAAGTTTGCACCCTTTGACCACCTTCACCTATTTCCCCCAACTCCTATTTCCCTCCGCCCTAGCAACCATCAATCTGTTCTCTCTCTATGAGTTTAAGATTTTTTAAATTTCATATAAAAATGAGATCTTTTTTTGTCTTTCGCTGTATGAAATCTATTGTTGATAATGTAGGTATTCACATTTGTAAGCAACTTTAGAAATTATCAGATTGGACTTCTCTGGTGGTCCAGTGATTAAGAAGCTGCCTGCCAACGCAGGGGGCACAGGTTTGCTCCCTGGTCCGGGAAGATTCCACATGCCGTGGGCAACTCGTGCCCATGTGCCACAACTACTGAGCCTGCACTCTCTGGAGCCTGTGCTCAGCAACAAGAGAAGCCGCCACAAAGAGAAGGCCATCCGCTGCAACTAGAGAGTAACTCCCAGCTGCCTGTCAGTAACTCCTCTTGCTTATTCGCCCAGTGCCAGCCCTTATATGCCAGCTGCTATATTGTACCCTGTAGTTTTCAAGGTGCGAAAGCAACAATACTTCGGCCACCTGATGCGAAGAGCTGACTCATTAGAAAAGATCCTGATGCTGGGAAAGATTGAGGGCAAGAGGAAAAGGGGACAATAGAGGATGAGATGGTTGGATGGCATCACCAACTCAATGGATATGAGCTTGAGTAAACTCTGGGAGATGGTGAAGGACAGGGAAGCCTGGCATGCTGCAGTCCATGGGGTCCCAAAGGGTCAGACACGACTGAGTTAGCTGCAGTCCATGGGGTCCCAAAGAGTCAGACACGACTGAGTTACTGAACAGCAACAATTTTTCAACAATGTTTCAATGTACTGTAAGATTAAAAATGTTTTAATTTTTTGTTTGGTTTTTTTGTGTGTATTATTTCTGTGAAAAGTACTAGAAACCCATTACAGTACAGAACTATATAGCCGATTGTATTAGTTGGGTTTAGTTTTAGGTTAACTTTGTTGGACTTAAAGTGGACTCGCGAATGTGTTCTCAGAACAGAACTTGATGGCACGTAAGGGGCTTACTGTAGTGAGAAAGTAAAGGAGACCCAGAAGAAGGAAAAATGAAGGTGCTTCCAATATGGGTGAAATGAACAAAGGCACACAGCATCAGGCACAGATCAGGTCCCTGACGGCAGAGTCACGCTACCAAAATCCAGAAGTCAAATTTCTGCATCTGGCTTATTGTCTTATTAGTTGGCCATAAATAATTTTAGTGACTAGGATAATATATTTAAGATTTTTACATCCTTTGTGCTTTCTCTAATAAGAACGAAAAACATTATGCACAGTACATGAGGCATTTCCTTTATGCTCAGGAGCTTAAGACATATCCCACAGGAAATTACACAACACAATTCAATTTGGAAAACTAAATTTCCATTGTTCTCTAATCACATGGAGCCAAACCCACGCCTTGCATCACTATATGTTGTAAGACAGGGGTAAAAGCCTTCTAGTTTTATGACCCTATAACATGGAAAATTGTTTTCTCCATAATGGAGATTTTCCCTGCTGCATACTATACAATAATGGCAGGTTCCTTAGTGAGAAACTGTCTGGGCTGATCTGAATTTTTATCCTTCTAATTTTTTGTAAATCAAAGTATTGGAGAAATTAATGCCAGAGCAGTTTTTAAATACAGAAAAATAAAGGCCACTATTAATAGCAAGATGGCACAGCTGGTAAAGAAGCCGCCTGCCAATGCTGGAGATACAAGAGATGTGAGTTCGATCCCTGGGTCGGGAAGATCCCCTGGAGGAGGGCATGGCAACCCACTCCAGTATTCTTGCCTGGAAAATTCCATGGACAGAGGAACCTGGTGGGTTACAGTCCATGGGGTCAAAAACAGTGAGACATGACTGAATGTGTGCGTGCATGCACACACACACACATACACACATGCACACACAAATGACAGGAAAGGAATAGGATATAAAAACCCTGACATGGAAGATTGATTTTTGGAAAATTGTAGAAGGATGGCTCTTTTAAACTGACCTTGAAAAAAATTACAATGGTTACTATGCTATAATTCTCACAAAGGATTGTATATGGCACTTGTCTCTTTTCATGCTGCAGTTAATGAAAGCACAATTCAAATTAGTGAAAACCAATAAGGTACAAAATCAATACAAATAATAATTGGGCTCCACCTTCAAGGAGCTGACAATCTAGAATTTTGCTGAATATATTCTTTAAAGTATATAGAAAAAACAAATATACCCTGGAAGGATAACATAATGCAACTCATTTTTTAAACAAACAATGAATATTGTTCTTCAAAAGACTTACCCAAAGACCCTGTTATTCTAATCATAAGGCTTTTGTAGAATATTTAGAAATTTTCTTTTGGCATTATTTTTAAAACTTAGTTCAGTTCAGGTCAGTCACTTAGTTGTGTCTGACTCTTTACAACCCCATGGACAGCAGGCTTCCCTGTCCATCACCAACTCCCAGAGCTTACTTAAACTCATGTCCATTGAGTCAGCGACGCCATCCAACCATCTCATCCTCTGTTGTCCCCTTCTCCTCCCACCTTTAATCTTTCCCATCATCAGGGTCTTTTCTAATGAGTCAGTTCTTCACATCAGGTGGCCAGAGTATTGGAGCTTCAGCTTCAGCATCAGTCCTTCCAATGAATATTCAGGACTGATTTCATTTAGAATTGACTGGTTTGATCTCCTTGCAGTCCAAGGGACTCTTGAGAGTCTTCTCCAACATCACAGTTCAATAGTATCAATTCTTCAGTGATCAGCTTTCTTTATGGTCCAACTCTCACATCCGTACATGACTACTGGAAAAACCACAGTTTTAACTATATGGACCTTCATCAGTATGGTAATGTCTCTGCTTTTTAATATTATTTTTCATATTATTTATAACATTTATGAACAATTAAAAAGATCACTAACACAACTTTATAATTGTACTTCATAATGCAGAAAGTGGAGAGGAAAATCACACCTCGAAAAGAATCTAATTTTTAAAAAAATGACATGTCAGAATGACTGTCTATAAACAATAAATGCTGGAGAGGATGTGAAGAAAATGGAATCCTCCTGCACTGTTGGTAGGAATGAAAACTGATATAGCCATTACAGAAAACGTGTGGAGATTACGTTAAAAACTAGGAATAAATCTACAGTATGACCCAGCAATCCCACTACTGGGCATATAATCTGAGAAAATCATAATTCTAAAAGACAATGTACCCCAATGTTCACTGCAAAATTTCTATAGTAGCTGAGACAGGGAGGCAACCTAGATATCCACCAGCAGATGAATGGCTACAGAAGCTGTGGCTCACATATACACTGGAATATTACTTGGCCGTAATAAGGGATGGATTTGAGTCAGTTGTAGCGAGGTGGATGAAATACAGAGTGAAGTGAACTGAAGTGAAAGTCATGTCCAACTCTTCACGACCCCATGGACTGTAGCCCGCCAGTTTCCTCTGTCTGTGGGATTCTTCAGGCAAGACTACTGGAGTGGGTGGCTATTTCCTCCTCCAGATGATCTTCCTGGGGCTGAACGACGACCTTCCTGAATGACCCAGGGACTGAACCCAGGTCTTCTGCATTACAGGCAGGCTCTTTACCATCTAAGCCATCAGGGAAGCCCTGACAGAGTGAAGTAAGTCAGAAGGAGAAAAGCAAGTATCATGCATTAATGCATATACATGGAATCTAGAAAAAAATGGTACTGATGAACCTAGTAGAGAACAGACTTGTGGACTCAGCGGGGGAAGGTGAGGGTGGGGCGCATTGAGAAAGTAGCATTGACATAGATACACTATCATGTGTTAAACATATAGTGAGTGGTAAGTTGCTCTATCACACAAAGCTCCCAGCCTGGTGCTCTGTGATGGCCTAAAAGGCTGGGGTGTGGGGAGGAGGTGAGGGAGGCCCAAGAGGGAAGGGATATAAATATATAATTATGGCCAATTTGAGTTGCCATACAGAAGAAACAAACACAGCTTTGCAAAGCAATTTTCCACCCAATTACAAAATTTAAAAAAGGAAAAAAATGACGTGAGGAAAAAAACAAGTTTACACTAAAAGAGATGAGGATAGGATTAGGAAAAAATAGACATAAACTACTAATATGTTAGGATACTAAGAAATCGGAGAAGAAATCAGAGCAGAAATTATTGCTTTTACAGATTTGATTCTGAAAAGAGAAAAGGCACTTCTGTGGCCCATCCTGCTGACCCTACACACACAGTATATAAGCCTGAATCAAACATAGGCAATGTCATTGATACAACAACCTAGACAGTTATTTTGTAATAACAAAGAACCACGATTATTTCAACAAAGAAATAATGACTTATGAAATGTTGCCTAAAGATAATTTGATTCAAGTTTTAAAGATTTTTACAAACATTTCTATTTTCATAATAATTTTAGGAAGCTTGACAGAAATCGATGATCTAAAAAAGCTAAAATTACCCTCTATTTTCTCATTTAGACTTAAAAACAAGATATGGTTGAAAATCTTCTTTCCCCAAGGTTTATTATGAAAACTACATAATATTCATAAAAAATTATATATGTAGTCACGAATTCTAGGCCAAAGGTCATCTGTGATTAACATGTTAGGAGCGATATTTTTACATATGATAAAGTAAGACAGCGCATGACGTGGGACCAGTTCCCTGTCTGCCATCCATGCCCTCTCTCCCTCAGGTGACATTCCTTTTGGAAGTTTATCCTCCTCCATAAGATGACAGATTTGAACGGACTCTAAACCAAAGCACCCAACATTCTCTGGACCAAGGAATGGACATATAGCCCATTCTAGCTTCTGTCCTATCTATCTGCTATATCTTCTGTCCTAAGATACTTTTCAGGCATTCTTAAGTCTTAGTGTATGTAAAAATCTCACATCTGCATGGAACACTGCGGTTAGAGGGCTAGACTGCTCACAGGCCAGAAGTGATGGCCCAGGGACCCACCCAGCCGACCTCAGACTGAGGAATCAACATGTACTCTGTCCTAACCTATTCTAAGCACATTGATGTGCCTTGGCACGCTCCAAGAGGACTGAGTGTTCAGTCTGTACTCAAACTACAGACTACAAGGTGTCCTTCCAAACAGACTACTCCTTGCTTAACTGAGCCTGAGTAGGTTTTGGTCACTTGGAACTGAAGTACTGATGTAGATGTTAGGATGCAGTTGATGGAGAGGATGCTGGTGACAATGATGCTGGTAAGAGGAAAGGGTGGGGAAGGAGAAGAGGAAGAGGAGGAAAGTCAAGTCCACAGCGTAAGGAACTTTACCAACAAATATATTTAAATGACTCTGGTTTAAATTGTGTGATATTAGGTTTTAGTTGCCTAATTACATTTTTAATGCCTAATATTTATGTTACTTTTAGTATTTGTTCTTCTCTTGGTATCTCTTAGATTTATCAATATATGTAATCATTCTCTGCATAAAATTCAATAATAAGAAATTCAATTTAGATTGTTTTAAATTATTAGATATTACATTTTCATGGATAAGTAACCATCGAGGATGGCGGCCATACAACACCCTAGTTTTATACAAAGTACATCACTCATACTGGCTTCAGCTCATCTGATGCTTTTATAAAACAAATTTTAAAAACTGTCTCAGTTTCTATCAAGTTCAGAAGATTTGGAAAAATTGTTAAAATAACGTCTGGCCAATAACCTTGTCAAACTGTGGTTTCACAATTGAGACGCCAGTGAGTGGAAGACTAATGTACTTTCCTAATTCTTCTATAACCACGTCCAGTTCGTGACACTGTCTCATTCATCAAACACTAGTGACAAAAATAATCTGAATGATCTCAGCAATAATGTTGTTTGGACCTGAACTTCTCCAGAAACCACTCAATTTGCCTCTTCACTTGATACAAACAAAAATAAGTCTCAATGTTGCATGAAGGAAATTTGGGAAATTAGATTTTAAAAACAGCTTCATCATGAACTTTGGACTTGGACTTGGGCAGCTGGGATCAACCCCTAGCCCTGCTGCTCACTAGTTGTGTGAACACGGGCAAGTTTCTTACTCTGAGCCTGTTTCTTCATCTATAAAATGAATGAGATAATAACACCTACTTAGAGGCATTGTTGAGACATTTAAAGCTCTTATGTTTTAAAAAATTTTATTATAGAGTATAGTTGCTTTACAATGCTGTGTTAGATTCTACTATATAGCAAAGTGAACCAGCTACATGTACACATATAGCCCATCTTTTTCAGATTTCCTTCCCACTTACGTCACCACAGTGTATTGACTAGAGTTCCCTGAGCTATACAGTAGGTTCTCATTAGTTCTAATACCTATTTTATACATAAGATCAATAGTGTATATATGTCAACCCCAATCTCCCAATTCATCCCACCCCCATCCTTTCCCCTTTTGTCCATACACATGTTCTCTACATCTGAGATGTTTAAAGCTCTTTAAGAAATGCCCAGAACCACAGCAAGCATTCTAGAAACATGAGCTATTGTGAGGGCACAGAACTGAGTTTTTGTTCTGTGTTTATTTTCTTTGTTTTTTAAATTCTTACATGATAAAATCCCTACTTTTCGTTAGTAGCAGCAAAGTCCAATAAGCTAATGCTGAAAGTATTTTTGTGGCTTAGATTTGAGACTTAATAACTTAACTCCCTATCATTATCTTTAAAAATATTATATTTAAGGGAATCCACCATCTGTTGATGTTGGTTGCTGCACACACTATAAACAAACAGAAATACATAAAAAGACAAGTCAGTCATTTCAGACGGTAAGAGTAGCCATGAGCATAGACAGAATGAGAGATCCTCAAAACTCCAGGCCTGGAGTGAGAGCTGCTGTCTCTTACTGGCACTTACTCTCCTTGGATTTACAATACACATATGGCAGAGGAGGGGAATCTAAACACACGAGGGACACATGATATCCCCTCCCAACCCGCCCCACAGCAACAGAGCAACAGAGTGCTTGGAAATTAAGAGCATTTGGTTACAAATGTCTCTCAGTAGAATTTTCCCTTTGTCACATATTCTTGAGACAGGCTGAGTGTTCTGGATACATTTTAACTAAGTTTATACCATACTGTAACCTTAAATAGGATTCTTTAATATATAATTAAGTGGTAAAATACCAGAAAAACCATTTATTCTATTTGTGAGTACTTACCTAGAAAATGATAGGATTATTTGTCAAAGGCTACTTAACCTAGCAGATAGTCAAACTCCAGTTAGTTAATAGGTGTATCTTTTTTAGGTTTTTAAACAGCTGAACCAAATAGAATTTCAGAGCTTATAAAATGAAAGGTCATCAATTTTAATGGTTTTTGAACACTACAAGCAGGACAGGGGCCACAAAATGAACTGACTTCACCAAGGATATTACCTAGTTAGCGGTGAAGCCAAAATAGGAATCTTGAACAATCAGAGAACAATTCTTAAATAGTTATTATATGATTCCTAAGCGAGCAATTTATACATTCACCATTTAAACTATAAAAACTGTGGCTACAACTACAAAGTACTTTATGTAATAATTACATTAGATCCACAGAATCTTGAATAGGATTTATAGACAAGGAATCAGGACCAGGTATACACAGGGAGAAAGTAATAAGTTTGGATAAGCTTGGATAAGCACACTCTCTCCATTGGTTCAGTCATACTATCTCCCCCACTCCACATAAGGATGAAAGTGAAAGTGAAAGTCGCTCAGTCATGTCCGACTCTTTGTGACTCCATGGACTGCAGCCCCGCAGGCTCCTCGGTCCATGGGATTTTCCAGGCATGAATACTGGAGTGGGTTGCTATTTCCTTCTCCAGGGCCATATCACACTAGATGAGCCCAAACCTAATTTTGCCTTAAATGATAAAATATTGCTCTGGTTTCAAAGTGACCTTTGTCATTCCAATTAATGACAGCAGAAGTAGCACACAGAAAAGACCTTCACTTCCTCTAACTGTCTAGATCCCACTCTTCCTGTCTTTTAAGACGAAAAGCAGCAGAAAGACCTCCAAATTCTGGTATTCCCTCTCTTTCCCCCCTTCCCTCTTGTTTCTACTAATCAAGGAACATGATCAGATTTTGAGAAGGCAGTTATGGGGCTCTGAGTGTAAGCTCAATACATGCTGCAAATAAGATTAAGAGGGGAGCTAGAAGTCTATAAACACAATCCAATAGAACAATGGACTGGTTCAAAATAGGAAAAGGAGTACGTCAGGGCTGTATATTGTCACCCTGCTTATTTAACATATATGCAGAGTACATCATGTGAAATTGGGCTGGATGAAGCACAAGCTGGAATCAAGATTGCCGGGAGAAGTATCAATAAATTCAGATATACAGAAGATACCACCCTTATGGCAGAAAGTGAAAAGGAACTAAAGAGCCTCTTGATGAAAGTGAAAGAGAAGAAAGCTGGCTTAAAACTCAACATTCAGAAAACAAAGATCACGGCATCCAGTCCCATTACTTCATGGTAAATAGATGGGGAAACAGTGGAAAGAGTGACAGACTTTTTTTTTTTTTTTGGGGGGGGGGGGGCTCCAAAATCACTGCAGATAATGACTGCAGCCATGAAATTAAAAGATGCTTGCCCCTTGGAAGTAAAGCTATGACAAACCTAGACAGCATACTAAAAAGCAGAGACATTATCAACAAAGGTCTGTATAGTTAAAGCAATGGTTTTTCCGGTAGTCATGTATGGACGGACATGAGAGTTGGACCATAAAGAAAACTGAGCACTAAAGAATTGGTGCTTTTGAACAGTGATGTTGAAGAAGACTCTTGAGAGTCCCCTGGACTGCAAGGAGATCAAACCAGTCAGTCCTCAAGGAAATCAGTCCTGAATATTCATTGGAAGGACTGATGCTAAAACTGAAACTCCAATACTTTGGCCACCTGATACGAAGAGCTGACTCATTAGAAAAGACCCTGATGCTGGGAAAGATTAAAGGCAGGAGGAGAAGGGGACGACAAAGGATGAGATGGTTGGATGGCATCACCAACTTGAGGGACATGCGTTTGAGCAAGCTCCAGGAGGTGGTGAAGGACAGGGAAGCATGGCGGGCTGCAATCCACGGGCTCGCAAAGAGTGGGACATGACTGAGTGGCTAAACAACAATGAGGTATATAAAATGTACAGCCACCACCATTTTACAAGAGCTTAGGAAGAAACGCCAGGAGATCTATGATAAGAGGTGATGCCCCATGATCTTAACCCCATGCCTCAGCTCCTTCCCCAAGTGGAGTGTCAGGAATAACAGTCCGTGATGCATCGGCCAGTAGTCAGGGAAGAAACAAAAGTGGAACAGATGCTAACTGCTTTCAGAGGCTGCCAAGTATTAATAACACCATTTCGCATGCCTGCAGTCAACCATACCCTATGTTTCTGTAAACTTGAGTTTAGATAAGCTGATTTAGCTACTAAGATAGGTAATTTATTAAATGACTTTCTTATACTCTTTTTCTTGATGAACTAGAGACGAATGTAACTTTAAAAATATTAAGTACTAGTCCTTGTTTCTAAAAACTTTTTACATTCAAATTACTGGAACGCAGTTCAGTTCGCTTGAACCACCAACGCTCTTACCTCCATCCTCAAGCATCCTCTCAGGTAACCCTTTTAGACAGTCTGCCTCGAAATGCTTGAGACACAGAGGGATGACCATGTCTGTGAAACGGCTGAGTCTACACCACAGCTACTGCACTATTTGGAATACAGCATCACCTTCGTTTATACAATGACACGCACATACAGAAAGATGAGCTTTGATTTGAGAATAGCACTGTGAGTGCTTTTCCGTGCAGCACATGATTTTAAAAGAAAAAAAAAAAAAAACACTATAAAATGATTCCATTGATCCTCTAGGATGAAGGAGCTGCTTCCTAATGGGGTCAGAATAGTTATAGAAGTGAATGCCTTTTGCAGTAATTTGGGAACAGAAGAGCTCCTCCCCAAATGCTTGAGGTGAACTCAGAAGAACCTGCTCACGTGGCACCATCTAGCCCCTGGGACGGTTAGCAATGACTGCAGACACTGAGGGTTGTCACAACAGTTGGGGGTGGGGGGTTTGGGGGCAGTGGGAGGAGGTGGAAGGCTACCACCATCCCGCAGGTAGGGCCCACCTACAGTGTACACCACAGCGCCCCCACAAGGCCTCATCGGAAATACCATGCACACAGCACGGAGGCTGAGAAGCTCTGTTGTCACTGATTTTCAAAATTGTAGTTTCCAGAAAGCTGATCAGTGACACTCAACACATAATGTATGTCAACTTCACTCTTGCTATTTTTGACGCACTCTCCCCCACCAGGATATCTGCTTACAGAAGAATAACCACGGAAAGCCTGGTAGTTATTCAACAGGCAATTCATCTTCATTTTCTTTCATTCATTCCCTTGGCTTCAACCACAGTCTTTATGCTAATAATTCCCAGCTCTGTCACTTGGAGTCAGAGCCTCTCCCAGGCTTCACGCACAGGTCAGGGCGCCTCCAGCCTTCGCCACATCCAAAGGTAACAGCAAACTCTCTTCACTCCCTCACTCCCCAGTTTGGTCCAAAGCCTACCTGCCTTCTCCATTTCACCTCTCATATTCTCAGCCTTGGGGAGCAGCACCACCACTGACCAAGTAGGAAGACTTGGTCATTCCCCTCCCCAGAACAATCACTAAATTTTGCACATAACTGCCATTTGACTCACATGTTGAATACAAATTAATCTTCTTTCAAACCAGTTGGTAAGTGATAAGCCCAAAGAAGACTAGACAAAAAAAATAATAATAATAATAATAAAACCAGGCAGGAAAGAGTGTAGTTCCTGTTCAAAGAGCAGCACATTTGGAAATGTATTCCATGCTCAAAAAATAGCATAATAGACCCAATAAGAAGCAAAGAAGTCCCAGGGCATTGCTTAAAGGGTAGAAAAAATACAGATGGCTCTGACTAGCTTAGCTTAGGCTTCCCTTGTAGCTCACATGGTAAATAATCTGCCTACTATGCAGGAGATCTGGGTTCGATTCATGGCTCGGGAAGATCCCTGGAGAAGGGAATGGCAACCTACTCCAGTATTCCTGCCTGGAGAATCCCATGGACTATAATTCCATGGACTGTAGACTGCCAGGCTCCTCTGTCCATGGGTTGCAAGAGTTGGACACAATTTAGCAAATAAACCACCACCTGACCAGCTAGGGTGCTGACTCTGAGAAAAGAGGACCTTCTTTAAAATTCAAGCTTAATAGGTATGACTATCCCAAAACACTGAAAAGAAAGGGAAATAGATGAAGGGAAAACATTGGGTTGGCCAAAAGATTCATTCAGGTTTTTCTTTAAGATCTTATGGGGAAACCCAAACAAACTTTTTGGCTAAGCAGAGTACATTAGTATAGTGAAAATCACAACAATCACCTAACATTTGCATGGTGCTGAAGTTTGCAGCATTCACATACAGTTTGCAGAATTCACATTATTCTTTGAAAAACTCTGAGGCAGGCAAGCAGGTCTTATAACTATTGGGCAATGATACTTAGATTCCCACTGATAAGATCCTGAGGTTTTGAATTGCAATTTAGAAAGAATCATGGATCATTCTGAATGTTAAGTAGCAGAAAGCCTCAAACCACCCTGACAGAGCCAGTGCTCAAGTGGTCCTCATCACCCCACAGACTTCCAGTAATAGCCATCAGCAGCAAGTCACAATGGTGATTATCCAAGAAGCTATTTCAGGAACTACAGAGGGGCCATTTCAAGAATCATTTCTATTCATTTTTCGTCTCTGATAATAGAATTTGGTCGGCTGGTGACATTCTTCCACCATCTCCAGAAGCAACAACAGTATGCGCTATCGTCATAAGTGAGTCATTAAGTCTGTCTTAGAGATAAGAGCCCGGAAGGTGTCAATAAATTGTAAAGACATGCAACTGAATCAGAGAGGAATCAGAATTTAAACTTTGACCAACAATTTCCCCTCTGTATCTAACATTAGCTCATTTTAACACATCTTTGACAAAATAACACTTCAGTTTATAAATATGCATGGATTGCAGCCTGACTCATCCTCACAAAGTTAGGGCTATAAATGACTGAGCATTCCTCTTGTGTGGTGTAACAACTCAGACAGAGGAAATAAGATCTGACAGGTAAGGTGGGTTTGGTGGGTTGTTTGTTTTTTTTTTTTTTTTAATATCATCTGATTTGTTTTTCATTCTTACTGATCTTTTTGTTAGGCCCAGTAAAGCTGAGACAGCTTCAGTTTAGAGGGACAGGCATGTCGACACAGCCAAGAACAAAGACAAAGCTGTTCAATTCTAACTTTCAAGATAGGATTGTTTAAATGAGATCAGCAGACGTAACTGTCTTGAACCCACACTTTCTACTGTGAGAGCTTCAAAGAAAAACAGTATGTTTGATGTTCCAACAGCGTTTGTCTTGGAACATGTAGAATTGAGAGTTTATAAGAAAGATATCGAGAGAGCATGGCAGTAGCACAACATATGAGAGCAGTTTTCTTGACTCTAGGAAGAGAGACAGAAGTTTGATGGGTCGCAAGAAGAGGTAAGGACCAAAGTCCTTCACTAAATTTAAACATCATCTAGGTCTTCAAAGATGTGTGTATGCAAGCATGTGTCTGGGTGAGAGATGAACAGGAGATGGCATGGTAAGATGGTTTAAAAAATTCCGATGGACTGAGCGTATCGACAAACATCAAGGGCTTTGCCCAACTTCCAATCTGAATCCTTTTTACTCAATCTCTAAGTCATGTCCGACCCTTTGCGACCCCATGAACCGCAGCACACCAGGCTTCCCTGTCCTTCACTATTTGATGGGCCCTCCGAGTCAGTGTAGGTGGATATCACAGAGCACAGTGGTGGTGAAGTATGGCGGGCGGAATGGGAGTGAGAACGCAGAGCCTTCCTGTCTTCCTGGCTCCGGTGGGCTGTCGGCGAACCCAAGTCATTCCCACAGCCCCTTCAAGGGAAGCCTGGCGGAGCTTTCGTTGCTACACTGCAGGTAGGGGGTGAAGACGAGTGTGTATGCGTGAGTGTGCACTCAGTGGTGTCCGACTCTTTGCAACCCCATAGACTGTAGCCTGCCAAGCTCCTCTGTCCATGGAATTTTCCAGTCAAGAATACTGGAATGGGTTGCCATTTCCTACCCCCAGGGGATCTTCCCAAACCAGGGATCAAACTGTGTCTCTTACATCTGCTGCATTGGCAGCTGAGTTCTTTACCACGAGTGTCCCCTGGGAAATCCCAGGGAGGTAAGGATAGTGAACATGAGGACTATAGAGCCAGTCAATGAATCAGCAAGCAGTCATCGTGGGTTTGTCTTAACTAAAACATCAACCAGAAGATGCCCTCACTTTTGACACAGCAACAAGGAATAACATGAAGACAGAGGCCAAAGTCCAAGCAAAATGAGACACACAAGAAAGGCCATGGGACCATGAACTGGATGGACACCTCCCTTCTCCCAGTGCTTTCCCACCCCTGAGACTCCATCTGGAGCACGCTGGGGTGGGGGTGAAGGCGGGGGTGAAAGAACAACCACAGAATGGGAACAGCAGCCCTAAGAATGACCAAAAATTTTTACAGACTGTATCACATCTTAAAGTTGGCCAACTAGTTACCCTCAAGTGCTTTATAGAGAGATACTAACTTGAAGTAGTAACATGACATGCTTTCTTACTACTGGCAGAAAAAAGTTTCCAGAACAACACTGATTTCAGTTCCAGGGAAATAAAGTCACACTTCTGCACATCCACAAATGTATAATAAAATGAAACACTTTTTTATTTCAGCTTAACAGTTTACAGTTTTCACAGGTTAGAGAATCACAAATTATGTCAACATCCAGAGTATCCTAAAGCATGACTCCCACACATTGGTCTTAAAAATGTCATCCTCTCTCTCTCATTTATAACAATATTCACCTCTTTTCTCCTTCATTCATTAGAGCTGACAGAGAGTAGAAGAGAAGAACCAAGACATGAAATTGCTGACCATTCTTCATGGCATTATTCTAACCCAGCAGTCAATACTTTACCCAACAGTACAGAGAACTAGGCTGCGTGCATATGTGCTAAGTTACTTCAGCCTTATCTGACTCTTTGCGACCCTGTGGACTGTAGCCCAACAGGCTCCTCCGTCCATGGGATTCTCCAGGCAGGAATAATGGTGTGGGTTGCCATTTCCTCCTCCAGGGGATCTTTCCAGCCCAGGGATCAGACCTGCGTCTCACGTCTCCTGCATTGGCAGGTGGGTTCTTTACCACCCGTGCCACCTGGGAAGTCCTGAAGACCAGGCTGAGGAATGGTCATTTGCAATTCTAGTTATCACAATGCCATTAGATTCAGCTAGACTATTGTGGGCACAAATGAAAGGCCTACCAGAACTTAAAACCATCTCAGTCATGCTTTTACCAAGTGTCTAAACAGTGGCCACAGTGGCCAGATGCAATATTTACCGAGGAAGGAAGCTCAAAAAGCTGCAAATGAATGTCTCCCAGCCTCTGGCTTCATCTACTTTTTGTTTCTGGGACTTCTTGGAGGGATATTCTTCCTTTCCTGTAGAAAACTTGCCTTGAGTTTTACTCCATAAAACCATCCCCCTAAGACTGTTAACTGTTCCCCCTTTACTTCCCACAGCAACTTCTGACCACGTTTTCTTGTCACCATCAGAAAATACTGAAATTGCTGGGTCACTTACTGGGCTTTCCTGTCTCTCTCACAAGACAACATGAGCATCTTTAAATTCCCAGTCTCTAATCAGTTCAGTTTTGAATCAAAGTGGTAAGCACAGGCCTGAATACACATATTAAAATTCATTTCCTCCTTAAAATAATTACAGAGGGTAAGGACTACAGTCATCCTCTCCATTTTACAGATGAGGAAACAGATGCACAGAGAGGTAAAATAATACAGCCAAGAATCAAACTCGGGCTGTCTGGCTTCAGAGTAGATGCTCAATAAAAGTTTGTTGAATTCTATTAAACCCAAACTGGAAAAGCTGTGATTCAAAAATCCACAGTTCCTTTCTTCCAGACACTGCCTTTGGTCAGCATGTTTTAAAGCCATAGGCCATGAGAATCCAATTAAAGAAACACTGTATCTTTTGTTTTAATAATTTGTCTGTTACATTACAGATGTCTTTCTTTCATTGCCACACTCCTTCACTTTTTCCAAGATATCATTAGTTTCTTGAGCCAAAAAACATAATAATATAATGACTTTTGTCAGGTCCCACAAGGTTAGCTTTTTGGTAGAGAAGAAACGAATTCTTTCCATGAGTTGTAAAAAGACATTATCTGTTACTACTATAGTAGACACACACACCAAAGTACACACCACACAAACAAAAGGATGGCTACTCATTTTTCCTGTGAAACAAAGACATTTCTGGTCTCTATTTAGATAATAACAACAAAACAAAAAGATGTCTGCCTAATTCTTTTAATGGTAATTTTAACAGAGCTAATTTTTTTTAATATAATTATGTTGGAACCCTCCAAGATTTGACTTATGAGCAATGCCTTTCAGCGTCTCTATGGGACACTATTTCAAAAGGACACTTCATTTTCTAACAGGTTTTTTAAACCACCTCTTAGTTCAACTACAACACGTACCTCTAGATTACACTATTTTGGGGTTCCAGATTCACAACTACACACAAGAGAGTAATCTCAAGAACTCTCTCTCCATACCTCACCAGCCCTCAACTCCATCTGTCATCAGACACCTCAGCCTTTCCCAAATATCACTACTTAACATGTGTTTCCCAGTGACAGTTTCCCAGCATAAAAGCCCAGTAGCTTTTGTCATTTTATAGACTCATGTTTATAGAATGAGGCAGCAGGAAATAGTTTATTTTTTTCAAAGACATATTGCTTACATTTAGAGCTGTGACACAGAATTGACTGAAAGAAAAAGTGAGCTGTTCATTTATCTTTATATAAATTTATTCAAATGGGCAAATATAACCTCCATAATTCTAACGGCCTACATGAACACTGAGATCCACCTACAGAAAGACTTTTAAAATTATAGATAACCTGAAGTCTTTTCTCACTAATTCTTAGCTGCTGATAAAATCAAATAAATAAAAAACCAAATCAAATCAAATTTGATTTTATCCAGACATGACTTTAGAATGTTCTTTCTATTCGCCCTGAATCTTCCTGTATCAGACATATACTAATTTCGACTCATCAAGGATCATCATCTGTCACAAAGCTCAGCGCTCCCCACTCCTTATTGTTTTCCATCATTAGGATATTCCTACCTTTGGATTTATCCTCACTGACATCCCTGCCTTCACTTTGCTGCTGAAGAATAAAGCATAATAATAAGTAAGCTATTACAGATGGAATGGATAAACAAGGTCCTACCATATAGCACATAGAACTATACTCAGTATCCTCTGATAAACCATAACAGGAAGAATATTTTTAAAAAGAATATTAAAAGCCCTATAGACAGTAAAGAGTCCACATACAATGCAGGAGACTGGGGTTCGATTCCTGTGTCAGGAAGATCCCCTGGAGAATGGAATGGCTACCCACTCCAGTATTCTTTCCTGGAGAACTCCATGGACAAACAAGGTACTACCATATAGTATGGACAACTATATTCAGTATTCTATGATAAACCATTATGGAAAAGAGTATTTTAAAAAAGAATATATATGTGTGTGTGTTAATATGTATAACTGAATCAGTTTGTTATACAGTAGAAATTAACACAACATTATAAATCAACTATACTTCAAATAAATAAATAAAGCATAATAATCCTTGTTTTCAGGGGATAATCCAGCTCAGTATCATTTTCCAAATATACCTGTATTTGAGTCTCACTGCTAAGTCATGGTTCCTTCTCTGCCTTTTCACAGCTAAATTTGATCCTGTTGTCTAGTCTTTTAATGACTAGATCCAGCCCAGTCACTCTGGGACTGGAACGTGGTACAACAGCTCTGGTGTTCCATGCCTCAGTCTTCTCCCCTTAACCCTTGATCAAGAGGGAAAAACACTTTGCTTGATAAAGATGCACCAGTTTTAACCACATCCCAAATCATTCTCTCCTCTGATCCATATCTGAATAGTCAGACTACAGACCTACCTTTACACCGATTGACTTGGGTCTCTGGACCTAACTAAATGCCACACTTTATCTGTCCTCTTCCAGTAACATAACCCCATTGCCAATGGAGCGTCTCTGGACATCTCACAGATGCTTCGCTGCTCCCCCATTACTGTACCCAACACATAGCAGAGATGTTACTCAGTACCACCCTCCCTGGCCTAGTTCCCAACCAGCACCACACTCCTGTCCCACAATCCCTGTTTTGGGAATAAGTAGTCATGTTTTGAAGCCCCAGAGACTAGTGAGTAATACAACCAAATAATGCACTGTTTGAACTAAGAGAGTTTCGAAGGCATTATTATTAATTGTTCTTGTCATATCAACTAGATAATCAATAAGGACCTACTGTATAGCACATGGAACTATACTCAATATTCTGTAATAACCGTAAGGGAAAAGAATCTGAAATACACATATTAGTTTAGCCAAAAAATTCATTCAAGTTTTTCCATACCATCCATACCATAAATATAACACATAACAATATATAATACATTGTAATATATGTACATATAACTGAATCATCTTGCTATAACCTGAAGCTAAGACACACTGTAAATAAACTATACTTCAAATTTTTAAAAAAGCTGAGAAAAAATAGTAATTGTTCTGAAACAATAATTATGCTTGGGCAAACTGGGATGTTTTGTCATCCTACAAAGGACTAAACCAATGGTGAGCGCTAGACCAAAAACAAACAAACAAAAATGAAATACAGCCAATCTGTGGGCTAGCAGGCAATCTAGGAGACTGGTTAAAAAGATGATTGGGCCAACATCACAGTTTGGAATTTAAAATAAGATGTGGGGACTCCCCTGGTGGTCCAGTGGCTAAGACTCCATGCTCCCACGGCAGGGGGCCTGGGTTCAATCCTGGTCAGGGAACAAGACCCCCATGGGCCACAACAAAAGCTGAAGATCCTGCATGCTGCCATTAAGACCTGGCAGAGCCAAACAAAAAAACTGAAAAATTAATTAATTTAAAAAGATGCATAGGAAACCTGCTCGTGGGAGCAGGTGCTACAGTTGAAAGGTTGAATCAGAGCTGAAGAAGTCAGGATGATGAAGATGTTGGCACATGGAAAGTGGGGAATCAAAACCTGACAAAGAGCCCCGAGACCTGGTTGGACAGCCAGTTCCTACAGCTGGACCCCCCCCAGACCCCATTTGAGGCACACAATGCTGCCCATGCCATTCCTGAGCTAACGCTCATGAATTCTAGTTCTTACAATCAGAGTGGCTTGACTAAAGTGCATCCTCAAATGAACCTTCAGCTATCCCTCTTCAATACTTGCTCTCGTGCACCCAATCTCGTCTAGCAGGATCATCCCTCATTCCCTTATTCTATTTCCCGGTCTCTCTTTCTTTACTTTCTTGTTCACCATGTTTGCTTGCCCCAGACAGCTAGGGGACCCCCTTCTTTCTGATGCTACGTGGTTCATATCTCAGTATGATCCCTCTATTTTAGGAGCTGCTGCCTCCTCCAAAGTGCCCTTTCCATGACTAATCCACTCAACATCCATATAACTCAGTCCTCAGTGATAAGTAATGTTCCATAGAACCAGTAATAGGAAAAGAGAATGTAATAGGAACAAACAGATCCCATTCATCACAGCAATTAAATCTCTAAGGTATCTAGAAATAAATCTAACCAAACATGAGCAAGAAGTGTGTGGGAAAACAGACAAAAGATTAAAAGGCTGGAATAAATAAAGAAAGAATATTCATAGAAAGGAAAAATCAATGTGTGTCAAAATGTTGTAGCCCCTATACTATATATAAATTAAATGCAATTCCCATCAAAATTCCAAAAAGGTGTGTCTGTGTGTGTGTGTGTGTGAGAGAGAGAGAGAGAGAGAGAGACTTGACAAATTATCTTCAAATTTCTACAGAAAACTTAAGGACCAAAACTAGTCAAGACAAAGTAGGGAGAATAAGTTGGGGAAACATGCTCTACCAGATATCTACATTTATTATAAAGCAATGCTGTTATGTCAGTGATGTGTTGGTGGAAGGCTCTGAAAAGAAGCAGAGAAACACACCAGAACCAACAAACAAACCCGTGCATATATGATAATGAGGTGATGACAGATGCTGCCTTACAAATCATGGAAAAGGACAGACTAGTCAACACACGGAAGAGTCAAAAGCAAACCACGATTCCTACCTTAAACCATACTAAAAACATCACATGTGATTAAAGGTGATTGAAGACCTAAGTTTGAAAGGCAAAACTCTAAAACTACTCAAAGAAATATAAAAGAATATATAATCTTGGGATGAGGAAAGATTTAAGTGAGACAGAAAAGGCACAAACTATAAATGCAAAGATGAACATAACCATGACAAACTATAATACTTGGACAGACTGAGAAAGTATACATGAGGGATAGATAGGTGGAAAGAAATAGATATAGGTAGATACCATCATATGCACTGGCAGAAAATATAAAGAACTCCATAAATTATTAAGAAATTTTCTCCCCAGTAGAAAAATGGGAGGGAATTTATAAGGAGAAACTAGAATGGCCAATACACTTATGAAAAGACATTCAATCGTGGGATGTATAATAGTTACAAAATGCAGAACTGAGCCCGGCAAGTTACCCTTTTCACACAACTGAATTTATCACAGCAAGACATCTCGTACGCTGCTGGTGAGCATAGAAATGTTGCAACCACAGTATATTAATAGAACAATTTGACAATATCTACTAAAGTGGAAAATACAGATAAAGTATGACCTAAAAGTTTTATTTGCAGGTATTTACAAGAGAAAAATATTGTGTATACCCACTTCCCTGAAGCATTATATATAATAGAGAAAACTAGAAAACAACTTCAATCTCCATTAAGGAGAGGATAAATAAATCAAGGTTAAGATAGTTATCAATAGAACACTAGCAGTTAGAATAAATTAGAAAAAAATATATGCATACATATAAGTAAATAATTCAAAATTGTGCTCTTACTGGACCATTCCCATCATGCTCTTATTTACCCCACCTTTTAAAAATAAAGAAAACAACACCATTCTCCTGAGCCTATTTCTACTATCCTACATCATCCTCCTCTGCTTACCCTCTGCCAAAAAACTCCCTGCATTGATTTTCTGCATTAGCAGTTCTCAATTCTCTCCTTTTATTTCTCCTAAACACACCACAGTCAGATTTTTCCCCCTAACCATTCACTAAAATTTTTCTCATTAAGTTCACCAGCCACTTCAGTGCTGATAAACCAATTGCTCAGTTCTCAGTACTCATCCTAGCAGCACCATATGGCACAGCTGACCACACCCTTCTCCTTGACCCTTACTCCATTGGCTTCCAGGATTTCATACAACATGGGTATCCTACTTTACTCATCAGCCCTCCTCAGTCTCCTTGCCTGGTGTCTTCCCTTCTGCCCTATCTCCAAAGGCTGGAGTGGCCCAAGGCTGCCTCCCTGCATGCATTTTGTCAATGCTTGTTTTCCTGGCAATCTTATCCAGCCTCATGGACTGTACCATCTATACATTGATGACTCCCAGTTCAGACCTCCTTCCCAAACTTCCAACTCATAGGAGCCAGAGGAAATACAACACAGTCCAAACCTCATTCCGGATTTTTCTTCCTCAAAGCATATTCTTGCCATCAGTTCATTCAGTCAGCAGCAACTCTGCCCTTCCAAAAGCTCTGGTCAAAACTTTTGAGTCATCTTTGACTCCTCTTTCCCATTTCCTACACCCAATCTGTCCATAAATCCACTGTCTCTGTCTTAAAGAAACATTCAGATCCTGACCACTTCTTTCACCACTTGTACTGTTACCCATCTTGGTCCAAACCACCACCATCTCTCTTCCAAATTACTACAACAGTCCCCTAATTCATCCCCCAGATTCTACTCAGTGTATTCCAACACAGTAGCCAGATCAAGTTTTTTGCAATATATTACAGCATTTCACTCCACAGCAGCATGAATTTTTTTGAGTAGAATCCTGCCTAAATTTTCATTTTTTTTTAATTTTTTAATTGGAGGATATTGCTTTCCAATGTTGTGTTGGTTTCTGCCATACAACATGAATCAGCCATAGGTATACACATGTCCTCTCTCTCTCTGAACCTCCCCAAAGCTGAAGTACTAACACGCCAGCCTCTCTCACTTCACCCCATATTTGGAGTCACTCTTAATGTTACAGCCACACAAACTTCCTTGGTGGTTCCGAAGTACACTAGGCACACTTCTGCTTTTTGGCTCCCCTCTGCCTGGAACATTCTTACCCCAGAAAGCTGTACGGCTAATTCCCTCAACTGCTTCAAAATTCACCCAATTGCTTGCCCAATGAGGCCTATCCTTACCAATTATTTAAAATTATAATCAGATACCCCTACAATATTTCTAATCCTTTATCCTAATCTACTTTCTTTTTCCTTATAATGTCTCATTCTAACATACACATAATTAACTTTTTTAAATGTCTATTACATATATTACATATATTGCCTTTCTCCTTTAGCTAGAATATTAATGCCAAAAGAAAAAGGATCTTTCTTTTGTTCACCTGATGTACCCTAAGCACCTAGAACAATGTCTAGCACAAAGCAGGTGTTCCATAAATATCTGCTGAATTAAAACTTCTAAAAAGTATAATAGAGATTTTTTTAAAATTATAGAAAATGTATATAGTAAGAAACCATACTTTTTATGAAAGGATAATTGATTTATAATATTATATCAGTTTCAGATGTACAATATGGTGATTCAAAATTTCTAAAGATTATACTCTGTTTATAGTTATTATAAAATATTGGCTACATTCCCTGTGCTCATGATATATCCTTGAGGCTAATTTACCTTATACCTAGTAGTTTGTATCTCTTAATTCCCTAATCCTATCCTACCTCTCTCTGTTTCCCTCTCCCCATTAGTAACCAATAGAGTTTGTTCTCTGTATTGGTGAATCCATTTTGATTTTCTTATAATCATTTTTATTTTTTAGATTCCACAAATAAGTGATAATGTACACTATTTGTCTTTCTCCTTCTGACTTCTTTCACACAGCACAATACCATCTAGGTTGCAAATGGCAGAATTTCATTTTTAAAACCTAACATTCCATGTGACTATATATATACATACACATATATACTTACACACACATCATATCACATTTTCTTTTTCCATACATCTGTTAATGGACAGTTAGTTTGTTTCCTTATCTTGACTATTGTAAATAATGTTGCTATGAAAATTGGGGTAGTGGGGTGCAAGTACCTTTTGAATCAGTGTTTTCATTTTCTTTGGATATGTATCCAGGAGTGGAATTGCTGGATCATATGGTAATTCTAGTTTTAACTTTTGAGGACCCTCTATACTGCTTTCCATAGTAACTGCACCAATTTACATTTTCAACAACAGTGTACTAGGTTTCCCTTTCCTCCACATCCTATCATTTGTTGTTTGTACACTTTTTGATGATGGTCATTTAAACCATATTTTAAAAAGATAAAACAGCCAAAGCAATGTTACACATATAAATGTAGTAAAACTATAAAAACTTAAGGCTAAAAATCATGTGATCATCTCAGTGGATGCTAAAAATGCATTTGACTAAACATAACATCTACCATGATAAAAACTCTTCTAACAAATTGAGTCTAGAAGGAATGAACCTCAACATGTTAAAAGTCATATATGATAAGCCCACAGCCAACATCATACTCAATGGTGAAAGTCTGAAAGCTTTTCCTCTAAAATCAGAAACCAAAAAAGGGTGCCCTCTCTCACCACTCCTGCTCAACTAGAAATTCTCACCAGAGCAATTAGGAAATAAAAGGAAATAAAAGATATCCAAATCAGAAAGAAGTAGAACTATTTCTGTTTGCATATGATATAATCTACATATAGAAAATCCTAAAGACTCCACAAAAAACTGTTAGAACTAAATAAAATCAGTAAAGATGCAGAACACAAAATCAATGTACAGAAATCAGGTGGGTTAATATAAACCAAAAATGAAAAAAAAAAGAAGGAGAAACAAAGAAAATAATAAAATAGTCAAAGAGAATACTTGGGAATAAATTTAATCAACAAGCTAAAAGATCTGTACATTGAAAACTATAAGACATTGATGGAAGAAACTGAAGGAGACACAAATAAATGGAAGGAATCCCATGTTCTTGGATCAGAAAAAGTAATACTGTTAAATTACCTATACTACCTCAAGACATTTACAGGTTCAATATGATCCCTGTAAGAATCTGCATGGGGCTTCCCTGGTGACTCAGACAGTAAAGAATCCGCCTGCAGTGCGGGAGACCTGGGTTCAATCCCTGAGTTGGGAAGATGCCCTGGAGGAGGGCATGGCAACCCACTCCAGTATGCTTGCTTGCAGAATCCCCACGGACAGAGGAGCCTGGTGGGCTACTGTCCATGGGGTTGCAAAGAGTTGGACATGACTGAATGAGTAAGCACAAGAATCTTCATGGAATGCAGGAGACCTGGGTTTGATCCCTTGGTCAGGAACATTCCCTGGAAAAGAACATGGTTACCCCCACTCCCCGGGATTCTTGCCTGGAAAATTCCATGGAGAGAGGAGCCTGGTGGGCCATATTCTATAGGTCGCAAAGAGTCAGACACAATTGAGTGACTAACACACACTTAAAAATTCCAATGGCTTTTTTCCACAGCAAGAGAAAAAACAACCCTAAAATCTGCACAGAATCACAAAAGACTCCAAGTGCCCAAAGCAATCCTAAGAACGGAGAACAAGCTGGAGGCATTATACTTCCTGATTTCAAGCTACACTACAAACCTACAGTAATCAAAACAGTATGGAACTGGCATAAAAATAGACACATAAGTCAATGCAACAGAATTGGGGGCCCAGACATAGACCCTCACATATATGTTCAACTAATATTTGACAAGGGAACCAAGAATACTCAATGGGGAAAGGATATTCTCTCCAGTAAAGGCACTGGAAAAGCTGGACAATCACATGTAGGAAAATGACATTAGACCCCTATATTACACCATTCACAAAAACCATGCTAGTTGTGGAAACAGACCAAGGACTTAAACAAAAGAAGTATAACCAAAAAAACTCCTATTAGAAAACAAGGGAAAAGCTCTTTTGACATTGGTCTTGGCGATGACTTTGTGATAGGCATTTTTTTTCCTGTAACTAATGGATTGAGTGAACATAAGTTTCACTGGAAATCACTTACATAGAACTTTTCCAGGGGGTGCAGTGTATACTATGAGTAAAATAATAACAAATATTAGAATAAATAATAATAATAGAGCAGAATCCCTTCCGTGTAGGGTGTTAGAATCACTGAATTGCAGGTTTAGGAGGAATTTCATGTCTGGTCACCAAGTTCCACTATTCAAAAAGCTAAACACTTGATTATTCTCAGTGGCTTCCCTGTTTCCATCTTATTTTTGATCATTTTGGAAAGAAAAACCTCATCATTTTCTAAGTTCATCAGTACAGAAGTTTCCACCTTTCACTGAGCAAAAAACTATTTCTCTAAAGCATCCACCAGTTGGTCCTAAATTTACCTACCCAAACTATAAAGAACTGACCTAAACTCTTCACCAGCTTCTATCTTTACATATTTGAAAAACACTTTCAATTCCTTCATAAAACATCCTTAAGATGAAATCTTTACAATATTTTCTATGATAACATGGCTTAAATTTTCTTACTCTTCTGTTGGTTCCCTTCCAAACTCTTCCCAAATTACCTACATTACTCTTACAGTAAATCTATATGAACAAATTTTATTTTACATCCTATTAAAAGTAGACCTTAGAAAACCAGATTTTTCTGCAAAATATTATATATTTTCCAAAGATGTGATAATGAAGTCCATTACAAAGTATCAAAGAACATCTCTTTCGATCTCTTTTTCTTTCTGGGTATAAGACTCACATACATGAATTCACCACATATAGATCAATGAGGCAGCATAGAGCACTGGTTAAGAGCACAGACACTGAAGTTGGACTCCCAAGGTTCAAATCCTGGCTCAACCCCTTTTGGTATATGGCTTCGGGCTAGTCATCTGACCTCTCCTCCTTACATTAGCATTTTCCCTGCAGATAACTCATGCTGAGGTGGTATGGGATAAATGAGCTACTACATGTGAAAAGCTTGAAACAGTTAAAGAGTAAGGGCTTTAATTTCTTCCATGTAAATTATAGACAGCCTTAGGCTATACACGGAAATATATGACCATATATGAGACCTAAAATTATATTTTCAGTAAGTCCCCTACATACAAATGAGTTCCATTCTGAGAGTGCACTGGTAAGTCCAGTTTGTTCATAAGTACAAAAAAGTCAGCCTAGGCACCTAAGACAATCAGCTCGATAGCACTGCTTTTACACTTGCTTCCATACATCCTAGGCTTGAGATAAAGACACTGTACTGCTGAACTCCATGCAGTGTGGTACAGTAGACAAAAGCACAACCATCTGCAGAGGATCCATGCACACACAGTGTATGACAGACACGTGAACTAACATGTGACTGAACATGCAAATGCACGTTCACATATTTAAAAGTTCGCAACTTGAAAGTTCAGATGCAGGGGACTTATTGTATATTCATAGACAAAATTTTCATTTTTCCAGCTAAACTGAGACCTGTGGTCTCGGTTAAATTTAAGTGAATGCATATATACATTTTGAACAACAAAGGCCAAACTGATTGTGACCTTACCGTCAAAATCAGTTCAACAGTAACTGATCACTTAAAAGTCTGCCACTCATTATAGCCCAAAATTGTATAAGACAGCTCTTATTTCAAACAGTCCTTGGCTAAGCTGGAAATGTGCATGCAAACAAATTACCATAATATGGCTAATGCATTAGCTGTAGGTATAAAGTGCTTGGGCAACACCAAAACACAACAATAAAGATACTGGACATGAACATAGATGCAAAAATCCTTAAGAAAATTCTAGCAAACAGAATCCAACAACATATTAAAAAATCATACACCATGACCAAGTGGGATTTATTCCAGGAATGCAAGGATTCTTTAATATCCGCAAATCAATCAATGTAATACACCACATTAACAAATTGAAAGATAAAAACCATATGATTATCTCAATAGATGCAGAAAAAGCCTTTGACAAAATTCAACATCCTTTTATGATTAAAACTCTCCAGAAAGCAGGAATAGAAGGAACATACCTCAACATAATAAAAGCTATATATGACAAACCCACAATGGTGAAAAATTGAAAGCATTTCCCCTGAAATCAGGAACAAGACAAGGGTGCCTACTCTCACCACTACTATTTAACATAGTTTTGGAAGTTTTGGCCACAGCAATCAGAGCAGAAAAAGAAGTAAAAGGAATCCAGATAGGAAAAGAAGAAGTGAAACTCTCTCTGTTTGCAGATGACATGATCCTCTACGTAGAAAACCCTAAAGACTCTACCAGAAAATTACTAGAGCTAATCAGTGAATATAGTAAAGTGGCAGGATATAAATTAACACACAGAAATCCCTTGCATTCCTATACACTAACAATGAGAAAACAGAAAGAGAAATTAAGGAAACAATACCATTCACCATTGCAACGAAAAGAATAAAATACTTAGGAGTATATCTACCTAAAGAAACAAAAGACCTATACATAGAAAACTATAAAACACTGATGAAAGAAATCAAAGAGGACACAAATAGATGGAGAAATATACTGTGTTCATGGATTGGAAGAATCAATATTGTCAAAATGGCTATACTACCTAAAGCAATCTATAGATTTAATGCAATCCCTATCAAGCTACCAACGGTATTTTTCACAGAACTAGAACAAATAATTTCACAATTTGTATGGAAATACAAAAAAACCTCAAATAGCCAAAGCAATCTTGAGAAAGAAGAATGGAACTGGAGGAATCAACCTGCCTGACTTCAAACTCTACTACAAAGCCACAGTCATCAAGACAGTATGGTACTGGCACAAAGACAGAAATATAGATCAATGGAACAGAATAGAAAGCCCAGAGACAAATCCATGTACCTATGGACACCTTATCTTCGACAAAGGAGGCAAGGATATACAACGGAAAAAAGACAACCTCTTTAACAAGTGGTGCTGGGAAAACTGGTCAACCACTTGTAAAAGAATGAAACTAGAACACTTTCTAACACCATACACAAAAATAAACTCAAAATGGATTAAAGATCTAAATGTAAGACCAGAAACTATAAAACTCCTAGAGGAGAACATAGGCAAAACACTCTCCGACATAAATCACAGCAGGATCCTCTATGACCCACCTCCCAGAATATTGGAAATAAAAGCAAAAATAAACAAATGGGACCTAATGAAACTTAAAAGCTTTTGCACAACAAAGGAAACTATAAGCATGGTGAAAAGACAGCCCTCAGATTGGGAGAAAATAATAGCAAATGAAGAAACAGACAAAGGATTAATCTCAAAAATATACAAGCAACTCCTGAAGCTCAATTCCAAAAAAATAAATGACCCAATCAAAAAATGGGCCAAAGAATTAAACAGACATTTCTCCAAAGAAGACATACAGATGGCTAACAAACACATAAAAAAGATGCTCACCATCACTCATTATCAGAGAAATGCAAATCAAAACCACAATGAGGTACCATTACACACCAGTCAGGATAGCTGCTATCCAAAAGTCTACAAGCAATAAATGCTGGAGAGGGTGTGGAGAAAAGGGAACCCTCTTACACTGTTGGTGGGAATGCAAACTAGTACAGCCACTATGGGGAACAGTGTGGAGATTCCTTAAAAAACTGGAAATAGAACTGCCATATGACCCAGCAATCCCACTTCTGGGCATACACACTGAGGAAACCAGATCTGAAAGAGACCCGTGCACCCCAATGTTCATCGCAGCACTGTTTATAATAGCCAGGACATGGAAGCAACCTAGATGCCCATCAGCAGATGAATGGATAAGAAAGCTGTGGTACATATACACCATGGAATATTACTCAGCCATTAAAAAGAATTCATTTGAATCAGTTCTAATGAGATGGATGAAACTGGAGCCCATTATACAGAGTGAAGTAAGCCAGAATGATAAAGACCAATACAGTATACTAACGCATATATATGGAATTTAGAAAGATGGTAACGATAACCCTATATGCAAAACAGAAAAAGAGACAGAGATGTACAGAACAGACTTTTGGACTCTGGGAGAAGGCGAGGGTGGGATGTTTCGAGAGAACAGCATCAAAACATGTATATTATCTAGGGTGAAACAGATCACCAGCCCAGACTGGATGCATGAGACAAGTGCTCGGGCCTGGTGCACTGGGAAGACCCAGAGGAATTGGGTGGAGAGGGAGGTGGGAGGGGGGATCGGGATGGGGAATATATGTAAATCCATGGCCGATTCATGTCAATGTATGACAAAAACCACTACAATACTGTAAAGTAATTAGCCTCCAACTAATAAAAATAAATGGGAAAAAAAAGATACTAGACAACAATTAATTTGTGGCCTTATATTTTATTAGAAATAATAAGACATCTAAATGGCTGGTCTTTGGGCAGAATTAATGTGGTAATCAATAAGAAGAAATAGACCTTGAAGATCAACAACATACATAGAATTTGGTATTAATAGTAACCCAAGTTCAAAACTCAGCTCAGACACTGATTCAAAAATAAGCTCTTCTACTTGGTAGAAACATAGTCTAGGAATTGGCTTTTGTGTTTTCAACAAGTAACCAAAGGTTAGTTACTCAGTTCATCTAAGCGTGTATCCCTCAAAGTAAAAAGAAAATGAATATATATATACATATACAAGAAAACATATATACATAAATATAGTTATAGGTAATAATATATAATATATTTAATTATAACCTATAAGTATATAATATATATTGAATATATATATATATAACTGAATCACTGTGCTATATAGCTGAAACCAACATGATATTATAAATCAACATACTTCAATAAAAAATAAATGTTTTTAAAAGGAAATAGTAACAGCATCTATCCCTTTAAAGTTGGAAGGATTAAAAGAGGAGCAAGTGTAATGTCTCAGCCAATGCTCAACACTGGAAGTACTGGGCTTCTCTAGTGGCTCAGTGGTAAAGAATCCTCCTGCAATGCAGAAGACGTGGGTTTGATCCTTGGGTCAGCAAGATCCTCTGAAGGAGAAAATGGCAACCCACTCCACCATTCTTGCCTGGAAAATCCCACGGACAGAGGAGCCTAAAGGGCTATAGTCCATGAAGTTGCAAAAAGTCAGACACAGTATTCACTAGTATTATTGCTGTTGCTAAAATCTGTTCTAAAAACTAAGGAACAATATAATTTTAAGATATCATTTATTATCAAGCTACTAACCTACCCAAACCTTTGCCCAAGTGCTGAATTCACATACAGATGTAAATTCTTGCCCCTCTAGCTGCAGTGAACTATTCCATCTCTGATAATAGCCAATGGAAAGTTAGGTCCCCAACTACCAATAACCAACTAAATACCAACAATGCTCTTTGAAAACTACGCCCTTGGTCTCTTCATGGAATAATAAATAAGACAAGGTGGTGGTGACTGACTCCACGTGTGCCATACAACTGCTGCTCTTTAGGTTCTGTTTGACTTACTTGAGTTTAGAATTTCAGGAAATACAAGGTATAACTTCTAGAGCCCTCTGAATAAAACTCGATATACATTTACAACCTAGTGAAGGAAAAGGAGGTCTAACATGAGATCCAATATTGAAAGTGTATTGGAAGGAAGCAGTGAACTGTATAGTCTGCTTTTAGAATATTCTTAATTAAAACAATGATTTTGAAACATAGAAGTTGAATGTTTCAGCATCATATAAAAACATGTCAATGATTTTTGTCATATTATTCTATAAAACTGAAGCCATAGTGTCTGTATTTCTCTAAAATCTGCATTTCTCCTAAACAATACATCATAATGCTTTCTAAACTTATGGAATACATTTAAAGTAGTCATTTTAAATAATTTCATAAAATTCCATAGCAATTATACATAATTTATTAAAATAATCTAAATGGAAAAGAATCTGAAAAAGACTATATATATATATATATATATGTATGTATAACTGAATCCTTTTGCTATACACCTGAGGCTAACATAATGTTGCAAATTAACGATACTTCAGTTAATTTCCATTAGTGTATTTCCAGCTATTCCCAACTACAAACAAAACACCATAACATCCTTTATCAGCAGTCCTTGCCTACTCATCCTTACAGGGTAATAAACTAACACTTGTGGAACACAGCCAATGTGCCAAGCACTTTAGTGCCTTACTTGTATTATTTGATTTAACTCTTCCAACAACACTATAAGGTGGGCACTATAATTATCTCATTTTACAGAAGAAGAGTACAGCTTCTGGTGACATTGAGCATCTTTTCTTTCAGCCACTGGCCACTAGTTTTCAAGAACCACTCTCTTTGTACTTTTTGTTGTTTTTTTTTTTTTTACTGAGCTAGGTGCAGAGGCACTTTGCATATTATGGACATTAGCCCTTTTCTTCACTATGTTACAAATATTTTTCATAGGTTTTCATTTTATTTCTTTGTTAATAGATTATATGCTATCATATTTTGTTTATAAGTCATCAAAGTTTATAACTTTGCCGTAAACAAATTTTCATTTATATGTAGTCAATGTTTCTCTTTTTTCCTTACAGCTTCTCTATTTGTTGTCTTGTTTAAAAATATAGCCTCCACTCACAGATTATACAATGTTCTCTTACATTTTCTTATATGATTATATTGTTTCCCTTTTATATTTAAATCTTATATATCAAGAATTTATTTTTACATTTTAGGAATATTAATTTTTTCAGATGAATATAAACTTTGCCAGCATAACTTATTAAACTCTCTTTTTCAAATGACTTGAAATACCACCTTTGTCACAAATTTTCCTATCTGCTTGTGAGCACTATTTTGTTGTAAGGTCTATACCATGAATTGGCAAACCGCAGTTTAAAAACTAAATCCAGTCAAACCCATATAACTGCCTGCATGCTATGATAGCAAATATTTTGAACTTTGAGCCACAAAGTTCAAAATATTTGCTATCTTATCTTCCCTGTGGCTCAGACGGTAAAGCGTCTGCCTACAATGCAGGAGACCTGGATTTGATCCCTGAGTCGGGAAGATCTCCTGGAGAAGGAAATGGCAACCCACTCCAGTACTCTTGCCTGAAAAATCCCATGGACAGAGGAGCCTCTTAGGCTGCAATCCATAAGGGTTGCAAAGAGTCAGACATGACAGACCAACTTCACTTTCACTTTCCCTTACACAAAAAGTTTGCTAACCCCTGATTTATATAAGCCATAGATTGTTCACATGGCTTTGTTGTTCACTTTAATTTCAGCTAATGGAAAATCCCCTTCACTCTTCTTTCTTGGCTATTTTGAGGCATTTATTCTTCTATATAAAATATCATGTATTCTTAGGCAGTTTTAAAAAAACTAAAAACTCCCATTAGAATTTGAATTGGGGTTGTATTAAATGGTGTTTACATACTTGGTCATCCAAAAACACCGTACATTCAAGTCTTGTTTTAAGGCCTTTTTAAGGTTTTATTTTCTGCATACATTCACTTCTTTCATAAAATGTATTTGTACTATAGTTTGTATTGGTTATGAATAGGATCTTTTGGCCATTCTCCCTTTTTAGCTATTTATCCCAAATTTTCCTGTAGGAGGTCACTTTAAATGTACTCATTTCCTATTGAAAATTACATCTGGCTGGGGAAGACGTCCTACATACCTCATTTATTGTAAGTTATTTGGAAGGCTGCTGCTGTTTGTTCAGGGAGGACCCTAATGTCCTTCCGAAGAGCCTCATCACCACATGTGGTGGTTGGAAGGTGGTTGGAAAAAGCAACCACTCTGTCATGCCACAACCCTAAAAAAGAACATTTCCAACCCCCTACAGTGGTTCTTTCTCCAGTTCATGGGGAATAAAAAGCCAAGGAAATACAGTGAGTCCAGACTTACACTTATTTGATAACAGTTCTACCATTTTTAGAAGGCTTCCCTGGTAGCTCAGAGGATAAAGAATCCTCCTGCAATGCAGGAGACCAGGTTCGTTCCTGGGTCGGGAAGATGCCCTGGAGAAGGGATGGACTATCCACTCCAGTATTCTTGGGCTTCCCTGGTGGCTCAGATGGTAAAGAATCTTCCTGCAATGCAGGAGACCAGGGTTCAATCCCTGTGTTGGAGGAATCCCCTGGAGAAGGGAATGGTTATCCAGTCTAGTAGTCTTGCCTAGGAGAACTCCATGAACAGAGGAGCCTGGCGGGCTACAGTCAATGGGGTTGCAAAGAGTCAGACATGACTAAACAACACTAACACTTTAGAATTTTCAAAACCTTCTCACATTAGACTTTAGCCTCACTGTTACCTCAAGTACAACACTTTTAGAGCCACAAACAGAGGATTCCCATAAAGGAACTTTATGGTCATAAATCTCAGAGCAGAATGCATTATTAAACTGAAGATTGCAGTTCTGGTTACTGAAGTCTATGGGTTCACAGGGCACCCAAATATAAGAAATGGAGTGCTAATGAGCTAATAGGATTATAAAGGCAAAATAGACTTTTGGGACACAAAAATTGGAATTAAGCTTACCTTTCCCAAGCTAACCATAAGTCATTTTCTGTGTGTGTGTGTGTTTTTTTTAAAGAACATAAAATTAAATTAAAAGTGAAAGCCCTAAAGAGATGCAGTAATCCTAATGCAATTTTCAAATCTGGTTAACTAATGATTCTGGAGGGTCCACATGAATCCACTGGTCTCCCTGAAGGGAGTTTAAGGTTTTAAGTGACTAAACACTCCTTCAGGGTTCCCTGAAGTTCTTTAATGTTGTAATATAATTTACACAAATGACAAAAATAACTACACTGCTTTTGCTCAAAAAAGACTGAAATGGTTGTTACAAATTAAACCAGACTCACATCTCTTATTTAAGATAGACAATCTGGAATATATATTGAACCGATGTGGGGGTATTTTGTCTATTTATCCTAGTAATCTGAAAAGTTGCCGCATCTATATACATCTAAAGGATCCAGATAGATGTTAACTCACTCAAGAAACTTATCTTTTATTTAGTTGTTGTAAACTTTTTTTTTTTAAGACTAGTAGAAAAAGAAAGTCTCACTTTCATAAAGTAGGAGAGAAAATCATTGCCTTGACTCATTCGCCCAAGGCAAGAGCAACCAGCTGAACACCAGGGCCTGAGCTCCTTCTCCCATGAGAAGCACTCAGAGCTTGGTGAACTACCCAGACCATGCAGACTGGTGACCTACAGAAACCAGGACAGGATGTTTCATGGAAGCAAAGAGGGTATCAGAGTATCCTCACAAAAGGCTAAAGGCAGGTGCTTGCTGCAGAAAAGGGAAAAAAAAAAAAAAGCAACTTCAGTTGGAAGCTCCTTCTCATCCACTCTCCAAAATGAGTAAAGCAATCCAAGCAAATTCACTTCTTACTATTCATTTCTGGGGAGTGACTCTGGGGAGACTATTGGTAAAATCAAGAAATGGGAAGAATTCATGAAACACACCCTATACTTACTTGTCAAAGGACCCATCATGCTGTTCACATATTCCTACCATTTTCATAGTGGTTAATGGGCCCAAAAAGGGTGCCAATTGACCCTACTTTTACAGACCTGGCTTGATAAGATGGCTAGAGGATTCAGTCCAACTAGACCGTGTATGTTCTTCCTCAAGATTAATAGTCATGGAAGCTTCGAGGAGCCTCCCTTTCCCAAGGGTGGAATTATTACAGACCACAATTTGCTTGGGAGATTTTGGGTTTCCAGCATCCATTCCTTTTAACCCAAAAATCCTCTTATTGAGTGTCCTTATATGCAATATTATTGGACTGAATATCTCACAACAGCCACACATTTTAAAAATCACCTCATGGGGAAAAAAAATAAGACTCTATACACTAGAATTGAAAGTTGCTAACACAGTCACTAAGAAATCACTTGTCCTAAAAAAGACACCACTAAAGCTCTCATTGCCATCATGTGGCAAAATCTATCAGCTACCCAGGCTTCCAAGTGGCTCAGTGGGTAAAAAATCCATTGACAATGCAAGAGACGCAGGTTCAATCCCTGCATTGGATCCCCTGGAGGAACCCACTCCAGTATTCTTGCCTGGAGAATCCCATGAACAGAGGAGCCTGGCGGGCTCCTCTATATAGTCCATAGGGTTGCAAAAAGTCAGACATGACTAAAATAACTAAGTAGGCACGCCTCATCTACCTAGCCCCAAATTTGTAGTAAGGTCAATAGATATTTCAACAACTTGATATTAATAGTTAACAATATTCCATTTACAAACATATTACTGATAAACGGTTCTGATGATCTATTATAAGAAAGCACAATTAACATAACTCTCATAAAAGAAATGGGTATTTGGTAATAAACAAAACAATGCTATAAAAATGCTAATTGAGGTTTTTTTTTAAAAGATTGTAATAACCTATTTGTACTTCCCTAAATGTTGACTTTATAAAGAATAAGTAAATAATGTGGACAAATGTGAAGAAAACTAAAGTGCTATATGTTGACATGAAGGGGAAATGTCAACAAAATTTTTATGAACTAAAGGTTTTTGGCAAAAGATGCAGTCTTTCACAGAAGCAAAATATCCTTCCAAGCTGATTCAGGGATAGAACAAAAGCATCTAAGTGATATAATGTTATCACTTCTAAGAGAAGAACATTTTCAAGTATTAATTCCAATACTACATACGCTAATATGCTTTTTTTTTTTGTTTTGGTGGAAAAAAGTGCTTTATTCAGGAAACCTTCAGCCTGAGAAAATAGCAAACTAGCATCCCCAAGACCATCTCCTAACATGCTCTATATTTTATAGCTGATATTTCACAAAAGGATGTATAAATAGACATTTTCACTTATTTTAGTAAGGATGCTGCACACTCAATATGCTTTCTATTTTTTTTTTAATCTCTAATATCCCTGACATTACATGCATCTGCTTAACATATCCAATGACATAGAACTCACTCCTTTTCAGGTATTCTGAAACAGAAGCATCAAAAGCATAAGTCTCCTTCTAGGTTATGATAAACGTCAGGTCTCAGGATAAAAACAAGTCCTTCTAGGCATTCAGCTAGACAAAACCATATCTCCAGTATTATTTTTAAGCAATCTGAAGTTAATAGGGTCATAGGACATTGACACTATGTCCAGAGAAGAGCAGTCACTACCATGAGGAATCGCGGAACCAAAAGGTGTAAATAATAGTAGAAAGGGATGAATAGAATATTTAGTCTAGAGATGAGAAGACTATGAGGCGGCTTGGGAAGCTGCCCAAATATTTTAAAACAAGTCAGCAGAAGTAGGTGCACACATAATCTTATGAGAGAGACAAATAAGAATCAATAGGCAGAAGTCAGAGGAAAGCAAATGTCAGCTAAAGTCTTTATAACCAATAGAGCTGCCTGACAAGAAAACTAGGGGCTTCCTTGTATGGAAAGAGTCTAGTCTGAGATTGAAGACTGTCATTGGGGTGTTATGCTGCACAGGGAGCTGGGATGTTCATTTTGGGTTACTTCTCTATTTTTCCTCCAACATCTTGAGCAAAACAACCCATCTCTGTGCCTCTCAGGTTGTAAAACTATGGTAATATAGAAGTATTATCATTTTATGAGGGCTTCCCTGGTAGCACAGATGGTAAAGAATCTACCTGCAATGCAGGAAACCCAGGTTTGACCCTTCAGTCAGGAAGATCCCCTGGAGAAGGGAATGGCTACCCACTCCAGTATTCTTGCCTGGAGAATCCCATGGACAGAGGAGCCCGGAGGGCTACAGCTCATGGCATCACAAAGAGTCAGACATAACTAAACAGCTAATACAACAACATCATTTTATGGCAGTATAAGAGAGGAGGAAAATACCTTTCTTGAAGAGACAATGAAGCACTAGGCAGCCCTGTGTCTGTGGGAGATATCAGCTGACCCAATTAAAACACAAAAATATCGAATAGAGAAGTGAAGGTATTTATAAATGCACAAGATGGCAAGTGAAACCCCATGAGAGCCTTTGGAATCATTAGGGAGGAAGAAGCACAAAAGTCTCAAGGGATTAACATACACATACTACTATATAGGACCTCCCTGGTGGTCCAGTGGTTAAGGCTCCAAGCTCCCAGTGCAGAGGGCATGAGTTCAATTCCCTAGTCAGGGAACTCAGATTCCACATGCCTTGCTTTGTGGTCAAAAAACCCCAGGCTCAGACAGTAAAGCATCTGCCTACAATACGGGAAACCTGGGTTCAGTCCCTGGGTTGGGAAGATCCCCTGGAGAAGGCAATAGCAACCCACTCCAGTACTCTTGCTTGGAAAATCTCACGGATGGAGGAGTGGTAGGCTACAGTCCATGGGGTCGCAAAGAGTTGGACACACCTGAGTGAGTTCACTTTCACTACTATATATAAAACAGATACCCCAACAAGGACCCACTGTATAGCACAGGGAATTCTTCTCAATGCCCTGTAATAACCTACATGGGGAAAGAATCTGAAAAAGAATGAATATATGTATACGTATAACTGACTCACTTTCCTGTACACCTAAAACTAACACAACATTGTAAATCCACTATACGCCAATAAATTTAAAAAGAAAAGCAAAGTCCCAAGGGAACTGCTGTAACCCCAGAGCAGAGGGACAGCTTCCACGTGAATCTCACTCCCAGTGGAAAGTCTGCCTCTCGCTCCTACTTGTGAAAGCTTTTTCAGCTGCCAAAATGCTTCAGTCACATGGAAACTGGGGTTGTCAGGCTTCCTTAAAATTCCATTCTTCCAAAATAAGCCTCTCATCCCTAGAGAGACTAATTAAAAACAAAAAAAATCCATATTTCCAACCATCAACCCTTTTGGTCAGAAGTATTAATGAGAAACTAGCGTCTCAGATAAAAGGCTACTTAACAGATTAGTCAACCCCCCTCCACCCTTTGGCATCACCTCCCCTGGAGGAGTTTAACCACACCAAGAGACAGAAGAATCACGTCTCCAGTGAGTCACACCAAGAAGATTAATAGCCCCAGCCCCAGCACAGGGACTTGAAGTACTGTAACTACACATGGTATGTGTCACACGTCAATATCCCAATCTATGAACATTGAGACTTAATCTCCCCCTTTTTCCTCCCCACCAATCTTATTAAAGCAAAGCTTGGAAAATGCTGGAGAAAATGAATACAAAGTAGTATCAGAATTAATAACATACTGAAGTTTCTGCCACCAAAAATTCATAAACAGTTCCTTGTCTGAAAGAACTTAAAAAAGAAAAAAGGAAGAGCCAAGAGAAAGGGGTCATTTTATTATTTTCTAAGTGTGATATGAGAAATTAGAAATTAATAGAAAAAAGCCCTAACAGAATATCACTACATAACATTATTAGTAATGTGAATATAACCGAAGGGAAATTAATGATTAGAAGCAAAGCACCAGTCATCCTGCAGCTTTTAGAAAGAGACTCAGCAAGAACTCATTTATCCAGCACTATAGGGAGTTGAGTTATTCAACACATTTGAGAGTTCACCTGACTCATACCTTGAAGCAGTCAGATTGTATTTCAAACACAGAATGGAAAACAAAAATTAATCTCTTCATGACGACGGGTAGAATTTGGGACATCAATTATAATACTATGCAGTCAAGGTAGATGTCTACCTTGTTTCTAAATTAAATGACTACAAACTACTATAACTTTTTTAAAAAAGATATTCTAGGTACTTTTCACTGTTTGTTTTTTTTTTCTTTTCTAAAGAGTGCCTTGTTTTCAGACTCTGAGTATGTCAGCTTTAGTCTTGTCAACATACCTGTCAGCTTTTCCTGACCTCATGTGTTGCTTCTGATGGAATGTGAGCTACGACACTCAGTAAACGTTTGTTAGAATTCTATGTAAAGTAAAAGCTGAAGGGATGTGATTAAAGGCCTCAATAGAATCAATGTGTGTGCTTTTCTGGATAGGTTTTATGACAACAAACTATAAGCACTTAGAAGTCTTTTTCTACCTACTTCAAGAGTCTTAGAAAACAGAGTCTAAGAAAGCTAACCTCTGGATAAGTAGAGAGTTCAGGGGACAAGAGAGGAATTTTGATCTCACACATCCAATAAGATGAACTAGAACTACATGGGCTTCCCATCAGTGGTAACATGGAAGACATAGGTTCGAACCCTGGATCGGAAAAATCCCCTGGAGGAGGAGATGGCTACCCACTCCAATATTCTTGCCTGGAGAATCCTATGGACAGAGGAGCCTGGCAGGCTACTGTCCCCGGGGTTGCAAAGAACCAGACATGACTGAGCACACACACATGCACTAGTATTACATACACACACTAGTAGCTGTGAAAGATACAGAGATAAGAGGAAGAGTCTAACGGGAATAAGACGAGGAAAGGGAAATCTGCTCTCAGAGATGCAAGGAAAGTGCTGCATGAACACAGAGAATGACTCCAATGCAGACAATGGGAAAACAGGTTCAGAAAAGCTTCCTGGAGGACAGTAAATGTAACTGAGTGTTGAAAGACGCATTAGACCTCAGATCCATCCAGGGGAAGGAGATACAGAGGAAAACAACAGGTGCCAAGGGGCTGCGGCAATAGAGAACATGATGTTTTCAGGGAACTACAGTCAATTTGATGGAGCTAGACTAGCACATGTGTGTGAAAAGAATGGCAGAAGATGATATGAGATAGCACACCAGGGACAGAGACTGGAGGCTGCTGCTGCTAAGTCACGTCAGTCGTGTCCGACTCTGAGACCCCATAGACAGCAGCCCACCAGGCTCCCCCGTCCCTGGGATTCTCCAGGCAAGAACACTGGAGTGGGTTGCCATTTCCTTCTCCAGTGCATGAAAGTGAAAAGTGAAAGTGAAGTCACTCAGTCGTGTCCGACTCTTCGAGACCCCATGGGCTGCAGCCTACCAGGCTCCTCCATCCATGGGATTTCCCAGGCAAGAGTACTGGAGTGGGCTGCCATTGCCTTCTCTGAGACTGGAGGACCCATGTCATAATACATTGTCTTGAGGCCAACCCACATCCACTGACAGAACTGAACTATAGGATTAGGGACTCGTGGATCTTCAGTTTGGAAAAATTACCTTGGCAAGAAGGATGGGCTTCAAAAGAGCAAGAGGACACTATGTCCTAGAGAGAAATCATGATGGCTTACGTAAGATATGGAAAATGCAAGGAGCAAACAGTTCAAGAGGTACCACAGGTGATCCAGTCTAAATCAAAGTGGGTAACCCTGGTGAGGCGGGTGGTAAGCAGCTGGGAAGGGTGGAGAGAGAGTAGCTGGGGAAAGTTTAAAAGGCAACTGTCAGAGATTTATCATAAAATCACTATATCCATTCATCTGTAGATGGACATCTAGATTACTTCCATGTTCTAGCTATTGTAAATGGTGCTGCAGTGACCATTGGGGTATATACATGTGTCTTTCTCAATTTTGGTTTTCCTCAGGAGATGTAAGTCAGAAAGAGAAATATAAATACCGTATACTGACACATATATGTGGAATCTGAAAAGATGAAACTGATGAATTTATTTTCAGGGCAGCAATGGAGAAACAGACATAAGGAACAGACCTGTGGACATGGTGGGAGGGGAGAAGGGAGAAGGGAGATGTATAGATAGAGTAACACGGAAATTCACAATACCATACGTAAATAGACAGCCAATAGGAATTTGCCGTATGACTCAGGGAACTCAAAAAGGGGCTGTGTGACAGGCTGAACGGTGGGATGGGGAGATGGGAGAGAGGTCCGGGAGGGAGGAGACATTGGTGTACCTATGGCTGATTCTTGTTGATGTATGACTGAAAACCACAAAATTCAGTAAACCAATTACGCCTCAATTTAAAAATACACACACACACACAAAATCACTATAAAACTAGTGGGTCTCTGTTCTACTCACAAAACTGGAGAAATAATTGACCACTCAATTATGATAAAAGGAAGATTAAGTTAGGAAAAGTCTGAGCTCATAGGTATTTTACTAGAAATATGAGAAAGAAATTCTACATAAAAAATAAATGGTAAACTCTTATAATATCTATATTATTTTATTACAGTATTTTATACTGAGAGATAATATTTATTACTTCCCAAAATGCTAAAGGATGATTTTCCTTTAGTTTGCACAACCTTTGACACAGAAGGCTGTTTAGGCCACCCTCTCCAATTCTTCTCTTAACATCTCTGCCAGATGATTATCAAGTTTCTCCCATCAGTGAGGGTCTCACAACCACAAGAGGCAACTCATTTCATTTTTTGACAATTCCAAATGATTTCTAGTCCCTCTGTGGATAATACTGATACACAGTCTCTTTGACATAAGATTGCTTCCCAGCAACTCCCACCAAGCATTTCCAAATACTATACTCTGGATTTTCATATCATGAATTGGTTTTAATAGCTACAAGGCAATTTCTAAAGCACTTTTAAAAAATGAAAATAAATCAAGTGGTTCCTTTCTTCTACATGATAATCAATAACCAGATTTTTTTGTCCTTGCAATGACCTGTTGTTTAACTGCCATATTTATCACATGCAGGCATCTTTCCACTTCAATTTGTTTCCCTGGGTCTTTATTGGCTTTTAGGGCTTCCCTGATGGCTCAGATGGTAAAGAATCTGCCTAAAATGCAAGAGAATCGGGTTTGATCCCTGGGTCAGGAAGATCTCCTAAGGAAGAGAATGGCTACCCACACCAGTATTCTTGCTGGAGAATCACATGGACAGAGCAGCCTGGCAGGCTACAGTCCATGGGATTGCAAGCAGTCGAATACAACTGAGCAACTAATCCTTAATGCTTTATTGACTTTAGGGTAGAAGATCCATTACAGCTGCTAGTTAAGTGACTTATCTTGCTTGCTTTACTGTCAAGAAATAATATTCATTTTGCTGCCCAATGATAATTTACCATCTTTGCCATCTAAAATCTGACAAAACTCAACTGGAAAGATTTATTGTTTTATAAAGCTAACTTTCTGTTCTTACCCATCACCTAGTCTGCAATTGTGGTTACTGGTTAAAGAAGTATTAAGAAGTACTCAGGCAATAAGTGCCAAATCCATTCACTCAAAAACACTACCTGTGCAGGAGATTTCTAACACCTTTCTCAATAAGCAAGAAATCAATATATAATGCAGTTAACACTTTTCATGCTAAACTTAACAATTCAATCAGTTCAAGATCAGACTTGAAAACATCACATTCATATATGTGTCATCATGGCTGATACTCCATATTGTTCAGCAGCTCCGGCCAAATGAGAAAGGAAAAAAAGCAATATATATTATACATATGTGTGTGTGTGTGTGTGTGTGTATGTGTGTGTGTAGATTTAAAAAGAGGAAACAAAATTGGCCTCACTTGCAGAATAAGATTACAAACTAAGAAAATCAGACAAAAATCACCTAAGAAACTACTGAAGTGAGTAAGATTTGGGTGAAATAACATATAGATTAAGATACACAAATCATCAGGCTTCCTGTTTAAAAAACAAGCAAACAAACAAACACAGCAGAGAAGCATTCCAACTCGAGATAACTGACTGAATATATGCTTTTGTCTTCCTTCTCTCCCAAAGCAGGAAATGAATACAAAGAGGAAAAAAACCTGTTAATAGCCAAAACAACAAAGTGGAGGAGGGGGTAGTGATTATGAGGCAAAAGAGACTGAAACTAGCCTCTGAGGAGTGTGGGATGGAGCGCAGACTAAGGGCAGAGGAAGCTGAAGCCCAGACCCAGGGGTGTGGAGCGGGGTGGACAGGGAAAGAGGAAGCCAATGTCCTCAGAGACCCCGATGGGCTCATGAGCAGGTGTGGAAGGTGGGTGTAAGAACTGGGAGTGAAAACAGGGGAATTAAATAAAGCAGCTGTACCAACTGCCCCACAGCCCCAATAAAACACATCTTTCCAATCCTGACTCCAGAGACAATCCAAAGAAACGAGTCTCTGACAAAACCATTCAAACTGCCTATAAAGACAGGCCTCTACTGTGGAGGTTGATGTCCAAGAATCAATCCTAGCTCTGTTACACATCTAGAGGCACCCCCTTCTGCCCATTCACTCACCCTAAATAGCAGAGTCTCACCCATGCACACAGATCTACACTTCACCATGGATGAGACACCAACAGAGGAAAGAGATAGGAGAACTGCATGTGCTCTCCCAAACAGTCAACAGAAAGGAAAAATAAATATTACTGAAGAAACCAAACTACCGAAGAAACAGAGATAATGTAATAGAAGAGAACTGTAAAAAAAAAAAAAAAAATTGTTATTTTATAATATACATAAATGTAATTTATATAGTATACCCAGAACAAGAGAAGAAGATATGGCATAAAACAACACAAACAGGATGCTTCAAAAACAACAGAGCATAAGGAAAAAAGTTCTGGTTGCTGAAATTAAAATAGACAAAGTAAGAATTAAAAGACAAAATAGAGGAAATGTCCCAAATAATGCAAGAACCCAATGGGACAAAACTAGGACAGAAAAGATAAGAGACACAGAGAATCAGTCTGGAAGGTCTGCTCACTAACTAGTAAGAGTCTTTTTAAAAGAAAATATACAAAAGAGAAAGGATGTAATTATTTTTAAGTAAGTAATAAGTCTCCAGAGGAAAGTCATGAGAGGCAAATTAAGGTAAGTGAAACAGATAGGCATTTAAACACAGACCTATGGCATTTCAGCATAAAAGAAAAAAAAATCATAAAAATTTCCAGAAAAACAAACACACACAGAGATCACTTACAAAAGAAAGAGAATCAGACCGGCATGAAACTTTTTTACCCCAATAGAATACAAGTACATAATGAAGCATCCTCTTCAAAGTTCTAAGTGAAAGTGACTGTGAGTGCAGAATTCTTTGCACAGCCAACTATCAACCAAAGTGTGGGTGTAAAAAAATACAAGTCTCCCTCATCCCAATACCTTTTGCTTGAAGAAGTTAATTACGTACTTACCTAGGAAAAATGAGGGAGAAAGCCATGAAATAGGGAAGACTCATAAAACGATGTCTATAAGAGTGGAATGAAGAAATATCCCTGAAGATTTACAAAATGGTCATAAAGCCTAGTCAAGCCTGGAACCAGAGACCAGAAGACTCCCTTGAGAAGCAGAAAGGAGAGTAGATTCCAAGAGACAGTATTGCTCCTCAAGGTATATCAAAGGCTGGTTATGCTTTCTCAAAGAGAAAACAAACAGTAGTCTGAAACTAAAAAATCCAAAATGATCTAGAAGAATGCCAATGGCCTTGTTTGAAGTGTCTAAAACATGGCAAGATTTTATATAATTTATGCACTCTAAGAAAAGGCAAACCACTTGATCTGGATGCCAAGAATATATCTTTTGAGGGGCTCAGGGGCAGAGAACACTTGGCCTGAATTAAAAAAATAGAATCTTATCCCCTTAGTCAGCTCAGTGGTGAAAAATATTTATGCTATCAGAATAACAGCAACCAGTATTTACTGGTTTTTAACTTTTAGAATCAACATACAGACAAAGATAAGAAAATTTATTGCAGTTACAGAACAGAATTTAATGTTACCAGTTTGGGCAACATAAAAATAAGTAACTGATAAAAAGTGGGAATTGGAAAGGAAGAAAGAGGTGGAGAGGTGAGAAAGAGGACTTTACTGTCACCTTCTTACACAGTGAAAGGTCCATATATGATGAGAAGAGTTATTAGAACACTATCACAGAGATTTAAAGAAATAATCACAAATCAAAACAAATAATAGAAAAAATAAAATATTATAACTCAAAATTGAGGAAATGATGAGGTGAAACTAAGAGATAATGTAAGAACACTGAATCTTCATGTATCAGAGTAGGGAGGAAATAATGTTTAAAGCTGATGAATGAAGATCTTTCCTCATGGATATATGTGTGTGTGTGTGTGTGAATATACATATGTACATATATGTGTTTCGGACCTTATTTCTGATAACCCAAAACTTTTGAACACACTCTCCACTTTTGACAGCTTCCCTACTACCCCCACTTTCTCAAGGTAGAATGTAAGAAATGAGTTTCCAGTCTCCATCACAGCTAAGATAAAGATGTGACTGAGGCTCTGTCACTCAAGACTAATTCACCAGTGAGCCACCTGAGGGACTGGGGGAGAGGAGCCCACGTTTGGGGCACAAAGTGTGGAGTGTGTTTGGGACCAAAGGCAGCAGCAACTGACAGAGGCATGCTGGCACACAAGCAATTTGCCCGAACACGTGAATGTTTCATGCCACAAAGAAACACGGGAAAGGGCAAAGCCTGACTTCGGAGCTGAGCGCCTCAGAGAAAGACCATCCCACACAATACACCTCTTGGCTCAGGTTGGCCTATCTGTTCTGTCTTAGAAGTATTTATTACATGGTTCTCCCCAACTTAAATGCATTGTGACCTTAACTCCATAACTCAGCAAGTTCAATTCTTCCTGACTCTAGTCATAAGTTCTTTCTTGATTCAGTTACCAAGTGACAAATTTAAGTAGTCTGTCCAACCTATTTTTTCCATTAACCATGTCATTTTTAGTGAGTATTTCTGCAGAATTCAGGGCTTTTCAGAAATACATAAATTGCCTTACAGCAGAAATACCTGTACAATATATTACTTAGAGATACAGAAGTAGCTATCAAAAGAACAAAAGAGAAATGGTTAAAAGTAGCTGTGTTTACAATCTCACTCCTGGGTATATATCCAAACAAAGCTAATTCAAAAAGATACATGCACCCCTGGGTTTATAGCAGTACTAATCACAACAGCCAAGACACGGAAACAACCTAAACGACCATCAACAGATGAATGGATAAAGAAGATGTAATACATATACGCAACGGAATACTACTCAGCCATTAAAAAAAAGAAAACAAGATAACGCCCTTAGAGGCACCACGGATGCAACTACAGATCATCATACTAAGTGAAGTCAAACAGAGAAAGACAAATACTCTATGATATCACTTATATGTGGGAATGAACCTATCTACAAGACAGAAACAGACTCACGGTCATAGAGAACAGACTTGTAGTTGCCAAGGGCAAGGGTGGTGGTGGAGGGATGGGGTGGGAAGTTGGGATTAGCATATGTAAGCTACTATATATATAGGATGACTGGACAACAGGGACCTACTGTATAGCACAAAGAACTATATTTAGTATCCTATGATAAACCATAATGGAAAAGGATATAACTGAATGTTATATGTATTCAATCACCTTACTGTACAGCAAAAATTAACAGCCTTGTAAATCAACTAACTTTAATTAAAAAAAAAAAAAAGTGCCTGGGTTCACAGGTTGGGCCTAGGGACAGAGACAGAAAACATTATTTTGCATTACAAGCTCTGCTATACTATGGTTTGGTCACCATGCTAATGTATTACTTTATTTTAATCTCTTCTACTGTCACACTCAAAAAAAGAAAAACAAGGGCAAAAAGGGGGAAAAAAAATTACATTATTCACAATATCAACAAAGTACTACAAAATAAACTTAAAATGTCAAACAGCTACATAAGAAATTATATATATTTAATTAAAGATATAAAAGAAAATATAAACAAGTAGAGAGCAAAAACAAGCTTTCGGAAGAAAAGTCAAGTTAAACATGTGACAGAAAGTGTACATATTTGGAAGGGTTGACTATCCTGACTGATAACAGTAGCCTCAATTCTGGATTAAATAAATTAAACAGGTAAATGGCATACATTCTAATTTTAGTTTTTAAAACCTTTATAGATCATGATTTCAGTATTTTTTAAGTTAAATTTTAATAGCAAAATACTACAAAACCACTGTGTTTAGAAAAGGCAAAAAAACCTTACAGATTGTAGCATAAGTGCTACAATTTCCCTAAGTGTGAATACCAATTTAATGGGAAAGTATGTTAAAGAGTCACCAGAGAGAAACACAAAAATTCAATAAATGTAGATTTCTTACATAATATCTCAAATGTTAAACTCTGAACACAATGTACCTATGATCTTTGTTCACCATAAATGAAGTGATAAATTTCTTTCTTTTCCTGCTGTTCCTAAAAGCAAAAGCAGAGAATTTAAACAAAATGAAAATATGGAGTGAAACTCAAATAATGTAAGTGTACAGGCAGACCTGGGAGATAATGTGGGTTGGGTTCCAGACCCCTGCAAAAAAGCGACTGTCACCATACCATGATTCACAAGAAAGTTTTTGGTTTCTCAGTGCATATAAAAGTTAGGCTTTCTCTACATTCTAGTCTACCAAGTGTGCAGTAGCAGATGTCTTACAAAACAATGTATGGAGCTAAATTTAAAAAGACTTTATTGCTTAAAAAATGTTAACCATCGACAAAAGTCAGCAAGTCAAAATCTTTTTGCTGGTGGACGGTCTTGCCTTGTTGTTGATGGCTGCTGACAGATCAGAGTGGTGGTTGCTGAAGGCTGGGGTCACTGTGGTAATTTCTTAAAATAAGACAATGAAGTTTACCTCATCAGTTGACTCCTCCTTTCACAAGTGATTTCTCTGTAGCATGCAATGCTGTTTGATAGCATTTTACATAGAAATCCTTTCAGCCTCCTCAAACCCTACAGTTGCTTTATCAAGTAAGTTTATAGTGTATTCTAAACCTTGTTTTGTCATTTCAATAATCTTCACAGTATCCTTACCAGGAGTAGATTCTATCTCAAGAAACCACTTTCTATGCTCATCCATAAGAAGCAACCCCCTCGTCTCTTCAAGTTTTATCATGAAATTGCAATTCAGTCACATCCTTAGGCTCCATTTTGAATTCCAGTTCTCTTGTTATGTGCATCCCATCTACAATTATTTCCTCCACTGAAGGCTTAAACCTCTCAAAGTCATCCATGAGGGTTGAAATCAACTTCTTCCAAACTCTTGTTAATGTTAATAGTTGCACCTCTTCCCATGAATCACAAATGCTCTTAATGGTATCTAGAAGGGTGAAACTTTTTCAGAAGGTTTTCCATTGACTTTGACCAGATATATCAGAGGAATCACTATCTATGGCAGCTATAACTTTATGAAGTGTATTTCTCAAAGACCTGAAAGTCAAAATTACTCTTTGATCCATAGGCTGCCAAATGGATGTTATATTACCAGGCATGAATATATCGTTAATCTTGTTGTACATCTCCAACAGAGCTCTTGGGTGACTGGGTGCATTGTCAATGAGCAGTAAATACTTTGAAGAAAATCTTTGTTCTTCCTTTTTTCCCTTTTTTTTTTTTTTTAAGCAGTATTTCTGAACAGTGGGCTAAAAATACTCAGTAAACCATGTTGTCAACAGATGTGCTGTCATCCAGGCTTTCTTCTTCCATTTACGGAGCACAGGCAGAGTAGATTTGGCGTGACTCTTAAGGGCCCTGGGATTTTCAGAATGATAAATGAGCATTGGCTTCAACTTCAAGTCACCAGCTGCATCAGCCCCAACAAGACAGTCAGTCTGTCCTTTGCAGCTTTGAAGTCAGGCGCTGGCTTCTCCTCTCTAGCTATGGAAGCCCTAGATGGCATCTTCTTTTTTGTCTACACTGAAAACCTGTCATTTGGTGCAGCCACCCTCATTCATTTCCTCCGCTAGATCTTCTGGGTGACTTGCTGCAGCTCCTACACCAGCACTTGCTGCTTTATCTTCCCACTTTGTTGTTAGGGAAATAGCTTTTTTAAAAAACCTCACACACCAACCTCGGCTAGATTGAAACTTCTCTTCTGGACCTTCCTCACCTTTCTGAAGCCTCATAGAATTGAAGACAGTTAGAGTCTTGCTCTGGATTCAGTTCAGTTCAATTCAGTCACTCAGTCGTGTCTGACTCTTTGCGACCCCATGAACCACAGCACACCAGGCCTCCCCGTCCATCACCAACTCCTGGAGTTTACTCAAACCCATGTCCGTCGAGTCAGTGATGCCATCCAACCATATCATCCTCTGTCGTCCCCTTCTCCACCTGCCCTCAATCTTTCCCAGCATCAGGGTCTTTTCAAATGAGTCAGCTCTTCCCATCAGGTGGCCAAAGTACTGGAGTTTCAGCTTCAACATCAGTCCTTCCAATGAACATCCAGGACTGATCTCCATTAGGATGGACTGGTTGGATCTCCTTGGAGTCCAAGGGACTCTCAACAGTCTTCTCCAACACCACAGTTCAAAAGCATCAATTCTTTGGTGCTCAGCTTTCTTTATAGTCCAACTCTCACATTCATACAATATTGCATAGGAACCTGGAATGTTAGGCCCATGAATCAAGGCAAATTGGAAGTGGTCAAACAGGAGACGACAAGAGTGAACATCAACGTTCTAGGAATCAGTGAACTAACATGCTCTGGATTAGGATTTGACTTAAGGGAATGTTGTGGCTGGTTTGACCTTTTATCGAGAGCATGAAAACTTTCTCCATTTTAGCAACAAGGCCACTTTGCCTTATGACTCATGTTTTTACTGGAGTAGCTCTTTTAATTTCCTTCAAGAACTTCTCTTCTGTGGGAACTCCCTGGCAGTCCGGCTGGTTAGGGCTCTGCACTTTCACTGCCAAGGGCCCAAGTTCAATTCCCGGTCAGGGAACTAAGATCCTACAAGCTGCTCAACCAAGAGGAAAAAAAAGAAAAAGAACCTCTCTGCATACACAGCTTGGGTAACTGTTTGGCCCAAGGGGACTAGCTTTATGCCTGTCTCAGCCTTGGACATGCCCTCCTCACAAAGCTACAATATTTCTAGCTTTTGATTTAAAGTGTGAGACATGCAACCTTTTCTTTTACTTGGACACTTAGAGGCCTTGTAAAGTTATTACTTGGACTGGTTTTGATATTTTTGTGTCTCAGGGAATATGGAGACTGGAGGAGATGGTGAGTGACAGGAATAGCTGATCAGTGAACAGTCAGAATACACACCATATTTATCATTTAACTTCATTGTCTTCCACCCTGTTGTCCCCACAAGATCACAATAATAACATCAAAGATCACTAATCACAGACCACCATCTCAAATATAATAATAATGAAAAAGTTTGAAATACTGCAAGAATTACCAAAATGAGACTCAAAGTGAGCAGACGCTGCTGGAAAAATGGCACAACAGACTTGGTTGACACAGGGTTGCCACAAACCTTCCATTTTTAAAAACGTAATATACTCTGAAGCATAATAAAATGAGGTATGCCAGTATAAAGGGACCCATCAAATAGGATTAGAAATAGAAAAATATAATTAGTATTTCAATCTTGCTCTCTCCAGTTCTACATGGAAGGAAAATAACAATGCCAAATGAAACAAAATAAGATAGTATGATTTATAAGGTTATGCTGTATTAAGAATGTTACATACTTTTTAAAGTGTTATACCGGTGGGCAAATGTGAAAGAAAATTACTGAGATGTTGCAAGCTCAAATTTAGAAGCATTTCATCAGCAAAACTCAAATGATAATTTTTAAAGCATGAAGTTAGTTAACTTTAAAATAACTACTCTAACAGGAGGCACTGTTGTACTGCAAAAATAGCAGGGTTCAGGAAGAACTGAGACTGAACTACTGTAATTCTGCCACTTATTAGCCAAAAGGCTTAGGGACATTGCTAATTTTTCTGAGACTCAATTACCTCATCTCTAAAACAGGAGTCCTAATTCTTAGCATATAGGATAACTGAAAGGATTAAATCAGAATATCGAGAGTTCTGACAGAAAGCCCACATGAAATAAATATGGACAAAAAGGACTACCCCTCTCTGGAAATACATTTCTATGGCCAGTATCTTTTATACTTTCAAGTTACATCACAAATCAGTTACTTCATTACATCTTGAAAGATACTTAAAAGATTCTGCTCAAACCCTGCTTGAGAAACTGCATGGTGTAAAAAAGAAAAAGGAAAGACTCTGAGTTCAGTAATCTGGGCAGAGCCCAGCTCTGCCTCTCATCAGCTGTGTGGGACTGGAGCAAGATACTCTCCCTTTTCTGAACCTGAGTTTTCTCACCTCTGAAATAACGATGCTGGTGTCTAATTAGAACTGTCATGCATACTAAAGGAGATACGCGTAAAACATGTCCCTTGAACTTCTTTTATTTACCAATTACCAGACACTACTTTAAGTCTTGTTATAAAAAAATATATAGCACAAAATTAGGGAAGGCCAGGTGGCACTAGTGGTAAAGAACCTGCCTGCCAATGCAGGAGATGTAAGAGTTGTGGGTTCGATCCCTGGGTCGGGAAGATCCCCTGGAGGAGAGCACGGCAACCCACTCAAGTATTCTTGCCTGGAAGAAGTCTATGGACAGAGGAGCCTGGCGAGCTACAGTCCATGGGGTTGCAAAGAGTCAGACACAACTGAAGCGGCTTAGCACGTCCGCAACACAAAATTAGATCAGAACCCAGTTTTTATTTTAATCTTCCTCAAAACATATCTAAATCTTAAGTTATACCAAAAATTTGCCAGGGGACAAGAGTGATACTTGAATTACCAGTTTCTTCTTTAACTTCTTTCACTGAAAAAGCAAATTACTATTACAAATTACATGTTATTTTTGCAATTCGATAAGATCATTCAAGAAAAACTTACTGCAGATCTTCTATATACTAGACACTCTTGAAGATTCTTAGGGATACACACAGCAATATGCAAGATCTACAAAACTCCCTGCCTTCATGGAACTCAGAGGAATTGGCCAAAGGCCACCACACAGGGCCATAAATGTACTTAGTTACCTTCCAGATATAGCATCCAACAACCTCGAACTTGTTCCATTTAGTACAACAACTAACTAGCTGTGGTCACAACAAAGAAAATCCGATAGGAACAATGACATGGAAGGTGGAATAAAGTTCCAACTCGTCAGCTTTCTACTTTGGAACAGAACAACCATTCTCACCACATGGAATGATCTTGCCCCACCTGCTTGCTTTCTCGCCAAGGTCAACCTACATCCAAAATAATTCCAAACTAAAAATTAGACTTATTTTCATTACTACTAAAGGAAAGCACTTAATTTTACCCCAGATAACATGAAGTCTAGAAAAATTTTCAAATCATTCCTTAAACAGGTTTTTAATATTAGAAGCTTCTTATAATCACAAAAGAATACATGCAATTTTTAGTATGTAACTTAATTTTATAGTCTGCTGCTGCTTGCTGCTAAGTCGCTTCAGTCGTGTCCAACTCTGTGCAACCCCATAGATGGCAGCCCACCAGGCTCCGCCGTCCCTGGGATTCTCCAGGCAAGAACACTGGAGTGCCGACCGCAAAATATAAACTGCCCTCAAAGATTAAACGCATGTTAAATCAGTAATAATTTGCAGCCTAACATCCTTGCACAGTCAGGGAGACATATAATTTTCATCTGGCCATAGTCTTTGATTACATGTTTTCACTAAAAAGCTTATTTAGAGAGTGAAAGTGGAGAGCAGAAAAAGATCCCTCATTTGTTTTCAGACTAATAGATCCTAGATGTTCAGATACATACTTTATAGAAAACATTTGGGTTACATTATAACACATGTTCTAAAATAAAAGCTCTATCATACTATTTATTCAGAATCATAACAGAAAATATGCTTAATTTACAATGATGGAACCAGGCCCCTCTACCAAAACCTGGTGATATCAAGCATGAAATTTGGTTTAAGAGAGGCCTCTAGTGGTGATAGAAGTTACTAGCTCCTCTTCCCCCTCAACCCCCACTCCTGGGTCAAGTCTAATTCTCACTGAATTTCATAGTCTCCCTTCTCCCTCACAAATATAAAGCCTCAAGCAAAATAGCTAGTATTCAATCACTGAATTACTCAATGAAGTCCAGAAATCAACTAAAAAGAAGACTATAACTGGTAGTACTGCACCATTATGGATTCTCTAAGGGCAAATTCTCCAACTTTGTCATAAAACCAATTTAGAACCATTCAGTGCTCAGCACAGACCTTAGTATTACCTTGCTAGGCTAGAACTCTTAATAAAAATGAGATCTATGGTAGTCTAAGCCAACCCTATCACAATAAAAACAAACACAACAAAGTAAGAATTAAAAGTCCTAAAATACAACCCACACTATCTTCAGTGGTAGGTACTATGGGTCTTCTAAAAATGTTCTGCACTATTCACACTTAACACTAATTAACACCAGGTGCAAATACAAAGACCAAGCAAACTTGGTTCTTCATATATAAATTATATTCAGATGACCATTTAATGCCTTCCCAGTTTCACTCCTACAATATCCCTTGGATTGAGTATAGAAGCACCCTCTGTTCCCAAACCTTCCACACCCTCCCCTCCCTGCCAGCCTGAGAACCTGCCTTACCTTAATCTAGGGTCCCAGTGAAGTCTTTTGAAGCAGGAATAGAAACAGCTAGGGTGATTGGGTAGGATGATAGGATGGTAAATCTAGGAACACTGAGCCCTCCCTCCTACCTGTGGTCCCTCCCTCAGCCCAGCTGAATTACTTCCAGTTTCTGTCCCATACTCTAGTAACGCTGAGGCCCTGACCTGCTCCTTTGGTAGCTTAAACTCAAAATACTGAGACTACAACTGCCTGAAAACTAAAATGTTAGTCACTCAGTCATGTCTGACTCTTTGTGACCCCATGGACTGTAACCCACCAGGCTCCTCTGCCCATGGGATTCTGCAGGCAAGAATACTGGAGTGGGTTGCCATTTCCTTCTCCAGGGGATCTTTCCAATCCGGGGATAGAATCTGAGTCTCCTGCATTTCAGGCAGATTCTTTACCATCTGAGCTATGAGGGAAGCCCAGAACTGCCTCAGGATGTAGCCAAAGAACAACCATTTGCATTTATGGACACATCATCATCTTTTGTTACCTCACTTAGGTTTAAGAGAGAAAGGAGAGGGAAAGCAAAAGAGAGAGGTGGAGAGAAAAGTGAAGGAGGTAGAGAAGAAGATTCTTTTTATGTCACATCCTAACTTTGTTTAAAACACAAAAACACCTCCCATATAGATTACACTCCAAAAAAAGTAGATTATAGTTGGGGGTGAGAGTAAGATTTCAACACAGTATTTTGTACCCACAGTGCCCTTGAATAGTGAAAACCCCTGGTCAGAGCAGTGCCTAAGAGCTGTGATGGATGCAGGAGTCACAGGCCTCTCCTGGGACCAGCAGGAAGGCCCAAGGGAACAGGCCCAGACCAACCTCTTCCAGCTCTAAATTCCATGATCATGACCCACCTGCAATGCAGACAAGGAAATAACAAGAGAAAGGTTCTGAAAAGCCTAAATTGATATCATAAGGTTTGAAGAGTAAAGCATGTGTTCTCAGTTCATGAGGAAACACTACAGGCCTGCCCTGGCCAACGTACGTCTTTCGGTTACAAAGTTTGGTCATCTGGATCCCATGTACAGCTGCTGACAACGTGACAGCAAAGAATAGGATAAAAGAAAATTTAAATTTAAAAAGACCTAAAACCATAAAATTTAAGCACAAAAACATATCAATGAAGCAAACAGCTAAATACCTCAACAAATGTTAACTGTCAATACATTATGACAATCTGAGTTCATTGGACTTGGTTTTTCTTGGTTTTGGGGGGCTTCTTTTTCTCAGTTTTAATAGTTTTATTGAAGCATAGTTGATTTATAATGTTGTATTCATTTCTGTTGTGCAGCAAAGTGATTCAGTTATACATACACATACATTTTTATATTATTTTCCATTATGGTTTCTCATTGGACATTGAATATAGTTCCCTGTGCTATACAGTAGGACCTTGTCGCTTATCCACTCTATATATAAAAGCTTACATCTGCGAACCCCAACCTCTCACTCCATCTCCGCCAAACTCCTCCCTCTTGGTAACCAGCAGTCTATTCTCTTTAGGACTGTTATTTTTAAGAGATGAGGTTATATACATCATATTTTCTTTGCGAAAATGTTTAAAAAATTTTGACATCCAAAAGGTTCAGTTCAGTTCAGTCGCTCAGTCGTGTCCAACTCTTCTTTAAAAGTTGCTACAAAGAATATATAGTGATTGAGTGTTGAGTGAAAGTCACTCAGTCTTGTCCGAATCTGCAACTGCATGGACTATACTGTCCTTGGAATTCTCTAGGCCAGAATACTGGAGTAGGCAGCGTTTCCCTTCTCCAGGGGATCTTCCCAACCCAGGGGTCGAACCCATGTCTCCCTCATTGCAGGCAGATTCTTTATCAGCTGAGCCACAAGGGAAGCCCAAGAGTACTGCAGTGGATAGCCTATCCCTTCTCCAGCAGATCTTCCTGACTCAGAAATTGAACCAGGCTCTCCTGCATTGCAGGCAGATTATTTACCAATTGAGCTATCATGAAAGCCCACAAAGAATATATAGTTGTTATCTACATAAAAAACTATCCTAAGAAGTCATTTCTCAGAAATTACAGATGGCTGATTTTTAGTCAATTTCACTTTGCTTTTCAGAATAGATATATTGGTCCTATTTTAAAACAATTCAAATCAGTAAATTCTATACATCATTATGAAAAATGTATTTTTAAAAAAGGTCAACTTAACAAAGGACTGAGCAATATCATAGACCTAGCCGGCTGCAGACTGGCCCATACCCCACCGGAGGCAGATGGGAGGCAAGCCCCAGCCAGAGCAGGAAAGGGGCAAACTCGCCCCAGAGATGGCATCCCCTACCAAACTGCAAACAGGCTTCCAGTCTCTAACCAAAGACTTCCTGAGATTCTGGATGGTTGACATCCGCCGGGAGGGTCACAGCCAGAGATGGGCTCCCCAGAAGCGATACAAGGCGTACGGGACCGGGCACGCCCGGAAACTGAGGCGGGACAGGGAGGGGAGAAGTCACGCTGCACCTGAAGAGAGTGCGCTTGTCAAGCTCCTGGTTCCCTGAGCTGCTTGGACCAGGGAAGGCACAAAACGCAGACCCAACCGAGTCTGCGCCTTTGTGGAGTACCCAAGAATTTGAACCTGAGCAGTTTAGGCCTGGGAAGTGCACGCAAGAGCAGCCTGGAGCCTGAGCAGTGTAGACAGGAAAAGCACACACACCTTGAGCGGGGCAAACCCAGTGTGGCCGGAACACTGCGAGTGCTCCCCACACACGCCAGTGAGATTTGTCTACAGCGCCCCTCCCTCCCCACAGCACGACTGAACAAGCAAACCTAAACAAGAGACCCCACCTCCACCTCCTTGTGTCAGGGTGGATATTAGACACTGAAGAGACCTGCAAACAGAAGCCAAATAAACAAAGGGAACCGCTTTAGAAGTGACAAGTGCAACAGCTTAAAATCCCTGTAGTTAACACCGACTACACCGGAAGGGGCCTATAGATATTGAGAAGTATAAGCTGGAACAAGGAACTGTCTGAAACTGAACTGAACCCACACTGCCAACAACAGCTCCAGAGAAATTCCTAGATATATTTTTACTATTATTACTATTTTTTTAATTAAAAAAATTTTTTCTTCTTCTTTTTTAAGTTCTCTATTACTCCTTTAATTTTCATTTTTATAACCCACTATTACCTTGCAAAAAAAAAAAAAAAAAAGACCCTATTTTTAAAGCGGACTTCATATATATTGCTTATACTTTTTGTGTTTTTTTTTAATATTGTATTTTTAAGAGTCTAACCTCTACTCTAGATTTTTAATCTTTGTTTTTTAGTATTTGATATCAATTTTGTACATTTAAGAATCCAATCTTCAGTGCCCATTTTACTCAGGAGTGTGATTACTGGCTTGATTACTCTCTCCCCCTTTTGACTCTCCTTTTTCTTCCCTAGATCACCTCTATTTCCTCCCTCCCCCCTTCTCTTCTCAACCCAATTCTGTGAATCTCTGTGGGTGTTCTGGGCTGCGGAGAACACTTAGAGAACAGAGTACTGCCTAGATCTGTCTCTCTCCTCTTGATTTCCCCTTTTTTCTCCTCCTGCTCACATCTACCTCTTTCCTCCCTCTCCTCTTCTTCATGTAACTCTGTGAACCTCTCTGGGTGTCCCTCACAGTGGAGAATCTTTTCACCATTAACCTAGAAGTTTTATTATCAGTGCTGTATGGATGGAGAAGTCTTGAGGCTACTGGAAGAATAAGACTGAAATCCAGAGGCAGGAGACTTAAGCCCAAAACCTGAGAACACCAAAGAACTCCTGACTCCTGGGAATATTAATTAATAAGAGATCATCTAAAAGCCTCCATACCTACACTGAAACCAACCACCACCCAAGAACCAATAAGTTCCAGAGCAAGACATAACATGCAAATTCTCCAGCAACGCAGGAACATAGCTCTGAGTGTCAATATACAGACTGCCCAAAGTCACACCAACCCCACAGACATCTCAAAATTCACTACTGAACACTCCATTGCACTCCAGAGAGAAGAAATCCAGCTCCACCCACCAGAATACCGAGGCAAGTTTCCCTAACCAGGAAACCTTGACAAGCCAATCGTCCAACCCCACGCACTGGGAGGAACCTCCACAATAAAGAGGAACCACAAACTACCAGAATACAGAAAGGCCACTCCAAACACAGCAATCTAAACAAGATGAAAAGGCAGAGAAATACTCAGCAGGTAAAGGAACATGAAAAATGCCCACCAAACCTAACAAAAGAGGAGGAGATAGGGAATCTACCTGAAAAATAACTTAGAATAATGATAATAAAAATGATCCAAAATCTTGAAAATGAAATGAAGTTACAGATAAATAGCCTGGAGACAAGGATTGAGAAGACGCAAGAAATGTTTAACAAGGACCTAGAAGAAATAAAAAAGAGTCAATTAATAATGAATAATGCAATAAATGAGATCAAAAACACTCTGGAGGGAACCAACAGTAGAATAACGGAGGCAGAAGATAGGATAAGTGAGGTAGAAGATAAAATGGTGAGAATAAATGAAGCAGAGAGGAAAACAGAATCAAAAGAAATGAGGACAACTTCAGGGACCTCTGGGACAATGTGAAACACCCCAACATTCGAATCATAGGACTCCCAGAAGAAGAAGACAAAAAGAAGGGTCATGAGAAAATACTCGAGGAGACAGTAGTAGAAAACTTCCCTAAAATGGGGAAGGAAATAGTCACACAAGTCCAAGAAACCCAGAGAGTCCCAAACAGGATAAATCCAAGGCAAAATACCCCAAGACACATATTAGTCAAATTAACAAAGATCAAACACAAAGAACAAATATTAAAAGCAGCAAGGGAGAAACAACAAATAACACACAAGGGGATTCCCATAAAGGTAACAGCTGATCTTTCAATAGAAACTCTTCAGGCCAGAAGGGAATGGCAGGACATACTTAAAGTAATGAAAGAGAATAACCTACAACCCAGATTACTGTACCCAGCAAGGATCTCATTCAGATATGAAGGAGAAATCAAAAGCTTTACAGACAAGCAAAAGCTGAGAGAATTCAGCACCACCAAACCAGCTCTTCAACAAATGCTAAAGGATCTTCTCTAGACAGGAAACACAGAAAAGATGTATAAACTCGAACCCAAAACAACAAAGTAAATGGAAACAGGACCATACTTATCAATAATTACCTTAAATGTAAATGGGTTGAATGCCCCAACCAAAAGACAAAGACTGGCTGAATGGATACAAAAACAAGACCTCTATATATGCTGTCTACAAGAGACCTACCTCAAAACAAGGGACACATACAGACTGAAAGTGAAGGGCTGGAAAAAAATTTCACGCAAACAGAGACCAATAGAAAGCAGGAGTCGCAATACTCACATCAGATAAAATAGACTTTAAAGTAAAGGCTGTGAAAAGAGACAAAGAAGGACACTACATAATGATCAAAGGATCAATCCAATAAGAAGATAAAACAATTATAAATATATATGCACCCAACATAGGAGTACCGCAATATGTAAGGCAAATGTTAAAAAGTATGAAAGGGGAAATTTAAAATAACACAATAATAGTGGGAGACTTTAATACCCCCACTCACACCTATGGATAGATCAACTAGACAGAAAATTAACAAGGAAACACAAACTTTAAATGACACAATGGACCAGCTAGACATAATTGATATCTATAGGACATTTCACCCCAAAACAATCAATTTCACCTTTTTCTCAAGTGCATATGGAACCTTCTCCAGAATAGATCACATCCTGGGCCATAAGTCTAGCCTTGGTAAATTCAAAAATATTGAAATCATTCCAGTCATCTTTTCTGACCACAATGCAATAAGATTAGATCTCAATTACAGGAAAAAAAAAACTATTAAAATTCCAACATATGGAGGCTAAATAACATGCTTCTGAATAGCCAACAAATCATAGAAGAAATCAAAAAAGAAATCAAAATATGCATAGAAATGAATGAAAATGAAAACACAACAACCCAAAACCTATGGGACACTTTAAAAGCAGTCCTAAAGGGAAGGTTCATAGCAATACAGGCTTACCTTAAGAAACAAGAAAAAAGTCAAATAAATAACCTAACTCTTCACCTAAAGCAACTAGAGAAGGAAGAAATGAAGAACCCCAGGGTTAGTGGAAGGAAAGAAATCTTAAAAATTACAGCAGAAATAAATACAAAAGAAACAAAAGAGACCACAGCAAAAATCAATAAAACCAAAAGCTGGTTCTTTGAAAAGGTAAATAAAATTGACAAACCGTTAGCCAGACTCATCAAGAAACAAAGGGAGAAGAATCAAATCAACAAAATTAGAAATTAAAATGGAGAGATCACAACAGACAACACAGAAATACAAAGGATCATAAGAGACTACTACCAGCAGCACCAATAAAATGGACAACTTGAAAGAAATGGACAAATTCTTAGAAAAGGGTAACTTTCCAAAACTGAACCAGGAAGAAATAGAAGATCTTAACAGACCCATCACAAGCAAGGAAATCGAAACTGTAATCAGAAATCTTCCAGCAAACAAAAGTCCAGGTCCAGATGGCTTCACAGCTGAATTCTACCAAAAATTTAGAGAAGAGCTAACACCTACCTTACTCAAACTCTTCCAGAAAATTGCAGAAGAAGGTAAACTTCCAAACTCATTCTATGAGGCCACCATCACCCTAATACCAAAATCAGACAAAGATGCTACAAAAAAAGAAAACTACAGGCCAATATCACTGATGAACACAGATGCAAAAATCCTTAGCAAAATTCTAGCAAACAGAATCCAACAACATATTAAAAAAAAAAAAAATCATACATCATGACCAAGTGGGCTTTATCCCAGGAATGCAAGGATTCTTTAATATCCACAAATCAATCAATGTAATACACCACATTAACAAATTGAAAGATAAAAATCATATGATTATCTCAATAGATGCAGAAAAAAGCCTTTGACAACATTCAACATCCTTTTATGATAAAAAACTCTCCAGAAAGCAGGAATAGAAGGAACATACCTCAACACAATAAAAGCTATATATGACAAACCCACAGCAAACATTATCCTCAATGGTGAAAAACTGAAAGCATTTCCCCCAAAGTCAGGAACAAGGCAAGGGTGCCCACTCTCACCACTACTATTCAACATAGTTTTGGAAGTTTTGGCCACAGCAATCAGAGCAGAAAAAGAAATAAAAGGAATCCAGATAAGAAAAGAAGTAAAACTCTCACTGTTTGCAGATAACATGATCCTATACATAGAAAACCTTAAAGACTCCAACAGAAAATTACTAGAGCTAATCAGTGAATATAGTAAAGTTGCAGGATACAAAATTAACACACGGAAATCTCTTACATTCCTATACACTAACAATTAGAAAACAGAAATTAAGGAAACAATACCATTCACCATTGTGAAGAAAAGAATAAAATACTTAGGAATATATCTACCTAAAGAAACAAAAGACCTATACACAGAAAACTATAAAACACTGACGAAAGAAATCAAAGAGGACACAAACAGATGGGGAAACAAACCGTGTTCATGGATTGGAAGAATCAATATTGTCAAAATGACTATACTACTCAAAGCAATCTATAGATTCAATGCAATCCCTATCAAGCTACCAAAGGTATTCTTCACAGAACTAGAACAAATAATTCCACAATTTGTATGGAAATACAAAAAACCTTGAATAGCCAAAGCAATCTTGAGAAAGAAGAATGGAACTGGAGGAATCCACCTGCCTGACTTCAGACTCTACTACAAAGCCACTGTCATCAAGACAGTATGGTACTGGCACAAAGACAGAAATATAGATCAATGGAACAGAATAGAAAGCCCAGAGATAAATCCACGAACCTATGGACACCTTATCTTCGACAAAGGAGGCAAGGATATACAATGGAGAAAAGACAACCTCTTTAACAAGTGGTGCTGGGAAAACTGGTCAACCACTTGTAAAAGAATGAAACTAGAACACTTTTTAACACCATACACAAAAATAAACTCAAAATGGATTAAAGATCTAAATGTAAGACCAGAAACTACAGAACTCTTAGAGGAGAACATAGGCAAAACACTCTCTGACATAAATCACAGCAAGATCCTCTATGACCCACCTCCCAGAATATTGGAAATAAAAGCAAAAATAAACAAATAGGACCTAATTAAACTTAAAAGCTTTTGCACAACAAAGGAAACTATAAGCAAGGTGAAAAGACAGCCTTCAGAATGGGAGAAAATAATAGCAAATGAAGAAACAGACAAAGGATTAATCTCAAAAATATACAAGCAACTCCTGCAGCTCAATTCCAGAAAAATAAACGACCCAATCAAAAAATGGGCCAGAGAACTAAACAGACATTTCTCCAAAGAAGACATACAAATGGCTAACAAACACATGAAAAGATGCTCAACGTCACTCATTATCAAAGAAATGCAAATCAAAACCACAATGAGGTACCATTTCACGCCAGTCAGGATGGCTGCTATCCAAAAGTCTACAAGCAATAAATGCTGGAGAGGGTGTGGAGAAAAGGGAACCCTCTCACACTTTTGGTGGGAATGCAAACTAGTACAGCTGCTATGGAGAACAGTGTGGAGATTCCTTAAAAAACTGGAAATAGAACTGCCATATGACCCAGCAACCCCACTCCTGGGCATACACACCGAGGAAACCAGAACTGAAAGAGACACATGCACCCCAATGTTCATCGCAGCACTGTTTATAATAGCCAGGACATGGAAGCAACCTAGATGCCCTTTAGCAGATGAATGGATAAGACAGCTATGGTACATATACACAATGGACTATTACTCAGCCATTAAAAAGAATACATTTGAATCAGTTCTAATGAGGTGGATGAAACTGGAGCCCATTAAACAGAGTGAAGTAAGCCAGAAAGAAAAACACCAATACAGTATACTAACGCATATATATGGAATTTAGAAAGATGGTAACAATAACCCTATATGCAAGACAGAAAAAGAGTCACAGATGTATAGAACAGACTTTTGGACTCTGTGGGAGAAGGCGAGGGGGGGATCATCTGAGAGAATAGCATTGAAACATGTATATTATGAAGTATGAAACAGATCCCCAGTCCAGGTTGGATGCATGAGACAAGTGCTCAGGGCTGGGGCACTAGGATGACCCAGAGGGATGGGATGGAGAGAGAGGTGGGAGGGGGGTTCAGGATGGGGAACACATGTAAATCCATGGCTGATTCACGTCAATGTATGGCAAAAACCACTACAATATTGTAAAGTAACTAGCCTCCAACTAATATGAATAAATGAAAAAATAAAGAAAGAAAAAAAAGAAAAACAAGCAAAAAAAATGTTTAAAGGTCAACTTAAGACTTAAATGTTCTGACTTAGAATAAATTTGAGGATTTATTCATAGAGCAATATTATAGAGTCACTTTTCAAACTTTTGTATAAAGCACCAAGAGTAAGAAAAAGTACCAAATTCAAAACATTTCAATACTACAGTGGTTTTCATAGCATATTGTCAAACTTTCTCTTGCTATTATTCCTAATAATTTTTCAATAATTTTTTATCAAACACCAAACATCCAGCCAGGCATTGTTTCAGATACTGAGAGTTCAGCATTGAGCCAACAGATAAAATCCCTGACCTCACAAAATTTACCTTCCAAGGCAAGAAGATCAACAATACAAAAGTTATATAATATAAGTAAGATAATAAGTTAGATCACGTTCACCTTTCTAGAGGAAAAGAAAGAGATGAAAGGGAGTCTTGGCAGGAACAATGGGATTCACTATTTATTAAAGAAGCTGGTCAGGGAAGACTTTCATGAGAAAATGATATTTGAGTGGTGACCTAACAGAGTCCCTTGTTTGAGAGTGTCAACTTTAAAAACAAACAAACAAAAAAAGCATAATTTGAGAGTTGTAAGTTAAGCTTTATTTGGGGCAAAATGAGGACTATAGCCCAGGAGACAGCACCTCAGATAGCTCTAAGAAACTGCTCCAAAGAGGCAGTAGGAGACAGTCAATATATATGTGATTTTGGTGAAGGGGGAGTACACACAATCAAGCACATAATTTTTCAGATTTCTGCTAGTCACAATGAGCAGTCACCACCATGAAGGATCTTAGTGCTTCACAGATACAAGGAGATACAAGGGCTCATAAAATCAGCTCCTGAAAATATCCAACTATATGAACTCCTGTTCTTCCAGTTATTCTCAAGCACAGAGTGCTTCCCTTCTGCTTTCCACCCTGAACTTCTTTCAGGAGATAGTGAAAATCAGCAGCTAAAGCAGCAGATGATTTAATCCTTGTAGAGGTATATGGCAAGTGTGAATTTGTAGTTGACAAGAATCAACCAGGAGCATTTCCTGAAGAGTGGATGGGCAGTGAGGTGTGGAGTGCAGTGAGATCAGGTGAATCCCTGTAGACCTTGATTAGGAATTTGACTTTTCCACTGAATTGAATAGGAAACACTGATGTCTTTTGAGACTAGAAGAGATATTATATGACTCACGTTTCAAAAGATCACCCCTGCCTATGGCAAGGATAGGACAGAAGCAGGGACAGTGGTTAGGAGGCTGTGGCCAAAATCCAGGTGAGAAACGTTAGTGCTTTGGACTAGGATCAAGCGTAATAGCAGTAGAAGTGGTGGTCAGATTTTGTACATATTGTGTAGACAAAGTCAGAAGAGTCTGCTTTGGAATTAAATGTGGGAAAGCAGAGAAGGAGAAAGAGAAATCAAAGACTCCCAAGATACAAAGGAAAACCCTTATTTATTTCAATAATCAGCATTATTTAATCTTCAATGCTGAGAAATTCTGAAGGCAAAAGGAGAAGAGGGCAGCAGAAGATAAGATGATTAGGTAGCATCACTGACTCAATGGACACGAACTTGGCAAACTCCAAGGGACACTGAAGCACAGGGAAACCTGGCGTGTTGCAGTCCATGGAGTCGCAAAGAGTCAGATACGACTTAGCAACTGAACAACAAAAAATCTTCAATTAAAGTGTAAGCATATCAAAATTAGGTGTCAATTTTCTCTATAAACAGGTGGAAATCACCTACACTTTGTGAATGGTTATTTCTTATTCCTTTTTGCAGTGTTGAATGTTGTATTCTAAGTTGAATGACAATGAAAGTAAAAGTGAAAGTCACTCAGAGATGTCTGACTCTTTGTGACCCCATGAAGTCCATGGAATTCTCCAGGCCAGAATACTAGAGTGGGTAGCCATTCCCTTCTCCAGGGGATCTTCCTGACCAGGAATCAAACCAGGGTCTCCGGCATTGTACATGGATTCTTTACCAGCTGAGCTACCAGGGAAGCCCATATGATTCTTGAAATCTAGAGTTTCTTTCAAAGGCATCATTCTCCTGCCAAAATCAAATTCTTGTTTTTCATGGACAATTACTCTGAATTTCTACTCATTAAAAATGAATCTTAAAAAAAAAAAAAAAAAATGAATCTTCATTTCAAGCTGGACAGTACCTCAAGGGCTAACTCTGCACTTGTCCACTGCTTTGTTAGCTTGCAGTTCACTTCTAAATGCCTTTGAATGAGGTCTGTATCTCAGCAGGGAAGACTATTCCAGCCCTTAGCTTAGTGTTAAGGCACAGCACTTAGCCATTGTTCTCACTCTTGGGAAGAGCAGAGCTTCCACTCTTGGGATGAGAGCTCCTGTTCTCATCAGCGTGACAGCTGAGCTGGGTTAGAACAACATTTAATGACAAGAGAAACTTAGCCTGACCAGAGCACACCACAGCTTTCCCTGAGTCTACACAAACTCCACTACAACCCAAACTCGAAGAAACTAACCAGTGGGAACACAGGGCTTTTTCTGTGTTTTCATGTTTTTCTTCTTTTACCTTCTTTCGAAGGATAACATACACACACAAAAAGCACATAAATGGGTGTTATGCTCAGAACACTAAGTTCAATATATAATTGAACTTATACAACCAGCACTCAGAACAAGAAACTGTTACAGCATCCCATACTTCTCAGGCCCCCTCCTGATTAACCACCACATGACACTTACTGACTCCTAACACCTCAGATGAGTTGTATCTGTCTTTGCACATTATATAAATGGAATCATACAGTATGTACTCATTCAAATATAGCTTTTTTAGGTCAAACTGTTTGTGAGGTGAATACACATTGTTCCATTAAATTTGCTGGTAATCCATTTTCACTACAGAACAATATCCTATGATAATGTTTCCATCCTCTGGCTGGTGTGCATCTAATAGTGTGAAGCACTATGAACATTCTTGAACTTATCTTTTGTAAATTTCTGTTGATAGATACATAGGAGTAGATTGCTGGGTCATAGCAATCAGCTGGATAATGCCCAACTACTTTTTAAATGATTGTAACAATTTAATATTCCCAACAGCAATATATGAGAGATAGATTACTCTATATCCCTTGGCCCCACTTGGTTCTGAGGAGTACGTTTCATTTTAGCCAGAATGGTGTGTTTAATGGTGTCACATTGTATTTGTAATGAGATGGCTGGATGGCATCGCTAATGCAATGGACACGAACTTGGGCAAACTCTGGCAGATGGTGAGAGACAGGGAAGCCTAGCGCTGTAGTCCATGGGGTCACAAAGAGTCGGACATGACTGGGCAACTAAACAACAACAATATTGTGTTTTTAATTTGCGTGTCCTGATGACTAAAGAAATTGAGCAAGTTACCCTATGTTTTTCAGTCATTTGGATATATTCTTTTATGAAGTGACTTATCAAGACTTTCACCCATATTCCTATTGGAATATTTCTTTTGATTGTAACAGTACTCTATATTTCTGAACATAAATTTCCATTAAGTTTCTCCAAGTGTGTCAAAGTACTTTTGAAGCCTTTTGATGAATAAATTCTTTTTTAGTTGTTTGTTTGTGTTTTTTTGGCCACACCGCATAGCTTGTGGGACCTTAGATCCCGGCCCAGGGACTGAACCCACACCCTTGTCAGTGAAAGCATGGAGTCCTAACTACTGGACCACCAGAGAATTCCCAATAAATTCTTAATGAAATTAAACTAATGAAATTCATTTTCAACAACTTATTTTAATGTTAGCGTTTCTGAGTTTTTGTTTTGTTTTGTTCTAGTTAAGAAATCTTTGTACAAGATCATAAAGACATTCATCTGTTCTCCCAAGAGCTTTATCATATTCTCTCTCACAATTAGATTTGCAATTTTCTGAAACTGACATTTGTGTTTTACAAGTTAACATAATTATTTTCTGTGGTATCCAAAACAGCATCATTTACTAAAAAGTCCATCTGTCCTCTCTGAACTGCAATCACCTTTGTCCTGAATCAAATAATCAACAGGTCTGTTTCTTTACTTTTTATTCTGTTCCATTTGTCTATATGTCCACCTACACCAATACACTGTTGTAATTCCTACAACCTTGTAACACAGTTTGCCTATCACATATGTGACTATTAATTCCTCTAGCTTTATTCTTCTTCCAAGATTGTAAGGCCAAGAATAGCCTAGGCAATAATTAAAATACTATGCTCTTCTGTTTGGGTGGGTCTCCTTTAATTTCTCTAAATATTCTGTGGCTTTTCTGCGTAGTTTTTATACACACATCACTCCATTTCACCCTAGGTGTTTGATTTTTGATGTTTTTAAAAATATTACCAACTTCTGAATTAATTACATTTCAAATTAATTTCAAACATTTCCATTATTATCAAATTTTAAGTATCAATTTCTGTGGCTGGAATACAAAAATACAATCGATTGTATTGACAATCAATATACAAAAATACAGTTGTATATTGACCTTGTTTCCAGAGACCTTGGTAAATTCATTTAATTCTAATAATCTTCCTGTAGATTCTACTGATCTTTCTTATAAACAAGTCATGTTATCTATGGATAAGTTTTATTTCTTCCTTTTCAATCCATGTAACTGTCATGTCTCTTGCCTTTAAATATGAGTATCCTATTGCAGTCTTAATCTCAAGGGGAAAATTGTCAAAATTTCACTTGGAAATTTTATCCACAGGCTTTTTATAGCTATTTTTGTAGATATAAGATAAACCTATTTTTTATCAAATTAAATACTGTTTATAAAACAAAGATAAAGTTACTCTTTACCAAGTTAATATAGTTGAATTCCCTTTCACATTTGTAGGTTGCTAAGATATTTGAACCATGAATGAATATTGACTTTTAATAAATCAATTTTTCTGTATTAGCAAGACAATAAGATTATTTTTGCCATTTTCTGTTCAGGTGGGGAATTGCATCAACCCTCTGTGAATGTGGTCTCAAACACTCCTTGCTCGTTTGAAATAAACCCTCACATTGGCCTTTTCAATTACTGGATTTGATTTTCCAGTGTTCTGTTTCTCATTTTCCCATCTTTGTTCACAAGAAAAATGTGTCTATATTTTTGTTTTATATACAGCCCTAAATAGGTATGATACAAAGATCAAGCTGGTTATATAAACGGAATCTGTAAGTTTTCCCTCTTGTTCTACTGTCTGCAAAACTTTGCTTAAATTGTGTTTTACAACACTGTAAATCAACTATACTTCAATTTAAAGAAAAAAAAAAGTGCTGTGTCTTAATGAATTCCCCAGTAAAGCCATGTGGGCCTAGGGCTTGCTTGCATTTGCTTGATAAAAATGGATTCAATTTCTTTGATACCTGACTATTCTGGATTTCTAATTCCTCTTTGATTAATTTTGAAAAATTTGTATTTTCCCAGGTGTTTGTCCATTACACCCAAAATTTATTTGTAAAATTATTCACAATATCTTTTCATTGCCTTTCTAATGTCTGTAGACTCTGCCATCATTTTTAATTATACCTAGCATTTGTCACTTTGTTTGAGCCATTTTTTTCATTAGTCTTGTTAAAGATTTATCAAGTGTATTACTCAAACAGTCTTGTTAAAAGTTTATCAAGTATATTAGTCTCTTCAAAGATCTGAAGTTTATTAAATACATCTATTGCACATTTTCTGTTTCATTGATTTCCATTCTTTATTATTTAATTTCTTCTGACTTTCTCTAGGTTTGATCTTTCTTTTGGAGATGGAAACTGAAATTAATTTTTTTGTTATTATTTTTGTTTCCTAAATAAATGTATCTACAACTATAAAGTTCCCACTGAGCATGAGCTTAGCTGAATCATTAAACTTTTGATAGGTAGTATCTTCATAACCATTCAGTTCAGTGTCTTCTCTAATTTTTGTTGCAATTTTTCTTTTACAACCCATGGCTATTTAAATATAAATTATTTAATTTGCAGGAAGTTGGGGCTTTTCTGGATGTCTTTTTTTCCCCCTCAAGTTCTAACTGAATATTACTATTGTCAGAGAACACATTCTAAATGAGTTCAAACTCTGAAATTTGTTAAGGTTATATTTATGTCCTAGCATCTGGTCACTTTTGACAAATGTTCTATATTCAGTTGAAAAGAACGATTTCTTGCATAGTTGGGTGCACAATGAGCACAATTTTACTAACTGTTCAGACCTTCCATACTACTGATGTTGTCTCCTTGCCTGATCAGCCTTTAAGAGAGGGGCCAAAGTCTCCCCCTGTGATTGTGGATATGTCTATTTCCTTTTAACTTTGTTTCCTTTGCTTTATGTATTTTGAAGCTATGCTATTAAGGACATGACAGATTTAAGAATGTGACATCTTCTGGTCAATGAATCCCTTTAGCATTATGAAATATTCCTCTTTATTTTTAGTAACACTTCTTGCCTTAAAATTTTATTCAAAATTAGTATAACTATAGCAGCTTTCTTTTTCCATACTTTTCTAATTTTTGTGTCCTCATACTTACACGTTTCTCTTTATTTAATTTGTTATACTCTTTTTTTTTTACTATTTATTTGCTCCAGGTCTTAGCTGTGTCACGTGAGATTGTTGACCCTGTGTGTGGCATGCAGGATTTTAGTTGCAGCATATGGGATCCAGTTCCCTGACCAAGGATTGAACCTGGGCTCCCTGCAACAGGAGCACATAGTCCTAGCCACTGGACCACCAGGGAAGTCCCTAAAGCATATCTCGTTTAAGCTGCACATTTATCACTGTCATTTTTTAATGAAGTTTGAAAATCTCAGTCTTTTACTGGAATTATTTAGTTCATCTGCATTTAATCTTTACAAAAATATCCAGACTTTTATCTGTCATCTTACTGTTTTCTATTGAGACAACTGTTTTTTGTACATGTATTCCTCTCTTTCTTGTGGTCTAATCAATATTTTTATTAATCTACACTTCCCTTTTTAATTTGCTGGATATATACTTTCACTATTATTTCAGTTGTTACTCTATAGAGATTACAACATGTATCATTATATCTTTTAGTGAAAATGCACTGCTGATAAATTCTCTCAAATTCTATTTGTTTAAACTATTTATTTCACTTTAATTTTAAAGGAATGTTTTCACTGAGTAGAGAATTCTAGGTTGGCATCTCCAGCAATCTGAGAAGTCAATCCATCATGTATATGGGTGTAATTTTCTTTGAATATATCCCTCTTAGCGGTTCATGAAGCATCTTGAATTTGTGGGCTGATATTACAAAAGTTTCATAAGAAATACTTTTAGATATTGTATCTGAGCAACTCATTCTCTCTTCTCCTTTATTAATCTTATGACAGATCTTTTGACCACATTGCAAATGTCTTTTATGCTCCTTTCTATTTTAGTCTATTTTTTTCTCCCTGTCCTTCAGTTTAGACATTTTCTATTAACTTGCCTTCTAGTTCATTAATCGTATCATCTGCTAAGTTCAATATGCTTTTAAATACATCCATTGAGTTCTGTCAAAAAAATCTTTTTTGGTTCTACAATGCTTGATACAGACACACACACACACATACACTTTCACTCCAATTTTCTATAATAATTCTATGCCTTCTTGCCTCTTTTGTTTCTTTTTTCTCTATGTTTCTAAACATGATAATCATAACATCCTCATCTGCTAACTCCAATATCTGGATCACCTGTGTTTCTGCTTTCTATCGCTTTATTTTTCTCTTGGTTTTTGCTCAGTTGGTCCTGTCTCTTCATATACTTTGCAAAATTTTTTTTATTGAATGCTGATTGTTAAGAAGTTAAAAGATGGTTGCTCCTTCAAAGAAAATCTATGACAAACCTAGACAGCATATTAAAAAGCAGAGATATTACTTTGCCAACAAAAGTCTGTCCAGTCAAAGCTGTGGTATTTCCAGTAGTCATGTACGAAAGTGAGAGTTGGATCATAAAGAAGGCTGAGCGCACCAAAGAAGTGATGCTTTCCAACTGCGGTGCTGGAGAAGACTCTTGAAAGTCCCTTGGACTGCAAGGAGATCCAACCAGTCCATCCTAAAGGAAATCTACCCTCAATATTCATTGGAAGGACTGATGCTAAAGCTGGAGTTCCAATACTTTGGCCACCTGATGCCAAGAGCTGACTCACTGGAAAAGACCCTGATGCTGGGAAAGATTGAAGGTAAGAGGAGATGAGGGCAACAGAGGATGAGTTGGTTGGATGACATCACTGACTCAATGGACATGAGTTTGAGCAAGATCTGGGAGACGGTGAAGGACAGGGAAGCCTGGAGTGCTGCAGTCCATGGGGTCATGAAGAGTCAGACAGGGGTAAGCAGCTGAACAGCAACAAGAGGTTCCAAGAGATGAGAAGATGCCTCCCTGCTCTAGGCAGATAGAGCATAAGGTAAAGTACATTAATTCAATAAGGAACTGAGAGGGGCAGAGGTGCATGAAGGTTGGGAAGATATGATCTATTTCTGACTGCCTCTAAACAAAGACCTGACGCCACAGCTTTCAATGGAAAGTATGATGGGCCTTTGTCACTTCAGCATCAAGTGACAGCTTCGCATTTCAGATCATTCTGCTTAGGTGCTATCATACAGAGCGTGAGAATTTGGCTCTGTATGTATCTTAAGACAGAGACTATGTGTTTAAGACCCTTCAAGTTTCCAATTCTGTCCTTAAGTGAATGAGTGAAAGTCGCTCAGTCATGTCCAGCTCTTTGCAACCCCATGGACTACACAGTCCATGGAATTCTCCAGGCCAGAATACTGGAGTGGGTAAGCCCTTCCCTTCTCCAGGGGATCTTCCCAACCCAGGGATTGAACCCAGGCCTCCCACATTGCAGGCAGATTCTTTACCAGTTGAGCCATAAGGGAAGCCCAAGAATACTGGAGTGGGTAGCCTATCCCTTCTCCAGCAGATCTTCCCAATCCAGGAATCGAACTGGGGTCTCCTGCATTGCACTGGAGAAGGAAATGGCAACCCACTCCAGTGTTCTTGCCTGGAGAATCCCAGGGATGGGGGATCCTAGTGGGCTGCACCGTCTCTGGGGTCACACAGAGTCAGACACAACTGAAGCGACTTAGCAGCTGCAGCAGCAGCATTGCAGGCAGATTCTTTACCAACTGAGCTATTTACAACCCCATGAAACAAAGTTTCTACACACCTGGATTCTCAGCTTCTAATTGAGACAAACTGGTGTCCGCAGGTAAAGAGCAGCTGCAGGTCAGTGTCCTTTTACCCCTCATTTCAGGTCTTGCCACTCTCATCACTGTTCCTAGACCACTCTGCCCCTACTGAAACCCCCAGGCCTTAGGGTGGGTCTCTGTCTCCTAAGTACTTCAAAACTCAAGGATTTCTATTCTGCTTTCCAGTGGCTTCCAGCTTAACTGTTTAATATGAGGTTCAGAATTGAGTAGATAAACTGACTATGATTCTTAGTCCCACTACAGTCTCCAACTTCATGGCTTCTCTGAGCAACAATCAGAAACTCTGCTGTTCGGATGGACCCGGAGCACATCATGCTCAGTGAAATAATTCAGACAGAGAAAGACAAATACTTACACGTGGAATCTAAAAAATACAACAAGCTAGTGAATATAGCAAAAAAGGAACAGACTCATAGATACAGAGAATGAGCTAGTGGTTACCAGAGGGGAGGGAACAGGAGAAGGGTAAGAGAGGAGTAAAGAGGTACAAACTACTATGTATAAAATAAATAAGCTACGAGGATATATTGTACAGCACAGGGAATATAGCCAATATTTTATAATTTCAAATGGCATATAATCTATAAAAATTTTGAATCATTGTGTTGTACACCTGAAGCTAATATTGTAAATCAACTACACCTCAATAAAAAATTAATTTAAAAAAACCTCTGTTGTTCTGTCGCCAAGCAACTATTCCAGTTTATAACTTTCAAACAATGCTTTAAAGCTTAAGTAGAAAGTATGACTACATTTTAAAAACATAGTCAAATTCAGATCACAATAACCAATGTTCCAGAGCCCTTTTACTATGCACAGTATGGTAATGCTTATGTTCAATAAATTATGTTTACCTTTAATAGGCTTTTCTTGACTAGGTATTCCAAGCGATGTATTTTGGTATTGAGTTTAACATGTAATGAATAAAGCTGAGAGATTTAATGTTGTCATAAGACAAAAACAACCAATAAAACACAGCACTAACTGAAAGAGAAAAACATAAATCTTGATTACTATAGAATTCCTAAAGATAAACAAAAGTTGAATTATTATTAAACAAACAAAAAAATCTCATTTTTAAAATCAGTTTAATTATAGGGCCCTCTTTCTTAAAATCATCTTTGATTCCTAGAAGATGCCAAGTACCAAAAATTTTCTCTTTTGTGCATGAAAAGAAAACTGAAGATGTACCATGATCAACAATGAAGAGAGGCACAAATACACTCAAAGTCATCAAGAAATGATAAGCTGGTTTTCACTACTGTAACTGGAGGGTCATCAGCTAGAAAAATAACATGATGAAAGCATCAGTCAGAGGTTTGCTGCATCTCTTCCTTGTTCAGTAGAGGCTTTTAGTCTCCTCTTTCATCATCTCCAGTCATGCAGAGTCCTAAGGAACAGGGTCTACATTCCAGGATCATACAAAGATGAGACTGCTAGATTTAATAAAGGGTAGGGATGGGAACAATACCAGCTCATGCGAAGAGCTGACTCATTGAAAAAGACCTTGATGCTGGGAGGGACTGGGGGCAGGGGGAGAAGGGGACGACAGAGGATGAGATGGCTGGATGGCATCACCGACTCGATGGACATGAGTTTGAGTAAACTCTAGGAGTTGGTGATGGACAGGGAGGCCTGGCGTGCTGCGGTTCATGGGGTCGCAGAGTCAGACATGACTGAGCGACTGAACTGAACTGAACTGAACTGAGGGATGGGGATGGGGTTAGTGCTCACACTATATCAGTGGGAAACTGATATAAATATAATTTCCCACCTCTTTTTTCCTCTACTTCTTCTCACTTTACTTTCATGGTTATCAACTAGAGTGTTAGTTCATTTGTGTTTACCATAAGCTGCTTCAATTTTTTTGAATATATAATGTATATAAATATTTAAATAAGGTTTACACATGTAAATATATGTTCCAACCATACATCAGTTCTCTCCACTGCACCATGACATAGCATCACATGCTCATGCACAAGCTCCATTCACATTATAAATATAAACCCGCAAGTGAGGGAGACACCCTGCAAACAAGAAGTGCACTCTGGGGCAAAGGCTATCGGCCCCTGTTTAACCACAGTTTGGAACACTGGCTATTTGAAAGGAAACAATGTCTGACATGACCTGAAAATGCTTGCAAAAAGCACTATTTTCATGTAGTTACAAGTAGCTCAACCTAAAACACTGCCCTTTATTATGAAAACTATAAATATAAGGACTTAGAATGTTATTGAAGCCATTTGTAACCATCTCAAGTGTCTCCATAGTGTCCAGTGAGTCTACAGAACATTTACTGGAACAAACCTTAAATCTTCCTCTAAATTATGAAACAATCACTACACCTTATACTATTAAACATAAAAACACCTTATGCTATTAGAGAAGGAAAAGGCAACCCAGTCCAGTATTCTCGCCTGGAAAATCCCATGGACAGAGGAGCCTGGCAGGCTACAGTCTATGCAGTTGCAAAGAGTTGGACATGACTTAGTGACTAAGCATGAACAAACACCCTAAACTATACTTTTATAGCAGCAGTAACTGCAGATTATTTTTATGTAATAACCTAAGAAACAGCCTATAAAAGCTACAAGAATGCCAAAACTCTTGAATATAATAAACGTAGAATACTCTCAGTCTTATGACTCATTTGCTATAAAAGTAGATCAAGAAAAATTACACGCAATGTGACCTAAACTTTAGTAGATAAGACCATCACATACACAAAAAAGAACTTAACCTTCCTTATATACCAATTTGGTAACAGATCCACTTCAATTTATCTAGACATTATATGAAAGATATCAGTTACAGCCAATAAATGAGAACTAAACTATATTCTTGAGAGGGGACTACATGAATCCTATTAACAGTAAGAACAAGATCAATCTCAACAAGCCAAAGTTCTTGAGACTACTTAGATAGAAAACTGTAAATCAGAGCAGCCAGAATCCCATTACATAATATGAAACTGTGATCCACATTATTAAAGTTATATAAAGAAGTTGCTTTAAAAAAAAAAACTCCACCTCACTTCTTTTTTGGAGAAGTAACAAAATGAGAATTCAGCTAAACCATTCAGCTGGCTATATTAAACCTGGCTTACTGAACCATAACCAATAAGAAGTTTAAACACCCAGGTGACTCCAACAGCCCTGATATGCTCTCATTTGCCCTGGTCCGTTACTCACACAAGTCAATCCGAGCTAGCGGCATGCAGAACAGGAGTTGTAATATTTTAAACACAGAACCGTGGGAGGGAAAAATCCTGAAGCAATTTGTTTCCTTGAGCAGCAAGCTCATACGTTTCATTCAGGGTGTAAATTTTGAAGTTTTAAAATTGGTTGAAAAGGCTCAGGAAGCTCACAATTTTAAAATAATTATTTACAGGGGCCCAACAAATTTGGGAAAGGGTTTTTGGTAAACAGATTTTGAGGAAAGGACACTATCAACACTCTATTCATACCTTGCAAACTGTATCCACATCCCAAGGGAGTATAGTCCTCAGATCGATGACCTCACAAGACACCCCAAGCTTCTCCTGAGCCATGGCAGCCACCTCTCGGATCACATGAACCTGAAAAAGAGAGGAAAACAGGCAGAGGATGACTACAGAGAAAAGCTAGGTGAATTCTGACATTCTTAATAGAGACAGTGTTTAAGGTCAGAGGACTTGATTTGCAAGGAGAATTTCTTTTAGATGTAGAAGCCCAGTACTCCAACAAAATAATCAGATATAGACGTCCAGAAAACAGATGGAAAGTGATTCTTGGAGAAAAGGAAAGCAGTCAGTGCCAAAGATACTGATTCCAAAGATACCAACACAGAGAAGGTTAATAAAGTCATAGCAGTAGGTTGAGTTTCTAGAAAACGCATGTAGGAGAAGTAAAGGGCAAAAATCAAAGGACCCTGTAGGTGACCCACACTAAAGAGCAAAGTAGAGGAGTAGGAGCTGAAGAATAGGAAGAGGAGGAGGAAAAGGAGGAAGGAGGAGAAAAACAAAAACAAGCAAAAAAAAATAGTTAAACAGAAAGAAAACCAGAAGACAATATATCCCAGAAACTAAAGAAAGGTTTCATAAAGACAGTAGCCAGTTGGTGTCCCATACTATAGTAATATGAGATAAGGGCTGGATTTAGCAATTAGAAAGATTAGCAATATTAGCAAAAATAGTTTTAACTAGTGGAAACAGAACTCATAGGTAAATGAGTTAAAAAAAATAATGAGGGAATTAAATATAGGGAATAGAAAGTAGCTGCTCAAGTTTAATGATAAAAGAGGAAGATACACTGATATTTAAAGGAAAGGTGGCATAGAAAAAAGTATTTTTTTAAATAGAAAAGAGAGACACATTTTGTTTTTAATAAGAAGGACATGGAAAGGAGAAACTGACGATGCAGGAGAGAGGGACCAGCTGATGAATAGCAAGCAGTCCTGGAGAAGGAGAAACAGAATATATTCTGAAACAGATTTGGAAAGGTAGCTGTGAAAACCAGACACTTCTCGGAAAACAAAAGGAAAAGAGGTAAGAACTGGCAGCACAGGTGATGGTGTGAGGGAAAGGCAAGGTGCAGTTCCAACCCAACACACTCTAACTGATCTGTTAAAAGGAGAGGCAAGGACACACGCTGAGGGTGAGTTTTTTAAAGGGGGACTCAAGGAGAGCAGAAGAGGTTTACAAAGCCCACGATGGGCACCATCATCAGATGTGACACAACAAGCAGCCTGGTTATCCCTCAGGAGGTGAGAAACCATGAGGGCCGCAGCTCTCCCAGCCAAAAGTCAAGTGCAGAAGAGAGAAGGAAGCTGTGGGACTGCAAATGATTTTCATAGTCTTCTTTGTATTTTACAGTATTAAATTTTCTAAAATAAGAGGCACCTCCTTTTCACAGAAAAAATAAAAGCTGATCATTTCTTTTTTTTTTTAATTTTTATTAGAGAATAGTTGATTTGCAATGTTGTGTTATTTCAGGTATACAGCAAAGTGAATCAGTTACACATACACATAGATCCCCTTTTTTAGATTCTTTTTCATGTAGACCATTACAGAGTAAAGAATACAGTTCCCTGTGCTATAACAGTAGGTCCTTGTTGATTATCTATTTTATATACAGTAGTGTATACTTGTCAGTCCCAAAGAGAGATAGAAGGTTATGGGCAGAGAATGAGTCCTGAGCTTAAAAGTTTGGAAATAGAGCAATATGATAATAAGCTCTGAGGAAAACTAAGACAGATCAGCTCACTAGGGGAAGGTATGAAATAATGAGGCTGAACCAGTGGATGGGTCCAGATAGCCAGCAAAGTAATCACGAGAGATGGAAACAGATGGGATGAAAACATCACTAATCATCAGGGAAATGCAAATCATAGCCACATGATATCACCTCTCACTTGTCAGCATAGTGAAAGTTAAGGAAAGTGAAGTCGCTCAGTCGTGTCCGACTCTTTGCGACCCCAAGGACTGTAGCCTACCAGGCTCCCCTGTCCATGGGATTTTCCAGGCAATAGTCCTGGAGTGGATTGCCATTTCCTTCTCCAGGGGATCTTCCCAACCCAGGGATCGAACCTGGGTCTCCCGCATTGTAGATAGACGCTTTACCATCTGAGCCACCAAGGAAGTCTACATAGCTATCATCAGAAAGAACGTAAATAACAAATGTTGGCAAGGAAAAGGAGAAAAGGGAACCCTTGTACACTATTGGAATGTAAATTGGTGCACCCGCTCTGGAATAGTACAGAGGTTTCTCAAAAGACTAAAACTAGAACTACCATATGACCTGGCAATTCCACTCTTGGGTATACATACAAAAAAGAAAAAGAAAAACATTAATTTTAAAGATACATACACCTCACTGGTCATAGCAACATTATCTACAATTGCCAAGGTATGAAAGCAACCTAAGTATCTATCAATAGAATGGATAAAGAAGCTGTGAGATATATATACATAGATAGATAGATAGATAGATAAGATAGATAGATAGACAGACACACTACTTAGCCATAAAAAAAAAAAGAATGAAATTTTGCCATTTGCAGCAACATGGATGGACTTGGAGGGCATTATGCTAAGTGAAAAAGATCAGACAGAGAAAGACAAATACTGCAGGATATCACTTACATGTGGAATCTAAAAAATACAACAAACTAGTAAATAAAGAAGAAGAAGCAGACTCACAGACACAGAGAACAAACTAATGGTTACCTGTGGGGAGAGAGAAGCAAGGAGGGGAACTGTAGGGATGGAGGATAAAAAAAGGAGGGGGTTATCATGGGATTACATGAAGTCCTGTGCGTGACTTTTGAAAATTCTAAAGTACTACAGAATTTTTAAATCTTTAATTCAATAACGTAATAAGAATAATGGCAAAAAAAAGAAGATGGTATGTCAAAAGCAGCAACAAGTAGTGAGGATACCTAATGTGTGCTTCAAAAGAGAGTGTCTACTGAATACATTTTTGTAAACTATCAATGTATTTTTAAAGGCTTCATCATATGCATATGAATGGAAAGGCATCTTACCTTCAACCAGAAATCAGTACCAGATACAGACATAGCATCAAACAAGATTTAAATTTGAGAAATAAGGGAGACATTTTTAATGCTTCAGAGAATCAGCATTAAAAATGAGAGCTTCCAATTTGCAGAGCAGCAATAGTGACAGATATTGAGAACAGGCTTACAGACACAGCTGGGGATGGCGGGGTGCAGGGGGGAGGAAGGAGAGGGTGAGATGTATGGAAAGAGAAACATGGAAACATACATTACCATATATAAAATAGATAGCCAATGGGAATTTGCTGTATTAGTCAGGGAACTCGGAACCAGGGCTCGGTAACAACCTAGAGGGGTGGGATGGGAGGGAGGTGCAAGGATGTTCAAGTCAGAGGGGACTTGGGTAAACCTATGACTGATTCATGTTAATGTTTCGTAAAAACCAACACAATACTGTAAAGCAATTATCCTTTGATTAAAAATAAATATATACTTTTTAAATGAGAGCTTCCACACACAAGATGGCATTACCAGCTGCTGTAGTGGTTACTGACCTGAGTGCCCCAGGCAACTAGAGTAACATCACTCCCTTCCTGGATGACTTCAGCTTGGGAAAGGGGGATGTTGTATGGCTCTACAGGAACCTGCTCCACTGAATATAAAACGAAGGGGAAAAAAATGTAAGGTTAATTATTCTTATGCAACTTTGTGCAAAAAGAATATAAGAACTTCATTGTGGCAAAGCTTTATTTATTCTTCCTCCAAATTCCAGAAGTTATTTATAACTGAAATAGAATTACTATATGACAGCACTACACAGATGAAAATGTACAATCAAATCAGCTATAGGGAAAAACTAAAAAAATTTTAATAAAATCTGTTATTTAGTCAATAATAATGTTTCATCAATATTGGTTCATTAATTATACCAAGTGTATCATACATAAGATGTAAATAAAGGGGTATATGGGAACTCTGTAGTATCTTCATACTTTTTCTGTAAACATAAAACAATACAAAAATAAAGTTTAAAAAGATTTTAATATGCCTGCTAAAACTTCATTGGACTGAATTAAGTTCTCAGAAAACTTTTCTATCAAAGAGTAAAGAAATTTATGAGTGCTTGAAAAACAGAAAAAAAAAACACGTAATATGGCCTACTTTCTAAGTATATTTTATTTTTGCATCTTGCAACTATGGACACTTTCACCAACCATGGCAGGTGACAACACCTCAATTTTCAAATCTGAATTCTATAGACCTCAAAGAGACAAACTAAATCAGCTCCACCAAGCCAAAGGAAGAATACATCACTGGCATCCCAAAGAAAACCATTTCATGATATCTCTGCCCAACAAAGTGCAAGTAACCGAGAGTTGATCAAACTCAAGAGGAAATGGCATAATGAATTTTTAGGTGAAACTGAGTAAACAAAATTGCCCCCATGATGATGGGAAGTCTTCTTGAATTACCACATGAAGCAGGATAACAATGGAAGAGATAAGGAGAAAAGGTCACTCCCTTTTCTTCATTTTCCCCCAGAGTCCTTTTATTATCAGTGTTATGTGAATTTGCCTTATTTTGTTTTGTTTTAATTTTATTCTAGTTGATTTACAATGTTCTGTTAATTTCTGCTGTACAAATTATATGAGATTTTTTTTTTTAATTCTAGGAGCACAGAAGAGTAAAATAAAAGGTTCCCTCTGCTCTCCAGTCAGCCCTTCCAACTCTACTGTCCAAAAGTCATCAATGCCAACAATTTCCTGGGTGCCTGCAGTGGACAGCTCTCACTCTTGCTGTTGTCCAGCAAGATAACAAGATCTGAAATATCTTTAAGACAAGATCTTAAATATCTTCCTATGATCCTTCTGAAGCAGGGTCCCTTGCCCACTACATAAGTCAGGTCTACATATTCACTTTCGCAGCTTCCCATGCAGCAAGGGCGTAAAACGTGGGTTCTGCCCATCAAATGCACCCACCCATGACAGACTGTGAATTGGAAGCCAATGACACAAGAGACCAGCAAGTATTCCAGAATACTGGCAACTGTGGAGGCAGATCCAGCATCCAAGCTCAGTGGTATCAGTGATTCAGACATTTATACAGCCCCATGTCCACTGCCACCTGCTGGAATATCTTTACAACACCAGTTATGCAATGAAATTTGGGGTATTAAAATATAGATATATTGGGTTTCCCTGGTAGCTCAGGGGTAAAGAATCCTGCCAATGCAAGAGACACGGGTTCAATCCCTGGGTAGGGAAATTCCCTGGAGAAGGAAATGGCTACATACACCAGTATTCTTGCCTGGGAAATCTCATGGACAGAGGAGTTGGAGGGCTACAATCCTTGGAGTTGCAAAGAGTCAGACACGACTGAGTACACAGAGACACACACAACCCTGGTTCTTAGGTACTCCAGGGATCTCCGAGCTACTTGTTATCCTTTAATGAATCTTTTCTACTTATATTGGACAAAGTTGATCTCACCACTAAAAAATTAAGAACCCTGGCTGATTCACTATGTTTTCAGATATTTACAGTATGTAAGTATGCATACACAGTTAACTCTTGAACAACATGGTGGCTAAGGGCAAGGACGCTCCATGCAGTCAAATATCTGCATACAACTTAGAGCTGATCCTCCACATCCTCAGAGTCAACCAACTCTAGTCCTGTAGTAACACAGTAATGGGTAGTCAAAAAATTTGCATATAGATTGACCTGCACAGTTTAAAGACATATATAAATCTTGTTTTCTTTCCACAAACATAATCACACTGTACATGCTATTTAGAACCCTTTCATAATCTCCTTTTCCACTCAACAGTATATCTTGGTCATATTTTCACATCTGAAGTATAGTTTTGAAATCATATTTGTAAGTTAAAAATTATAAAATTTAATGGTGCTGCTATCAGTGATACAGTAGAAAATTTTATCACTTGTATTTTTTTATATTTCCAATCCAATGACTTGTCTTTAACCAGTGCCAGAGAGAAATGAATGTTTTAAATCATAAGTATGTTTAATGAAATAAATGAACAAATAAAATAGTAAAACTTATAAAACTACTTCTGGGGGTAAACCTCAACACAGATGACAATTAAGCCAAGAAACCTGACACATAGCTGTTAGAAGAGCATCAAAAACACTTTTTAAGGCTTTTTTTCTTTGTGTGTGTGTGTGTGTAGCACACAAACTATGTTCATTCAGTCAGATACTTCCAAATGTCTAAACCAAGAGTAGGCAAGTCCACTTTTGTAAACAATGTTTTCTTGGCACACAACCTCATCCGTTTATTTACATATTACCTATGGCTGTTCTCGCCCTTCCTCAACAAAGCTGAGTAGTTCCAAGAGACATCATGGCCTATACACCTAAAATATTTATTGTCTATCCCTTTGCAGAAAATGTTTCCCAGCCTCAATTCCAAACAGTGCTTCCAGAGGTCAATTACAGCCCATTCATTGATGGCTTAAATCCAGTATCAGATGAATGGATGGACCAATGGAAATATGGAGGGATGGATGGACAAAGAAACAGTCAAGTAGGAAAACAGACATATTCAACCGGAGTAATACATTTTACTCAGCAATTCTCAGCTGCTCAACTAAAGTGACGGTTAAGAACAATGTTGATAACATCTGGCAAGTATGCCAAAGGTAGCATACAGGCTCCTCGCCATCCTCAAGTCTTCTTTCCCCAAGCAGCAAGGTCTTCCTGCCAAAAGTCAAGGCTGGAAGCCAGTACACGCTCTGCCTTGCCTGTGAGTCCATGGCCACCATTCAAGAGCTCAGCCTTTCCCACCTTGTAAATCAGTTGCCGGCTAGTAATTAGCAAATCCCTGGAACACACAACTCTAAGGGCTGGAGCACCAAAAGAAGTGGGTTGGCATCTTGGCCCACCTCCTTTGAAAACTTGCCAGTGGGTGACTAACTGCTTCATTGTATTCAATAAATTACCCAGAATAATAAGGCCTCATTACTTTAACAATTAATTAAGGGACAACATGGCAAACAAGGCTTAATCTTCCATTGAAAAAAATAAAAGCATGCCAAGAACGAGATTCAAGAAGAGACATATTAAAAAGAACCAAAAAAACTCTCTCTTTAGATTTGCATAAATTTAATCCTGAGAGGATAAAAATAAGATTACAATTTTATGGATTAAAGACCTAAATGTGGTGGCACTCTCCATGCCCCTTCTGATGTCTATGTCAGAACCTTTCTCTGTCCCTTTTTCACTTTAATAAAACTCTACTACACAAAAGCTCTTGAGTGATCAAGCCTGGTCCCGAAGCTAAATCGTCTACTTCGGAGATCACAAATCCAACAACGTTCACTGTAAGCTATCATCTTGGGGGCTCGTCCGGGATCTTCAGGACAAGGTAAGAACACTCAGAGCTTTAGCCTCTCTCCTTTCTCAGTATACACGTTTTCTGCTTTACTAACTCTTCAGTATGCCTGTGTGAATGAATGACATTCCCTGCACAAAGCAAGTGATGAGCTCTTCTCTGTGGTTTCGTGGTGCCTCATAATGACCGAAGGCAGTCCCAGAAAAGGGAGCCTTGTCAGGGGTTTATACTGACCTGCCAACGCCAAGAAACACCCAATTTCCCTGCAAGGGGAGCAGACAAAATGGGTGAAGTTTGTGGACCGAACTTCCCTTCCTCGGTCAGCTTTTCCTGGTCTCTTTGACCATATGGTGATTGCCCGGGAATTAGAAATACTAACCTAACCTGTTAGATCATGGACTTTCAAGGGACTTGTGATCCATGCTGTTACTATGTACTTTTACTTAGACCCCGTGTATGGAAGCGCCTAGCCTTGCTGGGAGCCGAACATTACAGGAGCACATTTGGGAGCGAGGCGGAGCTCTAGCTCCAGGAACATCTCTCAGGCTAGAGGTCACCTCTTGGCTGCCTGCCTCAGGGGCCAGCGGCCTGAAAGGGAGTCTTTGTCACGGCTCTGCCTCCCATCTACATGGATAGAAGCATTGCTGGTGACCATGAGGTTTTTGAGGACACAGATCAGGAATTGCAGGATCTGGTCAGATTGGAAGTACAATGGGCTTCTTCCTTCGGTAGCGCCAGCTCTTAGTGGATCAGAGGCGGCTCTCTGATGGCTCTTGTCTCAACTCCTTAGATATTCTTTTTGTGGAATCTGTGGGAATGAACTGGAAGGACTGGCCCTAGTAGCTCGAGGACAAAAATCACTTTTTCCTCACTGGCCAACCCCCTATCACCTCTTTTGCTCTACTGGTGTGGCGACACTCAGAAGGGACAGCTTGGTTGTTGTTCGTCCCTTTATGACTCACCATTTCTACTGCGGTCAGGAATGTAACCCAGGAATGTGCACAGACACATGTAAGACGGATGCTTCCCCTAGTGGTCCTAGCTTGGGAAACACTCCAGGAAAGCTGCTCTGTTACCCTCTGGGTGGTGTCAGAGAAAAGGACAAATCAAACAAAGGTCTTAGTGGTACGGAACTCAAAATCAGTTTGGGATGCCATCAGGTCCACCCCTGGTGCATTTCCACTTTGCCTTGGTGGTAGAACCGGGAGGGACGAATAAGATGCCTGCGTCAGTAAGGGACAGGCTAAGTCCGACCAGGGAAGGAAAGCTTCGGTGGAAAGTTTGTCTACACTCCCATCTAGAGCAGAGAGGGATGTCCCCAGTGGAAAGAAGCCAAGGCTTTGGATGCCGCTTTTTTCTTAGATCTGGTTATCTCCAGTTCCATAACCACTCCTTTAAAATGTATTTTTTAAAAACTGGGAGAAGTTTGATCCCCAGAGTTTAAAAAAAAAAAAGACACATCTGAATTTCTGTGATACTGAATGGCCACAGTATCCTTTGGAAGATGGGGAACACTGACTGGTTGAAAGGTCTCAATTATTACTGTTTTACAACTAGAATGGTTCTGTAGAAAATAAGAGAAATGAGTAGATGTGCCATATGTGTTGCTCTTTATCCCTCTTCAAGACATGCCAGACTCATGTCCGAAGGGTGCAGATTTGGGTGTGAAACCGTCAGCTCCCTCCTGTCTTCTAACTTTGCCTCTGTACCTGGGACTCCCAGCTGAACAGGCTGAGAGTCAGGGCACCCTTCCAAGGAGGGGTTGCTTCAGTCTCAGTAGAAATTCCAACAGTCCCAATTGTGGTCGGGCCTATTTAGAGGATCCAAAAAAGTACATAGAGGCCTTTATAGAACTAACTTTGCTTTATGACCTTACTTGGAGAGATGTAATGTATGTCTTGGAATAGACACTGACCCCTCAAAAACTAGAGTTTTGGAAGAAGCTACTACTTTTGGAGATGAATGGCTTGAACATGAGACAAGGGGAAAGAGGGAACAAGAAATAGCCCTCCTTCCTACTGGGAGCCAAGAAGTTCCCATAACAGAGCCACTTTGTCAGATGTATTCTTGAAGGACTCAAGCAATCACACGCTAAGACTTTAGACTATGCTCAGCTGGCTGACATAGAACAGGGAGAGAAAGAAACTCCTGGTAAATTCCTAGACAGACTACAGGAGGCTCTCCTCAAGTTTACTGACATTAATTCCAAAAGTTCAGAGAGACAAATAATCTTAAAAGATAGATTTCTCACTCAGTCGGCTCCAGATATCCACAGTAAGCTACTAAAACAGGCGTATGGACCAGATCAGTCTTTAGATAAATCTGTTGCAACTGGCTCAGACAATCTATTATGGTAGAGAATATGAGGAGGAATGGTGAAAAAAATGAACCAGGCAAAAGACTGAAGCCCCAAAATGACTGTTAGACCAGCTCTGAAACAGCCTGAGGGGAAATGCCAAGAGGGACCCAGGTGAAAAGGGACGGACTTGCTATTACTGTGGATAGGAGGGGGCACCTCAAGTGGGATTGTCCTCGGGCATCTCAGCCATCCCCAGCTCCATATCTGGTCTGCAAAGGACCATTCTGGAGAAAAGACTGCCCTCTGAGGGGTAGGCCCCAGGGGTCAGACTCTCAAGGCAATCAGGACTGAAGGTGCCCAGGGGCCCCCACACAAGCTCCCATCCTAATTACACCTGAGGAACCCTGGGTATTAATAACTGTGGGGGGGACAATCAGTGGATTTTCTTTTGGACACCAGGGCAACTTCCTCTGTGCTCACTGTAGCCCCTGGTCCACTTTCCTCCTGATCCACTACTGTAATGGGACTGTCAGAACGAGCCAAACGCTCTTATTTCAGTCATTCTTTAAGCTGCAAATGGGACTCTGTGCTGTTTCCTCATGAGTTTCTGATCATGCCAGAGTCTCCCAGACTCTCACAGAGTCTACTGTGCACAAAACAGATAAGCAACAAGAATATATTGTACAGCACAGGGAATTACAGCCATTATGTTGTCATAGCTTTAAATGAAGTGTGAACTATAAAATTACTGAATTTCTATGTTGTACACCTAAAACTAATATAGCATTGTAAATCAATTACATTTCAACAAAAAAGAATACAATTTTAAATGTTCATTTATTTAAACTTGGCAAACAGGTCATCTAAGAAAGCACACTGTAATTCACAGGTACTTTTTTGTTTTATTAACTTAAGAAGACATTTATTTCACAAGAAGGTTATTATTTCCAATCATCATTCCTATACCATGGATAATGCTTTATGAAAAAGAGCAGGTAAGAGGAGTTTGAGCGTGAAACTTCAGGAACTGAAGGGCCCCTCTGCAATCACAATACAGATTCCTATCTTCACAGCAGTGGGACTAACTGAGCCCCTCCATTTCACCACATGCTGATTACATTCTAGTCTTGGCACAAATGAGCATCCCACAGAGAAACCCTTCAGCACCAGAGACTGACAAAAATGTGTGACTTTAAAGACAGACAGAGCTTTCCAAGACCAAATAAAAGATGAAATTTTTTGCTCAAAAATCAGACAAGATGGATTTTTAAATGTATACTGTAAGTTCCACAGATATTCTCCCTTTGTAGTTGCAAATACACATATCAAATTACATATACACTGACAGGCTCATGGCATGAATTAGCTTACGCTTGGCCCCTTTTATTTCCCATTCTCTTCCTTCTTTCCTCTCAATTTTCTTCTAATTTGTTGTAATGCTTACAGGTCTTCTTAAATGTATTTTTAAAATATGGAAGAGTGTATAAATTATAGACATATTACACGATGTAGAATATAAATATATGCTTATTTCTTTAACAGTCACTCTGTACCCAACAGATGCAGACATCATGCAAGATGCTAGATCGTGAAACTGAAAAAGCAAAGATCTTAGAGATAAAGAAGTACTTAAGAGAAAATAAAGGAGGCTTTTCGCATAGAAAGAGGAGGTGTGTGCAAAGAAATGGAGCTGTGAGATGTGTCTAAGTGTTCATGTCCAGACATGTGTATACATGTGTAAACACAGATATACATGACGTTTCAGGTCAAGCTGAAGAGTGAAACTTTTGAGTTATATTCCAAAGCTCTTTGAAAAACTTTGCAATGCTTTTTGATTTAATATATTAACAACCTGTGGAGAGTCAGCAAGAGAATAACAGCTCACTCTTAATGATGCAAGTTTCCCTGGGAGGCACAGTATTACCGTTACAGAGATAATAGGGTCATTTCTCTGCCCTGGCACTAATCTACAGTAATGCTCGTTTCCCCACAGATGTCAAGCTCAGTGGGGTTTTATCATGTTGCATTATACATGATGCTGTGATAAAACATTAAATGTTGTTTTTAAAAAGAAAGTGTATTTCTGAATTACTTCACTCAGCTTGATTACTATCAGCAGATTCAAAGTCTCCACACCTGAGGAAGCCTCTCTCATTTGCCAGGATTTACAGTCTGAAGGGGGAGGGCAGGCACCCACCTAAGAGCCATTCCCAGCCCTGTGTCTGCATCTAATCCGCCGATCTCTGACGAAGCATCCTATTACTTCTGTGCCCCAGGCTCTCACCTGGAAACCATGAAAAGCAGCCTGTGTCTACCTGCCACATCACAGAAGCAGAATGAGGACACATTAAGTTAATTGCTATAGGTGTTCTTTCAGTCCTTAGGAAGAAAACAGGTTTACAGTTTAAAATAATTCATTGGTACAGTCACTAAGACTATAAAGTTTTCACTCCAAGAACACTATTCTTATTTCTATTACCATTTGCTGTACAAAACTGATCTGTAACCATAAATTAATCCCTATATTACATTGTTACTTTCTTGAATGCTCCTTTTAAATTTGAGGGTATTAATCATGGTCATATTTCTTGGTAATTTTCACTTCTACACAAAAAACTACTTTTAACACTGATGTTACAGATAAGAATACATGAAGAAGAAAACTAAATGCAGTTTCTTCTACCAATCAAATACTGTTGTACACAATCTCCCCAGTCCTCTGCCCCTCAAATTACTGAAGATTTAAAGATTAATAGTTCACATTAGAAAGTCAATGTACTATTGACTGGTCTATCATATTTGTCAATATATTTGTTATAATATTAATAAATGTGTGCGTGCTAATTTGCTTTAGTCACGTCTGACTCTTTACAATCCTATAAACTGTAGTCTGCCAGGCTCCTCTGTCCATGGGAGTCTCCAGGCAAGAATACTGGAGTGGGTTGCTATGCCCTCCTCCAGGGGATCTTCCCAAACCAGGGATGAAACCCACAGCTCCTGAGGCTCCTGCATTGCAGGCAGATTCTTAACCACTGAGCCACGGGGGAAGCCCCTAATATTACTTGCTACTATCTAATTAGAAAGTAAAATTAACTTTCCATAAATAAAATTACTAGGTGCTAAACTTTGATATTACTGAAACCATGTTATCATTGGGAACATGTGTGGACAGCACAAAATGGGTAATAATAAGCCTCAATACCACAAGGGAGTAAGCAGAGATGCATCCTGGGGGCCATATTGGTTACAGGTCACAGCCACGTGACAAGCTCAGCCTTAAGGCAAAAAGGAAAGCAGAAAAGTGAGAAAGCACATGAACTGGAGCAAATAGAGAAAACCACAAGGAAAGGTAGGTCCTGAGAAGTGGATAGATGCACCAAGGCAAAAAGTTGGCATTCTAAGCAGCGCAGTACCATACACGACTAATGGAAATGCCAAAACGAGTAAACAAAGAAGGCCATGTCATCTTACAGGATGCACTGAGAGGGTACAGCGTCTCTCGTACGGATTCTTGACCAAAAACAGGCATAACCTGAACCTAATCATGAAGAAAGACATTCTACAAGAAAGCAAACTAAATGCAGAGATCAGGACAGACCAAAAAGAAAAACTCTGTCCCCCAAAAAAGGAGACTATGGAAAAGTAACAATAAGGAGAGATTCTAGATCAGTTCCTGATCCATAAAAGAATGTAAGTGGGGACTCCCCGGGCAGTCCAGTGGTTAACACTTGATGCTTTCACTGCAGAGGGCACGGGTTCAATCCCTGGTTGGAGAACTAAGATCCTGCACAGTGCACAGCACAGCCAATGGTAAATAAATAAAAAACACAGTGGAACTATTAGTGAAATTTGAATTATGTGTGTAGTAGAGTTAACAGTGTTATATCATTGCTAATTTCCTGGTTTTGATCATTACTATTGTGGTTACACACGAGGTTAATAACCAGGGAAGCTGAGAGAGGGATATATAGGAATCCTTTGCACAATTTCTGAAACCTTTCTATTTGAAGTTTTAATTGAAACACTTAATTAAATGTTTATGAAATTTACATTTGAAAATTCAAATGAAATGAATTTTTAACTACTGGATCTGAAACATTTAATGAAGTTTTTAATGTTAAGTTTTTTAAAAGGAGTTGACCCACCTTAGCAAGCCTCACACACATTTGAGGAAATTAACGTATGATATGATGGGCAGGTACATAAAATTAGAAATGTCTTTGAAAACCAACTATGGGAAACTGAGCTTATGAGAGCCGTGATAGAGGTACTGTAGACTGACCTTGTAAAATAAGCTCTGTGTTTGGAAATGCTAGTACAAATAGAGAAAATGAGGATTTAAGACACCTATCCAGCTATAAAAGAAGTGGGGTCACATTTGGTGTTGTATTTGTGAACTCCTAATCTATCTGGATGAATTGAAATGAGTTCTGATGATCTAAAGACAAGAAGGTAGAAAGACATAAATTTAGTATCTGTGTGTGCACTCCCATCAACTTTTAGCTAGAGACTCTCAACTGCTAAATAAAGACCAATAACCCATCAAACTGTCTAAATGTAAACACAACATCAAGCTAGAATCAGCAAATATCTTATATATAGCCAGGAAACTTCTCACACTAACTTTTACAGATATGATTTTAAGACTTCAAATGTTTTACAAGTGTTACTGTTTCAGGAGGTCATGTCACTTACCACTGAAATTTGTTTTCTAATTTACCCATTATTTTTAACTGAATAATATTTTTACGAACTTGAAACAAAAAGTCCTGGGTCTATTGAAACTCAAATGCATGCTAATTCTTTTTCTTTGATAATTAGTTATTTTGAAAACCCCACATTTCTAGTACTTTGGCGCAATGAGACAAACAAGATCTCCTCTCAAAATAATTTGCAAAAAATATATCACAAAAGCAAAGATGTGATAAAGCAGCCATTGTACGCCTTACCACAATCTCAAAGCTAGCCTCATCACATTTTCCTGTCTCACGTATTTAACAGAAAAGCTTTTATGAGATGGATGTTATTCCACAGTGTGCATCGGTGTACTTGGTGTATATGCCAAAATTCACCCAGACTCGTAACACACCCTGTTCAATCTTTGCCATTACTCTTCGGGGTTTTTTTCCTCATGTACTGTATGGCACAGCATCGAATAACTTAGTGTAAGTTCACCCACCAACCATTTTAGTAGCAATTGTCCATTTTTCATATTTAAGACCCGAATTCCTTTAGTAACTAGTTTCCTATACATTTGCTATAGTGAGGAGCTACATATGAATGAAATTCATTCATACAGATTCTTACAAGAAAAACTGGCAAAATAATAAAGAAAATAATGCAATGCTGAATTGGAGGGGCGGCACTATTTTAAAGCCATTCTCCATCAGCATGTCAAGAGTTTAAAAGCAAAAAAAAAAAAAAAAAAAATTGCCTAACAAAAAGAATTATGTGGACATAGAAAAAGAACATTTTAATTTTCACAGTCAATTGCAAAATCTCCATTATTTTATGAACCTCTAAGAAAGAAAATTAAACTGTTTTGGTTTTTTTTTTTTTGAAAATTAAACTTAAATTTAGTTGAACAGTGAGTTAAACCTACACAACATTTGGAATTCTTATTCCTTGTTGAAAGAAAAAAACTTTAGACTTAATTTGATGCAAATATTACAGACCACCTCTATATATTACATAACAAAATATAAGCAAAATAAGTTAGTTAAGCCATTTGTCAGGCTCTACTTTCAGAATCTAATTCTTCACACTCATTTTTTGACAAATAATCATTAGTGCACATGTTCTCTACAGAATACCACTTTCTGTGTCACCAAGCAGATCAGTGATGCAGCACTTTTTCAATGAATCCATTAAGAAATTTAAAAATAGGGGCTTCCCTGGTGGCTCGGTGGTAAAGAATCCACCTGTCAGTGCAGGAGACATGGGTTCGATACCTGGTCTGGAATGATCCCACATGCCATGGAACAACTAAGCCTGTGCACCGCAACTATTGAACCTATGCTCTAGAGACCAAGAATTGCAACCACTGAGCCCATATGCCACAACTACTGAAGCCCGCACGCCCTAGAGCCCATGCTCCACAACAAGGGAAGCCCTGCAATGAGAAGCCTGCACACCATGACTGGAGAGTACCCCCACTAGCCATAACCAGAGAAAAGCCCAGGCAGCAACAAAAACTCAGTACAGCCAAAATAATAAACAAAACAAGCCACAAGGATATAATGTACAACGCAGGTGATACAGCCCATATTTTATAACTTTAAGTGAAGTATAAACTTTAGAGACTGTAAATCAGTATATTGTATACCTGTAACTTATATAATATCGTATATCAAATATACTTCAATAAAAAATTTTTTAAAGGATGAGACAGTTCTAATAAAGAAAAAAGAACTATCTCATCAATTATTGGAGGAAAAAAGAGGTAAAATTATCATTAGCTATGGAGAATAAGACCTTTTACCTAGAACATCTAAGATAATTAATATTACTAACATTATTATCTGCAATATTATTAGAGAATCAAGTAAGGTCTCCAAACACAATGTTAACATACAAAATCAATAGCTTTTCCATATACCAATAATAACCAATTAGAAATACGTAGTGGAAAAAATATCTAACCCATAACGGCAACAACAACAAAATGAAACACCTAGTAATAACCCTAACAAAAAAGTGTGCCAAACATAATGGTAATACCTACAAAATTTATTCACGAACATTAAAAGTTTTAATAAATGGAAACAACCACATTCTTGGAGAAGAAGAATCATTACAGGCAAGCTGCAAAGAACAGAAGAAAAAAGTTCTAATTTTTTTGCCAACTTTAAAAAAAAAACCCTTAGAAACTGTATATTTTCCAAATAATACACTTTTGGAAATAAATATATATTTCCAAATAATAGGATAGAAGCTGCTCTCAATAACAACCAGCCCGTGGGTATAGCCCATATAGATATAATGGTGACATTTCCCAGGAGGTAACATTAAACTATTGAGATCTACTTCTTACAAAATGAACTTCTAATAAACAGACTAAAAAGACACTTTTTCTAACAGAACACAGAAAGTTTTAAAAATACAAGAACAGGCTAAATTCTGATACACAGGAGAATAAAAATGTAAGCATTTTATTCTTAGTATTTCCAAGTTAAATGTCTTACAAACATTTTCAGTTTTCAATTTTTAGTTCAGGCTATAAATAGTTATATATTGAATATTGTCTCCCCATAGTATCTTTGTCAGTAATACCTGATCCTTCCAATTTTTCATTAGTTGCCATTTGGAGATTCACAGTTTCTGCCTTCATCAATTATTTATTACTCAGGGCTTAATGAAAGACTGTAAGAAGTTTATAGAAAACAAGAATAAAATTTAAAAATATAAATTAAAAGTTTATACTACAAAAAAATCAGGCTTATAATTTTCTCCTTCCATATGCCTAAATATATATAAGTAGGAATGTTTAGTTCAGCACTGTTTAGAATGGGCAGAATTTACAGACAATTCAAAGCTCCATAATAGGAGAAAAAATAAATTATAGTATGTTCCAAGAAACTTTACAAGCAAAAAATCAGCTAAATTTTTGTGAACTGACACTAAAAATGTATCCAAAATAAATTGGGAAGACAAGCAAATTACAGAATAGTTACACATAACACATTTTATTATTTGTATATGTATGTTCTGTATAACACATATTCGTATAAATGTAAATGTATGGGAAAAGATTTGCAAAGTACCGAACAATGTTTATAGTATGATCTTATATATATAGTGTAAGCTCAGGCATTGACAATGTACCCAGTTGGATTAAGCCAATCATCAAAAATAGACATCTGTTTAATATCCAAAATTAGCCCCACAAGTGAATGAATAGTATAAAGAATGTGCCAGAGTATTAGGAAAATTCTACTGGGCCCTAGTCCATGAATATTTCATCTTCCCAGCTCAATCACAGAATATATACAAACAAATTCAAGATAATTTTGTACTTCAAGTTGCAAACCTTCTGATTCTTCTTGCTTTTCAATACTAGTTCAAGGCCTTTTCACACAAAATAGGATAATGATCTATTCGCTAAATTTCCTGCTCATCTTAGGTTTACAATAAATGCTACTTCACAAGGTTAAGACTGAAGTCTATGTGAACAGTTCATACAAAATAAACAAATATGAAACTAAAAACATCAAAAGTAAAAAGTCACTTGCAATCAAACAAATGAGAACAAATACACGGACAGCAATAAAATGTTTAAAGCTATAGATACAAGTCTAGCAGTGTGTACAACAAAAATCAACAGGAGTCAGGGGGTGGATTTATAAGCTCCTTTTATCATGGCTCTTGTACTTTTCAGAAGCTTCAACAAACATACAAGAGATTAAAAACTAGTCATAATCCTTTAACATCTATCCACACCCTTTGCTATGTGACTTTGCAGTTGTTCCCACGGAGATGTGGAAATCTCTTTGCCCCCATCCTGAACTTGGGCCTGGCCTTGTGACTTGCTCTGGCCAACACGCTCTTGCAGAAGAGATGGTGTACCAGTTCCTAGCCTAGGACTCAAAAGCCTCGCATGTTTCTGCTTGCTCTCTGTGACAGCTGCTTCCAGCATGTGAACAAGTCTGAGCTAGCGTGCTGGAAAATGAGACAGGTAGACCAAGGCGCACCAACCACAGCTCCAGATACGTGAGATAGCCCAACTACCATCAAAAAATTCAACCCACACTTGACTTACAACTGATGACAGACCTATTATAGAGCCCACCTGAAACCTGACCTGTTCAGGTGAGTTCAGCCTACATTGCTGGCCTGTACACAAGTGGTACAGAAAGTTGATTTAGGCCCCTCAGTGGTTTGTTAAGCATCAAGCTTGCCAGTCGACCATGAGGTACCTCTATAATAAGAAAAAACTAATCCTTTTAAGAAAACAATGTGAGGCATTGCTAACCACATAACTATAATGTTGTCTGCACTGAAATATTAAAACATGTTATTTTCAATAGGCATATTTTTTTTAATTGAAAAAAAAAGAGAAAACTAAAGTAGCTTAGATGGGGTAATTGAACTTTCTTGGACTTCCAAGTTGCATTGAGCAAATTTTATCACTGCCCTCACATGTATAGATAAAGCAGCTGATATAAAAATAGATTTTTTAAAATCACATATTGAGACTAAGGATAGAACTGAGTTATCCTTGGGAGTCACATCAGCTACAAGCAGCACTGAGAACTCTCATTGTGTTGGTATCTTCAAATCTATTCATTTCATCTTTAAATCAACTTGATGAGGTAGGTACTGTCATTATCCTCATTGCATAACTGAGACAACTAAAACAGAGAGGTTGAACAGCTTGCCAAAAGTCCCTGACTGGTAAGCAGTGGAGTCAGTACTTCAAACTCAGGCAGTCTGGTTCAAAAACCTACAATCTTAACTACATTAATCGATGGCCCCCAAAAAAGAGAGTTGCCTACGGGGTAAAGAAGAACCCGACTGACCACCTAATGTGTCTGAACATAATTAAAAAACAAGAGTACATTGAGGATCGTAGGAATTATATTAGTCATAGAAACATGAGAAATCAAGCAAATGAAAAGAGAAGAGAAAAAAACATTTCAGAGAAGACAAAGTGCTGTATACCGAAGAGGAAATAAAACCATACCGTTTTTTGGCTCAGTTGTGAATCAGACCAATATAGTCATAGCAATGTGAACACTAAATAATGACCTGACCAAAAATTATACACTATAATTATACACTAAAAAGTTATACACTATAATTCTATAGAGAGATTTTTTTAAAGTTTGGATATTCTGAAGAGGAGCAATGGCACAGCTGGGGGAAAGAAGGGGGCTCAATTCTTTGCTGTTGCTGTTGTTCAGTCATTAAGTCACATCTCACTCTTGGTGACCCCACGGTCTGCAGCACACCAGGCTCCTCTGTCCTCCCCTATCTCCTGAAGTTTGCTCAAATTCACTGAGTCAGTGACACTCTCTAACCATCTCATCCTCTATTGCCCACTTCTTTTGCCTTCAATCTTTCCCAGATGGAAAGATTAGGGTCTTTTTCAATGAGTCGGCTCTTTGCATCAGGTGGTGAAACTATTGGAGCTTCAGTAACAGTCCTTCCGATGAATATCCAGGATTGATTTCCTTTAGGATTGACTGGTTTGATCTCCTTGCAGTCCAAGAGACTCTCAAGAGTCTTCTCCAGTATTGTAATTTGAAAACATCAATTCTTCGGCACTTATCCTTCTTTATGGTCCAATTCTCACATCCATACCTGAGTACTAGAAAAACTCTACTTTTGATTATACAGACCTTTGTTGGCAAAGTGATGTTTCTGCTTTTTAATATGCTGTCTAGATTTGTCATAGCTTTCCTTCCAAGAAGCAAGCATCTTTAAATTTCATTGATGCAGTCACCATCCATAGTGATTTTGGAGTCCAAGAAAATAAAATCTATCACTGCTTCCACTTTCTCCCCTTCTATTTGCCATGAACAGATGGGCTAAATTCTAGTAGAAAGTTAAATTATAATGCCTAAAATTTTAAAAAGCTGTGTAAGCATATTATTTATTAATACAAATCTGATGATATGAAATATTACAAGAAACTACTAGAAATGATTGCCTGTGGGGAAAGAAACATGAATTTGCTAAAGGCTGAAGTAAGGAACTACTATTTTTGATAACATTATTTGCTTTTTTAAATCCTATGCATCATTTTAGTTTAAAAACTAACATCTAACATGAATTTTCTCTCATTACCAGATGGAACTTAATTCTTATCAGTGAGCATGCTTAGGATTAAATGTTCTAGTCTGCACAAAAATAATGTGCTTAATGATGCCAACCAAAACAAATTTATAACAAAAAATACAAATTCTTTTTTGTGTACACTGGTATTTGGCAGAAATATTTTTGAAGTCTACTACCATCCAAAAACTACTTAAAACAATTTTCTTCTCTTCAGAATGTGTGAATTCATATATAATCTGTGTATTTGCTTACAAGAGAAGAAAAGAAAATCCTCGCTATCATTATGATCTATTTTTGTCTGAAAGGATAGCATGATTTCAGGAAATAAGGTAGCAAAAGCTTTTAGTCTTATTTCTCCACACTAGGAAGAATCAGAGATGAAAGTCATATTTACTTCAGTATCACTAATGTCTTGAATTACTCAATTAAATAAAACCAAAAAGTTCAAAAGACATACTAAGAACAGCTTCTCCACAAGATGCTTACATGTGATAATGTCACTGACCCATTTTTCTTTTTGAATTGAAACTACTTTGTATATTTTTTACACTGTCTAGATGGCTCTTCCTTATCTACCTCTTCTAAATGTCCCTCTGCCATTTTCTAAAAGTTTAAATGTCATAATCAGAATATGTGTTCCCAAGCACTATTTCCTTTTTCCTTCCAGATTTAGAAGGTACAAGTTTTATATCTATTGTATATTCAAAACAAGTAGAAATAAAATTCAAGAAAATTGCTGCCTAAGGAATGGATGACCGATCTCTTTTTCATCTTGGTACTATAAAAAGTGAGTGACTGAACTGCAAGAAATTCTTTCTAAATGTTGTGGACCAGACATACAGGAGAGTCACCACAGTACAGATATTTGAATATAGAACAGTGTTTGGGGACTAGGTCCAAAAATGAGGGATCGAAGAGTCTCAGAGGAGCTGTGACAGGCACAAACAGTTCCACCCCTTCTCCCTGAAATACAGGAAAACTACATTTGTCAGCTGCCTTTGCATCTAGTTCGGAACATGAGACCAAGTCCCTAAATGACAGCACAGAGCACCTGTGCCTACAATGGACTGTGTCATGTAATTTTTATAACTTTCAGAGAAGCAAATTCATCCTATGCCAATAGAGAAGTTAAAGCAGTCAGTATACAGTCAAACCTTGGACCATACACTATAGGAAGGATTGTTTCAATGATACCCTCCACTCAATGGTGTTTAAATGGGATGCAATAGGGTAAGGTTTTCGACAAAAAGCCACCTCTGGGGTCAGAACATCTTGGTTTAAAACCTAACTCTAAAAATAAAATATAACCTAACTCTATCACTCATTCCTCTGTGAGCAAGTTTCTTAAACTCTCTCAACTTCAGTTTCTGGATAATACCACCTGGCAGAGCTTTTGTGGCAATTAAATAGAACCATCTGTGAATATATGCCCAGTACTCGAGAGATGGACTGTCTGGATTTGAATCCTGTTTGTGTGGATTTGGGCAGTTGTTTCATCCTCAGGTTCCTCATGGATAAAGTAGTAATAGCAACAATTTCTGTCAAGGTTATTATGAGGATTAACAACTGGCCTACACAATACTGCATTGTGTCTAGCATATAAGTATTTTAAAAGTACATAAACAGTGAGTAAATACACACATGGATTATCTCAACCTTATGAAGTAATAAGTACTATTATAAACAGATGAGCATCCTGCTTTAGCATGAGGACAAAAGTAGCATTTACATCAAGCTGTGAAAGGCCACGGCTTATCTTGGTAATCCAACTGGGGATATTTTCATTTTAAAAGAGAATATCTTTTCTCTATCAGGTTAGATGAGTCAGGTTACCAATTTTTATCAGCAAAGTTTATGGAAGACTGAAACACAAAGGCAGTTTGACTTACAATGAGATTAAATAGAAGGACCTAGGGGACATAGCCATTAGTCAAGTTAAGATTCAAGAAATAAAGAACTCAGGGGACTTCCCTGGTGGTCCAGTAGTTAAGACTGTGCTTTCATTGCAGGGGGTACAGGTTCAATCCCTGATCAGGGAACTAAGATTCCACAGTCCATGCAGCACAGCCAATAAATAAATAAATATAAATAATTTTTTAAAAAAAGAAAGAAGGAGCTCAGGGAAGTCTAGGGACTAACCTAAAGAATAGGAATGGCGAGGATTTTCACTCTGGGTTCCTATTTCTCTCCACCCACAGCGAACACATGTGTTTGACCTCACAGTCTTCTGCTAGAGACCATCATTTATCATTTACCAAGTGACATGGCTGGCAGTCCCAGGTCACCCCAGGCAAACTGCCCACAGAAAGTGCAGCTTCGTCTCCACACAGAAAGTCCCAGGAAAGTCAGAATAGCTGGACTGAAGCCACATACCCATTCCCTGAGATGATGGAGTTCAGCTCCTTCAGAACCAAATACAATGCACTAAAAGCAGTGCCCATGGGAAGATGTCCCACAGAAAAATAAAGGACCAATAGACACCGAAAAATTAACTACTGGGAGACAGCTGTGAGCACAAGCTAAAGCCTTGAATAACTATTATGTTCTATAACTGAACCATTTCTGAATAGGATTTAGTGATATATAGATAAAAATTCTCCATTAAGGGAAAATTCATCTTTGAGTTAGCAAGTTATATTTTTTTAGATGCTTAATACTTTAGCTTCCTAAGGAAATCTTGACCTAGTATCTTTTAAATACTTCAAGAATCACAGAGAAAATGACTCCACATTTGGGAAAATAAATGCTAGAGGGGAAAATAAGTAATAGCTGAGGCCCCCCTGAAATATTTCCTATTGTACCAATCTAGTTCTGATTACAATCAGAGTGGCAAAAACACGCCAGGGAACTTCTTTGTCAGCAAAATTCTATTAATGAACATTATCAGGAATCTCACTGATCGCTGTTCCTTAGACATATTCAGATTTCCTCATTCTCCCTTCATACTCAATATCTTTCCTATTCTCCTCTTTGCTTCTCTAGATGACCTTCTGGTAAATTTTTTTTTTTTACCTTATCTTCTAGTTTACTAATTTTTCCTTTATCTGTTTGTAATTTCTGGTTAAATCAGAAGGGATTTTTTTTCTTTCATTTTTTTATTTCTCTTTTCTAGACATTTTAGACATTTAAATTTGCTTGTCTACTATTTCTAATTTCAAGTGTCTCCTTTTTAAAATATAAAATCTACTTTTTTTTGCATTCTTTATATGATATTCTAATATCTGAAGTCTCAAAGGGGTTATCACTGTCTATTCTTGTTCCTCCTCAAAGAGACTCTATCTTCTTTTAGGGACGTTATCCGTGGGTCTATTGTGAGGCCTGACCAGACCCTGACTGACACAGCAGTATACAGAGATCTGAAGTATAATCCATCAGATGGATACAGTTTAATTTACTCAACCAACCCCAAGCCCCCTAGTAATGGACAAGTAAGGTGTTTCCAGTTCTTGTTCTTATAAATGGTGCTGTGATGAACCATTTGTACCAATGTATCATTTTCTCAGACTTGTATTAGTATACTCTGAAATAAATCCCTAGAAGTAGACAACAAGTCAAACCATATTATTTTTCCTAAAAGTTCTACCCCCTCCTTAAAATGTAGTTAACTTCTTTGGGAAACCATGCAAGCAACTGTGGCAGGGATTGGTAGTTGTCGATATCTGTCTCCCATCACTATGTAACAACAACATTCTTAGTCTTCAGCCCAGCAATCAACTACCTTGTCGGTTTCCCCGGTGGCTCAGTGGGAAAGAATCCACAGGACATGCAGGTTCGATCCCTGGGTCGGGAAGATCCCCTGGAGGAGGGCATGGCAATCCACTCCAGTGTTCTTGCCAGGAAAATCTCATGGACAGAGGAGCCTGGCAAGCTTTGCTTTTGGCCAGTGGGGTTGCAAACAGTTGGACACAACTAAGGTGACTGAGCACACACATGCAACTACACTGTCAGCCTCTCTTGCGGTGAGCTGTGGCCCTGTGATTAAGTTCTGATCAATGGGATAGGAGTAGATTTAATATGTGCAACTTCCATGTCATTCTTCAAAGAGAAGACTCCCTCTCCCCTTCCTGGTGGCTGGAATGGATCTGTGATGTTGGGAATGGAGCACCCACCTGGGACCATGTTGAAGACAACAGAGAAGCCAGACAGAAGTGCCCTGGTACCTGGATGCCTGAGGTGCCACTTCACTGCCCAGTGGAATGTTCATGTGAGGGGTTCATTTCCATCAGGCTTAAGGTCTTATTATGGGTTTTATTGTCAGCCTAATTTTTTGAAATTGGATAATTCATGAATATATCTATGTATTTAAGATATCATCCATATCCAAAATCAAGACTTACCTGTATAGATTTTATTGACATTGGCTCAGACTACTCAACAGTTAGCTTCTGTGTTCTTCTTTATACTTGACCATGTCCCATTGAGTTAAGATTGTGCTGTGCTGTGGTAAGTCACTTCATTTGTGTCCGACTCTGCAACCCTATGGACTGTAGCCCACCAGGCTCCTCTTCCCATTGGATTTTCCAGGCAAGAATACCGAGGTAAGTTGCCATGCCCTCCTCCAGGGGATCTTACTGACCCAAGGATTGGAACCTGCATCCCTTAAGTCTCCTGCACTAATAGGCAGGCACTGAAGCCCTGTGTTAAGATCACTGGATAATTAACTTAAATGAGTGATTATATAATGAACACAACTCCCAAACAACTCCCAGTTTTACAAAGAATTGTCAGAATAGTATTTGTAATATAATAATATATATCTATATTTATTACTCTATGAACTTTCCCAATGTAAACTCTTTAAAAATATTTAAATGTAAAGGCTCATATCTTTAGTCCCCTTTGTTTTAACTATTCCCAAATGTATGCTGAAAATTCAAGAAGAATGAATGTAGGGGAAAAATTCAATCTATTAAGTTAGTGCTTATGAATACTACAAGTCTTCCTATTATCACCACTTAGAAATTATCAGGCTATTCTGATCTTTCAAATAAATCTGAAGCACCTTCTTTTATCTATTAGACTCTGTCAGAACTGTCTTCCACCCAGCATGATAATCCAGATTATTGAATCAAAATAATCCATTTTGATAGCTTTTTTATATCATTCCAAACAACTTTAATTTTAGAGTTTCCTCCGCAGGTATAAAGCAGACCTGAGAATTAACTGATAGAGCTAGAGAACTTTGGGCTGCGTGCAGGCAGCAATTGAAGAATCAATGTCAGAACATTCAGAGCCCCGATTCCCCAACCAAAAAGCAGAAACCAAACTATGCTCAGCTACAAGACACAGATTTGAACCAGAGGTCGAATCTAAGATAACTATGGGTTAAAGGCATCCTGAATTCTACATAAGAACCACTGGTGATAAATAAATGGGGATAACTATTACTTCCAAACTGACAGTATACTCTGATTCTCAAAAGTTACTCATGAAGAATTGGCAAAACAAAGGAGTTTGGGTTTGGGGTAACAAATTAGTGGGAAAGTGACAAGATGTGCTTATCCAGCCTTCTTGGCCCAAAAGTCCCTATATCTGGTGATAAGGACACATTGTAACCTCCTGACACAGCGAGGGTAGTTTCACATGGAAGATTTATTTCCTGCTTTCATGGGACAATGGAGGGTCAGAGTGTCCTGGCACCTGCTGTTTTTTTAGTAACTTGAATTCAAAATAATCAATATTCCAAAGTGGTGTATTCGGGGGTGAACATATTTTGCTCTCCTTCATCCTAAATTTATGGACTTTTGAGAAGCTGATTTCTATAGACAATACTGTGGTTATGGCTTTCTCTCTTTCCAATAAAGTAAATGAAATGCAAAAAAAAAGAAAAAAGTTAGCATGAGTCAGAAGAACCTGAAAGACTGTGAAGATGGAGCAAGCTGGGCAGTCCCCAGCAGTTCTGATTCAGCAGGCCCTTGAATTGAAGCCTGACAACCTGGATTACTCAGAAGCTCCCACAAAGCTTCTGTGGCTGGCCCTGGGGATCAACCTTAATAACCACTCATATAAAGATTTATATAAAGACTCTGGTAGCTAACTCATTTCCAAGCCTACTTTCATCTATGGAGAAGTTCTCTAGCCATAAAAGAACTAACACTTCTTTAGTCTTTACCGAGACATTGGGGATCAAGGAACTTCCCTGGCGGCTCACACGGTAAAAAATCTGCCTGCAATGCAGAAGACCAGGGTTCAGTCCCTGGGTTGGGAAGATCTCCTGGAGAAGGGAACGGCAACCCACTCCAGTATTCTTGCCTAGAGAATTCATGGACAAAGGAGCCTGGTAGGCTAAAGTCCATGGGGTCACAAAGAGTCGGCCCTGACTGAGGGACTAACACACAAGATTGGGATCAAGAAAAGATTCAGTTATGAGTCCCTGAAGGAATTCCCTGGCAGTCAAGTGGTCAGGTCTCAGGGCTAGCACTGCCAAGGAATCAGGTTCAATTCCTCATCAAGGAACTAAGACCCTGCAAGTCACGGGGAGTGGACAGAAAAACCAAACCACAACACAACAACAAAAACAAGTCCCTGAAATGGCACATAATCACAGGGAAACTGAAGAAAAACTTTTGAGTCCCAATCCTCATCTGGCTCTTTCATAATTGCTCTCAGTGCCAAACCTAAAACAAATTTCTCAAGCTCATTCTCTTAGCTGGAATCCTGTAACATTAAACGTTTCCCTCACCAATCCCAATTTCAAAATCTGTAACAAAGGGAATATTTTGTAAATGTTTCTTACTCAGTCTCTATTTATTAAATACTGAAAAAAAAACCTGTATTAATTGATTAGCCTGAATTGGTTAGCCTGACAAATACAATACTCATAGAGTATTCAAATTAATTAGAAATCAAACAGCTACTCTGTATAACACTGATGTTTTCCTATTCACCTAAGATTAGAAATTGTTTTGTTAGTCACTTTTCATTCTATAATGGGATAGATAATAGTAGAGCTCTTAAAAAGTATGCAGATTCAATTTAAAGTATGCTTAAGAGCAACTGAAAATCTGACAAATTTCCAAGGGAAATATAAAATGGCAAAACCACTCTGAAAAACTCTTCAGTAGATTCTTAGAACATTCAATCTACATCTACTCTGTGGCACACCAATTCTATTCCTAGATGTTTATTTCCCCACCACCACCTCTAAAAAAGAAAGAAACATGTTCACAAAAACACTTGTGCAAGAATGTCCAGAGCAGCCTTGTACAAAATAGACAAAAACTAAAAACAATGATGGTCATTTGTTTGTCAGCAAAGAAAGGGATAAACTGTGAAATATTCATACAATGGAAATGCTACTCAGCAATAAGGAATAAAGCCCTGATACAAGTAACATTATGAATGAATCTCAAAACTATCCTGCTGAGCTAAAGAAGGCAAACACAAAAGAATATATACAGCACTGATTTGTGTATATGAAGCCCAAAACTGTGTGCAACAATCAGTGCTAAAAGCAATTAGAAAGTGGCTAAGTTTGGGATAGGGAGAAGGGATTGGCAGGGAGAAGGAATTGGCAGGGAGAAGGAATTGGCAGGGAGAAGGCAGGAAGGAGCTTCCTGGAGCCATGAAAATTTTTCAGTCTTATTTTACATAGTGGTTATGTAGACACATAAGACTGCCAAATCTATACAACTGAACACTTAATATCTTTACACCTGCATTTAAATGTACATAATTCACATCACCATAAAACAAAATGTTTCTCAGCTTAACTATTCAAGGAAAAGAATGATTTGCCAAAGCAATGTTTCTCAAATTCAAAATCAAAATACACATTAGGCAGAATAAACAGTTTGATGATCAAATGTACATTATGGCTGAAAAAGTAGCTATCATGGATTAGTGTTTACAGAATGATGATTCTGAGCTAGAAGGAGGGTGATCAAACACATCGTCTGCCTCAGATGCCCATCCCAGTGTAGACCTTATGTTACAGCTTAATTGTGGCCCCTTCACTCTCTTTCAAACTGGGGTGCTAGAGAAGACTCTTTAGAGTCCCTTGGACAGCAAGGAGACCAAAACAGTCAATCCTAATGGAAATCAACTCTGAATATTCATTTTGAAGGACCAATGCTGAAACTGAAGCTCCAATACTTTGGCCACCTGATGTGAAGAGCTGACTCACTGGAAAAGACTCTGATGCTGGGAAAGACTGAAGGCAGGAGGAGAAGGGGACAGCAGAGGACGAGATGGTTGGATGGCATCACTGACTCAATGGACATGAGTTTGAGCAAGCTCTGGGAGATGGTAAAGGACAGGGAAGCCTGGTGTGCTGCAGTCCATGAGGTCACATGACTGAGTGACTGAACAACGATTTCACTCTCAAAGGAATCCTAATTTAGATGAAGACCTATGGACACACTTTGGCTAAAAGGGCATTTATTATTTAGTACAATGAGTTCATTCACCTTTTCATTCAACTCACATCCACTTAACATCTACTGTGTAGCCAAACATAATCCCTACATTCTTGCTACCACTTCATATTGCTTCTTTGTTTCCAAAATTAAGATTTAAATAGCTAGAGGATTTCCCCTAAAGTTAACTTAAAATATACAGATGAGGACAAACTAAGTATAGAAGAAATCAGAAACTTTTTCCAAAATGGAAATACAAATCAAGCTTATTAAAGAAAAATTCTAATTTTGAGCTGTGCCAAAAAAAAATGCATAAAGATGTTTATAAATATAAAATAAAGGAAATATTTACCTGCTGCCCTGTAAAGTATTTTAGGTTCAAAAAATATACAAGGATTTTTATCCTCTATGCATGATAAAAGAAGTCCTTTGGCCTGGAAAGGGCTTCTGGGTACAACCACCTGCAAAAACAGATTATTTTTAAAGACAATTCTAGTGAAAATGTCTCCCAGTAAACTCATTCATAAGGGTCAAAATTTAAATAACCAATTGTTACTAATATAGAAATCTTATATTTTTAGACTAATTACTATTAATCATAAAATTTACATATTGTCCAAAACAATTCCATTTGTTCCACAAATATTTATTGCAAGCCCACCATATTCTGGTAATTAAGATACTGTTATTTTCTCAAGGAGCTAAACTTGCACATACATTAAAAAATAAAAGGAAACCACAAAGAGCACTCACCAAAACAAAAGAGTAAATTTATTAATATCTTCCTGTATTGACCTCCAAGTCTTTTCTGCTAATATGTTACTGCTGCTTTCAAAGGTTTGCAAGTTTCTTCCCCAGATTTAACATCTCTTATTTCCCCAGAAATAAAATCTCTTTTCCCATGATAAATCTGGCCTTCACTTCTTAAGTGGAAAAATAATCCACTGAACTTTATGATCGAGGTGATATAACGTGTAGTTACAGCAAAAGTTCCTGGTGGCTCAGACAGTTAAGAATCTGACTGCAATGCAGGAGTCCCAGGTTCAATCCCTGGGTCAGGAAGATCCCCTGGAGAATGGAATGGCAATCCACTCCAGTATTCTTGCCTGGAAAATTCCATGGACAGAGGAGCCTGGTGGGGTACAGTTCATGAGGTCAAAAGAGTCAGACACAACTGAGGGATTAACACTTTCATGTCTTTTTTTCACTTCACTGCAAAACTAAAAGCAAAGTGTGGATCCTGTACACTTCCAGCTGGAGAAAGGGCTCAGGACCTTCTTGAGATTGAGGTTGATAAGGAGGAAAGTAACAGTAAAGACAGGAGGTAGCAAGTGTGTTAACTGGGCTAAACTCACAATGTGGATTAATTCACCTACTGTTCGTAGCAATTCCATGAAGTAGCAATTATTATTTTCCCCAATTTAGAAATTAAAAGAATGAGGTCTAAGCAGGAACCAAGTAACTTGCCCAAGGTTACATCACTTGCTACATCAGGGATTTTCACCTCTTCTGACTCGTCAGGTTCTTAACTTCTACACCACTTTGGCTCAAATCACAAGCTGTTGTCCAGTTTAATCATTTTTAAACAACTGCATCCACCTAAGTGTTACACAGGAAGAGTTATCATCGAAATATAGCTGAATTTATCACAAAGACTCAAATAAGATCGCTTGAAGCAAACTGTATTTGACTTTCAAAATCGTTTTTATACAATTTTAGTGAAGGATTTTTATGTAAAAAATAAAATAGCACAAATCTCACTATTTTCTGAAAATAGACTGCTAAATGAATAGCTCATTGTAACACACCATGTCTTTATCTTATGTTCCTATTTTAGTTTTTCTTCATCGGCCTTCTTCATGTTTATTTTTAGCCCTTTGTACTATATGTATATTCTCATTTAGGATAAAACAAAAGAGAAAATGTGGAGGGGAGCAAGGTCTTAAAAATAGACATTAAACGTGAATTGATCTTCAGCTCAAGCACAAAAATAACTGTTGACTGAAATGTTTCTGGCCCAAACTACCACTTGCAGCTTGTATTGAAAAATTATGCAAACCATTACTTAATTTTACAACTTTGATCTGGTTGAAAAAAATAATAAAACATACACACACATCCACAAATGACTTCTGTTATCAAAAAACAGGCATAATCGAAACATGTAAATTATCAAGTGTGAAACAGATCACCAGCCCAGGTTGGATGCATGAGACAAGTGCCACTGGGAAGACCCAGAGGGATCGGGTGGAGAGGGAGGTGGGAGGGGGCATCGGGATGGGGAATACATGTAAATCCATGGCTGATTCATGTCAATGTATGGCAAAAACCACTACAATATTGTAAAGTAATTAGCCTCCAACTAATAAAAATAAAATAAAAACAAAAATAAGTTTAAAAAAAGAAAAACAGGCATAAAGTCCTGGGTAGACATATCTATAAGTTTCTATAATGACTCACTGGAAAGCTTTTCAGAAAATAAAAAAGAAAATATTATTAAAAATTAGGACATAAAATAAGCAAAAATATATATTTTTTTTAATCAAAAGACCTAAGATTATTCTGGAAGGCTATAAAAGAGAGAGAGGCTGCAAAATTAATGACTTGAGGAAGCATTTACCTTACCCTGGACTAGAGATTACACCAAGGTAACAAAGTTTTTTGTCACGGTATTGAAAACGTAGGAAACAGACTAAGAGCTTTACTCCTCTGACTGCGAGGTAAATATGGTCTAAGCAGTAGATTTATTAAAATTACGCCAGAATCAAATTTTAAGTGAGAAAGCTCCATTAGAAAGAAACGGAGCTTTATACACTGCTAAATTTTTAATGGATAACCAGCAAGAATTCATTGTATAGCACATGGAACTCTGTTCAATGTTATATGGCAGCATGGATGGGAGGGGAGTTTGGGGTAGAGTTGATACATGTATATCTAGAGCCAAGTCCCTTTGCCGTTCACCTGAAGCTATCAAAATATTAATTGGCTGTACCCCAATACAAAATAAAAAGCTTTTCTTAAGAAAATAGATAACCATTAAGAACCTGCTGTATATAGCACAGGGAGCTCTACTCAATTCTCTGTAATGCTCTGTACATATGGGAAAAGAATCTAAAAAAAAGAGTGGATATATGTATGTGTGTAACTAATTAACTTTGTTGTACACCTGAAACTAATAACATTGTAAAGCACCTATACTCCAAGAAAAATATTTTAAAAACACAAAAGAAAGAAAGAGACAGTGCTTTCTGCTCAAATGGAATTTGCAAGTATGGCCTTTCTATTGAACAAATTCGTGAAACGTGCCAAAGATAGACAGGAATGTATATCTTACTTTGTCATTTTCATTTTTCATGTCTTGGTAAAATATGCTATTTTGATAAATAAATATGATTTTTATTGCAAAAAAATAGAGAGCTTTGAATGAGGTTGAAGATAAACTATGTTTTCAGTCTTATTATCTGAAGTGTATGAAATCAACATCAGGGTCAAGCCAGTGTCACTTCAAGAAGAACAGTCTATAAACCTGGGCCGGGTGCTTAACCTAAAAGAAATAAAAGTTCTCTTTCTTAAAAACAATTAAATTCACATAAATTCCAAAATTTCTGATTGCTTTTCTCTAGATAAGCATATTAGTTAATATGAATAGAATGAACCAAAATGGAAACATCAAATGGAGAGCAAGCAAAGTACGTAAGTGAGAATACCTTGATTCCTGGGCAGTGGGCAAAGAAAGCTTCAGGACTCTGGGAATGATAGAGAGCCCCGTGGCCCACACAGCCCCAAGGGGACCGGATGGTGAGGCTTCCACAATTAAAAAGGTCCCCAGACCGGTAGCGATACTTGGCAGCTTCATTAACAATCTGAAAGGAAAAGAGAAAAGGGACATCTCATGATCGGTCCTTTTATTCCCATCGATTTTCTTAAGACATCTTATCTAATCTTTAAATATATGCCCATAACAAAATAGCTCAAAGGTAACAAAAAGTTCCTAAGATAGGGGGCGGGAGACTGGAAGTAAAAGTTGTAAACTTCACGGACTTGCCTTAGAGATGCTCCTTTAGGGCAAAATGCAATCTTCTCACCTGATCAAAAGCAGGGAAAATATAATCTGCAAACTGAATTTCTGCAATGGCGGTAGCACCAGTGACTGCGATTCCAATTCCAAATCCAACGATTCCTTGTTCACACAGTGGGGTATTAAAAACTCTATCTTTACCTACAAAAGACAAGAAAGTCACCTTCATATGACAAATGAGAGTAATGTGATGCATGATACAATGGAAAATTCACAGAGTTAATAACCATGAGGTAGAGGAAAACAAGCAACATGTGAATGAAACAGTAAAGAAATAGTACAGTGGTTGGTTTCAAGGTAAATATAGTAATTATATTAATCAAGTAACCTGAATGTCCTAAATTGAAAGATTGTCACACTAGGATAAAAGAAAGTAAAACCCAGATGCTTAAAAAAATAAATAAAATAAATGTAAGGAAAAGGAAAAAAAATACACACACACAATGAAAAACCTAAACCAAAAGAAATTGATGTCACTACATTAAAAGCAAACAAAGTAGACTTTAAGGGAAAAGGTACTATCAGAGATAAAGAGGGAAAATTCATACTGTTAAAGGATTCAATTCATAAGGATGACATAATTCTAAATTTATACTCATATAAGCAGCATGCATGCTCAGTCTGAGTCATGTCTGACTCTTTTCAACCCCATTAACTGTAGCCTGCCAGGCTCCTCTGTCCATGGGATCTTCCCAGCAAGAATACTGGAGTGGGATGCCACTTCCTCCTCTAGATCTTCCCAATCCAGGGATCAAACTCCAAGTCTCCTGCTTAGCATGCAGATTCTTTACTACCGAGCCACCTGGGAAGTCCCATATAACAACACAAACTGCACATAAATAGAAAAAACTAACAGAATTAAAAGGATAATTAGATAAAATTCCCAATACAGTGGGAGATGTTCACGTACAAGTCTCACTGACAGAAAAAGCACATCAAAATAAAAAGGTAAAAACTATTGAATATTTGAACATGGTTAACAAATATAACTGACGTAGAGCACCCAAGAGCTAAGAATACAAATTCTTTTCAAGTGAACACAGAATATAGACACCAATTGTCCACAGACTGAGCTATATATTCAATCAACAGCCAAAAGATTAAAATCATACAGAGTCAGTCTCAGACCGTGGTGGGATTAAGCTAGAAGCCAAAAGCAAATTTTTTAAAAGATATATGCATCGGCACCCTCATGATCACTGCTATAATATTTACAATAGCCAAGCTACGGAAGTAACTTGAGGGTCCAATGATTGATGAATGGATAAAGAAGATTTTACACATATAGATAAATAGATAGATATAGATACACAGACACACACACACATACACATACATACACAATGGAATATTACTCAGCCATAACAAAGAATGAAATCTTGCCATTCTTTGGATGAACCTAGAGGGTATTTTGCTAAGTAAAATACATCAGACAGAGAAAGAAAAACACTGTGTGATTTTATTCATATGTATAAATCTGAAGGGGAAAAAAGAAGAAAAAACAAAAACTCAGGCTGATAAGCACAGAGAACAGGGTGGTGGTTGCCAGAAGTAGGGGTGAGGGTTAATAAGAATGAGTGAAGGTGGTCAAAAGTTACAAACTTCCAGTTACAAAATAAATAAGTCATGTAATGTACAGCCTTTTCATACTGCTCATGGGATTCTGAAGGCAATAATGCTGAAGTGGTTTGCCATTCCCTTCTCCAGTGGACCATGTTTTGTCAGAACTCTCCACCATGACCCGTCCATCTTAGGTGGTCCTACAAAGCATGGCTCATAGTTTCACTGAGTTAGGCAAGGCTGTGATCCATGTGATCACTTTGGTTGGTTTTCTGTGATTGATGCTTTTGAACTGTGGTGTTGGAGAAGACTCTTGAGAGTCCCTTGGACAGCAAGGAGATCAAACCAGTCAATCCTAAAGGTAAACAATCCTGAATATTCATTGGAAGGACTGATGATGAAGCTGAAGTTCCAATACTTTGGGCCACCTGATGCAAAGAGCCAACTCATTAGAAAAGATCCTAATGCTGGGAAAGATTTAAGGCAAGAGGAGAAGGGGACAACAGAGGACAATGCCTCAAAAAAATTTTAAGCCTAAAAAAAAGCATTAAATACATGACTAAATATCCCATGTCCCAGAGAAGACATTATAATGGAAACCAAAAAGTATTTTGAACTGAATGATGAAAAAACTATGCATTAGTACTTATTGGAGAAGGAAATGGCAACCCACTCCAGTACTCTTGCCTGGAAAATCCCATGGATGGAGGGGTGTGGTAGGCTACAGCCCATGGGGTTGCAGAGTCGGACACGACTGAGCAACTTCACATTCACTTTCACTTAGTACTTACTAAAATTCCAATCTCGGTCATGGCAGAATAGTTTTCTTCACACTAACACTCCCACATCAAATGATTACAAATCTGGAGAGAATATAACCAACAACTACTTAAAGGCACAGAAGAACCAAAAAGCAGGCCTGAACAGAAGAAGAATTGACCCTTGAAGGAAAGGAAATGCGGGCGGGACGGGCTCCCCTGGGAGACCTCCCCAGGCTATATGACTTGGGACAGCTAAGACGAAGACACACAGACTCAGTACTATTTTTTTTTTCATATTTATTTATTTGGCTGTGCCAGGTCTTAGTTGCAGCACACAAGATCTTTGATCTTCATTTCAGGATGCAGGCTCTTAGTTGCAGTATGTGGGATCTAGTTCCATGACCAGGGATTGAGCCCTGGCCCCCTGCATTGGAAGCTCTGATTTCTATTGATCTGCAGGATACATTATCTGCATCATACAACTCAATTGTCACCTGAAATTTCACCACCTCTTGGCCAGGATCAGGATTTTCGTGAAAAATTCTCATTTCAGAGAGCTAGTCAGACACAAGCAATGGCCTAGCCGATGATCTAGCCAGACATAAGCAATGGCCTCGCCAACAATCTAGCCAGGGGACCAAAAGCCTAGGATTCATGTTTCATGAATCTAGGATTGATCAGGATTCATGTTTCATGTCCATAACCCAAGGATACCCATTCCTCTTGGTGCACAGAACTCACTTTCAGTTCAATCATTCCTTTGACAGTGAACCACACAGAGGGGAAGTGTTGGGAAACACCCAGTAGACACATCCTACAGTTTGTACCCTCAAAGCAGCTGCAGAAACTTACAGTATGATTCATACTTATTGGGATCTGGGACTATCTGCTAAAATCATGATCTCCATCCTTCATCAGTTCTCCATCTGACTGCAAGTAGCTTGGTAACTGCTGAAGAGCTAGGCTTCCATCGACCAACTGCAATTCATTAATTGAAAAAGAACACAGAGTCTAGCTGCCAAGTGCAGAATCCTGAACCCTGACATACTGGGAGCACCATCACCAGATGAGCAGGGTTCCTATCTATTCTCTGCTGCTTCAAGCACCCAGATTCAGATATTTTTCATCTCAATTAGTATAGCCCTTTTTACTGCTAGAAGGCAAAAGCTGAGTTTCCTACAGCTCTTACTTCAAAATGGTTTGAGGAAACTGTTTAATAACTCTCTCCAACAACTTCCTATGATCTAACAGAAACTGCTTCAACAAGAACTAAGTCTTAAAAATCTGTTTTGAGAAAAAAAAATCTGTTTTGAAAAGAAAAGAAAAATATAAATTTTTTAAAAATCTGTTTCTATTATCTCCCAAAGAGGTCATGATGGAGGGTAAGAGCATAAATAAAATGCACAGTACTGGTAACTTCCTTAGAATGCAGTTCAGTTCAGTTCAGTTGCTCAGTCGTGTCCGACTCTTTGCGACCCCATGAATCACAGCACGCCAGGCCTCCCTGTCCATCACCAGCTCCCAGAGCCTGCCCAAACCCATGTCCATTGAGTCGGTGATGCCATCCAACCATCTCACCCTCTGTCGTCCCCTTCTCCTCCTGCCCCCAATCCCTCCCAGCATCAGGGTCTTTTCCAATGAGCCAACTCTTTGCATGAGGTGGCCAAAGCATTGGAGTTTCAGCTTCAGCATAACCTAACATGAAGTTCGTACACATCATATGGGTGAATTGATGCATAGAGGGATCGCACTCTCAGTCAAGCCTGTTCTGGGTTTAAGTGCCATCACCACAAATTACTACACTTTCTAAGCCTCAGTTCCACTATCTACAACAAGTTGCTCACAATACTGAAAAGATTAAAACAATTCACACACTTGTTCAAATGTTTATAAAGTACCTAATATTGTCTAGACTCTATTCTCGACACAGAGGACACAGCAACAAACAAAACCAAAAAAAAAAAAAAAATCCTATCCTCCTGGAACTTACTAGTCAGGAGAAACAGACAATAAAAACAAAATAAATGACAAAGGACTTCCGTGGTAGTCCAATGGTTAAGAATCCACCTGCCAATGCAGGGGACACGGGTTCGATTCCAGATCCAGGAAGATTCCACACGCCATGGGGCAGCTAAGCTCGTGCACCACAACTACTCAACCTTCATGTTCTACAGCCTGTGCTCCACAAGAAAAACCACTGCGATAACCCTATATGCAAGGCAGAAAAAGAGACACAGATGTATAGGACAGACTTTTGGACTCTGTGGGAGAAGGCAAGGGTGGGATGATCTGAGAGAATAGCATTGAAACATGTATATTATCAAGTGTGAAACAGATCTGCAGCCCAGGTTGGATGCATGAGACAAGTGCTCAGGGCTGGTGCAATGGGCAGACCCAGAGGGATGGGATGGGGAGGGAGGCAGGAGGGGGGATTGGGATGGGGAACACATGTAAATCCATGGCTGATTCACGTCAATGTATGGCAAAACCCACTACAATATTGTAAAGTAATTAGCCTCCAACTAATAAAAATAAATGAAAAAAAAAAAAAAAAAGAATCCACCTGCCAATGCAGGGGACATGGGTTCAATTCCCGATCCAGGAAGATCCCACACGCCATGGGGCAGCTAAGCTCGTGCACCACAACTACTCAACCTTCATGTTCTAGAGCCTGTGCTCCACAAGAAAAACCACTGTGATGAGATGCCCCTGCACTACAACTACAAAGTAGCCCATGACTCATGGCAACGAGAGAGCCCACATGTATCAATGAAGACTCAGCACAGCCAAAAATAAATAAATAAATAAATTTAATTAACCAAAATAAATAAATGGGTAAAATACATAGTGCATGAGAGAATGACAAGAGCTAGAGAGAACAGGAAAGCACGGAGCGTTTAGGGGTGAGGACGCGAGACTCCAGTGGTCTTAGCCAGGAAGATCAGGGAGGCACCACTGTCTGATGACATTTAAAGGAAGGGCTGAAGAAAGTGAGGAAACGTACTGTGCATACATCCCAGGACATAAATGTTCTGAACAGAGGGATCCATGAGTGCAGAGGTCCTGGGGTATGAACCTGTTCAGCATATTAGAGGCAAGTTATCAAGTCCAGAGGGCCTGGTGTGGAGTAACAGAAATTGTGGGAAGACATGAAGTTGAAGAGTGAAGGGGATGGGGCTGGGGAGGTGGGAGAAGTCAGACAGGGCCTTGTTGGGGGGAGGTCACTGTAAACATTCTGACTTTGCCTGTGAGAATGAGTCAGTAAGCACATGAGCAAGAAGGGAAGTCAGGGAGCAAAGTCACCCCATCCTCCAAATCGCATTCCAGCAGGAGCCCTCCGGCTGGTCCTTGGTGATCAGCCTGTAAATAGGCAGATATGGACCCAGCAAGACTGGTAACACGAGGCTGCAATCACCCCAGCAAGAGATGATGACACAGAAGAGCAGCAAAGGTGTGCATCCAGATAGACAGCCTAAAGATAGTGTCAGAAGGAGGTACTGAGGAAACGGGTGTGAAGCCTGAGTCAGAGAAGTGCTCAGGATTTAGAGGCTTTTTGACTCAGATAGCCGGAGGACAGTTACCACCTCTCAAGGAAGGGAAATTATGAAGCAGGAGGTGAGAGATCAGCAGCCCCGCTGTGGAGATGTTATGTCTGAGCTGTGCCTTCAGACACAGAGGGAATGCGGTTCATTGGACTGTTAGGTGAGTTGGAAGTCATCAGCATGAAGATTAAAAAACATGGGACTGGATGGGACTCCCAGGTACATCTAAATGGGTACATAGAGAGGAGAAACCCAGTGCTAAAAAGACAAGGTCTGAAGACTTCCCTGATGGCCCAGTGGCTAAGAATTCACCTTGCAATGCAAGGGACACAGGTTGGATCCCTGGTTGGGAAGCTAAGACCCCACATGCCCACGTACAGCGGTACTGAAGCCTGAGTACTCGAGAGCCTGTGCCGCCACAACTAGAAAGTCCATGTGCCGCCAACTAAAGAGTCCACGTGACGCAACTAGAGAGTCCACGTGACGCAACTAGAGAGTCCGCGTGACGCAACTAAAGAGTCCACGTGACGCAACTAGAGCGTCCACACACCGCAACTAAAGAGTCCACGCGCCGCAACTAGAGAGTCCGCGTGACGCAACTAAAGAGTCCGCGTGACGCAACTAAACAGTCCAGTGCCACAACTAAAGAGTCCACGTGACACAACTAAAGAGTCCACGTGACGCAACTAAAGAGTCCAGGCGCTGCAACTAAAGTCCACGTGATGCAACAAAGGTCCCACTTGCCTCAACTGAACGCCGACACAGCCAATTAATCAATTCATTTTTAAAAGGCAAGATGTGAAAAATAACTAGCAACCTTGGCAAGGAAAAAACAGCCAGAATTTGGAGGCAAACTAGCAGAACGTGCTGGCCTAGAAGTCAGACGAAGTGATCCTAAGAGACTGCAGTGACCTGAGCCAAGTGCTGTCAGCTGAAAAGTAAAATAGAGAGCCAACAGGAATTGCTGTATGGTGCAGGAAACTCAAACAGGGGCTCTGTATCAACCAACCTAGATGAGTCGGGTGGGGAGGGGGATGGGAGGGAGGTTCAAAAGGGAGGGGATGTATGTATTCCTACAGCTGATTCAGGTTGAGGTTTGACCAAAAACAGCAAAATTCTGTAAAGCAATTATACTTCAATAAAAAATAAATTGGTTAAAAAAAAGTGAGATGAGGGCTGACCATTTTCTAACTGGTGACCCGGATATAACAGGTGGGAGAAAGGGAGAAAACAAAGGCCTAATTCAAGGGGGACCGGAGAACAGAAATTGGAGACAAGGAATAATAACAATTGTACTTGGAGAAATTCTGCTGTGGAGGAAAGAAGAGAAAATGAGCAACAGCTAGCTGGAGAAGAATATGGAATCAGTAGAGGGATTAAGATGGAAGAAACAGAAGGATATTTGCAGGCTGGTAGAAATGATGAGGGGGCGGGGGGACTGATGACTGAGAAAACTAAGGACATGGAGAGAAGGAAGAATGAGTGGAACCATGTGTTTGAGATGGTGACCGAGGAGGAAGGGGTCTCGTGTGCCGAGTGACAGGAGCCCTTATGTGCATTCAGAGGGAAAGCACGTGTGAGCACTGATGCTGGAACACAGAGAGATGCAGTGGAGAGTTTGCTGAAGTTCTCCATTCGCTCCATCTATCTTAGTAAAATGTAAATTAGACTATTAGCTAAGAGAAGGATGGGGGAGCCTGGTGGGCTACAGCCCATGGGGTCTCAAAGACACGACTGAGCAACTAACATACACACACACACACACACACACACACACACAGATGGGGGAGGCAGTGGTTTTTTGTTTTTTTGTTTTTTGTCACACTGTGGCATGCAGGATCTTAGTTCCCAGATCATGGCTCAAATCCGTGCCTCCTGTGGTGGAAGTGTGGAATCCTAACCACTGGACCACTAGGGAATTCTGGGGAGGCAGTGTTGAGAGAAAAGCATATGAAATAGTCATACGGGAACATGTAGCCTGGGTGGGCCCTGAAGGTCACCAGTATTGAGCTGAAAGTGAGTTCACTTGACAAGATATGTTTTGCTCCAACAATATTCAGCTCAGGATTGAGGATATAGACAAAGATGGATTTAACCAGCATTGAATTTTGCCAAGCAAATCGTGGCATGGAATTTAAAGTGGGTATAAAGGGAAGAAAGGTCATCAGGGGAGTGAGAGTCAGTGATGGGGTGGCAGGATTCATGACTTCAAGGATCAAGACAGTCAAAGGGTTGTCAGAGTGGAGGCATGAGAGGCAGTGAGCTGGGGAGATTCGAGGTGGAGGTCAGAGTTGAGAAGGTTTCAAATTGAGAGGATGGAGGGACTAGGAATGACAGTCTGGGGTAGGTAGACCATACCTGGGGGGTAGACCATAAAAGTGAAAAGCTAAGGTAGGATGGAACACAAGATCCCTAGAGCAAAAGATAAACAATCAAGAAGAGCATCCAGGTGGATACTGACAGGAGTGCTGGTGAGGCTGGCGGTGAGCCACGCTAGGAACAGAGAGGACTGGCCCGGAGTCAGCAGGCAACAAGGAAGGACAGCATTAGCACTTGACCGTCAATACATTATTGAATTATTTACTGCAAACATTCAATAAATGTTTATTTTGAAAGACTAAATTAGATAATAAGAGTTAAGCTTCTTTGGATTTAGAATTCAACTCTAGGGACTTCCCTGATAGTCCAGTGGTTAAGACTTCACCTTTCAATGCAGAGGATATGGGTTCAATCGCTGATCGGGGAACTAAGATCCCACATGCTTTGAGGCCAAAAAACCAAAACATAAAACAGAATCAATATTATAACAAAGTCAATGAAGACTTTAAAAATAGTTCACATCCATAAAAAAAAAAACTTAAGAAAAAAAAAATCAATTCTATATAAATGTTTCTTTACTTTCTGAGATAACCAAACTCAACTTTTTGCTATTTGGAACCAAACTTCTGGAATTCAGTACATTTAAGTAGTGATTATATATACGCATTAAGGATGTGATTACATAATCTCACAGAGACCACAGCCTTTAGGCCAGGTGGTACAAAAACTGGATATTCCTGAAACACATGACAATTTAAAACATTCAACCAAGTGATAAATAAAATCTAAAATCAGCTGCAATTCCTATGTTTCAAAGGCAGCTAAAGGCTATAAGGACAAATCTATTTCTAAGGCTCCAAGAGTGTTGTAAGAGGGACTCATACAAAGTACTGTAAACAAACTCAACTAATGTTTATTTAGGGGGTTAGTGGCTGTGAGTTCACATGAAGGAAAAACGTATGCCTACTCTGAAAGCTCTTCAATGCCCAAGAGCCTTGAACTGAGTCAGAAAAGAATAATTAACATCCAAATTACTTCTTACTGAACTTAAGATAATTAAGATTAATATTTCAGGTAAACTTATGGTTACTGATAATACAGTAACAGGAAAAGAAGATAATCATTTGCAGCAACATGGATGGAACTAGAGGTTATCATACTAAGTGATGGAAGTCAGAAAGAGAAAGACAAATATGACATCACTTATATGTGGAATCTAAAAAGCAACACAAATGAACTTATCTACGAAACAGAAACAGACTCACAGACATAGAAAATAGACTTGTTGTTCCCGGGGTTGGTGGGGGCGGGCATGGGGAGCGGGTAGGAATGGATTGGGAGTTTGGGATTAGCAGATGCAAACTATTATATATAGGATGGATAAAACAAGGTCCTACTGTATAGCACAGGGAACGATATTCAATATCCTATGATAAACCATGATGGAAAAGAATATGAAAAAGAATATATATCTATATGTATAACTAAATCACTCTGCAGTACACCAAAAACTAATGCAACATTATAAGTCAACTATACTTCAATAAAAAATAAATTTTAAAAATTAAAAAATGAAGAAAAGATATTCATACAGCATACCATTTTCTTATATTTTGCTACCTTTGCTTAAGTTCTAGGCTAATATCTTTGTGTAGCTCCATGATCCCCTGAGTCTATGAAAATGTGAAGAATGCTTAAGTACAGATGGTTGACCATTTAAATAAATGACTTCAACTTCTCATTTGTTGAAGACTAAGTATAAAGTCATACCACCACTTTCTAACTTTTCTTTTTTGTAAAGGGAATGTGATTAAGAAGTTGGACATCTCCGGCAGCATACTCTCTGTTGAAGTTATCATCCACTAAATGACTCCAAACATCAAAACAACAGCAGCTGACTTCTCTGTCCAAAGAATCACAAGTGGGCAAACCGAGTCCACCAGTGAACCCCGTCCCCTGTGACAACATCTCAGCCACAAAGAAAGGCTGGAAACAGTGAGAAGAGTGCAAAGAAACAATTAGGAAAAAGAAGTAGCCGTGGTTTAAGGTGACAACCAACTGCCTCCTGGTAGGTTAAAAAAAACTGAAGACCTCAGTACCTTTGGAACCCATAGCTAGTTCTAAATTAGTTTTCCTTGTGAATAAAGTGGTCCTGCGCGCTATTAAATCTACCCAGGGTAAAAATGAAATATTTTCCAATAAAATTTTCTGAAAAAGCTGAACCCTGGAAGCAAGGCGGCGGGCTCCGGGGCCGGTACAACGGGGGACTGCGGCTCGAGCATCCGGTAACAGCAGAGGCAGCAGTGATTCACTCCTTCAGAAAGCCTCCGGAATCTAAATAGCCATCGGTACCTGAGACAGAAGGATTTGTCCTTTCAGGAGATATGGCACGTGAACAAAGAGTGGCAGCAAGAGGCAACACTTCAGACGTAGAAGACAAGCAGCCTTGGGAGGAGCCTGGTCATTCACAGCTCAGGGGGATAAACCCACAGATGAATAAGGGAACTGGTTTTGAATTTTTGTCACGATTCACCTCTGCAAGGAATTAACAACGTAAACTGGCAAAGAAACACTCATCCAGTGTGACTGTGGCAGGGCCTGAGACGGAAAATAAGGCAGGCCAGACCCTGGAGAACAGCTCACTAAAGGCTGAGCTTCTGAGCGAGGTACCCTGCACCTTGGCCCCACACGTGCGCCGGGCAGGGCACCATCAGTGACTTTCCCCAACACTTACTCTCCTATGAGGTCAGCGAAACCTTACCAAGGTTTTGGTATGATTTCACTCTTGAAAACTCAGTACTCTGTGGTTCGTAATCATTTTGTCTGCGTGCACCTTAACAAACTAAAAGTTTGCAGATTTAATTTCACTCCTCTGATGTTTTTTGTAAAGGCCCTTAGAGGTCATCAGAAAGCAAGGATCGTGAAGCAAATAATAATATATTATTCATTGCTCTATTTTTTTTTAGAATAAAGCATATTTGTATAAAAATTAAACCTAAGATCTACTTCCTTTTCCTCTAGTAATAAATACAAAGATTAATTTATCAAGGCTTTTTGAAAGGAGATTTTGTCAACCAGTCTCTCAAAATATAGCACCTCACATTTCTCTTGGAAAAACTGTGTAAAAGAACTGAGACTTTTTTTTAGCACAACTCTGAAATCTCTACTCAGAGTGTCACTTCTCTGGTTTGGAGGAAAACTTAATGTTATCCCCTTTCTCCTTTCACTGTGTTTATGAATGAATTCAGACCAAAAAAAAAAAAAAAATTGCCAGTTAGCTTAATTTCTTCAGTCTTAATTTAGACATTGATGTGGAAATTTACAACTTTTCCTAGAAAGCAATAGTAGTTTGCTGAGACAAGAATGCTCTATGAAGAATGCTCTGGATGCTGTCTCTTTTGAATGGCAGATTTCCCTTAAGCCCATGGCAGTCTTCTCCACCTTGATGGAGACCCAGGTTCCTGTCTTTATTTTTCACTACTTCATGGTTTGCTATCACCAGCTTTACAAGAACATCCCCTGCTTCTGCTTCAGTTGGCATTTTCTCTCTTTCCCTCTTGTATTTCCAGTCCATAAACTCTTCATAAAGAGACCCGCATTTCCTTCCAACCTCTCTGCCTCCCAGAGAAAAGAAGCTTATGATATGCATTGTTGGTGATAAAGCCCTTATTTAGACATTTGTTGGCCACAATACAGAAGAAAATGTTTAACTACCAGAAAAACTACAGCTGATTCATTTCTAGCTAGAATGTAGGCAAAACACCTAGATAGGGCTTTTAATTTGTGAATAGCCATTGTCTATTCTGACTAAAATAGAAAACTGCCATTGGTCCATAAACTATAAAGGGAAGAGATAAATTGTGATAGAGTATTTTCTATGCCATGGAAAATTTAAATCACATTTGTTCTGATTAGTGCCAATACAATTTATTGATTCTGTGCCAAATCTTAAATATATTCTTCATGAAGACAGAGTGCCATAGCAAAACTAAACACTGTGCACAAAAGTACATGGATTAAGTTTTGATGTGGCATGCATGTTTGTTTAATAAATGTGGCATGGTCTTGATAAACTGTTACAAGATTAAGAGTTAAATGTACATTTCTATTGACAAAAATGTGCTTTATTTACAAATAATGGTACCATAGGAGGTGAATGACTAAATTATATCTTTACATAATTTTCATAAAACATCAGTGTAGGAAATCTAACTTATCATAAGACAAATGTGAAAACATTTTTTTCAATATTCATGTAAATATACCTTAACACCAAATGTAAGCAAGTTATCCGTTTGTCTAATATGTATTAAATTTTGTCTGAAGTATTTATACATTTCATTTATATGTATGTCTACCATGTTATAACTATGCTTATAAGTATTTCAATTTGTCTATAAAAATATTTAAATAAAGATGAATTTTTTAAAACTGAAAAAAAAAATCTGAAAAAGCAGCTGTAAAACTGCCTATCTCTAAGTAACCAGTATTTCCTCAGGACACAAATCTGAATAAGTCAGACTATCCTTCCAGAAAAAAAGATCAACTTCATCAGAGAAATAGCTCAAGTCCCAGATTCCTTGAACAGAAAGATAAATAAGTACATAAACATTTGTGACTCAGATACAAAATATACCACAGGAAATAAATGTCATTATACATGTTCAATACAATTTTAATGGGGCAAGGGATAGGGAGACACAGTAAATATATTTCAGTCATTTTAATCACAATAGACTTCTTGGTGGCTCAGTGGTAAAAAATCTGCTTGCCAATTCAGGAGACTCGAGTTCGATCCCTGGGTCAGGAAGGTCCCCTGGAGAAGGAAATGGCAACCCAATCCAGTACTCTCACCTGGAAAATCCCATGGACAGAGGAACCTGGCAGGCTATAGTCCATGGGGTTGCAAAAGAGTTGGACACAACTTAGCACCTAATGACAAGAAGTTTTAATCACACACTTTTTGGAATATGCTGTGATTTCACAGTTTAAAGTTTGCTGATGAAGAATTTAATCAAGATGAAAGGCATTTGTTTGTGGGTCAAATAAAGTAAAAACACAAAGTTAATCCAGATCACTTTTGCCTCTTTAAAATAAGAGGTAGAAAGGAGCAGAATGTTGCATTCATTAGATAAACAGACCAGAGAGACTTAGAGGATAAATATGCAAACAAATTTTTGTAAACATACTAAGCAAGATGAGCATACAAGTTATCATCCAAATGGAAATATGTCTAGGAGTGTTAGGATACCAAAGATAATTAACAGATGCTAATCGATCAACAGTCCTAACCTGAGTAGTCCCGGGAAAACGGGACTGTCCTTGGTATGCCAAAACATTTTATTAGAGTAAGGAATATTATGGAAACTTAGGCTTCCCTGGTGGCCCAGATGGTAAAGAATCTGCCTGCAGTGCGGGAGACCCAGGTTCGATCCCTGGGTTGGGAAGATCCCCCGGAGAAGGGAATGGCAACCCACTCCAATTACTGATCAGAGAATTCCATGGACAGAGAAGCCTGTAGAGTTACGGTTCAGGGGTTGCAAAGAGTTGGACACAACTGAACAACTAATACACACAAGTGGAAACTTATAGGGGAAATATAAACCAAGTATTCACCTTAGCCATAACTAATCTGCCATAGATTAGCATCCTAAATTAGGTTACTCATGATCCATAACTAGAAAATGGAAGAGTTGACTTAGCACTCATCATCAAGGTAGTAGTCATGGTGTACTACCCGGAGGGGGCACTCTGATGTGTGCGGCCCAGCTCCCCCGTGTGAAGAACTTGTTGCTCCGGTTCCTAAGAGTGCTCTCAGCAACCAACACCAGCTGTCACCCCTTCAGAGACTGCCTCAACTACACCAAACCTCCAAGTTCAAGGTCATACTTGGTGGCCACTATCCAACAATCTATCAGTGTGAGTATAAAGGACTGATCATTTTAGCTCAACTAGGGACAGCTCAAAAGGGTCATCATGGCTCCAGAGATCCACAAGTTGGCCAAGGCCATCCTTGGAACTGCATCCCTTCTGGACAGCTCCTTTCTGCTTTCAGAAGGTGCCAGGTTCCAAGGTTTCAGATTTAGTAAGCTTGCCTCTATTTACAATGATCTTATGGCAACATTCTCCAATCTGTAGCCTCTAGGCAACAATAGCTAGAAAGCGCTGTTTGTGTGTCTTGTCCTATAGAGTCTACCTCTATTATATTCTGAATACTCCTGGGAAATAGATCTGGGTTATTACAATTGATAAGACAGGAAAATTAAAGGAGATAAAAGTCAACCAGGAGCAAATGTGCTTAGTAAAGGTTTACTCAATGAATGGGTAGATAAAATGCAGAAGTTTCACTGTAACTAATGAGTCTACGACTCTAGGCGCAGAACCAACAATGTCCAGATTCAGCAAAGTCCAAATCAGTTCCAAGGATTTAATGATCAGATTAGAATCCATGAGCTCCTGTACTGAGAATACAGCCTACATCCCACTCATCTTTGAATACTCAGTAGTACCTAGCACAATGTTTAAACTTAGTAGTCATTCAATAGTTTTGCTTGAGTGACCAGATTTAAAACACCCATCGTGCCTGGGCTAAAAGGCACTTAGTCTGTGACAATGAGGATGTGGTAACCCAGGTTTGATCCCTGAGGGAAGATGCCCTGGAGAAGGGAATGGCAACTCACTCCAGTATTCTTGCCTAGAAAATCCCAAGGACAGGGAGTCTGGTGGGCTATAATCCATGGGGTCACAAAGAGTCAGACACGACTGAACAACTAACACTTTCAGTACAACTTTTCAACAAGGATCCACCAAGCATTCTAAACACAGAGATATGCCAGGAAGGCAGATAATAGTTTAGTTGAAATCAATATATAATAACACATACATGAGATTTTTCATTTAAATAATGGGAAAATCTGACAGTGAAGAGACTACAGGCTCACCCAGGCATAAAGAAGAGAACTATCCTCAGTCATCTCTAGTGCCTTAAATAGTCTTCAACATATAACATTTTTAAATATGTTATAAATGAAAAAACTGAATGACCAAAATAATATTAAAATAAGAAATAATAGCCAAAATTTGGGGAAATTATAAAATCAACGAATAGAAACTGAAATAGGGAACATTTGGTTGGGATGAGCCACTATGTTTGAGATATAATAACATTCAATATCAGAGACCACAATTTCTCAAACGAAGTACTAGATGGATAACTTTTAAGGGAAAGATATTCTCTTGTACTTCTAATGTTAACTTAAATCAATTTCAATATATTTTAATACATACAAAATTAAATTCAGTATTTATTACCCTTATTAAAAGAAAAAGGCAAAAATCTTAAACACACACAAAAAAACACCTGAAAACCAATTAAATTCAAGTTAACAGAAAAACTGAAGTATAACAAATAATGGTTTTCTGCTATAGCAATGTAGCATCAGATCTGATTCTATATATAATCTTAATTTTTTTTTAATTATTCTAATGAAAAAATGCCTTTTCACTTAAATTCACTACATATAATAATATATGTAACCTCATGGCTTTCTTTGACAACTGATAATCAGACCTCATACTAAAAAAAACACCCACGGCATTCCTTGAATGCTAATTTTAAGGAAGGTACTTTGAGATAAAGTTGGTATCACAACCACATGAAATCCTTATCAAATGTGTAAATATTCAATTACTGCTGGAATCAGGTATAGAAAATTCTTCAGTGTTCACTTATCGATGTACTAACTACTAATGAACTGTTGAAAGTTAAATGGAATCTGTGAAATTCATCTGTCTGGGACTTGAATGTGTTATTGCTATAATGCTGGTTCCTCTGGGTATGGCACACAGGGATGCTATTAATATTAGCACAGTTTGTTATCTGAATCTCAGTGAACACTTCATATATTTCAGACACTGTGAAGTAGACAAACACAGTCAACACAAACACCAGTTTTATCACACGGCAATATCTGATTACATAGCAGGCGATTCAGATGATATGTTTATATTATTTTTTAAGATTATCACTGATACTAAAACTTCTAAATTTTTTTTTCCTATCTTAACTGCAATCACTTTTATTCTATTTTTAGACCTCTTATTGGAGTATAGTTGCCTGCCAATGCAGGAGACACAGGTTCAATCCCTGGATTGGGAAGATCCCCTGGAGAAGGGAATGGCTACCCACTCCCATATTCTTGCCTAGAAAATCCCATGGGCAGAAGCCTGGTAGGCTACAGTCTATGGGGTTGCAAAAGAGTCAGACACAACTTAGTGACTAAAGAATAACAACAAATGGAAGGGGCAGAGAGCAGGAAAATGAATTATAGAATCATCAAATCCTACCACTGCTGAATATCTTCTCACTAGCTCCACATCTTCAAAAAGGGAAACTGAGTCTTGTAATCATGATGGATTTATTCAAAAATTTTAATTAAATTCAACATTTCCTGCTTGCTATGCTCTTGGAAGCTCAGCATAAATCTTAAAATGATTTTATACTTTTTAATGAATGATAATGAAATCTTAAAGGGTAAAATAAAAATGACTTTGGGACTCAGATGTTGGATTTTTTGTTTGCCAAGAAATGCCTTGGTTCCTTTATGAAGATTTGCTCCATTCTATTAGAGAAGTTTCTTTCCTAAATTTGCTGTTGCAAATTACTCAACTCATCAATGCTAAAATATATCAAATTATCTGGCACCACAGTCACAGAGGCAAAATAATTCTGAACATTTAATCTGAATTTAAAAATTCTTTATAAACAATGTCCTCAAATTCCCTGATGTTTCTCCAAAAGGCAAAGCAAATAAAATAGCAGGTTTGAGCCATCACAGCATGTAATCTACTTACCTACAACAAAGTAAAATAAAAAGCATCTTTAAAGCAGGGATTTTAAAAATGATCAAGAAACCATATGAGAATATCTTTACAAGAACCTTTAAAAGAGGTGCTTCAAACTTTGAGTCAATAATTAATTGCATTGCAATATAGCACAGTTACTCTGCATAAATTTCTATATGTTTCTATCCTGAAAAGGCAGTATGAAATCTACAAACTTGTGCATAAAACTAAAATGTTACTGACAGTAAAGTTATAGTTATATCTACATTAAATTAGATATAATTTCCATGTACTTAGATACAAGGGAGATTTCAGGGAAAGTCCTCATATCAGTTTAGATTCAACTGAGTATCTCCAACTGAGTATGTCCATCACAGTTCACATGATCTTAATCACGATGGAGTTATTCAAAAATTTTAATTAAATTCAACATTCCCTGCTTGCTATGCTCTTGGAAGCTCAGCATAAATCTTAAAATGATTTTTTACTTTTTAATGAATGATAATGAAATCTTAAAGGGTAAAATAAAAATGACCTTGGGACTCAGAAGTTGGATTTTTTTGTTTGCCAAGAAATGCAATAATATTAGCAATAACCAGTTGGAGGCTGCTAAAAATATGGAACATTGAAATGAAATTTTAAGATAAATAATAATGGAAAAGAATATTTTTAAAAAAGAAGGGTGTGTGTGTGTGTGTGTATACATATATGTGTGTATATATATATATATATATATGTATAATTGAATCACTTTGCTGTACAGCGATAATTAACCCAACACTGGGAATCAACTATTCTTCAATTTTAAAAAAATTTTTTAAAGATGAACAATGTGCTCGATTTGTTGCAAGTTTAATAAGTTCTTCAGTAAATGAGCTTAGGATACCTAAGAAATAGGATAAACTGAGGATATACTCTAACAAAGGGAGAGACTTCAAGTTTAACTTTCTAAGTTATCAGATAGATGTGGCAAGGTGTAATATCAAGCCCTGCATCCTTCTGACACCATCAGAACTTTAACTCTGACCCAGTGAATGTATTACTTGACATAATGTGTTTTTCCCCAACAGAATAAACATTCACACAACATGAACTTGGCCATATACAAGGTACTATAAATGATAGAGATAAGATACCATTTAAGGCATGTTAAACATTTAAATATTCAAACAACTTACAAGGTAAAAAGGATATAGAACAAATATAAATAACTATGATACAGGAAAGAGATACAAAAATAAAATGTTATTAGAGGAGGGGGAAGAAGAGATTCTTTCAGGCCTGGAGGAATCATGCCAAGTTTCATGAAAGAGAATGCGCTAGAACTGGGCACTGAAAAATGGGCAGAATTTCACTAGGCACAGGTAGAAGGAACAGCGACCAAAGCCACAGAGGCAAGAAATAAAGTGCAAATTCAGAGTTGGGAAGTGACTCAAGGCAGATGAAGTACAAAGAGATTAGAAAGAGTAACGGCAGCTAAAGATGAGAAGTGCTCAGGAGCTTAGTCGTGTCCAACTCTTTGCAACCCCACCAACTGTAGCCTGCCAGGCTTCTCTATCCAAGGGATTTCTCAGGCAAGAATACTGGAATGCATGGCCATTTCCATCTCCAAAGGATCTTCCTGACCCATAAGTACTAGTGAGTAGGGTGGTCAAAAATGTGGGCTTCGGGTCAGAACTCACAGGTTTAGATGTGGTTCAATCACTTTCTGAGTGTGTGATCTTAGACTGGGCTTCCGTCTCTTCATTCATAAAATTAGGAGAAAAATCACTAACTTGCCTACCAATCAGGATCAAACACAATAGGCATGGACAAGTGCTTTGGAAACCATAAGTATTTTAAGCATGTAAAGTATTATCAGGACAGTGGTAATGAGAATAAAACGGAGAAAATGTCTGTGCAACACTAGGAAATCAACGGGATTTAAGTGTTGTGAGTGGAGAGGCATGAGTGAGCGGAGAAATCCTAAGGGCTGAAACTGAGAGGCACAGGGGCCCATAAGCAGGCTTCAAGACCCCCAGGCCACCAGCTGGAGGAGCCTACTCAGCATGGTAGGCGAAGTCAAGAGCATTTGGAGTCACTCTACAGTGAGTAATCTCTCCATCTGCGGTGATGGCTGGGGTGGGGTAGGGAAGGAAGGTCAGTCATGGTGGCAGAGTTGTGACAAGCAACTGTAACCCAGAAATCACAATCTTGTTCCATTAGCAAGTGCTCCATTAGCTGTGCCCATGAACGGGCACAGCAGGAGGCCGGCACCCACTTTCATCAAAGAGAGAGGTTTACCATTGGGCAGAGGAGGGCTACACACAACTCTTTGCTACCCCATGGACTGTAGCCCACCAGGCTCTCTGTCCCTGGGATTCTCCAGGCAAGAACACTGGAGGGGGTTGCCATGGCCTCCTCCAGAGGATCTTCCCAACCCAGGGATTGAACCCACGTCTCCTGCATCTCCTGAACTGCAGGTGGGTTCTTTACCACTGAGCCACCTCAGAAGCCCTACACACAAGAAGCCCAGCCACTGCTAACAAGTGATATATATCCCAGGAGTACAGATGGTCACAAGACAATCAAAATGGTCACAAGACGATCAAAATGGTCACAGTGATCAAAGTGATGGTGGTGATCATTTCATAAAACTCACATAATATAGCACATCATCTATATTTCAATTAAAAAATAACACTAACAACAAATAAAAAGATATCCTAGGAGTGGGAATGAAGGGCTGACCATCAAGGGTAGCTCCTGGATTGAGGGACAAAAATGCCCTGCAGCGGCAGCTATGTACGTGTAGAGGCCTGGAGACCACGCAAGTTAAGGACTAAGCCCCAGGCGACCTTCTAAGACACTGCCTGGAAATGAGGGCCAGCTGATTCTGAGAGACTGCAGTTCTATTCAAGCAGCTGTCCACTTGGAAGCCAGAGTTCTGCACCACCATCCTGACTGGGCGTGAGCAAACCAATGTTTGGTCCTGAACTCTGTGCTGTTCACCTAGCATTTGAGTAACACCCTTATATGATCCACAAAGTTAACCGCGTGACCCTGGCTGAACAGGACCACCTCGGTACCCCAGAGCCCTGGGCATCTGCAGGAATCGCCCAACACTGACCTAGATGAGGGCTACAGGCCCATGGGGGACCAAGGATAAGTGGTATATCAACCACTGGCATTTTAACACTTATGCGTAAGCTGAAACTTTGTTTCTGAGCATGATCAGTGTGATTTAAGGAGACCGATTTCCCACTAACAAAATCACCTTGGCTTGCATGAAACTAAATCTAAACAAATGCAAGCTGAATGCCTGGGTTTTAGGGGATAGGTACTATACAACTCTCTAAGGTGAAGGAAGACTCTTCTTTAAGTGAAACATGGAAAGAAAAACACAAAAACTCATTTTAGTCGAACTGATGTTTTATTATGTCTCAGAAGAAGAATCAGAGTTCCACCATGTAAGAAAGAAGACGACCTATTTGGTTCTTCCTTTTCTCATAATCAAATGGACATACTTATTGATGAAACTATACAAACTTATTAAGTGAAGCTATCTAAAACTTATTGAGAGCCTAGAGTATTGTTTAGAGAAATGCATACAAAAACACATATTTTTTTCAAATAAATGTACACATAGCTGATGCTGGAAAAAAAGATTCCAATGAATGAATACAAAATGTATTTCTGAATAAACCCATAATGACTTCACTGTGCATGAATAATAACTAAAGTTGTTTATCCAGAAAGTCAAAAGAAATATTTTCATCATCCTTGTGATAGCAGCTGGAATTTCAGGGCAAACCATCTAAAACAAAAAAAAGCTTTTTTTAATCTTCCTTCATTTATATGGAAATGAGATGTTTCCTAAAACATATCCATACCCAGCATCTACGTCAAAACCAGAGCTCAAGGCACACACATTCCTCCAGCAGATTCCTGACTAGAAGGCCACACAGAACACCAACATCATCCATGTGCGTCATTCACCAAGGAGGACATTACCAAGCTGTCAATTTCAATTAACCTGCTTCACTTTATAAATAGCCAAAATGTCCCTGTCTAAATAGGCTGGTGCCCTTTTCTCAGAAGCAGAGGGAACAACACGACAAAGAAGCATGAAAAATAAACGAGCTTTCCCCTTTGTAAACAGGAGAAAGTTGACATTAAACCAATTCTAAGTCCGAACTGAAGAGCTATTAATAAAATAAAGCTCAAGAGAATGAAGGCCCCTTTTTAACCAGAAAATAAACAACATTCACTAACTCTATCAGCCCTTTTTAAAGTATCTATGAGTCACAGGGCTAGAGATATAACTCAAGGTCCATATTCAGGGAGAGCTAAACACAGACACCATAAATTATAATACATAACATGGTCCCCAAAGTAAAACAGTTTAAAAGGCCCAAGTGATTGATGCTCAGTCAAAAAGAAGTTAGTTTTGAAGATTTAATGATATCATTCTCTTCTAAATCTGAAATGTTTCATAATTTTTATAACCTATAGCATTATCATTTCCTTTGCTAGCTGTATTTTTTTCTCTAAAATCAAGGATAACAAAAAAATCCTACATGGCACGTCTACAATCTAAGTACTGGTGTACAGCACTTTTCCAGTTCACACTTCAATGAGAAAATAAAAGCAGAATCAGAAAACATCAACGGAATTTATCAAAAGTACAACAGCCACTATGGGGAACTGCATGGAGGTTCCTTAAAAAAAACTAAAAATAGAACTACCATATGCCCCAGAAATTCCAGTCCTGGGCACACACCCAGAGAAAGCCACAAATCAAAAAGACAAATGCACCCCACTATTCATTACAGCACCGTTTACAATAGTCAGGACATGGAAGCAACCTAAATGCTCATCAACAGAGGAATAAAGATGAAGTACATATATACAAGGGAATATTACTCAGCCATAAAAGGGAACAAAACTGGGCCATTTGCAAAGGCATGGATGGGCCTAGACAGTGTGAAGTAAGTCAGAAAGAGGAAAACAAATATCATATATTAATGCATACACACAGAGTCTAGAAAACTGTAAAGATTTCTCTCATCTGCAAAGCAGTAATAGAGACACAGACAAAGAGAACAAATATATGGATACCAAGGTTAGAAGACGGTGCGGGATGAATTGGGAGATTGGGATTGACATGTATACACTACTGACCCTATGTGTGGAGAAAGCAATGGCACCCCACTCCAGCACTCCTGCCTGGACAATCCCACGGACGGAGCGGCCTGGTGGGCTGCAGTCCACGGGGTCTCTAAGAGCCAGACACGACTGAGCAACTTCACTTTCACTTTTCACTTTCCTGCATTGGAGAAGGAAATGGCAACCCACTCCAGTGTTCTTGCCTGGAGAATCCCAGGGACGGGGGAGCCTGGTGGGCCGCCGTCTACGGGGTCGCACAGAGTCGGACACGACTGAAGTGACTCAGCAGCAGCAGCAGACACTATGTTTAAGATAGAAAACACGAGAACGTACAGTATCACACAGGGAACTGTCCTCAGTGCTCCGTGGTGACCTAAATTGGAAGGAAATCCCAAAAGGGGGGATGTGCAGACACACAGCTGATTCACTTGGCTGTAGAGCAGAAACTAACACAACAGTGTAATGTAACTATACTCCAATAAAAATTAATTTTTCAAAAAAGGAGGACATTCCCAGTGATCATTACAGAGGCTAGTGAGCCCATTAATTCACCTAATTAATAACCACTGTGTGGAAAACCACAGCTGGTCACCAAACTAATTTCCGATAAAATAAATATACATGTACATGTGTCACATATACATGAATATGGGTCACCCAGGCAATACTTAATAAGCATGCCATAAATGGCATGATAACAGAGGGACAACCCACATGCACCAGAATAGTATTCAGCTCACTGAAATACCTGGGACACAATCAGAAAGTAAGAATTAAGTTAAATAAATATAGAGCTCTGATGGAAAAAAAGATCTGACGAAGTTGACAAACTGTCCTTAAGGAAGTCCCTTAAGCCCTCACTCACAGCAGCTATAAAAATAAAATCCTAAAAAATAAAAAAAATAAAAATAATAAAATCCTGTTAGAAGTCATTCCTGATAGGTCATTCTCTTGCTGTGGCAGTTCAATGAATCATCACTTTATTTGCACTAAGTCTTGACAATTAGCTGCCCACTCTTACATTTGTTCAACGAATTTCCATGCTTGGCACAATTCTGGGCTTCATGGGAGATAAGAAGATGAACTGTAAATATAACTATAACATGGGACAAAATAAGCATATGAGTTATGGATGCGATGTTGAATGGAAATAGAAGAATCAAGAGAAGTTACTTTGAGATGGCAAAGGCTGAGGAAGAAGAGTTGGGTCAGGTGTAGGGTCAGATTTGAAACAGGGGAGGACTTTCTGAGGTTGCAGAAACAACATCATATATTCAGAAGGGCAACTGGAAACAGCGGGAATGCAGCCAAAACTGTGGAGGGTGAGGGGGCAACCAAAGCTGGAAAGAAAAGTCAAAGCCAGGCCACCTTACAGTCTTAAACACAGGCTAAGGAAACTGGACTTTACCATTCAACAGGGGGAAGATTTTAAGCAAGAAAGTATCATGATCAGAGCTATATTCTGGAAAAATTGGTCTCACAGATGTATATAACACGAAATAGAGTAGGGAGGAGAGTTGAGAACAGACTCAAGACAAAGACTGCAATCATTCAGATCAGATGGAAGGAGACTGTATAAAAAAGAATGAAATAACACCATTTGCAGCAACATGGATGGCGCTAGAGATGATCATACTAAGTGAAGTAAATCAGACAAAGACAAATACCATATGATATTACTTATATGTGGAATCTAAAATATGATACAAATGAACTTATCTACAAAATAGAAACAGACTCACAGACATAGAGAAGAGACTTATGGTTGCCAAGGGGTGGGGGAAGGGGGTAGGGATGGACTCGGAGTTTGGGGTTGGGAGATGCAAACCAGTATATATAGAATGAATAAACAACAAGGTCCTACTATACAGCATAGGGAACACGTTCAAGGTCCTGTGATAAACCATATGGAAAAGAATATATATAAATATATATGAAACACTGAATCACTTTGCTGTAAACCAGAAACTAACACATTATAAATCAACTTGTGCTCAGTCATGTCCAACTCTTTGCAACCTCCTGGACTGAAGCCCACTGGCTCCTCTGTCCATGGAATTTTCAGGGTTGTCATTTCCTACTCCAGAGGATCACCCCAACCCAGGGACCAAACCCGAGTCTCTTGCTTCTCCTGCATTGGCAAGCAGATTCTTTACCACTCTGCCACCTGGGAAACCCAATAAATCAACTACACTTCAATTTTTTAAATTTTTATAAAAGGAAAAAGAAGTAAGGAGGGAGTGGATTCTAACAGTCACAGTACAGACAGTAGTGAAAGAAACCCCAACATAGAACCATCAGGACTCCATAACTCTGAAACTAACACAAAATTGTAAATCAACTGTACTCCAATAAAAATTAATTAGAAAAGAAAAAAGAACTCCATGGCTGAAGTTTTCAATTTGGCTTATTTCGAGAATTCACAAGCAGGATCCAAGAGGCAGCCTGAAAGTCACTACACGTAACGAAATGAGAGAAAAATAGTTGCTACACTGATTAAAAACCAGTACACATACATTCAGAAGGATGAGTTTCACTTGAAATAAACTGGTTTATTTGAAATAAACCTTTTAAACGTCAGATCCATTTTTAAACAAAAGGTCAGGGGGAAAGCTAGCAAGTATCATAATGTGCAACTTGATGAAGCCTTTAGTTTGGTCCAAACCAGATGGCCAGCTAAAATAAGCATGGTACAGAGGACAATCCAATGTTTCAGAATTAAAGAAATCTATATTCTATACACTCTTACAGAATAACCATATCTCCTCAAAGCTTTAGCCATCTAATCTGTTTCTGACCCCACTCTCCCATGAAAATTATTTTATTTTGTAGGTCACAAGTCACTGAGGGCCTCCTAACTGCATACCCAATGGAAACTTCATGGTCAATATTTCAATATTTAAGCCCTGACAACTGCTCTAAATCCTTTACTTTCCATCTGCCTCCACCTGCAAAGAATCACGCGCCCTGTTGCTTCTGCCCGACTGATTCTTCACTGACCCCTTCCTGGCTCCCCCTTCCCTCCACTGCCACAGGTCAGACGGACGCTCATTACCTCTCAGATAGACTCCGTGGTTCTCAAACTACAGTTCCTGGACCACTAGCAGCCGCATCTGCAGACTTGCTGGAAGTAAAAACTGCTTGGGCCCCACGGAAGACCTACTGAATCAGAGACTCTGGGGGTAGCATCCAGTAATCTGTGACGGAGCAAGCCTTCCAGGTGACTCTGATGTGCTGCAAAATTTAAGAACCTCTGTAATCAGGACTCATCCTGCCACTGGTCTTCCCACCATTATGTCTCAGGGTCCCCAAGCCTGTGGCCAGCATTCGATCCTAAAGGATCAATTTAACTATGTCATCCACCATCTTTTACGACAGGATTCAAAATATATGAACACTTTTTAAACAAAAAAGAGACATCAAATGTTAACTTAAATTTGCATTCTAATGTTACTTGAATTTGTACAGACATAGTTTTATAAAACTAGCAATATCCCTTCGATTTTTCAAGCATAGATAATTTCTTACAGAGAGAACACAAAACCAATACTTTCAACAACATTCATTTGAAATCAAGTTTTTCTGAAGCTGTGCTGCTCAGTTAGCTGGTCACTCATGTCTGACTCTCTGCAGCCTCACGGACTGTAGCCCGCCAGGCTCCTCTGTCCATGGGATTCTCAGGCAAGAATACTGGAGTGGGCTGCCATTCATGCTGGCTCCAGTCCCACTGTCCCCCATCCTTATGAATTTAGCCCCTTACAAAAGAAGATCCCTTGACATATTAGTGGGAATTCAGAAGGGAATGAATGTCAATGTCTATATCCCGCTCTTGTTCCAGAAGTCTCAGCTGCCATTTTCTACCAAAATTCTCAGCACACAATTTCATTCACCCTCTGTCACGTACATTCTGGACTAAAAGGAAAGTTGCCAGGCATGTCTTCCATCATTTCATACTGTTATTTCATTCTTGCACTGTTATTTTACTCAACCATGGGGGCGATGCTTTGGCAGACCAAGTTTACTGGATGTCCTAAAAGGCAGAGACTACATGTTGAAAATTTTTAGTACCTTTTGGAACAGGAGTTCTCAAACTTGGCTGCACATATGAATCACCTGGGGACCTTTGAAAACTCCCAACACCCTGGCCACACCCCAGACCAGGGCCCCGCAATCTCTGGGGTGAAACGGAAGTATCAGAATTGCAACCTACGGGCACAGCTGAACATCAGCTATCAGAATGGTATGGTCACCTGGGGACCTATGTCTGACACTTATCCCACATAAGCACCATGCCACTGAAACACATCGACCCTCCTAAGATGTATCTCCAACAAGCTCATGGACCTAGTGCATTGGTCTCTGTACCCAGGAAAATAACCTGAGTAATCCAAGGAAATCCGAAAGAAGTGCCTCACCTAAGACAAAGTTTGAGGATGTGTTTTCTAGCTGTCAGATGACACATTAATATTAACCATCCATTTCCTGTGCCCATTAGTCAATGTGGCAATGGTAATAGTCAGGGCCAGTCTTTCTCCATTAAGTGTAATTCAGCCGGTCGCTGCCTTCATTATCCGTTACTTGGCCTAACAAGGCTATCACATGCTTGAACTGACCTGGGGCTATTTTAAGTGGCAACCTTTCAGTTCTGCAGAAATTATAAAACTGACCTAAACAAAGAAATTGATGGAGTTGCCAGGCAGCAGAGGCTCCAGAATATCTATACGAGAGGAGCATAGAAGAAGCATTCTAGTTAGAGACTAAAGGCAGGCGGCTTGTCTTGGTCTTACACTCCCATAGCTAGCGCATCATTTTTACTTAGATTCTATGTAGGCAGGAGATGATTTGGGGGAAGTGATGAAGATCAAAGTCGCCTTGAGCACCCCTGAGACCCCCATGTTAGCAAAGTCAGGGACCAGAGATCCACATCACTGCAACCATCGACAGAGGCCTCTTCATTTCCTTCCTTTGGCTGTTCTCCAGAGGCTGGACACTGGTCCACTTACAGCTGCATACACAGAAGGCGTGAGAAGGGGACAGGCAAGGCAAGACAGTGACCAACTGCTGAAGCCTCCACCAGAGAGAGTCCCCCAGAGGAAAAGAGAAACCACATCAACGCCTAACAACTGGGCCTGAACCCTTAGCAGTCCTGCTGAAACTAGGGAGGAAAGGGTCCTGCAGTTGAACAAAGACCCCCATGAGAATCCACAAAGAGACACAGATCAAACCAGAAGAGGACTTGCAGCAAGGGAAAACTGGTATGTTAAACCCCTCTCCCACTGAAAGCCATCTACAGCTCATCTAAAGAACCACGTCTGTTCTCTGATCCTATAAATTTGGACCACAGAGACCTTTCTGAGACAATGGGAAGTGGATGGACATAGCTGACAACAGTAGCACTCCATAGCCACCAGGAAGTGTAAACTGTGAAAGATATTTCAGTCACTTGGCTATTGCTCCCTTAGTAAAAATGAATCACCTAAGAAAGGCTGAGCGCTAAAGAATTGATGCTTTTGAACTGTGGTATTGGAGAAGACTCTTCAGAGTCCCTTGGACTGCAAGGAGATCAAACCAGTCCATCCTAAAGGAAGTCAATCCTGAATATTCATTGGAAGGACTGATGCTGAAGCTCCAACACTTTGGGCCACCTGATGTGAAGACCTGCCTCATGGGAAAAGACCCTGATGCTGGGAAACATTGAAGGCAGGAGAAGGGGACGACAGAAGATGAGATGGTTGGATGGCATCACTGACTCGGTGGACATGAGTCTGAGAGTCCAGGAGATAATGAAGGAGAGGGAAGCCTGGTGCGCTGCAGTCCATGTGGTCATAAAGAGTCAGACACGACTTAGTGACTGAGTAACAACAATACAGGATCTCCCAGCCTGGAAACACTGGGAACAAATTTTACCAAAATTTTACTTTACTGAAATCCTTAAGTGTTAATGGGAGCTAAAGCTGAGTAGTGAGCTGCCTTCTGCCTGCAGAAATTAGGGACTTCCCTGGTGGTCCAGTGGTTAAGAATCTGCACTCCCAATGCTGGGGGCCCGGGTTCAATCCCTGGTCAGGGAATTAAGATCCACTAGTCACAGCTGAGCCCACATGCCACAACTACTGGGCCCATGCATTCTAGAACCCACTCACGGCAACTAGAGAAGCCCGTGCACTGCAGAGAAGATGAGGTACAGCCAAAATAAATAATAAAATTTTTAAAAAAGAAAGAAAGAAACAACAGGAACTAAGGAATAAAAGTAATCTGGCGAGAACTGAGTGAGGGCGATGCTTCATTGAGACTATCTGGCTTTAATCCGGCTTCTAACGATCTGAGAGAAGTCAGGAGAGGCTGGGTAGGTGAGAAGTTCCCGGTTCCCCACATGAGTCCCTATCAGCAGACTATGTATGGGATGAAGAAAGGCCATTTAAAAGAACACAGCTAGTGCAATAATTGGATGCCACCACATTCAACTTTTCTTTTTTTGTATAAAGGTTAGACCCTGTAAGCACAGTCATAGCCTTGAGATACATATATACACACATACATACACAGAATAATCAAAAACTAGAGGGTCCCTGTGCAGAAACTCTGCAGAACATTTAACAAAGAAAAAGGTACCTTCTTTGGGCAAATGACTAAGTTGCCCTATTGGACTCGGGAATTTGTTCAGAAGGCTGTGGAACTTTTCCCTTTAATGTCTATTGGTGTTCAATTTAGATTTGAGTAGATAGAATGGGTTTATGCCATTTCACATGTTCCTCTCTCTCTCTCTCTCTGATGAATGAACTAACATGTTACTATAGTGATATAAAGGTTTTCCTCTTGAGTTTTGGGGAAACTTTCCATTTTCAAAAAACAAACTGCTCAAGTTCAGCATCTAGAGGATCTTGATTAATTAAGCACATAGTACTGTGTTTGTGTGTGTTCCCTTTTGGCTGAGAAATAAGTTTCTTTGTTTCTGCTGCACTCCAAGCCAGCCACGACCAGAAGAGAAAAAAGAGGAGGGTGAAAAGGAGCAGCCTGCCCAGAAACAGAGATGAGGAGAAATCCCTTATTACCAACAGTGCTTAAGTGTCCAGAAGCCAAAACTACAGAAAAAGAACCTTTTGGCTAATTTTAAGATTGCCCCAATGCCACCACTCTGGCTGGTGGTCAGAGGCCCTCGGGGGCGAGAGGGCTGGCAGGATGCCCCTGCAGAAGGTCAGGCATTTCACTGCAGAAGCTGCCTTTGGGTTCAGCTGCTCAGTCGGAAACCAAAAGCTTTTTGTCCAACAGGTTTCCCAAGTGATTCCTTAGCACGTGACACTCGCCAACCCTTACCTAACTGATCCCTCATCCTCTCTGCCAATCGAAGCCATGGAGACACTCACTAGGAACAGAAAACAGAACACGGGGCTCCCATTATCTCTGACTTGCCACAGAAGGTCTCACTCTGCAAGGATCTTGCAGATGACACGAATACTGTTCTCCATGCGGGGCTGCTTTTACAGGCTACTCCCAACTTGACTAGAAAGTTGGGATTTAATTATTCCATGACTTTGTAACTGCATGGAAGGTGCTAACCAGTGGAATTTCGAATTAGAATTGAAGCACAGACTGTCTAGCCATGTAACCACCTACACATTTAGATTCAAACCTCCTGAGACAGGTAAGTGACAATAGCTTCCTTCACATGGGAGCGTGTCAAAGTTAAGCTGCCACGGCTGCCGGGCACGCTACTTTTAGAAGAAAGAGCATTCTCAGTTATACTTTAATGGGTCTGTGATCTGTTTCCTTAAGGTGAACAAAAGAGGTGGGAAAAGCCAAGGATTCCCAGATACAGAGCAATCTGAACTACCCATATAAAAATCATTATATTGGTCCTCTTTCATTCCCTGGGAATAAAATGAACCTGGGATTCATATCTGGGATCTAAAATGAAGCCTTATAATTCAAAAATTAGACTTGAGTCAAATGAGCAGCAATTCTGAAACCATGAAAAATGAAGTTAAAAAAAATTGCTGGTTGTAATGTGTAAAAATTGGGAAGTAAGCCGTCCCAACTAAAACAATTAAAAATACCAAGTGCTTCCTAATCCAGGAAATATGACATGCTGAAGAAAGAAGTTTGTGTTTTTCCCTCTGTTCAAAGTACCAGCCTCAGGGCTTCTCTGCTGGCCCAGTGGTTAAGACTGCACGGTTCCAATGCGGGGGCCTCGGGTTCAATCCCTGGTCAGGAGACTAAGAGCCCACATGCCTTGCAGTATAGCCAAAAAGCAAAATTTAAAAAAAAAAAAAAAAAAGTGCCAGTCTAGAAGAGGATTTTCATAAGATCGAGCACCAGATTTAGGAAGCTAACGTAGCAACATCATCCCTGATAATAAATGGACAAACGAGATATGTCATACTTGACAGTGAAAATATAAAACAAGACTTTTTACTGTCTTTTAATCTAAGTTGTTCTTGATATACTTCCATTTTTCAAAATTTTTAATGATGATGTTAAAAAAGATATATGAATCAAGCTTATCCTTTCTGACAATAATGATCTCTATTCCCATTTTTCCTGGTCTCCTTTCGTCTAAGCCCATCTCTTAAGCCCCTATTGGTGCTCACATCTGATCATTTTAAAAGCCTGCCATTGTCAAATAATGTTGAGAAAAACTGGCTTAAGGGCATTACACTTGATGCTGAAAATGTCAAAGAGAACACCTGCTGGCAGTTCTAACATTTATTGTTTAATCAACTAAGATAAAAAAAAAAAGTCAAAGCACCAGCTGCCACCTCAGAACAGCTTAATGCATTAAAAAAATTTGTCCACAAAAGCATCACAAAAAATGTCATTAAAAACTATTTAATACAGATTACCGATGACTAGCTGCTTCTGATCCCAGGAACAATCCAAACCCTTAAGCTTTGTTTATTAAAATTTCTTATCAATTCCTTATATTTCTCATGCTTTTCTATATCAGTGAGTTGCTCATTTATAAATAAAAACAAAAAACAATGTAGAGCCAAGAGCTCAGAACTGCGTTCTGGCTCTGGTTCCCCCACTTGCCCCTGGGCAACTTGGTAACAGCATCTAACCTCTCAGAACTTCAGTCTCTGTATTATGTGAAGAAGGACTGGATCAAGGTTTCTCAACCTCAGAGCTTTTCCATTTGGCGTCAAATCACTCTGTTTAGACAGCTGCCTTCTGCCCCAAGAGATGGTTATCGGCATTCCTGACCCCTACCCGCTGCATACCAGTGGCAATCCCCAGATGGGACAACCAGAAATGTCTCTAGATGTGGCCAAATGCTCCCAGGAGGGCAAAGCCACCCTAACTGAGAATCCCTGAGCTGGATATATACTCAATTTCTCTCCAGTTCTAATACCCCATAGCCTTTCCTGGTGGCTCAGTGGTAAACAATCTGCCCGCAATGTAGGATAGAGTCCAATCCCTGGGTCAGGACGATCCCCTGGAGAAGGAAATGGCAACCATTCCCAGTGTTCTTGCCTGGGAAATCCAACGGACAGAGGAGCCTGGTGGGCTACAGTCCATGGGGTTGCAAAAGAGCCAGACACAACTTAGCGACTGAGCACATACACACACTAATACCCTACGAAATAGATTAAATATCTAAATCTCTTAAATGTTATTTGTTAAGTCACTGGTCATCATGATGACTGTGATGATATTCAGTTTGATCTTTAGAGAAGTTGAAATACAGTGACTGTACCAATTCTAATATATTTTTCTTTAGTGAAAATTCACAAAAGGACATTAAAGAAATATGTAAAGGAAACTAATACAAATTAAGTATATGCTAATAATACATTCATCCCATTTTTGAGGATAACTCCTTCAACTGGATAAAAAGAAAGGCATTTTGACATGTTCTTTAACTAATTTGTCTACATGTGTGCTTTCAGTAAACAAAGGGGTCTTATAATAGCAGGAGCAATGTGAAGTGCCTGACTTTTAGGAAGAGAACACCTGTTGGCAGTTCTAACATTTATTGTTTAATCAACTAAGATAAAAAAAAGTCAAAGCACCAGCTGCCACCTCAGAACAGTTAAATGCATTAAAAAATTTGTCCACAAAAGAGTCACAAAAAATGTCATTAAAAACTATTTAATACAGATTACTGATGACTAGCTGCTTCTGATCCCATGAACAATCCAAACAACTACTATCAATCCTTTTAAAATAGTTTTTTAAGCATATTAGAAAAAAAAAAGTTTACATATTCTTATGAATTCTTGTTTTTGCTCCAAATTCATGGACACTTAGATACAATCTAAATCTGGTATTCAGTCTGTCCTGAAGTTTTGTTTTATTTTGTTTTTTTCATTTATTTTTATTAGTTGGAGGCTAACTACTCTACAATATTGTAGTGGTTTTTGCCATACATTGACATGAATCAGCCATGGATTTACATGAGTTCCCCATCCCGATCCCCCCTCCCACCTCCCTCCCCATCCCATCCCTCTGGGTCTTCCCAGTGCACCAGCCCTGAGCACTTGTCTCATGCATCCAACCTGGGCCGGCGATCTGTTTCACACTTGATAGTATACTTGTTTTTCTAGTTATACTTGTTATTCTCTCAGATCATCCCACCCTCACCTTCTCCCACAGAGTCCAAAAGTCTGTTCTGTACATCTGTGTCTCTTTTTCTGTCTTGCATATAGGTTTATCATTACCATCTTTCTAAATTCCATATATATGCGTTAGTATACTGTATTGGTGTTTATCTTTCTGGCTTACTTCGCTCTGTATAATGGGCTCCAGTTTCATCCATCTCATTAGAACTGATTCAAATATATACTTTTTGATGGCTGAGTAATAGTCCATTGTATATATGTACCATAGCTGTCTTATCCATTCATCTGCTGAAGGGCGTCTAGGTTGCTTCCATGTCCTGGCTATTATAAACAGTGCTGCAATGAACACTGGGGTACACGTGTCTCTTTCAGATCTGGTTTCTTCGGTGTGTATGCCCAGGAGTGGGATTGCTGGGTCATATGGCAGTTCTATTTCCAGTTTTTTAAGGAATCTCCACACTGTTCTCCATAGCAGCTGTACTAGTTTGCATTCCCACCAACAGTGTGAGAGGGTTCCCTTTTCTCCACACCCTCTCCAGCATTTACTGCTTGTAGACTTTTGGATAACAGCCATCCTGACTGGCGTGTAATGGTACCTCATTGCGGTTTTGATTTGCATTTCTCTGATAATGAGTGATGTTGAGCATCTTTTCATGTGTTTGTCAGCCACCTCTATGTCTTCTTTGGAGAAATGTCTGTTTAGTTCTTTGGTCCATTTTTTGATTGGGTCATTTATTTTTCTGGAATTGAGCTGCAGGAGTTGCTTATATATTTTTGAGATTAATCCTTTGTCTGTTGCTTCATTTGCTATTATTTTCTTCCATTCTAAAGGCTGTCTTTCACCTTGCTTATAGTTTCCTTTGTTGTGCAAAAGCTTTTAAGTTTAATTAGGTCCCATTTGTTTATTTTTGCTTTTATTTCCAATATTCTGGGAGGTGGGTCATAGAGGATCTTGCTGTGATCTATGTCAGAGAATGTTTTGCCTATGTTCTCCTCTAGGAGTTTTATAGTTTCTGGTCTTACATTTAGATCTTTAATTCATTTTGAGTTCATTTTTGTGTGTGGTGTTAGAAAGTGTTCTAGTTTCATGTATATACTTTAATAGGGGAGATAAACCAGGTAGTCCATATTTCCAAAGAATTGTCATTAGTTTACCAAATTATTTTTTCACCCAGCAAAATTAGTTTTAACTGCCCAGAGGCCAAACCCCATCTCACAGATCCCCTTTCTTCAGTGGAACCTGACACGTCATCCAAGAGAATGGTTATCATTCGAGTAACCCTCTCTTCGCAAGAGGAACTTATAATGTAAGCTCACTTTTTCCTGTTGAAGATGTTAATTTCCCATTTCAGGTACAAGTATGAGACATGTCAAAAGACTTTGCCTTCAGCCTCCACATTTAAAACAAATACTGGAAAGGGGACTCTTTAAGAGAAAATTAAGAAATACATAACTACTCTCTATTAAAATAGATAATTAACAAGGTATTGTATAGCACAGGAAACTCTATCCAATATTGTGTAATACTAACATGGGGAAAGAATCTGAAAATCAATGGAATATATGTGTGTGTGTAACTGAATCACTTTGCTGTGCAGCTGAAACTAACACAACACTGTGGATCAACAATCCTCCAACAATGTTAGAGAGAGAGAGAATTAAGTGCCCAAAGCAGACCACAGTTCTAAGACGGCATAATTATTACACTCATAAAACCTCTTAATGGAAAAGAAATCAAAGCCTAAAGCAACTGTGTTCCTCTTTCTAAAAAAGATAAAAGCATAAAGAATACCTAAATGTATGCTCTCCTTTCACTTTACTGACGACTATGCTGGAGCTCAAAGTCAATTCCCAAATGTTGGCAGATGACAGAAAAAAACGCGCCTTCTCCCCAGGCCTGCCCTAGTTTTCCTTCCCGAATTCAGTGTCTTAAAGCATCTGGTTATACAATTTCTCTGAAGTTTACATAAGAAAACAAGTGAGTGATTATATTCCTTTTCCCAAGCTGCTACAAGCCACAGTCGAGGTGGACAGAAATGAATAGTCATGGAAAAACATCAAATCCCATGAAAAGGCAGATGTTTAGGCCTGTAAACTAATTCCGCCCAAGTCCTCTGCTGCTCCTCTTCTCACCTCCCTGCACGCATGCTCCGACACCCAGTTGTGTCTGACTCTGAGACTCCACGGAGTGTAGCCCACCAGGCTCCTCTGTCCGTGGGATTTCCCAGGCAAGGATCCTGGAGTGGGTTGCCATTTCCTTCTCCAGGGGATCTTCCTGACCTAGGGATCGAACTCGAGATCAAGGAGTTATCTCACATAAAAAGGTTAAACCTGCCGTGTGTTAATGAGGTTATGCTCTTCTATTTTCAGTTTCCAAGCACTCTTTTTCTGTTCTGTCAAAGGACAAGGAAGCAGAAATGCAGTTTGGTGATGCTAAACTCGCACTTATCTGGGTTATCTGGGGTACAAAACAGCTCTCTTGGGATTTCCCTGGTGGTTCCGGGGTTAAGACTCCGCCCTTCTAATGCAAGGGGCACAGACTCTATCCTTGATAAGGGACATCAGATCCCACATGGCATGCCAAAAAAAATTTTTTTAAGTTCCATCTCCCTTCGTTTGTTTTTTTTTTTTAATAGGATTGCCCCTAATGAGCCAATTTCTTATTTTTAATATTAAGTAGTATTCAGCTTCACAATATTTATTATGTCATGAACCCTCAATCCAAACTCTCTTCTGGCCGAATTTAAAACCCTCAATAGGGACAGTCTCATTTCAAAGTGTAGGCTGCCACCTACTGGCCGATCCCTTCTCAACACCCAGCTCTCCCCAGAAAGTGAATCAATTCCCCCCAAGAGGTTTGCCTGCTCTGTCATTCAAAGCATTCAGCTACATCAACATAATCTTTGTAATTCTTTTCAATACAAAATCTTTAAACAACAATGATTTACTGTGTATCACAGGGAACTATATTCAATATCTTGTAATAAACTATAATGGAAAAGAATCTCTAAAAATATAGAGATTCAATACATATAAATATGTATAACTGAACCACTTTGTTGTACACCTGAAACAAATACAATATTGTACATCAATTATATTTCAATTAAAATTTTTTAATTAAATAAATACAAAATCTTTTAACTTCAAAAAAAGAGACTACCAAGCAAGTATGTTTCTGTATAGCTTAAAATTCCAAGCATATACTCAAAGGGGTAGAACAGTATTTTTAAAAGATGTGCTATTTCTTAAATATACAAAAAGTTCTGTTTGGATAGATTTCTCTTCCCCATTTCCTTTATTCCTCACTCCTGAAAACTGAAGCTCATTTCCTCTTAGAGTGATGGTGATTTAATTGTTCATATTGATCTGGAATTATTCAAAATTTGAATTCATAGTCCTAAAGCTAGTGTAAAAATTCACAACATCTGCTTACAGTAAAGCTAAGAATTAAACAGCTGTTAATTAGCTCAACTCGTCGTCATGTAAACATAAGTCTGCCAGCGCCTTCTACAAGCGGTGGATTTTTCAAGTGACAGCTGGTTTCTCCCTGGTTTAAGCTATCTTTAAGGAAAAATGTGACCAACTAAAATCATTAAAGGGAAATAAGGAAACCCCTTTCTGAGGCAGCAGGCCCCTGTCTTGGTGAAAGAGTGAAGGGTAACTATATTCAGCAACATTCACTCCATAAATACTGTCTGATAGTATTAGAATATATATTTTAGAATATATATTCAGAATATATATAGAATATATTTAGAATATATATGTATCAGATATATATATAATAGATAGATAGAAGATAGATAGAATTATATATTCTATCTAGAATATAGATAGAATTATTATAGATATATCTATAGAGAGAGATAGAATATAGATAGAATTCTATATATATAGAATATATATAGAATATATATAGAACATATTGTAAATATATATTTAGAATATATATATCATTAGAAGCTAATGATGCAAGATGATTTAAATGCCTATTGCCTTGGAGAGGTTGTCTGATGTAGAAATCTCTTGGGAAGATGATTACAACATGTAATTGTAATTTTGCAATATGCAAAAGATGTAAACATCTGGACAGTGATAAGCAGTGACTGGATAAGCTCAGAGAGTCAGGAAGAATGCTTTTCTCTCTTCTTGGCAACAGTAGTTTCAGGTGTTCAGCTCAGCAATTCATATATTCATATATAATGTATATACATGAAGAAGAATTTGAGAGTCTGAAGAAGAAAAAATATGTATACATTTTTCCTTCTTCAGATTCTCTTCCCTTATGTTAATAGGTTATTACAAAACATTGAGTATAGTTCCCTGTGCTATACTGAATGTCCTTGTTGGTTATCTGTTTTATATGTAGGAGTGTGTATATGTTAATCCCACACTCCTAGCTTATCTCTCTCCCATCCTTTTCCCTTCGGTAACCATAAGTTTGTTTTCTATGTCTTTGAGTCTCTTTCTGTTTTGGAAATGAGTTCATTTATATCTTTTTTTCTTTTAGATTCCACATATAAGTGATATCACATGCTATTAATCTTTCTGTCTGATTTATTTCACTTAGCATGATAATCTCTAAGTCCATCCATGTTGCTACAAATGGCATTATTTCATTCTTTTTTTATGGCCAAGTTTCCATCACATGTATGTACTGAATCTTCCTTATCCATTCATCTGCTGATGGACATTTAGGTTGCTTCCATGTCTTGGCTATTGTAAACTGTGCTGCAAAGAACATTGGGATCCATGTATCTTTTAAAATTATGGTATTCTCTGGATGTATGGCCAGAAGTGGGATTGCAGGATCATATGGCAACTTCATCTTTAGTTTTGCTTGCTTTTTATTTTTTATTTTTGGCTGCACTGAGTCTTCATTGCTACACGCAGGCTTTCTCTAGTTGCAGCAAGCAGGCGTTACTCTCTACTTGCAGTGCACAGCTTTTCATTGCCGTGACTTCTCTTGTTGCAGGACACAGGCTCCAGGGCGCGTGAGCTTCAGGAGTTACGGCATACAGGCTTTCTCTAGTTGTGCGTGAGCACAGGCTCAGTAGTTGTGGCCCACGGGCTTAGCTGCCCCGTTCCCAGACCAGGGATTGAACCCATGTCCCCTGCATTGGCAGGCAGATTCTTAACCACTGAATCACCGGGGAAATACCAGTGATCAAAGTAAAAAATACTTTTTAGTTGTTTAAGGAAACTTCATATTCTTCATAGTAACTGTACCAGTTTACATTCCCACCAGTAGTGTAGGAGGGTTCCCTTTTCTCCCCACTCTCTCCAGCATTTATTATTCGTAGACTTTTTGATGTTGGCCATTTGGACCATGTGAGGTAGGTGATATCTCAGTGTAGTTTTGATTTGCATTTCTCTAAGAATTAGTGACATTGAGCATATTTCCATGTACCATTTGGCCACTTGTATGTCTTCCTTGGAGAAATGTCTGTTGAAGTCTTTTGCCCATTTTTTGATTAGGTTGTTTTGTTTTAGGAAGAGCCTTAAAAAGAAGATCTGTGAAGGTAAAAGAGGAGTTTCCCCAGGGAACTGGGGGGGGGGGGGGGGGGGCGCGGGGAATCCAAACCACAAGTGCAAAGGAAGAGAGATGAGAAACACACAGACTTAAGGGGAAATAATTCAGTTTTAATAAAGGAAATGAGGCCAGGTGAGTGGGGAAAAGGGCAGATCTCAAAATCTCCTGCATATTCTGCCAAGAAATGCACATTTTAGCTTGATCACACTGACATCAAGGTTGGGACAGGAGGGAGGGTGATTACTAAGAAAGGCAAGGCAACTATCCAAGCAGAGACGATCCGGATCCAAAGCGAGCCTCCAGGGCGGTGAGGATGGAAAGGAGAGGCCACAGTAAAGACAAACCCTGCAGATAAAATCGGAGGACCTAATGAATGTGGCGAATGAGACAGAGGGAAGAGACTAGGACCTCCTCAGTCTTCCGGCCTGAGTAACCAAGCAGACGATGGTATATTCGCTAAGAAATGTAGGAGGAGGCGTGGATTTTCTGGGAGAACATAATAAATTCAGCCGAGTTTGAAAACATGAGCGTGGAAATGCTGAGCCTGAAGTGACGGGAACACCACGGTGAAGACTGCAGTGAGCTGAGGGGCAGGACACAGAAGGGACACTCAGGCCCAAGGTCCAGACTGGTGATGGAAATTGGGAAGAAGCTTGGAAGTCGCCAAGCCGTCCTCACAAGAAGTAAAAAGTGGGGCACACTGTAAAATCAACAACTTTTCTCGGACCCAATAGAGAAGCAAGGCCACAGAGCAAACGGCCAACCCCGAGAATGGAGAAGCAGACGGGAGAACGCAGGGTCTCTCGGCTGTGCAGAGCAGAGACCGGAAGCGGGGCAGGAAACCTGGGCTGTAGCTGAGGAATAGTTGGAGCTTCCGTGAGGACAAGTCTGAGAGTTAAAAACTCAGAAGACCCAGTCATAGGGGCCCCCATACCGTTTTGTGAAGTTTCCCTTCGGGAGCTCGATCAGGTTTCCACAGTAAGTGTCAGAGAAAATCCCCTCTTGCCTCCAACAAGGGAAGTAAATGAGGAACCATTCTGAAACAAGCTGAGCACTCCCTCCTCAAGGAAAACCCGCTAGCTAACCAGAGCCCAGCCTCCTGTGTAGCATCGGAACCCAGCTGACCTCGGGACAGGAAAAGACCCAACTCCAGCTCTCTCTAGCCACCCAGTTCTAACGGAGGTGGAGAGAAAAAGCTGAGAAACATTTGGGAAGTTCATGGTCCAGGGGCACAGGCTCACTTAAAAGACAGACCGACTCAGAGGATCATAGAACACTGTCCCTTACCCCACAAACACCTCACCACCACATTCCGAAAGGCCTACTTACAGCAGTTCCTTTTACCCAATGCATCACGTCTGGCTAACAAGGAAAGAATAACAAGGCACACCAAAAGGCAAAAAGCACAATTTGAAGAGATAGCACAAGCATCAGAACCAGATGTGGCAAGGATGCGGGAATTATCAGACTGGGAATTTAAAACAACTATGGTTAATATGCTAGGCTTCCCTGGTGGTGCAGCAGTAAAGAATCCGCCTGCAATGCAGGAGATACAGGAGACGCCAGTTCAATCCCTGGGTCTGGAAAATCCCCTGGAGAAGAAAATGGCAACCCACTCCAGTATTCTTGCCTGGAGAATCCCACGGACAGAAAAACCTAGAGGGCTACAGTCCACAGGGTTGCAAAGAGTCGCGACTGAGCAGGCACACACACACACACTACTGGACAAAATAGACACCAGGCAACAACAAATGGGCAATGTAAACAGAGATAAAAACCCTAAAGGAAAAAAAAAGTCTAATTCTATGTTTTAAATATTAATACATATAAATATATTCAAATATGGCCTTGAAGTGTATATAATATCAAGATATGTCTAGTGGTTTTCTCAAGTTTATCTCTGCTGGCTTGGGCAATTTTTATTTTCTTCTTTATGCTTTTCTACATCTTCCAAATGTTCCACAATGCATACGCATTTAGAAATCAAATGCATAAAGGTTTCAAATTTTTTTTTTTTTTGGCTGCACTGGGTCTTCATTGCACTGGGTCTTCACTCCTCTAGTCGCAGGACACAGGTTTCCCCTGTTGCAGAGCACAGACTCTAGAGCTTGCAGGCTTCAGCAGTCGCAGGGCACAGGGCTGAGTTGCCCCACAGCCTGTGGACTCTTAGCTCCCCAACCAGGGACAGAACCCACATCCTCTGAGTGGGAGGCAAATTTCCAAGCATTGGACCAGCAGGAAAGCCCCTTTGATTTCTTTTTGAAGATCTAAAGTTTCTAGGAGTCAGAATAAGCTGGGGCTAACTGAGATAGTTTGAGATGGCTGAGATGGAGCCAACAATCTCACCTCTGTTAAAATAGACAGTGAGGAGAAAGCAGACGGACAGGACCCAAATGAAACTGCTGCAAAAGGGAAGGGGGAAGAACAACCTGAGCGCTCCTGACAAGTGGGAGGGAACACGTGATTTCCTGGACTCAGCTAGGGTTTCAGATGCAAGCATAACATCAGAGGAAGAGAGGAACAAGGAGGAAAAAATGGGAGGAAAAAAAAAATTCTTAAGGCCCCTCACTGCTTTTTCCACCCACATGAGCTTTACAGGGCAGTGGTAAAGCCCAGAAGAAAGGCAAGTGTCAACTCCTACCCCAACTCAACTGCTTTGATTTTCAGATTAGATAAGGCTGAGGAAACAAAAGGTCAAAGCACCTCCAAGGAAGGCAGTGCACCAGCAAGGCAGTGGGACACATTCCTTACAGAGCAAATCCATAGTGAGGATGCTGGAATAGGCCAGCATGTTTCCTCTGATGGCTTTAAGTCTGAGCTGAATGAAGCAAGTGATAGCAATGGGCAGAAATGGATCACGTGCCAGGCAGAAGGCACCGATCGGCGGGGATGAAACATGGAAGGATGCTGTGATGGTTAATGACAGATGCCCAATTGGCTAGGTGATGTGGCCCGGCTGTCAGATACCAGTCTAGATACTCTGAGAAGGTATTTTTAGATGTGATTAACATCTAAGTAAAGCAGATTATCCTTCTTAATGTGGATGGGCTTCATCCAATCACTTGAAGGCCTTAAACAGAAAGACTGCTGCTGCTGCTAAGTCGCTTCAGTCGTGTCTGACTCTGGGCGACCCCATGGGCCGCAGCCCACCAGGCTCCTCCGTCCAGGGGGTTCTCCAGGCAAGAACCCTGGAGTGGGTTGCCATTGCCTTCTCCAAAGGGAAAGACTAAGGTTTCCCAAACCAGAAGAAATTTGTCCTGAAGACTGCCTGGTTTTCTCGTCGGCTGGCTTGCCCTACAGATTTCCGACTTGTGAGCCCCTCAATGGTGGGAGCCAATTCCTTAAAATATAAATCTCTGATTCTCGCTCTCTCAATACAGATTGTATTATGCTAAGTCACCTCAGTCATGTCTGACTCTTTGAGACCCTATGGACTGTAACCCGCAACTCTTCTGTCCATGGGATTCTCCAGGCAAAAATACTGGAATGGGTTGCCATTTCCTCCTCCAAGGCATCTTCCCAACCCAGGGATCGAACCCGTATCTCTCATGTCTCCTGCATTGGCAGGCGGGTTCTTTACCACTAGCACCATCTGGAAAGTATGTACAGGTATAAACATAGATATAGATGGGGCATCCCCAGAGGCTCAGAGGCAAAAAAAAAAAAATCCACCTGCATTGCAGAAGATACAGGAGATGCTGGTTTGATCTCTGAGTCCTGAAGGTCCCCTGGAGGAAGGCATGGAAACCCACTCCAATATTCTTGCTCTGAAAATCCCATGGACAGAGGAGCCTGGCGGGCTAAGGTCCATGAGGTCACAGAGTTGGACATGACTGAAGCGACTAAGCATACTACAGCACATATAGATATAAAAACATATACATATACAGGTATATTTTATACACACACACATACATCTACTCACACATAGGTATATCCTAATAGTTCGATTTCTCTGGAGAATCCTAATGCAGATAATAAAAGATGAACAGTGACCAATAGGGCAGAACCTTGAGTGGGATTGAAATTGGCAAAAGTAGGGCAGCAAAAAGAGACTGAAGATCCCCAGATGTAGGAATGACATGACGAACAATACATTTAATGAAGAATACTTTGAATCTGTAATACGTACAATATGAACTAGATCAGAGGGAAGCTACAGTTAGAACACATTCAGTGAAATCTAGGCCAAAGCATTCTGGGGGTGGCTGTGGAAACAAAAGGAATCTGATGATGCAATAAGGACACAGCAAACATCTTAACAGGCATACTTTGTACTGCCAAGACGTGTAAACTCTACCGGAACGCTGTTCATGTATAAAGATACTGACTCACCATACTTGTCTCGCAAGCCAACAGTACACCTGAAGACTCCACCAAAGGCAACGTCTTCACCAAATATTACTGAAAAAAATAAGGAACACGTTGTATCTAATCATTCGTAACAGTGAGAAATAAGTAATGTAAATGTCTACATATGAAATTAGAAAACAGAAATGGACTCCGAGATCTAAATCAAGGTTTCCCAATTTCCACACGAGTGGCACTTTGGACTGGATGATTCTTCTGTCCTGTGTGTTGCAGACACAGAGCAACATGCCTGGTCTTCGTCCAGTGGGTGGGCTGCTGACCGCACAAGCGGTAACAGCCGACAGGGTCTCCAGACAGTGTGACATGTAAGGGGAGGAGCCTCCGTTGAGAAAGAAACACTAATCTGGAACCTCGAAAAGTAGTCAAGTAACTTAACAAGACAGAAATCAAGAGGCAGAGCTGTGACTCACACTCTAGGTATATGTGTCCCTTGGGCAGTGGCTTTTGAGGGGTGTTTCTGTTGGCTTGGGGGTGGGGGGCGTTAATGATTCCTCCCTTTTTTAAGGAATCCTGTGGATCCTTTTTAAAGTCTTTAATTGAATTTGTTACAATATTGCTTCTGTTTTTATGTTTCTGGTTCTTTGGTTGCAAGGCATGTGGAATCTCAGCTCTCCAATCGGGGATCTAACCCACACCCTCTGCATCGAAAGGCGAAGTCTTAACCACTGGACCACCAGGGAAGTCCCCTGATTTTCTTTTTTTTTTTTTTTTTTTAATATACAGTGAGAGTCAGCAATTTGAAGAAGCTGAAGGAACAGCATTTCAAGCTGACAGAATAGTCACAAGTAGGAGAGTGACATAGACAGCAAGTATAATGGAATGTAAAGAGCAAGGCAAAGAATAGTTCTGGTGAAAACTCAGGGGTGCTACATAGGCAAGGCAAATTAAACTGACTAAGGGGATGTTCACAAAGCTGAATTCTAGTCCCATTAATGCACCTCACCAGCTTCAAAGACCTCGAGAAAATAACTCACCCTTATCTACGTGACTATATCAGTCATTCTCTTTCAAAACAAAGCAAGTCCAGCTCTCACTTCTCCTGAAAACTAACCTGCTTTCCTCTTGACCTTTAAACCAGAGATTCTCAAGGGGAAACCCAAGGTATACTAAATACACATATAAAGTCGAGTCAATCTAATTTAGAAAATGCACAGCAATACAACCCTTTTTATATCAATAATTCAATTTAATAAGATAAGGTACTTATAAAGTTAATTATCAATATTAAAGTTATTTTCCAAAAAAATCTTACAAGTTGAATGATAATGTATCCCAAATGAAAGCACAGAACTAAACTCTCATTTTGTATCAATAAATAAATAGCTGAACAAAGTGATATTTTCCATTTTTTCTATATGCTAGAGAAACAGTAGCACATATTGTAAAAGGTATTATGTTAATGTATTATCAGGACCACACATACCATGGAAGAAAGTTAATTTAATGATGTCAGTGTCAGATATACATGAGAACTAATTCATAATAAGAGGATAAAAATGTGTTTAATATCATGATTTGATTATTTAGCCTTAAGCATCTGTTCAGATCTTGTAAAAATTTCAAGTAGATATAATGCTATTCATTGAGCTCCAGACAAATATTTCCAGCAAATCTTTGATTCTGAATTAACACAACTACCACAGTCAAGCGAGGCTTCCCTGGTGGCTCAGCAGTAACGAATCTGCCTGCCAATGCAGGAGACGAGGGTTCGATCCCTGGGTCGGAAAGATCCCCTGGAGAAAGAGATGGCAACCCACACCAGTATTCTTCACTGGAAAATCCCATGGACAGGGGAGTCTGGTGGGCTACAGTCCATAGGTTGCAAAACAGCTGGACATGACTTAGCAACTAAACAACAACAACCACAGTCAAGCACAAAGGAAGTTTACCTGCCGTAGGATCTTTGGCCAATGAGTTATCTAAGGCACTTGTTACTGCCTGGAAGAGATTCATTTTCTGAGTTTGCCCTGTGAAAATTAAAAAAAAAAATTATGTATTATAATGAATTATATAATGAATCACATATTACAATCAGTTTTTTAATAGTCAATTAAACTTTGATTAAAGCCAAGGTAGAAAGGAAAGCATAGAATATATTACACAAATTTACTGGATTATTTACCATGGTAAGGTCTCTGTGGAAGATATAAAAGCAATACAACTTTAAGATGCTTGTTGAGGAGGCAAAATTGAAACATATTAAACAATTTAAAAACAACTATTTAAAAAAAAAAAAGGAAGAAAGAATTCAGTGAAGTTGAACAAATATGTGTCCATATAAATAAAAGCTATAGAAAGTCAGTAAAGAGAAGCAAGCAGAGTGGGAGGGGTCTGGGAAGATGCCCTGGATGGGTTTTAGGAACATAGCTCATAACAAACACACATGACCAATGGCATGTGTTAAATGTGCCAATAAAAGCAAATAGCCATGGGCCATAAACAATGAGAAAGGCTAAAAGAACTTCAGTGAGAGAACTGCTAGTGTTTGGAAAGTGAAAGTCACTCAGTCGTGTCTGACTCTTTACGACCCCATGTACTATACAGTCCATGGAATTCTCTAGGCCAGAATACTGGAGTGGGTAGCCTTTCCCTTCTCCAGGGGATCTTCCCAACCCAGGGATTGAACCCAGGTCTCCCGCTTTGCAGGCAGATTCTTTACAGCTGAGCCCGCTAGTGTTTGGAGAACTCCACAATCCCATGCCTTAACACGACAGCTTGGTCCTTCCTATTATCTTATTGCTTAAGTAGACTCTCTGCCAGCCAATCTCTATCTCCCGAAATGGGCTGTTAAGAGGATTAAATGGAGCAATAAATGCACAGAACAGTGAAGAGTGCATGACCAGTGAGCGCTGAATAAATATTAGCTAATTTTTGTTAGACTCTGGACTGTGTCTGTGTCCTTCATCTTGACCTCGGCATTATTCTGAATGGTATGAAGCTTTATTTGATAAAGTTCCAAATGTCAGAATTCAGAAATAATCATGATTTCAGGGCTTTGATTTAAGCCTCAGTGCTGCCCAGTGCCCATGGTCTTCCTAGAAATTTAGGGTCAAATCATCTGTGAAAACACAACTCAGAGCAAAAAAAGGCTCCTTTCTGCCTGTGTCTTCTCTGATGTTCAGGCTCTGTCTTTGTAGCTCAGTTGGTAAATAATCTGCCTGCAATGAAGGAGACCCAGGTTCGATTCCTGGGTCAGGAAGATCCCCTGGAGAAGGAAATGGCAACCCACTCCAGTATTCTTGCCTAGAGAATCCCCATGTTCAGAGGAAGGAACCTGGCAGGCTACAGCCCACAGGGTGGCAAGGGTCGGACACAACTTAGCAATTAAACCACCACTGTCTTCATGTCAGCACCTGATCCATGCACTTTGACCCACAGCCATGCAGCTATCAAATCCCTCCAACGCCTGCTGCTTATTCCCCTACCACTGGCCCACCTAAACTCTGTAAACCTCAGCTGCCTGTGTATCCTCAAAGCCAAGGTCTAATTCCCAGGTTGGATCACAACAGCAACTGCTGTTGCCTTCAACCTGCAGCCATGAGACCGTGGTCACCTGTCCTTTTCCTGGAGACCCATACCCAGAACAGCCCGGCTCTACAGCAGGCTCTGACTCAGGATACCTCCAATCTGCCATCTTCCATCGACACCCAGCCTTCTGATCCTCTGTCCAGCTCTGGGCTCACATGTCTTTCTGATCCCTTCCACCACTGCTGAATGACAGTCTGTATCATCACTGGCTCAATGCACATAAGTTTGAGCAACCTCCAAGAGATAGTGAAGGACAGGGAAGCCTGGTGTGCTGCAGTCCACAGGGTCATGAAGAGTCGGACACAACTTAGCGACTGAACAACAAATATTCAATCAGATCTGCCCTGCTGCCTTCTGAACCCATAATAAAGCCTGTTTCTACTCATATTTCTGGTGAGGAGAATAGGAATTTATTCAAGAAATTGTTGTCATATCACCATCACACTCCATGTCCATAATTACCTCACAATTTATTTTTCTTCAGGCTAAGCCTATATCATTTAATAGGTACTTTGTTTAAATACTTTTCTCCATTCTAGAAAAATTCTTGGAAGAGTTGACTGGTGCCGGTACTCAACTACCATGACATTCCCACTCCTTCTCCTCTTTCAAACATTTCCTAAAGTAAGATTTTTATCTATGAAAATCTGTGAGGATTTTCACAGCTAAGACCCTAGGGAAGATGAAAATGCCTAAACATCTATGCTAGTATTTGTTTCAAGTCTGTTGATCATTTGAATTAATACTGAATGCTCCTAAGATATCTCATTGAACTGCAGCTTGGCAAGTTTCCAGTACAAGAATAAAGTAAAGACTCTAATAATAAAAATCATACAGAGTGAATCTGGACAGTATTGCTTGATAACCACAAAGAATTTGCTCATCTTATATGAAAACAATTTACAAGTAAGGGTATTTAAAGGTTATATTTCCATATGAACACATAATCTTTCATTCCTGAATACTTATTTTTCTGAACAGAATCAGAATTTGGGGGTTTTGGATTAACTACTATTCTATTAGATGGTTTTAAAAGCTTTAAATGACAATTTTTAATAGAACAATATTTACTTTTGATTCTTTTTAAATATGCAGTATGATTTCAGGACGAGTCAGGAAGAAATCATAAGTTATTCAGAGGTAATATCATTTAAATATTTATTTTCCTTAGAATTACTTATTTTCCTGGAGGTGACAGCAAAAACTATTGATAAAAGTATGCCTAATCTTCCCTCCTGATAAGATAAGCATACATTGAGCATATCTAATCAGAGCTGTGCCACTGGGAAGACTTTAAAAAAAAAAAAGAAAAGAAAAAGGTTTCTGAACACCACTACAAAATTATTAAATCCAGTTGCCAAATCACACAATTACCAGTATCATTAACTGGCTGCAAAATTTCAAAGCTGGACTGATGACTCTTCTTTCCTAAGACAGAAAGTTATAACAAAAAAACTTAAATACACACAGCAGTGCAGTTTCCCAAGCCAAGAATGAAAGCTAAAGGGCATCCTCTGGTAAAATGGTGTGTCTCGGTTAGATCAGAGCTGCTCCCCTGTGGCTTAGCTGGTAAAGAATCCGCCTGCAGTGCAGGAGACCTGGGTTCTGTCCCTGGGTTGGGAAGATCCCCTGGAGAAGGGAAAGGCTACCCATTCCAGTATTCTGGTCTGGAGAATTCCATGGACTGTATAGTCCATGGGGTCGCAGAGTCGGATATGACTGAGTGACTTTCACTCACTCACTCAGAGCTGCTTACTCAAAACTGTCCTAAGTAGAACATCATGAACAAACAGGTCATCATCTGGCCAAGAGGCAAAAGAAAAAATGATCAGTTTTGCTAATTATTAAAGAAATGCACATCAAAATTACAATGAAGTATTACCTCACACTGGTCAGAATGGCCATCATTAAAACATCTACAAATAAATGCAGGAGAAGGTGTGGAGAAAAGGAACCCCCCGCACCAACACTGATGGTGGGGATGTAACCCACACTGGAAAACAGCATCAAGTCCCTTAAAAAACTAAAATTAGAGCTACCATATGATCCCACAATCCCATTCCTTGTCATATATCCAGAGAAAACTCTAATTCGAAAAGATACTTGCAGTCCAATGTTCACTGCAGCACTATTTACAATAGCCAAGACATGGAAGCAATCTAAATGTCCATCAACAGACAAGTGGATAAAGAAGATACAGTACATATACACAATGGAATAGTACTCATCCATAAAAAAAAGGAATGAAATAATGCCATTTTCAGAAACATGGATCAACCTAGAGATTATAATACTAAGTGAATTAAGTCAGAGTTCAAAGCTCAGTCTTGTCCGACTCTTTGTAACCCCATGGACTGTAGCCCGCCAGGTTCCTCTGTCCATGGGATTTTCCAGGCAAGAATACTGGGTGGGTTGCAATTTCTTTCTATAGGGGATCTTCCTGACCCAGGGATTGAACCTGGTTCTCCCTCACTGCAGGAAGAATCTTTACCATCTGAGCCACCAGGGAAGCCCAATTAAGTCAGAAAAAAAAGACAAATATCATGTTATCAGTTATATGTGGAATCTAAAATATGCTACAAATGAACTTATTTACAAAGTAGAAACAGACTCACAGACATAGAAAACAAAACTTATGGTTACCAAAGAAGGAGGAGCCAATAAATCAAGAGTTTGAGATTAGCAGATCAAACTACTATATATAAAATAGACTGTATAGCACAGGGAACTATATTTAATATCCTGTAATAGAATAAAAAATATTTTAATTTTAAATAAAAAATAAGCCAGGTCATTATCATTGCTGCAAAAATAAAGTGGCATGCTGGCAGGATGTAAGGGACATAATAGAACATAAAATCCAAGAGGGCAGAGGTTCTTAAGTGCCTTTGATCAGAGCAATGTGCTCAGACCTTACAACAGTATCTAACATGTAATAGGTGCTCAGTAAATATCTGCTGAGTGAATGGCTGAGCAAATAAACTCATGAGGCCGTTTCTTAAAAATTAAAAAATACACAGAGCAAATTGTTCATCAACCACTTAAAAACAGAGGAATGGAGCAGGGAAAAAACTTCTACCAATGTCACAATCAATGACAATTCCAGGCAAAGGGGAGTGAGGGAAGGTGATCCTGCAGAACCAGTCTGATGAGCAGTCCTCAGTTATTCTCAGCAACTGTTCCCTTTGCAGCCCGGGGCAGCAAGGAAGGGAGACAGAGACAGTCCACACAGCTAAAGCACCTGAGACCACGGTATGCCAGTCACTCCCTGTGTGACTTTGGGAAAGCTACTTTACTGACATTCAGCTTCCTTTGCTACAAAGCATGGATAATACTATCTAATAATGTAGGATGACTGTGAGAATTCAGTGAGATAACTACTATCAAATGTCCAATATTTATGGAGCATCTACTCTGCACTGGTTAACCTTCCCTCCCCCACTCAATAAGATAATCTATGCAATTACTGGTGCCTGGTACCCACTGGGCCAGTAATTGCAGGGATTATCTTACTGAGTGACCACAGTGACCCTCTGAGACAGTACAGACAAGGCAACAAAAGCTTAAGACTAATGCACACGGCCAGTGTCACAATGCTAAGTTACAAGGTGCGGGCTAACACTCTCTTACAGTCACGTAAGGGCTAAAGGACTCAGTACATGTGAGGCACCCATGTGTGTCTGGCAGATGGTGAGCACTGATCAAGCGTCTGCTCTCATCCTGATCTTCACTCTATGGGGTACCATGAAGGGCTTGGATGAGCAACAATGATGTCAGTCAGAAGAGGAAGCGTGGAGTAGAAGCAGAAATGAGGAAGGACACACAATGGAGCAATCCTGAGTAAGATGAGCAGAGACACGGAGAGAACGATCTGCTCCCAAAGGTTGCCACCTTTGACATCGGTGTTTTGGTGCCAGATTAGAATCAGACCAACCCACCTCATAGTGCTGTCTTCTGCCCACACTGCCAATGCTAGAGACACAACATTTGTGTCCCCCCAAATGCTGATGTTGAAACTTAATTCCCAATGTGATGGTATTTGGAGGTAGGCCCTGTGGGTGGCGATTAGCTCATGAGGGTTGAGCTCTCAAGAGTGGGATTAGTGCCCTTATGAAAGAGACCCCAGAGAGCTCTCTCACCCCCTCCACTATGTGAGGAGATGGCTAGAAGATGGCTAAGAACCAAGAAGCAGATCCTCGCCAGACACCAAATCATCTACCAGTGCTGCGACCTTGGACTTACAGAACTCTAAGAAATAAATTTCTGTTGTTTATAAGCCACTCAGTCTACTGGTATTTTTCCTATAGCAGCCCAAAAGGACTAAGCCCTCTCAACACATCCAAAATTTAAGTCATCTCTCTCTCTCTCTCCAAAAACATGCCTCTCCTCTGGCAGCCCTCATTTCTATCAGTGAGACCACCACTTGACCATCCTTTTGGGCTCCCATGCTGAAAATGTCAAGCCACCTTGGCTACACCTTCCCCTGACTGACCCCCCAACATGCAAAACAGCAACAAATTTGGTCAATGCCTCCCAAACGCACAACCATTCCCATGGACACTCCCCAAGTTCAAGCAATTATATCCTCTACATGACAATTACTGTCTCTCGATCTATGACTCACCTCTCGATCTCCTTACTTTCCCTTCAGCAATCCATTCTATAAACTTGCCTAAGAATATAACATGAGTACATCTCGGGCCACTTTCTTGCCAAACAGTCAATGGCCCTCCATCACCCACAGAACACTATCTGAACCTGCACTTAATACATCAGCGCAGTGAAAAGCACATTGCAGATATTCAATCTTTTCTCCTCCCTAACTTTTGTTCTAGTTTTCAAGGCCTCCATTTACTTTTCCAAACTTATTTCCTACCCCTTCCCATTTTCCTCCAGATAAACTAATTCCTATTCCTCATATAAACTTCATGCTTTCTAACCTCTTGTTACTTATGTTGTTCCTGACACTAAAAATTCTAATACAGTAAGTCCCCTACATGTTAACCTTCAAGTTGTGAACTTTCGAAGATGTGAACATATTATAAACCTATTACAGTACAGTACTATATCACAGATTGAGTTAGTTGGGTACCTAGGCTAACTTTGTCGGACTTACCAGCAAACTGAACTTCACACATGCTCTCGGAACAGAACTCATTGGTACCTTGGGGATTTACTCTGCCGGAAAGAACACCCTCATCCCCACAATACAAGGACTCTTCCTTCTACACTTGGCCTTTGAGAGCTGCCTACCATCCCCTGCTCAGAACATCCCAACCACAGTGGCTTTCTCGGGTCCTACATCACAAACTCACCCCACCCCAGGGACTTCACCCTTGCTTGCCCTTGTTTCTTCCTGAAAAACAAACTTGCCCTCTGGTCCTTGCAGAAGTGAGTCCTTTACCTTTTTTTTTTATAGTACGGTTTAAATGTCACCTCCTCAGAGTCCACTGTGCCCACTACTCTATTTAGGGAGGCCCTTTCATGTGTCCATGTGTCAAAATAATCAAAATAAAAGAATAAAAATTCTTTGCAGCACAAATAAAAGCAGAGAGATAACAATATATTAAGACAGAGAGAGAATAAATATATTCATTAGTATCTTTACCACACAAAACATTAGTACATTTGTATAGGAGGCTTTGGAATTAGACACGTCTGGGTTCAAATTCTTGTCCTGCTACTTATCAGACTTGGTCGAGCCACCAACATCTCTAAGCCTCAATTTTCTCATCTGTAAAATGAGCATCAGTTCAGTTCAGTTGCTCACTTGTGCCTGATTCTTTGAGACCCCATGAACTGCAGCACGCCAGGCCTCCCTGTCCATCACCAACTCCCGGAGTTCACCCAAATCCATTGAGTCAGTGATGCCATCCAACCATCTTATCCTCTGTTATCCCCTTCTCCTCCTGCCCTCAATCTTTCCCAGCATCAGGGTCTTTTCAAATGAGTCAGCTCTTCACATCAAGTGGCCAAAGTATTGGAGTTTCAGCTTCAACATCAGTCCTTCCAATGAACACCCAGGACTGATTCCCTTTAGGATGAACTGGTTGGATCTCCTTGCTGTCCAAGGGACTCTCAAGAGTCTTCTCCAACACCACAGTTCAAACACATCAATTCTTCAGCACTCAGCTTTCTTTATAGTCCAACTCTCACAGCCATACATGACTACTGGAAAAACCATAGCCTTGACTAGACGGACCTTTGTTGACAAAGTAATGTCTCTACTTTTTAATATGCTGTCTAGGTTGGTCATAACTTTTCTTCCAAGGAGTAAGCGTCTTTTAATTTCATGGCTGCAATCACCATCTGCAGTGATGGTGCAGTGATGGTGCCCAGAAAAATAAAATGAGCATAATGCTGTTTAATTCAACAAGGTTCCTGGGAGGATTATAGACTGATGTCTATAACACCACCTGGAATAGAGCAGCTGCTCAAAAATGGTAGGTAGCATTAGTACTGACAGAAAAAAGTACACCGTGTACAAACTTCTAAAGTACACAAAGACAAGGAACATTCAATTCACACAAGTGCAAAGAAATCTAGCAAACAAATATATGGGAACACATTCAATAGAAATGAAATAAAGGCATATTAAAACAAAAGTGCAGTTAGCACAAAATACCCCATAGTGAGTGAGTGAGTGAGTGAGTGTGAGTGTGTGTGCGTGCATGCACGCACATGAGCACATACAATTCTGACAACCAATTCCAAAGTGTGGGTGTTTTAACATATCCCCGAGCAAGTCTCCAACCAGTTGTCAACTCAATTCTGATACGATCTCCCATAATGTCAGATCCTACAAGTTAAGGGCTCAGTCCTACAAGACTGCCCCTCCCCTGATTCAGGTACCAACCCCACGTGCAGGTTGTCACCTCTGCTTCTGACCAATGGACATAAGATCGGAGGCTCCCACAACTCCTCTTTGGGTTCAATTAATCTGCTAGAGCACCTCACAGAACTCAGAAACATTTAACTTACTAGATCACCAGTTTATTACAAAATATATATAACTCAGGAACAGCCAGATGGAAGAGCTGCAAACAGCAAGGTGTGTGGAAAGATGTGAGATGTTCTCTGAGAGCGCCACTCCTTCGGAAGCTCTCAGAACCCTGTCCTTTGGGGTTTCAGGGAGGTGTCACTGGATAGGCATGGCTGATTAAATCACTGGCCATTGGCAATCCGCTGACCTGGAGGTCCCCCTACCCTTTCCAGAGGTGAGCGGGGTGGGACTGCAAGTTCCAACTCGCTAAGCACATCTGGTGATAATCCGCATCCTTAGGTAACTTTGTGTGCTGTATGCTAAGTCGCTTCAGTCGTGTCCAGCTCTGTGACTCCATGGACAGAAGCCCCCCAGGCGCCTCTGTCCCTGGGATTCTCCAGGCAAGAGCACTGGAGCGGGGTGCCACTCCTCTTCCAGGGGATCTTCTTGACCCAGGGATCAAACCCATATCTCTTGCATTGGCAGGTGGTTTCTTTACCACTAGCACACCTGGGAAGCCCCTTCAGTAACGTCAGGGCTTACCAAACAGTAATACAACTAAAGACATTTTTATTGCTCTCATCATGGGAATTTTCAAAGGTTCTGTGCCAGGAACAGAACAAACACCAGATATGTATTTCACCACAAATCACAGGGTCACAGCACACCTGTGATTTTAGCATGATACCCAGGACTCACATTCATACTGCAAATAGGAGTATCAACTGGTAATCTGAATTATGCATTAAAAATCCAATGAAGTGTTCATATCTTCAAGTACCAAATCTCACCCCTGGACTTATTCTTTATCCTAAAGAAATAATCTCAGATACATAAAAGATACAAGAAAGGTTTCCATCTGCATTATTTATAACATTGCAAAACTGTAACAACAAAAGTATAAAGGTAATTATTAAGTTTCCATTTACTTTCTGAGTGATTGCTTCTTAGCAGTCAGAGACTGTGTTAAGTACATTACACACATTATCCTTATTTAGTCCTCATAAAAACCTTCCAAAGTAGATATGAAGTCCTCATAAACTGAGGCTTACAGAGGGTTAAGTGATAAGTTTATTAAAGTTATAGGTAAGGATAAAGATGAACCTAGGCCAATCTGATTCTATAGCCAAGATTTTAACCACTGACCTATATAGTGTTTCTGTTCAACAGAACAGGTTTTTTTGTTTGGTTGGGTTTTTTTTTTTTTTTTTCGGGGGGTGGGGGGGTTATGTCACACAGCTTGCAGGATCTTAGTCCCTCAACCAGGGATTGGACCCAGGACCTCCACTGTGAAAGCATGAAGTCCTAACCACTGGACTGCCAGGGAATTCCCAAAACATGCCTTCTTCTAAAGAAGGCTATAAAAAACTATATAAAACTATGGGGAAAGGCTTCTGATTAAATAATGCAGATTGTATTTATATTAAAACTACAATTATGGGAAATTTTTATTCCATTCATTTTAGTGTGTGTGTGCTCAGTCACTCAGTTGTATCCAACTCTTTACGACTCTATGGACTGTAGCCCACTAGGCTCCTGTGTCCCTGGGATTATCCCAGCAAGAATACTGGAGTGGGTTGCCATTTCCCCCTCCAGGGGATCTTCCCAACCCAGGAATCCAACCCATGTCTCCTGCATTGGCAGGCAGATTCTTTACCAGCTGAGCCATTTAGGAAGCCCCATTTTATTAGTGAAATTCTTTAATTCCACTAAACTGGAATGAAATCCCTAAAAGGATACATCCAGAAATATTAGCAATATTTACAGTAGTGGGTGTTGAGATTATCTTTTTTGTTTTTTCTATTATCCAAATTATCTGTAATATTCTTTTGTTATTTTTATAAGAACAAGCATTTTATTATCATTTTACTCAAGCTTTAGTAATTCCATAATTATGGAAGGAGGTTAAGAAGACCTATGCTCTATTTCTCAAGTATTGGGCTAGTTTCTTTGAAGACAGAATTCAAGGTTCATTTTGTTGGTGACAAAAAATTGTGTTCACCTTTACAGTGTCTACTATTTCACAAAACCAGAACACCTCTTAGTAAATAGTTTCCACATGCAGTTTAGCACATTGTTTAGAATAGAAGCTCTGGAATCTGAATAATTAGATTCCAAAGCTGTGTGCACACTAAGTTGCTTCAGTGGTCTGCCACTCTGCAACACTACACCACTAACTTCTCTGTGTAATCCAGGACAAACTATCTCAAGATCTCAGCTACCCAACTAAAAAACTGAGGGGAAAAAAAAAAAAGATTACCAACCTCTTAAGATTGTCCTAACCATCAAATAAGAGAATGAATGTAAATTTCTCAGTCCAGGGCCTGCCTGAGGCTAGCGCTCAGTAAATATTCATTTTTATTACTCACAAGTAAATACTGACACACTTTCCCAAACCTCAGCTCTAGCATGGGAGAAGTGATTAGCCAGCCAAGGAAAAGTTAACTGTTTTCCTATTGTTCCCAACGTTGCGATGATAGCCACTGGATCTTTCGGAGGTTACAGAAAACTCAGCTGTAACAGTCATGCAACTGTCATACGGCGAGGTCTGCGAGTCTTTGCCGCAGCTGGAAGCATTCGATGGCTTCCTCCGCCCATTACCCACACCGCTTACCCTTCCTTGGCTAAGTGGCAGCCTTGCCCAGCACAAGCTCAGTGCTAGGCTCAGATAGAAAGGAAGATGGCTGTTTCGCATCTCTAGGAAGAAGCTGCTCTGTGACCTTGGGAAAACCAATTCAGTTGCTTTAGTCCCTCTGTTTTCTCTTACCTAATAAAACAAACAAAAATAAAAACGGGAGGGGGGACTGCTTTTTTCTTTAAACATACCTCTCTGCCTGTAGTTTGTGGCCCCTCCGTGGGCAAGCTGGGACAACTCTGGGGTGAAGGGGGAGAGGGGACGTACATGGAAACGCAAGGATAAGAGAGCGGAGAAAAGGAGGCGTTCCCCAGCACCGCCCCTCCACTCTGGGGCCCTAGCACACCCCGCGCGCCCTCTCACCCATCTCGAGGGTGCCGAGGGGCTGCCTCTAGAAAGCGCGACCATAGAACTAAGGAGGAAATCACAGACCCACAGGTAGCGGACTCTCGAGAGGAGGGCAGGGACTCTGCTGGGGTGCAAGGAGGTCAGCCTGCCGGCCCCCGCCGAGGACGGGCAGGGCGCACCCTCAGTGAGCTCCCACCGGCCTGCGAGACTGGTCTGCAGCGGAGCGGACAGGGCAGCCCCTCGCTCACCGTACTCCACGGGCTCCCGGTCAGGCTGGAAAGTGAAGTGAGCCACCTGCCGCCTCTGGGCCGCAGCCCCGTAGGCCGAGGCGGACTGCAGGAAGCCCCGCGGCAGCCCCGCGCCACGCAGCCAACGCCAGGGTCCCTCGGCCCCGGCCGCGCGGAGCCGCAGTAGCCGGCCCGCGGACGCCGCCACCGCCGCCATCCCCGCTCACCACCCGGGTTTGCAGGCTACCGGGCCGCCCGCTGCCGGCCGGGAGGGCGGAGCGCCGAGGCGGCTTTCCCATTGGCTGGGCCGAAGGGGCGGACCTGCCAGGAGGACCAATCAGAACCCGGAATTCGGGGGGTGGGGCGGGCTGCGAGAAGACCCTGCCGCGTTGGCCCGTGGTGCGCATGCGGAAAGGGGGCTGGGGCGGATGCTAGCTGACAGGTGAGCTCCAATGAGATGGTTCCTAGAGGTGGAGTCTTGCTGGGGTCAGCTGCAAAGTCAGGGGTCCCGCACGCCTGTCCGCCAATTTCCCACTCGGCCTGGGTTCCTGCTTTTTCCAGTGTCATCTGCGTCGTGAGGTTCTGATGGCTTTTTCACCTTAAGATTTCTGTTTTCTTTTGAAATGGAACCCTTTCTTACCTCTCCCATTCTTTACCTCAGTTATCCTCCAAGAGATGGAAAGGGTTGTGGATTGGCATTTGGTTATTAGTTTGGGGTTTCAGAACATTGCGGGAATCAGTGCTGTAAGCCTCCGTTGTTTATTCAAACTCTCCCTGTGTACTTAAGTATGTATTGATTTTCTTTTATTAATTTTGTTTTTCTGGGTTTAAACGCGAGGGAAAGAGGTAAAACTTCTATTTTACCTGCAAATACACTTCATAGCAATTCAGGTGCATTTTTGCCCAGGTGCAGTGAAAATGACCTGATTAGCTTAGAGACCTGGAGAATTTAAAAATTTCTTAATTTACATTTAAAATAATAAACTTTGTAAATTTTCCCTCTTAAAAATGCAAATGTTTCAAAGTATACTTTCAAAATGAAAATAAAAGGATACCTTCTCTATAGATAAATTTTCGCATTACAGCAAAATATGGTAGAGAGAAGAATGAAAGTGTTTCCATCCGATGAAAGTGGAAAAGTACAGGTCCCAAGCAGAATTTGAAGAAGAAAGGGAAAGAATTAAAGGGAAGGAGCAGGGGAAAGGATGTTCCCCTTCTGCTATTCCTGACCTCCCGGCTCATCTTTGGTTTTGCAAGGAGACTTTGGCCACCTGATGCAAAGACCTGACTCATTGGGAAAGACCCTGATGCTGGGGAAAATTGAGGGCAGGAGGAGAAGGGGGCAACAGAGGATGAGGTGGTTGGATGGCATCACTGACCCAATGGACATGAGTTTGAACAAACTCAGGGAGATAGTAATGGACAGAGAAGTCTGGCATGCTACAGTTCATGGGGTCTGGACACGACTTAGCAACTGAACAACAGCAAAGAAGAGAAGAAATGGGGAAAGGAGAGGCAAAGAGAGGCACCAGCTGTCTGTTTTCTGATTGGGGTTAAGAGACGGGATTTTTTTTTTCCCCATTCATAGATCACTCAGCTTATTGCAAATAGTACACGACACAGATGAGTCTCCAAGGAGAAGTCCTGGAAGGAGGCATCACAGCACAAGCAGCAGTCTGGCAACAGGTCTCTTGACAAGCATGAGTGGGCAGCAGCCCTCTGCTCAAACAAGGACCCCCGCAGCAACATCAGGAACAGCTCTGACAGCGTGGAGATGAGTCCTCCAGTGATGAGACTTCCAGTCACTCAGCACAGTGGTCTCTTTCAAAGAAGTAGCAGTTATTCCAGGGGAGGGGGTCGGAGACAGGAATTCAAAACTGCTCAAACGAGCACCAGAATTATGTCTCCATTATTCCTGTCAAGCCTCCCAGATTCAACTTTTGGGGCATTTTTCATCCTGTTTTTGTTGTTGTTGTTGTTATGGTCACCTCTTCTGTTTCATGGTGTGTGTGTGTGGGTGGGTGTGCGCGTGCATGTGCACACTATACTGTGTATTTTTCTGTGAGTGAGGGTATTTTTTATTTTATTTGAAAGAAGGGAGGGGGCAACAAAATAAAATTACATGTTTATAGTCAAATTTTAATTTTTAAAAAAGAGGGCAAAAAGCAAGGATAAAAAGCAATCAAGTTGCGTTTTCTCAGTTTGCTGATAGTCCACACTCACACAAAGGCAGACTCCCCTACTATCAACATTTCACACTAGAGTGGTACATTTGCTATGATCAATGAATGTATACACATTGTAATCACACAAACTTCACAGTTTACACTAAGCTTCCACTCAGTTCAATGAGTTTCAGAGGAAAGAACAAGAAAAAAAAGAAGCAAATGCCAGCTGAATAAAAACAGCTTACTAAGTAGACTCTCTTCATTGTCTTAGGAAGTACAATTGTTTTTCAGTATCCCCCTGGGATTGATTCCAGAATCCCTCAAGGATACCAAAATCCAAGGATGTTCAAGCCCCTCGTATAAAATGATACAGTGTTTGCATATAATTAATGCACATCCTCTCTTATACTTTGTCATCTCTAGATTATTTATAATACCTAGTGCAAGGTAAATGTTATATAAATAATTGCTGGTGTACAGCAAATTCAAGTTTTGCTTTTTGGAATTTTTTTCCCAAATACTTTTGATCTGTATTGGGTTGCATCCATGGATGCAGAACTCACAGATGTGGAGAACCAACTGTAATAAATTCCATATCATTGGAGATCGTCAAGTACAGGATGGACGAACACCATTAAAGGAGTCTCTTTATGCAGACTATACTAACGAATAAAGACTAAAATAATGACATGATTTATGCTTCATTTCATTCATGCCTCATTCCCTGGTGGCTCCAATGGTAAAGAATCTGTCTGCAAGGCAGGAGATCTGGGTTCGATCCCTGGGTTGAGAAGATCCCCTGAAGAAGGGAATGGCTACCCACTCCAGTGTTCTTCCTTGGAGAAATCCATGAACAGAGGAGCTTGGCAGGCTACAGTCCATGGGGTCACAAAGAGTCAGATATGACTGAGTGATTAACACTTTAACATTTAGGGTCTTTCTAGTTGTTAATTTTCTGATTCTACTATTCATGAGTGTGTATTGAAAGCCTTCCATGCACCAGGCCCTGTGTTTTAATGAAACTTACTTTAAGCCAAACCTTGGATCTAACCCACCTGTACACCCAGTGTGTGAGTTACCCCTCTGTCCACCCTTCCTAAGTATCTAGACAATTTCTCTCTGGCTTCTTATCTCCTGCAGGGGCATGCGATGCCCTGTGATCGGTCCTTCAGGAACCTGAACCAGCCTGCATGGATGAAACGTGGTGAGCAGATACTGCAGAAAGGGCATCCTTCAAAGTGACATATCTGGCATTTGTGATCAGCCAGGTGGAAGAACTTAGATACACATGATGCCTCAGATTACCGCTCCAAATATTAATACCTGCCTGTATGCATAACCAAGTTTCAGAGATGGTCACTTATCTGTAAACAAACTAACAAACAAAACACACGCCAGCCTGGCAGTAGTGAGTTTTTTGGATTCCCAGGATAATTTGTGAGTATTGCCAAGTTTCCAAAAGCCTTATTAGTTATGGTTGACAGAATGAGTAGGGACTGCAAGAAAGTTTTGAGACCCATATTTTACCTTCCCTCCATTTTCTGTTGTGACTTCATAAAAAGATTTTTATATGGACCATTTTTAAAGTCTTTATTAAATTGGTTACAATATTGCTTCTGTTTGGTGGTGGTGTTCAGTCACTAAGTCATGTCCCACTGTTTGCAACCTCATGGATTACAGCAGGCCAGGCTTCCCTGTCCTTCACTATCTCCTGGAGTTTGCTCAAACTCATGTCCATTGAGGTGGTGCTGCTTCTGTTTTATGTTTTGTTTTTTTGGCCAAGAGGCATGTGGGATCTTAGATCCCCAACCAGGGATCGAATCCGTACCCCTTGCATTGGAAGGTGAAGTCTTAACCACTGGGCCACCAGGGAAGTCCCCTGTTGTGACTTTTACCCATTTATATTATTTCAAAACCTTGAATACCTGCACCCCTGGTGTCATCAGAGACTTTATGAGGCTGTTAGATTTTCCTGGTGGCGACCAGTGTGAAAAAGGAGGGGAGACAGCAGAGGCAGATGAGCAGTGATCACCGCCTATGACCCTCAGTAATTTGTCCCCCCGTCATGTAAAGCCACCCATAGACATAAGTAATGTAGAAGTCCACCCATATCACTTCACGTGCACATTGAACCTGCCCGTGTTCATTTGAGGCTTTAAGTAGAGCAGGTTATTTTTACCTCCCTTCCTGTCAGAGCGTGCAAGCCTGAGACCAGGTCCTTAACTTTCACATTAGAATCCCTCGGGGAGATTTCAGAACACACCCATGCCCAGGCCCCGTGGCGTAAGCATCAGTGATACTCTCATGTATTTTGCTTGACATGCTAGAGCAGCTGTCAGCCTGTTCCTGGAGTGACATTACCGGGAGCATCACTTGCCCCCGTCCACCTCGTTTGACATGGAGCATGAGAAACAATTTGAGAATGTAAAGTGTGGGTTGTTTTCTGAAATAATAGAACATGACTTCTAAGTACAAGCCAACTATTTTGCATGCATACCCAGTACTCTTGTATGGAAAATCCCATGCACGGAGAAGCCTGGTAGGCTACAGTCCATGGGGTCGTGAAGAGTAAGACACAACTGAGTGACTTCATTTTCACTTTTCACTTTCATGCATTGGAGAAGGAAATGGCAACCCACTGCAGTGTTCTTGCCTGGAGAATCCCAGGGACGGAGGAGCCTGGTACGCTGCCATCTATGGGGTCACACAGAGTCGGACACGACTGAAGCGACTTAGCAGCAGCAGCAGGTAGCTCAATGTTAAAGAATCTGCCTGCCAATGCAGGAAACACAAGTTCAATCCCTGGGTTGGGGAGACCCTCTGGAGGAGGAAATAGCAAGCTCCTCCAGTATTCCTGCCTGGAGAATCCCGTGGACAGAGGGGCCTGGCAGGCTACAGTCCATAGGATCTCAAAGAGTCAGATTCGACTGAGCATGCATGCAACCTATTCTAATTCTTCAGGAAAATTCTCCCTAAGTCACGACTTAGAGGAAGACTATACATTTGTTCACAACATGATGCATACAAGTAGCCAGTTGTTGCCACTGTGGATGTACATGATTTTCATCCATAATATTGGCTACTCACAATTTTACCTAGACGTATTAGATTTGGGAATCTAAGCACCCAAGAATGATGCAACTCTCCTCTGTTGAGGTAATATGAAAGTCCTTTATATACTTTTCAGTCTCTTAAAACAACTTAATGAATAAAAGTCTTAACTGTTCTCATTTTACAGATGACAAAACAGAATCAGAGAGCTAATAGACCAACCACAGCTTAAACAGCTTAAATCATTCCAATCCATGCTTTTCAAATTTCAAAATCTGTGCCCTTTTGTGTTTCTCAAACATATTTTGCAGAATAATCCCCAAGAACTTTGTTCAAATTTCAGACTCCCTGGACCTCACAATGGGAAACTCTTATCCATTAAGCACAGAATAAAGCATCTGAGCTTTTCTGAAATACAGCTGATTCACATAGTATCTGCATTTCTTATAAGCTTCTCCTCCCCAGTGTGTTGGATATGGCCAGTCCACACACTTTGCAGACAAACCCTATAAATTCAATATAGCCCTCCATACACTGTGTTCCCTATCTAGAGAAGAGCAGCCATTGTCTTACCCTGCTCACTCTTTCATCAGTTAGGGTTATTTGACTAATTTAAGCAGAACTATAATCAGAAGGGGGCTTTCCTGGTAGCTCAGTGGTAAAGAATCTGCCTGCCATTGCAGAAGACACAGGTTCAGTTCCAGAGTTGGAAAGATCCTCTGGAGAAGGGAATGGCTACACACTCCAGTATTCTTGCCTGGGAAATCCCATGGAGAGAGCAGCCTGGCAGGCTACAGTTCATGGGGTCACAAAGAGTCAGACGTGACTTAGCAACGAAACAACAATGACAACAGTAATCAGAAGATATGGGATAACCCACCAAAATGGAAGCAGCAAACAGCTCAGAAAGAGCATCAAACAAGGTAGCCCCAAAGATCCAGGTAATCGGAGGCAATTTAGAGACTCACAAGGATATTAAAACTCTAAAGGATGAATTGACTCCAACTATTACTGTCTTTGACTGACTTTGTTCAAGATTCAGTTCTCAAGCGAGAGATTCTGATAAGCCCAGATTAGTTGATTGCTGTTTGTTGACTAAGGAGGAGAAAGGTATCTTATTGACCAAGACTGTATGCAAAGTAAAAAGGAGGATTACCCAAACATAAATCAAGGAGCTGCTATCAACCAAAAGTGGACGTTGTGTTTAGAATAAAAGAAACCTGCCTGGAGGTGCCTGTGTAGTCCCTCCAGCTGTAAACATCTCACCATGAAAATCCTTCCCCTGAATTCTTCAAACTAGAGTGAAACCAGACTATAAGCCTATTTTAATGTGTTTCTGAATTTCTGCAGAACAAATTTGAATTCCTCTACATCTTCTAAAAAAGAAACGGAGAGAAGGGAAAGCAAATTAAAAACAAGCAATCTATTTCTCCAGCAGAGTTAGAACACAGAAGTCTAAACACTCCAAATTCACTTGTTCTTACTGTCAGCATGAGGTGGATTGACATTGAGTCTAAGCAGATGGTGACAAAGTTTGATTGATAAGGTTGTTATATTGGAGTCATCATCATCCCGTGAAATAAAAATTGCTACATCAATAAACTGGAGTAGATTAACCACCATATATTATAAAGGCAGTGAGAAAAATAATTGGTTTAAATCCCAGTTCCTTCCTCTCCTGCTGTATGACCTTGGAGGGTATATCACTTATTCCTTCTAAGTCTCATAGGGAGAATGTGAAACTTACCTAAAAGGATGTCATGATAATAAAACCACATAATACATTAAAGTTGCTGATACATATCTGTACTCAATAAGTGGTTGTTGAATTCATTGATTAGCTAATTTATGTAGGTTTGATACAGTGACTACCCCAGAAAAATATCTAAATAATATTTACTAAATTATTTTAATAATAATAATATTTTAATAATAGCCTTTTATTATTACTCACACTTATGGGATGTAGTAACTTGGTCAAGGCACCAGGTGGCAGAAGATAATAAAAATTGCCACTTTGGAGTAGAGAAGAAAAATGCAAGTATTACAAAGATTTTCATATTACATGTTTTCATGAAAATTTGTGATTCAAATTTCCTAAGTCAACGCACAATTTTTTAAATATATATTTTTATTTATTTGGCTGTGCTGGGTCTTAGTTGCAGCATGTGAACCCATGCTGAGACACGTGTGATTTTAGTTCCCCAACAAGGGATCAAACCCAAGCCCAGTGCATTGGGAGCACAGTCTTAGCCACTGGACCACAAGGGAAATCCCAGCACACAAATTTTGAAATGCCTTTATTACTTCACTTTCTGGCAGCAATCTCATTTTAGCATTTCAGTGTATCTGCCTTTGCCTCCATCAAGTAATGACAAGCCAATCCCAAACATTATAGACATGATTTTATTTTATCCTCATCTCTCCTAGGAGGTATGTATTAACTCCTACCTAGACAGCGTGCTAACCTAGACAGCATGCTAACCTAGACAGCATGCTAAAAAGCAAAGACATTACTTTGCCAACAAAGGTCCGTCTAGTCAAAGCTATGGGTTTTCCAGTAGTCGTGTATGGATGTGAGAGTTGGACTATAAAGAAAGCTGAGCACTGAAGAACTGATGCTTTTGAACTGTGGTGTTTGAGAAGACTCTTGAGAGTCCCTTGGACTGCAAGGATATCCAACCAGTCCATCCTAAAGGAGATCAGTCCTGAGTGTTCATTGGAAGGACTGACACTGAAGCTGAAACTCCAATACTTTGGCCACCTGATGGGAAGAACTGACTCATCTGAAAAGACCCTGATGCTGGGGAAGATTGAAGGCAGGAGGAGAAGGGGACGACAGAGGATGAGATGGTTGGATGGCATCACCGATGCGATGGACATGAGTTTGAGTAAGCTCCGGGAGTTAGTGATGGACAGGAAAGCCTGGTGTGCTGCAGTCCATGGGGTCTCAAAGAGTCGGACACAACTGAGCAACTGAACTGAGGTATTAACTCTACTTAACAGAGGAGAAAACTGAAGCTAGGGCAAAAATGAAATTCAAACCAAAGTTTGACAGAAATGCCTTGAAAAATGTCTATTGCCTGCTCTCCCATGGTCCTTATTTTCTCTTAAGAAGTGTGAATCAAGAAATAACTAAAGTAACTCTTTTCAAGGAAAATATAAGAAGAAATCTCCAAGCTTATTATGCTTCATAAGTTTGCATATGAATGTACAGTATTAAATTTAACAGGCATATTATGAAAAATTTTAAATTGAAAACTGTTAATAATGCAAAATATATACATAACACTCATATCCAAGAGTTTTAAAATACTTCGTGGTTTTAAAGTAAGTAATATATAGCGAACAGGCATCACAATTTTCCATTTACAACTGAAGGAGCACAGAATATATGAGGATAAGTCATTTAATCAAAGTTGCTCCCTCCAAACCCATCTCAAAATTGGTTTTAGAATGCTCATGTGCTAAGTTCCCTAGACCAAAGTAATGTTTATTCATTTGTCTTTTCATTCAACAAATATTTATTGAATATTAGTTTTTAGTGTTGAGATGATGCCATGACCTAACTCTGTAGCTCCAGAGCTGTCCCAACATCTGTTCTCCTGAAGGAGAAGCACTCCAGACCTTCATGAGGTCCTGTCCTGGGGCCATGGAATGGGAGGACAGAGAGATTAATTGTCACCACTCTTTTCCCAACCAACATCGACCTCCTTCCCAATCATAAAAAACTTGGTGCAGAGATGTCCATTCATTGGAAACAAGTGTAAGCTAGGACAGATACAGTGTATGCATACATGCTAAGTTGCTTCAGTCATGTCTGACTCTTTGCGACCCTATGGACCATAGCCCTCCAGCCTCCTCTGTCCATGGGATTTTCCAGGCAAGAATACTGGAGTGGGTTGCCATTTCCTTCTCCAGGGGAATCTTCCCCACCCGGGGTTCAAACCTTATGTCTCCTGCACTGGCAGGAAGGTTCTTTACCACTAGCCCCACTTGGGAAGCCTGAGCATAGATACAGTAAGTCCCCTAAAACAAACCTTCACGTTCCAAGCTTTCAAAGATGCAAATGTGCGTTGACATATCCGATCGTGTGAGTTAGCTCATGAGTTGCTTGTACATTGTCACATGCGTGCTTTCTCTACAAGTGGTTGTGGGTTTTGTATTTTACTGCACAGTACTGTATAGAGTGGAGCAGTAAAGTGTCTTCATTTCAAGCCCAGGATGTCCAGACACAAGTGTAAAAGCAGCAGTGATGTAGCTGGTACAGTACTACCCAGACATCACTGCATTGTTTTTTCAAGAGGGGACCAAAACCTGTGCCATCAACATCCAGTGTGCATGAAATTGCAGCTTGCCCTCCGTCTCCTATTGCTGACAATCTTTCAGCTCTCCCATCACTCCCCTCCTCTCCCTCCTCCAGTAACACATCTTGCCTGTTCACTCGATGCCAGCCCCTGTGTGCCAGCTATTGTACTTTACTGCTGTACATTTCAAGGTACTGCACTGTGAGATCGAAAAGGTTTCCTTTATTTTGTGTGTGTTTATTTTTTATTTGTGTGAAAAGTATTATAAACCTCTGTCCATGGAATTCTCCAGTCAAGAATACTGGAGTGGGTTGCCATTTCTTACTCCAGGGCATCTTCCCAACCTAGGGATCGAACCCACATCTCTGGCATCTCCTGCATTGGTAGGCAGATTCTTTACCACTAGTGCCACCTGGGAAACCCGACAGTACCATAAAGCTGATTGTACTTGTTGGGTACCTATGCTAACTTTGTTGGCCTTATAAACAAACTGGGTTTACGAACGCACTCTCCAAATGAAACTCATTTGTATATAAGGGACTTACCATACAGCTAAGCCATTCCAGAGACCATTTTGCAACCCATGTAGTATGTGAAACAAACTATAAAGTAATAACATCCTTAAAGAATACAGCAGTGTTCCTCAGTGTGGTCCCTGATGACTGTATCATCATCAGCTAGAATGTAAGTCAAGTATGGAGTCCTGGACTCTACTCCAGACCTACCAAGTTAGTAGCCCCTGGGATAGGGCCAGGGAATTCACATCACATTTTTAACAGGTTCATTAGGTGACTGTGGTTTAAAAACAAGTTTGAAAATGAAATATTGGGGAATTTATTTTAGCCAAGAGAATCAAGGAGGGGAGTGTCACTGGAGTAAGGCTGTGAATATAGGGAAAGAACATTCACCATAGGAAAACAGTAGCTTGACCAAAGGCAAAGCAGAGTGTAAGAACAGGTCCTTTGGAATGGGCCAAAGGATGCATGACAGTCTTTAGTAAGAAATAAAGTTGGAATGGTCCACAGGCTCAGGTCAGAAGTGTTGTATGTGTCATGCCAGGAGTGTGAACTTCACTCTTTAGAGTTGGGGAATGAGTTAAGATACAATACTGATTCCAGCCAGGCTTAATGTGGTCCTACACCAACCCAACCCACTGGCTTATTTTCCATCTTCACAATCCCCTCAAGCTCGAATAAACTCAAAGGGGGGATTTCTTTGGTTCAAAAAAACCATAAAATATCAGAGGGGACAAAGATTGAGTATGGTGATCTTCAAACTAAGATTGCAAAATCTGGCAGCACACGAGAGGCCAGTCAACTCCGTGTCTCCCTGCCTTGTTTAACTGGGTTTAACCTCTCGTTTGAAGAAACTGTTTGAAATATGCTAGACTCCAAAGGGAAAGGGGCATGAGACACGTCAGTAAAAGATGGGATCTTTAATTGTTTCTTTAGTCAGTGACCCTGTAAGTCTCCTTGTCATGGAAAAATTCTCCTGTCTCTTGAAGAAGGACTCAACGACCCTCTTAAAGCCTGTCTCATACTGAAAACATCTCCATAAATTTTTAACTTTGTCTCAAATCTCATTCCATGAAAGACTCTCTCACCATGGCAGATCCTCCAACCTCACTTCTATGCTCAGTACCCTTAACTCACAGGTGAAAGAGCCCATGGGATGATCAAAGTGTGAATGAGGGCTGATCAGTTACCATCAATGGCTTTGCAGTGTCAGCAGCCTATAGAAGGCTTGCTGGTGGACTCCTTCTAGGGAGGTATCTTTTCCTTTAAAGTTCAGTTCAGCTCAGTTCAGTCGCTCAGTCGTGTCCGACTCTTTGCGACCCCATGAATCGCAGTACGCCAGGCCTCCCTGTCCATCACCAACTCCCAGAGTCAACTCAAACCCATGTCCATCAAGTCGGCGATGCCATCGGAGTTAAAACAGGTAAGTAAACAAAGAAACATTCTGGCAAAAATAGTGAGGTGGCTGCAAACCGAACTCTTTCAGAAATGGTAGAGCTAAATTGGTGGTATTAACATTTTAAATAATATTAAGCATTTCTACACAAAAAGTTACACAGTTATATTTACAATCATGTATCTTTTTAAAACATAGGTATAATTTGGGTGTCCCTGGTGGCTCATGGGTAAAGAACCTGCCTGCCAGTGCAGGAGATGCATTCTTCCCTGGGAAATCCCATGGATGGAGGAGCCTGGCGAGCTACAGTCTGCGGGGAGCCGGCCTGACTGCTCAGGCCCCTTCTCGGCCCTGAGAGAGATCAAAAGGTCCCTCTCTGTCCCGCCACCCCTGATTTGTTAAAGTGCAAATTGGCCTTTCTCACCTCCCTCAAGGAAATCGCTGCAGCCACCATTTGCCTATTTTCCTGACTCTGATAAGATTATCGGGCTCCTGTGAATGGCTTATGTCTAGGTAGTCTTTACCTGATTGTAAGATGCTGGTGCCATGCTCTGCTGGAGTTAAGATAAACTCCTAAAACTAGTATCTGCAGTTCTGCACGTATACAAGTCTTTGATCTAAAATTTGGTGAATCCTGTTAGTATATATATGTATGTTACGCCTCAATAAAGTCGTCGGAATCAGTCAGAAGCTGACTCCGTCCCTCTCAACCCCATCTTTCTTAGTCTTTTATTTCTCAGGTGCACTGGTGATTGCGTCCTTGACCTGTTCATCTAGCCGGCAGGCCCGGCAAGTGGCGCCAGAACGAGGAACGTGGGCGGACCCCAGAGCACAGCCACCCAAAAATATTGAAAGTGATCCCGGGAGAAAGCCTCACCTATTCAGGTATCGTTGGAAAACTGTGGGTGGAGAGGGTATAGTTGAGAGTAAAAATTATGGGGCAAAGTAATAGTAGACAGTTCTTTGTTTCTATGTTAAAAACTATGCTAAAAGCCAGAGGAATTTCTGTCTCTAAACAGAAACTAGAAAGATTTCTTGTCTTTGTGGAGGAAACTTGTCCTTGGTTCCCAGAGCAAGGAACTATTAGCCTTGAAACTTGGATAAAGGTGGGAGAACAAATTCAAACAGTTTATACCCTCTGTGGACCAGACAAAGTTCCTCTTGATGCTTATTCTCTATGGACTCTAATAAGAGATTGTTTAAACCCAGAACACGAGAGTAGGAAACTTAAAACAGCCTTGAAATTTATAACACCCAAGTGTTCAGGTGCCCCCCAACGGGTAGCGGAGCACATATATGACTCCCCAATTGTTTCAGGTTCCAGAAAAAATGATAATGAGACTACTGCTCTAGAACAAGACTCAGATTCAGAACTTTCTCCTGATGAGGAAGACGATTTAAAAGAGCAGGCTTTTGAGCATGACAAAGAAGGATGGGATGCCTTTATAGTAACTCAACAAAAGAATAAAGACCAAGGCTCCCCTTTTTCTGAACTTAGAGAGATGCTAACATCCATATCTCAGAGAATGGAACAACTAGACTTATCGCCCATAAATACAACTAAGCCGTTGCATTCTAAAACGCCATCTGTTATAGCCGGTTTAGATCCTGACCCGCTGCCGCCGCCGGTCCCGCTCCCTCCCCCTCCTCTCGCAGAAGCGCCTTTGATTCCAACAGCGCCAGTATATGTTCCATCTAGCCTAAAAAGGCCAGTACTTTCACCACTACAAATGGCTGTGAAAACAGCCCGAGAACAGGGTGAAAATCTTGAGGGATATTCTATGATTTTCCCTGTTTTTCAAGATGCTAATCATCGGAGGTATCATGAGCCTCTGCCTTTTAAACAACTGAAACAAGCTTGCGCTCAATACGGGCCTACTGCGCCGTTTACTCTAGCCATAATTGAAAGTCTTTCATCTCAATACTTGCCTCCTAATCTCTTGTGGTGCTCAAAATACGGCGAGGTCTGTAACATCATTGAAGACCGTAACCGCCTTAATGGGCTGCAGGTTACTTTTGACATGCTAATAGAGGAAGGACAATTTCGAAACCTTAATCAACAACTGACCCTTCCTCCCCTAGAATACTAAACGAAGAGGGGCGAGCTGCTCTGGCATTGGTTGAAGAGGCCCTCTCTCAGCATTTTGCTACCTACTGTGATTTTTCTCAACCGTGGGGACTATATGTGTTTCCCTCTAAACATACCCCGACGGCAGTGTTATATCAAAATGCTCCCTTACAATGGATCCATTTACCTGTATCGCCTTCAAAAGTTCTTACTCCTTTTTTTGATTTCATTAGCCTCCTCGTTGCCAAAGGAAGGCGTCTTTCCAGAGAAATGTTGGGAGCCGATCCTGCTTACATTTATGTGCCCTATACCAAAGAACAGCAGGAATGGCTTTTTCAGTTTAATGACTCGTGGGCTTTGGCCTTTTCCTCCTTTACAGGTCAAATTATTAATCATTTACCTTCTGATAAACTTTTGCATTTTGCCAGCCAGCATTCATTTATTTTTCCAAAGAATGTTTCTAATGTTCCTATTCAAGATGCTCTTACGATCTTTACTGATGGATCCTCCAATGGAACTGCTGCCTTTGTGGTTAATGATACCCCTTTCTCCTGGCAGACGAACTATACATCGGCTCAAGAAGTAGAACTTTCAGCCGTTCATAAAGTATGCTCACAATATTCCTCACAGTCTTTTAATTTGTTTACTGATAGCAAATACATTGCTCATGCTTTGCAATATATAGAAACTGTTCCCTTTATTTCTACTGTGAATTCTAACATTCAACATTTGTTACGTTCAATTCAGTCTCTGCTGCAACAGCGCACCTTACCCTGCTTCTTTGGACATTTACGTGCCCACACTGGGCTTCCTGGACCTCTATCTATGGGAAATCAGATGGCTGATTCTCACACTAGAGTTTTTCTTTCACAGGTGGAAGCAGCACAGCAATCACATGCGCTACATCACCAGAATAGTAATACTCTTCGTTTGCAGTTTCAAATCCCTCGAGAAACTGCACGACAAATTGTTAAATCTTGTCCTGTTTGCCCTAAGTTTCTTCCAGTTCCACATCTTGGCGTTAATCCTCGCGGGCTTCTACCGAATCATCTTTGGCAAATGGATGTCACTCATGTCCCTTCCTTTGGTCGTTTAAAGTACGTTCACGTATCTATTGACACCTTTTCAGGATATATTGTGGCATCCTTACAGACTGGTGAAGCCGCAAAACATTCTATCTCACATTGTCTTTATGCTTTTTCCATTTTAGGCACGCCAAAGATTATAAAAACTGATAATGGCCCCGGCTATGTCTCCTCTGCCTTCAAAAATTTTTGTTCCTCTTTTTCTATCACCCTAAAAACAGGCATTCCTTATAATCCACAGGGTCAAGGCATCGTGGAACGTGCTAATCAAACTTTAAAACTACAGCTTCAAAAAATACAGAGGGGGGAGCTCTACCCCCTTCTACCCAGAAATTACCTTAATCACGCTTTATATATTTTAAATTTTTAAATTTTAGATAAAGAAGGACATTCAGCTGCGCAGAGATTTTGGGACCCTCAGATTTCCAGCAGAAAGCCGATGGTCTTGTGGAAAGACCCGCTGGATAATAACTGGCATGGCCCAGATCCTGTGTTAATTTGGGGGAGGGGTCATGTATGTGTTTTTCCACAGGATGCCGAAGCACCGCGCTGGCTCCCGGAAAGGCTGGTACGCCAGACGGAGGAGATCACTGAATCAGCAATTAGGTCGGCTGACTTTACAGCAGAGGAATCTTCTCCCAACAAATCAGCAGATGCATGAGTGTTAATGCATACTTATATTACGAAAATAGATCTGTTTCTTCTCCTAATGATTTTAATCGATTTGAGGGTGACTACTACCAAGTTTGGGATGAATATTTCTGGATGACCCCTGAAAAAGGACAGCTACTGACCCCTGCTGACATTTGCTGGGAGCAAAAGACTCATGTACCAACATTTGGAGGCCGAGAATTTCCAGGATATCACATGAAACATATGGGACTATTGCCTACCCACAAATGTAAGACTGTAATGGATGTAACGTTTATTGTCAACAAGTCTGTTATTTGGCCAGGGACAGATTGGGAAAATAGCCCTGGTATAAGATGGGTAGCCCCAAATAACACTCGATGGATTTGTGGATACAACCTTTGGCCCTGGCTCCCTGTAGGATGGGTGGGGAGATGTACCCTAGGGTTTGTGTTTGCCCCTGGGAGAATTCATAAGCAAAAAATTAGTCAACCTGTTAATTTACCTTATGTTAAAGCCCGGTGGTCACGCTCTGTTTTTCATTGGTATGATTATTTAGCCTCAATTTTTGTGCCCTCTTTAGGAGCCACTGATATTATGCTCAGGGTAGAGGCTTTGAACAATTTTACAAAACAAGCTTTGACAGATACTAGAAGAGCTTTAGAGGCTCTTAATGAAGAACAAAAACAGATGAGAAAAGCAGTTCTACAAAATCGTATGGCTCTGGATATTCTAACAGCCTCTCAAGGGGGAACATGTGCCTTAATAAAAATGGAGTGTTGTGTATATATTCCTGATTATTCCTCAAATGTTTCTGATGCTTTAGAAGATATGAAACAACAAGTAGCCGCTATGGATTTTTCTGACTCCAGCATTTGGAGTCAGATATCTGCCTGGTTTCATAGTGGTTGGTGGAAATCTATAATTTTCATCATTATATGCATATTGTTATTGCTGTGTTTTGGCCCTTGCATTTGTCAATGCTTATCTGAGATGATAAATAAAAGATTGCTGATGTTTTCCCGTTTGCAAACGCGGCCATTTCCTTCAAGGGAGATATAATGGCCATTAGTCAAAAGAAAAGGGGGAGATGCGGGGAGCCGGCCTGACTGCTCAGGCCCCTTCTCGGCCCTGAGAGAGATCAAAAGGTCCCTCTCTGTCCCGCCACCCCTGATTTGTTAAAGTGCAAATTGGCCTTTCTCACCTCCCTCAAGGAAATCGCTGCAGCCACCATTTGCCTATTTTCCTGACTCTGATAAGATTATCGGGCTCCTGTGAATGGCTTATGTCTAGGTAGTCTTTACCTGATTGTAAGATGCTGGTGCCATGCTCTGCTGGAGTTAAGATAAACTCCTAAAACTAGTATCTGCAGTTCTGCACGTATACAAGTCTTTGATCTAAAATTTGGTGAATCCTGTTAGTATATATATGTATGTTACGCCTCAATAAAGTCGTCGGAATCAGTCAGAAGCTGACTCCGTCCCTCTCAACCCCATCTTTCTTAGTCTTTTATTTCTCAGGTGCACTGGTGATTGCGTCCTTGACCTGTTCATCTAGCCGGCAGGCCCGGCAACAGTCCACAGGGTCACAAAGAGTCTGACATTACTTGGTGAGGAAACAACAACAACAAATAAAGCAGTTTATTTAGACCACAGGACATCAAACCACTCTAGTTAAACAAGGCAGGAAGACTCAAACTGATGACTGCTGACCTTGGATTGACATTGTCTTCTTACAAGTAGTCACAGCAGATCGAGATGTCACATGCAATTAGCTAAAAGAAGTAAGTCAATAAGAACCAGCAAATAGGATCGCCGCCGTGACACTCTTCCTCAGATCTAGTTGGCTTCTGCCAAGACATACCCGCCAGTGAAACTGTCATTGTAAGGAAGCAAGAAGTGACATTCACCGACCCCTTCCCAGCACTCATCTCTCTAGACTGATGGCAAACATTAGATGCTACTACCAGCTTTTTTCCCCACTTTTCGCCTGCCACTTCTCCTTCCTACCACTCTGTTGCTTCCTTCAGGAGTTCCTCTTCCTCCTTTCATCCTTCTGAACGGAAGCATCCATCCCAGCCCTGTCCTTGGGTTGCTACTTCTGTCTCTCACAGATCTCACCTCTGTCCACAATCACTCAGAAGTCATTGGAATGGTAGCTCTTCCGCAAGTCTGTTGTTGTTGCTCATTGTTCAGTCTCTAAGTTGCGTCCAACTCTTTGGGACCCCGTGGACTGCAGCAGCACGCCTGTCTTCCCTTACTTTATCTCTCTGAGGGTGCTCAAACTCATGTCCATTGAGTCGATGATGCCATCCAACCATCTCATCCTCTGTTACGCCTTCTCCTCCTGCCTTCAATCTTTCTCAGCATCAGCGTCTTTTCCTGCGAATCAGCTCCTCTGACTCGCGGGAAAAGACTCTGCTGTGTTCTATATTGACTTGTATTTTCTAGGTTACATTTGTATAACATAGAGGATGGGGAAGGACTTTCAATACATGCCACTAAAGGGGGAAAGCATCTATAAATTAGTGACAGACTTGGTTACCCAAAACATCAAACTTCCACAGGGGGGCAAAAAAAAATATCTTACATCGATAGCTCCAGGCCTATATTTCCACCTCCCTCCCTTCCATGCTACTGGCTTGCTTCCTAGGTCTGTTTATAGTTTGCTCTCCTCCCATCACCATCTGACCCATAATCAAGTAGGACAAAGATCTCTGAACTATTATTCAACACTTAACCCAAGAGCATACCTGTCATCTCTGGTAGGCCAAACTTTTCAGAACTCAATTCCTTTTCTTACAAATGGAGAGAGTTGACCCATAAATTTTCTGAAGTCTTCATTCCGAAATTATGATTCTGTCTCTGTCTCTCTTATTAAAGCCTTTATTCCTTCTGTTGCAGTTTGAGTGGGGATAATAAATAACCGCCTTTCTCTCCCTGAGTTTAGAACAAATTAAGAAATAAAACACATTCAGTCCAGTTGAGTTCAGTCACTCAGCTGTGTCCGACCCTTTGTGACCCCATGGACCACAGCACACCAGGCCTCCCTGTCCATCACCAACTCCCGGAGTTTACTCAAACCCATGTTCATTGTTGAGTCAGTGATGCCATCCAACCATCTCATCCTCTGTCCTCCCTCCTTCAATCTTTCCCAGCATCAGGGTCTTTTCCAATGATTGAGCTCTTCACATCAGGTGGCCAAAGTATTGGAGTTTCAGTTTCAACATCAGTAAAACACACTAGAGAGAAACAAATGGTAACCAAGGGAAGGATGTTCTTACTGATAATGTTGAGTTTGGAAAATATAAGTTGAACGCATGGCCACATGAATATGCTAACACTCTCCCTCCCAACACAGAATTAAATTCAATTAAGCTCAAGGCTGAACTTTACCACCACGGTCCCATATCTCCTGCCCCTAATCCATGGCAGAGGAAAAACAAAAGAGAGAATGTGAGACTGAGCCACACGAGTTCATCTGTTCCTCACCTTACGCAGAGGTAGGTGTATAAACCTAGTGGAAGTGCCCACATGTGAAGCGGAAGGAATAAGAAAGTCTCTCACGCTCCAGTGGGGAGTTAATCCTCTCACTCTACCTCCAACCACGACTTGTTTCCTATCTCTTGATTACTGGCCTAGTTCAGGGTCCTGTCACCCTCACTAAGAAAATACTATCATCTCTAAATTGGTTTTCCCATCTCTGGCCTTCCCACCATCTTATCTGTTCTGAGCATCACTTCCAGATTAGCCTTCCAAATCAGGCCATGGTCATAGGGTTGCTACACAAAACCTGAAGTGGAAGTCAGGAAAACATGGACTTTAATCCTGGTTCTCTTACTAATGAGCTATATGACCGTGTGCATGTCATTTAATCTTCTTGGGTGTGGGGCCATCTTCTCTACAGTGAGGCAAGGTTAGACTATCTCTTCCTACTGCATAACATCCATTCAAAGTTCAAAATGTTCAGTAAATTTGTCTAGATACTAGCTAATTAGCCCATTAGCATGGTATATATGGCTCTATACAATTGACTAATGACTTCCAGACTATGTTCCCAGATTTTTCTTATATTTATTTATTTACATTTTCATTACTATATTTAAAATTTTATTTTTATTTTAAAATTTATTTTTTAATTGGAGGAAAACTGCTTTATAATGTTGTGTTGGTTTCTGCCATACAACAGCACAAATCAGTCATAATTAGATACATAATTTATTTATTTACATTGGCCACGTAATGCAAAGAGCCAACTTACTAGAAAAGACCCTGATGCTGGGAAAGGCTGAGGGCAGGAGAAGGGGGTGGCAGAGGATGAGATGGTTGGATGGCATCATTGACTAAATGGATATGAGTTTGAGCAAACTCCAGGAGATAGTAAAGGGCAGGGAAGCCTGGCGTGCTATAGTCCATGGGGTTGCAAAGAGTCAGACAATGACTTAGCAACTGAACAACATTTATTAGAGTGTGCCAGGTTTTCACTGCAACATGCGGGATCTAGTTCCCTGACCAAGGATCAAACCCAGGCCCCCTGGATGGGGAGCACTGAATCTTGGCCACAGGGCCACCAGGAAATTCCCTGTTCCCACACTTCTTCAGGGGCCTGTCTTTTCTAGCAAAATAGATCTCTAAAACACACAATATTTTATTATTCTGTGCTGTTCCTTTATCTGCAACTCCCACTCTGCTTCTCCAAAGACTGTATGTTCTAGAAGACCCCGTGCTTCGTTCCCAAGCCTTTTCGTAGGCAGAAGTGCTTCTTAGATCTTCAGATCTAGGTTGGAGCTATGTCTGTCATACATCCACCTGTATCAGGGAAATGCACTGCCCCCTGAATGGCCACACCCCTCTCTCCCACTCTCTTTCCAGGTAGATGGAGCTTTGTAACTAGTTCTAGAACATGGACTGATATGTAAAAGGGATGAATCCTACTTCTGGACCAATTGACCCTCCAGTCTTCTCTTTCTCAGCTGTGGCAATCTGGCAAAGGTATTTAGATGTCTGTTTCACAAGATCTCATGACATGAGTGGGGAGGACAATTTGATTAGGCAAGTGGGATATGTTACAACAGCTTGTTCTAACTCACTGCCTGAAAGCTGGGGTCACATTGCCTCCTACTATCTCCTCAGCTATACACAGAGGTATCCAGAGCACTGTTGGGGTACCAATATCTATCATACACTTTTGCTCTTAATTAATCAGCATAATCTATGAAAATAATAATAGATATAATACTGTGGGCTTCCCTAGTGGCTCAGCAGTAAAGAATTCACATGCAATGCAGAAGATACAGGAGATACAACATACAGGTCCAATCCCTGGGTCAGAAACATCCCCTGGAAGAGGAAATGGCAACCCAATCCAGTATTCTTGCCTGGAAAATTCCATAGACAGACGATCCTGGCGGGCTACAGTCCATAGGGTCACAAAGAGTCAGACAGGATTGAAGCAACTGAGAAGGCATTGCAACACTATACTCAGTTCAGTTCAGTGGCTCAGTTGTGTCCAACTCTCCGCGACGCCACGGACTGTGGCACGCCAGGCTTCCCTGTCCATCACCAACTCCCAGAGCTTGCTAAAACTCACGTCCATCAAGTCGGTGATGCCATCCAACCATCTCATCCTCTGTCATCCCTTCTCCACCTGCCTTCAATCTTTCCCATCTATCAGGGTCTTTTCCAATGAGTCAGTTCTTTGCATCAGGTGGCTAAAGTATTGGAGTTTCAGTGTCAACATCAGTCCTTCCAATGAATATTCAGGACTGATTTTCTTTAGGATGGACTGGTTGGATCTCCTTGCAGTCCAAGGGACTCTCAAGAGTCTTCTCCAATACCACAGTTCAAAAGCATCGATTCTTTGGTGCTCAGCTTTCTTATGTTTATCGTGTAAATTATGTATTGTATTGTATGACATATTATGTCACTGTTATTATCTTGTTTAACATAAATACAAGTGTTTCTTATATTTTACATTGTTTTTACCTAAAAATCAGCTTTTCATTTAATGCTTTAAATATAGAATTGAATTTCTGCTCTAAGCAATATGGCAGAGACTCAAGCAGAGAGTGCCAGTGTTTTAGAAATTGAACTCTTCTCCCTTATTTGTTGGATTTTATGACATTTTTTGCCACTTCCTAAAAATACAATGACTTTAAAACCAAGAGACTCCGATATGACTAAAACGAAGCCTCAGCGACATTAGGTGACCTACCTAAGTTCACACAGGTGCAGCAAGGTGCTACACGGTTTGAGTATAAAACAGCCTCCACGACTAGCCTGCTGGTCCAGTGGCTGAGACTCATTGCTTCCAATATAGGGGGCACGGGTTCAATCCCTGGTCAGGGAACGAAGCTCCCACATGCCACATAGTGTGGCCAAAAATTTTTTTAATTTTTAAAAATTAAATACAATTAAAAAATAAGACAACCTCCAAAGGAATCTGGGGAAGCTTGAAAATGATGCTCTTCTTTCTCCTTCTGTACACATCTTCAAGGATCATCCCTTTTCATTTTCTTTTAAATTGTTATTACAAAAAATTTCAGGAACACAGTGAAAAGTAGAGCTAATGGCCCAATGAGCTTCCATTTATCCATGACCCAGATCCGACAGATATCAAGATTTTGCCCACTTGCCTCATTTATTTTTAATTTTTCAAAATATTAATATTTTCTTACATAACCATATTGCTGTTGTCACACAACAACTTTTTAAATTCTTACAGTGATTTTTTTTTTAATTAAAATCAAGGGAAAAATTAATTTTGCTGAAGACATTTTTAAAACACAGCACCATACCCCCTTGTGAAATCTTGAGATGCCCTCAGATTCAACAAAGGACAAACAACCACTGTGGGCTGTCTCTGATAGTCTCCAGGGCTCGCAGGTGGTATCATCAGGTGACAGTGGACACAGGACAGCCAGCCTGTGTTCTCCTTCCAAACGTAAACGCCCACTCCCAGGATGAAAGGTTATCTCTGCTCCTTTCCACCAAAAGCCTCTTCCCTTAGCCATTTGGCAGGAGGTTTTTGTTCCAACGATGCCCTTAAGGTAAGTGAGGCTTGAATGGGGGAAGGTGTGTAGGAAGGGGGTGTGTTCCAAGGGGCTGCTGAGATTCAAGGGAAGATAGTCGAGAAACCTAATTACGGAGGAGCTGTGTTGGTGTCACTTACTGTTAATAGGCGTTTGATGTTGTAAATGTCTGTTGCGATAGGGTGTGTGTTTGTATATATGTATTGCTCTAAATGTTGATTTGTGTGGAAATGGACTCAGAAAACAGCAGGGGGTGATTGGAAAGACTTCCATCAGCCGATTGAAACTGTGAAAGTGGGGGACCTTGTTTGGTATCCATTACAAATCTCCTGGAGAGGAACTCCCCAGGTCAGTAGGTGCCCAATATGCTTCTGGAGATCAGTGGAGAAATAACTCTAGAAAGAATGAAGAGACACAGTCAAAAGCAGTTGTGGATGGGACTGGTGATGGAAGTAAAGTCCGATGCCTTAAAGAGCAATATTGCATAGGAACGTGGAATGTTAGGTACATGAATCAAAACAAATTAGAAGTGGTCAAATAGGAGATGGCAAGAGTGAACATTGACATTTTAGGAATCAGTGAACTAAAATAGACTGGAATGGGTGAATTTAATTCAAATGACCATTATATCTACTACTGTGGACAAGAATCCCTTAGAAGAAATGGTGTAGCCATCATAGTCAACAAGAGTCTGAAATGCAGTACTTGGATGCAATCTCAAAACCGACAGAATGATCTCTGTTTGTTTCCAACGCAAACCATTCAATATCACAGTAATCCAAGTCTATGCCCCAACAAGTAATGCTGAAGAAGCTGAAGTTGAACAGTTCTATGAAGACCTACAAGACCTTCTAGAACTAACACCCAAAAATGATGTCCTTTCCATTATAGGGGCTGGAATGCAAAAGTAGGAAGTCAAGAGACACCTGGAGTAGCAAATTTGGCCTTGGAGTACAAAACGAAGCAGGTCAATAGCTAACAGAGTTTTGCCAAGAGAATGCACTGGTCATAGCAAACACTCTCTTCCAACAACACAAGAGACAACTGTACACATGGACATCACCAGGGGTCCAATACCAAAATCAGACTGATTATATTCTTTGCAGGCAAAGATGGAGACGCCCTCTCTATACAGTCAGCAAAAACAAGACCGGGAGCTGACTGTGGCTCAGATCATGAAAGCCTTATTGCCAAATTCAGACTTAAATAGAAGAAACTAGGGAAAACCACCAGAACATTCAGGTATGACATAAAGTAAATCAGTTACCGATTATACATTGGAACTGACAAATAGATTCAAGGGATTAGATCTGATAGACAGAGTGTCCGAAGAACTATGGATGGAGGTTTGTGACATTGTACAGGAGGCAGGGATCAAGGCCAACTCCAAGAAAAAGAAATGCAAAAAGGCAAAATGGTTGTCTGAGGAGGCCTTACAAATAGCTGTGAAAAAAAGAGAAGTGAAAGAAGAGAAGAGAAAAGGGAAGATATACCCGTTTGAATGTAGAGTTCCAAAGGATAGCAAGAAGAGATAAGAAAGCCTTCCTCAGTGATCAGTGCTAAGAAATAGAGGAAAACAATAGAATGGGAAAGACTAGAGATCTCTTCAAGAAAATTAAAGATACCAAGGGAACATTTCATGCAAAGATGGGCACAATAAAGGACAGAAATGGTATGGACCTAAGAAAAGTAGAAGATATTAAGAAGAGGTGGCAAGAATATACAGAAAAACTATACAAAAAAGATCTTCACGATCCAGATAACCAAGATGGTGTGATCACTCACGTAGAGCCAGACATCCTGGAATGTGAAGTAAAGTGGGCCTTAGGAAGCATCACTATGAACAAAGCTAGTGGAGGTGATGGAATTCCAGTTGAGCTATTTCAAATCCTGAAAGATGATGCTATGAAAGTGCTGCACTCAATATGCCAGCAAATTTGGAAAACTCAGCAGTGGCCACAGGACTGAAAAAGGTCATTTTTCATTCCAATCCCTAAGAAAGGCAATCCCAAAGAATTCTCAAACTACCACACAATTGCACTCATTTCACATGCTAGCAAAGTAATACTCAAAATTCTTCAAGCCCAGCTTCAACAATATGTGAACCGTGAAATTCCAGATGTTCAAGCTGGATTTAGAAAAGGCAGAGGAACCAGAGATTGAATTGCCAACATCCGTTGGATCATTGAAAAAGCAAGAAAGTTCCAGAAAAACATTTACTTCTGCTTTATTGACTGTGCCAAAGCCTTTGACTTTATGTATCATAACAAACTGTGGAAAATTATTAAAGAGAGGGGAATACCAGACCACCTGACCTGCCTCTTGAGAAACCTGTATGCAGGTCAGGAAGCAACAGTTAGAACTGAACATGGAACAACAGACTGGTTCCAAATAGGAAAAGGAGTACGTCAAGGCTGTATATTGTCACCCTGCTTATTTAACTTATATGCAGAGTACATCATGAGAAACGCTGGGCTGGAAGAAGCACAAGCTAGAATCAAGATTTCCAGGAGAAATATCAATAACCTCAAATACACAGATGACACCACCCTTATGGCATAAATCGAAGAAGAACTAAGACGCTCTTGGTGAATGTGAAAGAGGAGAGTGAAACAGTTGGCTTAAAACTCAACATTCAGAAAACTAAGATCATGGCATCTGGGCCCATCACTTCATGGCAAATAGATGGGAAAACAATGGAAACACTGAGAGACTTTAATTTTGGGGGCTCCAAAATCACTACAGATGGTGACTTCAGCCATGAAATTAAAAGACGTTTCCTCATTTCAAGGAAAGCTATGATCAACCTAGACATCATATTCAAAAGCAGAGACATTACTTTGCCAACAAAGGTCCATCTAGTCAAAGCTATGGTTTTTCCAGTAGTTATGTATGAATGTGAGAGTTGGACTATAAAGGATACTGAGTACCAAAGAATTGATGCTTTTGAACTGTGGTGTTGGAGAAGACTCTTGAGAGTCCCTTGGACTGCAAGGAGATTCAACCAGTCTATTCTAAAGAATCAGTCCTAAAGATTCATTGGAAGGACTGATGTTGAAGCTAAAATTCCAATACTTTGGCCACCTGATGTGAAGAACTGCCTCACTACAAAAGACCCTGTTGCTGGGAAAGGTTGAAGGTGGAAGAGAAGGGGACGACAGAGGATGACGTCTGTCACAGAGGTTGGACAGCGTCACTGACTCAATGGACATGAGTTTGGGTAGGCTCCAGGAGTTGGTGATGGACAGGGAAGCCTGGTGTGCTGCAGTCCATGGGGTGGCAAAGAGTCGGACACAACTAAGCAACTGAACTGAACTGAACATATCTCCTAGCCTATGACCTATAACCTTTGATAAAAAGAAACAAAAATAGAAAGAGAGAGGGACATCCCTGCTCCTCCCGAGGTTAAGATGGTTAAGACTCGGTGCTTCCAGTTTTTGATTCCTGGTGGGGGAACTAGGATCCGGCATTGATTCTTGGTGGGGGAACTAGGATCCGGCATTGATTCCTGGTCAGGGAACTAGGATCAGGAATGCTGCGTGGCCACAGTGAAACAAAAAGGAAACAAACAAAACTGAGCTGAGGATGGAAGAGCTGTGATTTACAAGCCGTGTAGTCCTGGGCGAGTCCTTGATTCCTAAGCTTCGGTTTCCTGAGCTGACAGTGAGGAGAGAAGCCGCCTCTCATTGGTGTCCGCACAGCAAAGACTCGAGAAAATGTATGCAGAGGGGACCTGCTAGAAGCCATCCTCTAAGGACGAGGTCGGTTTGGGTGGAATGCGCTTCACCCGGCTCCCAGCTTATCCCTGTGATCCAGTTGGGGAGAGGGCCTGACTCTGGTTTACTTCTCCTCCTGTATATGGTTGGTCATAACATTTCAGGAGGGCAGAAGTTTAGGCCTGGGTCACCCAGAAAGCACAATCAAGAGATGGGAGCAGGGGACCTCAGGCTGGGGGCCTCATCTTCACAGGCTGAGTGTTTCTCTGATCTCAGTGCCTAAGATGGCCCAAGAGCCTGGCCCTGAGACATCAATGGCAAAAATCTCAAGGGCAAACTGAAAGGGAAAAGTTGTGGGACAAGCACCTGCACCTCACCCTGTTTCTAGAAAAAAATATATATTTCATCATTTGTCAATTTGTGTAAGATTAGAAATCATTGAAGCTGTTGGCTTAATATGGTTAAATCATTGAACTGTCTTGTTCCCAGAAAGAATCTGTGATGGCTTCACAAGGCTTGGGGCAGGGAGGAAAAGAAAATTGCAATGAGTCCCTCCTTGCCCTCTGTAGGGAGAGATGAGAGAGGAGCCCAGTCACAGGGTATAGTGAGGTACATGGGGAAGGGGTGCCCTCCAAGCTGAAGACATTCCCCACCCCTGAACCTCCAGTCCCGGAGCTGGGCACAGGCTGAGGTGTCCCAACAGCACCTCTTTGGGCCTGACAAAGACACCATGGGGCAGGCTGGGAATTTCACTGCAACAAAGTCAAGCACAGTAATAGTAACAATAATAATAGAGAAGACTGGACTTCCCTGGCAGTCCAGGGGTTAAGAATCTGCCTGCCATGTAGGGGACACAGGTTCAGTCTCTGGTCTGGGAAGATCCCACATGCCACAGAGCAACTAATCTACTGGAAAAACCGTAGCTTTGACAATATGGCCTTTTATCGGCAAAGTGATGTCTCTGCTTTTTAATATGCTGTCTAGGTTTGTCATAGCTTTTCTTCCAAGGAACAAGCGTCCTTTAATTTCATGACTGAAGCTGAAACTTCAGCTATCCACAGTGATTTTCCCGCAGTGATTTTGGAGCCCAAGAAAATAAAATCTGCCAGTTTCCCCTTGTTCCCCATCTATTTGCCATTTAGTGATGGGACTGGATGCCCTGATCTTTTTTTTGAATGCTGAGTGTTAAAGTCAGCTTTCTCACTCTCCTCTTTCACCTTCTCCAAAAGGGTCTTCAGTTCCTCTTCACTTTCTATCAAGATATGCTTATGGGTAATTGTTCTTCCCTTTGCACCATTTCCACTTACAGAAGGTGTCATAGAGATGCCCTACTTTTGGACAGCGGTGGCAAACTGTACTGTCACTTAACCTACTTAACCTAGATTCTATGCCAGAGGTTGGCAAATATGTTCTGAAAAGGGTCAGATAGTAACTATTCTCTGTTGCACAGGCCAGATGGTCTCTATTACAGCTATCAACCTGGGCAAAAGTAGCCTTAGACAAGACACAAACAAGTGGGTGTGGCTGTATTCTATTATAACTTTATTAAAAAGCCAGCACCTGATTAGACTGATAGCTTATAGCTTGCTCATCCTGGACCAATGGGTCTCAAAGTGGTCCCCAGACCATCAGCATGTATATCATGGGAAAAAACCGACATGCAAATTTGGGGACCCTTTCCTAGACTTAGGAATCAGAAACTAAGGAAGCACCAATCTGTGCTTCAGCAAGCCCTCCCACGGGTTTATGATGTGTGCTGAAGTTCTAGGACACTGATCGAGGCAATGTACTCATCTTTGTCTTTTAAGACCTTAACACTTTTGAAGAGTATAAGCCCATCATTTTGTAGGAAATCCTTCCATTTGGGTTTGATCAGTGCTTGTTCATGATTAACAAATATTAATCATGCTTGTTCAGGTTATGCATTTTTGTGGGCAAGGACTTCACGGAAATGATATTGTGTCCCCCTCATGGAAGTGATCACAAAGCATATCAAATTTGGAGGCTAACTGTTGATCACTTGATTAAAGTGTCTGCCAAGTTTCTGCATCACAATGTTACTATTTTTCTCTTTGTATCTAAAGGATCTTGTGGAAAGATATTGTAAACTATGTAAATACTTTCATGAGCTAATTTTAGCATGGCTTGATGCTACTTGCCTAAGGCAGTGATTACTGTGGTTTTTGAAAAATACAATTTTTCTATTTTCATCATTCTTTCTATACATTTTACTTAGAATTCTACTTTAATAACTAGCTTTTCCTTGTCCTTCATTTAATTATTTATTCAACATTTATTTATATATTATTTATTGGATCCATGGATTCTTATTTTATTCACATGGATTATAATTCATTACACCATCAATAATTGTGTTGCTTTAGCTGTCTCCAGTTTAGCTAATGTGAGTCCCTTCAACTTGGCTCTTGTCTTTTTTGACATGTCCTTGTCATGTTTTGAGGCTGGAGAGTTTGCATTCTGATTACCTGCTTTCTGCATGACTCTTCCCTAGTGACTGGGGTTGAAGAAATGTGCACCGGTCCTGCTGCTGCGAAGTCGCTTCAGTCGTGTCCGACTCTGTGGGACCCCATAGACGGCAGCCCACCAGGCTCCCCCATCCCTGGGATTCTCCAGGCAAGAACACTGGAGTGGGTTGCCATTTCCTTCTCCAGTGCATGAAAGTGAAAAGTGAAAGTGAAGACACTCAGTTGTGTCCACCTCTTAGCGACCCCATGGACTGCAGCCTACCAGGCTCCTCCGTCCATGGGATTTTCCAGGCAAGAGTACTGGAATGGGATGCCATTGCCTTCTCCGGGACCAGTCCTAGGCATGCATAAATAAAATAATTATAATGAGAGGAATATAATTTTTTAAAAATGCAAAAAAGTCAACACAAGGTGAACTCAGCTTTTTAAGAATGTCCATGAGGGACTATCTTCCCAATGTTTTGAATTCATGATTCACTTGTAACTGGATGCAAAGATTTAGATTTGAACTGGTCTCCCAATGGTGTGAGAAGAAGACCCAGGGACTACAGAGATTGTTGTTACTAAAGCCAGAATTGGACAATTTCCCATCTATCTCTTTAAGTAACAACCTAGAGTCTCCTTTCAAAGTTTCCATTAGAGACTACCATTTTCACACCTCCTGGTGGTTGCAAATAAAACAGACCTAGATTTTTTTCTATCTTGACATCTTTGGAATTAAACAATGTATGTGTTCTCCAAAACAAATACAGAATGATTCAGAGAAGCTGGTTAAACTTGTATTCAGTAAAGAGAGACTGTGTCCTGTCCCTCTTTGTGACATTCCTGAGGTCAGAGTTTCCAGCCAAAGTCTGCAGGTGGTAAGAGGAATACATACTTTAGGTACACAGTGATGCAAGACGCTATTCCAGGTGCTTTTGGTTGCTCCGGAAAGCTCAGACAGCCCCCTCAAACACCTATTTCTGAATGGTTTGGGATATGATACGGATTACAGGTCAGAGATCATGAATGACAAAGTGCAGCTCTGAGAGGAAGGATCACATACCGAATTTTTTTTTTAATCACTCAGGTCATCGGAATGGTTGGCAATAATACTGATTTAGTTACGCAGTTACTGTGTATCTACTGAGTACCTCCTGGGTTCAAGGCCCTGAGCTAGGTAGGTCCTAATGGGACACCAGGTTATATGAGACACCTCATAAGGATCATGCCTATGGATGAAATAACTATTTTTATTAAAGAAAAAATGTGAGGAAAAGGCTAAATAATGAAATACACACACACAAATAAGAAATTGCTAAGGCAATTAAGAGGTGCCTCTCTAATCCCGTGAGCAAAAAATTCTTTAGAAGTTTTTCAGGGAATAGCTCAAGCTACTAAAGATACAATTAGATTTTAAAATCAATTATTAATGACACACAGTATGATTCCATTTATGTTGTTTTTGTTTAGTCACTAAGTCATGTCCAACTCTTTGCAACCCCATGGACTGCAGCCTGCCAGGATTCTCGGTCCACGGGGTTTCCCAGGCAAGAATACCTGCATGGGTTGCCATTTTCTTCTCCAGGGGATCTTCCCGACCCAGGGATTGAGCCCATGTCTCGTGTCTCCTGCATTGGCAGGCAGATTCTTTACCACTGCACCTCCTGGGAAGCCTGATTCCATTTATATGATGTTGTAAACTCAGCAAGATTATTAATAAGATAAAAAATCAAGAGATAGTGGGGGTATAGTAGTGTCTATTGCTGTGTAACAGATGATCCTAAATTTATCAGCACAGAATAACAGACATTTATTATCAAACAGTTTCTATGGGTCAGAAATTTGAGAGTGCCATAGCCCAGTGGTTCTCGGTCAGGGTCCCTCGTGAGGCTGAAATCGGGACATTGACCAGGCACACAGCCATCTGAAGCTTTGAGCAGGGTTGGCTGATTCACCTTTCACTCACATACATGGCAGCTGGCAGAAAGCTTCTCACCCCACTGACTGTGGGCAGCAGGCCTTGGTCCCTTGCCAATGGATCTTTCCATGGGTCTAGTGGAGTGTTCTCACAGCATGGCAGCTGGCTTCTCCCGGAGCAGGCCATCCAAGAGAGAAGATGAAATCTACAACGTCTTTAGAAATATACTCCATCATTTCCACAGTATCCTACAGTTACCTGAGATATCTTAACTCAGTGTGGGAGGAAACTGTGAGGGCGGATGGTAGAAGTCTCTGTGGCCCATCTTAGAAGCTAGCTACCATAATGTGTTGGGGATTGATTAAGAAGGAACTTTCTGGTGAAATGGAAATGTTCTACAGTATGATAAATATATGGGTTGCACATGTATATACATTTATCAAACTGTACAGCTAAGATTTGTACATTTCAATCAAGGGTTTCTCAGGTGGCTAGGTGGTAAAGAATCTGCCAGCCAAGCAGGAGACATGCGTTCGAGTCCTGGGTTGGAAAGATCCTCTTATAGAGAAGGGAATGGCAACCCATTACAGTATTCTTGCCCGGAGAATCCCATGGACAGAAGGGACTGGCAGGCTACAGTCCAGGGGGTCTCAAAACAGTTGGACATGATTTAGCAACTAAACAACAACAATACACATTTTACATAAAACAAACTCTAATAATAATAATCAATAAGGGGTGGGGTGTGGATGGAGGTGATACAGATGATAACAGAGTGACTCGAATGTTGATAATTGTTTTGAAGTTGAATGGATTGGTACAGGTGACGTTTCTAGACCAAGACACTATACATTATACAAAATTACCATTCTAAAGATCATTTAGAAAGAATCAGGGAGTTAAGAAATGTCACATATAGGTTATTTAACCAAGGATGCATCTCATTTCAATTCATGGAAATGTTTTAAAGTGGGTCACACACATCTCTGCCTTATGAAGTTGTATATGTGAGTCATTTGTGTGGATTGAGGGGGTTTCTCATTGAGTCAGGGTCATCATCCTGCCTGGTTATTATTGGGCTCTCCTGTGCATAAAGCTTTCCCGGACTAAAGTCGGCTGAGTGATAGTGTAGATTGACTGACTTAATAGAATTTCAAGCCTCTTCCCTTAGAAATGACTTTGCAAATCCAAAACAACACTCTCAATTTCCCAATGGGACTTAACTCTTTCTACAAAAGCAACATTCACCAATGATCCCAGGGTACTTCACTTTTGTGAAGTCTGTTTTCTTTTTATTGTATTGTTTTTGCCTCTTCTCTTCCTGTGAAGCCACAAGCTCTCATGGGGTCAACGCTAGAGCAACCTCTCTTCTAATGCTGCTCCTACTCCACTGAGAACCAAGGAAGCACAAGGCAGTTCTCCCCGGAGGCACTGCACCTCCGTATCTGAGAGTGGAGCATGCATCGGAGACAAAAGGCCTGGGTGCAAATGCAACCTCTGCCATCATTTACATTGCTTCACCTTGGCTATGTTGCTCAACCTCTCTATGCCTCATTTTCTTTTTTTTTAATTGGAGTATGATTGCTTTACAATGTTGTGCTATTCAATAGTACCAAATATTAAGCTATCATTTAATAGTTTCTACTAAATAGAAACTATTTAAGTTTCTACTGTACAACGAAGCAAATCAGCGATGTGTCTGCATATATCCCCACCCACATGGACTTCCCTCTCACCCCACCTCCCATCTCACCCATCTAGGTCAGCACAGAGCACCATGCTAGCTCCCTGAACTTTATGCCAAGTTCCCACTAGCTGTGTATTTAACGTGTGGTAGTGTATACATGTCAGTCCGAATAATGGGCTTAATAACAGGACCTCAAAGGATTGTTGTCAGAATTCAATGAGCTAATACTTGCAAAATGTTCAAGACATTGTCCAGCATTACAGATATATTGTGCTTAAAATTAATTCTGAGGAATCTCTGCCCTGCTACTTCAAGTGGTGAACAAAGGGTCATGCTATAAAAATAAAAATTCACAGAGAGCACACACAAATAGAATGCACTGATCTAATCACAAGAAGCCACCAGGTTAACCTGTTACATACAGAAGATTATCAAGCTGCATAATCATATACCATTCTTAACTATAACTGGAAGCAACTCATGTAATTAAGATTAAAATCCCTTCAAGTACTGCACCTACTTTAGAGTTTTACTCATTTAATTTCAATTATTTTCTGACACCCCTTGTTTATCATCATCTTCGTTACAAAAGTACATTTCAAATGCCAAGCCACCTGCACCCCAATAGCTGGAATTCACAAGCTCTTGATCCTTACCCAAACTTCCCTTAATTTTACTCCCCTGAACCCACTTCCACATCACTATCTGGTCAGTCTCTTTGGTTGTACTCTCTTAGGAATTCTGGAATATTTGTCCTATACTTCTGCCTCTGCCTGAAAAATATCTGTTCTGAGAATAGGAGGGCAAGGAAGTAACTATAGCTCTAACGGAATACCCAGACAACACTAGAAACATGAAAAGCCTTTGCCCATGTAAGAGACTCCTCAATTCTAGACCTTCAAGAGTAAATCAACCTGTGTGCATTTAATTTCATCTTGTTGCTTAAAAAATAAGGGGTCTTGGTGTCTTATGCTTTGTTTTCTTTTCCTTGGTTTGTTTTTTTGTTTTTAGCATTCACAGGAAAAGTTATACTTTTGTTTGAAAACAATTCTTTAAAACTCTCATTGATTCTCTCTCTTAAAGCTGAGAGCAGCCTATTTTGGCCCATAGTTAACCAACAAGGGCAGGTCAAGTGCACAGTAAGCAGGAATCATTGCAGACGGTGACTGCAGCCATGAAATTAAGACACTTGCTCCTTGGAAGAAAAGTTATGACAAACGTAGGCACCGTATTAAAAAGCAGAGACATCACTTTGCCGACAAAGGTCCATATAGTCAAGGCTATGGTTTTCCATAGTCATGGACAGATGTGAGAGGTGGACCATAAAGAAGTCTGACAGCCAAAGAATTGATGCTTTCAAACTGTGATGCTGGAGAAGACTCTTGAGAGTCCCTTGGACAGCAAGATCAAGCCAGTCAATCCTAAAGGAAATCAACTCTGAATATTCATTGGAAGGATTGATGCTGAAGTTCCAATACTTTGGCCAACTGACAAGAAGAGCTGACTCATTGGAAAGACCCTGAGGATAGGAAAGATTGATGGCAGGAGGGGGCAACAGAGGATGAGATGGTTGGATGGCGTCAATGACTCGATGGACATGAGTTTGAGCAAACTCCAGGAGATAGTGAAGGACAGGGAAGCTTGGTGTGCAGAAATCCATGGGGTCACAGAGTCAGACACAACTGAACGACTGAACAACAACAAGCAGGAATGGGAATGTCCCCAGGATAAAGAAATGAAAGGGAAAAAAAAAAAAAAGAAATGAAAGGGAGGAGCCATGGAAAACAAGATGTGCATGCCTGTCTGCTCTGATGATTCTGTAGTGCTACTACAGGGGCATGGCTACCTTCACTAAATGACTTGCCACACCTGTCCTAATTTCCTGAAAGGTCTTTAAGAACTGAGACTAAAAAGTCAATGCCAAAACCTGGGAGCACGAACATGCTGTTATGAATGACTTTGGAGATATCAATGATGGTCTCAGACCTTTACATGGAGCGAGAGCCTCAGAAACTAGAAAGGATAAGCAAGCTTAGAGGACCGTGGTGCTGAAAAAAGTAAACTGAAAGCAAGGCTCCAGGGAGAGATACACTTCCTGGCATTTCCCCAGGATTTGGCTCATCTGGATGCTAAGGTCTGACCAGGCTATAGTGCAAGGGACCTCAACTGGCCAGGCTTGCTCAGGTCTGAACCATCCACCAGCACTGAGATGCTTCCCAGATTCTAATGCTTCTAGGGCCACTTACCAGGGAGATCTTTGACAAACCATGACCTCTGGCCACTCTAATGATACTTCATGCCCAGTGTGGTTCCAAGGGAGGTCATGTGAGCCAAAAATTAGATTTCAGGGGAAGGGTCTGAGAGCCCTTTTCCTGATGCAAAGGCATGATTCATGGGTGTTCATTGTAGCTGATGGGAACTCCCCACTATGACTTCTTCCTGGTCCCCAGCATGAGTGGCGAGAAAGCAACAGGTCTGTTGCAGGAAGAGGGACCCCTTTCCAGGACCGGAAAGGGGGTTCTTGTCTAACACTTGGAGATGAATTGCTCAAGGAGACACACATGCTGACAAAGCAAGAGATGTTTTAGGAAGGGAAGCCTGGGCAGAGAGCAGGAGGATAAGGGACCCCAGGAGGACTGCTCTGCCAAGTGGCTCACAGTCTCGGTTTTATGATGATGGGATTAGTTTCCAGGTTGTCTTTGGCCAATCATTCTGACTCAGGGTGTTGGTGTTGCTTATGTTGCTCAGCCAAGATGGATGCAACGAGGATTCTGGGAGTTGATAGGACTCGTGGTGTCTTCTTTTGACCTTTCCCAAATTCTTCTGGTTGGTGGTGTCTTGTTAGTTCTGCATTCCTTATCAGGACCTCCTGTCTGGAAATAACTTACGACAATGGTTATTACGGTTTCTGATCAGCATGGGTGGTTTCAGTCAGTGTGTTTCGCCTAACAGGTCCACAACCTTTAAAAAGTAACACTTTAATCTTCAGTGAAGGACAAACTCTTCCCAAAGTGCACAAATATTAAGTATACTGGTTGTAATGAAGCAGTTTCTTTCAAGTTTTTTAATGCTGTGACTCAGCAATTTGAGAATTACAGAATGGATTTGAGAATTACAGAATGAAAGTTGAATTCTTATAAATGCTGTGCTGTGATCAGACACTCAGCGGTGTCAGACTGTTTGAGATGCCGTGGACTATAGCCCGTCAGGCTCCTCTGTCCATAGGATTCTCCAGGCAAGAATACTGGAGTGGGATGCCATTTCCTCCTCCAGGGGGTCTTCCTGACCCAGAGATCGAGTCCATGTCTCTCATGACTCCTGTACTAGCAGATGGATTCTTTACCACTAGGGCCACTTGGGAAGCCCCTTCTTATAAATAACCTAGTTCTGTTACTAATGTTGTGCTTAACATTTACTTGTGGCCCAACATATGTTGAGTTTTTCTTTCCCTGGGTTTTTCATAGTAAAATGATGAGCTACTGTCCATCAGAATATACTTTAAAATTTTTATTGTGGGGTCATATTTACTCCAGTGAGTGTAATGATTTAAGGATCTGGTTCTCAGGCCATACTAGTTTGAATTACTTACTAATATATGGCCTTGGGTAAATCTTACGACTCCCTTCCCACGTCTCCTAAGTGGTCATAATAATAGTTCTTACCTCTGTGAATTGTTGTGATGATTCACTGAGATTGTTTAGAATGAAGTGAAGTGAAAGTCACTCAGTCGTGTCCGTCTTTTGCGACCCCATGGGCTATACATACAGTCCATGGAACTCTCCAGGCCAGAATACTGGAGTGGGTAGCCTTTCCCTTCTCCAGGGGATCTTCCCAACCCAGGGAGCGAACCCAGGTCTCCCACACTGCAGGCAGATTCTTTACCAGCTGAGCCACAAGGGAAGCCCAAGAATACTGGAGTGGGTAGCCTATCCCTTCTCCAGCGGATCTTTCTGACCCAGGAATCGAACTGTGGTCTCCTGCATTGCAGGTGGATTCTTTACCAACTGAGCTATCAGGGAAGCCCCTTAATTAGAATAGTACCTAGCATAAATTACGTTACTGCTAGTATTTTCTATACTGATCATGCATACTTAGTTAACTTGGACTTTCTATGTGACATATATTTGCAAAATGGTTGATGAGGAACAGGAGCCAGGGATTTAAAACATTAGACTTGGGGAGATAAATTTTATCGCTCCCAACAAACTAGTAATGTTTTCAGTAGTTTGATGTGTGACCAGCCCCAGGTGGTCAGTATATGGGATCCAGCACAGACTCCCAGGTAGTACAGCACGTTGAGATTCAGAGCAACTGGACCCAAGGCATTGGTCAGTCTTAGCTTCTCACTCAAGCAGTGTAGTTGCATCTGAGGATCTAGAGGGGAAGAAGGAACACAGACTGACCACAGAAACCCGATACCCTCTCCTGCAGTCCCCTCCGAAGTACAGTGTAAAGTGTTGCTTTCAGGATATTGACCTTTAAAGAGTCATTCAAGTGACTTTACTTTGAAATGTAGCTATTTCCAAGAAGTAGTTATATACGGATTCTTAGTTTATTTTGGTCTTCTGTGTTCCTAATTCCCACAAACAGCAGCCCCACACTGCAAAAGCCAAATAGCTACTATTGCCCTTGTTCATCACCTTCCCCAGTTAAAGTGACCAAATCCTCCTGCAGTGCAGGAGACCTCAGTTCAATTTCTGGGTCGGAAAGATCCACTGGAGAAGGCACAGGCTACCGACTCCAGTATTCTTGAGCTTCCCTGGTGGCTCAGCTGGTAAAGAATCCACCTGCAGTGCAGGAGACCCCAGTTCGATTCCTGGGTTGGGAAGATCCCCTGGAGAAGGGAAAGGCTACTCACTCTAGTATTCTGGCCTAGAGAAGTCCATGGACAGTATAGACCATGGGGTCGCAAGAGTCGGACACGACTGAGCAACTTTCACTTTATTGCTTTAAAAGAAATATTTTATGTGGATGTGCAGGGTGTTAGTTGAGGTACACGAGATCTTTGATCTTCATTGCAGCATGTGAGATCTTCAGTTGGGGCATGCAGGCTCTTAGTTGGGGCATGTGGGATCTAGTTCCCTGACCAGGGATCGAACCCAGGCCGCCTGCATTGGAAGAAGTGTCTTAGCCCCTGGGCCACCAGGGAAGCCCCCCGTACTATTGCTTTTACCTCGTATTTACTGAATTCCTCCTCTTTCCACCCTAATTCACTGCCATAGCTGTAGCCCTCACTGTCTCACTGATGATTGCCATAGCCTTTAGCAATAATCTTATTTGCTTATGTTCCCACTACTCCATTTTTCTCAAAGAATGAGAAACATTTTAAAGTACAAGTAGAGACAGAACTGTAGCTCAGTCCTGCTTTAAAGCTTTAAGTGGTTCCCAGCAGGTGGCAGGAAAAGAAGTAACTCCTTCCTGTGGTCTACAAGTTCCTCACATTTGTCCCCTACTCCCCATTCCAGCTCCTGCTACACCCCTACCAGCTTTTTGGGATAGAAACTCTGGGAGTTGGTGATGGACAGGGAAGCCTGGTGTGCGACAGTCCACGGGGTTGCAAGAGTTGGACACGCCTGAGCAACTGAACTGAACTGATTGTCTTACCTACTTTTATGGCCCCAGCCCTAGATTCAGTAAATATCTACAGGAGGGAGGGATGCCTGCGTGCATAATAACAAGCACAAACTTAAAAAGCAAGACAAAAGCTTTCAGCTCTAGATTTTCTCTGAATGGTTCAAATCTGCTTTCAGGCTGTAAAAGTGAAACTTCAAATTTCAGCTATAAACTCAATTTGGACACAAAAATCGACTGTAGAAACCACATTTAAAGTATGTAAGTACATATACATAGGGCTTCCCAGGTGGTTCAGTGGTAAAGAATCTGCCTGCCAATGTAGGAGACTAGGGCTCAATCCCTGGGTTGGGGAGATCCCCTGGAGGAGGAAATGGCAACCTACCCTAGCATTCTTGCCTGGAAAATCCCATGGACAGAGGAGCCTGGTGGGTTACAGTCCATGAGGTTGTAAAAAGTCGGACATGACTGAGCATGCATGCATGCACATATATATGCATATTTTAATATATATGTATACACAGAGATGTATTTCGTAGACTGTAAATATTCTTATTTCCTAAAAACCTACATATCTCTTAGCATAATAAACATGTTGATATTTATATTTTTTGCCAGATTAAAAAAAATGAGATTTTTCAAAATTAAATCACGATAATTAAAAATTAACTTTTAAAGCAGGCATCTAGGCTTTTAAGATTAGCTTCGTCATTAGGAAAATAGAGGGTAAAGAGGACCACAGAAAGACGAAAAAGAAAGGCATGGAGTTGCTGCGACTGGAGCCCAAGAATCAGGCCTAAGGAGTGCACACCTGACCCTTTGCAGCTGTGACCTGGCAGAGTGTCTGGCTGACCCATGCATGTAACAACTCATTGGACACCATTTCAGCCACCTGTAGATCACATCATCAAGTACATCAACTGAGTACCTCCTACATGACAAGTGCTATGCTAGGTCAGAAGAAGGCAGGTGTGATGTAAAACAGGTCTTGACTGAACGAGCTCAAAATCTAGCAGAAGAGACAAAGGTATGAATTAGCTACTAACTATGGCAGCATATTCAAAATGCTCTGACTCCAGGAAGGAGCTTCTGTCTGAGTGACGGGACCACTGAGGAGCCCAAACCAGTTTCTCAAGGGAAGTGACATGAACAGGGCCTTGAAGGGAGATCCATCACAGGACCCAGTGCGCATATTGGCAAGGGAGATGGTGAATCCATGGCAATGTAGGTGGCAGATGGAAGGTCAGGGGAAGGGATGGAAAGGAAGCTGGACAGGTTGGCTGAGGTCAGTGATCGGTGTGAAGGGCAATCTAAATAATAAATGGAAGGGACTTCCTTGGCGGGTCAGTGGTTAAGACTTCCCCTTCCAACGCAGGTGGTGCAGGCTTACTCTCTGGTCAGGAAGCTAAGATCCCACATGCCTTGCAGCCCGAAAACCAATACATAAAACAAACAACAGAGCAACAAATTCGACAAAGACTGTAAAAATGATCCACATCAAAAGCCGACAAGAGTTGCAAACCCAGCATGCCAGTCTGATGCTCTGAAGCCAGACCACTCCAGAGAGGGGGATTCCATGAAGGACGGCTCCTTACCCATGAAGCAACAGGGACTACTGAGGGTCATTTTGACTTGTTAAGTTTCCAAATCTACATCACGGTCTTAATTTAGTGTTAGAGAAGTTGTCCTCTTCTTTGCCATGGTTTTCAAAACACTAATCAAACCATGTACAATCCAAGCATTTATGATTTTCTAAATGTGGTTTTCTAATACAGCTTTATTAGAGCTAGCTATTTGACCATCCTAGGAAAACATGCTTTTTATCTTCCCGCTGTGGAAACTTTTTACTTTTATGTAAAGCTGTCGACCCCATATTTTTACTTTCATGCGTTTATTTATACTCCTACCTCTTGTACAAATGAGTTCATAGAGTCTGTAGTGGCCACAGAATAAGGGTAAAACTTAGGTAGGAATAAAGAACTATGACCAGGAAAATAGGGGGAAAAAAAGGAAAGTTCAAAACCAGGAGAAAAAGAATAAATGTGCAGATGATAAGAACAGATACAGGACTTCCCTGGCAGACCAGTGGCTAAGACACCACACTCCCAATGCAGGGGGTGCAGGGCTGATCCCTGGTCAGGCAACTAGATCTTACATGCTGCAACTGAACTTCACAGGCTGCAATGAAAGATCCTGCATGCTGCAATGAAGATTGAAGATCCTGTGTGCTGCCACTAAGACCCAGTACAGGCAAATAAATAAATAAATATTACAAAAAAAGCCCAGATATAATTCTTTCAGAAGAGCTTCCTGGGAACCAAAGCAAAAAGGGTATGTCCCATTCAATTGTCTGTTCTCACCAGGAGAAAGAACAGAAGCACATCAGTTGCTCAGGAGACATGTCTTCTAGACCCAGGTCTTCTTACCAGCTTGTGTGGCCTTGGAACAGTAATTGAAGACACACACTGTGTGTCAGAATCCTCATCTGTGAAATGCATGATAATATCTCACTTAGCCTCTCTCAGGACAATCAGATGAATCTGTAAACACAGGAGTGCCTTGAATAATGTGAAATGTCATACACATGGAAGGTATTATCGTTTCTGCTGCTGCTGCTAAGTCACGCCAGTCGTGTCCGACTCTGTGCGACCCCATAGACGGCAGCCCACCAGGCTCCCCCATCCCTGGGATTCTCCAGGCAAGAACACTGGAGTGGGTTGCCATTTCCTTCTCCAATGCATGAAAGTGAAAAGTGAAACTGACATCGCTCAGTCATGTCCTACTCTCAGCGACCCCATGGACAGCAGCCCACCAGGCTCCTCCGTCCATGGGATTTTCCAGGCAAGAGTACTGGAGTGGAGTGCCATTGCCTTCTCCGATTAGCGTTTCTAATGCTGAGAAAAAGACCTTCAACGTCTCTGTGGTCTGTTGGCAACAAGACTGAGTCCATGGCTCTCAGCAGTCATCCCTGCCAGTAGGGTACTCACGTTAAGTCACGTCAGCTCACCAGGTAAACACACTCTAGCTATCCTACAGATAGCTATCATTTGCCTGGCCTTAGATGATACAATTCCTGGGACACATCAAGTCTGCCTCTATAGAAACAGCATTCAAAAACATCTCTCAGCTCTTCCACTATAGATAAGCCCTTCTCTTCTGTTTACTTATAGATTTATTTGGACCCTCCAGTGCACGGCTGAGTTAATCTATACTCATACTATTCCTGTGCCATTTATGGCACATGCTCATTGCTAACACATGTAAATATCTTCTCTAAATTTTGCCATCAATTTATTTTTTTTCCTCCTTCTCTAGCATTACCTTCCCCCCAAATAAATACCTATTTTAATTTTTGACATATACCATTTAAGTTGGGGCTTCGCTTGTAGTTCAGCTGGCAAAGAATCTGCCTGCAATATGGGAGACCTGGGTTCAGTCCCTGGGTTGGGAAGATCCCCTGGAGAAGGGAATGACTACCTACTCCAGTATTCTGGCCTGGAGAATCCCACAGACTGTATAGTCCATGGGGTTGCAAAGAGTTGGACACGACTGACTGACTTTCACTTTTTCATCATTTAAGTTATATATTTCTTTATAAAAATATTTTTCTGTGTGTACTTATTTTATTATTATATTTTAAATATTTATTTGGTTGCACCAGGTCTTAGTTGCAGCATGTTCTCTGCAACTAGGTTCTCAGGACCTAATTCTCTGATCAGGGATTGAACCTGGGCTTCCTGCATTAGAAGCATGAAGTCTTAATCACCAGACCACCAGGGATGTCTCTGTGCACTTATTTAATTAAATGCTCCTGTTTCTGTTTCTCACTTTCTCAGCACTATTTTCGAGATCTATGCACGGTGGCTCATGGACAACTTTTATACAGCTACTGGCATTTCCCCCGTTGATTTCCCCATTTCTCCCAAGACAGACAGATTGCCTCCAATTTCTTGCCCACAAATGTATTGTCAGAAACATCCTTGAATGCTTCTCTGTGAATATTTGTTTAGTCTCACAAGCTTTAAAAATTCTAACAATTTGGACTTCCCTGCTTGCCCAGTGGTTAAGACTCTGAGCTCCCAATGCAGGGGGCCCAGGTTTGATCCCTAGTCAGGGAACTAGATCCCACATGCTGCAACTAAGACCTGGTGCAGCCAAAAATGAATATATTTTTTTTTTAATTCTAGCAATTTAAATGAGAAACTGTCACTGCAATAAAATAGTTGAAGTGTGGTCTCTACTATCTTTGACAAGAAGTAGGGAGTCAGGAAAAAAAGGAAGAAGTAAAAGAATTTAAATAATTGAATTTAAAATGAAAAAAAATTACATTTTAAAGTAGGAAGACAACTGATGAATAATCAATATAAGTTTTATTCTTTTTCAACACAAGAAAAAGTATGGAACAATTGGCTGAATGGTACATATCCATTTCCCTTTTAATATTTCTGCTGTGTTGTGGGAAGAAGAGAAAGATTGGCAAGATCTGTGATTGACTTCTGAAATGGATTTCTTAAAGTAGAAATACTTTATATTCATTACATCATGCTCTAGGCTCACCCATGTAATCATGTATCATGATTCACTCATGCAACCGCCATTATCTTTCCCTTGTAACCAGGTACATTAACAGCCAAGACTCCCCTGCTTCTGCTGTGAGAACCCAAGACCTACTTGGGCTTTCTTTCCCCTCCCCATCCTAGTAATGACTGGCCTCAGGACAGAATGTTTATGTCATGGCCTCCGAGTTTGGAAACACATTCAGACCCCTTGACCAGGGCCATCTGCTATGTTAAACATACAGGCCAAGAGCAGAACCAAAATCTAAGCATCACTTTTTCTACAAAGCCTTCTAACCCTGGATTGCAAAAGAGGCCTGAGTGTTCCTCTGAGCAAATGTCAAGAGTGTGAGAGTTTGAGCAACTCCTGTGGGCTGCTGGCAATAAATGACTGGATGACTTCATGGGGACCAAGGTGTCAAGGTGTCCCATGTTCTTAATTTCCTTGCTCTCCACTCTCTTCCGCTCCCCTTTACTGTGATCTTTCAAATAACAAGGAGAGAAGTTGCTTTAGAGAGCAAAAGCATCTATAGATGAGGGAAATAAGATTAATCAAACTGTTGCAGTTAAAACATCTCTCCTGGTATCAAAATTGGAACAGAGATGATTCCCCTTACTACTTGCTTTTTTATTTCACATTACCAATTTTCATATCATGTCTCTCAGGAAGGATGCAATGATTCTTTTTGTAGATCCCGTAGCAGATTCTTTCTTACCCAGTTTCACTTAGCCTGGTCTCGAAAGTATTTCATGTTGACATCCTCTTCTCTGTCACCCGACCTGAGCCTCAATGCAAGAAGAAGGGACAAAGTTGAGGAGTAAATGTATCTTAATCTGGGGCAAGAAGCTCATTTGTGCACATTAAAATGCACCCAAGAGGACTTCCCTGGTGGTTCAGTGGTTAAGAATCTGCCTGCCTGTGCAGGGGACATGGGTTTGATTCCTCGTCAGGGAAGACTGCACATGCCTCGGGGCAACCAAGCATCTGTGCCACAACTACTGAAACCAGCACTCCCTAGGGGCCGTGTTCAGCAACCAGAAGTCAATATAATGAGAAGCCTGAGCACTGCAACTAGAGAGTAGCCACTGCTGGCAGTAACTAGAGAAAGCCCACGTGCAGCAAAGAAGACCCAGCGCAGCCATATTCCTTGCTCCACCTCATTCTCAAAATAATGTGGTAAGGTACTGTTAACCGTATCGTACATAAGGGGGAAAAGGAATTGAGAGAGGTTATGGAAGTGGCATGAGAACCCAGTGTTAGCAAGTGATGAAGCTGGGACTCAAGTCCATCAACCCCTAAGTCTACCCTCTTTCCGTTAAAACATACTGCTGACCATGCGAATGAGCGCCAGCCAACATGCAGATGGTAAAGGCCAGAGTTGTTTTCTTTCCATCCTAAGTACCACTGGCAATTACGTGTCTGCTTTTCAGGCAGTGTGCTGGACATTGGGAACCAAAAAGGTGTGTCAGGGTCTTGCATTTACAGCAAGAGATAAAGATGGAGAGTGGATAAAGGAGCTCAAAGGAGAGGCTTGTTATTCTGGGCTGGGATACTCACTGAGGCAGTAGACATGAAAAAGCCTAGAGAAAATGTCTGCGTCCAAGCAGAACAATGGTATGTGTACTATTTAGGATGCTTTCAACTACATATAACAGACGACATGCAGCTTGGCTTAATTATGACTACTTTTAAAACTATTTATTTGTTTACTTACTTATTTGGTTGTGCCAGGTCTTACAGGCAGCACACAGGATCTTTAGTTGTGGCATGCAAACTCTGAGTTGTGATCTAGTTCCCTGACCTGGGATCGAACCCAGGGCCCCTGTGTGGGGAGCATGGAGTCTTAGCCATTAGACCACCCCAACTTGGCTTAATCATTAAGGAAAAGTTATTATCCTATAAAACAAGAACTCCCACAGTGAGATGGCTTCAGGACCAACCTCATGCTCCAGTACATCCCCAAGGATCCATGCTTTTTTCCCACCATTCTGATCTGCCCTCCTCCTTCTAATCCCCTTCATAGTTGCAGGTGAGCAGCTGTAGTTTAAGATCAATGCAGACATAACGACATCCAGAAGACTATGTACTGCTTCTTTCCACGAGTTTATTTTTACCACTAGGATATACTTCCAAGAGCTCCCTGACTTCGTATTTCATTTGCTAGAATTAAGATACGTGCCTAGGGCTGAACTTGTCTTTGGCAGAACAATGAGACTACCAAGTTGGGCTTCGACCAAACAAGATCGACTCCTAGAGCCAGGGACAGAGCCAGTCTTCTCTGAGTCCCTTGGAAGGGGGTCTGGACACCTCTGTGGAACCTAAGCCCTGCTTCCAGGCAGAAAGAGGGAAGAGCTGTGAGCAGGCAGTTAGTGTGGTTGCCGTATACACACAGGATAGGGAGGTGGTTACCCTCTAGAAGCCGACCAGCAAGGGTGTCATGAAATACTGGATGGGCAGAAGATTGGATCAGCAGCTAAGCAGACCAGAGTGAGAATTCTCAGGCTACTTGTTGAAAATACAGAAGACAGGAATGAATTAAAGAATGTGTCTTTGGGCAAGCAGAAAGATGTATTATTTCCTTCACATGCCGACTAAATAGGAAATAATCTAGCATAGTTTCTATTCTGTCTAGATCATTAATTTCCTTTTTAACATCCTCGAATTTTCCTTATTTTGGGGAGGAGTGGTGTGGGCTATGCCTCATGGCATGCAGGATTATCCTGGTGCCCCCAGCAGTGAGAGCATGGAGTTTTAACCACTGGAACATCAGGTAAGTTCTCTAGTTTTTAAAATTACTTTAAACCTCTAACATTATCAGCAGTCTTCTTGTTCCTTTACAGCTGACCATTTCTTTCAACCATAATTGGTTATTTTCTGATCATGGAGCAAAGGGTTCCTCCAACTTCAATAGGCAGAAGGGTAGGGAATAAAAGATATGGGAGGTGTAGGCCATCAGGTGTAAACACAGACATAGAATAGAAGGATGGCAAGGAAAGAGTTCTTCAGGTTCAGCCTTGCCAAGAGGAAGGGATCTCTTCAAAGTCAGAAAAATCTCAAGCCAATAGGTACTGAAAGAAATACATTAATCCTAATATTTATTGGGTTACTTCTGCTGTGCCAAGCACTTATCTAAACACTTTTCATATACTGACTCATTCATTGCCCACTGTGACCCTGCAAATTAGGAATAGGGTCTTCATCTATAAAATGGGGACAATAACAGAGGCCTGCAAGAGTTAAGTAACGTCTCCAAGATCACACAAGTAGTAAGCAGTGGGGTCAAGATTCAACTTCAGGTAGTTGCCTCAAACCACACTTTCCTTCCATTACTGTCTCATAATGAGAAGGTACAGATTGGACTAAAGTTTCATTGCATATCAATAATTAAAAAAAAATAAGCCATATATATTAAGTACTTATTAAGTGTCTAGTCGGAGAAGGCAATGGCACCCCACTCCAGTACTCTTGCCTGGAAAATCCCATGCACGGAGGAGCCTGGTAGGCTGCAGACCATGGGGTCGCTAAGAGTTGGAAACAACTGAGCGACTTCACTTTCACTTTTCACTTTCATGCATTGGAGAAGGAAATGGCAACCCACTGCAGAGTTCTTGCATGCAGAATCCCAGGGACGGCGGAGCCTGGTGGGCTGCCGTCTGTGGGTCGTGCAGAGTTGGACACGACTGAAGTGACTTAGCAGCAGCAGCAACAGCAGCAAGTGTCTAGTACTGTGTTAAGCACTCTGAAGCATCCTGACATTCACTCTTCAGAGTGATCATGCAAAGTACTGCTGTTGTTATTCAGTTGCCAAGTTGTGTCTGTGACCCCATGGACTGCAGCAAGCCAAGCACCCCTGTCCTTCTCTGTCTCCTGGAGTTTGTTCAGGCTCATGTCCACTGAGTTGGTGATGCTTCTGACTATCTCAGCCTCTGCTGCTCCCTTCTTCTCCTGGACTCAATCTTTCCCAGCATCAGGGTCTTTTCCAATGAATGAGCTCTTTGAATCAGACAGCTAAAGTATTGTAGCTTCAGGGTCAGTCCTTCCAATGAATATTTAGGGTTGATTTCCTTTAGCATTGACTGGTTTGATCTTCTTGAAGTCCATGAGACTCTCAACAGTCTTCTCTAGCACAATGTGAAAGCATCAATTCTTCGGTGCTCAGCCTTCTTTATAGTCCAGCTGTCACATCCATACGTGACTACTGGAAATGCTTTAACTATACGAACCTTTGTCAGTAAAGTGATGTCTCTGCTTTTTAAATACACTGTCTAGGTTTGTCACAGCTTTCCTTCCAAGGAGGGAGCATCTTTTAATTTCATGCAGTCACCATGTGAAGTGATTTTGGAGCCCAAGAAACTAAAATCTGTCACTGCTTCTGCTTTTTCCCCTTCTATTTGCCATGAAGTAATAGGACTGCATGCCATGATCTTAGTTTTTTGAATGTTACCTTTTTCACTCTCCTCTTTCACTTTCATCAAGAGGCTCTTTAGTTCCTTTTCACTTTCTGCCATTTGAGTGGTATCACCTGCATATTTGAGGTTGGTGATGTTTCTCCCGGCAATCTTGATTCTAGCTTGTGAGTGATCCAGCCCAGCATTTCCCATAATGTACTCTGCACATAAGTTAAATAAACTGGGTGACAACATACAGCCTTCTCATTCTCCTTTCTCAATTTTGAACCAGTCATTTGTTCCATGTCTGATTCTGTTGCTTCTTGAACAACATAGATGTTTCTCAGAAGACAGATAAGGTGGTCTGGAAGTCCCATATGTTTAAGAATTTCCCACAGTTTATTGTGATCCACACAAAGGATTTAGCGTAGTCAATGAAGCAGAAGTAGATATTTTTCTGGAATTCCCTTACTTTCTCTATGATCCAATGAATGCTGGCAATTTGACCTCTGGTTCCTCAACCTTTTCTAAAACCAGCTTGTACATCTGGAAGTTCTCAGTTCAAATACTGCTGAAATCTAGCTTGAAGGATTTTGAATGTAACCTTACCAGCATGTGAAATAAGTACAATTGTATGGTAGTTTGAACATTCTTTGGCATTGTCCTTCTTTGGGATTGAAATGAAAACTGACCTCTTCCACTGTGGCCATTGCTGAGTTTTCCAAATTTGTTGGCATATTCTGTACAGCACTTTCACAGCATCATCTTTTAGGATTTGAAATAACTCAGCTAGCATTCCATCAACTCCACTAGCTTTGTTCATAGTAATGCTTTCTAAGGCCCACTTGAGGTAGCGTGTCTTCACACGCTAGGATATCTGGCTCTAGGTGAATGACCTCACCACTGTGGTTATCCAGGTCATTAAGAATTTTTTGTATAGTTAGTTCTGTGTATTCTTGCCACCTCTTCTTAAACTCTTCTATTTCTGTTAGGTCCTTACTGTTTCTGTCCCTCATCATTGCCCATCTTTGCATGAAATGTTCCCATGGTATCTCCAATATTCTTGAAGAGATCTCTAGTCTTCTCCATTCTATTGTTTTTCTCTATTTCTTTGCATTTTTCAAGGCTTCTCTCTCCTTGCCTTTCTTTGGACTCTGCATTCAGTTGGGTTTATCTTTCCCTTTCTTCCTTGCCTTTGCTTCTCTTCTTTTCTCAGTTATTTGTAAAGCCTCCTCAGACAACCACTTTGCCTTCTTGCATTTTTCTTTGGGATGGCTTTGGCCACTGCCTCCTGCACAATGTTACCAACCTTTGTCCATGGTTCTTCAGGCACTTGAGTCTCTACCAGGTTTAAACCCTTATCTATTCATCGCCTCCACTGTATAATCATAAGGAATTGATTGAGGTCATACTTGAATGTCCTAGTGGTTTCGCCTACTTTCTTCAATTTAAGACTGAATTTTGCAATAGGGAGCTCATGATCTGAGCCACTGTCAGCTCCAGGTCTTGCTTTTGCTGACTGTATAGAGCTTCTTCATCTTTGGCTGCAGGAATAAATCAATGTGATTTCAGGATTGACCATCTGATGTCTATGTGTAGAGTCGTCTCTTGTGTTGTTGGAATAGGGTGTTTGCTATGAGTGTGTTCTCTTGATAAAACTTGCAAGGTATTGTCAGTTTCATCTTGTAGCAGAGGAAGCAAGGCTTGGAGAGATTAAGCAATTATGAAAAAATTACATAGAGCATGACAGAGCCAGGATCCAAATTTATATCTGAATAACTCCAAAGACAATGCCCTTAATTATACAAAGGATGAGGAGAAACTTTCAGGTGAGGATCTGAATTATAATTCAAAGATTAGAAAAACAGATAGGCATTAAAAGCCAAGCCTATGCCAGTCACTCTGACAGTTGCTTTTACCTCATAATTTAAGTTCATCTCAGTTATTAAAACTTTTTTAGAATTAGGTCTCCTTCTGAAAATCTGGAATCAAGTTAGGTATTAATTATTCTCACCTAGATAAATAAAGATTCATAAGATACAGACTCTTAAAAATTAACATAGTTGTTTTTTGTTTTTTAAAAAAAAACTATAGAGATTTCAAGAAAAAATAAGAGGTCTAAGATGGTCAGTCAGAAGATCTGGATCCTAGTTTCTACTCTGAAAAGAAACAGCAGTGCATCCTTGGGCAACTTGCTAATTTTCATAGCTGTTTCTTCATCTACTGAGTGACATATTCTAAGACTGCCCTTTTAGGCATTTCTACAATTACAACTCAGGAAGGAAGCAGTTCCTTGGGTCCTGAGTCTCAAAATCATTCAGCCCACAAAATGAGGCGTGACAAAAATGTTTTCTTTATTTTATCATCATCTCCCCTGATTTCTACTCATGTGTTCACCTTACAACCTGAATTCCTAGTCACCAATTAGCATGAAGGCGACATGCTCCTCTCAGGAGAAATAGGGTGTTATTTAAATCAAACTGTCCACTTGCACTGGTCTCCTGCCACTCCTCTTTCCTCTTGCTGGTATCTTCTGGTATCTGACACCCCCATTCACTTTCCTTGATGTCTTCTCAGCTCCCTTTCCAGACTCGGGCATTCAACAGGTATTTATCACGTGTTTACAGGGTGTGTCTAACAAAGCCTCCTACCTTCCTCTTTGTTTCTTTCGATCAAAAAGCCATCTCGGGCTTCCCTGGTGGCTCAGTGGGAACGAATCCGCCTGCCAATGCAAGGGACATGGGCTGGATCCCCGGTCAGGGAGGATCCCACGTGCTGCAGAGCAACTAGCCTGTGTAACAGCTACTGAGCCTGTGCCCTAGAGCCATGAACCAGAACTACTGAAGCCCGCGGGCCCAGAGCCCATGCTCTGTAACCAGGGAAGCCACTGCAAGGAGAAGCCCGAGTACTGCAACTAGAGAGTAGTTTCTGCTGGTCAAAACTAGAGAAAATCCAGTGTGCAGCAATGGAGACCCAGCACAGTCATAGATACGTCAATCTTAAAAAGGAAAAAAATGTCATTTTAACAGCAACAACAAAAATCGGTGTTTGAACACGTTTACAGTGGTATTTCACACACATGGCTTGATGATGAGGAAGCACTTGGGTACTTATTCAAACTATGGATCATTAAGACCTTCCCCTGAAGAGTCTAGTTCCAAAGGTCTATGGCAGGGGGTAAGGGTGTTTGAGAACCCACGCCTTTCACAAATGCACCAGGGGTTCTATTCCAAGGCCAGTTTTGGAAAGACTCATAGACAAGGAAGTAATTAGGTCTTGTGTATGTAATGCGAGGATGTTCATTATAAAACCTTAAGAAGCTTATCATCTATTTGAGGAATCCAAAGCCATATACAGAAAGCAATGGTTGTCAATACAAGGTGAGATAAACAAGAGGCAAATGTGTGCATTAGCCCATACAAGACCAGGATAAGTTCAGAGGGAGAAGAGAGCTCTGGGCTGGGCTCAGGATTAAGACTTGGGTTCTGCTGCTGGAGACTCAAAAGATGATGTTTAAGTATGGAGGGCATGGGGTGGAGAATGGCAGAAACGTGTGGGAGAGCAGGGAGTCTGACAGAGCAAAGGAAATGCAGGATGGGAGTTGACACATTCAAACTCACACCTGTAAGGAACAGGGAGTCATTGGAGATTTTTGAGCCGAAGAAGGAACTGATGAAACAATGTTTTTAGCAGGTGAATCTGGTTACAAGGTTCATTAGCAGCTCAGGGGTTCTCATTGGAGGGCATATTAAAGCCCAAAGCTAAGCCCCACCCCCTAAGATCCAGGAGGTCTGGCAAGAAGCCCCCAAAACTTCGTTTCTAACAAGTTCCCAAGCAATACTGTAAGCAGATAGGGTAGGGAGTCCATGGATAAAGAAAACCAGGCATGGCTTTCTTGACACAAGAGAAGCCATTTTTGCCCAAACCATTTTGTGATCTAAGCCTGGCCACATTCATTGCCCTTGAACAGGCCTCGATAATTAACGATCTTAAGGGAATGGAGAGAATGCAGGAAGAAAGGACAAGCAAGTCAAGAAACAATAGTTCATGGGGTAGGAAATGGGAGGGAGGTTCAAGAAGGAAGAGGACATATGTATACCTATGGCTAAATCATGTTGATGCATGGCAGAAACCAACATGATATTGTAAGTCAATTATCCTTCAATTAAAACTAAATTAATTAAAAATAATAGTTCAGCAATAAAACAGAGCCCTAGATCCTCCTCCAGATATACAGAAAAATCTGATACATGTCTTTGAGCTCTGCACGAAGTAAGGCCCCCACCCAGTTGGAGGACAGATGATGGTATTACCTTCCTGACTTCAGTCGACTAAAGCTTGGACTCTGCCAACCCTTGCCCCAATTCTATGCTGAATTCTCCTCTGCTCAAGCACTTTCATGAATATGCATGTACCCTTAAATTAAAACTTCCCCAATTTTGCTGTTCCGGGAGACACTGCTTCGGGAAAGATCCCTCGTGTTCTCCTTAGATACTGCAAGTAATAAATCCTTCTTTCTCCTGACTTGGTTGCATCTTTTGGCTCGACACCCACTAAGAGGAAAACCCAATTTTCAGGTAAACAATACTGATGCTGCTACTCAAGGAACCACACTTTGGAAACCACCATTGTACCGGATGGACTGGAGGACACAGGAGTGCCAGAACAAGGGAGTGGTTTTAGAGACGAGAGTGAAAGAACGGGAGGGAATCATTTAAGAATTTGGTGTGTGGTTGGGATAGGTACAGAAAAAGCAGGGGGAAAGGGAGACAAAATTGTTTGGAGTTCAAATCCGTGAACCGAAGTGGCAAGAAAAAAAGACAGAGAAAGTGGGGGACTTCCCTGGTGGTCCAGTGGTTAAGACTCCTCACTTCCACTGCAGAGGGCATGGGTTTGATCCCTGGTCGAGGAACTAAGAGCCTACATGCTGTATGGCACAGCAAAAAAAAAAAAAAAGGAGAATGTTGGACGTAGAGCCATCTTGATAATCAGAAGATAAAAAATCAGTCTTTGTCAAAAAAAAGAAAAAAAAAATCATTCTTCATCATAAGGAGTTGCTGCTTGAGTTGAACCCTTCTTGACTTGTTCCAAGTTGCCCCCAGTCATAGAAGGTTAAGCACCAAGGACCAGTTGCTGAGGACAAAACGAATGTAATGATCTGCAAAAATGCAAGGAAAGTTCTCTGGGCAGTGACCGGATAGACTTGGGTAACTAGCAATCGTCAGAGTCTTTCAACCTGACCTGACCCACTTAGCAAGCCAGTCCCTGGCTGAGCCCTACAGCAGAGTTTCAAGTCAGTCATTGGTGCAGACTCACACCCAAACCAGAAATTCCTGCTGAGGACCAGAACCACAAATGTTGTTGCTGCTGCTCCACACCCAACCTCGGGGTTGTGAACCTTGACTCACTAAGCCACCGCCTTCCAAACTTCTGGGGTGAATGGCACCCTCCATACCTCCCACCCTTACCACCAGGGGGCCCTCTCAGCCAGCCAAGCATGTGGAACCAGGAGAGCCTCAGCCTGGGGTGGGAAGAACATGCAAACATGGCTCCTATTGTATCTCCACAAGAAATGTGTTCTAATTCTTCCTTTCCAGGAAGAAAAGCTTTTATTCATGTTTTCAACTAATATGTATCAAGTGGCAATTAGCCGGCCATGCACTGCATTAGGCACTGGGGATACAGTAATGAAGAAAACTAATAAAAGAGGTTTGCTTTATGAGCCTGGTATTACAATGGAGGGAGGTGAACAGTAAAAAATTAAATCCATTATAGAGAATGTTAGGAGGATGTTAGAGAATGTTCACGTTATAGAATGAGAGAACGGTGGCTCAGCTGGTAAAGAATCCGCCTGCAATGCAGGAGACCTGGGTTCAATCCTTGGGCTGGGAAGATCCCCTGGGGAAGGAAACAGCTACTGACTACAGTATTCTGGCCTGGAGAATCCCCACAGACAGAGGAGCCTGGCAGGCTACAGTCCATGGGGTCGCAAAGAGTTGGATACGACTGAGCGACTATCACTCAGTTTTCACTCGGGAGGATAAATAATATTAAAAGTAATAAAGCAGGTAAAGAGATTATGCAGCACAGGAAGGGGGTTGTGATTTTAAATATGCTGTTTAAGCAAGGCCTTATTAAGAAAATGACATTTGGACAAACACAAAGAGATGAGGGAATAAGCATGGTGACTACTGGGGGAAAAGCATTCTAGGAAAGGCAACAGCAAGGACAAAGGCCCTAGGGCCTTCACCAGATATGACTGCATACAGAAACCCCGCCTTCAAGACACTGGCCATTTATTTTAAATTGGATGTGACTCAGGTGGAGGGTAGGGCTTCCTAGGTGTCGCAGTAATGAAGAATCCGCCTGCCAGTACAGGAGGCGCAGAGACGCAGTTTTGATCCCTGGGTCAGGAAGATTCCCTGCAGTAGGAAATGGCAACTCACTCTAGTACCCTTGTCTGGAGAATCCCCATGGACAGAGAAGCCTGGCAGGCTACCGTCCATGGGGTCACAAAGTCAGACAAGACTGAGCGTGCATACACAGGTGGAGGGTATTGAGCAGAGGAGCAACTTGGGCTGCATGTTCTGTGAAGAGCACAGTAGAAAGCAACGCAAGTAGCAGCAGAGAGAACAGGTAGGAAGTTACTGCAATGATTCAAGGTGATACAGGTGGAGTGGGTGACGACTTCGAATTACAGATATACCTTGAAAGTGGAACCAACAGGATTTTCTGGTTAGATAGCCTTTTCTTCTCCCTAAAATATTGTTCAATTGAATCTACTTAAACAGGTACTAGGTTGGCCACTACACATCATGAATGGTTTAAATGTAAAATCAAATCTCAGTTTCCAAATCTAATATCAAATTGCTGATAGTTTAAAAAAAAAAAATCCATGACAGTGTCACAATCTTTATTTATTTATGGATTTATGTTATTAGTTATGTTTTAGGGACAAACAATTAACTTCCATTCCTTAAAAGCAAAAACAGCTTTGTTGTGGTTTATTCTGAATTATTAAACAAAATTTAAAAAAAAGAATTGTTTTTTACATTCACATGATATTTCATAGGAATCAAAATTATATTTATGAAAGGTTTAAATGATTTAGGAAGATGCTTATGAGAAAGGTAGGTGAAAAAACAGGAGTATAAAATTATTAATATATTATCTCAATTGTGCAAATATGCCAACTGTTACCAGTAACTAACTCAGGGTGATGGGATTAGGCATTATTTATGCTTCTATTTTACTCCTCAGGTAGATTAAGATGAGACTATTTTCCTTTTGTAATAAAAAAACACTAAATGAATAAAATAGATAATCAACAAGGACCTATTGTATAGCACGGGGAACTACTCAATAATCTGTAATAAGCTATAGGGGAAGAGAATCTGAAAAAGAACAGATATATGTATGCATATAACTAAATCACTTTGTTGTACACCTGAAACTAAAACAACAGTGTAAATCAACTATACTCCAACAAAACAAACAAAAAGCACTAAATCACATATTCAAAAGGAAAAGACTTCATTTTGCTTGGAGAATCCCATGGACAGAGGAGTCTGCTGGGCTACAGTTCATGAGGTTGCAAAGAGTCGGACACAACTGAGCAATTAACACAACACATGATTAGTTTATATTTATCCCAAGAGATGAGATGGACGAGGCAATTCACCAGGTGTAGTCAGCCTGATCTGCCCCACCAAAGGGAAGAAAGGCAGCATACTCAATCTCCCCCAGTATGCCTTCCCAGTGTGGTTCCCAACCCTTCTCCAACCCATCTCCACTCCTCCACTATCTGACTGCAAAACACACCACCCTGACCCCACCACCACCACAAACTCCATTAGACTTTTCTCCCAAGTAGAGTTAGCCAGTCCACCATTGCTCCATGACTAGTTATCACTGTTCTTCACTTGCACATGCTTTTAAAAAAAGTATGTTATACCTCCTTATATATATATGCTGCTAAGTCACTTCAGTCGTGTCCGACTCTGTGCGACCCCATCCCTGGGATTCTCCAGGCAAGAACACTGGAGTGGGTTGCCATTTCCTTCTCCAATGCATAAAGGTGAAAAGTGAAAGTGAAGTCGCTCAGTCATGTCTGACTCTTCGCAACCCCATGGACTGCAGCCTACCAGGCTCCTCCGTCCATGGGATTTTCCAGGCAAGAGTACTGGAGTGGGGTGCCATTGCCTTCTCTGCCTTATATATATATATTTATATATATATATATGTATATATACACATACACATATTATGTATCCTATAAGGACATTATAATATCCCTGAACTAAGTGAAGACTTTGTTACAGAGTTTGGGCTGGACCCTCTGCTCTACTTGCTTGAGTACCAACTGTGTTCTTGCTTTACCTCACTGGTGAAGTTGTAGCCAGAATATAAAACAACCATCCACAACCACCTCCTCCTTACTCTATCTGTGGCTACAGGGACCTTTCTGATCTTATTCTCTCAAATGCACTAATTTAGTACATTTCTAATAACAGTATACAAATTGGTTTTATATATATATATAAAACCTATATATATATAGGGTTGCCCAAAAAAGTTCTTTATGGAAAAACTCAAATGTACTTTCTGACTTAACTCAGTATCTATACATATATATATACATTTTACACACACACACACACACACAATTATGGCTCTAGAAACATTGTAACCCAATAAAAGTTATTTCTTACTTTAACTATTAAGCAATTAAGTAGTATCATTACAAATACATTTTCCTCTTCAGTACGATAGACTTTCTCTATGGAGGTAAAAGTGGAGAAGTAGAACAGAGAGGAAGAAAGAAAGAAAAGAAGAAAGACGAAGGAGAACACCATGGAGAGCAGCCCAAAGTTGCTCTTTGGGAAAGGCACATAAGATAAAAACCCACCAGAGTGACACAAGAGAAAACTATTCTGGGCTTCCCTGGTAGTTCGGTGGTAAAGAATCAGCCTGCCAATGCAGGAGACACAGGTTCAATCCCTCATCTGGGAAGATCCCACACGCCATGGACAACTAAGCCTGTGTGCCACAGCCACTGAGGCCCACATGCCCTACAGCCCCTGCTCCAGGGAAGCCACCGCAATGAGAAGCCGGCACTGCAGCTAGAGAACAAGAAGAGCTGAGCAGAAATGAAGACTCAACACAGCCAAAAAAAAAAAAGAATACTTCACCTCTCTTTGGGTCACTCCATACCCAGCAGTCCTGGGAAGCCCTGAACTACAGGGTAGGAACACCTACGTGAAGCAAAATAAGAAAGGGTACTGCTATATCTTCTGTTGAATTTTAATTAGTGATGTTCATCACATATTTTTAGCTTTTTCTTTTTTGAACACATGGTTATTACATTAAGCCATGTAACTTCTTTAGCCAATGAATTATGTATGGAAGTTAAGGTTGTCACTTAAAAGGAGTAATTTTAAGAGACAGAGTAAAATTTATCACACTTTCCCATTCTGTCTGCTATGGCAACCCAAAATCTGGTTCTGAGAGTGTAAGGACAACCCAGAGCAGTGTACTCCTTCCTCCCCCACAGATATTAGCAGGAAACAGAACTTCATTGCTTACAACTATTGATAACTTTTAGGGTTGCTTGTTACCATGACAATAACCTACTCTGATTGATACTAATACTGGTTTAACAGCAAACACCAGCTTCCTTAAGGATTTCCAACAATTGAGATCAAGCAAATACATCACAAACAAAGAACAGCAAAACTCACAAGAAGGGAATTGTTGCTAGCAAATTAAGTGCACCCCATGTGCAACCACTGGGAGAGGACCCTCGGACCTAATGTCATGTTTCCTGTGGATTTTGCTCCACCTTTTCCTTTGCTAATTATACCCTTTCACTAGAATAAGCCATAATCATATGCTGAATCCTCTGAGTTCTCTGAGCAAATCATCAAACTTGGGAGTGGTCTTAGAAATCTCCAATTCAGTAAAAAAAATCACCATCAGAGTTAGGGGAAAAAAAAAAGATTTCAATGCAGAAATATCATTGGAATCGTAGGTATGAAATGTAAAATTGTTCCATGTAAAATGATTAAAGAATAATAATGTAAAATGATTAAAGAATCACACATTTGAGGAAGAAGCAAGAAATCATCAAGGAAAAATGGGCATATTCAAAAAATAACCAAACGGAATTCTTAAAAATGAAAAAGTATGAAGATATCATGGCTCAGAAATGTTGAGTCAAGAAGATATGTGATTCTAAACACTTGGCAAGCATAAATATGTACTGAACAATTAAAAGAAAAAGACTAGCCATATTTTAGTGAAATAGCAGATTACAAAAGGTAGAACGATCATAAAATCAGCCAAAGAGAAAGGCAGATCACTTATTTTGAAATAATAATGAGATAGATAGAAGAGTTTCTAATAGCAATAACAGAAACAATATACAATAATAACAATGTACAATAATAACCTCAATGTGCAAAGAGAAAATAACTATCAGTTCAGAATTCAGACCTGAAAAAAATAATGTTTATGTGAATCTTAAATAAATATTGTTTGTATAAAATGTTAATAGTCTATGAGGTTATAGTAGGATAAAACCATTACACCACGATGCCACAGAAGTTGTGTTAATGTAGTTAAAGTACATTAAAGTCATTGAATTCTTTGGCAGGAAGTCGAGATGTTTAACTTAAATCTTTGATAAGTTAAATAAGCATGGTAAAATTTAAGACTAACAACAGAAGACAAAAACAAGTAAAATAAAATTCTAAGCCATCAATGGGGAAATTATGAAATAGGCAAAGAAACACAAAGCTAGGAAAAAAGATGGGAGGGGTGACTTAAAAAAAAAAGGAAGCATAGAACAAGTAGATTAAATAGAAATATAACCATATGCTTATAGGAACACATTTAATATAACCATAATGAATATTAATAGATTAAATTAATCTATTAGGTAAGAAGGAAATCGCCAGTGACAATATAAGGTAAAATTCAGGTATGTTATTTACAAGGGATATTCCTAAAAGGACACAGAAATTAAAGAATATATATGTGTACGAGGCAACTATTAACCAAAGAAACATGGAAAGGCCAAGACAAATATATATTTAGAAACTAAGAGAATCCCTATGAAATGGTGACCATTACACTTACCAGGAAGATAAAAAAAATTCCAAGTTTGTATGCCTCTAGTGAAAAAGCCTCAAAATACACAGGGCAAAACTGGACATAATTTAGCAATCAGAAAATGTTATTTTAAACTGTTTTGCATATGTATATATTCTTAATCAATATACTGATATCTCCTTAATTTGTTCTTGAAAAATCAGATCTTCTATGTAAAAATAACATTTCATAGAATAGGAAAACACCCTTAAACAAGGGACAAGCTATCAAGTTAGGATTACAGTGTTTAGAAAGAGATTTCTCATTTTGATAAAGAATAGCCATAAAAAATCATACAGCAAACAGCATACCTAATAGTGAGAAACTTTATCATGTATGCAGAAAATTTAAAAAAAAATCAATAAAAAACACTCCTGAAACAAATAACCAACAATAGCAACACTGATATATAAATATTGATTGTTTTCCTATATAACCGCAAAGAGCAAGTGGAATTTGAAATTAAAAACACAATACCATTTACATCGGAGGTGGTTTACTTGCTTAGTGGTGTCCGACTCTTGAGACTCCATGGACTGTAGCCTGCCAGGCTCCTCTGTCCATGGGGTTTCCTAGGCAAGAGTACTGGAGTGGGTTGCCATTTCCTCCTCCAACCATTTACATCAGCCACCCCCTGCCCAAAATGAAATGCTAATGTATAAATCTAACAACATATGTACAAGGTCTGTATGAGGAAAACTGAAAAACTCTGAATAATTAAATCAAGGAAGAGCTAAATAAATGGAAAATAAATGTTCTTGGAATAGGAAGACTCAATATTGTCAAGATGTCAGTTCTTCCCAATTTGATCTACAGATTCAATGCAATCCCAATCAAAACTCTAGCAAGTTTCCTTATGGATATTAACAAAGAGATTCTAAAGTTTACATGAATTGGCAGAAAACCCAGGACAGTCAACACAATACTGAAGGAGAAGAAGAAAGTTGGAAGACTGACACTGCCTGACTTCAAGACTTACTATAAAGTGACAGTAATCAAGACAGCATGTATTGATGAAGGAAAAGCTAAATTGATTATTGGAACCAAATAGACAGCCCAGAAATAGACCACCCATAAATACAGTTAACAGATCTTTGAAAAAGGAGAAAAGATCTTTCTAAAGAAGCTATCAGATGTAAGTATATGAAAAGATTCTCTACACAATATATGTCAACAGGGAAATGCAAATAAAAAGAATAATGAGATATCACAACAAATCTACTAGAGAGGCCAAAATCTGGAACATGAACATCAAATGCTGACAAGGATATGGAGCAACAGAAACTCTCATTCACTGCTGAAGAAAATGCAAACTAGTACAGTCACTGTGAAAGACAGCTTGGCAGTTTCTTATAAAACTGAACATACTTTAACCATATAATACATCAATCATGCTCCTTGGTATTCAACTCTTTGAAGCTGAATACCACACAAAAACCTACTTACAGATGTTTAGAGCAGTTTTATTCATAATTGCCAAAATTTGAAAGCAATCAAGGCGGCCTACAGTACATGAATGGATAAACCATGGTACATCCACACAATGGAATACTATTAGGCACTAAAAAGAAATGAGCTCTCAAGCCATGAAAAGACAGGAAGGTGGATGTTACTAGGTTAAATGCATATTGCTAAGTGAAAGAAGCTAATCTGAAAGGTTAAACACTGTATAATCCCAACTATATGGGAGCATTCTAGAAAGGGCAAAATTATAGAGGCAGTGGAAAGATCAGTGGTTGCCAGGGGTTAGAAGTAGGAGAGAGATAAACAGGTAGAGCGCAGAGAATTTTTCAGGCAGTGAAAACACTCTTAAAAGAGCATAATGATGGATGTGTTTATACTCTTATTGAATCCCTAGAACATGCAGCACAGAGTGAACTGTAATATATACTATGGACTCTGGGTGATTACTAGTGTGCCAATGTAGGCTTATTAAATGTAACAACAGCACCACTCTGGTGGTGGATGCTGATAGGGAGGCAGGCCATGCATGTGTGGGCTCAGGAGTTAAATGGGCAATCTCTGCACCTTCCCCTCAATTTTGCTGTGAATCCAAAACTATTTTAAAAATAAAGTCTTAATAAAAAAAAAAGTCTATCAAAATAGAAAGAAAATATTGGGGAAAAGAATACTATATGATAATATCTTTAAGTAACCTGTTAGGTTTAGACTCAGAAATTCTGGGACCACATTTGTAATTGCTCATCATTAAGCAAGTCATACAATGAGGTCATGCTCGACACTGCCTATGTCTAGGAATCCAGCATGATACTGTGAACACCCAAAACAAAGATATTATGAAGAATCAAAGAAAATTAAAAAAGGCAAGTACAGCTTTAAAATGATGCAGTATTTCCAGTGCCATAAAACAATTGGAAATCTCTTTTAGAATTTGAAACCTTTGGAATTTTTTCCCCCAAAGTTAATTACTAAGGTCTACTCTCATGTTTTCCCTTAATCCATTTTTATTAAGAAATCTGTTGCCTCACCAACAGTATATTTGCTTAAAGAAAACAATTCTATAACTTTGAGAATTTAGTGTCATTTTATACTATACAAAGCCTATTTACATAGTTCTTCAGAATATATTTCCATTTTCCATCTACTATCCCAAGTGTGAAAATGATATCAAATAGATTAGATTTATAGGGAAGCATAAAAAGGAAAACAATTCTACAATTTAATACATACAGTGCCATTAGTGGGTTTTTACAGTTTTCTTTTGAGGATAATCCACTGAATTTTTCTGTCAGTAACATTTCAGAGTGAAGCTGTCTTCAAGAGATTTCCACAGAGAACCCAGAGTTTAACAGTCCCGATGTTTTACAGGTGATGCCTGACAGTTCACGAGTAGCCGCAAATCATTTTCTTTCCCATTTTTTTGCCAAAGTCTTGGATGATGAAGAGGAATCATGACTTTCACCACCACTGTATTGCTCATATAAAGTCTGAAATTAAAAACACACATCTGATTTGTAATATTTAAAATTCAATGTATATCAGATTAACAAAGGTTTAATTAACTTCACATCTTCTAATACATAAGACATTTCTCTGTTGTTCTTATAATTACAAATTATTTTATACACTACTGGAGATAATTAAAGGTTTTAAACACCTAGCTTGGCCTAAGAATCAGCTATCATGAGATGCAGCTCAATCTTTCTGGAAGAAAAATGTAACAGTTATTTTTAAGTGTATGGATGCATCTTCAAGGTCGCCTTAATCTCCCTTACTTTTTCTTTTATAGCTGATGTATAGTATTACATAGCAAAACTTTTTAACTGAAGTATTATAAAGTTGATTTATAATATTGTGTTAGTTTCTGGCGTATAGCAAAGTGATTCAGATATATTTGTATCTGTCTGTTCCTCTATATATTCTTTTTCATTATGTTATTACAAGATACCTTATTTTTTCTTAAATAAAGCCAGTCTTAGATAAAGTCCTATACTGTAAAATAAAATCAACAGGAAATATACTTTCAGTTGATACTTAAACTAAAGAATGGAAGACATTAAAAAATACAACTGCTATATAAATAAGTCTAATTAATATACTAAAATCTACATATTTGGTAAAAGATTTAAGGCTAAGCCAACATCTAACTTATGAAGATAGAAGATATCTTTGCCATCAAGGAACACATAACCTTAGCGATAAAGGTAATCCACCTAATTTTATTCATAAAAGGCTTTAAACAATACACTGGTAGAATTAGAGAAATGAAATATAGAGAAAAATTACATAATAAATTTTGGTCCAATTTCAATTCCTAAAGCCATTGATTTAGCTGTCAGCACTCGAGAAAATTTAAGAAAAAAATTTACCTTATATAAATGGAAATATAATGGTAAATATGTAGTAAATTCTTCGAGAAATGTATTCAAGTTCTAAACATCTTAGATTGGTGTTATCCCTATCCAGAGAGCTAACAGTGTTTTTTAGTTTAAGTTACTGTAGTTTAACAATAATATTATAACTGAAATATAAAATTAGTAAATAAAGTCAATTAAGTATAGTGTTCTAAAAATGATTAGGTGTTTAATGTCAGTGAGATCCAAAAAATTATGGTATAAACAGGCACTGGGAGACTAATAGGTTTGAGACATTTGCTTTGAGAAAAGTACTGACTGCCATATACAGTTACACAGAAGTCATTATATGTGACAAATACTGTGATTTGTCTAAGATGGTTTAAAAATAAAACTGGCTATAAGAAATAAATTAAAAATGGGGTTGATTTAAAAGATTCTTTACTAAATTTATTCTGGTTGAGACCTACTTGAAAGCAATCTTTTCAATGCACCTTATATGACAATCCATTTTCTTTTTTTTTCATTTATTTTTATTAGTTGGAGGCTAATTACTTTACAATATTGTAGTGGTTTCTGCCACACATTGACATGAATCAGCCATGGATTTACATGTGTTCCCCATCCCGATCCCCCCCCACCTCCCTCCCCATGACAATCCATTTTCAATTGTGCTGTCTTGTCTGGCCAATAAAAGCGTAAATCAAATAAATCTGTATTTGTTAAAAAACACATATTAAGTATCTAAATACAGAAACACACTTCATAGCTGATCTAATGACTGGGCCAATTTTCCTTTGGTTTACCTGTTTAAGTGCCTAACTCACTAAACTATACAAAACAATTAAAATTAGTGTAGACAGAGCATAGACATACTCACTTTAGCAGCTTTCAAAATGGAATTAGGAGAATTCAGGCCAACAAGTTGGCCCAGAACATATTTCATTTCTTCAGCAGTTCCCTTAGCCGTCTGGTTACCTATAAAATAATTTGGTTTTGTTGTTTAGTTGCTAAGTTGTGTCTGACTCATGTCTGACCTCATTGACTCTAGCCCGCCAGGCTCCTCTTTCATGGGATCTCCCACACCAGAATACTGGAGTGGGTTGCCATTTCTCCCTCCAGAGGATTTTTCCAACCTAGGGGTTGAACCCATATCTCCTGCTTGGCAGGCAGATTCTTTACCACTGAGCCACCTATGAAGCCCAGGTGTAAAATAATATATAGAATTAATAGCACACTGGTATCAAGTAAGAAAAATAGAAGTTTATATATAAATGTGTATTCTGCTTAAAAGCACAATAACTACATTCTTATAATTTATCACTGATCATAGTCCCTTTCCTAGGATAAGTAAAAATGAATGCTGGCAAGTAAGGAAGCCAATCTCATTTATTTTAGTATTCAGCATTAAGGAACTTCCTTAAGGAAGGAGGCATGCAGGAAAAGAGTAGTCAGAAGGTTGTTCATATTACCAATCGGGTAATAAGTTTATTTTTAAAGACGTACCTGGATGAGTTTGAAGCTGAACATACGGATGTGCCAGAAGCTCAGGAATGGATATCCTCTGTTTAGGATCCCTTATTAAACAATGCTATAAACATAAAGGTTAAGTTTTTAAAACAAAAGCAAAGCAAGTTTCCTTATGCAATATTGATAAAGTATTTTTCCCGATTGCATCATATTACAGAAGCTGTTTCTAGAGTGCCTACTCAGAAATGACAAGATGATTTTACACATCATTTCTTCAAAATCTCCAAGTATTCATATGTTTTAAAACCCTTCAAAATGAACTTTCAATAGACAAGCTTCATCTACTCCAGATATATAATTCCAATCATTTCAGCTATTTCTCTTTCTTTCATTTTCTGGCCATGCCATGCGGCTTGCAGGATCTTAGTTCCCTGGCCATCAATTGAAGCTAGGCCACAGCAGTGAAACTGCTGAGTCTTAACCACTAGACTACTAGAGAATCCCCTCAGCTATTTCTTTAAGTAAACAGTTAAGTACTATATGAAATATAATTCTTCTATATTTATATACTATTAATGTTACCTTTAATACATCTTGAAGATCTTTCTCTGGAATATCAGGAAATTCAATTTCATGATTAGGGTCAATTATGGCATGTAATTTAGAAATCTGATTAATTATATGCTGAAATGGTGTTTTCCCGTAAGTCATATAGTACAAAATGCAACCTAAGGACCAAACATCACTTTTTGGGCTTATCTAAGTTAAAAAAAAAAAAAAAAAAGAAGTTACTATTATTTTACCATAAAATTAAAATATTATACACACACACACACATTTACCCTCATATTTAAAATCTTAATTAAACCTCATTACATGTCTCAAGTATTAAATAATGTTCGTTACTAAACATCCTTTTCTAGTTTTTATTACATCTGGCTATTTTATCAAAAGAAATGAGCTCCACTTTAAATCTTTCAACAAACTCATAATTAAAATAGATCTACTGAAACAAAATATTATATTCTTGTCGATCTGTGAAAACACAAAGCTAAAAATCATAACTGCAAGTATGAAATTTACTTGTTTTTCCAAAAATTACTGGATTAAAACACATTTTTTAAAATAAATTCATAATATGTAAATACATATAGATTTAAAAAAAGGTTAAGCTGAGCTAGCCTAAAACTAAGAACATAAACTATAGAGCCAGACCGGGCTGGGCTTGAGTCCCTGCCTTAGTACTAGCTGGTAGTTCTCCTTATCTGTTTCCTAACTTCCAAAACAGAAATAATAAAAGGACACTGTCATGGACATTAAATAACCATGAGATGTGTAAACATAGAGAATAGTTTCTGGTTCTCAGTAAATATTATTTATTATTAAATGTTCTTTGCACTAAATAACCTCATTATAAGTAATGCAATATTACAACATAATTCTACTGTTGACTTTAAAAAAACATGATTAAGACCAAGCACAGCAGTGAGTACAGTAAATAAGAATGGCTAAACTCCTCTTTTAAAAGATACATACTCAATATACAGTATAACAAAAGTAACCATATGTTCTATACAAAGGATTAATCTAAACCAAATAACAGAAAGCTAGAGGGGGAAAAAAATGGACACATATAACCAAATGCATAAAAAGGGAAAGAAGAGACAACAATATTAATATTAGAAAAAGAGAACACAGCAAAATGCTCCTAACGGAAGAAAGCCATTTCATTGTGATAAAAGGTATAATCAACTAAGACATGTTATGAATTTTTATGCACTGAAATCACATTTAATAGAACTATGTTAAGCAACTATATTAAATTCTTTGAAGTGGGGGCAGATTTTAACATGCCCTTCAGAACATGAGAGAGAAAATAGATCCTGTTATCTGAACACAAAGAAAACTGCAAATGAATAATAATAATAATAAATAAGCTTTTCCTCCAATTTAATCACTTGGAAATTTAAGTCCATTTCTAAACCTAAATCATAGATTAAAAAGAATTTCAGATTCTGGGAAAATGGCAGTGTTATGGCAGCATAGTTTTTCAAACTCTCCAAATCCCCAGATAAGTTAGACAGAGCTGCCTGGTAGCAAACATAAACATAAGGAAAATATTTACAGTAAAACCTGAATATGAATGGAGACAAACCACCAACAGCCACAGGTCCTGCATGGTAGAGGCATTTGACGCAGAGAGAAGTAATCAGTGTGCCTGACAGACCTCAGAACAGAAGCTCCAAGTGGTCATTAGCTGCTCATTGGAAAGCAGTTCCTGAACAGAGCTAGTCTGGAAGGGGCCTTGAGCTCTTCTACAGCAATGGTGAGCTTACATATTGGAATAAAATTATCTTCTATGCAGAATCCCTAAGGCCACTGCAGAGCAGGTGATGCAATGGAATTGATATTTCCCAATATTACATATTAAAGTACTGAGTTGACAACTGAAAAAGATCTGAACATTACATGCAGCTCAAACCCAATTTTATTTTAAAGAAAAGAAAAAATAAAAATTTTAAAACTGAAATCAGGAATTTTGGAAATTAAGTGAATTAAATGAAAATAAGAAACACTACAGTAAAACTTATAAGGCGCAGCAACAGTAAAACTCAAAGTTTTACTTGAGTACAACTTTATACGGAAGGCTACTAAAATTAAAATAGCAATTATTTAAATGTGGAAGCAAGGGGAAAAAAACCTAAAGGGAATACAAATGACAAAGATAAGAGCAGAAATTAATTAGAGAGCAAATGAAAATATAGTAAGTGAAATCTAGACCTGGTTCTTTATTTTTTTAATTTATTTTTAATTGGAAGATAATTACTTTACAATACTGTTAGGTTTTTCTGTACAACGACGTGAATCGGCTATAACTACACACACATGCTCTCCTTCTAGGGCTTCCCTCCCACCTCTCCCCAAGACCTGACTCTTGAAGATTAACAAAACCATGGCAAATCTAATCAAGAAAAAAGAGCAGACAAGTCTAAGTGTTAAAAGAAAAGGAGAAGCTAAAGAGATTTAAGAAGAATTTTTATAAAAGAAACTGTTAGGCATAATTATATGTCAGTTATTTGGAAAGATATTTAGAAGTCACAATTTTCTAGGGAGGAAAATATAATTTAGCAAGTGAAAGCATATTTATTAAGCAACTGTTTTCAGCTGAACAATGTACTAAATGCTTTATATTCCTTCTCATTTAATCCTCAATTACTTTTAAAATAGGTACTATTCATAAGCCTAACTGACAGACAAAGAAACTGACAGACATGGTCGAGTCACAAAGACAGCTGACAGCGAGGCAGGTGTGTCACTTGAACACAGGGACCACACAGCGATGCATGCTGGTGTCCATCAGACTGCCCGCCTGCAGAGGAAGGAGGATGGGTCTGGAGCCAGAGGCACCGCGGCAGACAAAGCCGACTCAGTCTCATGTCAGTGAGACTGACATGAGCGCTCAGAGAGGCAGTGAAATAAGGGAAGTGAGAAAGTGCCTGGAAAAATTCCTTGCTAGAGCTGTACTTGGAAATGTAAAATTTACAAATGAAGAAACGGTAAGAAATAAAACGTTAAGTGTCAGAGAGGAAACAAACAAAAAAGACTTCTAAGGTTATCAGTTCAGTGTTAATTAAGATGTCCATATCAGAGTTAATTTAGTCTTATTTTTAAAACTAAAAACATATCCAATGTGCATTTCTTATAGGAGCACACTGTAAGGCATTACCACATTAAAAGCACAATATTAAAAGAGCAATCTCAAATCAATAAAGAAGGGTAAAATTGAATCCCAGGACAGTCTGCTTGATGAGGCAAGGTCTCTATAATGGCCTAATTTTAGAACTTAAAGAAATAAATTTTCAGTTATCTGTTAATTTGGTCAGAGACTAGCCCATTTCCTGTTTGTGCCAAATAAATGGGATATAAATAATCTTAAAGTACCTTCGATTTGGACTTCCCATTTTCTCTTGAAGTAGACATATCTTTGATTGCTTCTGGTGGCATATAATTAACTGTCCCAACCTACTTGCCAAATCACAGAAAACACAGAAATCAATGAAAATACTTCAGTCTGCTTGAGATTTTTAAAAACATGAATGCCAAATTCTTGACAACTTGAATAATTACAGATTTCAACAATATATTTGTGAAACTCAAATAACTGACAAAAACATTAAAACAAATTTCTTCACATTTCCAGCAAAATAAATTAGATTCATAATAAAAAAATTGCCTCCTTTCAGAATGCTGAGCTATTTCTATGATTATGGTGGGCAGGGACCATAACATTTCACAGGATGAAATTTATTAATGGCCATAAACTTTGAAGGAATTGATCAGTCACTCATTTCTGTGCTGGAATAGACCCGGAACACTTTTCAATATAAACTAACCAATCAAAGAAAAATCTAGTTTGTCTCTAAGTGTTCCCCGGACCCACGTCCAAATAGAGACAGGATGGGTGTCTACATCATGCAAGAGTTTCCGCAGCAGGATTATGCCAACCTTACACTGCATTTGTTTTATTCTAAAATAATTCTGCTTTCAAATATAGAATGCCTATACTTTAGAGCCTTGTCATAGAAGTTATCGTCAAACTGATTTACAACTAAATGTTCAGCTGTATTTTTTATATAAAAAGAAGTGAGTGTCAAACAGAACTGTTTGAAGGGCATGCTGCCCAGCTACTCCTAAAAAAAAAAAAAAAATCCAGTTTTATTCCTAGGATTAAGGCAGATCCACATCAGAGATCTGCATACATGGAGCACACTGTCCTGGCTCTAAGCAGGATTATTTTTAGTCGTTCTTTGATTGTTATCACCTTGGTTTTTATGGGAACAAGTTTATTAAGATTGCTGTTGCATATCTTATTATAAAAATGTGGTTGAGTACAATATTTGTCATGTTGTTTCCAATATGAAGGCTCACTTAAGAATTTTTCTCAAATATAAATGATAGCGAAAGCTTTACTTCTCTGGAAGAATGAAATAATCTTATCTCTTAAAGGACAATGAAAAACATAAAACTGCAATTCTCTTTGGCTGCTACCAGGAAACTTGAGACAAAGTTTTAGGTGAATTTTAGATAATAACCAAAATGATTTCAAGGCAGGTATTACTGCTTCTCTACCTCAGCTATATGAAAATCATTCAAAATTGCTGGATACATGTCTATTGGGTCTTGACTTTCTATACTAAATTGTATTAATTGTGTGACTGATTTATTTTTTTATGGTTATAATATCTATTCTTATAAAAAAAGGTTTCAAATCCTTTGAAAAATGAAGTAGGGAAAAATAAAATCCTCATTAGCAAACTAATACTTCAAAGATGAAAAGGAATTGAACTCTACTGTGTAGTAACCAGCCATTCATTACCTGGGAGTCTTTAACAATACTTGTTGTATCTGGTTGCATTTGGTTTGCAATTCCAAAATCGATTAGCTTTAGCATTCCATCAACTATCAGAAAGTTAGCAGGTTTCAGGTCACTGTGAACAATACCTTCAAAATAAAAATCCAGTATAACATCAGACAATGTCAAGCATTCTAAGTACAAAGAAATTGCACAGTCTACTCATGAGTTGATTCCTTTAGTCAAATTAAATATTCATTTTTAATATACTCTGTGTACATACAGAAAATTGCTATGTGCTAGGCACTATTTTAAGTTTGCAGCTTGTATTGAACCATTCAACCCTCATACCAATGCTGAGGCAAGTACTATTATCATCCCCATTTTTAGTTGCAGAAGCTAAGGCAGAGTTTAAGCAATCTGTTCAAGGCTACACAGCCTAAGGAACAGGGTCATGAGTAGAACCAGGCAGTCTGACCTCAGAGTTTATGCTCTTAACTACCACTGTGCTTCTCTGACCACAAGACAGCACTGTAAGCTACGCTGCTATGTGGTAGGACTCCAATGCCCCTCACATACCCACCCCTAAGCCTGATCTTGATCACTGGTGAATTACCTTCTAACTTATAGGAAGAGAGACATAAGGAGATAATTTACAATTACCTACATTATCAATTATTTAAAACAAGGAAAAGGCAAAGAAGCACTAAAAAGAACCAAGTCTAAACTGTTGAAAAGTTGGAAGGAAATTCAGGATTCTATGAGGAAGGAGAAATGGATTAGGGGTCGCAGGTAGAGGCTGGGATGCAAAAACAAGAGACAACTGCTCTGTACAGTATATAAGGCCATGATAGAATTAAAGAGTTTTAAATAAAACAAAAAAGCAAAACAAACAAAATAGAACCAAGTCCAAGTAAAAAGCCAACCCAGAATATAGAGCTAGTAGTTAAAAAAAAAAAAAACTCTCACACAAGGTGCACAATACAAAACAAGTAGAATGAGTAAAATAAACATCTAAGATTTTTAGGGTGCCTGAACCTTAGTCTCAGATCTGCTGTAATTCAAATATTTGGAGACCCAGGACTATGGACTATGTTATTACTGATAATGAAACATTTTGTGTTATGGGTGCTTCATGAATGTGGGGATTTGAGTTCATGCCCTATATTCTTTTGTTAACAGTATTTTAAAGAAATGGTTTTGTCGCTTCATCTTTATTAAACTGCCAAATATTTAGTTTATTTAGCCTAAAGCTGCCAATAACCAATACCTTAAAATTATAAGTGTGTTTCTCTAAGCTGGCACTGCTAATGAATATTTTAACATTATATGTGAAGAGATTTTATTTTATTTATTTTTTTCAAGTTTAAATTTAATGACTTTGGTATTAACTATACACATACTAGTAAGTGCTAAGACTTAAAATCTTCCGGTTCAGTTGTGACTCCAGACAGGATCCAGAGAGGAGTTCTAAAAATCTCTTCTCTGGGTTTTTTGGAGACTTCCTTTACCCTCCTGTGTTAGCCTCTTAAGGCACTGTGTCAGCCTTAAAAGGAGATTTTATTTTATTTTTTTTTTTTGTGAAGAGATTTTAAAATACCGTGTTGATGAATTGTGTAAACTGCCTCCAACATATTTTTCCAGTAACTCTTCCGTTCCCATGGACTGATGGATTTTTTCTTTTTAAGCCAAGTATTCAGATCAATATTTCCGCACTCCATTACCATGTAGATGTACTGATCTGTGATTTCACTGCCATTAAAAATAAACGAAAACAAAACAATAAATGGTTAGGTTATACTACCAAGATTTAAGTGTTTATCATAAAAATTAAAGCAAAAAAAAAAAGTTTTCTTTTAAACTGAAAAATTCTTACTAATCATAAAGTCGGATGATCTTATCGCTATGTTGTTGTAGTTTATTCAGATAAGCAATTTCATTCCGGTAACTATCAACTGTTTGGCTATCTGCTTCTTCTAAGTTCACATACTTTATAGCATGTATTTGTTTCTTTTCATTCAACACCTGAAATACCTATATAGCAAAACAAAGGAAAAAGTTTAGAATACACTATTTATATATTGTCACAATACTTCTACATTAGACAGACACTTAAGGATTATTGATGTGAATAATTTAAAATATTTGGCCTTGAGTATAAAAGGAAAAAAAAAATGTTAGGAGCGTAACAGTACATTCTCAACTACCTATGACAATGGGTATTCAATTACTCCAATGCATAAATTTAATAAAACATCTATCAACATATAAGGTAGTTTAAATTTCATATGCATTCATAACACTCTGTTAGATGTCATAACCAGGGAAATAATCTGAAGAAAAAGACATTAAACAATGCCAAGGAACACTAAGGGCTGAATAAGGGAATAAAAATTAATTCATTTCACAGATGGTGTTGATTCCACTATGACTGAAGTTGACAATTTCATCCATGTGGTAGACAATATTTAAAAATAAGTGCTAATTGTAAGCTATCAGTGTATTTGGTTGTGAAAAGTAGACTGAGTTTCAATTTTCAAAATCAAGTTGACAAGAACAAAATGCTGCTATACGCATGGTGAGCTGCAGGCCAAACCGCCCTGACTAGTGACAGTCGATTTCTAATCAATGCTGATAAGGCAGACAATATTAATACATTTGGAAAAACACTGGTAATGTGTCTAACTTTCAGCAATGTGCAACTGGGATGGGGCTTCTAAAATGTATAAATTCAGATACAGAATACCAGTGTAAGCAATAAATATTAACTTATCTCTTTTAACATTAAAGAAAACATCATTTATTCAAAAGCTGTTTAATCTTGACTAACCACAAGTTAGAACTAGACATGGAACAAAAGATTGGTTCCTAATCAGGAAAGGAGTACATCAAGGCTGTATATTGTCACCCTGCTTATTTAACTTATATGCAGAGTACATCATGAGAAATTCTTGGATGGATGAAGCACAAGCTGGAATCAAGATTGCCGGGAGAAATATCAATAACCTCAGATATGCAGATGCTGCTGCTGCTAAGTCGCTTCAGCCGTGTCCAACTCTGTGCGACCCCATGGACAGCAGCCCACCAGGCTCCTCTGTCCATAGGATTCTCTAGGCAAGAATACTGGAGTGGGTTGCCATTTCCGTCTCCCGATATGCCACCCTTATGGCAGAAAGCGAAGAAGAACTAAAGAGCCTCTTGATGAAAGTGAAAGAGGAGAGTGAAAAAATTGGCTTAAAACTCAACATTCAGAAAACTAAGCTCATGGCATCTGGTCCCGTCACTTCATGGGAAATAGATGGGGAAACAATGGAAACAGTGACAGACTATTTTGGGGGGCTCCAAAATCACTGCAGATGGTGACTGCAGCCATGAAATTAAAAGATGCTTGCTTGGAAGAAAAGTTATGACCAACCTAGACAGCATATTAAAAAGCAGAGAGATTACTTTGCCAACAAAGGTCCATCTAGTCAAAGCTATGGTTTTTCCAGTGGTCATGTATAGATGTGAGAATTGAACTATAAAGAAAACTTAGTGTCAAAGAATTGATGCTTTTGAACTGTGGTGTTGGAGAAGACTTTTGAGAGTCCCTTGGACTGCAAGGAGATCCAACCAGTCCATCCTAAAGGAGATCAGTCCTGGGTGTTCATTGGAAGGACTGATGCTGAAGCTGAAACTCCAATACTTTGGCCACCTCATGCGAAGAACTGACTCATTGGAAAAGACCCTGATGCTGGGAGGGATTAGGAGCAGGAGGAGAAGGGGAAGACGGAGGATGAGATGGTTGGATGGCATCACTGACTCAATGGACATGAGTTTGCGTAAACTCTGGGAGTTGGTGATGGACAGGGAGGCCTGGCGTGCTGCAGTCCATGGGGTTGCAAAGAGTTGGACACAACTGAGCGACTGAACTGAACTGAACCGATCTGAACTGATCCAGCAAATAGTGGCAAGAAATAAGAAAAGAGCCCAAGAGTAAATGAGATTCATGTATTGAAACTGCACTGAAAGCAGAGTCTATCAAGTTGTCGGCTACAGCCAATAACCTGTACTTTAAATACAAAACTCAAACAAAGTATTGTTGGTTTACTTGCACAGAAAGCAAATTAGAGGGGGAGGAACATAAAACAGTGATAGGGCAAGAGGCAGCAGACAACAGCAAGGAAGGAAAGAAAAGCAATTTTAAAACAGCACAAAGCTATTTGGCATGAGGTAAACAGCCTTATGGGCTTCCCTGGTAACTCAGTTGTAAAGAATCTGCCTGCTAATGTAGGAAAAGCAGGTTCGATCCCTGAGCTGGGAAGAGCCCCTGAAGAAGGAAATGGCAACCCACTCCAGTATTCTGGCCTGGGAAATCCCATGGATAGAGGAGCCTGCGGGGCTAAAGTCCATGAGGTCCAAAAGAGTCAGACACAACTTAGCAACTAAACACCACCAAACAGCCTTACACCTCTCAGAGAATTTAGTGTATCTACTATTCTGTTTCAATACAATTAGAATGTTAGGAGCACCTTCTGCACAGGGCTGGAAGGATGCTGAGATGACATGTTTGTGTGTAGCAAACATTAGCTACCATTATTAGAGGCAATTAGGACAGAATAAAGTGGACATTTCAAAACATATTACCGTTGTCAGGTATATCAGAAAAAAAGATCTGCAGGATATTAAAACAAAGATCTCAAAATTTTTGAGCAAGTGCAACTTCTAAATCAGCTTTTTCCATGTATGTGCTTGTCCTCCCCTAATGTCCCTGCTCTGGCAATAACTGATGAAAAGGATTAGGGAACATTTACTTCCAGTTAGAGACAGTGTCAGAGTTATAATTTTTCAGTTTCATGCAAAGTTAATGAAAGAACTAGAAAGGTCAATGTCTTGACTGTTTCTACTAGCCCCATGAATCTTCTAAAATGTTCTTAATACAGTCTAAGTTGGTCACTGTCTAAACTCCAGCAGACAGAGCATGAACAATGTTAGGTTCATAAAGCATGTTACCCTTTTCCCTGAGGCATGCTGAATTTGGCAAGGCCATCATAATAATTAATTTAATTGCACTAAGAAAATACAGGCTGGTCATAACTTTATCGTTTGGCCCTTGACTTAAGTAAACTTACATCATTATTATCTTCCAAGGAAAACAATGTTTAAAACACTGTTAAGATTAAAATGAACCCAATATGGTTTATTGCATATATCATCCATAACAACTTACAGCAGCGAAACAGCTGAGGAGGGTCAGCTTATTCATTTAACAAACAACTCAGTCACTGTTCTGTCAGGCACCGTTCTAGATAATGGAGCAAACATCACTACATTGATGGAACTCACATTCAAGTGGAAGGGGACACAAAAAACAAAACCAAGTAAGTAACTTACAGAGCATATTAGATGAGCTAAGGAGAAAAATACAGCAGGAGAGAATATAGTGTGCTGGGGACTGGAAGGCAAGAGCGATGGTTTTAGAATGTAGTCAAGGAAGGCCTGATCTAGAAGATACCTGAGCAAAGATGTGAGGGTATCTGGAGGAAACTACCCTTATGCTAAAGTAGACAAGGAGAGCAAGAGTCCTTGAGACAAGTTAGGAGGCGATTTTAAAAATTCAGGTGAAAAGATGAAGCTACTTTGGCCAAAGGGACAACAGTGGAGGTGATGAAGAAGAGTCAGATTCTGGACAGACTTTGAGGTGGAACCTGTTGATTAGCTGGATGAATGTGATGTAAGCAGAGTCAGTGATGACCCAGGGTGTTTGGTCCAGTGATTGGAAGAAAGAAGCTGCCATTTACTGAAATGGGAGACGATGAAACAAGAGTTACGCTTGGGGCATATTAAGTTTTAAATATCTAAAGACACCCAAGAAGAAATGCTGAGCAGTCAAACTGGACACACAAGGCTGGAATTCAAGGGAGAAGTTTGAGCTGGAAATATAAATTTGGGAACTGTCAGCATATACATGGTGTGTAAAACCACGAGACTGGATGAGAGCACCAAGGGAGTGAGCAAGTCTGGAGACAGAAGAAAAGAGGTCAAAACTGAGCTCACGGGCCTTGCCCCACTGAGGTTAGTGCTATGAGGAAAACAGAACGGCCACTGGAGAAAAACACTGAGAGGCCACGAAGGAAAGAGAGCTTCGGCGAGCAAAGAATGATCAACTGTCCCATCTGCTGTGTAGCCCAGAATCAAAGGCAAGAATTAGTTTTGGTAAAACTATGGAGGTCATTAGTGATTTTTTTTTTTTTTTGGCCACACTGTGTGGCAAGCAGCATCTTAGTTCCCCAACCAAGGATCAAAACCAAGCCTCCCAAAGTAGAAGTGTACACTCTTTGTCTTTTTTAAATTTATTTTTTAATTGAAGGATTTACAGAATTTTGTTGTTTTCTGTCAAATGAAACATGCACTCTTAACCACTGGACTCTCAGGGAAGTCCTAGTGATTTTGATAACAATTGTTTTGAAGAGCAAAGAAGGTAAAAACAAAAATCTGTTTTAAGTGGATTGAAGAGAACAGAATGAGAAGTACTGAAGTTGGAAGCTCTTTTGAGATGCCGTCTATCCAGAGAACTAGAACCGGATGGATTTAGAACTCAGAGAAATTTCAGAAATGTTCTACTCCAATTCTAGAGAATCATTTGCTGCTAAACTCTGTTTTTTGAAAAGAAAAACTCAAAACAAGACCCATTAATCAGAAACCTTGCTTAATCATACTCAGCACACTAACTACTTAATCACCATCGGCCTCACTTTCAGAAAGATTCTTTGGGGACGTCACAAAGCTGTCGTTTGCCATCCCCCAGTCAATGTTAATGTTATTTAGAGAAGAAATACGGAATCATAGGCCACTGGAGGGGAAGAGCAGGGAATTGAGATTGAAAGAAATATGCCATGTGTTAAGGGGAGGGGATGGGAGAAAGGGATAAGGATTTTTTGGCTCAAGGGAAATATGGGCCCCTAGAAATTAAGAAAAAAGGCCCCAAAAGGTACACAAACAGAAGAAAGTTTAAAATATTTTTATTCATTTCTTAAAAATTTAAGAAACTTACCTTACTTGAACCTCCACTTCCTATCTGCTTCAATATGGAATATATTTTTCCTTTAACTGAAATGCATTCATTTGTTGAAGAGGATGCTGAAATCTAAATAATTAAAATAAGATAAAGCTTCAAACATTCATAGAACATGCCTGAGAAACTAACTTGCATTTAATACAGTGAAACATTTCCAATTTTGAAGTTATCTGAAATCTCAAGCAATCAGATATGTCACAACATTTCAATATTTTACAGAAGCAATTTACATACTTTAGTCAAAGAAATAAATTTATTAAATTAATATATAGGCAATAGTTCAAAGTCTCCTCGTCTAATTTATCTCAACTTGACATACATAAACAGAAAATTTAAAGGGGAAAAAACCCCACTTAATGTCCAACAGACAAATTCACAAGCAGTCACTTTTCATCTTTCTCATCTATTCTTTCTTACACAAACCTCTTAACTTACATACATACATAAACAAACACACAACTTTATCATATTCTTTTTTCTCATTTAGCCTAACATTATAAAGGAAGCAGCATGCTAAGGTGCTAAGTGTTCCAGAGTCAATCAGACAAAGGCAGATTTCAGCAATGTCCCCTTTATGCTGGATAATATTCAATGAATTGCTTAGTTTGAACTTGAGCATCTTCCTCAGCAAACTCTCAATTGATGTACCATATTCAACTTGCATGCCTTCCCTTCCCTGACATGAGAGCCCTCTGTGGACCTATAAATGCTCTAAATAGATGGACAGCATGAGGACTTACTCTGAGCTGAGCAGGAAGCTGGACACAGAGACCACCCGGTCAGCTGACTAACCAAGTTGAAACAATGTCTAAATAAACCTCAGTTCAACTAAGTCATGCTTTAGATCCCAAATGGTAGACTCTTTCTCAGGTGCTCTCCTACATAGCGTAACTGGTATCCAGTGCGCGTGCTCAGTCATATCCGACCCTTTGCAACCTCTGGACTGTAGCCCACCAGGCTCCTCTGTCCATGGGATTTCTCAGGCAGAATACTGGAATGGGTTGCCATTTCCTCCTCCAGGGGAGCTTCCCAACCCAGGGATTGAACCTGGGTCTCCTGTGTCTCCTGCGTTGCAGGCAGATTCTTTACCTGCTGAGCCATCAGGGAAGCCCTGATATAAAAGATAAGGACTGCAACTTCTTTCACTTTTAGGGTTAAAAAGACGCTGTTGGGCCATGAAGTATGTTTTCTGTAAGAAATTGTTAGGCTTTGACATATGGACACCTTATTTTTCACTGAGTTGCCCTTTACTGCCGTTCCCCACTCTTCCTTCTGGGGCTTCCTCTCCTACAAAAATTTCTGAGAGCAAAGGAAGCAGTCCCATATCCTTTCCTCCTAGCTGCTGACTGTTTTTAGAATACAGTAACTCTGATCTATGTCTGATTCAACACCAGTGTGAAGTTCAGTGTCCTACACTGAACAGGACATCCTGTAACCCGCTCAGTACACCCTCCTCACCCATGACCAGAGTAGATTTCTTCAAAATACAAGTAAGATTGCTTCACTCCCCTACTCCAGCTTGTTCCACAGCTTCCTAATTCCCTCGGAGCGAAACCTAAAGAGTCCAGCAGAACCCTGAGGATCGCCCTGCCCCTTGGTGAACTATAGTCACACTCTGGCCTCTTTAGGTTTCCTCCTGACACCAGGCTCCTCTAGAAGGATCCTCGTTCCCTCACTTGGTCACGTCTGGCTTGCCTTTCAGAGTTCAGCTCAAACAAGGCCTGACATAAGCAACTCCTCAATGAATTTTCTTTGAATTAACATGATGGGCAAACCAGGCTATCTTTCTTTCTCTTTTTTGTAGTTTATTATACTGTTGAGTCAACCCTCAAAACACTATTATATCTTTTAGTATAACCTACTGTCAGCTAAACTGCTTGTTCCATTGCCTTTATAAATTGTGGTAAAATTTACATGCCATAACATGTGCCATCTTAACCGTTTTAAGTGTCCCACCCAGTGGCACTGAGCACACTCACAGTGCTGTGCCAGCATGACCACCATTCGTCTCCAGGCCTCTCCTCATCTCATACCGAAGCCCTACACCCCTCAGAGATGACCCTCCATTCCTCTTCCTATAGCCTCTGGTTACCTTTTATTTTCTGTCAGCTAACTTTTTAATCTCTTGATTTGTTTAGTTCATTACTTTTTTTTTTTTGCTGTTTTTCTTAAACAATTGCTACCAACTTTTATTCTTTACCAAGCACCAGTTTCTGTTGTAAGAGTTACATATATATTAACTAAGTTAAACTTCACAGTCATCCTATGGTGTAGAGAGCTTTATTATCCCTATTTTACAGATGAAGAAATAGAGAATTTAATTAACTTGCAATAAGGTCACATAGTTGGTAAGTAGTGAGGCCAAGAGTCATGGCCAGGCAAACTCTCACCAAAGCCTATACTTTCTACCAATATTAAGCTGCTTCTCTGCTTCTGAGAAGCAGATAGTTATTAAAAATTAATCTTAGTATTGAACAGAGTATCTAAATAATTATCTTCCTGGATGGCAATACAATCGCCTTACCAGCAAAAAAAGTTTTGAGGCAATATAATCGCCTCACCAGCAAAAAAAGATTTTTTTATAATATATTCTAGTAGCATCTCATATTGCTATTCTGATATTCTTAAAAACTTATATATTACTTGTATATATATTAGTATATATACTTGTATATTAATCAGCTGATAAAATGAAGCTGCCCACTAACAATTAGTTTAAATAGTTAAGTGGAATGAAAAATAACCTAGATTACAAAAGAAATTTTATCTAGCTATTCAGACTAGATACTTTGGGCAAGTTAATGAAAAATACTTCATTAGTTTCTTCAGTAACTAACCTATCAAAGTCACGAGGCACCCTTATGAGAATATCAGAAAAGAGTTTGACCTAATGGGACTAAGATTGGATAAGTTTTTAACACTGTTCTTAGCAAATAAATCCTGCAAAAATAAAATCTTTGATCATACCGTATCATGTACCATCATAAATAAAGCTTATCAAACCTGTAAATTCTGAAGTGGAGTAACAGGTATTTGCTGCTGTTGCTGCTGAAAATAGGCAAGCTGGCTATATGGTGTTGACAACTGACAAGCAGGTGGAAAGTCATTCTTTACCACTGGAGTTCTAAAACTGGGAAAGATATATTTTTTAAAATTTAAAACATTAAAGCTTTAAAAACAAGATTCTGACTCAGATTTTGTGTGGTGAATATAAATGTGTTATATCAAATAGAACCCAACTCAGTTTTCCTAATACATCTGAAATATTTACTTTAGATTCACCATCACCAGAAATTTCACTTTGGGGGAATTATTTCTGAAAGTAATTTTTGTCCCCAGACAAGAAGTCCTTATTAAAATAAAAATAATGTCATTAAAAAATACAGTTAAGAGTTATTTTATAAAAGTTAGCCAAGACAAAGCTCAGTCTATCATAGATTTTGAGTGTTTTTTAACAATAATGTTCTATGACAACCTACTAGAAATATCTGAAAGCCAATTACATGAGAGTCTGACCTTTGAACACAAAGCTGTTCAGCTCACGTTTGTGCTTTGCTTCTCTTATTTTCACTATTGTATCTTCAACACCAAGAATAGTGCTTGACACAAAGGAATTCTACAAATATTTGTTGAAAATAAATAACTTCATAAGAAATAACCATATCCTATTTTAGTTAGCGGTCATTCTTTAAAGTATTCTAAGTGTAATAAAATGAGGCAATAAATAGCAAAACTGTATTAAATAGCTTACTTATTTAAAAATCGGTTATAAAACTCCAAGGCCAGTTCTTATTAGGATTCAAGATCACATTGTGAAAATGAAAAGCAAAAGACATGAGCTTCAGTTAGCCTCTAAGACATTAAAACTATGTTAAAAATATAGCCACTACTTGAAGGATATCACATGCCATATCCCCTCTTTCCTTTCTTAGAAATGCCATTGATTTGCTTTTCAACATCCCTTATGTTTTCTGTCAATCAGCACTGATCAGCTTCTTCACTCATTCCTCACTGGCAGCGACTCATATCTTGAACAAGCCCAGAACTATGTGAGTTATGCCACCAACCTCTCTCACACTCTAATTAACACCTCCTTTGCTATAATATGCATCCACCCTTTATTTACTGTAAGAATGCTAATCTTTAAAGTCTCTCAATTACAGAGATATACAAGTGGCAGTGCTTGATTAACAAGAAGTTTTGCATACTTAAAGTATTTAAAGGTACTGCCTATACCTATAGGTATAAAAAGCGTATACATAGAGTAGGTACAGATTATAATGACAGAGACTTTCATAACAATCCTTAAAAATATATTGTTGCTACCTTCCCTTCCTTTACAGATGAAAAAACTGATGCTGAGAAAAATAACACGAATTTAGAAAGTCTTTCAGGTAAGAGAGCAGGATTCACCTCCAGATCTGTTTGCCCCAAAGCACATGTTGTACCAAGCTAAGAACCAAAAGGAATTACCAGCTCATGTAATCATCCAAGGCACTGTTGCTGGGTGTCTTACAAATAGATTTTGGGTCAATCCATTTAGGTGTTGATATTGGTGGTGACTGCTTGGAAACCAAAAAGGCAGGTTGCTCAAAAGTGGTGTGTTTCTGCTAGACCAAAATAAAAAACATCATGATTTTGGGTTTTTTAATTAGTTACCTGTTCAACAATTTCACAAATATTAAATTTCTAAAAGAAAATATGAAATATGAAAACATGCTATAATAAGTAGATGTATGTATTATAGGCTTTCAATAACTTTTTAGTTAAAGCTCTTTTACTCTAAATTTTGAAGCTTGTTATACTTTCCTCAAAGAGACTGCAATTAGATGGAAGGCACACAGCAGTGTTGAACAAAACAGGATCTAAATATCCTTTCTCTTTAGGGCTACTGTCACTAGAATTGGACTTGTATAATCTAGCTATTAATAAGTATTCTGTGCTTCAGAAAACTAGTCTTTACAAATAGAATCATCCCCTACCTTTACATTCGAAGGGAAAATGATCAAGTATTAATTATTTAGCAACGTTTGAAATGGCAAATACCTATCTAGTGTTCTTCTCCCTTGTAAAAGACATACAGCTTACAGAATTTATCTCATACAAATTCCAAAGCAATGATGAATGAACTTCCTCTACAGCAGAGACTGGCAAAGTACAACCTGTAGGTCGAATCCGGTCTGTTGTTTGTTTTTGTAAATAAAGTTTTATTGGAACACAGCAAAGACCATTTGTCTACATGTCTGTGGTTGTTTTCATGTAATAATGGCAGAGTTCAAAAGATAAAACAGTGACCATCTGCCTCACAAAGGTCTTACAGAAAAATCTTGCCAACTCCTGCAAATCACATTTTGCTTGAACACTATTAGTAACTGATCATTCACTACCTCTAATTTGAGGAGAGCTTTAGTTATTAGTAAGTATTAACTGATATCTAGATTAAATCAGCTTCTATAATTTCAACCCACTGGGTCCACATTATACTCTGGAGATCCACAATGGATAAATCTAAACTATTTTCTACTTTTCAGTCTTTCGTGTATTTGGCCACTATACCTCTTTTCCCAGATAAATTTTCCATTTAAGATTTCCTTATATATATACATGTATATATGTGTATATACATGTGTGTATACATATACGTGTATACACACACACACACACACACACACAGACACACACACACACACACACACATTTGGATGAGTAGCCAGAACGGTATTGAGAAACTGTGGTAGCAAGAGTATTTAGTAAGGAAAGTGGAAAGGTTATACTCATAGACCATAGATTTAGATGTTTGCATTTGAGATTTTGGAGCTCGGTAGCTGAGGTGAAATTAAGAAAGTAGGCATGAAAGAAGAAGAAGTTATGAATTTGGAGGCCAGGTATAGGACTAGTGATACATAGGGGTACAGAAGCTAACAAAAAATGATGACAGCTGTTGGGCTGAAGTTGAAAGAAGTGATCCAGAGCCTAATATTTTCAGAGAATGATGGGGAGTCACGGGGATGTTCAGAGATGATGGCAACAAGCAACTGCAGGATAGCACATCCCAAAAGTAGGCACCTCAGAAGGGTAGGGTTTTGGGACTTCCCCAGTGGCCCAGTGGCTAAGACTCCACGCTTCCACTGCATGGGGCACAGGCTTGATCCCAGGTCAGGGAATTAAAATCTTGCATGCAGCACATGCCCCCAAAAGAAAAGGACTGGGTTTTTACAAGAAAAGAAATGCTCTGGACATAGCTAGGGGGAGCTTATAGCTATAAAGTAAGTGAAGCAAAGTGAAAGTGGTTCAGTCGTGTCCAGCTATGGGACCCCATGGACTATATAGTCCATCAAATTCTCCAGGCCAGAATACTGGTGTGGGTAACCATTTCCTTCTCCAGGGGATCTTCCCAACCCAGGGATCGAACCCAGGTCTCCCGCATTGTAGGCAGATTCTTTGTCAGCTGAGCCACCAGGGAAGCCCAAGAATACTGGAGTGGGTAGCCTATCTCTTCTCCAGGGGATCTTCCGGACCCAGGAATTGAACCGGGGCCTCCTGCATTGCAGGCCGATTCTTTACAAAAAACTGCCTAGCCTTTTCTTTTTCACCTAAGTGTACTATTCTGTGGTTTTTAATATATTCATGAGTATGCAATCATCACCACGATTTAATTACAGAACATTTTCATTATTCTAAGAAGAAACTCTGCATTAGCCATCACCCCCAATCTCTACTATTCCTGGACTCTGGCAACCATCTGTCTAATTTTTGTCTCTGTGGATTTGCTGATTCCAGGCATTTCTTATAAAAGAGATCACAAAATATATGGCCTTTTGTGACAGGTTTTTATTACTTACCATGCAGTAGCATTTATCAACACTTCACTACTTTTTTAAACATTTTTTTCTTTTAAAACGAAAAACATTTTGCATTGGGGTATAGCTGATTAGCAATGTTGTGGTAGTTTCAGATGAACAGCGAAGGGACTCAGTCATATACATACATGTATCCGTTCTCCCCCAAACCCCCATTCCATCCAGGATGACACGTAATGTTGAGCAGAGTTCTATGTGCCATACAATAGGTCTTTGTTGGTTATCCATTTTACATATAGCAGTGTATACATGACCTTCCCAAAGTTCACTAGTTTTTTACTGTTGAATAATAAAATGAAATAAAATCAGAATACCACATTTTGTTTACTCACTCACCAGTTGATGGCTATTTGGGTTACTTCTATTTTTTAACAATTATGATTAATGCTGCTATGAACATTCACATACAAGCTTTTTTGCAGATACATATTTTCTTGAGTATATACCTAGGAATAGAATTGTTGAATTATATAGTAACTGTTTGCTACACCTTCTGAGGAACTGCCATACCATTTTTCAAGAGACTGTATCAGTTTAGCTACTCAGCAACAATGTATGAGGGTTCCAATTTATCCACATTTTCACCAACACTTATTACTGTCTCTTTTTAACTACAGCCATCTTGTGGGTGAAATGGCACATTTCAAACCACAAACCTCATTGTGGTTTTAGTCTGAATCTCCCTAATGACAAATAAATTGTTTTAAGTCCTTTCACCATTCTATTAGCTTATAACTTTTAAAAAGAAAAATACAGGAGATGCTGACTGTCCATAATTCAACCTGTCAGGATTCTTCTCATTTAACATTTGTTACCCACTCCATTACTTAGATAAACAGTTCTCAACCAGCGACCCAGAAATAGCAGAAAGTTCGGGGGTTTCCCCAGGATACTTGCAGGGAGTCTGAGAGGTTAAAACTATTTTCATAATCATACTAAGACATTATTTGCCTTTTTCACTTTCATTCTTTCATGAATATAAACTAAGTTTTCCCAAGGAACGTGATTAGTGAAACAGACTGGATGCAAAGGCAGATATAAGAAATCTAGCCCTCTAATGCCAACCATTTAAAAAAATTGTAAAGACTGTAAAACAAATGTCACACCCCTCACTGTAATTAGTTTGTTTTGAAAAATACTTATTTTTCAGAAGAAACACATCTCAACATAACAAAGCCACGTATGACAAGCACACAGCTGACATCATACTCAATGGTGAAAAGATGAAAATTTTTCCTCTGAAATCAGGAACGAGACAAGAATGCCTACTCCTGCCACTGTTACTTAAAATGGTATTGGAAATTCTAGCCACAGCAAGTAGACAAGAAGCTGAAATAAAAGGTATCAGAATTGAAAAGGAAAGAGTAAAACTGTCACTATTTGCAGATAACATATTATATGTAGAAATCCCTAAAGATGAGACACACACACACAAAAAAAAACCTGTTAGAAAAAATTAACAAATTCAGTAAAGTTGCAGGAAACAAAATCAATATACAAAAATCTGTTACATTTCTATACATTGATAACAAACTATCAGAAAGGGAAATTAAGAAAACAATCACATCAAAAATAATAAACTACCTAGGAATAAATTTAACCAAGTAAGTGAAACACTAGTATACTGAAAACTGTAAGACACTGATGTCTTCTTCTTAAACTGAAGAAGACACAAGTAAATGGAAAGATATTTTGTGCTCACTGATTGGAAGAATATTGTTAAAATGACCACATTACCCAAAGCAATCTATAGATATAATGCAATCCCTATCAAAATTCCTATGGCATTTTTCACAGAAATAGAACAATCTTAAAATTTGTATAGAATCACAAAAGTTTGGAATACCCAAAGCAATCTTGAGAAAGAAGAACAAAGCTGGAGGCACCACACTCCCTAATTTCAAACCATATTACAAAGCTACAGTATTCAAGACAATATGATATTTGCAAGAAACAGACATAGATCAATGGTCTTCAGAAAACTGGACAGCCACTCGGAAAACAATGAAACTGGACTACTTTCTCACACTACACACAAAAATTAACTCAAAATGAATTAAAGACTTGAATGTAAGACCTTAAAACATAAACCTTCTAGAAGAAAACTCAGGTGGTAAGCTCCTTAACATGGGTCTTGGCAATGAATTTTTGGATCAGACACCAAATGTAAAGACAAAAGCAAAGATAAACAAATAGGACTACATCAAACTAGAAAGCTGCACAGCAAAGGAAACCATCAATGAAATAAAAAAGACAATCTATGAAATGGGAGAAAATATTTGTAAACCACATATCCATTAAGAGATTAATATCCAAAATACACAAGGAACTTTAACTCAATACCAAAAATCAAATAACCAACTTAAAAATGGACAAAAGACCTGACTAGATATTTCTCCATAGATGACATATAAATAAATATCCAATGGATATGAAAAGAAGTTCAACATCACCAATCATCAGGGAAATGTAAATCAAAACCACAATGATGGATCACCTCATACCCGTCAGAATGTCTATTATCATAACCATAAGAAATAACAAGTGTTGCCAAGGATGTGGAGAAAGTGGAAGTCTTGTGCAGGGTTGGTGAAAATGTATATTAGTGCAGCCACTGTGCAAAATAGTACGGAAGATCCTCAAAAAATTAAAAACAGAACTGCCATATGACCTAGCAATTCTACTTCTAGGTATTTATCCAAAGAAAAGGAAAACACTAACTTGAAAAGATGTCTGTATTCTTGTGTTCATAGCAGCAGTATTTATGATAGCCAAGAAACAGAAACAATCTAAATATTCACTGATGGCTGAAGGGATAAAGAAAATGTGGTACATATATACAATGGACTATTATTCAGCCATAAAAGGTATGAAATCTTGCCATCTGTGACAACACAGATGGATCTTGAGGACATCACACTAAGTGAAATAGCCAGAGAAAGACAACTACTGCATTGTATCACTTATATGTAAAATCTAGAGGGGAAAAAAAGCAAAAGACCAAGCTCACGGATAGTTTGGGGCTTGCCAAGGGGTGTGGGTGGCAGGAGTGGAGATGGGTGAAGAGGATCAAAGGTACAAGCTTCCAGTTACAAAATAAATCAATCATTGGGACGTAATGCACAATGTGGTGACTATAATTAATAATACTATATTGCACACTTGCAAGTTGCTAAGTGAGTAGATCTTAAAAATTCTCATCAGAAGAAAACATGTGTAATTAGGTATGGTGATGAATGCTAACTAGACTTAATATGGTGATTATTTAGCAATAGAGTTGATTCTTGAACAGCTCAGAGGTTAGGGGCACTGACTACCCACAAAGTCAAAAATCCACATATAATTTTACAGCTGGAGCTCTGTATCCACTGCTCTACATCCTCAGAGTCAACCAACAGAAAATCATGTAGTACCATAATACATATGTACTGAAAAAAAAATCCATATATAAGTGGACCCACACAGTTCAAACCCATGTTGTGCAAGGGTCAACTGTATATACAAACATCGAATCATTATGTCATACACCTAAAACAAATATGTTATATATCAATTATACCTCAATAAAACAAAACAGTTTTTTCATAAAAGTATTATTTACATGTAATATGCTTATTATTGATATTTTTAATAAAGTAGCCAATACTTTAAAAATTTATTGGTTTTACTTTCTAATATAGCAAATAGAGATCAACATAGCCTACATAAACCAAAGTTCTCTATGGGCTTCAATAATTAAGAATATAAGAGAGGATCCCAAAACTGAAATATTTGAGAACTGCTGAGTGAGACTACAATTGAAAATTAATTGTAAGGGGAGTATGACCAAGAACTATATTCAGATGTATCTCTCTAACAGATCCTTTCTTCTGAAATAGACCCCAGCCAAGGGGAATGATCATTCAACTTGTTATGAATTCACATTATCTAGTCTGTATTTTTCTATTTTATCCACGAGGTTTCTGTTGCAATTACTTAGTTCTGCTCTTATAGTTCAAAAATAGGCAAAGACAGTAAGTAAATAAATGGACATGGCTCTGTTCCCAAAAAGTGTTGTTTACATTCAGGTTGGGAACGAGATTTGGCTCCTAGGCTGTAGTTTGCTGACCTCTGCACCAGTCTACCAGCAATCTAGAAATACTACTGAAAGCAGAAAAAGAATTCAGCTTGATATATACTGTTACTAAACTAAACCTATGATTGTTTAGATCATTCTTTTGTGAATTTAAAACACACACACACACACTTTTGAGCAAAAAGAAAACTACTCCACTAAAGAAATTAATACAAGAAGAAAACATTTAGCATGATCATCACATTATGAAAAACTTGACGTGGAAAAGCAAGTTACCTCTGTATCAACTTTAGGGATTACCTCTGGAATCTGCCACTGACTGGAAGATGCAGCAGGATTCTGGTTTGCACACTCAGACCTTCTCTTTGATTGCCATTGTTTCAGATCACTTTCTGGAACCTTTAGTTCTTGATGTTCTTTAGTTTCTGCAATTGCATTTATTGTTGTCATTAATGGGCAAGAATATTGGATAATAACAAAATTAAACCTAAACAACAGAACATGTTACAAACTGTATTCGCATTTTGCTCTTAAAAACAGAAATTAAAAGCTTTAACCAGCTACTGACAATTTGCTTTTAGCAAGTCAATTTTACAAAGCTGCAACAGCCATTTTCCTAGGTTGTTATCTAGAGCTTTATCAGAGACTATTCTCAGTTTAAATACTTCTGTTTTTTACCAGAAAACAAAGAAAGAAATATGCAAAAGTCCAAAAACATATATCATAAAGTCTCATTAATAAAAGCCAGTTCACCATTTTTCATAGACCTAGTTTTTTTAATAAAAATTTTACCTTAAACTAGCCTGTAATTTACTATCTTAAGGGTCTCTGAACAAAAGAAACTCAACAATATTGACTATTTTATGAGTGTCACTATTCTATCCCTATCATGACAAACACAAAAATTCTAAACAAAATATTTGCAAGTGATATACAAAAGGTACAATAAATTATGACCAAGCTGTATTTATTTCTAAATGTAAAGTTTGCCTAACACTGAAAGTTAATTTGGCATAATAATAAAGAAAAAAAAGTACGTGACCAACTCAATAAACACAGAAAAGGTATCTCATAAAATTTAACACCCAGTCACAAAAGAACTGTTAACCTCAATCTGTTTTGATATATGATAAAGAACAGCTTTAAGACTCTCAGCCAGTTATTATACAAGGGTAAAACAGTGAAAGTGTCTCTCTAAGGAATGAACAAAAATGCCACCTATCAATCTTTCTATTCACTGTTATTCTAGAGGTTATAAGTGCAACACAGCAAAGAAATTAAAGTAAAAGGAATGGAAGAAAAAAAATGTTATATTATTTTCAAACAACATGAAAGAATTCGTAGGCAAATATTAGATGTAAACAGTGATTTTAGCAATCTCTATAAACGAGAACAATAGTTAAAAATCAGTTGTAGTTTTATATACTAGCAACAAAGAAGCAAAGGATAAATTTTGTTTTAAAGATCCCATCATTATATTATCAAAAATATCAAATATCTAGATACATCTCTAGCAAAAGAAATGCAAAATCTCTACACAGAAAACAATTTTTTCAATAATGTTTTAAAGACTACTTATATGAATGAAGGGGTATGCCAGGTTAGTGGACTAGAAAATTTATTTGTTAAGATGTCAACTTGTCCCACTAGAACTCAAACAAAATACCATAAAAAAAAAAAACAGAAAAAGGAAACTTATGGATTCTAACATTTATATGGAAATTCAAAAGGCTTAGAAAAACTAAAATAGTCTCTAACAGAGAAACAAGTTGGAAGATTTACACTGACAGATATGAAGACTGACTTCAGACAGAATTAGCACAAAGTCATAAATGGACTATGGAACAGAGAAGTATCCAAAAACCAGACATCACAAACAGACTCATCTAATTTATAACAATTCACTGAGGGGAAAAAAGCATCTTTTCAATAAATGCTGCTGGAGTCTACTAGATATCTACATGGAGAAGAAAAAAATGAATCCTGACACTTCATCTTAACCATACATAAATATTAAATTCAAGTAGAATATAGGTCTAAATGTGAAAGGTAAAATGATACCTTCCAAAACATATGGAAATATCTTTATGATCTTGGAGTAGGAAGATTTGTTTAAAGACACAGAAAATACCCACCACAAAGGAAAAGACTGATAAATTAAAATGCATGATAATTTAAAATTTAATCAAATCTCCACCACATAATGGGAGAAGTTACTTGTAACACATGTACCCAACAAAGGAACTGTATCTAGACCAAAAAATCATTGAGAAAAAAAAAGGACACTCAATAGAAAAACTGGGGATACTTGAACAAGCACTTGAGAAGATACCCAAATGGCCAATAAACACAAAGAGGCATTCAACATAATTAGACAACAGGAAAATGCAAATTAAAACCACAATGAACTATTACTTAGCAGAATCAGAATGTGTAACATTGAAAACCAACAATAAAATGATTGGGAAGAATATGGAGTAAGAGCTAATATAAGTGCTGATCAAACACAACACTTTGGAAAACTGCTTGGTACTATCGATGAGCTGATTGTATACACATCCTGTGTACCTGACCACCCCACCCTGAATATACCTGACAGAAATGCATGTGAAAAAAGTGATATTTCACTGGGTTGTATTCTTATGCTTTGGGTAGTTTGCTGACTGCAAATTTTACTACATAATAAAATACCATTAACATAGTGTGGGCACTCAGTAAGCATTCACTTAGCATTAAATTAGGTGCCAGATCAGTACTATAAACAAGCATTTTTGGTAAAGATGCTTTTTCAATCATATCAGTTTGTAATAGATGCCATGAAAATATAAAATCATTTCCCCCAAATATCAGGAAAAGGAATCTATAGCTGGCCCTTTATATCCACAGGTTCCACAGAACTAACTATACTACATCATTTTATATAAAGGACTTGAGCATTCTATGATCTGAGAATCCATGGGGGATCCTGGAAACAATTCCCTGTGGGTATCAAGGAATGCTGATGGTCCCAATCAAAATAACGGCATCCCAGTTTTCAGGGTTTCCTGAGACATGGGACTCTCAGGGCTAAAACCTGTCTCATTCATTTATATGGTCTTAGAATATTCACCATAGTACACATATAGTGGAAAAGCAAATGTCTGACAAAAGGGGAAACAGAATTGTCATGTAAATACACTTTCATGTGCTTTCCCAAATATTTCTCAAGCCAACTGAGAAAATTGACTCAATGCCATTGAATTTTCCCTCTGTTTTCCTCTTACACACCTTTTAGGTGAATCCTCTGCTATAGAATTTAATACTTTTCATATACTGTATACAATTTAACTGAAACACAAGATAAAGGGACCTACTCTTCCATGGCAATTGTTAGGGGGCTGGTCAACTTTCGTAAGTAACAAAGTGGTTCTCTTAATTAAAGAGGTAGTCTATTTTGTCACTCTTACCTTCTAATTTTGTTAGAAAACTTGATTCACTTTTATTCTTCAGGGTTACTGAATCAGTAATAAGTTCAGAACTCTTCTCATCTGACATCACAGGTTCCTTGGAACGAATATTTTGAACAGACTACATAGAGTAAGATTTTATTTCGATTTGATATAAGACAAAGTCTTAAAAACAGAAGTAGTACTAATTTTAGTGTTCAATATACTACAGTCTCATCTATATGAAAAGATTGCTAGGAAAGTTATCATAATTATATGTAGACTCACAAAATTCCAGCAAAAATAACTTCTTGAATTATTGACTAGAGCAATGGGAATGGCCATATGATAGATTTGGCCAATTTGCTTTCAGTAGACATATTATCAAACGATAAGACATATTCACTTAAAAAGAGAGGTTAGAAAGCTTAAATTCAACATAAAACATGCTTCACTATTTTGTTACTATGTTATCACCAAAAATAATAGCATTGGTCAAAATTAAGATTTGTAGTAGTCTAAGACAGAACTTATTCTAAATCCCAAAAGTAAACTCCTGACACAACCATATGCTATTCCCTAAGATAGCTGTAAATTAGATAAACTCATTATTTAAAAGGATACATCATGAAAGAGAGAGAGGAATTACAAAGAATGTAAAACTGAAAAGACCCACATTATGATGCCAGGGGTCTAACTCAACTTCAGCAAGAACAGTATAACCCCTAAAAATCAGTGTGTCAGGGACTAAAGCTACTTCCTGCCTTGGACGTTCACGTGTCTGCCCTATCAGCACGTCAGGATTGACTATCTAAGCCCTCACCTCTGCCGCACCAAAAAGACACCCTCTCATTTTTGTCTAATTTCCTCTGTCAGATCATATGATTCAACACATCAAGAAACAAAAGTTGCGGGACAATGCTTGCCCCATTATTCCCAAAACCAGGCCAACTAACCTGCTTAAACACTGTATAATAAACACTACTTCAACAGTAGATGGTCGTTCCTTGCCCTCCCACTTCCACTGAGGAGATACAGTTTAGGACTTCTGTGTCACTTCCCATTAGTGGCTCGACCTCTCCTGGGGTTTCAAGAACACTGGGAGATACATAAACCATGGATCCCTTCCCCAGAAGAAGCTCCATGAACCCTGGGTCAGGAACCCTTGCTCCAGATAAAGATTTAAAAATGGAAAAACCTTTAAATGTCTCAATTCGCTGGAATCATTTCCACTTGATTTAGATCCAGGCGTGATTGTATCTCGGCACTCTGACCCAGAGATATGTCTGTTACCATGAAACAAAAGAATTGTTTAATTTGAAATCAATCATTTCAGGGTATTCAGGGTATTATCTTTTTCATTTTATTTTACTTATTATTATTATTATTATTTTTTAGAATTAGCAAAGTCATTTTATCTTTTTCATTTTAAAGCTAGGTTTTTAAATATGTACATCTGTTAACTGGAAAAATCCCTTGAAAAGGTGTTTTTAACAATAACAAGATTCCAATACAAATGTGACTAAATTAGGTGCTGGGCAGTGACAAAAGTAACAGAGATGAGTGGTAAGCAGGTGACTGCCTCCCCTGTTCCATAATAAGTAACAGCTGGAGTCAAGGCATGAATGTGGGAAAGAATAAGGAAACAGCAATGTGTAGATTAAACTACACTTCGGGCTGTAAATAGCTTTAAGGGTAAGAACGAGGGTGTAGACCCTCCTATGGGCCTCCACAGTGCCTACCTCAGTGTATCAGTACAAGCACCAAGAAAATGGCTGGTCTGTTTTTGTTCTTATTTTTTTGGAGTGGAGAAAGTCTCCTTTATTCTTGAGCTAGTAGTTGAAATGAAGATAACCAGAAAATAGTCACCTCATATGACTTTTAGAGCTTAACCTTGACATCCAAAATGCTCTTTAATATCAATATTCAGTCAAACCTTAAGTATAATAAGCATTTAAGTAGAGAAGACACCAGCTAAAAACGTTTTCTCTCTAAAGTTTACTGGCAAAATGATTCTGTGGAATCCAGGAGTCATTTCCATTAGAAATAATGTTATGAACAGTGGTTAGTTAAAATTCACCAGAAAAACGAAGACCCTTAGCTAAACTGGATTACGAGATTCTCATTTTTCAAAGTGAAGGAAGGAGAACACTTCAGATGTGGTGGACAATATTTCATCTCTACCTACCCTGCCCCACTTCTTGAAGCCCTAGATTCAGAAGCAAATGAGTGAGTTAAATCATTTTTCCTACTAATAGCTGCTTTTTCCTTGAACTAGCCTCAAAGAAAATTGTTTTCAGACTTCCCATCCACAATGGACACTTACACACACACTAGAGTGTCTCACCAGAGAGGCTACCATAAGCGATTCAAACGTCATGAGTTTTTACTACTGGGCTAGTCTGTGCATTGGAGAAGGAAATGGCAACCCACTCCAGTATTCTTGCCCGGAGAATTCCATGGACGGAGGAGCCTGGTGGGTCCACGGGGTCGCAAAGAGTCGGACACGACTGAGCGACTTCACTTCAGTCTGTGCATAGTCCTGTAAGCTTCATATTAACTTAATACTTTTTCTTCTATGTTTCCTAACTTTTTAACAATTGCTTTAATGAATATTTTTAATGAGAGAAAAAGCAAAATAAAGTCGTATTCCCTACTCGTTCCTCATTCTAAATAAAAATGTACTTATAACCACTTTTATGTAGTAACAGACTTTATGATCATTTTGCCATCAGTCTTCAAGCTTTGAAAACAAAAGTTAAAACTCAAACATACCTTTTAGTAAAATGTGGTGCAACTGAAACATCCGTCTTCTCATGGGAATCCGGGCTACTTAGAAGGTTAACTGGGACTCTTCCAAATGGGCATGACTAAAAATGTTTTAGAAGATTAAGTAACTAACTAGGAAATAAGCATAGACCTCACCACTACTGCTTTAATCAAAGTAAAACATAACTTACCCGTTTAGCCTTGTTTGTTTGTTTCAAGGGATTTCGATAGCCTATCTCTGCATCTTGAGGGGGGATGTTCTCTCTAAAGAGAAAGAAAGAAAAACCGATTTTTAAAAGGATAATATTGATACAAGCATTTCATCAACTGCTAAACACTATTATAATATGAAAACATATATGCAGATGTATAAATAATATAAATGTATGATGAATATTTAAAAAATGAATTTGGTTTCCTTACCCATATAAGAACCGGGCTTTAGTAGTCTGTCCTTTAGAATCACAGCTAATGTTCCTATTCTGTAAATGTCCAAGTGTATTGGGAAATGGTTCTTGTGCACTTGATACTGTAGATGCTGTAAACATTTTGAAACTATAATTAAATTTGTAAAGACATAAGGAATACACACACATAAAAAATCTCATAATACTTTAAAAGTCAATTCATAGTAAATATTTGTCCCTAAATAAGACATTCAGATATGAAGATGTTGTGATGCTAATTCTCCAACTGTACTTCATAATTGTTTCATAATTACAGAACCGTTTACCCAGAGTAAAGTCACATTCCTCATTTCTAATAGCAAAAAGTGATTCACTTGCCTAGCTCAAGTTTGCTTAGTTTGTTATTTATTTGGCTGCCTTGGGTCTTCATTATGGCATGCGGGATCCTCACTGTGTCATGCAGGATCTTCCCTTGCGGTGCGCGGGCTCCAGAGCGCACAAGGCTGAGTACTTGTTGCTTGCAGGCTTAATTGCCCCACAGTATGTGGGATCTTAACTCCCTAACCAGGGATGGAACCTGGGTCCCCTGCAATGCAGGGCAGATTTTTAACCACTGGACCACATTGAAATACAGTTGATTTACAATGTTGTGTCAGTTTCTGGTGCACAGCAAAGTAATTCAATTATACACATACACACACACACACACACACACACACACACACACACATATGTATATACCTTTTCATGTTCTTTTCCATTACAGTTTATTGCAGATATTGAATATTGTTCCCTGTGCTATATATTGGGACCATATTGTTTTATATTACAGTGTAATTTTTTTTTTGTATATGTCAATTTTATTTTTATTTATTTATTTTTTGGCCGTGCTTTGTGGCATAAGGGATCCTAGATCCCCTACCAGGAATTGAACCTGTATCCCTGCAGTGGAAGCAGAAGTCTCAATCTCCAGACCACCGGGGGAGTCCCAGGACCTTACTGTTTTTACTGAGTTGTTTAATGTGTTACTAATTAGAGTTTGACTAGGAAAAAAAAAAATGCCAAGAAGAGAGTAATGACTTTGCTACTTTTCCAAGTTTCACTGCCTTTGCATCTAAAACTTAATCTTAGATTTTGATCATTCTAAATAAACAATATTTTTCTATAAAATATTATCCTGAATCCCTTTTTTGCAGGACTAAACACCACAGAAAAGTATTAGCACACACAAACATATTTACCGGATAAGCTCTTCCTTTCCTCCTCTGAAAGCAGCTGCTTTTTCTGAAGGTTTAAATTCCGAATGGCAATTTCCAACATTTCTAGTGGCACTGCTCCACATTCCACAGCTTTATGAAGAAGTTGCTTACTTTTTTTGAAATTACCTAACACAGTAAAAAATAACAGTGATTTTAATGCAGCAACCTTTACTCCCCAGATGCATATACTTCAGAACCTAGGAAAAAAGTTTTAAAGTCTCAGGCAAAAATATTTATTCCAAGGCTCACACATTTTATTTATAAGCAAATAAGCAATTTCTCACTTATGATAACAATTAATATCAAACAGTTTAACTTGTGTAATATGCAAGTGAAAGGGCTGGTATAACAAATATTTCGTATACTTACACTCAGGTAGCATCCTTCCCTGAATTTTCATCTGATCAACTTTCATGCCTTTTGCCTCATTATTTCTATTTCACACACATGATTTAAGTTACAGTAGGAAGTTATCTTTTACTTAAAATTTGGACTTGACATTTTCAGATTACCTTGTGATAGTTCAAACTGTGCAAAAGATATATGCACAAAAGCAAATTTCTTGCAGTTTGCTCTGGCCATTTGGAAGTAGTCACGTGCATCATCTGGCTCTTGAATACTGAAATAAAGATTTCAGAGTCAAGTTTTAAGAAAAAGAACACAGTTGCCTGTTTGATAACTCCTCATTCTATTTTCCAGAAGACACAAATACTGTTTTCTGTCTGTAAAATTAAATAAGTTAATTTAAAAAATTTTTTAGGTGGAGTCTAGAGTATGTAATTTTTGTGGAAATGTGTACATTGTAAAGAAAGTTTACAAATGCACTTGTTAATTATAAACAAAAAGACTTGGTAAAAAAAAAAATTAAACTTCTTACAAGTAGTTCTGACATGTTTTCATTTTACCTTTTGGTGACGTAGTTATGTGTTATGTAATGTAGTTAGCTAAATACAATTAAAATGCTAATACTTACGCTTTTAGTTCAGCAAATCTCACTTGAATCCTAGCAAAACTCTCATTTTGTCCATATTTATCTGGAGGAAGTGCTTCAATTGCTTGGTTGTAGCGACCAATCAATTTATTTAAAAGGGCATCATTTAAAGGGACACTGTTTTTCTCCAGTTTGAGCAACAAATTCAACCAGTCCTCTGGGTTGTTTGCCATCATCATAATTTGGTTAACAGTTCCTGAGTTATCTGAATAAGGGGAAAAATATAGCAAAAAAAAGAAAGTCATAAAACAAATACCAAATTACACTTTTCTTTCAAATTACATGTAATCATTTATACTCTCAGTACAAATGCACCCAAACTCCTTAAAATATCTTTTAAAACTTTACCAATTCATGTAAATATAAACAATTTATTTACTGCATATATATCTTTTAAGAGGGAATATTTTACTGTAAAAAGCTGCATATTTTGAAGAAAAGAGAATTTGGAAATGTTTATGAGTAGCTTTAAAATACCATATGCAATCTAAGAAAACTGTATCCTATAGCAGCATAATTTTATTTTAGCATCCTAACAAGTCAAAGAAAATCTAAACCTCTCCCACCACTACCAGTACCAACTTGCCTGGAAAATTCTTCATCCATGACTTATTAAAAATTTAGAAACGTATGGTCCTAGTCCTAACATAACCTTCTTTACAACTTTATCCATCCAATATTATCTCCATATTCCTCAATTTACTTTTCAATCAATCAAACAAAACCAGTTTATAAAAGATAAGCAACTCATATGGTCATTTTCTTCTCCCTCCAAGTTACCCACATTTCTCCATAATTTTCACACTGTAATTTATTTTTTTCTTTGGTGTTAATAGATTTTAAAAGACAACATAATTTAATGACAACATGACAACCTGACAACATGTTCAGGTTACTTTAATCATTACTAAACATTATTAAATTTAGATTTTTAAGAGAAACTATCATCCCTTCTATTAGTTTCACTTACCTTCAACAAGGGCTAAATATTTGCTTTTACAAACAAAATCACTGCTTTTGCTTTTCACTAAAACATAACAGATTCAGAACTTTGTTTTTACCCATAATCTGTTCTGATCTTTATCAGAACAGGTGGATTCTTTACCACTGAGTCACCAGGGAAGCCATAACCTTCATTGGTGCTACTTAAATATGCAAAATAAAGTATGTGTTTATTCTATCACCATTAAAAAATTTGCTTAACACCAAAATGATGTTTCTAGTTGTTTCAAGGAATATGACCTGCCATCATGGCTATTTATATGGATAAATTCTTCCCTTTGCTTTCCAATCCCTCATCCATTGAATGGTTAGTATAGATAAAACTTATCTAAAGGCAACTTTTTCAACAACCTAAAATAAAGAGTTCAGCTTCTGAGCTAATACTTTTCATAAAACTAGGACATTAATCTCTGGGTATTTTCATTCATTCATCATTCAAAAAATATTTAAGTACCCACTACTTGCCAGGAACCATTCTTAGTTCTGTAGATAGAGCACCACAGATAAAAACCATGCCCTCATGGAACTCACATCCTAGGGGAGTAGACAGACAACAAACACATGAGTAAAGGAGATATGACATGAACTTGGGCAAACTCCAGGAGATGGTGAGGGACAGGCAAGCCTGGCATGCTGCAGTCCACAGGGTAGTGAGGAATTGAACGTGACTTGGTGACCGAACAACAACAAAGGAGATATGAGGTGATTACTGCCGTGGAGAAAAACAATACAGCAGGTTGCTATTTTAAATAGGTAGGTTAGGACCTACTGTATAGCATAGGGAATTCTTTGCTCAATTCTGCAGCCTGGATGGGAGGGGAGTTTGGGAGAGAATGGATACATGTATATGTGTGGCTAAGCCCGTTTGCTGTCCACCTGAAACTATCACAACATTGTTAATCGGCTATACCTCAATTCAAAATAAAAAGTTTAATTAAATAAATGGATTAGAGAGGGCCCTGCTGAAAAGACATTTGAGCAAAAACCTGAAGAAGGTATGAGTGGGCAGAGAGTAAGAACAAAGATACTGGGGTAGGGGTTGGTCTGACACACAGCAGACACAGCAGGGAAGTTGCTACGGCTGAAACAGAATGAGCAAAGAACAGGAAAGAAAGGCTGGGAGAGTAACAGAAAGGTTCTTCAAATCATATATTGTGTGGTTAGCCTTAAATTTATACACCGTTTTATTAAGATTAGTGAGGCTTTCTCAGATTGCACAAAATATGGGGGGTGGGGGGAGCGGGGGAGGGAGGAGTACCTACCAAGCATATCAGCAGAAATGACAGCTGCCAATAATGGAAGTTAAGAAAACCACCTTTCAGCACACTGTAATAGCATTAAGTTTCCTTTTTTAAGAAAGTGGAAAATTGTGGAACTATTTTCACACAAAAGGATTAAAACATAAAATGTTTGTGCTCTCACTGGTGAGCATCAGTCAGTTAACATTTCCTTCCTCTACCTCAGAGGGCACTCAAAACAACGCAACTCACCTGTAGTATCAGTGGAGGCCTTATTCAAGCTTAGCTCGTCAGTAAGATCTTCATTTTTAAATTTATTTTTAATATCTCTCACTTTGTTCATTATGGAATCAATTGTCAACTCTCTGCCACTTAACTCCTCAGCCTCCATTTCTAAGAAAAAAAAATAAAACGAGCTATTCATAATTCCTCCTTTTACTAGCATTAAAGGAAAAAAAAAAATGTTGCAACTAGCCTTTTAGAACCCAGGAGACTAAAACATTAGTTATATGAACACATCTCAAGACAGATATTATCAGGGTGGTACTTGTGAAGCTATGTGCACAAAAACAATTGCATGTCTTTGTCATCTGTCCAGCAAGGTTTCCGACAGGTAAGTATTCAGTACACTCCTTCTTTCCACAAGAACTTCAAAAAGGCATTGCACAAAAGGGAAGTTGCTGCCCCCTTTCAAACTTTCTTCTATGTCTTCCTTTCACTCTTTTTCCAGAATTATTTTCTCTGGGCCATTTGCAAATTCAGTCTTTTTTTTTTTTTAATGTGAAGTGTATTTGCTTGGATTCTGGTAGAAACACATTGGCATAAAAAAATCCTTTCGATAATGATAAAAACCATTCCTTTATTCACCTGCTTTATGTCAGTAAACCTGCACGTTGCAAGTGGTTACAAAGCAGAATACATACATCACAGCCCTTTATTCACAAATGGGATATCAGCAGGCTTATTCTTCTGTATATCTGGCAGAAGGGCGATGTGCTTGCTACCTTAATCATTCCCATACCAAGAATCTACGGTATTTGTACAGTACTGAGTACTTGTTCCTTCTCCACGGTGTTGATGTTTGTTTAGTCCATAAAGGGTCCGCAGTCTTTCTTCCCATCAATGTCATCTTTGTGATGATTCTCACACCCATCAATCCAGTAAACCAGGGTCACTGATATCAATGCCGCCCCCGACCTCGAGTATAGTTAATGAAAAGGAGCGACAAAGCGGGTGCCTGGTATCACCCCTTGAAGCCAGGTTCCAAAGGTAACTGTCAGAACCACGGCCACCTCTCCCGGTTCTAAAACACCATAGAAGAGGAGGAGTCTCCCGCAGAGGCCCTGGCAGGCCCCTTCTCCCAGCCAAGTCCATACACCTACCTCTCGCCTCCCGGGTCCTCGACAAATAAACCCCCGGCACTAACAGGAGGGCCTGCGGGGGCAGTGGGCCCGCCCCTCCCCCTCCGGCCTGTGAGCCGCACCCCACGCCCTCTGCCAGGCTCGGGGACCTCCCGCCTCGTCCTCACCGCTCACCGGCCCGCGCGGCTCGGCTCAAGGGCCAAAACACCCCGGCCGCCTCCGCCCCTCCGTTCGCCGCCAAGGCAGGACTCTCCGCGAAAAAGCGGAGCTGAGAAGAAAAGATGGGAACTCCAGCCCCTCTTCGCACACACGTTTGAATTTCCCCGCCGCTACCGACGCGGTCGCCTATTGGCCAGTGCTGGCCACGTGGAAGCGTCTGCTGTGATTGGTTGGTGCTCGCCGGCACCGCCCCTTTTTCTGCGACCGGATCGTCCCTCGCGGCGGGGGTCTTCCGTTCTGATTCCACCGGCTCCGCGACCCGGAAGTTCGAGGCACCGATAGACCAGCTTTCCGGCACCTTCCGGTTTAAAAACCAGGCCAGGTTTTTCTCCAAGAGGAGCCACTCCCGGGCCAAGTTAGCCGGTGAGAGGGAGATAGGCGCGCGCCGACGTTGCTCTCAGCATCAGGACCTTAAAGGTGCCTGGTGAGTCGGCCTTTTTCCGCCCCCTCCGCCGCCTCACTTATTGCCCCTTCAGGGTCCTCGGTGCCGGAGGATGTGGTAGGGGAGGGTTGTTTGCAATGCCTTCAGCCCTGCCGCCAGCTCAAAAGTCTCAGTGCTTTTTGTCCTTGAGTTTCCACCAACCTTAGACCTTCCACTGTCCTTAAATGACGCTTTGCCTTGTCTTTAAGCGGAGGTCCTCCCATTTTGTCAGAATTCAGCGCAGAACACACACGCCCATCGAGATTCTACGCTTGAACTCGCCTTATCAGCCTCCCTTCCTCCCTCCTAGCCTGTGCCACTTTAGAGCTCAAGTGCCCTCCGGGAAAGGCCACCTCCCTTGTCATCTCCGCGAGGGCTGGCTTGGCTGCTAAGTGTCTTTGCGGTAGGAGGCTATGCTGTCTCTCTTTGGAAACGAGACTCCTGTTGTACCAGCAGAATGACATATGCTCTGTGGTAGGAGAAGTTGGTCGGTTTTGTGTACGTGTAGGAAACTTAACTGCAGCTGTCCCTTGTTAACTCCAAAGCTTGTCTTTTGAACCCTCGCGTTCCCAGCTCTTGACTAGCCACCCGGCCAGCCTGAAAGCCCTTCCTTACCCAGTACGTTTTTTAATACCTTCTGGCTCTGTTTCATCTATCTTTGTTTCATCAGAGCAAAATGATTTACTGTATATGGTTGGCTCATGCCTGCCTTTGCATTGTTGAGTCCGGCACCTGCTTTTGCTGCTGCTGCTGTTGCAGAGAAAAGCCAGTCTGCTGGAACTGTTTCTTTGACTTGCTTTTCCTTGCTTTTGTTATTATAATCATACATAATGGCTTACCTCAGAGAATCGTGCCCTTCTGCCTGTTAAAGTGCCTTTGTTCAGAGACCTGTCCACCTCTAGATGGCAGGAAGGAGGAACATATACCCTGCCATTTTAGGAGATAGCTGCAAGATTAATGGCCTTTGTATTTTGTTTCCCCCCCCCCCCCCCCCCATCTCTGATCAATAAAAAAGAACCTGGCATCCAAACCCCAACAAGCCGGTTATTTTGAGACATTAGCATGCCATCTTCTCAGTCAGTCAGCTCTCAGAATAAAGTTGTATTCCTTGTCTCATCCCCCTCCTCTGCAATTCATTGGCCTGTTGTAAAGCGAGCAGAGTGAGCATAGACAAGATAACTTGTTTAGTCCCTAAGTCGTGTCGTATTCTTTTGCGACCCCACAGACTGTAGCCCGCAAGGCTCCTCTGTCCATGGGATTTCCCAGGCAAGAATAATGGAGTGGGTTGCAGTTTCCTTCTCCAGGGGAATCTTCCCAACCCAGACATCCTACCTCCTGCTTGGCAGGGAGATTCTTTACCACTGAGCCACGAATTTCTGTTGAGCTGATGGGCGCAATCCCAAAACTTGCATTTTTCTGAAAATACTACTGCTAACACTTTACAGCGATAGCCTCCACTCTTACATTTTAAAATACCGTCTACACATGAATGACTCCCAAATATATTGCTCCAGCAGACCTCTCTCCCCTGAACCCCAGACTCATATCCACTGCCTACCTAACATGTCCATGTAAAGTAGATATTATAGATATTTTAAAACTCAGATGTTCAAAATAGCCCCTGATCTCCCCACTCTCAATCTGCTTCTTACAAAATCTTCTCTGTAAAAGACATTCATAATTTTTTTTTAAGCCCAAAACTGGTGTCATTCCTAATCCCACATCTAATCCATAAGCAGATTGTGTCAGGTCTAACAACGTAATGTTGGAACCCTACCACTTTTCTCCACCTCCACTACTATTGCCCTAGTCTGAGGCACCTTCACCACTCACCTGGTTATGGTAGTAGCTTCCTGGCTGGTCTCCTTGCTTCTGCCCTCACTTCGGTTTGTTCTCCTGCAGAACAGTCAACTTCAGTGAAATCACGTCACTCCTTTGCTGGGCTTCCCCGGTGGCTCAGACGGTAAAGAATCTGTCTGCAATGCAGACACCCAGATTTGATCTGTGGGTCAGGAAGATCCCCTGGAGGAGAGCATGGCTACCCACTCCATTATTCTTGCCTGGAGAATTCCATGAACAGTGGAGCCTGGTGGGCTACAGTCCATGGGATCGCAAAGAGTCGGACACAACTGGGTGACTAACACTTCCACTTCAGAGCTCAGAATAAATGTCAAAAGTCCTTACAACGGTCTAGAGCTGCACTGTTTAGTATAGTAGCCATTAGCCACATAGGACAATTGAGCCCTTGAAATATGGCTATTGCAACTGAGGAACTAAATTTCTTAATTAATTAATTTTAATTTAAAAACATAGTACAATTATCAGAAGAATTTTAAGTGTATTGGAACAACCAGAGAACGTCAGTCTACTTTTTTTTTCAACTATAAATTTTGTGAGCTCTCAATTCAAATGAAGTACTTCCAAAGAGAGTTTAATTTGTGCTTTGAGTATACACACTAGATTTTGAAGATTTAGTATGAAAAAATAATGTAAAATAATAGATAATTTTAAAAATATTGATCACAGTTTGAAATGATATTTTGATATATTGTCTTAAAATATATTGTAAAATTAATATCCCCAGTCACAGACCAGAGGACACTAAGAAGATTTGCCAGATAAAAGCAAAGTGGTGTTATGGATTGGATACTGGAACAAAAAGTGGACATGAATGGAAAAACTGATGGAATTCAAGTAATAAGTAACTAAGGTTTAGTTAATAGTAAGTAACTAAGGTTTAGTTAATAGTAATGTGCCAGCGTTGGTTTCTTAATTTTGACAAAGGTACAACAGTATATAAGATCTTAAAAGAGAAATGGAGAGAGGCATGTACATCAATTCTCTGCACTACCTTTACAACTTCTGTGTAATCAAAAATTTCTCCAAAATAAAATTCTTAACATTTGGAATTTTCAAAGGAAAGGAGGGAGAACTTAAGAATATATTTGAAGGCACTATCGCCCAAAATTGTTCAAATATGGTAAAGGGTATAAACCAGCAGATCGAAGAAGCTCAACAAATCCGAAGCACAAGAAACTTAATAAAAGTTGCATGTAGGCACATGATTAAATTGCTCAAAACTAGTGACAGTCTTAAAAAACAACCAGAGAGAAAAGACACATACAAAAGAAGAATGATAAAGCTAACAGAAGACTCCTTATCAAAAACAACATAAGCCCAGAGACAATGGAGCAATATCTTTAAGTTCAAACAAACCTGAGATACATGGCAGATTTGACTCCACACTGCTGCAATAAAGCAAATATTGCAATAAAGTGAGTCACATAATTTTTTTATTCTCAGTGCATACAAAACACATATAAACTATTAAAAGTGGAATAACATTATGTCTAAAATATGTACATCCCTTAATTAAAATACTTTATTGCTAAAAGTACTAACAATCATCTGAGCCTTCAAAAAATCATAACCTTTTTGCTGGTTGAGGGTCTGGCCTTGGTGTTGCAGCTGCTGGCTGTTTAGGGGTTTGCTGAAGATTGGGATGACTATGGCAATTTATTAAAATAAGAGAGGGAAGTTTGCTAAATCAATTGACTCTCGCTTGAGTGAATGGTTTCTCTGTTCTCTGCATTATCTGCATGCAATGCTGTTTGTTAACATTTTACCCACAGTACTTCTTTGAAAATTGAGGTCGGTTTTCTCAAGTCCTGCAACTGCTGTTTCAAATAAGCTGATGTAACACTGTTGTCAGGACTTCCCTGGTGGTCCAGTGGCTAAGACTCCATGCTCCCAATGCAGGGGGCCCAGGTTCAATCCCTGATCAGGGAACTGGATCCCACATGCTGCAACTAAGAGTTCACAAGCTGCAACTAAAGAGCCTGCTTGCCACTACAATCCAGTGCAGCTAAATAAATAAATAAATAGGGTGCTAATGAGTGTGGGGCTTCTTTTAAAAATAAACACTTGTCATTTCAACCATCTTTAGTAACATCTTAACCAGAAGTAGATTCCATTTCAAGAAACCACTTTATTTACTCATGCTTATGAAGCTAGTTTTGTCCCAAGTTTTATCTTGAAATTGCAGCAATTCAGCCACATCTTCATACTCCACTTCTAATTCTTGTTCTCTTATTATTTCTACCACATCCATAGTTATATCTTTCACTGAAGCCATGAGTCTGTCAAAGTCATCCATGAGAGTTGGAATCACTTCCAAACTGCTGTTAATGTTAATATTCTGACCTCTTTCCTGAATCATGAATGTTCTTCATGGCATCTACAATGATGAGTCCTTTTCAGAAGGTTTTCAATTTACTTTGCCCAGATCCATCAGAGGAGTCATTCTCTATGGCAACTACAGCCTTATGAAGTGTATTTCTTACCCACAGACCTTCTGTGCCTGAGACTTCTGAAAATAAGACTTGAAAGTCAAAATAACTCCTTGATTCATGGGCTGCAGAATGGATGTTGTGTTAGCAGGCATGAAAACAACAGTAAGCTAATTTCACATCTCTATCAGAGCTCTTGGGTGACCAGGTGCATTGTCAATGAGCAGTAAAATTTTGAAAAGAATCTTTTTTTCTTTTTTTTTTTTTTTCTGAGCAGTAGATCTCAACAGTAAGTTAAAGATATTTAGTAAACCATGTTATAAACAGATGTGCTATCATCCAGGCTTTGCTGTTCCATATACAGAGCACAGGCAGAGTAGATGTAGCATGATTCTTAACAGCCCTAGGATTTTCAGAATGGCAAGTAAGCACTGGCTTCAATTTAAAGTCACCAGCTGCATCAGCCCCTAACAGGAGAGTCAGCCTTTGCTTTGAAGCATTGAAGAGACATTGACTTTTCCTTTCTAGCTATGAAATTCCTAGATGGCATCTTTTTCCAATAGCATGCTGTTTCATTTACATTGAACATCTGTTTTTTTAATGTAGCCACCTTTATTCATCATCTTAGCTAGATCTTCTGGATAACTTGCTGCAGCTTCTACATCAGCATTTGCTGCTTCAGTTTGTATTGTGATATCATGGAGACAAGTGTCTTTCCTTAAACTTCATGAACCCCCCTCTGCTAGCTTTAATTTTTTTTTTTTTTTCCTACAGGTTCCTAACTTCTCTCAACCTTCACAGACTTGAAATAATTAGGGCCTTGTTCTGGATTAGGCTTTGGCTTAAGGGAATGTTGAGGCTGGTTTGATATTCTACCCAGACCACTTTCTCTTTAGAGAAAAAGCAGTGAGACTGTTTAAAGCAGTAAGACTGTTTTTCTTTCTTATCATTCATGTTCACTAGAGCAGCATACTTAATTTCCTTCAAGAACTTTTCCTTTGTATTCACACTTGGCTAACTCTTGGTGTCAGAGGCCTAGCTTTGGTTGCCTATCTCTGCTTTTTACATGCCCTTTTCACTAAGTTTAGCCACTCCTCACTTTTGATTTAAAGTGAGAGCAAAGAAATTTGTCCTTTCACTTGAATACTCAGAGGCCACTGTAGAGTTACTAATTGTCCTAATTTCAATATCGTTGTGTCTCAGGGAATATGGAGATCCCACAAGAGAGATGGGGGAGCTGCTGGTTGGGAAAGTGGCCAGAACACAGATTTATCAATTAATTTTACTATCTTATATAGATGTGGTTCATGGCACCCCAAAACTAGTACAATAGTAACATCAGAGATCACTGATCACAGATCACCATAACACACAGTAATGAAAAAGTTTAAAATATTGCAAGAATTATCAAAGTGTGACAGACAAGTTTGAAGCAAGCAAATTCTATTGGAAAAATAGTGTCAATAGACTTTCTCGATACAGGGTTGCCACATACCTTCAATTTGCTTTAAAAAAAAAGCAGTATCTGTGAAGCACTATAGAATGTATGCCTGTACTGACGAGAGAAGATTGTCAACCTACAGCTGTATAGGCTATGAATATATTTTTCACTATGAGGGAAAAATAAAGATGTTTTCAGACATCTGAAAGTTGAAAGCATTAGTACCAGTAGATTTGTATAAGAGCTATTAAAAGAAGTCCTTCAGACCAAAAAAATTCTGAATATACATAGAAACCCAAAAACACTGAAGATGGTAAATATGAGTACATATAAAAGACATTTTTCTTACTTTAAAAATCTTTTTAAAGTATACAAAGCATAAAAATAATAACAATAACAACATGTTGTTAGGTTTATACAAAAGGAAAACAAATGACACTAAATGCTCTAAGGCCAGGGGGAGGGAAGGTGTTTTTGCTTAAGGTTTTTCTACTTTATGTCAAGTGGTATACTGTCACTTGTGAGAAGTTAAGAATGCATTCTATAAACCTCCACAGACTACTACTATAGCTTTTAGCTACAAATAGTTCTTGACCACTTGAAATGTGACTAATCTGAAAGGAAATAGCCTACAAGTGTAAAATGCACATCAGATTTCAAAACCATAGTGGAAAAAATAATTTAAAATTTCTCATTAATAGTTTAATACTATTATGGGTTGAAATGATAATCTGAATATATTGAATTAGATTTTTAAAGTATTAAAATTAATTTCACCTCTTCCTTTTAACTGCTTAATACAGCTATTAGAAAAATTATAAATTATATATGTGGCTCACATTTTATCTCAGATAGTGTTGTTAAAAACTCTAAAGCAGTAAAAACAGTATGAAAAAAAACCTCTGAATTCAATAAAACACTGAAAACCAAGTAAAACTAAATAAGCAGACAAGTAAAATAAAAAAATTTATGGCTAAACAGTGAACAGAAGAGGAAAAATCAAAATGTTAAATTAATAAAAAATGAAGCAGAAGTCAGGGAAAAAAGACTAAAAAAAGAAAATAGAATTAAATCAACTCTATCAATAATCATATTAGGTATACATGATGTATTAGGTGTACATGATTAGGTATAATCATTATTATAGGTTATAATAGATTATTATTTATTATTATAGATTAGGTACATATTAGGTATATACATGATTTATTAGTTATGCTTGATTAGGTATACTTGATGCTGAATCTGAAACTCCAATACTTTGGCCACCTGATGCGAAGAACTGACTCATTGGAAAATACTCTGATGCTGGGAAAGATTGAAGGCAGGAGGAAAAGGGGATGATAGAGGATGAGATGGTTGGATGGCATCACCAACTCAATGGACATGAGTTTGAGTAAACTCCAGGAGTTGGTGATGGACAGGGAAGCCTGGTGTGCTGCAGTCCATGGGGTCGCAAAGAGTCGGATACAACTGAGCGACTGAACTGAACTGAACTAATACATGATCCAAACACCCCCTGGAAAGGATAGAGATTTTCATACTGAATAAAGAAGCAAAGCCTACAATAAACCGACTTTAAATATGAAGAAACAAGTAGGATAAAAATAAAAAATGTAAAATGATATACCATGGCAACACTGCTAAGTGCAGAACTAGAAAGACCTAACTTGGTAGAGATCTATGAAAACAGATGTAAGCGTTTTCAGTTATTGAGCTCTCTGATCATTTAGGTCTTTGACCACTGATCTAAGATATATTTTGAAAATGTTCTCAAATATGGATCCAGAGCGGGAACTTGTCAGAAGTGAGTACACCTGTCCTGTGGAAGTCTGCCAGTCTTCCTTCATTCTATCCCATTTTCTCTGTCTCTGCTTCAGTTGGCAGCACTTCTGCTGGTATAATCTCATTCTTTTTTTTTTTTTTTTCATCTATTTTTATTAGTTGGAGGCTAATTACTTTACAATATTGTGGTGGTTTTTTGTCATACATTGACATGAATCATCCATGGATTTACATGTATTCCCCATCCCGATCCCCCCTCCCACCTCCCTCTCCACCCAATTCCTCTGGGTCTTCCCAGTGCACCAGGCCCGAGCACTTGTCTTATGCATCCAGCCTGGGCTGGTGATCCGTTTCAACCTAGATAATATACATGTTTCGATGCTGTTCTCTCGAAACACCCCACCCTCGCCTTCTCCCACAGAGTCCAAAAGTCTGTTCTGTACATCTGTGTCTCTTTTTCTGTTTTGCATATAGGGTTATCATTACCATCTTTCTAAATCCATATATATGTGTTAGTATGCTGTATTGGTCTTTATCTTTCTGGCTTACTTCACTATGTATAATGGGCTCCAGTTTCATCCATCTCATTAGAACTGATTCAAATAAATTCTTTTTAATGGCTGAGTAATATTCCATGGTGTATATGTACCACAGCTTCCTTATCCATTCATCTGCTGATGGGCATCTAGGTTGCTTCCATGTCCTGGCTATTATAAACAGTGCTGCGATGAACACTGGGGTGCACATGTCTCTTTCAGATCTGGTTTCCTCGGTGTGTATGCCCAGAAGTGGTATTGCTGGGTCATATGGCAGTTCTAATTCCAGTTTTTTAAGGAATCTCCACACTGTTCTCCATAGCAGCTGTACTAGTTTGCATTCCCACCAACAGTGTAAGAGGGTTCCCTTTTCCCCACACCCTCTCCAGCATTTATTGCTTGTAGACTTGTGGATAGCAGCCATCCTGACTGGCGTGTAATGGTACTTCATTGTGGTTTTGAGGTGCATTTCTCTGATAATGAGTGATGTTGAGCATCTTTTCATGTGTTTGTTAACCATCTGTATGTCTTCTCTGGAGAAATGTCTGTTTAGTTCTTTGATCCATTTTTTGATTGGGTCATTTATTTTTCTGGAATTGAGCTGCAGGAGTTGCTTATATATTTTTGAGATTAATCCTTTGTCTGTTTCTTCGTTTGCTATTATTTTCTCCCAATCTGAGGGCTGTCTTTTCACCTTGCTTATAGTTTCCTTTGTTGTGCAAAAGCTTTTAAGTTTCATTAGGTCCCATTTGTTTATTTTTGCTTTTATTTCCAATATTCTGGGAGGTGGGTCATAGAGGATCCTGCTGTGATTTATGTCGGAGAGTGTTTTGCCTATGTTCTCCTCTAGGAGTTTTATAGTCTCTGGTCTTACATGTAGATCTTTAATCCATTTTGAGTTTATTTTTGTGTATGGTGTTAGAAAGTGTTCTAGTTTCATTCTTTTACAAGTGGTTGACCAGTTTTCCCAGCACCACTTGTTAAAGAGGTTGTCTTTTTTCCGTTGTATATTCTTGCCTCCTTTGTCGAAGATAAGGTGTCCATAGGTTCATGGATTTATCTCAGGGCTTTCTATTCTGTTCCATTGATCTATATTTCTGTCTTTGTGCCAGTACCACACTGTCTTGATGACTGTGGCTTTGTAGTATAGTCTGAAGTCAGGCAGGTTGATTCCTCCAGTTCCATTCTTCTTTCTCAGGATTACTTTGGCTACTCGAGGTTTTTTGTATTTCCATACAAATTGTGAAATTATTTGTTCTAGTTCTGTGAAAAATACCGTTGGTAGCTTGATAGGGATTGCACTGAATCTATAGATTGCTTTGGGTAGTATAGCCATTTTGACAGTATTGATATAATCTCATTCTTATTGCTGACTTCAACTGACATGGATGAGTAAATCTGTGAGTAATCTTCATATGGAGATCCTGTCCAGATACAGGATAGGAACTGGCACTCCTTCAGGACACACTTTCTCATTTTTGCAGTATGGAATTTCTTAACAATTCCCTCAGGAAAGTAAAAATAGAATATAAAAGAATTTAAAATGTATTTAAAAAAATATTTTCAAAGAAAGAAAAAATGAAAAGCAGCAGATGAATAAAAAAAAATCCCCAAAGGTTAAATAAAAAATAATTAAAAAAAAACACAAGCAATTCCTTCAAGGTATCTCTCTCCTCTTGCATTTTATTATAAGCAATGAGGAGAAACCCTGCTGCATCTTCACCTTCAAAATTTGTGTAGAAGTAACCTCTGCTAAGTATCCAACGCCATCCCTTGCAAGTACTACCTTTCACAAGGCACTAGAACACAATTCAGCCAAGTTCCTCATCATTTTATAACAAGGATCATTTACCCTTTAATTTCCAATCATATGTTCCTCATTTCTGTCTGAGATTTCGCCAGAAACACCTCTCATGTTCTTTTTTCTACCAACATTCTGTTCCTTGTGATAATAAAAGCTTCCTCTAGTCATTATAGTTCCTTCAGTTTATATCTCCTCTTGTATTTAACTGTAAGCAATAAGGAAAATAAAAAACAAACCAAGGTGTTTGTACCTTCACCTCTTTCAGTCTGTTTGTTTCCTCTTTGCTTTTTGAGCTCTCTCTACAATCACCTTTAACATCCGTATTTCTTTTTTTTGTTGTTTGTCTTTTATTTTTTATTTTTTGTCAGGTGGCACAGCCTGTGGGATCCCAGTTTCCTGACCGGGGATTGAATCCCGGTCCTTAACGATGAAAGCATGGAACCCTAACTACTGGACCATCAAGGAATTTCCATAAAATCCATATTTCTGTTGTTGTTGTTTAGTTGCTTAGTCGTGTCAGACTCTGTGACCATGTGGACTGTAGCCCACCAGGTTTGTCTGTCCATGGGATTTACCAGGCAAGAATACTGGAGTGAGTTGCCATTTCCTTCTCCAGGGGATCTTTCCAACCTAGAGATCAAATGCTTGTCTCCTGCATTGGCTGGTGGATGTTTTTTTTTCACCACTGCACCAACAAGGAAGCCCCATCCATATTTCTACCAACAGGCAATTTGGGATTTTTCTAGCATGTACCTCAAAACTCTTCTAGCCTTGACCCACCAAAGCCATTTCTGCATTTTTAGGTATTTGCTTCATCAGCATCCTACTTCATGGTACTAAAATCTGAATTAATCTTCTTGGGCTGTCATAACAAAATACAGTCAACTGAGTGACTTAAACAACAGAAATTTATTTTCCCACAGTTCCGAAGGCTGGAAGTCAGAGATCAAGGTGTCAGCGGGGTTTGTTTTCTGGGCAGGCCTCTCTCCTGGGCTTGCAGATGGCACTTTCTCACTTTCTCAGTGAGTCCTCAGATGGTCCTTCCTCTGTGCACAGGTGGGGAAAATGAGAGAAAGATCTCTGGATGCCTCTTCTCTTCTTATAAGAGCACATCATATTGGGGGGCCATATGAATTTTGGGGAGACACATTCAGTCCATAATAATTGTAATATATATACAGTGACTCAGATATATATGCCAGTATACATAGTGACTAATATGGTTATACATAGATATTATAATTATTTATAATTTATATTACTATATATATATAAAACAATGTAAGTATATATATATGTGGGTGATGATTAAAGTAACTTTAATGGTGGTGAATGGATAAAAACAAAATAAACCCAAATGATTCATCTTATCCAGAAGCCCCAAATATTTAGAAAATATATGAAAAATATTTGAAGCTCTTGAAGATGAATGTGCTATTCCATATTTTAGCCTGTTTGTGACTCACTCTTCCCTAACTGTCTAGTACAACCTACCATTTCTTTGAAAAATGCACATTCCTCCAACATTTATTGGAGAAGGAAATGGCAACCCACTCCAGTACTTTTGCCTGGGAAATCCCATGGACAGAGGAGCCTGGTAGGCTACAGTACATGGAGTCAAGAAGAGTTGGACACGACTGAGCAACTTCACTTTCACTTTTCAGTCTTACGCATTGGAGAAGGAAATGGCAACCCACTCCAGTGTTCTTGCCTGGAGAATCCCAGGGATGGGGGAGCTTGGTGGGCTGCTGTCTATGGGGTCGCACAGGGTTGGACGCGACTGAAGCGACTTAGCAGCAGCAGAAGCCAATATTTCTGAGAGTCCCTTGAGTTTTTCAGATGTGTTCATGTACAAGAACATGTAGCTACTATATAGGATGTAATTGTCTTCCTTTGTGTGTTTAAACCACCCTTCTCACAGTCCTCTTTGGTTTGCAGACATCTCTGTCATTTTTCCCTGTTGCATGACTATTACTGAGACTCTATTAAACTAGGGGTTGTATGTGTATGTGTGCCAAATTCCTCAACATAGGGCTATTCTCATGTGAAAGGCTAGTAGAAGTCTTAATACTCATGAATCTCCTGGGAGAGGCAGTTGCTAGATAGTCTTGACATGGAAATCTCCAGCAAAGAAGAGGAAACCAAAGCCCTCCACCACCAGTGTCTTACAGGGTGTCCCATCTTATGGTCTCTGGCATGGATAGGAACTGAGATAAGAGTCAAAGCAGAGGCATCACATGTTAGGATAAAGAGTGCGCTTTCTGGTGGAATTAGGGTTACTAGTGACCCACCGGAACCAGCTCTAAAGAATTTAAGTTTCTTGCAGACTTCCCTGCTGGTCCAGTGGTTAAGACTCTTTGCAGTGCTTGTCATGCAGGAAGCACAGGTTCAGTCCCTGGTTGGAAAACTAAGATCCCACATGACACGAGCTGTGGCCAAAGAATAAACATAAAGAAAAGAGTTTAAGTTCCTTAGATACTGGGGGAGAGTGCTGTTAGAAAGTAGAAATGAAATATCTCACACATGTTATTGCAACTTCTCAGATCACAGCAATCCCCTACTTATAACATCCCTGGCTTTATAGGATCTTTGGGAAGTTGTGCCCCTTCCCAACATCTCTAAGGTACTGCATGGGTTGGCCCTTTCTGATTTTCTGTGAGCATCTCATCTCCCTCTTTCTTCTCTCCCACTAAGCTCTAGCGTACTTTCTTCTCAGTTCTTGAACACACCAAATTATTTCCTGTGTAAGGGCTCTATTTAGTATTGTTGCTTTTGCCTAGAACACACACCTTAAGTTCTTCAGCAGTTGGCTCCTGTCCATCTTGCAGGTTCCTGTTCAAATAGTTATCTCTTCAATGAGGCCTTGTGGTTTTTCTCCATCCCATCACCATGCTTTATCTTTTTACAGTACTCATCACTATCTGTAGTTATCTTGTTCAATTATTTATCTTTGTGTTTATCATCTGTCTCCTCCTACCAAGTGAGCACCGTGAGATTAAGATCCTTCTTTGTTTTCTTATCCAGTGTTATGCCAAAAACATTGAACAGCATCTAGTGTATTGTAGGTAGTTATTAGAAATTGTTGAATGAATAAATGGATAAACTTGTTTATGCCTCTTGCTTGACAGGCTATGAGGTCTTTAAGAATTTACCAAAATAAGTCTTACCCTACTGTTGAGTACAGGGAACTCTACTCAATTCTCTGTGGTGACCTACATGGGAAGGAAATCCAAAAATGAGGATATGTGTGTACATATAACTGATTCACTTTGCTGTACAGAGTACACTAAAACAACATTGAAAAGCAACCAGACTCCAATAAAAATTGATAAAAAATATGACCTGCTCACTACTATACCTTCACACATTGAGGATGTACTTATTAAGTACACATAATAAATATGTGCTGAATAAAAATGAAAGAGGATAGCAAGTCCAGGGGCACCATTACAAACCAGAGGCTAAACCATTCGGAACAGATAGTAGTTCTCTATAGTAGCATCTGCCATCTGTGCGTATGTGAGCCTGTGTCTAGCTCTCAAAGGAACTCATCAGCTGGTAGCTGCATCCTGGGTCGTCTCTCTTTAACTGTTTCAAGTGTTTTCCCGAAGATACCCCAGAACATGGCCTCTGCTGTAGTAAGCTGAAGGCTGAGTGGTACTGGGAGAGACCCCTGCCCTTCAGTACTCGCCCTTCCCTGACAGCTTTCACCATGTGCAGCGTGTCCCAGCGGCTGCTGGCCCTGGGATCCCGTGAGTGCCCTGATACGTGAGCTGTATCACATACCCCACCGGCAGAGACTTGCTGCTTCCTCTGTTTTTTCCAAGGACTGGGTCATCTTGTCCACATAGCTAACTTACTTAGAAACATTGACTTCTGCAGGCGGTGCCCTCATCCCACCTGGTTCCCAAGGAAGTGCTGGGCCCGTTTCTGAGAACAGCTGGAATCCATGGCTGTACATTTCAAACCGGTCTAAAAGCGCTTTCCTTTTGGTGTGGGTGTGGCTTTATTGTTAACTTTGAGATATACTTTTGAACACTGGGATCTCTGAAACTACTAGATCCATAGAACTGTAACTGTGAAAGTAACTTGCTTGCAACTTTTACAATTAGAAATACTTTCCAAATAAAACTTGTCTTGAGGGGAAAAAAAAAGACTCCGTATAATGCTGGTCCTCAGCCCCTGAGGTGTTCCCTTCGTTGTTTCTGAAAGTCACAGGTGTGGCCTTCTTTGTGATCAGGAACAAATCTAGCCTCACTGGGGACTGCATTTCTCCATTAGGGGTCCCCATTGCTCTCCAAGATCCTGTGCCTCCAAGCTCCTCGTTCTTTAGCAAATCTGTGGTTACTTCACTGAGCACAAAGGACTTTGCTATGCTCTGTGAGGCTCTTAAAAGTTTGCAGCACTAAAGCTTGGAGATCGGTGGCAAATTAGGGTTATCTGTCTGTCCTTTGTAACTTTCAATATGAAGGGTCAAGAACAATGCAGTGTGAGTGTGTGCACCTTATGTTTTATGAAGTGTTCAGTACATGATTTTTCAGCTTTTACTTATAACCTTCACTTGGACCCAGATATAAATTAGGGGACTGGGTTGGGAACAGCTGTAACAGTCACAAAGCTATACATACTAACGATCTTTCTCCTCTGATGATTAGGCTTCCCTCCTTCTGCTCTTTGACTTCTCTTGCTGAAGACTCTATGGCCCTACTTCAATTTGACTTATGTCTGACTATCTCATAATTTACCCCAAATGCTTACAGTCCTGGGGCTTCCCAGGTGGCACAGTGATGAAGAATCCATCTGCCAGTGCAGGAGACACAGGTTCAGACACAGTTGAGTTGGGAAGATCCCATGGAGGAGGAAATGGCAACTCACTCTAGTATTCTTGCCTGGGAAAATCCCATGGTCACAGGAGCCTGGCGGGCTACAGTGCATGGGGTCACCAAGAGTTGGACACAACTGAGCGACTAGCATGTACAAGCATGCCTACAGGCCAGGCAGGAGATCAAGCTCCCACTCTTTCCCATAGGCTCTTCAGGCCCCAGGAAAATAGACTTGCAATTCCCAGATGAGCTCTCACAGGCTGAGTCTGCTTCTGTTGCCCACAGGTTTTCTACACTGATGCAGAAGAAAATCTTCAAATCAACTTAGCAGAGACAAATCTTCCAGTCACATAAAGCCACCTCCCACGTCCTTGCCAATAAAGGCAGCCAGCAGCAACAGAAGCCACGAGGTGTCAGCAAGAGGAATTTAAAGGCCACCAGAGGGAACACAGAGGGTGGCTCAGATGGTAAAGAATCCCTGCCATTGCAGGAGATGTAGGTTCAATCCCTGGCTTGGGAAGATCCCGTGGAGGAGGAAATGGCAACCCACTCCAGTATTCTTGCATTAAGAATCCCATGGACAGAGGAGCATGGTGGGCTATAGTCCATGGGTTTGCAAAGAGTCAGACACGACTGAGTGACTAACACTTTCACTTTCAGAGGGAACACAGAAGCCAGTCGCTGCATAGGAAGGAAGTTGGCTTTAAACAATTCTGCTGAAATTCTTCCATGTTACTCCTCAAACTGGGCACACAGGTTTGTTGTTAATATATAAGTATATTGACTGGAAGGATATACATACACAGCATTAAAATAGTTGACTTGTGGCTTCCAAAGGGGGCAGGGTAGGATTGGGAGTTTGAGATTAGCTGATGCAAACCATTATACACAGGATGGATAAACAACAAGGTCCTACTGTAAAGCCCAGGGAAGGATAATCAATAGCCTGTGATAAACCATAATGGAAAAGAATATGAAAAAGAATATATATATATATGTTTAACTAAGTCACTTACTATACAGCAGAAATTAACACAGCCTTGTAAATCAACTATACACTTTTCTAAATAAAATGTAGCCTTTTACTTTAGTTTCACAATGAGAAGATAATGAATAAAATTGAAGATTGCTATTATATATCTGAGAGCCTAACAGGCTAAGATTGTCAGCACAATAATCTCTTGATCAAACCAAGAAGTCATAGCTAATTCTCTTCAATTCCTGGTTCAGTTTGTGAATGTGTATGTTAAAAGTCAAAACAAAGGACTAGCAGAAGCCCAGGTCACAAATTTAAAAGTCAAGAATTATATTTGTTTGTAATCTCTAAATCACTTGAAATCCAACTCCACACCCCTGTCTTTTTTTTCCTCATGGTTTATATATATATATATATTTTTTTTTTTAATTGAAGGATAATTGCTTTACACTGTTTTGTTGGTTTCTGCCCTACAACATCGTGAATCAGCTATAAATACACATATGTCCCCTCCCTCTTGCCATGCGCCTTTCTGAAAGCCTGGAAAGAAATTAGTAATAGTTGGGGCCCCACCCACACAAGACTGAACCTTGTGTCTTGATTATCACTAAGATTCTGGAGGGCACCTCTCATCAGTCATTTGCTCTGCTGCTTTTGTCCATGTGCGGGGCCCTGGAATTGTCAGCAGTTCTGATAGTAACTGTGCAGAAAAGACAGGCTTCTAAGAGACCTCAGAAAGAGGCCAGCTCCTCTCAGGGTCTTGCCACATCTTGCCTCTGAAGCAAGGAGACGCTAAGGGACTGGTCACCTATTTAGGATGAATAATTTCAAAAAAAAACCCATCAACATGAATTCTAGAAGACATTTAACTAAAACATGGGCAATTAACTTCATAACACTGTGCCAAGATGATAAGCATAATAAACCATACTCTGTATCACTTTTCTGTACACCTGAAAGCTAACACAACATTGTAAACCAACTATACTCCAATATAAAAATTTAAAAACTTTTTAAAAGTTAATAAAAAAGTTAATATTATTGAACGTGAAAATTAAAGAAACTAAACATGAACACGTTGTTTTCTCCTGTATAAATATGCAAAATATATCAATATGTCTTAAATAAAAATAAGAATAAAGACAAAATTCAACACTTTAAAGGGAGCAGTATTCTGAAATCCTAAAATAATTTCTGAGGATTAAGTATAAGACATGCAATGGCTAAAGTCTTTTCTAATTTATTTATTTATTCTATTTAAAATTATCTTCTAATTATATCCCCATGAGGGGCTTGAATTAACTTACCTGAATACATAAACTAGCTCAAGACTTTTGATCAGTTAAGAAAAAAATTTAATACAGTATTTTGTTCTCATTAAACATATTTATTCTATTTTATTCTAATATGTATTTCTAATATAGTTCTTCTTACACAATTGAATGTATATCATTTTGTTAGGAACAACGTCCTAATGTTTTCACATCGTTGGTTTTTATTTCAAAGCTTCGGAAGGACATGACTCACTCGGAGCACCCTGAGGTGGCAAAGTGCTCTTCTGGGGCGAGGATAAATTACCCACCCACAGCCTCTTGCACAACCATGTGTCCCCGCTGGTCTGATTCAGGTGGCACTTGCACCATGGTCATCCAGGAGGGCGACAGCAGCTGTCAGAGGCTCGCTCCCTTCTTTACCTGGTAGGGTAAGGTTGCAGGACTGGTTCTGCCACGGATGCCTCAGGGCCGAAGAATGGAGGAGCAAGGGCCCTTTTCTCTAAACAAAAGTCAGGCTGAGAATCCTAAGTGGTGCCTTTTGCATCAACTCTGCAGGAGAGACAGGAAGAAGAAAAAGCAGGTGTTGGTCAAATGATAATGTTGGTTTTGACGACATAGGTTATCTTACAGAAAATAGATCATCTTGAACTGTGGTGTTGGCGAAGACTCTTGAGAGTCCCTTGGGCTGCAAGGAGATCCAACCAGTCCATCCTAAAGGAGATCAGTCCTGAATATTCATTGGAAGGACTGATGTTGAAGCTGAAACTCCAATCCTTTGGCCACCTGATGCGAAGAGCTGACTCATTTGAAAAGACCCCGATGCTGGGAAAGATTGAAGGAGGGAGGAGAAGGGGAAGACAAAGGATGAGACGGTTGGATGGCATCACCGACTCAACGGACATGAGTTTGAGTAAACTCTCCGAGTTGGTGATGGACAGGGAGGCCTGGCGTGCTGCAGGCCATGGGGTCGCAAAGAGTCGGACACGACTGAGCGACTGAACTGAATGAACTGAGCTGAACTGACTTTTAAAGATGGAAGGAGACGGAAAGAGGAATAGTAATTCAAGAGGGAAATAGAGCATAGTACCTTGATATTAGTGAGTGAAATTGATGAAATTGATTTCTATTCTCTGAAATAGGAATTTAAAAGTTTAGGTATTTAATAGCTGGTAATTTAGAATTCTGAAGGGTAGTTGTTTGGGAAAGAAATACATCTTATTATATGATCACATCAATAACCTATACCAAAGTGTAATAATAGTAATAATAGCAATCTGTCCTAACTTCCTGAAGGAAATAGCAAGAGAAACAAAAGATGATCATATTTTGTATTTGTAAATAATGTTACAAGTTTCCAAGGTATTTCACTTAAACGGTTTCATTTAATCCTCATGCCAGTTTTAAAAATAGGCTGCCCAATTTCTTTGTCTTCATTTTGCAGGCAGAGGATTGAAGCCTAGACCAGCTTGGTGGTTTGCCCTGGGTTAAAATCCGGGAAATAACAAAACTAGGACTAGAGCTCTTGGCTCTTGCTTCCCAGGTGTTGTTTTTTCACTTCTGAAGGAGTGATCATTCCTGATTCCACAATCTCTGTCACTGAAAACAGCCATGAGTTTCCAGAGTTGAGTAAAGCTTCTCCAGGCTTTGGTATCACTCACAGTACTTATCCCTAGTGAATGGATACTGTGTGTGGTTTTCCCTTTCTGTGTACTGTCAACATAACATGGGAATCAACCTAAACAATTCAGCTCACAACTTTCCTTTGGGTCTGTCAAGGGCCTCCGTCCTCGGTCATGGTTCAGCTGGCAGACAACGGAACCATCTGCACCAACCCAACAGCAGCGCTTCCACCTCCTCCACCCTCCGACCCAGTTTCTGCCCACAGCTGGCACCACAGCAGGCACCTGCATATACTGCAGAATTTTTTGAGTTTGCTTTCAACCTGCCACCAACCCCCAATCTCTCTTTCACACACACACATGCATCCCTTACCACACACAGATGTACACACACACACACACACACAAGCATTCTAGGGGAAAATTTTTGTATTGCTTTTATTACTTTAAATAAATAAATAAAATGAACCGTAAGTAAAAGTTAATTATGGGGTAAGATTGGCTTCCCAGGTGGCACTAGTGGCAAAGAACCTGGCTGCCGATGCAGGAGATATAAGAGACCTGGGTTCAGTCCCTGGGTTGGGAATATCCTCTGGAGGAGGGCATGGCAACCCACTCCAGTATTCTTGCCTGGAGAATCCCTTGGACAGAGGAACCTGGCGAACTACAGTCCATAGAGTTGCAAAGAGTTGGACAAACTACAGTCCATAGCGTTGCAAAGAGTTGGACATAACTGAAGCAACTTAGTATACATGCATGGGGATAGCACAGAATGCTCAGGTTATAGGAAATTCACAAACTTTTGATAACACATCTGTTAACTCAGTTTCTGGGTCATGTGTTATTCACCACTGAAACAGAAATATGTGATTCTAGAGAACTTCCTTGGTGGTCCTGTGGCTAAGACTCAGAGCTCCCAATGCAGGGGGCCTGGGTTCAGTCTCTGATCAGGAAACTAGATCCCACATGCCTCAACTGAAAGATCCTGTAGAAAGAAAGAGAGTGAAGTCGTTCAGTTGTGTCCAACTCTTTGCGACCCTGTGGACTGTAGCCTACCAGGCTCCTCCATCCATGGGATTCTCCAGGCAAGAATACTGGAGTGGATTGCCATTTCCTTCTTTAGGGGATCTTCCCGACCCAGGGATCGAACCCAGGTCGCCCATATTGCAGGCAGACGCTTTACCCTCTGAGACACCAGGTAAGCCCGTATGATCAACTAAAAGATTCTGCGTGCTGCGACTAAGACCTGGTACAGCCAAATGAATAAATATTTAAAACAAAAAAAAAAAAGAAACACATGATTCCAGGTCGAGGAGAAATCAGAGCTGACCAAGTCTTTGCATTTATGACCCTCGTTTCCTTTAACTCTTTCTTCAGTGGCCCTTTTCTTGGTACTGCCTTTTCTGAACATTGTATTTTAAATGGGTCACCAAGTGCCCAAGGCTCACCCCAACTCCCACACTGCCTATTTGCCTGCCCTGCTTCATTTTTCTCCACAGTATCACCACCTGAAATACTGTAGATTCTACTTGTTTAGTTTTTCATGTTTGCCTCTAAACTTCTCCACAACAATAGGAATAACTGCCCAATTTGTTCACTACTATATTCCTAGAACCTAGAACAGTGGCTACTGAATATTTATCAAATGAACAAATGAAGGTTATCATTTTGGCACTAGGTAGCAGTCATCCCTCATTTTTTTTCATCTAAGATTGAAACCCTAAACTCCTGTGAAAATAGCATAAAGCTTTAACTCATAAACAGAAAAAAAGAAAATAGCAGATTTGGTAAAATGGAAAGACTGTATTAGACCAGTGATTAGAAAATTTCGCTTTCATCTTATTTAAGCCACTACCCAACTGCAATTTTGGGCAAGTCAGTTTACTTCTCTAACATTTGACCTCAGCCTGTTCTCTAAGAGAATGTCTTTTAAGAAAACCAAAAGTGAAGTATCAATATATGATATTTCATGAAATTGATATTTTCCAAATCTGCAGAAAGATATTGTTGGTATTTATAGTGGTGGAATCTTTTACATGCAAAATATATATGTTTTATCTAACCAAAATAATGTTTGTAGATGTTGTTTGTTTCCATTTTGTAAAATCGATTAGAAACTTTAAATCTAAAAAATCTGAAAGAAATTAATTTTAAGTTAAAAAAGAAAGAACATGTATAATCACCTTCATATATCTCTTTTTTAGGTTCCAGCTTTCATACTCTGGGTTCTTAATCTATTAACATACCCTGCAATTTGAAAATTGCTTTTATCATGAATCAGCACTATTTAGCTTCTTGTTTAAAAAAAATCTTGGATGTAATAGACTACATTTTGGCTTTAGCATTATTCATTTATTTTATCCTTACTCTCCACACTCTCTGGGCATTCAAACAATTTTAATACATATAATCATGCTTATATTTTAGAATACAGAATCCAGCAATGTTTTGTTTAATATGAATATTTTAATTTATAGGTTTGTTCCATGTAAGTTTATTAAGAATGCTTTAATTTGCAGGTTTGTTTCTTATATGTAACTTAGTTAACTTACAAATGAGAGAGAACAAGAAGACAGAAGAAATCTTTTGGTTTCTGGGTTCACACGTACAGTCTGTGAGTCCGCAGGGCTCAGAGGCTGAGGTGGCTGGCTTCTCTTCATGTGTGGTCTTTCACCTTAAAGGAAACTAAATGGGACCCTTCAAGTGACCACAGTAGCACTCTATGAATGCTGAGTGGCAAGGCCAGGTCTGAGAGCATGAATGCCCAGGCATGGTTGGTCAACTACGTTAACTTGGAACACACATACTCCATTAAGTGTTGCTAAACTTCTAATTTTCCTTATAGCCAAACATCTAGATACAAACATGCAGGTTCTCTTAGTGATTATTGTTATTATCCTGACTTGGCAGTTAGAGATATTTGTGACATTTCAAGTAATTGGGCCATTTGGTTATCAAAAGCCTCAATATACAAACACTTATATAAGCATCTGTTTCTGTCTTGTTTACTGATGTCCCCATGGGCCAGTGCTGACACGTGGCCAAATCCAGAGTGGATTTCAAAGGGGAGCCACAAGGATCCCCAAGGGATCCAAGGGGACATTAATATGGCAATCTACCACAAGATCATAGAAAATGTTAATGTATTATTCTCTTAAATAGTTATTAAAATGGGAGCATATTTTGTCAATTAAAGATGTCATCAATCTCAATGCATGGATTTCATTTTCCATATTTAGTATTTGTATTTATTTATTTCCTTTCAGTATTTTTCTCAAAGCTTAAACTTTTTATCTGGTATTGGGGTATAGCCGATCAACAATGTTATAGTAGATTCAGGTGAACAGGGAAGGAACTCAGCCACATATAAACATGTATCCATTATCCCCAAACTCCGATCCCATCCAGGCTGACACATAACATTGAGCAGAGTTCCATGAAAGTATTTTCTTCTACTATCAATGTCATTTTGTGTTTCATTGAGTTCATAGATTTTTTTAAAAACAGCATTGCTCTTTCTTTTCTCACATTATTTCTGCTCTGGATTTCATTGAGGAATCAATTAACAATATAGTAACAAATATGGAGAGTCAAATGTGTCAGTGCTTTTAAATTTTTTGTTTAGTGAAGAAAGTTAAGCATGTCAGTAGATCAAGGGAAGGTTAATAGTTTTAAAGCATTGTTATGGATGAAGTCCTAATTGTAAAATACTGTAACATACAAACAAATAACTTCGTATGCCACACAAAACACATCTGTAGGCTGAATTGGGTCCAAGAGTTCAGTTTGTAAACCTTGCTCAAACTAAAAATAACTGCTAAAATGAATAGTTTAGCATAACAAGCCCAATATTTGCTCCATGCTAAGTGGTCCAGATAGGTCTTCAGAGAATTTAGAATGTTAAGGTTTTCCACTATCTGCCATTTTCAAGATGAAATCCCCAAACTAACTTGGAGAAAAAAATCAACCGTATAGTAGACTATTACAGAATTTTATACATATTCGCTAGTGATTAAAAATCAGTTTGATTTATACAATTAAAACACTATTCAAGAAAACTCGAATGCAAGTCTTTTAGTCAGAACAATTTTAATTTCATGGCAACTGATAGAATTGGTTAAATCAGGCCTGTTTCACCAGTAATCACAGGTAATCACTTTGTTTGTGAAGGCAGAAATGGGATGGGTGGGGCCCTCAGAAGTGTGGTCTGCCAACCAACATCAGCATTACCTAGGAATTTGTTAGAAATGCAAAATCTTGAGTACCATGCCAGACATACTGAATCAAAATCTATAATTTAACAAGACTCCCCAGGGGCCTGTGTGTATGTTAAAGCTTAAGAGGCATCAGCCCAGGATACGTTTCTTGGTTAAATGGTGTCATGTTCAAAGTCAATGGGAAGGACCTTATCAGTAAGCTTTTGATGGGAGATGTGAGCACTTGTGGGGATGTGTGTGTGGCTTCCCAGGTGGCGCTAGTGGTAAAGAACCCACCTGCCAATGCAGGAGACATAAGAGACGCAGTTTTGATCCCTGTGTCGGCAAGATCCCCTGGAGGAGGACAACACACTCCAGTATTGTTGCCTGGAGAATCCCATAGACAGAGGAGCCTGGTGGGCTACAGTCTATAGGGTCTCAACAAGTTGGACACGACTGAGTGACGTAGCATGCATGTGAGCACTTGGATCAGGGTACTGGCTCTTGTCATCCTGCTACAGAGACATGTGAATTGGCCCCAGAGCCCATGGAAATTTTTGCTGTGAGTATCATGCAAAAATTTTATGCTACTGCTCCTCAAGCAGCTGAGGAGTGTTTCCAGATGAACACCAGCTTTCTGAGGGGACACACAATTTCCTGAAATACTTGCTGCTAATACATTTTGCTCAGACTGACTCCTACAACTTACTCTCACATTTCATGACTCAATCTAACAGTCCCCCTGAGAACCTTGTGAGGAGGAGTTACGGAGCCCCTTGCCCTTCTAGAGACATGGTGACATGTAGAGTTACATACTCGCTGGTCTTTTCAGTGCTTCATATCAGAAGGCACAGAAGTCAGTCCCAAGATCGATCATCATTTGTTAAGATATTATCTACGATTTTCCATTGTAAAACTTACTTTTCTGCTTTGTAATTAATCTGATTGTGTGATTGGTGAAGTGATAGTTCAGATTATGTAACTTACCTGTTCCTTAACAGGTTCTTCTGCACTTCTTTTTTTTTTTTGGCCATGCTGCATAGCATGTGGGATCCTAGTTCTTAACCACTAGACTGTCAGAAGGTTCAACAGTTCTTCAACTAAAAATTTTAATATCCATGGATAACAAGTTAAAATCAATTATTACTAGGGCAGTTGGAAAATCTTGATTTTTCTACTCCTCTCATCCCTTCTACATTCATTGGTGAGCATTTTTGTCAAAAGGTACAAAATTGTCACTTGCTTACATTATATTTTTTAAAAATATCGACTTATTTATTTGGCTGCCTCGGGTCTTTCTTGCGCCACGGTCTTCTGCTGTATCATATAGACACGTGAACTCCCTAGCTGTACTGCTTACTTCCCCACCCAGGGGTCAAACCTGAGTCTTCTCCATCGCAAGGCAGATTCTTAACCACTGGACCACCAGAAAGTCCCTTATTTACATTACTCTCATGGAAGTTGTAGGAACTTTATTTTGCTACCTCTGATGTAAGCTATGTGTGCACGCTCATTCGTGTCCAACTCTGTGCAGCTCCATGGACTGTAGCCCGCCAGGCTCCTTTGTCCATAGACTTTTCCAAGCAGGAATACTGGAGTGGGTTGCTATTTCCTACCCCACTGGTATAAGCTACTTCCATTCGTATCCTATATGTAATAGTTTAATTAAAGCCTGTGAAATAAGAAGCACCATTAGAAACATCAAAATAGTGGGTATGTGAGTATTAGCATCTCCTTTTTTTTTTTTTTTTTTTACTGTTTAACTGCAGTTTATAGAATCCCTTATTTCTGCTGCATACTATCCAGGAGAACAGATACTATAACACTCATATCCAGTCAGGGCATATAAAGGATATTTCAGAATTTACACACTTCAAGCAATCATTGTTTGGTTCTAGTTGTTTTGTTGTTGTAATTTTTTTTCTTCTCACTCTTACTGACATTTCTAGTCAACTTTACTCTTTAGTCCCCTTTATGTTGGCCAAATGATCATCAGGAGAGTAGAGACTGGCAGGGGTAATTAGACACGAGATGGATAGGTGTTCGCATGTTCAAGTGCCTAGCTGTTATTCCTGCTTCCATCTTCAATCCTGCCTAATTAACAGGTCTGAAAGAGATTGTGATACCTTGTTTTTGTTTATATTTTCGAAGTAAATATATTATATCTACTATCCATCTATCCATGCATTAATCCATTCATCCACCCATCCAGTCAATATTTGCTATCTATATCAAACACATCCTCATTATCAGTCACTGTCCATGCTACCACACATACAAAAATAGGATACATACAAGATGGATAGGATACGGTCCCTACTCTTAAATCAATGGTCTCCAATCATTGTGGCACCAGGGACCACTTTTGTGGAAGACAATTTTTCCACAGACTGGGTGTGGGCTTGGTGCTGGGATGATTCAAGCGTATTGCACTTATTGTGCACTTTGTTTCTATTATAATTACATCAGCTCCACCTCAGATCATCAGGCATTAGATCCCAGAGGGGGGGGACCCCTGCCTTAAAAACCTATTACCAAATAGGAATCAATCCTCCTCTAAGGCCCTCTCTCTTTTCTTTTCCAGTTATTTCCTCTAAACTATGAGCATTTCCTTGTGTTTTTAACCCCTCAGTGAAACTGCAGATCAAGTCTCCTTTTTCCTCCCCAGTGTTACTTTTAATAGATTTGTTATATTCATTCTGGGACCAGTAACAGCATTCTTTGATTGTAGCTCTCTTTAAGACAATGTATTGGAAATATGTAAATTAAACAACTGCTTCTTATGATATGCATATGCTGTGCATATGAACAGTCCTGGTTGGCATGTTCACCCAGAGATTCCCTTACACAGTTCGCCAGTTCATCAGTTCCGATCAAGGCTTCTTTTGAGGACTGTTACTCACATCTGCCCCTTCATGATCACAGCCTTGGGGGGAGTGAAATGGCTTGTGTAACTCAATGAAGCTGTGAACCATGGTGTGCAGGGCCACCCAAGACAGACAGTGAAGAGTTCTGGGAAAATGTGGTCCACTGGAGGATGAGATGGTAACCCACTCCAGTATTCTTGTCTTGAAAATTTCATGGACAGTATGAAAAAGTGAAAAGATATGACACCAGAAGATGAGCACCCCCAGATTGGAAGGTGTCCTATACACTACTGGGGAAGAGCAGAAGGCAATTACTAAAAGCTCCAGAAAGAATGAAGCAGCTGGGTCAAAGCAGGAACAATGTTCAGTTGTGGATATATCTGGTGGTGAAAGTAAAGTCAAATGTTGTAAAGAACAATACTGCATAGAAACCTAAAATGTTATGTCCATGAATCAAGGTAAATTGGACATAGTCAAGCAGGAGATAACAAGATTGAACACTGACATTTTAACAATCAGTGAACTAAAATGGATGGGAATGAGCAAATTTAATTCAGATGACCATTATATCTACTACTGTGGGCAAGAATCCCTTAGAAGAAATGGAGTAGCTCTCATAGTCAACAAAAGAGTCCAAAATGCAGTACTTGGGTGCAGTCTTACAAATGAAAGGATGATCTCAGTTTATTTCCAAGGCAAACCATTCAATATCACAGTAATCCAAGTTTATGCCCCAACAACTAGTGCCGACGAGGCTGAAGTTGACCAGTTCTATGAAGACCTACAAAACCTTCTAGAACTAACACACACACACACACACAAACCCACAAAAACCAAGATGTTCTTTTCATCACAGGAGACTGGAATGAGGAAGTCAAATGAGGAAGTATCTCTTTCCCTTTGAGGGAAATGAGGAAGTCAAGAGATACCTGGAGTAACGGGCAAGTTTGGACTTGGAGTTCAAAATGAAGCAGGACAAAGGTTAACAGAGTTTTGTCAAGAGAACAGGCTGATCATAACAAACACCCTTTTTCAACAACACAAGAGATGACTGTACACATAGACATCACTAGATGGTCAATACCACTATGTTCCTATAGCCAAAGATGGAGAAGCTCTAGACAGTCAGTAAAAACAAGATCTGGAGCTGACTGTGGCTCAGATCATGAACTCCTTATTGCAAAATTCAAGCTTAAATTGAAGAAAGTAGGGAAAACCACTAAGCCATCCAGGTAGGGCCTAAATCAAATCCCTTATGATTATACAGTAGAGATGATCAATAGATTCAAGGATAAGATCTGATAGAGTGCCTGAAGAGCTATGGGCAGAGGTTCATAACACTGTACAGGAGGCAGTGACCAAAACCATTCCAAAGAAAAAGAAATGCAAGAAGGCAAAGTGATTGTCTGAAGAGGTCTTGCAAATAGCTGAGAAAATAAGAGAAGTGAAAGGCAAAGGAGAAAGAGAAAGACAAACCCAACTGAATGCAGAGTTTCAGAGAATAGCAAGGAGAGATAAGAAAGCCTTCATACGAAAATAATGCAAAAAAAAAAAAAAATGGAGGGAAATAATAGAATGGGAAAGACTAGAGATCTCTCAAAGAAAACCAGAGATACCAATGGAACATTTAATGCAAAGATGTACACAATAAAGGACAGAAATGGTAAGGACCTAACAGAAGCAGAAGAGATTAAGAAGAAGTGGCAAGAGAACTGTACAAAGATGATCTTAATGACCCAGATAACCATGATTGTGTATTTACTCACCTAGAGCCAGACATCCTGGAGTGTGAAGTCAAGGCTGTGATAGGAAACATTACTAGAACAAACCTAGATGGAATTCCAGCTGAGCTATTTAAAATCAGAAAAGATGATGCTGTTAAAATGCTGCACTCATTATGCTAGCAAATTTGGAAAGCTCAGCAGTGGCCACATGACTGGAAAAGATCAGTGTTCAATCCAACCCCAAAGAAGGACAATGCCAAAGAAGGTTCAAACATACAATTATACTCATTTTACAGGTTAGGAAGGTAATGCTCAAAATCCTTCAAGCTAGATTTCAGCAGTACATGAACCAAGAACTTCCAGATGTACAAGCTGGGAATAGAAAAGGCAGAAGAATCAGAGATCAAATTGCCAACATTCATTGGATCTCAGATAAAACAAGGGAATTCCAGAAAAACATCTACTTCTGCTTCATTGATTACATTAAAGCCTTTGACTGTGTGGATCACAACAAACTGGAAAATTCAGAAATGGGAGTACCAGACCACCTTACCTGTTTCCTGAGAAACTTGTGTGGGGGTCAAGAAGCAACAGTTAGAACCAGACATGAAACAACTGACTGGTTCAAAATTGGGGAAAGAGTATGACAAGACTGCATATTGTCACCCTACTTATTTAACTTATATGCAGAGTACATCATGGGAAATGCTGGGCTGGATGAATCACAAGCTGGAATCAAGATTGTCAAGAGAAATATCAACAACCTCATGCAGATAATGGCAGTCTAATGGCAGAAAGTAAAGAGGAACTAAAGAGCCTCTTGATGAAGGTGAAAGAGGAGAGTGAAAAAGCTGGCTTAAAACTCAACATTCAAAAGATGAAGATCATGGTATCCAGTCCCATCATTTCATGGCAAATAGAAGGGGGAAAAGTGGAAACTGAGACAGATTTTATTTTCTTAGTTTCCAAAATCACTGCAGCCATGAAATTAAAAGATGCTCCTTGGAAGCAAAGTGTGACAAACCTAGACAGTATGTTAAAAAGCAGAGACATCACTTTGTCTAAAAAGTCTAGTCAAAGCTATGATTTTTCCAGTAGTCATGTATGGATGTGACAGTTGGACCATAAAGAAGACTGAGTGCTGAAGAAGTGATGCTTTTGAAATGTGGTTCTGGAGAAGACTCTTGAGAGTCCCTTGGACTGTGAGGAGATCAAACCAGTTAATCCTAAAGAAAACAAGTCCTGAATATTCATTGGAAGGTTTTTTACTGAAGCTGAAGCTCCAATACTTTGGCCACCTGATGCGAAGAGCTGATTCATTGGAAAAGACCCTGATGTTGGGAAAGATTGAAGGCAGGAGGGGAAGGGAGCAGCAGAGGATGAGACAGTTGGATGGCATCACTGACTCAATGGACATGAGTTTGAGCAAACTCCGGGACATAGTGAAGGATAGAGCAGCTTGGCTTGCTAGAGTCCATGGGGTCACAAAGGGTTGAACATGACTTAGCGACTGAACTACAGCGATATCCTTGTCTGCTTCTTCTAGGAAGCTGAGAACTGCTAAGTAGCATTTCTTGGCCTCTTCTTTTTAGACCACTTCTTAGAGGAATTGTATATTTCTCTCACCTGCAGTGAAATGACATGGATAGAAAACATGATATAAAGGCAAGGGAGAAAAGTATTTGCTGTAAGGGGACAGATACAATTCTAAAGAATATTTATGATTTCTTTTCCCAATATAATCCCTTGATAATTCTGTGTGAGAGAAAATAATGTTAATACAGTATTTCATCAAATTTTAGAGAATGTAGCTCATGTTATTCTTTTTAGGAACTATACTAACCATTAACAAGGCTAATCTACCTAAAATTACATTTGTGGTGGTCAATCTATATAATTCTTTTTAATTATCTTGGTTTTGGGTATGGTTTTCCTCAACATGAGAATATACTTTAGAGTATTCAGAGGGCTATAATTTTTCCCCCACAGGAAGAAATAGTTAGCAATGGTTAACTATTACTAACTAGCTATTGCAATGGTTATTTCGTTTTTGTACTTACAAAGTAAAATTTAAAACATTTTCTGTGGTTACTTAATTCAGTTGTTAATGAAGAAAGGTATATCACAATAGCTTTTTAAAACATTTTTCAATATCTATTGATGAATTTATTCTCTTTAAAGTATGTTCATTGGTAACAATTTCAGTGGTAAAATGTCATAATTTAACTCTAATGGTCATTATCTCGTTCGACCCACACAACTATTTGAAGAAGATAAGGAATGTATTATCATCATTTGTCAGATAAGGAGAGCCTTAAAGAGACTCTTGTCCATGCCTTGGGCCTTGTCCATGCCCATACATCTTAGGGCCAGAGATAAAAACAGAACTGAGGCCTCCTGATTCCTGGACCATTAGAGCATACTATCTATCTTCCTAGTTGCTTTTTAAAAAAAAAAAAAATTATTCACTTATGTATTTATTGGCTGTGCTGGGTCTTCATTGCTGCGGGCTTTTCTCTAGTTGCAGCAAGTGGGGGCTTCTGTCTAGTAGTGGTGCTGGGGCTTCTTATTTCGGTGGCTTCCCTGTTGCAGACCCCAGGCTCTAGAGCACAGGCTCAATAGTTGCAGTGCACTAGCGTAGTTGCTCCGTGGAATGTGCGATCTTTTCAGACTAGCAATCTAACCTATGTTTCCTGCATTGGCAGGCAGATAGATTCTTTACCACTGAGCCACCAGGGAAGTCCCCTAGTTGCTCCTGAAATCTGTGATCTGTTGCATACGAAGGAAGTGCCAAAGAAAAATTCTATCAGTAAAATAAGCAATGTACTAGTTGGGAATCTAACAAAATATGATCAAACTACATTGTTTTCCTTTGGTCTTGTTCTTACTTATTCTAGATCAAAAAGGAATAAATAAATTCATACTACCAGAAATTTACCGAGAAACTGGTTATTTCACAGTTTTTTTTTTCATTTATTTTTATTAGTTGGAGGCTAATTACTTTACAATATTGTAGTGGGTTTTGTCATACATTGACATGAATCAGCCATGGTTTTACATGTATTCCCTATCCCGATCCCCCCTCCCACCTCCCTTTCTACCCTCTCCCTCTGGGTCTTGAGAATTTTGTGCCCAATACTAATTCATATATCCTCCTTTATTTGGAAATATTTTGTATTATTCTGGACCAAAATAGTTCTAGTAATATTAGAAATGTTGCTGGATCTGATTCATTTTTGATAATTAAAATCTGTGACATTGCAGATCAATTAAATTAGCTTCACTCAATAGACCTTATGACTTACAGACAGTTTAGTTTCTTGGTAAAAATGATCTTTTCAGTAGAGCATGAGAAAAGAATGTCTCTTTCACTTTTTAGTTTGATTTTAAAACTAGGGATAATTTTATGATTGTTTAGGCCCTGTTCACTGCTAAGCCCTTGCAATTTTATTCTATACATGCTCTGGCTAGGGAGAACACTGTCCGATTTACAAAGACATTTTTTCTTTAAAGAATGCCTGTTGATTCCAGATATAAAATTGACTGATGTCAAACATTTAAAATAAAAATAAAAGTTATAGAAGGCAGAGATGGGATGGGGAAATTACTCTTGATTTGAGTCTCAAAAAAATAATGGGGTAGAGCTTAATATATGTAGTAGAAACTCACTGAATGTATATGAATTAGTTAACATGTATTCATGACATATATCTTAACTTTTATCTTTTCTAGAAAACCAGTGACATCCACAGTCTAGGTTAGGAAATCCTGTTGTTTCTATTGCACCTCAGCATACTTCTGTAGCCATTTGTCACCAGTGGTGTTGTTGAGATTAATATCCTTTTTATTACTACCTTTACTAGGACTGCCAGAGACAGAGGCAGTGAGATTAACTCATCTTCCAAGGTTACACAGTTGGTAAAGAAAGAGTCATTAGTCATCACTTACTATTATACTCGTTTTACTTGTCTCTCTGCTGCACTATTGATTTTTTGTGGATTACATCTGAGTAATCAGCTTCTACAATAACAAGAGCAACCAATATTCTTTGAGTAGTCATACTGCTTTACGTGGCTGACCTCATTTAAATCTCACAACATACATATGCTTAGGTACCATTATTCAACTGATTTTACCATAAGATACATTTGGTAGTTATTTCATTTAAGATAAACCACAAAATTGAAATGATTTCAAAAGGCTAAAATTATTTTTCACATTTTATTTATTGATGATTTTAAAATAATCTTTATTCTTCAGAATAGATTGAATGTAAATGAAAATTGCAAAATACAGTGTTCCCATGTAGATCCCACACAGTTTCCCTTATTATTAACATCTCACTTTCGTATTGCATTATTTGTCACAGTTACTAAGCCAATATTGAGTCAGTACTTTATTCAAACTTTCTCAGTGTTTCTTTTTCCATTCCAGGATCCCATCCAAAATACTATGTTACTTTTAGTTTTCAGGTCTCCTTAAACTCCTCTTGTCTATTACAGTTTCTCAAACTTTCCTTGCTTTTGATGAACTTAGTTTTGTGGAGAACTAAGATATTTTCACTTCCCTGGTGGCTCAGTAAAGCGCCTGTCTGCAATGCAGGAGACGTGGGTTCAATCCCTGGGTCAGGAGGAGCCCCTGGAGAAGGAAATGGCAACCCACTCCAATATTCTAGCCTGGAAAATCCCATGGATGGAGGAGCCTGGGAAGCTACAGTCCATGGGGTCACAGAGAGTTGGACATGACTGAGCGACTTCACTTTCTTTTCCAGATTTATCTACCTACCAAAAAGTTACTTTTTTTCTTCCCTTTCCACATTGTACTCTTTGGAAAGAAGTTACTACAAGCAGCCTTCACTTAGGGAGTGGGGTGTTATACCCCACCCTGTTGAGTAAGAAGTAGCTGCCTAAGAATTTTTTAGAATTCTTCTGCAAGGGATTTCTCTCTTCTTCCCCATATATTTATTTGTTCAATCACTTCTATCTGTATGGACTCATGGATCTTATTTTACACTTTGGGTTACAAGGCAATACTACTTTCTCTATTTTTTTTTTTGCTCAAAGTGTTCCAGCTCTGGGCACTGGGAGCTCTTCCAGTTGTTTCCTGTGTCCCTTTGTCAAAACTCACACCAATTTGCATTTTTTTCTTGAGCATTTCTTGACTTCCTGGTACTAAAAGATGTTCTGGGATCATCTAATACATTCCTACACCAGTCCTCGAATCAGTCATTTTATCCTTGTTTACTTTGACAGGAGAATAGTGTTAGGAACCAAAATCTGGGTACTAAGTGTACTTGCTGCCAGAAGGGTGTCAGTGCCTCTTAAGCCTTCTCAGCTGACAGAGCAAAGATATATGTGTATATACACATCTCTATCAATAAATTAAGCTAATCATGATTTTATATGGATTTCTCCAACTCTATTACCACATGGATTATTTATAATAATCTTTGCCTTGCTTATTTATAAGTTTCCACTTCAACAGAGAGAGAGCTGGCTCATGCTATTCTCCATCCAGTTACTTAATTGTTCAGTTCTGGCGGACTCAGAACTGTTGACTTGTACTCCTATGGGAAACTACCTTACCAAGTAAAGTACATTGCCTATGAGCACTTCCTTTTGCCTTTAGTCTGAAAGACTCTATTCACTTCTAAATCTACTAGGGCAGCAAATTTTACCCTGACCCCCTTCAATGTGGTTGTTCCATACATTCTGTAATACAATTACATTCTTTTGTCATAGCCTGTATTCCATCCTGGTATTCCCCAACCTTCTCAATGAATAATATGTTAAGGCTCACTCTTTGCTCTAAAGTTCTACGGATTGTGAGAAATGCATAGTGCTATTTATCAACCGTCACAGTATCATATACAATAATTATGTCACCCTACACAATTTCTTGTACTAGACATATTTAGCCTCTTCCTGTCTCCCTGAGCCCTTTGGAAACCACAGATCTTTTTACTTTCTCCATAGTTTTGCCTTTTCAGAAATGTCAGATATTGGAATCATACAGTATGTAGCCCTTTTCACACTAGTTTCTTTCACTTAGCAATATACATTTAAGTTTCATCCATGTCTTTCATGTCTTCTTTCTTTGTTTTGCTGAATAATATTCCACCGTACGGATGCACCACAATTTCTGTACCCATTCATCTATGGGAGAGCAGGTTGGTTGCTTTCAGTTTTTGGTGGTTATGAAAAAGCTGCTATACATATCCATGTGCAGCTTTTTGTGTAGACATAAATTTTCAGATTAGTTGGGGAAATATTCGTGAGTACAGTTTCTAGATTGCATGGTAAGACTACGTTTAGCATTGTAAAAAACTGCCAAACTGCCTTCCAGAGTGGCTGTACCACTTTGCATTTCTGCTACCAGTGAATGAGGGTTTCCCCTAATATGTGCCTGAAGCAGCAATTGGTGTTACCAAGGTTTTTTTTTCCTTTTATTTTTTTAATTTAGCCATTCAAATAGGCATTTAGTAGTATCTCATTGTTTTAATTTGCTCTTCTCTAATGACACATGATACTGAGCCTCCGACATGTTTGTTTGCCATCTGTATATTTTCTTTGGTGAAGTGTCTGATTCTCTTGCCTAATTTTAAACTGAGTTGTTTTATTATTGTTGAATACTAAGAATTTGTTGAATACTAAGAATTCTTTTTATATTTTGGATACAAGCCCTTTATCAGAAAAATGTTTTGCAAGCATTTTCTCTAAGTCTGTGGCTTGTTTTTTCATTTTCTTAACAGTCTCTAACAGAGCAGAAGTTTTCAATTTTAATGACTTAGCAGTTTGTTTGTTTGTTTGTTTGTTTTTGGCTGTGCCATGTGACATGCAGGATCTTAGTTCCTGACCAGGGATTGAACCCATGCTCCCTGCAGTGGAAGTGTAGAGTCTTAACCACTGAACTGACAGGGCAGCCTCTTAATTTTTTTTTCATGAATTGTGACTTTGGTGTTATATGTAAAAACTCATCACCAAAACCAAGGTCACCTAGGTTATACCCTATGTTTTCATCTATAAGTTCTATTATTTTACATTTTACACTTAGGTCTGTGATCTAGTTTGAGTTAATTCTGTTGAAAGATGTATGGTCTCTATTTATGTTTTAATTTTTTATTTTTTCCAGAACAACTTGTTGAAAAGACTATTCCTTTTCCACTGAATTGCCTTTGTACTTTTGTCAAAGATCAGTTGGCTATATATGTGTGTCTATTTCTGGGGTACTTTTTCTATTGTTCTGTGTATACATCCTTTTCCCAGTGTCATACTGTCTTGATTTCTGTAGCTTTACAGCAACTCCCGAAATCAAGCAGAGTAAGTTGTCCAATTTTGTTCTTTTTCAGTATTGTGTTAGCTAGTCCAGGTCTCTCTTTTTTTTTTAATTGAAGTATAATTGACCTATAAGACTATGTTATTTCCAGGTGCATAACATAGGTGACTCAATATATGTATACATTACGAAATGATGACCATGATGTCTACCTACCATGTGACCCAACAAAGTTGTTACAATATTATTAATTGTATTTCCCCATCTTTACATTTAATCCCTGTCACTCATTTTTTTTCTCGGTAACTGGAAGTTTATCTCCCTCACCTATTTCACTCATCCCCTATGCCCTTCCCCTCTGGCAACCACACTTGTTCTCTGTATCTATGACTGTTCTACTATATTTTTCATTTGTTTTGCTTTTAGTTTCCACATATAAGTGAAATCATACAGAATTTGTCTTTCTAAATTTGATTTATTTTTTTTAGCATAATACCCTCTAGGTCCATCCATGTGGTCACAAATAGAAAGATTTCATTCTTTTTTATGGCTGAATAATAAATCTACTATGTGTGTGGATATATCTCTATCCGTGTGTGCATGTATGCTAAGTCACTTCACTTGTGTCTGACTCTGTGATCCTATGGATTGCAGCTACTAGGCTCCCCTGTCCATGGGATTCTCCAGGGAAGAATACTGGAGTGGATTGCTATGCTCTCCTCCAGAGGATCTCCCCAACCCAGGGACTGAACCCTGGTCTCCTGCATTGTAGGTGGGTTCTTTACCACTAGCACCAGCTGGGAAGCCCATCTATATCTATAGCTATATCATCTACCTAGCTATACACATCTTCTTTATCCAGTCATCTACTGATGGATGTGACAGACTTTATTTTCTTGGGCTCCAAAATCACTGCAGATGGTGATTGAAGCCATGAAATTAAAAGATGCTTGCTCCTTGGAAGAAAAGTTATGACCAACCTAGACAGCATATTAGAAAGCAGAGACATTACTTTGCCAACAAAGGTCCATCTAGTCAAAGTTCTGGTTTTTCCAGTAGTCATGTATGGATGTTACAGTTGGATTATAAAGAAAGCTGAGAGTCAAAGAATGATGCTTTTGAACTGTGGTGTTGGAGAAGACTCTTGAGAGTCCCTTGGACTGTGAGGAGATCCAACCAGTCAATCCTAAAGGAAATCAGTCCTGAATATTCATTGGAAGGACTGCTGCTGTTGAAGCTGAAACTCCAATACTTTGGCCACCTGATGAGAAGAGCCAACTCACTGGACAAGACCCTGATGCTGGGAAAGATTGAAGGCAGGAGGAGAAGGGGACGACAGAGGATGAGACGGTTGGATGGCATCATTGACTCTATGGACATGAGTTTGAGCAAGCTGTGGGAGTTGGTGATGGACAGGGACGCCTGCTGCAGTCTATGGGGTCACAAAGAGTCAGACATGACTGAGCAACTGAACTGAACTGATTGATGGGTACTTAGATTGCTTCAATATCTTGGCTATTGTAAATAATGCTGCAATAAAACTAGTGTTTTTAATTTCTTTGGAAAAATACCCAGAAATGGGATTGCTGGGCCACATGGCAGTTCTATTTTTAATTTTTTGAGGAACCTTCATATGTTTTTCGGTGACTGCATTAACTGACATTCCCACCAACAGTGTGCAAAGGTCCCCTTTTCTCCACATCCTTGCCAGCCCTTGTATTTCTTGTCTTTTTGATAACAACAATTCTCACAGGTGCAAGGTCTCATTGTGGTTTTCTCTTGCATTTTTCTGATGATAGAGATGTTGAGCATCTTTTCATGTGCCTGTCAGCCATCTGTATGTCTTCTTCAGAAAAAAACGTCTATTCTGATCCTCTGCTTAGTTTTTATTTTTTTATTGACTTCCGAATTTTATTTTTCTTTCAATTACATTATTTTTAAAATTTATTTATTTTTTAATTAAGAGATAATTGCTTAACAAATTTTGTTGTTTTCTGTCGAATCTCAGCACTTTTTAATCAGTTTGTTTCTTTGATATTGAATTCTTTGTATATTTTGGTTATTGACTCCTTATCAGATATATCATTTTCCATGATCTGATGGGCAATTTTAAAAGAGTATTTAAACTGCTGTGTGAGAAGGAGGAAAGACATGTATGCAGAGAGAGCAGTTAAGGGGTGGATGAAGTGATTAAGGTGAGGAGATGATGGAAGCTTAGGTTAAAGTGTATGCAGTGGAGCTGAGCGAAGTAGAAGGAGTCAAGATACGTTTTGCAGTAGCAGTGATGGGACTTGGTCATGGATTGGATATGGGTGGTAAGGGAGGGTAAAGTGTCAGTGATGGCTTGGGGCATGTGTAGTAATGAAAGAATATGAAGCAAGAACAGACATGGGGGAAATATGTTCTAACATCTCAGATTCAGATGCCTGAGGCCCATCAAAGACAAAGTACCACACAAGCTGTGAGATTTATGACTTGAAAGGCTGTAAACTGGAAATATACATTTGGGAGTAATAAAAAGATGGCAATCAATGCCATGAGAATGGATCAAAGGGCAGGAGGTGTAATATAAGAATTCTGATAATCAAAGATCAGAAAGAAGAGGAGGAGCTAGTGAAAAAGAATGAGAAAGGGGGAGCAGATATAAATGACAGTAGAGAAGCCAAGACTTTCCTTCAGTTATTGCCTTTTAATTTTGTCCATGGATTCTTCAGGGTCATGGCTGTTTCTCCAAGGTCTAAGGGAGGTCATTCACTTTTGTGCAGTTTTTCTTCTCATGTGAGTGTCCTACTGAACAGCTGCTGGGTCCAAACACTTCAGCTTATCACTAGCAACTTTCTTTAAATTCAATCACATATGGCCATTTTCCTGAAGGCATCCCCAGAATAAATATCAAGATGGCTGGTGAAAGATGGCTTCTGCAGTCAACTAAACGCTGGCCTGGAATCAAGAGTCAGGTTTTCAATACTAAGTCCTTGAAATTCAGCCAGTCTGTTTATCACATGAATTGGTTTTCTCTCAGGGGTCTCTTTTGTCTTCTGCTATGATGAAACCAGACTGACTGTCAGTAATGAGAAGGTAAGAGCAAGGTGAAGAAGTGTTCTCCTTAACACTTTCCATTTATCATCAGATTTCATGATCAAGGTCTATATCATTGGTGAAGATGGTGATTATATAGGATGTAGTAAATAAAAGAACTGTAAACCTAGAAATACTCAGTTGAGTGTGATAGAATCTTTCTGGGTTAGAACCCAAGCCAGGAAGAACTGGGAGCAATACTGTGGTTTGACACTCATCACTAGGTCCTTGAATGCACAATATCGCCTTGAAGTATAGCTATGTGAAGAGAGATAGGGCCAGTAGCACTGATCTATAAAAGAGTCTAGACTGGGTGTATGTTATTGGGGATCTCAAAATAATCAATAGTCAATGCAAGATGTTTGGAGCTGAGATTCTTGAGAAGGGAGTAGTGTTTGCTCCTGAAAGTGTAGATCAGAATTTCCAGAAGTTACACAGTTTGAAAAAGAACATTCTGATTCATAATTCTGGTGGAGGTGGTGATGAGTGAGCCTCAGTTCAGTTCAGTTCAGTCACTCAGTCGCGTCCAACTCTTTGCAACCCCATGAACTGCAGCACACCAGGCCTCCCTGTCCATCACCAACTGCCAGAGTTTACCCAAACTCATGTCCATTGAGTCGATGATGCCATCCAACCATCTCATCCTCTGTTGTCCCCTTTTCCTGCTGCCCTCAATCTTTCCCAGTATCAGGTCTTTTCAAATGAGTCAGCTATTTGCATCAGGTGGCCAAAGTATTGGAGTTTCAGCTTCAACATCAGTCCTTCCAATGAACATCTAGGACTGATCTCCTTTAGGATGGACTGGTTGGATCTCCTTGTAGTCCAAGGGACTCTCAAGAGTCTTCTCCAACACCATAGTTCAAAAGCATCAATTCTTTGGTGCTCAGCTTTTTTTATAGTCCAACTCTCACATCCATACACGACTACCGGAAAAACCATAGCCTTGACTAGACGGACCATTGTTGACAAAGTAATGTCTCTGCTTTTTAATATGCTGTCTAGGTTGGTCATAACTTTCCTTCCAAGGAGTAAGCATCTTTTAAAAATTCATGGCTTCAATCACCATCTGCAGTGATTTTGGAGCCCCCCAAAAATAAAGTCAGCCACTGTATCCACTTTCTCCATCTATTTGCCATGAAGTGATGGGATTAGATGCCATGATCTTAGTTTTCTGAATGTTGAGCTTTAAGCCAACTTTTTCACTCTCCTCTTTCATTTTCATCAAGAGGCTCTTTAGTTCTTCACTTTCTGCCATAAGGGTGGTGTCATCTGCATATCTGAGGTTATTGATATTTCTCCCGGCAATCTTGATTCCAGCATGTGCTTCTTCTAGCCCAGCGTTTCTCATGATGTACTCTGCATGTAAGTTAAACAAGAAGGTTGACAATATAGAGCCTTGAGTGAGCCTAACTTATGCTTTATCCCCAGCCTCCAATATGCACAGTTAAAAATTATTATAGGGACTTCCCTGGTGGTCCAGTGGTTAAGACTCCAACATCTACTGCAGGGGGTGTGGTTTGATCCCTGGTTGGGAAACTAGATCCTGCATGCCACAATTAAAAGATTCCCCATGATCAACAAAAAGATCCTGTATGCTGCAACTAAGACCTGGTGCAGCCAAATAAATAAATAAACAGTAGAAACATGTGATTCTAGATTGAGGAGAAATCAGAGTTCACCAAGGCCTTTGCATTTATGACTCTCTCATTTCATTTAACTCTTTCTTCAAAGATCCTTTTCTTGGTACTCCTTTTTTTTGAGCATTGTATTTTAAATGGAAGTAAGATCCCACATGCTGAGTGGTCTGGCCACCAAAAAAATGAAAAGATAAAAAAGACAAACAGAAAAAAATTATTATAATAAATCCAGTAAAATATAAATAAACTGGGAAAATACATTTGCAACATACATAGCAAACTGTTAGGGCTATAGTCCATGGGGTCGCAAAGAGGAGGACATGACTAAAGCAACTTAGCACACACACACAGAGCAATAACTTTATTACATAAAATCTCTTATAAATCAGTAAGAAAAATAGATGCAACTAATAGAAACTGTACAGTGAATACAAGTAGACAATTCTCAAAAGAAAGAAGCTTAAATGCCAATAAACATGCTTAACTGTTAGGCAACAGTAAATATCATTATCAGCTTATCTGATTGGTAATGATTATAAAACATAATTAAATTCAGCAAGAATAATGGGGTGTAGAGAAATGAGCACACTTTCATAATTTTGGTGGAGTTATGAACTGATATACTTCTGGAGGTTAATCAATCATCAGATACCCAAAATTTTAAATTAAAGCTCCCTGACCCAGAAATTTCCCTTGCAGAAATTTATGCTAAGAATATAGACAAGTTCACAAAATTGTGCATACTGGGATACTAATAGTTAAATTGCTATAATAGCTCAAGTTGGAAACAATCTAAATTGCAGAGACTAAATAAATTGTGGTATATCCATATAATGGAATATTACATAGTCAGTATTTTTGCATTGAAAAGTGTTCCTAATCTATTGTTGTTTTTAGAAAGCAGATTATAGAATAGCATTAAAATAAAAATTTGTGTAAAGAGAAAAGAGCTTATATAGACTCGTAACACGTGCATGCTAAGTCACCTCAGTCGTGACCAACTCTGTGTGACCCTATGGACAGCAGCCCACCAGGCTCCTCTGTCCATGGGGTTCTCCAGGCAAGAATACTGGAGTGGGTTGCCATTTCCTTCTCCAACAGATGTGTAAAAATCTGGAAAAATAAGAGAGATGAGATTGTGAGGGATTTTCACTTCATTGTTTTATTTGTAATTTTTTCAGTACACAAGAATTATCAGGAGAATCAATATCCACTTCATATAATAAAAATAATTAAATACAAGGTAACAAAAAAGTAAACATCCTAAAAAAAATTTTAATGAAAGATGCCTTAAGGCAAAGCTTGTAATTCCAAACTAGCTAAGAATATATGTGGCTCAGCTGGTAAAGAATTCGCCTACAATATGGGAGACCTGGGTTTGATCCCTGGGTTGGGAAGATCCCCTGGAGACGGGAAAGGCTACCCACTCCAGTCTTCTAACCTGGAGAATTCCATGGACTGAATAGCCCATGAGGTCACAAAGAGTCGGACACAACTGAGTGATTCACTTTCACTTTCTTTCATGGTGTAATGGATACTACATACTTTTTTACCTTTATGGAGTAGGGGTGGAATGGCCAGTGGAATTAACAGAAAACTAGAACTAATAGACAGCAATTAATATTAGCATCAATTTTCTTCATTTTCTGTGAGTATGATCCACTTGGCAACATTTACTTCTGTAAGATTCAGGGTCTCTCTACTGCTCTTTATCAGACTTCCTTTCACTCCCGAGTCAACAGATTTTTCGGTTCTGCTTTCTTTGAAAGCATAGGTTGCTGACAATATTGACAACATGGAAATATAGAAACACTAGGGGGAAAAAAGTGGATAGCTTGGTTTATATTCTTAACTCTGTATGGACTGGAAGACATTTAAAATATATTTTGCTATTTTATGTAAAATGATCTTATTATAATCATATCCTTTCCTTTAGTTTTTGTAGGTAACTCTGTTGTATTTATAGTCATTCCCCAAGAAAGAACTCCATTCTCAAAATTTTGCAGATACCAACCATGCATGCTTGTATCTGATTTTGTTCTGACATAATGCCACCAAGATCTTGGTTAGATGGCTGCCACTCTAGCTGAGTGGACATGCAGTTCTCCTTCTGTTCCACAGAGTAGGTAGACTTTGGGTTTGGTCAGCCAGTGGTGTTTGTACACATCTTGTGAATTGAGGACTGGCCGGTCAGTCTCCATGCTGGCTGATAGGTCAGGGCAGGTAAGTTCTAGGGCTCTGGTTCTTGGTGTATGTTTGGACAGCCCATAAATGCAAATAAAGATACTACTCCACCCGGTAGGTCATGGAGGCAGTGCAAGTGCCCTGCCAGATGTTTCTGTCATCCCTTGTCTAGAATTTTCGTATATGTGACAGGCGCCCCCTAGTGAATATAGGCACTTAAGTTGGCCTCGCTGTAAAAAAGAGGCTGGGGAAACCATCTGAAATGGTTTTAAGAATTTGACACTGTATTAAACAAGTAGAGATGCTGAGATTTTGCAAATGTGAAAGGAAAAGAGGGCAGGGATCTGTTCTCCAAATAAAGTATGTAGGATCTCACAATGCAGAAATAGTAGTCAATTTTCTAGATGAAATTCAAACTAATCTGAACCTTGCCAGACTATCAAAATAGAAGAGTAAATTGTCGATCACTATCCACTCTTATCCACTCCAGTATTCTTGCCTAGGAAATCCCATGGACAGAGGAGACTGGTGGGCTATAGTCCACAGGGTCACACAAGAGTCAGACGGGACCTGGCAACTAAAACAACAATCCACTCCCCAAACTTGACAGGATGTTTTATACATAGTGTATAGCTTCTAGAATCGGACAGATACACATAAATTTAGGTTCAGACTTGAGAAAGCATATTTCAATCCAAAAACTTTTAGTCTGGCTTTTGATAAATTACATTTTGTTTGGTTAATTTAAAAAAAAAGAGCATTTAATGAAGACTATGGTTGCTTCATGGGGTCGCAAAGAGTCGGACATGACTGAGCGACTGAACTGAACTGAACTGATGGTTGCTTGTGCAGTACATCAGTTACTTTTAGTTATCTCTTCTTTCCTAAAAATGTCTGCCTCATACAGTTCTTTTTATGTTCTGAAAAAATATATTATCATTTTGACATCATCATAAATACTTATTATAGCACTGGGTTGGGTGTTCGAAAAGGAACCCAAAATAAGTCTTATCCTCCAGGATGCTTCCAATATAAAATAAAATCAAAGATCATATAACAGGTCAACTGGAAAACAAATAAATAACTATGACAAAAGATAGTATTCAGATTATTTTAATACTGTCAAAGAGCACAAGAAATTAACACTGCACTCAAAGGCCTGTATTTATTTATGAATCAATGGCCTTTAACCCGAGCATCCTAAACCAACAATTGGTGAAAAGATTACACAAAAAGTAGGCGACATGCTTAAATATCAAGTAGGGGAAAAGGTTATTGGACTATTCTCAAAGGTCTTGTTTGATGTCAGAAGCTAATTATGAACTGAGTGTAGTGTAGTTTTGCTACTTTTTAGAGGTTCACTTTTCAGGGTAAGACTATCTTGTTGCCTCCTATCTTCTTCTTCTTACCTAAACAATAAATAAACAAACAACTCTTCCCTCTTTTGCCTAGATTGTCTTTTGTCTCCTGAGTAATCATCCTTTCAGATTCACCACAACTCCTTCAGGTCTGAGCAGACTTCTCTAACCGTAAGGCCTCTCTAGGCCCTCTTTCTTCTAATGACCTCGTTTAACTACCATAACCTCATTTAACAATTACACTGCTTTGATTACTTCCTGAATATTAAAAGTCTCTGCCGAACAATAAACGCAAGCGTTTATTCAAATTATTTGTTAACTTGTTAATGATTAGCTCCCCAAAGTCCATTCTCCATCACCGTAGCTTAGAAGATAAATAACCTTTTACTTATTTAGAAGGACGGCTTCAGCATCTCCCTTATCGTGGTGACATCTGTGCAGGCTGAGGTGAAACAAACCAAAAAACAAACAAACAAACAAAAACCCAAGGGACATCGAAATGATTGACAGGTAAGGACCAAAGCACGTCGCCTAACTCAGCCTTGCCCACAAGACGCCCATCCTCCCCGCGTCCTGTTTTCTAAGATGCATCCCGGGCGGATGCGAGGTCACCTGTGGGCAGGCGGAGGACTTCTCTGCAGCGGCCTAGAGGGAGAGGGAGGCGGGGAAGGCATGAGGATGCGGTGGGGCGGGTGACCGGGGAGGAGAGGGCGCGGGGAAGCCGGCGTGCGGGGGTCCCCGGACGAGGCGGCCGGAGCGGGTACCCGGGGCGCCTGCGCGGCGGCCGCCCCCGCCGCAGCATCCCTGCGCCGGGTCCCCGCGCGCGCGCGCGCGCGGGCGGGAGGAGGGGCGCGCCGGCCCCTCCGCCCCGCGCGGCCACGTGACGCCGGCCGAGGAGACTGGAGCGGCGGCGGCGGCGGCGCGCGGCGGCAGACTGGTGCAGCGCCCGGCGCGCGCGGCGGCATCTCCTCCACCTCCTCCTCCTCCTGCTTCTCCTTCCCTCCTCCTCCTCCTCCCGGGAGCCTCGACGGTCCCTTGCCCTCCACCCGGCTCCTCGCCGCCGCGTGCCCGCCGCCGCGGCGCCCCGAGGAAGAGGCGAGGACGCAGCTGCGGCGCCGCCGCCGCCGTTAGACGGGGGGACTCGCGGGGGAAGGGGGGTCCCCCGGCCGCCGCCGCAGCCGCAGAGGCCAGCCCTCCCGCGGGGTCTCAGCTTCCTCCTCGCGTCGCCGCCGGCGCCCGCTCTCGGCCGGGATGGGGCTCCTGGACTCGGAGCCGGGCAGCGTCCTGAACGCGGTGTCCACGGCGCTCAACGACACCGTGGAGTTCTACCGCTGGACCTTGTCCATCACAGGTAAAGCCGCCGCCTCGCCATCCTCGCCGTCCTCTCCATCCTCGCCATCCTCCCCCGGGGGGACCTCGGCCTCGGCCCCGACTGCCCTCCGCTCCCCGCCCGGCGGCTGTTGGGGTGCTGCGGAGCCGAGGACCGGCGGGCGGGCGGGCGGGCACTGGTTAATCGGATCCGAACGTTAAGGCGCTCCCCTCCCCCGGCGCCCGCACGGTTTCCCTCCTGAGCTCCTTCCAGCGGGTCTTGCCAGGTTTCTCGGATGCAGGCGCTGCGATCGCAGCTGGAGCCTGGCGCAGGCCCGCCCCACCCTGTGGCCGCGCACCTGCCGGGCTCTGACCGTTCTCTCCGGCTCCGGGGTCTGCTGTAACCTTTAGGAACATTCCGTGATGGGGCTCGGGGGAGGGGACCAGGGCCCCGGGGTGGGGGTGGGGGGGTCGTTGTCCTTTTGGGCTCCTGGTTGCCTTGACGCACCTGCCCGTAATTTTCTTGTCTGGCTCGTCCGTCCGCAACACCGTTTGGAAGGAAAAGTCGGGAGCCATTGTTCGGCTCCTTGAACCTGGGAGGGGGTTAGTTTCTGAGGCATTTTCATCCGCACGGAGGTTCCAAGTGATTGTCTGCGATGGCTTTGCGCAGTGCAGTGCGGTCTGGGGGAGGGGGGAAAGATAAAACAACCGGAAGAGAAATGGGGAATCTGTAGGATGGGGGGGGGGGGGGTCTCTACAGCAGCACCTAGAGATGGTCCCAGAAGCCTGCCTGGGTACCATTTTCTTAAATTGGCCAACTTTTCTCTTTCGCCGTCGCAGTTTGACAGGGATCCTTAGTTAGCTGAGCTAGGCGGCTTTCCTGCCTAAGGGGAGGCAGTTGTTATACTTTACCATCTGTTTTCTTTATTTGCTTCAGTTACTTTTGGGTTTAGAGCGTTTACAAATTTTTGAAATAAAAAAAAACGAGGCCAACAGGATTTTAGAAGGGATCTTATGTTTTATCCTTTGCCAGTCCTTTTGCAATATTGCCCTGCATGCCAACAGTGGAAGAGGTTTATATGACATGTTACCACCGTGCCTCCCTTCCCTAGAAATGGAAATATAGTCCTATAGTTTGGTGTCTGTTGTTTGGTTTGGTGTTTGTTGTTAGAGGCAGTGGTTGCAGCATGAATATATGGATATATGTTGTGGGAAGAAACGTATTCTGAAATTATTTCTGTGGGAGACAAAATGATTCTTTGGCATTGCCTCGGTTTTAACTTCTTTAGCAAAGTTCTTTCTCAGAAGATGTTAAGTTTGACAGTGAGAAATAAGCGATTTAATTAGCTGTTGCACTTGAAAATGGTTAAAAAACAGTTTTTAATGGAATCATTCATTTTTAAAGTCTCCCTTCTATGTAGTATCTATTGAGGTTTTGTGGTACCAACAAAAACTGGGAGAGATGTATCATTTCCTTCATCTCTGTGATTTTGGTAATTTAAACATTGCATCAGGGTTTCCCATTACACAATTGTGCAGAGCTGAACTTCAGGCAGACTGGTTGGCAGATAATTGCACTTTGCATATTTCAGACTCCAGACATTGTCAAGGTCCTCCAATCTCCATATAGCCAGCCACACCCAGGACTTCTGCCTGCCTGCCTGTCTTCCCTCCCTCAGAGCTTTCCCACCTTTGGGAAAGCTCAGTTTCAGAACCATTGAGAGCAAAGGTAGAATGTACCTTTCTGTGATGGTCAGTTCCTTCCTAATGATGCTGGTATAAAAAAAAAATCACAAATGAAGTGGGAAATTTCGTGCAGTTCCCTCATGTGAAAGCTTTCCGCTAGCCTGTGAAAGGCAAGTAAAATAGTATAATATTGTGGACCAAGCCTGAGAAATGAGAGTAGCTACCAGAAAGAAATGACCTCTCTCTAGCAGGTCAGAGGTAAGGTATTTGCCCATGCTCTGGCTATCCACTTACGAAACCTGAGACTGCTTCCTTGCTTTCTGTAATGAGCTACCTAGTGTAGGTAGATGGTATTTCTTAACCAACTTAGAGGCTTAGTCGGATATAGTCTGCTCTGCCTTGCTGCTGTGTAAGGAGGACTGTTTCAGACTCAGGCAGAAGAGCTGGTCTGAACCCACTGCTGCCCCATTTCTTCTCGCCCTGTCGCCACACCCCCACTTCTGTGCTCTCCTGTCTTCGGCTGATTCACACGACTGATTCCAAGAGGCCCTTCTTCCTGTAATTTCATGAATATCTGGGTGAAGGAGTTTCAAAGTAGAAAAGTAGCCTAGGAGATGAGGCTGAAGGAAAAGTTGATGAATTTGGAAGGAGGATAAGATAAAAGTGGGCAGAGAGAAAGATGGTCTTGAGAAAGAGTGATGAGTCTGGTAAAAGGATGCACATCCTCCAGGGAGGGCAAGAGATGAACAAGGCTGCCTGCCTTAGAGTGCATTCATCCCCACGCGGTAGCTGTGGGCTTCTTGCTTTCTGTTCTGTCGTCTCATTAAATATTTCTCTCCCCAGAGGTGTCTGCCTAAGTGTAAAGTTAGTGTCAAGGTTTCTGCCTAGCTCTGTCTACCTTGGGCAGTCTAATAGGAATAGTTGTTACACATTTGGGGAGTACATTTGATGATTTCAAAGATTTTTGCCCTAGGGCGATGTCTGGAAAAATAAAATTTTTTTTGCTATTATATTAAATGGTGATATTTAATAACACATGTCCAAAGCAATGCATAAAAACCGGGCTTTTCAAAGACACATATCTAGCAAATGTAGAATATGTCCCACAGTGTATGAACATGCAAAATGTTACTTTTACCATGTAATTAACACTGTATACCTTGGAATTGAAACTGTGAAAGCACTGTACTCTTAGAAAACCTGCAAAAATAATTTTTCTCTGTATTTTTAGGTATTTTGAACAAGTGAGTCTTAGTTTATAATATAAAGGAAAGTATAGACTGATACAGGACTTTTTTTTTTTTACAGGACTTTTTTAATAGCAGTTGGTGGCATTAGAGTATGTCTGATGTCATTGTGGTATTTTCCTCTGTTCTTTCACTTTATATCATTAATATCATTGGACTGGGATCCTGGGCTCAAAGTGTATATCTACTCAAGAAAAATTGTATATACAATTTCAAAACTGATGAGTCAATATCCCCGACTTATAAATACCCTAATTGTCTGTATTTTCCATTGCATTTATTATTTTAGTAATTACTTATTAGTAGCATTTTGTGTAACTAACATTAACAAAGAAACATCTTAGAAAGTTAATAACCAGCATGTCCTCTCTAAGGCCAGTTGTCTCTCGAGGTTCCATATTTCTTTTTGACCACGTGTTTGTTTGTAAACAGCCATCGTTCATGGAATATGTTTCCACATGGCATGTGTGCTGGGCTGGGCACTGATCTATGTTCACTAATATAGCACACTCTAGTTGGGTGAAAAATGAGTTGTCTACTTGGGAGTTGAGATCAGAGTAGGTAGATGAGTAGGAGTTGAGATCAGAGTGTGAAAGGCCAGTCTATCTGACCTTCCCCTCACTTTGGAGTGTCAGATGGGAGAAGAGGATGTGTGGTCCAAGAGGGTGGAGGACTCTTGTGGGGTGATGATGAAATCTGGAAGCGAGGCTTGTATAAACTTTCCTTCTTATCTCATCACTTGCCATGTGCTGACATGGTTCTGGGAGAGAAGGAGGACAAGTGGTCACCACTCCAGGCAGCTTGTGAAGTCTGGGGGATGACGGCCATTCCACCTTCCTTGCTGTCGTGGTCTCAAAGCAGTGTGGTCAGAGTGAGGGTCAGGGCTCGCTGGAGCCTGGGGAAGGTCAGGAAACTCCTCGACTCTCCGTGTCTCCACTTCCACTTGCCTGGCAGTCTTTAGTCGTGAGAGGAGTGTATGGCTCCGTCTTTAGGGTATTTAAGCTGTTTCCCCATGTGGAATTGACATGGATGGTGTTGGAGAGTGTTTGATAGGTGGACTAAAAATGGCTGTCAAAACTAAAAGTCCATGGAAACTAGGAATGAGTTTAAGTGCCAGTGAGTCAGCTTGGTGTGCTGAAACTTGATGGCTCACAGAAGGGGGTGTTTAACTCAGCTCAGCTAGGCAAGGGTCTGTTTCACAGTTTCCTGGGCCCCAGAGGCACATGGGTCTTAAACAGGCTATTCAGTTACACTGGGGCTTCCCAATGCAGGAGAAACAAGAGACAAACAGGGTTTCAATTCCTGGTCAGCAAGATCCCCTGGAGTAGGAAATGGCACCCCACTCCAGTATTCTTGCCTGGAAAATTCTTTGGGCAGAGGAGCCTGGCGGGCTACGGTCCACGGGGCTGCAAAGAGGTGGGCACGATTGAGCGGAGCACAGCATCGTTGCATTGATCTTGTTATTTGTCACAGTTAATGTATAGTTGTGTTTTTCAATCTGCGTCATTATCTAAAATAGGTTTTCTGTTTGGACTAGCGTGGGAACTCGTCACTTTCAGTGTTTCTTTGAGAAAAGACATTCTAAGTTCTAGGCAGTGAAAGACAAATACATGTTCATCTTCTAACGTGGCGTCTCCCTTAGGCCGTGTTTTCAATGAAGTCCTCTGAAGTCCTCTTTCTGTCCTTTCACAGCCTCCCTGCAGCCTCCAGGAAGTCCATTCGGCTGTAGGGTTTTGTTTGTTTGGTCCTGGACTCTAATGTCTGATGCTCTCGTCCATTCCCCCAAAGTATCCAATCACAGATGGAATGCCAGGAGGGGAAAACAACACATGCTCTAAAACTGGCATCGGGACACAATTTTACACAGTTAGATTCTTTGGCTTTGGGAAACACGGTTTTAAGAATTACATAGCTAATTAGCCTCCAACTAATAAAAATAAATGAAAAAAAAATTTTTTTTAATAAATAAAAGAAAAAGAAGGCAAGAAAAAAATTTAAAAAAAAAGAATTACATAGATAATTATATCAGTGAGTGCTTTTGTGATCTTAAGAGCCACAAGAAGTTGATCGTCCTTTTAAAATTCAGTGTTTTGTTTTTTTCGTCAGTCCTGTGATAATATCATTAGTGAATGATTTAATGTTAACCAAAGTATTATCTTTGATTTATTGAGTCACTTATTATTTCGAATTAGACGTCTGTGGTCACATAGAGAAGAGTTAGGTAGCAGAATCTGTCTTTTCTCACATTGAGATGGCTCTTTTTTCTTTTTTCCTTATTAGGACATTTTTTCCTGTTCAATTAAGGTGCCATTGTTTCATTTTCCCTTAGAATGAGAATGAATTACAATACATATGTTAAAAAATCATTTGGATCCTGACTTTTAGAGAAGAGAGGGGAGGAAGAAATACATAGGCTCTCAAAACCCAATTTCCAGCTCTCCTGTCTACCCTGGTCCCTGCCCACAGACCTGCAGCTTGAGCCAACCTGGGACACTCACGCTTGAGTAAAACAGGCGCACGTGATGTCCCTTGTCACACTGCTCTTGCCATTACTGCCCTTCTCCCTGGTTCCCTTCCCACATGCCTTTCACCAGGCCCTGCCTCAGTCTCCCTCCCACGTGGAGCCTTTCTCAGCCCGGGTACCCAGCGCAGTTCCTTGCTTCATCTGACCCCATTGCCCTGAGCAATCGCTCATGTACCTCCTTGTGCAGTTTCTTCTGAGACTCTCTTTTCTTGCACTGTTTACCCTTCATCATTACTTATCTTTTCCCTTCTTAGTATTTTTCTCCCCAACACTAGGGAGTGCCCATACATTTGTTGGCTTGACACAACTCTCTTAATCTAGCTTGATTTCAGATAGTGACATTTCAGATACTTTCTGATTGATAAATATTAGTAAGGTTTGGGGTTAGACTAAATTATGGGGAGTTTAAGGGATTCCACTAAATAATGGAGAGTTTAAGAATGATCTTTATCATAAGTTAGTCTTAAGTCAATCAGTGTTGACTCAGTTGAATGAAGGAATCAAACCATAAAATCAGTTAGTAGCACAGAATATTCTCAAGAGATTTAGAATCAGATGCCATTCCTCTCTCTCCATCCTCTGCACATGAGCATTGTGGTGTGTGCGCAAGTGAGGGGGGCACGTGGTGTCGCAGATGGAGAGGACCCTGGACTGGGGTTTAGACTTTAGGCTTTAGTCCTGGACCTGCCACAAATTACCAGTGAGTGTGTATAGGGGCACTTTGCTTTTCCAAGTCAACTTTTTTCACCTACAAATTGAGCTGAATTAGGTAATCTCTTGAGGTCTCTCCTGGCTCTTAAATTCTAAATATAAGTGAAGCTTTTAAAAATTCTTTACATAGATAAAGTAATTTCAAATAAACATGTACTGATAAGTAACGGAAAACCTGACTCCAGGCAACAATTCCAATCTTCACCAGTAAAACTGGTATTAGTGCTGTGTAAATGTTAAAAATAACAGGTTCATGTTTAGTCCTTTTCACTTTCTCTTATCTGCTCAATAAGGGATAGGTGAAGGAATAAAAAACACAGAGATACAGATATTTAAGCCCCTCTTTTTTTGACATAGTGTGTGTGGCTGTAATACTCTACCCCTTTAATGATCTAGGTATTTCTCAAACAACCCAGAGTTAACTATCTTGTCAAAAATAATAGCAGTAACATTGAAGAATAAGTTTATTATTCTGAGAATGGCTTTTTACATGGTTTTGGACAAGTTACTCATGATTTGGAGGGGCTCATATTTCTGCTTGTACAATGAGAAGATTTGAAACTACATGTCCCCTTAAGGCCTTTTTATTGAATTCTCAGAATATCTCCTAAAGCAATGGCTTAGATAGTCTAAACTTAATCTTACTTCATACTTTTTTTTTTATAGAAAATGCAAATTTTATCATACATTATTAGAAAAGATTTTCGTTTTTAAGCACTTTTTGAGCATTTCTAACAAATTTGGAAATATGGCTTAAATTTTTTGTAGAATTGCTACAAATATGTAGGTTTTAGCATACAGGGAAAACAAAAGAAATTAAATGGTTTTGGTGTAAGTATGTTCCTTAGTTTGGTTAGGCACTTTGGTATTAAAGCATCTTACTTTTGTCATTTATTCTTCTCCATGGAATATTGTAATTCTTAAAAAATATCTCAATATAATACTTTATTTGTGGTCACATTTAATTGGAATTTGAAAGTCAAATGCATTAACCCACTGAGGAATCAGTTTCTCATTGTTAGGTGTGATCACATCAAGGCATTTGTGATTTTTAACTAGAGTATTTGAAGGAGTAAGCTTCTCTTTTTTCATTTTATTTGTTTATCAAATGAAAACTTAGGCACAGACATGTATTGTTAAGGAATTTCATGTATATTTGTTCACCCGTATTCATAGCAGCACTGTTTATAATGACCAAGAGTGGGAGCAACCCAAATATCCACTGATGGGTGAATAGGATAAACTGTGATATATACGTACAAGGGAATATTATTCAGCCTTATAAAGAAAGGAAATTCCAACACAAGCTACAACATGGCTGAACCTTTTGGACATTATACTAAGTAAAATAAGCTAGTCAGGAAGAGACAAATACTGGTGATTATGAAGTCCCTAAAATAGTTACATTCATAGAAAAAGAAAGTAGAGTGCTAGTTGCCAGGGGTTGGGAAGGTGGTGGGGAGACAGGGAATTGTTTAACGGATATAGAGTTTCAGTTTCACAAGATGAGAAAGTTCTGGAGGCTGGTTGCACAACGATGTGAATACATGTAACACTAATGACGTGTACACTAGTGAAATGTACATTAATGAAATCTATGCTTAGAAACAGTTGAGATAGTAAAGTTTATGTGTTTTTTATTACAATTTTAAAAAGATTGTCATATGTCATACAATTAATATAGCATCTCTAGAAATGATCTTTCTTCAGTGTTCATTGCCAAAACACTAAAAGTGGTTTTGTTTTTAGTTTATCATAAAATGGCTCTATTTATAGAGTATTCATAGCTGTTGCTTTTTTAAAAAGTACCCAAATGGTCCTGGAGGGCTTCCCAGGTGGCACTAGTGGTAAAGAACCCACCTGCCAGTGCAGAAGATGTAAGAGACGTGAATTCGACCCCTGGGTTTGGGAAGCTCCCCTGGAGAAGGGATTGGCAACCTACTCCAGTATTCTTGCCTGGAGACTCCCATGGGCAGAAGAGCCTGTGGGCTACAGTCCATAGGGTCGCAAAGAGTCGAACACAACTGAAGCGACTTAGCACACATGCATGCAAATGGCTAGAAAGTAGCAAATGACAGGGAGGACAATCTTGGCTTTGTAATTTGCTTTACAGGATTACCAAGAACTTCACAACTCTGGAGTTTAGGCCTGGCAGGCAGTGATATTTTCCATGTTTAGAAGTTAAACAACTTGCACGTGGCAGTTGAATCGAAAGAGGTGGTTTGGTCTCTTAGCCCAGTGCCTTGTTTCCCATTGAGCTCGCCCAGCAAGAAGGCAAAGTCCTCGGAGGTGTATCACTGTTTAGAACACTAAATCTGAACACAGTCATAATACCACTAGAGGTAATCGAAAGAAAAGCATCTGAAATGCTTAATGGTGCTGTAAGGGCTATTGTATGAAATTAAACTACAGTATTATATATATACATACATATATATATACACACACATACATATATATATATATATATATATATATATATATATACACGTACATATTTGTTGTTTAGTTGCTAAATTGTGTCCGACTCTTTTGTGACTGCATAGACTGTAGCCCGCCAGGCTCTTCTGTCTGTGGGATTTCCCAGGCAAGAATACTGGAGTGGATTGCCATTCATTTCCTTCTCCAGGGATCTTCCTGACCCAGGGATTGAACCTGTGCTTCCTGCCTTGCAGGTAGATTCTTTACCACTGTGCCACCTGGGAAGTCCATATATAAATATATACATACCATATATATGAGTATATATATATATTGTGTGTGTGTGTATATATATATATAAAATACAAAAAGTGGTAGTGGTATTTAGCCTGAGAAGGTGAAGTTGACTTCCATATTATGGACTAGCCTAGAACCTTAAAAGAAAGTATATTCAAAGTGAATTTTGAAAATGTTTGCCATACTTCATAATGTAAGAACTAGAAACTATTGCTAATTAGTGAAGAGGAATTCAGGATCCATTATGGATATTCAGCAAATAGAACAGTTCGCAGGAGAAGATCTTGACCGAAGTTCCATTAAAACATACCACATACTTCAGTAGTATCTCAGTGTTTTTTTGCTTTTGGTTTTCTTAAAGCCACACTGATAGCGCTAGGTGTGATATTTGGTCTTTGAACTCTCAGATTACCACATGGAGGATGTTTTGCAACTGCTTTTTCTGAGAAGACCAGCAAAGTGTGAAAATGGGATGAGAAGATTACTTGCCTGCATTCTGTCTTGGCTTCAGTATACATAGCATTCTTCTTCTTTATCAAATGTACATATATTTAAGTCCATTTTGTCATCATAGAGTTGTTAAATAATGCCTACTGTGAACATTAAATAACATAGGTGTATAAAATGTATATTACAGCATTTTATACCATAATCACCCTATACTAGAAGCTCAGTAAATAGCAGTGAGTTTCAACATATGAAGATGATATCTAAATTCATGGTTGAAAAGTATATATTACACACATGCATATACATCTGCCTCTCCCTGTGACCTATGACTGCCCTATATCGCCCTGCACTGGCTTTGATGAATATGTAATTTTTTAAACCATGAATATAGATATCGTCTGCACATGGTAGAACTCACTACTGTTTATTGAACTTCTACTGTAGGATGGGTATGAATTATAGAACGCTATGATATGAATTTTATGCACTTTGTATTAGTTAATGTTTCTTAGTGTCCTTAGAAGAGGGCTTCCCTGGTGGCTCAGTGGTAAAGAATCTGCCTGCAAGGCAGGAGACTTGATTTGATCCCTGGGTCGGGAAGATCCCCTGGAAAGGGAAAGGGCAACCCATTCCACTTCTTGCCTGGGAAATCCCACGGACAGAGGAACCTGGTGGGATTGCAAGAGTCAGACACAATTTAGTGACTAAACCACCACCATGATGAAGAGATAGACTTGAAACTGTACAACTAAAAAGTAACAGAGCCGGGATGGAATTGAGATCTTTCACCTCCATCTTTCTTTGGTGGCCTTTGCATAAAGCAACACAGCCTCCTTACTCGTCCCACAAATCCTGTTTTATTGTCCAGTCATCATGGCGAACATTTATTGAATGTTTATTATATGCCAAGCTCTTGGACCAATGCTTTGTATTTGTCACATTTAATCCTTATACTCCTGTGGGTTCAGTATGTTACTATCCCCATTTTCTTTCTTTTTTTCAGTTAAAAATTTTTTTTAAATTAATTTTTATTGGAGCTTCCCAGGTGGCTCTTGGTAAAGAATCCACCTGCAGTACAGGAGATGCAGGTTCTATCCCTGGGTCAGGAAGATTCCCCTGAAGAAGGAAATGACTACCCACTTAAGAATTCTTGGCTGAGAAGTCCCATGGACAGAGAAGCCTGGAAGGCTATAGTCCATAGGGTCGCAAAGAGTTGGACATGACTTCATGATTAAAGAACAGCATGTGTGGGTGCTCAGTTGCTCAATCGTGTCCAACTCTTTGTGGCCCACGGACTGTAACCCACCAGGCTCCTCTGTCCATGGGATTCTCCAGGCCAAGAATAGAGGGGGTTGCCATTTTTTTCTTCCAGGGGATCTTCCTGACCCAGGGATCGAACCCATGTCTCTTGCGTCTCCTGTATTGGCAGGTAGATTGTTTACCACTAAGCCACCTGGGAAGCCCAAACAACAGCAGCAGCAATTTTTATTGGAGTATAGCTGCTTTGCAATCTTGGGTTCGTTTCTACTATCCCCATTTTCCAAGCAGATAGACCAACCTTCCAGATAATTAATATCCATCTAGAACCAGCCCTCCCAAATTAAGCCTTTGTGTAAATGATCTGCAGCTCATATCACACATTGACTCACTCACTTTGTCTCTGTTATTGTCTTTTCTCCTTTGAAGCTCCTGAGTCCGTCCCTATTTTATCTGCTCTCTGTGAGAAATTTTATCATTTCTCTTGCTTTTCACCTTTATTGTGTTCTCTGTACAGGTAGACTTGGAACTAGAATTCTTTTTTCTCTGCTGTTAACTCCTCTCTGCATCCTTGCAGGCTCTTGTGTGACTAGTATACAGTTGAGTTCATAAAACTCTACGTTGGCCATTGACTCCGTTAGAGCCTGCACCTTCCCCTGGCCTTGCTGGTGATGAGCTCCACTCCTTCCAGTCTGCCCATCACACTCTGACCTCTTAGTCTTTTCTAGCTCAGCCTCCAAATTCTTCAAGAGCTGCCCTTTCCTTGACTTCATCCAGGCATTCTTCCAACCTGAAAGCAGCATCCTCTGCCCTGAGCACAGATGGGTTAAAGCAGACAGACATTCCCTGCTCATCACCCTGACTCACCCCTCAGTCCTCCGCTGTCTTCAGAATGTTTCATTTTCAGAGTAAATCTCAGCTGGTGACCTGTCCCCTTGTATCCAGACCTTTCTCCTCTGCTTCTGCCTGTTTCACCTTGCTGATACCCCAGATCTTCCTTGGCTTGAAGAATATACTAAGCATCCCATTTTAGAATGGGACCCAGAAGAGGGGGTGTTTAGTTTATCCTTGGCACAGAGACAAGATCTTTCTCAGATTCTTCTTGACAACAGTTATCTACATTTGCTCATTAAACATTTCTTTTAGCAAGTTTTTGCAAGTATTGTTGTAGAGGTACATCAAGGAATGGCTGTAACCCTGGCCCTCATGATACTTACAATAATTGGAGGAGGACACTGACTACATCCTTCAGAAAAAGAGCAGTTTCTCTCTGGGGTGCTCTCAGCGTACAGCGTAACATGAAGTCACTGTTATTTTGTGTACTCTTTAGAGGCGAATGGATTTATAACAGTGAAGAAGAAGTGAAGTCGCTCAGTCATGTCCAACTCTTTGCAACCCCATGGACTGTAGCCTACTAGGTTCCCTGTCCATGAGATTTTCCAGACAAGAGTACTGGAGTGGGTTGCCATTTCCTGAGTATTAGTGATTAGCTGCCAGGTGTTAAAAGCATGGAGTTGATTTGCAGTTGTTGGTTCTGATTTAGTAAGGAGGGGTGAATAGTTATAGAGAACAGTGTGTGGTACATACTTCTTGATGTCTTGACTGTATGCCAGAAGCTGTTAGTGCCTCTCGTTGGCTGCTGGACTTGTGTTTTTCTTTTGTCTATGGGAGGTTAAGGGCTTCCCTGGTGGCTCAGATGGTAAAGAATACACTTAAAATGCAGGAGACCCAGGTTCGATACCTGAGTCGGGAAGATCCCCAGGAGACGGGAATGACCACCCACTCCAGTTTTCTTGCCTGGAGAATTCCATGGACAGAGGAGCCTGGCGGACCACTGTCCATGGGGTCACAAAGAGTCGGACACGACTAAGCGACTAAGCATTATGGGAGGTTAAATAGAGGTAGATGTTAGAAAACAAAACCAGCTGATTTATTCAGCGAGGCTCTAGGAACAAACAGATCAAAATTACATGACTTGATTATGTATTATATAAAGTAGGCCCACACTTCTGAGTGGACTAAAGCAGTTCATAGACTTTAATGTGTTAAGCACCTAGAAAACTAATTAAAGCAGAGCTCTGGCTTTGTAAGTCTTGAGTGAGGCCTGAGCTTCTGCATTTCAAGTCAGTTTCCAAGAGGAGCTTTTCTGCTAGCGCAGAGACCACACCTTTTTTTTAAATTAGTTATTTATTTTTGGCTGCGCTGGGTCTCTGTTGCTGCGTGCAGGGGCTCCTTGCTAGTTCCAGTGTGCGGGCTTCTTGTTTTGCTGGCTTCTCTTGTTGTGGGGCTTGGCCTCGTGGGCTTGTGGGCTCAGTAGTTGCAGTTTGAGGGTCCTAGAGCTCGGGCTCAGTAGATGGGGTGCTTGCACTTAGTGGTCCCTCAGCGTGTGGGATCTTGCCAGACCAAGAACGAACCCATGTCCCCTGCACCGGCAGGTGGATTCTTAGCCACCGGACCACCAGGAAAGCCTGCGACCACACTTCAAATAGCACAAGGATGGAGCTTTAATGTTTTTGATAATCTACTATATACTAGGGCTTCCCTGGTAGCTTGGACGAAAGAATCTGCCTGCAATGCAATAGTTTGTTCCCTGGGTTGGGAAGATCCCCTGGAGCAGGAAATGGCAACCCACTCCAGCATTCTTGCTTTGAGAAATCCAGAGGAGCCTGGCGGATACAGTCCATGGAGTCGCAAAGAGTCAGACATGACTGAAAGACTAACACTACAATTACTATGTACTACGATAGAAACAAGAATTTCAAAATATTATTTTAAAATATTTTTATGAATTTTAAAATATTGTTATTAAAATGTATTTAAGAGAACCTCAGCAGTGGCATGGATTTATATAGAATATTTAGTTTTTTTTTTTCACTCCAACAGAGACTTTGTATTTCTTTTAGAATGATATTGACCAAGGACTCTTGCTCATTTTACAGGAGTCAAAAGGGCAGTTTAGAAATATCTTGAATGTTAGGAATCTATAAGGTATAACATTGAGTCACTTCTCTATACAGCAGAGATTGGCACAACAATGTAAATCAACTGCGGGTATGCTCTGTCACTCAGTCGTGGCAGATTCTTTGTGACCCCATGGACTGTGGCCTACCAGACTCCTCTGTCCATGGGATTCTCCAGGCAAGAATACTGGAGCGGGTTGCCATGTCCTTCTCCAAAGGATCTTCCCGACCCAGGGATCGAGCATGCATCTCCTGGGTCTTCTGCACTGGCAGGCGGTTCTTTACCACGAGCCACCTGGGAAGGCCTGTAAATCAACTATACTTTGGTAAAAATAAAATGTCTTGAATTCTCACAGTAGCCATAATAATAGTTGCTATTTTCTAGATACTCTGTGGTCTTCAGAGTGCTGGGGCTCAACCGTTTGTGGGTGCAGCCACCGTGGGAAGCTCTGTGGTTTTAGAGATCACGGTTGCAGCCCCTGCCACGTCTGGTGTGGGACACAGTTAAACAGACGGTGCCAGGACAGTGTCATGGCATGCTAGAGGCAACCACAGCGTGCTTGAAAAGTTTCAGAAGAAATTCATGTTTAGTGAATTTTAAGTGCAAAAGGGTTCATGTTGGAGTGGCTTCCTACAGAGGGTTTTCAGTTTGAACCTCAAAGCAACTCTGTGATTTGGTAATCTAGTGGCGCTAGTGGTAAAGAATCTGCCTGCCAATGCAAGAGATGTGGGTTTGATCCCTGGGTCAGGAAGATCCCCTGGAGTAGGAAATGGCAACGCACTCCGATATTCTTGCCTGGAGAGTTCCATGGGCAGAGGAGCCTGGCGGGCTGCAGTCCACGGGGTAGCAAAGAATCAAACGAGACTGAGTGAGCGCACACACATTATCACCCCCGTTTTACATAGAAGACTGTGGCCCAAGAGTTTCAGGTTCAAAGTCATGGGGCCCGAAAATGACTGATAGAGCTGGAATCCAGCTGTTGTCAGTTCAGGTCCTGTCCTCTGTCCCTTGGTGCCGTATTCCCTCTGCTTCGTGTGACTCCCCAAGTTGTCACTCAACGAAGATTATTTCCTCCTGTAACCATGTGCCCTTTCTTATCAATTCTGGGAATTTGGATCTTCTAAAATTTTAAATTTTTACTAATTTTTCTTTTGATGGCCACTGAGCCACCTGGGAAGCCCTGTAAATCTACTATCAGCTTAGACTGCTTGCAGACGAAATTTCATTCTAACTGGTGGAAATCCTGAGTTCTAAAAAGCTTTAAAAGAGATAAGCCTTTCAAAGAAAAAAGACACCTATAGAGATTTTTAAGAAAATTGCTTTACTATACATAGTTTGTTGTAAGAATTAATCACAGTTGTTTGTGTACGAGTAGAAATTTCCAAGGGTTACTTCAAAACTATTGGACTAAAAATATTTTATTATTTATTAAAATCTGGTTTACATTTTCTTAAAAGGATGCTTTTGTTTTTTAAAAAAGAACTTTTTTTTAGGTAATTAAAAAGTTAGACTTGTTATGCATTTGCTCTCCTGAATAAATTATAAAATGCACTGTATTCTCAGCATATAAGTTATAAAATATTCTGTCTTCTCATTTTACAGTCTCCTGCTAAGATTAATTGCTGATGGCGATTTTTCTTTAATTTGGTTTAACTCTTCTCTTGGGAGAGAGGAGGATTTAGTGGTTTGATTATTGTCAGTGGTAAAGACAGTGCTGACATGTGCTGAGCTCTTATTCTCTGTCAGACACTGTCCGTCGTGTCTTATTCCTCCCGGCAATCCTATCATCACCCGTCAAGTCAGAGAGACTGGGTAACTTGCTGGGGCTTATTCAGCTGGTGAATGAGAAAGCTGGGGTCATAAGGCTGCTAGTCTGACTTGAGAGTTCAGATTCAGAGCCTAGAGAACTCTTTTAGGTTGGGAAGAAAAGGCCTAGAAGACATAGAGGGCTTGGCTCTTAGCCAGAGGGGCTCAGATGATCCCTGAGGTAGGACCACCTGCATGGAGATGCAGAGGGAACAGGGTACAACAGAAGGAAGGGCCTGTGGCATCCACGTGTGCTGGGAACGTACCCACTTACCTATCACCCGTCAACCTTGTGAGACAGTTATTTTTTCTCTTTAAAAAGACTTGGAAAGAACAGTTGGTTCTGCATCCATAGAGTGTGTTGCCCATCCCCTCTCTTGGTCCTCACGTCTTTTTCTATTTTCTCTTCCTTCTTCTCTGGTTGCTTCACAGCCGTTGATCCCACTCTTCCCTTAGGTGTTCCTCAGGGTCCAGCCTTCGTTCGTTTTAGTCTTTCACTGTGTGTTCTTTCCCTTGTGACCTGAAACCCTGGAGGACTTCTCACTGCCAGTGACTCCTCTGTGTGTCTGCCACCTGGGCAGTCGTCTGCAGCTCCAGATGCAGACCCTGCTGGATACCTCCCGCTGGGTGTTCCACGAGTGCTTCAAGCAGAAGAGGTTTAGAAAGCAGCTGATTACCTCCTGCTCCTCTTCCTTTATGCTCTGTCCCAGATCCACAACTTCACCATCTGTGCCACCAGCCGGGGCAGAAATCTGGGAGTAACCCCAAGCTTTTCTTTCATTCCCACCTCTCACATCCACATCAGCCACCTCGCCTGTAGATTTCACTCTTGTGACTTTCACATCTGCCTGTCTTTTCCATCGGCAGTGCAACCCTTGGATCCAGGTTGCGCTCATTTCTTGCACGGTGTAGTGGTCTCCAAGGCTGGTTGCCTGCCCATCAGCATCAGCAGGGGAAAAGGTTTGTACTGCTGAGCCCTACCCACAGAGATGGTGATTCAGTAGATCTGGGGTGGAAACTAGGAATCTGCATTTTTAATGAGCAGATCGTTCTTCTGTGGGCAACGGACAGATACTTGAGAACCACGGACCCAGCTGGTTTCCCTGCCTTTCCCCTCAGTCCATCCCCTGCTGCCTCCGTCAGCATCTGCTGAAAGCCACACGTGGTCTCCAGTTTCTAACCAAGGAAGCATCTCTCTGTTCTCTACAGGATAAGTTCCAGCCTCTTCAGCAGAGTTTGTGAGACTCTTCCAGGTCTGATCTGACCTATAAATCTCTAGTCATTTCCTGTCATCTTTCCTTGTATATATCCTCTACCTCAGGCTTCCCTTGTGGCTCAGCTGGTAAAGAATCTGCCTGCAATGTGGGAGACCTGAGTTCGACCCCTGGGTTGGGAAGATCCCTGGAGAAGGGAAAGGCTACCCACTCCAGTATTCTGGCCTGGACTGTTTAGTCCATGGGGTTGCAAAGGGTCAGACACAACTGAGTGACTTTCACTTTCACTTCACATCCTCTACCTCAGGCCTGCTTAGATTCCAGAGTAAGTGTTTTATTTCTTGATTTATGGCTTTTATACATATGATTCTCCCAACAGGAAGGCTTTCCGCCCTTCCTATCTGCTTGCCAAGTTACTCCTCTTTTCTTCAAGGAATGGTTTGGGCGTCAGCTCCGGAAGCCACCCTTGTCACCTCTCTCCTGTCCCCAGACTGACCTCTGATGTTGCTGTCAGAATCCTGCAAAGCAGTTGATTTGTCATGTGTGTCTCCTCTAACAGATGATGAGCTTTGAGAGGTCAGGGACCAAATGACCTGCCCCTAATCACTGAGCTCAGAAGGGGTGGAAGGGCTGTTCTGTTTACTATGCTGGGTGATTTTTAAGGTGCAAATCAGGTTAAGAATAAACGAAGCTGTTGGTGGGGAGAGTATTCAAGGGAAGCCCCACTTCAGATGGACCATTTTTTCAGTACCATTTTAAAATAAAGGTATAATTTACACGTAATAAAGTGAACTCTTTATAGTGAACAGCTTGTGAGTTCTCATGAGCACATATAGTTGTTAACCATTACATGGCCTTTTAATATAGATAAAATTGTATGATTGTTGACCAAACTAGTGTTTGTAAACCAATCTCACTTGGCATGAGCTTTGTGAAACAAAGTGTTTTAGATGGAAACAGTTTCTTGAGAAAGAAGTTAACGCTTAAGGGTCTGGAAGGTTAAGATAATGTGTCTTGGTAAGTCTTATTTTTGAAATAAAGTTCCTTGCTCCGAAACTTGATTTGCAGTAATATTTAGCTTTAGATTTGCTTAACTTTAATTTAAATTTAATTTAATTATTAATAACTTGAAACTCATTTCCAAAGGAGACAGCTTTTCCACTTATAGGAAGAGAGACCTCATGGTTAGAAATTTCTGAATTTATAGGCGTCATTTACTTTGCTCAAGCCCTTCTCATGGGATCTCTGGATAGAGAATAAATCTGGCGCCTCTTTAGGTCTTTCAGTATTTGATGAGGCCTCCTCTTTTGCAGGCTAGACTTTCTTGGTCTTTCCTCAGTATTTGGTGTTGTGTCTTCCAGAGCATTGCGATCCTAAACCAGGTCTGCTGGGTGCAGCAGCTGGGAAGGTGTGAGCCTCGGTGTGTTTATCTCTTGTCCTCCCTTCTGCTCAGGGGACTTCTGTAAGTCTCTCTTGCTTTCTTTCCCTTGAAGGACCATGATGGATAGTCACAGTTTTATTTGAAAATTTTCTTCATGCCTATAATTTAGGGAGAAAATGGTGGGACCATTTTTCCCTTAAAATGAGTGAGCATGGTGACTGAGAAGGTGGGCTCCCCCTTCTCCTGCAAGTCTCTTGGTCTCTATGCATCTCCTTTTTAAAATAAAGGGATCATTTCTAAATCTGAAGTTCTACACATGGAATTTATTGTTGTTGTTTTTAGTCGCTAAGTCATGTCTGACACTTTGCGATCCCGTGGACTGCAGCATGCCAGGCTTCCCTGTCCTTCACCATCTCCCAGAGTTTGCTCAGACTCATGTCCATTGAGTTGATGATGCCTTCCAGCCATCTCATCCTCTTGTTGTCCCCTTCTTCTCCTGCCTTCTATCTTTCCCAGCATCAGGGTCTTTACCAATGAGTCAGCTCTTCACATCAGGTAGCCAAAGTATTGGAGCTTCAGCATCAGTCCTTCTAATGAATATTCAGGGATGTGCAACATGAAAGGCTTAAAATTGTTAATGAGAGTGAAAGTTGCTAAGTCGTGTCTGACTCTTTGTGACCCCATGGACTGTAGCCCGCCAGTCTCTTCTGTCCATGGAATTCTGCAGGCAAGAAGACTAGAGTGGGTAGGCATTCCTTTCTCCAGGGGATCTTCCTGACCCAGGGATTGAACCCAGGTCTCGAACCCAGATCTCCTGCTTTGCAGGTAGAGTCTTTACCATCTGAGCCATAGAGGAAAGCCCAAAATTGTTAATAAATAGACTCAAAAATAAGGGCAAAATCATCAAAATATGAAGGCATAGACATGTTAGTAAACATATTAATAAAATATAGAAAGAAGACAATATGACAAATCAACTAGAGTTCAATTTATATAATATATGTGCCATATTGACCCTCTCCCTCCCCTATAAGAGCTTTTCATAGAGAGCATTCCCCAAGAATGTTACATAAAATCCATTTGAACCTTGGTATTCGTCGATGACAGAATCTGACTTCAGTGTTGGCAAGAGGGATAGTGTTTCAGTAGAATTTTTCTTTTTTTTTCCACCCCTAATAAAATTCATGGTGTGGAACCCCACCCATCACTGTGTACTGACAGCATACCAGAAACATGTCTTCTTTTACCTTAATACGCATGATCTACATTTGGATCCCGTGTAACTCAAATAAATAGAGGATATAATTCCTTCAAAAGATTATTTAAGGGCTTCCCTGGTGGTTCAGTGGTAAAGAGTCCACCTGCCAGTGTAGGAGACATGGGTTCGATGTCTGGTCCCGGAATTTCCCACCTGCTGTGGAGTAACCAAGTCTGTGCAAGACAGCTACTGAAGCTCACATGCCCTAGAGCCCACGCTCAGCAATAAGAGAAGCCCTGGAACCACAGTTACGGGGTGACCCCTGCTAACAGCAATGAGGAGCCTGGAACCACAGTTACGGGGTGGCCCCTGCTAGCTGCAGCTAAAGGAAAAAAGCCCGTACAGCCACAAAGATCCAGCACAACCAACAATAAATAAAGAGGTAAAAGTGATTAGTTAAAAAGAATAAACACCAAACTCAGAAGGAGAGGTCAGGCCAGAGGCAGAGGGTGTGGGGATGGGGCGTTGGAGGACGGTCACAGGACAGTGTGATGTGCTATAAGAACACGTGCAAGGGCTCCCGTGAGAAGTGGGTCCCTGGCCAGAGAAAACTGCTTGTTTTCTTAACCCAGTGTTCCTTACCTTCAGTCCCATTCTTTCTCTTTCTGAAAAAGTGAAAGCTGCTCAGTCCTGTCCAACTCTGCAAACCCATGGATTGTAGCCCACCAGGCTCCTCTGTCCATGGGACTGTCCTGGCAAGAATACTGGGGTGGGTTGCCATTTCCTCCTCCAGGGTATCTTCCCGACCCAGGGATCAAACTGGGGTGTCCTGCATTGTAGGGGGATTCTTTACCATCTGAGCTACCAGGGAACCCTTCTTCTCCTTGCTGTTGCTGTAAAAAGTAGCAATTTTTAGAAGTTAAACACTCCCAAGGGATCACCTAGTGTTCTGATACTCAAGGATGGTCCATGGAACATTGGCATAGCCTCGCTTGGAACTTCTGGAAAGTGCAAAATCTTCCTAAAGGTGAGCCGTACCCCCAAGCTGCTGAGTCAGAACCTGCACTGTAACTATGCTCCCAAGCGATTCTTTTTCTTGTTGACGTTGGAGAAGCGCTAATCCAGTATCACTGCTCCCCATCAGGTGTTACAGATGAAGGGAATGAGGACAAGTTGTGCCCTTAAGGTCTTAACCCACAGCTGCAGAGCTGGCGTTAAGACAGCGCGCCTGTCTGCTAGTGGAGTCTCACATGCTTCCTCTGTTGTGACTGTTACTCCTTGTCTGCCCCCTCCCCCCACCACCTCTTTTACCCCTGTTTTACCTTCTGTCTTATTTCTTCCTGTCTAGACCTTCAGCTTCTTACTCCTGTCTCTTTAAATATCTCTGTTGCGTGAGTAACACCATGCATTAAAAAGGATGGGCATTTTTTTTTTTCCCAAAGAACTTTCTTTTATTTTAGTGAAAGACTTCAGTTCTTTGAAAATTAAGAATCCTGAATGAAATGGTAACTTCTGTGTAGTTTGAATGAGTCTGTTAAAGAGAACCTCAGTTCTCCCACCATTCTGATGAAGTAGAGTTCATTGTTCTTGGTCTTACAAAATTAGGATGATATAACCAATCATTTATGTCACGTGTAGACTTGCTATTCGGATTTAAGGAAAACAATATTCAAATTAATATTTTAAGCAAGGTTTGAGGCTTATGTTCATGGACTGCAACAACCAATGTGTGTTTTGTAGAACTGTTTGCATTTAATGGTCAGGAAGATCCCCTGCAGTAGGCAGTGGGAACCCCCCCTAGTATTCTTGCCTGGTGAATCCCACGGACAGAGGAGCCTGGTGGGCTTCATGGGTTCACAAAAGAATAAGATATGACTGAGAATGAGCATGAGCTCTTGAAGATTAGGGTGACCCAATTGACATTCTTTCTTTTTAAATTTTTTTATTAAACTTTTTATTTTATATTGAGTATGGCCAGTTAACAATGTTGTGATGGTTTCAGGTGGACAGCAAAGGGACTCAGCCATACATACACATACATGTATCCATTCTCCCCCAAACTCCCTCCCAGGAATGAGCATTTTTATTTATTCTTGATTTGGGGGAAATTTTGAATCCACCTCTCTAATTTTTCCCTTGCTTGCTGCACAGAACTGCCTTTGAAGTCAATAGGAATTGTGTGTATAAGAGTAAGAAATAATTTATGATGTTAGAGATTAGAATCGCTTTACAGATGAATTTATCTTCCTTTCTTTGTTACAGTCAGTCAGTCAGTTCAGTTGCTCAGTCGTGTCCAACTCTCTGCAACCCCGTGGACTGCAGCACACCAGGCTTCCCTGTCCATCACTAACTCCTGGAGCTTGCTCAAACTCATGTCCATCAAGTCGGTGATGCCATCCAACTGTCTTGTCTTCTGTTATCTCCTTCTCCTCATGCCTTCAATCTTTCCTAGCATCAGGGTCTTTTCCAATGAGTCAGCCCTTGCCAGCAGGTAGCCAGAGTACTGGAGTTTCAGCTTCAGCATCCAATAAATATTCAGGACTTATTTCTTTTAGGATGGACTGGTTGGATCTCCTTGCAGTTCAAGGGACTCTCAAGAGTCTTTTCCAACACCACAGTTCAGAAACATCAATTCTTCGGTGCTCAGCTTTCTTTATGGTCCAACTCTCACACCCATACATGACTACTGGAAAGATCATAGCTTTGACTAGACGGACCTTTGTTGAAAAAGTAGTCTTTGCTTTTTAATATGCTGTCTAGGTTGGTCATAACTTTTCTTCCAATGAGGAAGTGTCTTTTAATTTCATGGCAGCAATCACCATCTGCAGTGATTTTGGAGCCCAAGAAAATAAAGTCTGTCACTGTTTCCATTGCTTCCCCATCTATTTGCCATGAAGTGATGGGATTAGATGCCATGATCTTAGTTTTTTAAATGTTGAGCTTTAAGCCAGGTTTTTTCACTCTCCTCCTTCACTTTCATCAAGAGGCTTTTTAGTTCTTCTTTACTTTCTGCCATAGGGGTGGTGTCATCTGCATATTTGAGGTTATTGATATTTCTCCCAGCAATCTTGATTCCAGCTTGTGCTTCTTCCAGCCCAGCGTTTCTCATGATGTACTCTGTATAGAAGTTAAATAAGCAGGATGACAGTATACAGCCTTGATGTACTCCTTACCCAATTTGGAACCAGTCTGTTGTTCCATGTCCAGTTCTAACTGTTGCTTCTTGACCTGCATACAGATTTCTCAGGAGGCAGGTCAGGTGGTCTGGTGGTCTGGTATTCCCATTTCTTGAAGAAGTTTCCACAGTTTGTTGTGAGCCACACAGTCAAAGGCTTTGACATAATAAAACAGAAGTAGATGTTTTTCTGGAACTCTCTTGCTTTTTTGATGATCCAGTGGATGTTGGCAATTTGACCTCTGGTTCCTCTGCTTTTTCTAAATCCCACTTGAATATCTGGAAGTTCTCAGTTCATGTACTGTTGAGGCCTTGCTTGGAGAATTTTGAGCATTACTAGTGTGTGAGATGAGTGCAATTGTGCAGTAGTTTGAGCATTCTTTGGCATTGCCTTTCTTTGGGATTGGGATGAAAACTGACCTTTTCCAGCCCTGTGGCCACAGCTGAGTTTTCCAAATTTGCTGGTGTATTGAGTGCAGCACTTTAACAGCATCATATTTTAGGATTTGAAATAGCTCAGCTGGAGTTCCATCACCTCCTCTAGCTTTGCTTGTAGTGATGCTTCCTGAGGCCCACTTGATTTCACACTCCAGGATGTCTGGTTTTCACACCCTCGTGATTATCTAGGTCATTAAGATATATTTTGTATAGTTCTGTGTATTCTTGCCACCTCTTCTTAATATCTTCTGCTTCTGTTAGGTCCATACTGTTTCTGTCCTTTATTGAGCCCATCTTTGCATGAAATGTTCCCTTGGTATCTCTTAATTTTCTTGAAGAGATCTCTAGTCTTTCTTTTGTCTTCCTCTATTTCTTTGCATTGATCACTGAGGAAGAATTTCTTATTTCTCTTTGCTCTCCTTTGAAACTCTGCACTCAGATCTTTCCTTTTCTCCTTTGCCTTTCACTCCTCTTCTTTTCTCAGCTATTTGTAAGGCCTCTTCAGACAACCATTTTGCCTTTTTTCATTTCTTTTTCTTGGGGTGGTCTTGATCACTGCTGCCTATATAATGTCATGAACCTCTGTCCATAGTTCTTCAGGCACTCTGTCTGTCAGATCTAATCCCTTGAATCTATTTGTCACTTTCACTGTATAATTGTAAGGGATTTGATTTAGGTTGTACCTGAATGGTCTAGTGATTTTCCCCACTTTCTTCAATTTAAGTCTGAATTTGGCAATAAGGAGTTCATGATCTGAGCCACAGTCAGCTCCCCATCTTGTTTTTGCTGACTGTATAGAGCTTCCCCATCTTCAACCGCAAGGAATATAATCAATCTTTCTTTGTAATTTTCTTTCTTACATAGATTATCTCATAGCAGAGTTCTTTTGCTCTTTGCATCCATCCCATGGGAAAAGCTCTCTAGTTTGTGGATGAAGATGGGACACCCCGGCAACTCCTTTCCTCATGACCAGAAGTAGATCCAAGCTTTAGGATTTAGGGGCTTCGTATCAAGTCTTTTTCTATAATACAGAAAAATAAAGATCTAAGTAGATAAATACTCCATGTTTTAAGGGGCCTTTTGACACAGAAAGATATGGGTGCAGAAGGATATCATAGCAACGTTAAAGAAGAGTGCACGACCACGGATAAGACCACAGTGGTACAGTACCTTCACCAAAAGCCATCCCACCGTCTTTTAAATTACCCTCCCTATAAGAGGACTACTAAGAGGACTACTATCCCTCCTGTCCTTTAAGTATTTGAGTTTATTTTTAGTTCTGGAATATGTTTTGATTTGAGTGACAGAATCATAATCTCTATGAATAGATAGATAGTAGGCTTCCACTGTAAACTATAAAGTAAAATCAGTTCCTCTGGGGTTTCTATTGTTGTTCTCATATTTGTGTGTTTTGTTTTTTTCTTTTCTTTTCAAGTCAGTATCCCATCCTTGTTGTTGTTTAGCCACTAAGTCATGTCCCACTCTTTGTAACCCCATGGGCTGTAGCCCGCCAGGCTCCTCTCTCCATGGGACTTTCCAGGTGAGAATACTGGAGAGGGTTGCTGTTTCCTTCTCCAGATGATCTTCCTGACCCAGGGGTCGAACCCACATCTCCTATATTGCAAGGGGATTCTTAATGGCTGAATCACCTGGGAAGCCCCATCCCACCCTTCTAGCGACTCTTCTTTTATGGGAACCATAGTTACTAAGTCATTTCCCAACTTTGGAAGCTATGTGATTAAATATTTTTGTACTTGTGTTTCACATCTTCTGTCTTATTTTCTGTTGACAGTAATATAGGAACAGACTAATTTATTTTATGTAAAGTATTTTGAAAGATAATTAACTTATCCAGAGCTGTTTCACATATATAGTTTTAATAAAACTGACAGTTTAAATAGAGAGACATTGTAATGAGCAATTAAATTGCATTCATTTAGGCTAGGTTTTAGGAACTGGCTAAAATTTTTTAACTATTGAGAAATATATTATTTTCTTCAAAATACAACATAGAAATAATATGCATTACCAAGAATAAACTAGACATTAGATTCACAACCTTCAAAATGCCATTTAGCTTTTAGAAATATAAAAATTGACTTCAGTGTCTTTTTATAATGTAAATTTTTGTCTACCTCGTATTTCATTTTTATACATCTCAGAAATATTTGTGGCAAAACTCTGTTATAAATTTGATTCAAGATTACATATTTGAATTTAAAGACAGCTGATTCAATTTAAATGAAATAATGTGTTACATTGGAGATGTATATATTTACACGTACATAAGGTAAATGATTTATTGCTTTAGAGAAAAGTGCTTAAGTTGATTATATTCATGGGAAAAGAATAAATTCATGTTCTCAAGAAAAAAGAAAAATGTCTTGAATATGGTGGTTGCCATTTAAATAAATTATCAAACTGTGATGACCTCTAACTTAATCCTCAACTTAATTCAGGTATAACCATACTCTTGTCTTCAGCATCCAGAAATATTCCAGGGGATGGCTTCTATTCTCCAGAGCTCTTCAGTTTACTAAGTTTTTCCTGCTTTTAGCATAGGAGGGAGTAGCTTCCAAACTGCTGATTTATTTCACATATTTAATATAAGGTCAAGTTTCTCCTTTAAGTATTTTCTGTCTTTGAAACCTTTGATTAACTTTTCACCCCAAGCCTATTCTGTATTTTCAGTGAACCTTGTTTTCATCCCTTTGTTGTCAAGGTTCTCTGTCAAATATATAAGGTGTACCTTATATAATGCAACTTCACTTCCAAAAGCTACTCCCAGGAATTGGTATTGTTTCTTCGGTTTTTATGTCATGTATTTTAGAAATGCATGTATTTTTAATTGGAGGATAACTGCTTTACAATGTTGTGTTGGTTTCTGCCTTGCATCAACATAATCAGCCATCGGTATACATATGTCCCCCCCTTCTTGAACCTCCCTCCCTCTAGGTTGTCACAAGCACTGGTCTGAGCTCGCTGCATCATACAGAAAACTCCCACTGGCTCTTTTACACATGGTAACATACACGATTCCCTTCTGCTCTCTCAGTTCATCCACTGTGTCCGCACGTCTGTTCTCTATGTCTGCATCTCCACTGCTGCCCTACAGATAGGTTCACCAGTACCATCTTTCTAAATTCCATGTATATGTGTTAATATGGGATATTTGTTTTTCTTTTTCTGACTTACTTCGCTTTGTATAATACGGTCTAGGTTCATCCATGTCATTAGAACTGTATGTCATGTGTTTTTGTTGGACCTCTAAGGATCTGTATTTGGTCACGGAGGAAAGCTAAGTTGAAACGTGGCCCTTCCTAATAATTTCATTTGATGAAACGTTTATCACGTAATGAATGTTGTGTCCCCTCTGTAGATAAACGCGTCGAGAACTGGCCCCTGATGCAGTCCCCACTGCCGACACTCTGCATAAGCACCCTGTACCTCCTCTTCGTGTGGCTGGGTCCCAAATGGATGAGGGACCGCGAGCCTTTCCAGATGCGTTTAGTGCTCATTCTCTATAATTTCGGGATGGTTTTGCTTAACCTTTTTATCTTCAGAGAGGTAGGTTTACTAAAGTTCACTTTATCCTTCCTCGGGTCTGTTGCAAATTAGAAAATAAGAATGTGTTAAACTATGATTGGAATGTTGTGCCCTAAGATAACTGTTAGCTCCTCTAAGAGTAAATTTTATGTTATTGACCTAAGCATGGATAACAAAAATCTGAAACATTCATAAAGTATAAAGACTTATTTAAAGTGAAATTTGGAAGCAGACAAACTGGATTCTAAAATAACCCTTACTAGTTTTTCTGACATTGGAAGTTCCTTAACTTTTTTGAGGCTCATTTCCCCCATCTGTAAAATGGGCATAATACCTGTCTTCTAAGGTATCAGAGGTAAGTGAGATAATTTTTGCATTGTGTTTAGAACATATTAAGTCCTCAGTAAATAGTTGTGGCTGTTTATTTACATTTTCTCATTCAGCAGTTTCAGGTTTGGTAACTGATGAAAATATGCAGATGTAAAATACCGATTTCAAATTTAAATCCTACCACATAATATAATTATATTAATATTTTAGGTTGGAACTAAAATGAGTTAACTGTTATACAACTGTTGCTGCTAACCAGTGGATACTTTTCTGGACACCAAGAAATTCTCTATGGCATTTTAAAAGGAAATCCTAAAAGCTAGATTGACCCAACCACTTTTTAAGTTGTGAGAAGCTCAACATCATAAAAAACTTTAATTTATTTGGCTACTTTACCTAATTTGTTAGATGCAGTCCACTCTGGTTCAAAACTAGAAACCCATGCAACTCTTGCAGCATGGTTAATCACAGTTTCTCTTAATATTATAATACAGATAGAGTGTCTCAGTCCAAATTTTACATGTCAACTTAGATTTCAATTTAAGAATAAATTGACGGATAATAAATTTTAGAAATTCCAACATATTAAATGTTTAATGCATTTGAAATTTATTTTTAAGACAATATTGCTTTTAAAAATATTTTGGAAGTTTGCATATTGTAGGTAGTGCTTTTAAATGTTATATCTTCTAAAACTTTACTCCAAATGTTATTTTCTTTTTCCAGTTATTCATGGGATCATATAATGCAGGATATAGCTATATTTGCCAGACTGTGGATTATTCTGATAATGTTCATGAAGTCAGGGTAAGTACATTAAAAATACTGCTGATCAGTAGACGTTGGTTTAATTTTGTAGTCTCTAGTCTGTGAAAAACATGCTTTAATGTAGTGGTAAAAACTATAGTGGGATTGTTTTGAGTCAGTAAAACTACTTTTTAAAAAATATACATAATTTAAAGTCCATTTTCTTCCCCCATTATCTTTTCTCATTTGGAGATTTGAGAGTGAATATATGTTGAACTACTGAAATGCAGTACTCAAAAAAAAAACAATAATAGTTCCATGTTTAGTATAAAGATTATATTTTAGATTCTTGGTTTTTTGGTCGAGAATAGAAACTCTTGAAGTTGAATTCATTTGTTAAGAAAGTATGAGGAAGACAAATATAACTATTTAATGTTTAGTAAATTAGGCATAGCACAGCTTGTATAGGTATAAACCCAGTTTTTATTTATATTTGAGAAAAATAGACTAGTAATACAATGTTATCATATTTTACTTTGTAGTCACCTACATCAGTAAAGTTGCCATTTTACTCAAGTGAAGAAACAATACTTACTTTGTTAAGTATTTATAGAATTCCTCTTGTATACTGTGTTCATATTAAACATATGTGTCTGTGACATATGTTATATATATGTGTGTTTTATGTTAGATATGATATATGTAGTAATAATATAATATGTAATAGCTGGCCCTGAAAAAAAAATAGCTCTTTAGCATTGGGGTTCAACAGTATAAACAAACCAGTATTCATCAAGACACGAGACCAAATTGCTTTAATGTATTTATGATTTTATGTCTCTATCTTCATTTCCCCATTGGAAGACTTAACACGCTGATGAAAAATGACCCCTTTTGGTTGTCACGTTGGTTTTATTCATTCAACAAGTGTGTATTGACATCGGCTATACACAGATAGCGCGCGGGTACTGGGAGCCCCAGTGGAAAGGCAGACAGGGACCCAGCCTTTGTGGAGCTGACATTCTAGCGCAGGTGGGAGAGGCAGTCATGTAAACAAACGGTTAACAGGAGCTCAGACCTGAGATTGCCTGAGGGGAGCCCCTCTGTTGCTCCAGAACCTTCTCCTGGTTGGAGCAGTGGAGCAGGACTGGTCTTGAATCTGGGGAGAGAAAAGGAAATGTGTCGGACTTGCTTTCTTTGAGGAGTGAGCTCAGATAAACCCTTTGGGGGAGACAACATGTTAATATTTGGGGGATCAAGTTTTAAAAATACCATTCTGGCCACCGTGTCCCTGCCCTCCTGGCATGCATAAACTGATGAGTTCTTTAAAAATGTAGCTGTTGTGAGACCTGAAATCTAGGAGGAGAAAGGACAAGACTGGCAGCAGATTGTATTTGAACACTTCTTCCCTCTCTGTTATTCTGAGATGTGGCAGAATAAGTGTTTTACTCAGAGACTCATCTTTGTATTAGTTGTCATGTAGCTAAGAAGAATCTTTTCACTTTGATGTAGCTATTCAGTTCCCTGGTGGCTTAGATGCAAAAGAATCTGCCTGCAATGCAGCAGACTTGGGTTTGATTGCTGGGTCAGAAGATCCCCTGGAGAAGGCAGTGGCTACCCACTCCAGTATTCTTGCCTGGAGAATTCCATGAACAGAGGAGCCTGGCAGGCTACAGTTCATGGGGTCACAAAGAGTGAGACACTACTGAGCGATTAACACTTTCACAAACTAAAAAGAAGGATTGTTAATTACTGTTTATGTCTCATTGCTAATTTAACATGCCAGATAAGAGGGGAAATAAGACATGACCTTCTAGATAGAGTTTGCATGCTCTGTTGCTAAGTCATGTCCAACTCCACAGACTATATCTCACCAGACTCCTCTGTCCATGGATTTCTCCAGGCAATAATACTGGAGTGGGTTGCCATTTCTTACTCCGGGGGATCTTCCCGACTCAGAGATCAAACCTATGTCTCCTTTGTTGGCTGGTGGATTCTTTACTGCTGAGCCACCTGGGAAGCCCCTTACTGCATGCACCAAAATGTTACACTTTAAAATACCAACATAATGGTGAATATTAAATATAGTGTTGCTATGAGTAGTTCCCTATTTCAAGTTTGTTTTCAAACAACTTTATCATTTTCAGCAATGTTATTATGCAAACAGACTCAGTAAATAATTCTCAGTTTGTAAATACAAGACAATTATTTTTTTCTTTGGATGTTCTCTTTTTTCCTTGCCTACACTTTAAAATCATAATTTTGTTTTTCAAAAGCGAACAGCCAAACCCAAACAGACAGAAACCCATGGCATCCAACAGGTGCTCTTATCAAATGAAGACCCTATCAGCTCTGAAGAGCCTAAGCCTTCCTGTGAATGCATCTGCCAAATGACACACACAAGTTTACCATCAGATTTCAGTTTTGTACTGCTGCCTTTGCTGTTGGTATATAGTGCAGATGTCATAGAAAATACTTGACATAAGAAAGATGAATCTAGATTACTATTTTAGTGGGATTCCTGTGAAATATTTTAAAATGTATATACAGAGGTCACCTCTCGCTGGATCCTTGGATCCTTAATCTCAGCGTGTAATGTAATCTTTCTGCACCATCTGGTGTCTTAATTAGAGCCCAGGAAAAGAAAAGACTTACTCATGTAAGCAGGATTATATTTATGACCTAGGAAATATTTGTTGCGTGTGTGTGTTTGTTGCAATTAATCATTTTAAAAATTTCACCACCTAATAAAAAATAATGTGGTTAAGTATTTTGTTGCACATGTTAAAGTGAGAAAGAGAGATTCAAGCACACTTGCAAGAATCTCTGAGGCTGGAATATAGGCTTGGCATGAACAACTGAAGTGCCTTTATAGAGTAAATATCTGTTTCTCTCCCACACTGGAAATCATAGCAGTTGAAAGTGTTCACAGCACTGCAGTGAGTGGGCTGGTACCCAGGACATCCAGCTATGAAACAGACTAAAAATCTTCTGTGAACTGTTGGTACAGTGTAGATACAGATTTGGAGTCTTTTATTTCCCATCATCTTCCCCATGAATAGATGCCTAGGTTTCACACCCACTTAAACAAAAATGATTCTATGCCTCATACGTTTTGTGCAGTAAAAATTGCTTAAGACTTCACTTTAGTAGAAAACCATGTGATAGTACCATTCTGGTGTTTGTAAAATGCTTTCCCTTTCTTTCTACAGATAGCTGCTGCTCTGTGGTGGTACTTTATATCTAAAGGAATTGAGTATTTGGACACGGTGTTTTTTATCCTGAGGAAGAAAAACAACCAAGTCTCTTTTCTTCACGTGTATCATCACTGCACCATGTTTACCTTGTGGTGGATCGGAATTAAGTGGGTCCCAGGAGGACAGGGTGAGCATCTTCAGGAACATGTCCCCGTGTGCTAAATTATGTAAATGTGTCGGGTGGAAAGTGGTGGGAATTTGACTTGGTCTAATGGCAGCCCAGTCCAGTTTTCTTGCTTGGAGGATTCCATGGACAGAAGAGCCTGGCAGGCTACAGCCCATGAGACCGCAAAGAGTCAGACACGATGAGCAACTAACACACACACACACACACACACACAAATATAACTTCCTTCCAGGCTTAATTATTCCTGTGTTAATTTCGCTTTAAAGAAATTTGAAGAAAGTAGAGCTTTAGCTGTTTATCTGTGACTACTTTCACACCTAAAGATTTACCCCAGAGATTAGCATAAATGAATCCCAAGTGTAGCAAACAGTATTTTGAGAGGGAACAATGCTAGTGGTTCTGATCCAGAGGATACCAAGATAGAACTTCTCCATCTGAAGGTTCCATCTCTCCTCCAAGCCCAGAGCCCACTCTTGCTCTCAAATAGGCCCCAGAGCACCTACTGCTTCTTACTCAAAGGAAATTGTAGGTAGCCTTCTCAGTGTTGAAGAGAATCTGAACTCACAGTTTGGCCAAGATCTGCCTCCAGCTTTTCAGATGCCTGTACATTGGAGATAATTCACATCATTGAGCTGGAAACAGACCATTCCTCTGATGGGGACCCAGGTTACAAGTCATACTATAGTTCATCTTGCTACTTTACTTTCAAACTATTTATAAATCTAAGAAATGAGTATTATTTTGTTGTAGCTATGTGTATCAGCACATGTAAAGACAATAATGAAGGATTTACAGATCTGCTTAAACCATTATATGTACCCTGGCTTTTATTCCCCCAAGAGTAACAGAATGAAAAATAATATTGGCAGTATTATGACCTACTTAAATAGACTAGGGCCTACTTGAGCCACTTGGGCGGAGAAGGCAATGGCAACCCATTCCAGTATTCTTGCCTAGAAAATCCCGTGGACGGAGGAGCCTGGTAGGCTGCAGTCCATGGGGTCGCGAAGAGTCAGACACGACTGAGCGACTTCACTTTGACTTTTCACTTTCATGCATTGGAGAAGGAAATGGCAACCCACTCCAGTGTTCTTGCCTGGAGAATCCCAGGGATGGAGGAGCCTGGTGGGCTGCCATCTATGGGGTTGCACAGAGTCAGACACCACTGAAGTGACTTAGCAGCAGCAGCAGCAGAGCCACTGGGGAAGTCCTTTGCCTTTGAAGAACACCCATTTTTATTTATATGGTTAAAGGTGTAGTCTAAACTTTAAAAATATTCCGCATGATCTTAAGAGAAGGCTTGTCCATTAGAACTGTTTTACAACTTTTATTTCTCATCTATACTCAGAATTAAATATTGGAAAATAATGTAGATTCATTTATTTTACATTCAGATGGCTTATCACCTAAGTAAAGATTTCTGTGTCTTGTATCACCTCTTTTTCTAAAGCATTTTTTGGAGCCCAGATGAATTCCTTCATCCATGTGATTATGTACTCATACTACGGGTTAGCTGCCTTTGGCCCGTGGATTCAGAAATATCTCTGGTGGAAACGATACCTGACCATGCTGCAGCTGGTGAGTTCTCTGTTAAAACACTGAGAATGTTAGACTGTCATTAATTGTGAAGTGCTGAGTCATTTTCAACCATTTTATGTTACCAAACTGGCTTTCTCTGTGTTCCAGCGATAGGAGTTTAGGCTGTCTGGCTCTGAGCTGCCTGTTCATAGGCTGAGTGCTCACAGACTCTTGCTTTTTAAATGTCCCTAAAAGACCAGATGCAGGTCCTGTCTGTCTAATAGGAATATCCTTTAAACATCTCTGTGAAATGGATGAGTAAAGATCTAGGCACGTTGCAAAATACACAATCGTTTATGATTAGAAAAATAACTTCTTAGTTTTTTTCCCACTTAAAATGTTATTATTACCTCTGTTCATTCTGCCCTTAAATACATTTTCTGTTTTTTGACTCCCATTTTTCGTCCTTGTGAACAGATCCTGTACATTTAGAATAGGAAAGTTGTAGAGAAGTCATAGAGCCAAGGAAGGGGTGGGGTAAAGGATGAACTTCCCTGGCCGCTCAGTGGTTAAGGCTCCATGCTTCTGCTGCAGAGGGTGCAAGTTTGATCCCTGGTCAGGGATCTAAGATCCCATATGCAGCGCTGTGTGGCCAAAAAATAAATAAGTTAAAGGACCAAGGATCAAAGAACTCTTAATTCCCTAACACACAATCCTTAGAGAGCAGAGCTTGGTATACTCAAATGCTCATCTTCAGAGCAGACAGTTCGCAGCACCAACCCCTAGTAGGACTTCTGGTAGCATCTGGGTGACTCAGTGCAACCTTCAGAGCTGAAGCGCCAGCCCAGTAATCAAACCGGAAATCCAAAACCAACCTGGTAGCTATTCTTCAAGCCTTGGAAATTTATTATAATTTGCTTTAATCATAGCATGTGCACAATTTTATCAGTGGAATCACATTTGGAAATACATTCATCTCTGTTTTAAGTTGCCAAACAACAGGCTACCCAAACAGGAAGCACAGCTTTTGGGGAGTGCTGGGTGTGCAGGACTCATCTGCAAGTAAAATGCTACAGGAAGCTTCCTCCAGTTTTTGTGTAACCTGTTTACACAGTTTGTGTAATTCGTTTCTCTCAGTTATTAGTAAGTGGGCCCAAGAAAACGAGAAGACAGAAATCATGTGAACTGTTCTTATCTACTTTGCGGGAAGACTGCACCTGATTCTCTTTGAGCGATGCCTGACTCAGTCACCCCCCAGACACACCCTTTTCCAGTGATGCAGGTTCTAAGAATCATTGTGAAATCAAAAGTCCCTAAAACCTGGATTTTGCCATGGGAAACTTTTAAAGTTTTTTAGTCTGATAGAAATTTGGAGCTTTACATGGGATAAACTTTTAAAATAATATTTAATAAAATAATATTGATAATGCTATCCTTAAAAGAGAAGCTGCAATTGCCCATTTTAGATAGGGTGTTAATTTTGTGAAGGGTAGTGTATTTCCAAGACAGAAGTTCTCACAGCAGTGAATCTTGTATGTTAACCTTGTGAAAAATTAAGTGTTGTTTAATCGCATGGAATTCATAAATTCTTATAATGAGAACTGTCCTCTCCTTTTATACTTACTATCAAATATCTACTAAGTTTTACCAAGAATCTTAGTTTTTAAAGGATTATGTTAATTCAATTTTTAATTAATTGTAAAATGCATATTTACCTGTCTCCAATTCTATAAGAAACAGATAATGAACCATTTTGATAAACTCATTTTTAAAAGTATATGTACCAGCTTGCTAACAACTTTGTGGAAAGAAATCAGTCTATTTGGGAGGAAAACAAAAACTGAAGAGCCTTCACTCTCTTAGGCCAGTGATATTCCCTCTCATTAGATAACATTATTCAGTGTTATGCAAAAAATAATTCCCTGGGTCCAGATACCAGGCCAAGGGCCCAGGAATCGTGGGGATGAATGCAGAGCCCTGCCCTTAAGTGGTACTCGAGGGGAGAGACGGACAGTCCAGAAGTCAGCAGATGCAAAAGACATAATTCCTCCGAAACACAAAACCAGCCCAAACCAGAACCCTTTGGTTAAAGGGATGGAGGACCCCATTGGGTGGGGGTACTTGAGTCTTAGCAGGAAGCCCTCGTTGAGGACATGGTTTTGAGAAGCGGCCCACGTGAGAAGGAGCCAGAGAACGCTGAGGTCTTGGGCGCTGGGTCAGGCACGGGCCTGTCTCAGCCGCAGGGAAGGTGCTGCGGTCGGGACGAGCTGCTTGCTGCCCACAGTAAGCGAGGCTGTGCTGTTCTGATTTCAGGTTCAGTTCCACGTGACCATCGGGCACACGGCACTGTCGCTGTACACCGACTGCCCCTTCCCCAAGTGGATGCACTGGGCTCTCATCGCCTACGCCATCAGCTTCATTTTCCTCTTCCTTAACTTCTATGTGCGGACGTACAAAGAGCCCAAGAAAGCAAGACCTGGAAAAACAGCGGCGAATGGTATTTCAGCGAACGGTGTGAACAAATCCGAAAACCACCTAGTGGTAGAAAATGGCAAGAAGCAGAAAAATGGAAAAGCAAAAGGAGAGTAAAGCGAACTGGGCCTTACCTGGTGTTGACAGTGAGGAAGTTCCCACTTCATTTAAGATTTCAGGGAAAACAGAAGCAAATGAGGGTTTGAGGGTGGGGAGAAAAAAGGCAAATGTGCTCTATGTATTATTAGTAACCTTTAGATTGAGTAAAGTGTTAAATACAACACCCAGATGTTTTATTTATGAAGTTTTTATTTTAAACATTTTTTTTATTAGCCTTGATGTTGTCAGACCAAAGCAAATCATCACGTGATTTTGGAGACCACCCCCACCCCCCCACATTCACATCCAACAATGCATGAGATTTTTCATTTCTCTTCATCCTTCAGTTTGATGATCACAGAAACACGGTCTTTATGCCTTTTTTTTTTTTTTTTTTTTTTTAGCTAAATTGCAACTTATGTACTGATGAAAATCAGTTACCTTATCTTTTCTGGTCCCAAACTGGAAATGCAGATAGTTTAAAACGTGCACATTTGAATTCATTTGCTTACTGGAATGATCAAATCTCTCCACCTGTAGTCTGAAGATACCCTTTTGATTGGAATTAAATTTTAAAAATCTGATGATCTTTGTAGACTCTTAGAGGCTTTATGATGATGGTGTTGGTGACAATAGAATTACAGTAAAATCCTGTCCAGTGGCTCAGTTCACTGTGACCTGCAGCACAAATCACTGTGGGAAACAATTTTTGTGATGAAAAGGCAGCCTTTCAATACTCCTGTTACTACTGGGTATATATTATGAAAATTAAGATTACTGTCTGATTGGAACATGAAACAATTCATGTGTCTACTAGTAACATCATAAAATAGCTACATTTATGTGCTGTTAGAAGAGAGTATGTTGATTTTTATCAGGCTTTCCTTGTTTTGATTTGTGGCTGTTACCGATTTTTCATATGTGGAAATATACCTACCTCTTCTGTTGGAAAGAACATTTAAAATTAAATAAATTTTAATTAAAAAATCAAGGAGTCCTCTAATGTAAATTTTAATACTAACTTTCAAATTCACTAACTTTTTTTTTTTTTACAAATAGCATACAGCAAGCTTTTTTGTGAAATTATCCTTCTCTTTCAATGTGTTTAATTTTGGAGTGACATTTTTCTGTGACAAAGTTGCAAGATCTTATTTGTAACTAGATATGAAGTGTAAACCCGTTTTGGTGCAATATTCTTGACTCCTTGGTGCTAAAGATCATTAAATTCAATGCTTGATTGTTAAAAGGTATTAATTGCTAAGACATAAAGTGAGTAAAAGTGAGGGTTGTCAGATCCAGAAAATTAAATTTGCTCTTTACCAATGAAGTATTTCATGTGATGTAAAAACACAACTGGAAATTCACTAGGAAAGAACTTGTACTATGTCTTATTACATGGGTTAAATTGCTAGTGGGTATTGCACAGGGATCTTGTGACCAAAAAGTAAAAAGGCATGAGTATTTCTAAGCATCTTTAACATATCAAAACTGCATGTGCAGGATGTAATGCTGTTTGTGCAGACTATTTCAGAATACTTTGTAAACTATGAAATATTTATTGTGCATTCAAATTACACACTTCTCCCCCCACCCCAACCCAAGGCATGCAGACATGAGAACTACAGAAAATTTGCAGCACGTAATAGTTTGATCTAGGAGGATTCAACACTTTTGTTTTTACCACTCAGTTTGTAATGACTAGAGATTTGTAAATCTTTGTGAACATTCTGTACTAGTTCCCTAGAGCTATTCATTCCCTGCTACCTGATTTCAGCACAATAAATATACTACTGCTATGGGAAAAATGATTTTTTTTGGCTACTCAGTTTATTATAATATAAATCTTCTAGATATTTATTTATTTAATTCAGTTGTTAATATTCTAAATTATTCCCTGCTGCCAATTTCTAGTGTAGAAAAGAAATGAAACTAGAACTTGGGTGTCAATAATTTCTGGCAAAAAGCTTATTTTTTTATGGTAGCATATTTTTACTTTAAAACTTAGATGTTTCTTTGGAAGAATTTTTGGATTCCTGGCATATCATTTTGTTGTGAATTCTTACATTTGTCATTTCAAATGTAAGCTTTTTTTTTTTAAAAAAGAAACTTTTAATTTTATATTGGAGTGTAGTTGAGTAACAATGTATTGGTTTTAGGTGTACAGTGAAGAGATTCAGTTCTGCATATACATGTATCTGTTCTTTACCAAATTCTTTTTCCATTTAGGTTGTCATGTAATATTGAGCAGAGTTCCCTGTGCTATACAGTAGTAGGTCCTTGTTGGTTATCCATTTTAAATATAGCAGTGTGTACATGGTAACACTTTTTAACGGTGTGCTGTTTTTTGTTCTAAAAATAAAGTTAGCAAGTTCTCCTGTTCTGATATTCAAATCCTCCAGTCCTTACTATACTTTAAGTTTTGTTTTGTTTTTTTTTTTACCAAAGATGATTTTAAGATGTAATAAATACAGCCTTTTATGAGCACTTTCATAATTTCTCTATTACCCCACTAAATACACATGCCTCATATGTAAAAATCAGTGAGGAGGATTGCATCCTCTTTCTGGTAAAACTGTGTCAGTAACTTAAGAAAAATATTCTTAGAAAACGGAATTTCTGAAATATTTGCATTGACTAGAAATAGCTGAGGTGTGTTAGCAGTGTGTTTTCCCATTGAATTGATAACTGTGGCTCTCTTTGTTCTTTTTTCTGTGTTACCCCTGACTCTGCTTTGCTGCTGGACACTGACTAGTTCCAGTCTTAGCATTATTAATTCAGTTACTCTCTTTTTCACTCTTTCCACACATACTCTGAGGCATTCAAACATATTTTCCTATAGATTATTATATTCACATTTTAGAACATCAAATCTAGCAGTGCTTTTTTATTTATCAGGAATATTTTAATTTAAAGGCTTGCTTCATGTAGGTTAGGTGCTCAGCCATGTCCGACTTTTTGCGGCCCCATGGCCTGTGGCCCACCAGGCTCCTCTTGTCCATGGAATTCTCCAGGCAGGAATGCTGGAGTGGGCTGCCATTCTCTTCACTTCTTCCCGACCCAGGGATTGAACCCGGGGCTCCTGCGTTGCAGGCACATTCTTCACCATCTGAATCACCAGGGACGCGCTTCATAGAGGGATACCCTGTAAATGAGAAAGAGAACCTAGAGATGGAGGTGATTTTTGCTGCCGTATCTGTTAATAATGTAATTGAGGCCTTAGGTATTGAGTGTTGGGGCAGAGCCTTTGAATCTCACCTTCATTAGAATGTGATAGCGTGCTGAACTGTTCACTGTCTCTCAGCTCATCCCTTGTTATGGCCTTAACCTCAGCCAGCCGTATTTGTAACATTGTCCTTACTGAGAAAAAGATGATGGTGGATGTATGGCTGTAAGTGGTATCCTCACTACAGACCTGGGCGACTCAGAGTTAGGATTTTGCTGGATGATCAGTAGGGTCGAAGAGCTGAGAGGCTGAGCAACCTGCCCAGGCACACAGCATCTGAGCAGTAACCACAGAACCTGCTTGATGAGATCAGTCATCTGCCACTCAGCATGTAAGTGGTTTTGACAGGTAACCTCAGAAAGCAAGTCCTTACTACTGGATTTTACAATCCATCCTTAAATTAATCTCAGGTATTTCAGGCAGGGGCTTCCCTGGTGGCTCAGCGGTAAAAGAACCCACCTGCCAATGCAGGAGATGTGAGTTTGATCCCTGGGTCAGGAAGATACCCTGGAGGAGGAAATGACAACCTATTTCAGGACTTTTGGCTGGAAAATCCCACGGACAGAGGAGCCTGGCGGGCTGTATAGTCCACAGGTTAGCGAAAGAGTCGGACACAAATTAGTGACTAAACAGCAATAACAATTTTAGGCAGAGGACATCTGAACCAGAAGAATCTTCATGAAAAGGAAGAAATGTAGAAACAGATTTCTTGTGTCAAAACACTGCAGATCACGCAAGTATTTTTCAGGTCGGTTTTCCTGATGTAAATTATAGAGGGAATGCACAAGTGTCAATTGAAGGGCACAGCTATTTTTTTTTTAAGTTTTTATAATAGGAGGCTGTAACATAACCCTGTGTTCCTGAAGGATATTCAGAGGTCTAAATTAAAAGTTACAATTGACATATAGAACAAATAACCAGGTGAGGACCGTGACATTTGAAGAGATGGTAATAGCTTTGTTTGGATGGTGACTAATTACCATCCTGGCAGGGGGATGATCTGAATTATCTCTTGGTGTCCTTTTACACTTACAGGTCTAAATTTTGGAGAAATTAAGCATTTTTCTACCAGTTTAAAAGAAACCCCAGAACTTAGGTCTCCTTTTTTCTTTGTCTTTTTCATTTTATGACATAGAGACATGTTTACATGTCCACGTGTGACCAAAGTTTCCTTCATACATTTATTCATTGGAGATCCATCTGATCTTAAATTGAAATTCAACTAGAATTTTTTTATTTTTTCCATTCGCAGAAGTATGTGCATGCATGTCGCTTCAGTAGTGTCCGACTCTTTGGGACCCTATGAGCTGTAGCCCGCCAGGCTCCTCTGTGCATGGTGATTCTCCAAGCAAGAATACTGGAGTCAGTTGCTATGCCCTCCTCCAGGGGATCTTCCCTGGTCCAGGGATAGAACCCACATTTCTTGCATCTCCTGCATTGGCAGGCTGGGTTCTTTACCACTAGCACCCTCATAGGTGAGGTTTCCCCAAAGAATGTGTCCTTAAAGCAGTATCTTCTTTAAGAATAAATGCATGCTGAAACACATCATTTGATGTCTATCTACCTAATTATAATAATCTAATGCAGCGATCAGAAAGTCACATTGTAACTGAACATCTCCACAAAGAATATGTCCACGTTAAAAGCTAAGATGAAAAACTCTGGGAAGGTTTAAATAATACAACTGTTTCTAAAAAGACAAGGTCTTGAAATTACTGGATATCCCACTTTAAATACAAGACTGTGCATTGTAAAAAGTATTCGTCAGCCCACAGGCATATTCTGTATCCACTGTCAGTCTCCACATACCCTTGAATCCTTTTCTTGCAATTTTAGAGAAGCCAGTCAGGTAGTTCCTTTCCTCGGTTTAACTTTTTTTCTTCCTTTTTTATTTGACATTAAGAGAAAGGAAAGCATCCAGTTGAGATTCATTCTTTGTCATCCCTGATGCTGTAGGCTTAGACTGAGATTCTCCTCCCTGTGAGGTAGCTATCCTCAGAACCAGTCTTTCAAGAAGAATGATTACCAAGCTATTTGGTAATGAGAGGGTGGGTAGCTTACTAGTCTTGCACAGTATTATGTTAGTGGCATTCATACCTCACCTTTGAATATGATTTATGTTCTAATTTCCTCAATAAATCTGGGAACCAAACACAAACACAACTTTAACATTTTTCTAAGCAGATTATATATAGTTAGGGTTTATCAACTGTATGCATATAGGTGAATTTCAGATATTTTCCACGTTCAATTCTCATAGTGAAAATTCAAGATGTTATTCGGTCACAAAGATAGTTGCTCATTAAAGATACATTTATTCAACAATGTTTGCATGTTTATATTAGACTTGAATTATTATTACCAGCCCTTGTAAAAGTGGTGTCTGGTCTTTTTGTCAGAAAAGGAGAATGGGAGCTGTTGAGGCAAAAGTGCCGACTTGAATTTGGGGAACAAATTTCTAATTTATCCTCAGAGTTGAAATTTGGAGTTTACATCCCAGAGTCTTCCCTACATATTAACTATTTTAGAAATCCAGCCCCATCTTTAGGTTTGTGTGCTAGATGTTAGCAGCTCTATGAATCCATTCCTAACCCTTTGAAATGTTCTCCTTCTGTCCTTTCCTCTCTTTGTGTTACAGTCTGGAGGATGAAAGATTACATTTCTCAGACTCCCTCACAAATTCAGGTGAGCTAGTTGCTTAGTCGTGTCTGACCCTTGGCAACCCCAGCCCGCCAGGCTCCTCTGTATATGGAATTCTCCAGGCAAGAACACTGGAGTGGGTTGCCACGCCCTTCTCCAGGGGATCTTCCCAACTCAGGAATCAGAATGGGGACTCCCGCATTGCAGGTGGATTCTTTACCACCTCAGCCAGCAGGGAAGCGCTCGGGGAGGCACTTAGGAAACTTTTGAAAGGCAGAAGGGAGGTGGATGCCATCTTTCTGTAGTAATGCGATCATGTGAATAGACTCCTTACTGACATATATGTTGGCAATAGCTGAACTGCATGTTCTACTACCTTGGCACCAAGTTTGTGAAGGCAGGCAGTGGTAATGGTGATAACAGTCATGGCAGATGTGGTCATGGGAATTTGAAGTCAAAGACAGGGGGTGGCCTCCTGACTTTTATTCCTCCAAGTTACCAGTAATAGTATAAGCATCTAATTCTTTGAATTAAAGCTCTTTCTGCCTGAAATACGTTGAGTGGTATCTATTGCATGCAGTGACTCTTACGTAATGAAGTATTCAGTACCAAAATGTAATCAGGGAACAGGCTGCTTGAGATAAGAATGTGGAATTGGTTATCTGACCTAGTTGAGCTTATAGGCAGTGAAAATTTCATGAAATGAGATACTACTTTCCATGTAGTAGATAGCTGACATTTTCACTGTGGTCACGGAGAACAAAATAACTACTGAAAGCAAAGTCTTTGGCAGACCTAGGGGTGACATTATTGAAGTATTGTGATGGAAATGAAGAATATAAAGACTTGAGTGAGATGGATGTTTCTGATTGCCCTGCAGAGCTATCAGAAAGAAAATTCACTCATTCCTAGCTGCCCTAAGAGGCCCTCTTACATCTTGTAGTGGGAGATCTCACCTTAAAACGAGGTCCAAAGTTTGGTCCAAACTGGTGGCAGAATTACCACTGAAGTTCACAGCCTCAATAAGTGAAAGTTGTGGTGGTAACTGGGAAAGAGTGGGACCCAAAGAATTGGATTGGGGACATTTGGATGGGTGTACATGAATCCGAGAACCTGATTCTCTAAATCCCATTGGATATTTCTAGCCAAGAAAAGCAGCACTTTGTTCCTGGTCAGATATTAGTCCTTGGTTACTTGAGATCCTGTAATGACTTCAACCAAGGTGGTGGTTGTTGCTCAGCCTCTAAGTCCTGTCCGACTTTGCAACCCCATGAACTGCAGCTTGCCAGGCCTCCTTGTCCTTCACAATCTCCTGGAACTTGCTCAAACTCATGTCCATTGAGTCATCCAACCATCTCTGTTGCCCCTTTCTCCTCTTGCCTTCAATCTTTTCCAGCATCAGGGTCTTTTCCAATGAATCAGCTCTTCACATCAGGTAGCCAAAGTATTGGAGCCTCAGTTTCAGCAGCAGTCCTTCCAAAGAATATCCAGGGTTGATTTCCTTTATGACTGACTGGTTTGATCTCCTTGCAGTCCAAGGGACTCTCAAGAGTCTTCTCCAACACCACAGTTCAAAAGCATCAGCCTTCTTTATGGTCCAACTCTCACATCCATACATGACTACTGGAAAAATCATAGCTTTAGACTATACAGACGTTTGTCGGCAAAGTGATGTCTCTGCTTTTTAATACACTGTCAAGGTTTATCGTAACTTTTCTTTCAAGGAGAAATTAAAAATTTCATGGCTGCAGTCACCGTCTCACCCAAGGTAGAGACCTTCTAAAGCAATGCTGATCTTCCTTGTGTCTGCTTTCTACTTTTTCAGTGTCATCAGATCTGTCAGAAGAATTACAGCATGCTCCAGGGTGAAAACACAGAATCTATCCTGGGATGAGATAGCCTAGAATTATAGGACTTGGCTAGTTTTTCCCTGCCTTGAATTTATGAATGCTAAGAAAGCAGAAAGAAACATATCTTAGGGTTAGCCTGAAATTATTTTTAAAGAATTTTAAGGGATTGAAATTACTAATATAGATGTACTTATCAGAAATGTTTAATTTGAGGACATAACAGTGAGGAGTAAGCTTTAATAATTTGTCAAGTGTTTAACCTGAAATCAGGAAAACCTGGCATCATTGATGGCCTGCATCAGAGTGAGACATATGTTAGAAATTCATTGCATTAACGGAGGAGAGACTCCAAAGGCTATTAGGAATGTTGCAGGTTATTTATCGTATGTGACTCCCCCTGACCACTGTCTCATCATATTTGAGAAATACAGTGTTAAGTGTACATTGGCCATATTTCCTTGAAAATTTCTGTAGTGGCTGTTTTCTGTAGACTGTGGACTGCAAGGAGGAAAACTTCTTCTACCCTCTTAGGTTCAGTTCAGTCACTCAGTCATGTCAGACTCTTTGAGACCCCATGAACTGCAGCACTGCAGGCCTCCCTGTCCATCACCAACTCCCAAAGTTTACTCAAACTCATGTCCATTGAGTTGGTGATGCCATCCAACCATCTAATCCTCTGTTGTCCCCTTCTCTTGACTTCAATCTTACCCAGCATCAGGGTCTTTTCAAATGAGTCAGTTCTTCGCATCGGGTGGCCAAAATATTGGAGTTTCAGCTTCAGCATCAGTCTTTCCAATAAATATTCAGGACTGATTTCCTTTAGGATTGACTGATTGGATCTCCTTGCAGTCCAAGTGTCTCTCAAGAGTCTTCTCCAACATCACTGTTCAAAAGCATCAACTCTTCAGGGCTCAGCTTTCTTTATAGTCCAACTCTCACATCCATACATGCCTACTGGAAAAACTGTAGCTTTGACTAGACAGACCTTTGTTGGCAAAGTAATAACTCTGCTTTTTAATATGCTGTCTAAGGTTGGTCATAACTTTTCCAAGGAGCAAGCGTCTTTTAATTTCATGGCTGCAATCACCATCTGCAGTGATTTTGGAGCCCCCCAAAATAGAGTCTGTCACTGTTTCCATTGCTTCCCCATCTATTTGCCATGAAGTGATGGGACCAGATGCCATAATCTTAGTTTTCTGAATGTTGAGTTTTAAGCCACCTTTACCTGTGAATTAAACTGACAAGAGACAGATTATCAAGAGAAGAGTTTTATAACATTTATTGATGTTAATATTTTCAATTTAATATGCATAGGTGAAGAAATAAAAAACTTGAAGAAATGATTAGCCTTGGGAGTTATATACCATTTTAACAAAAGACAACAAATTGTAGAGAAGTGACTGGACAAAGGAAAGGGAATCTCAGATTCTGGGGCTCATGCTTTGTGGGAAAGTAACTAGGAAGCATATGGGAGAAACTCATGGGAGACAAGGGTTATTTCATGAGGTGGTTTTTTGTTTTGTTTTGTTTTCTCCTAATGCAGACTCATCTCTGTTCCTTCTTTGTTTTCAGGGATAAGGGTTGTTCTCCCTTTCCTGATACAGGAGAAGAGGGAACAGCCTCAACAGGGAAAATTTATTCCCTGCTGTTAGGCAGTCAGAGGGAGGGCAAAGAGCTCTTTCTGTGTCTGCTTTTTCTCAACTGCCTGCAGCTCAAAATAATCCTTGTTAAAAAAAAAAAATAATAATAATCCTTGTTGTCAAAGTGAAGTGCTTTGGGGTGACATATTCTGATCCTTCAGGATGATGAAGGAGGGAAAGTGCTGTTTCTGAAGTACATTCTCTGACTTCAGTAGGAATGATGGTATTGCAGATTGCCAGAGGCCAAATGCCAGTACTTAAATGCCAAAATGGACATGGTTATCGTAATGGGCAGCTGAGTCTGACGGTTATTATTATTAGGCCGTGCCACAAGGCTTGCAGGATCTTATTTCCCTGACCAGGGATTGAACCTGGGCCCTCTGCAATGGAAGCATGGAGTCTTAACCACTGGACTGCCAGGGAATTCCCCTGAGTCGTTATTAAAATAACTTCATCTATATTTATGCATGTGTGTGTGCGTGCTCAGTTATGTCCGACTCTTTATGACCCCATGGACTATTGCCCACCAGGCTTCTCTGCCCATGGAATTTTCCAGGCCAGAATGCTGGAGTACATTGCCATTTCCTGCTCCAGGGGATCTTCCTGACTCAGGGATCAAACCCTCATCTCTTGCATATCCTGCATTGGCAGAAGCCTTCTTTACCAACTGCACCACCTGGGAAGCCCGAATATTTATGGTGGCTGAGAATTTATTATGATGTCCCTAGGACTGAGACAGATAGGCAACCTACTTGATTTCTATCTCTCACTCTAAACTTAGTGAGCACAGATGTGGCTTGAGTCTCCATGATAGACACAGCCCCCACATCAATTTCCATACCTGAGTCATTTCATAGACCCAGTTAGTCAGTTCAGTCACTCAGTCACGTCCAACTCTTTGCAACCCCATGAATCACAGCACGCCAGGCCTCCCTGTCCATCACCAACTCCCGGAGTTTACTCAAACTCATGTCCATCGAGTCGGTGATGCCATCCAGCCATCTCATCCTCTGTCGTCTCCTTCTCCTCCTGCCCCCTGTCCCTCCCAGCATCAGGGTCTTTTCCAATGAGTCAACTCTTTGCATGAGGTGTCCAAAGTATTGGAGTTTCAGCTTCAGCATCAGTCCTTCCAATGAACACCCAGGACTGATCTCATTTAGGATGGATTGGTTGAATCTCCTTGTAGTCCAAGGGACTCTCAAGAGTCTTCTCCAACACCACAGTTCAAAAGCATCAATTCTTTGGCACTCAGCTTTCTTCACAGTCCAACTCTCACATCCATACATGACCACTGGAAAAACCATAGCCTTGACTAGATGGACCTTTGTTGGCAAAGTAATGTCTCTGCTTTTTAATATGCTATCTAGGTTGGTCATAACTTTCCTTCCAAGGAGTAAGTGTCTTTTAATTTCATGGCTGCAGTCACCATCTGCAGTGATTTTGGAGCCCCAAAAAATAAAGTCTGACACTGTTTCCACTGTTTCCCCATCTATTTCCCATGAAGTGATGGGACCAGATGCCATGATCTTAGTTTTCTGAATGTTGAGCTTTAAGCCAACTTTTTCACTCTCCTCTTTCACTTTCATCAAGAGGTTTTTTAGTTTCAGGGCTTCCTAAATGAAAGGAATGTGGGGTTCCCTTGAGAAAATTTCCTGTGACATTGTCACAAGAATGCAGTATAAATTCTACTAGCTTTCACCCAAAGGGAAGGGAAATAAGCAGACTTTAGGGGATTTACTGGGTCACTGAGCTGATACTGATCATAGGCACCCAAATTGCTACTGTGACCATCAGTCAAAACCGAGGCTTAAGGAGGCTGCAGGATAAAGGTAATTTTGGCCTAAGTCCATCTCACAGTGGCCCCATGGATCCCCAAACCTGCACTCTTTGGTTCCTGAATGTATAGTGGATTAGTCATACTCAGTCTTTGGCTGAATCTTAACATTGGTTCCCTGCGTGGAATGAGGGCTAATATGTATTAAAGGCCCAAGTCAAAGCCCTTAAATATCGATCACCTCCTTCTTGAAACAGTGGACCAAAAGCAATACCATGTTTCTCCATGAATGTTAGAGGTTCATGCCAGCATCAAAGGCATGAAGATTCAGGGCTGATTATTTTTATTATACACTAATTTAACTCTCCAATTTGACCCTAGCCAGATATTGGAGAGTCTTGGAGAATGACCGTGGATTATTTATGCATATATGCATGCACGCTTAGTCCTATCTGACTCTGCAACCCCCTGGACTTCAGCCCTCCAAACTCCTCTGTCCATGGGATTCTCCAGGCAAGAATTCTGGAGTGGATTGCCATTTCCTCCTCCAGGGGCTCTTCCCAACCCAGGGATCAAACCCATGTCCCCTGCATTTGCAGGCGGATCTTTACCACTGAGTAATCTGGGAAATTTTCACTTAGTCATGTAACTCCAAGTTCAGTGACTGTTCTAGACATGGTCAATTAACTGCAACAAATCAATATAATTTTGGCATCTGATACTTAGCTATCAATCTGTTAAATGTTTTTCTTCTCCTTTTCCAATAAAGAGGAAACAGAAATAGTTTCTTTCACCTTTATTTGTTTGTGGTCTTACTTTAGGATAGTGTTGATTATCTAGTATTCTATAATAATCTAGAAATCCTGTTTGTCTCATCACACCATAAGATATTTATTGGTTCATCCTACTTGGATGTGGTGATTAGTGATGAGGATGAGGTAGAAAGTGAAAGTGTTAGTTGCTCAGTCATATTCAACTCTTTGCGACCCCATGGACTGTAGCCTGCCAGGCTCCTCTGTCCATGGAATTCTCCAGGCAAGAATACTGGAATGGGTTGCCATTCCCTTCTCCAGGGGATCTTTCCAACCTAGGGAGTGAACCCAGGTCCTCTGCATTGGAGGCAGATTCTTTACCATCTGAGCTACCAAAGAAGCCCAGGAGGTAGAAAGTACCATGGTTCCTTGCTAAGTGCCCAAGAGATGGTGGGAGGGGGAAAAAGCATGTAAATTCAAAAGCCATGACATCAACAGTTTGGGGTAGACCAGTGGTCTGTAGCAGATGGAGATTTTTTTTTTTCTCTTTAGTGAAAGACAGTTGCTATAACTTGTTACCCATTGGTATTAAAGAGATGAATTTCTTAGACTGCTAAATTTCACTGGACCTTTGAAACAGCATATATACATTTAAGGGGCTACTTTCACCCACTTATCAAGTAACCCATCAGGCTGCCAGTTCTGAATGGAGCCAGCATAGGAAATGGCTTTGTTCCTACTATGGACTGCCATGCAAGTTACACTGCTATTTGAACCTTAAGATCCAACAGATGAAACGGTTCTTGAAGAATCTGACAGAAGGCAATCCTACAGGGGCCTTTGGCCAGCCTTAACATAGAATGACAGTGCAGTCCTCTAGGGCTTTAGCATAAAGCCACAATCTAGTCTCCAAATGTACTATTTTAAAGAAACAGATCCTGGACTGCTTCCAGACCGTGGGAGAAATTTGTGTAGCTGACCACAGACTATCACATGACCGTGTAAGCTGAGCTGCCTGTCATGGACTGGGAGTTATCTGATTCACCATGTCATAAGCTAAGCCATGCACAGCAGTATCCTTTCATCAGGTGGAAGGCCGTGAAGGCCCAGGTAAGTGGCATGGGCAGTCCTGCCACAGCATCAGTCCTGCCGCACCGTCACTTTTCCCTCAGCCCACGAGTTTGACGTCTTGAAAATTTCTGCGAAATATAGATTGATTGTGTTTACACACGTCTGATCCATTCCGCCTTGCTTTGTGTCCTAGGACACTGACCCATGTGGACACTGCATCACTTTGGCTCCCTGGTCAGCTGGATCCAATCAATAGGAGATCAATAGGTGGATGCATAGAATGCATGGAACATCTGTTCCATGCTCTTTCCCTATGTGGGTGATGTACCTCTGACCCTAGCTACTTCCCTCCACAACCACAGTCCCTGCTGGGAAATATATCCACAGTTTTAATTCTCACTAAGCTCTGGGAGCACTGCTTTCTTCCCTTGTCTCTTCACTTCCAGGGATGATAACATCACACTCTTGCTAGGGTCTGGATACCGCAACATCATTTGTTCCTTTAACCTTGCTTACACCTCTATAAGCCGTCTCTTTATAAAAGGTTTTTCATTTAAACCATCTGTGATAAATTTTCATTTATGCTGGAACTCTGATTGAGAAAATGAGAAAGAAAGTAATTGAGCCTGGTTAAAACCTATTCCACATAAAATGCAAACACAAGCTGGAAATGGACTGTGGCAGTGTTACAGCTTCACTTGTGAGCTAGCCCAAAAATGTGTGAAAGGATGTATGTTTGTATGTATGTGTTAGTTGCTCAGTCATGTTCCACTCTTTGCAACCCCATGGACTGTGGCCTGCCAGATTTCTCTGTCCATGGAATTGTCCAGGCAAGAATACTGGAGTGGGTTGCTATTTCTTTCTCCAGGGGATCTTCACGACCCAGGGATTAAACCTGAGTCTTTTGGGTCTCTTGCATTGACAGATTCTTTACCACTGGGAAGCCTGTCCTAATATTGTTTGATTGTGGACTAATGTAACTTGAATTCAGGCAAAGAAGATCATGAAAGGAAAGAGTGTGATTTCTTAACTAAATACTGAAGCACTTCAAAATTTATTTATCAACACAATAAATTCAAAGAACTGTCTATATTAGCTTTTATTGTTTTATATTAGGAATTAATTTGCACTTGTTATAAGACAGTGCTGGAATAGCTCTGGCTAGAATAGCAGGAGAGATAATCAGATTAAGGTCTCCTGTTTGGGCACTGTGACAATAATAGAAATTAATGACTTTAAATCCAGAGGGGCCTGCCATGGATCCCTGGATTAAGGACCATTGCTAATACTATGCCAATCCCTGTATACCTCTATAAATCTCCTGCAGTTTGACTATAAATGTAATGATGCATAAAGCTGTTATAAACATACATGTGCAGGTTCTTGTGTGGACATGTTTCCAACTGCTTTGGGTGACTACCCAGGAGCAAAGTGCTGGTTCATGTGGTAGGAGTCTGTGTTTTTCTGTAAGAAAAAACTGAACTGTCTTCCAAAGTGGTTGTACCATTTCCCATTCTTACCGGCAATGAATGAGAGTTCCTGCTGCTCCACATCCCTGTCAGCATTTGATGTTGTCAGTTTTGGAGGTTACCGTTCTAATGGGTGTGTAGTGTCATTTCATTGTTTTTTTCATTTGCAATTTTCTAATGACATAGAATGTGGAGGATTTCTTCATATCTTCATTTGCTGCTTGTCTATCTTATTGGATGAAATATCTGCTCAGGGCTTTTGCCCATTTTAAATTTGGATTGCTTATTTTCTTACTGTTGAGCTTTAAGAGTGCCTTGTGTATTTTAGGTAGTGGTCCTTTTTCAGGTATGTCTTCTGCAAATATTTTCTGTTAGTCTGTGGCTTGTCTCCTGCTGTCTTGATAAATCATATTTTTTAATTACCTTAAACTTATGCTTCATTGTTTAGAGCATACAAACTAGAGGAAACATATTCCAGGTTTGTTTTATTCTTGCTAGTTAGACATAAATTGTGGTTTTATAAATATATTGAGTCATAATGATCAGACTATTATGAAGGCAATGGCTCTGACTTTTTGGAATAATCAGTCATAGACATTTTATCATTTACATTTCTCATTAATATGATTAGTTTCATTTTGATATTGCTGAACGGATCAGCACCTTTTTGCCATCATTGTGCTGTAGACTCAGCAGGGGAAGGGAAGAAGGCATTCTTTATTCCAGTAAAAATTTGAGGTGGCTTGGTTCATCCCATATTTTATTTTTATACTTAAAATTCATGTCAGTTTGCCCACTTCTCTATCACAATTGAGTAGTCAGGTTTTAATGAGAACTCAGTAAGATACTGCTGGAAAAGCATTTAGCCTATGGCCTGACATATACTAAGTGTTCAATAAACAGTCAATGTTAGCACAGAGTTCCCGTAATTTTATTGCCATGGTAGTAATTACAACATCTTATTAGTACTGTCATATACTTGTAATATTACATAATAATTTGACTAATAATGTCTCATTTTTAAAAAGATTATTTGTTTTGGGTTGTGCTGGGTCTTCGTTGCTGTATGCAAGCTTTCTGTAGTTGCAGAGAGTGGGGGTCACCCTCTAGTTGAGTTGCGTGGGCTTCTCTTCACGGTGGGTTTTCTTGTTGCAGAGCACAGGCTCTGGGCACTCGGGTTTCAGTAGTCGTGGCATCTGGGCTCAGTAGGGTGCACAGGCTTAGTTGCTCCCCAGCATGGGGAATCTTCCTGAGCCAGGGATTGAACCCACATCCCCTGCATTGGCAGGCACATTCTTATCCACTGTACCACCACGGAAGTCCAATTTGTCTCATTTTGATTTATACTCATCAGCAATCTTGGGAAGCGGTTCTCACCTGCCACGGCTTTCACAGTGCTGCCTCATGGCCAGCTCAGTTTAGGAACGAAATTAACACTCTAGACTGGGAGCCTATTTCAGGCAGTAGTGTCAGGGACAATTAATAAACATTATATGCAACTAGACTTTCCTATTCATGGAATGAGAAGAAGTGGGTTAACATGACCTAATGGGACCTCTTATCATTGTGGGTGTAGAATATTATTAACTATTTTCTGGTGAGTGTAAAGGGTCAAAAGTGACTTGAAGAAGAGGTAAAAAGAAATAGGACATATGAAAATTATATAATTTTTTCTTATAGAGTACATATGCTAAATATTTAGCATAAATTAATACATTGCTTTAATCTTGGTCTCTGAAAGTTTTATTTAAATATAAATAAATCTTAATATGAAAATACATACAGATAGATATACATATTTATATATGTATCATTGTGGTGTAAGCTCTTCTTAAGATACCTCCATGTGGCTATAGAATTGTACTGAAATTAACTGTCTTTCAAAGACTTGATTTTGAACGTCTTTATTGATGATTAAAATTACAACAACTTATAAAGTTTGTAAAGGTTGAGATAAAGGTTAAAATTTCAACAGCTTTTGCAACTTTTACCCTTTCATATTCAAATTTTAAGTCAGAGGTTTCCTAATTGTAGGCATAATTTACGTAAAAATTTGGGAAACAGTACTGAAATTGAGGAAACAATTCCTTGACAAGAGGTAGCATGTTTGTGTCAGAATTTAGATATTATACAGAAAGCTTTGTTTATCATTTTAAGGTAATCATACTTTATACTCTCAGATTAATGTGGAATACACTCATTTGACAAGTGTCTTGACATTTCTCTCTATGTGCCAATTATTGTGTTAGCTGAGGAAGATAATAATATAACATGCTAAACTTTTTAAAAAATGTGTCAAGTATTTCGTTTTTTTTCAAAATACATCTCAAGGACTTCCCTGGTGGTATGCTGGATCAGAGTCCACCTGCCAATTCAGGGGACCCAGGTTTGATTCCTGGTCGGGGAGGATTCCACGTGCAGCTAAGCCTGCGGGCTGTAACTACTGAGCCTGCACTCTAGAATCTGTATGCCACAACTGCAGAAGCCCATGCATGCAGAGCCCGTGCTCTGCAACAAGAGAAGCCACTGCAATGAGGAGCCTGTGTACCACAACCTCGCTTGCCACAAGAGAAGGCCCAGGCATCAGTGAAGTCCCAGAGCAACCAAAAGTAATCAATAAAGTAAAACATGTAAAAATGCATCCTGAGAAGAAGAAGCCAACAACTTGTGGAGAAGATGGGCAAAGAAAATGAAATATTATGAATGGTGCTAAAAATGAGATCCAGAGAGGAGAGAGAGTTAGAACCACTTCATAAAAGCTCGCTTCTAGTTTATAAAGAGTTTCTTTGTAATATTTTTGTGTCTAGACATGCATATATTTGCGTTTAACATTTATGGTGGCCAATGCCATCTTAAGTGTGACAAACACCTGTTTGTTCTCCATATCTACAAATCTGAGTTTCGTTTGTTTTGTGTTTTAGATTCCACATGTAAATGAAATCATACAATGTTTATCTTTCTCTGTCTGACTTAATTTCACCTAGTAAAACACCCTCAAGGTCTATTCCTGTTATCACAAATGGCAAGATTTACTTCTTGTTTATGGCTGAGTGGTATTCATATGTGTGTGTATGTGTGCGTGTGTGTGTGTGTTTGTGCCTGTGAGAGACACCTTTTTTATCCATTCATGCATCATTGAACACTTAGATCATTTCCATTGTCTACTGTAAATAATGCTACAGTGAACACAGGGGTGCATATACCATTTTGATTTACTGTTTGCATACCCTTCAGATAGAAACCCAGAAGTGGAACTGCTGAATCATACGATAGCTCTATTTTTCATTTTTTTTGAGTAAATTCTATACTGTCTTCCATACTGGTTGCATCAATTTACATTCCCATCAACAGTGCATGAGTGTCTGCCTTTCTCCCCATCCTCACCAATACTTTTTTTATTTATATATTTTTTATAATAGCCATTCGGACAGGTGGGGTGATATGGCGGTTTGATTTGCATTTCCCTGGTGATTAGTGATCATGAGCATCATTTCACGTGCCTCTTGGCCATCAGTGTGTCTTTGGAAAAATATGTATTCATATCCTCTGTCCATTCTGGCTTCCTTTGTGGCTCAGCTGGTAAGGAAACCATCTGCAATGCAAGAGACCTGGGTTCAATCTCTGGGTTGGGAAGATTCCCTGGAGAAGGGAAAGGGTACCCATTCCAGTATTCTGGCCTCGAGAATGCCATGGATTATAGAATACACGGGGTCGCAAAGAGTTGGACACAACTGAACAACTTTCACTTTCATAAAATGTTTTTCCATTTGTGTCCTTTTCAATTTCTTTCCCCAATGTCATAGTTTTTAGTGCACACATTTTTCACCTTCTGGGTGAAATTTACTTCTAGGTGTTTTATTCTTTTTGATGCATTTGTAGATGGGGTTTTTTCTTGATTTCTCTTTCTGATAGTTTGTTATTAGTGTATAGAAGTGCAAGAGATTTTTATACTTAATTTTGTATCCTACAACTTTACTGAATTAATTTATTATTTCTACATTTTTTTTTTTTGGTGATGTCTTTAGGATTTTCTATGTATAGTATCATATCATCTGCAAGTGATGACAGTTCTACTTCTTCCTTTCCAGTTTGGATTCCTTTCATTTCTCCTTCTTGCCTACTTGCTGTGGCTAGGACTTCCAATACTAACTGGAATAAAAGTGGCAAGTGTGGGCATCCTTGTCTTCTTCCTGATCTTACAAGAAAATCTTTCAATTAGGTGTCAGATAAGCTGTGAGTCTGTCATACATAATCTTTATTATGCTGAGATATAATGCCTCCATATCTACTTTGCTGAGGTTTTTTTTGAATCATAAACAGATGTTGAATTTTGTCCAGTGCTTTTTCTGCATCTGTTGAGATCATCACATAATTTTTATCTTTCAGTTTGTTAATATGTATCATATTGATTGGCAAATGTCGAACCCTGAAATAAATCCCACTTGATCTATGATCCTTTTATATATTATTAATTCAGTTTACTAATATTCTGTTGAGAATTTTACAACTATGTTCATCAGGGATATGCATGCATGCTAAGTTGTTTCAGTCGTGTCTGACTGTGCCACTCTATGTGCTGTAGCCCATCAGCTTATCTCACACCTAATTGAAAGCTTTTCTTGTAAGATGAATTTACTGAGACTTGCTTTATGACTCAGTTCAGTTCAGTTCAGTTGCTCAGTCATGTCCAACTCTTTTGACCCCATGGACTGCAGCACACCAGGCCTCCCTGTACATCACCAACTCCCAGAGTTTACTCAAACTCATGTCCATTGAGTTGGTGATGCCATCCAACCATCTCATTCGCTGTCATCCTCTTCTCCTCCCACTTTCAATCTTTCCTAGCATCAGAGTCTTTTCCAATGAGTCAGTTCTTCGCATCAGGCGGCCAAAGTATTGGAGTTTCAGCTTCAACAACAGTCCTTCCAATGAACACTCAGGACTGATTTCCTTTAGGATGAACTGGTTGGATTTTTTGCAGTCCAAGGGATTCTCAAGAGTCTTCTCCAACACCACAGTTCAAAAGCATCAATTCTTCAGTGCTCAGCTTTCTTTATGGTCCAACTCTCACATCCATACATGACTACTGGAAAGATCACAGCTTTGACTTTGTTGGCAAAGTAATGGCTCTGCTTTTGAATATGCTGTCTAGGTTGGTCATAGCTTTTCTTCCAATGAGCAAGTGTCTTTTAATTTCTTGACTGCAGTCACCATCTGCAGTGATTTTGGAGCCCCCCAAAATAAAGTCTGTCACTGTTTCCATTGTTTTCCCATCTATTTTCCATGAAGTGATGGGACTGGATGCCATGATCTTAGTTTTCTGAATGTTGAATTTTAAGCTAACTTTTTCACTCTCTTCTTTCACTTTCAGCAAGAGGCTCTTTAGTTCTTCACTTTCTGCCATAAGTGTGGTGTCATCTACATATCTGAGGTTATTGATATTTCTCCAGCAATCTTGATTCCAGCTGTGCTTCATCCAATCTGGTATTTCTCATGATGTACTCTGCATGTAAGTTAAATAAGCAGGGTGACAATATACAGCCTTGGTGTACTCCTTTCCCAATTTGGAACCAGTCTGTTGTTCCATGTCCAGTTCTAACTGTTGCTTCCTGACCTGCATACAGATTTCTCAGGATGCTGGTCAGGTGGTCTGGTATTCCCATCTCTTGAAGAATTTGCCACAGTTTGTTGTGATCCACACAGTCAAAGGTTTTGGCGTAGTCAATAAAACAGGAAGTAGATGTTTTTTGGGAACTCTCTTGCTTTTTTGATGATCCAGTGGATGTTGGCAATTTGATCTCTGGTTCCTCTGCCTTTTCTAAATCCCACTTGAACATCTGGAAGTTCACGGCTCACATACTGTTGAAGCCTGGCTTGGAGAACTTTGAGCATTACTTTGCTAGCGTGTGAGATGAGTGCAATTGTGCAGTAGTCTGAGCATTCTTTGGCATTGCCTTTCTTTGGGATTGGAGTGAAAACTGACCTTTTCCAGTCCTGTGGCCACTGCTGCATTTTCCAAATTTGCTGGCATGTTGAGTGCAGCACCTTCACAGCATCATTTTTTAGGATTTGAAATCACTCAACTGAAATTCCATCACCTCCACTAGCTTTGTTTGTAGTGATGCTTTCTATGGCCCACTTGACTTCGCGTTCCAGGATGTCTGGCTCTAGGTGAGTGATCACACCATCATGATTATCTGGGCCGTGAAGATCTCTTTTGTAGAGTCCTTCTGTGTGTTCTTGCCACCTCTTCTTTGTGGCTCCACATGTGATCTGTTTTGGACAATTTTTCACATGCACTTGAGAAGAAAGTGTATTCTGCTGCTTTGGGGTGGAATGTCATGTATATATTTAAATTGACCTGATGTAATGTGTCATTTTAGTATATTATTGATTTTCTGTCTGGATGATCTATCCATTGCTATAAGTGGGATGCTAAAGTCCTTTCCTGTTATTGTACTGATGTCTATTTCTTAAGTCTGTTCACTTTTACTTTATGTAATTTGGTGCTCCTCTGTTGGATGCATATATATTTATAAATGTTATAGCTTCTTGTTGGATTGAGCCCCTTTATCACTATGTAATGCCCTTCTCTGTCTTTTCTTATAGTCTTTAAAGCCTACTTTTCCTGATATGAGTACAGCTATGCGAGCTTCCTTCTTGTTTTCATTTGCGTGGAGTGTCTTTCTCCACCCCTTCACTTTCAGTCTGTGTGTGCTTACTTCTGAAGTGAGTCTCTTGCAGGCAGCTTGTAGTTGAGTCTTGCAGTTTTTGTCTTTTATCCATGCAGTCACTCTGTATCTTTTGATTGGAGAACTCAGTCCACTTACATTTAAAGTAATTATTGATAGGTATGTACTTATTGTAATTTTGTTCATTGTTTTCTAGCTGTTTTTGTAGTTTCTCTTTGCTCCTCTCTTCTTTTTTCTCTCCCCTTGTGGTTTCATCACTTTCTTTGCTGTTGTGTTCAGATTCTTTTCTCATTCTCACTTTCCTTTCTGTATTTACTATTAATTTTTGTTTTATGGTCACCATGAGGTTCACATATAACATCCTTTTTATATGAATCTATTTTAATTTGGCAGTAACTTAAATTTTGACACATTCCAAAACTCTACACTTTTAGTCCCCCCGACACACAATGCTTTATGTCTTTTATGTCACCTGTTATTTTATATATCCCTTACCTAGTTATTATGGTTGTTGTTAATGTTCAGTCACTAAGTCATGTCTGACTCTTTGCAACCCCATGGACTGCAGCACACCAGGCTTCCCTGTCCTTCACTGTCTCCCAGAGTTTGTTCATACTCATGTCCATTGAGTCAGTGATGCCATCCAGACATCTCATCCTCTGTCGCCCCCTTCTCCTCTTGCCCTCAATCTTTCCCAGCATTAGGGTCTTTTCCAGTGAGTCAGATCTTTGCATCAGGTGGCCAAAGTATTGGAACTTCAGCTTCAGCACCAGTCCTTCCAACGAATATTCAGGGATGATTTCTTTTAGGATTGACTGGTTTGATCTCCTTGCTGTCCAAGGAACTTTCAAGAATCTTCTCCAGCCACCACAGTTCAAAAACTTCAATTCTTTGGCACTCAGCCTTTATGGTCCAACTCTCACCCATACATGACTAGTGGAAAAACCATAAATTTGACTAGATGGATCCTTGTCAGCAAAGTGACGTCTCTGCTTTTTAATACACTGTCTAATTTTGTCATAGCTTTTCTTCCAAGGAGCAAGCATCTTTTAATTTCATGACTGCAGAAATTTGGTTAAATTTACCACTCTTATCTCTTGCCCTTTGACCTTCATAGTAGCTTCATAGGTAATTAGTCTACTACCTTTACTATTTTCACCTTTTCCTGTGAGATTTTTACTTTTGTGTGTTTTCTTGTTATCAGTTAACCATATTTCTTTTCAGCTTAAAGATGTGCCTTTAATGTTAATAAATAGTATGGCTTGTTTAGTGGTGATTAACTCCTTCAGCTTTTGCTTAGCTGGAAAACATTAATTCTTCTTCAATTCTGTGTGATACTCTCACAGGGTAAAGTATTCTTGGTTGGGAATGTTTTCCTGTCAGCACTTTGACTATGGCATACCATTCTCTTCTGGCCTGCAAAGCTTCTGCTGAAAAATCTGCTGGTAGCTTTTTGAGGTTTCCTTTGTGTGTAACAAGTTGTTTCTTCTTGTTTTTTTTAAGATTCTCTGTCTTTGACTTTGAAGACTGTGAATGTTATTCTTCTTGATGTTGTTAAGATATTGTAAGATATTTACAATATCTTCACTTTTTAACGTTCCTTTTTTTCTGCTCTGTCTAGGTGAGTTCCATGGCTTTGTCTTCCAGCTTGCTAATCCATTCTTCTGCTTTATCTAGTCTGCTATCAAACCCTTCTATTATTGTATTTTTTAGCTCTTGACTTCTCTTTTATACTGTCTGGCTCTTTATAGTTAATACTTTATATTTTATATCTCTTTATTGAAGTTTACACAGTGCTCATTCATTCACTGTGCTCAAGTTTGGTGAGCATGTTTGTAATTATTAATTTGAACTCTTTATCCAGAAGATTACTTATCTCCATTTTATTAAAGTCTTTTTTTTGAGGTTCTTGCCTTGTTCTTTTGTTTGGAATATATCCCTCAGTCTCCATATTTTGCCTGACTCTCTAAGTTTGTCTTTTATGTTATTAAGAGAAATACCAACCTCTCCCAGTCTTGAAGGAGTAGTCTTGTATAGGAGATGGCTTGTGGGGCCCAGAAGTGCAACCACCACCTCCCCCCTACCCTTAGTAACCAGCATCAGGAGCTCAGGAGGCATCCCTGGGTGGGCTGCACATGCCCTCGGCTACAGTGCAGGTGGGTGAGCTGTGGTCATGCTCTGGCACAGGTTGAGTGGATCATACCCTCTGGAAATAGCAGATTAGTAGAAGAGTGTCAAAATGATGCCTGCCAGCACCAGCATTAGCAAGGTAGAATGAAATCACAAAAATGGTGTTCCACTAGCCCCTCCATCCCTGGAGAGAGTATCAACTGCCGGGGTCCAGGAGTTCGCTTCGGATGAGCGGCTTCCGTGAAGAAAAGAAAGCGAGTGGAGTCTTGGTTGAGTGCAAGATCAAGACTACTTCATTCTTTTACATCAGTGCTTATATACCCTAAAACCAATAATCCTTTAAAGAGGTTTAAGGAGGGGGGAATGATAAGATTGTACCAGGTGCATAATCACGGGTTACATCATAAATAACTTTCCAGAACAATCAATACCTACACATAATTTTTAAACAATTCAATGGCAGCGGCTAGTCAACTGTGAAAAGCCATCTACAAACCTTATTTTGGGAAGCTCACCCCAAGACTTAGCTCTGGTATGTAATCCTAAGGGTCAGAGGTCTCATGAATTCCCTCCTGATCACACCCTAAGGAATCTTCTCAATCTCATAATTGACTCTTATCTACTTTTGCTTATGGGATAGATAGGCCTGTTGGTAGCAGATTTGGTTTTGTGCTAGAAGGGTTTTTGTGCAATCAGGAGCATTCCAGGTTCTAAATTGGCAATCATAATTCCAACACAGCCAGAAGCGGCAGGATATCCTGTGTTAATATTTTCCTTACCTCTGGCCTGTTTATTGGGGCCCATGTGCCCCTAGGGACTGTGTTGCTGCCATGCAAAGGTTTCAAGGAGGGATTTTAGGTAAGAGTCAGACTAGTGTTTAGGGAACATAGAAGAACGCCAAGCATCAGAAGAAAGGACGAAGGCCTGGGAGAGGATGGTGGGGTGGTCCGAGAAACCCCCAGAGGTCCGGACGCCTTTGCGTGTGGAGCGGTCCCGGAGGTCCGGACGCCTTTGCGTGCCAGCTCCTTGAACCTAGACTTTGTCACGGGCGGGGTTTCTCTCGCTGGCTTCCGACAATCAACAGATTCCTGCCTCTTCAGCAGATGCTTTAGGATTAGCAAGTGGCTCTTCTTCACTTTTGCTTTAGGTGCTTTTCAACCTGTTGTTTTTCACTGGGTCTTGGGGTGAGTGAGTCTGCACCTGAATCCTTTAAAAGCAGGTTTCCGATTCTCTATAGTTCTATGGCTCTCCTGAAAGCAATCCCATTGGTTTTCAAAGCCAGGCACTTGGGGTCGGGGGGTGGGGGGGGGTGGCGCTTGTCTTTATGGTGACCAAGGGTCAGAGTGCCTGATATGGAGCACAGACCCCTAACCCCTCAAGGAGAAGTTCCATATTTTTGAGATTCCTTTTAATTGTGGGTCACTTTGCCTGGGTAAGGTTTTTGGAGTGAATGTATCTCCTCCTATCTTACCAATTTTGCTGTGGGCCTTTAATTCTTTATTGTGGAGTTGATGTTCATCTAGTTTTAAGATCTTTTTCCGCTGAAATTACTCCGTATGTAGCTGTGGATTTGTTGTGCCCGTGGGAGAAGGTGAGTTCAGGATCTTCCCCTGCTGCCATCTTGAATTGCCTCCTAGAAACCCTTGGATGATACAGTATGAATGGAACATACAGCTTCTCCAGAAATCAGTTGACCGATTCATTGACTGAAACATGTGCTTATGGAAACATGGAACTGGGAGGACATGTAATTTAAAAATCACCTTATTTTGACTAAGTTTATAAAAAGATAGTCACGATACAACTAGAAAACTCTAACCAAGTTCTTACAGCCAGTCAGAGCCTGTACTAGAATCCATGTTTCCTCATTTCCTCTTTCCTAGTCTGTACTGTCATTTTTAACATCAGAAGCATTAGTGTATATATATATATATATATGCGCGTGTGTGTGTGAAATATATACATATATATGTATATATTTGGCATATATATGCCAAATGCCGACACATCACTACAAGAGAATATGTAATAAATACTCAAGAACATTAAGGAGAATTGTGAAGATGTTAAAAATAAGAGCTAGTCGAGACCCAGTTGAACCAAGTCATGTTGTAATTATTAATTTATGCAAGAGTAACTAACAAAGTATTTACTATCCACAATGGGTGACGACAGAGTTTGCCTTGCTAAGCAAGTCTGGGTTCATTGATACTAGCTTAGATTGATACTATGGGAATGCTCCCTAGGCGTAGTGATATTACACAATGCACTAAACCTCTGTATCAGTAGTCTCCTCATTATTGTTGGGTTATTAAACTTCAGGCCCATTCCCAGGACCTATTGAACTTAAAGTTCATTTGAAATTAAGTTTTACTTGAAACTTAACCATTAAGAAAATCAACAACATTTATCTGGGGAGACTTTCAGGGTTCTAACTGGAGGTGCCTGTTCCACAGCTGACATCTCCAGCACAATGGGAACAGGAACACCAAGAGCTTCAAACCATTGCTGGCACGTCTACCAGCTTAGAGCAGGATGATCAAAGGTCACAGTCTGGGTACAGGGGCAATAATCATGGAGGAAATAGATCAATGGGAAATAATTACCTCACTGGGTTATAAGCCTCCTATCAGATTCCAAGTTCTTTGAGGGGTGAGATAGTATCTTATATATCTTTGAAAACATGCTTCAAGCCTTAGGGTTTGGCAAAAGGAGCTATTTTTAAATGGCTGCTGTGATTTGTCTAATAACAACTGAAGTCACTAATACACAAAAAGTCATTAATACACAAGTCAGCCCAGGAGTAAACAGTGTAGACTGCATCCAGGGACCAAAAGAAAAATAGAGGTCCTCTTTTCAGAAAGCTTCACATCTTGGAAATACAATCATCAGTTCCTGAGACATAAGGATTATTATTAGTACTATTATTAAATGCTATTAAACATTATTATTATTACTTCTAATGATTGAATACCTATTATAGCCTTTTCAACACTGCTTCACTCATCTGTTTAACCCAGAAATTTCAAATTATCCATTGTCAGCATTTTATTTTATAAATATTCTCAGTTTCCTAAGTAGAAGATGCTATCCTAAGGAACTGGTATGTTCAGCCAGTGAAACTCAAAACTACTGATTCAGGAAGAGGCATGTTTGGTTGCAAGTAAGAAAAAACACAGTTAAGGGTAGTTTAAATTAATAGCTTTATTTTTTCTTACATAATCAGAAGTCTGGAAGCTGAGAGTACAGATATGGTGCAGTAGCCATTTTTTAACAGGCAGAAGAATATAATTCATGTAATTCTTTAAACAATTTTTATCCTTTTTTCTCTATTGATCTCAACTTTATTTAAAATTTTGGTATTTTGTTCATTATATATTTTTTGCACTAATTCTGATTTTTTAAAATATTAAACTTGAGTACTTTTTTAAAGAGAGTATCTTCCCAAATGTTGTGCCTGAAACAAAAAACTTCACTTGTCTTACTCTAGTCCTGGCCCTGCGTTATCAGTTACTATAACAAGGCTTGTTAAACACATGTACCTTCATTATTTTTTAATCAATATCTTCAGTTATTTTTAAATGTTCTGAAGCTTCAAAATAAGGAAAGCTAGTTTAGAAACAAAGGAAAATAGGAGTTTGTGTTTTCAACTGTTGGAAACTGGAGTGGAAGGACCGTAAAATGCATGAAAAAGGACTCTTTACTAAAGACATATGGGTTTCCCAGGTTGCTCAGACAGTAAAGAATCTGCCTGCAATGTAGGAGACCCAGGTTCAATCCCTGAGTCAGGAAGATCCTCTGGAGAAGGGAATCCTCTGGAGAAGTATTCTTGCCTGGAGAATTCCATGGGCAGAGGAGCCGGGCAGGCTTACAGTCCATGGAGTCACAGAGAGTTGGACACGACTGAGTGCCTAACACTTTCACTTCCACTTTACTAAAGACATGGATCTTGGCCCCACTTCACCGTTTAGAAGCTCTGAGCCAATGAGCAAGTCAAAAATCCTCTAGTGGTGGCAGTTCCTTCAGAGCTAATATGAAGGTCTTAAAATCCACCTTGCCTGTCCCTCAGAGATCTAATGAGATCAGGAGTGTGAAAAACTGTTTTGAAACATAAAGGTGTGAAAGACCTTCATAAACTGTAAAGTACCCATCGAAGAAGTGAGCTGGGGACAGAGTGAACATGAACCATTGAAGACTGACAGTCACAGCGGCTTTCCTGGCTGTCCCGTGGTTAGCACTCCTCGCGCTGATGGCCCAGGGCCTGGGTTTGATCTCTGGGCAAGGAACTAAGATCCCACAAGTCTCGTGGCATGGCCAAAAAAAAAAGAACCAGAGTCAAAGCATTCTGGCTACAATCCAGGCCAGCCCTCTCATTCTGCCAGCGGGGGATGTGAGGCCCAGGGCACACACCTCTCCCCTTCCTTAGGCCAATAAGTAGGGGCAGAGACCAATGAGGGTTAACAAAATACTGACTCTCTTCCCCATGTTGTACAATGCATCCTTGCAGCCTGTCTTAACACCCAACAGTTGATGCCTCCCACTCCCCACCCCTTTATTGCTGGGCTCTCCCTCTTACTCCAGTTATGATCTCGAGATGTCAGATTCAGGGAAGAATCAGGAAGGTCCTTCTAGAAGTGGAGAGACAGACTCGTGTCCTTAATGAGAGAGGAAAAGTCAGGGAGCACGGGGAGACAGAAAGCAATGGGATGTTGAGAGGCTGTTCCTGAGGTGTGATAATTTCCCCTGGGACTAGTAAAACTGGCGTTTCCAGGCTCCCTCTGTGAGGTGTAACCACACAGACGAATCGCTGAGTGTTAGACTAACCAGGTTTTTCAATCCTGGTTGGTTTTGCCGTGGTACAAAGACACCGGCTTAACAGAGAGCAAGGTAAAAACAGGAAAACCATGATGCAACAACTAATCATTTATGTTTACAAGTAAGCCATCTTTGAAAAAAAATTTGCATTAAAGTGACATGGTTCTTACATAACAATTTATTTTAGGAACTAAAGACAAGCACCTGGAAAATGATATTTTTAGTAAAGGAAATTCTTTCTCTAAATGTCTTCATTCTCATGAAATTAAAAATTTTGCAAAGCTCCACCCAATTCCTTATTATTATACCTGACTCATCAACCTAATTATTAGCTTTTACATAGTACATCATGCACTCTAATAACAAGTGAGAGAGTTTTATGGACATTAGTCTTAAATGGAAAAAAAATTATGAAAGCTAAGAGTAAGTAAACTAAATTTTGGTTTAATAGTCTTGTCTCACGGCACACAGGGAAATAGTTAAAAAATTAAAGGCAAGAGACATCTTTTATCTATTGTGAGCAATGATATGTGAGGCAACAGAATTATCTGCATCTTCTCTAAGTCATTCCTAAAGTCTCATTGATCCTTGAGAGTGTTTATAACATACCAAGAAGCACTCCAACTGTTTTCTGGTTCCTGTAAATACCTAACCTTTTTCTGCTGGACTCCACCCAAAAGACAAATTAAATTCCACTGACCTGCTTGAAATAATTGTGCTAAGCAGCCAGCAAAATCCTTACATCACCTTAGCAATCAGATTTCCTAAAGCCTGGCTACTCCTCATGAAAATATTAGGAATCCTACATTAATTGTTTAGTCACCCATGAGTAGCCACCACACTTCATTCCTCGAAAGGGTGGGTCTATTCCATTTGAAGGCAAGTGTTAGGATCTGTACTCCTGCTTTGAGTGACTCATATTCTCTCCATAGTTTAAAAGAAGAGCTGGTGCATCTTTTGCAGTATTGAGACAGGAATTTTTAAAGGTGATATTACTGCAGGAAATGCACAAGACTATTTTATTAAAATACTGTTGATTTAAAATGCCATGTTAGTTTTAAGTGTATCACAAAGTGATTTAGTTATATATATATACATATATATATGTATATATATGTGTGTATATGTGTGTGTGTGTGTGTGTATTTGTTGTTCAGTCACTAAGTTGTGTCTGACTCTTTGCAACCTCATGGACTGTAGCCCACCAGGTTCCTCTGTCCATGAGATTTCCCAGGCAAGAATACTGGAGTGGTTGCCATTTCCTTCTCCAGGGGATCTTCCCAACCCGGAGACTAAATCCCTGTCTTCTGCATTGGCAGGCAGATTCCTTACCGCCGAACCACCAGGGAAACCATATATATATATATATATATATATATATTCTCTTTAAGATTCCTTTTCATTGTAGGTTATATATTGAGTTTAGTTCCCCGTGCTGTATACAGTAGGTTCTTGATGGCTATCTATTTTTATATATGGTAGTATGCGTATTTTAATCCCAAACTCCTAATCTCTCCCTCCCACACAAGACTATTTTAACAGCATCTGCTTTCTGAGACGGTGGGCTCACACAGGTGCTATGGTCCTCTATAACATATGGATAGAGGATCCCCAGTGTCATGAATAACTTTTCTCTTCTTCAGAACTTTGGAATCTAAGGCAAAAAAAATTGTCACTCTGTGGAAGAATTATTTAAGCCATTATACAATGCATACATTGTATACAATAACGTATTAATACTAACATTAGTAATCTTCAGATACTAGAATGAGGAAGTGAAGAGGAAAGGAAGATCATATAAACTAGGCGGAATTGGGAGATAGTTACCTGAGATTCTGTCCTTTGCCTGGAGACCTGGTTCAATGCTGGGTTTAAATTTTGTTTAAAAGAATTGTTTGGTTTCTCCATCCTTGTGAAATAGGAAGTCTCCACTTTCCCATTTCCTACACCTAACAGTGCTTCCTGACCTGCATACAGATTTCTCAGGAGGCAGGTCAGGTGGTCTGGTATTCCCATTTCTTGAAGAATTTGCCACAGTTTGTTCTGATCCACACAGCCAAAGGCTTTAGCATAGTCAATAAAGCAGAAATAGATGTTTTTCTGGAACTCTCTTGCTTTTTCGATGATCCAGTGGATGTTGGCAATTTGATCTCTGGTTCCTCTGCCTTTTCTAAAACCAGCTTGAACATCTGGAAGTTCCCGGTTCATGTACTGTTGAAGCCTGGCTTGGAGAATTTTGAGCATTACTTTGCTAGCGTGTGAGATGAGTGCAATTGTGCAGTAGTCTGAGCATTCTTTGGCATTGCCTTTCTTTGAGATTGGAATGAAAACTGACCTTTTCCACCTGTTGATTATCTAAAGGAAATATTGGCCCCATGAGTGGAAAATCAGCTTGGTTAGGTATTATATGAAGCTGAGCTCTAAAAGGGAGAATAGGTTAGAGCAGTGGTTCTAAAACTTTAGCAGGTGTATCTGTGACCTGGAGAGATTGTGGAACACAGATGCTGGGCCCTACCTCCAGAGATTGTTGATTCAGTAGGTGTGGGTGGGGCCCAGGAATGTACACATTTGACAAGTTTCCAGGGGATGTTGATGATTCCGTCAGTAAACTACACTGTAACTAGAAGGTGTTCAGAGTCACCCCGAAGATCAGCACTTACTGGAATTTACACAAATTTGGCCATTTCCACTGTCATTTTCCTGTGCCATCATTCCATGATAGCTTTTTAGGGGGAACCAGTTCTAATTAAGAGAGTCAGGTATCCGGTGAGGAAGGCAGTGCTGCTACTGAGGATGTCGATGAAAAGGAAGAAAAAGATCACAGGACAGGTTGAGTCTGACCAGGTATCCAGTGTAAGTAAAGGGAAACTAATTTAATTATTACGAGTTTATAATTTTCAGTGTCATGTAGTGCAAATCCTTCTTATTAACTCTTTTTTTCCCCGTTTTGTTATATTTATTTTTTTAGATTTTGTGTATAAGGGATAACACGCAGTATCTGTTTTTCTGCCTGACATTTCACTAAGAATAATACTCTCTAGGTCCACCCATGGTACTGCAAAAGGCAATTTTTATTCTTTTTAATGGCTAAGTAACATTCCATTGTATATATGTATTACACTTTCTTTATTCATGCATCTGTTGATGGACGCAGGTTACTTCCTTATCTTGGTAGTTGTAAATAATGCTGCTATGAACACTGTGGTTCGTGTACCCTTTCAAATTAGTGTTTTCATTTTCTTCAGGTATATACCCAGGCATGGAATTGCCAGATCATATGGTAGTCCTTTTTTTAGTTTTTTGGGAACCTCCACACTGTTTTCCATAGTGGCTATACCAATTTAAATTCCCACCAAGAGTATACAAGCGCTCTCTTTTCTCCATATCCTGCCCGATATTGTTATTTATAGACTTTGTGATGGTAGCCATTCTGGCAGGTGTGAGGTGGTATTCATTGTGGTTTTGATTTACATTTCTCCGATGATTAGCAATGTTGAGCATCTTTTCACGTGCCTGTTGGCCATCTGCACATCTTCTTTGAAAAAATGTCTATTTATGCTTTCTGCACATTTCTAAATTGCATTGTTTGGGGTGGTTTTTTTTTTTTTTGGTATTAAGAGCATCTAGCAGCGCACGCCCCTCTGGTCCCCAGAGCCACGTGTTCTAGGGGTGCCCTCTATGTGGACTGCGGTCTGGTGGGCGTGGCTGTCCCCTCGTCCACTTAGTTGCCAGGCCCTGCCTTTTGTGGAGGCTGCTGGCCGCTGGTTGGAGGGGCCAGATCATCAGGTGGCTGGGGTGTACTCCCGTGGGTGGGGGGATGGTCCTGGAGCTAGTGTTGGCTCACTGGTGGGCAGAAGTGGGTTCTGGGATGGGTGGTTGTGGGGCTGGGCTTCTCAAATCTGGTTTCAGCCTGCTGGTGAGTGGGGTTGGTTCCTAATTTGAATGGCTGTGGATTCTGAGGTGTCTCATGAAGATGCTGGCCAGCTAGTGAGTGAGACTGAATCCAGGGGTAGTAGGCTGAAGGGGCCAAGATGTCCTAGAGCTGTTATTGGCCTGCTGGTGGGCGGAACTGGGACCCAGGGAGTCTCGAGGCTAGTGTCTGCTCCCCAGTGGGCAGAGCCAGGTTCTATGGTCTCTGGCTGCAGGGCCCTGGGGAGGGGGGCCCAAAGTTGGTGTTGGCCTATTGGTGGGTGCGACTGGACTCTGGAGCTGCTGGCTGAGGGGCCCAAGATGTCTCAGAGCTGGTGTTGGCCTGCTGGAAGGTAAGGCTAAGACCCAGGGGATCCTAAGGTTGATGTCTGCCTGATGGGGTGGTGTCGCTGGGGCCCAGGGGGTCCTGGAGCTAGTATGTGGGGCTGGTTCCTGGACCCCTGGTGAGCAAGGCTATATCCTGGGGTGGCTATGAGTTTATCAGGTCTTAGGGCAGCAGGCCTGCTGGTGGGTGGGCCTGCTTCACCAGAGATGTCCCAGTACTTGATGCCAACAGGCAAGTGGACAGGACCAGGTCCTGGTGCTAAAAGTTACAGGTGTGTGTGTGTGTGTGCATGTGTGTGTGTTAGCCTCTCAGTTGTGTCTGACTCTTTGTGACTCCATGGACTGCAGCCCGCCAGGCTCCTCTGTTTATGGAATTGTCCAGGAAAGAATATTGGAGTGGGTTGCCATTTCCTTCTCCAGGAGATCTTCCCCACCCAGGGATCAAAGCTGGATCTCCTGCATTGAAGGCAGATTCTTTACCATCCGAGCCACCAGGAAAGCCCAGTAAGCTAGTGGGAGGAGTCCAAAATGGCACTTGCCATCACCAGTGTGGAAGAATAAACTCCCCCAAAGGGCTTCCGCCCCTATGTCCCCAGGGTGAGCTCCAGTTGCCTCCTGCCTCCATGGAAGACTCTCCAAGATCAGCTGGTAGATCTGACCCAGGCTCCTATTAAACACTGCTTCTGCCCTTGGTCCCAGAGCATGTGGGATTTTCTTTTTGCCCTTTAAGAGTGGAGTCTCAATTCCCATAGGCCTCTGGGTCTTCCCACTGGCTTTCAAAGCCCAATGCTGTGGGGACTCTTTTCCAGGAGTGGGACCTTTGGGCTGGGAAACCTGATGTGGGGCTCAGACCCCTCGCTCCTTGGGGAGGACCTCTGCAGTTTTAGTTGTTCTCCCATCTATGGGTCACCTACTTGGGGATATGGGTCTTGACTATACCATCTGTCATTCCTACCCATCTCATTACTGTTCCTTCTTTATATCTTTAGTGGAATAAGAGCTTTTCTGCTAGATTCCAGTCCTTCTCACCAATAGTTGCTCTGTAAATGGTTGTAATTTTGCTGTGCCTGGGAGAGGCAAGCTCAGCGTCTTCCTAGTCTTCCATCTTAGCCTGAACCTCTCATGATTCCTTCTTGTTAACTCTTTAAAAGCATATATTGGCTCCACTCTACTCATTTGTATGTTGATCACTCAATTGTGTCTGACTGTGACCCCATGGACTATAGCCTGCCAGGCTCCTCTGTCCATGGAATTCTCCAGGCAAGAATACTGGAGTGGGTTGCCCTTTCCTACTCCAGGGGATCTTCCCAACCCAGGTATCGAACCCAGGTCCCCCACATTGCAGGTGGATTGCCATGTTATAAATTGCAACGTTCAGAATTTTAAAAATTATATCCATTTTCTAAACAAGATGCAATTGTAATAACAATTTTTATTTTAACCTGTAGTTTGAGTGATTTGAGATTCCCACAAGGGGCTATATTTCTACTGCTGTTAAATATTTTGTGGTTAATTTCTGCCTGTTTGAATGTACTCAGAGAATGTGGTCAGAGCAACTACTGTGCATTGGAAGTCTGTAAAATTGCCATGATGTTTCAGAATGGTGTATTTTCTCTAGAACATAAAATTGAATATTTATTCAATCATAGTTTTAATTACATTGCTCAATTTAAAATTTTTTAATTAATTTATTTTTAATTGAAGGATAATTGCTCTACAATATTGTGTTGGTTTCTGCCATACAACAACATGAATCAGCCATAGGTGTACATACGTCTCCTCCCTCCTGAACCTCCCTCTCACCTCCAACCCTATATTATTCAAATTTTTAAAATTGTTATTCGTCTTTTGTTTATTACCTCTAAATCCCGTTCAGTGTTTGTAGCTGTTGAATCCTATTTCATCTTTATCTGGTTTGTCTACCTCTGCTTTTCTTTTCTTGATTTTTCTTTATACATCCCTCAATGTTTAAGCATTATTTACTTAAATGTATCTTATAGAAATTGCATTTATGTTTGGTATTCTGGTCTTAAATTGAAGAAAGTAGGGAAAACCACTAGACTATTAAGGTATGACTTAAATTAAATCCCTTATGATTATACAGTGGAAGTGGGAAATAGATTCAAGGGACTAGATCTGACAGACAGAGAGCCTGATGAACTATGGATGGAGGTTTGTGACAGTGTACAGGAGACAGGGATCAAGACCATCCCCAAGAAAAAGAAATGCAAAAAGGCAAAATGGTTGTCTCAGGAGGCTTTACAAATAGCTGTGAAAAGAAGAGAAGCAAAAGGCAAAGGAGAAAGGAAAGATATCCCCATTTGAATGCAGAGTTCCAAAGAATAGCAAGGAGAGATAAGAAAGCCTTCCTCAGTGATCAGTGCAGAGAAATAGAGGAAAACAATAGAATTGGAAAGACTAGAGATCTCTTCAAGAAAATTAGAGATGCCAAGGGAACATTTCATGCAAAGATGGGCTCAATAAAGGACAGAAATGGTATGGACCTAACAGAAGCAGAAGATATGAAGAAGAGGTGGCAAGAATATCCAGAAGAACTATACAAAAAAGATCTTCATAACCCAGATAATCACGATGGTGTGATCATTCACCTAGAGCCAGACATCCTGGAATGTGAAGTCAAGTGGGCCTTAGGAGGCATCACTACAAACAAAGCTAGTGGAGGTGATGGAATTCCAGTTGAGCTATTTCAAATCCTAAAAGATGACGCTGCGAAAGTGCTGCACTCAATATGCCAGCAAATTTGGAAAACACAGTAGTGTCCACAGGACTGGAAAATGTCAGTTTTCATTCCAATCCCAGAGAAAGGCAATGCCAAAGAATGCTCAGACTACTGCACAATTGTACTCATCTCACACACTAGCAAAGTAATGCTCAAAATTCTCCAAGCCAGGCTTCAACAGTACATGAACCGGGAACTTCCAGATGTTCAAGATGGTTTTAGCAAAGGCAGAGGAACCAGAAATCAAATTGCCGACATCCACTGGATCATCGAAAAAGCAAGAGAGTTTCAGAAAAACATCTATTTCTGCTTTGTTGACTATGCCAAAGCCTTTGGCTGTGTAGGTCAGAACAAACTGTGGCAAATTCTTCAAGAGATGGGAATACCAGACCACCTGACCTGCCTCCTGAGAAATCTGTATGCAGGTCAGGAAACAATAGTTAGAACTGGACATGAAACAACAGACTGGTTCCAAATAGGAAAAAGAGTACGTCAGGGCTGTATATTGTTACCCTGCTTCTTTAACTTATATGTAGAGTACATCATGAAAAACGCTGGGGTGCATGAGGCCTAAGCTAGAATCAAGATTGCCGGGAGAAATATCAATCACCTCGGATATGCAGATGACACTACACTTATGGCAGAAAGTGAAAAAGAACTAAAGAGCATCTTGATGAAAGTGAAAGAGGAGAGTGAAAAAGTTGGCTTACAACTAAACATTCAGAAAACTAACATCACGGCATCTGGTCCCATCACTTCATGGCACATAGATGGGGAAACAGTGGAAACAGTGACAGACTTTATTTTTGGGGGCTCCAAAATCACTGCAAATGGTGACTGCAGCCATGAAATTAAGAGACATTGCTCCTTGGAAGAAAAGTTATGACTAACCTCGACAGCATATTAAAAAGCAGAGACATTACTTTGTCAATAAAGGTCCATCTAGTCAATCTATGGTTTTTCCAGTAGTCATGTATGGATGTGAGAGTGGGACTATAAAAAAGCTGAGCTCCAAAGAATTGATGCTTTTAAACTGTGGTGTTGGAGAAGACTCTTGAGAGTCCCTTGGACTGCAAAGAGATCCAATCAGTCCATCCTAAAGGAAATCAGTCCTGAATGTTCATTGGAAGGACTGTTGTTGAAGCTGAAACTCCAATACTTTGGCCACCCGATGTGAAGAACTGACTCATTTGAGAAGACCCTGATGGTGGGAAAGATTGAAGGTGGGAGCAGAAGGGGATGACAGAGGATGAGATCATTGGATGGCATCACCAACTCAATGGACATGAGTTTGAGTAGGCTCTGGGAGTTGATGATGGACAGGGAGGCCTGGTGTGCTGCAGTTCATGGTGTTGCAAAGAGTTGGACACGACTGAGCGACTGAACTGAACTGAACTGAACTGATTCTGATCCAACCTGAAACCCTTTCAGTTTTAGTAAAAGATTAAAATCCATTTACTATCAATCATAAAAAATATCAAAATGGATTTTACATTTTTATAATCTTGGTATTTTATAGTTTGTCTATATTTTTATTTTCCTTGTTCTTTTTAATATTATTTTATGATTTTAAAATTCTTATATTTTGAAAAGTTTGCTGCAAATTTTATTAGTGATTAGCTTCCAATTTTAGAAAACTTACTTGCCCCTATTTTATAACCCTGTTACCATCACTCAATCATTTTCAACACCCCAAAGGTTTCCTTTGAGCGTTTTATCACCCTAATGGGCTCCAAGTGACCACTGCTTTGCTTTGTCACTACATATTAGATTTTATTTTTTTACCTAGAATTTCAGATAAATAAAATAATATACTCACCTGTGTCTACCTGCTTTTGCAAAGGAGGTTTTTGAAATTATCCCTGTTGTGCATCAGTAGTTTGTTCTATTTTGTTGCTAAGTAGCATTCTTTTGAATGGATATACCACATTTATCTATTCATTTGTTGATGAACATTTGGATTGTTTCTAGTTTTTGACTACTATAAATAAAACTGTTAAGAACATTCTTGTACAAGTCTTTGTGTAAACCTATATTTTCATCTTTCTTGACTAAATACCTAAGAGTAAAATTGCTAAGTTGTATGATACTGTATGTTTAATTTTTAAAGAAGCTACTGAACTGTCTTCCAGAGTGACTGTATCATTTTATCTTCCCAAGAGTTATTCCATATCTTCACAGCATTGTCTTGTTTTGTTTCTGTTAGTTTTCATTGTTTATTTTAGTCATTCTAATGGGTATGTTGTGGTATCTCATGCTGACTTTAATTTGTATTTTCATCATGCTGATAATATTTTACATCTTTTATGTGTTTTATTTGTAAAGTGTCAGTTCAAAATGTTTTGCCTATTTCTTACATTGTGTTGTTTACCGTCTTTTTAATGAGTTGTAAGTTTTCACTTTTTGGATATGAATTTTTGTCAGATATGTGTGGCAAATATTTTCTTTCAGTTTGTGGCTTTTGAAGAGCAGACATTTAAAATTTTCATGAAGTTCATTTCATTGATTTTTTTTTTTCCTTTGCTTAATGCTTTTAGCATCCTGGATAGGAAATCTTTCCATGTCAAAAGGTCACAGAGATATTCCCCTATATTTTCTTTTAAAAAGCTTTATACTTTTATATTTTGTTTAGATTTCCTATCTTAATAGCAGTTAAATTTTGTGTGTCATATAAGGTAAGAGTGATTGCTCATTTTTTCCTCCCCATATGAATATCTGATTGGTTCAATAGCATTTGCTGAAAAGATTCTCCATTCTCCATTTAATTACCTTGGCACCAATGGTACAAATTAATGAGTACATACACATGGATTTATTACTGGATTCTTTATCCCATTTTAGTAACCTAAATGTTTATCTTTATACCAATACCACTCTGTCTTTATTACTGTTTAAAGATACAGACAGTCTTAAAGTCAGATACTATAACCTTCCTGCTTAGTTCTTTTTCAAAATCCTTTTAGCTACATTCTAGGCCTTTTGATTTTACAAATAAATTTTAGAATTTTCTTGTCAGTTACTACAAACAATCCTGCTATGGTTTTAATTGGGAATATTTTGAATCTATAGGTTAAATGTAGGAAAACATCCAGTTAGCACCTTAACAATATTGAATCATCTGATCCATGAACATTCTGTATCTCTCCATACACATCATTAAATGTTTTTTAATTCTTCAAGTACCATACATTCTTGATTCCAGATTGTTCTTTTCTTCATGACTGCTCACCCTACTTTCATAGATGCAATTTTATCTCAAATTAGAAAATTTCCAAAATTGCTTCTTTTTTCTTTGAGTGAATCTATTTAGAAGAAAGGAATCTCAGTTTTATCAAAAGCCATTCTCTCCTTTAATAAATCTAGCAGTTTTTCTCTGGTCATTCGGAGAAAATTCTCACTATGCTGACTTTCTGCTGGTTATAGTCACATGCTCTTGGAGAAGAAAGAGGAATTTCCTCCTTGGAGTTTGGGTTTTTTTTAATAGTGCTCATCTGCTCCAGGAGAGAGCCTACCACACAAAACTTCTGTTCTTTCCACTGCCTACCCTTAAACCCCTGAAAGTGAAGTGAAAGTGTTAGTTGCTCAGTTGTGTCTGATTCTTTGCAATCCCATGGCCAGAGATCGCCAAGCTCCTCTGTCCATGCAATTCTCCAGGCCAGAATACTCTTGTGGATAGCCACTCCCTTCTCCAGAGGATATTCCTGACTCTGGGACTGAACCCTGGCCTCCTCATTGCAAGCAGATTCTTTACCATCTGAGCCACCAGGGAAGCCCTGGTATATACCTTGCGTCTCATACAAAAATATTTGAGTGAGGTAACCTGGTATGTAGTGGTTGCTTTTCAATAATCAGCATGTGTCAGGGCAAGTAGGTGGAGGTATAGACGAAGCAAAATTGACCAGGAAGTGATAGTGGTTCAGGCTGGGAGCTGGGACGTGTCGGACATGACTGAGTGACTGAATTCAACTGAACTGATACATAAAATACATAACTAACAAGACCCTACCTACTATATTGCACAAGAAACTCTACTTCTCTGTGGAGAAACTTTAGACCTCTGTGGAGGTCTAAATGGGAAGGAAATCCAAAAAGGAGGGGGTATATGCAAACATAGCTGACTCACTTTGCAGTACAGCAGAAACTAACAATATTGTAAGCAAACTATACTCCAATAAAAATAAATAAAATAAAGCTAGTGAGGTGGATGAAACTAGAGCCTGTTATACAGAGTAAAGTAAGAAAGAGAAGAACAAATATGGTATATTAAAGCATATATAGAGAATCAACAAAAATGGTACTGATGAACCTACTCGCGGGGCAGGAATAGAGACACAGATGTACAGAACAGAGCTGTGGACACAGTGGGAGAAGGAGAGGGAGAGACAAATTGGGAAAGTAGCATTGATATATATACACTATCATGTGTAACAGATAGCTAGTGGGAAGCTGCTCTATAACACAGCGAGCTCGGCTCAGCGTTGTGTGACAACCTAGAGCGGTGGGTTGGGGTGGAGTTGGGGGAGGCTCAAGAGAGAGGAGATATATGTCTACTTACAGCTGATTCATGTTATTGTACAGCAGAAACCAACACAAAATTGTAAAGCAATTACCCTCCAAAAATATAAAATAGAATCAGGCTCTGTTAAAAGAACCAAGTTATGTTTTTTCCCCCCATCACTGAGTTCTTTGCTTTCACATCCTAAAAATGTGGGTATGTGGGGGAGACTTTTGTTCTACCCAGGCTGTATCACCTCCATCTCAGACATCAGGATTTTGGATTATTGCCAAGCTGATCTTCCCAAAAACATGGCTGAAATAAGTGAACTGTTGGGAAGATCCCCTGGACGAGGAAATGGCAACTCACTCTAGTATTCTTGCCTGGAGAATCCCATGGATAGAGGAGCTTGGTGGGCTACAGTTGCAAAAGAGTCAGATACAATTTAGGGACTGAACAACAACATCCTACTTGATCTCTCAGATCATTTGCTGCCGCTGAGCACTCACTTGCCCCCTTTCTTTCATGTCTTATTGGAAAACAGTTGTTTCTCCTTCAGTCTCACTGACTCCCTCTGTTTTCTGTAGTGCTAATGACTGGCTTAATCCTTGGTGTCCTTCTTTTTTCTCTGTATGCCTTTAATTGCTGATCATTCCAATTGCATGGTTTCAACTGTCATTTCATTCATTCACTTCATATGTTACCTTGTTCTGGCCATTTGACTTGCAATCTACTTTGATTTATTAGATTTGCAGAGAATTAATCTGTTGATTTGTTTTCCAAACATTTTAAACTTCCACTATGTCACAGACACTTTGAATTAATTAATTTATTTTAATTGGGGGATAATTGCTTTACACTGTTGTAGTGGTTTTTGCCATATATTGACATGAATCAGCCCCCGGGTGCACATGTGCACATCTTCGTTTCCCGACCAGGGGAACCTGAGTCCCCTGCATTGAAAGACAGAGTCTTAACACTTGGACCACTGGGGAAATCCCTCATTTCATTTTTTTTTTATTTTTTGCAAAATCAAAATTAATAAATGTTTAACTAAATGTCTAGAAAATACAGCTATGTCAACATATGAACCACAAGTCAATTCACCCTCACATAGTTACATATCACTTATATATATTTTTAAATTAATTAATTTATATTAATTGGAGGCTACTTACTTTACAATATTGTAGTGGCTTTTGCCATACATTGACATGAATCAGCCATGGGTGTACATGTGTCCCCATCCTGAACCCCCCTCACCTCCCTCCCCACCCCATCCACAGGGTTGTCCCAGTGCACCGGCTTTGAGTGCCCTGTTTCATGCACTGAACTTGGACTGGTGATCTGTTTCACATATGGTAATATACATGTTTCAATGCTATTCTCTAAATCATCCCACCCTCGCCTTCTCCCACAGAGAAGTATTACTGCTACTGCTGCTAAGTCGCTTCAGTCGTGTCCGACTCTGTGCGACCCCATAGACGGCAGCCCACCAGGCTCCCCCATCCCTGGGATTCTCCAGGCAAGAACACTGGAGTGGGTTGCCGTTTCCTTCTCCAATGTGTGAAAGTGAAAAGTGAAAGGGAAGTCGCTCAGTTGTGTCTGACTCTTAGCGACCCCATGGGCTGCAGCCTACCAGGCTCCTCCGTCCATGGGATTTTCCAGGCAAGAGTACTGGAGTGGGTTGCCATTGCCTTCTCCATACATGTTTCAATGCTATTCTCTCAAATCACCCCACCCTTGCCTTCTCCCACAGAGTCCAAAAGTCTGTTCTTTATATCTGTGTCTCTTTTGCTGTCTCACATATAGGGTCATTGTTACCAGCTTTCTAAATTCCATATATATGCATTAATATACTGTATTGGTGTTTTTCTTTCTGACTTACTTCACTCTGTATAATAAGCTCCAGTTTCATCCATCTCATTAGAACTGATTCAAATGCATTCTTTGTAATAGCTGAGTAATAGTCCATGGTGTATATGTACCACAACTTCCTTATCCATTTGTCTGCTGATGGACATCTAGCTTGCTTCCACATCCTGGCTATTGTAAGCAGTGCTGCAATGAACATTGGGGTACACGTGTCTCTTTCAATTCTGGTTTTCTTGGTGTGTATGCCCAGCAGTGAGATTGCTGGGTTGTATGGCAGTTCTATTTCCAGTTTTTTAAGGAATCTCCACACTGTTCTCCATAGTGACTGTACTAGTTTGCATTCCCACCAACAGTGTAAGAGGGTTCCCTTTTCTCTGCACCCTCTCCAGCATTTATTGTTTGTAGACTTTTTGATGGCAGCCATTCTGACTGGTGTGAGACCTCATTTCATTTTATATGTGAAGAAATTTAGTGATTTGCTCAAGATTACACTACTGGCAATAATCAGGGCCAGAAAAATAGTTTTCCTCATTCCCAAGTATGGATTCTTTTCACTACTTGAGGATCCTGAGGTAAATTCTTTTCAGCTTCTCTTAGCATTTCCAGAAGGATGTTACTTGAGATGTTGTTGTTCACTGGCTAAGTCGTGTCCAGCTCTTTGAAACCCCATGGTTGTTAGCACACCAGGCTTCCCTGCCTTTCACTATCTCCCAAAGTTTGCTCAAACTCATGTGCATTGAGTTGGTGATGTCACCCAACCATCTCATCCTCTGTCACCCCCTTCACCTCCTCCCCTCAATCTTTCCAGCTTCAGGTCCTTTCCAACAAGTCAGCTCTTCTCATCAGATGGCCAAATTATTGGAGCTTCAGCTTCAGCATCTGCCCTTCCAATGAATATTCAGGGTTGATTTCCTTTAGGATTGACTGATTTGATCTCCCTGCTGTGAGATGTTAACTGATGCTGTTTGAAAAAAACCACCAGAAACATAAATTTGGGAAATATAGGAAGTATAAGTGATTTCTTTTCTGCTAGTACCCTCTGAACCTTTGACATGCTAGTGTACATTGTGAATATACAATGGACACCATCTTATATAACATTTTCCAGAGGTATTTGGCCAGAGAACCAGTGCTTCATAGCCCTTCTCAGGTCTTGTTTCCACCAGAATTAATCTGAGAAATGTCATCCTAGAAAATGGGAACTCTAGATCGCAGCACTAGTTCTTAATCTGTTTCACTCGCCAAGAGAAATCTTAACTTTACCATCCCCTGCTTGACTACACAACAACAAGGTTATTATGAATTGAGTCACACACCATTTTCAACTCTCATCAAATTTTTTTCTTGAGCTGAACCCAGCTGATAGTTCAAGGAGGCCCTCAACTTCTGGCAGAGAACCAGCTGAGTCTGTGTATACATGCTTGGGAAAATCAGATTATTAGTTAATAGGAGTCTTCACATTTGAAGCAGTTGCTAAATTCAAGGCACCAGGGCAAGTATTTTTATAAGCACTATCTCATTTAATCCTCATGCCTATCATGGGGAGAAAGTACTAATGTGAGCTCGATTTTACAAATGGGAAAATGAAAGTCCAGCAGAACATGCATGTTGTTAAAAAAAAAAAAAAAGAAAGAAACAGACAACAAGCTCAAAATGGAGTCATCTGTGCTAAACCCACATCACCAAATTGAGACATAGTACCTGACCTAACTGCAGCTTCAACCTCCCCCAAGAATGTAATCACCAGCCAGTTTGGAATTTTCTGGTCAGCACTAGTGAGGTAATTCACCTGATAGACCCTCCTGTTCCCTGCTCTTTCTGTCTATAAAGTCTTCCATTTTATACAACTCCTTAGATCTCTTTTCTAAGAGATTTGCTAGATGGGAGGATGGCCAATTTACAAATCATTCAGTTCAGTTCAGTTCAGTCACTCAGTCGTGTCCGACTTTGCGAACCCATGGACTGCAGCACGCCAGGCCTCCCTGTCCATCACCGACTCCTGGAGCCTACTTAAACTCATGTCCATTGAGTCGATGATACAAATCACTGAACAAAGTTAGTTAGATCTTTAAATTTACTCAGCTAAATTTCATATTTTAACAGACTAGATGGCTGTGTCAGGATCTCCAGTGAACTTCTGATGGCTTGAGAAACAGTGAGAAACACAGGCATGAAGTGAAGTGAAGTTGCTCAGTCGTGTCTGACTCTTTGTGACCCCATGGACTGTAGCCTACAAGGCTCCTCAGCCCATGGAATTTTCCAGGCAAGAGTACTGGAGTGGGTTGCCATTTCCTCCTCCAGGGGATCTTCCCAACCCAGGGATTGAACCCGGGTCTCCCGCATGGCAGGCAAACACTACCGTCTGAGCCACCAGGAAAGCAACACATACACAATATCTGACAACCCTTTGAGTTCTCCGTGTTTCTCACCATTCCCCAAGATGGTGGGTAAGTTCCTCCCAATGTCTCTTTGTGTCAAGCTCTTGATCTAATTCGCTTTCCAGTCAGTCCCCCAGTTGATTGGAATCCTGAGTTCCACGTTGGAAGCTGCTTGCCATTAGGGACACAATTTCCCACTTCAGTCCTTGGTTCTGTTCCCACATCTCACGTTGGGACCTGCTGGAAGCAGGTCCTCGCTTGTATGGAGTCAGTTCACGGTCCCCATTCTTGGGGTTTGCTTTCCTGGCATCCAGTACTGTCCTCAGTTCCAAGTTCAACGCTGAGCATTGATGGCGGTGTGTACCACGCCTTCCCTTGACCAGGCTGCAGTAACGTCTTTTGGTTACTACCGGCATGGTGCAGTGCCTGTTTGTTTGTCTTGTGCAGATAAAGGTCATTGCTAATGGGAACATTTAAAACAAAAATGCCGCGAAACCAGTGGGCATGAGTCAAGCAATTAAAAGCTGTTAAGAGTGTTTGCCACCTAACCCCAAGGCCCCAGTGTTAGGATACGTTCACCATGGAATGGGTTAGATTGACACTAGGTCACACTCTAACCTCGAGAAAATTTCCTTGCAATGATGTACATTGCAAAGCTCCATACAGTTGCCAACTCCACACCACATCCTTCTTAGGTAGTAATCTGGTTCCAAGAGACCCAAAAGGCTTAGCCAAAAGAAATGGGATTTTTAAGTTCAAAAGAGCACATCATTTTCCAACACACATGCTTATTTTATATTTAAAAACGGTAATTCCAGAAACTCTAGATAGTTACATAAATGGCAAAATCTTGCTTAGAAAACCTAGAATTATATTGTTGTTTCATGCCTTGAGAATTTAGCTTGGTAACTGTCAACTTGTGTGTCAGTGTGCAGACCTTCAGTCCTGTCTGACTCTTTGCGACCCCATGGACTGTAGTCCGCCAGGCTCCCTTATCCATGGAATTCTCCAGGCAAGAATACTGGAGTGGGTAGCCATTCCCTCCTCCAGGGAATCTTTCCCACCCAGGGATTGAACTCGTATTTCTTTGTGTCTCCTGTGTTGGCAGACGGGATCTTTATCACTGTGCCACGTGGGAAGATGCTTGAGAGCCCCCAGTATGGCCAGACATAAATGTAGGTTGAAATCCATTTGGAGCTAAGGGTCCCAAGAAACTGCTGTCAGGAGCATTCCGATGAAATAAGTTCATTTAAGAAGTACACTTGAAAATTGTTGTTGTTCAGTCACCAAGTCGTGTTTGACTCTTCGTGACCCCATGGACTGCAGCATGCCAGGCCTCCCTGTCCGCCACTATCTCCTGGAGTTTGCTCAAACTCATGTCCATTGAATCGATGATGCCGTCCAACCATCTCATCCTCATTGCCCTCTTCTCCTTCTGCCTTCAATCTTTCCCAGCATCAGAGTGTTTTCCAATGAGTCACCTCTTCACATCAGGTGGCCAAAATATTGGAGCTCAGCTCCAGCATCGGTCCTTCTAATGAATATTCAGGGTTGATTTCCTTTAAGACTGACTGGTTTGATCTCCTTGCAGTCCAAGGGACTCTCAAGAGCCTTCTCCAGTGCCACAGTTCAAAAGCATCATTTCTTCAGTGCTCTGCCTTCTTCACTGTCCAGCTCTCACACCTGTACATGACCACTGGAAAGACCAAAGACCATGGCCTTGAAAGACACTTGAAAGTAAGGCTTCCAAAATTAAACAAGTAGAATATGATACCTATTTTTTAAGGCATTCTTTTCCCCCTGTTATTTATTCATTTATCTATTTATGTTTGGCTGCTTTGGGTCTTTGTTGCTGTGTGGGCTTTCTCTAGTTGTGGCGAGTAGGGGCTACTCTCTAGTTGGGGTCCATGGACTTCTCACTGCGGTTGCTCCTCTCGTTGTGGAGCACGGGCTCTAGGTGCTCAGGCTTCAGTAGTTGCAGCACATGGGCTCAGCATGTGGCACATGCGCTAGTTGCACCCTGGCATGTGAGATCTTCCTGGACCAGGAATCAAACCCATGTCCCCTGCATTGCCAGGGGGATTCTCAACCACTGGATCACCGTGGAAGTCCTAGGCTAACTATTTTAATTGGTATGCAGACTCCCCCAGAAGGCTTCAAGTTTCCAAAAATAGCTTCACTGAAAGATTCTTTGCAAAAGGGTAATGAAAAATTAAAAGGCATATAAGGTGAGAGGTACCCAAAATGAAAGGCTGTAAGACCATCACAACTACAGCTCGTCTCTACTTCCCTTTGAGTAGTCTGTTAGTACAGGAGTTGCAAGGAGACATGGGTTCAGTCCCTGGGTCAGGAAGGTCCCCTGGAGAAGGAAATGGCAACCCACTCCAGTATTCTTGCCTGGAAAATCCCATGGACAGAGAAGCCTGGTGGGTTACGGCCCATAGGGTCGCAGAGAGTCAAACATGACTGAGAGACTGCACATATACAGTCATTCTAGAAATCCTTAATCTGAACTATCCTTCCTCTCTGAAGAGACTGTGACTATAAACTGAAGTCCACCAAGCTATCGGTCTTGCAGACTCCCCTCCAGATATCTATCTTTGAAGAAGGACCCCTGTATGGATCCCTCCAAAAGTTGATGGGACTCTGGGATTTTCTGGTAAAGTGCTATGTTATTCCTTTAAACAGTCAGGGAAAAGCTAAATTAAAATTAATGGAAAACTTTGCCAAATTGTGGTAGATACTGAAGCTACAGGAAAGAGGATCCTGGGAAAACTGGTAGAAAATCAGATAAAGGTGACACTTCTTACCAGAGTCAGCTCTCCCAAATCTTTGCAGTATCCAGTGAAAGTGTTTGGGCTTCCCAGGTGGTGCTAGTGGTAAGGAACCTTCTTGCCAATGCAGGAGACATTAAGAGACAAGGATTGAGTCCCTGGGTTGGGAAGATCCCCTGGAAGAAATGGCAAGCCTCTCCAGTATTCTTTCCTGGAGAATTCCATGACCAGAGGAGCCTCGTGGGCTACAGTCCATGGGGCCACAAAGAGCTCTCTCAAATCTCTGTAGTATCCAGCAGGGAGGAAAACACTTTCTGCACCCTCTATGTGAATGCCTCTTGAGTCCAACATGTTGTTCAATATTGCCATAAATATATACTGTTTGTCCTGGCTGAAACCTGACAAGATATATAAAAGTTTTTGTTTTTTTTTTAAAGTAACTTTATAGTCAGATACATATTTGTCAGAAATTGGAAACTGATCTTCAGGGTCTGATAGGAATCTTTTTAGGTTTCCTCTCCTAACCGGAAATGAAACTATGTACCCAGAGGGAAAGAAAAGCTTTCTAAAGCCTTTGTGAAAGGATTTACTAAAATATTCCAAAGACAAACAGCTCTAAATCCAGGACACAGAAATCTTTTGATTTTATCTTAGTTAGAAATCTCCCTGATATTAACAACACAACCACCACAAATTAAAGATAATATAGTTGGATGGGGATGAATCTATGATGTCTTTTAGGTTGCAATACAATTGTTTAAGGAATTGAGAGCAACTGTTCTTAGCTTACAAATCTTTGCAAAACTAGAAATGCAACTCTAGAGGCAATTCAAAATCTATCCATTCCTTTTTACCAATTCCCAAACTTCCTCTATTTATCTCAGTTCAGTTCAGTCACTCAGTCATGTCTGACTCTTTGCAACCCCATGGACTGCAGCATGCCAGGCGTCTCTGTCTCAAAAGGCTTGTAAATATTGTGAAAATTCTTGCCTTAGGAAACCAAAGCCTTTCTTTGGGAAAACTGCATTTTTTTCTTTCTCTGTGCTTTTGAGATCTAAGTGTAAGTCTCTTACACACTTCAGGGAGGTAACTCTTATCAGAAGGAAAACTAGAACGGGAAAGAAAGATCACTTGAAACTTAGATGAATAAAATTTTTTATAAATATCTCCTCCACAAATATTAGTAAAAACCTTTAGCTATCTGAGCAGGTATTTTAACTTATTCTATCTACCAAAAAAAGAACTTAGATCCAACTTCTTTATTTTTGGATCTGATGATTTTTTAAAATTTATTTATTTTTAATTGGAGGATAATTGCTTTACAATATTGGGTTGGTTTCTGCCATACATCAACATGAATCAGCCATAGTATATATATGTTTCCTCCCTCTTGAAATTCCCTCCTACCTCCGTCCCCACCAACTTCTTTTATAACTAGTGAGTTTTGTATCACTGTAGCTGATTCATGGCAGTAATTTTTAAATTACTGCCATATATATAATCATCTCCCCAGGTGGCTTAGTGCTAAATATATATATATATGTGTATACATATATATATATATATAATAAATATGTGATATGTTATATTTTCTACCTCTAGACAGTATTACTGAAATTAACTTGTAAAAGAGCTCTATTTTTTAAAATTTTTCTAAAGAAAATTAAGCACTTATATGAATCACATATTTATAAAATTCTTATAATAAAAACTAACCTAAATGCTTTTCAAGTTCATGTGATATGAGATAACTTTTAGTAATTATAAATTAGTTTAAGTTCACTGGTACAATTAAAATAGACATCTCTTTAGGGTTATCAAAAATAATGCTGACTTACAACGTTTATTCTACTTGGGTTTACTAGTCAAATAAGTTCATGTTCCTTTACAAAATTTGTCACTAAGACAAATAATTTTTACAACTAATCTAAACATAATTACTGAAAACAAGTGAATCAAAAAGCTACAAGTAGGATAAAATTTTTAAGTAAATTTTTAAATAGTTTCCTTAAAATTTTTTGGTACGCTGAGAGCTTAAAGTTTTGCTAAGTTTAATTAAATGATGGATGGTCAGTAAATTTCTAGGTCATTTCCAAATAAGATAAAGTCTGAAACATTAATTACTGAACATGAGTTTATCTACTTTTGGCTTCCTTTTAGAGGAACTAAGGTTATGGGTCTATTAGTAAACATGTTTGTGCCATGCTGAGAAATTTACTATGAGAAAGTTTACATTTCCAGAAGTTATGAAAAGTATTTATAAGTCTGTCAGTTCACAGAATGTTAGTATGAAACAGTTCATAATTGTTTACTTCTTTATTTTCATTAAAATTAAGGGTTTTTTTAAGAGCCAAAAATTCTAACATATTTAATTAAGGTTTGAAGAAAAGTAATCTTTGGTAAGGAATTTTATGCGTGGTCAGGACTGGCTAAAATTGGAATGAATTTGATTGAGTGAATGAGTTTTATATGAAAAGTAAACTGGTGAAAAATTGGTTTCTCTCTGTTAAAAAGACAAAGTTTTCTTAGACTATTGGTTCGCTCTTGATAAGAGATTGTAAAAGGTTCTCTTTGCCGTTTAAAGCAATCTGCCTAGAAAACAAAGATTCTGTGCTTTGTCACAGTAATTTCCAGTGTTGCCTTTATCAGGTCTTTGATTACTTAAGGAAGTTGAATCTTCTCTATTAAAAGAGCTAAGTTAAAAAAAAAATCCAATTATTTAACTTTCCATGTTGGCCTGTGAAGTCTTTGATTGTCATGGTGGTTAGATGTATAACTGGGTGTTTTGTTCTGCTTTTTTTTTACAGTTATTTATGATCTTATTTCACAAAGAGTTTCAAGTTTTAAAATGTCTTAAAAAAAATTCCCCAATTCAAATCCTAAATGAAGTCTTTTTGACTTAAACTAACTTCGGGGTTTTCCTGAGGGTCCCTGGAAAGTTTTAAAAGATTTGCTCTCCCTTCTTATAAAAACAAAGATTACTTAGACTTATTTGACCTGCTAAATTACATGGGAAGTATTGTCAAATATGAAGTAATACTAAGGCTTCTTTATGCCATATTTGTATATGTTATAAATATTCCAGAAATTGTGTAATATTCCTGAAGTCTGATATGTCCTAGTATAATGTTACCACAATAATTCCAGTTATCATTTTAAAGTGTTATGTGTCACCAAAATAACCAAATTTCATCGTTAATTCTACTGTAATGAACTCTCATGAGACATTTTTTTTTTCATTTATTTTTATTAGTTGGAGGCTAATTACTTTACAATATTGTAGTGGTTTTTGTCATACATTGAAATGAATCAGCCATGGATTTACATGTATTCCCCATCCTGCTCTCCGCTCCCACCTCCCTCTCTACCCGATCCCTCTGGGTCTTCCCAGTGCACCAGGTCCGAGCACTTGTCTCATGAGACATTTTTAAAAGCTTTTTGTAATTCACAGAAAGTTAGCATTTTACCAGGAGGCAAGTGCAGTTGTAAAGAATCTGTCTGCCAACACAGGAAATGCAATGAGACACAGGTTCGATTCCTGAGTTGGACAGAAGCTCTGGACTAGGAAATGGCAACCCACTCCAGTATTCTTGCCTGGAAAATTCAATGGACAGAGGAGCCTGGCAGGCTACAGTCCATGGGGCCACAAAGAGTCGGACACGAATGAGCGACTGTGCACACACATTGTTTTACTAAACTCTTTTTTCCCTTAACTCTGTTGTTGGCCTGGAAATGCCTCCACTTATATCTCCCAGGCCATTGCTAAGGTGGGGGGTAATCTTTCAGACTGTTGGATTTGTCAACAGAAACCCTTATCTGTCCATGATGCGTGAGACCCCTGACCCATTTTCCTGTTTCTGGATAACAACCCCAAACTTGGGGAATGTTGTACCTAGACTCCATACAAAAAAATGGACACCGAACAAGGGTAAGCAGAATAAAACTTCCTGTGTGGTCTACTGACACTTAACATTTTACTGGCATCCGTGGTTGTCACCCTTCCAGTCCTGAGCCACAAATTCAAATGGGAATTTTCAGGAAACATTTATGATTCAGGGTTTGCTTCCTTCAGTGGGGCCCTCCTTCCCTGGCCAACACCACCTGCTGCACCTGGATTAATTCTTCTGGGGCAGTTGAAACTCAGTCATACAAGGTCACTGAGCAAGTTACTTGGTTTTAAAAGATGACTCCATCAACAGGGTCTGCCTTTGACTTATTTGATTTTGATTGGTTTGGATCTTGGGGACCATGGCTCCAGAGAGCACTCCGGACATTGGGAATTATCCTGCTTATAACAGGATAGTTATATATTTATATATGTAATTCACAGTAGTCTTCCTAATGTGATATGTTCTCTCAAGACTTTAAGGGCATGTTCACAGCCAATAACCACCAAGAAAATGATCCCCCTGAGTCTGGAGCATCAGAAAAGGAATGAACAGAATGCCTGACTTAAAAATCGTGAACCTGAAGTAATAGCCTGTGACTACCACAGAAATTAAGCCAAAAAAAGAAAAAGTCATGACCTGTGAATACAACAAGAGAACAGCAGGAACTTGAAAAATTTTAGAGCAGTAGCTGCTCACTAATGCCTTAAAAAATTTTTTTAATGAATTTTTATTTACTGCAATAATAGTATTAAATGTTTTATTGGAGAACAGCTGCTTTACAATGTTATGTCAGCTTCTGCTGGGCAGCCAAGTGAATCAGCTACACGCATACACGCATACATGCATACACGCATACACGCATACACACGTCCCCTCTGTTTGGGATTTCCTTCCCGTTTAGGTCACCACAGAGCGCTAAGTAGTGCTCTCTGTTGGATGCCGTAGGTTCTCATTAGTTATCTATTTTATACACAGGATCAATCGTGTATGTGTATCAGTCTCCCAGCTCATCCCACCTCTCCTTTCCCTCTTGGTAGCCATACATTTGTTTTCTACATCTGTCTCTATATTTCTGCTTTGTGAATAAGATGGCCTGTACCAATGTTTTTCTGGTTCCACATATATGCATTAATATACAATATTTGTTTTTCCCTTTCTGACTTAATTCACCCTGTATGACAGTCTCTAGATCCACACACGTCTCTACCAATGACTCAGTTCCATTCTTTTTTATGGCTGAGTAACATTCCACTGTATAGACGCAGCACGTTTTTATCCATTCCTCTCTCAACGAACTTTTAGTTGTTTCCATATCCTGCTATTGTAAATGAAAATGAAAGTGTTAGTCATTCAGTCGTGTTTGACTCTTTGTGATCCCATGAACTGTAGCCAACCAGGCTCTTCTATCCTTAGAATTCTCCAGGCAAGGCTACTAGAGTGGATAGCCATTCCCTTCTCCAGGGGATCCTCCCAAACCAGAAATTGAACCCAGGTCTCCTGCACTGCAGGCAGATTCTTTACTATCTGAGCCACCCAGAAGCCCACTATTATAAATAGTGCTGCAATAAATATTGAGGTGCATGTGTCTGTTTGAATTATGGTGGGGTTTTTTTTTTAGTATATGCCCAGTAGTGGGATTGCTGGGTCACATGGTGGTTCTATTGTTGGCCAATAAACACAGGAAAAGATGCTCAACATCACTAGTTATTCAGTTCAATTCAGTTCAGTCACTCAGTTGTGTCTGACTCTTTGCGACCCCATGGGCTGCAGCACGCCAGGCCTCTCTGTCCATCACCAAGTCCCGGAGTCTACTCAAACTCATCTCCATTGAGTCGGTGATGCCATCCAACCATCTCATCCTCTGCCGTCCCCTTCTCCTCCTGCCCTCAATCTTTCCAAGCACCAGAGTCTTTTCCAATGAGTCAGCTCTTCGCATGAGGTGGCCAAATTATTGGAGTTTCAGCTTCAGCATCAGTCCTTCCAATGAACACCCAGGACTGATCTCCTTTAGGATGGACTGGTTGGATCTCCTTGCAGTCTAAAGGACTCTCAAGAGTCCTCTCTGACACCACAGTTCAGAAGCATCAATTCTTTGGCGCTCAGCTTTATTTATAGTCCAACTCTCACATCCATACATGGCCGCTGGCCTTGACTAGATGGACCTTTGTTGGCAAAGTAATGTCTCTGCTTTTTAAATATGCTGTCTAGATTGGTCATAACTTTCCTTCCACTAGTTATTAGAGAAATGCAAATTCAAAACTACAATAAGATATCACCTCACACAGGTTAGAATGGCCATTATCATAAAATCTACAAACAATAAGTGCTGAAGAGGGTGTGGAGCAAAGGGAACCCTCTTGCACTATTGGTGGGAATGTAAATTTATACAGCCACTATGGAGAACAGCATAGAGGTTCCTTAAAAATGTCCTTGATTTTGGTCACATCTCAGTGAAACTAAGAGCCTGATCAAAGGGGGGGAATTGTTTTTAAAAAAAGGCAACCGGTCCCAAATGGAGACACTGTGCTAAGCGCATGTCACCAAACTGAGAGTTAATACCTAATATAAGTGTCATTTCCCCTGGAGGAGGGCATGGCAACCCATTCCAGTATTCTTGCCTGGAGAATCCCATGGAAAAGGAGCCTGGTGGACCTCAGTCCATGGGTTCGCAAAGAGTCAGACACGACTGAAGCAACTCAGCATGGACACACACACATAATTGTCATTTCAGTCTTCCCCAGAGTGTAATCACCCATCAGTCTAGAATTTCCAGGTCAACATTAGCGAGAAAAGCCACTTGATAGACCTCTTTTGTTCCCTAAAGGAAGGGGACCTTGCCTGAAACAATCTGCTCTTTCTTAGGTCCTCCCTGCTTTCTGCGTAGAAAACTCTTCCGTTTTGTCCAGTTCATCGGAGTTCCTTTCTATTTGCTAGATGGGATGCTGCCTGATTCATGCATTGTTTTTAAAAAAGCCAAATAGATCTTTACGTTTACTCAGTTGATTTTTGTGTTTTACCAGCATCCATGGACACACAGGTGGCTGTGATGAACTTGAACCTCACACTCTGATCTGTCTCAACAGAACCCATACATTTAGCTCCACATTCTTATGCTCTGACTCATTATCAAAATATCAGAGAAATGAATTTGATTAAATGAATAGAAGAAGGTAACAGAAGAGACTAGCGTCTGTGTCTGTTACCAAACCCAGGGCTGGCTGCTTGCCACTCAAAAGCCATTAAAAAGGCCAGGTTGGCAGAAAGGGAAGTTTGCTTTATTTTGGATGCCAGTGGCCAGGGACTGGGAGGAGACAGGATGTCTGTTCAAAGGCCAACTCCACCCACTGACAGTCAGTGGGCAAGAGCTTTATGGGCTGAGGGAGAGGGCTACACGCAGAAACAGCAGTCAGCTGACAATCGCCTTGAAATTGATCATCGGTGGTCTGACCAGCGTCATCCTGATTGCTTTAAGTACAATTAATCTTGAGTTCCCTCATAGCTCAGTCGGTAAAGAATCTGCCTGCAGTGCAGGAGACTTGGGTTCGATTCCTGGGTCGGGAAGATTCCCTGGGAGAAGGGAACGGCAACCCACTCCAGTATTCTTGCCTGGAGAATCCTGTGGACAGAGGAGCCTGGCGGGCTACAGTCCATGGGGTCGCAAGAGTTGCTCATAACTGAGTGACTCTCACTACTACCACTAATCTTCAGTTCCAGAGTAGGTTTGTTTCCATTTCCTTGAGGCCAGTTCTTGGAACGGTGGCAGTTTATGTCACAGCCACAGTCAGGTCATCATGTTGCTAACTTCTTCCACCTGGTGGGGGCTTCAGTATCTTTAAGACAGCTCACAGGATATGGCTCAGAGTACTATCTATAGCCCTTGAGAAGAAAGTAAAGGTCCTTGACTATATTTAATGACTAAACTATTATTATTTGGTCTCCTTTGACTGTTTTCCTTTGTTCCTGCATGTTCTCACTTCTCCGATTAAACTTATTCTTTGTCTAAAGTTCTTCCACAGAAAAAAGGCAGGCTGAGGACATGGGGGGCAAGGACCAAAGCGTCTTGCTCTGTTTCACGTCCACTTACTGGTACTTAGAGCTGCATTCCCAGCTCCCAGTTCAGTGGCTGGCATGTACCATGGGCTTAAAAGATCTCTGTTAGATAGAAACTGGATTGCATGATATAGAAACAATGGAGCAAATGAAGAAAAGCATCAAACAACACAGTGTCTTCACTGCAACCAGGAGGAGAAAAATCACATCACTCTTTGGAATTTCTGGAATGATTTTGAGAGCTGTGTGTTTCACCAGGTCATAATTTCCCTGTTGGCTCATGGAATTAGAGAATCAGTCACTACAGCTGGGATGGGCTGTCATCATCACCACTCTTGGTTGTCTCTCTGTTATTACACAATGCCATTGCAACAGGCATAAGTAAAGCATACTTACACAATCTTGAGTTTCTTGAAGAAGAAGTGCCTGTTAATCATATATCAACTCCTTGCCAGCCCAACAAGTAGATTTAATCTTGGATATTTAAGTAGATGACATGTCAGCAATATAGACAGAAGTTTTATAAGGAAAGAAATAAAACCAAGAGGTAAAAGTCATTTTCCAGGTAGCTTATTCAATTACAAGAGAGACAAATTGCTAACGTGATGACACCATCTTCACAGGGACGTGCCTTGGTGTATTAGATGAGTCTCTCACACCAAGATAAGATAATGAAGTATACATATTGTGGGTGATGATTAAAGAATAGAACAGTAATCATTTAAGAGTAGGAATGGTGCAAATAACCAAGGAGGAAGAGAACTGAAGGGCCAAGAATTAAATAGAAAAAGCAACAGATTGTTGGCGGAAAAAGCATACTTAGTCAAAGGGCTTGAAACTATCCTTTTTTAGTTCTATTTTTGAATTTATTAATTTTTTAAAATGAAGTATAATTGATTTTCAACGTTGTGTTGATTTCTGCTGGACAGCAAAGTGATTCAGTTAAACATATATGTACTCTATTTCATATTCTCTTCCATTATGATTTATCACAGGATATTGAATGTTGTTCCCTGACAGTCGTGTCCGACTCTTTGTGACCCCATGGGCTACACAATCCATGGAATTCTCCAGGCCAGAATACCGGAGTGGGTAGCCTATCCCTTCTCCAGTGGATCTTCCTGACCTAGGAATAGAACCAGGGTTTCCTGAATTGCAGGAATTGCTTCTGCACCAACTGAGCTATCAGGGAAGCCCCATCTGTGTGGTCCAGTAGGCCATTATTGTCTATCCAATCTATAAATTTTAAGTCTAACCAGGTGACCACCACATGAGTCAACAAAATGGGATTCAAAAGCTCCTTATCTGCTTCCGAAAAATTCTGCACTTCTTAAAGCTGAAGATATTCAAAAAGAGTGTTGCTGACTCCATTTCCACTTATGTGTCCATTAACATAAGCCCCAGTGTGCACAGTGATTGCTGTCACAACGGGAACATCTCTATGATCTGTTTCATTTTTATTTATTGATTTAATTTTACTCAGACTCCTTATGGACAGAATTTGAAGAGGTGTGCATGCTAAGTTGCCTCAATTGTGACCCACTCTTCGTAACCCTATGGACTGTAGTCTGCCAGGCTCCTTTGTCCATGGGATGGTCCAGGCAAGAATACTGGAGTGGGTTGCCATGCCCTCCTCCAGGGGATCTTCCTGGCCCAGGGATTGAACCCATGTCTCTTTTGCCTCTTGTATAGGCAGGTGGGTTTTTTTTTTTGGTTTTTTTTTTGTTTTTTTTTTTACCACTAGCACCACCCAGGAAGCCCAAGGTTAATGAAAGCAAGCAATTCTTATTCAACCTATTCACAACTCCTAGCATAGCCTGAAGCATGGTAAGCAGTTTAAAAATGCATGTTTGAGGAATGAATATAGAAACTACGGTCTTCCCTGGTAGCTCAACTGGTAAAGAATCCGCCTGCAATGCAGGAGACCCCAGTTCGATTCCTGGGTTGAGAAGATCCCCTGGAGAAGAGATAGGCTACCCACTCCAGTAATCTTGGGCTTCCCTGGTGGCTCGGATGGTAAAGAATCCACCTGCAATGCAGAAGACCTGGGTTCAATCCCTGGGTTGGGAAGACCCTCTGCAGGAGGGCATGGCAACCCACTCCAGTACTTTGGTCTAGAGAATCCCATGGACAGAGGAGCCTGGCAGGCTGCAGTCCTCGGGGTTGCAGAGTTGTACATGACTGAAGTGACCCTGCAGCAGCAGCACAGGATCTAAATGACTAAGGAAAAATCTAGTTGAAACTGTCATTACTATATTTTGGTTCCAAAACCATTCTTTTCATGAGGCTAACAATTCCTTGGAAGGCATGCAGGTTCTATTCCTTATATAATCTAGTATCAAGTGGAATTATTGGTTTAAGGAGCTTATGCCAGTGAAATGTCACAGAAAACACCACCAGAACGTTCACATATCAATTCTGCTCTCTAGAAATACACCAGTTTCATCACCAAGTACCTTAACTTTTCCTTTCCCGACAAAGTTACATTAAAATAATAACAATAACCTTACCTAGAAAATTCCCTTAAAAATGTAGCAGAATTTAGAAGAGGAATGAATGTGAGAGAACATCACATCCCTGAGTTTCGAATGTGCTAAAGAAATGCAGATTCCTGGGTCCCTCTCCAGACCTACAAGATCAGAATATTCAGGAGATGAGGCATGAAAGCATACATACTTTAAAAACTAATAAACATTTTCAGAAGCACTGCCATCTCCTGTGTCATCTAAAGGACCTTTGATCTAGAGGGGCGAGCTGATGAGACCCAGGATGCAGAGTTCAGAGTTCCAGGCAGGCAAGACCGAGCCATTCTTCTGCCTCTTTCCCACCCACTGTTCAGCTAACCCTTCCATATTTTCTCTTGATGCTTGCTTCTTGATTTCTAGCATCCATTCCCTAATGAGTTGATCCTCCTAAGCATACAAGTAGCCTCCTCTGGTATTCAAGGACCAGTGCCATACACTGGCAAGAGATGAACTTGGCAGACGTGGGTTTGTGTCTTGGCACTCGCTGAATGACCTTGGCCAAGTTACTCCACTTCATTAACCTGTCATTTCCACATCTGTAAACACTTGCACAGTAATGATCTCACAGCATTACTATGTGCTCTGGACTGAGAGTTTGTGTAGCCCCTTGCAAACTTGCATGTGTTAGTCCTGGCTCTCAATATAATAGCATTTGGAGATGGGACTTTGGGGAGGTAATTAGGTTTAGATGAGGTCATAAGAGTGGGACATCCATGATGGGATTCGTGCCCTTATAAGGGGATGAATAGAATAGAGCTCTTTCCCTCTCCTCCATGTGAGGGTATCTTCAAGCCAGGAAGAGGACTCTCACCAAGAACCTGAACATGCTAACACCCCAAGCTCAGTTTTCTGGTCTCTAGAACTGTGAATAATAAATATCTGTTGTTTAAGCCACTCAGGCTAAAGCATTTTGTTGAAAGAGCCTGAGCTCACTAATATACCATGAAGATCACACCAGAGAGTGCTTGGCACATATTAGACGCTCAATAATTACTATCTTCCTTATGAGTTATTCTAAAAAGGGTGAGTACTTGATATTTCAATTTTCTGTGCAAATACTTACCACCCTACCCTGTGGGATGATGGATTTGGACTAAGATGGATGCCAGGTGGCAAAAGTCCAGCACATTTGTGTAGCAATGGTTTCAGAGAGGCAATTTGGCTAAAGGGGGGCAACTTCTAGGGGATTTGTCTTGAAAATTCAAAGCAAGATGATTGTTTCTGTGCTCTTCAGGTGGATTGAGGGAGACTTGTGGAGACTAAAAGTCACCTTGTCCCCAGGTCAGTTCAGTTGCTCAGTCATGTCTGACTCTTTGTGACCCCATGAACTGCAGCATGCCAGGCCTCCCTGTCCATCACCAGCTCCCAGAGTTGACCCAAACCCATGTCCATTGAGTCAGTGATGCCATCCAACCATCTCATCCTCTGTTGTCCCCTTCTCCTCCTGCCCTCAATCTTTCAAGCATCAGGTTCTTTTCAAATGAGTCAGCTCTTCACATCAGGTGGCCAAAGTATTGGCATTTCAGCTTCAACATCAGTCCTTCCAGTGAACACCCAGGACTGATCTCCTTTAGGATGGACTGGTTGGATCTACTTGCAGTCCAAGGGACTCTCAAGAGTCTTCTCCAACACCACAGTTCAAAAGCATCAATTCTTCAGCACTCAGCCTTCTTTATAGTCCAACTCTCACATCCATACATGACCACTGGAAAAACCATAGCCTTGACCAGACAGACTTTGTTGGCAAAGTAATGTCTCTGCTTTTTAATATGCTACCTAGGTAGATCATAACTTTTCTTCCAAGGAGCAAGCATCTTTTAATTTCAATGGCTGCAGTCACAATCTGCAGTGATTTTGGAGCCCCCAAAAATAAAGTCAGCCACTGTTTCCCCACCTATTTGCCATGAAGTGATGGGACTGGATGCCATGATTTTATTTTTCTGAATGTTGAGCTTTAAGCCAACTTTTTCACTCTCCTCTTTCACTTTCATCAAGAGGCTCTTTAGTTCTTCTTCACTTTCTGCCATAAGGGTGGTGTCATCTGCATATCTGAGGTTATTGATATTTCTCCCAGCAATCTGGAGTCCAGCTTGTGCTTCTTCCAGCCCAGCATTTCTCATGATATACCCTGCATATAAGTTAAATAAGCAGGGTGACAATATACAGCCTTGACGTACTCCTTTTCCTATTTGGAACCAGTCTGCTGTTCCATGTCCAGTTCTAACTGCTGCTTCCTGACCTGAATATAGGTTTCTCAAGAGGCAGGTCAGGTGGTCTGGTATTCCCATCTCTTGAAGAATTTTCCACACTTTGTTGTGATCCACATAGTCAAGGGCTTTGGCATAGTCGGTAAAGCAGAAGTAGATGTTTTTCTGGAGTTCTCTTGCTTTTTCGATAATCCAGTGAATGGCAATTTGATCTCTGGTTCCTCTGCCTTTTCTAAAACCAGCTTGAACATCTGGAAGTTCACGGTTCACGTATTACTAAAGCCTGGCTTGGAGAATTTTTAATATTACTCTACTAGCGTGTGAGATGAGTGCAATTGTGCAGTAGTTTGAGCATTCTTTGGCATTGCCTTTCTTTGGGATTGGAATGAAAACTGACCTTTTCCAGTCCTGTGGCCACAGCTGAGTTTTCCAAATTTGCTGGCATACTGAGTGCAGCACTTTGACAGCATCATCTTTTAGGATTTGAAGTGACTCAGCTGGAATTCCATCACCTCCACTAGTTTTGTTCATAGTGATACTTCCTAAGGCCCATTGACTTCACACTCCAGGATGTCTGGCTCTAGGTGGGTGATCACACCATTGTGATTATCTGGGTCATTAAGACCTTTTTTGTGTAGTTCTTCGGTGTATTTTTGCCACTGTTTCTTAATATCTTCTGCTTCTGTTATGCCTGGATGGTTTCTATCCTTTATTGTGCCCATCTTTGCATGAAATGTTCCCTTGATGTCTCTAATTTTCTTGAAAAGATATCTAGTCTTTCCCATTCTATTGTTTCCCTTTATTTCTTTGCATTGATCACTTAGGAAGTCCTTCAAGGAACTCAGGGTGTAATCTGGGAGTCATCTCTGGATCCTAGAAACTGTGCTCTGCTTCCATTCCACAATCCTTGACATAACTGTTGTTTCATGAAACACTACAAGCCAGCCCTGTCTGCAAAACAGCCTCATATTTATCAATCCTTCCATGCAGGTCCAACTCCAGTCATCAGTTGAGCATGTTAAGAGTGGAAATGAGGGTTTCCCTTGTGGCTCGGTGGTAGAGAATCTGCCTGCCAATGTAGGAGACACTGGTTCAAGCTCTGGACCAGAAAGATTCATATTTCACAGAGCGATTAAGCCTGTGTGCCACGACTATTAAGTCAGTACTCTACAGACAGACTGCCATTACTGAGCCCACGTGACCTAGAGCCCCATGCTCTGCAACAAGACAAGCTACTTCGATGAGAAGCCCCCACGCTGCAGTTAAAGCATAACTTCTGCTCACTGCAACTAGAGAAAAGCCCACCCAGCAAAGACCCAGCAGAGCCAAATATAAACATGTAACAAATAAATAAATAAAACTTAAATGTTAAGGGGAAAAAGGGTGGAAATGAAATGTAAGACCAAATTCCACAGCCATGGCTGATGGTAAGCACTTCGGTTTTTTCCTCTCCTGATTCAGCAGTCATTCCCCAAGGATAAGAGCAGGTTTCTTCTATATTTTTAATTCAAAGCCACTAGTGAATTTCAAAGTCAGTTCATTTAAATGTATCTGAGTGCCAGGCACATTATAGATAAGTCTTTTGAGCTTGAAGTCTAAAGGAACACACTTTGACAAATCACTGGGGGTCAATAGGGAGAAGGGCTTGGATTTCTCCCCCAAAGGAGATGACAACAGCGATCCCACAGTCATCAGTGACGGAGTGAGGGCAACCCAAGTTTAGACTGCCACCATCAGCATAAGCTATTCCAGAGAGGTACTCTTCCAGTGTACTTTTAATGGAAGAAAGGGAATCTCCATTTTTGCTACTGGAAACAGGGCCACTTTCTTGCGCAAGGGCTCTGAGGAAAATAGATCTCGATATAGTCAGTTATAAGCTTGGCAGGTCCTTTTTGCTGTCCTCAAGGACCACCGTGAGGATGTGGACTCAGGAGCATCTTACCCGACCTGCCCGCTCGGCTGGTGTGATGTCCCTGGTGGCCGCTAGAGGGCGATGAGTCTCCGGACAACCACGGTGCCTGGGGGACCGCGGTGGTCTCTGAGCCCAGGGCCCGCTTCCCTCTGACCCGGCTCAGGTGTCCCTCAGGTGTGTTTAGAACGCCCTGGAAACAGAAGGCATGAAAACAGTTAAAGACAGGATTTCCAGACAAAATACAGGACCCAAGTTAAATCTGAATTTTAGACAAATAACAAATACAAGTGTTAAAGCATTCATTGTTTATTTAAAATTCAGATTTAACCACATGTGTATTTTTCTTCTCTAAATATGACAGCCCTCATCAAAGGCCAAAGGGGCCTGGGAAGAATGAAAAACCTTTCTAGGGGACGGGGTCGGGGAGACAGTTTTTACTGCCTTCCTATTTCTTGAATCTAGAACAAAGCTTTGCATCCTTCAGACTGGAAAGCCTTATTCTCTCCGCGGTTGACAGAAAAGCAGAGTTGCACCCTGCAGCTGTGGCTAGGAGAAATATGTATTCTCTACACCAAAACGCCTCCATGATCTTCTCCATGGACAAATGGATCATCAAAGTCCTTCCTATGTTCAGAATTTCTCCAAAAGATGTAAATATTTTTTTAAGAGAACATCCCAGCTTAGGCTGCTATAACAAAACATCATGGATTGAGTGGCTTAAACAACAGACATGGGCTTCTCACAGTTCTCAAGGTTAGAAGTCAGAGATCAGGGTGCCCGCAGGGCTGAGTTCATGGTGAAGGCTCATTTCTTGGTTTGCAACAACCACCATCTTACTGTGTCTTCACATGGAGGGGAAAAAAGTTCTGTTCCCTACATCCCCATATAAAGGCACTCATCCTATTATGGGGCCTCAGCCTCACGATCTCATTGCACCCTAATCACCTCCCAAAGACCCACTTCCAAGTACCATCACCTTGGGTTTAGGGCTTCAACATACGGCTTCTGGGAGGATAAAAACATTCAGCCCATGGCAGAGGGAAAGAAGGGAAGCTCTGTCAATAAACTTCCTGAAAGATCTCCGGGCAACCTGTGGGAAATCAGTACCAGGCCAGAAAAAAGGTATAGATTTAAAAGCCCAGGTTGACAGGCAACAGGCAACGAAGGGAACCAGGTGTGAAGAAAAAAGAAATGAGGACCCCAAGAAAAGGGGCCGGGGTTACAATTGCTACATTTCCAGTTGATGCTTTTGTCCAGGCCTGGAGTCCTTTTGGGGGTGCACTGAGGATCTGAATCAGTGGCTCATAGCAAGTTAGCAGTAACTTCGAAGGCCCCCAGTGCACGGTCATGAATTGCTATTCATCAGTGTTAAGTCTTCTCACACTGAAGGAAGTCAGTCAGTCTCAAGGAGCATTTTTATTTCTCTGAGCACTTAGAAAATGCCCTTTGTGTCCTAATAAAGGGGCCCTGTGCTCACTGTCAGCCAGCACGTCTCTCCAAGCTTTGCATCTTGTTCATATTTCATCTTCAGAGGTTACAAAGATACATGAAATAACGCGAAGGTTCTTAGGACAAATGTCTTTACAAGCATCACAAAAGGAAGCATTTCTTCTTTGCTTCCTTTGCCCCAAGGTCGGTGTCAAGCAGAGTTCCTAATTGCTGGAAGAAACTGCATCTGAGAGGACATTTAAATGACCTTGAAGTCACAGCACCATCCTGCACCCCTGCAGGTTGAACATTTTTCCAAAACAATTGTTAAGCTGGCGACGTTAATATCGAATTAAAGCAGCAGGGGGCACAATTTCTTCACAATGTGTTGTGAAGAAACAGCCCACCTAAGCTGTTTCTTTGTACTGTTTTTGAAATCGACCCTACCGGGTAAATAATCCAGATCTCAGAATGTCACACACGTATTCATTTTACACAGAAAAAGGCAAACTAAGCCAGCTAAGAGGAGTAGGTGAATTTGCTGACAGTGCCCTGCTAATGATATCATTTCTGCACTAGTAATTCTTTATTTTCTTTTTAAATAAACAATCACAGGGTGAGAATGTGTAGGACTGTACTGTACGTGCGAAGTTCTGCAGAGGAAGGCTTTTTAAAATATTTATTTCAAGTTTCTCCCTAGAAACTCCCAACCTGGTGGTGACCCCCATTCTCTGGGCCTCTAGAAAATTAGAAGGAAGATTTCAAACGATTGATTTCATCAAGATTTGTGGCAGTTACTGGCAAGGGTTGTGTTTGGTAGCTATCTTGCGTTTTGAAACAGGTTGTGTATTTAGAATACCTCCAAATTAGGTTGACGGTGTTTTCTTTTGGATTTGCTAAAACGGCGTAGCCATCAATGCACTTGGCTCGTAGCTGTGTTCATATGTGTGATATACAGAGCCCCGTTGCCAGCTCCTGCATTGTCCTACACTCAGTGCTATCTTGAATTAATCACCTTCTTTCTTTTGGCGTTCATTTTATTATCTTCAAAAATGAAAACAGCTTACCCCTATCACACAAGAATACTGAAGATTCTGAAGCTCTTACCATGCGTGCCTGCTAAGTTCTCAGTCGTGTCCATCTCTTCGCTACCCCGTGGACTGCAGCCCGCCAGGCTCCTCTGTCCATGGGGTTCTCCAGGCAAGCATACTGGAGTGGGTTGCCATGCCCTCCTCCAGGGGATCTTCCCGACCCAGGGATCGAACCTGCGTCTCTTATGTCTTCTGCACTGGCAGGCGGGTGCTTTGCCACTAGAACCACCTTTAGTCACTGAAGAGGTCACCTTAGCTCTTTGGGCTTCCCCGGTGGCTCAGCAGTAAAGAATCTGCCTGCAATGCAGGAGACAAGGGTTTGATCCCTGGGTTGGGAAGATTCACCTGGAGGAGGGAATGGCGACCCACTCCAGTGTTTTTACCTGAAGAATCCCATGGACAGAGGAGCCTGGCAGGATACAGTCTATGGGGTCTCGGCGTCAAACACGACTGAAGTGACTGAGCACACACGCCTGCAAGAGCTCTTTAAAATAATTCTTACTAAATTCGCTGCTAATAGCAGCCCACACGTGCACAGAACTACTTCTGTTTCAAGTCTGATTTTTTTTTTTTTTGCATTTGTCTACTCATCAAATTCTTCTTCAGAGGGGTTAAGAGATTTGCCAAGATTCACTGATTTTGTAAAAGGTGCAGCAGAGATACAAAGACACACACTGTCTCTAAAACTTATGGGCAAGATGTAGGATTTAAAAATTTTAATTTTTGGAATATGTAATAATTCACAGGTTTTAAAAGCCAAAATGGTACACAGTGAGAAGTTTTGGTTCCACTCCATCCACCCAGTTTTGCCATCTGCTCACTCCCTTGCAGTACACACAACCAGTATTTTCTGCAGTTACAAACAAAAACAAATGCGAAAGTTTATCCTCCCCTTCATGAAACAGAAAGCATTGCATTGTGGTCACTATGCTAAACTTTGCTTTTCCACTGAACCATTTGCCCTGGGGCCTTCCCAGGGCACAACAGAGAAGGCATCCTCCTTTGAGTTCAGCTGCATAGTGTTCCATTGTGAGGACCTACCGTAGTTTACTTATTTATTTTTGAAAGATTATTAATTAATTCATTTATTTATAATTTTTGGCTGCGCTGAACAGCGTGTGGGATCCTAGTTCCCCAACCAGGGTCCAACCCGTGCCCCTTGCATTGGAAGCGTGGAGCCTTAAACATTGGACTGCCAGGGAAATCCTACCATAGTTTAATTAACCACTCTTCACCTACGGAAATGGCTTGCTTCTCATCTTGCTGTGCTGTGCGTGCTAAGTTGCTTAAGTCGTGTCTGACTCTGTGTCCCCCGGCATTGGAGCCCCCCAGCCACCTGCCAGGGTCCTCTGTCCTTGGGATTCTCCAGGAAAGAAGACTGGAGTGGGTTGCCATGCTCCCCTCCAGGGGATCTTCCCGAACCAGGAATCGAACCCACATCTCTTACATCTCCTGTTTGGCAGGTGGGTTCTTTACCACTATCGCCACCTGGGAACCCCTCTCATCTTACAGTATTGGTCAATTCCACATCCCGTGCCTGTGTGCATCATTTTGTAACTGTGCAGAGATTTCTGCAAGAGGAGTTCCTAGAAGGAGGAAAATTGGTTTAAAGAGTGAAAGTATTTGTAACATGATTGCATAGATAGTGCCACACAGTATCCTCTCAAGATGACACCGTTTGTACCACTCCCAGAAACACTGAAATCGTTCATTTTCCAACAGTCTCACTAACAGACTATACTGTTGAACTTTTGGATTTTTGCCAATATGATAAGTGAGAAGAGCACCTCAACTTATTTTTAATTAGCATCTTAAAAATTATGAGTAGTACTGAGCATGTTTTCATTGGATTAAGGGTCATTTGGGAAGATCCCCTGGAGGAGGGCACGGCAACCCACTCCAGTATTCTTGGCTGGAGAATCCCATGGACAGAGGAGCCTGGTGGGCTACAGTCCATGGGGTCGCACAGAGTCGGACATGAATGAGCGACTAAACACAGCACAGCATACTTCATTTTAAGTGATTTGTCTGTGTCCTTGCCTGTTTATTGTTTTTATCTCAACTCTTAGAGGTTTATATATATTAGGAAAATAAACCATTTTTCACATGATGGGAGTCGCAAATATTTTTCTTGCTTTGCATTTGCTTCCTATTTTGAGTTTCTGAGTGTATTTTTAAATTTTTATGTGCTTGAATTAAGATGTAAGACTTTATCTTATATCAAATACTGTATCATATCACTTATATGTGGCATCTAAAAACACAACAGACTCACGAAAAGAACAAAAAGAACAGACTCATTTGTAGGGAACAAACTAGTGGTTACCAGTCAGGAGAGCCAAGATCGAGGTTAGGGGAGTCAGAGGTACAAACTATTAGGCATAAAATAAGATACAAAGATATATTGTACAACACAGGGAATATAGCCAGTATTTTATAATAACTATAAATGGAGTGTAATCTTTAAAATTTATGAATCACAGTGTTGTACACCTGTGACATTATATTGTACGGCAGCTATACTTCAATTTTAAAAAAGGTGTAGGGCTTCAATGTTATAAGTTAATAATTATTCAAAGTTTAAATAGATTTTATTCAATAAGAACATGGTGAGAACTTACTACTGTGCTTCCAACCTTGTACTAAATGTTTGGGACAAAACTTCTCCCTTGGGAATATTCCTAATCTGGTGGGTGAGATGGCTGGATAAGTCAGTCATTCCCGTGTACCAGTGGTAAAATGTTAGGGAAAAGAGAAATATGGAAAGGGACTATTAGATTACAGATGGCTGGACTAACTTTGAGAAATTTGTGCATGATTTCACAAAGCAAGTTATTTTAAAGCAGGGTCTTGAGGAGTTTGGCAAATGAAAGGGAAAGGAGAGGGTAGGTTAAGTCCTTATAGCCTGTCTCCTTAGGCATTAGGGCCATTGGCAGCATTTGAAAGTTTTCCCTCCTGACCAGATAGGTTAATTTTCCTTGCGTCAATCTACCAAAACTTAGGTAACAATCCCAACTATTTCTTAATTAAATGAGGCAATATAGTACTCTTACCTGAAGGAAACTTAACCATGATTAGAATTCTGCAAAGGGAGATAAGCTTGCGGTGGCTTCAGACCCTTAACATCCACCTAATATCATCCTCTTCTAACCCTTTGATGTCAATTCTGACATTTTAGACTTCCTTGTAACTCAGCTGGTAAAGAATCTGCCTACAATACGGGAGACCTGGGTTTGATCCCTGGTTGGGAAGATCCCCTGGAAAAGGGAAAGGCTACCCACTCCAGTATTCTGGCCTGGAGAATTCCATGGACTGTACAGTCCATGTGGTTGCAAAGAGTCGGACATGACTCAGCAATTTTCACTTTCTGGTATTTCACCTCTGGAATGAAGAAAAGAAAAAAGGCCTCAAAAGGCATTCAAGGCTGGTGTGTCTATAGTCTTTGATCGTGACAACTCTCATAGTTTTCTTTTCTTTTTTTTTTTGCTTTTAGGTAAGTCCCACAGTTTCTGCAGACTTGGAAATTGTTTTCACAAGGTCCTCACAATCACCTCTTCATTGTCCACTTTGAGTAGGAGCTGCAGTTGAATCACAAGCAGGGACAGACTGGAGTCAGCTACTGATCAGTCTTCGGGAGCTGACAAGCTGGGACTGGCCACATTGGCTCAAGTGGCAGACACAGTTGTTGCCTACCCAATCCATTCTCCCCTCTGTCTCACTAATGAGGTTCCTGCCTGGTTCCGAGAGGCAAGTAGACCCACCCAGCAGGGTACTACCACTAGTCTGATCTAGTCTAGGCCAATCATGCCAATCTAGTTCCTCTCTTTCAAAACTGGCCTCCCCTGAAGCTCAGGTTGGTGTGATGCTGTTAGGGCCAATAATGCACAAGTGGAAGTCTGCAGGCAGGCTTCTGGGAAAGCTATTGCTTTCCTAAAGTAAACAGATGCATAGCTGGAACCTGCCTTTACTGCTTCATCCTGCCTTGAATACAGATGTGATGCTTGCCACCACAGCAGCTATCTTGGGACCAAGAAGCCTGCTGAACTATTGCAGTGACACCAGCTCTGACATCATGTCCGTCACTTAACGTAGCAGCTGCCCATGTCCAGACTTCTTAGCATGTGAGGAATGTAAACATCCTCTCCCTCTTAAGCTACTGTTGAGCAGGTTTTCTACCAAGCTGTCATCCACCTGCCAATGCAGGAGATTTGGGTTCAATCCCTGGGTCAGGAAGATTCCCTGGGAAAGGAAATGGCAACCCACTCCAGTATTCTTGCCTGGGAAGTCCCATGGACAGAGGAGCCTGGTGGGTTACAGTCCATGGGGGTCACAAAAAGTCGGACATGACTGTACCACTAAATAACAGCAACTCCAAGCAGTCAAGCGTTCACTAGGCAGCAGCGTGTGGCCGCTTAGAATGCAGGAAGATGGGCTTGCCACACTGCTAAGGACACAAACCCAGGTGGATTTAGACAATCCTCATAAGATCAGCGTGTGTTAGTTATCTGTGTCTCTGTCCCACGGGACACCACCAAACCCAAAGGACCCAACGATGAAGGTGACATGAACAGGGGGACGCTGTTCCTGAGGACCCCAAGTCGCTATAGAGTCTGCATCTGTTTCTGAAGGCCGGGGAGCAGGTGGAAAGTCCCATGGCTCCTGGGGACCAAGGGGAACAGATGAGAAACTGCCTTGTGGCATTTCCCACAGGTCGGGCAGTGGACGGGACACAGCTTGGGGATATCTCCTCTCAAGACTGCCTCTCTCACTGAGTTCCTGAGAGGATGATCGATGCTCACTGAGACAAGTCAGGCTGCAGCGGGGCCTTGCCTCCAAGGCTTATGTGGGAACATGGCGTGAGAGTAGCCACGATGGAGCTGGTCCCCTACAAATTGCAGATAAGAGTCTTTCTGGCTGAAAGAGTTCTCATCCCAAGGCAGCATAGGGGAAAAGACTTAAGCTTGTTAAATGACACAAGTTTTTCAGAGGAATAATGTGTTCTGCTTAGTGTTTTATCTTTTGCTGAACTATTTTCCAGTATCTCATAGGATTGATTACAAGGACATTTCCCTTGAATGTCAAAGTACATCGTAGGCATTTGCAAGGACCAATTCCAAGGTCTTGAGTGTGTGTGTAAACACGTGTGCAAGCAAAACATTAGCAGCATACTCATAGACCCCATGCACTGTATCAACTTGCTTTCTGCAGCTGACTTCAGAAGTGATGTGTCTAATGACATGTTCCAATTTATCCCCAGCCATGTAAACTGGCTTGTCTCATTCAGCTTTATTAAATATATGATGCAGATGTAGAAATGTGACATTCCAACCCTAACAAGCCTTAAAAGAAAGATTTTTATGCTCTCACCTCTCCATACCTGAAAGACAAGCTCAATTCACTGTCAAAGTAGAGGGCAAGTAACAAGGCTTGTTCATTTGTCACCCAAACTAGCACTGCTAATTCATCTGTCACACCTACCACATCGGGAGGAGACGTTACTGTTACTCATGAGTCAGAGTCTGCATAGCCTATCACCTTAACGTCCTGAAGTAGAATTTATGACTGGTTATGACTCACTGCCTGTTGGCTTGCTCTTGGCTTTGACTGACCTTCCTTTCCCTTCGAGGCATTCCAAAATCATCCCTTTCAAAACACAGCTCTCTGAGTTTCCAGTAGGACAATGACTTAAGCATGGGTGGAAGAAAATCCATAAATTGGATATATGGATATCCATATGTATCCACATAAATATGATGACTGGAGCAGGAACTGGCAACCCATTCCATTATTCTTGCCTGGAGAATTTCATGGACAAAGGAACCTGGGGGGCTACAGTCCATGGGGTCGCAAAGAGCTGGACACGACTAAGCCACTAACACACACACACACACATGACTCACCACAGCTCTCCACAGTGAGAAGCGTGAGATGAGCTTATTTTTGCCCAGTGGAACAGATGCTCTTTGAGTTTGGTTCAGTTCAGTTCAGTCACTCAGTCATGTCCCACTCTTTGCGACCCGATGGACTGCAGCATGCCAGGCTTCCCTGTCCCATCACCAACTCCTTGAACTTGCTCAGACTCATGTCCATAGAGTCGGTGATGCCATCCAATCACCTCATCCTCTATCAACCCTGTTTACTCCAGACTTAAATCTTTCCCAGCAGCAGGGTCTTTTCAAATGAGTCAGTTCTTTGCAACAGGTGCCCAAAGTATTGGAGCTTCAGCTTCAGCAGCAGTCCTTTCAATGAGTATTCAGGACTGATCTCCTTTAGGATGGACTGGTTGGATCTCCTTGCAGTCCAAGGGACTCTCAAGAGTCTTCTTCAACACCACAGTTCAAAAGCATCAATTCTTCGGTGCTCAGCTTTCTTTACAGTCCAACTCTCACATCCATACTTGACTAATAGAAAAACTGTAGCTTTGACTAGATGGACCTTTGTTGTCAAAATATTATCTCTGCTTATTAATATGCTGTCTAGGTTGGTCATAACTTTTCTTCCAAGGAGCAAGTATCTTTTAATTTCATGGCTGCGGTCATCATCTGCAGTGATTTTGGAGCCCAAGAAAATAAAGCCTGTCACTGTTTCCATTGTTTTCCCATCTATTTGCCAAGAAGTAATGGGACCAGATGCCATGATCTTAGTTTCTTGAATGTTGAGCTTTAAGCCAACTTTTTCACTCTCCTCCTTCACTTTCATCAAGAGGCTCTTTAGTTCCTCTTCACTTTCTGCTATAAGGGTGGTGTCATCTGCATATCTGAGGTTGTTGATATTTCTCCCGGCAATCTTGATTCCAGCTTGTGCTTCTTCCAGCCCAGCGTTTCTCATGATCTAGATTCCCTGATGGCTCAGACAGTAAAGCATCTGCCCGCAATGTTGGAGACCTGGGTTCAAATCCCTGGGTAGGGAAGATCCCCTGGAGAAGGAAATGGCAACCCACTTCAGTACTCTTGCCTAGAAAATACCATGCATGGAGGAGCCTGGTGGGCTACAGTCCATGGGGTCGCAAAGAGTCAGACACAACTGAACGACTTCACTTTCTTTCTTCTTTCTTTCTACTCTGCATATACGTTAAATAAGCAAGGTGATAATGTACAGCCTTGAGTTGTTCCTCTTCGAATTTGAAACCAGGCTGTTATTCCATGTCTGGTTCTAACTGTTGTTTCTTGACCTGCATACAGATTTCTCAGGAGGCAGGTAAGGTGGTCTGGTATTCCCATCTCTTGAAGAATTTTCCACAGTTTGTCATGATCCACACAGTCAAAGGCTTTAACATAGTCAATAAAGCAGAAGTAGATGTTTTTATGGAACTCTCTTGCTTTTTCTATGATCCAACGGATGTTGGTGATTTGATCTCTGAAAGATGAACTCCCCAGGTGGGTAGGTGCCCAGTATGCTACTAGAGAATAGCGGAGAAATAACTCCAGAAAGAATGAAGAGATGGAGCCAGAGCAAAAACAATGCCCAGTTGTGGATTTGACTGGTGATGGAAGTAAAGTCCGATGTTGTAAAGAGCAATATTGCATAGGAACCTGGAACAATAAGTCCATGAATCAGGGTAAATTGGAAGTGGTCAAACAGGAGAAGGCAAGAGTAAACATCAGCATTTTAGGAATTAGTAAACTAAAATGAACTATAATGGGTGAATTTAATTCAGATGACCATTATATCTACTACTGTGGGCAAGAATCCCTTAGAAGAAATGGAGTAGCCCTCATAGTCAACAAAAGAGTCCGAAATGCAGTACTTGGGTGGAATCTCAAAAATTACAGAATGGTTCTGTAAATGAAAAAAAAAAAAAATGACAGAATGATCTCTGTTCGTTTCCAAGACAAACCATTCAATATCACAGTAATCCAAGACTATACCCCAACCACTAATGCTGAAGAAGCTGAAGTTGAATGGTTCTATGAAGACCTGCAAGACCTTCTAGAACTAACACCAAAAAAAGATGTCCTTTTCATCATAGGGGACTGCAGTGAAGAAGTAGGAAGTCAAGAGATACATGGAGTATCCAGCAAGTTCAGCCTCGGAGTACAAAATGAAGCAGGGCACAGGTTGACAGAGTTTCACCAAGAGAATGCACTGGTCACAGCAAACACCCTCTTCCAAAAACACAAGAGATGACTCTAGACATGGACATCACCAGGTGGTCAATACCAAAATCAGACTAATTATTCTTTGCAGGCAAAGATGGAGAAGCTCTATACAGTCAGCAAAAACAAGACTGGAAGCTGACTGTGCCTCAGATCACGAATTCTTTATTGCAAAATTCAGACTTAAATTGAGGAAAGTAGAAAAATCACTAGACCATTCAGGTATGACCTAAATAAAATCCCTTACAATTATACAGTGGAAGTGACAAATAGATTCAAGGGATTAGATTTGATAGACAGAGTGCCTGAAAAATTATGGAAAAAGGTTCGTGACATTATACAGGAGGCAGGGATCAAGACCATCCCAAGAAAAAGAAATGCAAAAAAGCAAAATGGTTTTCTGAGGAGGCCTTACAAATAGCTGTGAAAAGAAGAGAAGTGGAAGGCAAAGGAGAAAAGGAAAGATATACCCATTTGAATACAGAGTAACAAAAAATAGGAAGGAGTGATAAGAAAGCCTTCCTCAGTGATCAATGCAAAAGAAAAAAAAAAAAAAAAGGAAAACAATAGAATGGGAAAGACTAGAGATCTCTTCAAGAAAATTAGAGATACCAAGGGAACATTTCATGCAAAGATGGACTCAATAAAGGACAAAAATAGTATGGACCTAACAGAAGCAGAAGATACTAAGAAGAGGTGGCAAGAATACACAGAAGAACTATACAAAAAAGATCTTCGTGACCCAGATAACCATGATGGTGTGATCACTCACCTAGAACCAGACATCCTGGAATATGAAGTCAAGTGGGCCTTAGGAAGCATCACTACAAACAAAGCAAGTGGAGGTGATGGAATTCCCGTTGAGCTATTTCAAATCCTGAAAGATGATGCTGTGAAAGTGCTGCACTCAATATGCCAGCACATTTGGAAAACTCAGCAGTGTCCACAGGACTGGAAAAGGTCAGTTTTCATTCCAGTCCCTAAGAAAGGCAGTGCCAAAGAATGCTCAAACAGATTTGTGAAGGTCACTTGACAAAATGGCCACCTCTTCCCAAAACCCCACAGTGAGGTTCAACAGGTCATGAGGCCAGCCCCGCACGGGGCTTCCCCCAGCTTCTCTCATGTGGATGGAAAAAGAGAACAGAGGGCAGGTCAATGCTGCTAACATGAAAGAGACAAAAGAGTAAAAATGAAAAGGAGCCCAGACAGGCTGGGGACCATACAGAAAGGAGAAGAACAAACTCCCCCAAACATTTTGTAATTGAACTCCTCCAGGGATGATAAGAGGATATGTTACATCCATAAAACAAGAACTGGAGGGCTCTTGAAATCTGAAAGCTGAAATGGAAAAAGTCAGTAAAACCGCTAGGAGATAAACTTAAGGAAATAGACCAGGAAGTAACACAACGTAAAAGCAACACCACCACCGTCACAACAACCACGGCACACCCAAGAGAGCTCCAAGAGGAAAATAGGAAAGAAACCATAGGGAAGCCGGAGCACCAAACTGGAAGGTAAATTTCAATAATTAGAACTGCTTAAAGAGAAGAGACAGCATGGAAAGGAGGAAATGACATAAAGAAGTCATGAGACCACTGTTATGTTTAAAATAGATAACCAACAAGAGGGGCTTCCCTGGTGGCTCAGTGATAGAAAACATCCACCTGCCAATGCAGGAGACATAAGAGATGAGGGTTTGATCTCTGGGTCAGGAAGATTCCCTGGAGAAGGGCGTAACAACCCACTCCAGTGTTCTTGCCTGGAGAATCCCACGGACAGAGGAGGCTGGTGGGCTACAGTCCGTAGGGTCTCAAAGAGTTGGATATGACTGAAGTAACTTAGCCCACAAGTGTGTACTCATGTATAAGTCAGAATTTTCCCAATATCTCAATATGTAAAAAAAATTTTGCTTAGTACTATTTCTGGACCATATATTTGGGCCAGGAGGAGCTCTAGGCCTTAAACTATAAGATCTCAATAAGCAAATACCTATGTTAAAAAAAATTGGAGGACTTCCCTGGAGGTCCAGAGGTTAGGACTTGCCTTCCAATGCAGGGTGTGGGGATTCAACTCCTGGCTAAGAAGCAAAAATCCCACATGCCTTGTGGCAAAAGAAACCCCCACCAAAACATAAAACAGAAGTAATATTGAAACAAATTCAATAATGACTTTTAAAATAGTCCACATCAGAAAAATTATTAAAAAAAAAAAACAAAAAAACAAAATTGGATTCCCAGAGAATTTGTTGCCCTAAAATATTTCTGAGTCCACAATTAAACACAGAAGCCAAATCACCCAAACAAGGTTACTGGACAAAGGTGGCATTGAAACACTTTGGGGAAACCCAGGAGGACTGCACGTCAGAAGATCAGGGACCGCTCCCCTCCTCCCCCCCGCCACTATCTTAGCACTGAGAATGCACAGAGGGCAAAATAGGTCCTTTCCTCACCGACCTCGTGTTCTAGGAGGGGAGACGCTAAGCAAGCAAACACATCTCCCTTACCTGCTTTATTTATTTCACAAACATATAACATGGCTGTGTACCACATTCTGCTCCAAGGACTTAAAAGAGTAACTTGGTCCTCCCAACAGTCCTATAAAATAGGCATATTAACATCCGCAGGGCTTCCTTGTTGGCTCAGTGGTAAAGAATCTGCCTGCAATGCAGGAGACACGAATTCGATCCCTGGGTGGGGATGATCCCCTGGAGAAGAAAATGGCAAGTCACTCCAGTATTCTTTCCTGGAGAATTCCATGGCCAGAGGAGCCTGGTGGACAGCAGTCCATGGGGTCGCAAAGAGTCAGGACTAAACAATGACAGCAAATTAACATCTCCATTTTTCAGAAGAGGAAACTGAGGCAGAGAAAAATCAGTCCCCTTTCCAAGGTTCCACAGCTGGTAAGTCACAGGTGGAGGCTGCACACAAAGGCTGCCACCTTCCCAGCCATCGGCCTGCCCTCCCGGCGCAGATCAAGGAGCTGGAGAGTCTTGTGGGGCATGGGCTGCTTTCAACATGCGTGTCGGGGCAATACGTCTGAATGGTTCTCCATGGGCTTTGGAGCTCAAAGTTCTCTGCAAAATCTCATGGTCAAGGGGAGTCTTTTCTTGCTTTCCACCCTCATGATTAATTTCAAAAGGAATAGAAAGTTTCTTGTTTAACAAGTGATGTCAGACTCCTTAAATTAGTCAAGGCCACAGTTGCCAGGAGCCGTGTCTGCAATCCCCTTGCCAGCAATGGTTACCGTGGTTTCTTGGGAATTTTTTTTCCCTCTCACGACTATAAATTAGATTCCGCCAATGCAATTAACTCTTGCCCCGTTTCATACATGTGATGACACACCTTTGCTTCATTTTCTGGTGCGAATGGTTTATCACTATGTGGCTATTTCTATGTTCATATTCACACACCCTCTTTGGATGTTTTTACAGTTGCTATTAAACGTCGAATCTATAGGACCCCAGGAAAATATCTTAGGCATTATCTACCCAGATAGATTATCCAAAGCGTTCATCTTCTCCTTACTTCGGCCTTTATGGTTAATCTGTCAGTGTTCTTATGATGCTTACCAGTGTCTAAATCTTTATGTATGTGGCTTGGTAAAGAAATTGAAGAGTGAAAGCCCCCAACATGTCCTCAGTCTTCCTGTGCTTTCTTCAATTGTTTTTTAGAATTAATTTTTGCTGGAGTATACTTGATTAACAGTGTTGGGTGTTAGGTATACAGCAGAGTGAATCAGTTCGACACATACATGTACCCCAAGTATTAAGTAGAGTTCCGTGTACTGTACAGTCTGTCCTTATTAGTGATCTATTTTAAATACGTGCGCACGTATGCTCGGTTGCTTTGTGTCTGACTCTGTGACCCTACAGACTGTAGCCCACGAGGCTCCTCTGTCTGTGAGATTTTCCAGGCAAGAATACTGCAGTGGGCTGCCATGCCCTCTTCCTGGGGATCTTCCCAACCCAGGGATCGAATCCACATCTCTTGCATTGCAGACGGATTCTTTACAACCTAGCCACCAGGAACGCCCCTGGTTTATATATGCATGCATGCTAAGTTGCTTCAGTTGTGTCTGACTCTTTGGAACACTATGGACTGTGTATATTTTATATATAGTAGGGTGTATATGTCAGTCTCAAACTCCCAATTTATGCCTTGCCCCCTATCCCCCTGGTAACAGGAGAATCTTAAAATTAAACGTATGGTGAAAGCCTTTCTTGGCAACGGCAGAAGCACAGCTATGGCAGCTGGGAGCCCCAGGTAAACTTATCTTTTCACTGTTAAATGTCATTCATTTTCATTAGGTGGTCAATAGAAATGACATGATTGCTCAGAAGCTCAACCCTGATATTTAAATTTCCTGTTCTCGACCTTAACGAGGGCATATATCAGAGCCGTGGAGTGTGGTGACATTTATGACACTGCAACTCTGCTCTGTGATTAGACACTGATAATTCGGAGGTGGTCTATGGGCCAGGGGTGATGCCAACATCTTCTAAATGGCATCGTGGCCATTGCAAAGCTTGCAATAAGAATAACAAACAATCTTTTTTTGCAAACTGCACCTCCATTCTCTGTAGCATCACATAGTCGGTAGTTTGGGAAGAGGGTCTACTCCATGTCAGGCCCCCAACCCAGGGGTGGGAGGAGGGAAGGGACTTCTGGGAGAATGAAGAAATAAAGTATCGGAGGAGTTAATGGAAAAAGATAAAAGTCACAGAAGCTAGATGTGTTCATCCAAGTTCTCCACAAAGGGTTAAATCAGGTCTGGTAAAGAGAGCAATCTGTGAACTTCATCTTATCTGAGTTTTCAGTAAGTTGATAAAAGTTGACTTCAGGACTTCCCTGTTGGTCCAGTGGTTAAGACTCCATTTTTCCCACTGCATCAGGTGCAGGTTCGATCCCTGGTCAGGGAACAAAGATCGCACATGCCTTGCAGCATGGCCAAAAATATGCATGAATAAATAAAAATTAAAAGGTTAGAAAAAACCCTTGACTTTATAGCCTTTAGGTCTAGGTATATCTATGTTTTTTAATCCCAAATTCCAAACAAAGGAGAGACCAACCAATTCAGAATCTCAAGTGCGATGAATACTTTACCATGAAGCTGTAAAGGTTTCTCAGAACTGCAAGAAAAGTGATTTATCCCAAGGACGTTTGGGATAGATGAGTTCCAGTACCACTGCATCCCGTTTCTGAACATTTGGATCCAGACAAACTCCGTTATCCTCGAGACAGTTCTTACCTTTAGCAAATATATCAACTAGTGAACCATCAGGCAAGAGCCACAGCCAATCTTTGAACTGCCAGGAGGGACCCTGAACCCAAAGTGCTACAGCCTGGCCCCTGGACTCCTAAGACCTGCACTTACAGGGCTGGTTACCACTCCATGAAGAGCTCAGTCATTGCCACGCCCTCTGACTGTTTCCGCTCTTTCTTGCTCTGAATTACGGTTTCATTTTTTCAGTGCAGACTTGCTTTTGCTTTTCATCAGATGGGACAAATTCCAGATCCTGTAGAAAGTCTTTTGCATTAAGCAAGGTCTTCAGTGAGATGTAGCTGGCTGACTTAGGACGATGGGTGCACAAGATCCTTTCTTCTGGTTTAGGGGAAGCCTGGCTTGAGCACTTGGCCTCAGAGCTGACCACGGTCAGGAGTCTGAGTCTTATGGGCAGAGGCATCCTGCTTTGCTACAGGTTTTCCGTGGCCTCCTGGGGGTGGTGGTGTGGAGTCAGTTTTCAAGCCTTCTTTTTCTTCTTCTTGTCTGTACTCCTTCCTAGTCCTGTTATGTTGCAGGCAGCGGGGAAATGTTACTTGGTAACACAGGATCTACAGGTGCTGTATTTGGGCCAGTTCACTCTTCAGGTACATTTCAGTCTTCTCTGGCCTTTACAGATGAAAGAATTGCAGAGAGATTCTTGGAAATGGTGGATTGTACTTCAGATTCTCCTTTCTCCCCTGGGAACAAGATCTTGAGTCACAGTTAACTTCAGCATCCCACAAACACCTCCGTTTTAGGCCAGTTATATCATCTAGATATATTTTTTATATATTATCTAGATCATCTAGATCTATCATCTAGATATATATCATCTAGATCGATTTTTTCTTTTTTATGATTTTATTTGTCTATTTATTTACTTTTGTCTGTGCTGCATCTTCATTGCTGCACATTTCATTGCCGCACGGGCTTTTCTCCAGTTTCCGCCAGGGGGCCGCTCTCTAGTTGCAGTGGGCGGGCTTCTCATTGCAGTGGTTTCTCTTACTGCAGATCACCGGCTCTGGGCTATGTGGCTTCAGTAGTTGCAGCACGTGGGCTCAGCAGTTGAGGCTGCCGGGCTCTAGAGCACAGGCTTAACAGTTGTGGCCCACAGGCCTATTTCTTCCAAGGCATGTGGGATCCTCTCGGACCAGGGATTGAACCCATGTCTCCTGCACTGGTAGGCAGATTCTTTACCACTGAGCCACCGGGAAAGCCCCTAGATCTGTCTTGATTGGAGATCATTTCTTAGTCTTAATTTTGACTTTGCAGTAATATTTTCCACAGGCTTAGCTTTGGACAAAAACCTAACCTGTTCTGTCTGTAGAGTTCATACACTGGTCCCATCTCATGTACCCATTTTTTTTAAGGATGAGGAAAATGATTGCTTGGATTACAATGTTCTTAAATTGAAGTATGGTTGATTTACAAATATTGTGTTAGTTTCAGATGTACAGCAAAGTGATTCAGTTATATATGGATAACTGAATATATACATCCTTTTTCAGATTCTTTTCCCTTGTAGGTTATAATAAGATATTGAGTAGAGTTTCTTGTGCTATACAGTAGGTCCTTGTTGGTTATGTTTTATATATACTAGTGTGTATCTGTTAATCCCAAACTCCCAATTTGACCCTCTCCCCTTCCTTTCCCCTTGGGTAACCATAAGTTTGCTTTCTATGTCTGTAGGTTTCTCTCTGTTTTGTAAATAAGTTCATTTGTACCTTTTTTTAAGATTCCACATTTTAGTGATATCACAGGATATTTGTCTTCCTCTGTCTGACTTGCTTCACTTAGTATGATAATCTCTAGGTCCATCCATGTTGCTGCCAATGGCACGATTTCATTCCTTTTTGCTGTGGGTCGGTCTCTATGAAGGCTACACATTCTTCTTCAATTCATAGCTCCTTTGCTTCTGCTGAAACCTTGTTTGCTACTCAAGCAACTTGAGCAGATCTCCAAAGACTTATTTCTAGGGGACACTTCCGTCTACATTCACCATGTTTCACCATGTTTCACCCATGTTTCACCATGTTTCACCCATGTTTCATCCATGCTTCACCCATGTTTCACCATGTTTCACCCATGTTTCACTGTGTTTCACCCATGTTTCATCCATGTTTCACCCATGTTTTGCCATGTTTCATCTATGCTTCACCCATGCTTCACGGTTCATCCATGTTTCACCCATGTTTCACTATGTTTCACCCATGTTTCATCCATGTTTCACCATGTTTCATCCATGTTTCACCCATGTTTTCCCATGTTTCATCTATGATTCACCCATCTTTCATGTTTCATCCATGTTTCACCATGTTTCACCATGTTTCATCCATGTTTCACCGTGTTTTATCCATGTTTCACCCATGTTTCATCTATACTTCACCCATGTTTCACCATGTTTCATCCATGTTTCACTGTGTTTCACCATGGATATCCAAGTTCATCTTTCCAATTGGATTTTCTAACCACAGCAGTGTTTTCGGTGGCTGCAGTAGGACATGAATAGCAAGATGAGGAAAGTGTACATTGTTAAGTAGGAATAAGACAGGATTCAGTGTGTGGGATTCTCTGGGTTGGTTTCCTTTCCAGTCTCCCAAACCACACAGTTGGTCTCGGTATTCTTGGGCTGCTAGAAGGCCTGCCAGAAGGCCTGCCAGTCGCCTTGTCTGCCTCCAGCGCCCCCTCCTGGGTGCTCTACTATTGCAGAAGGCTGAGCACATGTGTATCCCCCAGTCACTGGCACTTCAACGAAGCAGCAGCACTAACAGTTGTCTGAGCCTCTGATAGCAGCTGGGGCTCCCAGCACCACACACTGTGAGATAAACTTACTGGGCCTTTTCCCTCTTGATGTCTTTTGTACAGGAGCAGTGTCCAAAGTGTCTTACTGCCATCATAATCACCTTCATTAAGAGGGCTCCCCCAAAGATTTCACACTTCGTCAGTCTATGATTGGCCTCTGGATTACCTGCTCACATTCACTCAAACCGGCTTCTCTCACAATCTTGCCCAGCTTAATAAAGACAGTTAGCCCTCTAAACTTGGAGTTTGCCTCTGTGGATATAACCAGCCACAGATTGAAAGTATTCAGAAAAAAAATCCAGAAAGTTCCAAAAAGCAAAACTTGAATTTGTCACACTCTGGTAACTACTTGCATAGCATTTACATTATATTAGGTATTTCAAGTAATCTAGAGATGTTTTAAAGTATACAGAAGGATATGTGTAGCTTATATGCAAATAGCATGCTGTTTTACGTGAGGAATTTGAGCATCCTTGGATTTTGGTATTCACAGGGTGGAGATGGGGGCACTGGAAATGAGAATAACTCATAATCCCCCCAAATGAGAATAACTGTCATCCTACTCAGGTGATGAGGCTCTTTACCAGAGTTCTCCTTCATTTTTCTCTTTTTCCCATCCTGTATTCAACCCAGCCAGAAGTCCTTTCTGGTCCAAACCAGTCATCTCTGGGGAGGATTTCTGTAATCTTATGTGGTTTTCCCGTTTCTATTTCTATGTCCCTCCCAGACTCAGCACACAGATAGTGTAGTGTGTGTGTTAAACTACAGCCAGAGGATCCTTTTAAATGGCAATGTGGATTCTGATACTCTTTTGTGACAATACTCTAAATGCACTGACCAAGCCAAAGTCCTCCCTGGGGTCTCCATGCCCCATGTGATTGTTCTCCTGGGTGTCTCTCTGACACAATTCACACACTCAATCCCTCGCTCACTCTGCTTGACACACTGGCTGGTCTTTGCACATCCCCTGCCTGCATCTGCTCTTGTGCAAGCCTGCCCTGGATCCCTTGCACCTGCTTTTCCCACTGCCTGGAGCTTTTGCCTCTGGACAGCCCAAGGCTGGCCCCTCAATTCACTCCCTTCTCTCCTATAGAGAGCTCTACCTAGAATGTTACTCCCATCAGCTCATCCTTCTTTGTCTTTTATCATAGCATTTATGGTGATCCAGTATCATATTATGTATTAATAATTTATTAATTTATTTATTGCATCTGCCTAATAAACTAGGACCCATGAGAGCAGGGGCTCTGTTTTGTTGTCTGCGGGATCACCACACTGAGACAATGCTTGGCATCTAATACGTGCTTCATATGTATTTGTTGAAAAAATGACTAGATGGCAAACTGGAACTTAAGACAAACAGTCCTTATTTCTCTGCTTTGTTTTCCCCAAGGACAATTCTGCCAAAGGTAATGATAATCCAGTATGCAAATAACGTGGAGGTCCATGATCAGAAACTGACTGTAATTTGAACTCAAGTCCTGTTGCGTCCCTTTCTGGCTCCCTGTAGGCGGTTGTAATAACATTTTATAATAATCTGCCAGGTGAAACTTTAAACTCTAAATTCTTTCCCTCTAGAGTCTCTGAGTAACAGTCCCAGACCTGATCATGCAGAGGATGTGCAGGAGGTGATTTACTGGAATGGTGTATATGCCAGCCTGGGACTGGCACAGTGATGTCAACGTCGTATTTGCTAAATTATGTTGCTAATGAGGGCTTTCCAGGGAGTCTCAATGACAGACTCCTCATTTACTTCCAGAGCTGCAAACTCAACTCCAACAGCCCCTGGAACAAGCTTGACAACATAAAGGCATAAATCCCTCTTCCATTGAGCAAAGAAATTATGTCATGACTCATGTTTACCCTGTGTAATAGCAAATGAAGGTGAACATTTATTATTTACTTACTTGGGTTCTTTCAGTTTTTTAAATCATTCTAGTTGGACTATAAAGCTTTATCAACTGTCTTAGACTGACCTACATAGCAGAGTGGAGGAATTTTTTAGTGGCAGTTAGAAAGCTTAGATTTGTTTCCAGCGATGTGTAAACTTGTGGAAGCAGCTTGTCTCCCTTCTGTCCCTTTTTATAATGGAGGATAATATCGTTAAAAACTTCCCCAGATCCAATTTTCAGGAAATAACAAGTCTCATCCGCTTCCCCTTCTATAGCAAAAGAAACAGACAACTCAAAACATAAATAGAAAATATATTTATGGAATAAGATTTGACTGTGTACAAATGTACAAATGCATGTGTAAAGAGTGTGTGTCTCTCAAATTCTGTTTGTCAGTATTTGTAAGTTTCCTGCATTTCTTCATACATCTAGCACATAAATATTTACTGAGCATCTATTATGTTTCACTTGCTTTGCTAAATAGAGCCAGAGCTAGGCCATACAGAGGACAGGTAGGGATGTATACATGTATTGCTTTTATCAATTAAGTTACGAGAATATGTTTTCTCTGACAAAAATCTGCTTGAGTTTGATAAAAGTTTGAGGGGAAAATAGAAGGGGTTATCAATATTTCAAAAAAAGTCTTATAAACCAACCACTGCAACAAATTGGATAGTTGGGTTGTATCTACATGACTCTTGCAGAATCAGATGGCAGAAGTTCAGGAAATATTTGCAGCTTTTGAAACTGGCCTCTGATTCCCCTCTTAACAGCATTTATTTCATATCCGTGGTTTGTTTTGTAAATCTCTTCCTGAGGTTCTAGGGACCTAGTGACCTCCCCATTGCCAGAGCTTCCAGTACCCAGAGAGGGCCTAGCAGCTCAGGAATGAGGAGGTCAAAGGTCCCACGCCTTCTGGAGGAAATGTTTACCATGCTTGTTTGGGAAGCAATTTGTAAGTATGCATTTTCCATCTCACATGACATTTGTGGAAAAACTTACTTCAGACCTGGCCTTAAAAAAATGGGAACGAATTTGAAAAAGAACAGACACGTGTATCTGAACATGTATCTGAAAAGACACCAAATCACTTTGCTGTACATGTGAAATGAACACATTGTTAATCAAATACGTGTATGTGTGTGTGTTAGTTGCTCAGTCATGTCCAACTCTTTGTGACCCCATGAACTGTAGCCCACCAGGCTCCTCTGTCCATGGAATTCTCCAGGAAAGAATACTGGAGTGGGTTGCCATTCCCTTCTCCAGGGGATCTTCCCAACCTAAGGATCAAACCCAGGCCACCTACACTGCAGGCAGGTTCTTTACCATCTGACCCACATCATCAACTATACTCCAATATAAAATTTAAAGAATAATAAAAACAAAGATATTGATCAAGAACCTCCAATTCCCCTTTCTGTACCTTTCTTCTTAAAGATGACCTCCTAAGTTTCCTGGAGCTTCATGTGCTTTGTCCACACGCAAATCTGTTTTTAGGAGGTGATTTGGCTAGAGTCAGTCACACCAAAGTTCAAATGTCAGGTGTGACTTTCTCCTTTTCCATAGGCATTTACACTACTAACAAGACTCATCACTTCAGTCAAGTAGAATCATGTCTGAACTTCCTTTACCACCTATTAATCAGAAGTTTAGAGTGACTTTCAGCTCTGATGTTCTGTGGTTCTAAATATATATCAACATGAAGTGGGCAGGCAGGAGGGAACATTGCAGGTAAAATTCTTTGTGGAAGACCCTATTCTCAATTAGGGTGATTTTCCTTACAAGTATTTCCTTAAAGGAGACTTCCCAGTTGGCGCCAGTGGTAAAGAACCCACCTACCCATTCAGGAGACCTAAGAGAAGTGGGTGCCATCCCTGGGTTGGGAAGATGCCCTGGAGAAGGAAATGGCAACCCACTCCAGTATTCCTGCCTGGAGAATCCCATGGACAGAGGATGCTCCATAGGGTCGCAAAGAGTCAGACACAACTAAATTGATTTAGCCTGCATGCATCCTCACAAATAACAAAACACCTAACCACATTTTAACCAGTAAAGTCACTTAGTTACTCATGTAACAAGAAGTCTAGGGGTAGGAGTTTCAAGAGTGAGTCAGCCATACAGTTGAGATACTACATCAGTCTCTCTGCTGGGCTTGTCTTCTCATCGTGGTTCCCAAAGGTACCACATGGTTCCAAGCATCATATCCTCAAAAAAGTGTTCAAAGAAGGACATCGAGGGGAGGGCAAAGGGGTGGACTCATGGGCCCTTCCCCTTCTGTCTGGAAGGAAACTCTCTGAGTCCCCAGCAGATCCTCAGGAATCACATTGGCCAAGACTGGGTCATTCTGCCACCTCTAGGGGCAAAGAATTGATAGAGATCAATCCTCAGTTATGGGCTTCTCAGGTGGCACTAGTGGTAAAGAACATGGCTGCCAATGCAGGAGACGTAAAAGACTCGGGTTCCATCCGTGGGTCAGGAAGATCCCCTGGAGGAGGGCTTGGCCACTCCCTCCAGTATTTTTGCCAGGAGAATCCCATGGACAGAGGAGCCTGACGGGCTACATTCCATGGAGTCACAAAGAGACAGAACTGAAGCAACTTAGTACGCATGCACTCCAATCCTGAGTTATGTTCTAGGGTTAGGCATACTGGAAACTGATCAAAACAGAGATTTTGCTACCAAGGAAGCAAGGGAAAGTGCTGCTGGAAGGCAGTCCGGCCTGGAGGGTGTCCACCACAGTCTTGCAGCCACATCACCAAGAAGCTATTCTGATCAGGTCTATGGCCAGGCTGGAAAATAGGTGAGTCAGACACCTGGACTCTCTCTAATTCCCTCCATTCCTTTCTTGCAAATGTTCAGGTTAAGAGGGGAGGAGGCTGTGACAGAGAACAGATTGCTGTTGTTCAGTCAGTCGTGTCTGACTCTTTGCGACCCCTCGAACTGCAGCACACCAGGCTTCCCTGCCCTTCACTATCTCCTGGAGTTTGCTCAAACTCATGTCCATTGAGTTGATGATGCCATCCAACCATCTCATCCTTTATCACTCCTTCTCCTCCTGCCCTCAATCTTCCTCAGCATCAAGGTATTTTCCAGTGAGTCAGTTCTTCACATCAAGTGGCCAAAGTATTGTAGCTTCAGCTTCAGCATCAGTCCTTCCAATGAATATTCAGGGTTTATTTCCTTTAGGATTGACTGGTTTGGCCTCCTTGTTGTCCAAAAGACTATCAAGAGACCGCCAGCACCACAGTTTGAAAGCATCAAATGGCGATGTTCTAAATTAAAAGAGAAAGGAGATGTTGTAGCACTGTGCTCAACTTGCACATATAAGAACTTGCCTGTTTTTATATTTTCTCATATTTTTAATTCTTCAACTTGAATTTATTCTGCTAAACATCTTCTTTAATCAAATCTGCAAACTTGCTAGAAAAAGCAATAGAGCTTTTTTTTTCTTTTTTTTTGGTGGAGCTACCCTCTCTCACTGAAATGGTCCAAAGATGATTATATTCAGTTTTATTTTCAAAATCTCCACTTACCAAAGGCTAGCATGCTAAGAAAACAGATGGTTTGATCTAAAGCTTCTTTTGTTGGAGGCAGGCTAATGTTTTAAACATTATGCCAAGATTTGATTTGAAATTTTAAAATTGTTGTTTTCCCAGATTAAGCTTGGGACACTATCAAAATTCTTAGACAGTCTTCATGAGGGGAAAGCAAAATTTGTGCATGAGGGCCAATTTAAGAAAAATAAGAATGTTTAAAAAACACATATTTCCCAATCAAAATGAAAATAGTTTTATTGATCCCCATGGAGAAAAAGTCTGTTTTTTTTAGGACATATGGTGCCTATTGCATTCAATAGAAGAATATCAGTTTACAAGTTCTCCCTTTCTTATGAAACAATTCAAGAAAATATTTTTATTATTCGCTGTCGTGGTTTCCCTTCTTTTTTAGCTGCTAAAATATTGATATATTAGCATCACCATATAGAAGCATACTTAAATTCACTTTTCTAATCTTTCATCTTTTATAATTGGATAGAGTTTGAGTTCATGACATTTGCTTATACACATCATTTTGTGTTAGCTTTTAATTAACATGTCAAAAATATTTTTTTCCCGTTTACAGATAAGAAAACTGAGATTCAAAAATATAAATAATTTTCCTAAGGTCACAGAACATTAGCGATGGAGTTAAGGCTAAAATGAGATTGTCACACCCATTGCAACTCTTACTAGCGCCTATCCTATGTCAAGCCTCATTTGACCTGGAAATAAGAAAAACAGTAGTAATCAGATCTAACATTTACTGAGCACTGGATGCCAGGCACTGTCCTAAATATTTACATGCATTCCTTCATTTAATCCTCACAAAAACACTATGAAGCAGAAATTCTTGAATTTTCCACTTTGCAGATGTGGAAACTGAGGTCTAGAGTCTGGGATCAGGTCACATTGTGAGAAATGGGGGCTTGTTGGCTCCTGATCATGTAACAAACACAACCTGTCTGTGCATAGGTTACGGGAGCTGGTCACAGATGGGCGCTGGAGCCACGACTGGCTGCCGGGATATACGGCTCTGTTTGCACCATCGCTGCATTTTTTCATGACTCTCAAGTTGCCATGGTGCAAACCCGACTCAAAGAAGGTGACGCAAAAAGGATGTCTCTGACTCGTGGAATCCAGGTGAGGGCTGAACAGCCAGACCACCCACCACGAGAAGGACAAGGATGCCACTGGTCTCAGGAGCCGCTGGACCCAGGAACTTCTGTGCTCATTGAGTGTTTGTCATCTCTTGCCTTTGTTTTCTTGTGCACTGGCTCCATTCTTTTTTCACTGCCAATGGTTTTTTTCAAATGGTAGGAACCCTAGTCACCAGTATTTTACAAAATTCATCATTTGACTTTTGCCAACAAAGAAGGTCTGACTCTCTTGGATCTAGTCAGAAAAAAATCCCACTGAAGAGCTCTGATTGGCCTGGCTTATATAAGAAGCCACCCTTGGACTGGTCAAATGTAGCTAAGGAGACACATCGCATAAGAACATGTAAGAACTGACATGTATTGCTGTTTTTGTTATTCAGTTGCTCAGTTGTGTCTGATTCTTTGCGACCCCATGGACTGTATACACCAGGCTTCTCTGTCCTTCACCATCTCCCAGAGTTTGCTCAAACTCATGGCCTTTTAGTCGATGATGCCATCCAAACATCTCATCTTCTATTGCCCTCTTTTCCTCCGCCCTCAATCTCTCCCAGTATCAGGGTCTTTTCCAACGGGCTGGCTCTTTGAATCAGGTGGCCAAAGTATTGGAGCTTCAGCATCAGTCCTTCCAATGAATATTCAGGGCTGTGCAGTTTGTGCATTTCACAAAGTGCCTGCCTGAAGGATGTGTGAGAATGAAATCAAGCCAATACTCTGCTCACCAAACCACGCAGCCTGGAGCAGAGATCTTCCCAGAGGCAGGGTTGCCCTCTATTTCTCTCAGACACTGGGACTTACCAAGCTGGGCACCCATTGGGTTGGGTCTTTTTTTTTTTAATTGAGCTATAATTGACATATATCATTATGTTAGTTTCAGGTGTAAAATGTAAGGATGTAATACTTACATATCTTGTGAAATGAGCACCACAATCAGTCTAGTTAATATCTGCCTTAGCTATAAATTTTTTTTCTTGTGATGAGAACTTTTAAGATCTACTCTCTTAGCAACTTTCAAATATGCACTGTATCAGCTATAGTCACCATACTGTACATTATATCCCCTGGGCTGACTAACTTTACAACTGGAAGTTTGTACCTTAAAACCCTTTCACCCATTTCAATCTCCCCTGCACTCCCCACCCCGGCAACCATCCATTTGTTGTCTATGAATGAGCCCTTCTGCCTTTTTGCCACACAAAGGTATTGATTAGGTTTGTGGCTGCCCTTTGTAAAATATGACCACTTCCAAGGAAATACCATATTTGTAGATGGAGGAAGAAAAGGCAAGTATTAATTTCAGGACAGAGGAGATACTCAACAGAGCAATGAGTGGAAAACTATTTCTATTTCATGTAAATTAAAAAAAAACAATTCCACAATTAAGTCATGAAAGAAGATGATAAATTGAGTCTATTATGTGAGCAAAATCCAACTGCCCCTTCAAGGCCTTAACAGATCATGAGGAGTGTCTTGTTACTTTCCTAGGCAAATACATGTCCTCTCTTTGAGAATTCAGAACCTCTCTTGCAATGGATTTCAATTAAACAATTTAATGGTTTTTATATGAAAAGACAGTTTGACATTTCATAGAGATGCCTATTAATCTGATGGTCTCTGCTAGCAAAGTGCTACAGAAAGCAGCTCTGTAGCATTAAAATGATATTTTTAACACCAGGTTTGTGAAGCTGTAAAAGCTTTATTTTCAATTTTTTCTTACTTTTTAAACAAACTTTAGTGATTTCTCATGGATCACAGCAAGGTTTTCTCTGGAATACAGTCATCCCACCTCTACCCAGCAGTTCCGGCCAGTTCTCCAAAGCCTTGGTCCTCATGGAGGTAGTACAACTGGGCGTGTCTAATGATGGACGAAGCGGGCTGCCCTTGGAGGATGACCAGACTGCCTTATTCAGGGCAATCCTCAAACCCCAAACCACAAGGCCAAGGGCTCCATGGATTTATTCTGGGATGACCAGTTCCCAACCTATTAGTAATCTTCTTCCCAGAAGACAGTCTCGGGAGGGTGAACTTCAGCATCATCGTCAGGCAGAGGGCAGCAGAGGAAGAATCTGATATTTCAAGAAGATGAGCAGTTTCATCAGCTGCAGTGTCTTCCCGGCTTAAGCAGATTCTGAATTTTAGACTCTCCGTGGCCACTTCCATTTTCCTTGGCCCCTTTCTGTTCCTTCATCTTTCTCCAGTTACCCATCTTGGAGAGTCCACACTCAGGCATCTTTGAGTCGACTTCCCCCCGACCCTGCGATATGAACGAGTTCCATTCTGAGTGCATGTCTGTTAGATCCAGTTTGTTCATAAGTCCAACAAAGTTACCATAGGTACCCAACTAACACAATCACAATATGCACATATATACACATTATGTACACAATGCATATTACATACACACTATAGTACTGTGCTGTAATAGATTTATATTACTTTTCACACAATACATAAAAAACAAAAGGAAAGAAAACATCTTTAGTCTTATAGTACAGTACCTTGAAAAGTACAGTAGTAAGTACAATAGCTGGCACACAGGGGCTGGCATCCAGTGAACGGGCAAGAAAGCTACGGAACAGAGGCGGGAGAGGAGGTGGGAGATGGGAGAGTGAAGGATCGTCAGCAACAGGAGACGGAGGGCGAGCTGCCGTTTCACTCACGCCTGACACTGATGACACGGGTTCTGGTTTCTTGCTAGAACCAGACGCACATTCGCATCTTTGAAAGTCAGCAACTTAAAGGTTCACATGTAGGAGACTTACTGTACCCACATCTTCCTGCTTTTCCCTTCTGCCTCTTCTTACCTACAGGTCTCTGTAGGTCTTCTTACCTACAGATCTTGGTTCAATTAAGTAGTCAGAACCTAGAGAACTGAACAACCATGGAGCATCGGAAGAGGAGGAGAAAGCTGTACCAAGGCCATGGGCAATACTCACTGTCATGAATCTCCTTCTTGCCTTCATTTCTCTTATGTCTCTATTTGCTTCTCAAGCTTCACTCATCCTCTGTTCTCTGCTTATTCCATCATCTCTCTTCCTTCGCCTTCCTACGACCAGACCATTGTTACAGAGTTATTTTGTCAGGAAAGTTAACTGCCTGCTCAGTACATTTCAAATTTGATCATCATTTTCCTAATTAAAACTGTATACCCTTCATCCAAGGACTCGAGAGATTTCCTTTGGAATATGGGGTTGGGGTCCGTGGCCACCATCATTCTGCTGCCTTTGCTCATGTGTGGCATCACTTTGGACCAGCAGAAGTCACATCCACCACTGCTGGGGGGAAGTTTTAAGGGCGTGAAAAGAGAACAGCTTTAAGCAGAGGCCATGCAATGCACACGCCTGCATTAAACATGTAGATAAACAAGAAGCAAACATTCCCCGTTTCATGCCATGGAGGTTCTTGGGCTGCTTGTTACTGCAGCTAATGTTGCAGCCTAGCTGTTACACAACAGGACCTGATGACAACCGTGCAGACAGAATGACGTGTTTCCTACCGAGTAACCCTTGTGGAAAATTTCCGTCTGCAGCATGAAATTGCAGCTTGTGACTCACTGAGATTGAGAAGGCAGGCCAGCGACAGAGGCTACTTCTGGTGCTGAGGGTCTTAGTTTTACTTGTGTGTGTTGGGTCCAACTCTTTGTGAGCCCATGGACTGCAGCCTGGAAGGCTCTTTCCTCTGTCCATGGAATTCTCCAGCAAGGATACTGGAGTTGGGAGCCATTCCCTTTTCCAGGGGATCCTCCAGACCCAGGGATCAAACCCAGGTCTCCTGCATTGCAGGCAGATTCTTTACCCTCTGAACCATCAGCGAGGCCCTACCCTCATCCCAATATCAGAAAACCTCCAGGAATATCCCTGCCTTAGACCCTCAGCCCCAGAGAGAAGGAAAACTTTCTCTCCTAAGTGCCTTACAAAATCCTTATTTCTTATCCCAGGCCTGACTGTTTCCCAAGATGACTGATTCCAGGAGTTGCTTCTCCTTTTGAGGAAACTCCATCCTCACCTTCATATACTGTGAACTGTTCTGTGACTCCAGCAAGACCATCACATAAATGTACTGGAAGGAAGAATCTAAGTTCCGCTGCGGAAAGAACCCAAGATTTCAGCAGGAAGGCTCAGGGTTCTGGAAAGGTCTTTTGTGTGCTCTGCATCCCGGTATCAGGAAAAGATTTTTTTTTTTTTTTTGCTCCCTTGCATTTTGGTGTTTTATTATTTCCAAATCTGAGTTATATACAGGATAACCAGGGCACTGTTTAAAAAAAAAAAAGGAGCTAAAACAGCTTGGCTGATGTGGCCAATGGGCCCAGCCCCCACAGCCCTGCCCTGGGAGGGCGTCTCAGGGCTGGGGGCCTCTGGGCTCTGGCTGGTTTGTGTGCCTATGGCCCTCCCGGGACCAGCCTGCCGGGGGGCAGGGCGGCAGTGCAGACCGTCCCCTCCCTGCCCCATTCAGCTGGTGTTGCAGCCAGCCTGGTAGGGCAGCGACAGAGCTGACGGTCCTGTCCCCAGAGATCTGGTTGCTGCAGGTGGACACCAGTCCCCCACGTGTCCTCAGTGAGGGTCAGCCCCGGAGGTCCCTGCTCAAAGGAGCTGCTCTGTGCTGGAGGCCGAGATGTCCGGGAACCACCAGGTGACAGAGGGTTTCAGCTCATCCTGGTCTGGGCAGAGCACCCACACGTACAACATTTAGCAGTACCTTGTCCAGGTCGCTCTCAACCATCTTGCCTCTGGGATTCTTGATCACCATCACCAACTGGGCCTGGAAGGTGGTGATTAGCCAGGCCTCTGCATCCATCATTTTGCTGTGACCTTGACTGTCACCAAGTCCTGGATCTTGACTGTCAGCACGCAGGGACGCCCAGCCTAAGGCGTTGTTGCTCTTGGCACACTTCATCTTCACCTTGAAGAACCGATGGAGCACCGGGTCGCTGTCCCTGAAGTCCTTCCACTGCTGGTCCCACTTGGAGTCCATGTACAGCTATCCCCAGCGCCTCCTCCTTGGCCTCAAACAAATTTCTCTTCCTTGAATTTCTCTCCAGCCGCAGGTAGGCCCGGTCTGCCCCGGGATGCTCTGGTCCATCTCCTTCTAGACTCCACGCCCTGGCAGGGGGCCTTGAAGGCAGCGGTCCAGTCGAGCTTCTCCCCGGCTTTGGACAACAAGTTGGCTGACGGCTCGGTGGTCTTGGCTGCTTCTTCCACACCCTCCTTGATTTTCCGGCCAAGATCACTTTGAATGACTTCGTCAAGGCTCACCTTCCCAGAGCCCGTGATCGCCTCCAGTTTCTTTCCTGGTCGCCTCTCTTGTTTTTAGAGTTTCTGATTCGATGGTTCTGTATCTCCTCCTGGCTTCCTGGCCTCATCTCAGAACTTTTTTTTTTTTTTAATACTTTAGTTCATTTCTTTCTTTTCGGCTAATTCCTGTTTGATATTACCGAGCCAGTTGGAGAGAAAGCCTTTTCTGTTTCCTGAGGCACAGAACTTGGACAGGGTCCGCTCTCCGCTCGGCTGGTAGCGGCACCGCTGCAGACCATCTCCGCGGGCAGGGTACCAGCCTGCCCGCAGCAGCACCGCCATCCTGCTGCAGATTCCGCGTGGGGAAAAGCTTTGATTGTGTTTCTAGAGCATTTACTTTTTAGAATTAACTGAACTTTATTCATTCAAGACCTCTTTCTTGTCTGGTGAAATCCTATGTCTTTAAGGGTCCATCTCTCTGTGAAGTCTTCCCTGACTTTGGGAAGGGTGGATCTCTCCATTCTGGGAATTCCACAGCACTGTGCTCCATATCTTTATGACAAAATTACTTCCCTTACTATATTGTGATTTGCCATTTTTTTTTAATGTCTCTCACCAGTTACTTAAAGATGCCTTGCTGAGGACAGGAATTGGGTATATTATTCCTGGGTCTCTCCTAGTGCCCAGCAGGGTACATGGGACACAGGAATTATAACATGTATGTCAATCATATGGATGAGAGGCATCAAAAGGCATCGTCATTTCTCCACTCATTCTTGGGTTGTGCATGTGTGTTTCTGTATTGTGGGAGTACGGAATACGGTTATGTCCATGTAGCCATTGGATATGAAGGGTGTGTCCGTAATAGTCCATAGAGAATCTGTGAAAATAGTTCTTGGGCTGAAATATACAAAAGGCTTGAGAACTATTTATGCAGGCGATCACACCCTGAAAAGGAAGAGTGAGAGCCTTATTTGCCAAATAAGGCTACCCATACCTTGTAGCTATAATCCCATGTTTATCCCTACACCATTGCTTTTGTATTTAAAATCAGAACTTTTAAAAAGATTTTCTTTTCTCTCTCTCTCTTTTTAATGTGCATTAAGGGCATATAATACACGATTGTATACTTAAACTGACAGTTGTGATATTTTTAGTAGAAAATAAAGGAAATGGTCAAATTTTTTTGGTAGGGAGTTTTAAGCCCACATGATAAATCAACATTTTAAACAAATTTCTTCATCTGACTTCTTGTTTTCTGGTTTCATCTCATTGTGTGTGTGTGTGAGAGAGAGAGGGAGAGAACAAGAGAGATGAGCATTGTAAACCTTGTTGAAAAACAACAACCGAAAAAGGAGTGGCAGATTCTAACTGAGTTATTATAGAATTGCATTACTACATTTTTCCCCCTATTATAGGCCATGCTATTTTGTCATTTGTCAACTCCCTGAAAATATCCTTTTTCCCCCCACAAGTCAAAAATGTCTTCTTTAGGGCATACAGGATAAGTTGTAATAACACATTTGATAGCTCTAAGTAATTCTCTGCTACCAATGTACACAGTGAATGTTATTAATGGCAGACTCTTTTCATGGGCCCTGAAAATAGCCAATAACTCAACCTGTCAGCATTTTGATAACTACAGCCTTCAATTTAACATGAAGAAATATCAGATTCAGTTTAGTAGTCTCAAAAGCAATGAATACAGATGATGAAATCTCTTCTTTCAGGCAAAGAGACTGCAAATTATACATAGACACTTATTTCTAATAATGTCATTTCAATTTACTTCTCAGTCGCCTGATATTAGAAGCATTTATTCAGGAATTGGATGAGAATTTAATCATCATTTCAGAGCTCCAGACCCATCTCAGGGACCAATGGAACTGAGCAGTAATGCTTCCTATCCCCTTCCTGCATTTACTTATCTCCTTTCTCTTCTTACTTTCCAAATTTTATTTCTTTCTTTAAAAAATTTTTATTGGAATATAGCTGATTTACAATGATGTGTTAATTTCATATGTACAGCAAAATGAATCAGTTATACATATACACATATCCTGCCCTCCCTTTTAGATTCTTTTCCCATATAGTTATTACAGAATATTATATAGAGTTCCCTCTGCTATACATTAGGTCCTTATTAGTTACCTAGAGGTCTGACAAACCTACACATTGTATTTAAAAGCAGAGACATCACTTTGCCAACAAAGGTCCATATAGTCAAAGCTATGGTTTGTCCAGTAGTCATGTACAGATGTGAGAGTTGGACCAAAAAAAAAGGCTGAGCACTGAAGAATTGATGCTTTCAAATTGTGGTTCTGGAGAAGACTCTTGAGTGTCACTTGGATAGCTAGGAGATCAAATCAGTCAATCCTAAAGGAAATCAACCTTGAATATTCATTAGAAGGACTGATGCTGAAGCTCTAATACTTTGGCCACCTGATTCAAAGAGCTGACTCATTGGAAAAAGACTCTAACGCTGGGAAAGACTGAGGGCAAGAGGAGAAGAGAGCAACAGAAGATGGATGTTGGATGATGGTTGGATGACATCACCAACTCAATGGACATGAGTTTGAGCGAACTCCAAGAGACAGTGAAGGACAGGGAAGCCTGGCATGCTGCAGTCCATAGGGCCATAAAGAGTATCTTGAGTTACAGATAGACAGCCTGCTTCAATTTCACATTCTTGTATTTGGCTCACCACCTCCCAGTGTCTTACAATTCAGAGTTTATACACACACACACACACACACACACATTTTTATATTTTTATATTCTCTTGAAAAATCTGAAAGTCTAGGCCAGTATTACCATAAGACTACAACCCCTTGGGTCTGAATAGTGACCCTTAAATGGCCTTGAGCTCTCCAATTCAATCTCTCCAATTTGCCAGTTCTTGGGGAGTGAATGATTGGTCCCATTACAACCATGGCTGCCCCCAGCCCCTGCCGCTACCCTGCATCCTGGCCATTTCTACACATCACCACCTCCCAAGTCCAACTTGCTTTCAGTTGTTCATTTTCTGGCTTGTATATCTCCTTCCCAATCTTCTTGATTTTACAAACAGCCTTTGAAGTCTCATTAAATACCAGAATTGTCTCTTGACTTTGGATGAAAGATAATGATTCCTCTACCATTACTCTGGGCTTGGTTCAGTGGTAAAGAATCCACCTGCCAATGCAGGAGCCACAAGAGATGTCGGTTAGCGGGTTCGAATCCTGGATCGGGAAGATCCCCTGGAGTAAGAAATGGCAACCCACTCCAATATTCTTGCTGGGGTCACATAATACCATAAACAGAGGAGACTGACAGGCCTCAGTCCCTGGGGTCGCAAAGAGTCAGACGTGATTGAGCATGATGACAAAGACCATTACTCTGCTTGTTCTGCCTTCTCCAAGCAAAGAGGATTTTTTATTTAAAAAAAAAAAACCAAAACTCTTCTATGTGCCTTGATTTTATGAATATTTTATGAATGTACTGTATTCATTGCCCTGTTCTTGTACAAGTCCCTTTTAGACAGCCTGTTCTTGAAGGGCAGTGCTCAGGAATCATACCCATTTAGCTTTCTTTGCATCTCACTTAGTAACGAATCATGGATAGCTTTCTAAATGTCCTTTCATAGCTTCAAGAATGGGGACATTCACAGTGAACTGATTGATACGTGCTAGTGAGTGGCAGCATATGAAACAATCAATCTTAGAGCAGGAGCCCTCATTAAAGAGTAAGTCATGGTGCTAATGAGAGTGCTTTCAAATTTCTAGCAGTCTCCATGGCTTAGCATATTACGTCTGCATCAGAGCTTATGCAGAAATTGTGCCAAGACACACGCTCAAAAATCCACAATCATTGTGTCTTTCTTTAAGTGTCTTCTAAGTTATGAATATATAATGCATAAACAAGTTCTAGCTATTTTGTGCATTAAGAGTAATGAAACAATATTTCAATTGCCTTATCCTCGAAAACAGAAACAACCACTAGCTTTTATTTCTAAATGTTTAATTCATCACCACAGCCACCATCATCTGGACTACAGATGGCAGACATACTTTCTGGAACTCTATTTCCAAGTAAACAGCATTTCCTTCAACGGTTCTGTAAAGAGAATACACAGTGTTTATATTCCTCTCAGCTCTTCTCTGCATTTTACCCAAGATTATAAGCATATTTGGGATGAGAACAATCTCACTAAAGAACAAGTGTATTCTGTCAAATTGGGTTACAGCAAAAAACTAAACTCAGAGGAGAAGGAAAATCCTTATAAAGAGATTCTTTATAAGGTTGGGTTGGGGTTTTTTGTTTAATTTGCATATCGCTTACTCAGTCTTTTGTGAGGGCACAGTTATCATTTCCAGTCCTATTTTCTTTGTTCATAAATTCCTGACCAGACATAATTCACTTAATTAACAGCTCTCTGAGTCGATCGAGTTTGCTGCCTTAGGGGACAGACACCAGAGGGCCAGAAACTCCTGAGTGAGCTGGCGAGGCTCCAGAAGTACATAATCACACACTTGGGCTGTTTCTGAAGAAACAGAAGAGACCCGAATGCAAATGTCCAAGGCCGTGTGGACAGGAGGTGAGTCTCCCTCTGTCTTCCATGTTGGAAAAGCTGGCTTTCTGTATGTGTGTGAACCCCAGTGATACACACAGATACAATGAGCTCAAAAATCAGGCAGATGTCAGTAAAGCCAGCTCACTGGAATTTCTGGGACCAATAATTTCAATCACTTGACACGAGCATTTGGTCACTGGAAGTATGAAACATACAATCAAAAATAAAAAATAATAGATAAAATGAAGTGAATGGAAAGAATCACATTACTGAGTTCACTGTGCTTTCAGGGACTTACACTTCTTATAGTATGAATACTAAGCTTTTATTTCTGAGGTTTGCTGCTAACAGTGTTGATTTCTGGGCTGCAAGATAACTGGGGCAAAGGTTGTTGGGGATCCTATTGAATGATCTGGCTGTGTGCTTTTAGAAAACAATTCCATATTTCATACAGTGGATATTAAAGTGGGACAGGTGCCTTGGCGCCTGAAATGTTTATGACTGCTAATTACTGATTTTTTTTTGTAGAAAAAATACATATGAAATTTTATTACCAGTACCATTTGCATAAAAAGTAAATATAACAAAAACATATTTACTTATCTATAACCCACTTGATTTCAAACAGTATTCTATACACAAAGTTATTATATCAATTATTATAATAGTTCAGTTTAAAGTAAACTTGAACAATCTAATGTTTAACTTTAATAATTACTAATATTTAGTTGTACTTAACTGTAGCATATCTAAATGCTTCTTTGGAAGTGGTAATAGATCAGAGGTCTTCTGATTCTTTTTTATTTTTAATTTATTTGTTTTCAATTGGAGGATAATTGCTTTACAATATTGTGTTGGTTTCTGCCATACATCAACATGAGTCAGCCACAGGTGTGTATATGTTCCCTGCCTCTTGAAGCTCCCTCCCGCCTCCCACTCCAGCCCACCCCTTTGATCAGTATTTTATGTCCTTCTCTATATTTCTTTACTCCCAGGTTGATCTGATACTTGACCAATAAGGAGTAACCAGAGGGAAAATTAATACTTTTTACAGGTAGATAGCACCATATCTACCGTGGTAAACGGTTGAATGTTGCTGTATGTTACCTTGTCTTGTGTTCCCTACCATAAAGCGTCCTGATTAGAAAGGTCAAGCTCCACTTCTGAGTCAGAGAATCTTACAAACCAACTTATTTAAGCAACTGCTCTAGGAAAAACAAAATGCTGAGCAGTGAAAGCAACCTACAAAACTTTGAGCAGTAAAAGGAAAAAAGTGAAAGTGAAAGCAAAAGTCACTCAGTTGTGTCCGACTCTTTGTGACCTCATGGACTGTAGTCCACGGAATTTTCCAGGCCAGAATATGGGAGTGGGTAGCCTTGCCCTTCTCCAAGGGATCTTCCCAACCCAGAGATCAAACCTAGGTCTCCCGCGTTGCAGGCAAATTCTTTACCAGCTGAGCCAGAAGGGAAGCAAAGGAAAAAAGAGTGTAGGAATACAGATTATACACTGCGATTTTGCAAAGAACTAACTGTAGCTGAATAGTCCTGGCCTTGGAGCAGCGCTAGAAGCACAGTCCTTTTTTTTGGCCCACTTGTTTTTATTTTTAAAAATTGATTCAAGAACAATAAACTGCAACAGGCAGCCGGGTCCACCTGCCATTTGACACTGACCCCCCTCATCAGCACTTCTGATTTCCAGAAGCTAGAGTCCAAGGCAGCCTCAGCAAGTACACAGATTAATATATTTGCCCAAAACAGAAGAGTTTTTGAGTTGGCAGTTGTTGATAAAGACATGTCATCCCTGGTTTTGTTCTTTCTGGTAAGAACAAACCCTGGTAAGGTCTTTGAATAGAGACGGTGAAATTCTCGTCACTTCTATATAGGTTGTTGTTTTGGCACAAATGAAGACATGGGCGAGGGTGGTGATCATTCCTAAACTACTGAAACAAAGGAAGGTGTATTCTATTATTCCAAGGGCCCTAGGAATTGAATGTCTTCAGAAACATTCAAGAAAGAAGGAAGCTAAATGTTAAAAGGCCTTAGTGTTGATTAAAAAGTGAGATCAGAAACAAACAAAAAATAAATTAAATGGATTCAGTATTTTACAATTTCGAGATTATACATAGTGACACACAAACTTTTATGTTTTTGTATTCTCTTGAAATATCAGAAAGTCTGGGCCAGTGTTAGCACGGGGCCACAATCCCTTGGGTCTGATTACTGATCCTTAGATGGCCTTGAGCTTTCCAGTTCAAGACAGTCTCACCAGTCCCTAGGGAGTGAGCGACTGGTCTCATTACAACTATACCCCCTCCTCTCCCCATGCATCCTTCCTGCCTGGACAAAAAGACATTTGGGTCCCTGTCATAGAATTCCTGATGAGGACTCGGTCGCTTCAGTCATGTCTGACTCTTTGGGACCCCAAAGCTATAGACTATAGCCTGCCAGGTTCCTCTATCCATGGAATTACTGGAAATACTGGAGTAGGTTGCCAATTCCTACTCCAGGGGATTAAACCCACATCTCCTGCATTGGCAGGCAAATTCTTTACCACTGAGCCTCCATAGAAGTCCCATAGCATTCCTCATAGAAATTGTTTCAGATCCTCCACTAAAACTATATGACTGTGAACAAAGCATGTATCCTCTCCGTCCTCTGTTTCCTCATCTCTGAAACAGGGATGATAATACCTGTAATAGTACACCTGTCTCATAGTGTTGAAGTGTAAATCATACAGCCTGCAAAAGAGCTTTTCATGTGTTAGTTACTGCTGTTCATTTATTATTAAATAATTTTGTAATTATATGATTAATTGTTATGATTGATCTAAAACCATTAAATCATGAGTTAAATAAGTTTCTAATTCTGAGTTTTTTCTTCATTGTATATATAATGTCCTCAGCAACACGTCAAGAGTAATCAATGAACTGTAATTTACAGATGTAATTTGCTGATGGGGTCAGAAGCAGGTTTACTATAAAATTGACAAAATGTCAGAGCCCCTCACTTTTAATGGACCATTTCCAAGGCCTGGGAGAGAACCTAGAAATGAGTTCACCTAGTCATGTGCTTTTCTAAAATATGTCAAAGTAAGATAGTTTCACTGGTTAAGACAATTGTCTCTTTCTACTCATTTTTCCTTTGTCATACTTGCCCTGTGATATCAGGGATTTTAGAATGGCCCAGCTTTTGGGAGATACAGATAAAGGGAGCTGAGCAAAGGAAGCATATATTTTTGGTTTAATGGAGTATATTTAATATTTATGTAGCTTATGGTCTCCTCTCGCATTGTTATTTATTGCTAGGTGTCCAGGTATAAAGATGACTTCCAGGAAACCCACCGTTGTCCACCAGGCTGACTCACCCAACGGTAATACAAAGTGTAGGGTCAGAGATGAGGCTGCAACATGAAAGTGCCCTAACCGCTCAGCCCTAGATATGTGGGTCATGTGGGAGAAATGATGTATGGACCGAAGCTAGTCTGCAGAAATCTCTTTTAATTATCAGACCCACAAAGCAAAATTGTTAGTGGACGATTTGGCTCGCTACAATACCTACGCAAATGGGAGTTTTGTCAGGGACAGATAAAATAATTCAGAATATACAATTTTAAATACTCTATACGTTTCTTTCTTTTTTTTTGTGGGAATCATGCAAATACGAGTTTATAAGAATCCTTGTGTTTATAGAGCAAAACTGTGGCAGTACCATGTGCATCTGAAGTGTCTGTGTGGCATTCTGTGCTTTCTGCAATGCATTAACTTGTTACTCAACAAGCTTTACTGTTGTTGTTACTCAACGTCTTTCCTGACAGTAGTTCCAGAAGAAACAACCTATAACGTTGACATTGGCATAGTGAGTCTGCACACAAAATTGTCTAAAAGCAGTAAGATAACCCGAAGAATAGAGGGTCCCAGTGATAAAAATTCCTACACATATCCATCAACAAGTTAATGTATGTAAAATAGAAATTGTTTGATAGATAACCAGTAAGGACCTACTGTTCCTTACTGGACAGGGAACTATAATAAATATTTTGTAATAACCTAAAGGAAAAGAAGCTGAAAAAGAGTAGATGATATATGTATAACTGAACCACCTTGCTTTACACCTGAAGCTAACCTGACACTGCAAATCAACCATACCTCAATTTTTTTTAAGTTGTTTGATTACCAATTTATATAGTTCTATACAAGGTGGGAGCAATTAAAATGTATTTGAATTGCACTTTTGCAAACCTTAAATTCGGATTGTGTACATTGTTATGAATTGTGGACTATGCCAAAATTTAAATAAAATGGAATTAAGTATCCTACTGCAAGCCAAAAACCTATTGTTAATGAAAGAAGACTGCAGGAGCCTCAGAATGGCCAAATTCTCCCACTGGGTCTCAAGGAAATAGAAATCTCTTAGAAGGAACATCGTGAAAAGATAGATATATTTACTAGAATGAGAATGCTTTCAGAAGGAAAAGCAGTGAAAGAAAAGGAAAGTTAAGAAGAGAGAAATTGTGTGTATATCAATCCTTCTCTCCCAGTTCACCCCACCCTCCCCTTCCCGTCTATGTCCACAGTCCATTCTCTACATCTGCGTCTCTATTCCTGCCCTGCAAATAGGTTCATCTGTGCCATTTTTTCTAGATTCTACATTTATGCGTTAATATATGATATTTGCTTTTCTCTTTCTGACTTACTTCACTCCGTATGACAGACTCTAGGTCCATCTCATCTCCATCTTATGACCCTGTTTTGTTGAGTTTTGTTTTTATGGCTGAGTAATATTCCATCATATGTATGAATCACATCTTCTTTATCCATTCATCTGTTGATGGACATATAGGTTGCTTCTATGTCCTGGGGTATATATATATACATATAGCTGATTCACTTCATTGTATAGCTGAAATTAACAGAACACTGTAAAGCAATTACACACAATGAAAAATAATTTTTTTAATAAATGTTTTTAAAAGAGGAGAGAAATTATAAGTCCACCAGAGCATTCCAGATAGTCAGCAACCGCTTATCTTGAGGAAGAAGTTGATTTTGTTAGGATCCATGTCTTCTTTCCTCATGTTGTTACGGAAGGCAATAAAGTGTTCAACATTGTTAATGACAGCAGTTTTTCAGAATTGTGATCCTAATAAGATGTAGAGAGAAATGTACAGAATGCAAAATAAGCAGAAAGTCTCAAACAGATATTTTAAGAAGGAAAAAAATGTAACTGGTTAAATTATTTTGAGATCCGGACTAGACTAGCCCAACACTAAAATTGCATGAATCGTTTTAAACTGTTTTCAGTGAGACAGACCCAAGACACAAGACAAGTGCTCAGTCTGAATGACCATATTGAGAATTCTCAAGTCCTGGGGATGACACAGAATACAATGAGGCTGTGTTTGCTTGTTTTATATGCAAGTCAAGCCAAACAAAACATGCTGGATCAGGATCTTAAAGACCAAAGACAACTCAGTATTATTCCTGGAGTCTTAAAAAGTAGTGACAGTTGTTAAATTTTAAGTGAGAGTTTTTTCCTTCAGGGTCATAATGAAAAGTGAAATGCTTCAATAATACAAATTTAGTGGGAATCATGTAGTTATTGAATCGAATCCATTGTTGTGTCAGGACTTGGAAAAAATGTCCAAGTGAAAGAAACAAATGTGACTTACTTATCCAAACATTAAAAAAAAAAAAGGAAATAATGGGAGAATCCATACCAAATGAAGTGGCAAACCAAACACCACCTACCACTCCGTTTAGATTCTATCCTGGTCACTTGGTAATAACAATGCACACTTGTTACAAAAGAAAATCCTATGAGCAGTTTTAAGCTATTCTTTTTTTTCCTTTGGCCTAATGAAAATCATCTGTGAGTTTCTTCAACCAATAAAATATGTTCTGGACCATTGCAACCTGTCATTGAAAACCATTTGCCATCAGTTATGTGGCAACATAGCAGTTACGAGAGATGAGAACCAAGGTCTGTATGAATGTGTAGCACGTGTTGCTCCATCTCGTCATCTCATCAGACAGAAAGTTGCTTCTTAGGACCAGAAGTTATTAATTACTTTGGTATTTTGTAATAGTTGTGTTTTCTTTTCAGATTCATCTGATTGATGGAACAAATGAAACACATATGCTATCCTGGATTACTTTTGAAGAGTAAGTTTAACAAGATGGTCCATCTCTAATAGCACTGGGGCTAGGAATATAGATGAGGCAAGATTGGCCTGTTTATGTTTGGGGCTGGAGAATGGGTTCGCTATACTGTCTATTTATTTTTATATATTTAAGAATAAAAAAAAGTTAGTGCTCGCTTCGGCAGCACATATACTAAAATTGGAACGATACAGAGAAGATTAGCATGGCCCCTGCGCAAGGATGACACGCAAATTCGTGAAGCGTTCCATATTTTTTCAAAAATATTTAAAAAAATAAATAATAGTAGAACTGAAAAAAAAAAAAAAAGAATAAAAAAAAGTTAATGTTTTTTGGTTTGGTGGTAAAAGGAAAAAGCTGATTTTCTGTTCATTCAACTTATGTACAGACCCAGATTTATTCATTAACTCACTTCCTCTAGCAGAAGCTACATCAAAATTTGGGGGGAAAATTTCCTTATGTCCTTTCTCCCTTTTCTATAGATTTCATGCTCAAAAGCTGATGGGCTGTAAGAAAAGCAATAAAGATGAACAACAAAATAAATAGACTGAGAAGCAAATTGTAGCGAAAAATTTTCAGAGCATGATAAAAGCAATAATTCATTACAAGATAAACTTCTAATAGAAGAAATAAACAGGGTATTTGATTGTTTGCTGTTCTAGCCAATTGATGGAAAAGAATTAATTATATGAACAATGAAGAAATATTTATAAGACTTGTTTATTGGACGTGAAATACTAATATCAACGAAGAAAGTCTGAAATTCATGGCACATTTTCATCACTACAGAAAGCTTCCTTGTCCCAATTCTCAGTCAACCTCCCCAGCTCCATTCCCACAATAGACAACCAATCAGTATTCTCATTTCTGACTTAGAGCTTGGTTTTGACTGTTACGGGGTTTAATATAAAAATAGCATAATATACTGTTTACTCTTCTGTGAATGTCTTCTTTCAGCCAAGGTATTATTTGTGAGATTCCTCTCTGTTTTATACATGTCACAAGAGGGATCGTGGTGAAAATAGCCTCCCAGTGACTCCCCTTTTCCTGTTAGCTTATCCCTTTATAATGGAAAATTGCTACCCCTCCCATCATGTGACAAGGTCTATATACTACCCCACGAAACAGGCTGCTTTTATGACTTGACTGACCAGTAAAATGTGATGGAAGTGATATTCTTTGTCTTCTGAACCCAAGCCTTAATAGAGCTTATAGCTTCTACACTATGTCTTGGAAGAAGCGTGTGACCGTGCGTGCTGAGTCATGTCTGACTCTTTATGACCCCATGTACTCTTGCCTGCCACGCTCCTCTGTCCATGGGATTCTGCAGGCAAGAATTCTGAAGTAGGTAGCGGTTTCCTTCTCCAGCAGCCATATAAGGAAGTTCAGGCTATCCTGCTGAAGAGACAGGCCACATTTAGAGAGAGAAGCCCTAGAGGATGAGAAGACCATCTGGATAAAGGGCCACATGGAGGCAGTGTCCAGCCCACTGCCAGTATCAAGCCACTAGGAGGTGAGTGGGGCTCTCTTGGTTCCATCCAGGCAACTGAATATAAATGCAAGAGTCAGCCCAGGCAGAAATGCCACTCTCTTAACCTACAGAAATAATACATCAGAGTTGTTTTAAGTCACTATATCTTGAAGTGGTTTGTTACACAGTCCCAGATAACTGATATATAGTGGTTTGTTCCTTTTCTTTTTTTTTTTTTTTTTTTGGTTTGTTCCTTTTCATTGGCCAGTAGAATTTCTTTGAATGGGAATGCCACCATATAATTTGGCAATTTATTTCCTTAATTGTTTTTTCTCCCCTAGTTTCAACAATTATGGAACAGTTGTTATGAAAATCCTTGTACAGTTGTGTGTTTTTTTAAAGTGGACCATTTTTAAAGTCTTCACTGAATTTGTTACAATATTGCCTCCAAATATTTTTGTTTTGGTTTTGTGGCCCCGAGGCACGTGGGATCTAGTCCCCTGACCAGGGATCAAAAATGCATTCTCTGCATTGGAAGGTGAAGTCTTAACTATTGGACCTCCAGGGAAGTCCTTTTGTACAGGGTTGTTGCATTTTTCTTTTTACTGAATGTATTTTCATTTCCCTAGGAGTTGAATTGCTAAATTATATTTTAAATATATGTTTAAAATACCAATTTGCTTCCCAAAGTACTTATCTTTATATGTTTCCAGCAATAACGCATGACAGTTACATTTGTAACCTTCCCCAATACTTAATATTGTTTGTTTATTCTAATTTTAGCTACTCCAGTTTGTGTAAATTATGCTTTTAATTTGCATTTCACTGATGTCTGGCATCTTTTCATGTATGCATTGGCCACTTTTATAATTACAATCATATAATTTATTTTGTAAAGTATGTTTTGATTTTTGCAATTTTTTATTAAAAAGAGTGCTCATTTTTCTATTAGTCAGTAATTCTTTATATATACTGGGTATGAGTCTTTTATGAGATATTTGTATTGCAAATATTTTTTTCCAGCTGTAGCTAGCTTTTGTTTTTATCATCTTAATGAAATCTTTTGATGCATGGAAATTTTGTATTTTGATGGACTATATTTTATAATTACTATTTTTCATCTATGTCACAAAGATCTTCTATGTTTTCCTGTAGAAGTTTTCGAGTTTTAAGTTTTTTGGGTGTGTCCTTGAAACCCTATTCTTTTTTTAAAGAATTCTTTTCCATTATGGTTTATCACAGTACAATTTGATCTTGTTTATCCTTCCTATATAAGCCAGTTTGCATCTGCTAATCCCAAACTCTCAATTCAACCCAGCCCACCCACCTGACCTTTTCTTTTCTGTTCTCTATGTCTGTGAATCTGTATCCATTTTACAGATAGGTTCATTTGTGTCATATTTTAGATTCCACATAGAAGTGATATCATACAGTGTCTGTCTTAGAGATCTCTTTCTGATTTACTCCACTTGGTATGGTAATCTCTAGTTGCATCCATGTTGCTGCAAAATGGCATTATTTCATTCTTCTTTATGGCCGAGTAGTTGAGTTTTAACATTTAGCTATGTGTATCATTCATATAGAAAAATATACCTGAATGTACATATACAGTCATCTGCTTTTCTGATTGAATCCTGACCAGTACACAGCCCCAGCAGCCGAGAGGCTGACACTGCAGCTTAGACCTGGAGCAGAATTCTCGCCTTTTCTCAATTCTACCTGTAATTTCTAACATTTTTGTTGTTGTTGTTGTTGTTAATTGGTTGGTAGTAGTATACGAACCCTGTTGGCTCAGATGGCAAAAAATCTGCCTGCAATGCAAGAGACCCCAGTTCGATCCCTGGGTTGGAAAGATCCCCTGGAGAAGAGAATGGCTACCCACTCCAGCATTCTTGCTTGCAGAATCCCACGGATAGAAGAGCCTGGCGGGCTACAGTCCATGGGGTTACAAAGAGTCAGACATGACTAAGCAACTAACACACTTAATACACACACAAGCTGTCCTTTTGGCTTCAGCCAGAGTGAGGTTTCCCATGTGTCTTATGTTAGATTATTCTGTTTACAGTGGACTCCCAGCCCCTGACCTTTCTTCACGGGGTTAGAAATGGAAACACTGACTTCCTCTACAGTTTCTCTGGAGTGTAGGTAGCTATTTTAGTCCATTCAGGCTGCTTTAACAAAACACAATAGACCGGGTAGCTTATAAACAACAGAAATTTATTTCTCTTAGTTCTGGGGGCTGGAAATCCTAGATTAGGGTATCATCATGACTGAAGGAGGCTTTCCTGGTAGCTCAGATGGTAAAGAATCTGCCTGCAATGCAGGAGACCCAGGTTAGATCCCTGAGTCGGGAAGATCCCCTGGAGATGGGAATGGCTACCCATTCCAGTATTCTTGCCTAGGAAATCCCATGGATGGAGGAGCCTGGTGGGCTATAGTCCATGGGGTGGCAAAGAGCTGGACATGACTGAGCAACTGTCACTTTCATGGTCAAGAGACGGACTTTTGGGATGCAGACTCTCTTTGTTTTCTCCCATGGGGGAAGGGAGCAAGGAGTCTCTTTGGAGTCCCTTTTACAAGGGCACCGATCCCATTCTTGAGGGTAGAACTCTCATGACCTAATCACGACCTAATCAAGTCCTACTGCTGCTACTAAGTCGCTTCAGTCGTGTCCGACTCTGTGGACCCCATAGATGGCAGTCCACCAGGCTCCCCCGTCCCTGGGATTCTCCAGGCAAGAACACTGGAGTGGGTTGCCATTTCCTTCTGCAATGCGTGAAAGTGAAAAGTGAAAGGGAAGTCGCTCAGTCATGTCCAACTCTTCGCAACCCCATGGACTGCAGCCCACTGGGCTCCTCTGTCCATGGGATTTTCCAGGCAAGAGTACTGGAGTGAGATGCCATTGCCTTCTCCAAATCATCTCCTAGGTAGGGTCCAAATCAGACCCCACCCCCCGATACCATCCCCTAGGGGTTCTATGTATAAATTTGGAGGGACACACACATTCAGACCATAGCAAGTGACCCTTTGCATACTAGAAGCTATCTGAGCAGCAATCAGATGTAACGAGCTCAAGGAATTGAGAAGATTAAATTATGAATTTTATGTGTTTTAAACACCAAGGTTTGGGGAAATAAAAGAAACATGAGATAATCCTTCTTTTCCCCATCTTAGTCACAAATCAACCCGTCCTCACTATAGATAGGAACTTTTTATAGAATATTAGCCTTGGGGTTTAGTATAATGGTTTAGTTTGATTAATGAATGGAATTAGCCTGGGGAAAAATATCAAGGTTGAAGGCATTATTTATTGCCAGATATATTCTGTTTTATAAACAGAAATGCAAGTGAACTTCTTGTTCCCCAGACCTGGGGTGCTGGGGAATCATTCATCACAGCTGTCTTCCCTACAGCTATGAGTTCCCAACAAATGCTAGCATTCCAGGTCTGCATCGTCCAAAAGCTCATCCCTCAGATAAGAAGAACACTGCTCTCACTGATTACAAGCTCAGCATATCTGCATGTAGCTCATCTTCTGGGAAAGAAATGTTTTCTAAATGTTTAGTACAATTTTCTTTATTGCTAGCCACTAGGCTTCTGTCTTAGCTTAACAAAGGACAGAAAAAAGAAGTTCGAAGATAAGCCATTTTTCACTTTAAGAACAGCCTAGAAGCATTTACAAATGGGAGCAATTTAGACCATATCCCTTCCCATGATTTACAGCAAAAATCTGGAAGACCTGGGTTACTGCCTCCACAGCTGCTCCCTGCTTCTTTTTTAAATTTTTTTTTTATTTCCCAGATGAAGGAATCAATAAACTCAAATGGAATTCAAATGGAATTAATATCATTGCCTGCATCACTCAATTCGCATAGCTTCCTGTGGATGTCAAGTTAAATGGTAGCCTTTTGTCCTAGAAAAAAAAGTTAATCAAACTGCCTTGCAGCTCCTCAGCAAACCATGATTTGTCCCTAGAGCATGTCTTACACAGAAGTAAAAACAGTTTGCCAGTTACCAAGCTCCTAGCATTCAGCACAACTCTCCAGTAATCCCACATTTTAAAATATGTCTTTCCTTGAGCAATCTTTTAAACCATTGCTTCAGTCCTTCAAAAGTAACCATAACTTTACCCCTTTTCACTTTTCATAGGCTCAGCATGATCAATGACTCTTCAAACATAAAGGGGCATTGTTTATCATCTCAGCAGAGACCACCCACCACTGTAGTGAATCTCCAGGTGTGCTGTGAGGTTAAAATGCCCAAGACTTAATGAAGCAAGTGGTATTATTGTATTAGTCCTTGAAGTCTGAACAGAGATATTTTCTTTCTAGGATAATTCTAACAACTCATAATTAAATGTCAGAATACTAATAAAACACCAGAAAATTATTTTAAAATAAAATGAAAAGAGAGAGGAAAAATTTGGATGTCAACCTTTAGCAGATAAGAAACTTAGGTCCATGTGGATGTTTGGAAAGGTTTATAAAAGTTTTTTCAAGCAAAGCTGAACATCCAGCACATACACTACCTTACTGAGCATTTGACTTCTGTATAGTTGAGATCTTAAGTACAACTACTCTCAGTTTCCCCAGGGAAATGACTTAGCTTAGTTGCAGGCTGAGTATGAGTGAAACAGGCTGGCACGTGGAACCTGGAATCCTTTGCTGCAATGCTTGCACCTGGACACACAAAATAGAAACCCTAAAGGACTAAAAACGCATGCATGTGCAGTTGGGGAAATTTTTGGACAAGAAACAGAATGATCAACACCCCCCAATCCCTGCCCCAGCCACCCACTGCCTTTTCTGAAGAGCCTGGAGCAAAACCCGAAAAAAAAAAAAAAAGAGAGAGAGAGAGAGCCGGAAGTGTTCGAGGCAAAAGCCAGGGACTGCGCATGCGCCCTGCACTCAACACCAATAAAGGGGAGTCAGACCACCTAAGCCACCCCTCTGCCCGACCCCTGGACACATCCTGACCCTCGCCTCATAAGAAGCAAGCTCTCCCTCTTCTCGGGGAGTGAGCAAGGGAGACTTCTTTATTCTCGCTCCGCCACTGCCATAACAGGGGCCCCAATAAAGCCTTGCCTGAATTTCTTGTTTGGTCTGGAATCAATTTCTGTAGATTGGGGAAGGCCAAGAACGCTGGTAGGTCTTACAGGAAGGAATGGGGCTTGTTCGTGAATCTGTGTTTTCTCTCCTTCATGTGGCTCCATAAAAGTCAGGACATATGCTGATGTTTATCACCCAACCAACACATCCGCCAGGGTCAGCACAGACACTCCCAACTGGGAGACTCATTTATGTATGGTATGTGTGGCTACAGAGTCATGGAGAAGGCTGGGTAAGAGGGTTACCTTTTCTGAAAGGGTTGGAAAATAAGTATCAGAGGCAAGAACAGCACAAACTACTCTTCCATCCTTGATCCCAGATCTCAGATAAAGGCTGAGACTGTGGAAGGAAGAGAGCAGGGTCAGGGAGCTTTCCGGTCTCTGGTCACAGCCTGAAGCTGTGGACCACTTCTTTCTTTCTTTCTTTGGCATCCACAAATTTATTAAAATTATGGCAAGCTTAAGTTAGGCTTTGTTCCATTTTTTGCTTTTTCTAATTTTAAAAAAATTTTAACTGGAGGATAATTGCTTTACAATGCTGTGTTCATTTCTGCCATAGAACAATGTGAATTAGCCATAAGTATAAGGGGACGACAGAGGACAAGATGGTCGGAAGGCATCACCGATTCAATGGACATGAGTTTGAGCAAGTTCCGGGAGATGGTGAAGGACAGGGAAGCCTGGTGTGTGGCAATCCATGGGGTCACAAGAGTCAGACACGACCGAGCGGCTGAACAACAACAATACATATATCCCCTCCCTCTTTTTTACTTTTATTAAAGTCATCTATTATTAATTGGGGGATAATTGCTTTGCAGTATTGAGTGGGTTGCTGCCATACATCACCATGAATCAGCCATAGGTATACATATATCCCCTTCCTCGTTTTTACTTTTATTAAAGTTATCTTTTATTAACTGGGGGGATAATTGCTTTGCAGTATTGAGTGGGTTGCTGCCGTACATCACCATGCATCAGCCATAGGTATACATATTTCCCCTCCCTCTTGAACCTCCCTCCCATCCCCCCATCCCACCCCTCTAGACCATCACAGAGCACCGACCTGAGCTCTCTGTGCTATATAGCAGCTTCCCACTAGCTATCTGTTTTGCACATGGTGGTGTATATATTTCAGTGTTACTCTCTCAATTCATCCCACCCTCTTTCCCCTGCTGTGTCCACAACTCCATTCTCTACATCTGCATCTCTAGCCTGGCTGTGGGACCACTTCTGTGTTCTGTAGCTTCGTGATCTCATTTCATGTTGATGCTGGGTCCTGTCAAGTAGCATCTTGATAGCTTCACATAATATCAGTCCTCAAAGGCTGAGTAGCCTTCACTTACCTTCTGCAACCCTTTAGAAGAGGTCTGCTGAGTCAGAATTTTCTCTGGGGTGTCCATCGGACTAAACCAGCCCTGAAGAGCAAAACAAATACAACACAGGGAGACCATCAAAGAGAACAAAAACAGAAAACACGTATAGGAATGGAAGATAGCAGAGAAATACAAGTCAATGGCCCCAAATTGATGGGCTTTACAAGTCTCAGATGAGCTGTTTATAAATAGAGAAAACTAGCCCATGCTTATTTTTAAAAATTCAAAATGAACCCGAAGTGTCTTAAAATATATAGTTTAAGGGATTAATATTAAGGATCCATTACAAATCAATGGATTTATAATTAGTGTGAAAGCAAAGACATGAAGTATTCACTATGAATTTTATTGCTGCATAGGAGGCTCAACTCTGAGTTCCAAACATATGCCAAAATATGTGCTATTTTGTTATTAAAAATAACATTGTTCATCCTATTTACATGATTCACATAGCTGCTAAAGGCCATTTGCTGCTGGGTGTGCTCTGGGGAGAGCTTCCCAGGTGATGCTAGTGGTAAAGAACCCGCCTGCCAATGCAGGAGACATAAGAGACATGGGTTCAATACCTGGGCCAGGAAGATCCCCTGGAGAAGGGAATGGCAACTCACTCCAGTATTCTTGCCTGGAAAATCCCATGGACAGAGGAGCCTGGCGGGCTATAGTCCATGAGGCCCCAAAGAGTGGAACATGACTGAAGCAGCTTAGCACTCACGCACATGCTCTGGGTATTGAGCATAGATTCATGCCATCTGAGTCTAACCTATTTTCTCTAGAGGGATCGGCTTATTTTTTATTCCTTTCAATTTATACCATAATTTATGACTTAGGCTATGAAGGCTTTCTACTTTGCTAGTTATTGCCAGCATTCACCTGTCACCTGAAAGTTCGACAGCCTTCTGCTAAAAGGAAGGTATACCAGGAAGGCAGGCTCATTTTGACATCCAGGGTTGGAAAGATATATTTTCTGCATAAAAATCAAATCACGCTTCCAAACCCATAAGAGTTTTTGTACAATTTGTAGAGTCTTGTCCATGTTGCCATTCATTATTAGAAGAATGGAGACCTGACCGTATAACTTGTTGCATTTCACTCAGATTTTGGAACGCTTAAAGAAATGTTAATTTTTTGAGATGTTAAGTGAGAAAAATGTAGCTTTTTAATATAAAAACATATGTGAGCACTTTTTAGGCTTGAATGATAAAAACAGTATGAAAGTATAGAAATCATAATTAACAATAGTTTTTCATTATATAAGGTAATATCCTTATTATAGAAAACGTAGAAAATATAGAACAGTATAAAGAATTTAAAAATTACCTATAATATCATAGCTGAAGTTTACAACTTCAAATATTGTAGTAGTGTCTTCTCATTATATTTGTAGCATTAGATAATCTTCTTAAATTGTGATCATAGTATTTGTACAACTTTGTAGATTCATTGTAGAGCCACATCATTACATATTAAGTATTCTTCTAAAACTTGACTATGAATAGTTATATAATAATCTATCATGTGTTTGTACTATTATCAGCAATCTCCTAATAATATTCCAAGGAAGAAATGGAAAATATAAACTTTTCTATATCTCATTCTGAGAAAATGTTTCACATAATCATGTGAGGTAGGAATGAAGTGATATATTAATATTTGGTATATGTTTAGTTGGGCTTCCCTGGTAGTTAAGACAATAAAGAATCCACTTGCAAAGCAGGAGACCCAGATTCAATCCCTGGGTCAGGAAGATCCTCTGGAGATGGGAATGACTACCCACTCTAGTATTCTTGCCTGGAGAATTCCATAGACAGAGGAGCCTAGTGGGCTACAGTCCATGGGGTGCAAAGAATCGGACACAACTGAGCAACTAACACAGACACACAGACACACACACATGTTTAGCTGTAATTCTTAATAATATTAGTATTATCTCTGTGTTTGTGTAATTTATTTGAACACATTGCACTAACATTTATATGATCTTCCAGGATTTGCTCCAAGTGCTTTCCACAACATGTTAATTTTATTGTACAATTGGTATGTATTTTTTCATTTATATATATATTTTACACGTATATATGTTTTATATGTTGCATATGTAATATATGTTAATGTATATATATATATATATATTTCTTCAGTTCAGTTCAGTTCAGTTGCTCAGTCGTGTCTGACTCTTTGCAACCCCATGAATCACAGCACGCCAGGCCTCCCTGTCCATCACCAGCTCCCGGAGTTTACTCAAACTCATGCCCATCGAGTCGGTGATGCCATCCAGCTATCTCATCCTCTGCCATCCCCTTCTCCTCTGGCCCCCAATCCCTCCCAGAATCAGGGTCTTTTCCAATGAGTCAACTCTTCACATGAGGTGGCTAAAGTATTGGAGTTTCAGCTTCAGCATCAGTCCTTCCAGTGAACACCCAGGACTGATCTCCTTTAGGATGGACTGGTTGGATCTCCTTGCAGTCCAAGGGGCTCTCCTTACATATACACTGAGGGGGGCATGGGGACTGGTGAAGCAACACTTTAAATGCTTTGTTTTCCTCTTTATGGTTGTTTTGTTTTTGTCTTTTCAAAGGAAGAAGATCTGCCATTTCAAGTCTACCTTACACTTTTCTGCCTACAGAGATCTTGGTCACCTTGATGTAGGTGTCTTCCTTTAGGAAGGGAAGTCACTTGAGTGATGTCCCCTTGATGATGTAAATATAGATGATTCTCATTACTCATGATAGTTCTACAGGCATTGCAAAAAACAGACTCAGTGAATATTAAACAATTGCTCCTAGGGTAGATACAGAGTAAGGTTCCTAAGAGCCTCTGGTCACAACATTTTCATTAACTGATCACTACATATCTTTCTTTTATGTACACTTCTATTTAAAGACAAGTTATTAAACATACATTGTTAATCTATTAACATTGAACTCGCAGCTGACATCACTTTAACTGATGCCTGAAAAAGCTTATCTAACACACATATCTTCTCCATGACACACAGCAGAGCCTTCTAGTGTTTAGGTACACTAGTCAGCACTTTAGCACTACACTTGGGGGCATTTTAAATCACCAAAAAATGCACAAAAATGCTAAAAAAAATATATAAGACCAAATAAATAGACCACACAAAAGTGATTTTACCTGCCAATGCAGGAGACAAAAGAGACATGAGTTTAATCCCTGGGTTGGGAAGATTCCCTGAAGGAGGAAATGGTAATCCACTCCAGTATTATTGCCTGGAAAGTTCCATGGACAGAGGAGCCTGGTGGGCTACAGTTCATGGGGTTGCAAAAAGTCAGACACGACTGAGCGTGCACAGAGAAAGGAGCTGAAACAGGAGAGGAAAATAGGCATTAGGAAAAATAGTTTCCACTAACGTAAGGAAAGGGTATAATAAAATACTCTGTGGCCAGACCACATCTGATTAGAAATAATACCCCAAACTTCCCTGGTGGTCCAATGGTTAAGAATCTGCCTGCCAGCGCAAGAGACATAGGTTAGATCCTTGGTCCGGGAAGGTTCCACATGCTGCTGAGTGGCTGGGTCTATGCACCCCAGCTCCTGAGCCCATGCTCTGGAGCCACAACCACTGAAGTCCACTAGCCTAGAATCTGTGCTCTACAACAAGAGAAGTCACCACAATAAGAAGCCAATGCACTGCCACTAGAGAAAGCCTGCCTGGAGCAACAAAAGTCCAGTGAGGCCAAAAATAAATAAAGATTAAAAAAGAAGAAGAAGAAATAATACCCCTTAGGATACAGATCTAGTGTCTGGAGAAATTTCTTTGGTCAAAAGAACTTCCTGGGGACAAAAGAATGGAGAAATCTGTTCTTTATCTGCTGTGGTCCAGCATTATCAAACTTTACCTTGTGGATGGCCAATGATTCTAGTTGAGCTTTGGTGCCAGGAAAGTTGGGAAGGACTCTTGAAGGAAAACTAACCGTGGGGTCCCCTGGACTGGAAATCTGTGCTCATTATAGAAATCTTGGTTTGGCATAAAAGAGGAGTTGATCTGAAAAGAGTAGCAAAGACTAGCACCTTCTGATCTGAGTCAGCCTGGTATTGGGACATTCTTAGGGAACAATGACCATATGAATATAAATAATAGGATCTTAGCTGTGGTACCCAAGATTAGGGCAATTTCCCCCAAGGTACTGTATTTTGTCCCCAAAGTATGGCACATAAGGAATGGTATTATTCTCCCTAAATTACTTATTATAATCTTTGTAGACTTTAAAAAATTCTTTAAATTTTTTTATTTGTTATGTTTTGGTTACACGGAGTTCTTGTTGCTGCACATGGGCTTTCATTGGTTGCTGTGAATGTATGTGAAAGTCACTCAGTCGTGTCCAACTCTTTGCAACCCCATGGACCACACAGTCCATGGAGGTCTCCAGGCCAGAATATTGGAGTGGGTAGCCTTTCCTTTCTCCAGCAGATCTTCCTAACCCAGGGATCGAACACAGGTCTCCCGCATTGCAGGCAGATTCTTTACCAGCTGAGCCACCAGGGAAGCCCAAGAATACTGGAGTGGGTAGGCTATCCCTTCTCCAGAGGATCTTTCCAACCCAGGAATTGAATAGGGGTCTCCTGCATTGAAGGCGGGTTCTTTACCAACTGAGCTATCACTGTGAGCAGGGGCTATTCATTGCGGTGTGTGGGCTTCTCGTTGTGTTGGCTTCTCTTGTTGTGGGGCACAGGCTTTAGTCGCATGATTCAGTAGCTGCAGCACAGGAATTCAGTAGGTGCGGCTCACAGGCCCTAGAGCGCCCTAGAGCAGGGGCTCGCTAGTTGTGGCACATGGGCTTAGACGCTCTGAGGCACGTGGGATCTTCCTGGACCAGAGATTGAACCTATGTCGCCTCCACTGGCAGAAAGATTCTTATCCACTGTACTGCCAGTGAAGTCCCTCTTTGTAGGTTTTTAAAAAGTAGCAGAATTCATTGAATTCCCCTGGTTTTCTTCCTGAATTTCTGGCCAAGATTTCCTGCTCTGATTAACCAGGGATTTTGGAATATTCTTGGGGATATCCACAGCAATTGGTGCAGATTTCTTCTATCCTTCTGGTGGGGGAGGGTGTTAGGTTTTTCATTTTGCAAAAGAATCCATCATCTTTTCTGTCTTTCCTTTCTCTGCCAAATTGAATTCCTTGAGTTCCTGGAACAGGGTCTTGGGTCCACTTCTTGGTGATCTCTTTGCATCATTCACAACTCTCAAAATTAGATCTTTAGAGCCTGACCTCTTCTTTGAGCTCCTGACTTCAGAGAAAACGGCTGACTTTGCATCTTAGCCTGAATATTTAAGAGAGGTTTTAAATCAGAACTATCCAAAATAAAGCTTTCTTTCTATAGTCTCTGCTCACACTTGGTTTTCCTCCTATCTTTCCTATCTTGCTTTTAAATGTTAATCTGTTTATTTGTTTATTTTTGGCTTCCCTGGGTCTTTACTGCTGTGCACAGACTCTGTTGCTTTCTCTAGTTGCGGCAAGCAAGCAGGGGATAGTCTCTAGTTGTGATGTGTGGGCTTCTCTTTGTAGCGGCTTCTCTTGTTGCAGAGCACGGGTGTGTGGGCTTCAGTAGTTGTGCCGTGCGGGCTTAGTTGCCATGGGGCATGTGGGATCTTAGTTCCTAAACCAGGGATTGAACCCACTGTCCGCTGCATTGGCAGGCAGATTCTTAACCACTGGACTACCAGGGAAGTCCTATCTTTCCTATCTTAGTAAAGGGCATCACCATTCATCCAACTGCTCAAAAGGAAAAACCTAGGAGTCATCCTTGATTCCTTTCTTTACTTCATATCCAAACCAGTGTGTTGATGGGATGATCCCAATGGCTTCCCAATGATCCTTTTGCTTTTACTCTCTATCTCTGTCTCCTTCTACCAAACATACAAAAATGATTTTTTTAAATTGGACTTTATCACAACTCTGTTTAAAATCTTCTAATGATACAAATACACCATTCCAAGAATCACCGTCTCTGCAAGGCATTTCCCACCACCTTTTCTAATGATGCTTGACTCCTCCAGCCACCCTCCATCACGTGATCACGTTATTCTCTTTATCATGCTCCTATCAGTATTATTTTATTTATTCTCTTGTTAATGGTGTGTTGTTTGTACCCTCATGCCCCTCCCCCCTGAACATAAAGATAAGGTAGTTCGAGTTTCTTGTTTAGGGAGTATCACAGTGTCTCAACTTGATGCTTGGGAGATAGTTGGTTTTCAAGACACAGTTGTTGAATGAGTGAAAACCTTTCAATAAAGCACTATACATAAAACAGAGTTTAGAGCAGTCACTCTCGTTAAGTGGGAGGAGCTGGTGGAGGAACTGAGTGGGGATGGTGGGAGAGGGACCCTTACTTGGCCCTGTTCCATCTGCTCCTGAGGCTCCTTGAAGAACAGAGTGAAAATCAGGGGCCATGTGGGGAGGGGAGGAGCCAGCAAGTGGAAACTGTCTTGGTCAACAATTTTTAAAGGAGTTTTAAAACACTGTTGAAATAAATCAGCACTTAACTCCAATGTTTATTCATGGCTCCAAACATTACTTGCAAAATACCTTTCTCTCATGGATATAGCAGCCTCAAATAATAAAAAGCAAATCCGCCAAACTCCCTTTGCTGTAGCCAAAACATCTTTGGTAGATAATTCTACTTAAGCAGAAGTGCTTCGGGCAGCCATCAGCCCATCACTAATCCTTAACCAATCAGAAGACAGTCTCCAAAAATTGTTAGTCAGTCAATAACATTGGGAAAGCAATGCTATGAGCATCATACTGTCTTCTGGGATCAAGTTAATTTATCATTGACATTTTCAACAATTTACCACCCAAGAAGTTCTCTGGTTGAGAAAATTGCATGCAATAAATTTTTTATCTGAACATTAACAAAGAGATTATATAATGAATTAAAAATGAGATGTATAATTTTAAGAAAAGTTAGTTTCTCCTATCAACTAAAAATAAATAACATTGTTAAACATACTGATTTGTACATAGCTTTGCATTTCCCGAGGTATTTATGTCTTGACCTTACTTTAAATAAATGTATGATATTTTGACATAGGGAATATGTCTCCTTTGAGAAAAACATCTACAACTCATCTAAGCCTTGATGGCATGAATCCTAGACAGATGGTTAGTATCCCTCACAAACCCCAAAGCTCTAATCAATTTCTGCCTTAATGAGAGAAGTAACTATGTTAGATTGTAGACCTCCTGGTTGCTCTTGAGAACCTGATATTTAGGAGGAAAAATAAAAGATTTTTAAGGTATTTCATGGTTTTTAATTTATGTGAAAACTTAAAATTATGTTCACAGAAACACTCACAGAGAAAAAATCAGTGGTTACCTAGGATAGAGGAAAGTGGGGAGGGGCAAGATAAAGGGTAGGGAATTAAAAGGTACAAACTACTCTGTATAAAATAAATGAGCTACAGGATATATACTACAGTGCAAGGAATATAGCCAACATTTTATAACAACTTTAAATGGAGTACAACCTATAAACTTTTTGAATCACTATATTGTACATCTGAAACTAATACAATATTATAAATCAACTCTACTTCAGTTTTATTTTATTTTATTTTATTTTCTACTTCAGTTTTAAAATTATGTTTATATCCAAATGACATTTTTACTTATGTACTGTGAATGCAAGGATAAACAGGTATCGGAAAATGGACTCGTGTCTTGTAAGCACAGGCACAATACAAGCATTAATTTGTTGACAGTTGAAAGCAGGAAACGAGAAGGAAAGGAGAAAGGGGCAAACCCTCGGTATTAGGACTTTTCAGGACAAGATTCAGGAAAAGTCATCTCAAAGAGGCATTTAACCCTTAAAGAGGCATTTCTTGGCTCTCGGAACTGAAATACCCAAGAGCGGAGCTGGGTCCAAGCACAGTGGAATTGGGGGCACAGAGCTGTCACTGGTTCGGGTCTTCGACGTCGCTCAGCTTTTCTTGCACCGTGGCGGCCTAGGATGTTGGGCTCCGCTGGGCAGAGCCAGGGCGGCTTCCAGCGTGCGCTGTTCACACCAATGGCTGCGTGAGTGGAAAAGAGCACGTGTTACTCCCTCACCCGGGCTGGCAAAAAGGGTCAGAGGATCTGATTGGCTTTCCCTACGCCTATCGCTGGATCCCAGGGAGTATGCATCCCGGGGAGTAGTCCCCATTAAGAGAAGACTGGGAAGAGGTGGGAGACCCCAGCCCCAAGCAGATCCAAGTTAGAGGACCAGGACTCAGCCCGCGTGGCGGGCGTGGGGGCTGGAAGTGGGGGCGCGGGAGCGGGTGCAGCTATTGCCAACTGGAGCAAGTCTGTGTGAACTTGATTCTTCCGTGGGTAAGTTTCTTCACCTGCACCTGATGTCCTCGTGGAGAAAAATTCCCATTTCATAGTGTTGAAAGGATCACATAAGATGACATTTAAGTAAAGCGACTCAAAGCATTTTGAAGACGAATTCTTTTCTCTCCTTCATGAAGTTTTTTAAGTTTTATTTTAACTTTTAAATATGATTTTTAAAGGTTACTTTCCATGTACAGTTATAAGAAAATATTGGCTTTATATTCCCCAGGTTGTACAATACACCTTCGAGCCTATCTTAAACCCAATAGCTTGTACCTCCCCCTCCTCCCCCGCCCTTATATTGCCCTGCTCCTCTCCCCATTGTTTGGTAATCGCGTTTGTTGTTTACATCTGTAAGTCCGCTTCTTTTTTGTTATATTCACATATAAGTCATTCTTAATCTGTTTCCTTTCTGGCCAGTGAGAGTTCCGGCTTTGCACAGGCAGCAATGACCATCGTCACCAGTAGGTGGCAGTCGTGTGCTGGAAGGTAATGAACTGATTTTTTTGGGGGAAAAGAAACTGGCTGAAACGCTGATGAGCAGTTGGAGGACTCACAGTGGGGACTGTGAATATAGTTGCTGCTGCCCTGAAACCAGCCGTTGTGACCTTGATCAAGGTCTGCATTGCTCTCTGGCCTGGATCAACTCGAATGAAATATGGAGGCTGATTCTCCATTTGGCTTTAAACATGTTTGTTTGTTTCTGTAAAGAGTAAATCTTGTATTTCACAACAATAATCTCAGAAGCCAAAAACTGCTCAACAGTCTTAGTTGTTAGTATATACTGTCTAAAAATATGATGGTGTGAAGCATAATGCATTCATTTATTGCTAAGTCTTTGCTACCTTGGGAGGCCTAAAACAGTTCATGTAATTCTGTACAGGAAACTAATGGGCCCGCAGAGATGCTCTCGAGTTATACCCAGCTCTGAAAATCCACCGAGGAGGCCTGCAATTCAGAAACCTCGCTATTAAAAAAAGTCACACTGAGCAGGCTTCAAAAGTATTTTCCAGTCACGTAATTATGCTTTAATGGCCCGTTCTTAAAATGACTTGGGAAAGAAGAAGGAGTTCAGAAAATTTCAGGTCTGAAATATGTTGGAAGTATCTGGGGCAGCAGGAGAAATTGGGAAATGGTGACATTTAATTGGGCTTAAGAACGAAAATCACAACCCTCCACTTTTGTTTGAATCAAACCTTATAGCAAGGTTGAAATAAGATGATGTGATAAAAGTGAGCATTTATCTGGTATATATATTGGAGGAGGATATTGCATTTTTAACACAGACCATTTTTTTACTACAAGGAGTTATGTGCTGGGTCCATGTTAGTATAAAAATCCTTGCAAAAGGGAGACCCAATTGAAATTCTAAGAGTGTTCACACATTTCTGCATTCCATGGAGATGTGGAACAGCCTCGACTGAACACTTGACCTTTATTTCTCCACATGCTTCTTTTTTAGGATAAAGCCTCTTGAATTCTTAAACCTGGCAGGTGAGGGTGAGGATTTGTTGGTGAGGTGTGGATCAGACGTGTTCTCAGGTTTCCTCCATTCTTTATGAAACCAGACTGTGCTTTGCAGGGCCTTATAAAAGGGGAGAGAGAACTAACTAAGGTATCATTAACCAAAATTTTGGAAATGAAGACCTGATTGAAGCGAAAAGGTGCTTATTTGGGGTTTTTCAGGACTGTATCCCAGAAGACACAGACTCAAGAAGCAGGACCTTCCTTGGTGGCCCAGTGGGTAAGACCCCATGCTCCCAGTGCAGCGTGCCCAGGGTTCGATCACCAATCCAGAAGTTAGATCCAACATGTCACAACTAAGATTTCACATGCTGCAACTAAGACCTGGAACAGTCAAAAAAGTAAATAAAATAAATTAATAAATATTTTTTAAATGATTCAAGACATATTTGAGTTGTGTTCTGCTGAACTACACCATGGAGTGGGGGAGGCTTATATTGCAAGTTTATGGTTACATGAGTTTTTTATCAAGAATTATCATTGGAGGTGGCAAGAAGTAAGGGTGTTTGTTAGTTAGGGATTTGTTGGGATCTGAAATTATTTATAAGAGGAGACCGTGAGACCATAAGACCTCAGGTTTTGTTCTAACTATGGTTGCTGGTATCCCTGGGTCTGGTTTAATTCAAAGAAAGTACAAGTTCCCGTTCGTGCAGAGACGAGTCTGAGACCAAGTCCTTAATGGCCACCTGACTCCAGTTTTGTCTGCCTGAAATGAGGTCACTCCGTTGACATCACAGTTTGTCATCAGTATTTATTTTATTTGTTGCTGTAGAAGTACCTGAAAGAATGAGAGTTGTTTTGTGTTAACCTCTCCATTTTTCCTCCCCCACTTAAACAAGGGGCTAGGACTTGACAGTCTGTTGCTTCTGGGTACTTATTGTGAGGTTGGAAAAGAAAGCCCAAGTTACTTTCTGGACCCACGAGGGCTTAAGACACAGCATGCTGGGCCCCATTCCCAGGGTTTCTGATTCAACAAGTCTGGGGTGGAGTCCAGGAATTGGCATTCCTAACCATGAGCCTCCCTTGAATATTAGATGCTGCAGGCCAGGACCACATGTTGAGAGTGACTGTGTTAAGGTAATCTCTCTCCTCTGCAGCCCATTTTCTTTCTGAAGTCTGAAACTTGAGTGTCTTTAGAGTATAGTGCTAGGAAGCTTACTGTAGCTCAGATCATGAACTTCTTATTGCAAAATTCAGACTTAAACTGAAGAAAGTAGGGAAAACCACTACCATTCAGGTATGATCTAACTCAAATCCCTTACAATTATACAGTGGAAGTGACAAATAGATTCAAGGGATTAGATCTGATAGACAGAGTGCCTGAAGAACTATGGACAGAGGTTCATGACATTGTACAGGAGGCAGTGATCAAGACCATGCCCAAGAAAAAGAAACACAAAAAGGCAAAATGGTTGTCTGAGGAGGCCTGACAAATACCTGAGAAAAGAAGAGAAGCTAAAGGCAAAGGAAAAAAGGAAAGATATACCCATCTGAATGCAGAGTTCCAAAGAATAGCAAGGAGAGATAAGAAAGCCTTCCTCAGTGATCAATGCAAAGAAATAGAGGAAAACAATAGAATGGGAAAGACTAGAGATCTCACAGGAATTTCATGCAAAGATGGGCACAATAAAGGACAGAAATGGTAAGGACCTAACAGAAGCAGAAGATATTAAGAAGAGGTGGCAAGAATACACAGAAGATCTTCAAATGAATGCAAAAAAGATCTTCATGACCCAGATAACCACAATGGTGTGATCACTCACCTAGAGCCAGACATCCTGGAATTCGAAGTCAAGTGGGCCTTAGGAAGCATCACTATGAACAAAGCTAGTGGAGGTGATGGAATTCCAGTTGCGCTATCTCAAATCATAAAAGATGATGCTGTGAAAGTGCTGTACTCAATATGCCAGCAAATATGGAACACTCAGCAGTGACCACAGGACTGGAAAATGTCAGTTTTCATTCCAATCCCAAAGAAAGGCAATGCCCAAAAGGTTCGAACTACCGCACAATTGTACTCATCTCACACACTAGCAAAGTAAAATGCTCAAAATTCTCCAAGCCAGGCTTCGACAATACATGAACCATGAACTTTCAGATGTTCAAGCTGGATTTAGAAAAGGCAGAGGAACCAGAGATCAAATTGCCAACATCCGTTGGATCGTCGAAAAAGCAAGAGAGTTTCAGAAAAACATCTACTTCTGCTTTATTGACTATGCCAAAGCCTTTGACAGTGTGGATAAAAACAAACTATGGAAAATTCTTCAAGAGATGGGAATATCAGGCCACCTGACCTGCCTCTTGAGAAATCTGTATGCAGGTCAGGAAGCAACAGTTAGAACTGGGCATGGAACAACAGACTGGTTCCAAATAGGGAAAGGAGTATGTCAAGGCTGGACATTGTCACCCTGCTTATTTAACTTATATGCAGAGTACATCATGAGAAGCGCTGAACTGGAAGAAGCACAGGCTGGAATCAAGATTGCCAGGAGAAATATCAATAACCTCAGATACAAAGATGACACCACCCTTATGGTGAAAAAGAACTAAAGAGCCTCTTGATGAAAGTGAAAGAGGAGAGTGAAAAAGTTGGCTTAAAACTCAACATTCGGAAAACTAAGATCATGGCATCCAGTCCTATCACTTTATGACAAATAGATGGGGAAACAATGGAAACAGTGAGGAACTTTATATTTTGGGGCTCCAAAATCACTACAGATGATGACTGCAGCCATGAAATTAAAAGATGCTTACTCCTTGGAAGAAAAGTTATGACAAACCTAGACAGCATATTAAGAAACAGAGACATTACTTTGCCAACAAAGGTCCATCTAGTCAAAGCTATGGTTTTTCCAGTAGTTATGTATGGATGTGAGAGTTGGACTATAAAGAAGGCTGAGGGCTGAAGAATTGATGCTTTTGAACTGTAGTGTTGGATAAGCCTCTTGAGGGTCCCTTGGACTGCAAGGAAATACACCCAGTCAATCCTAAAGGAAATCAGTCCTTAATATTCATTGGAAGGACTGATGCTGAAGCTGAAACTCCAATATTTTGGCCACCTGTTGCGAAGAGCTGACTCATTTGAAAAGACCCTGATGCTGGGAAAGATTGAAGGCAGGAGGAGAAGGGGACAGCAGAGGATGAGATGGTTGAATGGCATCACCGATTCGATGGACATGAGTCTGAGTAGGCTCTGGGAGTTAGTGATAGACAGGCAAGCCTGGTGTGCTGCAGTCCATGGGGTCGCAGAGAGTCGGACACGACTGAGCAGCTGAAGTGAATAGTGCTAGGGAGTGTGTGTGTATGTGAAGGTGTCTATTGAGAGAACGTGGAATCTCTTGGAACTGAGGGACAGGACATTCCGAAAGCTCAGGAGAAACACGAAGGTCTACAGATCCTGAACCCCTTGAGGATCAGTGCCATTTCCTCAGCCTTGCGCCAGGGCTGGGCTGAGCCCAGAGAGAATGGGGCTTGATGGGAAGCTCCTTTGTCCAGAAGCAGGTGAGCCAACTTCCTGGATTATCCTTGGACAGTGATGATCCAGAGCATCCATGGCAGCCTAAGAAACTTGCTTATTGTCTGGGCACCAAATAACCCTGGGAGGAAGAGGACACAGAGCTGAGTTTCTTGCCAGTTTGTCACCAAGCCCAAGCTTATACTGTTCCCCTCACAACTGGCCAACACGTCAAGAGGCACAGTGTTGGGACAAAGAGTAGCAACTTTATTGGGAAAGCCAGCAGACTGAGAATACGGTGGACTAGTGTCCCAAAGAACCACTTCACTTGAGTCAGAATTCACACTTCTTTTATACTAAAGGGGAGAGGGTATGGTTTATTGTTGCAGAATTCTTGATCCTGGAATCCTTTGTTCTTTCAGCTGTCCAGGTAGGTCTAGTCACAATGTTCCTATAAACCTCCAACAAGACAAACGTTATTCTCTGCTCTGAAACTTTTCTTCTCTGTATGCATGGAAAAAAGTTATACCTTTCTATCATGTATATATCAGGGTATAGGCAACATACTTTTACAGAAGGTGCAGAGTCAGCAGGACTAAGCACAGGCAACAGAGCACAAGAGTCAGAGCTAAAGGAATAGATCCAATATGGAGTCAGGTTTGTTCATCGTTTACAAATTTCGTTTACAAATTTAGGGAATGGCAGTCAGATTTAACTTGATTTGAAGAAAGCAATTAGCTATTTCATACTTACCCAACTTTGAGTCAATGTCACACTCACTACACAAATTTCTGACTTATGACACATAATCTACATTAGTATTTGAAACCCAAAACTAAGTTCTGCCCCTGCCAAGTTCTGGATCCACCTGGGGAGGAATAAGGCAGGTTGGGACCTGGGACCCTTTGCTGCAGTGCTTGCTCCTGGACAAACCTCTCCTCCAGCAACAAAATAACAGAGAAACTTTATGGGACTAAAAACAAGCGTGTGCGTGTGCAGTTGGAGCAAATTATGGACAAAAGGTACAAAAAGACCAAAAAACTCAACTGCCATTTCTGAAGAGCTGGTAGCAAAAACAGGGTGTTGGGAGCAAAAGCAGGGTACTGAGCGTGCCCCCTGCACACACGACCAGCAGAGGAGTGGGCAAAACACCTGTCACCTCTCTGGCCCGACTCCTGGACTTATCCCTACTCTGACCCCATATAAGAAACAAGCTTGTTCCCCTTGGGGAGCAAGCTAGCAAGGGAACGTGTTGTTTGATCTCGCTCTCCTCTGCAGGGGTCCCTGTAAAGCCTTGCCTGAATTTCTTTACTGGGCTCTAGTCAATTTATTTTGATTGAGGGAGACCCAGAACCCTGGTCCATATCAGGAGGAACTGGGCTTCTACCACAGCTGTGCAAATCTAGCCCTGCCCAACACTGGAAGCTGAAATCCAGTCAGGCTGTGAAAAACAGATGACTTTTCCTAATTTTCTAAAGCATGCACACAATTGCTGCATGATATTGCATCATGAATATATTACACTTTAGGCATTTTCCTGTTGACTTTCACTTGGGTTCTACCTTCCACCACATCAACAAATATCCTTGTGCATTTCTCCTGCTAATGTAGATATTTTCAAGTTAGATATTTAGAAATGGAATTACTCAACTACCTGACATTTTCACTTGACTTTTCTCACAGAATTTCTGCCAATTAGAGATGCATGTGATATTAGAAGCAGTTTGGTTTTGCAAAGACTTCTGAGAGTGTTTGGACCTCACCCATGAGTGTAAATCAGCCCATAGGGGTTGCTTTTCTTTAATTTTTAGTTGAAAAAAATTTTTCTAGTTGAGATATACTGTCCTGAGCAAATGAAAGAAAAATTAGAGGGGAATGAGTGGAGAATTACTAAAATAGGTACATTTGGAGTGGGGATTAGGGTGCAATACCTAGTGATTTAAATTACCCAAAGGCACTGATTTCCTAAGGGTTGAACACAGCGACATAAGAAGTTAAAAATTTTTGAGGACTAGCTTGTATCTCAAAATTATAGGCTAGTCCATTTCCATTTCCCACTAAGAAAGAGGAAAAAACACCCACGTTGTTTTCCATGGAACCCAGTGCTCAGGTAATGTGAGTTAAGCCCATTATAAACTAAAAAGACTTTGGGGGATCACATGGCAATTTAAATATCTTGGCAGAATTGTTTCTATAGAGAATGGATTTCTCTCTCCAAGCAATTGATTTCAGTGTATGCTTTTGGTACCTGACAACTTAATAGGAGGGTAAATTATGTGGTTATAAAGCCCAAACTTGAAGGACCCTGGCTTTTGGACTTCAGTAAATACAACTAAGATAACTGAACCAGGAAGAAACCATGCTCCAAAGTCTCTAAGAGAGGTTTCAAATGTATTTACTGCAATTCTTGTGCTGGTGTGGTTTGTGGTCATTTTAAAAGCTAGGCTTTTATTGAACTTATTTGCAAAACAGAATTCGACTCACAGACACAGAAAAGAAACTTACGTTTATCAAAGGGGGTGCGGAGGGGGGATAAATTACGTTCAGCATTTACATGTACACACTACTGTGTATAAAAGAGGTAAACATCAAGGACCTACTGTTTAGCACAGGGAACTATACTCAATCTGTTGTAACAACCTAAATTGGAAAAGAATCTGAAATCATATATATACATATATAACTGAATCCCTTATGCTGTATACCTGAAATGAACATAACATCGTAAAGTAACTATACTTATAAAATAAATAAAAACTAGGCTGTAACACCATGATGTATGCTGTCTTCTTTCTCCTGTAAAACAAGGTGAACCCGCAGGGCAGCTCTGTGGAAAATGGCTTAAGAAACACAGCCATTCCAGGACCCCTCGAGAGCAGCGGGAGGGGCTTGCACCGCCAGCTGCAAGAAACTGTTAAATTCCTGACCTGGTTTTTGAAGATATTCAAGGAGAAAGCAGGGCCACTCGTACCCCATCTAGCCCAGCTACTGTTCCTTTTATCATTTCAAGTTAGCCACATTTGTTTGAGCAGCAGGTAAAGCGCCTTTCAAAAGACTGTCATCTCCAAGGGAAGTCATCTGTTTTACATTAATTGTCCATTAGTCTCCAAGCCTCCATCCATTAAAATCCTCAGCCGCTCGCTCATCGCAGATATTGTGCCCGAGTCCTGCTGTCAGCTTTCAATGCAGAGCTGTTTTTTCCATGTCTGACTTAATTGCTGTAAGTGCCTTTTCCTTTGAGAGACCTTGGAACTCACCAATTAATGCTAACTTTCCTTCCTTGCTAGGTTGAACAGATAAACCTCGGTGAGGACAGTTGGGCTGCTATTTACTCTAATTTGTTAGATACGTTTCTGCCTTAAGCTCACAACTAGTATTTTTACATCTGTACTGCTCTGTTTCCCTGATTACTTATGAATATGTTTTGAATGGACTTCGTTTTCTAGAGCAAAAATGGTCCATACACTTACAATCTATCCATGTTATTGTGATAAGGGGTGTAAATTCTGTTTTCTCCTGATTGCTTTAAACATGTAATTTTTTAATGCACTCTGAAGAACAGTTTGGATGAAACTGACATCGTTGATGGAAAAATTAAGCTTTCATCCCTTCAAATTACAACTCAAGAGGCGGCAGCACAATAATTTAATTACTGAAGCTGCCTTATTATAACTGACTCACCTACCTTTAGCCTCATGGCTGCTGTTTTGAAAAAAAAATATTTAAAAGGAGGAAAAGCAGAAATCATTAGATGACCAATTTTAAAGGGGCTTTTAGGAATTTTTGATAGGAATGGAGGAAAATGAGAGTATGCAAGACAGAAAAATAGATTATCTTTAACATACAGAAGTACTAGAAAAACAATAGTTTTGATTCATCTTTTAAAAATCATAACATAATCCCACTTATTATTGCATTTATACATTTAATTGACATTTAAAATAGCCAATTCATCAATATAAATTCCTTTCAAGATATCATGGTAATCTATCTACGAATTCAGATTTTAAATAATGACTCTTGTCATTAATCAATTTTATTACAGGCTTTTTGGGGGCTTTCCAGGTTGCTCAGTGCAGGAGCCCCAGGAAACAAGACAGGTTTGATCCCTGGGTCAGGAAGGTCTGCTGGAGAAGGAAATGGGAACCCACTCCAGGATTCTTGCCTGGATAATCCCCCGGAGAGATAAGCCTGGCGGGCTACAGACCGTAGGGTGGCAAAGAGTTGGATACGACTGAGCACACACAGGTTTTTTAAAACTTTATTAGGATTTTGTTGTTGTTCAGCCGCTAAGTCAAATCCAACGCTTTGCTACCCCATGAACTGCAGCATGCCTGGCCTCCCTGTCCCTCACTCTCTCAGGATTTATTTATTTTTGTTTTGTTTTGTTTTTCTTTCTTCTCTCTCAGGATTTAATTTCATCTTATAATTGGATTTGCTAATAAACATCCCTGTTAATATCTGGTAAGTACTCTTGTATTGAGTTGCTGTACTTTAAACAATACCAGAAAGAAGAGGAAGAGGAGCAAGATGGGGAAGGGGAAAGAGACAGGGGGCAGGAGAGGAGTAGTGGTGGAGAGAAAGAGATAAATGCATCCAGACTGATGTAAATTACAAGATTTAATGAAAATCAAAGATATGTTTTCTACTCCTTGAAGACTGTTGAAAAAAATATCCACTTTTGCCTTCAGTGAACCATTTAGCATAAAAATAAGCAACTACCTGGGAAGCATCTAGAACAAGTGAAATCTGCCTGGGAGGCCCTCCACCTTCCTTGCAAGGGCCCTAACCTGGTAGCAACCTTTCCCACAAGCTATCCTCTCCCCTAATCCATCTGGGGTGGCGGGGAGGGGCAAGTCTGTGTCACATCTCAGATAGCCTCGGTCAGCAAAGCCAGCTACTAAGGTTGAGGATTTTGACCTTTTCAGAGGGTTCTCACTCAGTCAACATTTCTGAAAGCAGACTGGTATACACAGCCTGGTGAGCAGAGTTATATCTTCCTAAATTAAGACCTTTGTTTTCTTCCTGGGTCACCTCCTTGATTCATTCTACAGGTTTTGTTTCTGTATCATGGGTACAAAGGTTGGCCACATTCATCCATCTTTACAGAGGGAAATTTTTTAGTTTAGTTCAGTTGCTCAGTTGTGTCCAACTCTTTGTGACCCCATGGACTGCAGCACATCAGGCCTCCCTGTCCATCACAAACTCCCGGAGTTTGCTCAAACTCAAGTCCATTGAGTCAGTGATTCCATCCAACCATCTCAACTTCTGTTGTCCCCTTCTCCTCCTGCCTTCAATCTTTACCACCATCAGGGGCTTTTCAAATGAGTTGATTCTTTGCATCAGGTGGCCAAAGTATTGGAGTTTCAGCTTTAGCATCAGTCCTTCCAATGAACATTCAGGACTGATTTCCTTTAGGATGGACTGGTTGGATCTCCTTGCAGTCCAAGGGACTCTCAAGAGTCTTCTCCAACACCACAGTTCAAAAGCATCAATTCTTCAGTGCTCAGCTTTCTTTATAGTCCAACTCTCACATCCATACATGACCACTGCAAAAACCATAGCCTTGAATAGATGGACCTTTGTTGGCAAAGTAACGTCTCTGCTTTTTAATATTCTGTCTAGGTTGGTCATAGCTTTTCTTCCAAGGAGTAAGCGTCTTTTTATTTCATGGCTGCAGTCACCATTTGCAGTGATTTTGGAGCCCCCCAAAATAAAGTCTGTCAATGTTTCCACTGTTTTCCCATCTATTTGCCATGAAGTGATAGGACTGGATGCCATGATCTTTGTTTTCTGAATGTTGAGCTTTAAGGGAAACCTTTTTCACCCTCAAATTACAAGCTAATCATTTCTAGGAAATTCCCTCCATAGGTCCTCTCCTCTACAGGCTATCCTTGAAAAATCCTATCAACTTTCCCCTCAACTTTTCATGAATAAAGTTTAGGAAAATGCCACAAACACAATATAACAGATTCAAAGATGTATTTATCAGGGATTAAAAAACCTCACACTCAAAAAAAAAAAAAAAAAAACCCTCACACTCATCCCTTTGCCCTTCAGGATAATGCTTCTTAATGCTATTTAGCGTTTACAATATGATATGTATTAGCCAATGGTGATTAGATTAGAGATGCCAAGTCCACCAACCCAGCTAGAAGCATTGTACATTCTACAATTCTGTGTCATCATCTTTTACATCATATTCTTTGTTAGTGTTTCATTTGCCCAGGAATGTGATGGTTCTGTATTTCTGAACTTCTACCTTAGTGTTCCGATTGAAAGTCTGGAATGTTGTTCACCCATGTAGATCTTGCTGGAAAGGATGTTCTTTCCAAGGTCTTTGCTTGAGGGTTCAGTCATGCCTTTGTGCTACCTCTCAGGTGTCTTTGTATCAAAACTTTTTTTATTATGGTTGAATCTGTTCCCCACCCATGGCAGACACACCACAGGGTGATTATCTGAGTCACATTGTAGTTCTTTCACCATGCAGTGTGGGTAGATCCTATGATCTGCTTCTACTCAATAGAATACAGCAAAGATTCATATCACTCCTGTGATTGTCTTATTTTATATGTTAAAGGTGAAGGGATTTTACAGGTACAATTAAGGTCACTAATCAGTTGACTTTAAACAAGAGAGAGTTTATTCAGGGTGGGCCTGACATACTCAGCTGAGCCCTTAACAAGAGGCTCCAGGCCTTCCCCGAAGCTACAGACTTAAAGCAGCGGAGACTGCCTTCTCGCCACTGCTTGCTTTGAAGAAGCAAGTTACCGAGAATTCTACAGCCACAAGGAAATGAATTCTGCCCTTAACCTGAAGGAGCTTTGAAGTGAATCGTTTTCTAGGTAAGTCTCCAGATGGTTAATGCAGTCCAGGCAACACCTGATTTCATCGTTTGGGAGGCCCTGAGCAGAGAACCCAGCTACACCTACACCCATCCCAGATTCCTAACCCAGGACGTGTGAGATAACAAATGAGTGTTGTTTTAGGCTGCAAAGTGGGAGGTAATTTGTTGTGCAGCAACAGAAAATGAATTCCCACCCTTACAATAAAGATATTGTACTGTTTTTATTACCCAGCATCCCTCGTATCATTCCTTACACAGACAAACCTTCATCCATGGACTACATACAAGGTCGTGTAACACTTTGTACATGAGTCATACCCCAGGTTGCACAGATGACTTAAACATAACCTTTGTGTTTCCTATGTGCTTTGCTGCCAGATAACCTGAAAACAGCTCTGGTGCCCATCATGGGGAATAGTTCCTTCAGGTACCTGGACACATCTGGTCCCTTTGCTCTCTTTACATCAGCAGTTCTGGAACATTTTGGTCTCAGGGCTCCTTTTTATCCAAAATTATTTAAGACCCTCATAAGATTTTGCTTATGTGATAATGTTTATCATCTACTGCATTTGAAATTAAAATGGAGTGATTTTTATTTGCAACTTTCTATTTTGTATTGGGTTATAGCTGAGTAACAATGCTGTGATAGTTTCAGGTGAACACAGAAGGGACTCAGTCATACATGTATGTGCATCCATTCTCCCCCAAACTCCCCTCCCATCCCGGCTGCCACATAGCATTGAGCAGAGTTCTATGTACCACTCAGTAGGTCCTTGTTGGTTACCCATTTTAATATAGCAATTTGTACATGCCCATCCCAAACTCCCTAACTATCCCTTCCCCCATCCTTGCCCCTGGCAACCATAAGTTCATTATGTCTGTGAGTCTCTTTCTGGTTTATAAGTTCATTTGTATTATGTCTATTTATATCTATATATAAAGATTGCATATGATATTTCTCCTTCTCTGTCTGACTTATTTCACTCAGTATGACAATCTCGAGGTCCATCCTTGTGGCTGAAGTAATGCCATTTGCAGCAACACGGAGTGATTTTTAAGCATAAGCACACTCAAGCACACATTCATTACATTAGCCATCAGAACAATGGCATCGTCCCTCACCACGAAGCTTCTGGAAAACCCCTCTGTTCTCTTGTGAGAAAATGAAAGTAAATAACTAAATAGCATCACAGTGTTATTACACATGGACCTGCAGACCTACAAGGGTCTTGAGGACCCCAGAGAGTCCTAGACCACGCTATGAGAACCATTGCTTTATATTTTCAGTATTTATCTCTCTTCTGTTTTACAGAGTATCAAGTTCCCCCCCCAACTTTATTGATAAAGAGTTGATATATCATATCAAATTACATTGTTGTAAGCAAACTCAGGAGAGGGAAATGGCAACCCACTCCAATATTCTTGCCTGGAGAATCCTGTGGACAGAGGAGCCTGGTGGACTCCTGTCCATAGAGTCGCATAGAGTCGGACACAGCTGAAACGACTTAGCATGCATGCATGCATTGGAGAGGGAAATGGCAACCGACTCCAGTATTCTTGCCTGGAGAATCCCGGGGACAGAGGAGCCTGGCAGGCTGCCGTCTATGGGGTCGCACAGAGTCGGACTTGACTGAAGCGACTTAGCAGCAGCAGCAGCAGCAAGCAAACTCAAATAAGCCTATAAACTAAATGAGGTAAACATTAAAAAAAAAAGAAGAAGAAGAAAAACACAAGAACCCAGCTATATGATGGTGCTGGTTATATCTTCCTTGCCCCCTGAGTACACCATCAGTGCTTCTCTGCTCAGTTCTGTGGCCTGGAGGCTGACCTCCACAGGCAGCGTCACCAGCTCCCAACGCTCCATCTTCCAGAGTAGACCAATGGGAGATGCCAGGGGAAATGGGAGGATGGGGAGGGTGATGCTGAAGTCACCCAGTTACCCCATCCCTGCCACATCACTGGTCATCAGCAGCCACTCGCCCCTGGCTCTAGCCCTTAGTTAGACTCCAGTAACAAAGTGCCTTCTCTCTTCCCTTTGGGGCCAGGGAGGCAGAGGTCTCACTAGGTCTGTTGGCCTCCCTAATCCTTTCCACATTCCATTCACTGTTTTAATTTCTTGTGATTATTCTATTTCCTCAGGGATCCTGGCTCTAGGGTGACTTGAGACAATTCCTTCAAGCTTAAGTTTATCTCACTATAAAATGAAGGGTCTCAGCAGCATTTCCCAAAGAGGTTTCTGCACATCTGTCTCACCAATATTCCAGGTTGTATTCTGTGATCAAATACATTTGGAAAACACAGAACATCAGTTCAGTTCAGTTCAGTCACTCAGTCATGTCCGATTCTCTGCGACCCCATGGACTGCAGCACATCAGGCCTCCCTGTCCATCACAAACTCCTGGAGTTTACTCTAACTAATGTCCATTGAGTTGGTGATGCCATCCAACCATCTCATCCTCTGTTGTCCCCTTCTCCTCCTGCCTTCAATCTTTCCCAGCATCAGGGTCTTTTCCAATGAGTCAATTCTTCGCATCAGGTGGCCAAAGTATTGGAGTTTCAGCTTCAGCATCAGTCCTTCCAACGAACACCCAGGACTGATCTCCTTTAGGATGGACAGGTTGGATCCTCTTGCAGTCCAAGGGACTCTCAAGAATCTTCTCCAACACCACAGTTCAAAAGCATCAATTCTTCAGTGCTCAGCTTTCTTTATAGTCCAACTCTCACATCCATACATGACTACTGGAAAAACCATAGCCTTGAGTAGACGGACCTTTATTGGCAAAGTAATGTCTCTGCTTTTTAATATGCTGTCTAGGTTGGTCATAGCTTTTCTTCCAAGGAGTAAGTGTCTTTTAATTTCATGGCTGCAGTTTTTGTTTGGAAAACACAGAACATAATGAACCACAATGTATGGCACCATATCAAAAGCTCTGGAAGGTCGTGAAGTCACAAGCCTGTTTAGCCCAGTATTTCCCCAACATCACTATGGAGCACTGCTTGTGCACTGCTTTTGCACAACACCTGGTAACACCTAGTCAACTCTGGACTAGGTCATCTCTGGGTCTGTCTCATTCTGAGGAACGCTCTCCGAATGCATATTAGTAATGGTGGGAATATTTGCTGGTTCTCTATCCTGAAACCAGAAACACTCCCACCGCTGGTGCTCATTTTCCTCCAAGCACATTAATGGTGAAAACCTTGCCCCAGCCTCACTCTCAAAGGCTCAGGAAAAAGCCCCCAATGACAGGCTCCCTCCCTTTCCACACCTCCTTGCGCTACCCAGTGCGCCCTGGGTTGGGTGATGCCAGTGGAAAACAGGAGACCAAGGCCAGTCTGTGGCAGGTTCTTGAAGATGGACTTCTATTTCTGTGCCCTCAGTCCAAGGCTGAGCTGCTCTCCTGCCCATGACATTGACATGGTAAAGAAAGACAGCTCTCATTAAGATCAGGATTGGAAGCAGGATTCCAGAAATAGCTGAATACAAATTTTGGATGCAGGACAATGGCACCTGAGCACAGTTGAGGGTGGTGATGCAAAATAAGGTGTGAACCTTATGGGAACACCCCTGAAGGCTAACAGTTGCTATGAACAACATAGGTTCCTGGCAAGTTTTAGGGTCCATCTTGGCTTCCCTTGACAATTAGTAGCTCCCCTCTTGACCGATCTGCAGAAAAGCCATCAGACATCCTCTCCTATTCTTATTGCGAAAGCCCATGGATGGCATCAGCCCATCCCACTCCAGTGGCACTAATGTGAGGACCCATTCCCAGTTACAGGGTTAAATTCTGACTGAACAGAGCCAATTTGTACAATCTCGTTTTCTTTCCAAGGACATGTTTCAGGGTGGGCTTATGACTCCCTTCTGGCCAGTGGGACATGTAAGAGGGGTAGGTATTGGAGGGACTTTAGGGAACGTGTCCTTGTTTACAAGAAAATGAACATCAGGCTCTGCGTTCCCTTCCTACCACTCAATGTTGTTTCGTTTCTGGGTGTCTCACTGGGCCACACTGCACCCATCTTGCTTCCCCAAGGAGAAGAGCTTGAAAATACAACTGATGCTGAGAATGGTGGAGCAGAGGCTGGGAGGAGCTTGGACAGGTGGCATCACTGAGCTTCCCTTCCATGAAGTTTAAGCCAGTTTGAGCTGATGTTTTCTGTCTTATGAAACTGAAATCTTTCTGACAGATCCTCTTTTTAATGGAACCACTTGTGGCCATTATTTTCATCCTCAAATTCTTCCCAGGAATCCCCCCATGAATGTTCGGGAGGCAGCAGAAAATGAAGCCCTGCATTGCCGTGTTCACCGACCTGCCTCCTCCGATGCCCGGATGTAGAGTGCCGGTGATGGCCCTGTCCCTGCAGGATGGCATGTCAAAGCAGCCCAGGAATGCAGTCCTCGAGGACAGCACTTGTCTGGGAAGGCCATCCATGGAGCGTCTATCCATAGAGAATTTTGAAAAGAAAAATACTTGGGTGAATGCCTTGCTTCCAACAGATTCCCAGATGGAGTCTTTCCTGGACACCTAGTTTTAGTCACTGCATTGACACATACAGTTTCATTTATGCATAGTTGTCATTTTGCCTCTTCTTTAGAACTCTTGGGAGGTGGGACTTTACCTTTGACTTGTGTCCTTGGTATGTAAGACACTATACCGTAAGTCATCCTCATTCAAGAAAGACTTTCTCATTAATGTGTATGTGTGTGCTAAGTCACTTCAGTCAAGTCTTACTCTGCAACCCTATGGACTGCAGCCTGCCAGACTCCTCTGTCCATGGGATTCTCAGGCAAGAATACTAGAGTGCATTGCTGATCCCCCTCCAGGGGATCTTCCCCACCCAGGGGTCAAACCTGCATCTCTTATGTCTGCCTGTGTTGGCAGGTAGGTTCTTTATCACCAGTACCAGCTGGGAAGCCCTTTCTCATGAACATCCCTCCCCATTTGTAACATAAGGAAAGAGCAGAATGATATAATGACTCCTTTGCCCCATATCAATCAGGATTCAATCAGAAAATGGAAACCTTTCTAGGTTTTCCAATTAGAGTTGCTATAGGAACTTAAGCTTACGCACAATTAAACGACGGGGTAAGAAAAGGTCAGAAGGTGGCACTGGGGACATCTGACGGAGCAGGGCAGAGTCTCAAGGGGAACTGGGGTTCCCCTGGTGACTCTTCCCCAGGATCCAAGCCACTGTCTGCAGCTGGCACTGAGAAGCACTGACTTCACCTTCTTTACTGCCTTGGACATCGCATGGGGTTACCTCTCACCAGCCAGATCCAACCTGGAACCATGTGGGGAAGGAACTTCTGGGGTAGGAGTTTCCTGAATTTCTTCCGAGACACAGGGAAGAACGGGTGTGAGGTAGAAGGTAGATGGGCTCCCGGACTGAGCAGCTAGAGTTTGTCGAGTGAAGTAAATTGGAGTTTGTTTTCCCTCAACACTTCAAGGGGGAAAAGTTAATGGCAGGAGTGGGGAGTATCTGAGCTCTGCTGAAATAAAAAGATAAGAAAACCATATTTTTCATTCTTGAGGTCAAAGCGACGCCCCCCAACTCCACATGTACAGAAAGGCTCCTCGGGGGTCAAAAAAAGGAGGAGAGGGAGCACTAACACATAATAAGTTCTGTCAGTTTCCCAAGGATCCCCCACCCCCAACCCCTCTGAAATCCATTTGACTTGAAGATGCACATGTATATCAGGAAGGGCCCAGGTCAGGTCAGATGGAATGAAATGAAATGAAGCAAGATGATTGGCCAGAGGAAATCAAAGACCCAGAAAAACTGCCCCCACATAAGTGATTTAAATCACCTCTCTGGTACACTTCTCACTAAGGAGGATGTCTGCACTCTTCTCTGGGTGTGTATTTCTGCTTTGCTTCTGCTCTAAATAAACTACTTCTTCTTTCTCTTTGCACATGCTGTGCTTCCAATAAACTCTGCCTGCTTTACAATGTCTCTTTGTGGAATTCTTTCTCCAAAGAAGACAAGGACCAAGGTCCTCTTACCTGTAGACATCAGATGTAAGCATACAATGAAGGTGAGTTGTCCACAGATCACCCAGCAGCCCTCCCTCCGTAGCTCAGATGAATAGAAAAGAAAATCAAAACAAAAGCAAAGAACAAGTGAGAAACAACTGTCTTTAAATGACACCTTGGATAAGATCACTTTGGTAAAGAAACATTTGCTGTGCAGTTAATTGGGGTTTCCCTGGTGGCTTGGATGTTAAAGAATCTGCCTGTAGTGCAAGAGACCTGGGTTTGATCCCTGAGTTGGGAAGATCCCTGGAGAAGGAAATGGCTACCCACTCCAGTATTCTTGCCTGGAGAATTCCATGAACTGAGAAGCCTGGCAGGCTACAGTCCATGGGGTTGCAAAGAGTCAGACACAACTGAGCGACTAACACACACATTTATGTAGTTGATTGATGGTGTGTGTGCATGCTCAGTCGTGTCTGACTCTTTGCAACACCATGGACTGTAGACCACAAGGTCCCTCTGTCCATGGAATTTCCCAGGCAAGAATACTGGAGTGGGTTGCCATTTCCTACTCCAAGTTAATTGGTGGAGGTATTTTTTTCTATTAGATTATTTCTTGCTCAAAACTCACTCAGGCACCTGGGAGCCAGATATAGCAGCATTGATGTCACCAGTACTTTCTTTAGAAATTTGAAATTTGGAACAGCTTTCTAAAATCTGCAGCTCTAAAAACCCATATAGTTTATGAAACAATTTCCCATCGGCTGGCAGTAGCCTCAAGTCACAGTAAAGTGACAGAAATGATTTCCACCAAGAACTTAGCAAACTTTCTTCTCTTGTTTCAAGAGGGAAGAAATAGCACTGGAGGAAAGTGGCAATGTTTCTAGATTTCCACACACATCCACACCTACAGTTTTCCCCTCAATGATCCTCCTGTTTAGGAGGATCCTAACTGGGTTTTCTTGTGGAGCCTGGGATGAAAGGAGAAAGAAAAACTGGTCCAAAAAAATTGACCAGAATGGAAATCTAGCAAAACAAAAGCATTTTATTCATGGACCAGACTCTGATGTTTCTAGGGGAAGCCCCATGCGTTGGTTACAGACCAAGCCCAGTTACAGATCAAGCCTTCCAGAGAGAAATGTGCAATCCCTTTAGTGCAGGAATTCTAGAAGCTTCCTAGGTTTTGCATTTCCTGCAGCAAACACACCAACAAAAAAAGTGTCAGAAAGTCAGAGGCCCGGAGAAGCAAATTCAGGTACATCCTAAAGGTTATGACTTCCTGGAAGCTTTGGTAAAATTTGGAGGAGGACTTACTGAAATGAAGTTTGGAGTCAACTATTCATATTTTCCCTACCCCTCCCACACATTAGCAGAACATAAAGGAGGCCCAACAAGTGATCCTGAAGGTAAACAACCATCACTGCCCAGCAGCTAGTCCTCCTCAGAGTTGGAGCCCTGGTCCTCAGGGCCTGATTTCTGCAGACTGGGAGGCAAGAAGGCCCCTCTCCCATCCATTCTTCCCACTCTGGTAGGCGCCCCTTCCACCAGCAACTCCAGCGCAGGCAGGTTGGGGTCCACTCCTCAGGGATGTTCCCTTCAGCCTGAAAGAAAAACTCCAAAGAATGAACAGTGGACGTGGAGAGCAGGCCCTTCCCATTAACGGTGACTTGCCAACATTCCATCCTGCATCTTCAGTGTCTTGTGGAGCGGATCTTGAGCAGTGAAGAGCTGGATGAAAAATGTCGACTTATGGCTGGGACACGGTGGTTAGGAAGTGCTTCATTTTCTCTTGAGGGTCTATTTAGGAATATTTATCAAAGAAATACTGGAATGACTTAGATTGTTTCAGAATAGGAGCAGGCTCTACTACAGCCTCCAATCCAATCTAATCCATTTAAGAAACTGACATTCGAGTGAGGGTTACTCTGAAACAATCCAGTCCTATCAGCCTCATGAAGACCCTTGCATTATCATCAGCTAATATAGCTTTTTTAGTCTAAATGCTGGGCATGTGGCTATTTGGAGGGTGCAGTGTGCTATTTGCTGTGAAGAGCAAACAAATGAGTCCTAGCCATTTCTACCTTTGTGGGAGGTAGAGAGGGTCATGTGACTTCCCTCAGAAAGGAGTCTAACACTTCTAACCACTTTTGCAAAATGTGGGTGATAAAACAAATCGATTGCATTCACTGGCTTCCTTAATTTACTTTATTGTATTATCTGTTTGGTGCTTAAATTTCAGAGGCAAGTCTAAATTCATTCAAGGGTCTACTGCTTCCGAAATAATTTTAGAGCATTTTATATTGTGTGCTTTTTGTTCCAATACATAAAATAACTTTTACCTTAGACATAGTTGCCTTTTCAGAGGTCTATACAGATTTCACAGAAGGGGTAGGGTAGGGGAACAAGAGGACAGAGAACTGAGCAATAAGATTTAAATCTTAAATCCCCAGGGCTTCACTGGTAGCTCAGTGGTTAAGAATCTGTCTGCTAATGCAGGAGACACAGGTTCAATCCCTGATCTGGGAAGATCCCACATGCCTGGGAGCAACTCAGCCCGTACATCACAACTACTGAGTCTTCTCTCTAGACTCCAGGAGGCACACCTACTGAAGCCCTAGCACCCTAGAGCCCATGTTCTGCAGCAGGAGAAGCCTCCTCAATGAGCAACACGTGCACCACAGCTAGAGAGTAGTCCGCGCTTGCCGCAACTAGAGGAAATGCCTGAGCAGCAAAAACAGACCCAGCACAGCCAAAATAAATAAATGAATAAAAAAAAATTTTTAAGTCTCAAATCCCGATCTCCAGCCATTGGATAGGCAAAGAAAATGAGTTTATTATGTGTTGCTGCAAAACATTCATCTAAGAGCCTCAAGGGGATCACAGGTGTCCCCGTGTTCAGGAGCCATCCCTCCCTGTAGCACTGGAAATCTATCCATGTTGACAAACAAGAAATTCAAGCGTTGGTGTGACCTGGTCTCTGAAACTCCCTTTGTCAGTGTTAAATTCATTGCCCAATGATTGGGGTAGAATGGGCAGTTGTTGTTGGTTGGTTAATAAAAATTCCAAGTACATCACGTAAACTGAAGCTCCTGAGCCACGACATACTGTTCTTTTCAGAGCCAAGAGGATGAGGAAGAGGAAGACAAGACTCTCAGAGTAGGGCGTTGTTCTCATCAGAGCCAATCAGTCTCCCAGACTTGTCTTGTCTACCTTGGCACCGACATTCTTAAACGATGGTAATGTTGTTTCATTCCCTTGCCATATTCTGTCCAGAGCCTCACCAGCCACTCAATTATCATGTCTTCCTGGCTCTTTTCTCAGCTTGTCCCTACCTCATGCAGCCTAACCTTACCTGCTCAGTTTTCAAAGAATGTATTGATAAACAAAGAATGTTGCAGCCACTGGGCCATCAACTTCTGCGGCCACCCACCACGGTGCACCCTGAGAGAATTCAGGATGGAGAAAAACAGGATCCTGGCCCTAGATAGTGGAGATGCAATCAAAGGCATGATTTCATTAAGCCCAGAGTCTTGCATCTTCCCATCCATAGAGAAGCATTAAATCAATTAACTCGAGATGTCTTTTTTTTTCCTCTGATTAACAGTAATCTTTTGATGTTCAACTACCTGGTTTTATTCCCTTCTCTCTCCCAAATTCCTATTTATCCTGGCTCCTCCCTTACCTCTTTGGGACAGTTCCTCAGAGCTATCTGAGAGCCTGGCTCCTGGGCTTAAGTCCCCCGTGTGTCTGTCAAATAAAACACAGTTCTCAAATTTCAGAGTGTGCATTTTTTCGGCGGGCACTAACAACCTCAGTGGCTCCATACTGCCCTGTATGCCTTGTATGGTTGTACACATATATGTGTTTGTAATATTTTTGTTGATGTAATATTTGACATATACCAAGTGTGATTTATGAATATGATATTTAACTTCTCCACAGTGACTTTGAAAACCTCCAGTAGGAGACCTCATTCTATACTGCTAATCACTGGGTACTATTTTTCAGGGTTAAACCAAGGTTTATCTCTAGTTGCATCTCTTATATGCCTCTTCTATTCCATTTCACAACCAACGAATGAGTCAAACCAGGTGACTTGAGGTCCAAACAGGACTTCTGCTCCTTGTGTATAATTTTGCCCTTGCTGTCACCTCTGCTTGATGTATGTCATCATCAAGCTGAAATACACCTACTTCTCTTTCACAACATAGCTCAGAAATCACCTCCTTTAAGTGTTTCTATGAGTCTTCCAGCTTCAGGAGCTGGTTGGTTTTCCTTGGACCTCCAGTTCCCAAGGCATCTGACACAGTTTCTGCACTGATTTGTTTTCATGTTTAACTGTTCCCACTGATTTGGAAGCTCACCCAGGGCTTCAGCCATGGCCTCCTAGTCTTGGTCTGCATTTCTAAGTCCTGGCCAAATCCTAGCAAGCATTGTTATTGTTGTTTACTCGCTAAGTCGTGTCTGACTCTTTGTGATCTTATGGACTGCAGCAGCCCCGGCTTCCCTGTCCTTCACTATCTCCCAGAGTTCACTCAAACTCATGTCCATTGAGTTGGTGATGCTGTCCAATCATCTCATTCTCTGCTGCCCGCTAAGTTCTCATAAGTATCTTTTGAACTAATGTATGAATAGGGTCCTGCCTTACCTGATGGAAGTTCACTTCCAGACCCTGGCAGTTTAGTCCATCACCACTACATTAAAAATGGGCTGTCTCAAGCAGTAAAGTGACTATGGGAAAGAGTTTAAGGGAGTCCAGAAAAGAGCTTCTGGGCCAAATCAGCTTGTAATCATAGGAGCTGCAGATCTGATACACAAGGGGCAAAACAGGCTTCTGCTCAGAAGTCCCCTTCTCTGAGAGATGCTCTCTGAAATGTTAGTCCCTCCCCGGTCCTCAAGCCTCCTGTTTAGCTTTGTCTTCATCACTCTCATTGAAATCTTACAATTAATTCTATATTCATCTATCTATTGTCTGATCCCCAGTATCATGTAAGACCCACCAGGGTGAGAACTCTGTTGAATTCACATGACCTATCACAGCACCAACCACAGAACAGACCCTCAAGAAATATGGGGTGAAAAAAAGGAATAATTATTCCTGGCCCCCCAAGAAATGATACATCCTGTTGCTGCTTGTTCCAAGTATTACGAATAGTAATTTAATAAGCTTGGTTTCCTGAGAGTTTGAGTTGAGAGTCATATGAAGTGGAATCAAAAGCTCTGGAGCCTGGTGGTGAAGGAAAGAGGATTTCCTGAGGGCTGAGCCATCCATGGTGATGACTGTGGTTCACAGCATGATCCTAGATCATGACACAGTGTGCGCTCACTGTTCCCAGGTTTATCATTCACTCATGGACTTACTGAATATTCAACTAATACATCTTTTCCATCTGGTGGTGGTGGTCGTTGTGGTTTAGTCACTAAGTCATGTTTGACTCTTGCAACTCCATGGACTGTAGCCCACCAGGCTCCTCCATCCTTGGGATTCTCCAGGCAAGAATACTGGAGTAGGTAGCCATTCCCTTCTCCAGGGGATCTTCCCGACCCAGGGATTGAACCTAGGTCTCATGCATCGCAGGCAGATTCTTTATCATCTGAGCCAGCAGAGAAGCCAAAAGTTGAGAGTCATGTTTTATTTGGAGGACAAAACTGAGGACTTAAGCCTGGACACAGCATCTCAGAAAACTCTGAGAGACTGGATACATACAAGAGATAAGGAAGGAGCCAGGATACATACAAGTTTTTGCAAAAAGACCAGGTAGTCAGAACATTAAAAGGTTACTATTAATTAAAGAAAACCAGTAGTAGCTCAAGGAATTTAGTGCTTTCTTATGCTTGGGAAGATGCCAGCGGCTGGGCTCACTGAAATCTTTCCTTTGATATACATCTCAGGTCTCTGGTGCCTGTAACCTGTGCTTTCTCAGGCTGAGTTTTCTCAGGTGCGCGGTGGGGGTGGAGGTTGGGACGTGGCTACAGTGTCTGATGATTTGCTGGCAGGTATTCAGTTTCCATCCTGAGCTCCCTTAAGGCTCACATTCTGTTGATCAAAGCGGCTGATGGCTGCAACATCCTTTGTTTACTGATATGACAGGCAGCATTTTTAGTCCACAGATATTAGCAAAAATATTTTTTTAAAAGGCATCTTGGTTATCCTGAAAGCTCTGTTATTCTGAGAATTTATTTATACAGAAAACCTTGCTCTACCCAATAATACCAGATAAACGAGGTGCTGCTGGAATAATGGTTCTTTGTCAGTGTAGCTGACAAAATTAACCTTTTGAATGTCTTTCTCCCATGGTGTGGCCAAGTGAATTTTTATAAAGACCCAGGACATCTTCTGGCACACATGATGAGTCTGAGATGCAGGGCTATGACTGGAGAATATCCTCTTGTTCCCCAAATACACAACTTTGGGAAATCTCTGGATATCTGGTGAAACATAGGATGTTGTACAAAACATGAGCTATCATTAAGGTTTCCTTTTGTCCTTAAGAGTCTGCTAATTATGAATGTAAGTTAAATAATTTCTCAGACTATATTATATTTCATTTCCAGAGGCTCTTAAAATTCATATGCCTACATTTACTAGACCCTGAAAGAGAAGAGTAGTGGCTGGGTAGGTGTATCAGATGGTTCTGAGCCAGCTATAAACCTCCATGGGGAAATCTGAGCAGACATTTCAGTGTGATGCGCTGGGTGAGGGTCAATGTAATAGAGCTTCTGGAAGGTGCCTCCAATACCTGGGGCTTCCGAGTAAAAGATGTTTCCCTGATGAACTGGTAATGCTCCATAAAGACAACCACAAGTATCATGAAATATCAGCTAGAGCTGCTCTGAGATCAAGGGCAAGCCATGGCATGCTGATCTACTGCAAAACCTTAAGACACAAGGTCAAATGACCTAGGCCTTCCATTATTATCATATAATGGAGCTTTTTTCTTCTAAATCTGTGTTTTTAAAATGAGAAGTAATTATTGATTTGACAACTGTTCTAGTCAAAACAGACTGTTCATGTGTTACTTTTCTTGTCCCATTAGAAATTAAAATTTTCTATCCCTTTCAATTATATCTGGGACCAACAATAGGTTTTCTAGAACCAAATGTAGCTACTAAAGAGGGGGAAATATACTATTACATAAGTGAGGAAATGTCACTTTTTTACAAAGTTTGGAGTTTACTATTAAAAATTAAGAACCCTAATGGAATTAAAATTTGGAGTTTTAATGAGAGTAGGAGTTCTAATTGGTAGAAATACTTTATGTTTTCTTAAATACAGTTTATGCTACAATAAGACAAACTTTTCACTTTTCAAATTAGCAAAGACCTGAAAGTATAATCACACTCCATTGCTGAGTGTTAGGGAGACAGGCTCTCTTACATTAACGGTAAGATATGAATTGACGGAATCTCTCTGGCTGGAAATTTGGCAAAACTCTTCAAAATTAAAAATCTGTGTTGCATTAGGTGGGGCTGAGGAAATAAGCCCCAGTGCATGGTAGAAGAGAGGGAGCTGCGGCAGCCTGAGCCGAAAGGAGGAGGTCCACACAGAGGAGTGAGCAGACTCCGGTGTCAGGGAACAGGAGGGTGAGAAGACGTCCAAGTGGGTGGGTCATGGTAACAGCAGACCGCTGCAGGGCATCAGAGCCCAAGAGGGGTGGGAGGCCATCTGCACGCTGTAGGGCAGCTTGACACAGGGTTTCAGAGCCCAACTAGGGACAGGGGAGGGGTAGTCCAGAAAAAGGAATTAAAACCCAGTGGAGAGCCAGCAGAGAGTGTCAGCATCTTAATGAAATGAGGAGGGAGTTGGTGCCTTGGGAGAGGTAATAGCAGAGTATCATTACTAAATATATTGAGTGTAACATGAGACAGGATTCTCACTGTTGGAGAGTGGAGTTACAGATATGAGAAGGGAGAAGGCTAGAGTGAATCCTGGGGTGCTGGATTATAATTGAGGATATTGGTGTGAATTCATGGTTTCTAGTTTGTAAAGATAGTTATAGAAGTAAGTATGACATAAATATGTGTGTGTGTGTGTGTGTGTACACAGAGATTCCAGCTCTGTCCAGTGGCTAGGTCTGGGAGCTGTGACGGCTTAACAGGTGTGAACACAGCTGGTGCCTAGATATTGGTTTCTAAACACCCATCTGTACTCAAAGGAACCAAAGATTCTTGAATAAATGTTTGATACCAGTGTTGGAGCAGAGCAAATAAACACTGATTCTAAACATTTTATTATGCAAACACACACACACACACACACACAGAAGGAAGTGCTCCAATAATGAAGGGGTTATGTATGAAATAAGAAAGCCAACTTAAATGGGTTCCCACTGACCAAATCTGGATTATTTGAGCATCAAAATAAGTATTGATTCTAATGGATTATAACAGTATGGGATACACACATGATTTAAAAATACCTCCCACAAAATATTTATTTAAGAGGAAAAAGAGTCACTAGCCTGGTTGAAATCCCCTTAGTCAAGCAAATAGGAACTAATAGGGCAAATTGAAGTCATGAGCCATCTGATAGAAGTGAAAAGAAGACTGCAGTGATACCCCTCTGACAGCTGGAAGTGTGGACACTTGAATCTAATCATCAGGAAACAACAGACTAACCTCAATTGAGGGACATTCTGCTAAATAACTGACCTGAAATCTTCAAAAGCACCAATGTTGTGAGGGTCAAGGAAAGCCTGAGGAAGTCTTAAAGAGAAAACTAGGCACAACATGTGATTCCGGACTTGATCCTTTTGCTATAAAGAACATTTGGGACAACTGGTGAAATTTGAATGGAATCTAAGACGAAAGGTATATTGAAGCTAACTTCCTGAAGCTTGTAGTTGTACTGGCGAATATCCTTGTTTGCAGGAAATACGTAATAAATTATTTGGGGACTGGAGTATCACACCGGCAACTTATTTTATATGTTTCAGGGAAAAAAATCTTTGCAATATTCTTGCAACTTTTCTGTGAATTTAAGGTTGTTTCCAAGTAAAAAGCTAAAGAATACATATTGAAATTCTACTTTTGTAAGTTACATGTATAGATTTTTGTCCTATAGATGTGTACTTTCAAATCTGCAAAATAAGTGTATTATAAAATTCACCTACGCATTGAAACAAAAGATAATATACAGTGAGAACACAATAAATAGAACCTTGTTCTTGTTACTGCCTCTGTTCACCATTCCAGCTTCCAGTGAGATCACAGTTGGGGTGAGGAGTTCATCCTTATAGGAAAGGGATTGCTGGGCATGAGCAGGACATCAGTGTGGAGGGTTGGGGTGGCCCAGAAAAAGTATGGTTCTCAAAATCAAATGTACAGAAACCATATTCATTCTTCACCTAGCCTATTAGATAAGTGGTAACTTAGAATACACTTTTCAAAAGTTCATCTTGGAACTCAACATGAAGAGAAGTGGGAGATTTTCCATCAGTGGTTCCTGGCTCTGGCCGCACCTTTCAAAGGGAGCTTTAAAAATCCATCCATGGACTCACACTCAGACAGTCTCATCTAACTGGTCTGAAGTGGAGCCTCAGCAAGACTGTTTTTTGGAAGCCCCCTGGGCAGTCCTATGTAAAGCTATGATTGTGAACCACCTTCTATGAGTTAAAGGTACACACCCAGCTTTGAAGACCCTAATAATGAGATCTTGGAAAGTTAAATCAGTTCTTCCCAACAGTGTTCAAATTCCAACTTCATAGATTTCCACCATGTGTGTGTATCATCTACACTATTATTAAATTTTTTCTTCCAATTGATCCTGTTTTGCTTAATTCTATTGTAAAAAGAATTTTTAAAGAAATGCATCACCACTGGGTGTGGAAAATCAAGACTGCTTGCCATAAAGAGAAGGTAAAGGTAAAAATAAATACTTAAATTCCCCTCAAATGTTATTACATTCTTAATATTTAATGTAAATGAGACAATAATGATAAATAAAATCCATTTGTACAAAAAATGAGTATCTGAAATATAGTTTCTCTCACGGGATTAAAATGATTTGAGCAGTCATTCATAAAAGGCATCATTTGGTTAGTTTTTATCTAGGAGTTTAAAGGAGAAATAAGTTTCTAGGCCAGTGAGATTATTGGATTTTCAGTTTTAGTGTTAACAAGTTCAGAGACACTCTATCAACACGTCATACAAAACTATAAAAACAGTGGAAAGGATTATCTGAGCGTTGATTTCTAAGCCAAATGTTGTAAGAGACTTCTGTTCAATGAAATATGGTTTTAGGAAGCAATTGTAAATGAGATCCAGATGCCACTAGTGGACTAGGGGCCAGAATCACTCAGCCTTCTTTGCCCTCCCCCTCAAAACCCCCAAGTCCAGCCACCTCCACTTAAAATCAGCAGGGCTGGGCACCAGTGGGAAACTCTCGCCAGACGGTTACCTGCTAACCAGCTTTTACATGAGAGCATACATTTCAAACACACCTCTCTTCCTTTCCTCATCTTCCTCGGCTTTTTAAAAAAAGTAATTTATGAGTCTTCTTTACTGCACATGGGGTTTCTCTAGTTGCAGAAAGTGGGGGCTACTCTTCCTTGCAGTGCAAGGGTTTCTCACAACACTAGCTTTTCTTGTTGCAGAGCTCAAGGTCTAGGGCATGGGCTCAGTAGCTGTGACCTGTGGGCTTAATTGCTCTGTGGCATGTGAGATCTTCCTGAACCAGAGATCGAACCTGTGTCTTCTGCATTGGCAGAAGGATTCTTAACCACTGGACCACCAGGGAAGTCCCCCTCTTTGCCTTTTAAAGAAACACTGTCTCCTGAAATTCCAGGCAATATTTTTAAACAGGGTGGGCTTTCTTCTCCTGCTTCTATTGCTTTTTTATTTCCACCCCTGACTCCTCCCTAGGGACCAAGGGTCTCTCCCTCTCTCTCTCTAATCATGCTCCAAAGACCCTTTCAGGGAAGAATGTTAAGGCAAAACTAAGGATGAGGCTTGTAGGATGCCTGATAAGCTCTGATTCCTTCTGATTGATTGGTAGTGAGGTAAAGATGTTTTGGAAATCTTAACCATCAACCTTCTGGTTCTAACTAGCTAGAGTCTAGGTGTTTGTGGTCAGTATGCAATTAAGGGTGTAGTGTGCTTCTTCCACCTGATGGGGGTTTCAGTATCTGCAAAACAACTCAAGGAAATGGCTCAGGATATTATTAATATCCATGGTCCTTGAGGAGGAACTTAAAGGTCCTTACTTTATTTTATGGTTAAATTATTGTTATTTTGTTTTGCTTGACTCTTTTGTTTCTTTTATTTTTTCTGATTAAATTTTTCTTTTTGAAACTCAGGGAAAGCCTAGGAAATGAAAGCTTTTTTGCAAAGAAGCAGCCCAGGGCACAGGTTGGGGCGGGGGAGGTCTATCCCCAGGAAAACTCCACTTGGTTTTAGAAGTGTCTTCTTGGATCCCTGAATCACTGCTTGGAGCAGAGCTGCCCTAGAGAAAGCCACTTGGCTCACAGTGGCATTTTCATTTATTAAGAAAACATCTTTGAGCCATTAAGATGCCAAGGTTTATTCCTCTTGAATGGCCTCTCCCAAGTACATCCTTATATAGTCATCCTTATATAGTCATCCTTATAAAACACTGGAAAGCTAGAAAGCAAAATGAAGACAGTGTCTACATTTCAGTGGTGGGTTCATCAATTTTCACTTATTCATGCCAACAAAGGTTTCCTGAGCCCGCGTGCACCAGTGCTGTTAGAGGTATAGCAGTTCAGTGACAAGCATGGAGCTGTCTCCACTTTAGGGATCTCATGGTCCTTTCCTATGTCAGAAGACACGCAGGTAAGACAGTCTTCAAACAAAATGGAAAACATCTGTAAAAGGAAGGTCCTAAACACCTAAAGGTGAAAATCCTACACCCATAACCTGATGAGATAGAAGTAATTGGGCACACCCTCCATATACCTTTGATGGAACGTATTTTGTACAAGTTGGTACAAACTAAGATGAGAAATACAGAGCCCCCAAGACGTTCTGTCACGCTTGAGCAGACCCAGTCGTGAACATGGCTTGTCAGAGATTTCATTAGATTGTATAAAAGTGCCACCTCTGTTTAGGACTAGATGTTTGTAATCTTTCTGCTCTATTTGCTGCATGAACATTCGTTATTTTAGATCAAAGCAAACGGAGGAAGCCACTCACTCCCCCCAGTGTCTCTCTCATTAAAATTAATTATTTTCCCAGTTCAGCCCTCTCTGTTCACAATCGTGTCCAGTGAGAAAAATAGGTCTTAGGAAACCCAATTATGTCTGAGGCAGTTTCAGAATCAGATAAAAAGGGCTGGGGGCTGGGGCTTAAGAAAGTTCGGGCAGGGAGTAACTTCACATTTCCAAGGCACTGCCATATTAAGAATTCTCCTCTTTGGGATTAGTTTTGAAAGTAATTTGCCTTAAATACAGGCATTTTCCAATTCTAATTTCTAAAACTGAAAAGAATGAATTTCATTCAGAAAGGAATAAACCAGCTCTCTGCATTGCTTTATAGCACATGAATTTAATTACCACATCAGCCAATAAAGGAATCTCAATGCATTCTGTGAAGTATTTTGCTTATATTGTGCAGCTATGGGTTTCACTTGTTTTATTTAAAGAACCCATAACATATTTATAAATGATTCCTTCAAACACAGGGTTTTGATTCTCAGCTCACTGGGGAATGAATATATTGATCATTGTCAATGCATAAACCATACCCAATTAAATGTTTCAGCAGAAATAATCTCATCGAAATGAAGTCCTGACAGCACAATTTCATGTGGTTTATTTTAATTCTCATTTATTAATAGAACATGAGAGCTTTGTGTTCCAAAAACAATGTCTTGAAAATTTCAAAGGAATGGTAAAAAAAATGAAAAAGTTACTGTTCTTTTACTCTTAGACTCATCTTGACAGGACAGGAGAATGTCAGTGTTAAGTGAATATATGAGGAGTCCAGGAAGGCTCTGGAGAACAGCATTCCACAATACACTGTGGTCTTACTGTGCCGGTAAGCTGCGTGCTTAATGGTGTTGTTCGTCTATACTTGGAAACGATGGCAACCCCCCTTCCTAGGATGTGCAGCTGGTGACGGAGTCCATGGAGGACGCTTGTGCAGAATCTTCTCCAGGGAGAGAAAGAATGGTCTGGGTCCGGTTCTTGAAGGATCTTACTGTGCTCAGGCTGCTGGGCAGTACCTTAGGAATGTGGGGGCTAATAGTGAAGGGAGGACTGGCCAGAGCTGCCAAATGCATGCATTATCTGCCGATGACTGAAAGCTTATGTCCCCCCAAATTCATACATTGAACCCTAACTCTCAGTCTCCAAAAGCACTGCAGATGGTGACTGCAGCCATAAAATTAGAAGACACTCACTTCTTGGAAGGAAACACATGACAAATTGTTTTGTTGTTGTCATTCAGTCACTCAGACATGTCTGACTCTTTGCGACCCCATGGACTGCAGCACACCAGGCTTTCCTGTCCTTCACTAACTCCCAGAATTTGCTCAAACTCATGTCCATTGAGTAGATGACAAACCTAGACAGCATATTTAAAAGCACAGACCACTTTGCTGACAAAGGTCTGTATGGTCAAAGCTATGGTTTTCCTAGTAGTAGTCATGTATGGTTGTGAGAGTTGGACCATGAGGAGGTCTGAGTGCTGAAGAATTAATGCTTTTGAATTGTGGTCCCAGAGAAGACCCTTGAGAGTCCCTTGGAGTGTATATCCAGTCCCTTGGACTGCAAGGATATAAAAGCAGTCAATCCTAAAGGAAATCAACCCTTAATATTCATTAGAAGAACTGACACTGAAGCTGAAGCTCTGATACTATGACCGCCTGATGTGAAGAGCTGACTCATTGGAAAAGACCATGAAACTGGGAAAGATTGAAGGCAGGAGCAGAAGAGAATGACGGAGGATGAAATGGTTGGATGGCATCACCAACTTGAGGACATGAGTTTGAGCAAGCTCCAGGAGTTGGTGATGGACAGGGAAACCTGGTGTGCTGCAGTCCATGGGGCTGCAAAGAGTCAGACACAACTGAGCAACTGAATAACAACAATAATCCCGGATGTGATGGTGTGTGAAGGTGGGCCCTTTGAGAGGTAGTTAGGTCATGAGGGGGACGCCCACATGAATGAGATTAGTGCCCTTAGAGAAGAGACCCAGAGAACCCTGTCAATCTTCCACCATGTGAGGACAGGGCAAAAAGATCACTGTTTATGAACCTGGGAGAAGGTTCTTACCAAACACCAAATATTCCAGTACTTTGGACTGCCCAGACTCCAGAACTAAGAGAAATAAATGCCTGTTGTTTAAATTACCAAGTCTATGGTGTTTTTGTTATAGCAGCCTGAGTGAGCTAAGACTCAGTGCAAATGTCCAATACAAATATGAGCAAGTGAAGATGGTTTTCTTACTTACTTTTCATTACAAGAATTGGTTCATTTTTGCTATAAAATATAATATCACCACTGTATAAAATGTAAACCATGTGAATTAGCCAGAAGAAAGAAAAATTTAAAACATGTGTATTCCCATTGTTTCAAAGAAATAATCATGTCAATATTTTGGAGTCTGTTGTTTCAGACTTTTCCCTGTGTATATACTTATCAATTTATAAAAAGCATATATTTTAAAGATTTTTTAAATTTGATTTTTAATTCAGTCATTTCAATAACATCTTTCCATATTACCATGTATGCATGTATGCCAAGTCGCTTCAGTCATGTCCAACTCTTTACAACCCTATGGACTGTAGCCAGCCAGGCTCCTCTGTCCATGGGATTCTCCAGGGGAGTGGGTTGCCATGCCCTCCTTCAGGGGATCTTCCAGACCAAGGGATTGAACCCACGTCACTTATGTCTCCTGCATTGGCAGGCAGATTCTTTACCACTAGTGCCACCTGGGAAGCCCATCTCTGACCAACAACCAGAAAGAACCAATTACCAGCCAGGAGGTGTATCCTCCCCGTCGTGGAGCCTTGAGATGACTCACTCCTCCAGCCAGGCTCATGGCTGCAGCCTCTGGTGGGTCCTTGGGCTAAAGGACCCAGTCAAGCTGCACCCAGCTTCCTAACCCAAGGAACTTGTGAGAAAATGTTTGTTGCTTTCATAGGCTAAATTCAGGGCAGCATAACTGTATCCCCTCAAATCAGTCCTAATCTGAAGTCTCAACAGTCGTGGACATGCGTGTGCATTTCTCACACGCTCTTTAACGCTGTGCTTTGCTGGACTGTTCACATTTCTTTCATTACTACCAAAGTTTAGTATTTAAATAAATATGTGTAGTTTCTTCATATTTTCTTTACTGAATTTTCTTTACTGAATTCATGTCCTTTGCCTATTTTTCTATGAAAGGTTTGTTCTTTTTATTGAAGATATGAAGAGTGCCTTATGTATTTGGGATATTGCAGATTTCTACTCCACCCCTCTGCACACAGATGCCACAAATACACACACACACACACGTTTTCTATATAACATCTATTTTAATTTGATATTGTTGTTACAAAAATCTTTTGCAGTTTCATGACATCAGATTTTTACATAGCAGATTTTGTTCTTTCTTTGATATTGTACTTTACATTTTCTTTCAGTAATTTTATGATTTCATTATTTGTGTGCACACTTAGTCACTCAGTTGTGTCCAACTCTGTGACCCCATGGACTGTAGCCTGCCAGGCTCCTCTGTCCACGGAATTCTCCAGGCAAGAATACTGGAATGTGTTGCCATTCCCTTCCTTAGGGAATCTTCCTGACTCAGGGATTGAATCCTGATCTCCTGCATTGCAGACAGATTCTTTACCATCTGAGCCAACAGGAAAACCTTGGAATATTTGTAAAAAAAAAAAATTATAAATCTTTCTAGAATTTAATTTGGCATAAAACATAATATTTTTATATTTTATAAATATACTGTAAGATTTTAGCCTTTCCCCACAATAATTAATCAGTTGCCCTAGTACCATTTAATAATCTTTTCCCAATTATTTTAAGTACTGAGAAAGTATAATCTGCTTTAATATCATATTAATCAAATCATTTATTATTACCATTTTCTATAAAATTTTCCTTAGATATTTTACATATTTATTCTTATAAGTTTTTAATTTTTAAATAACATAAGAATTAACATCTTTATAAGGTAATTCCCATCCAGAAATATAGTATTTCTCCATTTAGTCAGTCTTTCTTGTGTGTGTGTGTGTGCTCAGTCACTCAGTTGTGTCTGACTCTTTGCACCCTATAGACTGCAGGCCACCAGGCTCCTCTGTCCATGAGATTTTCCAGGCAAGAATACTGGAATGTGTTCCCATTTCCTACTCCAGGGGATCTTCCTTTCTTTTGTGTACTTCAGCTAAATTTTAGTATTTTCTTTAAAATGATCCTGCACATTTTATTTTACATTTATTCCTAAGGATTTTGTTCTGTGTTTTATTTTGCTGTTGTCATTATTATGGTAGCATTATTATGGTTGTCATTATTATGGTAGCACCATTATTATGGTGTTGGTGGTTCCTCTGACTCATAGAAAGCATTTGGTTTCTGCTTCTTGAAAGAATGAATAAGCAAATAAGTGATAAATTGGCCAAATTTTTGATAACATATAGTGAAGCAAAAGGTATGAAAGTTTCATAATAAAAGTACATAACTGCTGTACACATCTAGTGAAAGTGAAAGTCACCCAGTCAGGTCTGACTATTTGTGACCCCATGGACCATACAGTCCATGGAACTCTCCAGGCCAGAACACTGGAGTGGATAGCCGTTCCCTTCTCCAGGGGATCTTCCCAACCCAGGGATCAAACTCAGGTCTCCCACATTGCAGGCAGTTTCTTTACCGGCTGAGCCACAGGGGAAGCCCAAGAATACTGGGGTGGGTAGCCTATCCCTTTGCCAGCAGATCTTCCTGACCTAGCAAATCGAACCGGAGTCTCCTGCATTGCAGGTGGATTCTTTACCAACTGAGCTATCAGGGAAGCCCACATCTAGAATACCATTAAAAATCTGCAACATGAGGAAAAAAAAATTACGAAAGGGGGAAAAAATCCTTACTGTGCAAAGAACTCTTTCCAACAGAAGAGATAACATTAGAAGAAGTGGGCAAAAGACATTAATAGGTAATTCAGAAGAGAAGAAAGGTAAATGGCCAATATCTATATGAAGAGGAAAAAAACATGCAAATGGAAACAAAATGAGCTATCACTTACAAAGTCATGCTGAAAAAACTTTTAAGTTTGATAATTAAAGCCAGTTTTGTTTAGAAAAACAAGCAATTTCTTCTATTCCTGGCAGATAGGGTTTTAAACTGGGATAATCAACCCCTACTGAGGGCAAACATATGTCAAAATTGAAAATGAGATTATGAGTAGATGCAGTAATTTAATCCTAACTTTATCTTTATCTTAATTTAAATATTTAATTTATTTTTAAAATAATTACACAAGAGAGTACATTTGGAAGAAATTAATAAGACTAACCACCAGGGAACCTGCTGCTTGGATAAATCATCTGTATTCTCATACCAGTCCGTATCACTGTGAAGTGTCTCTTTCATCATCTTATGCTCTCTCTTTTTCCTTCCCTTTTCTTTTTTCCTCTGGGCAAAAATAAAATAGTGTTAATTAAGAAGATTAATAAATAGCAATTGAGATCAGTGAAGGGTTAGATACAGTTTGCATGCCCAGAAATGGATATTCCTTAACTCTTGATACCATCATTAAATTTATGTTTATGTCTCCCCTTTTTGTAGGAAATTGAGTCTGCTTCAGCGCTGCTTCTCACAGTGAGTCAAACAGAAACATGGTCTCTCCGTTTACAAGGTAAACTGGAAGCCAAGCCTGGAGATTGCCTTGGTGGGCATGTCTGGACTCACCCAGAACAGGCAGGAGAAATAAAACTTCCTAAGATACAAAACATACGGGAAACCTGTACACATTTATGACCATCTTCTGACTTTGCCCCAGTTGATTTTCTTTTTGTGCTGTGTTTTCCTGACCGTTGGGTTGAGACACACCCTGGGACCCTCTGCTGCAGAAACAACTCCCTCTATCCCATCACGGGCCCCAGAAGAGATGCTGAAGAGGTGACAGGAACTGTCTCTCTTCTTAATCAGAGACCTGGAATCTTGATCGTTGATTCCACGTTTCTTCCTCTTCCTCTACAGTAGGGTTTCTTCATCTCGGGAAATCTTGATATTTGGGACCAGATCATTTTTTGGTTGTGCAGGGTCCTCCTGAGCATTGGAGGATGTAGGATGTAGTGGGCTCTACCTGTAGATGCCAGTAGGAATCCCCCACCCCGCCAACTGTGACAATGAAAAATGTCTCCAGACATTGCCAAATGGGCCCTGAGGGCAAAAGCATTCCTAGCTAAGAACCACAGTGACTTGCTAAATTCATTTATATGCAAAGCATATACTAGGTTTTGGTTTTGTGGTTTTTGTTTTGTTTTTGCTAGGTATTTTTTTAAAAAGGTGATGGTGAGGGGGCCTTCCCAGGTGTCCCAGCGGCAAAGAATCCGCCTGCCAGTGCAGGAGATGCAGGTTCAATGCCTGGGTCAGGAAGATCTCCTGGAGAAGGAAATGGCAACCCACTCCGGTATTCTTGCCTGGAGAATTCCATGGACAGAGGAGCCTGGTGGGTTACAGTTCATAAGGTCAGACATGACAGCGATGGAGCATGCACACTTAAAAAAAAAAAAAAAAAGATGGAAGGAAGGAAAGGGGAGAAAGAAGACAGGAAGAAAGCAGACAGGAAGAAAGAAAGAAAGGGAAGGAGGAAGAAAGAAAGGAGAGAAGGAGAGAGGAAGGACAGGAGGAAAGAAAGAAAATGGTCAACTTAGGCCAGTATCTCTGGGCACTCACATTTCAAACAAGATGCTACACAGACATAAAAATACACACAATGCTTGATATTATGCACTTGCATTTCACATTAAAAGAAAACTAAGGTCAAGTGTCAACCCCTCTCTAGCCAAAAGAAGTATAACTCTTAAATTAATCCATGTCTCATGAACCCAAGTAGAGAAACCAAGATCATATCCAGATTTTATTTACCTTGCAAACTAGTTAAAAATGCAGGACCAGAAGTTGAGGTGACCAGGTGTCCAATTATAGTAATCCCACTAATGGTGACTTAGAGAAAACTGTGTAAACATTTTAAACTTTTGCATCACTCATCTCCCAGGGCTCTGGTTTGTGGAGCATTTTCAGTTGCATCAGGTCCCACCCGACTGGGCTTCCCAGGTAGTAAAGAACCCACCTGCCAATGCAGGAGACACAAGAGACATGGGTTCAAACTCTGGGTCAGGAAGATCCCCTCGAGGAGGGCATGGCAACCCACTCCAGTATTCTTGCCTGGAGAATCCCGTGGACAGAGGAGCCTGACGGGCTACAGTCCATGGGATGGCAAAGAAATCGAATACGACTCAGCTACTAAACAACAACAAGATGCATACGTGTATGTGTGTATGTGTGTGTGTGTGTGTGTGTGTAAAACATATATATTTTTTCATTTTCAGATTCTTTTCCCTTTTAGGTTACTACCGAGTATACTTCCCTGTGCTATATGGTGGGTCCCTATTGGTTGTCTATTTTATATATAGTAGTGTGTATATATTAATCCTAAACTCCTAATTTATCCCTTCCACCCTTTCCCATTCGGTAACTATAAGTTTGTTATCTATGTCTGTGGGTCTATTTCTGTTTTTGTAAATAAGCTCATTTATATCATTTTTTTAAAGATTCCCAACATAAGTGATATCATATGGTATGCCTTTCTCTGTCTGGATTACTTCACTTAGTATGATAATCTCTGGGTCCATTCAGGTTGCTGCAAATGGCATTATTTCATTCCTTTTTATGGCTGAGTAGTATTCTTACATATATTTATCCTAGATATATAAATATATATGTTTCCCATATATATATCCCATATCCCATATCCATACATATCCCATATATATAATACATATAATATTTCATATATATATGTATATATGTGTATATATATATAGAGAGAGAGACTTCCCTGATAGCTCAGCTGGTAAAGAACCTGCCTGTAATGCAACAGACCCTGGTTCAATTCCTGGGTCTGGGAGATCTGCTGGAGAAGGGATAGGCTACCCACTCCAGTATTCACGGGCTTCCCTGGTGGCTCAGCCGGTAAAGAATCTGCCTGCAATGCAGGAGACACAAGAAGCATGAGTTCAATCCCTGAGTCAGTAAGATCCTCTAGAGAAGGAAATGGAAACCCACTCCAGTATTCTTGCCTGGAAAATCCCATGAACAGAGGAGCCTGGTGGGCTACAGCTCATGGGGTTGCAAAGAGTTAGACACGACTGAGCGTGCACACACACATACACACCACATCTTCTTTATTTATTCATCCGTCAATGAACATTTAGGCTGTTTCCATGTCTTGGCTGTTGTAAATACTGCTGCAATGAACATTGAGGTGCATGTATCTTTTTAAATTAGAGCTTTCTCTGGATATATGCCCAGGAGTGGGATTGCAGGATCATATGGTAACTCTACTTTTAGGGTTTTATTTTTTACTTTTTAGAAAAAATTTTACGGAACCTCCATACTGATCTCCATAGAGGCTATACCAATTTACATTCCCACCAACAGTGTAGGAAGACTCCCTTTTCTTCACACTGTCTCCAGCATTTATTATTTGTTGATTTTTTGATGATGGCAATTCTGACTAGTGTGAGGTGATACCTTATTGTAATTTTGGCTTGCATTCCTCTAATAATTAGCGACATTGATCATTTTTCCTGTGCCCTGTATTTTCACATTGCACTGGACCCCACAAATTCTGTAGCCAGTCATGCTGATGAAGGGTGTTTTCTCAGGAGTACTTATAAACTAAACTAATCTCATTTATTTCACTTGAAACTATCCCTCCCCTGTCCCATTCCTATCTCAGAGGTTCTTCTTTGAACACCAATAATAGTAACTACAGGTACATCTCCTGGGCACTTGGCCTGTATCAGTCACCAGATACTTTATAGCTATTATGTCAGTCCATCTTCAAAACAGCTCAATAAAATAGTGCTATTATGACATCAATTTCACAGATGTGGAAATAGTTGAGAAAGGTGCCCAGTGGTCCCTATTACCCATGGTTTTGCTTTCTGTGGCTTCAGATCCTGTGGTCTGAAAATAATAAGTGGAAAACTCTAAAAATAACAATTCATACATTTTAAATTACATGGGGCCCCAGTGGATCTAATGCCTGATTATCTCAGGTGGAACTGATGTAATAATAATAATAGAAATGAAGTGCACAATAAATGTCATTTACTGAACCATCCCCCCATCCCAGGTCCATGGAAAAATTTTCTTCCATGAAACCAGACCCCGGAGCCAAAAGGGCTGGTGATGGTTGTTAAGTTGCACACCATTCTGAGCAGTGTAATGAAATCTCACACCATCCTGCCCCATCCCACCTGGGATCCCCAACATTTGGCATCATCTGCTCCTGACATGCCACCACTGACATCATCATGGCTCACTGATCCAGGATCACCAGAAGCAGACGGTCCTCATTCTGAAGGTCAACAGTAACCTATAGATACCACATCACAGGGCCTACATCATTCATGCACTTCATCTCATCACAGAGGCATTTTTACCATCTCACATCATCACAAGAAGGATGAGTACAGCATAAGACGTCTTGAGAGAAAGAGAGACCAAATTCACATGATTTTCATTAGGGTATATTGTTATAATTGTTATATTTTATTATTAGTTATTGTTGTTAATCTCTTAATGTGCTTAATTTATACATAAAATTAATTAGATTAAATCATATATGCGTGCCTGCGTGCTAAGTTGATTCTGTCATGTCCGACTCTTTGCGACCCTAGGGACTATAGCCTGCCAGACTCCTCTGCGCATGGGATTCTGTAGACAAGAATACTGGAGTGGGTTGCCACGCCCTCCTCCAGGGGATCTTCCTGACTGGGATTGAAACTGCGTTTCTTACCTCTCCTGCGCTGGCTGGCAGGCAGGTTCTTTACCCTTAGCGCCACCTGGGAAGCCCCTTTTTTCTTTACCAGCTCCCCAATCCCTCGAGCTCAGCCTCTCCAAACTACCCCTCCTATGTAGTTTCTGTCTCCCCTTCAGTTCAGTCGCTCAGTCATGTCCGACTCTGCGACCCCATGGACTGCAGCACGCCAGGCCTCCCTGTCCATCACCAACTCCCCGAGCCTACTAAACTCATGTCCATCGAGTCGGTGATGCCATCCAACCATCTCATCCTCTGTCTCCCCTTCAAGGAAGGTAGTTCTCAAAGAGCAGGCCCCTATTGTGTCCACCGACACGCCCCTCATGTCTGCCACGTGTCTCCAAGTTCCTAGGAGATGTTCAGGGTCTGTTGAAGTCGCAGGTGAGCGAATGACTCATCGCTGTTTGATCCCCTTCCGCCCAGTCACGTGCATCACTACCTCCCAATGACAATTCCTCTTTCACAAGCTGAGTGGAGGTGAGGCCAGCCTTACGGTGGAGAAAGGTAAGAGAACTTGCAAGAGGGAAACCACTCCCAGATGAAGGAGACTAGACCCACGTCTCCTGCCTCACATGTCCTGGTTAAGACTTCCACCCTCCACTTTGCCACTCCCAGTGACACTTCCTTCAAGTCACTGCCAGCCCTCTGCTCCACCCGTCTTACTGTGGCCTCAAGCCCAACACCCCCACACTGCCTCTCATGGAGATTTACGTAAACACAGATACACCTTGCCCTCTTAGAAGAGAATAAAATACCTCAGCTCTGATGAGAGAAATGGGTGACTATGTGGGGAATTTAAGGTCTTCACCATTTGTAAGTGCAAATGTGTTCATCGTATAAAATTTGCTAGCAGGCATCCACGCATCCCAAACTGCTTTAGGGAGCACGTAAAATTCTATGGCGTGTTTGTTGCCAAGGCAGGGAAGAAATTTCCTACCCTGTTCCCTATAATCTGGCCACCCTTTCAGAAGAGTGCAAAGGTAGGGTGGTTGACTGGGGGATGCCCCGGGTGTCTACCTACACCAGGTCGTTTTCAGGGCACTCCCAAAGCCACAGTCTTGATTTTGTCATCACTTTGATCTATTCTACCTATGGCATCTCAGATTCTAACCCAGATACCCATGGCTTATCCACAGTCCTTCTTGGAGAGACCTCTCAGTTCCTTCCACCCTCCTTGGGTATGTGGAATGCAGAATCGCTCCCTACCTGCAGTTTCTTGAACCACACTTTCAGTTCAGTTCAGTTGCTCAGTCGTGTCCGACTCTTTGCGACCCCATGAATCGCAGCATGCGAGGCCTCCCTGTCCATCACCAACTCCTGGAGTTTACTCAAACTCATGTCCATCGAGTCAGTGATGCCGTCCAACCATCTCATCCTCTGTCGTCCCCTTCCCCTCCTGCCCCCAATCCCTCCCAGCATCAGGGTCTTTTCCAATGAGTCAACTCTTCACATGAGGTGGCCAAAGTATTGGAGTTTCAGCTTCAGCATCAGTCCTTCCAATGAACACCCAGGACTGATCTCCTTTAGGATGGACTGGTTGGATCGCCTTGCAGTCCAAGGGACTCTCAAGAGTCTTCTCCAATACCACAGTTCAAAAGCATCAATTTTTCAGCTCTCAGCTTTCTTCACAGTCCAACTCTCACATCCATACATGACCACTGCAAAAACCGTAGCTTTGACTAGACAGACCTTTGTTGGCAAAGTAATGTCTCTGCTTTTTAATATGCTGTCTAGGTTGGTCATAACTTTCCTTCCAAGGAGTAAGCATCTTTTAATTTCATGGCTGCAATCACCATCTGCAATGATTTTGGAGCCCCCCAAAATAAAGTCTGATACTGCTTCCACTGTCTCCCCATCTATTTCCCACGAAGTGATGGGACCAGATGCCATGATCTTAGTTTTCTGAATGTTAAGCTTTAAGCCAACTTTTTCACTCTCCTCTTTCACTTTCATCAAGAGGCTTTTTAGTTCATCTTCACTTTCTGCCATAAGGGTGGTGTCATCTGCATATCTGAGGTTATTGATATTTTTCCTGGCAATCTTGATTCCAGCCTGTGCTTCTTCCAGCCCAGCGTTTCTCATGATGTACTCTGCATATAAGTTAAGTAAGCAGGGTGACAATATACAGCCTTGACGTACTCCTTTTCCTATTTGGAACCAGTCTGTTGTTCCATGTGCAGTTCTAACTGTTGCTTCCTGACCTGCATACAGGTTTCTCAAGAGGCAGGTCAGGTGGTCTGGTATTCCCATCTCTTGAAGAATTTTCCACAGTTTGTTTTTATCCACATAGTCAAAGGCTTTGGCATAGTCAATAAAGCAAAAATAGATGTTTTTCTGGAACTCTCTTGCTTTTTCGATGATCCAGCGGATGTTGGCAATTTGATCTCTGGTTCCTCTGCCTTTTCTAAAACCAGCTTGAACATCTGGAAGTTCTCGGTTCATGTATTGCTGAAGCCTCACTTGGAGAATTTTGAGCATTACTTTACTAGCGTGTGAGATGAGTGCAAATGTGCGGTAGTTTGAGCATTCTTTGGGATTGCCTTTCTTAGGGATTGGAATGAAAACTGACCTTTTCCAGTCCTGTGGCCACTGCTGAGTTTTCCAAATTTGCTGGCATATTGAGTGTAGCACTTTCACAGCATCATCTTCCAGGATTTGAAATAGCTCAACTGGAATTCCATCACCTCCACTAGCTTTGTTCATAGTGATGCTTTCTAAGGCCCACTTGACTTCACATTCCAGGATGTCTGGCTCTAGGTGAGTGATCACACCATTGTGATTATCTGGGTCATGAAGATCTTTTTTGTACAGTTCTTCTGTGTATTCTTGCCACCTCTTCTTAATATCTTCTGAACCACACTTTAACTCCTTCCATTTCTTTCTCTATGACTCCTCTGCTGCACCTGCCCTGCACCATCTTGCCTGAACCATCTCATTTTTTCCCCTCTTCTCTGGTTTCAGCTTCCCACGTACTCCAAGGGTGACAATAACAGGCCAGGCAGCTAACTGACCGCTCTCTCTGTTGGATCACCGGCCCCCACTGCTCCACCACCCACCACCCACCACCAGCAATACAGATAACTCCATCACTTCCTTCAAGTCTTTGAGGACAATGAGGACTTCCCATCTTCCCTGAAGAGCTGATGTAGAATCTGAAGTCACAGCTCCGCCACCCCAGGATAATCTGATATCCCGTATCCTGATCTAGTATTTCCATAATACCCATCACCTGCTAGCGGTTCCATTCTTCTCACTAATCTGTTATGCTTATTCTTTTTTATTAGTTCCCCTCTCCACCTAGAATATTTCCCAAAGGCTTGGATTTTTTTCTACTTGTTCATTGGTATATCCTCATGTCTTTTTTGTTTTTTAACCGTTTATTTCCTTCTGGCATGGCCCTGCAGTGGCTTGTGGGATTTTAGTTCCTTGGAGGATTGAATCTGGGCCCTCCTCAGGGACAGCCTGGAGTCCCAACCACTGGACCGCTAGGGAATTCCCTATGGTCATCTTTTAAAACAGTGTGATCACATAACAGATGCGCAATAAACTTTTCTTAAATACATAAGTGAGCGAACAACTGGTTTCCAACATATCAGTGGGCCCTTACGCTCACAAGGCCTCTCCCATCACAGTTCCCCTTTTCTGCAAATGCGCTTGACCCTTAGGTACTGTTCTCCGCCTTGCTTTTGGACCCTGTTTCATCATGAAATACGGAAGGAAAGTGACTCCAGATCTCCCCCTCCAAAAGCATCTACCTACCCAGCCTCCTCTCCTTTTAAGGTCTGACTCTTCCGCCCCGTCCGTGCTTCTGTCTTCTGCCCTCCCCATTTTAATTTTTTAGGAGGGAAGACTTGCTCAGTCATGGTTCCCCCAAACTGGTGGGGTTTTTGCAACCTGAACGAGGCACCCTTCTTTCTGTGAGAAGAATTAAGAAAGAGAGAGGGGCGCTCCTGCATCCTCGGGGAGGGAAAATCTAAGCAGGAAGTGGGCAGAGCTTTGCAGCTCAGAGTTCGTGCAACTGAAGCAGGATCCCCCGGTTTGGCCAGGACGATCGTGAACGTTTGCCTGGGCAGGTTTAGGTTGTAGATTGCTGAGTGCAGGTTGCCCAGACCCGGTGAGGCCGGTCTCAGAGAGACACCCCTGAACCCAGTGAGTCAGGAGAGGCTCCAGGCGAAGCAGCAGGACCTTTTCCTTCTAAGGCTGCGGCTTCACAAGAGCGAGGGAGGGTGGAACCCGGCCAGCAGCCTCCCAGGGCTGGGAGCTTTCAACCCAGCTCCCCCCGCCCCCCGAGGTCAAGGACAGCTGCAGCCGCTGGAGAAGCAGCGCCACCTCGTGGCCACGACGGCACCGGCTGCCCTTGCAGACGGAGCCGGCCGCCGCAGTTTCTTTTTTTTTTTTCGCCGCAATTTTTTTGCTTCTTACCATTGTCCAGTGGAAGCACGGAGGAAGACGCTTCATGGAGGGGGCGTTGCCTAGGCCGATCTTAAACGAGATTCAGGGGATCTACCGGAAGAATATTTATCACACTTTCAACGTGATGATCTCTTTAGGCCTATATATTCATCTCCTAGGGCTGACATAACAAAATACCGCAAACTGGGTGGTTTAAAGCAACCACCAGAGGAAAGACACCATCCTCTCGGTGCTGGGGGCCCAGGTAAGATTCTTGGCAAGGAAACCAGATAATGCTGTGCTGTAACTAAGCAACCAGCCAACCAAACAAACAAACCAAAAAAACCACCAGCCACCAAGGGGTGGCTTAAAACATATTGTCTCCTAGTTCTGGAGGTTAGAAGTCTGAAGTCCAGGGGTCAGCTGGGCCATGCTCTGTCTGAAGGCTCTAGGGGAAGATCCTTTCTCTTTTCTTCCAGCTTCTGGTGTTTGCTGCCAAACCTTGGCATTTCTGCCTTACAGACCCATTATTCTGACCTCTGCCTCTGTCTTCACTGCACTTTCTCTCCTGTGTGAGTTTGTGTCTTCACATCTCTTTCTCTTTGCAAAGACACTGGTTATTGGATTTAGGGCGCAACCCGATCCAGTATGACCTCATCTTAACTGATTACATTCTCAAAGTCCCTCTTTCTAAATAAGGTCACACTCAACAGGGTCCAGTGATTAGGGCTTCAATTATATTTTGGAGGGATAACATTGTTTAACTTAACAGCCTATATGTTGGTGTTTTTACAATGAGAATGCATAACTTTTGTAATCTGAAAACATACTCTGAAAAAATAACATAAAAAGATTTTTTTAAGCTATTTGTCTAGCACAGATGAAGACAAATGATAGTCTAGGAGGGAAGATGGACTCTCACACTGAGGAGGGAGGAAGGATTGGTTCAGTCTTTGTTAAAAGCAGTGTACAAATAAGTTTAAAATTTTTAGATGAGCATACCTACCCTTGGACCTGAAATGTCACCACTGAAAATTTAAATGAAGGAAATAGACAAATGCTCAGAAGAATGGGGGTGAGGATATTCACTACAGTGTGGTTTTATGAAACAAGTGAAAAATGGAAATTACTTAATATAGGCAGATGACTGGGGGTGAGTTGGGAGGGCATTCTGGGCAATTAGCAGCAGAGACACAGATGGGCTGGAAGAGCTGCGGGGAATAGATCCAGTGAAGTGCAGTTGGATCCACGTGATCAGAGTTTAGGGATTATGATGAGTAAAGAGGGATGGAGAAATCAGGCAGAGGTTCGCCTTGCTGAGTGTGCCAATCTATATCGGTCATATATGGAGAGAAGGACTTTAAATAGAGGAGATAATTAATTGGGGATTGCTTTAGAAACAAGACCCAGATGTGTGGATGATAGCAAACAGATGAAGAGGGAGAGGGAGATGAGAATGAATGAAAGCTGGGGGATGATCACAATATTCCAGGCCACCCTGAGGGTCTGGGACAAGAATAAGGGGTCCGGACAAGTCAATGGATATGACAGATACCAAGAATGGGAATCAACAGGGCCGAGCAATTGCTAACCTACTGAGGGCAAAGGGGAGGTGTGTTTGGCTTGAGTGATTCAGTGGATAGTGGTGTCAGTCACTGAATTAGAGAATTGAGGAGAAGGAGGAGCAGCTTTGGGGAGAAAGCACATGAATTCATTTGGGGACAGGTTGGGTTCTGGGTGCCGGGGAGCCATCCAAGAGAAGAGCAGTTAAGCTTTTCCACATGCGGGTACAGAGCTCATGAGACAGCTCCAGGTTAAAGAGAGAAGTGAGGAGAGAGGGGAACTCAAGGCCAAATCCTAGAGTATCACTTCACGTTCTCTCATTGCAAAGAGAGAAAACAAACCCAATAAATGTAAGCAGTAGATAATGAAAGAATGTACTGGAAGCCTGATGGGTGGATCACAGAATAGCTGAATAGCCAGGATGCAGGGAGGAAGGGAAGGAAGGGGGAGAAAGAGGAAGTAAGTAGTCTTTCTTTCTCTCTTATGTAAGCTACGTGTCTCTTCTTGTTGGGGTTCAGCTGCTAAGTCGTGTCTGACTCTTCGAGACCCCATGGACTGCAGCACACCATTTTCCCTATCCCTCACCATCTCCCGGAGTTTGCCCAAGTTCACATCCATTGAGTCAGTGATGCCATCCAACCATCTCATCCTCTGTCACGGTCTTCTCCTTCTGCCTTCGATCTTTCCCAGCAGCAGGGTCTTCTCCAATGACTAGTCATCAGGAAGGGCAGGCTGGGGCTCTCCTGCACTGCTGTCCATAGGCAGAATTTCTTCTTTACAGGGAAGCTTCAGCCTGGATTTTAAGGTCTTTCAACTGATTGAATCAGGGCCATCCAGATCATCTAGGATAATCTCTCATATTGAAAGTTAACTGATTATGGAGTTTAACCACATCTACCAAACACCTTCATCATAACACCTAGATTAGTGTTTGATTGAATCACTGGGGAGTGGAGCCTAACCAAGCTGACACAGCAAAATATTCTTCACAAACATATTCTAAGTATTTAACATACTCTCAATACTATTTCAAATATTCTAGCCAGAACACTCTTTTTGAGGTTCTATGCTTACTTTTTTTTTCCTTCTGCAGGTGAAGATGCTAAAACTCTGATTGAATGAACAACTTGCTTAATGCTTTGCAGCTAGTGAGAGGTGAAGCTAGAGTTTGACCCAGATAATCACTCTACAACCAACCAGCTGAGCCATCTGCTGTCTCCTTGGAGCAGATGAGGAGTAAATGCCTGGATAGCAGAGACTAGCTGCACTCATTCTGTGTCCTTAGGATCTAGCCTGGTGGATAATAGGAACTCACTTGTTGAGTCAACTAGTTAAGGTATAACATTTAAAACAGTCTGTGTATACTCAAGGGAAGATCATTGAAATCCATTTAACAGAGTCTTCAAAGTGCAAACTCCTAACATAAACTTTCTTAATTACTATTTAATCTTTCTTAGATTATCTAAAGTAATTAAGCAGTATTTAGTTCCGCGCTGAAGTTTTAAGTAAAATACTTTGAGACTTTTTTTCTAAATTAGCCCTTTAATTTTCTACGATGTGGCTTTATCCCTTTATGCATGACATGAAGCCAAATTCCATATTTAATTAAAATTCAATACTTTCATGAGAATACAGGAAGTATTTTTATGAGTTCTTTCTTGGAAAACTAAATAGAACGTGTTTAAATATATTTAGTGACAAAACTCAAATTGGGGTTTTTCAGTATTTAACTCCTTTTATTGACAGTAGAGCCAAACAACAAAATTGCAAAATAAAGTCCTGTGTAGCTCACAAAATTTCTTTCAATCAAGGAAAGTAAATGAAAACCAAAATTACTCAAATTTCTGGAAAATCCAAGTGTAAAAACACTTCACAAAAGAAGTGAGAAGTGGGGCACATAAATCCTGTTGTATTCATGAGGCTTCTTTTAAAATTCAGTGATAGTTGATATTCTAGACGAATAAGAATCTGAAAGAAATTTGATAGATGTCCATTTGTTCATGGGTGCTCAGCTGTATACAGCTCTTTGTGACTCCATGGACCGTAGCCCCCTGGCTCCTCTGTCCATGGAATTTTCCAAGCAAGAATACTGGAGTGGGTTGCCATTTCCTACCCTGGGGATCTTCCCCACCCAGGGATCAAAAACTCTTTTATATTTCCTGAATTGGCAGGTAGGTTCTTTACCACTATGCCACCTGGAAAGGGGTCTTGGATAGTATCTAATCCCATCTAGGGCACTTTGACAGAGAGACTAGACCTAGAAGCCCAGGAGGATAAATTAAGTATTGAATACAATGCCCAAGGGCATGACAGGACAGAATCTGTCCCCCTGCCCACCTAGGACGCGGCTCCTAGGCAGAAGTTTGTAGGCAAGTGTCCACAGCTCCTGCCCTACCAACCCATCATCCACTCTTCACTCACTTAATCTGCAATTATTCTTTCCTCTTTTCCTCATATTCCCAGGCCTACCCTCGCCCTTCGAAATGACCCTCCTCCATGTAGGACCCAGTTTACCTGCTTACATTTCAGCTGTTTTTCTCCTTTGGTTTTGAGGGCTCCTGCCTGCTTTGGCTGAGAAGTCACTGCTTCCTCCCCTGAGGAGCCCTCCCTCACAGGCAAGGGAAGTGAGGCATTCACGGTGCTGCATCTCGGGTTTGAGATTAAGTTTGGTGAGGAAGCCTACTTGTGAGCTCACCCTCAAGGTACCTTCAGGAGTGGACCATTTCGTTCTCAGCGTCTTGTGCTTTTAAAGCCACAGAATCCCGTGTTCAGACCAGCCTTTGGGTCCACGTCTTGAGCTAACCTTGTGACCTGTGATTGACCTGGAGAGCGTCCTTGTCCAGGGGTTCGTCCCCACACCCATTCACCTTCAGAAAATGCTGGCTCATAGAAACTTGTTTGAAAGTGAAGTCGCTCAGTCGTGTCTGACTCTTTGCGACCCCATGGACTGTAGCCTACCAAGCTCCTCCGTCCATGAGATTCTCCAGGCAAGAATACTGGAGTGGGTTGCCATTTCCTTCTTGTTTACATGGAACTAAAAATCTTTCCCTCGGAGGCTTCCATCAGGGAGTTGACAGTATTGACTCTTACTTGAGCCCTGGGCTCTTGGAAAACTGTCTCTTCTCCCTTTGCCGTATTCCCTTCTGAATCGTCTCTCTTTACTCAACCAAGATTTGTTTGTTTATTTTTTTAATTGGAGTATACTTACTTTACATGGAGAAGGAAATGGCAACCCACTCCAGTACTCTTGCCTGGAAAATCCCATGGATGGAGGAGCCTCGTAGGCTACAGTCCATGGCGTCGCTAAGGGTCGGACACAACTGAGCGACGACACACGTCTACTGTACAATATCATGTTAGTTTCTGCTGTAAAACGAAGTGAGTCAGCCGTACGTATACTGATATGTATATGTATATAGCTGGTATGTATATCAGCTATACGTCTATATCCCTTACATCCCCCATCCCACCCCTCGGGTCATCACAGAGCACCGAGATGAGCTTCCTGCGGTCCACAGCCGCTGCCCACTAGCTCTCCGTGTTACACAGGGCAGTCTATCTATCTCAATGCTACTCTCGCAGTCCCGTCCTTCCCTTCCCTGCCCTGTGTCCACACGGCCATCCTCTATGTCTGTGTCTCTATTCCTGCCCGGGAAATAGGTTCATTTGTACCACTTTTCTAGATTGCACATATACACTTTCATATACGATATTTGTTTTTCTCTTCCTGACTTACTTCACTCGATGTGACGGACTCTAGGTCCAACCTCATCCACAGAAAACTAAAAATAGATAACTATCTTATGACCCAGCAACCCTGTTACTGGCCACATACCCTGAGAAAACCGTAATTCACAACGACACATGTACCCCAGTGCTCACTGCAGCACTATTTACAATAGCCAGGACTTAGAAACAGTGCGGAGGAGCTTTTCCTGGACATCCTTTATCTGAAATAGACCCTCCCTTCTATCGCCAGACCCATGTCTCATCACTCCATTTACTTCAACCACAGAAATGATCGGTTTCTAGATTTTTCTAACTTGTTTATATTGTATGTTTACATTCTAGATTAGAACCTTCACAAGGGTAGGGACCTTGTCCATCTCACTCAGAAACCCCAGAGAGCCCAGATGGTTCTTGATATGGTGAAGTGAGCAGTAAATATTTCCCTGCAGGAATAAGTCATGTGACTTAAGCTCATATTAGATTTGAGGGACATTGCCCTCAAGTGGTATCCTAAAATTTTTTTCACCAGCACAGCTAGTTCATTTATCTTTATTTTCTTGCTGACTGAGTCAAAGATGTTCCACCTTCTAATCCATGTATAACTTTGATGAAGGGGATCAATTTGGAGGGCAAAATGAAATCCATTTTCTTAATGGCATAATTTTTTTTGAATAGGTGAGAATATATGAGTTCTGAAATAAGAATGACAGAGAATATATGAGTGTATATGTTCATATATTATATTCTGTTCATCAGTGAAGCTTCTATTGTGTGATAGGTGCTGTGTTAGGCACTGGGATGTGTAATATATGTATTTCTATATAATTATATATATATAATTATGTATATAGTGAGATATAGACATAGATTAAAATCTCTATTAAATATAAACAAATACAGATTCTCTCTCAAAACCCAACTGCTCATGAGAATCAAAAAAAAAAAGGGATCAGAATCTCAACCAAGCTAAACAAGCTAACAGGATTTGGAACGAGAAGAAAAGATGTGCCAAATGTATTCTGATTTAATCTCAATTGCTAATCCCTCGGTCCCACGTCATAGGTTTCTTTCAAGCAATGGGTGATATGCCTACATAAGCCTCTTACCACAGAGTCTGGCAGAGAATATGTGTTCAGTGAAAACTAGCTGTTTCTAAGGATGGTTTCTACTCATTGCAAAATGGCCTGGCCATTGTGACTGCTGGGTGAAAGGACTTGGCCTCTGGAGGTCGCAGAAGTCCCATGGAGGCCCCTGGGTAGGGGGACGGCTTCCTTGCGTGACTTCCAAGACCTACACTGCAATCCAGCCAGCAACCAGCTATGCATGAGGTGGGGGGTGGGTTTCTGATTCTTCCACATCCTTGCTGACTTCTTTCTTTTTTTTCTTTCTCTCTCTCTCTCTCCTTCCTTCCTTTCTCTCTTTTCTCCTTCCTTCCTTCTTTCTTTTCTTCCTATTTCTTTTTTCTTCTTCCCCTCTCCCTCCCTCCTTCCTTCCTTTCTCTCTCTTTTTTCCTTCGTTCCTTCTTTCCTTCCTTGCTTTTTTCATAATAGTCAAACTAGGAAAGGGAACGGTGTCTCACCCTCACTGTGATTTGCGTTTCCCTGATGGCTGATGTTGTCAAGCAGCCAACCATTGCCCTGTCCGGATACAAATCCTGACTCTTCATTTCATTCTCCACTTCATTTTGCCCTGTGTGTGCCTCATTTCCTTTTACTTCAAACTGATCTCCCAATTTCATTTGTTCTTAGCATCCTCTTGTGACTGTCCTTTATTGATGCTCTTGGACATGGTAAAATCCATGATCTCTACCTGCCCACTAGTCTACTTGAGTGCACCGTTCTGGCTGTTGGGACCTGACCCATTCCACGATACCCCATCTCTATTAAAACAAAGGTAGATAAAAGGTTTAGGAGCAAAGGACAGAGCTGAGAAGGAAAGAAGCATGTCACTGCCCAGAGCCCCAGGGGCAGTTTCAGAGTTTAGGGGTAAAATTGAAATGGACAGGTTGTTTTAGCCTCAGGTCTCCTTCAGATATTTCTTGCTAAATGTAAAAAGAAAATTACTAAAGAAAGAAATGCAACCAAGTAGATCATAGGTTAGTGTTTCTCAGACCTGGTTGAGGACGAGAATTATTGACAGGACTTTAAAAAAAATCCTGATTCCTATACCTCACCTCAGAGGCAATGATTTAAATGATCTGAAATGAGGCTAATGGATCAACACTTGAAAAACTCCCACCTCTCTCTGCTCCCAGTGATGTCCATGAGCAGCAGAGATTGAGAACCATTGACTAAGGGGAACCAGGACTATAGTTCTTCCCTGATTGTGGCCAGCAAAGGACAGGACACCTGGGTGAGCAGAACTTACTTAAATATGACAGCTGCAGTTTGAGAAGAGACTTCCCTCAGCCTCACAGAAAAATACAAGGGAAAATATTCAGCTCAAAAAAGCCATTAGTTAGAGACTTCCTTGGTGGTAAAAGAGTGAAAAGTCTGGCTTAAAACTCAACATTCAAAAGACTAAGATCATGACATCCGGTCCCATCACTTCATGGCAAATAGATGGGGAAACAATGAAAGATTTTATTTTCTTGGGCTCCAAAATCCACTGCAACCACGAAATTAAAAGATGAAGCCATAAAATTAAAAGATGCTTATTCCTTGGAAGAAAAGCTATGACAAACTTAGATAGCATATTAAAAAGCAGAGACATCACTTTGCCAGCAAAGATCTGTATAGTCAAAGCTATGGTTTTTCCAGTAGTCATGTATGGATGTGAGAGTTGGATCATAAAGAAGCCTGATACCAAAGAACTGATTCTTTCAAACTGTGGTGTTGGAGAAGACTCTTAAGAGTCCCTTGGACAGCGAGGAGATCAAACCAGTCAATCCTAAAGGAAATCAACCCTAATATACATTGGAAGGACTGATGTTGAAGCTGAAGCTCCAATACTTTGGCCACCTGATGTGAAAAGCTGACTCACTGGAAAAGACCCTGATGCTGGGAAGGATTGAGGACAGGAGAAGGGAGTGGCAGAGGATGAGATGGTTGGGTGGCACCACCAACTCAATGGACATGAGTTTGAGGAAACTCTGGGAAATGGTGAAAAGCAGGGAAGCCTGGTGTCCTGCAGTGCATGGGGTCGCAAAGAGTTGGACATGACTTATTGGCAGAATAGCAACAGCCAGTGGTCTAGTGGTTAAGACTCTGCTTTCCAACACACTAGACCACTGCTTTGATCCCTGGACAGGAAGCTAAGATCTGACATGACACTCAGCCAAAAACCCAAAACATAAAAAATAGAAGCAATATTGTAAACAAATTCAATAAAGACTTTAAAAAAATGGTCCATGATGAAGAGAAAATCATTTAAAAAATTAGTTGTAATAGAACATGATGTCCATCTTAGCCATTTTTTCCTAGAGTGTTTTCTCTTTAGCATTACCCAGGAAAATAGCATCAGTGTCTAAAGGTATATTCATAAGCTTTAAAAAATATACCATTTACACAGTTCCATTGCTATGCCTTGCTCAGCACAAGGTTGGAAAAATGGCCCATGTTTATACAGCTTTTCATACCCATTAATCAGAAAAAGTTTCAAGGCTTAGCAAGGACCTGCCTGAGATATGCTGGAGCCTGCTTGTACCAGCTCCAGAGATCTGATTGTTATTATTTCTCAAATCCATGTCCAGTCACACTGCATTGAGGGAGTATTTATACCATGAAAACTGGCAAATGCTGCAAATCAAGATTTTCCTTTTGAACTTCTGATTCTTTTTCCCAGCACACCTCTGGACCTGATACAAAAGTTTGATGCCCACTCTTTGATAAACTCAAGCCAAGTATTCCACTGCATCTTTTGCTTTCAATGAAATGATATGCTACTGCTGACTCTGCAAAGGTGTGGTGGGGAGTCGCTGCACCAGGACATTGAACCTGGCGCCATCCCAGAGTCTGAGCCTGGTAGGGTGAGCAGTGGATCAGTCCATTCCGTCATGCAGCTCATCTCTGTTCCACTTTTATCCACAGTGGTTGATCTTTATTGGCTTTGCATGTTTTATCCTTTAGGGAACTTACGTTGGTTAGAATTCTATATCACTTAATAATTGGACAGTTCTATCGACAGTAATTCTAGATGCTCTTTTAAGTCTTGCAAATTAAAAAACATAGACCGTGACACAGGAAGAATCTGAAAAGAAAGCGTGAAAGGATGTTCTTCCATCAAACTACCGAAAGTGAAATTCCTTTCTCATTAGTAAAGACTATGCAATTTTTGTTACTAAGTTAATGTATAGGCTATGTACTGACCATGTATACATATATATATCTATATATACACACATACACACACACATATATATACAAATATATATATATACACATATGTGCATGTGTGTATTTTAAATTTTGCCTGGTTCTTTTAACTTTTTATATTTTTTATTGAAGTATAGTTGATTTACAATGTAAGACATTGTAACACATATATTGTTGTCAGGAAGCATTTAACAGGAGGCTTCCCGTGTGCTGTTGTGGATCTGTCAGGAAACCTTTGGCCCTTATTAATTTCTGAATATTCAGGAATTAAGAGGAGAGGTACGCCTTTCCCAGGGCTGAGGAATCCAGGCATTTCCTTTGTTAGTTTCTCATTATGGTGATAAGTACCCTTTTCTCTCTTTAATAGGGATCACCTTGTTTTTTGTAAGTCTGGAATGTTAATCTTTATCTTTGCTGAGCATAACTACAGTATATATGCCCACGCCATGTTGATTAAAACACCTTTGCTCCATCAGAGCTTTGGTCCCCATGTCTTTCTTTCTTTCTTTCTCTTCCTTTCTTTCTCTTTATCTATTTCTGGCTGATTCCCTGGAACGTGGAAGCCAGCTGCATAACCCAGGGAATATTAGCCTCTTTCCTTCTTTCACTTTCTCATCTTCGACTCTGGACCACCAGGTTCTGGTCCATTAAAGGACCAACAAATGGCACCCAGAAACAGGGATTCTGGTACACATGACAAGATTCGGACGGAGTGACCCCCAGGGCCTATTGAGGCCGGTAAGTATCAACACACGGGTCAATCAGCTGGAAAGCCCCCTCACTTTTCTACTTTACTTCAGCACTTATTTAAAGTTCAGGGATTTTCGGTTTCACGTCAGCGAATAGAGGTTTGCCTTCAGACAGTGGTTGAATGTAACCCTTGGTTCCCCCATGAAGGTAGTTTTGATTTAGAAATTTGGCACCGGGTCAAAGAGAATGTTGAATGAGCCATCAGACAGGGAAAAAGTATTCCGATAGATTTCTGGCCCCTATGGGCTCTCATTGAAGCCGTGATTCTGCCATTACAAGGTAATTCTAGCCTTCCTGATATTTAGCAACAGGCAGAACACTTATTACATGAATATGAATTAGATGATAAAGCCTTACAAAAGGCCCAATTAGAACAACATAAGATATTTCCTACTAACCCTACTCCCGTTGCTCCAAGCGCTCCTCCCCTGCCGAAGGGCACATATTTTGGCAACAACTCCCTTAAGACACCTTTTAACATTAAAACCGACAACACCTTTCTGAATAACAATAATCTACCCCCTTCGCAACAGAGGCACTCTGAATTGCTGGCTTTTCAATCACAAGTCTCTGAAGCCAATGGTTTCTCCGCCTTTCCAGTTTTAAGAAATTTTGACGCTTAAGGGCAGATGATACCCCACTATGAAGGTATTAACTTTTTTCACATTGACAAATGAAAAAGGCTATAACTATGTATGGCCCACATTCGCCTTTTACTAGACTGATTCTAAATGCTATGGTGCCTTCTATTGGAACCTTTATTCCCTATGATTGGCAAAATTTAATAAAGGCTCTCCTTAAACCAGGAGAGTATATTCAATGGACAATGTGGTTTCAAGATACAGCCAGAGATCATGCTAACAGAAATGCTCGAGCTGGCGCTCCCCAAAACCAAATTACTTTTTAAATGTTAACTGGCACTGGACAATTTGATGCCATAGAAGCTCAAATACGATGCCCTCTTTTGTTGCATTATCAATTAAAAACAGTGGCCCTTGAAGCTTGGGATCAAATTACTCCTCAAGGGGAGCCTACAGGTAGCTACATTAAAATATTGCAGGGACCTAATGAAACGTATGTTAATTTCTTAGCTAGATTAGAAACTGCTATTTCCCCTACAGTAATTGGAGAAGAAGCTAAAAGGCAACTAGAGAAATTACTTGCTTATGACAATGCAAATCAGGAATGTCAAAGGGATATAGCCCCAATTCGTGATACAGGGACTATTTTTGATTATTTGAAGGCTTGTCGCAAAATAGGATCAGAAACTCAAAAGATGCAAATCTAGCTAAAACAATGGTTGCTGCCTTAAGAAAAGGAAAATGAAGGATGCTTTACATGTGGAAATAAGTACCATTTAAAAAGGGACTGCCCTAAGAAAGCTAATTAAAAAAAAAAAAATCTGCCCTCACTGCCGTAGAGGAATGCATTGGGCCAAAGAGTGTAAATCTAAATTTGATAGTGAAGGGAAACCTATTCTGGGAAACTCCAAGCAGGAGACCCCCCCCCGCCCCAGGTCCCCTTCAACAAAAATCAGGGGCAAATTCCATCTTTTCCCTCAAATCCTCAACATCCGGCAGTGCTGCCATCGATACACCAGCCCTAAATGACTTTCTCCTTCCTTTATCCTCAAGCAGTCCCCTCTAGAATACCTACTGGACTTTTTGGGCCCCTGCCCCCACAAACCTTTGGTCTTTCACTTGGCCAATCTAGTTTGACTTAACAGGCAGGAAGGCCAGGGGTCTCCAAATGGAGAAAATAGGCTGCAAGTGTCAGACATTTTTATCTCTCTTAAGCGGCAGGAGGAAACAAACTAGTGATATATATATTTTTTCTTCTCTATACAAATTTAAAAAGAGGTTTCTCTTAAAATTCTGTGATGCCATAAGGACACCTGGTTCCACCTGAACTTAACTTTTCTCAAACCTTGAGCTAACCAATGTGTTTTCCTTATGGAAATATTTGTCTTAAGCTATGTTAATGAACTATGTATTTACCCTAGATTCTTTCTTCAGGTGGTTCTGCCTAAGACTCAGAACCAACTTGACAAACGGGTATGTTTTACTCATGCAAATGTTCTCTTAAGCTATGTTAATGAAATTGTATTTGCTTGGGAACCTGCCTTTCTTCAAGATTCATGTCAATCATTTTGTGGCCCGGGACAACTCACCTGGTGCCAAAATTATCTCAAAATGCATGTTGTGGGTGAGGGGCCTGGTGCTATTCTCTTCAGTTTTGAGACATTTCCTTTCTCTAATTAAGCAGACTGCTGGTAGTTATATGACACCTGGCTAAAGACTAGCAGAGGGGCACTCTTTCTGCCCTCTTCTGATGCCTATGTCAGAAGCTTTCTCTATCTCCCTTATACTTTAATAAAACTTTATTCAATTTGAGAACACATTACAAACCTCTACCAATTTCCAATTAGCTTTTCTAAAATATTTTAGAGAAATTTCATTTCATTACCCTTCTGGTAAGCTGTGGGATTTCTTCAAAAACACTGAATTTCGATGGGACTAAAAACACCAAAGCTTCATTCTGGTCTCTTAAAAAATACAAAGTCTTTTACACTAAATTCCATTCTGCTCAACAAAATGAATTATATGCTCTTATTCAAGTTATTTGCCTACATCCTTAAATATAGAAACCTCCAACATAAACTCCTAGTTCTATTAAAACAGACAATGGCCCTTCCTATATTTCTAGACACTTTAAACAATTTTCACCATCTTTTTCTATTAAACATATTACAGGTATTCCTTATAATCCACAGGCACAAGACATAGTCAAACAAACACATCACACACTAAAGTTACAAATAGAAAAAATTAAAGAAGGGGGAATACAAAGGTACACTACTGTCTTCCTTATCTAAAGCAGACTTTACTAGAGTCCAACATACGATATTTTCTAAACCTATAACTATTGTTAATACAGCTTTATTTGTTTTAAATTTTTTAAACCTACCACAGGGAAATATTTTAACAAGAGCAGAAAGACATTTTGAAGAATTGAAGGACACTTCTCTTCCTCTGCCCATTTGGTACCAAGATGGGTTCAATAATCAATAGGAATCTGGGAAATTAATCTTATGGGGAAAGGGATATGCTTGTATTTCCCCAGATGGATCCAACAAATTTTTCCTCGGAAAATTCGACCCAAGGGGGCCCCCGACATTCAAAATGGAGACGAAACAACAAGAACCCCAGGAGGAAGAAAATTCCAACACGGGCCATGGTGGTTCTAAAGATCTCCAGAAAGCACCGCCCTTGGCAGCATCAACCCTATGACCTCCCCTCTTGGGGACAGATAAAAACCCTTACTAATGAAGCTGAAAATTTGGTCTCTCAACAGGGAATGCCTCAGAGTCCTGAATACATTTTCCTGCTAGCCTGTGTCTCCCAAACTTAACTGGGCTTACTTACCCAACCCCCCTTTATTACAGGTCTTAAAATAGACGGAGAAAAGACCGATCATATCAACCAATGACTCCGCCCATATGCCCCCTCCCTGGAACCCTCACACACTGGGGAGGAGGGAAAATAAATTAACATTTCTTTAGGCTATGAAGTCCTTCCATTGCCTGAACCCAGGAAAATTATGTATGAATGTTGGCCGACAAACTTGGGCTTTTGTCCTACCTCCAAAAGAAGACTTTCGGACATTGCTGCCCTTTCTCTGTCTGTGAACCATGTTTATACTACTGAAACTTTAGGGAAAGAGTTAGGGAAAGAACAAAAAACATTATATATTATGCTGCTTAAGTGGCTTAAAAGGTTACTAACACTATGTTGAAACATTACCATGACAAAGGACTTCTTGGCTGACTTGACAGTGGAATGACATCCTCCTCCTCCTCCTCCTCCTCCTCGAATCATCCTCGATAAACAAATTGGGCCTGAAGTATAGACATATAAAACATATGGAAACTTGCTGCCAGCACCAAAGAACTTGGGACTCGGACCGGACATTTCACAGGGACCAGTCATGGTCATAGTAACTATTTCTTTCACTATAGTCAGTCATATTTTATACAGGCCTGTGTCCCACTTACAATTTAATCTGTAACTTGTATTAATTGCCAATTTTGTGTTACTCCTGTCCAATTCAATCATAGTACCTACAGCTGGGAACAAATCAAACTTCATTTACATGATAATGACTCTCTGAAAGTACAATTACTGCAAAAGAAAATCTTTGAAACTTTCTAAACATCTGCCCTCTTCCACTAATTTGGAAACTTTAGCTGAACAAATTATCTGGGCTAGACCCACAAGGATGGTTTCAAAGTATTACCCACAGCATAGGGTCTAGAACTGTAACTTTGGTGATTGTCTTGATAATTGTATTTGTTGTTTATCATCGTCTTTCTATGAGGTTGGTTAATACTAACCAAACTCATTTGCTCAGGACCTTTTTTACAAATATAATAAAATAGGGGGAATTTTCAGGAAGCATTTAACAGGAGGCTTCCTGTGTGCTGTTACTGATCTGTCAGGAAACCTTTGGCCCTTATTAATTCTTGAATACTCAGGAATTAAGAGGAGAGGCACGCCTTTTCTGGGGCTGAGGAATCCAGGCATTTCCTTTGTTAGTTTCTCATTATGGTGATAAGTTCCCCCTTCTCTCTTTAATAGGGATCACCTTATGTTTTGTAAATCTGGAATTTTAATCTTTATCTTTGCTGAGAATAACTACAGTATATATGCCCACACCATGTTGATTAAAACACCTTTGCTCCATCAGAGCTTTGGTCCCCATGTCTTTCTTTCTTTCTCTTCCTCTCTTTCTCTTTATCTATTTCTGGCTGATTCCCTGGAACACGGAAGCCGGCTGTGTAACCCAGGGAACATTAGCCTCTTCACTTCTTTCACGCTCTCATCGTCGACTCGGACCACCAGGTTCCGGTCCATTAAAGGACCAACAAATTGTATATATATAAAGACTAATGTTTTTGCTTGAAGTAGTGTCCTGGAAAATTAAGAGACAAAGCCAGTCATCTCAGTTCGGATCATACGTGTGCTTATTCACTCAGTCATGTCTGACTCTTTGCGATCCCATGGACTGTATCCTGTCAGGCTCCTCTGTCCATGGGGATTCTCCAGGCAAGAATACTGGAGTGGTATGTCATTGCCTTCTCTAGGGGATCTTCCCAACCCAGGGGTTGAACCCGGGTCTCCTGCATTGCAGACAGATTCTTTACTGTTTGAGCCAACCAGGGAAGTTCATATCATAAACTTTATTAAATATTTTGTTTTCAGAGGTCAATTCCTATCCTATCCCGGGACTGGTAGTCTTGCTTCCTATTGATCTAAATCACTTTCATGTAGAAAGACTGTTACCAGCTGGTGAGCACTCCTCAAACTCCTCACCCTTGGCCACAGCATTTAATCTTCATCGGACATGGCATATGCAGTTAGGTTCATTATGCTCTGAAGGGCTATAGATGCTGAATTATTATCTATTGCCTCACACCATCAGCCCACCGAGTTATCTCTATTTTCTTGGCTTATTATTTGTTAATGTTTGTCATCGTTCAGTACATATGGTACTGCTGGTGACAGGAAATGGGGCAGTTATTCACCTCAAGATGGAATGTAATTAAAGATTACTAGATTGTTTTCTAAATGTCTAATCTATGCCATGTGGGGTTTTTGAAATGATGGTTACTTCCAAGAAAAGTCGAGACAGAAGCCTGAATTAGCATCCACTTCACAGGGTTGTCAGAAATGCCTATTTTTGGTCTAGGGTCAATGAGTGCAATACATTTATGAACAGAGTGGAAACTTCACAGTACATGAGGCAGCATCTCTCTTCGGGGTGACCCTGTCTATACGCCACTGCAGTGAAAAGCAGATCTCGTGTGCAAACCCTTGAGGTAAAAACGTCTTCCAGAGATTCCCACAGTTTACCAGTAGGGGCGCCAAAGAGCCACTGATCCAGCTACAAAACCAAGTGTGAAAAGTTTCCAGGCAAGAATACCGGAGTGGGTCGTCATTCCCTTCTCCAGGGGATCTCCCAGACCCAGAGATTGAGCCTGGGTCTTCTGCACTGTAGGCAGATTCTTCACCGTCTGAGCCACCAGGGAAGTCCGGCAAAGCCAAGAGGCAATCAAATACATTGACGGACGTATTTCACATAGAATTTGCCAAGTAATTCTGCAAATGACCCAGAAAATGACGCTCTTAACGCCAAACAGTGACAACCTCATTTCCCCCGAATCAATTGTTCTCTTCTCCCATGTTTTTTTTTCCCCTCAGAGCCCAAGCACATGAAATCTTAATGCCTTTCTGGCATGTTTACAGAATTTCCTAACATTTATCTGTTTAAATGTCTAGATCCTTTTAAGGAGCAGAAGAAAGACTTACTAATTAGGTATTCTGAAGGAAGATTCAGTTCATTACAACTGACCTGGGAGCTGTATGTGCCATTCCAGCTATGGTGAATCAATCCTTCTCAGGGAACTAATGAACCCTAGCTTCTGCGTTAAATCGGTGCCTGTCATTTAAAATTACACACGGAGGTGTACATACCTGCATGTGGGGTGAGTTATTTATATATAAATAGTACATATACCCAGTTTTTCTAAAAAGGAATTTATTTGCTCCAGACTTGAACATCTGTACTTTTAAAAAAAAAAGGTTTTATCAGAGCTCGAATTTAAAACTCTTTCTTTAGTCAGCACGTGAGAGGAGCATGTAAATCCTTGAGGAGATAACGCGATGCAAAAATAAAAACTGTTCATTAAATCATATCTGCATTTCTGATCCAAAGCTTACACCTGCCTCCAAATCGTGAGAGTGGCTCCCCACTCCCTCCCCACCAAAGGGTATTAAGGTATGGGATTCTGTTTTCATTTTCTGTCTTCATCAGCACTGATATCCAGTTTCCATCACAGCTGTTAGGGCTGCTGAGCGGAGCCACATGACAAGATGTGTAGACTCGGCAATGGCTCAGATGAAAACAAAAGCATAAATAAGAGAAGTAACTGCAGTCTCTGTGGCTGAGGAAGGTGGAGTCTGGAGTGAAGGCTAGCTACCTCCATAGGGAAACTTGGGTGAGTCAGCACACTGACAGGAAGGTCTTAGGCCCAGGATGGGGGAGACTTAGGCTTCCCAAGCAGAGTTGTTTATATTGTTAATTCGTTTGTCAGTTAGTTTCCATTCCTCTCTGTTTAAAAGATACACACCACTCCTTCTCCTCACCATATTTTTAAAACAAGGTCTGCAAATATTCTCGGTCGGGAAGATCCCCTGGAGAAGAAAATGGCAACCCACTCCAGTATTCTTGCCTGGAGAATTCCGTGTACAAAGGAGCCTGGTGAGCTACAGTCCATGGGGTCACAAAAGAGTTGGACATGACTTAGTGACTGAACACTCATGCACACGCAGTACACATATAGGGGGAAATGCTGGTCAGTGTTTGCTCCAGGGTTGTATATATTACACATATATAGAGAGAGAGGGAAATTTGTAAGTGGCCACTGTCAATCATGCTCATCCTCTGTGGATGTAGTCTTGTGATTGGCCTCAGCAAATATCATGCATCCGCCCAAATTTCCAGGCAAATATTTATCCCATAATTTACAATATTTGTGGAATGTGGAGACCTAAAAATGAGACTGAATAGAAATATTTAATATAATTCCCCTAATGATAAAGCCCCCCCAAAAATTTAGAGCAACAATGAAAAGGTCAATTTTAATAGCACCAAAAATCTCACAGTTTCACATTCAGCTGGCACAGACGTTAAAGTCTTCATCGCTATAATTTTTAAATCTTCTTTGAGACTAGAGTGACAGATTGGTGTCAATATACTGAGATCATTTATGAAATATTAGGGTCTGTCCTACCTAAAATTTTGTAGGAGGTAAGTTTGTCTTCTAGGCTCTCAGCCTCGGTTTGGAAGAAATTTTTCTCTGCACGCTTGTAATATCTTCTGTCTTCAAGATTTATTTATTTATATTTTACCTTTGGAAAACTAATCTTAGAAAAGGAGCTGATAAATTCACTCATGATAAGGTGTAAAAACAACTGGAGATGGACTCCCAGTGGCTATGCCTTAAGCCAAAACTAAAACATTCTGACCATGGAATTTTAACCAAAATCATGAAAAGAACCAAATTTTAAACTTAAAATATTAGAAAGGGACTGACAGCTTTGCCCTCAAGCATAAAGAATACCCATAAATGAAATACCTTGGCTAAGTTCTGTAATTAGAAATGAGTGTAACCTAAAAATTTGCCATGGTTTAAAACTTTTTATCAAAATTCCATGGTTAGCTAAAGCCACTTTAGAAAAATCTCTTTTTCCAGTGAGATGTCTGTGACATGTGTATTCAAATTCATGACAGCAGTATTTATAATAGCAAAAATTCTGCAAACAACATAAATGCCCATCCATAAGAGCATGGTAAAATGATTGAAATGTAAAGAAATATATCTATGCAATCATTTTACGGTGATTAAACATTCTGATAAAATACATGTATAACATGCCACATTTTAACCATTCTTAGGTATACAGTTCAGTGATATGCAACCATTTTAAAACCAAGTTGATCTCTGTGTGCTAGAATGATTAATACCCTCCAATATATATGGTTAAATGGAAAGAGTACACTGCAGAGCAGTATGTGTTGAATGAATCTACTTTGCTTTTAAATTTTGTATTTAAAATACATTTAAAAATAAATACCATACAGAGAGTAAGTTTCACCCATAAACCTACTCCTGAAACTGGCAGTTCTTTTTTTTTTAATTTATTTTTTTATTGAAGAATAATTGCTTTACAGAATTTTATTGTTTTCTGTCAAATCTCAACATGAATCAGCCATAGGTATACATATATCCCCTCCCTTTTGAACCTCTCTGCCATCTCCCTCCCCACCCCACCCGTCTAGGTTGATACAGAGCCCCTGTTTGAGTTTCCTGAGCCACACAGCAAATCCCACTTGGCTATCTATTTTACACATGGTAATGTAAGTTTCCATGTTACTCTTTCCACACATCTCACCCTCTCCTCCCCTCTCCCCATGTCCATAAGTCTATTCTCTATGTCTGTTTCTCCATTGCTGCCCTGTAAATAAATTCTTCAGTACCATTTTTCTAGATTCTGTATATATGCATTAGAATATGATATTTAATTTTCTCTTTCTGACTTACTTCACTCTGTATAATAGGTTCTGGGTTCATCCACCTCATTAGAACTGACTCAAATGTGTTCCTTTTTCTGGCTGAGTATTATTCCATTGTGTATATGTACCGCAACTTCTTTATTTATTCATCTGTCAGTGGACATCTAGATTGCTTCAATGTTCTAGCTATTGTAAATAGTGCTTCAGTGAACAGTGGGATACATGTGTCTTTTTCAATTTTGGTTTCCTTGGGGTATATGCCTAGGAGTGGGATTGCTGGGTCATATGGCAGTTTTATTGCTAGTTTTTTAAGGAATTGCCATACCATCTTCCATAGTGGCTGTATTAATTTACATTCCCACCAACAGTGCAAGAGCGTTCCCTTTTCTCCACACCCTCTCCAGCATTTATTGTTTGTAGACTTTTTGATGATGGCCATTCTGACCAGTGTGCGGTGATATCTCATTGTAGTTTTGATTTGCATTTCTCTAATAATGAGCTATGCTGAGCATCTTCTCATGTTTGTTAGCCATCTGTATATCTTCTTTGAAGAAATGTCTGTTTAGGTCTTTTTCACACTTGTTGATTGTGTTGTTTGTTTTTCTGCCATTGAGTTGTATAAGCTGCTTGTATATTTTGGAAATTAATCCTTTGTCAGTTGTTTCATTTGCTATTATTTTCTCCCATTCTTAGGGTTGTCCTTTCACCTTGTTTACAGTTTCCTTTGCTGTGCAAAAGCTTTTAAGTTTAATCAGGGCCCACTTGTTTACTTTTGTTTTTATTTCTGTTACTATAGTAGGTACGTCTAAGAGGTATGTCATAGAGGATCTTGCTTTGATTTATGTCATCAAGTGTTCTGCCTATGTTTTCCTCTAAGAGTTTTATAGTTCGTGGTCTTACATTTAGATCTTTAACTCATTTTGAGTTTATCTTTGTGTATGGTGTCAGGAAGTGTTCTATTTCATTCTTTTACATGTAGCTGTCCAGTTTTCGCAGAACCATTTATTGAAGAGGCTGTCTTTGCCCCATTGTATATTCTTGCTTCCTTTGTCAAAAATTAGTTGCCCATAGGTGCATTGGCTTATTTCTGGGCTTTCTATCTTGTTCCATTATTCTATATTTCTGTTTTTGTACCAGTACCATACTGTCTTGATGACTGTAGCTTTGTAGTATAATCTGAAGTCAGGAAGGTTGATTCCTCTGGCTCCATTCTTCTTTCTCAAGACTGTTGGCTATTTGGGGTCTTTTGTGTTTACATATGAATTGTGAAATTTTTTGTTCTAGTTCTGTGAAAAATGCCTTTGGTGATTTGATAGGGATCGCATTGAATCTGTAGATTGCATTTGGTAGTATAGTCATTTTCACAATATTGATTCTTGTTACCCAGAAACATGGAATATCTCTCCATTTGTTTATGTCATCTTTTATTTCTTTCATTAGTGTCTTATTTTCTGTGTACAGTTCTTTTGTCTCCTTAGGTAAGTTTATTTCTAGATATTTAATTCTTTTTGTTGCAATGGTGAATGGGATTGATTCCTTAATTTCTCTTTCTGACTTTTCATTGTTAGTATATAGAAATGCAAGTGATTTCTGTGTGTTGATTTTGTATCCTGTAACTTTGCTAAATTCACTGATTAGTTCTAGTAATTTTCTGATACTATCTATCTTTAGGGTTTTCTATGTAGAGTATCATGTCATCTGCAAACAGTGAGAGCTTTACTACTTCTTTTCTGATCTGGATTCCTTTTATTTCTTTTTCTTCTCTGATTCCTGTGCCTAGGACTTCCGGAACTATATTGAATAATTGTGGGGAAAGTGGACACCTTTGTCTTGTTCCTGATCTTAGGGGGAATGCTTTTAGTTTTTCACCATTGAGAATAATGTTTGCTGTCGGCTTATCATATATGGCCTTCCAAGACTATATTGAATAGTAGTGGTGAGAGTGGGCACCTTTGTCTTGTTCCTGACTTTAGGGGAAGTGCTTTCAATTTTTCACCATTGAGGATAATGTTTGTTGAGGGTTTGTCATATATAGCTTTTATTATTTTGAGGTATGTCCCTTCTATTCCTGCTTTCTGGAGGGTTTTTATCATAAATGGATGTTGCATTTTGTCAAAGTCTTTCTCTGCATCTATTGAGATAATCATATGGTTTTTATTTTTCAATTTGTTAATGTGGTGTATTACATTGATTGATTTGCAGATATTGAAGAATCCTTGCATCCCTGGGATAAAGCCCACTTGGTCATGATGTATGATCTTTTTAATATGTTGTTGGATTCTGTTTGCTAAAATTTTGTTAAGGATTTTTGCATCTATGTTCATCAGTGATATTGGCCTATAGTTTTCTTTTCTTGTGGCATCTTTGTCAGGTTTTGGTATTAAGGTGATGGTGGCCTCATAGAATGAGTTTGGAAGTTTACCTTCCTCTGCAATTTTCTGGAAGAGTTTGAGTAGGATAGGTGTTAGTTCTTCTCTAAATTTTTGGTAGAATTCAGCTGTGAAGCTGTCTGGTCCTGGGCTTTTGTTTGTTGGAAGATTTCTGATTACAGTTTCAATTTCCATGCTTGTGATGGGTCTGTTAAGATTTTCTATTTCTTCCTGGTTTGGTTTTGGAAAGTTGTACTTTTCTAAAAATTTGTCCATTTCTTCCAAGTTGTCCATTTTATTGGCATATAGTTGCTGATAATAGTCTCTTATGATCCTTTGTATTTCTGTGTTGTCTGTTGTGATCTCTCCATTTTCATTTCTAGTTTTGTTGATTTGACTTTCTCTCCTTGTTTCTTGATGAGTCTGGCTAATGGTTTGTCAATTTTATTTACCTTCGCAAAGAACCAGCTTTTAGTTTTGTTGATTTTTTCTATGGTCTCTTTTGCTTCTTTTGCATTTATTTCTGCCCTAATTTTTAAGATTTCTTTCCTTCTACTAACCCTAGGATTCATAATTTCTTCCTTTTCAAGTTGCTTTAAATGTAGAGTTAGGTTATTTATTTGACTTTTTTCATGTTTCTTGAGATAATCCTGTATTGCTATGAACCTTCCCCTTAGCACTGCTTTTACAGTGTCCCATAGGTTTTGGGTTGTTATGTTTTCATTTTCATTTGTTTTTATGCATATTTTGATTTCTTTTTTTATTTCATCTGTGATTTGTTGGTTATTCAGAAGCGTGTTGTTCAGCCTCCATATGTTGTAATTTTTAACAGTTTTTCTCCTGTAATTGACATCTAATCTTACTGCATTGTGGTCAGAAAAGATGCTTGGAATGATTTCAGTTTTTTTTAAATTTACCAAGGCTAGATTTATGGCCCAGGATGTGATCTATCCTGGAGAAGTTTCCGTGTGCACTTGAGAAAAAGGTGAAATTCATATATGGCCTTTACTATGTTGAGGTAGGTTCCTTCTATGCCCATTTTTGAAGAATTTTAATCATAAATGGGTGCTGAATTTTGTCAAAGGTTTTTTCTGCTGTATAATCTCTTCAAAATTTTTCTCCTTCCCTTTCTTTTTCTCTTTTTTTTCTGGGACCCCTATAATTTGAATGTTGGTGCATTTGATATTGTCCCAGAGGTCTCTGAGACTATCCTCAGTTCTTTTCATTCTTTTTACTTTATTCTGCTCTTCAGAAGTTATTTTCAGCATTTTATCTCCCAGCTCACAGATTTCCTGCTTCTGCTTCAAATATTCTGCTATTGATTCCTTCTAGAGTGTTTTTAATTTCAGTAATCGTGTTGTTTGTATGCTTATTCTTTAATTCTTCTAGATCTTTGTTAATTGATTCTTGCATTTTCTCCATTTTGTTTTCAAGGTTTTTGATCATCTTTGCTATCATTATTTGAATTCTTTTTCAGGTAGTTTGCCTGTTTCCTCTTCATTTATTTGGACTTCTGTGTTTCTAGTTTGTTCCTTCATTTGTATAGTATTTCTCTGCCTTTTAATTATTTTACTTATTTATGTTTTAACTTATTGTGTTTGAGGTCTCCTTTTCCCAGGCTTCAAGGTTGAATTCTTTCTTCCTTCTGGTTTCCTCTCTCCTAAGGTTTGTCCAGTGGTTTGTGTAAGCTTTGTATAGGGTGAGATTTGTGCTGAGTTTTGTTTGCTTGTTTGTTTGTTTTTCCCCTGATGGGCAAGGCTGAGTGAGGTGGTGATCCTGCCTGCTGATGATTGGTTTTGTTTTGTTTGTCATTTAGATGGGGTGTCCTGCACAGGGTGCTACTGGTGGTTGGATGATGCCAGGTCTTGTATTCAAGTGGTTTCCCTTGTGTTAGTTCTCACTATTTGACACTCCCTAGGGTTAGTTTTCCGGTAGTCTAGGGTCTTGGAGTCAGTGCTCCCACTCCAAAGGCTCAGGGTTTGATCTCGAGTTTTGCGTGGTTCTATATATACTTCTCTGCTTGTCAGGTACTCCTCTCTACTCTGAGCTGGTGTTCTGCATGCACGTCTGTGTCTGAAGGTATATTCCTGATGTATCTGTGGAGAGCGATGTACTCCACATCCACCTACTCCTCCGCCATTTTGTTCCCTCCTGAAACTGACAATTCTTAACACTGATCATATTTCCTACAATGAGTATGTATGTAAAAAAAATTCCAGGTACATCTGAGGTCTTTTACTCCTTATCCCTTGCACCTTTCTCACCTCTTGAGAATCATGAGTTTAATCTATTTTTATACCTTTTCACGTATCTGTAAGTAACATGAATACATTATTATTGTTTTGTGTGCCCTTTAAAATTTGCTTAAATGTTATGACCTCTTCAACTTGCTTTCTTATTTATCACCCTGAAGCTTGTCTTCTTCATTCAGCAGTTTTTGAGTGTGAATGCCAATGTGCTTTTTGTTTAAAAAGACATATGTGTGTGCTTGGTTTTGGAAGACAGCTTCCTGGTAGCACATTTAAGACCCTGTTAATAGCATTCACATTTTGCAAGAAACACTGGAGATCAGTGTGGGGGGCGGGGAGGGGGGAGTAGGATTTTTGCTTTTCGTTTTCTATCCTCTGAAGTGTTCAAATTTTTATTATAGTTTTTTTTTTAGTGAAAATAATTTGTTAAAATATGTAAATTAAAAAAATATTTATTTATTGTTGGCTGCACTGGGTCTTCATTGCTGTGTGTGGGCTTTCTCTAGTTGAGGTGAGTGGAGGCTACTCTCTAGTTGTGGTGTGCGGGATTCTCATTGTGGTGGGCTCTCTTGTTGTGAGGCACAGATTCTAGGCCCTCGGACTTCAGTAGTTGCTGCAAGTGGGGGTCAGTAGTTTTAGCTCTCAGGCTCTAGAGCACAGGTTCAATAGTGGTGGCACATGGGTTTAGCTGCTATGAAGTATGTGGAATCTTCCTGGACCAGAGACTGAACCCATGTTCCCTGCATTGGCAAGTAGATTCTTAACCACTGGGCCACCAGGAGAATCTAAAAGCTGTAAAATTTTGATCCTATCCATGTGAAAAAGGATGTGAACATATCATGGCAGCCTAGATGGGTTAAATGATTTTTCCCCATCCACACACCATGTTACCATGTGAAATGGGGCTGTTGAGGACATGGTGTATTACAATGAAAGTGGTAGGACTACTATAGAAATTATAGGTTCTAGGAGAAAGGAGGCTGAGAGGTTACACAGAAGAGGCAACTCAGAACTCAGCCTGCTGAGTTTGTGAAAAGTGAAGCAAATATGTCTGCTGGGAATGCATTGAATAGGAGCAGAGAAGGTGACTGAAAGGGACACCCAAACAGGTACACATCAGAATGGGAATCCATAGATTGGATTTCATCTATGAAATCTATTTATTTCATCTATTTCATCTGGTTCTGTCAGTAACAACCACGTATTTTGACCAATTCACTTGACTTTCTCATTGCAGTATTTCTCCTCCGTAAAGTGAGAAGATACAGATTTCTTCATTCATTCAATATATGTTTATAGAACCTCTATGTGCCACAGTGTATTATGTACTAGAAATATAAAAATGAACAAGATGAAATTCTTAGCCTCATCCTAGAGGCTGCCTGACATTCTAAGAGTCCAGCCACCAAAGGCTAAAAATAGGCAGAATGCCACCCATCAGAGGCCAGTGAGTTCTGGCTATTTCCCTGGGAAGACTTAATGGTGCCAAGTCAAAGGCCAGATGACAGGTGAGAGAATAGTTATTCCAAGGGTCTCAGCAGAAGTCCTTGGGCCAAAACAGAGAAAAGTCCCCACTTTTCTGGGACTTGGGGGAACTCGGCTTCAGCTGAGGAACCACGGGATGAATGAGAAGAATCATAGCCAGGCTGATAGAGGGACCTGGAATGTAAAAGTGTTAGTCACTCAGTTGTGTTCAACTCTTTGTGACCCCATAGACTGTAGTCTGCCAGGCTTCTCTGTCCATGGGATTATCCAGGCAAGAATACTGGAGTGGGTAGCCATTCCCTTCTCCAGAGGAGGAAATGAGGGGGGGTGCAATAGTGAATGAGTTGAAGAGGATATTTGATTCTTTTCACTTCAATCAAGTTAAAGAATATGGAATTTATTCTACATCTTAAAAGTTTATAGTTTGAGGTTCCCTTAAATATTTAAGTGTATGAATTTTTAAATGGCTGACCACAAAACCTGTACCTAAATGGGTCATAGAGGATACAGAGTCATTTTGGGGGGGAAATTTCCCATTTCACATTATAATTGCCTATCCAGTGACTTCAGAGAAACTGTGAGTGACACAGAGGGGATTCCTATGTGCTGGGGGCTGAGAAGTGGCCCAGGCATTGTCTAGGGTTCTATCCACCAGAAGCGGAGCCAAAGTTGTAGATGAGAAAACAATAACAACAACAAAGCATTTCTCACCGTGGGATCAAACTTTGAGGCCCATCATTTAAGAGAGTAAATTAGTATCTTATAAAATGGGGTTAATGAGGGTTTCCCTGGTGGTTCAGTGGTAAAGAATCTGCCTGCCAATGCAGGAAACATGGGTTCTAGCCCTGATCTGGGAAGATCCCACGTGCCATGGGGTAACTAAGCCCATGCACACAACTACTGAGCTTGTGCTCTAGAGCCCTGGAACTTCCACTACTGATCCTACGTGCTGCAACTACTGAAGCACAGGCACACTTTAGGGCCTGTGCTTTGCAAGAGGAGATGCCACAAAGGCAGTGAGAAGTCTGGGCATCAAAACTAGAGAGTAGCCCCTGCTTGCTGCAACTAGAAAGCCTACACAGCAATGAAGAGCCAGCATAGCCAAAATAAATAAATAAATATTTTTAAAATGAGGCTAATGATACTTACTTTAGAGAATTACCATGAGAAAGAGTAAATTTTAAGATGTGGACACATGGTGTAAACCTTTATAGTTTACAAGCTTTAAGTGCATGAGGCTATCATTATTTTTGTTGGAGTTTTGGAATACGTAGGTAGTATATTTCCAGGAATTATTTCATTGCCTGGACTTACAAGGTGTGTCAAAATCCTAGTTGGCTCTCTCTCAAGCCTCATTGGTGGACAGTCACCTTATCTCTTACTCTCATTCCTAGAGGGTGGATTATGTGGCCTAGTTTTGTAGAGGTCTAAGGACATTTAGAGGAATATGATTTTGACAAAATCCAAGAGGGGAATTCAGATGGGTATTAAAATCAGAAAACAAAAACATACCAGAACCTTTAAGTCCTCATGGGGTTTGACTCATGATGGCAAATAAGGAATGGAATTATGAGCTCTGTCTTTCTTTGATTGTTCTCAATTATTCCGAATTGTGGCAAACATATTGTCATAAAACTCTAAACTCTAAAAAAGACATTTTCAAAGACTCCCAAGACAATAATGGCAATGATCAAATTTGACTTGCATCTTTTTTTAAATCTTAATATCCTTACAATTTTTGCCACAAAAGATACAGGGCTCAATAGCTACACATTTAGAGAGAGATAAGTCAAAGATAAAACACTTTTGCAATTGCATATTCTGTTTTCTGTAAACACAAACAAGAAAAGCAATTTCTTAATGCAATCCAATCAATATCCTCCAAAGATTTTCCAGTGTTCCAGTGATTAAATGCTTTCTGCATGCATAACTCAAATTTAACAATTTCTGGTCATTATTTAAATGAGAAACTTGAGTATGTTAACAATTTAGAAAGATATTTACATTAAAAAAATCATTTCGACTTGATAATTATCTAGTCCATGAGAAAATTATGGGGCACTCCTCTGGGAAATACAGAACAGAACAAATGGAAAGAAAAAAGAAATAGAATATAATGTAAATTTGGAAAACAAAAAGAGGAAAGCATGTCATTTGAAAAAGGGCAAGTTGCTCTGATTAATGCAATAGCTTTCGGCTAGTTTGTGAGAGAGAATTCTGTGCCTGTTGGACCCAGGTACCTAATTTGGGGGACAGTTTGAGAACTAAACAATTGCCCCTTGGGATTCTTGAAACTTTTGGTGATTTGGGGATAAAGTCAAAGCCCTAAGGTTATTAATGCCAAAGTGTAACTGAGAGTGGGAGGTGAGGGGCTGCTGCTCACTGCTCAAAAACCATTAAAAAGCCTAGGTTGGTGGAAAGGGAAGTTTGCTTTATTTGGGGTGCCAGCAACTGGGGTGGGGGAAGGGCAGACTCCTGTCCAAAAGCTGACTCCTGACCTTTCCCCAACCCCGCCCTGACAATCAGTGGGAAAGAGCTTTTATAGGCTGAGGGAGGGGTCTACATGCAGAAACAGCACAGTCAGCTCTGACAGTCATCTTGAAATTGGTCATCAGTGACAATCATCAGTGACTGAGCAGCGACACCTTGATTATTTTAGGTACAGTTAACCTTCAGTTCCAGGGTTGGCTTGTTTCCGTTTCTCTGAGGCCAATTCTCAGTATTGGGCTTCCCAGACAGCTCAGTTGGTAAAGAATCTGCCTGCAATGCAGGAGACCCCAGTTCGATTCCTGGGTTGGGAAGATCCCCTGGAGAAGGGAAAGGCTACCCACTCCAGTATTCTGGTGCTGGAGCGGCTGTGAGGAGATACCCCACGTCCAAAGGCAGAGAAGCCGCAGCAAGATGGGAGGTGCTGGAGCGGTGGCTGAGCAGTGCTGGAGCGACTTTGAGGAGATACCCCACATCTAAGGGCAAAGGAGAAGCCCCAGCAAGATGGTAGGAGGGGCAAAATCGCATTTAGAATCAAACCCCATACCCGCCAGAGACACTCAGAGGGCTCAAACAAACCTTGTGCACACCAGGACCCAGAGACCCCACCCAGACTGAGACAGAACTGTGTTTGAGCATTCTCCTGTGGAGGTACAGGTCAGCAGTGGACTGCCACAGGGGCAGGGGCTCTGGGTGCAGCAGATGTGGGTCTGGCATAAGCCCTCTTGGAGGGGGTCGCCATTAACCCCACCATAGAGTTGCCAGAACGTACACAGGACTGGGAAACAGACTCTTTGAGGGCACAAACAGAATCTTGTGCGCACGAGGACCCAGGAGAAAGGAGCAGTGACCCCACAAGAGACTGACCCAGACTTGCCCGTGAGTGTCCAGGAGTCTCCAGCAGGGATGTGGGTCGGCCATGGACTGCCGCAGGGTTGGGGGCACTGAATGTAGCAGTGTGTGCCTGGGACCTTTTGAAGGAGGTTGCCATTATCCTCATTACCTCCAGGATATTTTGGCCCCAGGTAAATAACAGGGAGGGAACACAGCCCCACCCATCAACAGAAAATTGGATTAAAGATTTACTGAGCAGGGCCCCGCCCACCAGAACAAGACCCAGTCAGTCAGTCTCTCCCATCAGGAAGCTTCCATAAGCCTCTTAACTTTCTCCATCAGAGGGCAACAGAGTGAAAATCACAATCACAGAAAACTAACCAATCTGATCACATGGGCCACAGCCTTATCTAACTCAATGATACTATGAGCCATGCCATGTAGGGCCACCCAAGATGGACGGGTCATGGTGGAGAGTGATGACAAAACATGGTCCACTGGAGAAGGGAATGGCAAACCACTTCAGTATTCTTGCCTTGAGAATCTCATGAACAGGATGAAAAGGCAAAAAGATAAGACACCCCCCAGGTCAGTAGGTGCCCAATATGCTACTGGAGATCATTGGAGAAACAACTCCAGAAAGAATGAAGAGATGGAGCCAAAGCAACAATACCCAGTTGTGGATGGGACTGATGATGGAAGCAGGGTTTGATGCTGTAAAGAGCAATATTACACAGGAACCTGGAATGTTAGGTCCATGAATCAAGGCAAATTGGAAGTGGTCAAACAGGAGATGGCAAGTGTGAACACCAACATTTTAGGAATCAGTTAACTGATGGATTGGATGGGTGAATTTAACTCAGATGACCATTATATCTACTACTGTGGATAAGAATACCTTAGAAGAAATGGAGTAGCTATCATAGTCAACAAGAGTCCAAAATGCAGTACTTGAATGCAATCTCAAAAAAGACAGAATGATCTCTGTTCATTTCCAAGGCAAGCCATTCAATATCACAGTAATCCAAGTCTATGCCCCAACCTTCAGAAGCTGAACTTGAATGGTTATATGAAGACCTACAAGACCTTCTAGAACTTACACCCCAAAAGGATGTCCTTTTCATTACAGGGGACTGGAATGCAAAAGTAGGAAGTCAAGAAATACCTAGAATAACATGCAAATTTGGCCTTGGAGTACAGAATAAAGCAGGGCAAAGGCTAATAGAATTCTGCCAAGAGAACGCACTGGTCATAGCAAACACCCTCTTCCAACAACACAAGAGAAGACTCTACACATGGACATCACCAGATGGTCAATATTGAAATCAGATTGATTATATTCTTTGCAGCCAAAGATGGAGAAGCTCTATACAGTCAGCAAAAACAAGACTGGGAGCTGACTGTGGCTCAGATTATGAACTCCATATTGCAAAATTCAGACTTAAATAGAATAAAGTAGGGAAAACCACTAGACCATTCAGGTATGACCTAAATCAAATCCCTTACGACTATACAGTGGAAGTGAGAAATAGATTCAAGGGATTAGATCTGATAGAGTGCCTGAAGAACTATGGATGGAGGTTCGTGACATTGTACAGGAGGCAGAGATCGAGACAATCCCCAAGAAAATGAATTGCTAAAAGGCAAAATGATTGTCTGATAAGGCCTTACAAATAGCTGTGAAAAGAAGGGAAGCAAAAGGCAAAGGAGAAAAGGAAAGATATATCCATTTGAATGCAGAGTTCCAAGAATAGCAAGGAGAGATAAGAAAGCCTTCCTCAGTGATCAGTGCAAAGAAATAGAGGAAAACAGTAGAATGGGAAAGACTAGAGATCTCATCAAGAAAATTAGAGATACCAAGGGAACATTTCATGCAAAGATGGGCGCAATAAAGGACAAAAATGGTATGGATCTAACAGAAGCAGAAGATATTAAGAAGAGGTGGCAAGAATACACAGAAGAACTGTACAAAAAAGATCTTCATTATCCAGAAAACCACAATGGTGTTATCACTCAGCTAGAGCCAGACATGCTGGAATGTGAAGTTAAATGTCCCTTAGGAAGCATCATTAGGAACACAGCTAGTGGAGTTGATAGAATTCCAGTTGAGCTATTTCAAATCCTAAAAGCTGATGCTGTGAAAGTGCTGCACTCAAAATGCCAATAAATTTGGAAGACTCAGCAGTGGCCACAGGACTGGAAAAGGTCAGTTTTCATTCCAATCCCAAAGAGAGGCAATGCCAAAGAATGCTCATTTTACCGCACAACTGCACTCGTCTCACACGCTAGCAAACTAATGCTCAAAATTCTCCAAGCCAAGCTTCAACAGTACGTGAACTGTGAAATTCCAGATGTTCAAGCTGGATTTAGAAAAGGCAGAGGAACCAGAGATCAAATTGCCAACATCTGTTGGATCATCAAAAAAGCAAGAGAGTTCCAGAGAAACATTTATTTCTGCTTTATTGACTATGCCAAAGCCTTTGGCTGTGTGGATCAGAACAAACTGTGGAAAATTCTGAAAGAGATGGGAATGCCAGACCACCTGACCTGCCTCCTGAGAAATCTGTATGCAGGTCAGGAAGCAACAGTTAAAACTGGGCATGGAACAGACTGGTTCCAAATCAGGAAAGGAGTATGTCAAGGCTGTATATTGTCACCCTGCTTACTTAACTTATATGCAGAGTACATCATGAGAAACTCTGGGCTAGATGAAGCACAAGCTGGAATCCAGATTGTTGGGAGAAATATCAATAACCTCAGATGTGCAGATGACACCACCCTTATGGCAGAAAGTGAAGAAGAACTAAAGAGCCTCTTGATGAAAGTGAAAGAGGAGAGTGAAAAAGTTGGCTTAAAGCTCAACATTCAGAAAACTAAGATCATGGCATCCAGACCCATCACTTCATGGCAAATAGATGGAAACACTGAGAGAATTTATTTTGGGGGGCTCCAAAATCACTGCAGATGGTGAATACAGCCTTGAAATTAAAAGACGCTTGCTTCTTGGAAGAAAAGCTATGACAAACCTAGACAGCATATTAAAGAACAGAGACATTACTTTGCCGACAAAGGTTGTCTAGTCAAAGCTATGGTTTTTCCAGTAGTTGTGTATGGATGTGAGAGTTGTACTATAAAGAAAGTTGAGCACCAAAGAACTGATGCTTTTGAACTGTGGGTGTTAGAGAAGACTCTTAAGAGTCCCTTGGACTGCAGGGAGATCCAACCAGTCCATCCTAAAGGAAATCATTCCTGAATATTCACTGGAAGGACTGGTACTGAAGCTAAATCTCCAATACTTTGGCCACCTGATGTGAAGAACTGACTCACTAGAAAAGACTCTGATGCTGGGAAAGATTGAAGGTGGGAGGAAAGGGGACGACAGAGGATGAGATGGTTGGATCGCATCACTGACTCGATGGACATGAGTTTGAGCAAGCTTGGTGTTGGACAGGGAAGTTGGTGATGGACAGGGAAGCCTGGTGTGCTGCAGTTCATGGGTCACAAAGAGTTGGACACGACTGAGCAACTGAACTGAAATGAACTCTAAACAATTTCCCAGGTGTCATAACTCAGCTCTGGGGCCTCGGTTACAAGGCACTTGCTTGGAATTTGGGGACAGCCTTGTCCCCGCTCCATCATCCTGCACCACTGTGTGACCTCTCTGTCTCTCATTTAGCGACAACTTGGTTAGCGCATGCCATCAAGCCCAATGGCCAAGCAAACACTCATTCAGGAAACAAGCAGCTAGCTTCCCTTTTAAAAATGAGACTGCAGATCTTAAAAGTCATTCTCTAGGCTGGAGAATCATTAGAGACTTGTGTTGTAAAAAGACAGGGTGCTGGAAGGGTCCCCCCCAGTGCAGACAGTGAGGCAGTACATTATCTGTGGAGAATTTAAAACAATAGTAAACTGAATCTGAAGAATCTGAAAAAGAATGGATATATATATGTGTGTATAAATGAATCACTTAGCTGTACCCCTGAAACTAACACAATGCTGTGAATCAACTGTACTCCAATATAAAACAAAAATTAAATTTTAAAAATTTAAAAAACAGTAATAAACTATCAGTCGCAGTGCTTTTGATCATCACCATATATCACCAATTCTAAACAACATTAATGACAAAATATTTCTCTGTGTAAGTATCTTTTGTTGGTCTAAGTTCTAAACAATTACTGGTGTTTGTGTGCTTCAAACAAATATATTTTTATTGCTTTTTTTTTTTTCCTTCGCCCCTGGCATATGAGATCTCAGTTTCCCAACCAAGGATTGAACCCATGCCCTCTGTAGGGGAAGCATGGTCTTTTTTTCACCCCACTTATTTGTATTTTTATCCATCTGTTCAAAAAATAATTGAACAACTACTATGTGCTAAGCACTACGGATTCACAAATAAGTGAAGATTATCCTTATGAACAAAGATCTTACTACAGAACGTCTCTTCTTAAATATTTACTTTTCTGCTGAGATACATGATTGATGACACATATAGAATACATTCCCGTGGCTGATTTACAATTATAAGCTGCCAGCTATCATTATTTCCTTCTTCTCAATATAAGAGTTTACATGAGAATGTAAGTGACTGAAAGTGTTATTATAAAGGTTAATCTTGAACCCATACTGATTTGTCTATTCAAAAATACCAGTTTCATAATTACAATCAGTAGCAATATTCTTCACATATACCTCAGAAATGATTATGACATAGAAGAGCCAATAATAGATCTAAATAATACAAGCTAAACAAAAGACAGCTATAGACAAAAGGCTATAACTTATACTCCTTATTCGGAGTGTACTTTTAAAAAAAATTTTTGGCATATACTTGATTTACAACATTATGTTAGTTTCAGGTGTACAATAAAGTGAATCAGTTATACATACATCCACTCTTTTTAGATTCTTTCCCCATATAGGCCATGACAGAGTATTGAGTAGAGTTCCCTGTGCTATACAGTAGGTCCTTATTAGTTATCTATTTTATATATACTAGGGTGTATATGTCAATCCCAAACTTCCAATTTATCCCTCCTCCTCTTTATGCTTGGTAAACCATAAGTTTGTTTTCTACACCTATAACTCTATTTCTGTTTTGTAGATAAGTTTATTTGTACCCCTCTTTTAGATTCCACATATAAGTGATATCATGTGTATTTGTTTTTCTTTGTCTGACTTACTACACTTGGTAAGACAATCTCTAGGTCTATCCATGTGGCTGCAAATGGCATTATTTCATTCCTTTTTATCATTGAGTAATATTCCATTCTATAGCTATACTACACCTTCTTTATCCATTCTTCTGTTGATAGATGTTTAGATTGTTTCTATATCTTGGCTCAGTGACATATTTTATCTTTTTGGGCTCCAAAATTACTTCAGATGGTGACTGCAGCCATGAAATTAAAAGACAGTTGCTCCTTGGAAGGAAAATTACAACAAACCTAGACAGCATATTAAAAAGCAGAGTCATCACTTTGCCAGCGAAGGTCCATATAGTTAAAGCTCTGATTTACTCCAATAGTCATGTACAGATGTGAGAGTTAGACTATTAAGAAAGCTGAGTGCCAAAGAATTGATGCTTTCAAATTGTGGTGCTGGAGAAGACTTTAGAATCCCTTGGACGGTAATAAGATCAAACCAGTCAATCCTAAAGGAAATCAGCCCTGAATATTCATTGGAAGGACTGATACTGATGCTGACGCTCCAATATTTTGGCCACCTGATGCGAAGAGCTGACTCACTAGAAAAGACCCTGATGTTGGGAAAGATTGAGGGCAGAAGGAGAAGGGGGCAACAGAGGATGAGATGGTTGGATGGCACCAGTGACAATGGACATGAGTTTGAGGAAACTCCAGGAGATAGTGAAGGACAGGGAGTCCTGGTGTGCTGCAGTCTGTGGGATCGCAAAGAGTCAGACATGACTTACTGTCTGAACAACAACAATGTCTTGGCTATTGTAAATAGTGCAGCAATGAGCTTTGGGGTGCATGTATCTTTTCTAGTTACGGTTTTCTCCAGATAAATGATCAGAAGTGGAATTGCTGGACCATATGATAACTCTATTTAGTTTTTGAAGGAACCTCCATGCTGTTTCCATAGTGGCTGTACCAATTTACATCCCCACCAACAGTGTAACAGGCTTCCCCTTTTTCCACATCCTCTCCAGCATTTATTATTTGTAGGCTTTTTAATGATGGCCATTCTGACCAGTATGAGGTGATACCATATTATAATTTTTATTTGCATTTTTCTAATAATTAGTGATGCTGAGCATATTTTCATGTCCCTTTTAGCCACTGGATGTCTTCTTTGGATGAATATTTAGATCTTCCACTCACTTTTTGATTGGGTTGTTTGTCTGTTTGTTTTTTTATTGAGCTGCATGAGCTTTTTGTATATTTTGGAGATTAATCTCTTGTTAGTTGCTTTATTTGCAAATATCTTCTCCTATTCTGAGGGCTGTCTTTTCATTTTATTTATGGTTTCTCTTCCTCTGCAAAGGCTTTTAAATTTAATTAAAACTTAATTAAATTCGTGCCCTCAAACCTGTGCCCTCTGCCGTGGAAGTGCAGATTCTTAACTAGTGGACTGCCAAAGAAGTCTCTATTGTTTATCTCTTAATAAATATTTATTCTGTGTGGAAGTTAATTTGAAGAACTCCCCATTAATCAGCTGGTTCTCAACACACAGGAATACTATTACTTGCATTCCTTCCAAGAGTAAGTTCAATTTTTTTTAAGGTTCAATTTGGTCATAACCACTATGGTACTCCACATTCCTTCTTTCCAGCTGAATCCTTCTTTTAGTGATTCAAAGTTAAATATTGGCAGTTTGGGATTAATATAAACACACTACCATATATAAAGTAAATAACCAACAAGGATCTACCATATAACACAGGGAACTATACTCAATATTTATAATAAAATTTGTAATTTGTGGTAATAATAATAATAGGAAAGAATCTGAAGATAAATATGTATATATAACTGAATCACTTTTTTGTACACCTGAAACTAACACAATATTGTAAATCAACTAAACTTCAATTTTAAAGAAGCAAAAAGAAGAAAGAAATTTTAATTCTCTAATTTTAAAGAAACAAATAATGATAGCATAGCAATTGTGAAGAGAAAGAAATAGAACTAGAGAACTTCAGTTCTGTTACTTTATGCAGCCACTTAGAGTTTTTATTTTGTTTGAAATGTATAAGAGTAGAACTGCAAACTGTGAAGTATGATATATCTGGTTGGTTTGTGTACATTTCAGTTTGTACAGGTAATATTTTACTGAATTTGATTGCTATCTTTAAAGAGTTGAAGTACAGTCTTTTAAAATTGCTAACTAAGGAATGAATGAAGAAAATAAAACATTAAATCAATGGTGCTGGTGTAGGAGATAGATGGGCTCCAGGTTAGGTATAAATATAAATCACTGGTCTACTGTTTGTATTTCATGGGGCATGAAGAAGTGGGTTTGAGGCTGGATACTTACAACCGTTAGCATTTTCTGAGACAAGAGATAGTTGGATTCCTGTTAAAGCATTTACAATCAGCCTCCTGTTTGCCCTCCGAAACGGACGTAACAATAGAAGCAGGTTAAATAGCCAGTGTACGTCTCTTGTAAATACCTTACAGTAATCATCATGGCAATAGTCAAGAATATTAATTCTTGGGAAGGACAAAGAGAGGCATAACCCTGTTTGAGTTAAGGATTAAGGGCTCTCCATGTCCCCCCTTTTTTTAGGACAAGGGAGACACTACACGTGAGCAGAAAGGCTCCTTGTGGGTCAAAAGTCAAGGGGTAACTCCAGGCCATAGTGAGTCTTGCTCCTCCCAGAAGCCTTCACTTTGAGATCCGTCTTGACTGAGGGATGTGTGCACACCCAGGGGAGGGTCCCAGGGTAGGTCAGGTGTATAAAAGGAAACCAGATAATTGGCCCGATGGAAGAAAAAGAGCCCGAAGGGCTGACCTATACAAGTGACTTGACCGCCTCTTCACTGTGGGCCTGCTCGTGAGGGGGCCACCCACAGCTTTTCTCTCCAGGTGTGCATCTTTGCCTTGCTTCTGTCTTAACTAGACAAGCTGTTTCTCCATGTGCTCTTCCACTGCTTGTGCTGTCTCTAATATGAACTCTGTACCTACATTTACAGTTTCTGCCTCTGTGATAAATGCATTTTTCACTGGAGGCAAAGATCCAGGAAAAAATAGCTTCCAGCCTCTAGCCCTTGCTGGTCCGGTGGCTAGGATTCCTGGTTCTCATCCAGGCTACCCAGGTTTAACTTCTGGTCAGTGAATTAAAATCTCACTTCATGTCACCGCTCACTGCTGCCTCACTGAGACCAGTACCACTTAACAGAGGCAGATATTTTAAAAGCACAATGCTTAGGAATCATTTCTGCTCCTACTCTCCATGTTTCATACACTAATCAAACTTGCAAAGTGGTCAGATACAACCATATTGATGATGGAAAAGTTGAAATAAAAGAGTCACTCTTGGGTTCATCTGCTACTTCTGGAAAACTCATTGTTAAGCCCACAGAATAGATGTTGAAACAACTGAATGGTGAAAAGCTGAAACTATGACAAATACTTACAGTGGTGTGAGGCATCAATCAAAAAACTACTCCCCATCCTGTGTGTCTTATGTAAAGCACTCTGAACTTTTGTAGAGCTCTCTTCTTTTGGAAGTGTCACGGTTCTTCTTGAATTTTGGAAAATATTTATTTATTCATTCAGTTTCCCCCTCACTGGTGGAAAACACTGCAGAGTATGTGTTGAACAGTGAAAAGACCTTCCCAGACTAAATGTCACACCCATTATGGATCTATACAGTCAAAACAAGTTTGAAAAATTGATTTCAATCTTCAAAGTACAATCCAATCCAAAAGAAAATGTGGACACAAGAGAATTAGCTTACATTTTCTCTCTGTTGCATGCAATGTTTTTTTCTGAGTTACCTTTGTTTCTAACGTGAAGTGTTAGATGAAGTTAATCAGACCTCAAAATATTTACAAACAGCCCAAATCAACCTTGAGTAACATATAGTGAAACAGCAAGTTTTAAGATGATTGCTTGAAGATCAACATCCAGAAATTCTTAAGAAGGCTGTAATTACACCACATTACATTGAAAGGAACAAAAGTCAACCAAAATGTTATCAAAGTGAAAACATCTGAGCTAGAGCAGAAGCAGAAAGAAATCATACCTGAATGACAAAAATCAGCTATCATAGAGGCAACTGTCCTTAGGCACTGGAACATTTTTTTTAAAAATGGGTAAACAAGCCTCATCAGAATCTTCTTCCATCCTTTGATGCTGTAACTCAGCACCCCTTCCCAAACGGGGTCAGCTGGTATAGAAACCTTTATCCCCATGTGTCTCTGTAAAGTACTCCCACATGTTTAATACATTTTTATCCTGTTAATCTGTCTGTTAATTTCTGTCCTGTTAAATTGCCAATTAATTCACAGGCTCCTGGCCATACAGTCCTAAGGTAGTAGAGAAAAAGTTTTCCTTTCCAATAAGATACAAGAAAATGGATATTTACATAGAAAAAAATTAAAATTTAAAGAAGAATGCCAAGAGGAATAGCAAGAGATGCTATTCTTACACTAATAGAATATATTAAAAACAGCTAGAAAAGGTCCGTCTAGTCAAAGTTATGGTTTTTCCAGTAGTAATGTACAGCTATCAGAGTTGGACCATAAAGAAGCTTGAGTGCTGGAGAACTGATGCTTTCAAATTATGGGACTGAAGAAGACTCTTGAGAGTCCCTTGGACAGCAATAAGATCAAACCAGTCAATCCTAACAGAAATCAACCCTGAACATTCATTGGAAGGACTGATGCTGAAGCTGAAGCTCCAATACTTTGGCCACCTGATGTGAAGTGCCGACTCATTGGAAAAGACCCTAATGCTGGGGAAAACTGAGGGCAGGAGGAGAAGGGTTTGACAGAGGATGAGATGGTTGGATGGCATCACCGACTCAAAGGACATGAATTTGAGCAAACTCCAGGAGATGGTGAAAGACAGGGAAGCCTGGTGGCCTGCAGTCCATGGGGTCGCTAAGAGTTGGACACAACTGAGCAACTGAACAACAGCAAAGGATTGAACCACCTCACTGTCTACCAAGAACTGGACTGTCGTTCTAACGTGAGGGATCAAAGAGCCTCTCTGATTTTTTCAGAAGAAAGAAAAATCTGAAAGTTGGTATATGAAAAAAGATAAACATATATGTTGAGTTTACTAGCTGAAGATATTCTAATGGAAAGCTTTTTGATGGAGACGTCTGGGGAGTATGTAATTTCCTCAGTTCTGTGTCGCCGCTGCAAAAATATGAAGTGACGCAAGGACCAGTGCTACAGCTCGGGGTTACAGCTTAACTTTATTTGGAAAGCAAAGGAAAATACATCCTTGAGGCATGAGGGCAGGCTGACACAAAAGAAGAGAAGAGAAGAGAGGGTGGGGGGGCTCAACTTTTGGCTCTTCTTTTTATATGTTTTTTCTCCTCACCCTGAGCTTGCCCTATGTAAACTGGGGTTTCACCTGAGGTTCCACTCTGGTCCTTGGACCTTCCTTTGTTCTATTTTCATGGGCTTTTTCCTTTGTCTTTTAGCCACTGCTATTTTGGACTCCTTTTTTCTATTCTAGCTACCTAACAGAGACATTTGAAAGCTGCCAGAATTGAGTCCAAAGAAACAATGACATGCTCAGTGCTGCAATTTTTGGAATTTATTTTGAAATGCAAATTTTATAAATCTCTGCCAAACTTACCCTTTGCTTAAGACTTTTCACTGTTATTTGTATATGTAATGCATCATGTGAAAAAATCTTTTGAAATTAAAATGAACAGAAAGTAGTTTTTCAACAGACCATGAGGGAAGATAGATGGACAAAGGCAGCAAAATATGAATATGTGAAGAAGATCCATTTTGAAAACATTAAGGCTTGAAAATAGAAATTGTAATATTATTCATTACTGTGCTAAGCCAATATGAATGAATATATTTTTCCTTTTTTCAAGAAATGTATTAATATAATTAAAATATATTTAGCTATTATTTTTTACCTTTTTCTGCAATATTTTGTTAATTTTTTATTTTATTTTTCTGGCATGATTGTAGTTACAGAAATTAACAACACACTTTTCACTGTTTGCATTTCTTTTCTGTCCATTATTACGTTCTTGTTTCAGCCTGTGATAATTACTGAATAATTTCATGATGGAGGGTATGAAGATACTCTCAAATACCTTAGGGAACCTCTAGATGTACCACCGCTTGAGCCCCCTCCTCAGTTTCCCCCCACAAACGTGCCTCCCACCCAGCCTCTCCTTCTCCCTCTGGGCCATCTCATCTCAATCATAGAGGAGAGGCTGAGGTTGAAATGCAGGCTTTGGGCCATTAAGGACAATCAGCAAACCACAACCCCACCTCCAACATGCCTAATCATTCTTTGAGCTAGCATGTCGGGTACTTAGTACCATTTATTCTCAGAATTGCTGTTCTTTTCAATTCTGGAAAACAGGAAAGATTTTAATCAGTCCTCATACTACCACACCTTTTAAAACAAGTAGGAGATCAGTTCTTGAATCAGTTTCTTCTACTGAACTTGATTGTACTAGATTGATATTATTTAATATGAATATAAAGTAATTTTAGTTTAATGGGATAATTTTGAGACTTTCCTTAATAATCTTTTTCTTAAATTCTCACCTTTAAGTATCACTTAGACTGTCACTTAGACTTGTTCAGTTCAGTCGTTCAGTTGTGTCTGACTCTTTGGGACCCCATGGACTGCAGCACGCCAGGCCTCCCTGTCCATCACCAACTCCTGGAGCTTACTCAAACTCATGTCCATCAAGTCAGTGATGCCATCCAACCATCTCATCCTCTGTCGTCCCCTTCTCCTCTCATCTTCAATCTTTCCCAGCATCAGGGTCTTTTCTAGTGAGTCAGTTGTTCACATCAGGTGTCCAAAGTATTGGAGTTTCAGCTTCAGCATCAGTCCTACCAATGAATGTTCAGGACTGATTTCCTTTAGGATGGACTGGTTGGATCTCCTTGCAGTCCAAGGGACTCTAAAGAGTCTTCTCCAACACCACAGTTCAAAAGCATCAATTCTTCAGCCCTCAGTTTTCTTTATAGTCCAACTGTTATATCTGTACATAACTACCGGAAAAGCCATAGCTTTGACTAGACAGAGCTTTGTTGGCAAAGTAATGTTTGTTTTTTAATATGCCGTCCAGGTTAGTCATAGTTTTTCTTCCAAGGAGCAACCGTCTTTTAATTTCAAGGCTGCAGTCATCATCTGCAGTGATTTTGGAGCCCCCCAAAATAAAGTCTCTCACTGTTTCCACTGTTTCCCCATCCATTTGCCATGAACTGACGGGACCAGATGCCTTGATCTTAGTTTTCTGAATGTTGAACTTTAAGCTAACTTTTTCACTCTCCTCTCTCAGTTTCATCAAGAGGCTCTTTAGTTCTTCTTTGGTTTCTGCCCTAAGGGTTGTATCATCTGCGTATCTGAGGTTATTGATGTTTCTTCCGGCCATCTTGATTCCAGCTTGTGCTTCATCCAGCCCAGCATTTCACATGATGTACTCTGCATATAAATTAAATAAGCAGGGTTGTCGTGGTCCAGGCATGGGTTGGAAAAGAATTTTCAGACTTGAGACAGAGTGAGAGGGAAATAAAGTTTATTAGAGTGGGAGATGGTATTAGAACAGTGGGCCAACCCAAGGGAGAACCGACATTGAACAGAGGAATTTAGTCCACTATTATACCCAGGGTACAAGGAGTGGGATAGAGGTCTTGCATGTCATTTGCTGATTGAATGAGGCACATATATGGGGTGGGCAGGCGGGGAGAGTAAGGCAAAAACCTTCTCCCTATAGAGGAGGAGGGGAGACAGGTTATACTGTTCAGGAGGACCTGAAATCCGTTAATAGTTACAACATGGGGGAGAGAAGGATGATAAGGCTCTGGTTTTTCCATTTCTGCACTCCAAGACTCTCCTTGGTTTTCTCTGCTCGTTTGTCCTTGGGTCACCACAAGGGTGACAATATACAGCCTTGACGTACTCCTTTCCCAATTTGGAACCAGGCTGTTGTTCCATGTCCAGTTCTAACTGTTGCTTCTTGACCTGCATACAGATTTCTCAGGAGTCAGGTCAGGTGGTCTGGTATTCCCATCTCTTTCAGAATTTTCCACAAATATTTTTCACAAAATAGAACAGATCACATTTAAACTATGTGATCATATCCCTTTAATGCACAGGAGAAAAAATTCAGATGAATTCACTTCTTTGCAGCTGCTGCAATACTGACAGGATCTGTCGGTAATGGATCCTTTGTTTTTGTTTCCGGTTGAGAAAGACAAAAATGGTTCTGATACACATAGCCAGTTATTTTGCAAAGATGTGTACTTATTACATTAAGTTTAAAATTTTGAGACTACGTTACAAGAATCCTCTCTGCAATTGTTCGGAGCTGCTCTCAGGCAAGTCATCTTGTTTCTTATTTGCGTTTGCTTCTCCAGGCTGCAAGAATGGGAGTTTGAGGGCAAATGATGTGTGTGGTTCCCTCCTGGGGAGAAGTCATTAGCGCAGGACTGACGGAACATGAGCAGTGAGGCTGTGTTCCTTGGAGGATGAGCCAGAAGGCTGGGCAAACGGAAGACGGCTTTTGTTTGTTTTTCTTCCTGTTACCGGTTGGCGATTTAGGGTCTTGAGATCAGTATGTACTTGACCTTTCTCTGTGTAACAGAGCCCTTCAGGTACAGCCCTTGGAGTATCGTTGCAGAAAGGGAAAGAGAAAAACAAAATCGTGAAGCTTGTGTGTCTCTCACTTTGGAAGGGTGTTTGTAGTTTCTTTAGTAGCTTCTCTACAATATACACGGCACCTAAGGACAGAGGTTTCTGAACCTCTGTTCTCCATTTACAGAGAATATTGGTTCTGGTTCACTGACACAGAGGCAGGAAAGCTGCTAAGATGAATTCAGTCTACATAATTGATGGCTTCCTGAGAAAACTTTTAAAATCATGCGTCTTTTATCTTTTAACGAGAGGCTATCTAGATCTGATTTTTTAAAAAGCCCAAAAATGTTTAAAGACTGAGACTTCAAAGGAAAAAAGCCTAATCACAATGGCCACAGTATGGTCTCCATCTATACAATAAGGTTATTTAATTGGGCCACACTGCCAGCTTTAGGAAATTTCCTTTTTATCATTCTTTGAAACAGCAATACTTCAATAAAATACACTGGGACCGGAAATAAATATTTTCCCAAGTAATTAAGTTTGGCTTCCTGTCCTTTAAGTCCCAGACCGCTTGGGTCGGGTCCCTAAAAACCTTTTTGAAATGCCTGTAGTGTATGCCCATTGTAAGAAAAGCAGCCATGAAACTCTAAATAGATGCTCACTAGAAAGAGAATACTGGTTGTGTCAGTCTTATTAATGTACAGTTAATGAAGTTAACCGTTAATGAAGTTGACTGAGCCCATAACTGGATTTTGTCTTCTCAACAAACTTGCCAATCCCATTCTTTTCAAAACACAGGGCTAGGATGAGCTAATTAATCCTCATGCGTTTTCTACTTTGGCAACTATAGTGATCAAAGTGTGTCCTTGTCCATGCAGGGCAACTCCTTCCTTGAAGTTGATAAAGAAACACACAGAAGAGGTGGCTAATGCTCAGTGGTAAAGAATCCACCTGCCAATACAGGAGGTGTGGGTTCTATCCCTCAGCCAGAAAGAGCCTACATGCCACGAAGCAGCTAAGCCGGTGCACCTCAACTACTGGGCCTGTGCTCTGGAGCCTGGGAGCCCTAAGTACTGAAGCCCATGTGCCCAAGAGCCTGTGCTCCACAATAAGAGAAGCCACTGCAATGAGAAGCCCTCGAACCTCAAAGAAGAGTAGCCCCTGCTCGCTGCAACTAGAGAAAAGCCTACAGCAAAGAAGACCCAGCACAGTCACAAAAAAGCTAAATAAATAATAAGTAATTAAAAAAAATAAATTAATAAACACACAGAGGAAAAAAGTTCTTTCTCTCTGCTAAATTAGGACTGCCAGGGGACAGGTTCCCCTGCCATAAGAGATCAGTAGAAGAGGACGACCACGAGTAGAAGACCTGAAAGCCAGATGTGGAGAAAGAATGGCCCCAGTGACCTCCAGGTCTGTCTCTTAGCCCTGGTTCCTGAAGCCCTGCCGCTAGGCCTGTCATCTGCCACAGGAGCTCATCCGGGCCACCTGAGCAGTCAATCAGCTCTCTCTTTTTTTGTTTTGCTTAAAAATCTTTTGCTTCTGGATGTCCCTGGCTGTTCAGCGGTTAAGTGGTTCAGTGCATGCTTCCATGCAGATAGATGTAGGTTCCATCCCTGGTGGGCAAATGATGATCCTACATGCTGTGCAACTCAGCCAAAAGATTAAAAAAAACAAAAACAGAATCATTTGTTTTTGCAACTTGCAACCCCAAAGTCCAGACTCATACATGAGCCATTTTTACAGCATTCATTTTTGCCCTCTTTTTTAAATTTAGGTTTTAGTTTACATACAGGAAAACTCTTTTTTTTTTTTTGATGTGCAGTTATTTCACTTAAGTTAGCTTTGGCACATGCCTAGAGTCATGTAACAACCACTGTAACAAAACACAGAACAATTCCAGGCTCCAAAATGTCCTTAAGCACATCCTATATGGTCACTCTCTGTACCCAAGCCCGGCCCCTGGGAATCAGAAATCTGTTCTGCATTCCAATAATTTTGCCTTTTCCAGAATGTTATATACATGGAAGCATAGAATATGTAGTCCTTTGTGTCTGGTTTCCTTCACTTAGCACAGGAATTGGCAAACTTGTTCTGTAAAAGGCCAGGTAGGAAATAGTTTTGTGAGCCATATGGTCTCTTATAGCAACTATTTAACTCTGGTACAGTAGCATGCAAGCAGCCACAGACAATACATAAATGACTCGGTGTGGCTGGAGCTGGCCTGCAGACCAAATAGTCTGCTGACTCCTAACTTAGCAGAGGGCTTCCCTGGTGGCTCACTCAGTAAAGAATCCACCTGCAATGCAGGAGACCCGGGTTCGATCCCTGGGTTGGGAAGATCCCCTGGAGAAGGAAATGGCTACCCACTCCAGCATTCTTGCCTGGGAAATCCCATGGGCAGAGAAGCCTGGAGAGCTACAGTTCATGGGGGTCCAAGAGTTGGACACGACTTAGTGATTAAACCACCCCGATGTATCATATTGCTTTCAAGATTCCTCCATCATGTCACCTGTTTATTCATTTTGATTGTTGAGTAATATTCCACTGTGTGAATGTACCACAGTGTATTTATCCATTCAACCATCAAAAGACACCTGGATGGTTTCCAGTTTTTGGTGATTATGAATAAAACTACTATCAACTTTTGCATAGCATACATGTTTTTGTATGAACTTGTGTAGTTTCTCTGGGGTAAAATATCCAGGTGTGAGATTGCAAGGTGGTTTGGTTTTCACATGTTTAGCTTTTATTAAAAAACTGCCAAACCATTTTCTAGAAAAGATATACCATTTTGCACGCCCTCCTGCAATACATGATGATTCATCTGCTCCTTGTCTTCCTTAACACTTGATACTGCTAGCTGCTTTCTTTTTTTAATTTTTGCCATTCTAACATATGAGTGTAGTAGTATCTTATTCTTTTAACTTGAATTTCCCCATTGAGTAATGATGTTGAGTATCTTTTTAGGTGCTATCCATTTATCTTCCTTGGTAAAGAGTTTATCCAAATCGTCTACCTATTCTTAAATTGGGTTTTTTGCTTTCTTGTTGAGTTTTAATATTTTTTCTTATATTCTGAATACAAATTCTTCCTCATATGTGATTTGTAAATGTTTTCTCTCAATCTGTTTCTTTTGTCTCTTGAAAGTGTCTTTCACAGAGCAAGTTTTAAAATTTTGATGAAGTCTGATCATTTTGTTGTAGTCATGCTTTTGGAGTCATATCTAAGATTTCTTTCTCCAATTCAAGGTCACAGAGCTTTTCTCCTATCTTTTCTTCTGAACGTTTTACAGTTTCATATTTTATATTTAGAATCATAACCTATTTGGTGTCCATTTCTTTGTTTATGGCTCGACAACTATTCTTTCTCTGTTTAATTGCCTTTGTATTATTGTTAAAAGCCAGTTGACTATATTTGAGTGAGTCTATTTCTGGACTTTCTGTTTCATGGGACTACACGTCTATCACACTATCTTAATTACTGTAGCTTTATAGGAAGAAAATCTTGAAATCAGGTGTCATTCATTCTCCAACTCTGTTCTGCTTTGACAGAATTATTTTGGCTATTCCAGTTTCTTTTCCTTTCTATATAAATTTTAGAATCAAATTTTTGCTAACTAAGGAATATTCTGTCAGAGTTTCTATTAGGATTTTCTTGTATCTATAGATATAGCAAGAATTGACTTCTTAATGATATTGAGCTTTCCATTACATGGCATATGTCTCTAACTATCTAGTTCTTTGATTTTATTCATCAGGGTATTATAATTTTCAGTATGGAGAAACAGCATATGTTTTATTGAATTTGTACTTAAGTATCTGGATTTTTTGGAAAGGATAATTTCTTAACATTACTATAAAAATACAGTTGATTTTTCTGTATGAACCTGGTACCTTTGAAATGAACCTTGTCATTTGAAATGGTAACCCACTCCAGTATTTTTGCCTAGCAAATCCCATGGACAGAGGAACCTGGTGGGCTACAGTCCATGGGGTTGCAAAGAGTGGGATATATTTAGCAACTAAACAACGTAACAAAGTACTGCTTTAGTTACAGCTGGAAATTTTGATCTCCATTCAGTTCAAAATATTATAGAACTTTGAGGTTTCTTCTTTGACCCATGTATTACTACTTAGAATTGTGTATTAAATTTCCAAATATTTGGGGATCATTAAAATGTCTTCTTCTTACTGTCAAATAGGCACATGAGATGTTACAAAACCATCTAGGCTTTCATAAAAATAAAAGCCTGAAAAATTGTGACAATAATTACTAACACATGGAAATGTTAACCATAGACAAAATTGTTAGTCAATTTTGGTTCTCTTCTCTTCTTTCCCTCCCAAGTTTTTATACTTTAGAAATTTAGGTAAATGTTTTCATTCTCGATATATGGTTAGCAGCTTGCTTTTCCCTTCAGTTTAGCCTGAGGTTGATACCTGCTGCTTCAGTGTGTTCATGTGACCAACTCTATTGTTAGCCGTTGAGCAGTGACTGATAAAAGCATTTATTTATCCATTCTCCTCTTGGTAATGCTGTTTCCTGACTGCTGGCTATTGCCAGGCTATTGTTTCAACCATCTTATTTCATATTTTTTTGTTTATCTTTATTTTTATTTACTTTAGTTTGCCCTCTCTCAGTTTGGAAGCCGTTGTTTGTATTTTATGCATGCCAAATTACCTTTACTTTTTAAATATAAATATTTAACTATATATTTTTCAAACAGTACTTAGAGTTTTTCAATATTTCAATTATTTTCCTGAAGAGGATACAAGCCACAGCATGCTTCAGCTGTTCAGTGAACAACTCCTTCCTTCCTGTTATTTTTATCTTTTAATTTTTTGACACAAAAAAATAGTAGAAGCTGTATTTTCAATAGATAATTTAAGACTTACTTTAATCTCTTTTTGCAATGAATTTTGTTTCTTGTAATTCAAGACTTAGGAATTCACTTCTTTTTGTATAGTGCATTCTTTAAGAATCCTTTAGTGGGGCTATGGGTTAAAAAATACTTAGCTTTAGTCTGAAAATGTCTATTTTTGAATCTCATTCTTGTGTAATGATTTACCTAGGTTTAACAAAACTCTAGATTGATAGTTATTGTCCCTTTCGCACTTGAAAGATATTAGTGTATTGCCCTCTGTCATTCTTTGCTGTCTGTAACAAATCTAATCGTGATTTCTTTGTCATAATGGCTGACACTCTTTGCCTGCCTGCTCTGTGCCAGTGTCAGTCAGTCAGTTCAGTCGTTCAGTCGTGTCCAACTCTTTGTGACCCCATGAACCGCAGCACGCCAGGCCTCCCTGTCCATCACCAACTCCCGGAGTTTACTCAAACTCATGTCCATCGAGTCGGTGATGCCATCCAGCCATCTTATCCTGTCGTCCCCTCCTCCTCCCACCCTCAATCAGTGTGCTGAGCACAAATAGGCACTTACACTTCACAGCAACCCCCTGGGGTAAGCGTTATTAATATGTTTGCATTATAGATGAGGAAATCAACACACCTAGAGATGAAGCATCGTGGTCAGGGTCCACAGTCAGTGGGTGGCAGAACTGGAAGAGTGTATTGATCTTTCTCAGACTCAGTACTCTGAATGTGCTGTGGGGTTAATAAATTGTGTCCTTCAACTCTGGAAAATTCCCCATTCAAATCTCTTCAAACACGTTTTTCCATTATTCTCTTTTTGTTCTCTTATCAAGTTTCTGTATTGATAAAGATTGAGCAGGTACTTCACTGCACAATTCCAGGGGCACCATTCACATCAGAGGTTATGAGCCTTTAATTTTTAACTCATTTCAGTCAATTAGCATAGAGACTGTTTTGTCGGTTCTCAAAGAACTGATGCTTAATTCAGAAATTTCTACTACATGTCTGTAATAGCAACTACCTACATACTTGGTGCTCCAGAAAAGAAGACTCTTTTTGATGACAAATTGCTAAGTCATACAGAACTGTCTCAGATTTTAAATAGCAATAATAAAACAATATGTGTGCGTGTGTGCTGTCATTCAGTGGTGTCCAACTCTTTGCCACCCCATGGACTGTAGCCTGCCAATAATGATGATTATAACGTTACTGATTGTTGGTCCTTTAATGGACCGGACCCTGGTGGTCCAGGGTTGACAATAAGAAAGTGAAAGGAGGAAAGAGGCTAATATTCCCTTGGTTACGCAGCCGGCTTCCCCGTTCCAGGGAATCAGCCAGAAATTAAGAGAAAAAGAGGAAGAGAAAGAAAGAAAGAAAGACATGGGGACCAAAGCTCTGATGGAGCAAAGATGTTTTACTCAACATGGCATGGGCATATATACTGTCTTACAAGGTAGTTATTCTCAGCAAAGATAAAGATTAAAATTCCAGACTTACAAAACACAAGGTGATCCCTATTAAAGAGAGAAGAAGGTACTTATCACCATAATGAGAAACTAACAAAGGAAATGCCTGGATTCCTCAGCCCCGGGAAAGGCGTGCCTCTCCTTTTAATTCCTGAATATTCAGGAATTAATAAGGGCCAGAGGGTTCCTGACAGATCCAAAACAGCACACAGGAAGCCTCTTGTTAAAGGCTTCCTGACAACTGATAAAACCTTCCTCATGTGTCATGTTCCACCATCTTAAAAATGATTCACATCCATTATTTAACCTGATTCTCACTGCAATCCTGTGAGATTGGGATAGTTTGGGAGTATGGTATCATCACCTCCATTTATTAAATAAGGAAACCAGATCTTAGTGAAACTAATTGGCTTACACGAGTTCACAAGGTTAATAAGCTTTGAATGATGACTGGACTCAAGTCTTTTGAGTCTAAAACAACACTCACAACACTCTCAAAGAAATAGTGATGTGTCAGCTTCCCTGGTGGTGCAGTGGATAAGAATCTGCCTGCCAATGCAGGGGCCATGGGTTCAATCCCCAGTCTGAGAAGATTCCTCAAGCCTTGGAGCAGCTAAGCCCATGTGCCACAACTACTGAGCCCACGCTGCAACTACTGAAGTCCACGTGCCCACAGCCTGTGCTCTGCAACAAGAGAAGCCACCACAGTAAGAAGACTGACCACTGCAATGAAGAGTAGCCCCTGGTCTCCACAACTGGAGAAAGCCATGTGCAGCAGCAAAGATCCAGTGCAAAGTGTGCATAGTAAGAAATGGTGTGCATAGTAAGGTCCAAGACCAAAGGAAGTCCTGTGGAAATCAATGAGGTCTATTGTACCACCCTTAACTTGTCATTACTACTATTAACTTTACCATAAAATAAACCACATTCAGTAATACAATTAACTATGGTATAGGGTAAAAACTTTTGATGTGACATACAATTATTTAACATCAATATCACCCAGCAGTTTCCCATGACTGAAGGACAAAATCTAAGCCCCATAGCATTCCACATCTTGGTTCCTCCTTACATTTTTCTGGTCTCTTTGCTTATTACCCCTGTTCCATAACTTTTCAGCATTCCTGAACATCTCAAGCTGCTTCAGAGTTGATATTTCTGTTCTCTTTGATTTCTGCATCCTCTGCCCCTCTGTTTAGCCATGGAGCAGGAGACCACCTATGAGATGAGATACTCATGGATGAGATCACCTTTCTGTGACATCTTTACCAATTTCTTCTTTTCTGTGCCTGTATCTCTCCCTCTAAACTATGAGTTGCTAGAGAGTGGGAACTAGTTCTTAGTTGTCTGTGAATCCACATTTCTCAGCACAGCACAGTGAGTGCCTAATATTTTGCGGATGAATAAATTAATTGAAATACAAAAAGTAATTCCAGATATGATAGTTTCACAGTTTGAGAATCCTTTCATATGTAAAATACCTAACCTTTTATTTTCAAGCTCTGAAAAAATACTAAACATTACATTCATATATATTAAAAGAATAATCAGCAAATTAACTGATGAATAAATTACTGGATCATAGTGATAAAATAATGCAATACCTCATTGTGTATTTAATAATAACTCTCACTTTAAAATTTAACATAGTTTCATGTGCAATTAACTCTTAACCTTTATGGACATGTAAATCTATAGTTAGTTAAAGTTAGTTAAGGCGCTCAGTCGTGTCCGACTCTTTGCGACCCCATGGACTATAGCCCACCAGCCTCTATAAGCTCACACATTTAATCTGTAAAATGAATGCAATGTCAAATGTTTGAAGTTTGTCAGGAAATCTGAGCAAAAAAGGCATGAGCAAATACAATTTGCCATGTTGGATATTGATTTCATCATTTCTGACCTGGGACTATAAAATCAATGTTTAATATGGCAGCCACTGATGAATGTTGGGGAATAGATGAGCTTCCTGTGTGTATTCATTCTGATGATAAGTGAAACAAAAGGGAGCCACTGTGAATTACGTCTGCATCGAAGTTGATTAAACCTGCATGCGCAGTCACAGCGTGACTGAAATATCGTCGCATCCATGATGAGTTACCCCTGCAGAGGCTGTTTGCCTTGAGGGAGCAGCAGGCAGCAGATCCTCCACAGTTCAGGTATTTTACTACTTATATACGATTTCAGGCAAGTGCAACAGAAGATGCTCAAAATAAGGGCAGCACCAGAAAGACAGTCAAGCCATAAATGACAGATTGGCTGTTTCAGAGACCCCAGGAACAGGGCAGCATGATAAGCATTAAGAAAGGAGCAATGAAATAAATAAATAATAAAAAAAAAAAAAGAAAGAAAGGAGCAATGGACACCTGGCATTTCATTCCATTGTCAAGGCCAGACTAGGGAAAAATCTTGTCATGCTGGGTTTGTAAGCAGGCTAGGAAGGAGAAAGACAAGCAAATATTCAAGGAGAGAAAACTGGGAAAGCACTCTTTTCACAGATATCCCAAGTCCACTACACTAGATTAGAAGAGGAATTTAAGAACTAGAGAGGGAGGCATGACCACAGGGAAAGATAATTCCATCATGATGTTGTCTGTGCGGGTGGACTTCACTTTTCATTCAACAGATATTAATAAGGATCTTGTTAGGAAATATAGAAAGTGCAAAGGGAACAGGTCACATCTGTGCTCAGGTGGGCTTGCTTGGTTAACAATGCCCTTTATCATCATGGATGTGATTGTAGTTGGAGGTTACAATGAAGAACATCTTGTTCTTGCACGAATGCATTTTCCCAGAGTCCAGTGAATTCTTTATAACACAAGATCCCATTGTTATTATGTCATGTTAGAGATATTTACTTTGGGAGGTGTTTAGCATCTTTGGAGCCATCAGAATGTTTGGGGAGTGGTTTCTTCAAGTGCCTAAGCATTAGGATCCATTTCAGGAAAGGGTAAGAGTTCGGGGTGTTTTATTTATTTATATGCTCAAACTTGGCAATTTATTTCTATCTTAAGGCTTTTTGTTAATATGGTATTTTCCCAGATCATTTTAGAAATTTCTATGAGGCGTGCCCATTAAAACTGAATCTTACTTCCTCGGGGGCTAGATAAAGTATTAAGTTTAAGTATCAGTTACTTGGGTTTACCAAATGACACTCCTGGCAATGCAGGAGATGTAAGAGATGTAAATTCAAACCCTAGGTCAAGAAGATCCCCTGGAGAAGGGAATGGCTACCCATTCCAGTATTCTTGTCTGGAGAATCCCAGGGACAGAAGAGTCTGATGGTCTACAGCCAATGGGGTCACAAAGGGTTGGACATGACTAAAGTGACTTGGTGTGCATGCCTGTCAGTTACTTTTACAGCCTTCTCAGCTTTTATTCTAATGTAATCTTAAAATGAACATGGATTCAGAAGCTCATAGGCTAAAGTAACTGACAAAGAGAAATTGCAGGATGGTCTGCATAGACCATTTGTGGGTTTTCAGAAGAACTGGATGTTAATCACTTCACAAGTTGACCTGAAAGAGAAAACATCAGCAAATGTGCATACAAAGCATTTTGGGGGTCTTTTTCTATTTTATTTATTTTTTAGGTTTATTTTTGGCTGTTTCACATGGCATGTGGGATCTTAGTTCCCTGACCAGGGATTGAATCTGTCCCCCTGCAATGGATGTGTCTTAACCACTGGGCTGCCAAGGAAGTCCCTCTTTTGCTATTTTAAATAATTCTCTGAAAAATTATTCTAGGCTTCCTAATGACAAGTGGTCTTTATCAGTCTTAACTGTATTTTTTCAATTATTTGGCATTTTGAACAAATACCTCACTTTCCATTATGTTACATTTGTTTAATTCAATTCAATAAACATTTTAAACTTCTACTTGTACCCTTTTTAACTGAGAAATGTGTATCCCAAGGGCCATGTGCTGGAAAGTCTAACTAGCTAAAAAGCAAAAACTGCAAGGCAGTTTCTAGAGTCTAAATTTTACACAGGAGTCGGTTTAAACATTTTTTCGTGAAAATTACTAATACTATATGATAGATTTGAATGTAAAATTTACTTGACTTTTTAAGATAAAGCACAGCTTCAAAGAAATTTTATCCTGAAGCAATATGGAGGCACATACTCCTTTCCTCTGAGTAATACCTGGGGGGAAATGTGAGAATGTTCTATGCAAGACAAGGAATTAGTCCCATAGCCCTGAGAAGTGCAAAGAGTCATTTTCCTTTTACTCATTGAGCTTATCTTTAGGAGGCAGAAAATACATTCACAGTGAACACAAACAAACTGTATAAAGACATGAGGGAAAGACCAATATAAGTGCCATGTAGGTATGAAAGTTTGAAAAGGCCTGGAAATTCTAACAGAATTCCAACAGGTAGAATGTTGTTGCTGCTCAGTTGCTCAGTTGCGTTTGACTCTTTGAGACCCCATGGGCTGCAGCACACCAGGCTTCCCTGTCCTCCACTGTCTCCTGGAATTTGCTCAAGCTCACGTCCATTGAGTCAATGATGCCATCCAACCATCTCATCCTCTGTGGCCCCCTTCTCCTCCTGCCCTCAATCTTTCCCAGCATCAGGGTCTTTTCCAATGAGTCAGCTCTTTGAATCAGATGGCCTAAGTATTGGTAGAATGTGGGGGGGGAGGGGGGGATTCCCAGTGAAGGGATCAGCCTGTGCAAAGGCCCAGAGGCATGAACCAGGATGGCAGATTTAGGAACAAGAAAATGTGTCACTCAGCTGGAATGCAAGTACAGGACACAGGAAAGAAGGTGTATCTAAAGTTATGCTTAAGTGTATTTTTTCTGTGTTATTTCAGATAAACCAACATCCAGTCTTTAAAGGACTCTTCCTGGGAAGAATTAACTTTGTAAAGGAAAAATAATGACTCCCCATGTACCTGCAAAATGATTGGATTTTTATTGTATTATTTTATTTTTTTTTTTGCCCATGCCACGTCCCAGCATGTGGGATCTTAGTTCCCTAACCAGGGATCGAACCCTCAACCCTTACCTTGGAGGCTCAGAGTCCTAAACACTGGACCACCAGGGTAGCCTCTGGATTTTTTAATTCATTTAGACAGGGGCACGGCTGCATATTATCACTTTTATGACAGGGTAGGTGAGCATGTTTTTGTTTTTTTTTCATTTACCCACAGAAGGATTTTTCTTTTTGATTTCTGAATATAATGATATAGTGCCTACCATTGCCATGTGGAGTGCTAGAGCTAACTGCAAAGGACGCCTCTCTCCTCTTAAAAAAAAAAAAAAAAATTGAAAACCTTCTCTGAAAGAAGACTGAGCAAGTCTGCTATCTTCCTTTTTACCAATACATCTCATCATTAAGTGCACAAGAAAACCTAGTTACCATGGGGCCACCAATGACAGACAATAGGTTCCAATATTCTCACAAACTTGGAAAAAAGCAAATAAATCACACTATTTAACTCAATATCCATGTTTCTTCCCAAGAGTTGGAGGATTCCCCTAGTGGCCTTCCCTTCCTTTTGCCCTCACTCAGAAATGTAACCTTTGTTTCCTATGAATAATATTGAGAAAGTTTATACGTTGTGAAAAGCCAGGAATAATGGTCACATTTAAAACTTCTCTTCAGAGTGAAAAGAACAGCTGCTGAGATGGAAAATTATTTCAGTGTTGAGAAGAATATTAACACTGACCCATATTAAGGTCATAGAATGACATAGAAAGCAAAATAAATTGGGACCTTGTCAGAAGAATTCCATGCTGCCTGAGGCAGATTGAGAGGGATGAGGTACAAAGACTGACCAGGCCAGAGGACAGTGTGTATGTAGTGTGATGTGTCCTTGTTATGGTCACCATGGCCAACAGCTCCCTGGGGTCAGGAACTGAATTCTTCCAATGCTCTCAGAAATATCAGGCTTGAGTGATATGAAAAATAAAAAGCCAAGGAAATCCTTTTAAGTGACAATGTCAATTTGTTAGTCCAGAGACCCATAGTCAGGACAATCCCTGGTCCTACATTTCTGCCACAGGAGCACCCTCTTTGCCACCAGGATCTGGGGAGGATCAGAAGGCTACTTGGTGAGCATAGGACTGGAACAAAGGAAGGTGGCAGTCAGAAGGCTGAGTTGCTCAGGTCTCAGCACAGCCTCACAGAGGAAATGGTCTCTGCTGCTTGGGAGGAAGTGCCATAGTGATGGGTGGATGGACTGGGGAGTCAAATCTGGGTTTTGGCTCAGCCCAGCCATTTACCAACAATCGCCCCTGGAGAGTTAGGCAGCCTCTTTATTATTCTAGTTTATTTACGCTTAATTGGAGTCAGTCAATTCAGTTCAGTCTCTCAATCGTGTCTGACTCTTTGCGACCCCATGAATCGCAGCACGCCAGGCCTCCCTGTCCATCACCAACTCCCGGAGTCCACCCAAACCCATGTCCATCGAGTCGGTGATGCCATCCAGCCATCTCATCCTCTGTCGTCCCCTTCTCCTCCTGCCCCCAATCCCTCCCAGCATCAGGGTCTTTTCCAGTGAGTCAGCTCTTCGCATGAAGTGGCCATAATTGCTTTATAACATTGTGTTTGTTTCTGCTGTACAATGAACTGAATCAGCTTTACATATAAATATATTCCTTCCCTCTGGACCTCCATCCCTCCCATCTAAGTAACCACAGAGCAATAAGCTGAGCTTCCTGTGCTTCATAGCATATATTAATACAATAGCCGAGACAAGGGAGCAGTGTAAATATCCATCGACAGATGAATGAATAGAGAAGATGTGATATATTCATCAGTTCAGTTCAGTCTCTCAGTCGGGTCTGACTCTTTGTGACCCCATGGACAGGCAGCATGCCAGGCTTCCCTGTCTATCAGCAACTCCTGGAGCTTGCTCAAACTCATGTCCATTGAGTCGGTGATGCCATCCAACCATCTCATCCTCTGTCGTCCCCTTCTCCTCCTGCCTTCAGTCTTTCCCAGCATCAGGGCCTTTTCCAATGAGTCAGTTCTTCACATCAGGTGGCCAGCTTATCAGAGCTTCAGCTTCAGCATCAGTCCTGATATATTCATACAATGGAATATTACTTAGCCATAAAAAGGAACAAAATTGGGTCATTTGTAGAGACATAGATGGGCCTAGAGTCTGTCACATAGAGTGAAGTTAAGTCAGAAAGAGAAAAACAAATACTGCTTATTAACACATATACGTGGAATCTAGAAAAATGGTACAAATGAACCTATTTCCAGGACAGGAATAATTAAGTAGATGTAGAGAATGAACATGTGGCCACAGTGGGAGAAGAAAGGGTGGATGAACTGGGAGATTAAGATTGACATATATACACCATCACGTATAAAATAGATAGTTAGGCAGGTTCTCTTAAAGCTGCAGTTCCATCTGTGAAATGTTACATAGATAGTAGTGATTGATATTAATAACTCTTAGTGAGCACTCTGGATCTGGCTGTGTGCCCACTGCTCTGCAGACTTCTCTCAACCAACAACAAGCCTCAGAGGTGACTGATGAGGAAACCAAGGCCCTGCTGCTCCCTGCAGACACAGTGACAGGCCAGTCCCACTGTGACAGCTTTTAGAGCTGTCACATTTCCTGGTGAAGGGCTTGCTACTTCTGCAGGTTTCTCCTGGCTCCCAGAGGAGAAGTGGGTAAACTTCCCTCTGTTCCCTCTGATCCCTTGACTCCTGGGGACCCCTGGGGTCTAGAAGGGAAGCAGGAATCCTAGTTATGTGATGCCAAGGGAGGAGGGGGGCCAGTGGGATCTTCCAATCTAGCTTGGGCTCCTTGTCTCCTAAAATATCAAAAATCAAACATTCATCACATCGAGACATACAATTTTTTTTCTGTCCCACCCTTCAAGTCTCCATGTTGCCCATGAGAATGGTTTATATTTCTCTTTCTTTTTTTAATTGGAGAATAATTGCTTTACAGGGGCTTTCCTGGTGGCTCAGACAGTAAAGAATCTGCCTGCAATGCAGGAGACCCAGGTTTGATCCCTGGATCTGGAAGATCCCCTGGAGAAGGAAATGGTGACCCACGCCAGTATTCTTCCTTGGGAAATTCCAAGGACAGAGGAGCCTGGTGGGCTACAGTCCATGAAGTTGCAAAGAGTTGGACACGACTGAGCGACAACTAACTCTTTTTTTTGGCTTTACAATGTTGTATTGTTTCCTGCCGTACAAAAACGTGAATCAGCCCGAAGTATCCATATACCCCCTCCGTCCTGAACCTCCATCCGCTCCCCCATCCCTCCCCATAGGCCGTCACGGAGCACTGGGTTGAGCTCCTTATGTTATGCAGCAACTTCCCACTAGCTGTTTTACATATGGTAATGTATACGTTTTATTGTTGGTCTCTCAATTCATTGAACCCTCTCCTTCCCCCACTGTGTCCACAAGTCTGTTCTCTATGCCTGTGTCTCTATTTCCACCCTGGAAATCGGTTTATCAGTACCATTTTTCTAAATTTCATAATATATGCATTAATATATGACATCTATTTTTCTCTTTCTGACTTTCTTCACTCTGTATAACAGGATGTAGATTCACCAATCTCAGTTCAACTGACTTGAATTCATTCCACTCAGATTATTACTAATATTACTCGTGGCTGAGTAATATTCCATTATACACATATACATATATGTATATACCACATATATATATACCACAAATTGTTTATTCATTCATCTGTTGATAGACATATAGGCTGCTTCCTTGTCCTGGCTGTTTTAAATAGTGCTTCAATGAAAACTGGGCACCTGTGTCTTTGAATTATGCTTTTCTCAGGATGTATGCCCAATAGTGGGATTGCTGGGTCATATGGTAGTTTTATTCCTAGTTTTTTTTAAAGAATCTCCATCCTGTTCTCCATAGTCACTGTATCAACTTACATTCCCACCAACAGTGCAGGAGGTTTCCCAAAGCAAGAGATTAATCTCCAAAATGTACAAGCAGCTCAGGCAGCTCAATATTAGAAAAACAAACAACCGAATCAAAAAATGGGCAGAAGACCTAAACAGATATTTCTCCAACGAAGACATCCAGATGACCAATAAACACATGAAAAGATGCTCAACATTGCTCATTAATAGAGAATGCAAATCAAAACTATAATGAGATATCACCTCACACCAGCCAGAATGGCCATCATCAGAAAATCTACAAACAATAAATGCTGTAGAAGATGTGGAGAAAAGAGAACCCTTGTATTTCTTATATTTAAATAATTTTACCCTTAGTTTGTGTAATACTTTTGACTTTGGTTTGTTGACTGCATTCGTTCCTTCCTCCCCTAGGGCACATTCTTATGCGTCCACTCACTGGCCAGCCCTGAATGGGGTTGTGCCCCAAGCACCCTTCTTCTTTGCTTCCTCCCCTGGCTACAGAAGACGCTTGAATACAATTATATTTCATCCACTTCACCCAACCCACAGGAATTCTTTACTGAGTGGCCAGAATAACTGCATTTGCCAGATCACATGTTTTTCTTCTATGGGCAGGGTGGAAAGAACACTGTCAAGGTCTTTAGAAATGTGTATCACACATCCAGAGAAGGGTATACCTGGCCAAGCTGGCATTCAGTCAAGAGAGCTTCTGACCTGGCCTTCCCACCTAAGGTACCAGAATCTGAAGGGTAATTATCACTCATTATAGAATACAGGTTTGATTATCATTCAGATATGGCAAGGTCAGCAGATTGAGACAAGTGCCATGGAAGAGAGAATTTGTTAAACTCATAGATTCTAAGAGGAGAGGACATGCCATGTCATGAGGGGTCACACGGGAATGCATCAGGTTAAATCAGGAGAAGAGGGTGCCAGGGGGAAATGTGGGCAAGAGCCTTTATTTTAGTTCCTACGAAAAGAAACTGGTGAGGCGAGCTGAACTGGCTTAGGATTCACTAGTTGGGGTATCAGCAGACTCTGGGGGTATGGAGTCATCTCGGGTTGTCTGGCACCTGACCCTGGGGTGATTAAGGCAGGTGGATAGTGGCCCAGAGTGTGAGACCCTGATAAAAGAGGTACTTGGAGGGCGTGGGCTCTGGATCGGCTGGTTTCCTCAGGAAAGGTGCATTCATTCACAAGTGAGTTGTTTGCTATCTCTGAGCAGTCCCACCAGGGTCAGCAAGGTCTCAAGACGTCAAAGCATCAGGAAAGCAAAGGTCTGGTTAATACACCAACTGAGATCAATCAGATATAGACTTTGGTACTAGAGATGCTCATTAACACAACCCTGCATGGAGATGACAAAAGGAGTAATTGAGGATAACTTAATGAAGACCATATGGAATAAGAAGTATAAACACATTACTCTGAATTAGCTTGGGCATGATTCTTCACTACAAACGGTAAGCACTGTGCACAGTGGTATTTATAATAACTTCCAGCATGGTCTCATGGAGAATTCCTAGAACCCTTAGGGGCATGGCTAGAGGAGGTGTTCAGCCTTCTGTCCGATTTACCTCAGTCCTGATATTTCTTCATCTGCTGACCCTCTCTTTTATGACTCTCACTGTCCTGTGGGAATGCTCATTTTTTAATATTCTTCATAGCTAATTTCACAACTTTTTATTCTCTTGATCTGTAACCATTGAAAACTTAGATTTTAGGAAGGCAAATTTTCTCCAGTTGTATTTCTACAACTTTGTCAATCTGTCATTAACTTAAAAATTTTCTTTCAGGATTTTCTCATGAAAGGCCCATTGACAGTTGTTTACGTGAGAATCATGCGGATATGCAGTTAGAATTTCATTGGTTTTTTTGCTAAGAGATTTTTCATCTAATATTTGATCATGAAATGAAGTAACACTTTCTTCATAACTGAGTGCATCTGTTCATTCATTGTCCCTTCAAGTTTTCTGTCTCATGTTTAGGTTTAATTCATTTGAAGTCCACCCTGACTGGGTTTCTCCCCAAAGTTCCATTCAGACTATCTGGTTTGGAATTTTTTTGGGTTTCCTGCATCTGAAAATTTGAGTCTTCCACAATTTTGAAAATTTTGAGTATCTTTTTGGATATTTCCTTTCCTCTATGATATTCTCTTTTTCTAAAACTCTGGATTGAATATAGTTAAAACTTCTTACTAGAGATCTTCCTTTTATATCTATTGATCTTGCTTATCTCTAATTTAATTGAGTAACTTCTTCAGATCTATTTAGCTTCCAGTTCATAAATCTCCTTTATTTGTGGAGTTTCTCATTTCAATAATTATATATTTGTTTATTTTCCAAAAGTTTTTTTTTTTTTTACCCTACCCAGTCATTTTGTAAGTCTCTTTGTCCCACTCATGTTCTCAATACTTTTCATTTTACTTTAAGCATAGTAATATTTTATTTTACATTCCAGTATCAAATATCTCCAATACCAAACCTCTACTTCTGCAGTTTGCTGTTTCTGCTAAATCTTGATTATGGTCGCTTATTTCTTCTTGCATTTAAGAGGTTTTTTAATGAACCCATGTTTCCTGGAATGGCTTCCGAAAGGATTTTTGTGTGTGTTGGGTTTGCAGCTCTTGCAGTAGAGAACAATACCATCTCCCACTGTTGTGACCTTGTTTGGATCCGCTGGTCAGAGTTAATGCTCACCTCTGGACTGGTTCACAGTCCCACCAGGGCACCTCTATTCCATGAAGGTTATCTGGTCACAGCATCCCTGGGAGTGATAACTTTCAATGTGGCACCTCTGCAGTGACTGAAATCTCAATGGCCAAGGAGTAAAATCAAGGAAAAGGGAATTAACATTTGCTAGGAGATTATTGTATGACAAGATCCAAATTGGGTAGTTTTTTATTTAAAGCTTTTTTGTTGTTGCTGTGGACCATTTTTAAAGTCTTTATTGCATTTGTTACAATATTGCTATTGTTGTCTTCTATGTTCCGGTTTTGGGGCTTCAGTGTTTATGAGGTCTTAGCTCCCCAACAGGAATTAAACTGACACCCTTTGTGTTGGAGGTCTTAACACTGCCTGCGTGCATGCTGTGCTTAGTCTTTTTGACCTCATGGACTGTAGCCCACCAGGCTCCTCTGTCCATGGGATTCTCCAGACGAGAATATTGGAGTGGGTTACCATGCCTTCCTCCAGGGGATCTTCCTGACCCAGGGATTGAACCCGTGTCTCCTGTGGTTCTTGCATTGCAGGTGGATTCTTTACCACTCAGCCGCCTGGGAAGCCCTGTCTTAACCACTGGACCACCCCAAATTTGTTGCCTATGTTTAATCTGTCTTTTGATCTGGAAAATAGCTATCAATATCTCACATTTTGAACCCTATACTCCTAGCACTTACTAAGTGACTCAAACAACCAGGAAAGACTAGAGATAACTGGTCTCCTGAAAATGCTGGCCCTCTTAGGTACCATCTTGTTTTGATTCATAATTTTGGAATGAATTCCTACGCAAATTTAGTCTCTAGGGTTATAGACCCAAGCTTCTCCTAGATCCATGTGGATCTGAATACTACCCTCTCTAGCAGAATGTTCCAAGTAACGTGGTAACATAGATTCCAGCTTTGCTATAGAACACAGGTTTATTATATCCTTGGGACGGTGCCAAGGGACACTTGGCACTTCACTTCCAAAGGGACTGTGTTTATCTACAGTGATTAAAAAGTATTCCTTGACATTTTTGAGAAATGTCCTAGCACTATTTCAAAACCTTCCTAATCCAGGTAGATCAATCCTCCTGTGTACAAACTATCGATATTTCCATAGGATAGTTTCCATATGGATCGTCCGCACATTAACATATTAAAGCAGTATTTAAAATGAAATATTTTGCTTAAATGGAGAGGTGTTAAAAACAAAGACCGGCTGTTGTGCCTATGAACTTGGTAAAGAAACAGCTGGAATCAATATAGCATTTGGACACATGGCTGAAGATGTGTTCTGTGTGAGGAATACGCCCTTGGGGGAAAAAAGCCTTTGCCTTTGTGTGCAACTGAAGTAGAAAATAGAAGAGAACCTTGAAAGCCAGGGACTTTCTTGAGTTACATGACAGAAGTGAAGAGTGAAAGCTTTAAACATTATTGATTACAAGGCAGCCATGATAAACCATGGAGTTTTAATTAAATCTTGCTCACTGGCAGTGAAAGCCCAGTCCCAGATTTGTGCTAAGTTTTAGGAACTGAGTATTAATAGAGTCTCGAAGTGAACCTTAGTGGCCTGCACATAGTAGATTTGTGCTGTTCAGGTTGATAGCAGTAGCCATGTGTGGCTGTTGACATTTAAATTAATTTAAATGAAATACAGTTTAATGTTCAGTTCCTTGGTCTTTCTAGACACTTTCAAGTGCTCAGTAGTCACAGGTGGCCACTATGTTGAGCGGTGAACATTTTCCTCATGATGGAAAGTTTCTTTAGACCGAACTGTATTAGGCATTCAAGAAATAAATTAAATTTGATACACAAATTGAATGAGCAAATGAATGCCCAAAGTTCAAGAGGGGAAAAAAGGTACCACTTTGGTAAAAAGTTGAACCGGTCCTCTTATGTGCTGTATGTGTTCAGTCATATCTGACTCTTTGCAGCCCCACGGACTGCAGCCCTCCAGGCTCCTCTGACCAGCAAGAACACAGAAGTGGTTGCCATGTCCTCCTCTAAGGGATCTTCCCGACCCAGGGATCGAAACTGTGTGGATTGCCTCTCTTGCCTTGGAAGGTGAATTCTTTACCACTAGTGCTCCCTGGGAAGTTCCCAGTCTTCTTAAATTTTTATTTTTAAATATTTATTGGGGGTGGGGGTGGGAAGAGAACTCTGGTGAAGTGATAGAACAACCTTTAAAGAGTATAACTGGGGCTTCCCTGGAGGTCCAATGGGTATGGCTCTGTGCTTCCAATGCAAGGGATGCAGGGTGGATCCTTGGTTGGGTAACTAAGATGCACATGGCTAAAAAAAAATTTTTTTTTAAAGTATAGTGTCATGATCCCATTAGATATAGCTTAGGCTTATGGCAAATTTCTCCTCTGAAATCTTCAGTAAAGTCTGTTTTGTTTAAGGCCTCTGCGGGTGGGGACTGTTTTGAGTTGTTCAGTAAAGGGGCTCTATTTCATAGGAGGGTCAGCAGGGTGTAGAGTAGAAGCTTGAAATGAGGAAGGAGGAGCCAAGAGGTTTGAGGGAGTCTTGTATTCACCAAGAATAGACAGGAATCTTAGGGGCAGATCTGAAATTCCACAAGCCGAAACTGGGTTCAAGCCAGTCTTGCCTGTAACTAAATTACCCTGGCTGATGTCTAAGCTGAACTTTGATATACTGTATCGGGGTTGGCAAGCCCAGTCTGACCCACCATCTGTATCTGTAAAGCCCGCCAGCTAAGAATCTTTTTTTATACTTTTTAATGATTATAAACAAAAAAAAGGATATTTTATCACACATGAGAATAGTATGTAATTCAAATTCCCAAGTTCATAAAAAGTTTTGTTGAAGCACAGCCATGTCATTTGTTTACATATATATTGTCTATTGCTGATTTCATGCTCCAGTGGCAGAGTTGAGTGGTCTCAATTGAGACCACAGGGCATGCAAAGCTTAAAATACTTGTGCCCTGGCCCTTTATAGAAAAAGTTAGTCAACCTCATCCTGTATGATCAATAGTGAGAAAAGGGATCTGTCTACCAGACCTTGCAAAACATGGAGGCCAGGAATGGGTGTCACCAAAACATGGCTGTCTCATGGGGAACCTGAATGAAAGAGAAGTTTTTAAAAGATTAGAAATGGTGAGAGGTGTAGAGAGTCACTGAACTGGGAAAAAACTCTCCATCAAACGTAAACTGCTAGACTTTTATTGATAAGGATAGCAGGAAACTAGACTCATAAAGAGAAGACTGTGTGCCAATGAATCGGCTAGCCTTTCTGAGGCCCAGTTCAACACCAGGCAAATATCCATCTATGAGACAGTAGAGTCCAGCACCAGAGGCTGCAACTCGTTTGGTCAAGAGGTGCCTCTCTAGTGCCTCCCATGGTAAGGCCCTGTGCTAAAGTCAACAGGGAGGAAGGATAGGAAGCCTGAATGTTGGCCCCTGTTCCCCCCCAAAATATGTAATCTCCTTGGGGAGATAAGAAAATATATTGGATTATTGCTGATAATCAAGTGACAAATGAGAAATTTGGGAAAGAAATGACGGAACCATTCAGAAAGGAATGAGCTACAGATCAGCAGCAGTAGTCAAGAAAGCCCTCCTAGAGAATTCCCTGAAGGTCTGGTGGTAAGGAATCTATTTTGCAAAGCAGGGGACAAGGGTTTGACCCCTGGATAGGGAACTAAGATCTCACAAGCCATGGAGCAACTAACCCCAAAAACCACAACTAGAGAGCCTGTGCGTCGCATAAGAAGATCCCTCATGATGCAACTAAGACCCAAAGCAGTCAAATAAGTAAATAGATTAAAAAAGAAAAAGCCCTTCTAAAGAAGGAAGGAAGGAACTAGGTTGGAGCTTGAAGGCTGGTTAGGCAGAGGGGAGGGGAACAAATTCTGGACGGGGAAATTGATGAGCAATGGCTCAGCATTGTGGGGAGAAAGGCACCCTTCCCCAAATGGGGAGATCAACCAGGCTGAAGCACATCAGTCTGAGGGGGAGAAGCCAGAGACAGGGGAGTAGGGTAGGGACTGGGGTTTGGGAAAGTTTTCGAAAGCCAGGATGAAGGGTTTCCCAGATTGATAATGGAGAAACCTAGTTTGTCTAAGTAAAAAGGAAGAAAAAGAAACTAGCATTCTTCAAAGCTATAGCACAGAGAAGAGTTATATAAACATAAAGAAAACAGACAAGTCTATTCTAGAATATCTAGTAGAAGAGAGATGAGTGGTAAACAAGACTGTGCGTCTCAGGTTTTACAAGCTGGGAAAGAGTCCTAATGGACACAACATCTAGAGCTTCTGAAGACAAAATGTAACAGGAGTCCATGAATAGGGACTTCCCTGGTTGATCCAGGGATTAAGAATCTGCCTTGCAATGCAGGGCACGCTGGTTCGATCCCTGGTTGGGAAACTAAGATCCCACACACCACAGAGCAACTAAGCCCACACGCCACAACTACTGAGCCCCTGCACTCTGGAGCCCAAGCATCACAACTAGAGAGAGTCCTTGCACCCCAACAAAGATCCCATTTGCAGCACTAAGAAATGACGCAGCCAAATAAATAAGTCAATTTTTTTTTTTTTAAAAAGATGACTTTGACTGCCCCTTCAGTGAGCCCTGATTTGAGCAGATCAGACAGGCTTGGGATGAATGACCCAAAAGTCACGTTCATCTGACATGGAGGTTCTTACCAATACTGGCCATAAATGCACTTATTGTTTGTATGAGAACAAAGGCAAAGAGTTTGCATGAGACTAAGAAAAAGAATACCATAAATAAAAAGTATTTATTCCATGATTAAGATGGCTCCTTATAGATATGAAATGGAAGGTAATCAATTATCAGATTGACCTTGTATACTTGAGGAAACTGGCTTGGAGAAAATTTAAAACTTTAGACTACTATTTTTTGATGAACAGAATTAATTATTTCTATGTAAAAGTAGATTTAATGTGATAGTGAGAAAACATAGACTATCCAGTTTTATATTTAAAAAGGTGTCCAAAACATCTAAATCTTCTGCTAATTAATTCACAACTATATAAGTAACTAGAACGGACAGGAATTGACAGCACTGATATTGAAACATGTTTCTAGCTAGACTAATTTCTGTAAAATAGGTTGATTATATTGTGAAATGAACTAAATTATATTAAGAATTAAAAGGTATCATGATCTAATTTTGCGTGATTTATGTCTACCAACATGGAAGATAAAGAGTTAAACCTGAAAATAAAATGTAACTGGTTTATTGTAAAGGCTTTTACATTTTTCCATTTAAAAAATAACTTCTGGATTAAATTCTTCCTTTTACATTGTAATGTGATTCTTTAGGTAATTAGAATTAGATTTTAAAGCTTGAGGAAATGCTTCCAAAAGGAAAGGAAAAACAAAACTTCAAAAGACAAATTGCCAGCTCAGAAAAAAAATCATGTGTGTACCTTTTAAATGAAAATAAAGCACATTTCAATGTCTGGTTTCTTAAAAGGTTATTTTAAAAATCTTGACGTTCAGGTCAGCTCCTGTCATGAATACTAATGAATGGTGAAAACTTATTTCAGATGCTTTCTCCAACTCCATAAATTTAACAATGGTGCAACGTCAAAATAAAAGAATATTTTTCTCATCTGCTGGGAGAACCACCTCCCGAACCCTAATTAGAGGGTGATGCATAAAACATTTTGCTAACATATTTGGAGCCGAGATACTGTCCAGGGAACATACATTAAAATAAAGGGAGAACTTATTTTGTGTAATGATTACTCTTGATTATTACATGTCTTTTTCTTCTCTGCTTAAAAGTGAATTGCTTTGAGAGAAATATATGTATGTTTTTTCACTTTAAAAAATTTTTATTTTGTATTGGAGTACATTGTTGTTGTTCAGTCACTAAGTCGTGTCCAACTCTTTGTGACCCCATGGGCTGTACCAGGCCAGGATTTCTGCCCTTCTCTAACTTCTGGAGCTTGCTCAAACTCATGTCCATCAAGTCAGTGATGCCATCCAGCCATCTTATCCTCTGTCATCACCTTCACTTCTTGCCCTCAATCTTTCCCAGCATTGGGGTCTTTTCCAATGAATCAGCTCTTCACATCAGGTGGTCAAAGTACTGGAGCTTCAACTTGAGCATCAGTCCTTCCAATGAGTATTCAGGGTTGATTTCCTTTAAGATTGACTGATTTGATTTCCTCACAGTCCAAGGGGCTCTTAAGAGTCTTCTCCAGCACCGTAATTTGAAAGTTAATTCTTGGATGCTCAGACTTCCCTTTGGTCCAAATCTCACATCCATGCATGACTACTGGAAAAACCACAGCCTTGACTATACAGACTTTTGTCTGCAAAGTGATGTCTCCGCTTTTTAATACACCGCCTAGGTTTGTCAATCTTTCCCTCCAAGGAGCAAGTGTTTTTTAATTTCATGGCTGCAGTCACACTGTAGTGGATGTACAACTTTGTGTTAGTTTCAGATGTACAGCAAATGATTTAGTTATTCATTTTCATCATAAAGAAATGTTTATTTTAAAGAGTAAATTAGGAAACTTAAGGTAAATACAACCAAGTTCACTGTTTATGGGGCAAAGATGTACTTAGAGATGAAATTTAAATGTAAAACACATAGATAACTTATCTAAGACTCACTTTTTTGCTATGGAAAAAAAGAAGAATAAAGATATCTCATCTTTGTTTTCAAGTAACTACTATTTGGAACCCAAATTAAGGAGTGCAGAGGTAGAAACCAGGGCATTTGGTACAACTGGTTGACATGACCTACCTCAGCGCAGAGCAGGGCCCCTGAGACAGCTGACTGTGAACTTGTGTCAGGGAGGTTCCGCTTACTCTGACAGAATGCAGAATTCAACAGACTAGAACTGTCCCTATCAGAGATTTGAACAATCCCTAGACTAGTAACGAAATAATGATTTCCAGTAGATAGGCCATCCGCAGATAATATAATACACAGTCCACACAGCCTGGGAGTCTTGCCTTCTCCAGAGACAGCTCTTGTAAACAAGTGTCTGCAGGTTCAGAGCACCATCTTGGACCCTCAGCCTCACAGCGATATAGCATAATAGGAAGCTGTTGTTCTTCTGGGACAACAGGCTAATCTTATCAGGCTGAACTGATGGGGATTTTCTTCTAGTGTTCAGAGGTGCATTCAAATTTTATGGAGTTTTTATAAAATTAGGTATGAAAATAAACATTGGTTAGGGTGAGGAAAGGGGCTTCCCAGGTGGCACTAGTGGTAAAGAACCTGCCTGCCAATGCAGGAGATGGAAGAGACACAGGTTCAATTCCTTGGTTGGGAAGATCCCCTGGAGGAGGGCATGGCCACCCACTCCAGTATTCTTGCCTGGAGAATCCCATGGACAAGGGGAGCCTGGTGGGCTACAGTCTGTAGGGTTGCACAGAGTCAGACTGGAGTGACTTGGCATGCAGAGTGAGGAAAGATAACATCTAAAATTATGAAATAAAAAAGACTGACAAGTACCAACATTCCCAAATGCAAAAAGAAGCATGTCTCTTATAATTAAGTCCCTAATATATCTAGCATTTTTTACTATATATTCCTTGATCACTTCATAAGAAAAGTAAAATTATTTTTATATCCAGTTTTCTGGAGACAAAACCATTCATTCTTTCCTCTGACAGACTTGATTGAACTTTCAAGAAATTGTTGATAGCTTAGGAAAGTTTATTGGAACTTCACATCTCATTATTGTTAATGGATTGTATGTTTTTAGGGAATTCCTTCCATGTATGTATTGTAAGATTTCAGCGCATTTCAATTTTTTTTAATACAGTGAATAATCTTAAATACTATTTGAAATAAAAGTGTCAATTGGGGAACAGATAAAGCTATAGAATTACTAAGTTGGAAAAGGCATATTCTTGACCAAAGCAGAAAACACTATGGGACTTCCCTGGTGTTCCAGTGGTTAGGAATTTGCCTGCCAATGTAGGGGACACAGGCTGGATCCCTGATCCACGAAGATCCCACATGCCTTGAAGCAGCTAAGCCTGGGAGCCACAACTACTGAGCCCGAGCTCTAGAGCCTGCGCTTGGCAACAAAGGAAGCCACCAAAATGAGAAGCACGTGCCTCACAACTAGAGAGGAGCCCCCACTCACCGCAGCTAGAGAAAGCCCATGCATAGCAACGAAGACCTAGTACAACCATAGATAAAATAAACTAATTAAATTTTAAAAAGATATTAGCATACTTAATCTAAAAAAAAGAAGGAAAATGTTGTGACATTCTGCACTGTTTCTGAGCAGTTATTTCACAAAGTGCCTGTAGCTTTCACATGAGAAACTTTCACATCATTTAAGCCACTGTAACCAGGGCTTTGTCTATTAGTTGCAGCCCAAACTATCCTTAACTGAGAGAGGGGAGTATCAGGATCCCCTGGAGAGGTTTCCAAGTGACCTCCTCCTCCGTTCTGCTGTCCTCTGATGCTGGGAGGGGCAGAGTGTGAGGCCTTCTGCTGGAGAGAAGGATAAAGAGAGAGAAGACATGGTGTATTTCAGTTGTCTACTGCACTGAAATAGGCCACACTAAAGCTTAGTGGATTAAAATAGTCATTTCTTATTTCCTGTGATGGTGTGAGATGGATTGGCTTGGCTGCCCACGTAGTGATTATATGGGTAAGATGCATTTAACCAGGCCCTTAGCTCAGACTGGAACATCCAAGATGTCTTCACTCATGTCTGGACCTCAGGTGGGGCTGGCTGGTTCTCACCACGTGGTCTGCCATTATTCAGCAACTTAGACTAAGCTTCCAGCTTCCCAGGTGTCTCAGTGGTAAAGAACCCGCCTGCCAATGCAGGAGACTTGGGTTTGATCCCTGGGTCGGGAAGATCCCCTGAAGGAGGAAATGGCCACCCACTCCAGTATTCTTGGCTGGGAAATCCCATGGACAGAGCCTGGTGGGCTATAGTCCATAGGGTTGCAGAGTCAGACATGACTTAGTGGCCAAACAACAACAGAGTAAGCTTCTTTACACAGGAGCTAGAGCCCACGAAAGCAAAAGCAGACTTTGGAAAGCCTGAGATTAATGCAGCATCACTCCCACCACGTTGTGATGGTCGAAGCAACTCACTCAGCCTGCCTGGATTCCAAGGCTGGGGAAACGGGCTCTGCCTCTTGGTGGGGCAAGGGGTCTGTAGGTACAAGAGCAGAAAATGTGTTAGCAGCCATCTTTGTAGACAGCCTATGTGCAAAGGGATGGGTAGAGAAGTAAAATGATTTCTAAGAGGACCAAAAAGTAGGATGGAATGGAACCTATCCTCTTGGTACCAAGAATGCAACACCTCTGTCAGATTTCAGCCATTCGGTCATTTCAGCTATCAATCACTTGTCCCTACCGAAAATGGATAGTGCTTGGAAAAGGTATGCTGCTTGCTTTCCTGGATGGACCATCCAGGATGGAGTAACCGCTGGGATGATATTCCAAGGTGTAGTTCCAAACTAAAGCTTTTCAAACACATCACACACAAATACACACACACACGCACACACACACACACACAGATTGCAAAACTCAGATTGCCAACTTATTAACTTGAAATTAGAAAATAGCTGCTAAGCAATTTAGCATATTGTGTTTTGTGATCAGGAAATTTTTCTTAAGAAGTTGGACAATCTACTTGAAAATATAAATTCTTTCCAGAGGTTGTAAAAAGAGAACTGAAGTCAGAATGGAGGAATCAGATTATCTTACTATGGTATCTGCTTCTATAAGGCTTGAAGGAAGTACCTGCCAACTGGGCAATTGCCTAGATCTCCGCTGGTTAAATTCAACCTGTGGTCTGTTTCTGTATGAACTTTGAGCTAAGAATGAAAGCGTTATAAAGAAAAACAGAGAAAAATACAACAGAGACCACATGTGACCAGTGAAGCTTAAGATACATTTTCTGTGGTCCTCTACAGAGATAGCACACCAAGTCCTGAGCTGGACAGTTATTTGACAAAAGAAACCCTCTGTTTCTCCTTGAACAGTTTAGGAACTGGACGTCACAACCCAATAATGGGCTGAAATTAAGTCACTGAGTAGATATCAGGGCTGAATGCAATAGACTAGTGGTATGTTTTGAATATTTTAGTTTAAATCTAATAGCTAAGTAGAAGTTTTCTGGGTTTTTTTTTTCTTTTTTTTTTTACTGCAATGTCTGAGATGAATACAATTCTTTGTTACAAAGTAGCATCCCACTCATGCTCCATTTTAATTTCCCAACTTCTGTTGATGCTAACATATCTAGATGAAGCAATGATGGTGATGATGATATACAAGCTTTTTCAAAGCTTGTATTATTTGTATGCTAAAGAATGAAAATGTAAAATGTCACACTCAAGAGCTTTATGACCCAGTCATTGAGAGAGACCATCCCTGAACTGGTTACTTGTCAGGATGGAACAAAGTGATCTCAAGCTAGAAAAAAAAGAAATCAGGGTTGAAATGTTATGGAAGGGATGAACTGTGTCCTCCAAATTTATATGTTGGGGTCCTAACCCCTAGGACCACAGAATGTGACTGTGTTTGGACACAGGTCTTTAAAGAGGGAATTAAGCTAAAATGAGGCCATTCTGGTGGGTCCCAATCCAATATGACTGATGTCTTTATAAGAAAAGGGAATTTGAATACAGACACATACAGAGAAAAGGCCATGGACACAAGGAAAAGACAGCTACCTATTAGCCAAGCAGAGAGGCCTCAGAAGAAACCAACCCTACTGACACCTTGATCTTGGACATTTAGACTTCAGCACTGTGAGGAAATAGATTTCCATTGTTCAAGCCATGCAGCGTGTGATATACTGTGTTATAGCAGCCCCGGAAAACAAATACAGAGAACTTCAGGAATATGCAATAGATTGCATGGAAAATCTTAGGGAACCTCTCTATATTGAACGTGTTGTTGTTGTTTAGTCGCTAAGTCATGTCTAACTCTTCACAATCCCATGGACTGTAGCCCACCGGGCTCCTCTATCCACAGGATTTCCCAGGCAAGAATACTGGAGTGGGTTGCTATTTCCTCCTCCAGGGGAATCTTCCTGACCAGGGATTGAACCTGTTTCTCCTGAATTGCAGGTAGTCAACTGAGAAGCCAATTGAAACAGTAAATATTGTTTAACATAGCTATGGGGAGTGAGTGGCGAGAGCCACAGATTGGACACCCCAGTCCTGGGGTTCTATGCAAGAGAGAAGAGCCCCCCTGGGTGGTTGGAGGACCACGGGGACTAATAGGAGGAGTGAGGGGAGCCCGGAGTCTGCTAGTGAGGAGCACCGGTGTGCTGGCCTGCCTCCAGGCAGGGTGAAGAGAGGTCTGCTCTAGGGTTGCTGTGTCTCCTGTGACCACCTCGGCGAGTACCCCCAGCCCAAGCCAAGCAAACGCTCCAGCCCCGCTCACCCTCTGTCACACTGTTGCCCCCGCCCCGTGCTGGGATGTCCACGACCAGGAGAAAACTCAAACAGATACAGAAGCAACTTGGTCCCGGGGCAGAGCCTGGGTGGGGCGGTGGTGGCCGCTGTTGGCCCTTACTCAATCAGCTCCTCAGAAGCCCAGATCTCCGACAGCGGCTGCTCTACCACAGCTCATCTCCTCAAAGAGGCCGGAAGTCTATGCGGGCCCCTCCTGTCGTGGCTTGAGGCTTCACAATAGGGCTGGAGAGGCAGGGGATGGTGGTCTCCGTGAGGGATAAAGGGGACTTGAACCCAAGCTGCATCTGAGCAGAGTGGGGGACACAGTCGCAGGTGAATGCACAGGCAGCTCACCAGAGACAGCCTGGACCTCCATCTGCGGCTGACACGGGCCAAGAGCTCGCTCAGGCCCCACTTGCTTCAGCGCTCTGGAGTGGGGGTCCCAGTGTGGGCAGAGAAGAAAACACACACTTAAAAGCAAATAAAGCCAGCTTGGGCCTGACCTTCAGGGCTTCTGCTCCAGTAAGGTGGGATCAGCTCCTGCCTCTAATGAGGCAGTGACAGCAACTGAGCAGACGGAATGTCTCACCTCATATCCAGCTTCAGCTCAAGCACCTCCATCTCCAAGTTCATCCCCTCCCAAGGAGATGGCTGCCAGCAACCCCCCGACAAAAAGACACGCCCTGGCATTTAAGTCAGAGTAAGCTCCCCTCTCCCAATAGCACTGGGCATGTGCAGTCTGTGTAAGGATGTTCCCACATAAGAACACTCCCTCCTGACTATAATACATGACTGTTTCACCTAAATGCCTAGAGGCAGAGAAAGTTAAGCAAAATGAAGAGGCAAGGGGACTACTCTGAATTGAATGAGCAAGAGAAAAATCCCTGAAAAAAATAAATAATGATTTAGAAATAAACAGTTCGCCAGATCAAGAATTCAAAGTATTGGTAGTAAAAATATCACTATCAGTATTTTTTGGGAAAAGAATAAATGTACACAATGAAAATTGTAATGAGGAACTAGAAAAATATGAAAGAGACCCAATCATAAGTGAGGAATTCAATAGCTGATATCAAAATCACTAGAAGGAATATCTAGCAGAATGCGTGATACAAAAAAATGCTTAACTGACCTAGAAAACACAGTAATGGAATTCATCAAATCAGAACACGAAAAAGAAAAACAAATTTTTAAAAAATGAAAGTAGTTTATTAAGAGATCTCTGGAATAATAATACTAAGTGCATCAACATTCACCCATGGGGTCGCAAAAAGACAGTCACGACTGAGCACACACACAGATATATCATCACTCACATTACAGGGGTCCCATAAGAAGAAGAGAGACAAGAGGATTGAAAATGTATTTGAGGAAACTATGGTTTCCCAACAGAGAAGGCAATGGCACCCCACTCCAATACTCTTGCCTGGAAAATCCCATGGACGGAGGAGCCTGGTGGGCTGTAGTCCATGGGGTCGCTAAGAGTCAGACACGACTGGGTGACTTCACTTTCACTTTCACACATTGGAGAAGGAAATGGCAACCCACTCCAGTGTTCTTGCCTAGAGAATCCCAGGGATGGGGGAGCCTGGTGGGCTGCCGTCTATGGGGTCACACAGAGTCGGACACGACTGAAGTGACTTAGCAGCAGCAGCAGCATGGTTTCCCAAACCTGAAGAAGGAAATGGACATTCAGGTACAGGAAGCACAGAGCCCCAAACAAGATGAACCCAAATAGAGCCACACCAAGACATATCATAATTAAAATAGCAAAAGTTAAAGAAAAAAAGATTCTAAAGAAAGCAAGAGAAAAACAAAGAAGCTTATACAATGGAATCCCCATAAGTCTATCAGCTGATTTCTCTACAGAAAACCCTACAATCTAGGATACTGTATCCAGCAAGATTATCATTTAGAATAGAAGAAATAAAGAATTTTGCAGATAAGCAAAAACTAAAAGAGTTCATCAATACTAAACCAACACTAAAAGAAATGTTAAAGGTCTTCTCTAAGTGGAAAAGGAGTAAGAATTCATATAAAGGGAAAAATCCCAATAAAAAAGACAAAAATATAATAAGGACTGAAAATCAACCACTTAAATAAGCCAATATGAAGCTTAAAAGACAAAAACTGTAAAAACAACTATAATAAACAAGGGATAAACATGAAGATGCAACATACAACATCAAAAACACAAAATGTGGGAGGGGGAGTAAAAATGTAGCTCTTTTAGAATGTGTCTGAACTTAAATGACTACCAGTTTAAAACAAGTGGGTACAGTTATCAGTTCAGTTCAGTTCAGTCACTCAGTCGTGTCCGACTCTTTGCAACCCCATGAACCACAGCACGCCAGGCCTCCCTGTCCATCACCAGCTCCCGGAGTCCACCCAAACCCATGTCCATCGAGTCTATGATGCCATCCAACCATATCATCCTCTGTCACCCCCTTCTCCTCCTGCCCTCAATCTTTCCCAGCATGAGGGTCTTTTCCAATGAGTCAGCTCTTTGCATCAGGTGGCCAAAGTATTGGATTTTCAGCTTCAACATCAGTCCTTCCAATGAACACCCAGGACTGATCTCCTTTAGGATAGACTGGTTGGATCTCCTTGCAGTCCAAAGGACCCTCAAGAGTCTTCTCCAACAGGTACAGTTATAAGTCAACATATATGAACCCCATGGGAAACATATATCAAAACCCCACCATAGACACACAAAGATAGAGAGAAAGGAACACATTGTGTAGCATAAACAGCCAACGGGGAAGCTATTAGTTAAATAGGACAGTGGCAGGCCTATTTCCATAACATTGTGCTATTGATGAAATAGCACAAAATTGAAGAAAGTCTTAATAACCACAGTTTAAAAGAGTCACCCATCTTGACTGCTTATTTCCAACACTCTTCTCTGCTTTCTTTCTGTAAAGATCATCACAGAGCCTCTGATCCCTCTGATTTCCATTTTTCTTCTCATCTCTGGGCTCCCCATGCTTCAGTTGGCTCTTACAAGAATTTTACTGAGGCACCCTGCTTTTCAAGTGGCTTGTCCGTCTCCACAAGAGTCCTTAAAATCACACCTGCTATGACAAGTCCCCTTGACCTAAATTAGATTTTTTTAGTGACTTCCCTCTATGCATCCTATTTCATTTCTGTTCACTTTTCCCTAATTTCAGCAATTCATTCCCACAATTTTTGGCACATAAATAATTAAGAAGCTCACCGAAATTTCCAAAATGTCAAATCCAAAGGATACTTGAGTGTTTGTCTGATCTGACTTTTCCTATTGAATTCTTTCTCCTGGCTTTCCTACTTCCCCGGGTGATCCTTTGTTTTCGGTTCTCCAGGATTTTCTGAACATCACAGCCACTGTGTTGTCTGATGGTGAATTTAAGCACTTGAGTGTTTCACCTCCTTCTCAGATTCATAGTGGCCAAAGGCAGCGTCACTGTCTCCCCTGTTTTAACTGCCTCCACCAATCAAGTCAGAAAATGTGGGTATCACCATCTCTCTCCCCAACAGCTAATAAGACATCTGCATGGCCATGGCCCTTGCCCAAGCCCTTATGATCCCTGAGTTACCTTTCTCCCAGCCTCTATTCTTTCCAACATCACCTCTCCCTTCACTCCATCTTCTCCTCTCACTGCCAGCTCTATGGTTTTCTGAAAATGTAAATATGATTCTTTGACATTCTTGCTTTCAACCCTTCAATGTCTTCAGATCTCTACAGCAGTGCTTCTCAAACATCAGTATGACTCAGTCACCCAGGAGCTTGTTAAAATGTGACTTTGATGGGGTGGGGACATAGCCGGCTCCCTGCAATGCTATAGCTCCTTGGATTACACTTTGAGTAGAAAGAGTTCCAAGTTCATGTCCAAGTCCCATAGCCCCTTCAGTCTGGTTCCTGCTTGACATGACATCTGTGACTCCTGACATTGCCCAGGAATTACCTGTCAAACCTTAGTCACGTCAAACCTTCATTCCACCTCGATCCAGGGACCCTCAGAGTTTCTAGATACATTTCCCATTTCTTTTGTCAGCCAGTGAAATAAGCACCAGCTGGGGATTAGTCCATATTCAAAAGATAAAAATCAGATAAAATTTCCATAATAGCAGGGCAATACATGTTTTACAAGCTCTTTAGCGTGAAATGGTTCAATAATATCACATTTGTTTCAAATTTCTTAGCAATTCACCTTTGGGTCTTTACCACAGTAATCTTTTTTTTTTCTTAATGAAAATCTCACTAAAATTTTCATGAGGCTAGTGCTAAGAGAACAGAACTATATTGAATCTTATGAAAAATATATTATACATCTTCCTCTAGATATTGTCTTTAATATTTTCATGAGATGATCAATTGCTTATCTTCATTCTAGCTTTATAGCTTCTTTTGCTTTTATCATTAAAAGTGTCTAATAAAAAGGTAGATTAAAATACATTCGGCTGCTTGAGCAGAGTTGAACATACTTTCCTAACACCATGAATGTTGGGAAGCAACTTTTTTTTAAGTTTTTATTGGAGTATAGTTGATTTACAATGTTGTGTTAGGTTCAAGTTTACAGCAAAGTGATTCAGTTATATATTCATACATATATATATATACACATATATATGCACATGTGCGTGTGAGTGCTAAGTCACTTCAATTGTGTCTTACTCTGTGCGACCCTATGAACTGTAGCCTGCCAGGCTTCTCTGTCCATGGGATTCTTCAGACAAGAATACTGGAGTGGGTTGCCATGCCCTCCCCCAGGGGATCTTCAACCCAGGGATTGAACCTTATGTCTCCTGCATTGGCAGACAGGTTCTTTACCACAAGCGCCACCTGGGAAGCTTATACATACGTACGTTCTTTTTCAGATTCTTTTTCATTATAAGTTATTATAAGATATTGAGTGTAGTTCCCTGTGCATTACAGTATGTCCTTATTAGTTATCTATTTTATATATAGTAGTGTATATGTGTTAATCCCAACCTCCTAATTTATGTGAGAAAAAATGAACTTCCTTGTTCCTTGAGCCCAGAACAGAACCTACTATAGGAAAAAAATCTCACATCACCTAGTTGAGCCGTTAGGTTCAGCCTCATCTCTTCCCAAGTCCAGCAACACAACCCAACACTTTATTAGTTGTGAAAACTGCTGAGCTGTCTTAACACTCATCTGTACTTTTGCATATGCTACTTGATCTGCTTAAAATTCCCTTTCTCACTTCTGTAGCTAACTCATCCTGATCTTTCAGAACAAGGTCAAATGTCACTCAGATCAGGAAGCTTGAGCTGCTGGCCTTAGCTGAGCTAGCTTCTTATTGAGTTACCTATGAGGACCACCATTTGTCATGTGGAAAATCTGATGTGTCTGCATGATCCCAGTCCCCACTCCATTAGAGGCAGAGACCTCAGATCTCCTGCCTCTGCTGGCGGTGTTGAATTACATGGTGCTTGTGGTAGACAGAAGAATGCCCTCTCCTCTCAGACACAGATATTCATGTCTTTATCTCTTGCACCAGCTTTCCATTGATTAAAGGGACTTTGCAAATGGAATTCATGATCTTGAAATGGAGTTCTTCCTAGACTATTATCTGCGTGGGTCCAATGTAGCCACAAGGATCTTTCTAAGAGTAAAGATGTGTCAGAGTCAGAGAAAGAGATGTGAGGTTGAGTGATGCAGCCTGGAGCTAAGGCCTGTGCAAGCTGAAAAAGGCAAAAAAAAAATCTCCAAAAGCCAACAGAAAGGAATGCCAACACCTAGATTTTGGTGGGTGAGACTCGTTTTGGGTTTCTGACCTCCTGAACTCTAAGATGGGCTTCCCAGGTTGTGCTAGTGGTAAAGAACCTGCCTGCCAATGCAGGAGACTCACGAGACAGGTTCGACCCCTGGGTTGGGAAGGTTCTCTGGAGGAAGGCATGGCAACCCATTCTGGTATTCTTGCCTGGAGAATCCCTGGACAGAGGAGCCTGGTGGGCTACAGTCCAGATCGCAAAGAGTCAGACATGACTGAAGCTGCTTAGCACACATGCATGAACTTTTTGAAAATCGGATTTTCAACACTATAGATGGTGGTCCTCATAGGTAACTCAGTAAGAAGCTAGCTCGGCTAAGAGTCTGATTTGGTCATCAGACTTTCTGGGCAGCCCAATGGTTAAGACTCTGTGCTTCCAATACAAAGCAAGGGGCACAGGTTCAATTTCTAATTAGGGAACTAAGATCCCACATGCTGCTCCCATATGCCAGCACAATGCTGCCAAAAAAAAAAAAAAAAAGTGTTTGTGTTATTTTAAGCCACTACATTTGGGTGATTTGCTAGAGCAGCAAAAGGAAACTAATACAGTGCTCAATTAATGTTCTTTCGCAGAACGCAGGAATAGAAAAACGCCTCTGGGCTCATCTCCTCTCTCTGTGCTCTTTCTGTCTCCCCCTTCTCCCTGAGCTGCAGGTAAAGCTGTAGATGATGGCTCTAGGACCTTAGCAAGATACCTTTCATATGCATAGGTTTACTGCACACCCCTATCACTATCCCCTCCCCCATCCCTGGCCCCGCACCCACCCAGTTCTGTTGGTCCAGCTGGGGCAGGGCTGGGAGGGGAATAATGAAGGGCTTAGGTAATACACTGTCACTCCACCAGAATGCAAAGTCCCGCTTCATTAAATATTTTCTGTCACCTAGTGGTGCAGGGCGCTGTGGTTAGTGCTGTAGAAAATCTTTATTTGTTTTCTAGTTTAAGATTCTCCAGCACTCCTTGAGAACTGCAACAAGGTAAATTCAATCACATCACTACTGTTGATCGTTCGCCCTCCACCGGGTCTCTACTGGCTCCCCTTCTTCCCCAGGAACACAGGACGGCTTACCTCCTTGGAGAACCTAGGTTTCTCTACCTACTTAGGTTAATCTTCTGAAATACTGCAAAAATTACCCCTCCTTAGACCTTTATTTCCAATGTAAGGCATGTAAATATACTGAAAAAGACCTTTTTTGAAAGGTAGCTTTCCTTTTCACAGCTGTCTTCATAAATCTTTTAATTGCAATGGTGATGCTTCAAATCAACAGCGTCGAAGTCCACTCTGTAACTTGCATTCAGCCATCAGGCCTCTAGGTGTCGCCACCACCCAAGTCCTGTTAGAGGGCGCTGGCCCTGCACAGAGGAGCTCAGCGTTCAGTATCATTTCAAAATTATTCAGGAAAAAAAAATGCATAAAATATACATTATATATATTATACATACAATGTGTGGGTTTCCCTGGTGGCTCAGATGGTAAAGAATCTGCCTGCAACATGGGAGACCTGGGTTAGACCCCTGGGTTGGGAAGATCCCCTAGAGATGGGAATGGCACCCACTGCAGTATTCTTGCCTGGAGGATTCCAGAGAAGCCTGGCGGGCTACAGTCCATGGAGCCACAAAGAGTTGGACATAACTGAGCAACTAACACTTTCAATATACAATGTATATGTTTGCACCTATATCATACATATAGCATATTTTTTGGCCTAGATCTTATGTACATTTAAAGAACATTGACATTTTCCTCCACCCCATTCCAGCTAGTTTTCTGAGCAAAATTCAAATAAGAGAATAAAAGTGGTACAGTGGTAAAGAATCCATCTGCCAATGCAGGAGACTCAAGAGACACGGGTTTGATCCCTGGGTCAGGAAGATCCCCTGGAGGAGAAAATGGCAACCTGCTCCAGTATTCTTGCCTGGAGAATGCCATGGACAGAGGAGCCTGGCAGGCTGCAGTCCATGGGGCCGAAAAGAGTTGGACATGACTGAGCACATACACACACAAGAAAGTAAATGATGTACCTGGCTACTTTTAAATTTTATTCTTTTGTTCTGTCTTCCACATGAGCACTGGAACATCCTGGATTTTGCTTGACTATCAAAATATTCATTAAAGATGCACCCAGTTCTACAAATACACACAAAAATTTGTTCATTTCACATAACACGGTCAGCGTTTTCCCTCCCTCTGGATTCTCATCTGTTTTCGGAGACTACTGTGAGCTGGTTTTCAGAGCAAGTGTAAAACAGCAAACGTGAAAGAAGGGAGGCACTTAGAGTTCTAAAAATACTCCACAATGTCACGAGTTAATCATTAATGTTCGGTTCTTTCCCAATCTGAAATTTTAAGCTTATAAATGTATGTACATGGTATGTGGAATCTGAAATAAGAATGCTGGGTGGGTGAATTCAGAAGGGTTCAGAAGAGTTGCAAGTCTGCCTTCCAATTCTGCTCTTCTGTGATCTTAAGAAGGTTTTCTCTAAGTAGCCACTTCAATTTGAAAACATATGACAAACTTTCACAAAAATGATCAGTTCAGTTTTTCTACTTTCCCTCTTTATGCTAAACTTGCCTCCTTTGTTCCCGAGTCTTTATTTACACCATGGCAGGGCTATGGCTTCTGTGGATTTGCTGGTCACTCTCACCCTAGGATTTCTCTTGCTCCTGACTCTGTAATTATTGCATTTTTTTTCTAATAGCTGATGTAGGTCACATTTCATAGGCTAGGCCAAGACAAATAATTAGAAAGAACATTGTGTTTAAAGATATTTCTTGCCTATCCTTTTTTTTTAAAACTAAGTTTTGGTAGAACTAAAAACTGAGACAAATCTCCATCAACACATGTATGTATGTATGTGTATACATGTGCACATGCACACACATGCGCGCATGTGCATGCACACAGACATAAATAAATCCACATCTTACATTTCAGATTTAGACAGCCATTTTCTGAGAACTTTGAATATAACCAAAGCTATTGTTAGGCAAAGAACTTCGACTGTAATCAAGGTTATTGTAAGACAAGAGAACATGCTGTTTTTATCATCCAGCTCCTTGTTCTACCCAAGAAAAATACTGAACAGCAGTGAGCTCATATTAAGGCCTCTGTCTAGTTACGGCTCAACTGGCAGATTTCTGTCAGGCTTCTAAAAGCAATTCACATTGATTTCTGACTTTGGAGCTAAAATTAATAAGGAGCCCAGGAAGGCCAGGGTTTTTCCTTGAACACAGAAACAACCCAAAGGCTATGTTGGTGAATGAATTGGCTGTGCTCATGAAGTCTTGTTGTTTTAAAGTGTGTATATAAAAGAATAGCAACCAAATTGAAAAGGTGGGGGCAAACTACTACATATAGAATGGATAAGCAACAAAGTCCCACTGTGTAACACAGGGAGTTCAATATCCTGTGATAACCCATAGTGGAAAAGAAAATGAAAAAAGAATGTATGCATATCTATAACCAAATCACTTTGCTGCACAGCAGAAATTAACACAACACTGTAAATCAGCTAAACCTCAATAAAATAAATATTTTTAAAAATTGAGAAAGTGAATAATTACACAATGAAAGGATCAAATTTGGGTCTGCTTCCATTGTGAGTCAACAGTAACTCTTCTACTTGACTTCTGAGGAAATCAGAATGTTCACTTAACTAATACTTTTGTAAAGTAATAAGGTTTCAAACCTCCCTGGCATACCTAATAACAGCTGACAAGTCTGGGCTTGTGAGTAAAGGAAATTAATTCCCGGAACTAACACCAATGTTACCACTGATTTACTGACACCTATGAAATCTACACCATAGAACCTAAGAATTAAGAGTGCAGAGGCTGCCCAGGGCAGCTCCTCAGCACCCCAGAAATCTTTTCTACAGGTCGGCTTTGTACACCAACAGTGACATCAACATGGTAAGCTCCTAAGACAACAGAGCCACACCGGAAGTTACTTTGCTATTCCCAACAAAGTCCAGAACGGTGCTGGTACTCTGAATATCTGTTACTCCTGATTTAGTAAATGTGGCTTGATGGCACACAAACCCCTCCAATACAGTTGAGAAACTGAATCCAAAGACAAGCATTCCAGCAGCAAGCTGAGAAAGGCACGGGGAAGGAACAGAGAATCCTGGACAGGTCATCTCGTGAAGCCAATTACTTTCTCAGTAAAATTAATTTTTCTCTCACTTCAGGCTCACTTAAAAGTTAATAAAGGAAGGCTATCTGGCAGGATAATCTATCTTTCCTTTACCCATCCGCTTAATCACTAGCCACCATGGACTGCAAGTCTGGGAAAGCGCCTAATCATTGGATTTAATTGGACCTGGCACCTACCGTTTCCTAATAACTTTTTCTGCCTTGTCTTCCATTAGAGGTAGATCTTTTAGCGTGAGTAAATAGGTCAGACTTTACAGAGAGTCTTTTCAATTTTCTGTTCACCACAGGAGTAAATTAAAAACAAAAAAAGAAAGAGCCATAAGCTATGTCCTTTATGCAAGTATTGGGTTCTTGGTATTTATTGTTAGGGAATTCAAGAGAAATTCTAGTGCTAGGCCAAGATCAATGCTCTAAAAATAGGTTGATGTATATCCTCTAAAGAACTGATTACATGAAGAGTCACTTCTAGAAACTTTAAATATATTCCTCAGCATGTTTTTTTTTCTTTTAAATTAAATTTCAACAGCTTTATAAAACTGAGAACCACAAAGTAAGGATGACTGGAAATCAAGGTCACATCCTGAGCTTCACATCTTCCTGTAACATTTGTGCTTGTGACAAGACACTCACCAGCTTAATTAGCAACTGAGGGGCCAGCTTTCCAAATTTGATAGCCAGGCCTCAAGTACTGTTTGGGATGCAAATTTCCACTTAAATTACCAAATTACTTCACAAAACACGTATCGTCCTTTGTTCTTAACGAACACGTGTAATTCCAGATGAGAAGTTATGACAAAGAGAATCCTTTTATGATATGTGCCAGCCATCACTGTATTGTGGCTTAGCTCCAGATTCACCTGCCAACACATGTTCTCTAAGGATGGACAGAACTCCGGTAAGCATCTTCCCATCACAGTGAGCACGACGCTCCACTTGTTCAGACAGAAGGTGCTGGAGGGACTATGCAGGAGGAAGGGGGTGCCCCTGTGAGGCTGCAACATGGTGGGTCAGTGGGCTGGGTCTGATGGTGCTGCTTTAACTCCGGGTCCTAGGACATGTGGTGTCTCGGGGAACTGGTAGCCCTGGCCTGGCCATGCTCACCTGGCACCCCCACCCCCATCCCAGCCCCACGCAGGTGGAGGTGTTTGCTTCCTGTTGCCAAGCAACCATAGGCCTGTCCTGCCCAGGGAAACCTGTTAACTTCTCCGCCAACCGGTAGACTGTAAATATAACTTCTCCAACAAACTCTGAAGCCCGACCTCCCTTCCTCCCAAGTTTGTCCTTCCTTGGGCGTTCTCCCTCAGCCACAGGGTAAAATGCAGTTTTCTCATATCTGAGAGTCACCCTTTCATCAAAGTGTAATAATTCTTGACATTTAACTTCCCTTGCTTAAATCACCATGTGATGTGTATCTTCTGATTGGCCACAGTCTGATACAACCCATTTCCCACTTCACAACCAGTAACTGTCAGCAGAAAAGACACAAGGCATCAAAGTTACTAGTGACACAGTAAGGAAAAAATTCAGCTTTTCAGTACATGGTCATACACTTAATTATCAAATACACCATTAACACAAGCTAATAAGCCATGTATTTCATGTGACTGTAGGGTAAACTATTACATAACAAATTTACTATATACAAGTAAAAAAGAAGATATATATGTTATTCCTCTCTCTTAATACAAAGCTGACCCAGATCAAATAATATAAGACAAAAAAAAAATGAAAAAAGCAGCTTTTGAGATACTAAAAAGTACACATTTATGCTCCTAGATAAGATACAAAGAGCGCTGTGCTGTTCTGAGTCGTGTCCGACTCTTAGCGACCCCGTGGACCATAGCCCACCAGGCTCCTCAGTCCAAGGATTCTCCAGGCAAGAATATAGGAGTGGGTTGCCACTTCCTCTTCCAGGATATCTTCCCAACCCATGGATCAAACCCACATCTCCTGCATTGCAGGCAGATTCTTGACTGCTGAGCGACCAGGGAAGCTGGTACAAAGAGCACTATATCATACAAATGTAAATATCTATACAGGTACCAAAGTAGGTATCAACAAACTCCACGTGATAGTTTTAATACAAACGATATGGATCTGGTTTAATAACATCATGTTTCAGTTTGACTGGTGATTATGCCATTTCTGAAATAGGATAGGGCATATTCTGTCCTTCCTCAGATGTTGACCAGGAAAAAGACACAGAGGAGCCTGGCAGGCTACAGTCCATAGGGTCACAAAGAGTCAGACAGGACTGAAGCAACTTAGCAGGCATGCAAAGGGCTATTTGCAATGAGAATGACTAATACACAATTTTCAGTAACACTGGAGAAAACTTAAAATCCATTGTCTGTTAAAATGACCCATATTTAGGAAGATAGCCCTCTCCCTGGACAGACGCTGGTACCACTGAAATTCCCCTCATTCACTTGTCATTCTGCCTGCGCTACCTGATTGCAGAGGTACTCACTGTAGATGTAACTGTTTACGCTTTGTGACCTGAGTAAAGCTGTCCCTAGAGGACTGGGTCACTCTGGAATGGTCTCACTAAGAGGCCACCTGTTCACTGAATGAGTCCATGATAGGAAAAAGGTTGGGCTTCCCTGGTAGCTCAATGGTAAAGAATCTGTCTGCAATGCAGGAGATGCAGGAAATGTGGGTTTGATTCCTGGGTCAGAAATATCCCCTGGAGGCATGCATGGCAACCCACTCCAGTATTCTTGCCGAGAAAAATCCCATGGACAGAGGAGCCTGGCGGGCTACAGCCCATGGGGTCGCAAAGAGTCGGACAAGACTGAGCATGCAAGCACAGGAAAGAGGTTGCTTGCTGTCATTATTCAGAAACGAGCCACCAGTCTGAACGCTACAGTCATTTTACCTGGTGAACACGTAACCGTAACATTCTCTGTGCCCAGTCATTTTTCAACTAGGATGGAGATCCCGTCATATCTGATTTCTCACTTATGACTGGGATACAGTAGAATAAATATTTCTTAGGCATGTAAAACAGTACAGGAAGGGAAGCAGCTGTCTGAGTCCTTCCTTCTGGTTGCCAATCTGGGGAGTAAAAATATTGCTGTTGTCATCACTTCTGTTCCCTGTACGTGTTGGTTAGGATGTGGCTAGGAGCGGATTGTTTAAGAGTGGTTTACCATGAAGACAGACAGGGAGAGAGAAAAAGACAAGTCTGGGCAAGGGGAACAGAGTCAGTGCCGAAACACTGATCTTCCTTCCCCAGTTCTGGAGCTCAAAGTGCTCTCTGAGCCTAACCGTGAGCTGTCCTGGAGCCCAGGATCTTTATTTCAACCTCGTGGTACTATTAACACACGACATGAAATGGATTGACTGGGAGACAATTAAGAGAAAAATATGATCTCAGCTGAACAGATGGGACAATAGTACCAATAAGCTAAATAAAATCAGCATGAAAAATGTGTCTATCATTTATCTCAGACAAGTTGTTCCAGCCATTTGTGCTCAGTCCTTCAGTCATGTGCGACTCTTTGTGACCCCACGGACTGTAGCCCACCAGGCTCCACTGTCCATGGGATTTCCCAGGTAAGAACACTGGAGGGGGTTGCCATGCCCTCCTCCAGGGGATCTTCCCGACCCAGGAATCGAACCCTCGTCTCTTGCATCTGCTGCATTGGCGGGTGGGTTCTTTACCACTTCGCCACCAGGGAAGCCCAGAGACTAAATCCTGTTTAAGTGAGGTAGCTCATTAGAATGGCAAACCAAGAGCCCCAGAGCAGCACAGATGTATGGCATCTCTTGGCTGGCAAGGACTATATTACAATCTTTCCCTTAGTTCAGAGAAGGGTCCTAAACAAAATAATCTGAAGAAACATTCTTCCACGTAATGAGTACTGTTACCATCAATTCTTTTCACAAAAAAAATAATACATGTTTTCCCCCAAACTATTTTGCTAGGAGAGCAACAACTACAACAACAAAAGGTTAAAAATTCTGGGCATGAAAAGGAAGCGATTCTCCCTTAATACATTCTGTTTTAATCTTTGACAATGAGATCAGAATGAAACGTTTAAAAAGCAGATGATCCATATATTCTTCTGAGCTCAAATAAGTTTTACAGATACAGAGAACATTTTAGGAAATCTAGGACAAAAATCCTATTAATATTCATCACTGTTCTGCAGATTATAGATGGGATCTGTGATTCATTAAATTCCCTCCTTTCAAAAAAAAACAACACAAAAGTGCCACCATGACTTAGTTCATAGGCGTGAATTGATTCAACAGGGGACATCAATGTGATATAATAAAGGAAGAGGCTGGATACAGAGAGATGTCCATGTTGCAAGACACACACATTACTCTTTTGTTACAGAAAAAAAAAAAAAAAAACCCTCTGCCTTGAATGGTTCAAGCTAGAGGGACAGAAAAACCAAATGAGAAAAGCATTTATCTTGGCAGCATATTAGAAAATTATATTCTAGAAGATGTTCACACTTCCCTTCATATTATAAATAAAGGAGGTATTTTGCCAAAACTCAAAAACCCATTTAAGGTCTTTCTTTATTGTAAATTCAGGTAAAGAACAGTACTGTCCAAGAGAACTGTTAACAAGTCACATACGTAATTGAAAATTTTCTAGTGGCCACATTAAAAAAAGGTGAAATCAGTTTTTAACATTTAATTTAAACCAATATGTCCAAAATATTATCATTTAAAATGTAATCGATATAAAAATTAAGATATTTTATTTCTTCATAAGTCTTCAAAGTATGAATCATATTTTAAATTCACAGCACATAACAAAGTCAGCCAAGTACATTTCAAGTGCCCAATAATTCTATATGGCTTGCTGGAACCACACTGAGCCGCTGTTCTGTACTATTGAGCTTTCATTTCCATTACATTAATGATGATAGATATTTGCACTAGAACTTTTTCAGTGGAAAGTCTGGTGACAGTGAAGTTTATGATTATAGAACCCAAAAGGATGTATATTACAAGAGTGTGGACTGCTGTTTTAATAAAAAAAAAAAAAAGTCTAAATCTTTGTGCCATTCATTGTAAGCAGTACCAAGTTTTCAGTTAGTATGCTTTCAAATGCCAGGGTCCTTGGCCTAAGAAAAACACTGCCCCCTGATTAGCAGGGGCCTCAGAAGACTGCACTGTACTTTCTTGTTCTTATACCTGCCAACCAGATATGAAAACATTCACATCACTTTGCTGACAAAGGTCCATACAGTCAAAGCTATGGTTTTTCCAGTAGCCATGTACAGAGGTGAGAGTTGGACCACAGAGAAGGCCGAGTACAAAAGAACTGATGCTTTCAAACTCTGGTGCTGGAGAATACTCTTGAGAGTCCCTTGGACTGCAAAAGAGATCCAACCAGTCAATCGTAAAGGAAATCAGTCCTGAATATTCATTGGAAGGACTGATGCTGAAGTTCCAATACTTTTGCTCTCTGATGCAAAGAGCTGATTCATAGGAAAAGACCCTGATGCTAGGTTAAGATTGAGGGCAGGAGGAGAAGGGGGCAACAGAGAATGAGATGGTTGGATGGCATCACTGACACAATGGACATGAGTTTGAACAAACTCCGGGAGACAGTGAAGGACAGGGAAACCAGGTGTGCTGCAGTCCATGGAGTCACAGACTTGGACATGACTTAGTGACTGAACAATAACAATCACAACATACTGGGTTTATTCACATGATGGTGATATTTCATTCAGTTTAAGAACTATTTAATTATGAGTATAGGTTCAATACCATCTCCTTAAACTCAAAAAAATCATTCTGGTGAAGGGGTGAAGAGGAAAAGAATAGCTTTACTCCTTTGCTGGGCAAAGAGGGTCTTAACAGGCTAATGCCTTCAAAACTGTGTGCCTCACAAAAAAATTATTTAAATGTCCTTTTAAGTATAACATCATTTTGGCCTATTGCTGTAAGCCTATTCTATATTGACATACAAAGGAATTGTGCATAAATAAACATGCAATGTACATAAAGGTTTTCTTTTGGTTTTACTCTGCAGCAAGAAAACAAATCACATTAATTTCCTACCAAATAACTGGCATTGATGAGCCTCAAAATTACCTCAAAGAAGGAATACTTTGAGAGCATATTTGTGTGTGTGTGTGTGTGTGTGTGTGTGTGTGTGCTCACTTGTTAGGTCGTATCCAACTCTTTGTGACCCATTAGAGTGTAGCCCATCGGGCTCCTCTGTCCATGGGACTTTTCAGGCAAGAATACGGGAGTGGGTAACCATTTCCTCCTCCAGGACATAGAGAGGTTTCCAAGGTACATCTTCTCTAGGCTGAGATGCTGAGGAGGTGAAAATTAGCACATAACACATAATTTACACATTTAACTTTATTTCCTCCAAATAGAATAAAGGTTCACATGCTTTTTTCATAATTCTGGAAACAGTTTCAGAAGAATTTTTACTCTAAATATGGTTTCTACTTTAATAGTTAAGCATTTACCAATAAAACTAGAAAGAACTTTCAAAATTTAATTAAACACACACACACACACACACACAAGAAAAAAATGGTAGAAGACCTAAAAGGGATTCTCAGGAAGAAACAGGAATTTCCATAATAAAACATATTTGTCATATTAGTAATCAAATAAATGAAACCACAAGATACCATTTTACACTCCTCAGCTTGGCAAAATGTTGAGTCTGATAATCGTAAACCCTGGTGAGATCGAGAGTACCAGAAATTCTAGTACTCCAGTAGGATTGCCAGTAGGTACCACTACTTTGGAAAACAACTTAGCCTTGTCTATTTAGGTTAATTATGCACTTTATGGCATGTGTAATATAGCAATTCCATTCAAGGTTTACATCTACATGTGTATGTGCCCCAGAAATCACAAGAATGTTCATAGCAACATTTCCTTTTCTATTTCAAAGAAAGGTGTTTCCATATGGAGAAGGGAAAAACTGATATATTTATACAGTGAACTAATACTTAGCAGTGAAAACAAACAAGTAGGGTACTTGCTCGGAGAAGGCAGTGGCACCCACTCCAGTACTCCTGCCTGGAAAATCCCATGGACGGAGGAGCCTGGTGGGCTGCAGTCCATGGGGTCGCCAAGAGTCAGACACGACTGAGCGACCTCACTTTCACTTTTCACTTTCATGCATTGGAGAAGGAAATGGCAACCCACTCCAGTGTTCTTGCCTGGAGATTCCCAGGGACGGGGGAGCCTGGTGGGCTGCTGTCTATGGGGTCACACAGAGTCGGACACGACTGAAGCGACTTAGCAGCAGCAGCAGGGTACTTGCTTCAAAATGATTATGCCCAAAAGCAATGAATATAAAAACGAAGGCGGCAGAAGAATACAGTTTAATTCCATTCATTCAAGATATGTACATTTAGGTATCTACACAAAGGTAAAATAAAAAAGAACAGAAAAGTTACGATCGGCACAGCGTTCAGGATGGCCTCCCACTATTAAATGGGGACGGGACAGGGTCAGGGAAAACCACATGGTGCCACACAGGAATGGCAGGAAGCTGCTGGCAGACACTACCGGGTTTGTGTATTTTTCTTTATTTGTCAGCGTGTATATATCACATACATGTGTGTGTGGGCGCGCGTGCATGCTGATTCCACTGCAGGTATGAGAGAACTTAAAAAACCAGAATGGCTGAAACATACAAAGAAAAAGATTATATACCATGTTTCAGACGACCCATCACCTAGAACCCTGAACTTACCTGTCTCCCGAATCACCACCCGCTGCCCTTGCTGTCAATGCTTCTCTGTTTCTCTCCTCCTGGAGGCCTGAGACTACTGTCCTGCTCAGACAGTCCCCCTCAGATTCTAGGGGCGCAACACATACTGATTAGCCAGATGACCAAACTAACCCGGCCCGCACCGCAAGAACACTAGCAAGTGTGAAAATCTGGGTTACAAGTAGGCAGGGATTTTACTTGGCTTCCCTGGTTTCACAATTTAGCACATTTTTGGAAACTGACGGCCTGTTCTCTTTATCTCCTCCTTCGCCTCCCTCCTCTTGGTGTCTAAGGTTAGAAACAGTTCAGTGATGCGCTTAACTTCAAACGCTGCCTTCAGAAATGTCTTCTGCCTTCAGACGTGGCTGCAGCAAACGGAGGCCTGCTATTACAGGTCGTGGCTACACTACTTTTTCTTTTCTTTTTTTTTTGCACAGAATTAGGGAAGCGATGGAGAAGGAATGGCAACCCACTCCAGTATTCTTGCCTGGAAAATCCCTGGACAGAGGAGCCTGGCGGGCTACAGTCCATGGGGTTGCAAGAGTTGGACATGACTTAGCGACTAAACCAACGAACCAACCAATGGAAGAGAATCCACAGCCCAGCGCTTCAGCGTACTCAGGAAACCAGTGTCAGCTATTTGAACCAAGCAAGGGGTGAGTGATTTAACACCATTCTTGGTCCTGGTCACTGAGATGATTCTGCAGTCACCTCCAACACACACACACACACACACACACACACACACACACACATGTAAGTGCCTCTTTGAGTGGTCAATGAGCCATATGCATTTTTACAACTAATCTACGGCTTTCAATAGGGGTTGAGTAGCCCAATTAAATAGGAAGGTTCAAACAAACACAAGAGTAAAATTAGAAAAGGTATAAGACATGTTAGGGAATAAAAACTCCATTTTCAGACTGTGTGTTTTCTGGAATTTATTCCTCTTTAATGCTGAATATAAAATCTGAGATTTCATCAATGCCTTTAGAGACAAATGCATACAAATTGAAATCTAAAAACAATAATTTTGCAGATCAAAGTGGGTCTTGACACTTTAGAAAAGATATTAAATGAAAAGCATCTGTAGAAAAAGCAAAACCCTATATAGCGGAATCAAATTAAAAAAACAAACAAAACAAAACAGCAAGAGGCTTTGGTACCCTTTAACAACAGAGAACAAATAAGTTTAGTTCATTATTAAATTCATGTAATATAAAAACATCTACGTGGGAGTGCTGGATAAATCTATAAACAGAAACAAATCTAAAATATATTAGAGCCTGAGAGAAAAAAAAAAATCTTCCTTTTCTCCTCTTTGATTTTAATAGAACACCAGAATCTGGAAAAACAAGTACTTCCCCAAATAAATGTTCTTCTGGTCTGCATATACCAAGCAGGATGGCACTCTATATTTTGTCTAATTTTAAAAAGGCATAATCTGATTTTTAGCAGCACATTTCCTTTGCTCCAACAAGCCTGCTGTAGGAAAGAAAAATTCTGTCTTGAAATGCTCCTGATATAATATCTATGTCTACAATTCTCATCCACTTCTTTCCTAGGTGATTATCCAGATTTAAAGGCAGCTAGTTAAAGAAGGGATGAAGAAAATCATTATGGGTTTGGAATTTAGCTGGTAAAACACCACAAGTAAGGGCATGATATTATCTGAACACAGTGTGGCTCAGGTAAGCCCAGACAGCTCCATCTGGACTCCGCAGAGCCTGGATACCACGGGAAATACCACACAACATGCTTCTAAGCTCACTCGTAACAAGCACAATACCAGCTCAAGCTGGTCTCTCCTATTTCTTTGCTGATCAAAAAAAAAAAAGTACAGGTGAGGGTAGATGGTGTGCAACTGTCATAATAATTTAGCTCTCCTATTCATCTAGTCTGCTTAGGAGAATCTACTACAATCAGAGTAATTCAAAGGTTTTGAGACAAACAAGTCTGAGTAGCTTTCTTGGTCTGGCAAGTATTGTATTGATCCTATGACCCCAGAATTTAACTCCCAAAGACTCACTCTTACCAAGTTGCTTCTTGGTACTCACTGGCAAGAGCAGACAAAATGTAAGTTAGATCACAGTAACATTAATGTTTTAAACTGCTGTATCTTAAAAAGAAATACTAAGTCTTATCAGACTTTAACACAATACCCAGTTCAAAAACAATTTCCTGGATAGTCCCTGGGATTTATCAAGTGGAATGTGACCTGGATTGTATTTAATGCCAACTAAGCAGTCATACTCATGATTTCACAGAAGCTTTCCTTGGAGAGAAAACTGTGGATTATGTGTCTGTTCCAGTCAAGTAGGAATCAGTGGAATGCTTTCCTTCTGGTTGTAGTCCTGGACTGCAAGCCTCAGGCTGGGGATGTCAGCTTTAGCATTCAACAAGTTCTTAAGAAGAGTCCACATTTAGCAAGTTGGAGGGAGAGAGAACACAGGTGATAGGAATGCAATTCTTTTGTTCTTTTCCTTTCTTACAAACTTCCTGCTCAGAATCTAAAGGGCAGGTCCACCATCAGGATGCTGAGAATAGCAGAATATCTTACACAGTCCTCTGAAAGCTTATCCTATGCAAGACTATTCCTGGGTTTGGCAACTAAAAACTCTTAAGAAGTGGGAGCAGGGACAAGGATGCAGTAAAAGGAGCCTCTGCCTTCATGAAGTAGACAGGTTCAGTATTTATCTGCATCCACTTCAAAGGGAGCAGAGACTTCACATGCTGCGTACTATCCAGAGTGAATCTCTGACAGCCTCTTTCTTGTACATACTCTGTTCTGAAAAATCACTGGTGCTCATACATGGAATAAGAACATGTACCTACATTACTCTGAAAATCTGGGACTGAGCACTGGCCAGAAATATGAGTTGGCAGAGTGAGAGGACCAGTGAAAAGTAACACAGGAAAAAAAAATTAAAATGTATAGCAATATTAGTTATTTTTTTAATATGCTTCATCAAGGGTTCCCAAAATACATCTAACCAAGATCTTCCTTTTTCAAAAAATATAATCCTTTCACAAAATATATAAGCAGCTACTAGTTAGGGGAGCTGCATTCAAAAATATATGTGCACTTATGCATACTAAGTTGCTAGAGCTGAAATACCTTCAGATATGAGTCAAGATAATGTCCCCTATAAATTTACTATCTAATTAGTGCACCTCTTGAAATATACCTTTTATGCAATCTTATGCATTAAGTGAGACTTGCCCCTTGCAAGAGATAAAGAAGCATGTATTTTTCAAAATAGCAATTCTTTTCATCCCTATAACTCGGTTCTGATCATATACGGTAATCAACTATGATTTCTGGACACATCAGGAGGAGCTTGGAGGATTTAGAGGGGTAAGAATTTCCATCACCAAAAGGAGGCTAGAGCATCTAACTTTTTCTACAGTTATGACAAAGCACTGGAATATTTGTGATTCTGCAGCCAAGACCTTCAGCCCTTTGTCAACCAACATTGCTATTTTTCTTTCTGATCAAAATATTCTAAAAGCCTGGCAGACTAATTCCAAGGATTTCACCTAGGTAGTCAGAAGAGAAGCAGGTTTGAGCAATCCTGGCATCAACTACAAACCAGGGCAGACCCAGTATTTTCTCTCTGATGGTGCCACCCGCTTATCACTCAGTCATTCAGGAAGCACACCTCAAACAGGTGACAGTTCCTCTGGGTAAACTGAGGCAACTGCAGGTAACTCTGAAAATAAGGAAAAAACCCACCACAGTCCTGATTTGGTTTAAAGCAATCATGCAATCCCATTAGACCCAAGTCTTCCCCAAACACCTTTTCCATGGCAAGCAAAGTTACTGATAACGCATGTGGCTTCTGTCACAGTGATGCATTAGATAAGCAGGTGTGCGCCAAGTACCAGAGGGGACTCTGAAATGCATCTCCATCTCTTCCACTTGTCTTCGCTAAGGTTCTGCCTATTTATTTAAAAAAAAAAAAGAAAGAAAGAAAGAAAGCTAGTTATTGCATTACATGGACAAGAAAATTTACCCTGGCAAGTGATCTATATTATTTATTCATTTAATTTATTTATTGGCCGCACCATGCAGCACGTGGGATCTTAGTTCCCCAACCAGGAGTTGGGAGCCCCTGCACTGGGAGCATGGAATCTTAACCACTGGACCCTGGCAGTGATATCTGAAATGTCAGGGAACAGAGGGGCTGGGAATCACAATAAATCACCCTCATGTGACGGGTAAGAGTGAATCCTAGGTTTCAGGATCAGAGCCCAGATTTACGTCACATGCACCTGACCTGCCAAATAGAAAAGGGGAAAGGAAGCCACCTGTTTTCAACACTGATGAAACGCCTCTTGCACCTGGGTGAGTGGGGTGGGGGGCAGTTACCGCCTCACTCAGGGGCCCCGCAGAGGATAACCCGAGGGGAACATCATCACACCTATTGGTGAACAGCTGATACCTCGGTCCCCCAAGAGCCACCATGACCCAACCACTGGGAGCTGACCCCCGCTGTGGGCAGGGGGAGGGAGCTCTGAGAGGAGCCCTGTGTTGGTTCAGTGCCCAGGCTTTACGTGGTTACATGTTTTCAGTATCAGCCCTGAATGGGGGAGATCCAAAAGCACAAACTTCCATTTCAGGCTCTGTTTTGAGTCTATTATGAGAATGAGGTTGATGATTTCCTTTGAAAATTATTCGTGAAAAGGTCTTTTCTTGTAGGGAGGTACCACAGTGAGCTCCAGACATCCAGAGGAGGGTGTGCCTCTGCTCCCTTACTCCCAACTGGGGTTTGGACAATTCAAGGAATAGAGAAATGCGGGAAATCAGTATTTTAAGTATCAGCAACTCACTTGAATTCTTTAAAAACGTACATGCAGCAGAGTGTCAGTAGATATAAGGATGTTTTTGGGCACTACTAAGAATACAAAAAGTTGGAAGCAAATTGGTGTTCAACGTATTCATTATTATGCAGGGCACATTGGCTCCGGATGTGTCTGTCCTGCACGGATGTTTTTCTTCTTTAATGTAATTAAATTTTATTCTGAAGCATGACTATATATCATCCCATTATACACACACACACATATCATATAGGATGGTGCAGGCCACCATTCTGTGACCTTCTACCATCCTGTATCCCGTCCACTCTGAACACGGACCAGTGTCTACATCTGGGTGCTGAATGTTCTTTTCCTATTGAGCGTCTCTCCCCTCACTGTTCCACAGAGCAATCAGAAGCTAATGGAGTCTTTATGTCCCCCGGGTGGGCTAGCTCGCCCTGTCTTTCATGTGCTTGTGCTGCAGAGAGGGTTGGAAAGAAGATAGGAAAGGAGGCTCCATCGTATAGCATATTACACCCATGAAGGCTCCATCTAGGCCTTAAGAGTGTAGACTGTATAACGAATTACTACCAAGGTACAAAATAAATACGGATTCCCAGGTGGCTCAGTAGTAAACAATCCGCCAGCCAACGCAGGGGACACGGGTTTGATCCTGGGTCAGGAAGATCCCCTGGAGGAGAAAATGGCAACCCACTCCAGCATTCTTGCCAGAAAAGTGCCAAGGTCAGGAGCCTGGAGGGCTACAGTCCTTGGGATCGCAGAGAGGGGCATGACTGAGCACACATAAAATAAATAACTAGAAAGGGGGGAGATGCTGATTTGCTCTTAAAGACACTAGTACTTCTCTCCTACAAAAATGAAGTGTGAGTTGCTATTAACGCTTAAGGCTTTGAATGGTTCATGAGGGTAGCACGTACACTACACCACAGGCTTCCGCCTGGGCTCCACGGCCTCTTGCTCACGTGTGATTCACTCAGGAGTCTGAAAATGGGGGTCGGAATGGGTGGGGATGCCCAGAGCCCTCACTGCTGATGGGATGGTCTCCTGAAATCAAGCAAACCTCAATGGCATCAAACCAACCTTGGGACTTCCCTAGCAGTCCCAGTGGTTAAGACGCCAAGCTCCCAATGCAGGGGGCACAGGTTTAATCCCTGGTTAGGAACAGAGATCCCACATGCTGGGCAGCCAAAAATAAATAAATGAACTCTATGCCTGTGGTGATAGTTACACAGCCCTGTAAATATACCAAAAATCGCTGAATTGTGAAAACAAGTGAAATGTATGGTATGCAAATTATAAATCCATTAAAACATTTAAAACATAAGACCAACTTTAATCCCATGACCACAAGTTATGGGAGAAGGCATATTTTACAGATCATAGGTTTCCTAAAAAATTTCTAAGAGAATATAAAGATTTTCAAAGAGTAAAAAAAGTCAGCCCACAGAATCTCAAAGGAATCTACATCTTCGGGGAAAATGAGAACAAAGATGGCAAGCACACAGTATTTTTCAAAGATGTTTGCACAGACACTGTCCACGGGATTTATGCATCCATGAGACTGCTCTTATCCCAGTTTTTTCCAGTTCTTTGAAGATAAATCTGGATTGTTTAATATCTTTGTATGAAACACATTATAAAAATACTTTCATTTTCCCAAGTATTCCAGTGTTCCATCTTTATAAAAATAGTTTTAAGAGCCTTTAAATATTTCATGTGTGGGTTTTGCCTCTGTTTAAAACATGTGCACATAAACCACCCACCACCATCTGTGGACTTACTGATGTATAACAAAGCACAATTTCACATTGGCGAGGAACTACAGGTGCTGCGGTGTAATTTATATTATTGATAGTCTCTGCCTTCCTCCCACAGGTGTTCCAGAAAAGGTACAGATCCCGGGTGGCCTCAAAAGACCTATTACTTATAGACATCAAAGTTCCCAGTAATGCTGTTTCATTTCAACTCAGTGTTAAAAATAGAGGCTTTAGAATTCAGTCTCAATTTGAAATACAGTCAAAACCTCCATTGCCATGTACATAAAGACTGCAAGAAAATACATCAAAAATGTTTATGTGGTCTTCTCTGGTGACTTTTTATTTTCTATTTTATACATTTTGCATTTTCCCAATTTTTTAAAATGAGTCTAGGCTATTTTCATAATCAGAAAAAAAAAGTATTTTTTAAAGGGGAAATAACACTAAAAACATTACCTCATTTAACAAAGAAACGGTTATTTTTTATTTTGAAAATGAATTTATGTGCTTTACAAAGTTACAATAATATATATCATCTATAGTTCTAAATGTTAGAAAAGCTTGAGGCTTTTACATTTTCTAAAAGACATTTGACACAATACAGTGGCTTCAAAAACACTTGAACTAGTTTAGGAATTACCCTTTTTCAACATTGACCATTTGTTACTGCAAACCATGCCCCTTCCAATGTAAATGACTTAAATAGGAGAAGACCTGAAAAGCATGGCTTTGATTCTTTTTCAAAAAAGGTAAAGTAATGTGAGCTTGCACTTTAAACTAAGAAGCACCTATGACTTTTTGCTACCTTAAGTTTTTCTTGGAAGAAAGCAGTCCAAATTATGAATAAATTGAATTTTAAATAAAGATAAATTCTAATGTACAGCAACAGTTAAAAATGAGAAAGAAAGAAAGCCACATCTTTATGTGGCTTTACCCTGGGCAGTCCTAACTGTGCACCAAGAAAGCAAAAGCTGAAAATCTGGAGGTCTAGCTGTACACTCCTTTCCCCTCAATCCCTAAGAACAACTCAAGAAAGATACATTTTAAAACAAGAGAAGATTAACCTACCTTTGATGCCAACTGTGATTTCAGGCCTAAGAATGAAAAGACTGTGTTGCTCTCCTTGGATTCAAAAAAACTGTCATAATCCTAGAAAAAAGAGAAGGAGAAAATAAACAAAGCAAACAATCATATTTGTACTTGGTGCTTTTGACAAAGTCTTTATGTCAATAAAAAATGTACCGCTGTTCCATCTAGGCCAGGGAAAAGCTACATAAATCTACTGGATTTGCTCTGAGTCTCAACATATGAGCATCATGATGAAGGCAACACATTTTTAATCCAAAGCCTGTGACAGGAATTAAAATGTAAATCATCGACAACAGAAAGGAAGTCAGAACATGCTCACTCGCGTGTCAAACTAACATTTGTTTGTGTGGAGTCACTCTGACCCAAGATTTTTACTTAAGCATTTCAATCTGGAAAGCAGCCTCCCAATTCCACTCTTGCTATTTTCTTATCTGGGGCTTAAAAAAAAAAATCACTGTGTAAACAGAAAAGTTGTAAAGGTTGCCGTGTGTCAATGTGTGTGCTTCTATTCTGCTTTTGAAGTTTCTCCACATTCTTTGAGACTATGTCTTCAGAGAGAGAAAAAAAAGATCAAGTAAAATCTCAAGGAGGAAATATTCTCTCTAACATTTATCTTTGCCTCAGACACAGAATCACTTTTCTCTTCCTACTTTCAAGAGAGAGGCCATCAAGGGGTTCTGACCAAAGTTTTCATCACTTGTTTTCTTTTCCAAAGTCTGCCTGTATAATAAATACTACACAGTTGCTAAGCGGATGTGAAGGGGGGGGGGTTTAAAATCTGACAGAAGTCCCTTGGGTCACTTTACGCAGAAGATAAACATCGTAAGCAGACAACGATGAGCATCAGCGGTGGGCATGTGCTCTGGGTTCACTGTCTTATCATCAGCACGTCATTCAAAGGTGATTTCATAATTTTTAATGGGAGAGGTTTTTGCAAAATTATTTATTTGATTTTCGGTTGTGCTGGGCCTTCCCTGCTGCACACGGGCTTCTTTCTCTAGTAGCAGCGTGCGAGGGCTCCTCTTCGTCGCGGTGCACAGCTTTCTCATCGCAGCAGCTTCTCTCGTTGCAGAACACAGGCTCTAGGTCGCCTGGACTTCAGTAGCTGTGGCGCATGTGCTTAGCTGCTCCACCGCACGTGGCATCTTCCTGGAATGGAGGGGGAACTCGTCCTCCCCACCCCCACTGCATTCCACGCCCCACCCCCGCCCCGCGCCCCACACTGGTGAGGATTCTTAACCACTGGACCACCAGGGAAGTCCAGCATATCATTTAATCCCCACCACCAGGTTTGAAACTGGATCAGAGCAAAGAATTATGGTACCCAAGCTCGATAGCTGATGCGTAAGAGGACTGAGATTTGGGCCCAAGTTTCACTGGTGCCGAAATCAATGCTTTTTGTATTCTATGAGGCTTCTTGCCCAAGAGGAAACCAGGTAAGGGGCACCCTGTACATGAGTCACTGAGCCCTAATGAAGTCACTGCTGAGCTGGGTCAATGGCCTTACAAAAACTTCTGAAACCTGTCTAGGAATCTAAATGAGAGTCGATGACTCAAGAGTAGAGATCTGCTTCTTGCAAAGCAGGCCTCAGTGGATGAAAAGTCTTTTAAATGACTTGCCTTTGCATAGAGACTCTGTTGTCCAAGTGTTTTAGTAAGTTGCGTCTCGTCTGGCTTGAAGGCAGCTTGATTTTTTGTGCCCAGTCATCCCAGCCCCAGGGATGCGTGCACAGCTCCTTCTGTAGATCTTGGAGCAGTCACTCCTGCTGTCATTTCGGATCAGCCCTGAGGCTAGTCATCCCCAAAGAGCGGCCTTCCCTGACCATGCCAAGAAGGAGCAACACTTCTGAAGAGGGAGACTCTTCAGCAAATACTTCTTCAGCAAACACTTCCTTGGAAAATGGAGTTTTAAGCTGAAATTTTTTTAGAATGAATAGGACTAGATAAGTGAAGGGCTGGGAAAGGAGCCTTTGGGACAGGAAATAACACCAGGGAAGAGCAAAGCTGGCAGATATGACCGGGATCAGCATGTGCCAGACTTTGGAATGCAAGAGAAAGATTCTGAATTTCACCTTAAGTACAAAAGGAAATCATGTGCAGGTTCTAAGCAAGGGAGCAAGCAGAATGATCTACATGGTTTAAGCTCCCTACAAACAAACCTTCAAGCTGTGAACTTTCAAAGATGTGAATGTATGCTTGCATGTCCAATCACGTAAGTTCACACGTCTGGTGTACACTGTCCTGAGTGTGCACCCTCTCCAACTGGCTGAGCTTTTGTGTACTCACGTGTGCTTCTGCGTACAGAGTACAGTAAGGACAGTATCCTTATTCCAAGCACAGGATGCTGGAAGCAAGCATAAAAGCAGCGGTACACAGCTGACTGTCTTAGCTGGGTACCTAGGCTAACTTCGTTGGATTCATGAACAAAATGGACTGACGAACGTGCTCTCAGAACAGAACTTGTTCATATGTAGGGGACTTACTGTATTTCCTTTAAGAAAACCCCCGTGTCAAGCCTGTGGAGAGTGGCTCAGAGGGAGGGAAGCAGGGAGAAGTGAGGCGCTCACTGTGGGGATTCAGGTAAGAGATGGAGGCAGTCTGAACCAGAACAATCATAACAGGGATGGACAAAGTGGAAGGAAGAGACAGGGAGGAGGAATGGATTGTGCTCAATTGGGGAACTGGCGCAGAGGTTTAGGGAGAATTATGAATTAAAGCAGCTCTCATACAACTGATCAAACAAACAATCTGGTTAAAAAATGGGCAGAAGACCTGAACAAACATTTTTCCAAAGACATAACAGATGGCCAACAGACACCTGAAAAGGTGCTCAACACTGATCATCATCAGGGAAATGTGAATCAAAACTACATGAGATATCACCTCACACCCATCAGAATGGCTATCATCAAAAAGACCACAAACAAAAAGCGTTGTCTAGGATGTGGAAAGAAAGGGAACCCTTGAATACTGTTGTGGAGAATGTAAAATGGAGCAAGCACCATGGAAAACAGTATGAAGGTTCCTCAAAAAATTAAAAATACAACTACCATATGATCCAGCAATTCCACTCTCAGGTATATATTCAAAGAAGACAAAGACTTTAACTCAAAAAAGATTTATACATCTCCATGTCCACTACAGCACTATTTACAATAGTCAAGATTTGACAGCAACTTAAGCGGCCATCAACAGATGAATAAATAAAGAAGATGTGGTACATATATACAATGGAATAGCACATAGTCATAAAAAAGGAAGACATTTTCTTCATTGGACTTGGAGGGTATTATGTCTAGTGAAATAAGACAGAGCAAGACAAATACTGTTTGATATCACTTACATGTGGAATCTGAAAAATAAAACAGACTGTGAAGTGTGAAAGTCATTCAGTCATATCCAACTCTCTGTGACCCCGTGGACTGTAGCCCACCCACCAGGCTCCTCTGTTCATGGAATTCTCCAGGAAAGAGTACTGGAGTGAGTTGCCATTCCCTTCTCTAGGGGGTCTTCTTGACCCAGGGATTGAACCTAGGTCTCCTGCATTGCAGGAAGATTCTTAACTGTCTGAGCCACCAAGGAAGCCCAAAACAGACTAGTGATTGTAACAAAAAAGAAAGACTCACAGATATAGAGACAAAAACCAGTGGGAAAGAAAGGAGAGACAAGATATGGGTAGGGAATAGATGGGTACAAAATACTATGTATGAAACAGATGAGCCATAAGGATATATCGTATACCACAGGAAATAGAGCCAATATTTTATAATAACTGTAAATGAAGTACAGACATTACCTTGCCAACAAAGGTTCATCTAGTCAAGGCCATGGTTTTTCCAGTAGTCATGTATGGATGTGAGAGTTGGATTATAAAGAAAGCTGAGCACCAAAGAATTGATGCTTTTGAACTGTGGTGTTGGAGAAGACTCTTGAGAGTCCCTTGGACTGCAAGGAAATCCAACCAGGCCATCCTAAAGGAAATCAGTCCTGAATGTTCATTGGAAGGACTGATGTTGAAGCTGAAACTGCAATACTTTGGCCACCGGATGCAAAGAGCTGACTCATTTGAAAAGACCCTGATGCTGGGAAAGACTGAGGGCAGGAGGAGAAGGGGATGACAGAGGATGAGATGTTTGGATGGCATCACTGACTCAATGGACATGACTTTGGGTAATCTCCGGGAGTTGGTGATGGACAGGGAGGCCTAGCGTGCTGCAGTCCATGGGGTCATAAAGAGTCGGATACGACTGAGCGACTAAATTGACTGAACTGATAAATGGAGTAGAACCTTTAAAAATTGTGAATCACTGTTGTATGCCTGAAACATACAATATTGTAAAACCCATACCTCAATAAAAAACAATTTTTTGGAAAAGAAAAAAAAAAAAAAAAGGTCTGACCTTTGTGACTTAAGGGGAAAGACCAGAGGAAAAAAAGCAGGTTTGAGGATAAGGTTGAAATTGACTTTCAAAATGTTAAATTTGAGAAACTGTATGAGACACTGAGTGAAGAAGATCTCAGTGGAGCACTGGGAAGTTTCAAATGACTCTAGGTATTACAGATTTCATAGAATTTTTTTTCATGGAAAACTTTTAATAAAAATTATATCTCAATTTGATGTAGAATTTAGGCAAAATTCCATGAAGTGAAAATGTTGTTACTGATATTCTTTGTAACAAAGTAAGTCTAAATAGTTGAGTAGCATTTCATTGGCCCTGGTTCAGGAAATAATCCTGTTTGACACATACTTTCTCTACCTGATCATGTGTCACTTATATTCAGTGTGGTAACAGGAGGACGAGTGCTAAACTACATCCAGCTTGTCTCATCATTTTAGGTATCTACCATGTGAAAACTGGTGGACTTGTTTCTCTCCACACCATATTCTGCCACTACTTGATCTAAATTCTTTTCCTTATGGAACCTCACTCAAAGCCATGGTTCTAATTAAATTGAGATCCCTAGCTCTGATTCTCCTCTCAGTTCTGATTCCAAGTAAGCAACTGTTCAAAGACTCTTTAAAAAATTTTTTTTTAATTTAAAAATTACTTATTTATTATAAACTAAATTATTTATTTTATAAAATAAATATATTTTATTAAAAATACATTTATAAATTTATTTATAGAAATAAATTTTGGGGTCTTGGGTGTGTGGGCTCTAGTTGCAGTGTGTAAGTGTCTTGTTACAGAGCATGGACTCCAAAGCGCAGGTTTGAATAGTCATGGCTCATGGGCTTAGCCACACTGTGGCATGTGTTGTCTTCCCAAACCATGGATCAAACTGGTGTCCCCTGCATCACAAGGCAGATTCTTAACCACTGGACCAGCAGGGAAGCCCTGTTCATAGACTCTTAGACATAATGGTTCTAAACGGCATGCTCTTCAAGCTCTTCCTTCCATCCCACAAGCCGCATCTCTCAGAAGAGTGGCATCGCCATCTAACAGGCTCTACCAGTCAGAAACCAAGGCGTCAGAGAGCTCCGCTCTTCCCTCACCAGTAACTATCTTACATTTCCTTTCAACCTCTCTATTTTTCTACATCAGTCTCATTGCCCTAAGTCAAGCTAGACATGTGCAACAGCACCTCAACACACCAACCGTCCTCCAGTCTCACCTATCCCCCCAGTCATTCTCAAGTGAGGATGCACTGATCCTTTAAAACTGTAAGCTGGCGCTCAGCTCAGCGCTCTGTGGTAACCTAGCGGGGTGTGATGGGGTGGGTGGGGGGAGGCAGGTTCTTGAGGGAGGGCATATATGTAGACATAGAGCTGATTCACTTCCCTGTACAACAGAAACCAACACAATCTTGTAAAGCAACTATACCCCCGATTAAAAGGGGAAAGCCCCAAACAAACAAGCAAATGCCAATTTGATCATACCACCCTCCACTTAAGTCCTCTCCTTCAGGACTTATTGCTCCTTGGGGAGACGAGGGGATTGTATTCGAGTTATGTGACAGCTGTTTTAATTCTTAACTCTCCCTAACCTTCTACATCAGTTCCACAATTGAGTATGATCAACTCTTCCTCCAAAATATATCTCCAGTCTATCCATTCCTGTCTTCATTACAATGGCTCTGGTTCTACCTGCACCAAACCAACGCCTGTCACACCTTCGTTTCTGGGAAATTGAGTGGTACATACAATCAGACAACCTACTATCTAAGTCATGACCACGACCAACTCATTTAACTTCCTCAGATGGCTTCTTACTTCTGTATCAGACACGACCAAAGCCCCTTGAAGCTTCAGAACTCGATAAAATGATGGCACATTCAGTGAAGCTGCTCTTAAAAGGGCCGTTAGCTGTTGTCCAGATGTTAAGTCTAGTCCATGTATTCCAGTTCCTAGAGATACCTGTTTGAAGAGTTTACCCCTCTCTGAACAGGAAACAGATTTAATAGAACAGGTAAGGGAAAGGCCAAAGGTGACAGAGAGAAAAAAAAACTGAGGACTAGTGACTTTGTTATCAAAATGTTATCCCTGCTCTTGAATTCAGAAAGACCTTTATACCTGGTTCTACCTAATGAATAATCTCTGATGTCAGTGTGAAAACAGAGGAATGAAGAAAAACTAATAATATAAAAAATGAAAAATGAGAAACAGTACCTGACTCAATCTCTACAGATGTAGTGTGAATTTTCTTTAAAGACCAAAGTGCTAACATGAAAATATAGTGCATGCAAAAGCTTATTAAAAGGCAAGTTACAACAAGACTTAATGTTTAATTCAGGTTTCAGTGTTTATATTAAAAACCTTATTCTTAAAATGACTCCAGTTCTCCACATCACAAAACTGGAAATAAAGTCAACTCTCACAAGCGAGTTTCATACATAATAAAACAAGACAGACTATGTACACAGAGAAAAATATGTAACATTATAAACAACCCATTTAACCACACTGAACCAAAACTATTCTTAACAGGAGGTGATCTTAAAATTTCTAATACTATTTTACTCTTAAAAATTAGATCAGTCATCAACAAAGAACAGTCATCAACCAAAGTTATTTAGAAATGTCAGAAATCTCAGAAAGGCAACATTACTTATCTATACAAAAAATTCTCTTAAACTGTATTTCTGTTATAAAACTTATAACCATTACTTTTAGTTTATGAACCTTTAACATATCACACTCTGGCCAGAGGGCTTCTGACCTGAATATTAAATTGAATGCTCCCAACAGTTTAGAAATTGTCACCTAAGGTAATTAATTCTTCTTCTGGAGTGATGAATACAAAATTTGGCAAATAACTTTAAAAGCAAAATAATCCAAAGGAAACTATTTATAAAAGTCAGTGTGAGAACAGTACCTGACACACACCAGGCAAAGAGGGTGATGAGCTGTGTCTGTTAATAAATGACCAACAGATCATGTTTTAGGCAATCTCATGCTAGTAATGTAATTTGAGTAAGTTCTATTTCTACTCTAAGTTACTTATAGATTTTAAATCATTATGTAAAAAATGTATCTCCCGACATATAAAAGCTTTTGAGTGCTCTGATGAATCTCAAATTGTAAGAAGTTATTTTCTCTGTCATGTTGAGACAAAGAGTGAGTGATTGATAATTTAAAATCTAGACCTTCTTAATGCCTTCTTTTAGAGATAATAAACTAAACAGTATGATCTAATTTGAGTAAAACAGTATTAGAAATTTTAAAATCACCTCCTACTAAGATAGAAGTTCTTATATTACGGCCTTAGGCATTCCCCAATAAAAGAGAAAGATTGGCTTTCTTAACAAAATTCATTTCTATTTAAAAGAAAACACACCAGGGCATATACTGCAAAAGTTAAAAGCACCGCATTTTTTTTTTTTAATTTATTTATTTATTTTTTTCAGTGGGTTTTGTCATACATTGACATGAATCAGCAATAGATTTACACGTATTCCCCATCCCGATCCCCCCTCCCCCCTCCCTCTCCACCCCATTCCTCTGGGTCTTCCCAGTGCACCAGGCCCGAGCACTTGTCTCATGCATCCAACCTGGGCTGGTGATCTGTTTCACCATAGATAATATACATGCTGTTCTTTCGCAACATCCCACCCTCACCTTCTCCCACAGAGTTCAAAAGTCTGTTCTGTACTTCTGTGTCTCTTTTTCTGTTTTGCATATAGGGTTATCGTTACCATCTTTCTAAATTCCATATATATGTGTTAGTATGCTGTAATGTTCTTTATCTTTCTGGCTTACTTCACTCTGTATAATGGGCTCCAGTTTCATCCATCTCATTAGGACTGGTTCAAATGAATTCTTTTTAACGGCTGAGTAATATTCCATGGTGTATATGTACCACAGCTTCTTTATCCATTCATTTGCTGTTGGGCATCTAGGTTGCTTCCATGTCCTGGCTATTATAAACAGTGCTGCGATGAACATTGGGGTGCACGTGTCTCTTTCAGATCTGGTTTCCTCAGTGTGTATGCCCAGCAGTGGGATTGCTGGGTCATATGGCAGTTCTATTTCCAGTTTTTTAAGAAATCTCCACACTGTTCTCTATAGCGGCTGTACTAGTTTGCATTCCCACCAACAGTGTAAGAGGGTTCCCTTTTCTCCACACCCTCTCCAGCATTTATTGCTTGTAGACTTTTGGATAGCAGCCATCCTGACTGGCGTGTAATGGTACCTCATTGTGGTTTTGATTTGCATTTCTCTGATAATGAGTGATGTTGAGCATCTTTTCATGTGTTTGTTAGCCATCTGTATGTCTTCTTTGGAGAAATGTCTGTTTAGTTCTTTGGCCCATTTTTTGATTGGGTCATTTATTTTTCTGGAATTGAGCTTCAAGAGTTGCTTGTATATTTTTGAGATTAATCCTTTGTCTGTTTCTTCATTTGCTATTATTTTCTCCCAATCTGAGGGCTGTCTTTTCACCTTACTTATAGTTTCCTTTGTAGTGCAAAAGCTTTTAAGTTTCATTAGGTCCCATTTGTTTAGTTTTGCTTTTATTTCCAATATTCTAGGAGGTGGGTCATAGAGGATCTTGCTGTGATTTATGTCGGAGAGTGTTTTGCGTATGTTCTCCTCTAGGAGTTTTATAGTTTCTGGTCTGACATTTAGATCTTTAATCCATTTTGAGTTTATTTTTGTGTATGGTGTTAGAAAGTGTTCTAGTTTCATTCTTTTACAAGTGGTTGACCAGCTTTCCCAGCACCACTTGTTAAAGAGGTTGTCTTTTTTCCATTGTGTATCCTTGCCTCCTTTGTCAAAGATAAGGTGTCCATAGGTTCGTGGATTTATCTCTGGGCTTTCTATTAAAGCACCGCATTTTTAAAACTCACTATGAAGTTTCTAAATGGGCTTGCTGAATTTCTTATACTCAAAAACACTCTCTATAAAGTGTTTGTAAATACACATCTGCAAACTGCACATTATAAGACAATCCCTGTGACTAAAGAATATAATAATCAGTTAATATCACCTCTGGAGAAAAACACAAGTACATAAAGCATATACAAGGGAAAAAAACCCATTCAGTTTCAGAAGCTGGTACATTTAAAACAAAGGCTGAAAAATTCACTCTGCTTCTAGCGCCAGCTACTCAGGAAAAGAAAAAAAATTCTGGGCTATAAAGATATCAGCATAACTGAGCACTGTTACAAATGGGATATTTATCTAAACGGTGCAATTTTAAGAATAGAGCTTAAACAGCTGTTAAGAAAAAGGGAGGGGGGGAAGCTTCCATTACCTATACTTGGGTTTGCTTTTCAAGTGAAAACCAATGTTAGAGACATTTATAAGCTCATGATAAAATCTACAACAGGTAGAGCTCACAATAGTTTCATTCATCCACAGAGCTTACTTAAGAACATTACCCGTTCACCATGGTTAGACTATTATGGACTGGACAAGCATTTGAGACAAAGGCCTTAAAGTTCTTTGCCCTTTAAGCGTTCCCTAAGAGCATGGCCAGGAAAACCCGCAGCAGCCACTCTGCAAAGCGGTATCGCTTCCCACGCTAAGTCGATGACAATTATGTGACAAACCCATATTATTTCTACACGCCAAGGGCCTCTCCAAACAGACGACCACAGGGAACAGAAACAACACGTGGCCTGCAAGCAAACAGTGGCAGCAACCACCTCTAAATGAGCCAAAGAGAATGTGGTTTACCCCAAAGAAGAAATTCTTTTAAAACATTCTTGCTAAGACGACAAGAGTTACTGCTGCTGCAAATGCACACAGACTCCTTCCTGAAATTTCTTTCAAGTCTGAGAGTAGCCTCTGAGCAGAATGTCTTCATTCAGTGGTGAAGGACCATTAATGCTACAGTCTATTTTGCGAAATCTTGATATAGAAGGAAAAAATAGTTGGCGGCTCCAATCCCGGTAGGACAGGGAAGATGCAATTGTCTAAAATAGCTTTATTCAACAACTTAGGCCAAATACCAAAAATATGAATGTCCAAAGCTGAAGATTTAAGATTCCTAACTTATGTTTAACATTTCTGACTGCTCTGATACAAGAGGGCAGAGCAAGCAAATACATCTACCCAAGTGCCCACTGAAACTGGGTGGGAAAAAACTTTGTGCTAAACATAGCAAAGGCAACCGGCAATAAAAGTTTAATAAATACCCAGGGGAGTCAGTGCAAAGGCTAAAGTCAGTTATGAGAATCTCTCATTAATAAAGTCATTCCTCTTTAAGCCTCAGGAATTTAATAAAATAGGATTATATACCCTCCACTACAACTGCTCACACAACTAAACAGTTCCATAGAGAATAATATGTCTGAAACAGTATAAATGTGACATATTTACATAGTACAGAATAGTTATTACAGGTATAGAAGACAATGTCACTGTTCCAAACTTAAGCAATGCCATATGTGTGTACCCACACGTGTGTGTATGTGTGTGCATGCGTTTGTAAATCAAAATGGGGGAGAAATGAGAGAAGCTATATGAATTCCAATTTCTCATCCTCTAAAGAAAAAAGCAAATACTGTCCAATTTAAAATCAAGGAATACTAGTATCTCTACTATCTAGAACACAGGGAGAAACATATAAGAGAAACACATGAAAGAAACATATCTCCATGTTTCTCTATATCTCTATTTCTCTATGTTTTCAGAGAGGTGATAACTTCAAATCACAAAGCAGCATATCTCATAAAGAGGCTGTATCTTGGGAATCTGGGGGAGACTGACCTTTCACCATGGACCCTCCTGTCGACAGACTTTATTATCTTAACACTGATATTAACATGGTCTTAGTGCTTTACAGTTTTGTTTTCTTTTCATTAACTTCGTAGGCTCAGAAAAGAGGAAAAATTTAACAAAAGGAAAACCGCCTGTTTGGATATCTATTACGATACACTGCTATGCATACAACTGGGGTGCCCCGAATGGATGGAGATGTTCAACATTCAGAGCACAAGCCATCATTCTCATGAAAGACACGTCCCAGGGATGTGTCACTGTAGAATATTGAGACGAACATCTCAGTGAGGTGAAAATGGGAGATTAAACATTTATAGAGAGAATAAAAAACAGGGTTATACAGAAGAGATAAAACTGCAAAGAATATCTAATTAAAATGCTATGTTTCTGGGCGTCCAGTAATAAAGAGGGATTGATATCACCCTTTCCCACCACCCTCTGGTATCTGTGAGGATGTTGCATTAGATCATTTACAGTAGAACATTTGAAGAAGATTCCCCTCGATTAGATCTCTGATCTTTTAGACAGAAAACCTTGGAATACAATTTTCAAATTCAGATTGAAAGGTTTCTAAGAAAATTCTACCTGCGGGGCAGGTGAGCTTCTAACAGAGGTGATTTCCCCAACAGAGTTCATTGTAAAATTTATAAGATGGTTCAATAAGCTTGCTTTTGAGATATCTGGCTTTGAGTTTTATTAATAAACAGGAATGCAAAATGATCAGGACCTTGACAAGGCAAGATCCAACAGACTGGGTTAGCTACCTGCTTGAGTGAAAACATCTGGGGAGCTATTCACCCATTCCTAGAACCAATTTTTGTTAAAATGTTCTATGTTCCTAGTGTTCTTGTAGGTACCAGGTACTAGGATAAAATATGCCATGGAGTCTGCTGAGGGTGAGCACAAGGAACTCAGAGACCAGTTGAAGGCAAGTCATGAAAAAAAATTCTACAAGCTGAAGGTCACATTGAGAGTAATGAGGCAGGTTTGGGCACGACGCGGGGGATAGGGAATAACCAGCGTCCTAGTTAATTAGAGAGAGTCAACAAAGCCCATCTGAACTGAGCTTTGAAAGAGAAACAGGACAGAATTTTGTAGGAGGTAAAAATCATAGGACTTGTTAATTAAAAGAGTATGGAGATGAGGAAAATGGGTGCGGGGTGACTTTGAGGGCTTTGCCTAGGACCTAAATAAATAACATCCATGGATGTTGTAGCCCTGAACCTATATAAACAACATCCATACTTTATAGAGACAGACCCCATCTCTTGTGGATGATGAAAACTGGACTTTAACTTTCCTTTTTATTTTTCTTACTAACGCTAACAAAAATCCTATTAACTCATAGTTACTGCAGACAATTGGACTTCAACAGGGGCCAAGCTGCTCTCCATCACCATGTTCTACGCCATTCTGCCAGACAGTATGCTTAATTTTCCTGAAGGAGACTTGAAAAGCTAATTCTCTGTTTCTCCAACGAGACCAGGACTGAACTCTAGGAAGCACAGGGAAATGTGAGTGGGTCATGGAGGGGCCCAGGAGCTAGGAGACCAGAATGGTCGGCCAGTTACAGACTGTTGTTTCAAGTGGCTGGAAACAAACTGAACAGCCCGTGGCAGGTGGGAGGACAGGTGACGACTAACTAAGTTCTAATAACCCTTCTAATAATCTTCCCAACCCAGGGATCGAACCGGGGTCTCTTGCATTATAGGCAGATTCTTCATCGTCTGAGCCACCAGTGAAGCCCTCTAATAATCCATCCAAGGAAATAATATGCAACATCTAAAAAACTAAGTTTGCAATGACATGGAAGCTCTTTTTGCTGGAGAAACAAAGCAGCACACAGAATGCTCATTCATGGTCCTGGACCCACTTCCCTGCAGATGACAGTTCAGTTCAATCGCTCAGTCAATGGCAACCCCACGGACTGCAACACACCAGGCCTCCCTGTCCATCACCAACTCCCGGAGTCTACTCAAACTCATGTCCACTGAGTCGGTGATGCCATCCAACCATCTCATCCTCTGTCGTCCCCTTCTCCTCCTGCCCCCAATCCCTCCCAGCATCAGGGTCTTTTCCAATGAGTCAACTCTTCGCATGAGGTGGCCAAAGTATTGGAGTTTCAGCTTCAGAATCAGTCCTTCCAGTGAACACCCAGGACTGATCTCCTTTAGGATGCACTGGTTGGATCGCCTTGCAGTCCAAGGGACTCTCAAAAGTCTTCTCCAACACCACAGTTCAAAAGCATCAATTCTTTGGCACTCAGCTTTCTTTATAGTCCAACTCTCACATCCATACATGACCACTGGAAAAACCACAGCCGTGACTAGACAGACCTTTGTTGGCAAAGTAATGTCTCTGCCTTTTTAATATGCAGTCTAGATTGGTCAGGGATGACTATATATATGTACGTGTGTAATCTTTTTTAAAGTAAAATTACATGTATGAGGTAGGGATTTGTAAAACTAATAATTAAAGGAGTTGGTTCTTCAGTTTCAGAAAAGATTCTAAAACACACTTAAAATATATCACCCAGAGACAATCTTTTCAAAAGTTACACAAACACTGCACTTGGGAACAATACAACTGCGTACATTTAGGTATTCTAGTGTGCTTCTGAGCCTTTACCCATAGTTAGAAAATGCTGACATATCTCGTTTCCTTTCACACCTAACACAGAAAAGGGTAGGAGATGCCACAGAGAACCACTGCTGGTCATTCAGCATTTCTGTGCCTCCTGAAGTCTATCCTAGCTGTCCTCTACTTTCAGACTCCAAGTAACCAAGGTCATATGGGGAAAGACAGTCATAGCTGTCCCTCAAATCATTACTTAAAACTAGTCAATAGCATTAATGTAATCTTATTTGGTGAGCAATACACCCAATGCTTAGTACAAATTTAATATTTTCCAAGTAAGATCTAAAAGTGCAAAAAAAGTAATTCAATAGTTTTAAAATAATAGATAATTTTATAGGTTGCCTCATGGAAACTAATCAAAAGTTAATTTTTCTATAAAAGTCTGCCATCTGTCTCTTAGCTGAACTGCCCTCTCTTCATTAGACAGGACACTACATGAGTAGTTCCAGCCACAGATTCCACGTCATTTCATCTTCACCCCACTTCACCCACAACCCAATTCTAAGTACTGGCATCCTTAGCCAAACACATCGGAGAAAGCAATGGCAACCCACTCCAGCACTCGTGCCTAGAAAATCCCATGGACGGAGGAGCCTGATGGGCTGCAGTCCATGGGGTCGCTAAGAGTCGGACACGACTGAGTGACTTCACTTTCACTTTTCACTTTCATGCACTGGAGAAGGAAATGGCAACCCACTCCAGTGTTCTTGCCTGGAGAATCCCAGGGACGGGGGAGCCTGGTGGGCTGCCGTCTATGGGGTCGCACAGAGTCGGACACGACTGACGTGACTTAGCAGCAGCAGCAGCAACAGCAGCCAAACACATATCTGCTCATCTCAATTACATGAATGGTCATTGTATCTTTCCCCGCTAGATGGCGAATCCACACACTGGTTAACATGACCCCAAGTCAAATAAAATTTGGCTGCATTCCCATTTCAAACTCCCAACTTTTTAATAAAATGAAAGAATTAATAAACTTATTTAGCAAAGTTGCAGGACAAAAAAGAAAACAACATATAAAATTCACTTGTGTCTCTACACACTAATAATCAACAATTGGAAAAGTATGTTAAGAAAATAATCCTATTTATAATAGCACTAAAAAAAACCCCACTTAGGAATTAACCTAACCAAGAGGTAAGAGACTTGAGCACTAAAAACTACAAAATATTGCTTAAAGAAATGAACAGAGACATGTAAAATGGAATCCCATGTGCATAGATTGAAAGACTTATTATTATCAAGAGGTCAGTGCTGCCCAAAGCAATCTAAAGATCCAACATTTCCATATCAAAATTCTAATGGCTTTTTTTTGGCAGAAATAAGAAAAAAATTCTAAAATTCATACAGAATCTCAAGCCAAAACAAGTTTGAAGACAAAGTTAAAGAAATCACACTTCCCAATTTCAAGACATATCACAAAGTTACAGTAATCGAAACAGTGTGGTACTTGCATAAAGACAGACATATAGACCAGTGAAACAGAATAAAATCCAAAAAAAAAATAAATAAATAAGCCCTCACATATATAGTCAAATGATCTTGAACAAAAGCATCAAGATCACTCCATGGGAAAAGCACAGTGTCATCAATAAATGGTATTAGGAAAACTAGATAATAACATGCAAAAGAATGAAGCTAGACCCTTATCTTATACCATATAAAAAAATCAGCAGGAAAAAAAAAAAAGAATTACAGACCTAAACATAAGACCCCCAAACTACAAAATTTCTAAAAGAAAACATACGGAAAAAGCTTCATAACACTGCATTTGGCAAGTAATGGTTTCCTGAGTATGACTCCAAAAGCCCAGGCAACAGAAACAAAAACAGACAAATGAGTCAATATCAAACAAAAGTTTGTTCATCAAAAGATACAATCAAGAAAAATGAAAGACAACCTAAGAATGGGAGAAAATTTTTGCAGATTACATATCTGATAGGAGGTTAATATTCAGAATATACAAAGAATTTCTACACAGTGACAAAAAGTCAAATAACCCAATTAAAAACTGGGCAAAGGACTTGAATAGACGTTTCTCCAAAGACAATATACAAACAGAAAACAAAAGTATAGGAGACGTTCAACATCACTAATCATCAAAGAAATGCGAATCAAAACCACAGTGAGATATCACCTCACACCCACTGGGATGGCTACTCTCAACAACAACAAAAAAACACCAAAAATCCAAAGAACAGAAAATAGCAAGTGTTGATGGGGATATGGAAAAGTTAGAACTTTTGTGCACTACTGATGGGATTATAATATAAAATGGTCCAACCACTGTGAAAAACAGTTTGGCAGTTCCTCAAAAAAATTAAAAACAGAATTAGCATATGATATGCAGCAAATCCACTTTTATGTATGTATCCCAAAGAACTGAAAACAGTACCTTGAAGAGATATTGCAAACCCATGTTCATGCAGCACTATTCACAACAGCCAAGAGGTAGAAGCAACCCAATGTTCATCATGGATGAGTAGAAAAGCAAAATGTGATATACACGTATAATAGAAGCCCCTCAAAATTCATACACTAGGTCTGTAGAACCCTCTTGGATGAGATTACAGCTCCATTAACCCCTTCACTACAAGAGGATACTATAGTAAGTTGGCAATCTACAACCCAGAAAAGGGCCTTCACCAGAACCCAACCCCAGTGTAACCCTGATCTTCCAACCTCCAAAACTCTGGGAAATAAATTTCTGTTGTTTGTAAGCTACCCAGTCTGTTGTATTTTGTTACAGCAGTCTTAATGGATGAAGACATAGATGGCGGATGAACCGTAAGGACACTGTGCTCTGTCCTCTGACATAGCAGAAAGGACCCACACTGTATGATTTCACTTCCGGGAGGTCTCTAAGGTGGTCGAATTCAATAGATATATAAAGTAGAACGATGGTTATCAGGGGCTACGGGAGGGGACAAACAGGTATATTTAATGGGTATAAGAATCTCAGTTCTGCCAGATGAAAAATCCTGGGGACCTGTTTTATAGCATTGTGAATATACATAATATTACTCAACTGTACCCTTAAAAGTGGTTAAGACAGTAAATTTGGGGGTCTTCCTGGTGGTCCAGTGGTGAGCACTTTGTGAATCCACTGCAGGAGGCGAAGGTTCAGTCCCTGGTTGGGGAACTAAAATCCCACATGCCGAGTGCAGCAACCAAAAAAAAAAGTAAATTTAATGATAAATATTTTTAAGAAAAAAATATATATAAAGAAATCCCAATCTTTTATTATTTTTCTTTCTTCCTTCTAAATAGGGAGGGAGAAAAGAAATGGGAGGAAATGTTTTCATTGTGTGCAGATGTGTGCATTTTCATTTCTGGTGCATTCCACACATGCCGGTTCCATAGACGGAGAACAGAATCTAAACCTTGAACATGAGGATCTGAGATTTCTAAAATGAGAAAAGCCTACATGTCGGGATGTTGACCTTTAGGATTTCATTTCCAGAGAAGAATCCTGCTCGTGGTAGTACATTTCATGGAAATAGCAAGAGCAACCGATCTGGGTTAATAAGTGCTCTTGCCCACAAACAACTGAAATAGACACTGGCAACTTAAAAGGAAAGAAATGTACAAAGGTATGGGGGGAACTCACAGAATCCATATTAGGGCTGGAGATCCAGTTTAGAAAAGAAGAGGAATTTCCATGTCTGGGAAGCCAACACCACATCCAGGCCACACCCCGGGATCAGCTTCCTTAAGACGCCAAACATACAGTGTACAGCCACCAGCCTACACCTGGCCCCATCACTCCCTGCTACTCACCAAGCCACCTCCAACTGCTGCTATTTCTGCATCATTTCCTTGATGTCCAAATCCAGGGCGCTTTCATTTGGTGGGAAATCTCAAATGCTAAAGGCATGATTTTCAAAAGCTAAAGGAGAGAGAGGGCAATTGTCCACACTGGTGAGCAAACAGCTTAGCAGCTATGCATGTCTCACAGGCCTAGCCCGTCCAGTTTAAAACAAAGTAGTAAAATTTCCAGTCAATTCAGGAAACAGGAGAATCTTGGTGCTTATTGGATCCTGTCATTTGCAATACGGCAGGTTTCCACAGGTTATCCACCCAGAGAAGACCACTCATAAACTGTCCCTGGGCAAAGAAAGGGGCACAGAAGCAGGTGGTTTGAATGAAGCCATGGTTCACCGCCCCCCGATTCTTTTGTTTTTGTCAAAGTTGAATTTACTGGACCTTGATAAGAGCAGACACTGTCTTCAAACCTGCTGCCAGAACTGACTATAAAGACAGAACGCACACACAACATTGCTGTCACCACCACTGTGGGAATGACTCTGCTCAAGCAGAGAAGATGCCATTCATCCGGCACAGTTAATAAATATGGAAGCCTCTAGCCAGCTGCCAGCCTACCTGAAAAAAATTCCATAGACTCCATAGGGCAAAGGTATACAGAGATTTAGAAAGTCATAAAGCAGTGAAGATAAAGAAAAGGAATTAACTTTATTTCACATCCCATTCCTTTTTATTCTTTAAACACATTCCTCTACGCAAAAGGGCCCTGAAGACTTTGGCTTTTATGGTGACAAAGCAAAGATGTCTCTACCTCCCTCCTCTTAATAGGGCTATGAAACAACAAGGATTAAAAACAGCTCCACTTTTAAAATAAAACTAGGAGACGCTGATAGTCTTGAACCACGTAAGCAGCAAGTGGGTAGAGAAATGCAGGGACAAGTCGAGAGCAGAGGATGGTCTCACTTCAGGGTCTGAAGAGGCAACATCAATAAGAAGTCAGCTGCATTATTATGTAAGAATAAAGGTTACTATTTTTGTGGATTTTTTTGTGTCATGATCACATATTTTATTAGGGAAAGTATATGGTAACCAAGGGTGTATCCCACTCACGATTAGAGTCTAGAAAATGGATCAATACTTTTGTGCCTGCAGACCACAATAAGATAAGTTGAAAATCTGTAAACTGTACAATTCAAAATAAAACTGCTAGGGACTTCCCTGGTGATGCAGTGGCTAAGACTCATACTCTGATGCAGGGGGCCCAGGTTTGATCCTTGGTCAGGGAACTAGATCCCACATACATGCCACAACTAAGAGTTTCCACATGCCACACATACCACAAGGAAGATGGATGATCCCGCACGCAGCAACTAAGACCCAGTGCAGCCAAATGAATAAGTAAATATTAAAAAATAAAAGAAAGCTATTAGTTAAACAGTGCAAGAAAACTTAAAACAAAAATCCAGTGGTTTTGTTGAATTCTGTTCCTCAGATTCTATTCCTCAGATTCTGCAGCTGTTAAAATGCCTTTATTCTGGTCTTGTAATTGAGTGGTAATTTGGCTGGGTATAGAATTTTAGGAGTACTTTAGAAACAGTCACAAATATCCTGGGAAGTAAAACAGATACTATCATCCTTTGTGTAAAGATGAGAAAACTGAGGTATAAAGAGATGTGACTTTCCAAAGGTCTCAAGCCAACACAAAGCGGTTCTAGAACTCAAATCAGTGTCTAGCACCAGGTTCAATTCTCTCTTCATGACATGCAAAGATGCTGGGCACAATCTTTATGGCTTTATGTTTCAACGTTTCATTCTCTCTCATGTTCATGGACACCTGTTTCCTTTTGAGCCACCAAAAGCACTGTTACCCCGTTTCTCCATTCTAGTGACAACCCAGTTCTTTATTTCACCTTAAGTACCTCCACACTGTAGCCCCTCCTCCTTCTCCAGGCCATCCTTAAAGAAGTGCAATGCAGGTCTCAAAATAAACACTGACTTACATACTTAGAGCTCTGGCAGAAAGCAAATCCTAACTACTCATTAGAAAAATTTCTCAAAAAATTTTTTTAACCTAAGGAATAAGAAGGAAAATAGACAATTAGTTGAAAATGCCTTCATTTTCTCAATGCCACATACAGCAAGAAGGCATCTGATATATTTTAGCTGTTCATAATGACCCAGAAGAGCCTAGCAGGCTCTTGGGGTCGCAAGAGTCGGACATGACTTAGCGACTGAACCACCACCACCAATGATCCATCTGGTTCATGATCATCAAAAAGCAAAACGCTGGCTTATAATCAGGTATTAGCAGTTTTAGAGAAATAAATATTTAAGAACATACCCTCTTCATTCTGTCCCCAAAAATGTATGAATCAAAAAATATGCTTTAAAATGTAGAACACAATAAACACGCATATACACAGCTTCTCTTCCCATCCCCTTGTCTCAAAGCAAACAGGAAGACATAGTCTGTGACCTTGGACTCACACGCCCACTTAACTTCACTATTAGATTTGTGGACCTGAATAGGTACTAGGTGAGGAGGTCACAGTCTGCACTGAAAAACCCCAACTGCACACCAGGCAAAGAAATGATGTGGTAACAATCTAGCTACTTACTCCACAGTATTGGTCATCATTAAATATCTGAGGTGGCAGAGGGTTGCCCTGAGCAGGCTTCTTCTCCGGGGGGATGTTCTTATACATCCATTGCCTCTGCTCTTCTGACATTGTGATGTCCACCTCCTCAAACTCTATCTTGTTGGCTTCCAGAAATCTAACCACATCCTGCTGTTTCTTCTTTATCTGCAGAGAGAAGACAAATACATAAGGAGACACGCTTCTCTGAAACCACACGTACAAGTTTCCCATATGAACTAGATTTGATTGCTCACTGCCAAAGGCCACCGAGCCACCCCTCCCCAAAAACAGAGTTGATTTTTGCAGACCCCACACACCACCCACTCCCTGGTTATCAAAAGGATGGCTAAGCAAGCCCTGACACAGTGATTTCTACACAGAATTCTGGGGCACATCTCAGATGGTCTGGGACGGACAGACTAGGTCTGAGGTGGGAGATTCACTTAGGTTTCTGGGAGCCATAACCACTCCCCCTCCCACCCCTCGAAGTTGACAGGTACAGTCACAAAGACTCCCTGTGCCCCTAACCATTTGAAAACCACATACAGCCCATCTGAGATGTTGACACTTCATTGATTCCTGGGAGTGGCCACATTTTTATTCCCCTCAGCAGCCTCTTTCAGATATTCCACAGCTGTAGCCACTGTCATGAAAGCGTCCTTTCATCAAATCACAAGAGGAGAAATGTTCTCCACTTCTAAGGTGAGAGTCAACATCAAGTATCACCTTACTTTGAACTCCCTTTCTTAACCCTTCTTGTTTCTCTGAACTTTATGTTTCCTTCCAGTCACTAGGGGTCAGGTATGTCCTTGAAGAGCTGCAAACACCTGTGCAGGTTTTCCAACTGTTACAAATTTTGTCATTTAAGGTATGTATTAACAAACTAAGATGGGGTAACAATATTCGGTATCTTCAACACAGCATATAAGACATGAGCAAACAGACGTGCTTTTTCCAAATGATTCTGGGAAATATGCACAAAAAACAAACAAGGGGATTCCCGAGCAGTCCAGTGGTTAGGACTCCATGTTCTCACTGCTGAGGATGCAGGTTTGATCCCTGGTTGGGGAACTAAGATCCTGCAAAGCTGAGATGCAGCCTTAAAAAAAAAGAAAAAAAAAAAAAAACACCTTAAGAGGTGAAGTAAATGTTATAATGGCTAAAGGAAAGAATCATTTTGAGAAGTTAAGCAGCTAGAAAGACCTCTCGACACACAAAAAATAAAATGCTGAAGAACAAACCTTCACATACTGATAGCCCCCACCAACCCCTCCCAGCCCTATCCCACCAATCCAACTCCTCCTGCAAGGCTTCGGTAACATGTTTCTCTGAGGTGGAAGTCTGTTAAATGCCAGGAGGACAGAGGCATTGGGAGGCCCATACCTTATATACGGAAACCCAGATCACTGGGTTCAAGTCTATGAATGAATAAGGAGATGGCATAATTAGTACAGACAGAGATCAAAGGCTGACAAAATATGACATCTCTAAGCTCAATATTCTAAAAGGAGAGAATTACCATGTGGTTGTAAATCCAAGTTGAAAATGCCATTATCTCAATTTCTTGAATTAAGCCATTTCTCAAGTCTGAAAAAGTTAACTTTTCCTCCTCACTCATACTATTTCAGAATATATGTTACTTTGTAACTCCAATGTGCAAAACGTTATCAGCCATCCTACTTAATTTTCCCTTACAACCCTACCAGGTAGAGTTCATCATCCCTGAGGTTGAAAGTGTTCACCTATTTTGATCAAAGTCCTAGTGGGTGTTCTTCTCAAGACAATCATGTCATTGTCCTAAAATCCTTGTTCAGTGGACCCCCACTAATCTTTGTAGAACAAACAAAAAGTTACCTACAATTCTACTATCCAACAGCCACTGCCAAAATCTAAACAGAGAAAAGGGTCTGGATTTAACGTCCCTGTTTGGAGCTCTACGTACCCAGCACATTTCAATCACTCCTGCTGCTGCTAAGTCACTTCAGTCGTGTCCGACTCTGTGCGACCCCATAGACGGCAGCCCACCAGGCTCCCCCGTCCCTGGGATTCTCCAGGCAAGAACACTGGAGTGGGTTGCCATTTCCTTCTCCAATGCATGAAAGTGAAAAGTGAAAGTGAAGTCGCTCAGTCGTGTCCGACTCTTCACGACCCCATGGACTGCAGCCTACCAGGCTCCTCCACCCATGGCATTTTCCAGGCAAGAGTACTGGAGTGGGTCGCCACTGCCTCCTCCGTCAATCGCTCATAAGTATGATCAAAAATGAAACTTATCTTGGTTTTCCATATATATGATACGGGCTTCCCTGGTGGCTCAGATGGTAAAGAAACTGCCTGCAATGCAGGAGACCTGGGTTCAATTCCTGGCTCGGGAAAATCCTCTGGAGAAGAAAATGGCGACCCACTCCAGTATTCTCACCTGGAGAATCCCATGGACAGAGAAGCCTGGCAGGCTACAGTCCATGGGATCACAAGAGTCAGACATGACTTAGCAACTAAGCCACCACCACCTCAGTACTATTTTAGGACAAAGCCCTACGCATGAAAGCCAGGTGAAAGGGCAAAGACATTTTTCAGATTCCTGAAGGACTCAAGCTAAAAATGTCTTTCAACACAGTCATCTCAATTTACATTCCTCAAATTACATTCTTCAATTTACATTAGCAATGTCTAGGAGTGTCCATGTCTCAACATCCCTCTTCCTTAAAACCAGGATCTGCAAGCTGTATTGAGGAATATTAAAATTCAGATGGCACGGGGTGATGGATGTTAACTAAACTTACTGTGGTGATCAACTCGCAGTGTATACATACATCAAACCTTTATGCTATACACCTTAAGCTTATACAGTGTGGTATGTCAATTATACCTTAATAAAACTGGTGGGAAAAATGGTCATTACTCTAAGAAGAAAATTCAGATGCATCATTATACCCTATCAACCTTCAGGAAGCAAAGGACAGGTCATCACTCACACTGGCAATGGCTGATGGTAGCATCAGGAGCTAACTGCAATTATATCTGTATTTTAAGAGAAAATCAGGAGAGGCATGACCAGGTTAATGTGCAAAGAGACCACTTTAATACTATGCATCTTAGAAAGAAATAAGGAGGGACTTTCCTGGCGGTCTAGTGGTTAAGACTCCACACTCCCAATGCAAGGGGCACGGGTTCTATCCCTGGTTAGGGAACTAAGATCCTGCATGCCATATGGTGCCACCAAATCATAAAACACCTGGATACTTTCTAAACCATTTTTTTAATCAATAAAAAAAGAAAAGAGGAGAAATTCTGTATGTACTATTGACACTGCTATGAAAAGTTTCCCAAGATTTATAAGTGAAAAAAAAAAAAGCAGATTTGTGTGTACACTAAGCACTTTTTTAAAAAATAGAAAAAAAAATAGGAACATATCTATATTTACTTGTATTTTCATTTCTTAGAAAAATGGCTGAAGGTTATATAAGAAACGAACAAAAGTGGTGACCCAGGAAGCAGGGCATGAAAGAGGGGGAGACTGAGAGCAAGAGTTAGCCCTCCATGGATGTACGTTTCTTTGAAAAATGTGAATGCATCTATATTCACAAGATTAAATACAAGAAATTAATTTGAGAGCGAAAGAACGTCCCATAGAAAACAACCTGGAGGGGGATGGTAGTCCAGGTCCATAGAGAACTGGGGCATTTTACATAAATCATGCTTCCTAACAGGGTGTGAAGCTGGACTCTGAGTGTTTTGCTGCTTGCTGGCCTCCTTGACTCTTTATATGTATAAGAAAAAGGAGGGGGAAAAAAAGAGCTCTAAATCCTGGTTTCTTCATTTATTTACTGGGTGAGTTTGAGCCAAGTTACCTCTCTATGCCTCAGTTTTTCCATCTTTAAAATGGGAACAATAGTATTACCTACCTCATTGGATCACTGTAAGGGTTACATTTAAATGATGTGTAGATTACAATACTGCCTGGCACATAACGTCTAATGTTCCCAATTATTATTGTTGAGTTTGCTATTTGACATCACATAAAAAAAATCTTTTAGAATGCAGTACCAGTTTTAAAAAAGTTCACTTTTTTGAGACAAGGTGAATCGAAATCTATTTTGCTTTAACAAAATTTTAAAAAATAAAAAGAACTAAGGTCACAGAAAATTGATACGATAGCAAATCAACCAAATAAACAAAAGGGAGAGATTTACCCCAGAGAAGGAAGTTTGAAGGGGATGTTTGCTTATAACATTAGCCGCAGGAAGGAAGATGAGTCACGGCATTAGGGCTGATTTTGAGATTTATCAGGTGAACGTGGTGGGAACAGTGGGAGGCCAGGGATGACCGGCAGGGACGGGCAGGACCCGGGAGAGGCTGGGGTACCAGGTAATGGAAAGGCTGTTCCCACAAGGCAAGAGGAAGCCATCAAGGGCACTGTACATACTGGCATAAACCCAGGGTTCAGATAACAATAACACACACCATCACTTCCTTGACAAAGAGCTTTCTTCTTTACTTCAACTGTCCTGGAACAAAATACACCTTACAATTAATATTAAAGGAAACTGGGGAGGGAAACTTGTGAAAGAGAAAAAGTAAATTGTGGGGCGTCTGTCACTTCCTTCACCCCCGTGTCAATTTAGCCTTGTAGCTGTTTTTGTTTTTTTAACAAAAATACAAGCCATGGCAGATAATGCTAGTTATTTACCCAGTAGCTAATCTCCCATTCTTTCTTAATAACCAAAGACTGATTTTATTTAAGAAAGCAATGTGGGGGAAAAAAAAAAAAGAAAGAAAGCAATGTGCTCAGCTACAAAAACTTGTTGACTCCAACTCCTCCATAGCTAGGGGCGATCACAGAACACAGTGCTGCCCAGGGAGATGTGAGGTGGCCACTCCTTGGAAAGGCTCCACTTAATGAATGAAAAGACCAAGCCCATTTTGCACCTATTCATTGGAAGGACTGTTGCTGAAGCAGAAGCTCTAATACTTTGACCACCTGATGCGAACCAACTCACTGGAAAAGACCCTGATGCTGGGAAAGAGTGAGGGCAAAAGGAGAGGGGGTAGCAGAAGATAAGATGGTTACATAGCATCACTGACTCAGTGGACATGAACATGAGCAAGCCCCGGGAAATACTGGAGGACGGAGGAGCCTGTAGAGCTACAGTCCATGGGGTTGCAAAGAGTTGGACGACTTAGTGACTGAACAACAACTTCTTTCTCTCCTGCAGAAATGCACCCGTGGTGCCTGGAGGTACAGAAACTATTTGGCAAATGTGAAAACCAATGCCTTATGCAAAAATGGTGGTGGTCAAGCAGAAGAACAGAAATCTGAGTCCTTGGTATTTTACAGCTGCCACCCTAGTCTTATGCAGCCCAAGCTAACCTTTCACTATTAGACAAATAAATCCATAATTAGTTAAGCCACTCTATAACAACTTTTCTACAGCTTGCATCCCAATGCAATGCTGTTTGGTAAAACTCTTAATTGCTACATAAAATGTCTTCGGCAATACTGTGGTATGATGGGTTGAAAATAAGTTACTATTGCAGAGCAGAGTCTAGAAATAACAGCTGTAAGGCATAAATTTCACGTAAGTGAAATGAGTATCTGTCACTAGATGAATGGATGAATTTTCCTTTTCTTCATAAAGCAACAACAAAGCTGTTGGACCTAAAATAGCAAGATATCTACAGAAGCAGGAAAGTTGCATTTCACCTTATCATTAACCAAACACCATTACATGTCATCCAAAGCAATTAAAGGGAAGTTGTTCTTGTTCAGCCACTCACTCATGTCCGACACTTTGCGACCCCATGGACTGCAGCACACCAGGCTTCCCTGTCCATCACCAACTCCTGGAGCTTGCTGAAACGCGTGTTCATTTAGTTGGTGATGCCATCCAGCCATCTTATCCTCTGTTGTCCCCTTCTCCTCCTGCCTCAATCTTTCCCAGAATCAGGGTCTTTTCTAATGAGCTGGCTCTTCATATCAGGTGGGCAAAGTACACTGTTAAATCTCTCAGGCTCTAACATAGGGAGGCCCTCAGGCCAATTCTAGCCTACAAAAACAGTCTTTATCTTTTAAGTGGTTGAAAAAAAGCCAAAAGAATAATGGTATTTCATGACATGTGAAAATTCTATGAGATACCAATTTCAGTGTCTATAAATACAGTTGTAGGCACCTTCCTGGGGGTCCTGTGGTTAAAACTCCACATTTCCAGGTCAGGGGCCGCAGGTTTGATCCCTGGTTGGGAGCTAAGATCCTACACGCCCTGCAGTGTGACCAAAAAAAAAAAAAATTGTATCGGAAGACAGCTACATCCATTCATTTACATACTCTCCACGGCTGCTTTCACCCTAGAAAAATTAACATAGTTGAGCTTTAAAAACAGAGGTCGTATGTATGGTTCCCAGGTGGCTAGGTGGTAAAGAATCCGCCTGCCAATGCAGGAAATGCGAGTTCGATCCCTGGGTTGGAAAGATTCCCCCTTGAGAAGGAAATGGTAATGCTCTCCAGTGTTCTTGCCTGGAAAATTCCATGGACAGAAGCACCTAGTGGGCTACAGTCCACTAGGGTCACAAAGAGTCAGACACGGCTGAGCACGCGGGCACATCGTGTGGTTCCCAAAGCCTAAGGTATTTCCCAGCTGCCCTTTTCAGAAAAAGTTTGCCAGCTCTGCACTAGGTCACAGATCCTCATTTCCGGTGCAAAGCTCACTTCCTCGGGGAGGCCTTCCCTGACCACGTGATTTTGTATTTTCCCCAGCCACCACCGTGCCCCCACCAACCCCACAACCCCCTACTCTTCCTTCAATGCTTTATTTTTCACCGTAGCACTTAGCATCTGATGTATCGGTCCGTTTTACACATGTGTTTGTCTACCTCTTCCTATCAGAATACACATTCCACCAGGTCAGGGTGTCTTGCCTGCTGTTGCATTCACTGCTGTATTCCCAGGTCTAGAATGTTATCTGGCACAGAGAAGACACTCGCTAAGTGGTTAATGGACAGCCAGGACTTTCACTGATTCATTCATCATGAGGATGAGATACAGGTACCACCCTCTTTGGAGAGCCCTCTCCAGCTTCCTCAGCTGAAGTTTCATTAGTTACACTTATTACAGTTTTATTTATCTGTTTACTTGTTTTTATACTCACTTCTCCCTCCACAGTGTCAGCTCTCTTTAAGCACACGGCCTGGTGCACAGGAGGCGCTCAGAAAATATTAACTGAGTGGATGATTAAAGAGTTATTGCCCCAGTGCTCAACATCAAAGCTTTCCAGGTGACATTCAAGAGATCACACTGAATTGATAATTTAATCTAGGAACAAATGGAATTGAAGTTTAGTCAAACAGGAATGTAGATCAAACACCAATATTTTTCAATGAATGCTAAAGCTGAATGACTTTTAAAAGGTCTCCCATGCTACTTGGAAATGGAAACAGTCTAAATAATTCAGAAGAATCTCTGGACCCTGAATGTGAAAAAGGCGTCCCTTCTAATGTTGACACTGACCTTGAAGAAGGAAGTTGGATGTGATTCTATGTTTAAATAAATGCTACAGTCAGTTAATTTTAAAAACTGCAAGTGCATTATGTATCATAGTATTTTGTTTCACCCAAATGGTTTTTTTTTTTCTGTTATATAAGATTGCTGATAGATTCTTCCCTGCTGGTCCAGTGGTTAAGAATCCACCTTGCCAATGCAGGGGATACAGGTTCGATCCCTGGCCCGGAAAGACTGCATATGCTGCTGAGCAGCTAAGTCCAAGCACCACATCTACTGAGCCCACAATAGATGGGCTTACAATTACTGAAGCCTGCATGCCTAGAGCCTATACGCCACAGCAAAAGTCACTACAACGAGAAGCCAGCGCACTGACGCCAGAGAGCAGCTCCCACTCGACGCAACTAGAGAAAGTCCATGCACAGCAACAAAGACCCAGAGCAGCCAAAAATAAACAAACATATTTTTTCTTTATATATATATATATATGTGTATTTTATTGAAGTAGAGCTGACTTACAATGTCCCAGGTGCACAGCTAGGTGATTCAGTTACACAAATACACATATATTATTTTTGAAATTATTTTCCATCATCAGTTATTACAAGACATTGACTATAGTTCCCTGTGCTATACAGTAAACCTTTGCTGCTTGTTGCATATCTATTTTTTTAATTAAAATTTTAGCACTCTATTCATATTAAGTCAAACAAATGAATCAAAATGTCATAAATTTTTTAGTTAGGCAAAAATTTGTAAGTTTTAAAAAATATATATACTATACATATTATTTATATATATATATACACACACACACACACACACACACACACAAGCTTTTCTATTACGGTTGATAAAGGCTTGAGAAAGAAAATTAAAAAAAAATGAAGAGATGGAGAAACTGGAAAACATAAACTAAATGAAATGGGAGCACTGAACATGAAATAGAAATAGTGAAACCAACTAGATAAAAGTGAAACATCATCATATAGTCCAGTTGTTTTTATTTTAATTTTATTTTTTTTATCAGGCAGTTGTTTTTAAACACGACTGCTCACTAGAAACATATCTGGAGCTCTGGAGAACATTTTTTAAAAGGTGTGTTGATGTTATCTGCTAGTTGATGGCAACTGAAAACTAACCAATATGTGGGTATTTCCCTGACCCTGCTTCCAACTACCACCATAGAATTCTATCAATAGCACCCCCCAACCCCTTTCCCCCACGTGTCTCCCGGAACTCTGAAGCGAGCTCCTCACTGTTTCAAAGCAGCCTTCTTGGCCACTGCATTGGTAAGTGCTGCGCCCTGAAGGCGTCACCCCCAAACTCCTATGTTGAAATCTCACCCCCAAAGATGACAGCATCAGAAGATGAGGTTAACGGGAGGTAACCAAGTGATGAGGATGGAGTGCTCTTATCGAGGAGGCCCAGGAGCTCTCCTGCCCCTGGCCAAATGTGAGGACACAGCCAAGACGACAGTCTGCTCCCTGGAATTGGGATTTCCCCAGCACCCAACCATGCTGACACCCTGTTCTTAGACTCCCAGCCTCCAGACAGTGAGAAACTTCTGTTGGTGAGGAGGCACCCAGTCTGTGGTATTTTCTTAGAGCAGCCTGGATGGACTAAGACAAGAAACCTTTCACCCTTTCAATCCGGAGCCCCGCAGGACCCAGAATCTCAAGTTCTCAAGTCCTGACGACCCACCCCTGGTGATAAGGTGTCTGGGCTGGGGCTGCTGAATCTGCTGACGTGGCATGAATGCTCAATGACTCGTGGACATCCTAGTGAAGATGCTGGTAGCTTCCATTGGCAACCTCCTGACTCCAGGAATCCCTAGGGTTAGGATCAGAGGCCAGGCTCAATAAATAACACCGCATTTGACTTACACTTAGCCCTCTTCTGAGGCACTGGCTTGTAAGTAAACTTGCACTCCTCCACTCTCTCTTCGTGTAGAATTAGTTCTCTCCCAGAAGGCTGCCAGTTAACTTACATAATTAAGCAGCCCCTGCCAGATTCCTTCCAGACGTGCCTAGTCATGTTTGAATTCCAGGCTGAACACAGCCAAGGCTATATGCTGGGATCTTGGGAGTCTACTAGTAAATAAAGATATTATCAATTAGAATAAGATAGGGCTTTTTGTTTCTTGGTTTTTTTGGTTTTTTTTTTTTTGCTTTTGCTTTTTAACTAAGATTTAATGTGAGCAACTGTGGGAAAGCAAGTTTACAGAAAAAGCACACACATATGAAATAACGCCATCTGCAACAACATGGATGGACCCAGAGACTGTCATTCTGAGTGAAGTCAGACGGAAAGAAACAAATATTTTATAACACTTATATGCAGAATCTAAAAAAAAAAGGTACAAATGAGCTCACTTATAAAACAGAAAGACTCACAGACATAGAAAACAAACATTCCCCAAAGGGGAAGAGGGCGGGAGATAAACTAGGAATTTGGAAGGAACATAGACACACTACTATACATAAAATACATAAACAACAAATACCTACTTTATAGCATAGGGAATACTCAATATTTTGTAATAATCTATAAGGGAAAAGGGGCCTCTCTGGTGGCTCAAGACAGTAAAGAATCTGCCTGCAATGCAGGAGACCTGGGTTCGATCCCTGGGTCGGAAAGATCCCCTGGAGAAGGAAATGTCAACCCATTCCAGTACCCTTGCCTGGAGAAGTCCATGGACAGAGGAGCCTGTGGGCTACAGTCCATGGGGTCACAGAGAGTTGGACACAACCGAGCAACTGACATACATACACACATACGGGAAAGGAATTTGAAAAAGAACACGTATATTTATACACATCTCAATCACTTTGCCTACACTTGAAACTAACACAACACTGTAAATCAAATATACTTCAATGAAGAAATTAAAAAAGAAAAAAGACAAAGCACAGATGGAAGACAAGGAAAAACTCGAGGAAAAATAAGTATTTTAGAGTTAGACTGTCCTGGTTTTAACCCTGCCCCTGTCAGCTGAGGAGCCTTGCTGATATTATTAAGCTTCTCTTTCAGCCCTAGTTTTCATATCTGTCAAATAGACTCAGTATCTTTTTTCATAGGTTTATTGGGAGGATTAAGTAAGAAAAGAGCTAAACAGTATTTTTGCCTGAGACATCCCATGGACAGGGGAGCCTGGTGGGTGATGGTCCACAGGGTCTCCAAGAGTGGGACAGGACTGTAGCAACTTAGCGTGCAAACAGTAACAGGCACTGCTCAATTATTTCATTCATTCAAGCATATTAACTTTTCTTCCTTTACCCTAGATACAGCCTTTGGCAAAAAATACAAAGTAACTTCTGAGAACTTTCAAAGGGTTTAGGAATCCGATGCAACAGTTCTTCATTTCACCTCCTTCTGCACTTCAAATACACAGATTTCTTTCTTTTGACTTGAGGCAGATGTAAGGCTGGTTAGGGCCTTTCATGTCTCTCACAGAAAAAGTCAAAGGCAGGCAGAGGAAGGACAGAGAAGACATACTTACTTATAACTTGATGAGACCTACAGAGACGGGGCTGGACTAAACTAGAAAGCGGAGGGGGCATGAGGACAACTCCTCCTTCCAATCAAAAAGGCAGGAATGGGCTGATGATCCTTCCCTGGTCAGAGACCCAGGAACTTTCCCAGGATTAAGTAGGGTGCCTCAAAGATCAATCATTTCGTGGCAAATTCTTTAACTAATACCACACCGTGGGACTCACTAGGCACTATGTTCTCATAAGGAGGATGCAAATGGCAGACGCTAGTTACCCCAAAGCTATCCTCTACTTCTCCCATGAAGCCTAGAAAGTGAAACCCCGGGTTCCCAGCCATCCTTGGAGCTGGGCAGCCACAGGACCCAGAGGCCACAGCTGAGCAGGGGCCGAAGTCCACGGGGCAGGGCTTCTGAACAAGGCTCTGCTTTCCTGCCGTAGCTGCCCTTCCTTCCTCTTCTTGCTCAAAACCACAGCCTGAGGGCTGGAAGTGCAGGGGCCACCTTCCCACTATAGGGCAAAGGCGTCAGGAAAATGCAGAGAGAATCCCAGAAACACAGGTGTGAACAAATCAGCCTCCTGATTTACCAACAGAGACCAAAACACCTGCTCATTTAAGCTCGCGTTACTCAGGTTTTACCTTCAGACAGACATACTCCTTCCTGAAACAGCCACTGTTTCCTTCCTGGAGAGCAGGGCAGGGGTGCAGACCACACCCCAACAAGCCATCAACTCACTGGCAACATGCAAATGCTATTTAACTCCACATGCGATCACACATGAATGGCTGTGTCTCTGGTGTCTATTTCAGTCTGTCTTACTAGAAAGCAAATACCAGGTCACCACGCCAGAGATAACGTGAGAGGCTGTCCTGCAAGAGATTGAAACTTGAGTTTCAGGGAATCAGAGTGTCAGAAAGGGGAATTGTGAACCACAGGGCAATTTTTGAAAGAATCACTATTATATGTTGTAAATTAAAGCAACACATTTTCAGTGATGGAAAAGATCATGCTTTTTCATCTGTGTATCATTAGCAAACTCCCTGGTACTTATGAGGCACTCCGTATGTTTGCATTAAACAAATAAACATTACTGAGCTTGAATAAATACTGTTAACATACTTTCTTTTTAACCAGTAAATATTTTGGATTCTGTTTCCTTGCATTGGCTTCTTTCCCCCATGTTTATAATGTTAAGTCATCTTTTTTTTTTTTTTTTAAGTCATCTTTTTAATTAAAAAAAAACAACAAAAAATCCATAGCATCATCCTGAAGTAATTATTTTTCATGTTACTTTCCAAGGATTCAACATTCATAAATAGACTTTATATGACTGCCCTAATAACATATATACTTGGGGTAGAATGTTTCAGATGTATTACAAAAATTTTCTGCTTTTATAATCTTCACAGTTATCTTACCACATGATGGATTCTATTATTTACTCTAATATTTAGAACATTATCCTACCATTGGAAATTTAAGTATATACTAGAGATATTTTTCTTTTATATGAAAAAAATGTTCTAAATGGGCTGACATTTTTCATGGTGATAATGATATCAACAGTAAGCTATCTAACATATTAAACCACAAGAGTCACTCAGATGTACACACAGACCCTCTTCTTTCTTTATTTGTTTCTTCCAAGTAAAGATGATACTTTTATCAAGTAACTGTTTCACAAAATGGATTTTAGGAAATGTTTGATATTTTTGTTACTGTAAACAAAGCCTGTCATCTATAAAAACTGTCACTATGAAAAAAAAAAAAAACTGTCACTATGAAAACCTAGAAACATAATTTTCTAATCTACTAAGTCTTTCAAATGAAAAATTTCAGTGCTTTTTTTTTTTTAAGTGTAGAAATTTAACAACATCTTTCAATTAGTTTTCAGGAACAACTAAAAGATATCAGGGAAGACAGTAAGATTTTAATGACAAAATGTTTACCACTTCTGCACTATTGATGGATGGGATCAGAAAAATGATCATCACTGTCCTTTAATTCTAATGATGCTTATCCTCCATTTGCATCAACATATTTTTAGGAGTTACAACTGCTGGACTTCCCTGGTGGTCCAGTGGTTAAGAATTCATTTGCCAATGCAGGGGACATGAGTGCGATCCTGGGTTCAGGGAGATCCCACATGTCTCGGGGCAACTAAGCCGGTACCACAGAGCTACGGTACTACGGAGCTGGTGCTCTAAAGCTCGCGTTTCGCAGCAAGAGAAGCCACTGCAATGAGAAGCCCATGCACCACAACCAGAGAAAGTCCTTGCACAGGAATGAAGACTCAGCCAAAAATAAATCAGCTAATTAAAAAAAAAAAAGTGACAACTGTTAAAAGCAGACTTTCAAATTGTAGTATTGATCTTTAGTTCTCATTAAGTAAAAAAATTTTTGATGAAAGATTTTTATCATTAAAAATAAAATTAAGAATGCGATTTTAACTGTATCCCATTATTCTATAACTATAATCGCTTTAACTGACACTTAAAAATGCATGTACTTTATTAGTATAGTAATGTATACATAAAATTCATTTAAAATACATACATATTGGGGGAATACGCTCAAAGAATTTTTTATCATTTGGATATGTGATCAAAAAACTTCGCAGACCACTGTACTAGCGAACCGTGGGGACCACGAGAAACGTGAGTGTGCAAAATCAGAGGATATTACATTATTTTCTTTTGTAATATAAAATAATATGTCTAAACAGCTTCCAAGTCAGAAAGCAAATCTCTTTTCCAAACATTTGATAAACATTAAATTATATTATGCTAATTTTTTAGGGTCTTATTTCTTAAACTATGTTTGAAGGTCAGCTTATAAATTCCTATCTTGCAAAACCAGCAAAAATGGAGGGAGGTGAATCCTACCATATTCTCTAAAAGGTCAGAAAACTAACCAGAGTTTCATTGTAAACATATAAATATACTATCCTGCTAATATATTTTCTGTTAAGACAACTGAGACATGATAATAAATCTAGAGGCAGGAAAGACAGGAATATAAGCACATACTAATATAGCTGAATCAGGCAATACATGCTTGAATCATCACAACATCTTACAATGTCCTTTATAATCTACTTGCTCTTTACTATTTTGAAGACATCAAACATTTCCACAACTTCAACTAGCCCCTCTAAGGAAACCACATCTAAAATCTGCATTTCAAAATCGGCCTTTCATGATGGCCAACCCACAGTTCCAAAGCCTTTCTCAAAATGTATACTTACAACAAAGATGATAAAACTTTGTTGTCACACGATTTACCTACCAATCTACCTCCTCCTAACTTCTCTCTTTCTGTTTAGGATAGGTCACTGTGCTGATGACGGCATGATCAAAGACCTGCTTGTCAGTCCGACACTTAAACTACCTACCTACCTGAATGACAGCCTCTCTCACACTCTCTCCTCTCTTTATTTTTATTGAAATATAGTTGCTTTACAACATTGTGTTATTTTCTGTTGTATAGCAGCGTGAACCTGTTATATGTATACACATATCCACTCTTTTTTAGATTTCCTTCCCACTTAGGTCACCAGAGAGCAGTGAGCAGACTTCTCTGTGCGATACGGCTAGTTCTCAACAGTTTTCTATTTTACATTAATACACAGCAGCGTGTGTATATCGATCCCCATCTCCCAACTCGTCCCATCACCCCCCTCCTCCCCTTGGCATCCGTAAGTTTGTTCTCTACATCTGTGTCTCCATTTCTGTTTTGCAAATAGGTTCCTATGCACTATTTTTCTAGATTCCACATACAAACGACGTTACACAGTATTTGTTTTTCTCTTTCTAGGAAGAGTATCTCCGAGTTCAGTGTGGCAGTAATAGAATAGGAATGGCGTAGAAAAGGTAGTGGAAGAGTGCCTCTGAGGGGTCCTGGTTCATCTGTGACTTCTTCCTTGATGGTTAGAACGTCTGATGATGATGTCAAGGGCAGTGGCCTGATCCTCACTTGGGCCACTTAACTTTGATTTATGCTCTAGTTCTGGATAACCAGCAAGGGATTGGATCTGTGTCACCTTGAGCAAGTTAATTCTTCTATCAAAGCCTCCGTTTCCTTATTGGTAAAATGCAGATCAAAATTTAGGGCACACACTGGCAATGAAAATTTAAATGATGCAATCAATACTCACAGTTCTTAAGCCATAGCAGGCACCCACTGAAAAACCTCAGCACACTTAGTTACTATTACTGTGGCTCTTTTTTTAAGGCTATTTTGCTGTATCTATTTATTTTGGCCGTGCCCTGTGGCAGGTGCGATCTTAGCTCCCTGACCCGGGATCGAACCCGTGCTCCCTGCATGGGCAGCGCAGTCTCAATCACTGAACTGCTAGGGCCAAGGCCACAAACCTCATTAGCTGTTCTGTTCTTCGGTAAGTGTACGCTCTCACTAGTTACTGAGGACACAACACCATTCATTCAGTGAGTCCCTCATCTGTTCTGGTTTCCAGAAGGGCATTCTGAGGGTTGAGCAGGTGCGAGGCACTTTACTAGGCTTGCGGGGGACGCACCTGCCTCTGCCTTCCTTCAGCTCGCCCCCAAGGAAGCTGGGACTTAGAGGGAGTGACCAGTCAGAGCGCTGACGGTGCCTGAACCATAAAACTACGTAATGCAGAGAGGGCTGGTGACAGGAATGTTCATGTCTGAGAGACAGGGAAGTCACTGTGGCTTATCCATGAGTTAACTTGAATTTCATGCTAACTGAAACAGCCTGCTTATGGTCTATCAAATATACACTGTACGTCTGCTCTAATTATTAACAGAAAAGGACATACTGACCAAAAGTAAAGACTGCCCGTGTTAAAAATAAAGATTAAATGCCTCTCTTCCTGGGATGACAATGCTGGTCCTCTGTTGAGGATAAGACTCCCTTCCCAGGGACCAAGGCCATGCTGACTTGCGGTGAACTTGTTGGACTGTTCTTTTTTTGAAACCTTGAAGAAATGTATCCCTGACTTGTTTAATGTTCTTTGTTTTGACAGGAAATAAAACTGCGCTGAAAACCCTGCTTCTCCGGAGCAGTTTAGCAGAATCGCCTGGGAAGCAGGCTTCTAGGCTAGTCCTCAGTTCGGCTCAAATAAAACTGCTTTCTATTCTTACAGTTGATTCTTATATTGATTATTTCTGTCAACAGGATCCACTCTCTGGGAATATGAAGTGAAGTGAAATCACTCAGTCGTGTTTGACTCTGTGCGACCCCATGGACTGTAGCCTACAAGGCTCCTCTGCCCACGGGATTTTCCAGGCAAGAGTACTGGCGTGGGTTGCCGTTTCCTTCTCCAGGGGAATCTTCCCAAACCAGGGATCGAACCTGGGTCTCCCGCATTGAATATACCCATTGGTAAAAATGGGTTTCTCTTTAGATGCAAGCATGATTGCTATCACTCTAGCATAGATTCTATGAGGCTGTATTCTCATGCTGACACATGCTCCCATCCCGGGAAGCAGGCTAGGGCAGCGTGAAGGTTGATGAGGGCAGGAAGGGGTCTCCTTGGGCGTCCCTGCCCAGAGCTCGTCACAGCAGAATGCGGCTCAACTGCCCTGGCCAGACTCACCAAACCCAGGAACAGGCAGGTGCCATTCCTTGTTGTCTGTTCACAGGAAAACCCTTTTTGACTTTCCCATCTCTACTGCATACAGGAACTGAGAAAACAGAATGCAAGAATTAAAACTAGAAAGTGGGGGCGGGAGGAGAGGGAAGGATTGGAACTCGGGGTCGGGAGATGCGAACTATCATATAGAGAGTGGATTAACAACAAGGTCCCACTTCGTAGCACTGGGAACTATATTCAATATCCTGTGATAAAGCAGAATGAAAAAGAATATAAAAAAGAATGTGTAAGTATACGTATAACTGAATCACTTGGCTATATAGCAGAAATTACCACAACACTGTAAATTAACTAGACTTAAAAAAAAATAAACTAAAAAACAAAAAACGAGAAAGTGGAATGGAGAGAACCACAAATATCAGACAGGTAAAGAGTCATCAACAAATGTCTCCAGAGCTGTCCTCTAAGACTAAAAGTCCATCCTGGCACATTTTTAAACTGATAACCAACATCAATTTAAACACCTGCTTATCTGGAGTCATACTCAGTTTTAGGAATGAAGATTAAGATCAAGAAGTTAAGATGAAATTAAATCCAATCACTTCAATTAGTTGCCTGACTGAAACTTTGGCAGGTGTTGGAGTTTATGGTCTACAGTTCTTCAGTTTAAAGAAATATTTCAAAGAGAGGTTCCTGCTGCCCTGAGGCTGGCAAAATGACTGTTCCCATGAACTTGAATCTAATCTGTCACTAATGAAAATTTATGTATTTTCTGATTGGGAACTGGTATTCTCAGAATAGCTTTGTTGTTGTTCAGTTGCTAAGCCGTGTCCAACTCTGTGACCCCATGGACTGTAGCCTGCCAGGCTCCTCTGTCCATGGGACTTCCCAGGCAAGAGTACTGGAGTGGGTTGCCATTTCAGAATAGCTTGGGCAAGTCCTTTCACACTCCACATCATAGGTTACTGAAACAACATTTGCTTCTAATTCTTGGTATAATTTTAAAAGATAGACTAGTAGGATCATGTGAAAACCAAATTATAATGGAAAAGGTAAAGGAGTCAATAAAATCTGCTACCTCAACTTTTAAAGACCTTATGTTTCAAAACCACACTTTATTTAATTCCATGTGAGCACTCACTCGTGTTAAAAGACAATCACTGTCTGTCTCAGCCTTCCTCTCTCAGTCCTCCATCACAAGTTATGATGGACATAAGATCTTTCAGCCTCCTAGAAACCATGAAGTCACCTCCTTCTTCTCTTTGCTTGTTCCTTTGCTTTTTCCTACAGCTGCTGAAGACTCTACCACTCCCTTCATCTTGTCGATTTCCCCCACTTCCACAGTGCTTAAGTTGCTCTCAGCCTCACCCCTGGGGTTTTACTGTCTTACCCACGCCCATCCAAAAGCCCCTGAGAATGTTCTTCTCAAGCACATATTACCACCTCTCCAGACTTCACAATTTCTCACTGGCTCTTGACTTAAAATAAATTTTCAGACAGTTCTACTGTCTCCTGCCCCTAGATTCCCAGGCCTCTCAGCAGCCATGCCCTGTTTGCATCTCACCTTCAGAATCCTGGATCACATCCCTAACAGCCAAACACCTCATCTCATCCCGGAGGCTCTTCCAGAATTGACCAGAACCTCAGATCTCTTCTCTCCACTCCTCAGACACTCCGATCTCTTCTCTCTAAACTGTGGAAATTCACCTCGTGTGCTTGCAAAGACACACACCTGAGTCCAAACACCGTGGTTACACCTTTATTTTCTAACTTCTCAGATATTATTTTCATATATATACACAATAGTATTAATATTATGGTTCTAGATGTGTAGGCGTGTCTCCCAAGAGTATTTTCCGCATAGTATGCACTCAGATGTCATCTGATACATTGTCCCCAAGGGTTGCTTGAAAGAGTAGATTCCAGGGGGAGGAAAGGAAACTAAGATTTACCCACATATTAGAAAACTAGAAAATTCAGAACATCCAGGGATGGTACCAACACCCACACATCTGCCCAACCCAGAACCTGGATTCTATCTTTGACTCTACCCCGATGATACAATTAATCATCAAGTTTCTGCTTTCGAATTTTTCCTTGAATCCATCCATGTTTCTCCATTTTCACCCCCACTTGTCCACACCAAGCTATCATCTCTGGCCTTCCTATATCTTCTTCTAGCCAGATTTCCCCCGAAGCTACTTTTTACACAGGAGCTAAAATGAGACTTTAAAATTTTTTATTTATTTTTAAAAAATGTTTTGTTTTTATATAATTTAAAAGGTTACTTTCCATTTACAGTTACTACAAAATACTGGCTATATTGCCCATTTTGTACAAATAACGTATAGAGTTAGTTGCTCAGTTGTGCCCAACTCTGCAACTCCACGGACTACAACATGCCAGGTTCCTCTGTCCATGGAATTCTCCAGGCAAGAATGTTGCCAAACATCCTTTTTAAAATGAAATTTTTTAAAAAGCATAAACCTAATGGCTTTATACCTGTGTTTAAGAACCTTCCAGAAACTTCCCATTATCCTTGAGATGAAGGTAGAAATCCCTGCCCAGGCCCACAAGGCCCACCTCTCCAGCTCCCCCACCCCTCGGGAGCCCTGGCTCTCCACCCCTAGGTACGCTTGAGTCACCTGGAGGGTTTGTCCTGGAAGACTGCAAAGTTTCTGATTTGTTAACACTTGGGTGGGGCTCAATAATTTGCATTTCAGAGACCTCCCTGATGATCCAGTGGCTAAGACTCTGTACTCCCATGCAGGAAGTCCACAGTTCAAATCCTGGTCAGGGAATTCTATTCCACATGCTGCAACTAAGATCCCGCATGCTGCAATTAAGACCCAGTACAGCCAAAGAAATAAATATTTTTTAAAAAATAATTTGCACTTCATATCCATCAATGAACGAAGTATTGATACTCACCACAACATGGAAGAACCTTGAAAACATTATGCTAAAGTAAAAAAAAAAAAAAAAAAGCTAGTCATAAAGGATCATATATTGTATGAAGTGAAGTCGCTCAGTCGTGTCTGACTCTTTGCGACCCCATGGACTGTAGCCTACCAGGATCCTCAGTTCATGGGATTTTCCAGGCAAGAATACTGGAGTGGGTTGCCATTTCCTTCTCCATATATTGTATAACTCCATTTAAATAAAATGTCCAGAGAAACAGACTAATCTACGGACAGAAAGTAGATAAGTGGTTGTCCAGGGCTGGAGTGAGAAGGATGAGGACATGCCAGGTGTGGGTAAGTGGTGTGGGACTGGCATTCGTGGTCCCAACTTCTCCATGCAATCGACCACCTCTTCTTTCCTACACTTACGTCCTCACCACACTGATAACCCTTGCTTCCCATACCTGGAATGCCCTCTTACCTTCTCAACAGTGACTTCCTACCCCCTACAAAGCTCTACTGCAAGCCCACCTCTCTCACACAGTCCACCCCAGTCCAGAATATTCTCCACTTACTTCCCCTGAACTTCCAGAGAACATGACCCACATTCATTGTGTGTCTAAGACCTACTGGGTCCTGTTGAATCAAGGAACTTTCCATCCTGGAGGGCAGGGAACTTATGCTATGTCTCTTTGACTTTAAAGTGCCTTGCACGCTGCCTTGGTAAATGGTGAAGTTGCAGAAACAATGGACGTGAAATTGCCAACGCCTAGATGACTGTGATCCTGAAATGAGTCATTTACTCTACACCTATTCAATGACCCGTCAACCTATGCTTAACACAGGTTAGTTAAGTAATTTACCCAGTAGACAGGGCCAGAATCCACATCTCCTAATAAGCAGCCCCACATTCATTTCCCCACTCTGCCAAGTGATTTTTGTTGTGTAGTTGCCAAGTTGTGTCTGACTCTTTTGTGGCCCCATGGACTGTAGCCTGCTGGGCTCCTCTGTCCGTGGAATTCTCCAGGCAAGAATACTGGAGCGGGTTGCCATTTTCTTCTCCAGGGGATCTACCCAACCTGTAGATCAAACACCCGTCTCCCACAAGGCAGGTGGATTCTTCACCGCTGAGCCACCAGGGAAGTCCTGCCAAGTAATTTACGTCCAGGAATTGGGAAACTGAGAATTCTTGTCCCAAACTATTATCCCAAATGAAAATACAAAGCCTTGAGCTCAATGCATTATTTCAAGCAACTAGTTTCAAGTAAGGAAGCAGTTAATATTAAAAAATTACGCATTCCGGAAACACACAATGCATCATGAGTCAGGGATGCAAAATAAAGAAGGGAAGAAAAAAAAACCCATGAACACTTTGGATCTTAAAATTATCAGATATGGAATATAAGTAAGTGCAATATGTTCAAAGAAATAAAAGAGGGGTAATTTAAAAGTAAGCGGCAGAAGGGGGTGGGGTGGGGGAAGGAAGGATTGGGAGTCTGGGATTAGCAAATGCAAACTATTATATATAGACTCTGGATAAACAACAAGGTACTACTATATAGCCCAGCGAACCATATTGAATATCCTATGATTAACCATAATGGGAAACAATATGAAAAAGAATTTATATATATATATATAACTGAATCACTACTGGGCAGCAGTAACACATTGTAAATCAACTACACTTCAATAAAACTTAAGAAGAAAAAAAGTTCAAGCAGCAGGTGGAATTTCAAAGCAAACTAAAGTTCTTCAAAGCTTCTTGGGAAGACATAAGCAAAGGACCACAGCCATAGGCTAAACAATCAGCCTTCACAACCCCACACCCACACCCTCCACGCGTCCAAACAGGAATCCAAATTACGAGTAGAGAGGCACATACCCACCAACGCCACAACTAAAACAGTGCCAAGGGCACAGACCTTTCTCCACTCACAGAAAATGCAAATTCGCCAAAACAACATTCTCCTTTCTCTCCTTAAGGAAAGGCCTTAAGCAGTGGCGGCTGCTGCTGCTGAGTCTCTTCAGTCGTGTCCGACTCTGTGCGACCCCATAGATGGCAGCCCACCAGGATGAGTCTCTTCAGTCGTGTCCGACTCTGTGCGACCCCATAGATGGCAGCCCACCAGGCTCCCCCATCCCTGGGATTCTCCAGGCAAGAGTACTGGAGTGGGTTGCTATTGCCTTCTCCGTAAGCACTGGCAAATAATCACAAAAATTACTTTGTGCCAAAGACACTAAATTGTTTACAAATCCCAGGAGGGAAAGACACACAAAAGGTGAACACCAAATCTAAAATATATCAATGAAAGTTTCAAAATCATGGTCCCAGGGCGAGCAACTAGAAAAGGTTTCTAAGTGGGAATCATCAGATGACTGAAGACTAAACCCAGAGACAGGCCAAATGACAAACACCCTCCTAAACATCACTCCTATCTCAAAAATATCCACTGGGTCCCTCCGCCGAGATCCACTGCACTGGGGTGGAGGCTTTCCAGGCATTCATTCATTCAGTCATCCTGAAAATACTGAGTTATCAAGTCTAAGATGTGGCAAGCACCCTGTGAGGGCTCAGGAACCAGTCCAACTCCATGGTCCACATGGGCCGAACCTAGCCCATCTTATTTCACACTGTGCATCCTAAGTCCAGTCTGGTCAGAGTCGCGATGCTTCTAGAGCGTCAGCGGTCAAGGACCACTCTGCTATTGTTCTTACTGTTTTACTGTTCCCATACTTCAACCTTCCAATGTTTTTTAATGTTCTGAAATTGTCAAAAAGTGAATTTCTAGAAAAATGAAATGATTAAAAAAATACAAAACAGAAGCCTAAAGTTTTCGTGATTATATTCAAAAAACCATAAAGTTAATTCTGTAAACTTGCCACAGAGGTTGCTAAATATTTACCCTTGACCGCAGTACTTATATCAGGAGTAAGGTCCAATCCACAGATGCTACTCTGAGCAGGTTGCTCCAAGACTGACTGGGTTTGGGGGTGGGGGGATGGGGTTGAGGGAGAAATAAATTAGGAGTTCGGGATTAACATATACACACTGTTACATACAAAACAGATAAGCAACAAGGACCTATTGCACAGCATGAGACACTATCTCGATATCTTGCAATAATCTATAATGGAAAAGAATCTGAAAAAAGAATATATATATATATAAACTGAACCATTTTGCTGTACACTTGAAACTAACACAATATTTTAAATTCACTATACTCAAATAAATCAAAAATCAAAACAAAAAATTGACTGGCTCTTTCATAATGGCACCTGGTAACTAAATCATCTCCCAACAGTCCACACTTCTTATCCAAGTTCTATTTATTCTTCAAGATTCAGCCCTAAACCCATACTATGCTCAACTATGCCTACCCAGTGGCTCAAAGCTGGGGCAACTCTGTCCCCCAGGAAACAGTGGTCAGTATCTGCAGACGTTTCTGGTTGTCACAACTAAGGGATACAACTGGCATTTGGGAGGCAAAGGCCAGGGGTGCTACTAAACATCCTCTGATGTACGGGGCAGCCCCCCAAAATATCAACAGTGATGACGCTGAGGAATCCTGACTTATGCCAACCACTGCCCTCCCAGATCGTGTCCTAACCAAACTCCCATTGTACCCACGGTCACCAGCAACCTAGAATTTACTGATATACAGCCTGGCACTGTTTATAACAGCCGTGTGTGTGTGTCTCTTCCCCTAACTTAACTGTAAATTCCTCTGGAGGATGAAGACCATGTGTGTATCGCATCTGCGTCCCCCATAGGACTCAGGAGAGTGACGCCAGTGAGCTGCTCATCACATACCTGTTAGCTGATCTGTCTCCTTTCCCACCTGCTTGATGCAATATATATGGCTCTAACTAATTTCTTAATTTCTCTATCAACTCATACATTAAACTACTTTTACTCTACACTTTAGCAAAAAAACAAAAAAAAAAAAAACAAAAAACTTGTGTTACTTAGCAATGTGAAGCCATAAAAAACATTAGCAAAAACCTGGAATGAAAGATGTGGGTGGTTTGATGCTATTGTTTTTACATTCCCTGTCAAGATTACATGTTTATTTCCTCAAAGGAAAAAGTCAGCCAAGTACAAAATACCAACTTAGAATGCCACTATTTTGCAAGAGCTATCTACAAAAATTATATACTACTGTCCTCACACACGTTTCCTGTTAATTAGAGGATACTTTGTAGAAAAAGCTGCTCCAGCAGAACTTGCTATAATAGTCCAAATCCTCTGCAGTAAGGAGGAAATCCTGCTGACGATGGTATTTTCCACCAAGTATGGCAGGACTGCAGCCAAAAGCCAAGCCTTTATCAATGACCAGGGTACTACACTGCAACAGTGTTTTTCCAACACGGTCTTCCCAGTTCTATGCCAGTCCATCCTCAGATGTGCATAAAGAGATCCTAAGAGGTAACCTAGAAATGACAACTATTCACATTTGACAAAGACTATGGGGACAGTAGACTGTACTCACAATTACATTTTATGGGAGATCACACAATGAACTCACATTTCCATAGTGGGCACACACTGATGCCCCAGAGACATTCTGCGCATTCTCACCCACATCCCATGGGCCAGGTCCCATCAGCATTCTCCTCCCTTGGTGGGCTACTAAGCCAGGCCAAGGCACCCTCTCTGCTGAAAATTCCAACTATCCAACTTCATTCATGGGCTTCCTGGGTGGGTGGCTCAATCAGTAAACAACTGGCTTGCAATGCAAGAGACCTTAGTTCGATCCCTGGGTTGGGAAGATCCTCTGGAGAAGGAAATGACAACCTACTCCACTATTGCCTGGAGAATCCCAGGGACAGTGGAGCCTGGCAGGCTACCGTCCATAGGGTCGAAAGAGCTGGACATGACCTAGCGATTAAACCACCACCAATTTCATTCAGTTGGACACTCTGTTCTATTTAGATCCCCAAAAAACCACGAGGAGCTTTTGAAGTCTGCTCGAATCTCTAGAGGCACTCACCCTTCCCACAGACGACCCTGATTCCTGCAGCCTAGATGAGATAAAGTCTGTCTGGAAGAATGTCTCCAAATTCTTAAAGAATGTCCTCAAATTTCTATCTTCAACCACATCATTTCTGAATTCCGTCTTGACTCCAAAGAGTCAGCAGAAGAAATTAACAAAGAACTAGAAATTAACACAACCTTGTAAATCAACTAGGAAAGTGAAAAGGCAAAGTGTTAGTCTCTTCATGATGTCCGACTCCTTGCAGCCCCATGAACTATACCCCGCCCGTCTCCTCTGTCCATGGAATTTCCCAGGCAAGAAAACTGGGGTGAGTTGCCATTCCTTTATTCAGGGGATCTTCCTCACTCAGGGATCGAATCCAGACCTCCTGCATTACGGGTAGACTCTTTCCATCTGAGCCATCAGGGAAGCTCAAGTAAAAAAAATATTATAACTGAAAAAAAAAAAATTTAGTGAGAGGGCAGAGGGTTGGAGCACAAAGGAAAACCACATTCTCTAAAAGGTCAAGGAGCCATAGTTCACTCGACAGGCTTTACAAGACCTTGTGCAGACTTGGCAAGGTTATAAACGTTGCCATGGGAACTAGGACAGCACAGGTGACAAAACAAGACCTCCAATTTGATGCGGTGCATAGTCACTGGGGTGAGAGGAGAGAGTCAGGGCTTGTCAACAAGCAACTTCCTTACGAAACAAGCAGTAACACAGGGGTGCCCACAGGGTCAGGACAGCCGAAAGGCAGGCGCTCCGTGGGCAAAGTACTGGGGATGAACCGGCATACTACAGCTAATGTGTGGATGGGTACAAAAGCGCAGCATGAGAACTACAGAAAGAAGGAATATAAAATAAACGGCCCCAAGGATGATAAGGAAAAAGAGTCAACGTCTATAATATTGAAAGACAGAAAAGTGGGAGGCAAAGAGCAGGTGCCATATGGGTACAGAGTTAACAGTAAGCAAGTCACTTTCTCTTGGGATTGGAGAGTGAGGTTTTCTGTATAAGTGAAACTCAGCCCCTTAAGCACAAATTTATAACTATCTTTTTCCAAGTGTGCAAGTACTAAGTTGCTTCAGTCATGTCTGACTCTTTGAGACCCCGTGGACTGTAGCCCACCAGGCTCCTCTGTCCATGGGAGTCTCCAGGCAAGAATACTGGAGTGGGCTGCCATTTCCTACTTCAGGGGATCTTCCTGACCCAGGGATCAAACCCAGGTCTCCTGCATTGCAGGCGGATTCTTTACCATCTGAGCTACAAGGGAAGCAGTAAAGAATCCACCTGCAATGCAGGAAATGCAAGTTCAATCCCTGGGCAGGAAGATCCCCTGGAAAAGGAAATAGCAACCCACTCCAGGATTCTTACCTGGTAATAACCATGGACAGAGGAATCTGCCAGGCTACAGTCCACTGGGTCGCAAAGAGTCAGGCACGACTTAGCGACTAAACAACAACCAAAGTTACTTTCTCCTGGGATTGGAGCCTGAGGGTTTCTGTATAACTGAAACTCGGCTCTTTAAGCACAAATTTATTACTATCTTAAGCCACTTTTATTTTAGACATCTTTCTGAAATGCACCACACGCGTTCCTGCCTTGTTCAGCAGGATACATCAAGTCAAAATATGCCAACTCCGTTTTGATCTCTCCTGGACTGAGCGTTATCCTGCTGACCCATTTTTGTCCTTTGATGTGGTGCGCTGACATCTGCCGAGCCTACTTACATGTCAGAGCCTGCTGGCTTATTTTATGCCAAACAGAACCCAAAGCTGTGCTTCTGGAATTGTCCATGTCTGCCTTCAGAAGGTGACTCCCCTTCTCAGAGCTTCCCCTGGTGAACCCCACCCCTAACCCCGAGGGGCCAGGACTGCAGGACCCCAATGCATTCCCAGTCGTCTGGGAGAGGGCAGCCCCCCGACCGGCGGAATGGAGACCAGCCAACTGCCTCTCAGAGGTCTCCCTGCTTCCTCCCGAATGCAGATTCTAGAATCCTGGTATTGGGATAAAAGAAGTAATACTGTAATAAAATTATCCCTAATGACGTGGATTCTTCACGCCATCTATTTAAGAAGCAGTGAAATGAATCACGCCCCCTCGCAGCCTTTCTGTTTTCCAACCAGACTTTCATCTACCTACTCCACGCCAGACCCCCACTGGCAAGGTCACCAACTCTTATTAGCTTTCCTGTCTGATGTGGAAGCTACAGAAACAATATTTCTTTCCCATGTTGTTCAATAAATACAACATGCCAAGTTCTCTGACAGGAAACGTGTGCGTGCACACTCAGTCATGTCCAACTCTGCAACCCCACTGATTGTAAGACAAGAATACTGGAGTGGGTAGCCATGCCCTCCTCCAGGGAATCTTCCTGATCCAGGGACTGAACCCGAGTCTCTTAAGTCTCCTGCATTGGGAGGTGAGTTCTTTGCCACTAGCGCTACCTGGGAAGCTATGACAGGAAGTGTGGGGGGAATAAAAAGATGACTAGAAAACCGCACATGAGAAGGAAGGAGACATGTGGGGAATCTCTACTTGCTATTCACTTTTGCTGCAAATCTAAAATTGCTCTTAAGAAAATAACACTATAAAAGCACTTGTAAAACATAAATATTTTCCTTAAAAAAAAAAAAAAGATGAATAGAACCTGACCTCAGCGAATTTAGAACTTAAGAGTTCAAATCTGGGTACGAATTCATCTGGGTACAAAACCACTGTAACCAAGTGTGAAATGGGCTTCCCGGGTGGCACAAGCGGTAAAGAATCTGCCTGCCAACACAGGAGATGCAAGAGTCTCGGGTTCAATCCCTGGGTTGGGAAGATCCCCTGAAGTGGGAAATGGCTACTAGTATTGGCTCTAGTATTCCTGCCCAGAAAATTCCGTGGACAGAGGAGCCTGGCGGGCCACAGTCCACAGGGTCACAAAGAGTTGGACACGACTGAGCACCCATGCACACGGGTTACACGTGTGGAGGCTGCAGAGAGCAGTTCCCCAGGTTGGACTCTGGGGGCCTGGGGGAGCAACATCCTCCTGATTTGGAAGGTGAAGAAGGGAGACAGGGTGGGTTGGGAGGTGGATGTAATGGGAAAGGTTATTGGCACAGGCTTCAAAGAAGGAAGCGGACTAGTCCCAGTGCAAGGTCAGCACAATCAAGGGAAAGAAAGCGGCATGACAAAAGGCCCAGAGGGAAAGGATTAAAAACGCCTGGTGTGGGGACTTTCCTGGTGGTCCAGTGGCTAAGAGTCCTATTCCCAATGCAGGGGGCCTGAGTTCGATCCCTGGCCAGGGAACTAGATCTCACATGCCACAACTAAGAGCCCGTGTAGCCTCTAATAAAGAGAAAAGCCTGGCATGTGTATATAGTTGGAGAAGGAAATGGCAATCCACTCCAGTATTCTTGCCTGGAGGATCCCTTGGACAGAGGAGCCTGTCGGGCTACAGTTTATAGGGTTGTGAGGAATCAGACACGGCTAAAGCCACTTAGCACATACGCATGCCAACAAAGGTCTGTCCAGTCAAAAGCTATGGTTTTTCCACTAGTCATGTATGGATGCTGGAGAAGGCAATGGCGCCCCACTCCAGTACTCTTGCCTGGAAAATCCCATGGATAGGGGAGCGTGGTGGGCTGCCGTCTATGGGGTTGCACAGAGTTGGACATGAATGAAGCAACTTAGCAGCAGCAGCATGTATGGATGTGAGAGTTGGACTATAAAGAAAGCTGAGGGCTGAAGAATTGATGCTTTTGAACTGTGGTGTTGGAGAAGGCTGTTGAGAGTCTCTTGGACGGCAAGATCCAAGCAGTCCATCCTAAAGGAGATCAGTCCTGAATATTCATTAGAAGGACTGATGCCGAAGCTGAAACTCCAATACTTTGGCCACCTGATGCGAAGAACTGACTCATTTGAAAAGACCCTGATGCTGAGAAAGATTGAAGGTGGGAGGAAAAGGGGATGACAGAGGATGAGTTGGTTTGATGGCATCACCGACTCAATGGACATGAGTTAGAGTAAATTCCAGGAGTTGGTGATGGACAGGGAGGCCTGGTGTGCCGCAGTCCATGGGGATGCAAAGAGTCAGACACGACTGAGCGACTGAACTGAACCGATGTATATAGTAGAAAAAACCCTGCAGAGGTAGGTCAGGATTGGATCAGAGGGCCCAGGGTGCCAGGCCAAGAAGTGAGGCTCTGAAGGGAGCAGGTGTCAGCAGACCATGAGGTTTTCCTACACTCTCTAAACTGAACACAGACTTCATCCTGTTAGAAGGACGATGCTTAGCTTCCCATTTTTAATGGAAAAGGAATTTAAAATGGTGAAGTGTTAATCTCATCTCTGTTAATCATTAGAACCAAGCTCACCATTTAAATATTACTGTGGACTCACTACAGCATATGTGTGTGTCACGCTCTCACTCCACAAGTGAGAAATGCATGCCAGTGGAAAAGGAATCATCTAGTCCAAGACAACGGCAGCATGGTACACAATCCAATCCATTTCTTTGACAAAAAGAGAATAGGAAAGGTAATATCTGTTCCAGTTCACGAGCTCGCACAAAATATTTTGGGAAAAAAAACTCAATTTTCCACTAGAGCCTTTTATTTAAGTAACACTTTCTAGAATCTTATAAATAGTCATCTCCCCAGCTGAAGAGACGCTATCTGTCTGTCTAGTTCAGAATATGGCTTTCTTTGCCCTCATCCTGATAAATCTACCCGCCCTGGAGACTTACCGACAGGACAGATCATTCTAGCATTATATTCCCTAGGGCTCTGTTTTCTGTGCTCATCTTTTCTGCTCAATCAGATGACCAGCTATCTGGAGGAAAGGATCATGCCATGTATTCATGCTGTGTCCTGAACATGGGTGAACACAGGGCAACAAAAAGTACTCATGAACGGATGGGAACGGATTAACTCAATTAATTTTATATCTATATCTTCCCTACCCATGGATCAAACGTGCGTCTCTGGTGTCTTCTACATTGGCAGGTGGGTTCTTTATCACTAGCGTTACCAGGAAGCCTATATATATAAGTAGAGAGAGAGAGATCCCTTAAAGACTCAATTCTGTCATATTGGTCTAAATGTGGAATAAAAGAAAAAAAAAAAGTGAAAGTGTTACTCCCTCAGTCGCGTCTGATTCTCTGCAACCCCATGGACAGAGGATCTGGCAGACTAGCCAGGCTCCTCTGTCCATAGAATTCTCCACGCAAGAATATTGGAGTAGGTAGCCATTCCCCTTGCCAGGGGATTTTCCCAACCCAGGGATTGATCCCGGGTCTTCTGCATCACAGGCAGATTCTTTAATATCTGAATTAAAAAGTTAGAGTTAGCTCTGGGAAAAAAAGATCTAAACCAGTTCTTAAGAAATAATAGCAACAGTATTGGTTGCGAGGGACATGCAAATCAAAACCATAGCAAGATTCCAGCACATACCCACCGCCCACAAACACCTAATAACCATTTAGGACTATTATGTCCTTCCTTCCACAAAAAAGACGTTCACTAGCTCCATTCCTCAGGAAACACATTTAACCCTCTCAATAGACTCTCAATCTTACTTATTTTGATAGTCATGGATGCCAAGAAATATGTTCTAGTATAAGAAAAAGAGATGCTTGGATGGCATCACCAATTGAATGGACGTGAATTTGGGCAAAATCCAGGAGATGGTGAGGGACAGGGAGTCCTGGCGTGCTGCAGCCCTTGGGGTTGCAGAGAGTTGGATACGACTTGGGGACTGAACAATAATAAATATGAAAAAGAACAGCATGAGCTCAAGAACAAATGGCTCAGAGCTGGAAAGACGGCGCGAATGATGGGGAGCTTTGGAGACCCCAGGGGTATATGCCCTGAAGAAGGTGCCACCACTAGCCAGCTTCAGCGGATCCTTGCCTTGATGGAGGTCACAAAATCTTCAGATGTCTCAAGGAGAATGGGAAATCCAGATCATGTGTGGGGATAAGAAAGATATCTCCCAGGATTTAAAATCTTTGCTCAAAAAAATTTAAACACTGTTAAGTCAAAAACAAAGGGGTTCTCTTTTATGTCTGAGTAATACTCCATTGTATATACACACGACAACTTCTTTATCCATTCATCTGTTGATGGACATCTAGGTTGCTTCCATGTAAATAGTGCTGCAATAAATATTGGGGTACATGTGTCTCTCTCAATTATGGTTTTCTCAGGGTACACGCCCAGTAGTGGGATTGTTGAGTCATATGGTAGTTCTACGATCAAAGCTAGTAGAGGTGATGGAATACCATCTGAACTATCTCAAAACCTAAAAGATGATGCTGTGAAAGTGCTGCACTCAATATGCCAGCAAATTTGGAAAACTCGGCAGTGGCCACAGGACTGGAAAAGGTCAGTTTTCATTCCAATCCCAAAGAAGAACAATGCCAAAGAATGTTCAAACTACCACACAATTGCACTCATTTCACACAGGAGCAAAGTAATGCTCAAAATTCTCCAAGCCAGGCTTCAACAGTATGTGAACAGAGAACGTCCAGATATTCAAGCTGAATGCGGAAAAGGCAGAGGAATGAGAGATCAAATTGCCAACATCTGCTTGATCACAGAAAAAGGGAAAGAATTCCAGAAAAAGATCTACTTCTGCATTACTGACTACACCAAAGCCTTTGACTGTGTGGATCACAACAAACTCTGGAAAATTCTGAAAAAGATGGGAATACCAGACCACCTTACCTGCCTCCTGAGAAACCTGTATGCAGGTCAAAAAGCAACAGCTAGAACTGGACATGGAATAATGGACTGGTTCCAAATTGGGAAAGGAGTATATCAAGGCTGTATATTGTCACCCTGCTTACTTAACTTATATGTAAAGTACATCATGCGAGATGCCGAGCTGGATGAGCACAAGCTGGAATCAAGATTGCCAGGAGAAATATCCATAACCTCAGACATGCAGATGACACCACCCTTATGGCAGAAAGCAAAGAGGAACTAAAGAGCCTCTTGATGAAGGTGAAAGAGGAGAGTGAAAAAGTTGGCTTAAAACTCAACATTCAGAAAACTAAGATCATGGCATCCAGTCCCATCACTTCCCAGATGGGGAAACAATGAAAACAGTGACAGACTTTATTTTCTTGGGCTCCAAAATCCGCTGCAGATGGTGACTGCAGTCATGAAATTAAAAGATGCTTCCTCCTTGGAAGAAAAGTTATGACAAACCTAAACAGCATATTAAAAAGCAGAGAAATTACTTTCCCAACAAAGGTCCGTATAATCAAAGCTATGGTTTTTTTTAATAGTCACATACAGAATGTGAGAGTTGGACCATAAAGAAGGCTAAAGGCCGAAGAACTGATGCTTCTGAACTGTGATGTTGGAGAAGACTCTTGAGAGCCCCTTGGACTGCAAGGAGATTAAACCAGTCAATCCTAAAGGAAATCAATCCTGAATATTCATTAGAAGGACTGATGGTGAAGCTGAGGCGCCAATCCTTTGGCCACCTGATGCGAAGAGCTGACTCACTGGAAAAGACCCTGATGCTGGGAAAGGTTGAAGGCGGGAGGAGAAGGGAACAACAGAGGACAAGATGGTTGGATGGCATCACCGACTCAGTGGACTTGAGTTTGAGCAAGCTCCGGGAGATGGGGAAGGGCAGGGAAGCCTGCCATGCTGCAGTCAATGAAGTCAACAAAGAGTCAGACACGACTGAGCAACTGAGCAGCAGCAACAACGTGGTAGTTCTATTCCCAGTTTTTAGAGCCTGTTATGTAGAGTGAAGTCAGTCAGAAAATGAAAAACAAATATTGTATTTTAACGCATATACACATGGAATCTAGAAAGATGGTACTGAGGTACCTATTTGCAGGGCAGCAATGAAGACGCACACAGGTGGACAGAGAACAGACTTGGGGACACAGTTCGGGAAGGAGAGAGTGGGATAAATTGAGACAGCAGCATAGCAATATACAAATTACCATATTTAAAACAGATAGCCAGTGCCAATTTGCTTTATGATGCAGGGAGCTCAAATCGGGTGCTCTGTGACAACCTAGAGGTGTGACAGGTGGGAGGAAGGTTTAAGAGGGAGGAGACATATGTATACTTATGGCTGATTCATGTTGATGTATGACAGCAACCAACACAATATTGTAAAGCAATTATCCTTCAATTAAAATATTTTTTTTTTAAAAGGGGGTTCCAGCCTCTGCAAACAGACCATGAGGTAGCACACATTAACCCCAATAAGCAATGTCAATTTCAGATCTTCCTAGGAATGTGTTCCTTTGAATACAGGACTTACTATTTGGTTATAAAAACAATTCCTTTTCCTTAGTTAAATTTTAATAGTTCACGTGAAGTTGAAAATTTACCAAAGACCAGAGAATTATTGTTAACTTAAATTTAAATGAACTCATAATATTACTGACAGCTGCCATTTCTTGAAACTCCCAACAACTTTACAAATGGGAACACTGAGGTCCAGAGGAAAAAAAGACTTGCTAAACTATCCTGCTAAACTCTCCTGCCAGTTGGGGAACCAGAAGCATCATCTGAACCCAGGTCCTTCTGCGCTGAAAATCCATTCTCTCCACTTCCAATGGCCACTAGGCCAAGTTACTTTAAGGAATACAAATAACAAACACAAAGCCCTGAGTACTTCCTGCACATGCTGTGAATGACAGTTATTATGATGAAAGATTAGCTTTCCATGTCAACCATACTTTAAAAATATTTTTTTTATTTTAAAAACTTACTTATTTTTATTTTGGCTGTGCTGGGCCTTCATTGTGGTGCAAGAGCTGAGTTGCCCTGTGACATATGCGATCTCAGTTCCCTGACCAGGGATCGAACCCACATCCCCTAAATTAGAAGGCAGATTTCTTTACAACTGGACCATCAGGGAAGTCCCTCAGTCCACAGCATTCCTGATAGCTTTTGTCAGTCTCTAAAAAAGCAAAGCCATTGTTTCCACAAGCCCTGAGGACACTATGCCTAAAATGACCTGCTCGACAGCTGAGTGGGGGCCCCTGGAATGGCTCTGTGAAGTCCTGCCCCTCCCAGTTTATTAGCCTGGGCTCACACACTGTTATTCTGGCAAGTTTTCTGGGTCACTGGTCTCCAATCAGGGGCTTTTCTGGTGGGCAACAAAAAATGGACTAGACATAAAACCAGAAGGGTTTCACTGAGCTAAATGATGCTGGGCATGTGACTTAACCACTCTGTGCCCCCCCAATATTCTCATGTGCAAAATGGGTATGATAGTCTGCAGTCTGTAGGGTGACTGTAAGGATTCAATTACCTGCAGAAAAAAAATCATCCAAGACTGCTGGGCATGGGTAGACACTCATCATTCACCCGATCTTTCCATGTTCAAGACTCGGCAGGGTGCGCAGGCTGATCCTCGTCTATCCCCGGGCTTTTCTCCCCCTCCTGTCTCCACCACCTTGTTCCACAAAGCCCCTGCTTGCTCTCTTTGACCACCATCCCTCTGCCCATCTGCCAGATGTGAAAGAACCCTGCCTACCTTTCACCACATCAAGGTTTGGTGTTCAGTTTCACAGTCAGAATAATCATGATGGCCTTTTCTGGAAAGTATCACTCACCTTCATTAAACACGGAGATGCTGATCTTTCTCTGCTGCCACCCCCTGATTTAAGGGTAGATGTTTGCAAAGGATACAACCCATCAATTCAATCCACTGTCAAATATTTCTATTCCCTCTTGCTCACAGACGGAAAACATCCTACATTCAGTTACATGAACCTGAAATGTGCAGAGAGTCAGAGACAGGGCTGCCAAGTACATGGACGAGCCCTGAGCCGCCTCCTCTGCTGCCAGAGCACACATCAACAATCAGTCACACTGTGTGGTTTCCAGCTGATCCCAGACAAGGCTCCCAAACCCCTCTCCCGGCTCTCCAGGCAGCCACCATCCATCAGACAGGGCTGTCATTTGGGATGAAATCCACTTGCCAAGTTTAGGAAGCCTTAAATCGGATGAGGACTCTAAAATCACATACTATGTACAGCAAAGGACAGTGCCCATTTGCATCATAGTAAGCACTTCGTAGGCTGTGAATAAACATGGCTTAATGACTCATGCACAGCATGCTCTGTCCCTATATGGTGTTCACACGTTACAGAAGAACTCTAATTAAGTGATTTGCTTGGGGAATGACCTCAAATAATAACGTTCTTAAATTTCAGTCAAAAAGTGAACTTAAATTTACTAAAAGCTCTCTAAAAATTATACCAGTATGCACCCTTGGTTTAGTAAAGTATTATGTACTGAACACAATATTTTTTATGATTAAAGATCTTGTACGATCCAGGGTTATAATTTTTCATGTTTTTATTACTGCTGTTATTACTACTGCTGCTGTTAATGATGATACAATGAAAATAACAGATAACAGGCATTGAACACTTCCTGGGTACCTGGCACTCTATATGGAATACTTCACTGAAGAAATCTTTGATGCTCACAGCAATCCTAGACAGAAGGTACCACTCCAGTCCCATTTTCACAAATGAAGAGGCTGAGACTCCTTGCCTAAGGCCACATCCCTCACCAACGGCAGACTAGGATTTGGACCAAGCCCCGCCTTAACCATGAGACTACCCCAATGTAGCCAATGTGCTTGCACTGGTGATATCTACCCAATGGTAGATAATCCAAAGGCGAGGCAGAAGTAGGCACTTGAGTTGAATGTAAACTGACTCCAGAATTAAATAAATCAGCAGATATTCAATGCAAAGATCTACTTTGGCAAATATGTTGTTTTGTCATAAAGGGATAGTGCAACCCAAACCTCCTGTCAAGGGGGGAATCCAGGCTTATGGAAATGGCCAATTCTCAGGCAAAGGATCTGTCCTAAGGAACATGATTACTAAAGCAGAGAAGCTGAAAGTGTCAATCTACATGGGAATGTCATGAATGGAGACATACTCCCCTTCTTCGTACAACCCACAGAAGGAAAATAAATTGACTCAAAAGCTATGTTGGTTGTGTTGCTTTGAGGGTTTTTGTTTTGCTTCATTGTCTTGTTTTTCATTTGAACATGTTCTATTTGAAATCGGATGGTATTCATAAACCGATTTAAATCAGATAGTCACAAATTGTTTTCCAACTTAACATGCACAACAGGTGGTGTATTTTTTTTAATTTACTTTTTCTCTCTTTTAATTGAAGTATAGTTGATTTATAATGCTGTGCTAGTTTCAGATGTAAAGCAAAGTGATTCCGTTACACACATATACATATATCTCTATTCTTTTTCAGATCCTTTTCCTTTATAGGTTATCACAAGACATTGATACAGTTCCCTGTGCTATACAGGGAACTATACAAAGCTATACAGGGTGCTATACAAGCAACCCTGTAGGTTGCTTTGGTTTTAATACTAGATTGGTATGTAGCAATAGCTACTGACTTTAACTCCATGTATTTGCATTTACCAAACACCACTGAACTGACCTGTCAGGCAAGTCACCTCTTACTCTTAGCCTTCCACTCCCAAAGGCACTAGAGCCAAGGTGACAAGAAGCCATTTCCAGATACGGGCTACTCATCACCAGCAGGAAGTGGAAAATGCATCCTCTCTGCCCATAGTCAGAGCCAAGTTCCATCTCCGGCTTCAAGAGCTCGGCTGTTATGTTGGCACGGGGCCCACAGAGGTCCCACAGCAAGGCAGACACACCCCGACGCACACCACTCCTATCCTTCCACTGTCAGGGGTCAGCTCCAGGAAACTCCCTTTGGGGTTCTGCCAGTTACAAAGGAGTCAGGTCCTCTCAGGAATAAATAAGCTGTCAGAGCTAACACAAGGGATCAGATCTAGGAGAACAATTAAACTGCTCCAGCGCCTCCCAGGGGCCGTACCAGCCTAAAGGCCCTGGGGTTACAGGTGGGGGGGCCCCCTCTGCCAGTATCTAGTTCAGCTGTCCAGTTTACACAAAGCTGTCAGGAGTCTGGAAGGGAAACATTCAATGAAGTACTTTTCCGAGGTTGATTTCTCTTTTAGCATTTGTGGGAAAAAAAAAAAACAAAACAATCAAACGTAAAAGAAATAACAGCACTAACTTTAAATTGCTAGAGTTCTGGGACTTCTCTGAGGGTCCAATAAGACTTCCTGTTCCCACTGTAGGGGGCGTGGGTTTGACCCTCCACCCCCCACCTCCCCGTTTGGGGAACTAATATCCCACATGCTGCATGGCCAAAAAAGAATATTTGCCACAGTGCTGGTCCTGAGGGACTAGCCTGTACTGGCAGATAAACCCAGATAAGCCTCTGAAGAGGACAGAAGGTAAACCACTGCTTTAAACTAGACGCTAGCTGCAGCAGGTGTCAATTTCCAATCTCCAACTCCCCTGACCCTTGCCCCCGCCCCCGCCATCCCAACCACCAATCAGAAACTTGGCAGTGGTAAGTACTGATCCCTATTGGTTTTAAAAACACCAAACAGAAGAGTTCAGTGACCTGTTGTTAAGCTACAATAATAGGACCCCAAAAGACAAGTGTACATCATCAGAGGCGGAGGATTTCCCTCACAGGTTAACAAAGCATTCACCATTTCACAGAAAGAATAAATTTTCAATAAATTTCTAATTTGGAAAGCTAAGCTCCTTCCCTGCAAAATGGATAAACAAATAATATAAAGTGGACCACAGAAAAATAATGAATACAGGGATGTGATTTAAATGATAACGTTTCAAACTAACCCTGCGGCTAAACTAACACCTATTATTAAAGCAATCTGTACCAAAAAACATAAAACCTAAAAAGGTCTCCTTCTGAGTTTAGAGTTTGGGGGGCAAATTTTTAAAAAACATTTGGCGGCTAAACTAACAATTTCTTGATCCCATTTCTTTTTTCCCAAATATGCATTTCAAATAAGTGTTTCAAACTTTCACATATAACAATCATTAAATCATGCTAAATTTTTATGTTAAAAGCGGCACAGTGGATAGGAATTAGAAGCCCACACACCTCAATGAAGAGTAGCCCCCGCTCACTGCAACTAAATAAATTTGTGCAAAAGCAGCGAAGACCCAGTGCAGCAAAAAATAAATTACTTTTTTCTTAAAATGACACATTCACTAAGAATCTTGCTGCTGTTCAGTCATCGTGTATGCCTCTTTGCGACCCCATGGACTGCAGCACGCCAGGCTTCCCTGTCCTTCCCCATCTCCCGGATCTTGCTCAAAGTCACATCCCTTGACTTGATGATGCCATCCACCCATCTCATCCTCTGCTGCCCCCTTCTCTTCCTGCGCTCAGTCTTTCCCAGCATCAGGGTCTTTTCCAATGAGTCGGCTTTTCACATCAAGTGGTCAAGGTACTGGAGCTTCTACTTCAGCGTCACTTCTTCCAATGAACAAATTCAGGGCTGATTTCCTTTAGGATTGAGTGGTTTCATCTCCTTGATGTTCAAAGGACTCTCAAGACTCCTCTCCAGCACCACAGTTCTAATGCATTAATTCTTTGGTACTCAGCCTTCTTTATGGTCCAACTCACATCCATATATGACTACTGGAAAAGCCATAGCTTTGACTATACGGACCTTTGTTGGCAAAGTGACGTCTCTGCTTTTTAATAGGCTGTCTAGGTTTGTCATAGCTAGTTTAGATTTTTTCTATTCTGTCATCCATTTCTAACTTTACTGACAAAAGAAAAGCATGCAATTCATTTTAGAACTTTTTAAACATGAAAAAATCTGAGGAAGAAATGTTCTTTAGTGGTAGTGTCTCACTGCTTCCTGCAGAACTGTTGGGGTTTGTTTCAGAATAGTTATCCTCTGGTTTTGATCAAAAAATTGAAAAACACAGAAAAAAGCAAGACAACTAGACTTACATTCCTGCAACATGGAAACCACCTCATACTTTTATAAACAGCTGTCAAAATTTAGTTTCCTCAAACAGAATGGAATATTTATTTAAAGTGTCCTAATGCAAACAGATTTTTAAAAGTCCCTAATTTCGTAAAGGAGTCCATGCCCTTGATTATATTTACAAATTTAAAATACCACAGAATGGAAAAAAGATGTCAAATTTGGGAAATATTAGAATGAACTAGAAAAACTGAGGTCAAGTCTTCACTTGGGATGATGAAAAATCTCCCTTGCTAGCAATGGACCTTAGTGTATACAATGACTAAAATTTCATACCCTGCTGCTGACTTTAGGATTCAGGAAATTCGCCCATGGTCTTTTCAATTAAAGGCAGGAAGTGCCATCAATTAGTACTTCTAGTTCAACCCTCAACTTGCATGCTGTTATGGGAACTGGGTTGTGTCCCCCCAAAAGATGCTGAAGTCTTAGCCCATAGTACCTGTGACTGTGACCCTATTTTGCAAATGATCAAGTCAAAATTAGGTCAAAAGGGTAGGCTGAAGTTCAATATAAAAAGAGGAAATGTAGACAAAGACATACACACAAGGGGAATGCCATGTGGACATGAAGACAGATATAAAGGATAATCTACATGCCAAGGAATATCAAAGACTTCCAGCAAGCGTGTAGGCGAGAACCATGGCGCAGTCTCCTTCACAGCCCTTGGAAGGAAGCAACCAGACCAACAGCCTGATCTTGACTTTCAGCTTCCAGCACTTTGAGACAAACGTCCGTTGCCTAAGCCCCACAGTTCTTGGTACTTTAGTGATGGCAGCCATAGAAAACCAACACACAAGTCTTCCCAGCCTGACATTCTCTTTCAACTTTGTCCCTGTGTCCCCACCTTATTCCTGTTTCTTCTAATCATTTCTTATATGCTCCCACCAATTCCCTAAAGTCATTCCACAGCCCCCCCCAACCCCGCCACCAAAGCCCTTCAGGAATAGTTCTTGCTGGGTACCACTGGCATTTTGCACGTGGCAGCTCTTTCAGGCGACTGTCCAGGACACTGCAGGATGTCGAGCATCCCCTGGCACTTCCATTTCATCAAGGGCATGACAGTGCCCGCAGTGGAGAAACTCGGCTCCAGAAGCTGTAGAGCCACCTGCCAGCCAGACTCTGACTCAAGGTCCCACCATCAACTGCAAATGGTCTCAATCAGGTCAGTTACCTTCAGCCTCTCCACCTGTGAGAAGGGAATCAACCCTGCCATGTGACTCAGGATTGAATTAAAGATCCTAGCAAGCCCAGGCTTACCCTCACCAGCTCTTCCTGGGATTAGAGTCACTTCCAGATGTTCAAGCTGGTTTTAGAAAAGGCAGAGGAACCAGAGATCAAATTGCCAATATCTGCTGGATCATCGAAAAAGCAAGAGAGTTCCAGAAAAACATCTATTTCTGCTTTATTGACTATGCCAAAGCCTTCAACTGTGTGGATCACAATAAACTGTGGAAAATTCTGAAAGAGATGGGAATACCAGACCACCTGACCTGCCTCTTGAGAAACCTGTATGCAGGTCAGGAAGCAATAGTTTGAACTGGACATGGAACAACAGACTGGTTCCAAATAGGAAAAGGAGTATGTCGAGGCTATATATTGTCACCCTGCTTATTTAACTTATATGCAGAGTACATCATGAGAAATGCAGGGCTGGAATAAGCACAAGCTGGAATCAAGATTGCTGGGAGAAATATCAATAACCTCAGATATGCAGATGACACCACCCTTATGGCAGAGAGTGAAGATGAACTAAAAAGCCTCTTGATGAAAGTGAAAGAGGAGAGTGAAAAAGTTGGCTTAAAGCTCAACATTCAGAAAACTAAGATCATGGCATCTGGTTCCATCACCTCATGGGAAATAAATGGGGAGACAGTGGAAACAGTGTCAGACTTCATTTTTGGGGGCTCCAAAATCACAGATGGTGATTGCAGCCATGAAATTAAAAGACGCTCACTCCTTGGAAGGAAAATTATGACCAACCTAGATAGCATATTAAAAAGCAGAGACATTACTTTGCCAACAAAGGTCTGTCTGGTCAAGGCTATGGTTTTTCCAGTGGTCATGTATAGATGTGAGAGTTAGACTGTGAAGAAAGCTGAGCGCCAAAAAATTGATGCTTTTGAACTGTGGTGTTGGCGAAGACTCTTGAGAGTCCCTTGAACTGAAAGGAGATCCAACCAGTCCATGTTAAAGGAGATCAGCCCTGGGTGTTCATTGGAAGGACTGATGCTGAAGCTGAAACTCCAGTACTTTGGCCACCTCATGCGAAGAGCTGACTCATTGGAAAAGACCCTGATGCTGGGAGGGATTGGGGGCAGGAGGAGAAGGGGACGACAGAGGATGAGATGGCTGGATGGCATCACCAACTCGATGGGCATAAGTTTGAGTAAACTCTGGGAGTTTGTGATGGATAGGGAGGCCTGGCGTGCTACAATTCATGGGGTTGCAAAGAGTCGGACACGACTGAGCGACTGAACTGAACTGAACTGAAGATTTAATACTCAGTCTGTTTTACATGGTCACATCCTGATTTACACTGGAACTCCTTTCGGAGGTTCCCTTACACAAATAAAGCTTCATGATACATCCTGTGGAGATGGAACAGATCACTGCCTGTTTCAAATAGTTATAACTCAGGCAAAACAAAATGCCTTTCTAAGCTCAAAAGAACAAGACAACTCTGAGCACAGTTCCTACGTTTCCCCTCCACTCCCACCCTCACTTGAAAACAGCGCTGCAGCTGTGGGCAAAGGTGCACATCTTCCAACTCTGCTTCCCATTTCTCTGTACCTTTTCCTCCCACTGACTGTCCCCTCCAACATCCAGTGATATACTACTGCTGTCAGGCTCATTTCACCTTGTCCCATGGAAACATCCCCCAGGCCAGCAGCAGCTCTGTATCCTCCTTGGAGAAATGGTTTACAGTCCAAGTCTCCAAGCGGTGGGGCGTCAGCACTGATTTATGCCATTGGGCAGTCTGTGTTCTCCTGACCGTGGTATACACCTAGCACGTAACAGCACCTCACAGAGCCTGGTTGCTGTTCAGTCGCTCAGTCATGTCTGACTCTGCAACCCCATGGACTGCAGCACGCCAGGCTTTCCTGTCCTTCACCATTTCCGAGTCTGCTCAAACTCATGTCCATCAAGTTGGTGATGCCATCCAACCATCTCATCCTCTGTCTTCCCCTTCTCCTCCTGCCTTCAATCTTTACCAGCATCAGGGTCTTTTCCAACGAGTCGGCTCTTTGCATCAGTGGCCAAAGTATTGGAGCTTCAGCATCAGTCCTTCCAATGAATATTCAGGGTTGATTTCCCTTAAAATTGACCGATTTGTTCTCCTTGCAGTCCAAGGGACACTCAAGAGTCTTCTCCAACACCACAGTTCAAAAGCATCAATTCTTTAGCGCTCAGCCTTCTTTATGGTCCAACTGTCACATCCATACCTGACTACTGGAAAAACTATACAGACCTTTGTGGGACAGAGCCTGGTACTCAGTTGGTTTTCAGTGATTAACTTATGAATGAGTCCATCAAGGCACAAATACACGCCAGGCCAGAATGAACACATTCAGGAGTCAGGTGACCGGGACTCATTTAACCCTCAGCTCGGCTCTGACTGACACAAATGACCTCAGGCAGGTCACTTATTCTCTCAGCCCATATTCCTTCTCTGTGACATGAGGCGATTGGACTTCATGAGAAAATCTCTCTCAGTATTCTGCCAGCCCCAACACTGGAGCCCAAGGACTTTAACAAAGAGTGAAAAGCTTTCCCTCCTTTTGGAGAAATTTCAGTCAAGACAGGCAGGAAGGTAAAGAACCTGAAATCATATCCGGGGGTCCTTCCCCATCAGATCACAGCTTCCTCCCTGGGGACAAAGGGTCCAGACATCAGCTGTAGATTTTGAAGACACCTCTGAGACGCGAAGCACTCTGGACATTGTTATCATGGGCTTCCCTGGTGGCTTAGGCATAAAGAATCTGCCTGCAGTGCATGAGACCCAGGTTTGATCCCAGGGTAGGAAGATCCCCTGGAGGAAGGAATGGTTACCCACTCCAGTATTCTTGCCTGGAGAATCCCATGGACAGAGGAGCCTGGTGGGCTACAGTCCATGGGGTCACAGAGTCAGATAGGACCAAGCGACTAACACATCACGGACTCAGAGTCTGCCCTGTCCTCAAGAGAGGTCCACAGGGAACCCTGCAGCCTGCCCCCTCCCATCTAAGGCTCCCCCTCCCCAGCCTGAACAAGGTGGGCTTGGGCACTCTCCCCTCCCTTCCAAATCCAAGTCAGTTCCTCTCTCCGCCATCTGCCTGAGGCTCCCACATGCATATTTGATGGCTTCTGGCACATCTCCTCCTTATCTGACATCCTGCAACGCATCCCTCTGCCGCTTATATTATTTCTATCTCTGTTAAGAATGTTCCCGAAAGAGGCCTGTGTCCTTGGGTTGTACTTTATTACTGGTGGTTTCACCTTTCCTATCTTATCTCCCGGGCGTGATCCCCACCTGAATTCTTTGAGGACATAGAAACCACACCCTCTGCTCTCCTCCAATTCCCAAAAGAATTTCCTAGCCCAGGCAATTCTTGTCCTTACAGAGGTGGGCAAGCAGCAGACACTTAGAAAATGCTTGCTGAATGAATAAAATAATGAATGTGAAATAACTGGCTGATTTCAATGTTTTTCAATAAAAGACACATGTATATGTATGGCTGAGTCCTTTTGCCGTCCACTTTGCTGTCCATAGTTTTTGTGTGAAAACTATATGAAACTATCACAGCACTGTTAATTGTCTACACTCCAATACAAAATAAAGTTTTTTAAAATGCCTGGATAAAGGTACCAAGATCACCCCTGCTGGGTATACAACCAAAATAAATCAAGACATCTTAAAACAGCACTTCTATGACTACAGTATTTTCTTAGGACTGAAATAAAATGCCCTTCACTACGATATGAATGACAGCTGGAACAGAAATCTGATTTTCAGGTAGCCACAGCATAATAATGTGGCATTGCTTTTATTTCCTATAAAAGCAGATTTTACACTGAGCTGAGGAAGAGAAAAGGGCAATCACCTTTTGGGGTTAATTATTCCAATTATCACTGTTAGGTGTTGAAGCTGGAGAGCTCAGGGAAATCAGAACAAGTTATGAGGGTTTTCCCTAAACAGTTTATTTAAATCTGTTGTGGACTGGGGCAGAGCATCTTTTTGGGAACTCCTGGGACTTACTTAGCCAAGTCTACATTCAGTCACATTACTTCCGTGTGGTTTAATCAAATTCAACTAAAACCAAACTGACTTAGGAATCAAACTATTCTTTCTCCCATGCACTTGCTGGTCATGGTTGGCCACTGGATAAAACAGAGCAATGGTCAGTTCAACACTGCTGGAGGGAAAACCCTGCTATGCCCTCCCAACTCAATACAGCGTAATGCCATAAGCCCCAGGGAGCCTCTACTGCTCAGCAGCTGACCTAAACAACCTCATTATCTCTTAGAAATCACTATTCTTGCATATAAGCAGAAACTTCTCATTACCAAAAGTATCGATGGCATATTAATTACACAAAAACTGTGCAGGGATAGAGGAGATAATATTACAAGTGGAGAGATTCAGTGACTGAGGATTCTCTGAGACCCAAAAAGATCAGGTACATTAAAATAGATAATTAGTGTTCATGGGCTGTACATATGCTACATGATAACAGAGTATGTCTTCCAGCTCAAACCTTATCTTGTCAGAACACAAACTGGGTGTGGCAGTGAGGGGATCCCAGTAAAACACCAAAGGGAAAAAAATTCACTTTGATACTAGCATGTATATTGTCAATGTGAAAGAAGCTGTTATGACGATTTATCCGCATTTATCCAACTAATTAAATCAAAGCACTTTAAAGCTAGAGTGGAATGCTGAGTTTTTCATCACAACTCTTCATTCCATCAATGAGAAACTCAGGCAGAGATGAGGTACTTCAACCAAGCTCACTCCGCTCATCAGAGCCTGCCAGGGTTCTCAGGTCTAGCTTCATGTGCAAAACACCCATCATTAAATTTAAAAATTAAAAAGGCACATAGCAGACAGGCAATAAATATCTGTTAATGGAAATAAGCAAATAGAGATGCAGGGTTCCAGAACTCTCTTGATATACTACCTACTGAAGGATAAGCCAAGTAATGACCTCAGAATTTTGACTCTGACTTGTCCAACATAGATAACATCGGCTTCTTAATATCAATACTATAAAGCATCCCTTCCCAGTCAATGAAATACTACTGCAGGAAGTATGGGAGCATGCAAGTTGATGGTGAAACCAAAAGCTTTGCAGTACTCTTATGAAGGAGTGACTGTGAAAAAAATCTATCCACGAAACTCTATGGGTTTCCAAACACATGAAGTGTAGCTTCGGTGGAGCAGTGGAGGGATCTATAAAAGGCAGGTATGACTAAGCAGTCCCAGAGAGCAAGCAACACCAAAACTATCAAGAGTCTGGGGACCGGAACATCCCTGCATATAAAGATAAGCTGGAGTTTCCCATCTCCTGTTACTAATACAAAAGAGGGCCTTTTTTTCTACCACAAGTTAATTCTTTTTAAAATAAAAAACTTAAGTGTTATGTTGCAAATGACATTTTCTTCGATTCTCCATCGAACCTGCCTTCTGAAACAAATTTGGGGAAAACCTAGTTGACTCTCCGGGCAGGCAACCAACTGGCCGGACTAAATTTGAAACAATCAATACCGCACTTTTTGATGTATTTAACTCTATATCTCACCAGAGAGCCCCTGACATCTACAGCTTAACGCAGCTAAAGGTAACCAAATCTTAATAATCATGGAAAACATACTGCTAGATGTCTTACTCAGTGAGCTATTATTACTGAATTTTTCCTTAAAGTCTGACATCTAGCTATGTAACTTCTCCCTTAAAAAAAAAAAAAGAAAAGAAAGAAAATTCGAGAACATCGGACCAAACAAAATAGCTTAAAATAATTGAAGAGACCACAATTGACACCCCCAAGATGAAATTGAGCGCAGCACTATAGGGGAAAATGAACCAGCCACACCATATTTACATATAGATGCAAACATACTTATAGCACCTTAGGCAAGAAGAAAACAAAAGACCCTGGCACAACAGGACAAACCTGGTTTACCATTCTCTCCGCGCAGGTATAAAGCTGAAGTAACGTGCTTGGCGGCGGGGCACAGAGGGTGGAGAGCAAGTTCCACTTAAACTTGTTCCATTCAGGAGCTAGGTGAGCAAACCAAGCAGCTTAACAAGCTCCCGTACCAAACGGAACCAGCCTGAATGTCCCAAATCGGTCAAGCCCACTCAAGGAAAGTGGGACCCCCCCCCCGCCCTCCGCCCGAAGCTCTCTGACCACCCCTCTCCAAATCCACGAGCCTCCTGACTAGAGCCGGGGGCTTCCCGCCGAATCCACTTCCCGGTCTCCCTCTCGGACCGTGCAAGGTGGGCATGTGGGGTGAGTCCGGGGTCCCCCCACCCCAACACACACCCACCCTGGCTCCCCGCCCCGTTCATTGTCGTCCGAGGGAGATGGATCACCTGCCGGGCGCGGGCTCCCGCCGCCCGCCGCGCCGAGACGCACAGGGGCGAGCGCCGCCCGCCTCCCGCGGGACCCGCACCCCCTTGCCCCGCGGGACCCGACCCCGGCCCGCGGCCGGTTCCCTACGTGCTCACCGCCACGAAGCCGGAGGAGGAGGCGAGGAACACGCGGATGACCATCCTCTCGCCGGGTCGGGACGGACCTTCTGCGCCCCCCGCGGGCTCCGGGGCTGGCGGGGACGCGGAGGCAGAACTCGGCTGGGAGCCGCCGCCTTCGCCGCTGCCCCGCACAGCGCTCGCGTCTGGGGAGACGGCAGGGACCCGGAGCCCGCCCGGCCGACCGGTCCGCAGATAAAAGCTCGGCGCTGCCCGACCGCCGGCCGAGGTAGGGAGGCGGGGCCGGGCCGGGGAGGGAGCCGGCTGCGGGGCGTGATGGGAGTTGTAGTCCGGGCCGCTCCCCAGAGTGGCCGCCGCCGGGCTCCTTCCCGCCGCCTCGTCCCTGAGCCTGCGTCCCGGGCGCGCGCAGGTGCCGGGAGGGCCACCCGAGGCCGCGGGGAGACGCTGTGCCAGGGCTGGCAAGGATCCTGGCGGGACGAGGCCGGGGAGAAAAGAAAGCTAACGATGATAGCTTCGTTCGGTGTCCGTGCTGGGGTTCTGTGTGTGGTGGTTTACTGGGTTGGAGCATTCCCCACACCTAGAAACGTCAACAGACAACAGTGATGCCTCGGAGACCCATCGTCTCCGGGTCGCGCGTGGGGTGGGCTGGGCGGCTGGGAGGTGGCCGCGGTGGGGACCGGGTCGGAGGGCGCGGTGGGGCTGTGCGCTTCTGTTTTCCCAGCGGCTCAGCAGATTGCAGAAGGGTAATTCTTGGGGAATAAATACGAGGTTTTCTTTTTCGGTAGACGCTGAAAATGAGAAACCCAGGTGAGAGCACAACCGATATTTTATTTTCCTAGCGAAGCTGTAATTGTCGTAGGAAAAAAAAATAATAAGCCCCAAGCGAAATTAGAATCCTACTAATCAACATCGAGCATCAGGACCCCGCCCGCCCCACCCCGCTTCCCTACACAATGGCTCCGGCTCAGTGCACCGAGTATTTACAGATTTGAGCCAAATCTGTGCCGTTTTCAGACCTGCTGCACATTCCAGCGCAGTCTCCCAGGAGGATGCTGTTAAAATAAAAGAGCTTTTAGGTAGTTTCTAACAGTTTAGAAATAGTTCTTCAGCAAGTGTGTTCTGTTTCACAAAAGCGCAAGCCTCTCATAGTTCCTGAAGAATGAACCAGTTTTCTTTGCAGTACTGTATTTACTGCCTTCCTTTCAGCAGGGGAGTTTTAGCAGAGTTCTGGGAACAATGTTAATTAATAGTTCTAGGAAGAAAGAGATTAGATGATGAAGTCTCTGGCTCTTTGGTAAAATTCTTGCAGAAACATTAATGGTTTTGGAGCATTTGTTTTTTAGAGCGATTTTGATTACTTCACGTGTATAACCCTCCCTATTATTTATCAGAAGTCATGTCTGTAGTATACAGTTTTTTATTTAATACGGTAACAGAAAAGACAATTTTAATGGGACTTTATTTCTTCTATTAGACAATTTTAAATATACATTTTGCTGGCTGTAAATAATCTTTCTCTGTACATGTACTTTAATTTGGCTACCCTAAATGTGGAAATGAATGTTTATATCTTGAAACATAATTTTCTTCAAGGTAGATACCATATTTCCTGTATCGATGCAACTTCATAAAGTCTAAATTTCTTCTGTTTGGAATTATTCAGCTTTGAGGATATGGTTAAACTCAACAAATGAGAACTCCAAGCCTGTGCTCTGACAGGTACCAGAGTGCATGAAATGCTGAATAAGTCCTTTCCTCAGTCAGCAGAGCATCTATTGACTGCAAAACAAAAAAGTCAGATACAGAAATAGCAATGAGACAAGACACACTGTACCAATAGAGTTGTGTGGATATTAAAAAAAAAAAGAGAGGGCAAAAGACGGCCTTCTAGAAGAGACTTTAAAGATGAGTAGAATCTCTGCTAGCAGATGGAAGGGATACAGGATGGAATATTGGAGAAGGAAATGGCAGCTCCCTCTAGTATTCTTGCTTGGAAAATCCTGTGGACTGGGGAGCCTGGCCAGCTGCCGTCTATGAGGTCACAAAGAGTGGGAGGCGACTGAGTTCACACATCCAGGATGGAATATGCAGGGTCCACAGGAACGGCAAGGAGTTTGTTTTACTTCAAGAAGGAATATCAGGGTTCTAATAGGGGACAGTGCTGAAAATACAGCTTTGGATGAATGCAGACAGGGACTCTCACTGATTTGTCTGCCCAACTCCTTGCCCTTTTCTGGAATCTGTTCTTCTGCTTTGATCTAAGAGATTTTGTGGGTGGGGTTCCCAACACGCTCCTGGTTCATAAAGCAAGACCCAAACTCCTGGCCACAGCTGATTAGTCTCAGGGTAAGTATCTGACTCAAGAAAGGCCTGGCCACATCTCTGCCCGAAGAATTTAGAATGAGGACTAAGAAAGAGAGCGAGAACACTTGACCTGGAAGTGTTTTGTGACCTGGAAGCTCAGTGCTTTTAGAAGCCATTTTCCAACATGAAAACCAGAGACGCTAAGGATGGTAGTTGGCAGGAAGAGAACAACAAAGCAGGTATGTGGAGGATGACAGAGATGTTTCAGTGAGTTCTGATAATGCTTGAGCCCAGGGACCCTAAAACTCTGGCCTGTGTATAAGATCCAGCTGGTTGTCTATTTTGTAAATAAAGTTTTATTAGAACACACTACTTTTCCTATTGTCTCTGGCAGAGAGTCAGAAACCAGATAACTTGCAAAGCCTAGTATGTTTACTCCATAGTCCTTTACAGAGAAAGTTTGCCAGTCTCTGTTTATGGTTCAGCCTGTTCCTGATCTTTGCTCTGGAGGCCTGTGTAATATTCCTGTATCCATGTCATAAATCTGACCTGAGTCATCCCAAGTAGGGTTCTGTTTTTTTACAACCCTATCTGCCTTAACTGAGAAGTTTGTAGTTAATTTGTAAGCATTCTGAGGAAGAGAAGGATCCAATCAGAACTATACTTTGAGAAGATTACTCTGGTCAGAGCTCGATCTGTTTTTGAACACCCTCGGTGAAGAAGGTTGTCTCCAGAGCGTGTATGCAGGACGAAGTGTCAGCAGTCCAGCAACCCCCAGCAGCCAGGATGGAGCTGAGACCCAGAGAGTGACAGAGAGAGTAAAAAGCAACCTGGGGTATAATTTAAATGTCCAGGATCAGCCTCACGGTATCATAGCACAGAGAGCACTCAGTGCCCATCTGACAAGGCAGGTCTGCAAATAGAGCAGGTGGCTGAAACTTAACGACAGCTCAGAAAATGGAGTGGGCCATTGGACATCACAGAAGGTGCTCCTGCCTTGTCTAGGACTTGATGGTTTTTACAAGTCATGATAGACCATCTGGCAAATGTGGGTTTTTTCCTTAGTTTTATTGACATGTAACATTCTGTAAGTTTCAGGTGTATAATATCTCTTTTCCTGGCAGCTACAGTCCCGACTAGAATATCCACATAGGACACGGAGAGTAAATACTGCTCATATAGGGAGTCCGGCAGGTGACATAAATAAGAGCGGTGGGATAGATCCAAGTGTACATATATTCACCGTGAGGACTGTAGCAAACTGGACAGCATCGCTCAAAATACAGACTTTTGTCTGAGATATTCTGATCTTTTATTTATTTTTTGATCTTTTAATACTGACTTGATTTATAAAAAATTGAGCCAACCAAGCCAAAACCATCTGTAAGTCCAGTACAGCCGTAAGGTTCTCCTGGTTTTTCCAGTGTAAAGAAAGCTCCAAGCATGGGGTTTGGAGCCCAGTTAATCCACAGGAACCACTGGGTATTATTATAATGATTGTCTGTTATCATTGCTGACCTTTGGGAGAGCGCTTCCAGCAGGAGGGTGGAGGCAGAAGTCACGTGGCAGAGGCCGGAGCCCTGATGGCTAATGAGGCAGTATAGGCAGCGATCTAGGTCTTTTCTAATTGGAGGATGAGGAGTAATAGGGGATGAGTGAGGACAGAAGCTTGCAGGGGAGCCAGGGAGCAGAAACACTCTTCATTAAGGTTTCCCTACAGATTAAATGAAGAGCTCTTTGAAACAATCTGGAGTCCCAACTGTCCAGATTTTATTTTTAGAGTAGAATTGCGTCTGATTGATAATTCTGTGTTGTCAGGGCTGCCCTGTTCTTTTTTTTTTTTTTTTTTGGCCGCACCATGTGGCAGGCTGTGGGATCTTAGTTCCCTGACCAAGGATCAAATCCACATCCTCTGCATTAGAATCACAGAGTCTTAACCACTGGATCGCCAGGGAAGTCGAGGATTGCCCTATTTTTAACAGCACTTAATACTATCTGGCTACGCAAGAATTTCACTTTCTAAGGAAGGTTGGTCTCCACACCATGCCTACCACAATCCATGCCCCGCTGCAGGCAGCAGCTGCTGTGAAAGGCGAGTGAGCATATTTGGCTGTTACTAGGCCATAGATTTGTGAGAGAGGAGGTTATAAGCCAAAGGGCAGGAGTAGGTCAGAGTGGTTAAAGAACCGGTCTGGCCTCTGAATCTGACCTGGATTGGTGTCACAGCTAGATGATCTTCCTAAGGACCTTCCTAACGCAGGAGACCTGGGTTAGATCCTTGCCTGGAGAATTCCATGGACAGGGAAGCCTGGGGGCTCCAGTCCATAGGGTTGCAAAGAGTCAGACATGACTGAGTGACTAATAACTAACTAAGGAAGGTTTATGTAACTTGCCAGTGTCTCCCCTTCCTCATTGTTGTTAGGGGACTTCATGGAGAAGATTAAGGAAAGTGCTTTTCACACAATGCCTGGGACATAGTTAGGACTCAGGAAGTATTCGCTGTTATGAATCATACAAAGTAAATCAAGGAATGGCCTGTATTTGCATAAAGCGTGTGAGTCCTATAAATATTTCTGTCTTAAGTCTGTGATTTGAACTTGCTAAATAACAAGAATCTGGTTCTTATAAGCCTCTTTGTACAGTGCCATGTTCCGTTAGAGTACTTAACAAAATCTTTTTGATGTTAATGAAGTTTGGAGGACATACTTAAGATAAAAGGAATATTAGAGAAATGAAGCAGGCATAAAGTCAAATCAGGCAGCTTGGATTTCGTGAGAGAATTCATCCGGTGCTTTTATGTGGCTTCATCAGACCCGTTCTGTCTATTCTTAATAAAATAAAATCTTAATTAACAGAGTCATACTAAGCAATCCCTGAATTGGATGGAAGTTTCAGCCCTCATGTTTAGGAACTGGAGGTAAATCATAAAGCAAGGAATTAGGCTTGAAACCAACATTTAGAACATATTCTTTTTTTTTTTTAATTGAAGTACAGTTGATTTACAATGTGCTAGTTTCAGTGATTCTGTTATTTATATATATATGTATGTGTATATATATATATAACTTTTATACATATATATATATACATATGCACATATATTCTTTTTCAGATTCTCTTCTCTTAGAGGCTATTACAAAATATTGAGTATAGTTCCCTGTGCCATACAGTAGGTCCTTGTAGGTTTATCTGTTTCATATATATATATATGTAACAGTGGGTATATGTTAATCCCAAACTCCTAATTTGTCCCTCCCCCACCCCTTTCCCCTTTGGTAACTGTAAGTTTGTTTGCTATGTCTATGAGTCTCTGTTTTGTGAATAAGTTTGTTTGTATGTTTTGGTTTTTTTTTTTTAGATTTCACATATAAATGATATCATATGATATTTGTCTGTCTCTTCTGGCTTACTTCACTTAGTATGATAATCTCTGGGTCCATCCATGTTGCTGCAAATGGCATTATTTCATTCTTTTTTATGACTGAGTAATAGTCCATTCCATATGTGTGCGTGTGTGTGCATGTGTGTGCACCACATCTTCTTTATCCACTCATCTGTCAATGGACAGTTAGTTTGCTTCCACATCCTGGCTGTTATAAATAGTGCTGCTATGAAAATTAGGGTGCATATATCTTTTTGAATCATAGTTTTCTCCAGGTATATGCCCAGGAGTTGTATTGCTAGGTCATATAGTAATTCTAGTTTTAGTTTTTTAAGGGCCCTCCATACTGTTGTTCATGGTGGCTATTCCAATTCACTTTCCCACCAACAGTATTAGAGTCTTCCTTTTCCTCCACACCAGGACTTGTTCTCGAATCAGTTAATATTCAACCAAATCAATAGGGTTCCCCAGCCTCTCTAACAGGAGAAAACACTTTCATTTCCCCAATACCTTATTCCCACTAGAATCTGAAAAAAGTTAGGAGAAGAGAGGTGAATGGCACAAGCCACCATCTTGGGCACTATTAGAATTATACCAAGGAAGCTTAAGGTCTGCTGGTAACCACAGGAAGGACTGAAAACCTTGCGTGCGGTTCATTTCTTTCAGCAGGAGTCATTCAGTATGTGTCAGATGCTGTGCTATCTGCTGAGGATTCAGCAGTGGATCAAACAGTCCCTACCCTCACGGAGATTATGGCTAATCAGGAAGATGAAAAGTGAGCAAGAGTATGCTAGGACTTGATGAAAAGAATCTTTTTATTGTGTTTTGTTTTTTAATCTTATAAGACTCTCCTAATCAACTTTTTTAATGATATGTATATACATATATCAGAGAAGGCAACGGCACCCCACTCCAGTACTCTTGCCTGGAAAATCCCATGGATGGAGGAGCCTGGTAGGCTGCAGTCCATGGGGTCGAGAAGAGTCGGACATGACTGAGCGACTTCACTTTCACTTTTCACTTTTATGCATTGGAGAAGGAAATGGCAACCCACTCCAGTGTTCTTGCCTGGAGGATCCCAGGGATGGGGTCACACAGAGTCGGACACGACTGAAGTGACTTAGCAGCAGTAGCATATACATATATGGCTTCCCTGGCAGCTCAGACAGTAAAGAATCTGCCTGTAATGCAGGAGACCTGGGTTAGATTCCTGGGTCGGGAAGATCCCTTGGAGAAGGGAATGGCTACTCACTCCAGTATTCTTGCCTGGAGAATTCCATGGATAGAGGAGTCTGGCAGCCTACAGTCCATGGAGTCACAAAGAGTCGGATACCCACTGAGCGATTAACACTTTCACTTTCACATAGATATATATACACACACACCCCAACCCCACCACACCCCTCAAGATTACATTCCAGATCAGGAGACAATATCACCATAACAAAATAAAGGTTAAAGTTAATGTTGCTTAAGTAATTCTAGGCAGCACTGTTAGAGGAACTCCCAACACACTAGTGTTTTGGTTATTAGCTCACTACTTTATAAATGAATACCATACTGTAATAAACAAAAATTTACATGTAGGTTGTTGTTGAATTCTGAAATTATTTTGATTCCTCATGAATACATTGCTAATGAGTTTTCAGTTCATTACAATTTCTCATTATGGTAGGCTTAAAGGCCATTTAGAATAATTGCAACAGAGCAAGTATAAGAAAATGTTTATATATAGCTATAATTAGAGAAAATGAAAAAGTCAGCTTAAACAAATATAAAGTGGTATTGTAGCAATTGGTATTTTTTTATTATTACTTTCCCTAGGATTCTAAAGGGTCTACTGAATGGAAATGATTAACATTTGTTTGTAGTACTTTTAAATACCTTGAGCCATAATGATTTTAAAAAGAACAATGAGGTCTTTACCTTTAAATTTTGCAACTGTTTCCTGAAAGTAAAATGAAAGAACAACAAAAAATATAGATTACTTTATTAGATTACCATTTCTTTTCCCCAGTTCTTTGCATCCATCTCGAGTTAGTTTATTTAGAAGCAATTTAAGTTGCAGGCATCACTCTACCTTGATCTCCACTGAGATGAGAGCCATTGGTTTTAAATAGCATCTTTGAGAAGGAAGGCATTTTTTGCATTAAGTGGAATTCCATTTAACAACGAGGTCAGGAAACTAGACTTCCCTGTGAATGCACTCACTGTACTGGGAAGCTGTGATCTGGCCCAGGTATCACTAAGTTTATGACAAAATGAAGCACTTAATGATGTAATGAAGCTCTACTCCTTCTAGTGTTAATTGCTTTCTGGTTATAAGCCAAACATATTTGAAAAATCCTTTAAATTCTTCTCGCCCTGATAACAATGTGGTGGAAAAGCCTGATTTTACTTGAACCAAATTTATACTTCCCAGAGCATGTAGCTTTTTATTTTTTTATTAAAAAAAAAATGTTATTGGGGTATAATTGATTTACAATGCTGTGTTAGTTTTAGGTATACAGCAAAGTGATTCAGTTATACATACACATATATTCATTCTTTTTGAGATTTCTTTTCCATATAGATTATTAAAGAATATTGAGTAGAGACCCTTGTCATATATAGTAGGTCCTTATTATCTATTTTATATATAATACGTAATATATATATGTAGTACATAATACATATACATAATATATATATGTCAATCTCAAGCTCCTGATTTATCCCCCCCACTTTATTCCCCTTTGGTAAGTTTGTTTGTGATAGCTGTGAGTCTGTTTCTGTTTTGTAAATAATTTATTAGATTCCACATGTGAGTGATATCTTATGATATTTATCTTTCTCTGTCTGACTTGCTTTACTTATAGTTTGATAATCTCTAGGTCTATCTTCTGTTGCTACAAATGGCATTATTTTGTTCTTTTATATGGCCAAGTAATCCATTGTATGTATGTACTGTTCTTCTTTATTCATTTCTCTGTTGGTGGCATTTCATGTCTTGGTAAATAGTGTTGCAATGAACATGGGGAGCCTGTATCTTTTTGAATTAGTTTTCTCCAGATATATGCCCAGGAATAGAATTGCAGGATCATATGGTTAACATGTAGCTTTTTAAAAGCCCGTCTGTTTAGTTTATTTGTTGAGCACTTCAGCATTGGCTGTCTATTAGCAACTTATCAAACTTCCCCTCCTCAGCAATTTGAATTTCTTTAAATGTTTCATAATTCTAAGAAATCATCTCTCAGGACCTGGAAAATATTAATCTATCTGTAATTCTTGAGATGCAGGTGACTTTGATAAGTGTTCAGTAGAGGATATAATGCAACTTTACTTCCATAGCATTGGTATTTATCAAAACCCTAGTAGACACCAGGCACTCTACTAGATGCTGGGAATATAAGGATTCGTAAAACAAAGCATGTGTGTTAGGGACGGAAGGAAACAGTTTTAGCACAAACTAAAGTCCTAGATGGCTCAGTGGTAAAGACCTCACCTGTACTGTGCATGATACCCAGGTTTGATCCCTGGGTAGTGAAAATCCACTGAAGAAGGAAATGGCAACCCACTCCAGTATTCTTGCCTGGCAAACCTCAGGAACAGAGGAGCCTAGTAGGCTACAGTTCACAGGGTTGTAAAAGAGTTGGATACAAGTTAACAACCAAACAACAAAGTCCTAGATAGAAGCACAACTGTGAGCATGGGTAAGCCTGTGGCTCTGTGTGAACAATGCAGAGACAAAGACTATGGGTCCTTGGAAAGACTCTCTGTAGTATGAACTGAAGTTTACTTGCAATATGTATCCTTATTGTTCTGGTTTTAGTAGAATGAATTTTCCGTAGTTCAAAATGGCATCAGTATGTAGGTTCCTACAATTTGCCTCATTTTGCCTTTGTCCCTCACTTAGGAATAACAACCGGGTATATGAAGTCAAGGTTGAGGGTAGGAAGTGCTGCTGGAGACAGAATTCTGGGATACTGAATAGCAAACTATCAGCCTAAAATAGAAACAGGCTTCCTATGTCCAAAATCCTCTTCAGTTCCTTAACAGTGGATATACATGCAACTGTAGGTTTGGCTAAATGTAACAAATTTCCAGCAGCAATAGTTTACATTTGATGTGAAATATCACATAAGAAGAAGAAGACAGGGAGGTGAATCCAGGTTTATCCTAACAGTCTAGCAGTATCCTCAAAATGCAGGACACATTCCACTTCTCAGTCTACCATCCTCAGTGTAGCCATGTTTGTCCTTGGGCTTGTTGCCTCATGGTTGCAGGCTGGCTGCCTGAACCAAAAGGATGACACTGTCATTGATTATCATCCCAAGGAGGAAGAAGGCAGGCAGAAAAAATGCTTTCTTCTATCACAGAGGAGGGCTTCCCAGGTGGCGTTAGTGGTATGGAACCTGCCTGCCAAAGCAGGAGACCTCAGTGCCACGGGTTCAGTCCCTGGGTTGAGAAGATCCCCTGGAGGAGGGCATGCAACCCACTCCGGCATTCTTGCCTGGAGAGTCCCATGTCCAGAGGAGCCTGGTGGCCTACAGTCCACAGGGTCGCAGAGGGTGGGACACGACTGAAGTGACTTAGCACGCACGCACATCACAGAGGAAAAGCTTTCTCAGAAGCCCTCCAGTGGACTTCTGTCTAAACCTATTTGATCAGAACTGGGTCACATGGCCAACTACAAGGGAGACTGGGAAAGTGTATACCAGGAAGGAGCATGCCAGAGGCAAGGTGGGTGTAGGTCTTTTTTCCCCAGGGACTGAGGTGGAGTGTGGGCCTATAGTCATCCCAAACTACTGGGATTCTGCTAGCAAAGAAGACAGTGGTGGTGGGAGGGGGTCCTGACAGCAGTGACTGTCATTTGCTCAGTGTGACCTTGGGTAGGTTCATTAGCATCCTTGCCTCAGTAGTAAAATTGAGGTATTTATAAAGCCTAATTCCTAGGCTTGGGGTAAGGATTAAATGGCATAACCCATGCTAAGTGCTTGAATAAGTATGTAGTAAGCACTCGTAAATATTAGCTACTTAAAAAAAAGAGGTGCAGTGTTTCCCAAAGTGCTCTATGTACAAGCCAGTTCTTCAGCCATGTGCATAAGATACTAAACTGGAAAACATGGTTTCCAACCCTCAGAGGAGAATTCTTTCCACCAGAGAGATGTCTGTTGGCCAAAAAGTTGGCAATGTTGGGTTGGCCAAGAAGTTTGTTTGTGTTTTTCAGTACATTGTTTCAGAAAACGTCAAACATTTTTGCCAGCCCAGTAATTTAGATGCTTTGTGCTCTTGCCTGCAGTAACCCCCATTTCTCTTCTTTTTCCCCTTCCCTCCCTCTCTCTTTCTTCCCTCCTTGCCCTCACATCTACTCTTCCATCTTTTCCCACTCACGCCCTTTTCTCCCTTCTCTTCCTTTCAGGCCAGGAAGTAATCATTGCTTTGCCCCTGCTCCTGACTGCAAGGATGAAAAGGATGTTGACCCTCAGCCAGGGCTTCAGATTCCTATAAGACAGTTATCCTTCAAGGACTAAATAGGTGATCTCTTCAGAGCTTGATTAATTTATTCTGTGTGTGCTAGAGTACAAGCAATTCACAAGCCAGGCAACAGTCATGCATCTGGCATGGGTAGATTAGATGATAAGCACACTGTATTGCATTAGTTTCTTTTTTTTTTTTTTTGCATTAGTTTCTTTTTGCCATATTACTCAAAGGTCAGAAGAAAATCATTGCAGGGAAAGGCAAAAAGCTTTTAATTTCACCAAAATGGTCTTTCCATCTTTTGTTTTATTGAGAGGGGCAGAAATGAAACAAATGACTTAAGAAATGAATTTTGAAAGAATATACCTGCAAAAGAATTACCCAGCAAAAAGAAAATAAGAGAATGTGTGTGTTATGAGCTTTGAAGATGAGCATAGAAAAAAGTCTGCATTAAGAGAACTTGCATACTGAATATTTAAAGTTATTCTGAGAAATCTAAGACATGAATTTTGAAGATGAAAGCTCCAACTCCAGTGTGCAGTAAAATCTTTCTTCAATCCAATGATGTGTCTTTTGAATGTTAGTAAAATCTTGTGTTCTGTTTTCTTTCTTTTTTTAATTGCCTATAAGTTAGCACAAGAGGAAAATGATTCCAATTTGTACATAGTAGAGAAGGGAAAGGGAAGGGAAAAAAAGAAAACAGGGCAGTTAATTCCAAGCTGTATTAAATAGCACCCTCCCCTTGGTCATTAACCCCCAGCTCTCCATGGAAACAGGAAAAAGTCCAGGGTGCCTGGGGTTGGATCTGAGGGAAAACAGCCAAGTTAGGTTCCTCATTACCCTTATCTCCACCAAAGGCAATTAATGGGATAAATCTGGGAATTGACTGTACTTGGGTTCCCTGCTTCTGTCCCACTGGAAAGCTTTAGCAGAGGTCAAGACCTCAAATGCCTGTGAGGACCAGAAGAGCATGAACAAAGGCAAAAAGAGCCACTAAGTAATAATACAAGCAAAACTGCTTGAGACCAAACAGCAACAAAAGTGTAGGACCACTGAATAAAGGATGCAGTAACAAAAAACAATGAGGAAGATATGTAGGAACTAGATGGATTCTCAGCATGCATTGTTAATATTGTTAGGAGGAAAACAAGGCACAGAGCAGTAAATGTAGATTGCTTTCTTTTGTGTAAACGGGAGAGGAAATCACACAGACACACACAAAGTGTCAAACCAACAGAAATGAAAGTGTTAGTTACCTGGCGGTAGGGAGGAAGGGGGGGGCAGGTGGAGGGGGATATGGATGAAAAAATTTGACTTCTTTAACTATATTTTTATGTAATTTTGAATTTGAGCCATAGAAATGCTCAAACTCATTTTACCTGTTCAAAACTAAAATTTACTCACAAAGAAAATAAAAGCAAACCAAATTTGAAATCAAACCAAAACAAGTTACTCTAACTATTTACCAAGTCCAAGCTCCTTCTGCTCCCTGCACGATAGGCCAATAAATCTAGGAGACAAGGTGTTGAGGCAAGGAATACGACTTTGTTTGGAAAGCTGGAGGACTGAGAAGATGGCGGACTAATGTCTCAAAATAACCATCATACTGGGGCATGGATGCCTGGTTCTTTTATGAATCAGAGATGGAGAAATGTAAGGAAACAAGGTAAAAAGACCATTTAATTGTTGTAAATAACTCCTAGAATGGCAAGCTTCAGGCAGGGGGATGTGTTCATTTCTTTCTTCCTGCCATCTGCAAGTGGACAAGGTTATGAACAAAGGCACTTCAGTTTAACAGGCAGAGGAGGGCAAGGTTCCCTAAGGCAAGCCATTATCTATGCTTATAATAACAAAAGCAGCAAAACTTAAAGCCAGAGGAACAGATTTGGCATGGAGTCAAAATTAACCCTTCCCGGTTACATACAGATAAGATAGTAAATATAGAAAATAGTTCTTTCAAGTGATTTTGGAATACCATACTCTTACTGTTCATCTTTTTTCCTTTTTTGCTATGCTGGTCTTCATTGTTGCGAGCAAGCTTTCTCTGGTTTCAGCGAGTGGTGCACGGCCGTCTCATTGCGGTGGCTTCTCGTGGTTTGGAGCCCAGGCTGCAGGGTGAGTGGGCTTCAGTATTTGCCTCACGTGGGCTCAGTAGTTGTGGCTCTTGGGATGTGGAATCTTACTGGATCAGGGACTGAACCCGTGACCCCTGCATTGCCAGGTGGATTCTTAACCCCTGGACCGCTGGGGAAACCCTTACTATTCATCTTTAATTAATTGAGTGTAGTCAAAGGACAAAAAGAAATACCCTCTTAAAAAATCTAAACTTCCGCCATTCTGCTTTATCTCTTTTTATAAACTAAGGAAATTAGTAAATATTTTAATGTCATTAGAAGCTGCATACACACACACAGCAACTGATATGAGAGAGGAGGTACCATATAGAATTTCAAAAGTTGAACTCATGATTTAAATACATTTCTTAGCTTTAACCATGAAGAGAGCTTATAGGCAATAACACTCCAATGACAATGAACTCTCCGAGTTCAGAGATTTGGAATTTTAGATACTATTCTCCAGTAAAAGATCTCAAGGCTCCTTGATTCTGGACCTGGGGTGTGGAAAATTTAAGATGAGCCCAGGACATTTTCTTGTGCTAAAAAGCAAGAAAGTGCTCAAAGAATCATGGGGACATCTCAAAGGACATAGGATCCAGCCTAATTGAAGGAACTCCCTCTGGCCAAATTTGGGGCAGTGTGAACCAAAAATGATTGCAACTGACTATAAAAATTGAATCAATAAAAAGCCACGAGTCTGAAAGGTCGGGTATGTTGAGACATGCCCCGGAAAAGTGCCGCAAGGCAAATTCCGGAGGCTGGCTAACTTCCGGGGACCGACCCCCTGCAGCCTGGTCCAATCATGTACCAACACAGAGCCCTCGGACACTAACCGCCGCTGTAGCCCGCGCTTTCTTATATGAAAAGACCTGGCTTGGATGCCGGCCCTGGCTATAAAACCCCTCCCCACCCCCTCATACCTCGCAGACTCCCTTTGTCTCCTCACTCACCCGCCCCAGGGAGTTCTGCCCGAGAGCGACCGCTCAATAAAGGCCTTTACTACCGGTCCTTAGAGGCGGCTTTTTTCCTCCCGCGGCGTTTTCTAACAGAGTCCATATCACTGTTAAAGAGAGACAGAAAAAACCCCAGTTTACCAGCATTGAAAATGACTATGATTATGACTATTCCTTATTCTGAAAGTTAGCAAAGGGAGCACTTACCCTGCCTTTTAAAAAGGAATTCATTCCCAATAGGTAAGGAAATGCTCTTTTTTTGTTGTTTTACAAAGATATGCCTGCAAATAAAGGAAGAAGAAATGAAAATTTAGAAAATCGCCATTTTGTAACTATCAGTTAAACAATATATACAATTGAATAACAATGGGTATGTTTTCTATCAAGTACAGAATGGGTGATTTACACTCTGCCATAGAGATTTTCAAGAGAATCCCACCTTTACAATGGAAAGACCAAGTGATCATACTTAACATCATTTAACATCCTGGCATTGTATCTCTTGACTGAGGTGATTGAAGTACAATCACCTGTGAAGTATCCCTATCTAACATGTTTAACATAATTCCAATCCAGTCTTTAGACCTAACCTCCAGTTTATAGGAAAAATCAGGAGGAAAAGTTAAGTAACACCACAAGGAAACAATCAGAGAAATCCAGAATAGGGGTTATTCTACCAAACTTTGACCTGTGCTCTTCTAAAAGTCGACATCATAAAACAAACAGCAGAGTTTGAAGAGCTGTTCTTGTTTATCTTGTTTAGCCAAATACTGTGAGTCAAGCTTGATTGAATATTGGTTCAAAAACGCAGGTAAAATCTACAAATGCAATTGGGCACAAGGAAATTTTAATCTGGACTGTCTGTTAAACTTGGATATAAATAGGAAACTATTGTTAATTTTCTGAGGTGTGATAATGGTGCTTGATGCTTACATAAGAAAATATCCCTATTCTTAAGGAGATACAGAATGAAATATTTAGGGGCAAAATCTTGAGATGTTCACCCATTACTTTGTTTCAAAAATTCTTATAGATGATAAATTATAGATGTAGGGTAAGGGAGTTGAAACTCCAATACTTTGGCCACCTCATGCGAAGAGTTGACTCATTGGAAAAGACCCTGATGCTGGGAGGGATTGGGGGCAGGAGGAGAAGGGGACGACAGAGGATGAGATGGCTGGGTGGCATCACCAACTCGATGGACATGAGTTTGAGTAAACTACGGGAGTTGGTGATGGACAGGGAGGCCTGGCGTGCTGCGATTCATGGAGTCGCAAAGAGTCAGACACGACTGAGCGACTGAACTGAACTGAAGGGAGTTAGAGAAGGCGGGGTTCGGAAAAAGGAGAGGGCACTTTACAGGAACAGATCACCTTTAATGAGGCGAGAGGGGGCAGCAGTCAGATTAGTGAGCCTCTGCACTAACCCAAGAAAAGAGTAAGTATATACAGGCATATATGTGGAAAGCTACTGTCTTAAGGGGGCTTGTTCTTCAAGGTTGTTTCGGATTAGTTATCTCTTAAAAGGCTGGGGCAAGGAATTCTGGAGATCGGCCAGAGGCTGGACCGGCTAGGAGCTGGACATAATCAACCTTAATGTCCATTTTTTTTCCTTCGGGTGAGAGAGTTCTTTGTTTTGCATAGAATGGTGGGGAGGACCTGGAGGGGAGTTTTAACTCCAGGCTATTTTGAGTCTTGTAACTTTCCTTCAATAGATGGTAGATAGATATGGAAGAACCAAATATGGCAAAATTTTAATAACTGCTGAATCAAGGTTTTGATATTTTTAAAATATTTATTTATTTTTCTATTTGCATCGGGTCTTAGTTGCTGCATGTGAGATCGTCTCTGCAGTGCACAGACTCACTAGCTATGGAGCATGGGCTCGGGAGTGCTCAGGCTCAGTAGTCATGGCTTGTGAGCTTTGTTGCCCTGCAGCATGTGTGATCTTAGTCCCCCGACCAAGGATCGAACGCCTTCCCTTGCATTGCAAGGCAGATTCTTAACCATAGGACCACCAGGAAAGTCCCAAGATTTTGATAGTTTTCATCATTTATATACAAATTAAACAGAGAGACAATATCTGGCACTTAACAAATAGATACTCCATGCATTTTGTCTTTGCTTCCCTGGATCGCTGAGCAGAGCTTCCCAAAGTGACAGGGGCAGCATGTGAGAGGTGGAAAGGACTATGGAGATCACCTGTCCAACCCCTTAATGTGGCTGACCCCTTCCCTTAATGTCCCTGAGCTCAGCGATCGGTGCACGTTTAGGACCAGCCTCCCTGAGGCTTTGCTGTTTTTCCAGTGAAAGAATGAACCCTGGAATCAGGAAGATGTGATGCAAAGCCCCTGTCTGATCTCAGGCAAGTCATTTGATGTCCCTGAGATTTATCTGCCTCCCACATCCTCCTCACAGGATAATCATCTCCTCTCATAATCATTATGAGGATGAAGTGAGAAAAATATGCGCAAAGAGCCTCAGGCAGAACTGCCAAGGAGCCAAGAATCCCGGGCATTGCTGGTTCTTATTACTCCTGCCCCCAACTCCTCAGGGCCCTGTTTCTCCTTCCCTGGGCCTTTCCTACAGTCACCCCCTTCAGCATCCATCTCCCTGGGCTCCTACGAGCAAGGCCAGGGGCAGGGTCACAGTACAGATGGGCCTCCGTGTGTTCTTCTGGCTGTGCCTGACCCCATCTGTGTTGAGGAACTGTCTTGAAAAGCCCTTAAGGCCACCTGCTCACAAACCTGGCCAAACAAGGTTGCTCCAGCCCACTCTCTTATAAAACTGTGAAGAAATCAGGGGTGGCTTTAAATGGATTTTATACAAAATAACATAAAACATGAAGAAAAATATAAATCCAGAAACCCTTTGACGGGGACAGTTTGCTGTGTGCCTCGACTCATAGACAGGAGGAGACATTGGCTTTTTTAATAAATTATCTTGACTCTTCATGATTTATTTTCGGGTATGTTTTTTAAAAAGCTACTCTTTCCCTCCAGTCATTCATAATTCTCCTAAAGAGTAGAACACAGAGCAGACAGCATTTAGTTTTCTATTTATTGTAAGAAAATGTACATATGTTTACAGTCAGAAATAGCATTGACATATCTATTTTAAAATTTATAAAAAATTTATAGTGCTAAAGCATGCCAGACTTTTCAAAATGCTCGTGATATTGACTTATGATATCTTATGATATTTACATTCATATCATTCTCAAGAAATGCTTTGCAAATGCACATCCAAGTAAGCATGCACTTTGAAGAAATGTGAATGGAACACTCCTGTCTCTTATTTAGCAAGATAACTACTATGTTTGGAAGCACCCCCAATTAAATCCACACAAGAGAAAGGCTATTATTGTTGAAGCAAAATTGTCCTGCCACCCTAGACAAGAACAAAATAACAAACTTTTTGCTGACAAAGTTAAGTTACCTGCCACCTGAATACAATCACCCAATCCATATTTTTTTTTTAAGACAATGAGTCTTGAAGTAAAAATAGACATTACATTCCTTTCAGTGGCTGAGTAATATTCCATTGTCTATATTAATATGTACCACGTTTTTATCCAGCATCTGTCATTGAACATGTAGGTTGTTGCCGTGTCCTGGCTATTGTAAAGAGTGCTGCAGTGAGTGAAATACGGTCATTTGTAGAGATGTGGCTGGAGCTAGAGGCTGTTGTACAGAGGGAAGTAAATCAGAAAGAGAAAAACAAATATGGTATATAAACACATATATGTGGAATCTAGGAAAATGGTACAGATGAACCTATTTGCAGGGCAGGAATAGAGACACCGACGTAGAGGATGGACATGTGGACACAGTGGGCGAGGGGAAGGTGGGACAAATTGGGAGATGAGGATTGACATATATACACTATCATGTATAAAACAGCTCGCTAATGGAAAGCTACTGTGTCACCCAGGGAGCTCGGCTCGGTGCTCTGCGATGACCTCGAGGGGTGGGTGAGGCTCAAGAGGGAGGGGACAGATGTATGCATATGACTGAGTCACTTTGTTGTATAGCAGAAATTAATACAACATTTAAAGCAATTACGCTCCAAAAAAAATAATAACCACAACTTATGGAATTTTTAATAAGGATCAGTTGCTGCACTTGACATTTTATAAGTATGCTTATACTTAATCCTCGTGGCAACTCTTTAAGAGAGATGTTATTGTCCTTTCACAGACGAGGACCTGGAGGCTCAGAGAGGTGAAGTGGTTTGTCTTGTAAGCTGTAGAGCCTCTTTTGCATCTGGGCCCCACTCCAAAGCCTGTACTTTCATTCACCAGTGAACTACACCCGCTGCAGGGTTATCCTGCCCCGAAGTTGCCTCATAGAGGTCACTGTGGTGATAAGGTCCATCGACTGGACTCTTAACCGCTGTTTTTTTCTGACCGCATCAGTCAGGCAGTATAATCCAGGTGTCAACTCATCACCTAGTTGGTCCAGCCCTGCTGGCTGGTTGTCTGAAACTGCAGCTGTGCTTGAGCCTCGCTCTCCCCCACCAGGAGCACGTGATCCCCACTCTGATGCTCCCAAACCTGTGGCATCCGTGGGCCTCATGGCCTCCCAAGCAGAGGCGGCGCCCAGCCAACCCAGGAATGTCTGAGCTCTGGTGCTGAGCCCACCGTCCCCCGGTGACGTTACTGACGAGCCCTCTAGGCCACCCCTGCCCGTCCCTGTCCAGGCAGTCTTTAGGCTGAGCTCTCAGAGGGGACCAGGAGTGGATTTCTTGGATTGAAACCCCCTCCCAGGGAATAAACTTCCAGGTCATCTTGGGTCACTTCTGTGGCACTTTCTGTTTCTGCTCCCAGAGTTCCACCACATCAGGAAGTGACTTTAGCCTTCTCTGCTCCATGGACTTGCCTGCTGTCTGTCATGGCTTATAGCCTAGCCCTTCCTAAAGCCCCCTTTCCCTCTCCTATGACCACTGACCTCCAAGAAACCCATACTTCATTTCCATCACCAGAGGTGAGTCAGGCTTTGTTTCAGTTTGAATCAGAGGCTTTTTTGTGTGTGTCAAATAGGTGCTCGAAAGCTCCCTTGAATCCTTCCTGGAGCTAGTTGGATGAGGAAGTAAGTATCTACTATGTGCAGAGCTCTAGTTTAGTTTCAGGGAGGGACGCTTAAGAGACTGCAGAGGGCGAGACAAGGCAGATGCCGTGATGGTGTGAGGCCCAGTGCAGATGCTGTAGGAACAAGCATAGGAAAACAGTAGAAGGAGGAAAACCTCTGGGCCTCAGGCATAAAGGAAGATTTCAAAGAGGCCATACCATTTTCCAACATTTTGGAGCCCCAAACATTGGGTGCCAGGGAACAGAAAGAAATGAAACTCGTATCTCACCTACCCTATCTCTTGCTGTTCCCATGCATGCATCCTGTATTCCAGCCAAGCTAAACTGATTGCTTTACCCATAACGTTGTCCGTCATTTTTCACCTCCAACTCATTACTTTTTCTACATGGATCGCCTCCTTCCAATTCACAATCTCCAGCTGGCTAAATCTAATCACCTTTCAAGACTCATGTCAGGGGTCGCCTTCTCTGGGATATTCTCTGTGAGGTCCTCCCAGTTAGATTCCCACAGCAGCGTGTGTTCATCATGGATGGTTTTTAGCACGGCTTCTAGAGCCAGACTATCTGACTGTGAATCCTGGCTCTGACACCTGCCAGTCAAATTACCTTTACTTGTTTAAGACAACTGAGTTTGTATCCACATAGCACTTAGAATAATGCCTGGTCATAAGAAGCACCAAACAAGTGTTAGTTATGATTGTGAACTACTACCATTATTGCCACCACCAGCAGCATGAGTATACCCACCCTGGATTGTAAGTCTGTCTTTCTATCCCCAGATTAGGGTCTTCCTGAGCACAGGATTGTGTATCACATGCCTTGGTATTTTTCCACCCTTCATGAATTTCCTGGAACATTAGTTCAGTTCAGTTCAGTCGCTTAGTCGTGTCTGACTCTTTGCGACCCCATGAATCACAGCATGCTGGGCCTCCCTGTCCATCACAAACTCCCAGAGTTTACTCAAACTCATGCCCATTGAGTCGGTGATGCCATCCAGCCATCTCATCCTGTGTCATCCCCTTCTCCTCCTGCCCCCAATCCCTCCCAGCATCAGGGTCTTTTCCAATAAGTCAACTCTTCGCATGAGGTGGCCAAAGTATTGGAGTTTCAGCTTCAGCATCAGTCCTTCCAATGAACACCCAGGACTGATCTCCTTTAGGATGGACTGGTTGGATCTCCTGGCAGTCCAAGGGACTCTCAAGAGTCTTCTCCAACACCACAGTTCAAAAGCATCAATTTTTCAGCACTCAGCTTTCTTCACAGTCCAACTCTCACATCCATACATGACCACTGGAAAAACCATAGCCTTGATCAGACAGACCTTTGTTGGCAAAGTAATGTCTCTGCTTTTTAATATGCTATCTAGGTTGGTCATAACTTTCCTTCCAAGGAGTAAGCGTCTTTTAATTTCATGGCTGCAATCAGCATCTGCAGTGATTTTGGAGCCCCCAAAAGTAAAGTCTGACACTGTTTCCACTGTCTCCCCATCTATTTCCCATGAGGTGATGGGACCAGATGCTTGCTGGAATTGAAGGTGGGTGGATGGAGATGAATCTGAGCAGTTCCATAGGATAAGATCTGAGAACAGTGTGCAGGGACAGTACGGTCTAAGTTGTAGTCTTGTTTGAAATGATGAAGGTAGAATGGTGTCATCAGAGTCAAGGAAGCATAGAACTATGAATCCTGATGTTAGAGGCATCTGGGTGTGTTGTTTTTTTTGGGGGGGGGGGGGGGTGGGGAATGTGTTTTGAAATTACTAGGGCTGGTATCAGGAAGTGAAGACTGGAATCCCTCCCAGGGGTGAGATCCTTGTCACAGATGGGAATGTGCCCAAGGGTTGGAAAGATGCTATTGCAAAGGACAAGAGAAGGAGAAGGAGGATTGCCTCGCCCCCGCTACCTCCTGAGTGCCCTGGCCACCGGAAGTTAAAAGCATGGCCCTGGTTGGTTAGCTGCCTGTTCAGAATCCTCCCCAAGCCCCACAGCTTGTGGAGTTTGTACGTGTGAGGACATATTTGTGAGCACACACAAAGCTTCATGTTGACTCACTGGCTTACGGACTTCTACTCCCTACTCCCTTATCTCACCAATCTCCCCTACATCCTGTTTCAGCCTTCTTGGTCTCAGAACCTGTTATTCTCTGTATCTATTGGCTATTTGACCTTGGACAAGTCACTTCATTTTTCTGGACTTTTGATTTTTTTCTCCACACAACATAGAGAAGTTGAACTGTGAGCTCCACTGCAGTATTTTTAAAACTTCACATCGTGATCCATTAATGGGTCAAGAAACCAATTTAATAGGTCAATGAGAGGTTAAAATGTGAAATAGAATAGAATGCGTATGTGTGTGTGTGTGTCCTGAGTCATGTGTAAATGTGTTTCTTACTATGTGTTACGGTCAAAAAAGATTGAAAGCATGATTCTTTACATCCCTTTCCACTTTGAAATTTGAAACATGTAGAGTATTTCCAACCTTCCTCTGCAACTTTGAGGGTGGAAATGGGAAGAAGAATTTCATTTTTTAAGGAAGAGATGCTCATGACAACAGTCAGCAGCTCTTGGTTGTGCTGGCAAGGCAGTTATCCTCTGCTTCTTCAGTTCAAGAAACTGTCGGTGATAATGGGAAGGCAGGCACCAGATTGCGAGAGTAACATAGTATCTAGCTCAGAATGTCACACTGAGGGGTAAGGAGGAAGCCCTCTGACTCCCCTTAGGCCACAGTTCCTCCTAGAACACAGAGTATCTGCCAAAGGAGGAAAGGCAGGAGAAGGACAGGAAGAGGAGGAGAAACGGGAGGAGGGGTTCACACTTCCTTCTCCCATATCATGCTACAGCTAAGTAAGACTTTGAAGGAAATGGCAACCCCCTCCAGTATTCTTGCCTGGAGAATTCTGTGGATGGAGGAGCCTGGTAGGCTCTAGTCCATGGGGTTGCAAAGAGTCGGACACGACTGAGCAACTTCACTGGTTGACTGGTTCCCTCCTTGGTGCATCAAATTACCAGTCCAGTGCTGTGTGGCCATCACTCTCGCTCCTAGAGATCCCTCCCAAGAGGGTTACATAACTCATAACATGACACATGAGAGTGAGCTCCGCAGAGCCTGGAGTCTTGTTAAGGTCTTTGAGTTTGATTTGCACAGGAAAGACAAATTCAGATCCCAGCTCTGACGTTCGAGGCCTGGTCTCCTTTCTGTAAGTATCTTTTGAGCATCTATTAACTGCATAAATCTGTTTTTTCTTTTCTAATATAAAGAGGCTTAATTAGCCCTTCTCTGAGGTTCCTTCTGAATACACTACCTTCCGGCACTGAGATCCCACTGCACTAGAGGCTTTATACATTTTCTGTTTGCTTTTTTTTTTCCACACGGTAACCCCATGACAGTCATATTTTCTTAATTTGTGAAGACTTTAACGTATTTATCTTTTATATTTTTGGCTGTGCCGTGTCTTCGTTGTTGCCCAGGCTTTTCTCTAGTTGTGGCAAGTAGAGGCTACTCTCAAATCTCTGCGGGTGCATGGGCTTCTCATCGTGGTAGCCCCTCTTGTTGGGAAGCACGGGCTCTAGGGCATGCGGGCTCCGCAGCTGGGGTCTGAGGGCGCTGGGGCCCAGACTCAGTAGTTGTGGCCCTTATTCTTAGTTGCTCTGCAGCATGTGGGATCTGCCCGGACCAGGGATCAAACCCGTGTCCCCTGAATTGGCAGGTGGATTCTTTACCGCTAAGCCATCAGGAAAGCCCGGCAGAGGTGTTTTTATGCCGAGTTTATGGATGTGGTGTGAAGAGTTGAGTGATAGGCCCCAGGTCACGTGACTTGAAACCCACTCTGGTCTCCGCCTCCAAAGCTTTTGCTCTTCCTGTTATACTTCTGGTGTTTGAACACCAGTCCCCTCAGGCTTGCTTGGAGGTCAACACCCCCGGCCCCATCCAGGTTTATTGACTTAGAACCCAGCAAGGTGTTAGCTTCCGGGGCCATTCTGGTTTAGTCTAAAAGTTTGAGGACCATCAGTTCAGTTCAGTCGCTCAGTCCTGTCCGAGTCTTGCAATCCCGTGGACTGCAGCACGCCAGGCCTCCCTGTCCATCACCGACTCCTGGAGCTTACTCAAATTCATGTCCATCATGTTGGTGATGCCAGCCAACCGTCTCATCCTCTGTCATCCCCTTCTCCTCCTGCCTTCAATCTTTCCCAGCATCAGGGTCTTTTCAACTCAGTCAGTTCTTCACATCAGGTGGCCAAAGTATTGGAGCTTCAGCATCAGTCCTTCCAATGAATATTCAGGACTGATTTCCTTTAGGATAGACTGATTGGATCTCCTTGCAGTCCAAGGGACTCTCAAGAGTCTTCTCCAACACCTCAGTTCATAAGTATCAATTCTTTGGTGCTCAGCTTTCTTTATAGTCCAACTCTCACATCCATACATGACCACTGGAAAAACCATGGCTTTGACTAGACGGACCTTTGTCAGCAAAGTCATGTCTCTGCTTTTTAGTATGCTGTCTAGGTTGGTCATAGCTTTTCTTCCGAGGATCATGTCATTAAACAAAAATGTACAGAAGCCTACAACAACAACAAAAAGTCTGATACACTTTAGTCCAGATGAGCTGATGAAAGGGCTTTCCTGAGAGACCACCGCACCTGACACGTCCAGCACACTTTCTAACGGCCAGATGCTAGGCTAGGTTCTTTATGTGAGCCCGTTTCATTACAGTCGGGTTACAAAGTGAATGACTCCACATCTCCATGTTATAAAAGTGACAAGTCTGAGGTTGAGGAACTTACTGAGGTCATGCGGCTGGTAAGCAGCAAAGCCTTGAACCAGGCAGTATGATTTCACTGTCCCCACCAGCAACAACCTGTTTCTCAGGCAAGAAAAGAAGCCAAATAGCACAAGAGAACAAGGAAGGAGGAAGACAGGACAAAGAGCAAGAAATGAGTCTGAGAAGAAAGCCCGGGGGCTACTGACTACAAATATCCTTTTATTTTAGTGTTTTCTATCAAGAGCCTTCTTCAGAGAGTTCGAAGAACCAGACACATTTACGTAATGTTTATTATGAAGCAAAATGAGGAACACAATATTTACATTTCCAATTTCTGGTTAAAAGAAGTCCCTCTGTCATCAAGGAAGAATTCAGAATTCAGAGTATGAAGCTGGGGCCTAAGACAAGGCATCACTGTGGAAGCAACCCAGACTTTTATGGCACTTCTGCGAGACGACAGGCAATGACCTGAGCGCTTCACCACGACCTCCTGCTCTAGCTCTCTGCTTTGGTTTTTCTTTTGTCTGCACTGGGTCTTTGTTGCAGCATGTGGACTTTCCCCAGATGAGGGACATGGGTTTAGTTGCTCCGTGGCATGAAGGATCTTAGTTCCCAGAGCAAGGATTGGACTCACATCCCATGCTTTGGAAGATGGATTCTTAACCACTGGACTACCAGGAAAGCCCTGTATTTCTTTATCTGTAAGACGTGTTACCAAACCCAGTCTGTATGTACAGTGAGGCCAAACAAACTGAAATGTCAGAGTCTGGAGCAGAGAAAGATTTGTAACATGTCCATGCAAGGAGATAGGTGACTCATGGCCCTCGAACCCCGAACTTTCCAAAGGGTTTCAGCAAAGCACTTTTGAAGGCAAGTTGAGGGAAGGGCATGGTTTATTGATGTCCAAATCCTTTGTTGTTGCAGCTGTCCATGTAGGTCAGTTCAGGGTGTTTCTGTAAATTTCCAACAAAAGAAATGTTTTTCTCCATTGTGTAACTTTTTATCTCTATGTGACTGGAAAAATGTCATCTTAAAGGTCAGAGCCTTGAGAATAGGCTATCCTGTATGTTTCAGGCTATAGGTAACATTCTTTTACAAAAGGTAGAGAGTCAGCATGACTAAGTACAGGTAACAGAGCACAAGCTTGGAGTAAAAAAAGCAGTTCTATTATGGAGTCAGGTTTGTTCTTCCCTATGCCAGAAGCACATAGCAGTACCTACTTCATAGAATTGCTAAAAGTATCAAACCCCACTGAATATTTGGACCTGCCACAGTCGGACACGGCTGAGAGACAGAACTGAACTGAACTGACTGTGAACCATGAAACACTTGACAAATGTTCAAGGACGTGCTTATCACGGAGGAGTTTCTTTATCATACTTTATTTGCCAAGTACCCAGTGTTCACTCGGCGTTGACTAAACATGGGTAAAGAAACTAATTCATGGTGGCAAAGCCATGGAGACCAGGTGTGAAATGGGCAGAGACTGGAGATCAGCGTCTCCCTTTGTGCATGGTCCTTGTCAGTTCAGTCAGTGTCTTCTCAGTATTGCAGATGAAGACATATATAGGGTTCATATAGACATATATGAAGACCCCTGGAGGGCTAGGGTGGTTAAATAATTGCTGGACCTTGTCTGTCTTTTAAATGGCAAAAACAAAAAGCAGAAAAGCACTGGAGCATTGGCTCCAGGTGAATGTGACTTTTTTTTCTTTTTTTAGCAATGCAAAAGATAGGGTTCAGTTCAGTTCAGTTCAGTCGCTCAGTCGTGCCCGACTCTTTACCACCCAATGAACCACAGCACACCAGGCCTTCCTGTCCATCACCAACTCCCGGAGTCCATCCAAACCCATGTCCATTGAGTCGGCGATGCCATCCAACCATCTCATCCTCTGTCATCCCCTTCTCCTCCTGCCCTCAATCTTTCCCAGCATCAGGGTCTTTTCCAATGAGTCAGCTGTTCGCATCAGGTGGCCAAAGTATTAGAGTTTCAGCTTCAGCATCAGTCCATCCAATGAACACCCAGGACTGATCTCCTTTAGGATGGACTGGTTGGATCTCCTTGCAGTCCAAGAGACTCTCAAGAGTCTTCTCTAGCACCACAGTTCAAAAGCATCAATACTTCTGCGCTCAGCTTTCTTTATAGTTTAACTCTCACATCCATAAAAGATAGGGTAGAACCCCATTTATTATTATTTCTGGTCAGTGAAAATCATAGGGCTCTCAAAACTAAAATTCAGGATGGTTCGAAAATAGAAAGTCACTTAGTCTGTTTGTACTGCTCTAACAAAATCCCATAGTCTGGGTAGCTTATAAACAACAGAAATTTCTTTCTCACAGTGCTAGAGGCTGTGAGTCTGAGATCAGGTGCCAGCAGGGTCAGGTGAGGACCCTCTTCTGGGCCACAGACGTTTCACTGTGTCCAGACATGGTGGCTCGGGAGACCTGGGGTGGGGATGGGGGTGTGTCTTTTATAGGAGTGCTGATCCTGTCTATGGCCTCTCTTCCTGTTCTTAAAAGGGCATTAGTCCCATTATGAGAGCACCAACTCACGACCCGCGTGTTTGCTAAGTTGCTTCAATCATGTCTGACTCTTTGCAACCCCATGGACTGGAGCCCACCAGTCTCCTCCCTCCATGGGATTCTCCAGGCAAGAATAGTGGAGGGGGTGGCCATGTCCTCCTCCAGGGGATCTTCCCAACCCAGGGATCAAACCCATGTCTTTTAAGTCTCCTGCATTGGCAGGTGGGTTCTTTACCACTAGTGCCACCTGGGAAGCCTAATTACCTCCCTCTGATGCCCTCCAGGGCTCTGCCTCTCCCTCAAACCTTGTGTCCTGTGTGTCTGGCTTTTGAAAAACAAGCCCTGGACTTTGTGTTCCCCATCTCGCCCAGTGTCAGGGAAAAGTGGGCAGAAGGAGAGAACGGAGAATGTTCATGGAGAAGAAAAACCTGAGAGACCTGCACAGGCTGTCACCCACCACAGTGGCATGAGAATCGTGCATAGAGTGTCTTCTGGACCCTGAGAGGGCACACGTGGCTTCTCCTGTCTCACTGCCTCGGCTTGGGACCGGGGCCAGACGCCCAGGTTCCGGCTGCCCTGTCTCACATCAGGTAATGCTCCAAACCCAGCTTCCTGAGGGAAGGTACAATAATGTCACGAAATGAATCAGGTCCAAATAATTTGCTTTCCAGGAGTGACTGAAGTAGAATGATCTACAGGTGGGGATGCCAAGGTTCATGCAAACATTGTTTACACGAAAGCTTTATCTCTAGAATACAAATACTGTCAGGTGGTAAAAAAAAAAAAAAGTATAACTCCTTCTCTACATTATTTTCCCCCACTATCCCCAGAAATTATGGATTATACTTTAATATACTACACACTAAAACTTTATTTTTAAAAAAACAGTTTTAAAGAGTCAGTTTTGCTCACTGAAGGGAATGTGGCTCTTTATTTCTCTGGGTCGCTGCTTGCCTATTTCAAGCACTTTCAGGACCAAAGGCCTTCCTCTGGCACTTGAACAGCTGGGTTTAATTTGGGTTTTGATGCTGGAATAAAAATGGAGAGAGATGTCCTCGATTCTTTCCATTTCTGATTCTAAAAGAAGACAGTCTGGTTGATCTTTTATTAGCTATCGGCTAGACAGCACACTGCTTGGCTTTGGGTTAACAGCCCTGCAGAGGTGTCCCCACACCTGCCTCTCAGATAAAGAAAGTGGGAACGTGTTAGTCGCTCAGTCGTGTCCAACTCTTTGGGACCCCATGGACTGTGGCCTGCCAGACTCCTCTGTCCATGGAATTCTCCAGGCAAGAATATTGAAGTGGATTGCCATTTCCTTCTCCAGGGGATCTTCCTGATGCAAAAATCGAACCCCAGTCTCCTGAATTGCAGGCAGATTCTTTACCAACTGAACCGCTAAAGAAAGTCCCAGTATGATAACCCTATATGCAAAACAGAAAAAGACACAGATGTACAGAACAGACTTTTGGACTCTGTGGGAGAAGGCGAGGGTGGGATGTTTCGAGAGAACAGCATCAAAACATGTATATTATCTAGGGTGAAACAGATCACCAGCCCAGGTTGGGTGCATGAGACAAGTGCTCGGGCCTGGTGCACTGGGAAGACCCAGAGGAATCAGGTGGAGAGGGAGGTGGGAGGGGGGATTGGGGTGGGGAATACATGTAAATCCATGGCTGATTCATGTCAATGTATGACAAAACCCACTACAATATTGTAAAATAATAGCCTCCAACTAATAAAAATAAATGGAAAGAAAAAAAGAAATTGAACAAATTTTAAAACAATTTAAAACTGTTAAAACAATTTGTTAAAACAAATTAAAACTGGACTTAAAATTTAAAAAAAAAAAAGAAAGAAAGTCCCAGTATGTCTGGCCTTTGTCAGCAGAGTGCCTTAGATACTCTAGGTAAAGCCACTAACAGCAAGGGCTGCAGTCAGATGTCCCGGAGGGCTGGCCCAGGCCCCAGATGGCCAGGAAGAACACAGGCACATTAGTGGGACTGGCCAGTGCTGGCTGAACTCATAGAGTCCATTCTCCATGCATTTCCCACTTGATGAATAGATAGTTTTTGGTTCTATGCATTTTTGTGGATTGCTGGAGGATTTCTGTAGCAAATATTTAACATGGAGCAAGCTGGGCTTCTCTGAAACCAAGTAGGTTTTTGAACTGCTTGTTTCAGTTGCTGTGAACTCAGGAAATGGCTGTTGGTTTTATCCCCAGCAGAACTTAATGAGAGAGGAAGTTTGTTGCCATAACATGCAAGCTTCATGTCAAGGTCAAATCAAAATTATTTTTTGTATTACTCACTGTTTGGGTTACTTATGTTTTCTGAGCTGGTATTTTAGTAGCCTTGTAACAGGGAGTAGGTGGCACTAACTATCCTTATTGTTGGAACTGGTTATATTTTGTCACCTATTTATTATCAGATCCTTGACAATAATCTGGAAGTTTCCAGATAAGGTGGGGTGAGAGGACTAAAACCACCATGGGGAATGCTGGCAGAAATCATTGCAGGCTGCAGCAGGAAGAATGGAATTTAATAGACTACACTTATTTTCTCCCATGGAAGGTAAAGTTGTTAAAAAAAAAAAACCCAGCCCTGCCTCGCCTAACACAATAGACTTGTAATTACAGCTGGTATTTTTGAGCCACTCCTATGCCAGATTTTTTACATACAGTTAATCCTCACAGAAAACCAGCAAAAGAAGCATAATGACCCATATTTTACAGATGAGGAGACTGAGGTTCTGAGTGGTTAAGTGACCTGTTTAAGGTTACAGAGCTAATAAGTGGCTGATTCTAGTAAGAATCTGGATTAGCCCAACACTGGAGTCCACGACTGACTGTTTTTAAAAAAGTTATTTGGCTGCCTTAGATCTTGGTGCAGCATGTGGGATCTGGTTCCATGACCAAGAATCGAACCCAGGCCTCCTGCATTGAGGGTGTAGAGTCTTAGCCACTGAACCAGTAGGTAAGTCCCCATGACAGACTATTTTTAGAGACTAGAGCTACACACTCTAGTTAATTTAAGGCCAGTTAATTTAGCAAGGGCTTCCCACGTGGCTCTAGTGGTAAAGAATCCACCTGGCAATGCAGGAGACATAAGAGACGTGGGTTTGATCCCTGATTTGGGAAGATCCCCTGGAGGAGGGCACAGCAACCCACTCCAGTATTCTTGCTTAGAGAATCCCATGGACAGAGGAGCCTGGTGGGCTATTGTCCACAGGGTCAAAAAGATTTGGACACGACTTGAATGACTGAAGACACACACACACAATTTAGCAAAGCTCTATTAACTGAAAGAGCAGAGGAAACTTGTTATTTAATCATGAAAATAGCAACAACTATCATTTGTTGGGCATGTGTCATGAATATTTCTAGGAACTTCATTCCTTTCATTCAAATCACAAAACAGCCCTAGGATTATTGCCCACCTTTGTAGATGACAACAGTGATACTCGGATCAGTTTACTAATGATCAGGCCTCATACAGGAAGATCAAGCTGTGGGTAGATAGGATATAAAATAATAAAATGATAGAATCTGAGAACCAAAAGGTATAATCATGGTGACCTTGTCCAACTCCTCTATTTCACATATGGGAACACTTATGTTTAGATCCTTACTCCCATCACGTGATCTAGTTAATTACAACTTCAAGACAAGAATACAGGCTCCATTTAGTGAATTCATTTTGATGTGCATGCCTACTATGTGCTATGCATGACCAGGTCTCCCATCTCCCAGACCCAGGACATTTCTGTCAGACCTTGTGTAGAAGCAGGACATGGGGCCCAAGATCATGAAGCTCACTTCTCCTTCTGCAGAGGAGGATCCTATGACCTGCAGAGTAAAGAAACAAGTGATGACAGGGGTTGAAGCAGGAACTGTGTCCATTCATTCATTCATTCACTCCTTCATACTATCCACCTCTATTGGGGACCTACTTGTATACCAGGGACCAGTCCTTTCTTGAACCATGAAGTATGACAGACATGCACATAATTCCTGGCCACTGTCAGACCTTGTGTAGAAGATAGGATGTGTCAGACATTGTAAAAGAAGGTTGTGTGTGGCCAAGACCTGAGCTCGAAGTCATGGGACTGAGACATAATTGGTGAGAAAAATTTTCAACCTGTTGTGAAGCCAGAGGAGCTGCAGCATCAGGTATCACTTGATCCTAAGAGTGAATGTCAAAAATACCATCCCCAGTGACGTTTTTGGAGTGACTTGTCCTACACAACGTGAAGTCCAAGCATTTTGACTGGAAGTTCATTGGATGATGTATTTCAATGCAGTTAATAAAGAAAAGCATCTTTTTTTTTTTTTTTTAATAACAGGGCCATAGTCATCAAGTTCATGACTTGTGAACTGCTGGGTGTGAGGCTGCCAGGGTTAATACCATGACGGGCGGCCTGGACCTAAGTTTTAGCTTCCCCCGAAATGGTAAGATTCCCTACCCCCGTCAGGTAACCTGGAGCCAGCCAATCAATATGCTCCCAGTAAGAACAAAGGGAGAGCTGAAAAGCCCGCGAAAGTCTGTACCAATAGAATTGCTTTGCAAACATGTAACCAATCCGCTTAAGCCAGCTACTAACCACTTTTGCATATCTTATAAATTTGTGTAACAAGCTTGAGCTCAGCACTTTCTGACCCTGCACCACTGTGATGTTTGTGGCAGAAAGCCCTGGCTCGAGACAGTAATAAACTTCCCTTTTTGCGAGTTGCATTGTCTTGGAAGCCTTCTCTCTCTTCCCGCTTGGGGATTCGGACATCGGGCATAACACTGGGAACATTTTTGAAGGTAAGAGTGGCCCCATCAAGGGCTTCCCTGGTGGCCCAGACAGTAAAGAATCTGACAGCAATGCAGGAGACCTGGGTTCAATCCCTGGGTCAGAAAGATCCCCTGGAGAAGGGCATGGAAACCCACTCCAGTATCCTTGCTTGGAGAATTCCATGGACAGAGGAGCCTGGCAGGCTACAGTCCATGGAGCTGCAGAATCAGACATGACTGAGCGACTAACAGTTTCACTTTCACCAGGCACGAGGCAGGCCAAGGGTGCAGTCTCCCCATTGACCTCAAGTGCATGAGATCCTCTCTGTCTTTTCACGCTGAAAGTGTGAACCTTTGAACCACTTTATTTATGAGATCTTTTGACTCTAAATATTTGCACATAATTTAAGAAACCTGTATTGAATGAAAAAAATGCATGACTGAGAAAGTCATGAGTCAATGAATCAAGTAACTATCCAAAGTTAAATAACTAGTTAGCAGCAAACTTGTATAATACGGAAGAACCTTTGTATTCTACTACAAGTTAATCACTAAAGGAATGTTGCCTGTAAGCCTAGATTATACTTAATGGCCCATCACTGTGAACCCTGCCTCCCAGGTAACCCTGCCTCCCAGGTAATGAGTATTAGGCTAATATACCCTTGTTTAGCTCATAGGAAACATCCTGACCAGGCTCACCTGTGAATGCCTGCAGGAAGGAAGAAATTAACGTATCCCTTCTAGAAACTGACCAGAACCAGGAAATGTTTGACTTTACTCCCTCCCTTTTAGTGTAAAACAAGTCTGAATTCTAACTCAGGCAGAATGGTTCTTTGGGACACTAGTCCATCATCTTCTCAGTCTATCCACTTTGCAAATAAAGTCGCTATCTGTTGACCTGACGCACTGATTTATTGACCTGTCATACTGTAAGCAGGATGAGCTTGGGCTTGGTAACACTTGGACTGGAGGCTTCCTTCCAATTTCTCTTTCATTCTCCCAGGTAGCTTCTTTGGACTCTTTCGACTCTATGAAAAACAGTAGTAATATTGTGCCCTCCTTTGCTCCAGAGTAAGAATGTCAGAAGAACGTCTTGCAATCCTTGAAGAAGCAGATGTAAAATTAGGGTTTAGAAAGGCAGGCATTAGCTCAGGCAGCATATCTCAAACTATTACAGGTTGCGTAATGACATTTCTAAACTTCTCTAATTTGATATTGGAAATGTGCCTTCCTTGTGCAGAAATGCAATTCCACTTGCTGGGTCACAGGAGAAATGAGACTTGATTGGCCTGCCTTTTTGGTTGGATAAATGGATAATAAGATTCTCCCTAGACTTTTCTAACTCTTTGTTCACAAGCGTATTTGCTGCATTAGTGGAAAATAAGATTGTCTTCATAATAAAGGTACCAGGCTGAGACAAGATTGAGTCAGTGTTTTAGAATCCTAACTGCTGATGGAAATACAGCCATATGACTGCTTAGATCAATATATTGGATCAATTGCGTATGAATGAATCATTAATAATCACCATAGAAAATGCATTGCCCCAACGCTGATGGCTCTGTTGACTTAACCATGCTATGGGGTCGGGGATGGACAGAAACATGAGGAAGGAAAGAAAGACAGGTATCTCCTCTAACTGGAAGAGATGCCTGTCAGCAGGGAGATAGCAGGGTTGCGAGTCAGGACTCTGGGCCTGGAACTGCGGGCGTATTCTGAAAACAAAGGCAGTATGGGGTATGGCCATTCTTTATCTCCTAGTCAGATTCATCTGGATGTGCCTAAGCAATGACCTTGGGCAAACAAAGACTTTTAAAATAGTACATGCTTCCTGCCCTTTATATACATTTTCTTCTCATAGAACTTTTATTTTGCAGCCAACATGACCCCATTCCTTTGACTCTCAGCATAGCGGCTTCAAATACATCCTAATGTCCAATGTCATGAACTAGAAAGGTGCTTATTACACAAGAGACAATTCTGTTGCTTACCAACGAGGAGGCACCTCGAGGGCCAACAGTACATGCGTATTTAGTATAAATGATCAACCTAAATCTCCACTCCTGCGTCTTCCAGCCCTGATAAGAAGCTAATGGTTAAGAGTGCTACACCCCAGCCTGCCCAGCAATTTTGCAGGGTGTGGAAGGTTTAGTACAAGGCTTGCATTTCAGCGTTCTCTGGGAGGAGTGGATCCAAACCTTGCCAGGCGTGAGACAGTTACCTGGGCAACTTAAAATAAATGCATGTTTTCCAAATCCATCCCACGTCTAAAGCCTCAAAATTGGTGGTAAGGGGAGTGGGGTTGGAACAAGGCAGCTGTAGGGTCAAGGGGCACTCCAGGTGGTTCTGATCTACAGCCAGGGTGGGAAGACAGATTCCGAGGTTGAATTCTGGGGGAAAAAAGAAAAAGAAAGATACATAAAATAGATAACCAACAAGGGCCTGCTGTGTAGCACAAGAAACTGTAGTCAATATTTTGTGATAACCTATAATGGAAAAGAATCTGAAAAAGAATATATATAATACCAAATCACTTCACTATACACCTGAAACTAATACAACATATATAAATCGACTACAATTTTTTTAAAAAAAGACCAAAAAAAGGTAAAATGAAAAGAAAGATTTGGGGGACTTCCTTGGCAGTCCTGTGGTTAAAACTCTACATGCCCGGTGCAAGGGGTACAAGTTCGATCCTTGGTGGGTGAGCTAAGATCCCACATGCTGCACAGTACAGCCAAAAAAAAAAAAAAAGGAAAGATATTGTAAGTCATAAGATTTTCACCCCTGAATAATAACTGCTTAGGCACTTTAGGAATCTTTATAAAATCTATTGTTGTGATGTCCCATGTGATTATGGTCCTGCCCTCAATTTATACTGTGATCTTTTCAGAGGAGGCTTTGGGTCCTGTGAAGTCAAACATTCTGAACAGTTACCATGTGCCAAGCCCTCTGGGCAACTCAATGGGTCAAACCTGTTTACTGTTCACAGGAAGCTGACACTGAATCTAGACTGTGGAAGATGAGACTCTTATACATGACTCATCAGATGATAAACTGCAGATCGGAAGAGCCAGAGGTACTGAGGAGCTGGTCCTGGCTCACTTTGATCCCGGTGATGTTGCTTACTATTTTCCTAGGAGGCCAGTGAGCCATGCCTCCTTAGTCGTGCATGACTCTTTGTGACCCCATGGACTATAGCCCTCCAGGCTCCTCTGTCCATAGGATTTTTCCAGGCAAGAATACTGGAGTGGGTTGCCCTTTCCTTCTCCTTCACCAGGGGATTGTCCCGATCCAGGGATTGAACCCATGTCTCCTGCGTCTCCTGCATTGCAAGCGGATTCTTTACCCACTGAGCCATCGGGAAGCTCAGAAGCCAGGGAGGACCCTTTTCCAGTCGTCTGCTACTTTTCTTTCTCATAATGGATGGAATGCCTAAGTATGCAGTGTCTGTGTGCTGAGTACAGCTGTCCCAGAAGGTTAGGATTGAGCCGAATGGAAGCACCTCCCAGCCTCTAAGAGAAGAATTGAAGAAAGGCTGGAATAGCTGGTCTGTCCATAGATCCATGGAAGAAGTGCTCAATGGGACTGTGGGTTTCAAAAAGAGAGATGATGCTAACAAAGAGAGAAAGGAATCAAAAGAGCCAGGATTTCTGCCTTCTGCCAGGTACACTGGGAACCCAGCACGTGCTGTTTGCCCAGCTGTGAGTTCTGAGCCTAAGGATCCAACCCTCAGCTTTCCGTCCCGGGGTCTCTCCGTCAGGTTGCTGGTTTTCTTGTTTATGCATGCTCTGTTGCAAGGTTAGAGGTCTACTGCTGTGGTTTTGAAACTACAGGGAATCAGCTGGGGGGTGGGGGGCTGAGGGGGTTGGGGGGCGGGAGGGCAGCCCCAAACTGCAGAAAATTTTAAGACCAAACTGTATCATTGGAGACCACTGTGAGCCTGGGAGCAACCCAGGCTTCTATGCAGAAAGGCATGTTTGTGAAACAAGATTATTTACATTCTTTTTTAATTTCATTTTTATTTACTTATTTCTAACCATGTTTTAAAAATTGAAGTATAGTTAGTTTACAATGTTGTGTTAATTTTAGGTGTACATCAGAGTGATTCAGTTGTGTTTGTATATATATATGTGTATTCTTTTTCAGACTTTGTTTTAGAGATTATTGTAAGATATCGAGTATAGTTCCCTGTGCTGTACAGTAGGCCCTTGTTTATTTACATTCTTATAAAATGAGTGCTGGGGAAACGTGGATGGGATCCTGGAGTAAAGTCAGTAGCTAAGTCTCTCTTAAAGATCTGAAGAATTCTGGAGATATACTATGGAGTGGTGCTGGTTATCTCAATAAAGAAGCAATGTGTGTTTTCCTTTTAAACAACTAGAAAAAAATTTATGTTTATCTCAAAACTGGAGCCCAAAGTTTGATTCTGAAAATAATGAACATCCAAAACATAGTTGTTGTTTTTTTTTTTTAAAGAATGTGGTAGTAGGTAATGGCATTTCTTATACAATGCTTACTGTTAGCAGAACTAACTTTATTTTTGGCTGCACTGGGTCTTTGTTGCTGCATATGGACTTTCTCTAGTTGTGGAGAGTGGGGACTACTCTCTACTTGGGGTGTGCAGGCTTCTCATTGCAGTGGCTTCTCTTGCTGCAGAGCATGGGGAAGTTTGAAGAAGAGCATGCTCTTTGGGGAAGAGCATGCAGAGTTTGGCGCACGAACTTAGTTCTCCCGCGGCATGTGGAATCTTCCCGGATCAGGGATTGAACCCATGTCCCTGAACCACACAGCTGAACCCACAGCTGAACCACCAGCGAAGTCCTAGCAGAACTTTCCATCCAGATTTTAGCGTGTAAGTCAATGACAAAAGACGTTCATTTATGTACACTGATCTGAAAAAGGAACTTTTCCAGAGCTTGAATGCCCCCCAAATATGGTATTTAGTTAAAAAAAAAAAAAGGAGAAAATGGGTTTCTGATTTCTAAAAAGTCAAAGATCAAATATCCTTGACACAGTAGCTTGTGATGTTTTAACCAGAAAGCAAATGACCTCTAAAGGGTCTGCCAGCCAGCCAAGACACCTAGTGTCAGATTGTTTTTCTGATGCCCTGATGTCTCTCTCAGTTATAACGACTCAGCAGCGCTCAACTTGGCAAGTGAAATGCAATGTAAGCCTTAGCGTAATAGCAGAAAGTCTAAATTCTTCCAACAAGGGTATCTAATGCTCAACATGAAGAAAATAAGTTTTCAGAGACCTGCGAATAGGAAAGAAGGTAGGTATAGGTGTGTATACGGGCTTCCCTGGTGGCTCAGCTGTAGAGAAATCTGCCTGGAATGCAGGAGATGTGAGTTTGATCCATGGGTGGGGAAGATCCCCTGGAAGAGGAGGTAGCAACCCACTCCAGTATTCTTGCCTGAAAAATCTCATGGACAGAGAAGTCTGGCAGGCTACAGTCCATGGGGCGCAAGAAGTCAGACACGACTGAGCGACTGAGCACACACATAGGTGTGTCTATGGCTAAGTAGAGTTAAGAAAACAAAATATATGGCCCATCAACTAAAACCTGAAAATACTGGGACTTCCCTGGTGGTCCAGTGGTTAAGAATCTGCCTTCCAATGCAGGGGACCTGGGTTTGATCCCTGGTCAGGTAACTAAGATCTCACATGCTAGAGCCCACGCTCTGCAACTAGAGAAAGCCTTCACGCTTTAGTGAAGACCTAGCACAGCCAAAACAAACACACAAGCAAAACAAACTAAAAATCTCATGTGAAGGTTGTTCTAAGACTTCTGGGGTGGATCCCTGGAGAGCTAAGCAGGGCAGACTTGCCCTCTCCAAAGGCAAAAGGGACCTTTGCAACCCCCACCCAGGATCCAAAGGATGCCCCTGGGATTTGTGAGCGGTTCCTCAGCCAGTCTGCCAGCCCACCCAGTTCATACCTCTGGAAAGGCCCTGCAGCATCAATTTCTCCACTTGGAAAATCAGGTTCAGAAGACCAATTGAATAGTACTCTACAGTTTCATGACCTTATTATTTATTTTAAAGGAGAAGCCTCTGGTTTCTTTCCATTGGGGATGAAAATGATTAAGTCAGCAATTTGATGTCCAGGAGAAGAAGTAACCAAAATAAAATTTTCCACCAAGATCATACCTCAAGGTGAAATTTGCTTCCTTGTCACCAACTCTGTCATCATGCTTTCAGACGCTTGTTTTCATTTCGTGATTGGCTCCGTGGGAATCATCTCTCTTTTGAGTGTGTTTAATCAAACTGACTGTAATCAACCACACGTGTTCATAGTTTTCTTTATGCAACTTGCATTTTGACTCTCCTGGGTGCCAGCAGTCAATGGATGAGAACTCTGCTTGTTCAGCTGCTTGCATTCCCACACCACAGACTTCATCACGGCACTTCATATTTGAATCTGGGTACTCATTGATTCAATTCCCCACATTTAAAAATTTGCTCTGAATATTACAGCTTTACCAAAACATGGAGAATTCAAGGTGGCTTTGGATAATACTCTGTAAAGACACTTATGATCTTAATATTTGTCTAAGTATCAATAATTCCTCATGCTGTGTCAAGGGCAGGGAACAGGAAATTAACTTGTAAGAAGAGGGGAAGATTATGGAGGTATTCATTCACATGATTAATAGTTCAACAACTTATTTTTTGTCTCATGATTCCATGAGTTGCCTGGGTGATTCCACTCATCTCTCCTAACATCATTTATAGGACTGCATCTATGTGACAGATTGGCTGGGGCCTGGGCTCAGCAGGGGCAGTCGGCCAAGGCACATTGATCTTAACCGCAGGTAGCCTCTCCACGTTGCTGCCAGCGTGAGGGGCTTTAGGCAACATTCTCAGAAGAAAGTTGCTAGGAGTGGGAAAAGAGCTATAAAACCTTTTTTTTTTTTTTTGCTTATACTTTTTTTTAAAAGATTTTTTTTTTTTAATGTGGACCATTTTTAAAGTCTTTTTGGAGTTTGTTACAATATGGCTTCTGTTCTATGTTTTGGTTTTTTGGAGAGGCATGTGGGGTTTTAGCTCCCTGACCAGCAATAGAACCTGCACCAGAAGGCAAAGTCTTCAGCTCTGGATGGCCGGAGCAGTCCCTGTTACAGCTTTTAAATGAAGCTATAAGACCTGTGTCCCTGCTGTCACATTTTACTGGTCAAAGCAAATCATGAAGCCAGCTCAGCTTCAAGAGGAGAGAAAAGAGGCTCTGTCTCTTGGGGAGAGAAGTGGCCGGGTCACCTTGAAGAAAGCCTGTGCAATGGGAGATGCTGATGCCGGCATTTGGGGAAACTGTCTACCCTGCCGCCTAACACAGTGCACATTCTGGCCACACACCATATACACTCATCACCACCTTTCTCCATGGCTCATCACTCAGCCATAAAAAAGACTGAATGCCATTTGCAGAATCGTAGATGGACCTAGAGATGATTATATGAAGTGAAGTAAGTCAGAGAAAGACAGATAGCATATGAGAGCACTTATATATGAAATCTAAAAAAAGATACAAATGAGCTTATTTACAAAACAGAAAGAGACTCACAGGCAGAAAAAAACAAACTTCTGGTCACCAAGGGTGGGGAGGATAAATTAGAAGAAGAAGGGGAGGGAAGCTTCAGGGGGATCTAGGAGACCCTGGCCTGGGTCTCCCAGGGCTGTGTGCGCAGTGGCCTCAGCCTGACTTGGACTCGGGTGAGCAGGACCTGGGTGGCTCCACAGTAGCCGAGCGACAACACCACACTGACTTTTTAGGAAATCACGGAGAATTAGAAAGGGAAAAATATCTCCCACAGTCTATTCCATGAGCAATAACCGCTTTACATTTGGCATATATCCTTTCAGATTTCCGCTAGGCATAAGTATGTTTATTTGCAAACTTAAAAAATGGATTATACTATTCATACTGTTTTACAACCTGTCCTTTTTCATTTAGTATATTGTGTGTGGCCAAAAAAAAGCAGATATACGCTATATAAAACAAATACGTTCCTACTGTTTATTTGTGTGGGGAATGATATTCAGTATCTTGTTATAAATTCTAATAAGAAAGAATCTGAAAAAGAATATATAGATATAAATATTTGAATCAATATGCTGTATACCAGAAATGAATACAACATTGTAAATCAACTATACTCCAATAAAAATTAATTTAAAATAGAAGACAAGGGTTCTACTGCCCGTATACTCAACACACAGTAATGACACAGGACAGGAAAATTGCAAGTAGGTAAATGATTATACACTGTGCCTCTCCCGGCCTCTAAAGAGAGCAGAGAGTAAATGTGGGGAAAGTGGGGAAGTTCTGTCTTCAGGATGATGGCTTAGAATCATGCACAGTCATCTGGTAGTAGTTGTGAAACCACTACCATCTCCTGAGCACTTACGAGGGCCAGGCACTGTTCTGAGCAGTCTCTGCACACTTTCTCATTTAACCTTCTTCTCTAACTTGAGAAAAATGGTAGCTTTTTGGACATCGAGTCTCAGTCATGACAGGTGAGATAACTTACCTAAGTTCTATGGCTAAAGCATTTGAAGGTGGGAAAGTTGAAGGTAGCTTTGAACTTTCTGGTTTGGATATTAACCAGAATAGTGAAAGCAGAACAAGTGATAGGAGATGGAAAAGTTGAATTAATCCTTGGACGTGTGAATGTTGAGGTCCCTGCAAGATATCAGTGGGGAAGAGCTGAAAGTTAGAAGCACAGACTTAGGAATGATTGGCCTTCATGGAACCCTAACACGAGTCTTCCCAGAAAAGCAGCTTGGGGATGAAGTGGGCAAAATTCAACAGCTGCCAAGTTCTTGCTTGTCATGGTTGCAAGTTGCTCATCTGTGGCTGGTGTTTCTAATACATCATGTTATGGGCTATGGGCAAGGGGGTGGGTGGGTCAGGGCTCCGTTTTCTGCTGGTTGTGATACAACAATTTGGATCTCAGTTCCTGTAAACTTGCACAAGAAAGCTGTTTCTAGTCAGAGGTATGAATTTAGAATATTCTCCTCTCTGTGTCTGGAAGAGTGTATTCTTTGCCCGCTCTCACTTTTGGGGAAAATTGGATTTAGGGTCCATGCAGAATCTCATTTCCTTGTGGAGAACAGTTCTTGTGTTTCACTTTACCACTGGTTTATTTAGAAATCAACTGCAATTGAAAACCTGTAAATATATCAACTGCTGGGACATCACCTAATTATAAATTAAATAAGCACAATAGCCTTTCAAAAGACTGGAAAATCAGGAGCACTGCAATACTTCAGAGATCCGTGATGCCTTCAGGGGAATTGTGCTTGCCCACAGGAGTGTTTCATGTGGAAGTAGACCTAAAAAACAGTTGTGCAGTGTTTCGTTTTGATTTAGAACCACCCTTTTTAAAAATAACAGAAATAACGGGTTTTCACTGTGAAGTCCATTTTCATGTTTATCTCCTTACAAGGTTATATAAGCCTTTGGTGTGGGGTAGGCGGGAACACAGATGGCACGGTAACCATAGCAACACCGCTTAGGCTTCTTTTCTGCCTGTCAGCTTCTTTCAGCATCATGTTCCTTCTGAAGCAGAGTCTCACCCTCACACACACTTCCCTCCTTTTCTCCTCTCCTCTGCACTCTCCGCCTCTGACCCTGCTCTCTCAGCAGCCTAAAAAAGGATGAAAACATTTTATACCCCTTCTTCGTTTTTCAGTCTGTAAATTATTCAAACCTTAAATACGAATCTGAATTATAATGTTTCCATCATAAAACTGCATTTCTTACTTATCTCTCTTTTCCTTAAATAGGAGATAAGAGAAGGAAAGCAATTATAAGGACAGAAGCTACTGAAATGAAACCATTTTTCTTAACCTTTGAGTTCAGGCAAAAAATCACCCCAAGTCCAAGTAGGCAGACATGTCCCCTCAGGACTCTCAGAAACAGATTCTGTGCCTTCTTTATGTAAATCTAACTTCCAGCCACCCTTACATTAAAAATTTCCCTTAACTCTCGATCCCATATTTAGGTATATTCATTAAAAATTAGATATACTAATTAAAATATCTTCAAGTATACTTTTCATAATTCAAGACATTTTTATTCAACATTATATGTTCTAGAGCACATTTAACAAATGATTATTTTATGTATTCAGTCATATCTAGACAGTTTAACAATTATTCACAACTTTATTTATTATAATGAATACTAAACATTTGCTTTATTTAAAACATCTAAACAATGCTTTAGAAAGCATTGGCAGTAAATTCACTCATCTCTACCAACACAATTGAGAACTACCTGGTTTAGGTATACTAATGAAAATATATTTTGGTATATTGATTAAAAATCTGGAGCCTTTCAGCAAGCCCCTCTGTAACATCACTAAGCAGGATATAGTCAGCAAACACACATTGAGTTTCTGCCTCTCAAAAAGTAGGTCTTCTGTGAGACTACTTTAGGGTCTTTTCTGCCCTGAATCTTATCTCTGTGCAGAGACTACATTTTACCTCTTACTTGTTTTTTAACTGCCACCCCCTCAGGGAGTCCTTCCTGACAGAATCTTGGCTATTCTCAGTTCCCTGTATACATCCTTAGTTGTGATTTATTTTGACTTGCTTGATTACTTGCTTATTGTCTGTCTCTCCCAATAGGCTATATGGTTCTTAAGAGAAGAGGCTATCTTCAAAACATTTAATAATGTTTTCCTATTATCTCATGTAGGAGTTGGATCATTTTAAGTATAAAATAAATACTTTCCAAATAAATGAATGAATGTTTCCTTTTGGGTGAACTCCTTTTAGATTTGGTTGTAAAATGAAACCAAACCTGTTTTTCTAATTTGATGTATTGGTATGATTTCCATTTTCCTTTTTCCTTTGGCTGCTAGGAAGCTCAAGGTAGGGCTCAATTGGTGTAGCTGTATTTACTTCCTTCTGTATATATTTATTTCCTTTCTTTTTCATGGCTTTTATTTATTTATTTGTAATTGTAGTTGCATAGTAAAAAATATATTATTTTTATATTTTCTATTTTAAGCCCCCTCAAAAATCTTCTTGAGGCAAGTACCATATAATTATAAATAAATAAATAAATAAAGATAGAGGCCTTCAGAGCAAAATGACTTTTCAGGAATCTCACAGAGAGAATAATGTGTAGTGTGAATGGTTAGCCCTTAAATGTTGACATGAGCAGTGACCAAAGAAACTGAATTGGTAGAAAATTGAAAAGACCTTTTTACTCTTAAGCTATGCCAAAGAGTATTGAGTGAGAATAAGTAAACATTTCATTTTAAAAAAATGATCACTTTTATCTGTGAAAGTTGGATTTTTAAGGGTAAAATCTACTTGCATTGCTGAGGCATTACTTTATTACAGCCTATATATATATTTTTTTTCTTTTTTTTTCCCCTGCAGACCCATTTAAAATTCCTTGTCTCTGTGGCCCATTGGGTTCCCTGCCACCTTTTTTTAGGGAAGAAAAACTTGCCTTAAAGTCATGATTCATGGGTTTTACCACCTTAGGTAAATAAGGTTGCCAGATGATCAAAGTTTGCAGATTCAGGGTGTAAAAACCTTCAGCTGACACTGAGATTTGTTTACAGCTGGTGGAGGGGAAGAGAGTGAGCTTTAGGAGTCTCCTGAGATGTTTTTCAGTGTCTGTGGTCAGAAGAGGAAGCTGTGATGACGGAGCAAATCAATGACATCAGTGTCACCTGGGAAGGTGGTGTGAGAAGTAAGGATCTATTAATAGAAAGGACAACTGGGAATATGTCACACTTAGAAAACAAATGATTTGTGGCAAGAGAAGCTGGGAACCCACTTCAGGTGAAAGGAAGAATAACTTTTCTCAGCAACAAGAAGACAGATAGCATCTGCTTCTGTGCCTGAGGGGACAGGAACGGGTCAGTGTGGTTTTTCTCCCTGGCCTGGGGGAGTGGGTGGTCAGTGTGGCTACTGTAGGTTCTGGACATGAACTTGAGTAAGCTCCGGGAGTTGGTGATGGACAGGGAAGCCTGGCGTGCTGCAGTCCATGGGGTCGCACAGAGTCAGACACGACTGAGCGACTGAACTGAACTGAACTGAACCAGCTCAAGAATGGAAGGAAGGGCCAGTGCCTTCCTCTGATCCTGATTCTCTGGGGCAGGGGAGTGTAGCCAGGGACAAATAGAGTGCTGCCTTCTATCTACTGTTACTGTTCCTCTATTCATAGCAAAACAGAGGGTGGCCATCACCCCCATCGAGTCCTATCTTGACTCTTTGAAAATGCTCCATGGACAAAGCCCCCATTTCCTCTACCTTCATTATTTCTATGACTCTGGGCTCATGCTGGCCTAATAATAGGACGCATTGCTTTTTAGGAGTTTGATAGAGTTACATTTGATAGACTAAAAGACACGTGCTTCTTGGAAGGAAAGCTATGACAAACCTAGCCAGCATATTAAAAAGCAGAGACATCACTCTGCCGACAAAGGTCTGTATAGTCAAAGCTATGGTTTTTCCAGTAGTCGTGTGTGGATGTGAGAGTTGGATCATAAAGAAAGCTGAGTGCTAAAGAATTGATGCTTTTGAATTGTGATGCTGGAGAAGACTCTTGAGAGTCCCTTGGACTGCAAGGAGATCAAACCAGTCAATCCTAATGGAAATCAACCATTTCCTAATGGAATATTCATTGGAAGGACTGATGCTGAAGCTCCAATACTTTGGCCACTTGATGCGAAGAGACGACTCTTTGGAAAAGACCCTGATGCTGGGAAAGATTGAAGGCAGGAGGAAAAGGGGGTGACAGGATGAGATGATTGGATGGCATCATTACTCAATGGACATGAGTTTCTGCAAACTCCAGGAGATAGTAAAGGATGGGGAATCCTGGCGTGCTACAGTCCATGGGGTTGCAAAGTGTTGGACACAACTTAGGGACTGAACAACAAATACAGTTGGGCTCCAAGTTTATTGTTTTGCTGTGGATACCGTTATTCCAGCACTGTTTCTTAAGAAGACCACTCTTTTCCTATTGAATTTTCTTGGTGCCCTACTGAAAATCAATTGACTGGCTATATTTGAGTACCACCTGCCTTGATTACTGCTGCTGCTGCTGCTAAGTCACTTCAGTCGTGTCCGACTCTGTGTGATTCCGTAGACGGCAGCCCACCAGGCTCCCCCATCCCTGGGATTCTCCAGGCAAGAAGACTGGAGTGGGTTGCCATTTCCTTCTCCAATGCATGAAAGTGAAAAGTGAAAGTGAAGTTGCTCAGTCGTGTCCGACTCTTAACAACCCCATGGACCACAACCTACCAGGCTCCTCCATCCATGGGATTTTCCAGGCAAGAGTACCGGAGTGGGGTGCCATTGATTACTGCAGGACTGTAGTAATTTGTAATTGGGAAGTGTGAGCTCTCCAACTCCGATCTTTTTAAACATTCCTTTAGCTCTTCTAGGTTCCCTGTATTCCATATGAATTTCAGATTCAGCTTGTCAGTTTCTGCAAAGAACCAACTATGATTTTAATAGGGATTACACTGAATCTGTAGATCAATTAGGAGAGTATTTCCATCTTTATAGTATTAAGTCTTCCTATCTTCCCTCATAGCTCAGATGGTAAAGAGTCTGTCTGCAATGCAGGAGACCCGGTTTTGATCCCTGGGTCGGGAAGATCCCCTGGAGAAGGAAATGGCAACCCACACCAGTGTTCTCACCTGGAGAATCCCACGGACAGAGGAGCCTGGCAGGCTACAGTCCATGCTATTGCAAGAGCCAGACACGATTTAGTGACTAAACCACCACCACCCACGAGCACATGATGTCTTTCCATTTATTTTAGGTCTTCTTTAATTTCTTTCAACCATTATTTTTAATTTTCAGAATAATTTTTATACCTCTATTAAATTTGTTCTTTAATATTTTATTCTTTTTGGTGTTATTGTAAATCAAATTGTTTTCTTAATTTCATTTATGGTTTGTTCATTGCTACCACATAGAGGTACAATTGACTTCTGTAGCATATAAATCGTGTGTCCTACAACCCAGCTGAATTCATTTATTAGTTCTAATAGTTTCTTAGTAAAATTCTTAGGATTTTCTGTATACAAGAATGATCACATCATCTGCAAATACAGCTCATTTTTTTTCTTTTCCAATCCAGTCCTTTTATTTATTTATTTTCTTGTCTAATTGCCCTGGCTTAAAACAACCAGTAGAATGTTGAATAGAAGTGATAGGAACAGACATCCTTTTCTTGTTCCTGATCTTTAGGAGAAAGCATGTAGTCTTTCACCGTTGTCTGGTAGAAGCTTTTCATAGATACCGTTAATCAAGTTGAAGAATTTTCCTTCTATTTCTAGTTTATTGAGTGTTTTTATCATGAAGGTTAAAATTTTGTCAAATGCTTTTTCTGCATCTATTGCAATGTTCATGTGGTTTTTGTCCTTTATTCTTTTGCTTGATGTGTTACACTGATTGATTTCAGATATTAAGTTTGAGCATTTAAAATATGCTTACAGGCCATTTGTCTTCTGTTAAATACTATTCATAGCGCTTGCCTTTTTTCTGCTGGTTGCTTGTCCTTTTAATACTGCTTTTAATACTTTTTTATATAGTCTAAATATCTTTATCTGTTATAATTTAGCAAAAATTTTCTCCAAAATTTTTGTCTTTTATTTTTATGAAGTCTTTTGATGAACAGTAGATTCTTAACCATAATGTTATGAAATTTAAAAAACTTTATAGTTTGTGTCAGTCGTTTTGGAGATGTTTAAACATTCCTTCTCTTCAAGGAATAAGTATATTCTCCTGAAATGTCTTGCCATTCGCAATTAGATCTTGACTCCCAACTTGAGCTTTTTTTTTTTTTTTAATGTGTGAGGTAGGATCAAATGTCGTATTTTCCCAGTTGTTTTGGACACAGTTAAGGCGGCTCCTCAGATTTACTCAGCCTCACCTTGCTCAGGGTCCTCTGCTGAGCATGCTTGATGAGCTCCTGGTGGTTCCGTGGTTGCTGTTGCTAATGCCTCATTAGCATGTTGCTAATGCCTCATTTACCTTGCCCATGGAGAGCAGCAACTCCAGCATCGCCCCCATCGTGACTATTGCCGTGGTAACCTCAGTGGGTCTGGAACCCGGGCAGTATGGTCAGCTCAGTCAAGATGTCTGTTCTCTTGTTCTCTGTACATCCCCTGCTGGACTGGTCCTTGCTCCACCTTTATCCTACTCACATGGCTGACCTTCCCTCTTAGTACCTACTTGCCCCATCACAGCTAGTGATTGTTCTAATCTTTGATCAGAGCATCTTCACCATGATAGCTTATCAAAGGGATGGTGAAGGCATGCACCTTTGCTGGTTTCCTTGGTAACAGATCAGCAAACGGGATGTCAGGTCCCTCTATACACACCCCTGTCCCCACCCCCATGGCAAAGACCCTCAGCATGTCCTGCCGGCCATCTGCTGCACATGTTGGGGTGTTGCTCCAGGATCTTGTTTTAGACATGTAAGATCCCCCATCCATTAAACCATTAATGTCTCTGTTGCTTCCTGACTCTGAGCTCTTCCTTCAGTTTTGAGGCTGGGCAGGTACAGGGCTTGCAGGCCTGCTGGGTGCAGCCCAACATGGGCTCAAACCGAATCGACCCACAGAATCTCTGGCTCCTCCTGCCTCTGCCCATTCTGGACAAAATCCAACACTACAGGGTATGAGTGTTCTAGAGGTGGCCCAAAGAGATCAAGTGATACTGCCTGGAACTGTGCTGGGGGTCATGCTTTTGGAGACAAACTCTGACCCAAAGAGGAAGAGAAGATAGGAGTGAACCAGATCATTAAGTCCTTGCCCCTCCCCGTACCTGAAACATGATGCATCTGAACACCCTGTCTTAAAACGTCCAGCATGACTGAGCAGTGCGCAGCCAACTGTGTCCTTATGTGAAGCTGTGGCTAGCTCAAAAATGTGTTTCTCCCCCTTCACAGTCTTAATGCCCCCTTCACTTTTTGCCCCTCAGAAATTAGATCTACCAGTAAAATAAAAGGCCTTAGGCTTTTCCCTAGGCTCTGGTTTCTAGAAAACCAGGCTAAGATAATTATCTTACACTTTCCTTTACTCCCTTACCTGCAATGCCTGTTATATCATAAATCAGGGTTCTCTGAATGTATCTGTTTCAAAAGTGTGTATTTTGTTCCATGGATCTATTGTGTAGCTCTACTGATACCACTCTTTTTTTTTTTTTTTTTTTTTTGGTGGTTTGGGGTCATCAGCTTTATTTATTTATTTAAAAAAATTTTTAGTGTTGTGTAGGCTTCCGCTGCAGAACAGATTGTGAATCAGCCACAACTGCACACTTGCCCCCTCCGTCTTGGGCCTCCCCCTACCACCCATCCCACCGCACTAGGTCACCACAGTGCCAGGCTGGGCTCCCTGTGTTATACAGCTATCCATTCTACACGCGGTAGTGTGCGTATGTTAATGCTCCTTTCTCCATTCATCTCACTCTCCCCCTCCCGCACTGTGTCCACAAGTCCACTTTCTACATCTGTGTCTCCATTCTTTCCCTTCAAATTCTTTTCCCTTCACCAATACCATTTTTCTAGGTTCCATGTATATGTGCTAATATACAATATTTGCTTTTCTCTTTCTGACATACTTCACTGTGTATAACCAACAGGCTCTAGATTCATCCACCTCACTAGAACTGATTCAAATTCGTTCCTTTTTATGGCCGAGTAATATTCCGTTGCATATATGTACCACATCATGTTTATCCATTCATCTGTGGATGGACATCTAGGTTGCTTCCAAGTCCTGGTTATTGTAGATGGTGCTTCAGTGGACACTGGCGTACCTGTGTCTTTTAGAATTAAAAACTCATTTTTAGTTTTATCAGATATCCCCTAATTCATCTTCAGGTAACTTGGGGTCATAATATATCATAAATATAATACTTACTTAGATCCAGTTCATTAATACTTTGGCAAGCTTTTGCAGCTATGTTCGTGAGCAGAAGAGTTTGCATAAAGATGGAATTATATGATAGAATTCACCTGTAAACTTTATGGGGCTTGCCATTTTTTTCAGGGAAAAATTTTAAATTACTGCTTCAGTTTCCTTCGTGGTTAAAGATTATTTCTTGTACTGAAATATGTATCAATTTTAGTAAATTATATTTTCAGTTTCATGAGCTGTAGAGTATGTATGTGTAAATATAAGTATCTACAAATCAATATCAAAAAAATCAAATAGCAATGGATGTGAACAAACCCGTTGCAAAATAGGAAGCACAAGAAAAATGCTCAGTCTCACTAGTAGTAAAGGAAATGTAAATTTAAGTAAAAGTGGATGCTATATTATACCAATAAAATTGGTAACAATAGTAGCCTGATGATACCACATGTTGGGAAGAATTTGAAGCAGTGGGAACTTTCACTTATTTGTGAGATACATGTTGTTATAACTGCTTTGAAGAACACATGTTACATGTATGTGCACAAGGATATCATGTGTGTCCCCAAAAATATCATCAGGTATATTGATGAAAAACTGGAAGCAACTTGCCTATAAACATAAGAATAGAAAAATAAAAAATACAGTAGAAAAAGAAGAGTAAATACTAAATGCAATATGATATCCCAGATTAGATTCTGGAACAGAAAATGAGTATTAGTAGAAAAACTGGTGATCTCTAAATAAAGTCTGTAGTTTAGTTGTTTGTAATGTATGAATGTTAATTTCTTAGTTTGGACAAAAGTACTATTGTTGTGTGGGATGTTGACACTGGGTAAAGTTGAGGAGGTGATATGTGGGTTGTCTCTGTACCCTCTAACTTTTCTGTGAGTTTAAAATTATTTCAAAATAAAAAATTTATTATTATTTAAAAAGAATGACTAGAGTTACTTGTATCATTATAGATAAATCTCACAAACATAATGCTGAGAAAATAGCAAGTTCAAGATGAAACATAATATGTAACCAAATATACAAATGTAAAAGCATTTAGTATAATAATGTCATTTAATGATACATTCATATGTACTGTAATTTTCAACACATATATCTGAATAATAAATACCAAATTATGAATATTAATTATTTCTTGAAGGTGAGGGAGTATCATATGATCAGAAATTAATAACAGAATTTAAACCTTATTTGCAGTGTTTAATTTCTTATGCTGGATTGTGTATACACACACAGATTTGGGTTTTTTTTTTTTTTCAGATTTTGTTTTTAAAAAATCTTCCTTTAAATTATTTGAAATATTTCAAAATAAAACAAAAAGCCAATTTCTCTAAAAGGAAAGAAGCAAGGAAGGGAAAGAGGGAGAGAGAAAGAGAACGTTGAAAGGACAGAAGCAATTCTAAATACAGAGAGTTTTAAAATGAGAGATTTTTCTGAATGGTTTGGAAGTCTCATTGAGAACTGGTTTTAACAACTTCTTGTAGTAACATTTAAGGTTTGGAGTTTGAGGCATATTTAGGACAACAGCCGTCTGAATCAGAAGTTCAAGGAAACTCATGTAAAAATTTGATTCTAGGTCCAAGACTCCAGGAGATTTGATTTCAAGTAAGATTTGAGCTCCAGAACTTGAACTTGTATCATACTAAGTGTCCTTATGTCCTTGTGGTGTTGGAGGAGACCCTTGGACAGCAAGGAGATCAAACCACTCAATCCTAAAGGAAATCAACCCTGAATATTCATTGGAAGGACTGATGCTGAAGCTGAAGCTCCAATACTTGGACCACCTGATGCGAGGAGCCAACTCGTTGGAAAAGACGCTGATGCTGGGAAAGATTGAAGGCAGGAGGAGAAGGGGACGACAGAGGATGAGATGGTTGGATGGCATCACCGACTCAATGGCTGTGAGTTTGAGCAAGCTCCAGGAGATGGTGAAGGACAGGGAAGTCTTGAGTGCTGCAGTCATGGGGTCACAAAGAGTCGGACAAGACTTAGCAATTGAACAACAGCTTGTCCTTATACTATTAGACAGATTTGGTTTACTTCAGCATGAATTAATTTTTTAAAAACTTGTTTTATCTATCTATCTGTATCTCTCACTATATATAATCTAGCTATGTCTATCTACCTACCTATGTATACTTTATGTGAGTATGAATGTATGTATATATGATTTATAGGTTACCTGAATTAATGAGTAGTCCCAACTGAGAGATAATTTGGCCAGGAGATTATTAGCTAGCCAGGTAGCTATCCTATGTGGACTTTTTAACCTTTATTGTACTTTGGATCCCTTGACAGTCTGGTGAGGTTGTGGATCCCTTTTCAGAATAATTCATTTAAATGAATAAAAGAAATTTCATAAGATTATAAAATAAAGCAATTATATTAAACTATAGCTATAAATTATTAAAAAGAAATTTGTGGTATATTAATGTGTGCTTCTTTATTAAGGCATTAAATAACAATGCAGATGTAAATACCAATAATTTGAAATTTGTGATGAGCAGAAATATTTGGTGATATTTGCCACAGTCATAATGTCGCATGAAAATATCAGTAATTTCTACTGGCCTCAAGTCACAGATAATATTCATACATTTACAGCTTGTTGCCTAAGGTTATAGTTAAAGGAAATGCTTTAAAAAAGAAAATGCTAAGTTTCAATTAGAAGTTTGTGAAAATAATAAACCCCTATAGATCAGGTCTATGACCAGGGTGAGATGAGTAAAGCCATTGCCTCAACTGTAAAATTTAAGGAGGACCAAAGAACTCCACTATCAAGGTATTTAACAAATGTTCAATATATTTAATAAATTAAAAAAATTGTTTAAATATTTTATTTGTTTATTTAGCTGCGCTGGGTCTTAGTTGCGGAATACAGGCTCTTTAGTTGCAGCATGTGGGATCTAGTTCTCTGACCAGGGAGCGAACCCATACCCCCTGCACTGGGAGCATGGAGTCTTAGCCACTGGATCACCAGGGAAGTCCCTAATAAATTAAAAAATTTTTTTTACATTTACAACATTTTTAAAAATAAAAATTAAGGGAAAAAGAATCATGATGAGCAAAATATCAAGATGTTTAAATTGAGAGAGGATCAGTACAAATGTCCTGGATTCCAACTGCAAGAATTCTCCCAGAATGCAGAATTCATGCATTATAGGCAGGCATTCTCATTTTGGGCTTCCTCCTGGCTCAGCAGTAAGAATCTACCTGCAATGCCGGAGACGCAGGAAACATGGGTTTGATCCTTGGGTTGGGAAGATCCACTGGAGGAGGAAATGGCAACCCATTCCAATGTTCTTGCCTGGAAAATCTCACGGACAGAGAAGCCTTGTGTGTTACAGTCCATGTGATCACAAAGAGTTGGACATGTGCAAGTTGGACATGCATGCACACACACACACACACACACAGTCACTTTGTCTCTTTTCCACCACTTATTTGTCATTGATTGGCAGTCTTCCATATTTCACTGTTGCATTATTAATCTTTACATGTGATAACAAATACAAATACATTTTTCAAAACGCTACATAGATCCCTTAAAATAAAATAAAATTTCAAAATTGAATAAGTCTGTCTTCATTCTTTGAGGATAGTGACAAAGATTTTTTTAAAAGTTAATTTTGACATCGTGTGGTTTCTGTTTGTAATCTAATAACAGCAAATCATTAAAAAATAATTCTAATTATTTCTCTTATAATGTTAGACTTTTTACTCTTAAAATAGGTAAGTTAGTGGTGGTATCCCTCTAAGGAGAGAAGAGAAATGGTGAGGAGAGTGTGCTAAGAGGTTAGGGACAGTCCCTCTTACCCAAACTATCTCAGAGACAGAATAAATTGAAGTATAGTTGATTTACAGTATTGTGTTAATTTCTACAGTGCAGCAAAGTGACTTAGTTATACATATATATGCATGTCTGTGTGTTAGTCCCTTAGTCATGTCCAACTCTTTGTGATCCCATGGACTGTAGTCTGCCAGGGTCTTCTGTCCATGGAATTCTCCAAGCAAGCATATTAGAGTGGATAGCCATTTCCTTCTACAGGGGATCTTCCCTACCCAGGGACTGAAACCAGGTCTCCTGCATAGGTTCCCGCGTTGGGCTTCCCTGATGGCTCAGATGATAAAGAATTCACTTGCAGTGCCGGAGACCAGGGGTTGCATCCCTGGGTTGGGAAGATCCCCTGGAAGAGGGCGCAGCAACCCACTCTAGTGTTCCTGCCTGGAGAATCCCCATGGACAGAGCAGCCTGGCGGGCAATAGTCCATGGGATCCCAAAGAGTCACAACTAAGTGACTAAGCACTCCTGTGTTGCAGGCAGATTCTTTGCCATCTGAGCCACCAGGGAAGTCCATTTATATATACTACTTTTCATATTCTTTTCCATTAGTTTTGCACAGAATATTGAATATAGTTCCCTGTGCTATACAGTAGGACCTTATTTGTCTATCCATTCTACATATGATAGCTTACAACTGCGAACCGCAGAATAATGTGCTTTCATTCTTTATTAGGGAACACACTCTTTTGAGAGTTATTCTTAAGCAAAACATATGCTTCTATATTCATGTTTTTCCTATGCCAGAAACACAACATCAGCAACACACAAATGTGGGGATAAGATGCCGTCATTCCTTCTGGCATTTTTAGAGGACTTTGATTTATGTTGTTTTCCACTTGGTCTTGCGTTTGTGGCCACCAGTACTGAGGCTCCACCTAGGGCCCTCTTCTGTAATTACATTCATATTCATGAAAGCTAATCTTCAGGATGGCAATAGTGAAAACAATTATGCAAATTAGAGGGAGTGGTTGAGTCTGTTTTGTTCTGAGCATCCAGCACAGACAGATTAGATTCGGTTTCCCTTTGCACCCCCTCCCTGCGTGCCCCCAGGAACTGAAGGCTGAGGCTCTGATGGCCACAGGATATTGCGCAGGTGAGGAAGTGGTTAGCATCTTACCTTTGGCCTTGGGAAAGTGCCCTCTGGGAATGCAGCTGGCTAACCTCTGCGTAACAGGTGGTCCCAGTCCAGGGGTGGGGGAGTTGGCCAGGGCGGGGGTAGGCAGGGGGGTAATGGGTGGGGGGTTGGTGGTGGTTCTGGGGTGGTAGTAAAGGGGAGAAACCACAGCCTCCTTGTGCTTCACGGGAATACCAGCAAGGAAGGTGGGAGAAGCTTCAGTCAGACGAAGGCAGACAAAGATCAAAGGGCAGGCCTGAAGAATTCAGTTAGAAGTTACAAGAAGTCCCCTACACACGAACCTTCAAGTTGCGAACTTTCAAAGATGCGAACGTGCGTTCCCGTGTCCAATCATGTAAGTTAGTTCATGCGTCTGGAGTATATTGTCATGTGCGTGCATCCTCTACGGAGAGGTTGTGCTTTTGTGTACTGGACTGCAAGAATAAAACTCTTTATTTGTGTGTGTGTGTTTCTAATACATTATTTGTGTGAAAAGTGTTATAAACCTATTATAATACAGTACTATATAGCTGACTGTGTTAGTCAGGTACCTACACTAACTTTGTGAGACTTACAAACAAAATGGACTTAAAAACTCCTTCTCGGATGAGAACTCATTCATATGTACAACGCTTAAGACCCTGGTTCTCTCCTCCACCTTTTGTTTCAGTTGTGTTTTCAGCATTTTGCTCCTTGACCATTGGGCGATTGGTTTTTCGATTCCCTCTTTCTCTAGCAGTGAGGAGTGCAGGATGATTTGAGCTAGCACCCCAGAGTGTTTTGACTCACACCTGCCATCTGTCTGCTTAGTCACTGTGCAACCATCCTTCCCCGAAGTGATGGTTTTTATTTGATGTAAGAGCTGGCAGGCAGCAGTGGTTGTGTGAGGAGATTGCTGGACTCCCGGTTTTCTCTATTCCTGTGCTCATAGCAGCAGAGTGTATTAATGTTTCAGATAGCCACTTGGCTTTTTCTGGGAACTGCTATATGTTCCTAAAGATTCGGAGTGTGGGGAAGAGTTGTGAGGAAGAGGAAGGGGATTATTTTTAAAAACGTTATTTTGAAATTTGTAGACAATTCAAAATTGTTATGTTGAGCAGCTTGTCACCACTCAGCGTAGAGCAAAGCGGAAATCTCCCAAATTATTCCTATACAGAGTGAATACAAATAATCCCAGTGCGCCATTTCCTTACAACTACTCTGACTTTCTACATAATCCCATTGATAGTTTTCCTCCATAGATTTTGGGTGTGAACTCTTGATGAAGGAAGATAGAGCTGTAAAGAGTGAGTCGTCTTTACACTGTTATTGTTTAATGCATCCACATGAATGAAATGTTTCACTGCTATAAATTAAGCATTCCACTTTATGTACCTACCACAATTTATTTATCCAGTCTCCTGTCAATGGTCCTGTGAACTGGTTCCAGTTTTTACTATTAAAACCAGTAGTGCAGTGAATATTTCAGTACCTGTAATATTTTAGTACCAGTAAATATTTTAATATTTTAGTGTTCTGCTGATCATATATGAGGGTTTCTTTAGTCTGGGATATTTAGCTTGAGTTGGAATCGCTAGCTATTAGGTGGGTACATCTTTACTAGATAATGTCAAATTATTATCAAAGGAGAGTGGACATATTTATCCTCTCAGGAGCAATATTTAAGAATTTCTGTTTTCCCTCATCCTCATAAGCACATTCATCTGTCAGGCTTTAAAATTGTGGCCAACATTTTGTGTGCAAAAGGATATTTCAGCCTTTTCCTGATTACAGGTGAAGTTGGACATGTTTTTATATGAATATTCATTATAGGCTTTTCCTTTTCTATATAATGGATACCTATCTTTTTTGCCCATTTTTAAAATTGGTCCACACTTTTTTAATTGAAGTTTCATAGATGTATATGATTCTAATACTTTGTTCTAACTAATATATGTTGGAAATACATTACCATGGTTTATATCTTGTGTTTCTACATTTTAAAAATAGTGTCTTCCGAAAAAAAAAAAAAATAGTGTCTTCCAATACACAGAAGTTCTTATTTTGGCAGACTTCTGTTTGTTTCTTTTACCTTATGAATTCTGCCTTTTTTAAAAGAAATCCTTTCTGTGATACAAGTTTGCAAAGATAATCTATATTTTCTTCAGAAAGTTTAGAAATCTATGTGTATCTAAACCACCAAGAATTTATTTTTTGGTTATGTATGATGTGGAACCATATAGAAAGCAAACTGTCTGGGCATTATTTATTACGTCATTTGTTCCTTCCATACTGCTCTAAAATTGCAGCTCTGGCTTCTATCTTATGCATATGGGAGGGTCTCTCTCTGAGGTTTGGTTCCTATTTTTGTTGCATTAGTATATTGGTCTATCTCTGCCCTACTAACACACTGGTGAAACTAAATAATCCTCAAAATCTGGTGAGTAAATTCTCTCATCTCCCTATGGCATTTTTTTTCTTCAACAGTACATTGGCTCTGCTTTTTTTCTCCCTGGCTATTCTCGCTGTTTTGCTCTTTTGTATAATTTTATTTTTATTGTTTAAAAATTATTATTATTATTATTTTGGTTGCACTGGGTCTTCATTGTGTGCATGGGCTTTCTCTACTTGTGATGCACAGGCTTCTCTAGTTGCCCTGTGGCATGTGGGGTCTTAGTTCCCCGACTAGGGATCAAATCCCTGTCCTCTAAGCTGGAATGAGGCTTCCCTGTTGGCTCAGATAGTAAAGAATCCGCCTGCAATGCGGGAGACGTGGGTTCAATCCCTGGGTTGGGAAGATCCCCTGGAGGAGGGCATGGCAACCTGCCCCGGTATTCTTGCCTGGAGAATCCCATGGATTGAGGGGCCTAGTGGGCAACAGCCCATGGCGTTGCAAAGAGTCAGACACGACTGAGTGACTCAGCACTACGTTGGAAGGTGGATTTTTTACCACTGGACCACCAGGGAAGTCCCTTGTGTAAATTTTAAATTCACTTACCACATTTTGCAAAAGCAATTTAATAAAATTTTTCTGCAGGTGTACTTTCTTTAATTATAATTTTTCTATAACATTGAGTCTGCACAAAGCGGTATTAAATTATTTCAAAGGATTGGTGGAAGATTAAGGAATGAGTTAACTCTGTAACATCTATCCTAAAAAAATTTAATTAGCACGATTTTATTTTGTTTAAAAACACGAAATATCACAGCTTGTAGGAAACCAGCCAAGATCAATGAATGGGGATTTTATACGCTGTATCCCAGCCAGCTCATTTTTGAATCAGGCCTATCTTGGGAAAATCTAAACTTTCAGTAAAAATAGGAACAAGTATTTATTCACAAGCAATTGTAATGTACCTAGCCCCTGTTATTGATAATATAAAGATGTGCAAATAAAATAAACTATGATTTAGGTCTTCCAAGAATTTATAACTGATTGTGAAGACAATTGATTTTCAATAAAACTCCAACTTCATAGTTCTGACTGTGAGCTCTTGTGGATAAAGGGAAAGGAAAGAACTATGTGGATTGAAGTAATCAGGATAAATTTCACATTAAATAAGTAGCATATTTTTTTAAGTAAGGGAAGGAAGAGCAAGGTCTGGTACATAATAAACATCTAATAAATATTTGTAAAATGAGTGATATCAAGGTATATTTGACCAAGTAGATACAGAGGTGTATATGGTGGTCCAATGGAAACTTCACTTTTATAGGTTAGAAAGCAGAATTAATCAGGGAGAAAGACTTCCCTGATAGCCCGGTGGTCAAGACCCGAGCTTCCACTGAAGGGGGCACGGGTTTGATCCCTGGTTGGGGAACTAAGATCCTGCATGCCAAGTGCTGTGTCCAAAAGGAAAAATAAAAAGAATGAATCAGGAGAAATTGAGTCACAAAGTAGTTGATTAATCCAGTACAAAGGCAATAAACATCCGAAAATAGCGTCATGGCCTTGTGAAAAGAACATAAATTGATGAATTAAGAAAATATTTATAAAGGCCTCATTTAAATAAGTAACATACTAGATCACTAAAAAAGAATGATTAACATCATAGTTAGTATCTAATAAAAATAAGAAGGGCTTCCCAGTGGTGCAGTGGTAAAGAATCCACCTGCCAAAGCAGGAGACACAAGAGATGTAGGTTCAATCCCTGGGTAGGAAATGGCAACCCACTCCAATGTTCTTGCCTGGAAAATTCCATGGACAAAGGAGCCTGACAGCCCATGACTTTGCACAGAGTCAGACACGACTGAGCCACTGAGTGTGTGTGCAACACACACGCACGTACACACACGTGTGGAAGCGGGAGAGTCAAAAATTCCCTCAAAGCTTCTCAGGAAGTATGATGATAATACTGATTCCTCTTCCCCTCCTCCACAAATTTAAGAAGTCGGAAAGACTTGCTAGCACATGTGACAGGAAAGATAACATACTGAGTTTGGGACAACAGAAAAAATATAAGCAATTGGAAACATGAGATGAGCGCACAGTTAAGATTTTAACTACGTTTGTAAAAGCTAAAATTACAGAGGGGTCCCTCAGCCTGGGAATTTAAATAGGACTCCTTGGATGGGACACTTTTAAGTCTATCTAGAGGTCTGGCAAAGACTGCTGCTTAGTTCAGGAAACTTAATACATGAATTCAAGATAAATCCAAGCTCTAAATATCTGAGGCCAGCAATGATCCAGGTTTTGTTCCCAGAAGTCCCTGCTCTCATTAAATCCAGAATCCGGTAGGTGCTGAGATGCTCTCAGGAAAGTAACTCATTCTCAGGGAGGAGAGTGTTGAACACAGGCTCTGGGATGAGAGACTAGAACTCTCAGCTTCATCCTCCTCACCCTGAGACTAACGGTGGCATACCACTCAACCCACTTTATACTATATTACATGAAAAAAGAAAAGGTAATCCCAATGACTCTGGGGTCTTTTTGCCATTTAGTGTTGAGAATTATGCCAAAAGTTGAGAATTATGTTTTATTAGGTGGGCATTCTGAGGACTTCAAACCTGGAGACAGCATCTCAGATAATGCTGAGAAACTGTTCTAAAGAGGCAAGTGGAGAGCCAGAATGTATGAGAGCTTTTGTAACAAAAGACCAGGTAATCAGAACATCAAAAGATTACTGTGAATTAAAGAAAACCAGAGATCTCAAGTTAAGAAATTTAGCGCTTTTCCATGTATCTGAAGATGAAAGAGTCTGGGCTCACTGACATTTCCTTTGATATGCACCTCACTCTCTGGGGCCAGTGTCTTGTGTTTTCTCATCCTGAGCCTCCTCGGGGTGCCCTGGGAGGGGGTGCGGCAGGAGCTGACTGCTAGATGGCAGGCAAATTCTGCCTCCAACCTGAGTTCCCTCAGGGCTCACTGTCAGGATGCAACATTGTAGTTCACGACTTAACGGGAGGAAGCAAGCAGTACAAGTGTGTAATGGAAAGAGCTGTTACAGGAAAAAGTACCAGTAATGATGTGATGGACATCACTGCAGAAGGCTGGAGCAGGAAGAAGGAAATTAGCTGCTGCCATGTGGCAGAGGAGAGGTCAATTTCATGTGCGCAAGTGAGATGCCCTCTGAAAGTGAAAAGGGAAAGTGTTAATCGCTGAGTTGTATCTGACCCTTTTTGTGACCCTATGGACTGTAGCCCGCCAGGTTCCTCGGTCCATGGAGTTCTCCAGGCAAGAATACTGGAGTGGGTAGCCATTCCCTTCTCCAAGGGATCTTTCCGACCCGAGGATCGAACCCAGATCTTATACATTGCTGGCAGATTCTTTACCATCTAAGCCACCAGGGAAGCCCTGCATGACTCCTATAATTCATTGCAAGAGATGTAGAGAGGAGAAGGAGAGAGTTTGGGATGTCTCAAATTTGTACTGTATCAATGAATCTGCTTCAGTTAGCGACAATACCATACCCCCAGAGGGTAATTATAAATATACGTGGGCATTTTTGCTTATCACAATGACTCTGGGGTCTTTTTGCCATTTAGTGTGTTGGGATCAGATGTGACAAACTAATGCTATGCTTTGAACAGTCTCACACCTGAAATTATCTTTCTGCCCAAAATACTACTAAATAGTGCCTCTAGTGAGAAATCGTGCTTATAAATATACCAAGTAACACGATAAACTATAAGGCTGTGCTCCCTTTCTTCTACAGTAGTAAGATATTTGATAAATTCTATAGTACTTAAGATAGTGATACAACTGCATTTGATGAGCATTAATTTTTAAATCAAACATCATGACGGAGGTAGTAAAAGACGCACAATTTGCAAACTCAAGGAAAGTACAAACTAATGTTGAATTACAAAAATCTAAATATTAAATAAAATCCAGTGCAGTTTCTTAACATTTCTTCTGCCAAACATAAAGGTCACTGTAGGAGGCTTAATTACTATTGTATTCAAGTTTTAAAAAGCTGGAGAAGTTTCTCTTTTCCAAATCCCAAGAGAATGGAGATTATGCAAAATTTTGAAAAATAGAAGACTTAAAGAAGTTTAATGTGTTCTCTGATTTCAGGGAAAATAACATATAAATTGTTCCAAGAATGGAGTTCACTTTGTGGAAAGGGAAAGAAAGGGAACAATTATATTAACTGAATGTATTCCTTCCTTCCTAAGTAGGTTTAATATTATATCCTCCTGTTGTTGAACACCCATTTCTTCCTTGTTCTCCTGCCAGGGAAAATTCCATTTCATTAATCTAAATGGGAATTTTCCAAATAAAAAAAAAAAAAGAAGAAAAGCTTTTCCAAAAAAAGAGGAAGACGCTAAGCCCCAAACAGCAGGAGATATACCAGGGGAGCATTACGGGTCAAATATCAAAGAGAGTCCACCTTCAACAGTACAAACTATCAGAGCACTGTAATTTCCTCTCTATTATAATTACCAAAGTGGAAAGCATATTCTAGCCCTTCATACATAATGTATCATTCTATCACCCATCTTGAATATTAAAAGGATTCAGTTCTGTGAAATTCTTGTGTATTTTTTGAGAATCATTACAATAATGAAAAAATGCAGTACATTTTAAGTTAAATAACTCATCCATTGGAAGGATTTCTTTATTGATAGTATTAGGAAACAGGGAAGAAGGAAAGAGTACTAAATTTGAATCCAGATAGCTCAAGATCAGACCCTGGATTTACAACGTACTATATAATTGGGTGGAGCTACCCCACGTCCGAGGTCAGGGGCGGCGGCCGAGAGGAACTACCCCACGTCCAAGGAGCGGCTGCTGCGGGGCACAGGAGGGCTGATAGGAGCTACTCCACGTTCAAGGTCAGGAGGGGCGGCCGTGAGGAGACACTCCTCGTCCAAGGTAAGGAGCAGCAGCTACGCTTTGCTGGAGCAGCCATGAAGAGATACCCCACGTCCAAGGTAAGAGAAACCCAAGTAAGATGGTAGGTGTTGCCAGAGGGCATCAGAGGGCAGACACCCTAAAACCATAATCACAGAAAACTAGCCAATCTGATCCCAGGACCACAGTCGTGTCTAACTCAGTGAAACTAAGACATGCCATGTGGGGCCACCCAAGACGGCAAGGTCATGGTGGAGAAGTCTGACAGAATGTGGTCCACTGGAAAAGGGAATGGCAAGCCACTCAGTGTTCTTGCCTTGAGAACCCCATGAACAGTATAAAAAGGCAAAATGATAGGATACCGAAAGAGGAACTCCCCAGGTCGGTAGGTGCCCAATATGCTATTGGAGATCAGTGGAGAAATAACTCCAGAAAGAATGAAGGGGTGGAGCCAAAGCAAGAACAATACCCAGTTGTGGATGAGACTGGTGATAGAAGCAAGGTCTGATGCTGTAAAGAGCAATATTGCATAGGAACCTAGAATGTTAGGTCCATGAATCAAGGCAAATTGGAAGTGGTCAAACAGATGGCAAGAGTGAATGTCGACATTCTAGGAATCAGCAAACTAAAATGGACTGGAATGGGTGAATTTAACTCAGATGACCATTATATCTACCACTGTGGGCAGGAATCCCTTAGAAGAAATGGAGTAGCCATCATGGTCAACAAAAGAGTCCAAAATGCAGTACTTGGATGCAATCTCAAAAACGACAGAATGATCTCTGTTCATTTCCAAGGTAAACCATTCAATATCACGGTAATCCAAGCCTATGCCCCAAACAGTAACACTGAAGAAACTGAAGTTGAACGGTTCTATGAAGACCTACAAGACCTTTTAGAATTAACACCCCAAAAAGACGCCCTTTGCATTATAGGGGACTGGAGTGCAAAAGTAGGAAGTCAAGAAACACCTGGAGTAACAGGCAAATTTGGCCTTGGAGTACGGAATGAAGCAGGGCAAAGGCTAATAGAGTTTTGCCAAGAGAACGCACTGGTCATAGCAAACACCCTCTTCCAACAACACAAGAGAAGACTCTACACATGGACATCACCAGATGGTCAACACCGAAATCAGATTGATTATATTCTTTGCAGCCAAAGATGGAGAAGCTCTATACAGTCAGCAAAAACAAGACCAGGAGCTGACTGTGGCTCAGATCATGAACTCCTTATTGCAAAATTCAGACTTAAATTGAAGAAAGTAGGGAAAACCACTAGACCATTCAGGTATGACCTAAATCAAATCCCTTATGACTATACAGTGGAAGTGAGAAATAGATTTAAGGGACTAGATCTGATAGACAGAGTGCCTGATGAACTATGGATGGAGGTTCATGACATTGTACAGGAGATAGGGATCAAGACCATCCCCATGGAAAAGAAATGCAAAAAGGGAAAATGGCTGTCTGAGGAGGCATTACAAATAACTGTGAAAAGAAGAGGAGTGAAAAGCAAAGGAGAAAAGGAAAGATATTCCCATTTGAATGCGGTGTTCCAAAGAATTGCCAGGAGAGATAAGAAAGCCTTCCTCAGCGATCAATGCAAAGAAATAGAGGAAAACAACAGAATGGGAAAGACTAGAGATCTCTTCAAGAAAATTAGAGATACCAAGGGAACATTTCATGCAAAGATGGGATCGATAAAGGACAGAAATCGTATGGAGCTAATAGAAGCAGAAGATATTAAGAAGAGGTGGCAAGAATACACAGAAGAACTGTGCAAAAACGATCTTCATGACCCAGATAATCACGATGGTGTGATCACTCACCTAGAGCCAGACATCCTGGAATGTGAAGTCAGGTGGGCCTTAGAAAGCATCACTATGCACATAGCTAGTGGAGGTGATGGAATTCCAGTTGAGCTATTTCAAATCCTGAAAGATGATGCTGTGAAAGTGCTGCACTCAATATAGAAAACTCAAAATAGAAAACTCAGCAGTGGCCACAGGACTGGAAAAGGTCAGTTTTCATTCCAATCCCTAAGAAAGGCAATGCCAAAGAATGTTCAAACTACCACACAATTGCACACATCTCATATGCTAGTAAAGTAATGCTCAAAATTCTCCAAGCCAGGCTTCAGCAATATGTGAACCATGAAATTCCAGATGTTCAAGCTGGTTTTAGAAAAGGCAGAGGAACCAGAGGTCAAATTGTCAATATCCGCTGGATCATTGAAAAAGCAAGAGAGTTCCAGAAACACATCTATTTCTGCTTTATTGACTACACCAAAGCCTTTGACTGTGTGGATCACAATAAACTGTGGAAAATTCTGAAAGAGATGGGAATACCAGACCACCTGACCTGTCTCTTGAGAAATCTATATGCAGGTCAGGAAGCAACAGTTAGAACTGGACATGGAACAACAGACTGGTTCCAAATAGGAAAAGGAGTACATCAAGGCTGTATGTTGTCACCCTACTTATTTAACTTATATGCAGAGTACATCATGAGAAACGCTGATCTGGAAGAAGCACAAGCTGGAATTAAGATTGCTGGGAGAAATATCAATAACCTCAGATATGCAGATTACACCACCCTTATGGCAGAAAGTGAAGAGAAACTAAAAAGCCTCTTGATGAAAGTGAAAGAGGAGAGTGAAAAAGTTGGCTTAAAGCTCAACATTCAGAAAACTAAGATCATGGCATCTGGTCCCATCACCTCATGGGAAATAGATAGGGAAACAGTGGAAGCAGTGTCAGACTTTATTTTTTTGGGGCTCCAAAGTCACTGCAGATGGTGATTGCAGCCATGAAATTGAAAGACGCTTACTCCTTGGAAGGAAAGTTATGACCAACCTAGACAGCACATTAAAAATCAGGGACATTACTTTGCCAACAAAGGTCCGTGTAGTCAAGGCTATGGTTTTCCCAGTGGTCATGTATGGATGTGAGAGTTGGACTGTGAAGAAAGCTGAGCTCCGAAAAATTGATGCTTTTGAACTGTGGTGTTGGCGAAGACTCTTGAGAGTCCCTTGGACTGCAAGGAGATCCAACCAGTCCATCCTAAAGGAGATCAGTCCTGGGGGTTCATTGGAAGGACTGATGCTGAAGCTGAAACTCCAATACTTTGGCCACCTCATGTGAAGAGTTGACTCATTGGCAAAGACCCTGATGCTGGGAGGGATTAGGAGCAGGAGGAGAAGGGGACAACAGAGGATGAAATGGCTAGATGGCCTCACCGACTCGATGGACATGAGTTTGAGTAAACTCTGGGAGTTTGTGATGGACAGGGAGGCCTGGCGTGCTGTGATTCATGGAGTCACAAAGAGTCGGACCCAACTGAGCAACTGAACTGAACTGAACTGATATAATTGGGTAAATTTCTTAGCTTTAATGACTTCATCTGTAACCTCAGAGATTTGCTTTTCCTAATAAAACATCATGACAGAAGTGAAGTCGCTCAGTTTTGCCCGACTCTTTGCAACCCCACGGACAGTACCAAGCTCCTCCATCCATGGGATTTTCTAGGCAAGAGTACTGGAGTGGGTTGAATTAGCAAAAAATTTGCAGACTCAAGGAAAGTACAAATTAATATTGAATAAAAAGTTAAAAATTGAATAAAATATAATGCAGTTTTATGTTCTTAAACTTTCTCCTGCCAGGCATGAAGGTCATTGTCTTCTATTTACATACTGCCCAGTCTCTTCTTTGGCTCATCTCCCTCTTACAGTACTTTAAAAAAAAATTTATTTGACTGCATCAGTTCCATGCAGGATCTTTAGTTGTGGCATATGGGATCTAGTTCCCTGACCAGGGATCAAACCCAGGCCCCTTGCATTGGGAGCATAGAGTCTTACCACTGGACCACCAGGGAAGTCTCCTTAGGGTACTTTCTAATAGACAGCTAGCAGAAACCAGTCAGCACTGCCTGGAAATCTCCATAGTCAGCTCCACAATTTTGTTAGCTATATTTTCTATCTTCCAGAGTACCGCAGGTGACAATTATGAATTGTTGCAGTAGTGTGTGAATGGGTCACCACTTTTTTCAGCCTGCTGCCGTAGTTTACTTATTCTTGTTCCAGCCTTCACTGGTGGTTGGTTCAACATTCTTTGCAGCCTTTGCTAACTGTTTCCTTGCTACTATCCCAGTCTTTGTTAACAGCCATGGTCCACAGCTCTTCCAGCCTCCGCAGATTGCCTAGCCCTAAAGTCAATTGTCACACATTTCAGATATTTGCAATAGCAATGACCCACTTACAAAAAAAATTTTTATATCAGTTCATGTTTGCTTGTAATGAACCACTCCAAAACTTAGTCCCTTAATAGTATAATCATCTGTTAGCTCACAAATCTGTAAATCAGCGATTTTGGCTGGACTTACCACGGTGGTTCACCTGGACTCACTGACGTGGCTCCATTCAGCTGGTATGTAACTGGGGTCTGGTTATTTATAAATGGGCTCACTGACATATAGTGGGTGACGGGAGCAACAGGGACATGCCTCCAACGTGTAGCAAGGAAGTCTAGGCTTCTTGTTATAGTTGCTGAAAACCAGGTCAAAACAGCAAGAGAAAGTGAGTTCCAATGCATAATCACTTTTCAAGTGTTTGCTTGTGTCATATTTTTTTATTCTCATTGGCCAAGCAAGCTCCTTGGCCATGCCAAAAGTCAGTGTGGGAGGTGATTATCCGAGTTTGTGGCTGTAAGGAGAGAAATTTTGTGAAGGATCTGTAACAGATGGTAGTGCCTGAGTTTGGTTTTGAATACCACAGGATTTTGTCTATTTTACAGACAGACAAGTAGGAGGGAAATTCATTGCAAAAATAGGGGACATTGTATTAAAAGCTGTGTAGGAGTAAACCCACCCTGAAAACATGGGATTTTGCCTTTTCTTCATATCACTGTCATTCAACACTGCATGACTCAAGCTTCAAAAGAGAACTTAGAGGGAATTCCATGCCGGTCCAGGGGTTAGGACTCCACACTTCCACTGCAGGGGAACTGAGTTCGATCCCAGTCAGGGAATTAAGGTCCTTATAAGCTGCGTGGCCGAAAAAAAAAAAAAACCAACTTAGATTATTTCTTCAGATGTAGAATTTTAATTCCAACCCATGCATATCCTGACAGAATAAACTTTAAAAATCATAAGAGAACATGATTTTTTTAAAGGCAGTTCTATTGTCATTACTTTATAAATAGGATAAAATTTCAAGGGTTAACTCACAGACAAATAATAAAATGAATGATTAATATTATTTCCATTCAAAATGATTCAGATTGGGAGCGGTGACGGTGGTTGGCAGTGCGTGAAACCAATAAAGCACAGCAGTGGAAATCCTTGAAGAAAGAGACACTGGTGGCTATGATGGATTTTACATAGAAGGGGGACAAATGACTAAGTAAAGTTTATTGGTGATGGTCAACTGTATGTTGAAAATGGATTAACCACTAATAGTAGTTGACCTGTTATGTTATACACCTTGCTCTGTGCTTAAGTGACATTATTCAACTCTCAACATTCTAATATTCTGGAATCGAAAGAAACATCCATGTTTAAATGCATTTCACATTAGATGCATTTCACATTTAACTGCAGGGGCTCGCAAATTTTGCCACTGGATCTCTTTTATGCCACTGTCAAGGTGCCTGTTTTTCAGCATTTTACTTCTGTGATCTAGATGATGAAAATTGTTGTTCAAAGCAGTTGTAACCCAACTTTGTGTCTTGGTTCCCTCGTGACCTGTCTGATATGATAGTTTTCAGAAGAAAATGAAATACCTTTGAAAATTAGTGAGTTATTAAGCTGTTATATCTGGAGTTTTGCGAAACTGTTGATAATGAGTTTTTTTGGCAAAGGTGTGAGGAGATTAATCTGAGTGTGTTAGAGGTGAATTGGAGACTGGAGATATGGCCTTTCATCTGAGCACTGTCCAGGGAGCTGAAGGAACTTATCCAAAACTACAAGTCAGTTAATTGCATAGCTGAGCTCCTAACCCAGACCACCCATCAATACTATTGCTCTTTCTGCCACATCATGTTACTGCTCATCAAAATAAAGTTTGTGGTACAAATAAATCACGATTTCATAGCCATTTCAAAAAGTTTTATTTTCACAGCTTTTCATATTTATTTTCATAGCTACTTCAAAAGTTAAATATTTATTAGCATGGTGCTAGTGGTAAAGAACAGGCCTGCCAATGAATGAGACCGTGAATCGATCCCTGGGTTGGGAAGTTTCCCTGGAGATGGAAATGGCAACCCCCTTCAGTATTCTTGCCTGGAGAACCCCATGGACAGAGCAGCCTGGCAGGCTACAGTCCATAGGGTCGCAAAGAATTGGACACAGCTGAAGCGACTTAGAATGCACTTATGCATGCCCCAGTTCTAGGTGCCTAAGATAAAGAAAGCTGAGCTCCAAAGAATTAATGCTTTTGAACTGTGCTGTTGAAGAAGACTCTTGAGAATCCCTTGGACTGCAAGGAGATCAAACCAGTCAATGGCAAAGGAAATCAGTCCTGAATATTCATTGGAAGGACTGATGCTGAAGCTAAAACTCCAGTACTTTGGCCACCTGATGCCAAGAACTGACTCATTGGAAAAGACCCTTATGCTGGGAAAGATTGAAGACAGGAGGAGAAGGGGATGACAGAGGATGAGATGGTTGGATGGTATCACCGACTCAAAGGACATGAATTTGAGTAAGCTCTGGGAGTTGGTGGTGGACAGGGAAGTCTGGGGTTTTGCAGTCCATGGGGTCACAAAGAGTCAGACACTACTGAGTGACTGAACCTACTGAACTGAACTAAAGACAGGATAGTGAACAAAATATAGTACTGGCTTTCATATGTTATTAGTATCAGATTAGTTAAGATATCACATAACAAATGATTTGTGTGATAAACAGTCTTATAACTGTTTGTCCATACATTCATTTGTTCAAGAACTATTTCCTAAGCATCAATAAAGTGTCATTACTTTTCTAGGCACTGATAAAATGTCAGTGAATCAGAAAGAAAATATCCCTGTTCTCAGGGAGCTTGCAGTATAGTATTCATTTGAAAATATGTGAATTTTTCTTTATAAGTAAATATAAAAGTATAAATATAAAATATATAAACATAAAATATAACTAAATAAAATAAATATTATATGCATACAAACATTTATACACATAAACAATGTGACATAGTGCAAAGGCAACTTTCTAGGAATCAGGAGATGTGGGTTTTAATTTTGACTTTTGCCTTTCAAACTGTATGACTGAAAAAGTTACCTAACTTGCTGAGGTCCCTATTTACTAGTCTGTAAAACAGGGGGAAGAGACTACACTTGTATGATTCAGTATGGTAGCCGCATACCAGCCCTGGAATCAGCCATTCCTCTTAGAAGCCCTGGTTCCTTTCTGTAAGGATGACATCAGAGACCAAGGTTGTGCTACTTGCTATACTTGCTGTTTTGCTTTCAGATGCCTCTTACTGGCCTGAACGCTTCCTATTTCTTTTCCTTCAAAGTTCCTACCTTCTATTTATCTCAGTCATTTCTACCTGCTTCTGATTCTTTCATCCTGCTGGCTTCCTTTTTGTATTTGCAATATGCTGTTATTTATCAATCCCTGTTTCGCCAAAAGTTTTCACTTTCTCAGGTTTGAAGGATTTGTTAACAAAATAAGCCATTCATTATATACAAATAAATAATATAGATATTTATTAAAGAATTATGTAGCCTACTTTCAATATACTAATGTTAAAAGAAAAGAGAAATAGAGAGCAGAATACATCACCAAATTGGGTTTTTGACCAACATCCAGACTGAATCAGCCCTGGGAAGTCCCATATCATAGCACATCTGGAGTCCCAATTGGGAAAGAGTCCCAGGGAACCTGTCTGCTTGGGGCGGGGGGGGGTGAAAATTCAAATATTGCAGTTCGGATTCCTGTTTATAATCCCAGGACAGCAAACTGATTTCATCATAATGTGTGACCAAATTGCAGCTCTGGTTTCATGTTAATGCTGTTTGTTTTGTCTTGTAAAACTTGGAATGTTGCTAAACCGGGGCCTTGGTTGCCCAGTTCCCCTCCAGGGGCTCAACAATCTCAAGATTCCTCCCCCATCTTCTGTAGGGTGCTGCAAGTCTTGCACTCACAGCAGGCAGTCACTCACAGTCACTCCTGGTCAGGGCAGTGTCCAGGCAGGTTAGAAGCTAGCTCAGAGGCCTGCTCTGCTTTGTCTCTGAAGCCTAAACAAGGCGGTCTGATTTCCCTAACAATCCCATCCCTCATTCCTGACGTGCCCCTTCTTCTACACCTCCAAAATAGCTCCTCTTTTATTCTTTGGAAAGCTGGTACATGTTAACCGCTTTCTTTTCTTCCTTCATTCTGGACCCTGGAAAGTGGATCAGCCTACCTTTTTGGTGTGTGTGTACTGGCAGGCAGTGGGGGGTGAGGAGGGGTGGTGGTATGTGGTTAGATTGTGATTCATTCTGTTTCACACTTTCATCTAACCAGTTTTAATATCAAACTGGTCTACTAGAGTGCAGTGTTCTTCCAACAGTGGTCTTAGCTCCCTTTTTCCTGTTACGACTTTGGGAACTAAATCCTTTTTTTTCTTGTAATTTGAAATTTGTTCATTAAATCCTTGCTTGGTATTCCAGAAAATAAAGGGAAAGAGAAGACACACCTGCCCGTGGTAATTCTAATCAAAGTCCATGCCATGGAAATATTGATAATTGTTTTCACTTAGTGATAGACACATGGAGATTCATTATATTGTTCTATTTTTGCATATGTTTGAACATTTTCATAGGAGGGTGTGGTATATACACACAATGGACTATTACTCACCATAAAAGATGAACTAATGCCATTTGCATGGATGGACCTAGAGATTGTCATACTGAAGAAGGAATTCATAGGGCCTGGACTCCACCTGAGGCCTGTTCATGCTATCATGCTCGGCCACCTCTCCAATGGACTCTGCACTCTTGTGTTCAGTGTCTATGGAAACTACAACAGAAGGATAAGACCCCCTCCGGACAGGCAAACCTTGAAGATCGTATCCAGGTTACTCATCACCTAAGAGAACACATACACTAATCACCCCTTCCTCCAGACCTCCAGACAGGCCATAAGTTTTTCTGTACCTGTCAGAGTGTAACCTCGTGCTTATTGATTAATGGCTAATTGTTTAACTGTCTGAGCATATGGCACATGAGTGATGGGGTTATTGGGGTTGTATTTACTCTTCCTTAGTTTATGTAAGTCTCAAGGAATTTGGGGTGGTGGGTTCGGACACGTACACATGGGATATAAAAGATTTTCACAAATGCTGGTCAGGGTCCTTGGCTAAGAGGAGACTCTGCCTTGGGCCCGCCAGTGTAATAAACTGCACTCCACTATCTGCATTGTCCTTCTGAGTGAGTTTGTTTCCCAGAACGCGTGGGAATACAATACTAAGTGAATTGAGCCAAAGACAAGTATCATATGATATGGCTTATATGTGGAATCTTAAAAAATGATACAAATGAACTTATTTACAAAACAGAAATAGACTCACAGACATAGAGAACAATTTATGGTTACCAAAGGTGAGGGAAAGAGACATAAATTAGGAGTTTGGGATTAAAATATATACACTACAATATATAAAATAGATAACAAAAAAGGACGCATTTATGGCACAGGGAGCTATACTCAGTATCTTGTAATAATCTATAATGGAAAAAAGTCTAAAAAAAGAATACATAGGTATAACTTTTTTTATACGTATGTGTAAAAAAAAATACATATGAATCACTTTGCTGTACACTAGAAACTTCCACAACATTATTAATCAGCTATATTTCAATAAAATTAGAAAAGTAAAAAATAAAAACTCCAACTTTTTTATTTAAATTAAAAAACAACACAAGTACCAAGGATGCATCTTATATATTCACGTCAGTTTGTCACCAGAATATTTTGCTGAGTAGTAGCCATCTCACCATTGGTCAGAAGGTCAATTAGAGATCTTTCTTATTTCACGGAAAATTTATATGTTACTATAGACATTGGGGTTCATGTATCTTTTCAAATTAGAGTTTTCACTGCGTATATGCCCAGGAGTGGGATTGCTGGCTCAAATGACAGCTCAGTTTTTAATTTTTCAAGGAACATCCATACTGTTCTCCATAGTGACTGCATTCCCACCACCTGTTTAGAAGGGTTTCTTTCTCATTTCTTAAAAGTAAACCTATGACTATATGTTTGTTCTCCAAGTTTGGCCTTGGAGTACAAAAGGAAACAGGGCAAAGGCTAACAGAGTCTTGCCAAGAGAACACACTGGTCATAGCAAACACCCTCTTCCAACAACATAAGAGACTACTCTACACCTGGACATCACCAGATGGTCAATACTGAAATCAGATTGATCATATTCTTTGCAGCCAAAGATGGAAAAGTTCTATACAGTCAGCAAAAACAAGACCAGAAACTGACTGTGGCTCAGATCATGAACTACTTACTGCAAAAGTCAGACTTAAACTGAAGAAAGTAGGGGAAACCACTAAACTAGTCAGGTATGACCTAAATCAAATCCCTTACAACTATACAGTGCAAGTAAGAAATAGATTCAAGGGATCAGATCTGATAAACACAGTGTCTGAAGAACTATGGATGGAGGTTCATAACATTGTATGGGAGGCAGTGATCAAAACCATCCCCAAGCGAGAGAAAAGCAACATGCAAAATGAGGCCTTACAAATAGCTGTGAAAAGAAGAGAAGCAAAGGGCAAAGGAGAAAAGGAAAGATATTCCCGTCTGAATGCAAAGTTCCAAAGAACAGCAAGGAGAGATAAGAAAGCCTTCTAAGTGATCAGTGCAAAGAAATAGAGGGAAACAGTAGAATGGGAGAGACTAGAGATCTCTTCAAGAGAATTAGAGATACCAAGGGAACATTTCACGCAAAGATGGGCACAATAAAGAACAGAAATGGTAGGGACCTAACAGAAGCAGAAGACATTAAGAAGAGGTGGCAAGAATACACAGAGGAACTATGCAAAAAAGATCTTCATGACCCAGATAACCAAAATGGTGTGATCACTCACTTAGAACCAGACATCCTAGAGTGTGAAGTCAAATAGACCTTAGGAAGCATCACTATGAACAAGACTAGTGGAGGTGATGAAATTCAAGCTGAACTATTTCAAATCCTAAAAGCTGATGCTGTTAAAGTGCTGCACTTAAAATGCCAGCAAATTTGGAAAACTCAGCAGTGGCCACAGGACTGGAAAAGGTCATTTTTCATTCCAATCCCAAAGAAAGTTCAAACTACCACACAATTGCACTCATCTCACATGCTAGCCAAGTAATGCTCAAAATTCTCCAAGCTAGGCTTCAACAATACATGAACCGAGAACTTCCAGATGTTCAAACTGAATTTAGAAAAGGCAGAGATACCAGAGATCAAATTGCCAACATCTGTTGGATCATGGAGCCAGCAGAATTCCAAAAAAAATCTGCTTCATTGACTATGCTAAAGCCTTTAACTGTGTGGATCACAACAAACTGGAAAATTCTTCAAGAGATGGAAATACCAGACTAGCTTACCTGCCTCCTGAGAAATCTGTATGCAGGTCAAGAAGCAACAGTTGGAACCAGACATGAAAGAACAGACTGGTTCCAAATAGGGAAAGGAGTGTGTCAAGGCTGTATATTGTCACACTGCTTATTTAACTTAAACACAGAGTACATCATGCAAAATGCCAGACTGGATGAAGCACAAGCCAGAATCAAGATTGCCGGGAGAAATATCAGTAACCTCAGATATGCAGATGACACCACCTTTATGGCAGAAAGCGAAGAGGAACTAAAGAGCCTCTTGATGAAAGTGAAAGAGGAGAGTGAAAAAGTTGGCTTAGAGCTCAACATTCAGAAAACTAAGATCATGGCATCTGGTCCCATCACTTCATGGCAAATAAATGGGGAAACAATGTAGACAGTGACAGGCTTTATTTTTGGGAACTCCAAAATCACCGCAGATGGTGACTGCGGCCATAAAATTAAAAGACGCTTGTTCCTTGGAAGAAAGTTGAAGTGAAGTGAAGTCGCTCAGTCGTATCCGACTCTTTGCGATCCCATGGACTGTAGACTACCAGGCTCCTCCATCCATGGAGTTTTCTAGGCAAGAATACTGGAGTGGGTTGCCATATCCTTCTCCAGGGGATCTTCCCAACCCGGCGATCGAATCCGGGTCTCCCGCATTGCAGGCAGACGCTTTACCATCTGAGGCACCAGTGCATGCTATGACCAACCTAAATAGCATATTAAAAAGCAGAGACATTACTTTCCCAACAAAGGTCCATCTAGTCAAAGAGCTGAGCTGTCTGCAGGGGTTAAAGTAACAGACTCCACACACATCCTCTCATCTGTTGTTCATTCCTCATGGCTATGCTATCTCCTTCCCTACAGGAATAACTCATTCTTTTCATTCAAGTGAAACTCATTTGACCCTCATAGCAAATCAATGTGCTGATGTGTTTAAATTAACTTTTCTCTTTTAGGAGATTCATTTACGTTATTCATTTGCATTGTAAACATTTTCTCCCTTGATGATTCCAAGGAAAACAAGAGCCAAGTCAGACTTGAATGATCATGTCTTAAATCAGTGAAGTTCAAAATAATAAACTGTAATATACATAATTGTTTGTCCATTCCAGCCTGATTAATTCCAAACTCTGTGCAATCAAGGGTAACTTTTCTCCTGGAAGCATCCTGGAAAAAGTTTTGCATGCCAAATGGGACACATAAATGAATTGTAAAATATTAAAATTGGCTTAGAAAAAAGACATTCTCTGGATTTCTAATGTTTGCTGGCTGAAGCAGTGTCCTAGCAAGCTTATCCACTACTAATTACAATGCATTTTCCTCCAGTGCACATTTAGTCCAAATATAAATATTCCAAACATAATTACCTTTAGTAGGCTACTGCATGGTAATATTTGCTACAATCTGGGAACACTCCCAGGGGAATAGTTCCATTGCTCTCATTTCTGTATTAATAGCTCCTCACATTGTTTATTTCATTTTACAGATGTTTTTGAAAATCTTTTCTGGATGCTTTTTGTTGCTCAATAAACTTTTAAACCTTTCATATTTTAATAACAATCTGGAAATTTAAAAATCTTCTCAAAGTCATTAATTCTATTTTTTCTTGTCATAAATCACTAAAACGATCATTAATTAAAAGGGAAAAATTTGATAGGTATCAATTTTAATAAAAATTACAGTGATTCACATTATAATTCTGTGTGTCTTCTTTACTCAATCATCTTACTTATCATCATTTAATTTAGAAATTATAAAATATTATAAAGTGCAAGTACTCTTTTATATCTGCTGATTAAAACAAACAAATCATGTTTTTAGATCAAAGTTTATTGAATTGTATGTAATAGCATTCTACTTGGACACCTTTGTTGTTGTTGACTCACTAAGTCATGTCTAACGCTTTGCAACCCATGGACTGCAGCCCACCACACTCTTCTGTACATGGGATTTCCAAGACTCGATAATTGTGGTCTGTGAAGCTATATAAATTGGCAATTGTTATTTTATATATTTCTCACATGGCAGAAAAGCATGAATTGTTATAAAAGTAAATATGTTACTGAGTTTTCTAAAGTACTTTATCTTTTTCTAATCATAAAAGTTAAACATGTTCATAATAGACAATTAGAACCTATATTTAAAACACAAATTCAAAAATATCCAGTAGTTCCATCATCCAAAGCTAGAGTTAATATTTTTGCACATTTATTATGCTATTATGTTGAAGTTTGTTTCTCAGGTGGAGAGGGAGGTGGGAGGGGGGATCGGGATGGGGAATACATGTAAATCCATGGCTGATTCATGTCAATGTATGACAAAAACCACTACAATATTGTAAAGTAATTAGCCTCCAACTAATAAAAATAAATAAATGAAATGAATAAAATAAATGAATAAAAATAAATAAATAAATAAATAAATGAAAAAATAAATAAATAAAAGCTTAAGGAACATAACGCAAGCTTTTGTAGTTGCAGTGAATAATAAATAAACCAATTTCAAATAAAATGCCTATAATACTGTGAATCAATTGTTTCCTTTCCTTGGGTAATGTTTGTTTTCATGGAAAAAATTCAGGATGATTTCCATTGGGAATTTTCATCCAAATAATATTAAAATCTTATCTTGTACTTATCTAAATTTCCGTAAAGTATTTTTCCCACTTTTAACATGTATAATATTCACAGATATTTTCTAAATGTTAGACAATCTCTCCTAATTAAAGAACATAAATACATTATATTAAAACTAAAAAAATAAAAATAAGAAAAATAAAAATTATTGTATTATTTCCTTTCCTCATTATAAGTTTAACATTTTTAATATTTCCAAAGTTTAATCAAATATGATAATATTTAATCACATTACAATTGATAGTATCTTCAATTTTCTTTTTTAAATACTTTCATGATTATTGAATTTTGCACATTATAATTTTTGTACAGAGGAATTTCTTCAAACAGAATAATTCTAAAAGTGGAATTATTGGATTGAGGGATACAGTCATTTTAAGACTTTGATATACTACTAACAAAACAATTCAAAGCAGTTTATACTACCAGAGTGTCTGAGAGTGCCTGTTAGAATACCTCCTTACCAGCATTCAATATTTTTATTTTTGAAATAAGAAATAAGTGGAGAAATGAAAACAGAATCTACTTGGACCTAATCACTTGATTTTGAAAAATTTTAAAGGCTTCTAATGATGTTAGACTTTTCCATATTTCTAACATGCTTTAACTTCTCTTTGGGCAACTGTCTATATTTGTATCTTTTGTTTATATGCTTTACTGGAAACTTCTTTCACTATTTATAACTTTAGAAAGCTTCCTGCTTGCAGAAATTGGATAAATATTTCATGTTATACTTGCTTTTTATATTTTGAATATTATATTTAGTTCTTAAATTCATTTGGTATGTATTTGATAAAATAGTATAAGATATTTGTTATAAATAGAGATCTCTAAGTCTGTGATTTTCCCCAGAGTCATTTAATGAATAATTCTTATTTTTATTTGAGAAGTTTTCTTTATCATATATTAAATTTATGGCATATTAAATTAAATAAATTAGATAAATTAAATAAATTAATTAATTAAATAAATTAAATTAAATTAAATATATTAAATTTATGTTACTATTATAAAAACTTTGGTAGTGCTCTAATATTTTAATGTTTGAACATTTTATATTTCTCCTCATAATTATTAGTTTTCATTTTTAGCCTTACTTTGTATGCTTATTCATTTGAATATATTTTAAGATCATTTTGAAAAAAATTTTTAAATGGAGTTTGGACTGTCAGTGAACTTATAAATCAATTTGGGATGATTTGACACCTTTAAATTATTCAGTTTTCCTTTCCAGGGACATGGTATATTTTTAGCTTTTTCTTTATGTAGGTCATGAAATGTGACTACTTGTCTTTTACATTATCTAGCCAGATACTGATAGATATTTCATAACAGTATCTGTAATGACAATATTTATCTATATAATGTCTATCTCTTTCATTGTCTAATTAGATATTGCTAGGTATATAGTAATAATATAATAATATACATACACTTACATATACTTACACTCATTGGCCTTAGGGTTTACTACTCAATTATGTTATTTAGTTTACAAAAATCTGAGGAAATGAACATTTTGGCTTCCATTTTACAAACAAAGAAACTAAAACTCAGAGCGTTTTGAGTAACTTGCCCCAATATGCACCTTCTGAGTGACAGAGCCAAGTCTTTCTGACCTCTGACCTCAGAGTCTGTGTTATTAACCACATCACTCTGCCGTAGGAAAGCTATTCCATTTTATATTTCTGACTTATGTTCTGATGGACTGAAACTTAGGATTTGGAGGAAAGTACATTTGAATTACAAATTTCAAGTCAGCATTTTTTATTCCCTGTTGCAGACTCCTCAATAAATCCTCTATTGAATTTCAAAGAATACTCTAGAAACAAGAATTCTCAAATGACTGTCAGTAGAACTTGTCAAAAGAAGATTAGAAAGGCTCTATTAATATTTTTGCATATATTATGTCCTTAGCACAAACTTTGTGATTTAGAAATTATGTTTCTCTCCCACTTCTGGAATTTCTTATATAAAAATCTTCTAGATACTTCCAGAAATTCCTATTTAATTTTTTTCAGTAGACAGCTATCATGATGACATAGCATGAACATACCTACTATGGTTACAACATGAAAAATAAGAGGGAAAACAGGTCATTTGCCTCTCCAAAGAACATTGAGAATTATAAGCTCTACACAGCTCATTTGGCCACATAATTTTAAAATGACATTAAGAAATGGATGATAAATAATAACTTATGGTCCCCTAAGAAATGAATAATAAATAATGACTTATGAACAATAACAGAATGAAGAACAGCCCTTTAAAAATGGGGACAGACCATATAATTTTCTCAGAAATCTGTTCATTATCAAAGACACTGAATGGAAAAGAAAGGAAGATGGCTCAGTCTTACAAGATTAAGTCATCTAGAATCTTTGCTATTCTGATGGTTTCTGTCCATCATGACTGCAAAAGTCACTCTTCTTGTTTTGATGTTTACATGTTTGTCCAAGTGGTACATAAAAGGAAACAAACCAAAACACACAATTTTTGGATCTCTTCTTTTCACTGGGGCCACAAGCATGGTTATCTTCATTTATGTGATAAACTTTTCCTTTGGCACTCAGTTCTTCTGCACATGTGTGTATCTTGTCTAAAATTGAAGTTTGTTGTGATTTTGAAGAGTTTCAATGGAAAATAGTCCTGAAAATTATTTCCACCCATCTTCCTCAACATTCCATAACTTTGATCGGAGTAACACTGGGACTGGCAGATACAAACTCAGAGACCGTGGCTAATTAGATGGTAAAATGAGAACTTTGTTCCTTGATTCACACCAACTACGAACTATTTTTTTTCTTTCTTCACTTCGTTGTGTATATTATATAAGTTGCTTCTCAAAGGAAGATTCCAGCCATGATTGAAAAGCAGCTTCCATACCAAAACTGAATACTCTTTGGAAGATGAGATTCTCTCTGGTCTAGTGCAACACAATTAAAAGGGTTCGAATCACCAAGACAATGAGGGGTTGATTCCAAACCTTTGGCATAGAGTCTCATGCCTAGAGTAACTGCAATCTGAAATACTGCAGTCATTATGAGAAGCATGTAACCTCCCTTAAGTATCAAACAACCATTATAGAATGCTCAGATAGTATTTGTAAAATTCATAAATGAAGAGTCACTGTTTTGACAACTGAAAACATTCCCAAAGCAGCCTTGGATTCTCCTAACCTAATGCTTTTCAAACTTTGCTGTGTATACAAATCACCTGGATGAAGGCTTTTATTCCGTAAGTCTGGGGCGGGGCCTGAGACTAAGTGCCTCACAGAGATGCTGACACTGCTTGTTTGTGGATGCCACTTTGAGAAGTAAGATTTTAGCCAAAAATATCCCAGCTCACTTTAGTGAGCTCACTTAGCTCACTGCAAAGCAGCCAGGACTCCTTTAATATTTCAATAGCTTCTACTGCTCCATTATATAATAAAGGATTTAAGAGATGAGGCTTTTTAACTCTGAAGAACTTGTACATAATTCAAAATCTCTTTATAGCCTGCAATGCAAAAAGCTCACCTGTAGCAGTCCTGGGCTTCCCTGGTGGTCCAGTGGTTAAGAATCCACCTGCTAATGCAGGGGACACAGGTTCAATTCCTGGTCCAGGAGGATCCCAGACAGCAAATGGCAGCTGAGCCTTTACAACATGACTACTGAAGCCTGTTCACCTAGAACCCACGCTCGGCAACCAGAGAAGTCACCGCCATGAAAAGCCCACATATCGCAACGAAGAGCAGCCCCCACTCGCTGTAACTAGAGAAAGCCTATGCACAGCAGTGAAGACTCCGTACAGCTTAAAAAAAGCAACAGTCCCCCAATTATGTATATTAAAAAATGGAGTAAAATCTTTAAAAATTGTAATTATTCTACTGTATACTTGAAACTTACATAATATTGTACACCAACTATACCTCAATAGAAAGATTTTCAATAAATAAAAGCTTGGAAATGGGGGTAAGAACAACAAATTTTGAAACTTTGTGAAAAAGTTCTCAATTAGCCTTCATCAGGGTTCCTTAAAATGATGGATATTTCTCAAGGAGCTCTTTCTCTGTAGTAGACTGGCACGCTCCCCTTTGTATATTCAAGTAACACTGCACCCTTGACTGTTGACTTTCATAGAAAATCTCTACTGGATGTTGCATGAAAGGATACACTCTTCTGGCACATTGGCAGAAAAAGTATTAGAAAGGCCCAGAGACAGACGCCGAGGTCATGACATCGAAGTCGCAGTAAGACAGGTTTTCATAACTATCTGAGACACAGATAGTTATGCCGGCAAGGCAGAGGCATCTTCTAGGGTCATCAGTTACTGAAGGACAGGGAAGCCTGGCGTGCTGCAGCCCATGGGGTCGCACAGAATCAGACATGACTGAACGACCACCACCACACCACACCATATGTGGTGACCACCCTGTAAAGAACTTAACAGCCCATGTGGTCTTGACTTGACCATTTGTTGGAATAGCAGTCAGGTGACCATGGAGGTAATTCTATAAGATCAGGTCTGGTTTCTATCAGACAGGACCAGCCAGCGCAAAGCCCGGAAGCAGCAGGTCTGGGTAGAGTAAGCCCTAATGTGGAAGGTCTCCTTAGTGACCTCTGCAGTGGTCAGGTTTTTGTCTCGGTTATATTAAATCAGGGAGGAAGATGGATATGCATGTCTCATCCTACAGAAGAATCTAGAGAAGCAGAGAAGCCCAGTTGGGGGGAAATTCAGGGGTGGCTCAGTAAACCCATAGCTGGTCAAACTCTCCATTCCAGTGTCCATGCAGAATTCATTCCTTTCTGAAACCAGTGCCAGTTTCTGCTCTTCAGGTCCAATTTCTGTCTCTTTCTGTTACCAGTAGTTACAAAACCAAGCCTCCTCCCTTTAGCTATATGTTGTTTCAAATTCTTTGTCTGCATGCATAATACTGTACAGCAAAGCCATGGTCATGACAGTTACTTCGTGTGTGTGTGATTTGAGAGCCTAATTTTTCATATCTTTTTAATTTTTTTTAATTTGTTAATTGTAGTATAGTTGATTTATAATGTTGTGCTACTTTCAGGCATACAGGAAGTGATTCAGTTTTATATATACTATAGCCTGCCAGGTTCTTTTCCATGGGATTCTCCAGGCAAGAATACTGCAGTGGATAGCCATTTCCTTCTCCAAGGAATCTTCCCGACCCAGGGATCAAACCTACATTGAAGGTAGATTCTTTACCACCTCAATCATCAGGGAAGCCCATAATATATTGTTTTTTAGGTTTTTTCCCTTACAGGTTATTGCAATATATTGAGTATAGTTCTCTGTGCTATACAGTTCCATAATAAAATTTTTTTTCTATGATGGAAGTAATGGAGATAGTAAGCTTGGACAATGTAGAGCTATAGAAAACCCCCAAATGTCCCTAATTCTTATAATTCAAAAGCAATCACTATTAACATTTTAGTGTGTTTATTTCTGTTTTCCTCTTGAAGTGAAAGTGAAAGTCGCTCAGTCGTGTCTGATTCTTTGTGACCCCATGGACTATACAGTCCATGGAATTCTCCAAGCAAGAGTACTGGAGTGGGTAGCCTTTCCCTTCTCCAGGGGATCTTCCCAACCCAGGGATTGAACCCAGGTCTCCCACATTGCAGGAGGATTCTTTACCAGCTGAGCCACAGGGAAGCCCAATTTTCCTCTTACTAAACATTTAACAATTTATTAAAGCAATATCAAAACTTAGATATCTTCTAAGTGATACAGATTTCTCTAAGACTCCTTGCCCCTCCCCCCATCACCCGTGCCAAGTCTCACTCTCCAGGGGTAATCATTTTCATCTAGTCCTCTGAATGTAAAGGATTTTATTTTTTTGTGGTGGTTACCCTCTAACTTCTCACTTCTATTTATTGACATTAATTTTAGGTGGTCTTCATCAACTAGTTATGAAAGATGAGGAAATTAGGACATTTACAGATACTCCACCTTTTTCCTTCCTGCGTTTTGTTAAATTTTTTAAAAAATTGTTGACATTTATAATGCTGATAGGGCTTCCCAGGTGGCGCTAGTGATAAAGAACTTGCCTGACAGCGCAGGAGTTGTAAGAGACATGGATTTGATCCCTGGGTCAGGAAGATCCCGTGGAGGAGGGCATGGCAACCCACTCCAGTATTCTTGCCTGGAGAATCCCATGGACAGAGGAGCCTGGCGGACTACAGTCCACGGGATTGCAAAGAAGCGGATACAACTGAAGTGACTTAGTGACACACAAGCACATCATGCTGATAGTGTCTTCTGGCTTTAAGAGCTCTTCCATGCGTGCTGTTTGTAGACGGAGTTTGGGGATATAAACCCAGGGAAAGACAGAGAAAGAGAGGGAAAGGGGAGCAGGGAGGACCCAACTGTCTCAGTAGTCCTTTAATTAATTATACTGATGATAACCCCATCTTAAATTGACTTTTGCCAACAGTGTCTCTGAACTTGGAATTTCTCTGGGCCTCATTTAGAAAGGAATTCTCTTACCTATGAAGTTTTAGACTGTAGCTTTTCACTTCTCTATTTGCACCTTCAGTCTGATCCTAAGTAGTTTCTGTCTTCTAGGATTTCTGCAAACTTTTGGCCAGTTGCTATCTCTGTCCCACGGAGGTATGTTATGTTTTTAATCTTTAAAATGTTTTTTAAGATTTATGTGATGGTTCTTCTGTTATTTCCCTGGGACTTCATGAGGCAGAGGGTTAGATGTGTGTGTTCAGTCCACACTTGGCAACACTAGGAATAACTAACCCCCCCTGTATGACCATTGCATGGTTTCAGCCACGTTATTATGAATCTGATATCTCACTAATTGAATTGGTTAACTTAAATCTCAATAAATACAAAGCTGTAGCATGGTGTCAGTATTTATTCAGATACCAGAACGTGAAGCTCCTTCCCTGGCTTGGTCCTACTAGCTGCCCTGCCTCCCGTCATTTTCTTCTGTTAGGTCTATTCTTATCCTAACCACCTCCTATGTGGTTCTCATAAATGCCCTCTGCAAAAACCAAAAGGAAATTGAAGAGTAATTACGTCCCATTCCTACTGAAAACTACATTCATTTTTTGTTTTAAACTATTTTGGTGCCTACTCTTGTGTGGATCCCTATTCTAGGTGCCAGGCATATGACAGAGAATCAAACAGAGACAAACTCCCACCCTGAGGTGCTTATATTCTAGAAGGCAGGGACATGTTATATCCTTTAGGACTACAGCCATCAGCTCCATACAAATTGGCAAGCACCAGAAGCATAAAATGTGTAATGCTGCCAGCTTAGAAAATGCATTATCAGAAACTCCTGGCTAGCTTACCAATACCACAGACTCTTCTAATGGATTACTTGGTGGTCAGAATATCTTTGTCCATGGATCAGCGGATATTTAATAATGAAAATAATAATCACATTTAAAGGAACAAATAAATGCTAGAATTCTTAAAATTTGAAAACAACATCAGTATCCTATAATATTAATGGTTAACAAGTTGTGACATATCTGTAAAATGGAAATAGACTATTATAAACAATATTTATATAGATTTTTTTGCGAGTGTGAAGATTTTTTTAAGATGAGAAAATTGTTGTCATCAAGTGAAAAAAACTCATAAAAAATCACGTATATAGTTGGATTATGTATGTTAATGAAGCTGTCTCCATATTAAAAAATACAGCAGTATCACTGCTTTCCACTGTGTTCTCTTGAATTCCAGATTAACATCTTGGGCAGATTCTATAACACAGCTGCTACTTTCAGGGTTGGAAGTATATTTCAGTTTTAAAGCCTCAGGCTCATTTCTGACTCAATCTCTTTTCCTCCCCTCACATAGTAGAAGCTGGAGCTCTGAACACAATGAAAGGCAGGGAGCTGGTCCGGCTGGCTATGGAGTATGGAGGGGATCAACCTCCACCTTCTTCTGTGATGGCCCATGGGTCTCAGTGGGGAGGCATCACTGGTCTCTCTGTGGTTCATCACGTTCTTGTCTGATGCCAATGCCTCCGAGGATGAGGTGGTCCCCAGGCAGATGAAGTGTAGGTGCCTTGGGGCAATGCTCAGCTTTCCCCTGGTCCCCTCTGTTGGTGTGAGGAAGAGAAGGTCCAACCAGACTTCCTTCAGGTTGCCCTGCTGGTCATCCTTCCAGTCTGTCTGGGTTGTGCTTCGACCACCCATGGGTCTCCTGGGCTGCCCCATGCTCTTCTGCTCCTCCTCTAATTCCCCGCTCCTGCACATGGAATCTTGAGGCTCCAGATGTCCCTGCCGTGTCCTTTAACACCACGGCCGACAGACTGGGGCCAGGAGCCCTTCCTTCTTCTAGGCACACTGTATCTTCAAGTCTTATTGGGAGTGGCTTCTCTATTCTCACCATCAGAGATTTTAGCCTGGAAATGAACATTTAGTCTCTATGCATGCCTCATAAACACTGGGAGACACCCCCAACCAGCTCAAATGCTTTAGTCCAATGGCAGCACAAAGTTCCCAAGAGGTTGCAACTTAGCAGACATCATTCAGAGACCAAGATGCTTAGCCTGCTCTTCTTCAAGGCACCTGATGAATCTCTCTGAATTATTCTTCTGGATTTCTTCCCCTCACGCCCACCCACTAGGCCTTTCCTTTGGTAAGATGAAGGCAAAGAAAGGAGTTTCTGAGGGTGGTGGTTGGTAGTGGTAAAGTTGATTCTATACTTTTTAATAAGCTCTGGTGGAACGTTTTGAGTCCTGATTATTTATGGCTCCTTAAAGAATGATGGGGCTTCCCTGATGGCTCAGACGGTAAAGAATCTGCCTGCAGTGCAGGAGATGTGGGTTCGCTGCCTAGGTCAGGAAGATCCCCTGGAGAAGGGAATAGCTACCCACTGCAGTACTCTTGCCTGGAGAATTCCATGGACAGAGGAACCTGGCAGGCTACAGTCCATGGGGTCGCAGAGTCGGACATGAGTGATCGACTAACACGGTCAGTTCACCTCAGAGAATGAGCTCTGCTTTGGGCAGTAGCTACAACTCTGGACCAACAGGAAATCTCATGTAATACTAGGAAGTGGGTAAGGGGAAGACCAGAGATACTTTTCAAGTTCAATAACTTTTATCCCACTCTCTGTCTTTATATTATTTAATTTTTATTATCTGGTGAAAAGTCTTCTCAATTCATTCAACTCTTAGTTTTCTTAAATGTCTTAGGTAATGTCTTACCTAGTAACCTGCTGCCTCTTGATACCATGACCACAATCCCACTCTTGTCCTGTCACCAGGAGCAAGCAACTGGCCACTGTGCCTTTGACAAGAAGAAACAGTTCAGGGATGCCAAACAAGACAAGTGGGATCTGGCTTCCTGCTGTCTCATTTCTTGCCTGAGTCTTCAGATTCAGAGTCACTCATTCTTTTATTTTTTTCCTGAAAGCAGCCATAGGCAACTGGGTATATTTGTGTTTCTTATTTATTTATTTACTTGGCTGCATCTGGCCTTAGGTGTGGTACTTCGTTGTGGTACTCCGACTTCTTAGGTGTGGCGAGGGGGCTCAAGGGTGCTTGGGGTCAGCAGCTGTGGATGGGCTTCTTTGCCCTGCAGCATGTGGGATCTTAGTTCCCCAACCAGAGATCCAGCATGCGTCCTCTGCATTGGAAAGCATATTTTTAACCACTGGACCACCAGAGAAGTCCCAGGTCCCTCACTCTCGTCTCAGGATCCAGTCTAATGAATCGCACGGTTACTGCTGCTCAGCCACGGCCTGGACTTGCCCTGAGTCCTGCTTTGCTTCTGAATTTTCAGGAAGGGCATCCCGTGCATGCCAGCTTCACTCAACTTTAAAGCCAGATGTGACCACCTGTGTCAGTTCACGACAGCTTCTGTCATCAAGGTTAAGAACAGCCTTGAGTTGCAGTATTTTTTAAAGTTGTGGTAAAATATCCCTGGTAGCTCAGTGGTAAAGAATCTGCCTGCAATGTAGGAGATGCAGGTTTGATCCCTGGGTTGAGACGATCCCCTGGAGAAGGGAATGGCAACCCACTCCAGGATTCTTGCCTGGAGAATCCCATGGACAGAGGAGCCTGGTGGGCTACAGCCCATGGGGTTGCAAAGTGTTGGACATGACCTAGCAACTAAACCACCACCAAAATAAACATCACTGTGTAAAATTTACCACTTTAAGCGTACAATTCAGTGGCACTAAATAAATGTAAAAGTTGCATTATCATCACCATTGTCTATTTCCAGAAGGTTTTCATCATCTCAAACAAAAATTCTGTATCTTTTAGACAGTAGCTCCCATCCCTTTTTCTCTCTTTTGTTTCTGGTTCTGTTCTACTTTCTGTCTCTATGAACTCGCTTATTCTGGGTTGTTCATATGATATTAATGTTTTTTCCCAAGGCTTACTCACCTCTGTCTACATTGATCATTGAGTGCCAGACTTTTGTGGGGTTTTGTTGTTGTTGTTGTTTTCTATTTTTAAAATTGAAGTATAGTTGATGCACAATATTATATTAGTTATAGGTATACAATTTTAATGGTTATATCCCATTTATAGTTCTTACAAAATATTGGCTCTATTCCCTGTGTTGTGCAACATATCCTTGTAGCTTATTTTATAACCAATAGTTTTATACCTCTTAAAATCCTACCCCTGCCTTCCCCCTCCCATCTTCCCTGTCCGCACTGGTAACCACTAGTTTGTCCTCTGTATCTGTGAGTCTTTCTTTTTTGTTTTATTTACTAGTTTGTTTCATTTTTTAGATTCCACATATAAGTGATGTCATACAGTATTTGTCTTTCTCTGTCTGACTTATTCCACTTAGCATAATATGCTCCAAGTCTATTCATGCTTCAAATGGCACAATTTCATTCTTTTTTTTTTTTTAATGGCTGAGTAATAGTCATTGTATATATACACCCCATCTTCTTTATCTGTTTATTTGTAGATGGATGTCTCTGTATTTTGGCAATAGCAAATAATGCTGCTATGAACATTGGAGTGCAATGACCCAGCAATCCCACTCTTAGGTATATATCCAAAAAACAAAAACACTAATTCAAAGAGTGTCCAGACTTTGGAGCAGGAAAATAAGAGAGGTAATAGTTAAGAAAAGTGTACAAATGCATATCACCCCCTCGCCCCCTTCCCCACCAGAAAAACAGACAGGACCTTGGCTCTTGACTGTAGCCCAAATGTGGAGAATTAAGTGTCCCATAACTGCTGCCTTCATGACTTCTGCTATTTGTTTGTATCATTTGTAGTATTTATTACATTTTTTTTAATGTAAAGAAACTTTAGATCACTGAAAAGTCAGTGTCATTCATAAATGAGAAGGAAACTATAAACATTGATAGAATGGAAAGAGTTAATACATTTTAACTAGAAACAATTGCTTGCAAAGCTTGTTTTTAAAAAATGCTTGTTTTTAAAAAAGCTTGTATTGATAAAACAAAGCCTGTTTTTTAAAAATGATCAGCAGGTATTAGCATTAGTGCTGAAAACTGCCACCAGGCTGAGATTTTCTCTTTCCTGAATTCAGAAAGATTTGCAGCCAGTTATGTAATACTGTACCTAGAGACCACTGAAGTCATTTCACATACTGGTTTTAAGAGGCCAACATTTTGGGAAGTGACACTTTGTAAATGTTTTACAGTTTGCTTATGTATTCCCAAGTGTTATATAGGCTCTCCAATCTTTACTTAGCCTAATACAAGTCTCTTATATACATGTGGTGAGGAGGAACCTTAAATATCTTTTGTAATTCCTTTTCCTTTGGAATCATATTTCTGAAATTATTTTCGTGTTGATTTAATTATCAAGAAAAGAGTTGCAGATCCTGAGATGAAAAAGATTATTTGAACTTAGCAAGGCAAAAAAGATTTTTAAAAAGGAAGAAAAGGAAAAGAGAGGAAGGAAAGAAAAGGCATGTTAATTCTTTAATAATTCAAGATTTCAGTGATCTGAAAGTACTGGGGTGGGGGGGGGGGTGGGGGGAAGTCACCTGCATAGTAATAAAGCATGCATCATTTGAATGGATTAAAGTTTAAATCATTCCAAAGCAGCTTATTTTTCACCCATCACCATGGATACAGAAAGGACAGCTCAAGTGCAGGCATCTGACATCACAAGCATGTCCAGACAGGCCAGGGAGGAGAGCCCAGCCACAAATGATGGGAAGAAAAGCCACGAAGGGAGGGGAGGCAGAGGGAGAGGGTTATTGTTAAAATGATGAATCAGATGTTCAGTTGGGAGGATTAAATAGAAGGAGGCGCGAAGCCAACTGAGAAGCTTGGAGACAGGCAGTCGTTTACAGTGACCTTTAAATACCTTCTTAGCCAGAAATAGAAGCAGAGAAAGACTGAGAGGTAGATCAGATCAGTCCCCTCTCAGATGGCAGTTTCAATAGTTTTTTTTTTTTTTTTTTTTTTAATGTTCTTATTTTATGTGTAGGCTTTCATTTTAACTAATGTTCTAGGGGCTGTGCAAAAGGCGATTACCTGTATGGGTTAAGGGGACCAAAGAAGAGAGGTGGGGGGGTCACTAAAACTTAGGAACTCAGAGGAAAGATCCAACAGGGCTGGTATCTATACCCATAGGAGAGAAATCCAGGTATCTAGTCCAAGGAGCAGCGAACAACATGTCAGACTAGAACTAACTGCTGCTGCTGCTGCTGGAGGAACATTATAGGAGCAAGGACATGAAGAAGAACATGGCTGTCCTCACTGCCTGCCTTCTAGCCTTTTCCGTAATGCCTCCTGCTCTCAGAACCTGACAGTGAGCCAACTCGCAAGGGAGCCTGGGAGATGCAGTTAGCTGCGTTCTAATCTCAGCATCACATAAGAGAATATAGAAAGGGAGGCTAGGAACTGAGAAACAATAGCGTATAACTGGCTGAATTCCAGTTCAGCTTTGGCATGGACGTAAGTCATGGTACTTGGTCGATCAGTGACAGCCACCAGCGAAAACTGCTGGGTTCTGAAGACAAATGAGGTAGATTGTCACATGCTAGGGCAGCAGCCCTGCTCTCTTTCCTGAGGATTACCAGTGAGGTTAGTTGTAAGTATGAGATACTCTCTGGAAAGTCCTGGAAATTATTGATGGGGGTGTCTTGACAGTGGCTGCTGCTGCTGCTGCCAAGTCGCTTCAGTTGTATCCGACTCTGTGCGACCCCATAGACGGCAGCCCACCAGGCTCTGCCGTCCCTGGGATTCTCCAGGCAAGAACACTGGAGTGGGTTGCCATTCCTTCTCCAATGCATGAAATTGAAAGGGGAAAGTGAAGTCGCTCAGTCGTGTCCGACCCCTAGCGACCCCATGGACTGCGGCCTACCAGGCTCCTCCATCCATGGGATTTTCCAGGCAAGAGTACTGGAGTGGGGTGCCATTGCCTTCTCCCTTGACACTGGAGATACTATAAATCAGAAGGGGTCAGCAAACAACCAGTTTGGCTGATCTTATATATATTAAAGACTAGGGAACTTAGACTTACATGTGCTTTTCTTAAACGAATTTAAAAATCACCAGATGCTATGAACCCGTTTGAATAAAAGTTTATCATCACCTTGGGGACATCTATTGGTTTTGTCCCATAATCCTTCTTTTAGTAGCAAGATTCCCATTTTCCTTTGGATAACCACCTCTCTCAACTCTCCTGGATGAACATGAAAATTCTTTTCTGCCTTCCCCACCCAAAGGATCCACCTGGCCACAGTAATTAGTTCATGCTCAGGTATAAGCAGAGATTTTAATACCAGGATTTCTTCTGGATCAATCAGAAAAGAGGTATTCTTTTCCAATGGGGTTGTTAGACGAATAGAATGTAAGCCTGGAGCTTTGGTGGTCAAACCTGACAGGGAAAGCCTGCCAGATATAAAACCTGCACATTAGAAGGTACGTGCAAGAGATAAAGGGAAAACAAAAATGTAATTGGGCTTCCCTGATGGCTCAGTTGGTAGAGGTTCTGCCTGCAATGCAGGAGACCACCTGCAGCGCAGGAGACCCGGGTTCAATCCCTGGGTTGGGAAGATACCCTGGAAAAGGAGATGGCAACCCATTTCAGTATTCTTGCCTGGAAAAATCCCATGGACAGAGGAGCCTGGTGGGCAACAATGCATGGGGTCACAAGAGTCGGACAGAACTTGGGGATAAATCACCACCATATTTGGAGCTGGGTCTACTTCTAGATTTTTCTATTAATTTACTCTTTTTTATTTTTTTACTAAGCCATTTTTAAAAATTGAGGTTAAGTTCACATACAGGGAAAAACATGTAAAGTATAAATTCTGATAAGTTTAGATAAAGGAAACACTCTTTTAACTACTACCTCAGTCAAGATATAGTAAATTCACATCACTCTAAAATTTTCTTTCACTCTCTTTCAGTCAACCAGTACCTGACTGTTCTGATTTTTACTGGTACAGATGAACTTTGTCTGTTTTGAACTGATTAATGGAAATATACAGAATATATATATTTTTTCGTGTCTGACTTCTTTTGCTCAACATCATGTCTTTGAAATTTATCCATGTTGATCAGTCGTTAATTCTATTGATGACCAGCATTACATTATAATTTTTATTTTCATGTGATGGATATTTGAATTGTTTCCTATTTTGCCTAATATGAAGAAAGCTGTTATAGACACTATTGATTAAGTACTTTTTGGATATATGTTTTTATAGCTCCTGTGTAAATGCCTTGGAGTGAAATTACTAAGTCATGTTAGAAATGTATGCCCCAAAGATATCTCAAACATGGTCACCGAACCACCTATTACTGTCCTTGACAAGTACCGTTCATGCTTGTCCTTCTGTTCTCACCATCTTTGGTGAAGTGTGCGTGCGTGAGAAATCGCTTTAGTCGTGTCCAACTCTTTGCAACCCCGTGGACTGTAGCCCGCCAGGCTCCTCTGTCCATGGAATTCTCCAGGCAAGAATACTGGAGTGGGTAGCCATCCCCTTCTCCACAGATCTTTCCAGCTCAGGAATCGAACTCTGGTCTCTTTTACTGCAGGCAGATTCTTTACTGTCTGAGCTCCCAGGCAAGCCTGTCAATTCTTTCTAAAGCAGAGATCAAATCATATCGATCCCAAAATTTATTCGTCACTACCTCATGGCTTTTGGGATTAAACAGAAGCTTAAAAGGGCATTTAGGGACTTCCCTTGTGGTTTAGCAGTTAAAAATCCACCTTGCAACGCAGGGGACATAGACTCGATCGCTGATCTGATTGGGGAACTAGGGTTCCCAAGCCTTGGAGCAGCTCAGGTCATGCACAGCAGCTAAAGAGTTCATGCGCTGCAATTAGTGAGCCCTCATGATGCAACAAAGATCCCGTGTGCTGCAACTAAAACCAGCACAGCCAAGTGAATACATTTAAAAAAACCAATTCATTTAAAATCTAGCCTTTGCTTCCTCTTCAGGTGTACACTGGAGAGAGGGCGCCATTCCCTCACCCAGTGTATGCTCTACGCTTCCCCACGCCCGCCCTGTGATGTTTACTGAAGGATTTGCCCTGCCTCTCTGGGCATGTGCTGTCCTGCTTGGGTATATACTGATTTATTTCTGCCTTATTTATTTCTTCCCACTTCTGGTTAGCTTTATGTGACATAAACTCTAATTCAAGAGTCATTTCCTCTGGGAAGCATATCTGGGCCACCAGGATGAGTTGAGAGCTTCTTCTCCAAGTCCCCTTAGCACCTTAGGCATATGTTTATAATTGCCCTTATTGCATAGGATCTGCAATCAGAAAGACTTACCTTTCTTGTTCATTAGATAGCAGGCAGCTGGAAGACAACTTCATTTTTCATCTCTGTATTCCCCCAAGTACTCAATATGTATTTAATGAATGAATGAAGGTTTCTAGTTCAGATTTTCCATTTTCCAAATGGCAGTTCTTCTATGCCATTTACCTGTTTTCACTGAAAAAATAGCTGGCTATTCTGCTAGAACTCTGAAGTAGTAGGAATATTTTTTCTTTACATAGGATGTTTATTGTCAATTAAAAATAGTCACTTATTTATTTTATTTATTTATTTTTTTTAGTCACTTATTTTAACAGAATCTCCTGTGGGTTATTTTCAGTTGAGAACAGGCAAGTTATCTACTAAGGAAATTATATTATTCTCCCTTTCACATTGAATAATGTGAATACAAATAGAATTACATTTTCCTTCAATGCTAGTCCTACTGTGTTGAAGACAGCATTTTGATCTAAAAGTGACTTACTTAAAGATGTAATTGTGGAGGAACAAAATATGAAAACATGTATTAAAAACTAGCTTAAACCAACTTTGGGTTTCGTTCTTTTTATGCAAAACAAAGCTCAGATGGTAAAGAATCTGCTTGCAATGCAGGAGACCAGGGTTCAATCCCTGGGTCAGGAAGATCCCCTGGAGAAGGAAATAGCAACCCACTCCAGTATTCTTGCCTGGAGAATCCCATGGACAGAGGAGCCTGGTGGGCTGCACTCTATGGGGTCGCAAAGAGTGACAGGACTGAGCGATTTTCACTTACTAACACATTCATGCAAAACAAACGCAACACCCCCTCCCCCATTCAAATAGACTCCATGAAATTGAGAAACTATTAGTGATTTACTCACCAATTATGAAAGAAAAGTACTAGTAAATATCTCAATACTTTTCTTTCTCCACTAACAAAATAATTAACTTGTAACTCTCAAAGTGATCAAATAAAATTTATCCTTTAAAGAAAAGTATGTTAATCACTCAGCCATGTCCAACTCTTTGGGACTCCATGGACTGCAGTCATGTAGTACAGCATGTAGCGGGAAGCCCACTAGGTTTTTCCATCCATGGATTTCTCCAGGCATGAATACTGGAGTGGGTAGGCATTCCCTACTCCAGGGGAGCTTCCTAACCCAGGGACCAAACCCGCATCTCCTGCATTGCAGGCAGATTCTTTACCATCTGAGCCACCAGGGAAGCCCTTACTTAAATAAAGCAATAATCAAAGGGTATCAGCCTTTCTGTACTGCAAAGGCAAATAATAACAACAATCAGACTAAATTTGTTCTTATACGAGGAGACCACTTTCTGTGTCTCCAACTTTACTGTTCTTTATACTCAAGTTTTCTGAAGCCATTCAATTTCTTTTTTTTTTTTTTTTGGTCGTGCTGGGTTTTCATTGTAACTTCTCTAGTTGTGGTTTGTAGGCTTAGCTGCCGCACAGCATGTGGGATCTTAGTTCCCCAACCAGGGATGGAACCTGTGTCCCCTGCATTGGAAGGTGGATCCTCAACCACTGAGCCACCAGGGAAGTCACTCAATTTCTTTTAAACACTTGGTGTATTAGATTATGTTAAAGTTAATAGTATGTGCTGACAATCTACTATTTACCTGGAATTTATTAATGAATTTAAAATTTTCTAGCAATATATCACCAAAAGTTAGATTTAGAATTTTTGAATTTTGCATTATGTATCACATATCTAGGTAAAACACACAAAACTACGACAGTATTTTTTTTTAATTGTATACATGGACAACTGAATTTTAGCTAAGAGTAACTATATGCTGGTGAACTTTCTAAGTTGTGATTATTTTTAGTATGGCCATTTTAAATTATAGTTATTGTAATTTCTGGATTGTCTACAGGTGCAAAGTCTACTTACTACTCTGCCTATTAATTTCATGAAGCTTCTAACAAATTGTTCAAACACTTTAGTTTCTCCCTATGGAAAATGGAAATAAGTCTGTTCATAAGCATTTCTAGGAAAATCTTCATTAATATCATCTGTATCATTGGCCATATAGCATTAAACAAGGCAATCAGAGTACTGCAAAAAATTAACATTCAGTTAAATCTGGAGATATTGTAATACCAATGTAAGCCTAAGAGTATTAAAATAAAACTCTAAAGTGCTTAATGATTATTAGAATAATTTTTTCATAAATATAATCTTTAAAAACAAGAAGAAGCCTGTTTACTGTTGATTATAATTTCAAGTGGCAGAAATATAAAGGTGTAGTTTTATTGATTTTGCTTCCTTTTTTTTTTTTTTGAAAAGCAGAATTCTATGTAGTATAGTGAAATGAGATGGCAAATGGTATAATCTTAGAAAATTCTAGTCCTATCAGAATATCAAAATCGTGTAAAATCACATAAAAACATCTGAAATTATCTATTTTGGGATAACCTAGTTCAATAAACTGATCTCTAACTTCTGTAGGTTTATAAATTCTTTTGATCATTTTCCTAGGTCCAATAAATTGATAGTCACTGTTATTTCAAATATGATATGTAGAGTGAATAAAACTCTACATTGTAAAGATCTTGAAAATGTGTCACATCCAATTAGACAATTTTATGGAGCTTCTTAAACTTTTCAGTTCTTTCTTGCTTTCCAGAAACTCTTACCAACTTGTTGGTGAAACATATTAAAGGCCTTAAACTTGAAACCTCGAATTTAGCTAACTTGACTTAAATCTTGGTTCAACCACTTACTACTTTGGTATCTAGTGGTAGGTCCTTTAACCTCTCAGAATCTTTTTCTTCAGGTAGAATGATGAATAACAATACCCGTCTAGTATCTGGGTGAAGATAGAATGAGATTACACTGACTATCAAATTGTGATGGCTGAATAAATACCATTCATTCTCAACTGTCCTTGAGTGCTAGCAAACCTCAGTTGATTCTGGAGACTTATTTGTCTTTCGGGTTTTTCGACTCTTTATACAACTTCCTTTAAAAGTAATCCACTGAACTATGTAGTATTAACTTTCAGTTCAGTTCAGTCGCTCAGTCGTGTCTGACTCTTTGCGACCCCATGAATCGCAGCACACCAGGCCTCCCTGTCCATCACCAACTCCTGGAGCTTACTAAAACTCATGCCCATCCAGTCGGTGATGCCATCCAGCCATCTCATCCTCTGTCATCCCCTTCTCCTCCTGCCCCCAATCCCTCCCAGCATCAGGGTTCTTTTCCAATGAGTCAACTCTTCGCATGAGGTGGCCAAAATATTGGAGTTTCAGCTTCAGCATCAGTCTTTCCAATGAACACCCAGGACTGATCTCCTTTACGGAGTACTAACTAGTGAGCTATTTTAGTGAAGAATATTAGCATTTAAACAAATTAATGAAAAGTTATTTCAGTGCATTTTCTGACATTACTCATCTTTTTCACTAACATAATTACTTTCTTCAAGCGATTATTAGCGCATAGAGAAAATTATATTTAATTATGGTATTGTTTGGGCTTCCCAGGTGTCACTAGTGGTAAAGAATCCGCCTGCCAATGTGGGAGACATGAGAGATGAGGGTTCAATCCCTGCGTAGGGAGGATTCTCTGGAGGAGGGCATGGCAACCTACTCCAGTATTCTTGCCTGGAGAATCCCCATGGGCAGAGGAGACTGTCGGGTTATGGTGCATATGGTCGCAGAGTCGGACAGGACTGAAGCGATCACGCAGGCACACATGATATTGTTTAAGTGGGTTAATCTTTAACTTGAAATATATTGATAGGATAAAATGAAAGGTTTGAAAGTGTGTAAGTCTAAAACAAGGCCAAGCAAGAAAAGGAATTATCATAATTCATGGCAAGGGTTGATTAGAACACCTTTGCCTTCAAGAATTAGATTGTCTGCAGAATGCAAGTTCTAGAGCTTTTAACAATGGCGAGACAGCGGAGTGTGGTGTTAAACCATCTTGATATCATCAGAAGGCTTTGAAAGGCTTAAAAGGACCTTCATCACAAAGAGGATTTTTTTTTTAACCTTCCTCGCCTCCCGCGATTAATGCCGTTTAATACACTATTATTTCTAAAGGGAAAATATGCCATACAGCAGCTCTTAATAGTTACTGGCATGCGCCACAGATGTTTCCTTTAAAAAAAAAACACACACGCAAATGTTTCACATGTCATTCCACCTCAAACCCTTTCTAAAACACGGGGCGCTTTCGTCCTTCACGAAAGCCAGGACTTCGAGGCAGAAGAATCATTATGGTTACTCCACATCCTCTTGAAAATCAGCAATTTCAGGGCTAAAAACAGAGAAGCGACTGGCTGTTTCTAATTCCAAACCAAGTGATTTCCAAAGCGATCCGAGACAATTTTCAATGTTTTCAATTAGGCAGTGGCTCATTTTTACAATTCACTTCAGCAGAGGCTTTCACCTCCCAACCACCCACGAAGCCCCTAGACCCTCTGCAGCCATGACTGCCTCCGCGGAGCCTAAAAAGCGCCGAGCGCGCTTCTCAGGTCTGCGGCTCGCAGGGCTTCGGCCCTCTCCTCAGCTGCCACAGCGAGAGCGGTCAGCCAATGGCCGCCTTCCCTTGTACGCATCGTTCCGCCTTCCAGTTCCACCGAAGCCAATAGAAAGAGAATCCTGTAACAACAGAAGCCAATGGGAAGTCGGGGGCGGGCATATCATTGGCTGCCGGCGCCCCGCGGTGCAGTCTGGGCCTCCGCCTCCGTTACCTTGGAGTCGAGGTCGCCGCGCTGTGGCCGCCCGGGGCTTACGTTTCCGCCCCTGCTCTAGCGCAGTGTTCAAACCTCCCGCACCCCGGCCCCCTCCGCGCCCGCCCCGCAGCTTCCCCTGCCCCCCGCAGCCGAGTCAGGCACCCCCCACCCCCTCCTTAGCCGACAGACGCCGAGGCCCCGCGGAGAGAAGGCAAGGCGGCGGGCGCCGCGTCGGCGCTGAGGAGGGGCCGGAGAGGGTTGGAGGTGGGCTTTGGGGTGGGCGTGGAGACATGGGGGGAGTTGGGGGTGCGGGGTGAGGCCCGGCTTTTGGGCCGTTGGCGAAGTGTTTTTCGTGGATAGGGGCGTGCGAGTGGACTTGTTAAAGGATTAGGGATGGAGGAGGATTTGGGGGCGCGGGGAGGAGAAAGTCCCTAGGAAAGTAAATCTCGAGCCCGGCACGTAGGAGGGTCCCGGGAGGAGGGGAATTTGAGGGGAAAGAGTTGGGGGAAAAGGTTGATTTGGGAATCGGGAAGAGAAGGAAGGGAACGCATTGTAGGAGTACTTAGAGAAAGGGGTTCGGAGTTATTAGAAAACCCCAGAGGCCTGTAGACTGAAATGGGAAAGGAGGACTAGAGTCAAGAAGGGGGAAGAAGCTGTGAGCCTTTGGGTAGCTCTGGGATGATAAATGATGGGAAGTGGAATACTGTGGTTAGCGTGGAGAGGATCTTTGGTGCAGGCTGTGAAATTCTTATGAAACCTTCAGAGATGGGATGAGAGGAGGAACGAGTTGGCCAAAAAAAAAATGCCTTTTTGGCGTAGATGAGTTGGAGTGGGTGCTCAAATACTTGGTGTTTTAGGTTGGCAGGACCACGGGATAGTGTTTAACAGTGGTGAAGATCATGGGTCCAGGTCGCCTGAGCTTCATCTCCTCTCTGACTCACCTGGGCTTAACCCCCTCTCATTGACTCACCTGAGCCTAAATCCCTCTCATGCACTTTGCGGCCTTGGATAATCTACAAACATTAATTAGTAACAGATTCCTGGCTAGGAACAAATTACTAGCATCACTTTTTCCCATTTCAGAATGGGAATGGTATAGATACCGTGAAGATTAAATTTATTGAGACTGTCCACATCTATACCTACATAAGTGAAAAAAAGAATTGGTTATTAAATAGTCTGCCCTGAGTGGTGATTTTCAGTTGTGGAGCACCCCCTTGAAAGTCTGAAGAAAGTTTTGGCTCCTGTCTCTACAAAAGTACACTTGGGCACCTACACGTTTATGATGGTCCTTTACTTCAGGTTGAGAGTTTGGATTAGCCATCTCTTTGGGATCAAAGTCATCATTTAAATGATTTTTGTTGTTGTTGAAGGGGCCTCAGGCAACTTGGAAAACAGTAAAACAGAAAAGGATACAGTTCTGGAGATTATTTTTTGCTCACCTTAGTGTGGTTATTATTTTCATCTTTTTCAGTTGTAGTTTTACATTGGAAATTTATTTTACTGTTCTGAATATTTCACTTTAGGATTTTGCTGAATGTTGACTTGCATGTTTATTCAAAACATAATAGGAAATAATTTGTTTTGATTCTCTTAAGTTGACAGAGTGTCATTTTAGATGTCAAAAACTGTGACTTTAGAAAAGTGATTTTTCTTTTGTCAGAGTCACATCTCTTCTGTTAAACAATCATGGAACCATAATTCTGTATGACACAGTAGAGGACTGTTAGGATAAACAGGATAAACATGCTAATCTCTCCCCTGGTTCTTCTCCTGCCTGTCATTCCTCATCTCCTGTATAGAATCCTCCTTTATCCACCACTTAATTATTGTGTTTCCTCATAATTCAGTCTTCTGTCTTCTGTTCACTCTGTATTCTTTTCTTGGCTGAGTTCATTCTCAGGCTTTTGATAATTTTCACTTCCACCTTCCATATTTTTATCAATATACAATGCATTTTTTAATCTCTTTCCTGGAACACTTGAGGTAGCTACAAATTTATATAATTATTTTTTTGGTATTTCCACATAGATTTCCCATAGGCATCCTCAACTCACTGTGTCTGATATTGAACTCATCAGGTTTCCCCGCCAAATCTGTCCTGTTGAATGGTACCATATTCACCCAATTTTTCAAGGGTTTATTTAGGTTCGTTCTCCTACTCCACGTATAATAGGCCACAAAGTCCGGTTTATTTTACTTGATAAACATGTCTAAATCAATTCTGCATTCTGTATTTCTAAGTTACCGAACCTTAGTTCAAACTTCTGTCATTTGTCACCTGATCTCAAGGCCAGTTGTTATTATTCCTTAAGCTTTGTTGCTCTCCAGTTCTTGGGTTGAGGATGAATCATTCTATTTTTGAATCGTTGTCAGATCTTTGTCAGGGTTGGTCATTTTAATCTTATTGAAGATCCTTTGCTTTCAATCAACTTAGTATGGCATAAAAACCCTTCTTGTAACGGTCTCTTCCTCTTAATTCTATCTCACTTATTATTATCCATACTTTATCACTACCCCCAGCCAATACAATCATTTTAAACCAGCATTGTCCAATAGAAATATAATGTGAACTGTATATGTAATTTTCAGGAACTGCCCAAGAAAGTACATACAGGTGAAATTAGTTTTAATAATATATTTTATTTAACCCAAGATATCCAAAATGCTGTTTCAACACACATTGAATATTAAGATGATTAAAGAGGTATTTTACGTTCTTTTCATATACTGTTTTCAAAATCCCATGTGTATTTTATCTTTAACAGCTTATTTCTGTTTTAACTAGCTGTATTTCAGGTTCTCAGTCATCACTGCTTTGGACAGCACAGTTATGAACTGTTTGCAGTTTATCTCACGCCTTCTACTTTTGCACATGTTTCCTCTTACCGAAATAGAGTCCTGCTTCATCAGCTGTCTTCTTTGCTAACCTTAGCTGTCATCTTGCCCCCATAGAACACAAATACGCAACCCAAATCATACTTGTACTTGACCTCTGCTATACCAAATGACTCAATTTTAGGCATTTTCTCCTCTGGCAGTCTTCCCAAACACCCTTTGGTCCTGTAATCATAGTTTTGCGTTTCCTCAGCTTCTGATACTTCCCTTTATCATTAGTATTTAATACTATTTATCTTTCTTTTCAGGCTGGAAGTTTCTTAATAGTAGGGACCAGTTGTCTCATTTTTGTGTCTCCAGCTTTATCCATAGTTCAGTGCCTGATGGTAGGTATTCAGTAAATGCCGAATGAATGAATATTCTGTGATGTTTTCATTTAACTGACTGAAGTTTGGGAATACATACTGTAGTTAAGATGCTTTAGTTTGACCCATGTTTCAATGTGCTGTTTAAAAGAAGTTGATTATACCTTAAATCTTAAGTCTAGCCTTTACTGTCATCTGACCTAAAGTCTAGAAAACTATACTTAAAATCTAAACATAGTTTGATTTTTAAGCAAAAGTCAGTGCTGTGTAAATATATGTAGGATAAGGAACCACTTAGCAACGTCCTAGAATGTTGAGAAGTAGAGGAATGGAAACACTACTTGTTTCTAATCCTTTCTCCCTTATAGGAGAGAAAGAGTTATAGCTTTAATGCAGCAGTATTGTTTTTACCTTAATCTCATCTTCAGTTATTAGTGTTCTTAGTGGGAGAGAGGGTAAGTATTGTTCGTATCTTTCTCTCCTGGTTTATTTTTATTTCACTCATCTAGTTGGCTATTGTGTGAACTCTTGTTGGCAGCAGAGGTAGCCAGGTAGCAATGTTTTATGCAAAGAAGCTGAACACAGAGAAATGACAGGAAATGAACAGTTCTTTGATTTTACATACTTTTTTTTTCTTTTTCTTAAAATGAATTTTTCTTAAAGTCATGTGGATCAGATGCTTATTATAATATTCAATATACAGTGGACTCTGCAGCTTTGGTTTACTTTCTGATTCATTTGAAACTGGATTTGTGTATCCTTTATAGGAGGCAATTCTGTTACTGCAGAAGCTTCTGGTATCTTTTTTCTGACCTGTGATGTGTACTACTTGGGACTTTATTTAAAGACCAGTTGGAAAATGATAAGTGGTAGGTTTGATGGCTTTCTAGCATTGCCACAGTAGCACTCCTGGCCACTTTTGGAAGATAAACAATTTAGAAATTGAAATTGGACAAGATTTATAGTTTTTGTTTTTATCTGGTTACCCTTGTACAATTAAGAGAAACAGATGAACAACTGTTAACTGATTCATTCTATGTCACAAAAAATTAGTTTAAATTAGCTGGAGAGTTACACGTGAAGTATAAATCTTCAGTGTTCTCTGTTGATAATTTTTTAAGAAAAAAATTTTGTTCACTTAATGTGACTAGTTTATATTTGTAACTTCAGGTGAAATTTATTTTGTCTGAAGCGCTACAGGTTATTTCCGTCATTTAAAATTAACCCAGTAAGAATATTCCAACTTTATGATGGGAATGGCTCAGAGCAAAACTTTTGACTTGTTCATTTTCTCCCTTCTTAGGCATTTTAGAGATTTATGTAAGTCTTATGCAATTAGTTGAATGTGGGATGATTTAATTATTTCCTTTAAAATAGAAAGGTACATTTTATTGAATGAAACTACTAATATTGTATTCAAAATAGCATTATAGATTAATCATTCATTTCACAAAAAGATTAATACATGGTATTGTGATTATTCTGGTGAACTAGACAGATAAGGTTTCTGTTCCCATGGGTCTTATATTTAACAGGAAGAGACAAATGTGAGATTATTCCCAATAGTAATGAAGTCTGTGAAGAAAATCAGAGTAATCTCACCCTTGTGAAGTTCTAAGGGAAGGTCCTGGGCAAAAGGTGCAGCAGATCGCTGAGTTGGTGACAGGTTTGGCACGTTAGAGGCACAAAAGAATGCCACTGTAGCTGCAGAAGATGAGGGGAAGAGATAAGGCATGAGATCAGGATGGAGAAGTAAGTAGGAGGGCCAGATCTTACAGGAGTTTGTAGGTCTAATTAAGGAATCTGATGACTATTGGAAGCCATTGAAAGGTATTAAGCCGAAGATCTGCTTGATGCTGTCTGATCTCTGTGTCACGTAGCTTTCTGTAACTGGGGCAGCAAGGATGAAAGCAGGATATCAGTTAGGAGGCTATTGCAGAGAGAAGATGGTGGTTTGGACCAGGGCAGTAGCAGTGGGGATGATAAGGAATCATCCAATTTGGAATATGTTTTGGAGATAAACCAGCCTGGTTTTACAGATGGTTTGGTTGTGGGATGTAAGGTTAAGAAGAAATCCAGGATGATCCTTCAGTTTGTGACATGGATAATTTAGTAGATGGAAATGCCATTTACTGAGGTCAGAAAAATAGGAAAGAGTTGGTGGGAGTAGAAATCGAACAGATCATGATTTTGTATTGGCATGTTTAGATACCTAGCTGGAGTTGTCAAACAGGAAAGTGAATATATGAATCTGGAAGGCAGGGTAAGTGACGTTTAGATGAGATCACCTAAGAAGAGAGTGTAGATAAAAGAGGGCCTAATACATGGTGTCTTCTGTATTCCAGCCTGTAGAGATCAGAATGAGGAGACAGATAAAGAAGACGAAGAGATAGCCAGTGAGGTGGTAAGAAAGCCAGGAAAGCAGGAGACTGTGGAAGTTATAAAGAGAATGTTGTAGGAAGGAGTGAATGGTTAGTCTTCAAATGCTCTCTGAGGTCAAGGACAAATAGGACAGAAAAGCGATTTTTGGATTTTGCCAGGATGAACCTCATTGTTTGTTTTGATAAAAGCTATTTCAGGGGAATGGTCAAGATGAAAACCTGACTAGTGCAAATTTAGAAAAATGTTGGGAAGGAAGTAGAGGTATAACGTTCTAGATTATCATATAGTATAATATTCTGGTATAGATTGGGCTTCCCTGGTGGCTCAGTTGGTGAAGAATCCGCCTGCAGTGCAGGAGACCTGGGTTCGATTCCTGGGTTGGGAAGACTATTCTGGTATAGATAGAATAGAATTCTTTTACTGGAAGATTGGAGTGGAGAAATTGGGTTGTAAATGCAATGGGGACCTGGAGCCAAGCAACAGCTTTAGTAGAGCCTGTTAGTAGGAATGACCCAGTAAAGAGGGCTGAATTGCAGGTGTGCAGTCCTTGAGTGGAGAGGAGGAGTGGAAAAGAAGGCAGGTGAGAAGTTTAGCTCTTAGAAGGAGCAGCAATGCTTCTTCAGTTTTAGCAGGGGAGTGCCATAAAGAGATGTAGTTGCAGATGGAGGCACCTTTAAAGATAAGGTATTTCTCACCGGATTGTTGCTATTGAAGTATTGAATAGGTCCCTCAACTAAGAATCAGAAAACTGGTAGTCCATTTCAGATTTTACTAACTCTGTGACCTTAGATAAATTGCCGTCTTGGGTAAATCACTTTGATTTTCTGGGTCTTAGTTTCCTTAAAAATGCAAAGAAAGGACCGATTTCTTAGGGTTCCTTCCAGTGCTAAATTGTTACATAATCTTGTTTAACTAGTAGTAATTCATGGGTTTTTATTTTCTTGTACTTTGTAACAAACTTATTAGTTATTATTCTAATAGTTGCATTATCTTGTCTGTATCCATTTCTTGCCTTTCGTCTTTTTGGTCTAATACTTTGTGTATGTTCTTTAACTTGTTTTGTTTTCCTGTTTGCTTGTTTGAACTGTTTTTTCTGGCAGCAGTGTCAGCCAGGCAACTGTGTTTTTATAAAAGAAAATTTTCACAAGTGTCTAAACTTCCATTCTCTACGAATGTTTAGATTTTCGGGTTGCTATACATTCTAAGGAATGCTTGTTTGTTGTCATAAAGAATTGTAACATAATATGCTATACATATTTTTAAAATAGCCTACCTTTTTTTGGCATGGATGCTAAGTAATCAGAAGTTTGCAAAGGGAAGAAAATGTTGTCTAGTGTTCCAGGGACTATTCTTTTTTTAATTTTTTATTGGAGTATAGTTAATTTACAATGCTGTGTTAGTTTCAGGTGGACAGTAAAGTGATGCAGTTATACATGTACATGTATCTATTCTTTTTCAGGTTTTTTTCCCATATTGCTTATTACAGAATATAGAGTTCCCTGTACTGTACACTAGGTCCTTGCTGATTATGTATTTTTTATATAGTAATGTGTATATGTTAATCCCAAACTCCTAATTTGTCCCTCACCCAGTGTTTCCCCTTAGGTAAAGGTGAGTTTGTTTTTGAAGTCTGAGAGTCTCTTTCATAAATAAGTTCATTTGTATCATTTTTCTTTTAGATTCTACTTGTAAGTGACATCATATGATACTTGTCTTTCTCTGGCTTACTTCACTTAATATGATAAATCTCTAGGTCCATCCATGGCCTCCACTGCAAATGGCATTACTTCACTCTTTTTATGGCTGAGTAATATTCCATTCTATATATGTACCTTATCTTCTTTATCTATTGCTCTGTCAGTGGACTTTAGATTGCTTCCACATCTGGGCTATTGTAAATAGTGCTGCAGTGAACATTGGGTTGCATGTATCTTTTCAAATTATAGTTTTCTCTGTATATATGTGCTGTCCTGGGGCTGAATTTATCACTTTAAAAAATGCTTTCATGTAGTTAACATGTAATATTTTTAGGGACTATATAAAGGATACATAGTATAATTTACTGTGATTTTTTTCCTTAACTGGCCGTCATGGAAGAGCCAGACCCTACCTTAACTGAACTCATAGTATGTTTTGCTCATCTTAATTTCCTCATTGGCTACTAACGGCATCTGTAGCCATTAGTAATTTTTGTTGACTGAATTCAATAGGTGTATGAATTGAATAGTAATTTCATAAACTTTGGAAAAGTGATTGCTTATATCAAGTTCTGTTAAAAGTTTGAGCATTTTTATTAGGAATAGTTAGCCTAAAGATAACTCATCCTGTGGCTGATTCATGTTGATGTGTGGCAGACACCAACACAACATTGTTAAGCAATTATCCTCTAATTAAAAATAAATTTAAAAGAAAGAAATAGCCATTTACTTTAAAAAAAAGTTATATTTGCTGTTAAAGATGTAGATCTGACCATATGTATTTGTCTTTTCTTCTAGTTGGAGACAACATTAAAATCACATTAAAGATAAAAGAGAATAAACCTTTAACATTGAAAGGATGATAGAGTACTCTCAGTGGATGAGAGATTATTAATACAACACATTTCTGAAACAGGAAAGGGAAATGATGCATGGAACAGATTAGAACAAAGAGAACTATGTCACAAGATACTCAGGAGGGAAAGAAGTATTCTGATGTATCCTGCAGATTCTCAGAGAATCTTAGGATTTAAAAAGAAAGGAAAAATTAAAAATGGGAAGAAAGAATAATTGAAAAACGATGAATGGAATAGTTGTTTCTCCTTTACCACCCAAGCCTGTGCACATCAACAGTCAGTGTGATTCTCTCTGCCCTTCACCCCTTCCTCTCTTTCCCATTAAAAAATACAGATGTAATTTCTTCTGGAAATGAAAACAAAGATGACACTTAAAAAGTAGAGTTGCCATGGTGGACATTTGTGTTTGGAGAGAATCCCTCCTCTTTGCTAACTCTCAGTCAGTCCCCCATATAGTGCTGATTCTTTGTTGCTCACCCTGAAGCAACGTCTGCTTGTCAGGAGGCCATGCTCACGTGCAGTTTTGTTCATCCTTTTTCTTCTTTCCTATGGGTGACCAAAAATTCAAAGAAATTAGCAGTATTTAAAAAGCCTAGGCTAAACAAAGTGAAAAACTGTAGCTATGTGAAACAGATAATTTCTGCATCAGAAGAGATCTTACACAAAATGTTTGTTTAGAGTGTTCTCAGGGGAAGAAAACGTATTGCCTCATTAAAGCAAGAATAGAATAATTGTTTTAAAAAAATCAGAACAAGAAAGAGTTCTTAGAAAATAAGATTTTTGCACAAATTCAAAAATCCTGGATGGTTTTGAAGATAAATTGAGTAAATGTCTTTGAAAATAGAACAAAAAGACAAAGTCTGTTATTTAACCAGTAGAAGTTTAAAAAAGAGTAAAGGGAGAGTCAATTATCAAAAATGTAACCTAAGCACAATAAGGAAGAAAAGGGCAACACAATGAAAAAAAAAACCTCACACCTGTGTGTTCATCTTTGTGACATTTCAGTATAGCAAGAGGGAAATGCCTAAAGGCAACTAAGGAGTTTTTTTTTTTTTTTTAAAGATTACCTATAAAGAATGAGAATCAGGTGGACAAAACTAGAGTGTAAACTCCGTAAGGCAGAGATTTTTCATTGTTTTTTTCATTACTGTTGCATAATGAGAGCACAAGAAACATATGTTGAATAAAAGAATGACTGTCACATCTCATAAGCAGCTCTGAAGTTTTAAAGACAGTGGAGCGGTGTCTCCAAAGTTCTGAGAGAGAATGACTTAGAATTTGGAACCTACGAAAACAATCAAGTATGAGGCAAAATAAAGACACTCTCAGGCATACAAAGACTCAGAGCTTTCACTTCAGGTGACCCTTCCTGAAGAAGTTACGTGAGAATATGGAGCAGTGAACACAATGAAAACTAATAAAAATGACATGGACTCCTAGAAAAGGTAGATTAACATAGAAGTACAATAAAAATAACTCCAGAATGACAGTGGTACAGTAAGTAGAAAGTAATTGGTTTTAGTTAGAATAGGAAATCACTGGTCTCCAAGAAAAAATGTCCTTAAGAAGAAGAATAACAGATTTCAGGCTACAGATAGAATGACTAAGAAACTGATAGATATCAGTGGTAAGAAGAATGTTTTTTTTCTAAAAAAAAAAACTCTGCATAACCAACGTGTAGTTGCGTGTTGCTAACTCGCTTCAGTTGTGCCTGGCCCTTTGTGACCCTATGGACTGCAGCCCGCCAGGCTCCTTTGCCCATGGATTCTCCAGGCAAGAGTACTGGAGTGGGTTGCCATGCCCTCCTCCAGGGGATCTTCCCAACCTAGGGATGGAACCCAGGTCTACAATGCAGGAGACCTGGATTCAACCCCTGGGTTGGGAAGATCCCCTGGAGAAGGGAATGGACAGAGGAGCCTGGCGGGCTGCAGTCCATAGGGTCACAAAGAGTCGGACACGACTGGAGCGACTTAGCATGCATGTATACACACAGTGAAACTAACACAATATTTTGAATCAACTATAGTAATAAAAAGGAATAGTATAAGCAAAAAAGTATAGGCCATTAAAATAGTTGTCCTAGGCAACAAGACTTGGATAACAATTCCTTGTTTCTTTTTTTTTTTTTTTAAAAGATGCATATATTGGGGGCGGGGGGTGGGTAGGGAGAGAGCTAGTGTTGGTACATATGAGATGAATGACAGGTAATGTTTTTGTGGATTCTTACCCTTTGCAAGAAAAGTTAGGTGGATTCCTGACTTAGAGGGGATAGGTCATAGGGAACTACTTCTGCTACATGCATATAAACAGAAATAATCCTCATCCGTATCATATAGTCAACTTTTAATTATGCTATTAAAAAATTAAAACCGAAAGTCTTTGACAGGGAATGTTAATCAGAATTTACCGAGCATCTTGTATGTTTGTATTATAAATATAATTATCGATATTTACCAAGTGCTTACTGTGTGATAGTAAATTATTCCATTTAGTTGTCACAGCAATTTTCTAAGGAAGATACCATTATTATTTCCATTTTACAGAGGAGAAAATTGAGATTTAGATGTAGATTGAAATTTGCACAGCTGATAAGTGATGGATCCACTTAATTGCTTTAATTCATTATCCTTTTTTCTTGGACAGTTTTTTACATGTGTAAATATTTTCTTTCATGATTTGCAAAGTGAAAGCTTCAGACTGATTTATATATTTCTAATATTAGTCCTTGCCTTTGCTGATTTCAGCTCAAAAAGCTAATTTTAACAGTGAGTGAGATTGCCAGGCAATAAAATCTAAGTTCTAAGTTAGTTTGCTTGATTTTTTAAAAATCTTTTTTTTACTAAGGGAAATTTCAAACAAATACAAAAGCAGTGATTTTAGAGTAATGAAGCTGCAGGTCTCCACAGTTTTTACATTGTTTTACTAACTCATGGCCAGTCTTATTTAACATATACTTTTACCTCCTTCTCCATGGATTATTTTGAAGTAAACTCCAGACATTATATAATTTTATCTATAAATATCTCAACATCTGCCTCGAAATATAAGGACTCTTTAAAAAAAAATAACCACAATATCATGATCTTACCTAAAGCAATAGCAGTTCCTTAATGTCATTAAATATCTAGTCAGTGTTTTAATTTTCTCAGTTTTATAATTTTATAATTTTCTTTTACATAATTTGTTTGAATTAGGATTGAAACAAGGCTCATAGATGGCAGTTGTTTGTGTTCCTGAGGCTTTTAAAATATAAAGAAAGCTCTCCCCATCTCTTCTTTTTCTGCTTGCAATTTATGTTAAAGAAGCCAGTTGGTCCTACAGAATTGGCCACATTTTGCTAATTACGTCCTTGTACCTCTTCCTTGTACCACATTTGCTAATTGCTTCCTTTTACCTCTGTCCCCTGTATTTTCTATAAATTGTCATTTCAGTTTAGAAGTTTGATCAAAGTCAGATTTTGTTTTTCTTGCAGAAGGAATCTATTACCTCAGTGGAACTGTTGCGTCTCCTCTGGAGGCACACCATGTCTGATTACTTTCTGTGGTGTTAGCAGCCATTAGTGAGCATGATCTAGTTTCATTATTTCGTTAGTAACTGCAAAAGACAATGTTCTAATTCTGTCATTCGAATATCCCCCTTTTTAATTTATTAGCTAGAATAATTCTGTAAAGAAGTACTTCCTCTTATCTACTATTTTGTTGTTCTAAGATACAGCTTGTAACAGTGTAGACAGGATACATGTTGGATTTTTTTCCTCTTCATCTGTTAATTTTCAGATGAATGAGTTGGTTCCTTAGTATCTTTCAGAGGTAGCTCATTAGTTTTTTAAAATAACATATGACCTCGTGAATTTAAACACATTCTATGTGTTTTAATCCTTTGCTGATACAGTTCTCATTGAAGATGCAATTGTCCCATCGTTGACTGATCGGAGCTTCCTGGAGCACTGTCCTGAACCCTTCTGACACTCCATCACGAGTGTTTCATATCTTTCTTGCTCTCTAGTATGACCATATTTCTAGATTGTAGAATAATACCAGCAATGCAGTTATTGAACATTGTTTTTAGAAAAATTTTGGACCTCTTTCGTCAGTAGGATCATCTCTCTAGGGTTTGTGTTCTTTAAAGTTGTTAGTACTGGTTAATCTGTGTGACTTTGCCACCAACTGTATATATGAAAGTGAAAGTGTTAGTTGTTCATTGAAAGTTGCTTTGTTGTGTCTGACTCTTTATGACCCCATGGACTGTAGCCCTCCTGGCTCCTCTGTCCATGGGATTCTCTAGTCAAGAATCCTGGAGTGGGTTGCCATTTCCTTCTCCAGGGCATTTTACCCACCTAGGGATTGAACCCGGGTCTCCAGTATTGCAGTTGGATTCTTTACTGTCTGAGCCACCTACAGTTAGATTTTCTTTTGATTCATAGGAAATGCTTTTTAAAAACCTAATTTCTAAAAAGTATGATTTCCAGCGTTGAATCTACAGAAGTTAACATAAAGAAGTCTAACTCCTATCCCTGTCCCTCAGCTCGGCTTCCTCCCTTCCTCTGCAGCTGTATCGTCCAGTCAGCTAACCACCAGTGCATTTGGCTTTTAGCACTTAATTAAAATTCAACATAATTAAAAATTAGTTCCTCGTTCACACTTACCACATTTCAGTGTTCAGTAGCTGCATGCAGCTAGCTATCATCCCGAACTGATTTTAAACCATTTCTGTATTTTAAAATTGAAGTGTGGTTGATTTACAGTGCTGTGCTAATTACTGCCGTACGGCAAAGTGACTCCGTTAGACATATATATATACCTTGTTTGTTTGTTTCTAAATAAATACCTTCTTTTCCATTATGGTTTATCATGGGATAATGACTGTAGTTCTTTGTGCTGTGCAGTATCCATTCTGTATATGAAAGCTTACATCTGCTAACCCCAACCTCCCCCTCCATTCTTCTCCCATCTCTTTCCCCCTCGGCAACCACCAGTCTCTTCTCTAAGAACATTTCCCTTCTTGCCGACAGTTCTGTTGGACACCCCTGCCCTGAAGAACCCATTGTGTTTTCATGAAGGGTATAGTTTGTTCCTCTCCTTTTTAAAAATATGAAAGTTACATAGATGAATTTATAACCCTCCTTCAATAAGTGGTAGCACACTATGCATGCCTTTCTCCCTCCCCCTTTTCTTCGTGTATCTTGGCGATCACTGCAGACTGCAGAGAGTGTGCAGAGGTAGTCCTCATTTCCTTAAGAGCTTGGTAGCACAGTACTTCGCTGTGTGGAGGTGTACAGTGTAGGTAGCCAGTCCCCTGTTGCTGGTCATTTTGATTGATTTAGGCCTTTACCACCGCACAGTGCTGCAGTCAACAGCAGCAATGCTGCCTCGTGTATGTCTTTTTCATTTATTACTAGACCCAGGGTTCTTTTAACACGCATTTCCTCAATGGACTTTGTTTCTTCTAAATATTAAGAACAGTTGTTCTGATTATAAAAGTAATCCGGTTTCATTTTACTAGAAAATTAAACTCTGTTAAAGAGACAGATAAACTTATCTAAAATTCGTGTTGCCCAGACAGAATTATTTTTGTGTACGTGTATACCTTGGTTTTTGCAGGGTTGTTTTTTTTTTCCCCCAGTTCCTGAGTTCAGTTAAAAAGAGGACTCAGCATTTTTCAATGACTGTGTAGTTGAGATCATATTGTATACAACACTTTGAATTTTTCCTTTACCATAATAGTATAAGCATCTTCCTTGTTGACAAACTTTTTAAAACATTTCTGACATCTGCATAATACTATGCTGTATTAATTTTTTTCAATACTTTTCTTAATTTTTTATTTTGCAATGGTTAGACATTTACTTTTTTTTCTTTTTAATTGTGCCACATTCAACATTTGTGCATAACTTGCCCCCTGTTTTTAGGGTAATTTTCTTGGTATCCAGGAATAGAATTATTGAATCAAAGGTTAAAAGCATAATTAAAGTTTTAACCTATTTTGCCAGCTTTTTTTCCCCCAGTCTTGTTTTGATAGCCATTTTGGAAGCACTGAGTGTTATTTTGAGGAATCTTTGGTAATTTGATAGATTTTAAAATGATGCGTGAAGTTAAATATTTTTTTGTGCCTATTTTTGTATTGCCTGCTGTGGGTCTTAACATGTATTTGCCCATTTATCTTTTGACTTCCTGTCTTTCTTGTGGCATGATATGAGGTATTTATTGATTGTTAAGGATGGTCATGATTTTTCTGTCATGTTGCAAATATTTTTCTTCACATGCTTTAATTTGATTAATTTTTTGCATGGTTCAGTTTTACATTTTTATGCAGTCAGTCTTAGATATTTTTCTTATTTTTGTTAGCAGGCTTGTTCTTTACTACCTTTCCCCCCACCCCCACCACCAAAACCAAAAACTGGTGACTTTATTTTCACCTAGCTTTTGTGTTTGTTATAAATCTTAAGATTCAAGGGAGTCAAATTCAGTTAACATTTATTCAGAAGCAGGTGTATGTCAGGTACTTTACACATTCTCTATCTAGTCTATGACAGTCTATCGTTTTTCCAAATACTGTAGACAACTAGGTATGAAAATATAGATGAATTAAATTATGGCCTCTTTTTAAAGTTCTAAGCAATATGTTGTTTTGCTTTTGGTATCTTTCATTGTAATTAACTCTTGAAATCTATTTCATGAAATATGATGAGTTTCCCTCCCTCTTCCTTAATTGTAGAGGAAAAAAGCATATCTTCTGTACATAGAGAAAACAGATTGTACAGACCTGAATATTATCCCCAGGATCTGAAGACTCAAAATTGCTCTTCAGGCTTATTTTGGATTTTTCTGAGAAGACTCTGTGAAATTATGTGAATAGAGACTATTTTTCAAAGCCATGGGGGAAAGAGAAAGAAGTCCAGCTACTGATCGAGAAAGTAAGACAAGCAGACACGATTACTGTTCATCTGAATTTGGAACTACTCCCCAGTCTTCTGGCCGGTCGTCGCTGGTGCATCCCTCCCCACCTGCAAGTGTTAAGGGAAGACATCCTAAGAAACAAATTTCAGAGAGCCAAGTGCATCATCACGGTAAGCATCCTTTAAAAGACTCCAGTAGACCTAGCATATTCATTCTGAGTGCTTAAGGAAACCTGTGTGAATGAGAATAGGGTATATTTTTATAAATGTTGCTCACAGTGTACTACCCTTTGTTACATTCACAGCCATACTGTATCCAGAAGAAAGAACTCTAACTGAGGTTTCTCATTTTTGTTTTTGCTTGTTCCTGAATAAATGATAGCCTTGGGGTTTGTAAAGGCAAAAAAAAAAAAAAAATCACAAAACATTTGTACCTTTATTTTCAGAAAGTTGTGAAAGGCATGGATATAAAGTGGTTAAGGGACCTTTTTATAGATTGGGTAAAATTACTTCTTCTTACTGAAAAAGTTCAAACTCAGCTTAGAAATGGAATTTGGGACCACCAGTCTGTTTTCTATTAAATGGTGTTATAATGAAACAGCATAAATCTTTAGAAATAATTTTTCTTGTTAGAATGTTATTAGTCTGGAGCTAGGTATTAATACATATTTGACTGCATAATGTTCTGGAAATCTCTTCTTCATCTTAATAAATCCCTAGTCAAGAAAATCTGTATGTATTTAGTAACAAAATATGTAAGGACTGATAGTACATCATAGGTAAGCTGAAGTAAATGAGGTTTTATTTGTTGTTATTCAGTCACTGAGTCGTGTCCGACTCTTTGCAACCCCATGGACTACAGCACGCCAGGCTTCTCTGTCCTTCACGATCTCCCAGTGTTTGCTTAGATTCCTGTCCATTGCGTTGGTGATGCTATCTAATCATCTCATCCTCTGCCACCCGCTTCTCCTTTTGCCTTCAGTCTTTCCCAGCATCAGTAAAATGAGGTTTTATAGTATCGGTTAATAGATACAATACAGCCATCACATTCGTAGCTTAGAGTGGTAAGATTGCAAGGCAAGAAGTAGTATGTGAGCCGAAAAGGAAAACAGGGTGAGGTCATGAAATGCCTAGAATCCTGTGTTAAGATATTGACTGTTTCTGTGGGGGGGATAGTTAGCTATTGAAAAGTTTGAAGCAGGGGTTTTATTAAATTTGCCTTTATAAATTTTTACTTTGAAAAGTAACATTTACCTTTTTAAAATCTGCAAAGAATGTGTGTTTCTTTTGAAAGCAACCTTTTTGTGAATCCTTGATCAGGCTTCCCAGGGATGTTGACACTTTTAACAACTTTTAACAACAACTTTTAAAAACTTTAAAAGTTTTTTCTTTTTTTTTTCTATATGGTTTTTGCTGGTATGTTTTTGTTTGTTTATTATTGCTACAAGTACAGTGCTGCAGGTTTCATAGTCTCTTCCTCCAAATCTGTCTCAGGGTCATTTTCTTGTTTTGATTTTGTGGTTGAGAGCATGATCTGATATTAAACTTTTGCTATATAATTAAGAATAAACAGACCTTAGGGTTGAACCTTAGAAAATGACTGTTTATTCCTAAGAAATCATTCACATACCTTGGGAATTATTGGTAGGAATACTTTAATTTTTCACTCCTTACCTAGAAGCAGTTTTATTTAAGAAGATATCTGAGAAAAAGCTGTGAGAAACAGTTTGAGTATCACCCAGAAAAATTTCAACCTGACTTGTACTGTTTTCTGTTTTGCATTGTCCTTTGAATTAAAGTCTGTGGTAATATGGCTACTTTAGTGCAAGCCAACAGGGCAAACTGATAACGTCCCTAATCACTGATTTCTTTCGGCTTAAGTTGGCAATTATCAGTGTCGACTAAACTAAGGAAAAACCAAATGTGATTTAAAAAGCATCTTGAACACTTGAATTTGCAAATTTTACATTTGGTAACATATTCTTCCTTCTTCCTTTTACATTTTCAGCTTATTTTATTATTTTAGAAATAAAATTTGTGCTCTATCAGAAGTTATATGTATAATACAATTTAATAATAATTTCAGTTATACATATTTATATATTACATATTATGTACATATTCTGTTTCTCATTTTATCGGTAATATAAACATACTACGTTTTTGGTAGATGCATAGTTTATCTTTGTTACATGTTTTTTTAATGAGTCATACTGTAATTTTAACACCTGATGGAAGGAAAACAGTATTTGTCCCACCCTTTTTGGTGGTAACAAGGGGGAGATGAAGAATGATTTCAACAGTCAGTCATCTTTCTTCTGAGTGTTACTAGCCCTGTATTTCATCTTGATCATTTTGAAAATGAAAGAGATAAATGAAAGGTGAGAGATATTTTTTGAGATCTGGTTAATAGAATATAGTAGAAAACAATGTTCAGATTTTGAGGATGTCAAATGTTGGTGGCAGAAACCCTTTTTGTCTGGCTATATCTTAGAACAAAATATTAGTGGAGAATTTGTAACCTGATTTGTACAATATCTAGACTTTCACTTCTCAAATTAAGTTTCCATGTGCATGAAATCTTATTTGCTGAGCAATATAATTTTATACATAAAAATCAGAGATTTGGGATGATTAACATTTATTCTTATGTACAACCATTTTTATGTATAAAGTTTCTGTCATTCCAAGAGCTGAATACATATTCTATAATAGCATATAGATACTAAAACTCTGTTTACTCAGTATGTTGGGAAAGAAAGAAAATTGGTGATGCTTCAATTTAAAATTGGAGCAGTTTCTCCAATGGAAGTATTACGCAAATCACAAATGCAAGCCACACATAAAATTTTTTATTGCCAAAAGAAAAACAAGTAGAAAGGTGGAATTAATTTTAATAATTTTTATTTAACTCAGAATATCCAAAATATTATCATTTCTAAATATAGTTAGTATAAAACATAGTGTGTGGAATATTCTGCATTCCTTTTTTTTTTTCCTTTGAGTTAGGTGTTTGAAATCTGGTGTGTATTTCAGTTATGGACTCAGCTTGGATCACCCACATTTCAGTTTTCAGTAGCCACATGTGGCTAGTGACTACTGTATTGGATAGCATAGTTTCAAAGTTACTAATAGGCTTTCCTTCATTTCTTTTTATTACTACTTCTTTTCAAACATTCATGCATGTATAGAGCTGGAATCCCAAATCAGTACACATTTAATATACCCTCTACAAAATTTCTGTCTCTTTAAATGAAACTTTATAATGTTACATTGTAAACATGTTTTCCTTGTTTACATGGTAAAATCAGGGTATCCATGGCTGGTGAAGTAGGTAGGGAAAGATTGGATTTTCTAGTTTTTCTTCATTTTTTTCCCCTCTGGAATGCATTTCCTTCTAGAAAAAATGCAGTCACCTTAGAGATTAAAGTTCGCTGTTCTCAACTATGGCAAACTTCCAGATGCCTCTTTTAAAGGGCAGGTGCTCTGTATATTGAGGCCAAGGTTTAATGAACTTTGAGTAAATAATATTCAAAATTTTTGTGAAATGTTGTGATATGTACACTTTAAAGATTTCGTGTGCTTTTAATTTTTTAGGCTGGAGTCGTTTATCTTGTTCTTAAATTATGCCAGATGTTTTTTATTTGAACATCACACAAAAGAAAGCCTCTGAGAAAGCATTTAGAATCACATCTGTACTGCTAAAGTGTTTTCCATTTTCAATCACTGATACGTGGGATTAAGTTCTTAATACTGACAGAGAATATTTGTGGAGAATTTTCTGTTTTATACGCATACTTCAGTTAATCCTCACAACAAAAGGGAAAATAGACCTGGAAAAGGTTTAAGTTGAATTGCCCAAGGATCTATTAAGTAGTAAATCTGAGCCCCAAATCTTCTTGCTGTCATGTTGTCATCTTCTTTCCTGAAATAAAGATTTCTAATTAATTTAAAAAATCATATGTTTCCATATTTCAAATTATGATCCCAAATATCTTGGCACAGATGACTTGATTATCATGATATTTTGTATTTATTAGGCACTGTGCTAATGCTGATGGTGCCTATGTTTGAATACTGGCTGACCATCTTATCTGCAAAGGTAAAAATGGTGGTCTGATGTTGCCATATTTTAAAACAGTGTAAAATAATTCCTTGTGAACCATGGCATATTGTTTTGCTGGATCAGAATATGTTTCTTGAACTGTCTTAAAAGATTTCAAACCTTTCTTAATAAAAACGACATGCTAAAAGCTCTAAGTAAAACCAAATATTTAAATATTATAGAATCATTTTTTAAAAATGTTTCCTTAAAGAAAACAAAATTACTAAAGAATATTATGGATTCATTTGTGTTAGGATGAGTCAATAATTCTACATCTGATACAGCTTTCACTTTACGTTATTACTGTTTCTTTTTCAGCCCTTAGGAAACCAAGCCCTAAGGGTTCACCAAACAGAAAGGGAGTCCGAGCAGGATTTCGCTCCCAGAGCCTCAATAGGGAGCCCCTTCGGAAAGATCCTGATCTTGTTACAAAACGGGTTCTTTATGCAAGACTGCTAAAAATCAATGAATTGCAGAACGAAGTAACTGAACTCCAGGTCAAGTTAGCCGAGCTGCTAAAAGAAAATAAGGCTTTGAAAAGGCTTCAGTACAGGCAGGAGAAAGCCCTGAATAAGTTTGAAGACACAGAAAATGAAATCTCTCAACTTATTGCTCGTCATAACAATGAGATTACAGCACTCAAAGACCGCTTAAGAAAATCTCAAGAGAAAGAACGGGCAGCTGAAAAAAGGGTGAAAGAGACAGAAGGTGAACTGCTTAGGACAAAAGTTTCCTTACAGAAACTGAAAAAGATCTCTGAAGCTAAACACCTACCTGAACGAGATGATTTAGCAAAGAAACTCTCTTCTGCAGAGTTAAAATTAGATGACACTGAGAGAAGAATTAAGGTAAAATTTCCACAGTTTCTAATTGTGCTGTTTTGTGTTATTTTTCATTGGGCATTTGATGTGCACTTTTAAGACTGCTTATTGCAGTTCAGCATTTGCTTGGAAATGAAATCTGATTTTTTTTTTTTTTTAGTATCTTTCTGAGTAAGAGATTAGGAAAAATTTAAGATTTTATCTTTAAGAGCAAGATGTGAAAAATTGTGTACATTAATGGGCCACATGCTAATAGATGTTTAATTCCCCAAATCTTAGTTATTTGGGGGAAATACACTGATTATGTGATTGTTTCTTGAAAATTGAAAATGATACTATAAGAACTATAGTATATAAAACTGACATTTGGGGCCATTGTGTAAGAAATGCCACATGAATAATTTCTGTTTTTATTTCTTTGAAAATTTGTGAAAGATATATTTTGGGGCAGGGTGTGCTTCTACTCCCTCAAATAAGACTTGATGTGAAAAGTGGGTGGAATGATGCTGAGTTAATAGTCTGAGAATACAGCAGATCTTACAAAAATATTTTTTTTTCTTGAAATTAAAGGAAAAGAGTACTACCCCATGACTGTTATATGGAGAACTTATATTAGAAGCTACCTGATATATATATATATATATATATATATATATATATAATCTGTTTGGAAAGCAAAGGTTGCAAAAAATATACAGACTCTATATACCAATGCCCTGCCCAAAGAGAGTGGCTTATTAAATAGAGTGTATATCAGTGGCCAGAAAAAGAACTTAGCTTATTCTCCAATATTAGCAATCATTAACTTTTGCTTCAGTATACAGAAAATATCTTATTGCATAGGTTCCACCAGTGATCAAGTCAAACTGCAGAGCAACCATATGAAAACTTTTTTTGAAGGACCATTTACCTACCTAGGTAGTGGGGTGAGGGTAGGGGATGGAAGCAACTATTGTCATGAATAGCTGATGTTTATTTTTAAAGGGAAGTACAAAATGTGCCCATATGGATTTTAAAATTAGGAACCAAGAGCACAGAAGGTTGATTATTAAGTATGGTTAAAAACAACCCACACCTTGTGTGTATTTCTGTAAAACTAGAGAGAACATAGAATTGTAGTGCACACACATGTATGCACACACCCCACACATGTATACTGCAGTTCTCTCTTATAGCTTGTTATGAAGGGGGTTGTTGGAATGGTAGAGGAGGAAAGACAGAGAAGAAAGGAAAACTTGAACAAATCTGTGGCTTCTGTGTTGTAGATGGAGTTGAATTATGTGGCTACTCACTTGAGAGCATGAAAATCAGTCATATGTGATAAGTCTGTGAAAGTGAAAGTATTAGTCACTCAGTCACATCCGACTGTTTGCGACCCCATGGACTGTAGTCCTCCAAGGTCTTCCGTCCATGGGATTCTCCAGGCAAGAATACTGGAGTGGGTTGCCATTTCCTCCTCCAGGGGATCTTCCTGACCAAGGGATTGAACCCACATCTCCTGTGTCTCCTGCCTTGCAGGCAGATTCTTTACCTGCTGAGCCCTCAGGGAAGCTTCAGGTCTTTGAAATACTTACTGTACAGTGTTCTCAATTCTTAGGTTTTTCTTACTGGAGTAAGAAATTTTTAAAAAAACTTTGGTGTTAATTGTAGATTTACATGCAGTTAAAAAAAAAATAGATCCCATATACGCTCCGTCCATTTTCCCCAGTGGTAACATATAGCAAAAGTAGAATATAATATGTTATTGTTTAGTCACTTTCGCAACTCCATGAACTGTAGTACACCAGGCTCCTCTGTCCATGGGATTATCCTAGACAAGAATACTGGAATTGGTTGTCATTTCCTTCTCCAAGGAATCTTCCTTACCCAGGGATTGAACCTGTGTCTCTTGTGTTGCAGGTGGATATTCTTTACTGCTGAACCACCAGGGAAGCACATAGACAAATATAATATTATAATCAGGAAATTGGGAGTGATACATTGATATAGCTCATCCACCTTATTCAGATTTAACCAGTTTTACATGGACTCATTTGTGTTTGAGTGTGTATGTGTGTGTGTATTTAGTTCTGTGCAGTTTTATCACATGCAGATTCACGTGGCCATCACTGTGGTCAAGGTGCAGAACAGTTCCATCACAGGCTCCCCTGTGTTACCAACCTTTATAGGCATAGTTACCTTCCTGCTTTCTCTAGCACACTGGTGTGGCATCCACTGATCTGTTCACCATTTCTTTAATTTTGTTATTTTAAGAATGTAATATAAACAGAATCTTCTACTATTTAACCTTTTAAGGTTGGCAGATTTCATTTTTCCCCTTGAGCTCCATCAGAGTTGTTGCATGTATCAATAGTTTGTTCCTTTTTTATTCCCAAGTAGTATTCCATGACATGGATATACAAGAATGTTATGGTATATCCTGTTGAAGGACATTTGGGTTGTTTCCAGTTTTAGTTATTAACTAATGAAGCTACTGACTTCTCTGGTGGCTCAGACAGTAAAGAATCTGCCTGCAATTCAGGAGACCTGGGTTGGGAAGCTTTCCCTGAGAAGGGAATGGCAACCCAATCCAGTATTCATGCCTGGAGCAGTCCATGGACAGAGGAGCCTGTCCAGAGCAGGCTACAGTCCTTAGGTCTATGGCCATTCATGAACAGGTTTTTGTGTGAACATTAGTTTTTGTTTCTCTGGGTTATATGAATGAAATTGTTTGATGAGTTGTTTGATAAGCACATTTGGTTTTGTAAGAAACTGCCATTTTCTTTTGTAAAGTAGTAGTATCAGTTTACGTTTCTACCAGCAGTGTATCAGTGATTCACTTCCTCCACATCCTCGTCAGCGTTTGGTGTTCCCACTGTTTAAAAGTCTAGCCATTCCTATAACTGTGTAGCAATATCTCTTGGTTTTAACTTAATATTATTCCTAATGGCCTATGATGTTGAACATCTTTTTAAATGCTTATTTGCCATTAGTAGATCCTGTTCATTTGTTTGTTTTTTGCCTATATTTCTAATTGTTTGTTCTTCTACTGTTGATTTTTTGATAGTTCTTTATATGTAATAGATACAGGTTCTTCATCAGATACATGGTTTGCAAATATTTTCTCACTGTGTAGCTTGTCTTTTCATCCTCTTACAGAGTCTTTCAGAGAGTTTTAAAAATTTGATGTGGTCCAATTTGTCAGATTTTTCTTTTATGGATTGTGCTTTTTGGTGTCAGGTCTAAGAATTCTTTGCCTATCCCTGTCACCCTTTGCCTGTAGCCCTAAAGATTTTCTACTATATTTTATCCAAAAGATTTACAGTTTTATGTTTTACTTTAAAGTTCATGATTCATGTTGAGTTGATTTTTATATAAGTTGTGAGGTTTAGGTTGAGATCATTTCTATTTTTTTTCCCCTGCCTATGTAGTGCCTGGTTGTTCTAGTACCATTTGTTGAAAAGGCTATTCTTCCTTCCTTGAATTTGGCACCTTCGTCCAAAATCAGTTGGGCATATTTTTGTGGGTCTATTTCTGGATTCTTTAGTCTCTTCTTCTGATGTATATGTCTTTTCCTCTGCTGACACCACATTCTTTTCATTATAGACTACGCTGTAAACCTTATTTATATGATTATGGTAGAGTGATTCTGCTCATCTTATGCTTTGTTTTTAAAATTTTAGCTAATTTAACTACTCTGAGTAGTTGTTTGTTTTTTTGTTTCAAGCCTCATTCAGTTTTTCAAATTTTACTTAATCTTTTTTCTTCCCAGCTCAGTACCACTGACTGTAAGGGTAAGGGAGGAGTCTAAGAACTATTGTGATGTTTCATTTTGCAAATGAACTAAAATCAGAGAAAGTCCTGAGTGTCCCTTGAATTTGCAGTAAAATCCTTGTAGTGCTGACTTTTAAGTTTTGTGCCATTCTTTGCTAAGGATGAGTGGTGTTTTCTGTTTTTGTTTGGTGTAGCCTAATAGCTCAGATGGTAAAGCATCTATATGCAATGCAGGAAATCCGGGTTCAATCCCCGAGTCAGGAAGATCCTCTGGAAGGAAATGGCAACCCACTCCAGTATTCTTGCCTGGAGAGTTCCATGGACCGAGGACCCTGGCAGGCTACACAGTCCATGGAGTCTCAAAGAATCAGAAATGACTGAGCTACTAACACATAGCATTTTAAGAGTCCTTAGGCTGGAATTTGTGACAGGCAGGTTTGTTTGTTTGTAGATTGCCTCATCCCGGAAGGGATATTAAGCCACAATTCTTAGAACCCTTGTGTTATATTTTCTTTTTACGGGAGGCAAAAGAAAGCATTCTTCAAGGTTACCTCTGAATAGTTGAGCTGTGAAAAACTTATCTCTGCACCCTCTATAGGTTGATTACAGGTTTATTTTGTTAGTTGATGAAAGTGACAGAATGCATAGTCTCAGTTTTAGAATACAGTGGCTTAGAAGCAGATAGATGGTTAGACAGAACCAAAAAAAGTATGAGTCGGGACAGTCACCCATGGCAGTTGCTTCTTGCCAGCCTTGTGTGATGTGGTCTGCTGGGTCCTAGGGGGATAGAGAGCTGCTTGACAGGGTAAATTTGTTAAATTTAAAATTGGTTAAATTTGAACTCTGTCCAAAAGGGCAGACAGCTAAATCAGGTTGCATGTTTATTTCTTTATTAACAGTCGGCTTTATACCTTCATTTTGACTTTAACTTCAGTAAGATTGTTGAATAGAGTCCTGTCAAAGTATCAGCCCCATTTAAATATATTTATTTTCATATTAATAGTTATGTGCATATTATTAATATTTAAAACTGCAACAAATGTAAAAAGCTGCAAAAAAAAAACTGTTAAGGTGCTAACATTTGTGGCAGTAAAATATTAATAGTTATATAATGCAGCGATTCTCAAAGTTTTTGTTTTCAAGACCCTTTTATACTCTTAAAAATTATTGCACACCCCCCAGTACCACAGGAGTTTTGTTTATATGGGTATATCTATTGATATTTACCATATTAGAAATTAAAATTGAGAACATTTAAAAATATTTCTTAATTTATTTAAAATTAATAAAAACTTACTACATGGTATCATAAAATCTTTTAATGAAAAACATCTATTCTCTAAACCAAAATAAATTGGGACAAGAGTGGCATCATTTTATATGTTCACAAATTTCTTCAGTGTTAGGCTTAATAGAGGACAGCTGGGTCCTCATAGCTGCTTCCGCATTCAGTCTGCTTCGATATATTGTTGTGGTTGATAAATACAAGAAAATTCAGCCTCACACAGATGTCTATAGGAGTTAGAAAATAGAGGAATATTTAAAAGCTTTTCAGATAACTGGATATTCTTTGATACTATATCAAAACTTAGTAAGTGGTGTTCTCAAAGGTTTGTTGCAATGTGGAATCTAAAATCATATCAAAGAACTTTTTATACTCTAGCACATTAAAATCCCATGGTCTTCCCCTTTGAATGAATGTTTTATCCATGAATGGTTTTGTATTACCATACATTACTCATTTGGAAAATGTTTGTCATTTGGAAAATGTTCGTTTGTTGCATTAAGCAATAAATGACGTTTCATTCGTTATGTAGTATCACATGTTATATAGCCTTTTGAAAACTCTACCATACATTCATGATGGTGAGTGAAAATAGCAAGCAATATTGTATCATAAAGTAGTCCTGACCTTGCAGATTCCTGAAAGCGTCTCAGATCTCGAGGGTCCCTGCACCACTCTTTGAGAATCACTGATTGAATATCAGTGGTTCGTTGTTATCAGCTTCATTAGCAGTTTCCCCAATTTGCAGTTTCTATTAATGACTGCCCAACTGCAGCGTTGTTCACTGGGCCTGGAACTGGCCTCCAGTAGGGGCTAAAGACACCAGTTCTCTCCCATCCCTTGTAAGAAAGAAAGACAGTGGAGGCTGCTTTCCTGATCTAAGGATGTGGTAGAGATGAGTCAGAGCCACGAACAACTCTGTCATAAAGCAAATACCGTGAGTTGCTAGCTATTGTAAGTATCCTTAATCACTAAATGGGAAATTATCTACTAAGCTTTATGAAAAGATCATAAGTGTAATAGCATGTACATAATTGTTACAAGTACTCAAGTAAACTGTAGGGCACACATTTTTAATATACTAAAAAATCCAGCTCTGTTTTAACATCAAATTGGCACAGAGTGAATAACCTTGTCAGAAAAATATAATGGAACTATTAAGTAGGCTTTCTCTCCCTTTTAAGAAATTTCTAAAGATTTGGGGAAATTATTTGAGTAGCCTGAATATCACACAGCTCTCAAAGAAAGTTTGAATAGACTTTCTGTTTTGTCAGTTTTCCTTATGAGAAACTGGCATTCAGATTCCTTTCACCCGAAGGCTGCTTTCAAGTTGGTATTTGTTTCTTGTTGATAAAATAATAATATCGTCCTCCACTGGAAATCAGTTTCAGAAGAAAGAATTGATTCAGCCTTGTCTTCCCTACCCTTCCTAGTTTATACAGAATGAGAACTGAGCTGTGCAGTGTTGGCCAGGTAGAGTCCTGTTTCTGAATCTTTCCCTGCCATACCTTATTCGAGGCTAGGTCTCTGCTCTAAACTTCTGCTTAGAGTTTTTTCTGCTCTAAGAGCAGGTTTTTCTGCTCTTTTACTTCCCCACTCCTCCCCCCACCCCCTGAAACTCAAACCCAGAAGGCATGTTTGCCTCACCTACCTGCTTTGTGTCTTAGTAAAAGAATGAAGTTAACTAAGACAGAGTAATAGAAGTCAAACCAGGAGTTCAACTCGATTCTTCCCCTGCTCTGATGCTGTGAGCCCTCTTAATGCTCAAACTTCAGTTGCTTCATTTGTGGAATTAAATGATTCTGAGGCCACTCTCAGGTCTGAAATCTGATGAGTCTAAATCATGTTTTTAAACTTTTCATGTGTCAAAAGGTTTTAGTATGGTAAACCATATTTATTTAAAAAATTATCCTTATGTCTATTACTGAATGTTGCAGAAATGAAAGATTTCTAATGTTGAAAAAAGGAACTGATTATAAAATAAATATTTATTGAGATCCTATTAATTTTTTATTGCATAATAATTTAAGATATTGGCTAGATTTTGTTGTTTACAAGTTTCTTTTTTATCATTTTTGGTAGAGATTTACAATGAAATTATAAGATCTGTGATTGAAGGGCAAAGTTTAAACCATTGCAGAGAGTAAATTTTGTAGTGTTCTTAAAAACTGCCCATTTAGATAGAACAATTATTATAGAAATTTCAAGTTAATATTTAAAATCATAACTTTCTTCTGAAAAAATAATAGAAGCACTAAAAAAGGCCTGCAAGTTCAAATAATACAGAGAGGTGTGTAATGAAACACCAGTGTCCCGTCTATGCTGTCCTTTGTGACCTTCCCAAGAAGTAATTTCTGTTAAGAAATCACCTCTCCATGCACATGGTTATATGTGTGTATATTTTTTTACCCTCTAACTACAAGTGAAGGTGTACCATACACATTGCTTCATGTTTTTTTCACTGAAAATATATTTTGGTGCTCTTTACATATCCTTGTGGATATACGTGTAATATATATATGTGTGTACACTCACATACACATATATTAAATCTGCCTCCTTTTTATTTTCTGTTTTTCCGGTTTTATTGGGGTATAATTTGACATATGTATAAGTTTAATGTGTACAGCATAAAGATTTGACTTATCAATATTGCGAAGATATTACTGCAACAAGTTTAAATCTCCATCACCTCATGTAGATACAGTGAAAAGAAAAAGCAAAAAAAGAATTTTTTTTTTTTTGGTAATGAGAACTCTTTGGTTGCTCTGTTAAACAACTTTCATATATATTCTACAGCAGTGTTACCTTTAGTCCTCATCCTATATATACATCAAATGGCTAGTACTTTTTAACTAGAAATTTGTACCTTTTGACTACTGTCATCCAGTTCTCCTCACCACCCCTACCCCCTGCCAACTCTACCTCCACTTCTAGTAACCACAAATCTGACCTCTTTTCTCTATGAGTTTTTTTTTTTTTAAAAAGATTATTACATACACATGCATACACACCCCTTACAACTTCTTTATCCATTGATGAATAATGGACATCAGTGGACACTTATTTTATGTCTCAGATATTATAAATATATGCTGCTATAAATGAGAATGCAGATATCTTTTTGAGTTAGTATTTTAATTTCCTTGAGATGTATTCCCAGAAATGGAATTGCTGTATCATATAATAATTCTATTTTTAATTTTTTGAGGATCCTCTATCCTTTATCCCATAGTGGCTGTACCAGTTTACAATCCTACTACCCATCATGCTAATGGGTGTGAGGTGTTAACTCATTGGGGTTTTGATTTGCATTTCTCTAGTGACTAGTCATGTTGAACATGTACTTTTGGCCTTTCGTATATTTTCTTTGGAAAAATGTCTATTCAGGTCTTTTGCCCATTTTTTTACTTGGTTATTTGTGTCTTTTGTTAACAAGTTGAATGAGTTCTTTATATATTTTGGATATTAACCTCTTAGTGCAAATAATTTTTTTCCCATTCTGTAGGTTTTCTTTTCACTTGCTGATTGTTTACTTTGCTGTGCAGAAGCTTTGTAGTTTGATGTAATGTCACTTATTTTATCTGTTATTTTGTTGCTTGTGCTTAGGTGTCCTATCCAAAAAAATCATTGCCAAGACCTATATTAAGGAGCTCACTTTGAATGTTTTCTTCTAGGGGTTACATGGTTTCACGTCTTACATTTTTTAATCCATTTCAAATTGATTTTTGTGACATGTAAGATAGGGGTCTCGTTTCATTCTTTTATATGTGATTAATTATCTCAGGACCATTTGTTGAAGAGGCTATGTTTTCTCCACAGAATGTTTTTGACTCCCTTATCAAATATTAGTTTTAACTTTATATGCGTGGATTTATTTCTGGCTCAAAACTGTTCCATTGATCTTGTTTTTATGCCACTACGATACTGTTTTAATTACTATGTGAGTGTGTGCATGCTCTGTTATGTCTGACTCTTCGTGACCCACCATGACTGTAACCCACCAGCCTCTTCTGTCCATGGGATTTCCCAGGCAAGAATGTTGGAGTGGGTTGCCATTTCCTTCTCTAGGGTATCTTCCCGACCCAGGGATGGACCCTACCTAGGTCTCTGGTGGCTCCTGCCTTGTCTGGTAGATTCTTTACCACTGAGCCACCTGGGAAGCCCCTTTAATTACTATATAGTATTAGCTTGAAGTCAGGAAGTGTGTGATGCCTCCTGCTTTTTGTTGTTCTTCTTGAGGATTGCTTTGGCTAATAGGTTTTTTTTTTTTTTTTTTTTTTTTTTACCATTCAATATAAAATTTAGGATTGTTTCTTTCTGCTTTGGTTTAAAAAAAAAGTCATTAGGTACAGTAAAAAACCAACACAACATTGTAAATCAGATATACTCCAAATAAAAAACATAACTTAAAAAATACCATTGGAATCTTAATAGTGATTGCATTGAATCTGTAGATGGCTTTGGATAAGTGTGGACATTTTAGCAATATTCTTCCAATCCATGAACACTGTATGCCTTCCGTTTACATATGTCTTCTTTGATTTCTTTATTAGTATCTTGTATCTTTCAGAGTAGAAGTTTTTTCATTTCTTTTATTAACTTTATTGCTAAGTATTTTATTGTTTTGAAGCTATTGTAAATGGGATTGTTTTCTTTCTTTTTCAGATAATTTGTTAGTGTATAGAAATGCTACTGATTTTTGTATGTTAATGTTAGGTTCTATAACTCTCCCCAATTCAGTAATTAGACCTAACAGTTTTTTGGTTGAAGTCTTTGGGATGTTTGGAATATAAAATCATGCCATCTGCAAATAGAGACAGTTTTACTTCTTCCTTTCTAATGTGGATGCCTCCTCTTCTCTTGCCTGACTGCTCTGGCAGGGACTTTCAGTGCTATATTGAACAGGAGTGGTGAGAGTGAGCACCTGTCTTATTCTTGATCTTAGAGAAAAAGTTTCAACCTATCAAAATTAAGTATCATGTTAGTAGTGGGCTTGTCATATATGGCCTTAATTATGTTGAGATATAATTCTTGTAATTTGTTAAGAATTTTTATCAAGAAGAAATGTTGAATTTTGTCACACTTTTCCTGTATTTGTTGAAATATGAGTTTTTTTTTCCTGTTAATGTGGTGTATTACATTAATTGATTTACATGTATTGAGCCATCCTTGCATTCCAGCTATAAATCCCACCTAATCATGAGCAATGTTCCTTTTACTGTGCTGCTGACTTTGGTCTGCTAGAATTATATTGAGAATTTTTGCTTCTCTGTTCATCAGAGGTACTGATTGGTAGTTTTATTTCCTGGTACTGATATTTTCTGCCTTTAGTGTTAGGGTGGTACTGGCCTTCTACAATGAATTTGGAAATGTTTCCTCTAGTTTGATTTTGTTTCTGTTGTTCAGCAGAGTTACTGGTGAAGCCATCTGGGTCCTGCGCTTTTCCTCACTGGGTTTGGTTACTGATTCAGCCTCCTTACTAGCAATTGGTCTATTCAGACTTTCTCTCTTCTTGAATCAGTGTTGGTATTTTTGTTGTTGTTGTTGAAGTGTAGTTGCTATACAGTATTATATAAGTGACAGGTGTACAATATAGTGATTCAACAATTTTAAAGGTTATACTCCATTTAGAGTTATCATAAAACATTGGCTGTATTTCCCATGTTGAACAATACATCCTTGTAGCTTTTTTCACACCTGGTAGTTTGAACCCCTGCCCCTGTATTGTTCCTCCCCGATCCCTGTCCCCACTGGTAACCGCTAGTTTGTTCTCCATACATGTGAATCTGCAGACAGGCAGAGACTCAGGCCTTGCTCTGCATTCAAGTGCCGCTGTCAGCAGGGCTGTCGGGCGGGCTGCAGAGCCCGCTGTGTGCTCTGCTGAGGCTCCCTGGTCAGGCAGGCTGACCACTGTCTTCAGCAACAAGTGGGGCTCTGAGTTCGTTTCCTGACCCGAGCTCATCAGCTAAGGATCTCCAAGGCCACTGGTGCTCTTTGTGGTCCTGACTCAAGTCAGCCTGCGCCTCAGGTTCACTGGCTGAACAGGTGCTACTGGCTTTGCTCTGGGGGCCACCCGTTCTGCCCGCTCACCTGCCCATCAGCTCAAGAATTGCTGGGTTGTGCAGCTTCCAGGGTGTTCTTGTCAGCCCTTCCCATCAGATGGGGGCAGGCAGGGACCACACTCCACGGTGGGCAGGGCTGTGACCCGACTTCTGCCTGGGTGGAGCTGGGAGAGCCCACTTCAGGCAGCTCCCCACTTTTCCTGAAGAGGCTTTCTGGTCGGAGGGGCTGGGAGCCGTGATCCCCATGGAGGATTGGGAGGGGGGCTAAAACTCAGCTCTTCTGCTGGATGTGGGCAGACCAGGCTGCAGGGCTGGGAGAACTCTTCATTTGGAGACCTGAATTAGGCAGACTTGCGCCCCACCCGAGTTCCCTGGCCAGACTGTGCCAGCCAGCTGGGCTGCAGCAGAGCAGGCTGCTGGTTGGGTTTCTTGTGTGTGCTCTGCAGGCAGGAGCTCTGTCCTCCAAGACCCCATTGCTGCTGGCTGGAAGCCCCCCCTCCCTTTGTCTGTCCCAGTCAGATTCCTAGTGGTTGAGCCCACAGAACTCTGTGATTCCCATGGGGTGAAACCAGAGCAGGAGTTCCCAGAGGTGACCCCCCAGTGCTGGGGGTGCTGGATGTCACCCCTGTGCGCTCTTTTGCCACTGGAGGAGCTGTAGGCAGGTGCCACACTGGGGAGAAGGCCCTGCGGTCAGCGCGTAGCTGTTCCTCTCACCCTTTAATGCAGTCTGTCTCGGTCTGTGTGGTGCAGGACGTGCATCAGCCTCATTTCTGTGTTCTGAGATTTGCTCAGTGATGTCTTCTTCTTGCATAGTTACTTGTTTTTCTTTTAAAGTGGAGCCAAGTCAGGAACAGCTGTGTCATCATATTGGTTATGCCATTCTTGCCTTCTTATTCTTCTTAAAGGCTCTGTATTATTCCACTGTATGTATCTCATCCTCTGTCATCCCCTTCTCCTCCTGCCTTCAATCTTTCCCAGCATCAGGGTCTTTTCCAATGAGTCAGTTCTTTGCATCAGGTGGCCAAAGTATGGAGTTTCAGCTTCAGCATCAGTCCTTCCAATGAATATTCAGGACTCATTTCCTTTAGAATGGACTGGTTGGATCTCCTTGCAGTCCAAGGGACTCTCAAGAGTCTTCTCCAATGCCACAGTTCAAAAGGATCAATTCGTCAGCCCTCAGCTTGCTTTATAGTCCAACTCTCACATCCTTACATGACTACTGGTAAAACCATAGCCTTGACTAGATAGACCTTTGTTGGCCAAGTAATGTCTCTGCTTTTTAATACGCTGTCTAGGTTGGTCATAGCAAGCATCTTTTAATTTCATGGCTGCAGTCACCATCTGCAGTATTTTGGAGCCCCCAAAAATAAAGTGTGTCACTGTTTCCATTGTTTCCCCTCTATTTGCCATGAAGTAATGGGACCGGATGCCATGATCTTAGTTTTCGGACGTTGAGCTTTAAGCCAACTTTTTCACTGTCCTCTTTCACTTTGATCAAGAGGCTCTTTAGTTCGTCTTCACTTTCTGTCATAAGGGTGGTGTCATCTGCATATCTGAGGTTATTGATATTTCTCCCAGCAATCTTGATTCCCTCTTGTGCTTCATCCAGCTCGGCTTTTCTCATGATGTACTCTGCCTATAAGTTACATGAGCAAGGTTCCAAGTCTCATTCTATTCTGGGCTAACTTTATGATGTGCTTTACCACTTAAATTATCTGAACCTGTTTTCAGTCTGTAAAACCTTGCAGGAGGTGATGAACCATGTTAATGTTAAAGTTTATAAAGTTTAGGGTTTGATATTTATCGGCCACCTAATATATGAATGAAAAAAAATGTGCTGAAAGAAAAGTACACAATTTAGAAATAAATACTTCACAGTTAGTATCCTACAGTTTAAAAGAACTATGGAAATGATTTAGTGCATTGGTTTTCAAATTGAGCTCAGTGGACTAAGGGTTCTTTTTTAAGTTTACAAGTACTAATTTAGACAAAGGGTGAGCGTGAACTGGTTAGGGTGCAACAAGGGCTTCCTAAAGTCACTTGCCCAGCAATCCGAGGCCACCCATGAAACGCCTTCATAGGTACTCTCTAGTTTAGTGTAACACAGCGTTTAACAGTTGAGGAGGTTATGACAGAGATGTTAATTGCCATGTTCTATTATTTACTAAATAATAGGTCACACAGAGTCACACAGGTCATTAGGACCACATGTCTGGGATTAGAACTGCAGTCGTTTGTCTCCGATTCTGTTACTCTACTTTTCTATTTAGTAAAAATCCTTGCGACTTTATCATGTATCTAAAAGGTGAATAATACGTTCCTCTTATAATAGTTCATCTGAGTTTTTCCATAATTTTTAATAATAGCATAAATTAAGATATTAAAATTAACTTGGGCTATTTTATCAGCATCCTCATGTTAAAAGAAATCATTTTCTCAAAATCTCTCATCATATTAATTCTCTATATGTAGTTGGGTAGGAGCCACTTCTGAAATTTGTTTTGGTGCTAACTGCAGTAAATACAGTGGAGTGAAATCTAATGATGTTGAAACACAAAAATCCAGAGTAAGCAAAGACTTGCAAACATTTTAAAAGTAGTTTCATTAGAATAATAGTTCCAAAATGCACTTCTTGAAATGCTCAGAAGAAGCATAACTTTTGGATTCTGTATTTGCTTCTTTCTTTCCCTGCTTAAAATAGATGAAGAAATAGTCAGTGATGGTAACTCATTAAAAAAAAATCTCAGTCTCCAGATTTAGATGAATTATGTACCCCAGAGGACTGAAGAATCTTGTGAATGTGATTCCAGAATCTTCGTCAGTATACTTTGAGGAGTCAGGAAGAATAAGAAAGGCAAGAAAAGTAACAGGAATCAAGTACCAGCGTTTTCAAAGATAGGTGGAAATAGATTAGGAATTATCAATCAGTATACAAAATGCTAATTTGTGAGTATGTTTTGGAAAATATTACTCACTTAGAGTGTCTTCACTTTTTTCCTCATAAGATTCTTAGATTGGTACATTAAGGTAAACTATTTATTATATATTCTGTTTACATATACTGTATACATCCTTATTCTAAACTATCTGCTATACTCTCTACAATATATACTACATGTTGTACTATACCACTTATATAGTATATAATATATGCTATGTACATCTATATTCTGTAGGTGTATACTATATATACTGGATTCTGGCAGGTATATCTTGACAAGTAGTAGATATAGTGTATGTCTTGATATATAATAGATAAAGTAAATTTTTCATGTTTGTGATTAGTGAAGGAATGTGGACTGGTTGAAAAGAATGTCAGAAAGCTTTACAGTTGATCAGTAACTGAACCCAAAGAGTACAAATGAACAAACAGCTCTCAGCTTGGAGAGAGCATTTCTAGACGGGTGCTTTGGGGACGCCATGTTAGGTCTTGTCCCTTTCAGCATGTTTATCAGTGAATTTGACTGGGCTCCTTAAGGGCACGAATAGGTCTTATTTGATTTTGTGTTTGCAACATTTGACATGCTATCTGGCTAGAATTAAAGAAATGAATGGATGGATAGATCAATAAAATAAAGTGGCACTTATATCAGGTTCATAAATAGTAGGGACAGCTAATTTGATGGAGGAGAAGATTAAGAGTGAATTGATTTCCATAGGTTCAAAATCTGGCAGAAAACAAGCAAGGTAAAGTTAATCAAGTTCACTTTTAAGTTCTCAGTTTTTTCCTATCCATTTTATGGCTACTCTATGGGAGACCTGACTTGAAAGTTACTAACGTTTTTTGAGTCTAAGGTTTTAGTTGAAGAACTTGTAATCGTACAGCTGTTTAAAATGATAAGTAAAGGAAAAACAGTTAATTGAAGATAGTGGTACCCAGGTTCTCGAGGTAAAAATAACTAATTTTACTGGCCAGGTCACATCTGATAACAGGTGTACCCACTTTTAGGTAACAAACTAACATGTAGAGAGCAAGCTGGAGAAGCAGGGGGGTCAAAGAACTGGCATATAAGGAACAGGGGAAGAAGCATGGAATTAGGGATAAGATTCAAATTAAGGGAAAACGTAAGTTCAGTATTTAAAGAGCTGTTGTGTGGAAGAGGAGAAATCAAAATGCTTTGGGGTATGCAGATGACACACCCCTTATGGCAGAAAGTGAAGAAGAACTAAAGAGCCTCTTGATGAAAGTAAAAGAGGAGAGTGAAAAAGTTGGCTTAAAGCTCAACATTCAGAAAACTACAATCATGGCATCTGGTCCCATCACTTCATGGCAGATAGATGGGGAACCAGTGGCTGACTTTATATTTTTGGGCTCCAAAATCACTGCGACTGTGAAGAAAGCTGAGCGCCGAAAAATTGATAACTGTGGTGTTGGCGAAGACTCTCGAGAGTCCCTTGAACTGCAATGAGATCCAACCAGTCCATCCTAAAGGAGATCAGTCCTGGGTGTTCATTGGAAGGACTGATGCTGAAGCTGAAACTCCAATACTTTGGCCACCTCATGTGAAGAGTTGACTCACTGGAAAAGACCCTGATGCTGGGAGGGATTTGGGGGCAGGAGGAGAAGGGGACGACAGAGGATGAGATGGCTGAATGGCATCACCAACTCGATGGACATGGGTTTGAGTAAACTCTGGGAGTTGGTGATGGACAGGGAGGCCTGGGGTGCTGTGATTCATGGGGTCGCAATGAGTCAGACACGACTGAATGACTGAACTGAACCGAAGGCCTTTCTAATTAAGTTACAGTAACACTGAGCTATACACAAAACAACTGACATTTATAGACCTGTTTTAACAAATGCAGTTATTAAAGTTTATATTGCTTTATTAACTAATAGAAAAATAAGTGAAAATAAGTTCAGTTATTCTTTGGGTTTACTTGCAAAAATTCATTTCTGTAAACCTTTATGTCTCTCTTTAAAGAGTTAGAATTCTATCTTATTTTTTCAGATATTTGCATTTTTTTTCTGTAATGAAAATGTTTGTTACAGTTTTAGACGTACAGAAAGTGAATTAGGGGAAAAAACACCCATGATCCTTCCAATCAAAGATTTTTTTCTTTTTCTATCCCATATCTTCAGTTTCTTAAAATATTTAAAGTTTTTTCCTTATGAAATACTTTGAACATAGAGAAGACAACAATATTTAAAACATGCATCTACCTACTTGATATTTTGCTAATTTTGCTTTAGGTCAAGTTCTTAACAATAAGATGTTACTTTAAAGTTTCCCTTTACACTTTCTCTAAAACATCCATCTTCTACTCTCTCTCCTCAGAAGTAACTGTTTGGAAGCTCATATATCTTCTTCCTTTTTTTTTTTCTTTAAAGTTAAACATATTTTTGGAAATTGTCTTTTTATATAAAGTAGCACATGTACAGTTTTTAAAACTTGAGAAAAAGTCTAAAAAACAACGTTCTTATACTCAGATATCATCAGTTTTAGCATTTAATGTGTACCCTTCTTGATCTTTCTCTGTGTGTGTGTATAAAATATATTATAGATGAAGAAGTTCCTTCTATTACTAACTTGCTAAGATTTTTGTTTTAAATCACAGATAGTGTAGAATTTTATCAATTTTTTTTTTTTTGCTTCTCATTTAATTAACATGGAAAATTACATTTATATATTTTTTCTGTTATACTACTCTTACGATGTGCTTATCTGGGAGAAGTGCTGCTTGTGATATAGGTGTCATACATTGCTAAATTTCTTTTGCTGATATTTGGGATTTTTGAAGCAATATACATATGTAAGAATGGTGTGTAATGTAGTTATTTCAAGCTGTTCTTATCCAGTTTGGGGATCAAGATGATAAAAGTTCTCATGAATAATGACTTGGGGAGTTTCTTCTCTTTTACAGATTATAATGAAGATAGGGAATATCTCTCTCTTTAAATTTGGTAGATTATCACTTTTGAAACTTAGATCTAGTGCTTATTTCTGAATTTGTTTTTGTTTTTTCTTTAAATTTTTTTCTACTTATTCACTTCATTCATAGATCGGTTCAGATCTTATATTTTTAGTTAACTTTTAATAATTTATATTTTCTGGAAAATTATTTTATTCATTTTATCTCAGATTTTGTATTTGTCAGTATTAGGTTTTTCATAGTATTGGGAGAAAAGGAAAGGTATACCCAACTGAATGCAGAATTTCAGAGAATAGTTAGATAAGAAGGCCTTAAATGAACAGTGCAAAGAAATAGCAGAAAATAATAGAATGAGTAAGACTAGAGATCTCTTCAAGAAAATTGTAGATATCAAGGGACTATTTCATGCAAGGATGGGCACAACACATAGTAAGACCGTAAAAGAAACAGAAGAGATTTTGAGGAGGTAGAAAGAATACACAGAAGAACTGTACAAGAAAGGTCTTAATGACCCAGAAAACTATGATGGTGTGGTCATTCACCTAGAATAGGACATGCTGGAGTGTGAAGGAAACATTGCTTTGAACAAAGCTAGTAAAGGTGATGGAATTCCAGCTGAGCTATTTCAAATCCTAAGAGATGATGCTGTTAAAGTGCTGCAGTCAATATGTCAGCAGATTTGGAAAACTCAGCAGTGGCCACAGGACTGAAAAGGTCAGTTTTCATTCCAATCCCAAAGAAGGGCAATGCCAAAGAATGTTCAAACTACCGCACAGTTGCACTCATTTCACATGCTAGCAAGGTAGTGCTCAAAATCCTTCAAGCTAGGCTTCAGCAGTGTGTGAACCAAGAACTTCCAGATATCTTGATTTAGAAAAAGCAGAGGAACCAGAGATCAAATTGCCAGTATTCATTGGATCACGGAGAAATCAAGGGAAAAAATGTCTCCTTTAGCACTAACTGTGCTAAAGTCTTTGACTGTGTGGACTACAACAAACAGTGGAAAATTCTCAGAGAGATGAGAATACCAGACCACCTTACTGGTCTTCTGAGAAACCTGTATGCAGGTCAAGAAGCAACAGTTAGAACCAGACATGGAAGAACAGATTGGTCCAAAATTGGGAAAGGACTACGACAAGGCTGTATATTGTCACCCTGCTTATGCAGAGTACGTCATGTGAAATGCTGGACTGGATGAATCACAAGCTGGAATCAAGATTGCTGGGAGAAATATCAATAACCTCACATATGCAGATGATACCACTCTAATGGCAGAAAGTGAAGATGAACTAAAAAAGAGCCTCTTGATGAGGGTGAAAGAGGACAGTGAAAAAGCTGGCTGGAAATTCAACATTAAAAAAAACCTGAGATCATGGCATCTGGTCCCATCACTTCATGGCAAATAGAAGGGGAAAAAGTGGAAGCAGTGACAGATTTTATTTGGAGGGGCTCCAAAAATCACTGATTGCAGTCATGAAATTAAAAGATGCTTGCTCCTTGGAAGGAAAGCTATGACAAACCTAGGCAGTGTATTAAAAGGCAGAGACATCACTTTGTCAACGAAGGTCTGTATAGTCAAAGCTATGGTTTTTCCAGTGATCAAGTACAGATGTGAGAGATGGACTGTAAAGGACATGGAGCACTGAAGAATAATGCTTTTGAATTATGGTTCTGGAAAAGACTCCTGAGAATCCCTTGGACTGTAAGGAGATCAAACCAGTCAATCCTAAAGGAAGTCAACCCTGAATTGATTAGAAGATCTGTTGCGGAAGCTGACATTCCAATACTTTGGCCACCTAATGCAAAGAGCTGACTCACTGGAAAAGACCCTGATGCTGGGAAAGGTTGAAGGCAAGAGGAGAAAGCAAAACAAAGTCGCTCAATCATGTCCTACTCTTTGCGACGCCGTGGACTGTAGCCCACCAAGCTCCTCAATCCACAGAATTTTCCAGGCAAGAATACTGGAGTCGGTTGCCATTTCCTTCTCCAGGGGATCTTCCCAACCCAGGGATCAAACCCAGGTCTCCCGCATTGCAGGTAGATGCTTTACCATCTGACCCACCTGCAAAGGGGGTGGCAGAGGATGAGAAGGTAAGATAGCATCACTGATTCAATGGACATGAATTTGAGCAAACTCCAGGAGACAGTGGAGGACAGAGGAGTTGGTATGCCGCAGTCCACGGGGCCACAAAGAGTCAGATATGACTTAGCAACTGAATAACAACAAATGATTTTAAAATTTCTATTACTTCTATAGTTATATGCCCCATTTTTATTCCTAATGCGGTTAATACGTTCCTCTTCTTCTTGATAAAGCTTGCCAAAAAATGTAGCATGTATGGAAGCTGTGTTATTTATAGGTTCAGAATTAAAAAACTAAAATTGGTTCAGGTTTGTTTTACCTTTCTGGTGATTGTTTTGGTTTTTTTACATTAAATAAAAAATCCTCTCTCTCTAATGCTTTTGTCTTAAAGCCTCTTTAATCTACACTACTTTTATTTTTTTTCTTTTGCCTAATATATTTTTTCCTTTACTTTCATCTTTTTTTTGTGTTAATGTTTTATCTCTGTGCTTGTACAATATTTGACTAGATTAATTTTTAAAATGAATCCAGCATAAGAATATTTTGTTCCATATTTATTTACTACATTTGTTGGCATTACTGAGATAGGTAGATCTACATGGGTTATTTTTTTAAAACAAAGTTATTATCACCTTTTCTCTGCTTTTTTTTTTCATCCTGCCTGTTACTCTTTACCCTGCCTTTGCATTGATTTCAGAATGACAGTTTCTACTACTCTTCTTTTAAAGTTTAGCCTCGAATTTTTAAGATAATCTGTATTTGAATTAAGGGAGTCTAAAGTCTTACTCCTTGGAAGGAAAGTTATGAACAACCTAGATAGCATATTAAAAAGCAGAGACATTACTTTGCCAACAAAGGTCCGTCTGGTCAAGGCTATGGTTTTTCCAGTGGTCAAATATGGATGTGAGAGTTGGACTGTGAAGAAAGCTGAGCGCTGAAAAATTAATGGTTTTGAAGTGTGGTGTTGGCGAAGACTCTTGAGAGTCCGTTGGACTGCAAGGAGATCCAACCAGTCCATCCTAAAGGAGACCAGTCCTGGGTGTTCATTGGAAGGACTGATGCTGAGGCTGAAATTCCAGTACTTTGGCCACCTAATGCGAAGAGTTGACTCACTGGAAAAGACCCTGATGCTGGGAGGGATTGGGGGCAGGAGGAGAAGGGGACAACAGAGGATGAGATGGCTGAATGGCATCACTGACTCGATGGACATGGGTTTGAGTAAACTCCGGGAGTTGGTGATGGACAGGGAGGCCTGGGGTGCTGTGATTCATGGGGTCGCAAAGAGCCAGACAGGACTGAGCGGCTGAACTGAACTGAACTGAAAGTCTTAATACCTGTGTTTTTTCAAATTCTATCAGGACAGTGGAACATTTTCTCTAGTCTCATGTCATCATATTATTATTGTCTGTTTTAATTTACCTTATTTTAAAATTCCTCAATTCTTTAATCATTTTTATGAGGTTTACAGTTAGTTTCTTGGCACATTGTTATTACTTGCATATCACTATTATTCATTATCATCCACTTTTCCTTCAGGGTTCACTTTCTTTCTTATCCTTTTGGTCATCCTTTCAATGAGGACTTTTGAGTAGTTAATTTTCTAGTCTTTCTATATAATTTATCTTCATTCTTGAATGACAGTTTTACTGAGTCTTGGATTCTAGGTTGACAGTTACTATCATTTAGAATTTGATTTTCTCTTTTAACCTCCAGTAGATTTTTAAACATTTTGTTTGAGTTCAGTGGTTTCTTGTTTTGCCTCTAAGGTATCTAAAGGTATACTTATTTAAATTAACTTTTAATATGGGGATAATAATTTTAAGGTCATAGAAAGTTGCAAATATATACGTAGTTCTAACAACACTCTCATACTCTTTACCCAGATTCACCTTTTGTTAACATTTGCCCCATTTGTCTTATGTACACATATTCTTTCTCTGTCTTGTGTGAACACAAACATACATGTGCACATACATACACATGTAATTTTTTTTTCAATATTTGAAAGAAAGTTCTATGTGTTTCCTCAGTTGCTTAGTTGTGTCCGACCCTTTGTAATCCTATGAACTGTAACCTGCTGGGCTCTGCTGTCCATGGCATTCCCCAGGCAAGAATACTGGCATGGATTGCATTTCCTGCTTCAGGGGATCTTCCCAACCCAGGGATCAAACCTACGTCTCCAGCATTGGCAGGCAGACTCTTTACCACTGCACCACCTGGCAAGCTCCTGAAAGTTCTATACCTATGCTTTTTTCCTCTAAATGCATTGTTTTTATTTGCTAAGAGTAAGGATATGTCCTTGTATAAACATAGTACAATTATGATATAAATTTACATTTATAAAATAATATTCTAGAATCTCTCCACAATATATTGGTTTTTTTCAGTTGATGTAATAATGTCTTTTATACCCCTTTACTGCTGTAGTACAAGATTCAATCTAGAGTCAAGTATTGTGTTGGTTGTCCAGATAGCTTTAGCCTCCTGTAACCTGGAACATTTCCTCATACTTTTGTAATCTCTTTTATGACATTCACATTTTAAAACTTTTAGTTCCCTGACCAGGGATTGAACTCACGTCCCCTGATTGGAAGGCAGTCTTAACCACTGGATCTTAACCACTGGGAAGTCTCAACATTCATGTTTTTGAAGAATATGGTACCCCATCCCTTTTCATTTAATAGAATATTGTTAATTTGCATTGCTCTGATGTTTTCTTATTAGACTGAGGTTTTTGTATTCTTCTCCAGAATACTGAATAAGTGATGTGATATTTCCTTGTTAAGCTATCACAGCTGGAGGTACATGATGTTCACCTATCCTTTACTGTTGATGTTAATTTTAATCACCTTGCCAATGTATTGTTTGATAAAATTACTATTTTTCTTCTTCAGTGAAACCAAGAAGCAATCTGTGGTGAGCCACTTGGGATGTATAAATCTTTTTCCCCATTAAAATTTAACATCCACTGATGATTCTTTCCTAATTCAATCTTTATCATGATGGTTTTCCAGCTCTATTCTCTCTCTTTATATCTTCAGTTCTGGAAAATTTGTAGCATTTTTGTTTTGTTTTTAATATTGTTTTTCCCCATTTTGTCATTATATTCTAAATTCCTATTCAGTTCAGTTCAGTCACTCAGTCATATCCGACTCCTTGCAACCCCATGAACCGCAGCACGCCAGGTCTCCCTGTCCATCACCAACTCCCGGAGTCCACCCAAACCCATGTCCATTGAGTCAATGATGCCATCCAACCATAAAACTGTTTATAAAGAATATGGATGGTCAATAAATATACAATTTAACTTCAGGATTATTAATCCAGGAAATACAAATTAAAATAGTAATATTCTGTTTTTTGCTGGTCCACAGATTTTAAAATGTCAGTATCTAGTCATTCCAAGAATATAGTAAAATAAAGGCTTCTAGACTTTTGAAGAGAATGTAATTGTTACAGTCTTTCCAGAGGGCATTTTGGTAATGCTTCTCAAAAGCTTTAAAATCATATAAATGTCTATCAATCCAGAAACTTCATTTCTTTACATTTACCCTGAGGAAGTAATATAAAACTAAGTTGAAATGTGATATAATAGGATGTCCACCATAGGAGATATTGAAAACGCTTGGATGTTAAGAAGCAGAATATGGTTAAATAAATTATGATAATTTATTGTAGAATAAATTTGGCAGTGTTATCTCCTCTTCAGTTTTTTGGAATAGTTTGAGAAGGATAGGTATAAGTTCTTTACATGTTTGGTAGATTTCCCCCAGGAAGCCATCTGGGCCTGGACTTTTGTTTTCTGGGTATTGTTTTTATTTAATTATGAATTTTTAATTAAAAATTCTATTTTACTTCTAGTGATTGGTCTATTTAAATTGCCTGTTTCTGCTTGACTCAGACTTGGCAGACTGTGTGCTTCTAGAAATTTGTCCATTTCTACCAGATTGTCCAGTTTGTTGACATATAACTATTCATAGTATTTTCTTATGATTTTTTGTATCTCTTTTGTGTTGGTTGTTATTTATCATTTTTCATTGCTTATTTACTCGAGTCCTTTTTCTTTTCTTTTTGATGAGCCCGGTTAAAGGTTTATCAATTTTATCCTAAAAAAAAAAAGCCCTTGTTTTCATTTGATCTTTTCTACTGTTTCTTTTAAATCTTTATTTCCTCTCTGATTTTTATTATTTCCTTCCTTTTGATGACTTTGGCCTTTGTTCTTTCTATTATTCTTTAAGGTGGTAAGTTAGGTTGTTTGAGATTTTTCTTGCTCTTGAGGAAGGCCCATATCACTATGAACTTTCCTCTAAGGGTTCCTTTTGGTGTATTTTGGAAAGTTGTATTTTCATTTTCATTTCTCTCTAGGTATTTCTGATTTCCTCTTTGATTTTATCATTGACCCATTTTTTTTTATTAGTATTAATATGTTATTTAATCTCTATATGTTCCTTAGCTACTTTTCTTTCTGTAGTTGATTTCTAGTTTCATACTGTTGTGGTTGGAAAAGATGCTTGAAATAATTTCTGTCTTAAATTTGTCGAGGCTTATTTTGTGATTTTGGTATGTGATCTATACTGGAAGACATTCCATGTGCATATGATATGAATGTGTATTCTGCTTTTTTTTGCATGTAGCTTCATGTAGGTATCAATTAAGATTAATTGGACTGTTCTGTCATTTCAGGCCCCTGTGCCTTTTTGGTTTTCAGTCTTGATTATCTGCCCATTGATGTCAGTAGGATGCTAACATCTCATACTATTGTTGTATTATTATCAGTTTCGCTCTTTATGTTTGTTAGTATCTGCTTTATATGTTTAGGTGCTCTTGTATTGGGTGTGTATATATTAACAAGTGTGAAGTGAAGTGAAGTGAAAAGTCGCTCAGTCGTGTCCGACTCTTTGAGACCTCATGGACTGTAGCCTACCAGGATCCTCAGTCCATGGGATTTTCCAGGCAAGAATACTGGAGTGGGTTGCCATTTCCTTCTCCAGGCCATCTTCCCGACCCAGGGATCGAACCCGGGTTTCCCGCATTGTAGGCAGACGCTTTACCATCTGAGCTATCAGTAATACCCTCTTATTAAATTGATCCTTTTATCATTATACAAGGCCTTCCTTGCCTTCATTATAGTTTTTATTTTAAAGGGTGATGTGATTTTGTGTGAGTATTCCTACCCATACTTTGTCATTTTTATTTGCATGAAACATCTTTTTCCATATTCTTACACACTTGTGTGTCTTCAGCCCTGAAGTGAGTCTCATACAGACAGCATATTTAAGGGTCTTGGTTTTTGTTTTTAAATCCAGTCAGCCACCTATGTCTTTTGACCAGAGCATTTAGTCCATTGACATTTAAAGTAGTTATTAACAGGTATGTACTTACTGCCATTTTATTGCTTGTTTTCTGGTTGTGGCTACCATGGGGTTCATATATGTTGACTCATAATTATATCTACTTGTTTTAAACTTGGGTAATCTTAAATGTTTGAACTTAAATGTTCAAACACGTTCTGAAAGATCTACCTTTTTAAGCTGCATAACCCACATTTTGTGTATCTGATATCACATTTTACATCTTCCTGCTTATTCCTTAACTGTTTTAGTTATAGCTGCTTTTCTACATTTTTCATCTTTTAATCTACATACTGCCTTTCCTACAGGGATTTTCTTACTTCATTTCAATTTACACAAGACCCTCAACATTTCCTTAGGGTAGTTTTTCGTATGTTGAATTTTTTAACTTTTGGTTGTCTGACAAGTTGTTTATCACTTCTATTCTAAATGATAAATATCTTTCAGAGCAGAATATTGTAGGTTACAGGTTTTTCCCTTTGACTATATCATGTCACTCACTTCTAGCCTGCAGAGTTTCTGCAGAGAAATCAGCTGATAGCCTTATGGGGACTCCTTTCTTCTTTGCATATGACTCTTCTCTTCTCTTACTGCCTTTATAATTGTCTCTTTAACTTTTACCGTTTTATTGTATGTCTTGGTGTAGGTCTGTTTGGGTTCATCTTGTTTGGAACCCTCTGTGCTTTATCTGAATATCTGTTTCCTCCTTCAGGTTTGGGAAGTTTTCAGCCATAATTTCCTGGAATGAGATGGGACTTCTCTCTGTGCAGTGGCTGTCACCTCTTTATCAGGATGGGGTCTGATCCCAAGTTGCCAGAGCAGAAGCCTTCCTGTCAGGCTCAAGCTGCCTCCGTTCCCTTTAAGCGTGTGCGTTTCCCTCTCCCAGCACCAGGGCCTTTGCCCCCGAGCAGGAGTGCTGAAGCCGGTGGGGCCTGTTCACAGACAGAGGTTCAGCGCGCTGCTCAGACAGGTCGTCTGTGGCTCCTTTAGATGCAACCCACGGTAGAGTCTTCTCCCTGGTCGTGGCCATCCCATACCCAGTGCCACGCTGTGGCAGGGACTGAGGAGGGATGGAGCATTTGCTTGGCTTTGGCTGGGCACACAGTGAAGTAGTTTCAGGAAACCCAGAAACCAGCCAGACCTCCCCTCAGAGGCACGGCAGGACCCCTCACAGCTGATCACTGTCCCCAGTCTCCACTTGCCTCCACCGGGGGGGAGGAGCCTGTGTGGTTTCTCTGTGTTTGTGTGGCAGGGGAGATTGAGGTGTGGTACAGTGCTGCTCCCAGAAACATGTCCTGTTTCTGGGCACCGCTTTAAAAAATGCCAAAAATGGCTGCTGCAGACCCACCAGGACCCTGCCCCAGGACTCTGCCGCCTCTGTGTCCCAAGGTTGAGTCTTTTCCCTGATCCTGGCTACCCCAGATTCATTACTGCATAGTGGCTTGGAGTGAGCGGGGCTTGACTGTTCACTTGGCTTGAGCTGGGGCCTGGAGGGACGTGGTTGTGGGAAACCAGGTAGGTGCTAGAGCGGACCTTTCTCCACCCTGCCTCAGAGGCAGGCCAGTGTTCATGTGCTGCTCTTTAGTGGAGTCCAGGGTTCCCCAGCCTTTCCGTCTGTCCAAGCAGTCCAGGGTGCTTCTCTCCTCCACTAAGACCCCGGGACTGGGACCCCAGTCTGTGGCTCAACACACTTACTCCCCATGCAATTTCTCATTTCCTGAGTTCTCGCCCAGAAGCACAAGTCCCTACCCAATCACTTTTCTTTCATTCCTCTTTGCTTGTGTATCTTCCTTACAGCCTTGGTTGCACTGTCCTTTTTTCAGTTTCTAGTTAGTTTTCAGTGAGAATTACTCCATCTGTAGACGTATTTTTGATGTGTTCATTAGCGCAGGTGAGCTCCATGTCCCCTTAACTCCACCATCTTGATCTCCTTTCTTCCATGTTGGGAATTTGATTACTGATTCAGTCTCTTTACTCATTATTAGCCTATTCACATCTTATGTTTCTTCCTGATTCATTCTTGGTAGGTTGTGTGTTTCATTTTTTCTAGGTTATGTAAATTTTTAGCACATAATTGTTCATACTAGTCACTTATGATTCAGAGCATTTCTGTAGTATTGGCTGTAATCGCTCCTCTTTCATTTCCAATTCTTTTTTCCTTAGTCCAAGGTAAAGGTTTGTCAGTTTTGTTTATCTTTTCAAAGAACCAGTTCTTAGTTTCATTGATCCTTTCTGTTGTTTTCCTGGTCTCTATTTCAGTTACTTCCACTTTGATCTTTATTGTTTCCTTCCTTTCGCTAATTTTGGTCTTATTCTTTAGCTCCTCAGAGTAAAGTTAGGTTGCTTATTTGAGATCTTTCTAATTTATAAATATATGCATTGATGCTCTAAACTTTGAATTTTCACTGCCTCCCACAAGATTTGGTATGTTGTGTTTAATATTTCCAATTTTGTTGGTTTTAAGATAATTTTTTAAATGTCCCTTTTGATTTCTTTTTTGACCTAGTGGTTGTTTAGAAGTGTGTTCTTTTATTTCCACATTTATAAATCTTTTCACTTTCTTCTTGTTGATTGATAGCACTAGAGGTAAAGAACCTACCTGTCAGTTCAGAAGACATAAGAGACAAGGGTTCAGCCCCTGGGTCGGGAAGATCCCCTGAGGAAGGCCTGGCAACCCACTCCAGTATTCTTGCCTGGAGAATCCCATGGACAAAGGAGCCTCGAGGGCTACAGTCCATAGGGTCACAAAGAGGGTCAGACACAAGTGAAGTGACTTAGCACAAGCACACTGGCATAAGTGATCAGAAAAGATAGTTGATATGATTTCATTCTTCTTAAATTTGCTAAGATTTGTTTTGTGATCAGTATAATCAGTCTTGGAGACTGTTTCATGTGTACTCGAGGAGAATAAGTATTCTGCTGCTGTTGGATGTAGTGTTCTGTATATATCTGTTATTTCATTTGTTCTAAAGTGTGGTTCCAACATTTCCTTGTTGATTTTCTGTTTGGACAGTCTTTCCATTGTTGATAGGTGGTATTGAAGTTTCCTGCTGTTAGAGTACTGTCACTGGTTTCTCTCTTAAGATCTATCAGTATTTGCTTAATATGTTTCAGTGTTTGGGTGTTGAGAGTATATGTTACGATTGTTATGTCTTCTTATGTATTGACTACTTTATCATTGACCTTTGATTTTTGTTACCTTTTTTGGCTTGGGGTTTATTTTACCTAATACAAGTAAAACTATGCCTCCTTCTTCTGTTTCTGTTTGCTTAAAATACCATATTCCATCCTTTCACTTTTTTCTTGTATGTCTTTTGAGCTGAAATAAATAAAAACTGGGATGCTGCTCTCTGCACCTTGAATAGTGCTGTGTAATTTTACACAGCAGTCTCAGTTTCTATTTGCTAAACAATGGTTCCCAAAGCCAGTGTTCCTCATCACATCCTTTAGCTGTCTTTTGCTTCCAATTTAAATGATTATCCATGTACTCTTCATGCAGCATTTATGTATAAATCATTGTGAAAAACAATGAAAGTGAAATAATAGGCTAAATATCTTACTAAAGTGTTGATAAATCTATGTTCCATTTCATTGTATATTTATGAACACTAAGCACAGTCTAATTTGTGTGTCTTGTTAGGTACCACAAAAAATGTCATTTTGACACTATGTGCAGTATTTTACTGTTGAATTATTTTTTAAGTACTTTTTTCTATGTATTTATATACATATCATAGCAACTATCAAGAAACCTTGAGCTAAGTAGTAACAGTTTCCAACGACAGTTGCTTGCTGAAAGGAAAAGGGCATGTGAGGCTCATGATGAAAATAAACTTCTTCAAAAAGAACTACAAGGACTATATGACAAATTAAAGGTAAGCATTTTATTTTAAATTGCATCATTTCTCCCTATGATATATATTAGATGAAGACTCAATATTTTAACACTGTTATCATTTATATTTGGAACTTTGAGACAATATCATTTACAAAATTCTCATATTTTTGACACTTATAAAGAAAATATTTGTTAATATAATCACTGTAACTAAAAATGAGACATTAGATTCACTAATGTAGATAGCAGTGCTACAACTGAAAAAAGTTATAGAATCCTGGAAGAAAAATTATGGGTCTAGAGTCTTTCTGTGTTGCATTGGTTGAGTAATCTAATGTTCTTCCTCATATAACCCCATGATTGATTATTTTTAAAGTTGTTTCAAATAATGCCCTTTTTTTCCATAGTATTTAGAGAAAACATTCAAATTATTTAATTTTGTTGAAGTAGATGTTCTTAATTCTATCCAGAAGTCACTGATGGGTTGACATGTTGTACAACTTAAAGCATTTATGCATTATCTTTCATAGAATTTTCATTTTGTTAATCAAATTTTCAGAGAGAGAAAGTCTTAGCTGCAAAATGGTGAAGAACACTTGTGTTTAAAAAAATGGTCTAATTTTTAACTCATCATTAATTTGGAACCCAAATTTGAGAGATGCTAATTAAATTCTTTGTCTCTGAGGCTAGGCCTATAAGTCAATTGAAGACAATAGGAGTGGGTAGAAAAAGACTTCTGCCTTATTCTGATTTTCTTGACTGCTAGTGTGTATTGGATTTTTAATGGAGAATCATTGGTCTACCCTAACCTAAATGCCCTAAAAGCATTCCTTTCTATAGTTGGTAGTTACAAAGGGAAGCTGGACTTAGGTGTATTCCAGTTTGATGAGGAAAATACCAGTGGACAAGATGAGGATTTTTATTTTAAACTGAAACTCTATACATTCTTAATTATATTGGGTTTGTTTTTAGGAAAAGGAGAGAGAACTGGACATAAAAAACATATATTCTAATCATCTGCCAAAGACTTCTCCAAAGAGAGAAAAAGAATTTACATCAAGAAAAAATGGTATAGTAGTTATTATTGTTGAAAGACATATTGCAGTTTTTATTATTAATAAAATAAATTAATTAATTTTTAGGTAGAAGGAAGATGAGGGGAAAGAACTTTATTGAAATAAATTTAAATTCCCTTATAGGTACTTTTCAGAAATCTTTCACTTTCTCAGTTTTTTCCCTTGAGGTCACTGAAATTATTTTTTACATGATTAAAATTTTTTTATTACAAGTTATTTTTTTTATCTTTTATGAAAAAATATAAGCATACCCTAAATGGGAGATTATAGTATAATGAACCTTTATTTTTGGATTACCTACCTTTTAACAGTTATACATTTAACTAATTTTATTTCATCTAGTTTGTCTACTTTTTTTCTACCTTAGAGGAAATCCCAGCTGTTGCTCATTTCACTCATAAATACTTTGGTGTTTTTATGCACATCCATACTTTTTAAAAAAAACAAAAGTGTAGATTTCCTTCTTTTCTGAATTCCAAAAAGTTAAAAACATAAACTTTCTAAAAATAGGATTTATTTTTAGAAATAGGATTTATTCCTCAGAATTGCCTTCAAGTCACAAAATTGCCAGCAAATCCTAGAAATAAAAAAGTAGTAATAGTGAGTAGTCATGGAGCTGAGAAACATGAGTTATCTCATGTAGAGCATGAACATATACCAGTTGAATTCCATATATCTTAGCACTGTACGATTAGAAAAATTCTTTTATAATTTTCATGGTAGCTGCATGCCAGAGTGATTTTACAAACCAGTGTACAAAAGGAGTACAAACCAGTGAAGACTTCAAGCTGGAGGAATATCCTATAACACCACAGACAGTTATGTGTTATGAAAACAAAAGGGAAGAACCCGAACGTCTTTCTTTGGTGAGTTTAGCAATATGATTAGGTACTAAACTCTAGGTGTGAAGTATTCCTAAATACACAATATCAAACATTTAAAAATTTCAACAATGAAGCGAGTGCTGTAGCTGTATAAATATGCAACTAGCCTTTTATAAGGAAAAAGGTAACATCTGTGCATTTTATTAAACTCCTTTGGATTGACTGTCAGTTAACACTATCTTTCAGGGGCTTCAGAAAGGTTGTACTTTCTGGTCTGGAGAAAGAAGAAAAGTTTTTAAGTGTCTTACCTTTTGTGCCTCTTAACAGATAGTCTCTAAAAGTCCTTCTTCCTTTTGTGTTTAATAGCAAACTATAGTAGCTTTCAAATGATTTGTCAGAATTTGACTATATCTTTTTGGCCTCCTGCATAAGAGACTTTTATAGGTTAGCTGAATGTTGAACAAAGTAACTGCAGTAGAATCTGACTTTATATCATTCAAATTAGAGTGGCATTGAGGAGCTCTGTGTTGGGTCCTCATTAAAAAGGATGCATTGAGTACTGAAAGGTCCTTTTCTCTAATAGGGTTTTGTCTTTGGTGTTTACAGTTGAGGTCTCTTCCTCAACTGTTTTATACCTGTGGTATAAAACAGAAAGGATGGACTAAATTAGTTCCTGTGTGTACTCCAGTTTTTTCCTTTATTTCATTTTGTTTTACAGTTTAAAATAGTTATTGTATCTCCGTGTTTCTGCCTACATTTGAATATCATTGAAACTATGTGTGCATGCAAAGTCAACGTGTCCAACTTAGCGACCCCATGGACTGTAGCCCACCAGGCTCTTCTGTCCATGGGATTCTCCAGGCAGGCATGCTGGAGTGGGTTGCCGTGCCCTTCTCCAGGGGATCTTCCCAACCCAGGGATCAAACTCGCGTCTCTTATGTCTCCTGCATTGGCAGTAGGGTTCTTTACAACTAGCGCCACCTGGAAAGCCCATCATTGAGACTAGATCATACTAATTTATTTTTAAAGGTAAACTGTAGAATACCAAAGTAATTCTTAATTTTAGAAAGGTAAAAAAAAAAAAAAATTGCTCTTTTTAAGAGTCAGCGCAAGCAGCAGCGATCTAGTATGGTGAAAGAGAGGATGTGGACTTGGAGTTAGTGCTGCTTTTTAATTAAATTATGATTCTAACATTTTAGTGACTTGTATGACTTCTTGGAACATCAGTTTCCTAATCTTTAAAACAAGGAGGGTTACCCTTCAGGTCTGTGGTAGTAACTAATCAGGAAGCTTATCCTGTAACTTTAAGGGGTCCCAGCAGATGGGAGCTGTTACTTATTGGAAAGAGACCCAGAATACAGTGGCTCAAGCAAGATTCAAGATGCCTTCTCTGGTAGTAAACTGAAGGTCAGGGGATAGTCCAGGATAGGTAGAAACGTTTGTTCCATGGTAGCCATTCTTTGCCTGTTTTTCAGTCGTAAAGAGTGTAACCTCATCTGTGTGGTTGGAATTGGCTTATGACACCTGGGAGAAGGAGGAACAAGGAAGTGGAGGGCAAGCAGTTTTTGTTGGAATAAATGTGGTCAGAAGTTGCATACATACTTCCACTCACGTTCCACTGGTCCTGTCTAGCTTCAGAGGAAGACTAGCAAATGAGACCTCCAGTTAGGGAGCCCTATGCGCTGCTGAAACTCAAGGGATTCTGTAACTAAAAGGAAGAGGGAGGAAATGGATACTAGGGGACAATTCTTTCTTCTGCATGCCCACTAATTATATATTCTACTTTTATTAAGAAAAATCACACACACACATGAAAGAGACCATAAGAAACAATACATTTTAAGTTTACATTTTTATTTATTTATTTTTTTAAGTTTACATTTTTAATTGATTTTAAATGTTATGAGATTTACTAACTGGAGGCCTTGGGCATAGTATAAACTTGAAAGATTGAGTGTGTCACTTGGGCCTTTAATAGTTGATGAATAAATAGCCTTTTCTTGTTAGCTGAATTCATCAGATTTTGTTGTGAAATGTATGAAGTAAGGGTACTTTAGAATTTTATGTAGGATATTGGTTCTGCTATGTCTTCCAAATGCCTCTTTAAAAATTTTAACTAAAGTAAGAATTTTGTGTGCTTGTGAAAATCTTCCAAAGGCAGTAACTTGTGGCTTGCTGCTTTAGAAATGGAAAATTTGCTTTAACTTCTAACTTAGTTGGAATATGCTTAATGGGAGATAAATTTATAATACTTACTTTTCCCCCTTTTCCGGCATGTGAACTTGCATTTTTTTAAAAAAAACACATAATAGGATCTGGAATCACAAGAGAGAGATAATCTTGGAGAAGCTGGGATCCTAAACCCAACTGTGGAAAGAGAAGACAAATTTGCTAAAGATCAAGGACTCCGTGTTGTGAAACAGGATGTTGAGAAGCTGGAGAATGGTAAGAGTTTAAGCAAATGATGAGTCAACATCCCTTGGGAAAGAATGGGTTAATATCCCCTAATATCTTCCAGCTGAACAGTGAACTGGTTATTCGGAACAAGAGAAGGTTGAGACAGTGGTAGGGGGATTCTTATCAAGAGTCACAAACATCTGAAGTTTTGAAGGAAAGAAAAAGAATGATGACTTTAAGTCTTTAAGTATATTTAAACACAGAATATCAAGTATAAAAATGAAATTTATAGTGAACTGATCATACACAAATTAGCTAAAACTGGTTTGTAAATTAAGATGAGAGTTGTTTTCTTATTTGAAAATACTGACTACTATAAAATCCCGTTTTAAAAATTTGATTTCATACAGGGTGGGAAAGAGAAGAACTTTCTAAAAAGCCAAAGGAAAAGACATCTTTGTTGGAGAGACAAGGAAAGCCAGTGTTGGAAACTGGAAGATACCAAGTGGAAATGTACCAAGTTCAGAAAATTGATAAACTGGAAGAAGAGGAAGAAGAAAGGCTAAAGAGAGAAATACTACTTGCTAAACTGAATGAAATCAACAGAGAACAAGACTCTCAGAATGTAAAATATCCTTCTCTGCCATTGCTTCCTGACTTGAAGCCAAAACTGCATTCCCCAAAGAGAAACCCCAGAACACACATGTCCTCCGGATCCTCAGAGAGATTATTTAACGGGCATCATTTGCAAGACCTCAATCTTTCAACAACGAAAGGAGATGGTCAGAATCCAGGCCACTCTCGAAGCCCAGCCTCTCCAGATGAGCTTGTGTTCGGTAGCTATGTGCCTTCGTTTGCAAAAACATCAGCGAGGTCAAATCCAGTTAGCCAAAAAAGTGACCTTTTGGATTTCTCAGGAAATAATACAGAGAAATTTAGTAAAGACAGTATAGATTCAATTACCAGACAAAAAAGAAAAGCCACCCTGATGGAACAGCTGTTTGGTACCAGTGGTAGCAGCAGCCTTTCCTCTAAAAGCAGTGACCCAAATTCTCTGGCTGTCACTAAAGAAGACTGTGACCCTCTAAATTTTCTCCCTGGGGATAAAAACAGCCGGGGTAGGGAACATAGTGATGATGATGACTTTTTCCTCAGCGAAGGAAGAAGTTTTAATCCTAGTAGACACCGATTAAGACATGCAAACAGTAAACCAACAGTAAAAGTAGTTGATTCTGCAGAAGATGAAATTGAAGAAGTAGTGCTGAGATGACTGACTAGAATGTTTTTTTCCAATTGTAATTATTAGGATATTTTAATACAGTATTTATTATGAACATTTAGGCTTTCTAATATTAAAAAGTCCTCATTAGGGATAATTTTTAGTATATAAATACAGTGAAAAGTAGCTGATACCACTAGTAGCTACACACATGTAGCTAGTTTGCCAATAAGGAAGGAGGCTCTTTTGAATGAAACCAGAAATAGAGATGTATCTTACTTTCTTTGTCCAAATAGAGATGTATCTCACTTCCTTTTTGCAAATAGGTTTTACCTCTTGAATCAACTCTATGAGGAGTTTTACTCCATCGGCATACACATTCATTTTCTGTTTTATCCCTATTATTATTGATCCTATCCTCACTGAGCTAAGTACAGTTTTCCTGCTGATGGTTGTGTGGAAATGGAGAGATGCTGTAGGGAGCTGGTGCTACTAGGAACCTCTCCACTGTGACGAAGAGTGAAGGGGGTCCCTTTCTTATACGCCAAGACTGAGCTACTCTTAAGTGGAAACAGTGACAACATGGGAATTTCCCATTCTTCTGGAGGTAACCACAGTTAAATGGTACTCATTTCTCAGTGACAGAGTCTCATTATCACTTACCTACAGCTGTGCTAACTCATTAGGCTGAATTCGGAAGACGTCTTTCTGTTGGCACGAACGACGCCCTCCCTGTCCTGGCTTCCAGAGGCTCCGGTGCAGTGTAATCGGTAATTCCTCTCCTTGAACTCCTAATGCTATCTGTGTCTCAGTGACTGGTTGTGAGAGGTCATACCAAATGCATAGAATGGAAGAAATTTCACTCCACTGGAGCGAGATTTGCAACTCAATTATGATTCCAGAGTAACGTAACTTGGAAATTTCGGTATGTACTTTAAGATTTGAACTTACTGTCAAACCAAAGAGACAATGATCATGTGATACCATTGGACTTAAGAGGACTAGTTTTAAAGCAGCCTTGGTGAAAAGTGCTTTACAGATGGAGCTCCTCCCTTGCTGAGTAGGGTGGAAGATGTTTCTGCACAGTGTGTCCTTCTGCACAGAAACATCTTCCACCCTACTCAGCAAGGGAGGAGCTCCATCTGTAAAGCACTTTTCACCAAGGCTGCTTTAAAACTAGTCCTCTTAAGTCCAATGGTATCACATGATCATTGTCTGCAGCTGCAGAGGAGTCAGGGACCTTGGATTATGCTGGGCATGATTGGTCACTAAGAAGCAGAAATATACCAGCGGCCTAGGAGAAAGCGCAGTGCAAATGAAGAGTGGTGGGAACAAGTGTATCAGGGCAAGAATAAGTGGTGATTGGCACTTGTTCTAAAATGAACTGTTGTTTTCTAGAATTTGCTACATATTTGTTCATAGTAGGATTTCTGATGCCAGGCATACATACTGATCAGGGGATTAGAGTTACTATCTTGAGTTCATATAAATGCTTATTATTGAATATAATTTCATAATTATCTGACAAGACTTACTGGTTAGGTCTCTAATTACAAGATGTACTACCTACATCTTCTAAATTGTGTTCCTGTTACTTACTAGGAACCAAATCTCTCAAAAGTGCTAAACTATATCAAATTTTTTTATAAAGAGATTTTTGGATTGATATAAATAAGCATTTACTACATTATAAATCATTCTAATATATGTAAACCACAATATTTTTGTAATGCAGGTCTTGATAAAATATTATGTAATGTTAATGTTTTTCATAGCTGCTAATTTTTCAGCCAAAAGTATTCTCATTTTTAGGCTGTTTTTGTATTAAAGGCTCTTTTCTTTCAAAAGTCCTTTAGTAAAGTTTTAAATTCAGGTCATTTTAATTAGTCTCTTTTTTCTACTTGATGTTTTCCAGTCTTTTTAACTAGATGTAATAAGGCAGAATTGTTAAAATTAAATCTAAAATTAAGTTATAGACTTGAAGCATTATGGAGTTAAGCATTAAAATTGGAGATTAAAGTGTACAGAACGAGTTTTTCTTTATGAACAAACCTTAATGGATAACTTTTTTTTCTAAATGTCAAGTTAAATTTATTTGTACTCCAAACTATTGCTAATAAAAATTTAAAATATGCTGTGACTCTGTTTGACTGATACTTTCCTTAGGTCACTTAGGAAATATATAGTGGAAATAAAACCTGAAAGGTTTTTATTTCCTTATTCACCTTTTTAATTTTCCTTTTCGGTATTTTTAGTTGAAGTAGATGAATTTGCCTTAAATCAGGTTAGACAGTATGCTTAGTCTGATCAGATAATTAGTTTTAATTAATCATTTCACCCTTAATAGCTATCATAATGGCATATATTGCTCATAATATTCAAAGGTAAGGAGGATTAAACTGAATCATAAACCCACTTCACAGCTCACTCACTGTTGTTCTGCTCCTCCTCTCCACCTCATTTTCAGACATACCTCACTTCTGCTGTCCTGGACTGGGTGTTACTCGGGTAGAGCCCGCAAGTCGGCCTGGTGAAAAGGGGACGGGAAATTTGTGTTACTGTGACAGTGTGGACTTTCTAGGATTAAAGAAGTTACCATAAATTGTCAAGAAAGGATCTGCTCTTAAAGCTTTTTTTCCTTCTGCACAATAAGTGCCCCTTTCACATTAAAGTCCCCTTTTATATCACTTGAAAGTGCTTTTTTACTTTTGTGAAGAGCATGGCATGTATTCATTCATTAACTGAGTGCTTCCTGAGGGTGCCCTGCTCAGCATTAGGTGCCAGGAAGAGGAAGACCCTGCCGCTCCCTCAGTGTGGACGTGGAGCAAGGCCACCCCTGCCCTTTGTCCACTCCCCAGGTGTCCTCGGGTTCCTGCACTCACTGGTCTCTTATAATACTGCTTGGGCTTCCCAGGTGGTGCTAGTGGCAAAGAATCCGCCTGCTGATGCAAGAGATACAGATTCAATCCTTGGGTCGGGAAGATGCCCTTGAGTAGAAAGTGGCAACCCACTCCAGTATTCTTTCCTGGAGAATCCCATAGGAGCCTGGTGGGCTATAGTCCATGAGGCCACAAAGAGTCAGACGTGCTATGAGGAGTAAATACTTAGGTTAAGGTTTGGCAGGGTGCCTGGTACCTGACAAATAGTAAACTTCAACTGTCGTCACAGCTATTTATAGACTTCCCTTTAGGGAATAATTGGAAAAAAATAGAGCATAGATGTGTACATGATATACTGACACTATACTTTGAGTACAATATAAGCAAAAAGAGCTTCTAAACCTCTGAATTAAGAGAAAACATCTGTACCAAATAGATCGTGCCTCTTAGGCCTGCACTTGGCATATCCCTTACTGTATTCAGCACTAACCATGCAGCGTGATTGATGAGCTGCTTCCCTAATATACAAATGAGTAGAATAGCTAAATTTTGGAAAGGTTTTCTGAGGACAGGTTTAGTGACATAAGGAGGAGTGAGAGTTAGCCTCATAAAACGACAATGAAATCCAAAAAACCCAGGACTTCAATCACTTAATGCAACGATTTGTGTACCAGAGCTCCCTCAATGTCTGTGTGTGTCCCTGGATACCGCCCTTCCCCTCTATAAGATGGGCTAATTATAGTCTCTAGCTTGTGGTACTTGCACACGTTAAACGAGTTGATGCATGAAAAACACTTAGGACTATCTGATGCTCAAGTTGTTGATATTTTGGAAAGGTAGTGGAGGAAAGGGGGAATGATGTGGTATTGTTGAATTCTATATGTGGCGGTTGGCATTTTTAATGTACATGCTCTATTTCATTGAATCCTCACAAAGTTTTTTTCTAAAGAAGGTACTTATTGCTCTCCTTTTATCATTGAGACTAACAGGTTGCAATATGTGCCAAATCTATCATACACAGGTAATAGACTACATTCACTAGTCTCAGTTTATGTCCAGAGAAATAGAATATTTTAGGAAGAGTTTTGCATTAGTACTTTTTAAGTGGTAAAAGACAGATACCTAAATTTCTGAACCAGGAGATTATTTTGGCTTGAATCTGGCAGGTTCAAGAAAATGTAGTTTGCTCTGGAGATTAAAATAGGAGTCCTTACTCTGCCCACCTCTCTGCCTTGCTGGGTATCATTTCCAGTTTTAACTCTACGTTTGCTAATAGTATTGGAATTAGCAGCCTCAAGCCACAGCATCCCTTCAGCTTGCACCTACCTCAGAAAGAGAAAATCTTTTCTGTAGTTTTGGCAAAGGTCTGTTTGGCTAGTTGATGTAACGTGCTCGCCTGTAGGGCTGGTGGCAGGGGAGGGGTAGACACCCTAGTACATCTCTTCATGGAATGATCAGTATTGCTGTGGAATGGGGAAGGCATTTTTCTCTGATGACACTTTGGATACATAAAAAGAAAACCATATTTACTACATTGCCCAATTTGTTAAAAATTAATGGCTATTGCCTGGTGGCTCAGATGGTAAAGAATCTGCCTGCAATGCAGGAGACTCAGGTTTGATCCTTGGGTTGGGAAGATCCCCTGGAGAAGGGAATATCAAGAGAATTCCATGGACAGAGGAGCCTGGTAGGCTATAGTCCATGGGGTCACAAAGAGTTGGACACAACTAAGTAACTAACACTTTCAAAGAAAGAAATATTGGAAGGTTCTCAGTGGAATAGCACTAGTTACTTACTCAACAAGCCTTATTCCTAGGAACAAGCCATTTTGGGGATAAGATCTTGCTATGAAGTTCATTTTGTTAAAGGTGAGCAGTTTCAGCAATAGATGAGTCTGCAAGACATTTAAACTATGCTTTAGAGTTTATCGGAAAGGCTTAGACATCCAGATACATATTTTCTCATACAAATGCTACATTTGTGAAATCTACATCCATAGAAAACAAAGATATTCCACCTCAATCCAGAGCAGAACAAAAATTAGAAGTAAGTGACCAGGGTAGGGGAGAAAGAACCCAGGCTTTGGGGTTGGGAGTTTGTAACTTAAACTACTTGCTACTTTGGTCAAATAATTTTTCTTAAGGTTCCTCAGATGCAAAACAGGGCAGATCATATCTTACAAGGGTATTGTGAGGATGAATGAGATGATATATTCTCCAGAGAATAAAACTGTAGCATGTCAGCAGAGGGAGAGCACCAGCTCATCAGTATTTTACTTCTATCTCAACACCCCAAACTTCTCTTTAACAAGAGACACTTGCTAATGTGGAGCCAAAGAAGCTAAACGTGCTGTTTTACCCTGTGATCTGCCATCTTGGAAATGGCTCTTGTCTTTACAGACCCACGCGGAGGTTACGGTCTTTCGCAGAAGGCACTTTGCTGCTTCTGGGAATCAGCAGCCCTTGGGAGGAGTAGTTTTACACACATAGTTTTGCTTCACCAACCGTTTCCATGGAGGAGGAATAGATGGCAATCAGGAGCCCACACTGTGGTCTGCAGACGGCATTGAAATGCAGGGTGAAGCCTCCTGGCCTCGGAGCGAGGGTTGCCCTGAATAGCATGGCCAAACGTGGCTGCCTTGCCTCTCTCTTTAACTGACCTGAGTATCAGATTTCAGAATTCCTGTCCCACGTGATATGTGATATTGATCCTGGCTAGGTATACTTTTCACCCAGTCTATATAAAACAGGACATCATAGATGTCAGATTTTTTTTTTTAATCCTGATGAAAAGAACCCAAGAGTTACCTACCTAGGCAATCGTGGATACTGAAAACTGGGTACATCTGGTAGCAAAGGTGTAGTGGAGTCTTTTCCTTCTCTAAGAAATTCCCCCTCTAAATCTTAAATTTAGCTTCAATATTTGCTTTTAGTCTCAATGATATCTGTAATATTTGCTCTCCCTAAGCACTTACAGAGGAGCTTCTTGAAGTAATCAGCACAGATTTGTTCTTTACCTAAAATATTTTCAGTCGAGAAGAAAATCTGTTCATGTTATCACCTCAAACAGTATCACCAGGGTTCAGAATCAGTGCTGCCTGTAACTCTGAAGTCCAACTGTATAACAAATACACACTCCTTGGTCCCAAGCAGGAGTATGGCATTTCCCTGGACAATAACCACAGTTTTCCTCTTGAAGAACAGACTCAGCATCATTTAACTAGACATTTGCTTTATACTTGCAGTAGTTCTCAAAGTGTCTCACCCCCCGACACACACCCCGCAGAGCTGCCGCAGTGTCCCCTGAGAACTTGTTAGAAATGCCAGCTCTTGGGCTCCTCTCCAGACCTCTGGAACCAGAAATTCCCAGGGATGAGACAGTCTGTATATGAAGAGTCCCTCTAGGGCATTTCAATGCAGCTCAAGTTTGAGAACCGTTGCTCTAAGGTAACACAAGGCGGTGAGGGTGGGGGAATGTTGCTCTACAGACAGACATGGCTGCCTGCAGGATTTTGCAACTTTGAATCCAGCACTTAGGACTTGGGGTCACAGTGTGCAGATTCAGGATATGGACTCACCTTTGTCCATCACACTGCCTGCAACCTAGACTAGAAATACTCCACCTTTTTATGGCTATAACCAGATACGGTCTGTCAGCTCTCTGTGGATAATGTATCAGAAGATTTGATCTAGTCTTCTAATTCAAACTAGTCTTCTATCAGAAGATTTGAACTAGGAAAGCGAAATGCCTTTGAACAACCAGCGCCAAAAAGATTGGGTCACTCCTCCATCACAGCCTATAACCCCCAAGCGTCCAGAAAAACCTAAACATCCTCCAACCCTCCCTGAAGCAAAACTAATCAATGGGGTTTACATCTGAATTCTTTGTGAACATACATTTTGTCATAGAAACACTTTTTTAATTTAATTTTTATTTTATATTCAAGTATAGTTGATCCAGGTGGTGCAATGGTAAAGAATCTGCCTGCCAATGCAGGAGACACGAATTTGATCCCTGGGTAAGGAAGATCCCCTGGAGTAGGAAATAGCAACCCACCCTAGATTCTTGCCTGGACCCTTTAAAATTTACAAAGCACTTTCCTAAGAGCTTCCCTGGTGGCTCAGACGGTAATGAATCTGCCTTCATTGCAGGAGACCTGGATTCCATCCCTGGGTCAGGAAAATCTTCTGGAGAAGGGAATAGCTACTCGATCCATCATTCTTGCCTGGAAAATTCCATGGACAGAGGAGCCTGGTGTGCTGCAGTCTGTGGGGTCACAGAGAGTGGGACATGACTGAGCAGCTAACACCTGCACTTTTTTCACTTCGTTGTTGATTTACAATGTTGTGTTATTTTCAGGTGTATAGCAAAGGGACTCAGTTACACATACATTCACTCTTTTTCAGATTCTTTTCCCATACAGGTTATTGGAGAATTTGAATATAACTCCCTGCTATATAGTAGGTCCTTATTATTTATTTTATATATAGTAATATGTATATGTTAATCCCAAACTCCTAATTTATTTTCCCTTTCCAAGACCCAGTCAATTTCTACAGTAAATAAATTTTAAATGGTAAATTTCAAACAGTAAATAAATAGGTGTCATGGAGAAAATGTAAAGAATAGGAGCTGGTTGCTATTCAGACCCTCAGAAAATAGGAAAAAGACAAACTGTCTTGGAGCAAGCTACTCAAAATATGATCTGTGGGCCTGTCCTTGTTACTGTTATAAGTACTGCAATCAAGGGCAAACATTTAGAAACTTCTAGGGCAAGTTTATTGGATGAATTAGGAGTCTGAGATTAGTAGAAAGTTTCTTAAATTTAAAAGTTCAGCTTTCTTAAGTTTGAGAAGTATATATGTGTGTGTGTGTACTTAATGACCCAGGCAAGTAGCTTCTGTACCTGAGGTTTAAGAAATATTAAAATTATCTAAAAGAAATTAGCCTGTGTGCAGGGACTATGTTAAATAAAAATGAGACCTAAGTATTCAGATTTCTTGAGTCCATTCCTTAGTGTTGGTGAAGGCAGATGTAAATAAACAAGAATGCCTATAGATGTCCAGAGGAAGTTTTTATTTATAAATAAAGTAGGTCATGTTTTCACAAGTGTGGATTTTGTTTGCTATACAGAGTCTCCATCTGTCTTTCTCTGGCTTCTTAAAAAAAAAAAAGAACAAACCCTACCTCATCTAGGACAGAACTGTTTCTACATAATCTGTTATAAACAGATATAGATATAAACAGATACAGATGGGGCCAAATATCAAGCCAGGTAAAATAGTGGGGGTGATTACTGGGTGTGGGGGTGATTACTGGGGGTGGTTGAAGGAGGTAGTGGTGATGAAATTAGCTCTATTTCCAAGTGTATGGTCAAGAGAAATGTGTTTCTCCAGGGCTTAGTCTCCTTAAAATACATCAATGCATCACCACTAGAAAACATACATGTAGGCAGTACCTTGAAAATGTAGTTGGGTTTCAAGTTTATCTACCAAGCTACTAGTATTCCAATGTAATTTTTGACCCTTAGACTAGCAAGCTCTTAGAGTAAATAATATATTGGTTCTGACACCCCTACTATTATCATAACTTTACCAATTTCATTGCTACTCTTTTTGATAAACATGTTCCAGAGTAAAAATTTCTCTTTATAGTCAAGAAATTCTTCCCTTATGCCCTTTTACCAACAGTGCTAATTTTCAGCTGTGGGCTTAATTTCTGTTTCTGTTAAAATTCTGTTTAAGTATCTTTTTGATTAACTGCATAGTTTGCCGGAGACCAGCAGCATAATTAAACTGGTGTATATTGTCATCTGGGTCTTTCCTTAGCTCCTGAGGGGTTGCTGGGATACTCTTTTACAGGCACAATTCTCTTGACTAACTGTAAAACCCAGATTACCCAAAGTAGCATTTTTATTGATTCATAAAAATACAGGTCAGGATTACATTTAAATTTATAGCAAGATGAGTGTTATATATCTCTGGAGGCTTTAAATTTTATAGAAACGTGTGTAGGTACCCTTACAAAGGTTGTGTTTTGAATAACACATTCTTAATAATTTAATGGATGAAAATTAGTCACTTTTTTGGGGGGGGAGGAATATTCCTTTGTGTTGCACAACATATATATGGATTTAGCACTGAAAGAATTCTGAAATTTAAATTACCACTAAGAAAGACATCTCTACTGTGTCTATAGTACTGCCAAAATCCTCTTGTGATTATTATAAATATTATTTATTGGTCTTTTCAACTCCAAAATTTCTTAAAATTGCCATCATCATCTCTGGTTGATTTAATGAAATAAAATCAAGAAACTTACAAAGAAAATCAATTTCATCTGTAATGGTTTGGTGTGATTGGACCGCTGTTTCATAGGTTAAATTCTAGCAAATGGTTTTAATTGGTTGGTATTTCTTCTAACAATTGATTTATAGCTAATAAGTCTGAAAATAACTGTACCTAAATCTACTCACTGCCCATCATCTGGGTGTTCACTTATTTGTCTATTTAACAAGACTTTATGGAGCTTCTGTTATACAAAATGCAACTTCCTAGAAGTCAGAGAGGACTTTTGATGACATAAGGGTTTCATTTTGGAGCAATTACTTCTATACCAATGTGGAAAATGGGTTCAACTGTTTAGGAATTGCAGATCAGAAAAAAAGAATGATGCCACCAAGATGGTAACACAGATCATTCCTGACGTGACTCCCCTTCCCAAAAGAACAACTAACAACTATGCAAGAAGAAGACATCACTGAGCAAATCTCAGAACACAGAAATGAGGCTGATGCACGTCCTGCACCACACAGACCGAGACAGGCTGCATTAAAGGGTGAGAGGAACAGCTACGCGCTGACCGCAGGGCCTTCTCCCCAGTGTGGCACCTGCCTACAGCTCCTCCAGTGGCAAAGGAGCGCACAGGGGTGACATCCAGCACCCCCAGCACTGGGGGGTCACCTCTGGGAACTCCTGCTCTGGTTTCGCCCCATGGGAATCACAGAGTTCTGTGGGCTCAACCACTGGGAATCTGACTGGGACAGACAAAGGGAGGGGGGCTTCCAGCCAGCAGCAATGGGGTCTTGGAGGACAGAGCTCCTGCTTACAGAGCACACACAAGAAACCCAACCAGCAGCCTGCTCTGCTGCAGCCCAGCTGGCTGGCACAGTCTGGCCAGGGAACTCGGGTGCACCCAAGTCTGCCTAATTCGGGTCTCCAAATGAAGAGTTCTCCCAGCCCTGCAGCCTGGTCTGCCCACATCCAGCAGAAGAGCTGAGTTTTAGCCCCCCTCCCAATCCTCCATGGGGATCACGGCTCCCAGCCCCTCGTACCAGAAAGCCTCTTCAGGAAAAGTGGGGAGCTGCCTGAAGTGGGCTCTCCCAGCTCCACCCAGGCAGAAGTCGGGTCACAGCCCTGCCCACCGTGGAGTGTAGTCCCTGCCTGCCCCCATCTGATGGAAAGGGCTGACAAGAACACCCGAACACCTGGAAGCTGCACAACCCAGCAATTCTTGAGCTGATGGGCAGGTGAGTGGGCAGAACGGGCGGTCCCCAGAGCAAAGCCAGTAGCACCTGTTCAGCCAGTGAACCTGGGGCGCAGGCTGACTTGAGTCAGGACCACAAAGAGCACCAGTGGCCTTGGAGCTCGGACTTAGCTGATGAGCTCGGGTCAGGAAACGAACTCAGAGCCCCACTTGTTGCTGAAGACAGTGGTCAGCCTGCCTAACCAGGGAGCCTCAGCAGAGCACACAGCGGGCTCTGCAGCCCGCCCGACAGCCCTGCTGACAGGTCAAGTGGCGATTGAACAGACAGTACAGCCCGTGTCTCTCCCCGTCTGCAGGGCAAAGCTGCTGGCCTCACGCACTCTTCAGCACACGCACTCTTGCCTGATTTAGGTCCCAAAACAATGAGCCTCCCAGGCCCTGGGTCCAATCCTGTAACCCCGCGAGGGCAGGGACGCTAATTCATAGCCCAGCCCACTGCTGAGGATAGCACCGGGTCTGGACTGTCTGGTGAGACATCCAGCGAAGCCAAGCAATAGCGAGGCCATCCTGCAGCCCCACCTTTGCAGGGAACCAAGCCAGCCGTCCACCCAGCTGCGCTCAGCCAGAGGCACACCCACCCCTCCTGACCTCAGAGCTCAAGTAGTTGCCTCAGCCAGAAACAGACCTTAAAAGCAGCCCCCTACCCCTCGACCCCATCCAAGGATGTGACCAGCAGAACGCATCCAGAAACCCAAACTGAGCTGACTGGTGAAGAAATGTCTCTGCCCAAGCAAACCTGGAAAGTTCAGAAGAGCACACCACTCAAACACAGAGATAACCGATGCCAAGAATCAAGGATCCAAAAAAAAAGAAATCAGGAAAATGTGACACCACTGAAGGAAACTATTAAAGCTCTGATAACTGACCATAAGGAAATGGAAATCTATGAACTTTCAGTCAAAAGGATTCACGATAATCAGTGTATAAACAAAACAAGAAGTTCATAACAGAAACAATGAAAAGCAAACAGAAATTCGATAGTTGAACACTAAAATAACTGAAGAATTCAGTAGAGAGCTTCAGAAGCAGAGTTGACCATGTGGAAGGAGGAATCAGCAACCCGGAAGCAGGACACTTGAAATTATCCAGTCAGAGGAACCCAAAGAAAAAGGAAGGAAAAGGAGTGAAGAAAGCCTGTGGGACTTACAAAATGAAAAGAAACAATATTTGAGCTATGCGAATTCCAGAAGGAGAAGAGAATGAAAAAGGGGAAGAAAGTGTATTTAAAGCAGTCATGGTTGAAAACTTCCCAAATTTATGGCAAGAAACGGACTTCATCTAAGAGACCCAAAAGACCCCAGGATGCTGAACCCTGATAAGGCTAGACTGAGACACACTGTGATTAAGTTGTCAGAAGTCAGACTTAGATAAAAGCAACAGAAAAAGGGAGGGAGAGAGCTACATAGAAGGGAAGCCCCACAAGACTGTGGGTAGATTTCTCAACAGATCAACAGTGTGAACAGACAGCTAACGGAATGGCACAGAATATTTGCAAACCATATATCTGATGAGAGGTTAACAAAATCACAGCAGGATCCTCTATGACCCACCTCCCAGAATATTGGAAATAAAAGCAAAAATAAACAAATGGGACCTAATGAAACTTAAAAGCTTTTGCACAACAAAGGAAACTATAAGCAAGGTGAAAAGACAGCCCTCAGACTGGGAGAAAATAATAGCAAACGAAGCAACAGACAAAGGATTAATCTCAAAAATATACAAGCAACTCCTGCAGCTCAATTCCAGAAAAATAAATGACCCAATCAAAAAATGGGCCAAAGAACTAAACAGACATTTCTCCAAAGAAGACAAACAGATGGCTAACAAACACGTGAAAAGATGCTCAACATCACTCATTATCAGAGAAATGCAAATCAAAACCACAATGAGGTACCATTACACGCCAGTCAGGATGGCTGCTATCCAAAAGTCTACAAGCAATAAATGCTGGAGAGGGTGTGGAGAAAAGGGACCCCTCTTACGCTGTTGGTGGGAATGCAAACTAGTACAGCCGCTATGGAGAACAGTGTGGAGATTCCTTAAAAAACTGGAAATAGAACTGCCATACGACCCAGCAATCCCACTTCTGGGCATGCACACCGAGGAAACCAGATCTGAAAGAGACACGTGCACCCCAATGTTCATCGCAGCACTGCTTATAATAGCCAGGGCATGGAAGCAACCTAGATGCCCATCAGCAGAAGAATGGATAAGGAAGCTGTGGTACATATACACCATGGAATATTACTCAGCCATTAAAAAGAATTCATTTGATCCAGTTCTAATGAGATGGATGAAACTGGAGCCCATTATACAGAGTGAAGTAAGCCAGAAAGATAAAGACCATTACAGTATACTAACACATATATATGCAATTTAGAAAGATGGTAACGATAACCCTATATGCAAAACAGAAAAAGAGACACAGATGTACAGAACAGACTTTTGGACTCTGTGGGAGAAGGCGAGGGTGGGATGTTTCTAGAGAGCAGCATCGAAACATGTATATTATCTAGGGTGAAACAGATCACCAGCCCAGGTTGGATGCATGAGACAAGTGCTCGGGCCTGGTGCACTGGGAAGACCCAGAGGGATCGGGTAGAGAGGGAGGTGGGAGGGGGGATTGGGATGGGGATACATGTAACTCCATGGCTGATTCATGTCAATGTATGACAAAACCCACTACAATATTGTAAAGTAATTAGCCACCAACTAATAAAAATAAATGAAAAAAAAATATATATATATAAAATGAACTCTTATAACCCAATAGCAAAATTCAAATAACCCCATTTAAAAATGGGCAAAAGACATTCTTCCAAAGAAGATATTTGTCAGGCCATCAGGTACATGAAAATGCTCAACATCACTAGTCATTAGGGAAATACAAAATCAAAACCACAATGAGAGATTACCTCACACCTGTTAAAATGGCACCATCAAAAAGACGAGAGATGACAAAGGCTGGCGAGGATGTGGAGAAGGGGGAATCCTTGTACACTGTGGGTGGGGTTGGAAAATGGTACAACCAGTATAGAAAAGAGTATGGAAGATCTTCAGAAAATTGAAAACAGAACTACCATATGATGTGGCAATTCTGCTTCTGAGACAAGGAAATGAGAAGAGACTCAAAAATAATATCTGCACCCCCATGTAACAGTAGCTCTAGTTACAATCGCCAAGACATGGAAACACTAAATGCCCACTGATGGATGAATAGATAAGGAAATTGTGAGCTATATCTGTATCTGTATCTATGTCTACATCTTCCCTGGTGGCTCAGCTGGTAAAGAACCCACCTGCCAATGCAGGAGAGCCAAGAGATGTGGGTTCGATCCCTGGGTCAGGAAGATTCCCTGGAGGAGGGCAAGGCAACCCACTCCAGTATTCTTCCCTGGAAAACTCCATAGACAGAGGAGCCTGGCAGGCTACAGTCGATGGGGTTGCAAGAGCTGGACATGCCTGAGCACAGGTGCACACGCACACACGTCTGCGTCTATATAGAAATGTTAAAACAGCCATAACAACCAAGGAAATGCTGCCATTTGCAACAACATGGCTGGACCTCAAGGGTATTACGCTTGGTGAAATTAAGCAAAATAACTCAGAGAAAGACATATACTATATCATCTCATTTATATGTGGAATCTAAAAATGGACAAAAAAGCTCATAGAAAAAGATCTGTGGTTAACAAAGAAGGCAGGGTGAAGCAGGGGCAGAGGAATTAGAGGAAAGCAGTCAAAACTACAAACTTCTAGTTATAAGAAACCTAAGTATAAGGGATGTAGGGTATAATACAGTGACTATAGTTAACCCCGTTGTATCTTATACACTTGGGGAGGGCATGGTAACCCGCTCCAGTATTCTTGCCTGGAGAGCCCCATAGACAGAGGAGCCTGACAGGCTACAGTCCATGGGATTGCAAGAGTCAGACACGACTAAGCAATTAACACATACACATATGTTATACATAACTGTTATTAAAAGAGTAAATCCTTACCGTTTTCATCACAAGGATTTTTTTTTTCTTTTTTGGCTTTTTTTAAAAAAATTAAACTATAATCAGATGACGGATGTTAACGAAACCTATTGTGGTCATCATTTCACAATATACGTAAGTCAAACCACTATGCTGTATACCTTAAACTTATACAGTGATGTATGTCAATTATATGTCAATAAAACTGGAAAAATAGAAATAATGAGACAGAGTCAACGGGAATGCCCCATGGATGAACTGAGTTACTTTGAGAGAACTGGCAGCACTTGGTAACCCACTGGATATGGGAGTGGGGAGAGAGGAGAGGCGCCATGTAAGTGAGGAGGCAACAGTGATGCAGGCTGAGACGGGGCCTGGACAGAGCAAGTGCGAGAGGCGGGGGGGGGGGGGGGGGGGGGCGTGCTGAGTTTGTTGTGGGTTGTCCACATGGACACGTCCAGCAAACTGAAGGAAGATCTACACCAGAGATACTGATTTGGGATTCAGTCACACATGTATGTGATTTGTAGCCACGGGTCTGCACAAGGCTCTGAAATATAAGTGAAAAAGTGAAAGGTGCTCAGTCGTGTCTGACTCTCTGCGACCACGTGGACCACAGCCTGCTAGGCTTCTCTCTCCTTGGGATTCTCCAGGCCAGAATACTGGAGTGGGTTAGCCATTCCCGTCTCCAGGGGATCTTTCTGACCCAGGGATCGAACCCAGGTTTCCCACCTTGTGGGCGGATTCTTTACCATCTGGGCCACCAGGGAAGCCCTCCTAAATATATAAAAGATGCAAATAGAAACATCAGTCATAGCAGACATGATCCTGTCAGTTCCCCTAAAGATCATTTCTCACTTTTAATTGAGTTTCATGAATACCTGTGTTGTACAATTAATGAAGTTGCTGGACCTTTCTCCTTTCTTTTGCCCTTCAAATCCTGCAAGGGAAGAAATGTATCTTTAAAAAAAAATTGGAGAGGCTCTCAGTTTTTTAACATTGTTATGAAGATGAATTCTCTGATTCTCAAAAGGCTTTGATCCATAATCATTTGCCTCTGCTAAACTTTCCAAGAGCAATTAAGGACATTTAATTATTTTTCTAGTGCTTCAGAAGAAACAAATTCATTGAGGAAATAGACAATACAGATAGGGAAAAAATGGTGTGTGTGTTGTGTGTGTCTATTATTGGACTTTGTGACTTGTTCTAATGATCTGCCTTTTCTTACACCAGTACCACAGATCTTACTGTTGCATCTTTTTTTTAATTTTAATTAAACATTTTTGCCTAGGTAATACCTTCCATGGTTCAACAATTAAAATATGAAAAGGTTTCCTTTCCTCCTCCCTAAACAGTTACACAGAGGCACACATATAACTACGAGAATCCTTCCAAAATTTATGCAAATAGAAATGATAAGAATTCTTATTCTTACTCTTGTAAATAAAACGGAGCATATTTTATATACTGTTGTGAACCTTGACTTATTCTTCATTTAATATATTCTTGGCGATTGTGATAGCTCATTTTATGTGTCAACTTGGCTAGCTGTGGTACCTAGTTATTCAATCAAACACTAGTCTAGAGGAGAACACCACGTGAGGATGCAGGCAGGTATTAAAGTGATGTCTGCAGGTGAAGAAACACCAAGGATTGCCTGCAACCAGTAGTATCTAGGAGGAAGACATGGAGCAAACTTTCCAGGATCTTCAGAGGGGATGTGTACACGCTCAGTTGCTCAGTCCTGTCTGACTGTTTGAGACCCCATAGACTGTAGCCTCCCAGTCTCCTCTGTCCCTGGGATTCTCCAGGCAAAAATACTGGAGTGGGTTGCCATTTCCTCTAACAGGCGGTCTTCCCAACCCAGGGATAGAACCCGCATATCCTGCATCTCCTGCATGTGCAGGCGGATTCTTTACCACTGAGCCACCTGGGAAGCCCTGAAAAGGAATGTGGCCCTAAAAACATCTTGATTTCAGACTTCTCATCTCCAGCAAAAGGACAAATTTCTGTTGTTTTAAAGCCACTCAGTTTGTGGTGATTTGTTACCGCAGCTCTGAGAAACTAACACAGTGATCTTTTTACATTGTTACATAGAAAGCATCCTTATTTTTTAAAAATAGCTTCTTGCCAGAAGATACATCATTTGTTACTTTGACAGATATTACAGTATTACCGTCCATGGTTTTAACCAATTCATACTCTTATCAGCAATATAAGTGCCTGTTCTGCCTTTCTGAAGATCTCTAATATGGCTTTTATTTGTATTTCTCCTACCAAGTGTGGGATTGTTTTGTTTACACAAAACCATTGTGTAAATTGTTTTACATTTCTGAAATGCCCATTCATATTTGTTTCCATTTTATAGTAGGTTATTAATCTTTATTGCTAGGATTTATTTACATATTAGATAGATTAGCTCTTCACCTGTGATATAACTTAGAAACTCTTCCCCCACATTATCACTTTTCTTTTGACTTGCTTATATGTTTTCTCTTTTCACATAATTCATTTTTATACACTGGTCATTTATTTTGAATCACTATAGGGTTCTAATTGGAGAAGGAAATGGCAACCCACTCCAGTATTCTTGCCTGGAGAATTCCATGGACAGAGGAGCCTACTGGGCTACAGACTATGGGGTCGCAAAGAGTCGGACATGACTAAACAAGTAAAATGCACATAGGGTTCTAATAGGATTCATCCTTATTTTCATCCTAACAATTTCTTAATCTCATTTTCTATAGAATTTATACTCATATATGCTTCCCTGATGGCTCAGTGGTAAAGAATATGTCTGTCAACACAAGAGAGACGGGTTCAATCCCAGGGTCTGAAAGATCCCCTGGTGAAGGAAATGGCAACCCATTCCAGTATTCTTGACTGGGAAACCCCATGGGCAGAGGAGCCTGGCGGGTTACAGTCCAGAGGGTTGCAAAGACTCAGACGTGACTTAGCAACAACAACAATCCTTGTATATACTGGGAGATATGGCTTCAACTTAATCCTTTTCCCAAATGGCTATCCAATTGTCATGACACTATTTGTTAAGAGTTCCTCTTTGGACCTTGATTTGAAATTCCATCTTTACTATATACTAAATTATTTTATCTATTTGGGTGTATTCCTGGTATATCTATTTTGTTCCTTTGGTTTTCTGTCTAAGTATGTGCCAATATTACATTGCTTTAACTTTTGAAACCATAAAATACATTTCAATGTCTAGTGGTACTAGACCCTCCACCCCATTACTCATTTTATGTTTTTCAGAGCTTTCCTGAAAGCTTTCCACCTTATATATTGCTTATATATATATATATAAGCTTATTTTATATATATATATATCCTTATATATTTCCACCTTATATACTGCTTTCCACCTTATAACATTTAGAATCATTTTGTCTAGTTCTTTTAAAACTTTCTGGTATTTTTATTAAAATTATATTAAATTGATGCTTTTATATTTAGCTGACTTATCTAAGAATATAGTATGTGTTTCCATTTGTTCAATTTTTCTGTATCTTTCAGAATGTTTTACAGTTCTGTTATTGTTTTTGTATGTGCTTAATCACTCAGTCATGTCCAACTCTCTGTGACCCCATGGACTGCAGCCCACCAGGCTTCTCCGTCCATGGGATTCTCCAGGCAAGAACACTGGAGTGGGTTGCCATGTCCTCCTCCAGGGGACCTTCCTGACCCAGGGATCAAACCCAGGCCTCTGCATTGCAGGTGGATTCCTTACTCTCTGAGCCACCGGGGAAGTCTTGTTTTTGTATAGGCTCGCACGTTTCTTGTTAAGTTCATTCCTAGGTTTTTAATATTTTTGCTGCTACTGTAAATAGTAACTTTACTTTCATCGTGTATTTTATCTGATTATTATTTGTGTGTGTAAAAGCTACTCTTCACGTTTTCCTGGTTTGTGATTACTTTGATAACAGTAGTTTTAGCTCTTTGGTTTCATTCCACATCTCTAATTTCTTTTTTGTTAGTGAATGCATTGGCTCCTTTATCCAGCACAGTTTTATATAATAGTTGTGATAGCAGTCATACTTGTTTTGCATATGATTTTTTGATAGAAATATTTCTATTGTTTTCCCTTTAAGCATGATACTGACTTCTGGGCTGAAAAAGATTTCTTTTATCATGTTAAGCAAATAATCATACTTTCCCATTTCTCTTGAATATTTGTAATCAAGAATGATTGTTCAGCTGTTTTCCAAATGCTTTTTGGTGACTGGTGACTATAGATAGGATTATATGATTGTCTCTTAAGGTCTAGTAATGCAGTAAATTATATTAGTATTAGTAGACAGTGTTTCTATTTCTCCTCATAGGTTCTGTAATTTTTGTTTATAAAATTGCAGCAGCATTATTTGGTGTACAAAAGTTTCTTAATTACATGCTTACTGAGAATTATGTCCATTTAGGGTTAAGAAAGTCTTTTTTTGTGTATATTGTTCAGTACTTTTTGGTATGAATTCTACCTTTTTTGATATTAAGATCCTGACTCTATTTTTATTTGGGGAAGTCTTTCCTTAATATTTATTTTGAAATGTTCCAGATGTTTAATTTTTTTTATACTTAAAACATTATACTTATTTATTTATCTTGGTTGCACTGGGTCTTCATTGTTATGCAAGAGTTTTCTCTAGTTTCAGAAAGTGAGGGCCACTCTCTAGTTGCAGCGCGTGGGTTTCTCAGTGTATGGCCTCTCGTTGCAGAGCGCTGGCTCAGGGCACATGAGGCTTAGTTGCTCTGCAGCCTGTGGAATCTTCCTGGACCAAGGATTGAACCCATGTCCCCTGCACTGGCAGGCAGGGTCTTAACCACTGGACAACCAGGGAAGTCCTAGATCATATTGTTTTAGATCTGACTTTCGTATAAAACATACAGTTGGGTATTATTTTGTGATCTAATCTGAAAATCTTTCTTTCAATACATAAAGTAAATCTACATTTGTTAATGTTCAGATCAGCTTAATCTTTGTTCCCTTGTATTATTTTATGTATTCTGTTTTAGCAGTTTGTAAAATGTCTTGCATTATGTGGCCTGTTTTGTTTGCATGTAAATATGCCTCAGTGTGTATATTTTGCCTGATATTAAGAGAGGTTTGTGGGTTTTCTTCCCCCTACTACCTAGTACCCTCACTTAATCTTCCATTACTGTGGACAATATCTACTAATTTCCTACCCTGCAGTGTTAAAAAAATTAGCATGTTTTTCCCCCCATCCCCTTTTCTTTTTTTTTTTTTTATTTTTCTTTTTTTTAAAAATATATTTATTTATTTATTTATTTTTTCAGTGGGTTTTGTCATACATTGACACGAACCAGCACTCCAACAAATTTTAGCTGATATTATCTTCTTGTTATATTGTTAAATGTTATTATATTTCTGCTTCTTGGGTCATTGGCCTTAAATGATATCTTTTAATTCTAAACTATTACAGCTGAAGAAATTAATGTTCTCACAATAGCTATTTCATTCTCCCTTCTTTCCCCAAGTTTTATTAGTGTTATCATTTCCCTAATACCAGGACGTAAAACATTTACACTCTGTTCTGACACCCTGCATTTGCTTTAGTCTTAATTCTAAAGTTAAATATACTCAGCGCTCATAGGCAGCCATCCTTTCCTGGCAATATTCTGTCCTCTCTCAACCTCTTGAGGTTCATCTCCGCACAGTGGGGTTCTTATTGCCACCTGACTGGTGAATTGGGTTTCAGATACCATCCTGAGGGTAAACTTTCCAGAACCTTGCTTGACCTAACTTGTATTCCTGGGAAAGGAGCAAGTGAGTCTGAGACAAGAGTTTGTGGACAAGTAGTTTTTTGGGAAGTGATACCAGAAGCAGATGGACTTCCCCAGTTGGTGAGACAGTAAATAATCCACCAGGAATCCAGGAGAGGCAGGAGATGTGGGTTCAATACTGGGTTGGGAAGATCCCCTGCAAGAGAGCATGGCAACCCACTCCAGGATTCTTGCCTGGAGAATCCCCATGGACAGAGGAGCCTGGCGGGCTACAGTCCAAAGGGTTGCAAAGAGTCAGACATGGCTGAAGTGACTGAGCACGCACACACACACGAGGAGCAGGAGTGAGCGTCTAGGGGAAGAAGGGACATTCAACGCACGTGTACATTATTGAATTGATGATCATTATGTGAAAATGGCCCTTGATTTTAGAAGGACATTCTGAGAACTGCATTGAATGTGTCACAAAATTGTCTCCCGAAAGGACAGGAATAAGAATTTCTTCTCCACTGACTCCCATCCCCATTGGTTGAGGTCTTAACTTACCCACACATCCTGGTTGAGAATCCATGAGCCCTGAGTATGACCCACCCTTGAGGGGCATGGCAGTCCACACAAAACAAGCTGAAGCTGAAATACTTGCTCAGATACAGATGGAATAAGAGGTGAAACCAAGAAGGATGCAAGGTGCACAGGCAGCATATGATGTAATTCATCTTAGCTTTCTGAAACTGTGACTTGAATTGTTTCTTCCACTAGCAGGTTTTATTGTTATGGTTCAATTGCTAATTTGCGTCTGACTCTTTGCAACCCCGTGCACTGTAGCATGCCAGGCTCCTCTGTTCTCCTCTGTCTCACAGAGTTTGCTCAAATTCAAGTCCATTGAGTTGCTGATGCTATGTAACCACCTCATTATCTGCTGCCCTCTTCACTTTTGCCATCTATCTTTCCCAGCATCAGAGTCTTAGTTCTGAGTCAGCTCTTCGCAACAGGTGACCCACTGTATTAGAGCTTCAGCACCAGTCCTTCCAATAAATATTCAGGGTTGACTTCCTTTAGGATTGAATAGTTTGCTCTCCTTGCAGTCCAAGGGATGCTCATGAGTGATCTCCAGTGACACAATTTGAAAGCATTAATTCTTCGGTGCTCAGCCTTCTGTATGGTCCAGCTCTCACATCTATACATGACTACTGGAAAAACCATAGCATTGACTATACAGACCTTTGCCGGCAAAATGATGTCACTGCTTTTTAATATGCTGTCTAGGTTTGTCACAGCTTTTCTTTCAAGGAAGAAGTGTCTTTTAATTTCATGGCTGCAGTTATCTCCACAGTGATTTTGGAGCCCAAGAAAAATAACATATGTCACTGTTTCCACTTTTCCCCCTCCTATTTGCCATGAAGTGATGGAACTGGATACCATGATCTGTTTTTTAATGTTGAGTTTCAAGCCAACTTTTTCACTCTCCTCTTTCACCCTCAGAAACTAGGATTACTTAATATTTTTAGTTTATTTAAAATTTTAGTTTACTGTTATTTGTATTGGTAATTTTCAGTTTTATTTTTTTACAGTCATAGGATATAGCAGGTAGAATTGTCACTTGTTGAATTTTATTGAGTTTCTATTTGGGCATTAGTATATGAACAAATTTTGTAAATTTTCCTAAGAATACATAAAAAGAATGAGTATCCTCTCTGTTCACAGAGCACAAATTTCAACATACCTTTTCATTTCTGTTCTTATTATTTGTTCAAATTATCTATCTCCTGTTTTTTGTCCTTTCATTAAGGATTGAAACAATGTTTAAGTATTCCTTCTAGAATGTGGTTTTGTCAATTTCTGCTTATACATTGCTTTAATGAATTTTCATTAAAGTTAATGGCCCCCATTTTGGAGGTTTGGAGGGTATAATTACCAAGAGCTCTCTTTTCTAGTTTGTAAACTAATTGGGAAAGATACTCAGAAATCAGATTGAAATGAAATATTAACTTTGTTGTGTACTAAACTGAACTAGAAGATTTAGCTTGGATTTCTGCCAAACTGGGCTTCCCTGGTGGCTCAGATGGTGAAGAATCCACCTGCAATGCAGAAGATGTAGGGTTCGATCCTGGGTCAGGAAGATCCCCTGGAGAAGGGAGTGGCGATGCACTCCAGTATTCTTGCCTGGAGAATTCCATGGATAGAGGAGCCTGGCGGGCTACAAGTCCATGGGGTTGACAACAGTTGGACAGGACTGAGAAACTAACACGTTCACTTCTAGCCAAATTATTTCCACTACTTACTGACTTCATTTAGCCATTAACTCAGCAGTGGCCAGAGGACTGGAAAAGGTCAGTTTTCATTCCAATCCCTAAGAAAGGCAACCCCAAAGAATGCTCGAAGTACCGTACAATTGCACTCATCTCACACGCTAGTAATGCTCAAAATTCTTCAAACCTGGCTTCAGCAATACATGAACCATGAACTTCCAGATGTTCAAGCTAGTTTTAGAAAAGGCAGAGGAACCAGAGATCAAATTGCCAACATCCGCTGGATCAGTGAAAAAGCAAGAGAGTTCCAGAAAAACATCTATTTCTGCTTTATTGACTATGCCAAAGCCTTTGACTGTGTGGATCACAATAAATTGGAAAATTCTCAAAGAGATGGGAATACCAGACCACCTGACCTGCCTCTTGAGAAATCTGTATGCAGGTCAGGAAGCAACAGTTAGAACTGGACATGGAACAACAGACTGGTTCCAAATAGGAAAAGGAGTATGTCAAGGCTGTATATTGTCACCCTGCTCATTAAACTTATATGCAGAGTACATCATGAGAAACGCTGGGCTGGGTGAAGCACAACCTGGAATCAAGATTGCTGGGAGAAATATCAATAACCTCAGATAGGCAGATGACACCGCCCTTATGGCAGAAAGTGAAGAACTAAAGAGCCTCTTGATGAAAGTGAAAGAGGAGAGTGAAAAAGTTGGCTTAAAACTCAACATTCAGAAAACTAAGATCATGGCATCTGGTCCCATCACTTCATGGCAAATAGATGGGGAAACAATGGAAACAGTGGCTGACTTTAATTTGGGGGGCTCCAAAATCACGGCAGATGGTGACTGTAGCCATGAAATTAAAAGACGCTTACTCCTTGGAAGAAAAGCTATGACGAACCTAGACAGCATATTAGCATATTAAAAAGCAAAGACATTACTTTGCCAACAAAGGTCTATCTCGTCAAGGCTATCGTTTTTCCAGTAGTCATGTATGGATGTGAGAGTTGGACTATAACAAAGCTGAGCACTGAAGAATTGATGCTTTTGAACTGTGGTGTTAGAGAAGACTCTTGAGACTTCCTTGGACTGCAAGGAGATTCAACCAGTCCATGCTAAAGGAGATCAGTCCTGAATGTTCATTGGAAGGACAGATGCTGAAGCTGAAACTCCAAAACTTTCGCCACCTGATGCAAAGAGCTGACTCATTGGAAAAGACCCTGAAACCAGGAAAGACTGAAGGCAGGAGGAGAAGGGGACAACAGAGGATGAGATAGTTGAATAGCATCACCGACTCAATGGAGATGAGTCTGAGTAAACTCCAGGAGTTAGTGATGGACAAGTAGGCCTGGCATGCTGCCATCCATGGGGTCGCAGAGTCGGACACAACTGAAAGACTGAACTGAACTGAGCTGAATGGAGTAGTCAGAATGCAAAAAGCAGTAGCCCCAGGATTTCTATATTGTTGGGGTGATTTTGTATAGTGAAGTTGGCAGAGCGTGGCAGGGAGCAGACCTCAAATCTGGGTCTGCAGAGCAAACATACTGTTTCACTGTTCATTCTAGTGGCTTCAGTGGGGACATGGCAAGGTTCCCCAAAGCCGCTGGCTAATGGAATCGTTCTATGGTCCAGGAAGATTTCCAAGTGGAACTCATTATAGTTTTAGGTAGGTAGCTCTAAGAAATTGTGCCCAGAGAGGAGTTCATGAGTGTACACTGATCCTTGTCTGATTTCACAGATCATAGAAGCCATCCCTTGGAAGGGACATCAGAAAGCAAAGGACAAAGTCCTTCTGCGAGGTCAGGCGCTTCTATATAGGGAGGGAGAAAATGGCATCTCTCCTTCTGGTCATCATTGTGCAATTTTCAACAACATTAAAATCTCCCCTTTTCTCCAGATAATTATTGTTTTACCTTGAGTTTTATATATGGGGTATTGATATCAAGACCTCCAACTTCTTTATGGTGTGCATTTCTTATGATATCTTGGTTTATCCCTTTAATTAGTTTATGCATTCTGTATGATTTTGTTTTTGATAGATTGCTTATAAAAAGCATATAGCTGGATTTATTTAAAAGCCAGTGTGTTTTCGGTTTTTACACTTACAATTGTCATTATCCACTTTTATTTTACATCTGTTAAATAATGCTAGAATTTCTTGGTGCTTTTTCTCTATTAGGCTTTCTTTCTCTCCTTATTTGAAAGCTATTAATCCTAATATTTTGCTGTTACTTTAGCATTAAATATGTATGTATGTATGTTTTTATGTGTATGAATATATTTATTTTGTAAATTTTCTTTTTAGCATCAAGAATGAATCTAATCAGTGTAGAATATAAAAAATTAGCATACTTTCTTCATTCCTCCTTTTCACCTCCTGCCTTCAATCTTTCCCAGCATCAGGCTCTTTCCAATGAGTCAGTTCTTTGCATCAGGTGGCCAAAGTATGAAGAGGACAAGAGAGGATGAGATGGATGGATGGACTTGAGTTTGAGCAAGGATCGGGAATTATTGATGGACAGGGAAGCCTGGCATGCTGCAGTCCATGGGGTCGCTTAGAGTTGGACACAACTGAGTGACTGAACTGAACTTCAATCCTCCTCTCCAACTTATTAGCTTTTTGTTGAAGTACTATAGGATTTTAAATTTATACTGTTACTATTATCTTACTTTACCTTTCAAGACTTTTGCTTAACGTGCATTTTAAGTTTAGTAGCCATATTAACAATTATTTAGACTAAATATTTTATTGGTTTTATTGTTTGCTGACTTTTCTTCTAAATCCTGTCTCTGCTTTTTAAATTCTGATATTTTTTGGTGCCTCAAATATTTCCCTACTAAGGTACTATAAATACTAAGTTGCTTTAAGAATAATTACTAGGACTATATTTTTTACATCAAATTGAAGTGCACTGGCATTTCCAAAATAATGACTCTCATTCTGAATGAGTTTGTGAAATACCAGGGTCAACAAAATTAAGCATGCTTCTTTATTGTAAGCTTCTCAGAGTCTGTACTGTGCAATTACATATTATGAATCTTTACATGGAACATACCTCATTTCCAAAACTTGACACCACTCCAGTTCTCTTGCTGTTTAGTATTAGAGAGAACTATTATTCTAATTCAAATCTCCTCCCCTTAGTAACTTCTTTTTTTGCCTAGATTTTCTTTCTTTATTACTGAAATTAAAATGTCAGCAGGCCACGTTTACTGACGGCGTCTCCTATTTTTCCTGGTACTCAGCGTATCAGAGTTCAGCATAAGACAGAAACCACTCTAGAGACTTTGAACAGAAAGGATTTAACACTGGGAATGAAGTGCTTGGGCTTCCCTGGTGGCTCAGATGGTAAAGAATCCACCTGCAATGCAGGAGACCTGGGTTCGATCCCTGGGTTGGGAAGATCCCCTGGAGGAGGGCATAGCAGCCCACTCCAGTATTCTTGCCTGCAGAATCCCACGGACAGAGGAGCCTGGCGGGCTACAGTCCATGGGGTCATGATGTTGGACATGACTGAGTGACTAAGCATAGCACATATGAAGTGCTTATGAAAATAGAAGAACTGGAGGAACGAGGTCTAGACTGGACTCCTACAACTCATTCCCAAAACACTGCCTGACTCATCACTGCACACAGTCAGGGGCTCCCTCTGATTTCAAGAATGCATTATCAGGGACTTCCCTGGTGGTCCAGTGGTTAAGACTCTGCCTTCCAATACAGTAAATGTGGTTCGATCCCTGGTTGGGAGCTAAGATCCCACAGACCTCACAGTAAAAAAATCAGGACATAAACAACAGAAGCAGTACTGTAACAAATTCATGAGGACTTTAAAAAATGGTCCACATTTAAAAAAAAAAGAAAGAAAAGAAAAACAAAAAACAAAGGACCGAGTTACTGCTGCTGCAGTCAGGGGATTAAAAGCTGGTACTGGAATACCGTCACCACGATTGCTGGACCCTGGAGCCCGGAGTTCAGTTCCTGCTGCCTCAGCAGTAACTGGAAGCTGCACGTAGGGTTTCCACAGTCTTGGCTGCCAGCAGGAAAAAACAAAGTGCCCCAAACTGAGAGAAGGTAGCTTTCACTTCATTGCATCCAGAACCCTAAGTACATGCAAGTCTGGGGAATGTCATCTTTAGCTTTCTAGTCTTTGGAATTCAGGAAACTGATGGGTTCCTGACCGGTGGAATCTTAGACAGCTGGGGTGAGCCAGTCTAATGGAGGCCAAATGCCTCCAGGGATTGACCCTGTAACCTGTACAACTGCAGAAAATGTCCTCAGGGTTCATTTGCATTCTCTTTATCAGCAGGCTCAGAAAGCAGTTCTGTTTGCAGTGCATATTCTGCACCAAGGCTCATTTAGGTAACGGGCCCATGGACCCCTACCAGCTCTTCCTTCCTCATCCTGTCTTGCATGTGTATGCTCACTTGCTCAGTTGTGGCCGACTCTGTGTGACCCTATGGACTGTAGCCCGCCAGGCTCTTCTGTCCATGGGATTCTCCAGGCAAGAATGGAACAAGTTGCCATTTCCTCCTCCAGGGGATCTTCCCGACTCAGGGATTGAACCCCCATCTCCTGTGTCTCCTGCATTGGCAGGATTCTTTACAACTAACAACCCTGGGAAGCCTCCATCCTATCTCACTGCACTTCAAATCTATCCCAAACTGCTCCTACTCTTCCGGTCCCCAAAGCAATGCACAAATCCAGCAAAACAGAAGTAAAATGTGTGAGAATAATTGCCCCATTATCCACAAGAAACATCATGAATGATTCTATCATTCTATAATTGAATGACTATGGTGTTCTGGCAGAAGATTCCCGTATACACAGGACACAATCCTTTATCTAACTGATGTAGCACCCACACCCTGTCACTCTGTACTCCCAGCCCAACACAGAGCAGAATCCTAGTATCAGGGTCAGTTTTCCTGAACAGCCAAAAGACCTGTGATGTATTCCTGAACATCCTACAGGAGATCTGGAAAGGTGCACATTTACTCACTGTTTTTCATCACCTACCCCTAAAAGCCACAAGAAAATGCTGTCCTTTTCAGCCCCAAATTCTTACCCAGACAGTGAACACTTCAAGATACTGGTCTCCAGAAAGATCTTAAAGAGGGGAGACCAAGGTGGAGTTACTTCCGATCTCTTCTCATTAGTGTTAGTTCCTTTTTCAGATTGCATCAATGTCTTCTCCTTAGTGTTAGTTCCTTTTTCAGATTGTGTCATGGAAATCAACTGCAGGAAAGAAAGAGGATGGGTATACGACAGAAAGCAGAGAGCACAGCTCACACAGTGGAGCCAAGGGTGGTCAGACGGCCAAGTGTCCTCAGACCCAATCATTTCATTTCTGCCTTGGTTTCCTAGCAGCGCGGTGGGGATAATAATCTTTGCTCTTTTACCTTGTGGAGTTGCAGTCCATGCCATGTTCAAGCAGGACAACCATACCAAGCAGTATAATAATAATCATTCACAAGACAAGGCAGAGCTGGTTTGTGACAGTGAGAAGAACCACTCCCAGTGGTTATGGAGTCAGTAGCATGGGGGTTGCCTGGTGGCTCAGACGGTAGAGAGCTTACCTGCAATGCAGGAGACCCAGGTTCTATCTCTGAGTCAGGAAGATCCCCTGGAGAAAGGAATAGCAACCCACTTCAGCACTCTCAGATGGAGAATTCCACAGATAGAGGAGCCTGATGGGCTAAGTCCATGGGGTCATACAGTCAGACACGACTGAGTGAGTAACACACATAGTAACTTACCAGCCCCCTCTCCCACCCTCCCTGCTCAGGGCTGCAGGCTCTGACCTCAGACAGAGTTTAGTGCATAAAACAGAAATTACTGGGGACTTCCCTGGTGGTCCAGTGGCTAAGACTCCATGCTCCCAATGCACAGGGCCTGGTTCAATATCTGGTCAGAAAACTAGTTCCCACTTGTTGCAACTAAAAGCTGATTCCATGTGCCACAACTAAAAGAGCCTTCATGCTGCAACTAAGACCCAGCAGAGCCAAACAAATAAATATGAAAAGAAAAAGTACTACTTCTGTTCACTGGCCAAGGCACTGAAGGCAGACAGCTTCTGACCCTCAGTTGTACTTAGACTGTTTCTAAGTTAGAAGCTTTCTTGCTCACCCATCCAGAAACCCCCATGAGCAGAAACTCCATCAAGAGCCATTTTGTTTTTCCCCTAAGTGGAGGCTTGGTTCCAGAAAAGAATTCTGAAAATGCTGGGAGAAGGCCACCCACATCCCACCCCACACTGAGATGGGCAGTCAGAACCAGGGAACTCTGTGATCCGGGCCCTGCCAGCTATTGTGTTGGGTGGTGGTGGTGATATAACCTTAGAAGTACATCTTCAGCACCTACATTAAAATAGCCTCCAAGTTGAAAAGGGTAAGTCATGGGAGGAGGGGTTTTTGTGTAACCTCCTGCCCTGGAGATTTAAAGAAATCTATAGTTTCCAGAATCTGCCTTTTCCAGGAGCTATTTGTAAGGGAAACTGAAATGAACATTTAAAACCCCCTTTAACTCTAGCCTGTGAAGTTCAAATGCATTCTAGGAGGACCGTGAGTCAATGTAGTGCTGTAAGTGAGCCATTTGCTCCTGGTAGCTTCCACACACCTGCTGCTCTGATGATATGCCTTTTAGCTTCAGTCGTAGTTTGGGGAACCTGCTAAGAATGACTCTAATTGCTGTAATTCTCCAGTCAAATGAGTCACATCTAATTAAGATGGTACTTGCTCTACTAACCACGGGCTTCCCTGGTGGCTCAGTTGGTAAAGAATCTGGCTGCAATGTGAGAGACCTGGGTTCAATCCCTGGGTTGGGAACATCCCCTGGAGGAGGGCGTAGCAACCTACTCCAGTACTCTTGTCTGGAGAATTCCCATGGAGAGAGGAGCCTGGTGGGCTGTGGTCCATGGGGTCACAAAGAATCAGACACAACTGGGCAACTAAGCATACACACTTACTACTAACTATAGCCATCTCTCCTGAACCACCCCAAAAGGTGGGGGACAGCCCTGCTGTGGCTGACTGATCATTTTAGCAGGTTTTTAATTTCCTTTCATCTTTAACCTCACATATCTCCAGGTGTTTTAATATTCTAATCAATAAGTAGCAAAAAGGATCATGAGAAATTAAATGCTTATGAGGTTTCTTTCATATAATAGGGTCTGTTATTGTAATAGTTGACCTCCTCACATCACAGGGTCAGTGGGAGGCTCAATGCAGTCTTATATTTTGATGTGCCAGGTCTCACCTGCTAAAGGAGTATGTGCTGAGTGCCAACCTCACTGTGATCTTTATTGTCTGACAAAACTGAACATGAAGACTGAAGCAGCAAGTTACAGCATGCATTTGTGAGCGAGAGAGCAAGGACCCACTCATGTGCATAAAGGAGGTGTGGCCTTGGGACAGGAGTGCACTCTGCAAGGAAGACAATGAAAAGATCAAGCCCTAAGCATTTTTTTTTTTTTTTTTTTTTGATAGTGGAGTGCAGTTTATTACACCGGCGGGCCCAAGGCAGAGTCTCCTCTTAGCCAAGGGCCCCGACCAGCATTTGTGAAAATCTTTTATACCCCATGTGTCCAAACCCACTACCCCAATTCCCTTGAGACTTACATAAACAAAGGAAGGGTAAATACAACTACAATAACCCCATCATTCACGTGTTATGTGTTCAAACAGTCAATAATCAATAAGCCCGCAGTTACATTCCAAATAGTTAATAACTGATAAGCCTGTGCTTACATTCTGATAGATAGTGTCCGGAGGCAGGGGTGATTAGTGTCTGTTCTTCAAGATTCCCCTGCCCAGAGGGGGGTCTTATCCTTCCATTGTCATTCCCACAGGCGCTAAGCACAGAGTTCAGAGTCCACTGGAGAGGTGGCCGCGCACGATCAGCACAGACAGGCCTGAGATGGAGTCCAGGCCCTATGAATTCCTTCTTCATTCCCCCCTCTTGATGCTCTTAGTTTCCATAACGAGCATCATTTATTGAGATATATTGTACCTTAGCCCTCCTGCCACCCACATGAGAGAATGCTATCAACCTCTGGGTTACAAAATTCACAAGGCATTGTAGGAAGCAGGGTCCACAAAGCAGTATGATCAAGATTACTATAACAACAATTCATTAGACATGGCTTTCACTTGATTTTGCATATCCTCCAAGGCAGCAGATACATCTTCAGACAGGTCAGGGATGTACACACCATTCGCCAAAGTCCCTCCTTGGGCTGCTGTGAGTATGTCTAATGCCATCCTATTTTGAATTACTGCCTTCCTCATCTGAATCTGTTCTTCGTTCAAAGCTTGAGTGGCTTTAGTACTATCTAAGAGGGCCTGTTTAATGAAATTAGTTAAGGCCTCTACCTTAACCATGATATCCGTTGTCCCTACAGAGGGTATAAACAAGGCAGCAAGATAGTCATACCATTGGAACACAGATCGTGTCCATCTTGCATGCAGATAAGGCAGGTTTACTGGAGGCTGGTATAGGCTAGGCTTAATACTGCCATGGGCGAAAGCAAATCCTAATGTGCAACGCCCCACCCAGCCAACTGGTAACCATGGCCATAAGTTAAGCCCACAGAGCCACTGGGTCCCATTGGGGGCTACCCAGCGGATTCCAGGATTATATTTCCAGTCGGAACCGGGCCACTGAACAGACTGATTGGGGTGATAGGTAACTTCCAAGATTTGTTTACATTGTTCAGGGGGCAAATAACCCATATATTTTAATTCTTTTGGGTCTAGGGGGTGGTCTCCAAATACAAGTTTCTGTTCTTTTTGTTCCCAGCAAATAGTAGCAGGGGTAATCAACTGTCCTTTCTCAGGAGTCATCCAGAAATATTCATCCCAGACCTGGTAGTATTGCTCAAGGTACCGGGAGGCCTGTCCCCCTTTTGTTAAGGGAGCCCTTTTCCTCTTTAATTCTCATATATGAGGTATAAGCCTTTGTTATCTCCATAAGGCTGGTGTTCATGTTAAATGTAACCCTATGTCCCTGGCCCATTGATGGCTTCCTCTTACACCAGGAGAGCAAAGAAAGGTTATGGTTGGTGAGAGAGAGAAAAGTTCCTTTCTGTTGCTCTAAGAAGGAACACAGTGGTATAAAGTCCCCATAACTGAGTGGCGATACCCACAAGGGGAGTCCGTCCATTACTGACAGGGGCATGGCCCCACATACCCAACAGTTGGAGGAGTTGTGGAAGTTCGCGTAAGAATGTGCCCACGAGATGAAGACGTTGTCCTGTGCAGGAACACTGGTCAGGTTCAGGATTGCGTTGAAGAGGCCGAGCAGCAGGAGTCGTTTACCCAGCTCCATCCTGTAGAGGGCTCGTCCGGGATCTCCTTCTCTTCTTCTTCTTCAGAATGATCTTGGTTCCCTGTGGGTCGGTGGGGTCCTTCTGGGTGGTCCACTCAGCGTCTTCCGGGTCAGCGTGGTGTGCCTTTTTCGCTCTGGTGTGATGGATCAAGGGACAATACCTGCAACTTTAACTGCAGTAGGGGTAGTTAGAATAACATAAGGGCCCTTTCACCAAAGGACTAGCAAATCATGTTTCTAATCTTTGACCCATACTTGGTCACTAAATGTAAACTCATGAATCTGTTCCCCAAGGGGGAACGGCACCCTTTCTTGTACAAACTTAGTTACCCGATTTATTACCTTACCCAGTTCCATCTGCTGTGAAATCATATCCCCCCTTACCTGAGGCAAATTTGTTGACACCTGTTTTATTATGGGAGGAGGAAGCCCTAAGCATTTGAAGTGGAAGCACTGACTCCAAGATCCTAGACTACCGGAGAACTAACCCCAGGGAGTATCAAATAGTGAGAACTCACACTAAGGAAACCACTGGAATACAAGACCTGGCATCACCTAACCACCAGTAGCACCCTGTACAGGACACCTCATCTAAACAATAGACAAAACAAAAATACAAACCCAGTCATTAGACAGGATTACCACCTCACTCAGCCTTGCCCATCAGAGGAAAAACAAACAAGCAAACAAATAAAAGGTCAGCACAAATCTCAGCCTATACGAAGCTTACACAAACCACTGGACCAACCGTAGGAGGGCAGAAACCAAAAGGAAGAAGGAATTCAACCTTGAAGCTGGGGAAAAGGAGACCTCAAATATAATAAGTGAATATATATATATAATGAAAAGGCAGAGAAATACTGCATAAATGAAGGAACAAATTAGAAACACAGAAGTCCAAATAAATGAAGAGGAAATAGGCAAAGTACCTGAAAAAGAATTCAGAATCATGGTAGTAAAGATGATCAAAAACCTTGAAAACCAAATGGAGAAAATGCAAGAATCAATTAACAAAGATCTAGGAGAATTACAGAATAGACATACAGAGAAAAACAACACAATTACTGAAGTTAAAAATACTCTGGAAGGAATCAATAGCAGAATATCTGAAGCAGAAGAATGAATTAGTGAGCTGGAAGATAAAATGGTGGAAATAACTTCAGAAGAGCAGAATAAAATAAAAAGAATGAAAAGAACTGAGGATAGTCTCAGAGACCTCTGGGACAATATCAAATGCACCAACATTTGAATTATAGAGGTCCCAGAAGAAGAAGAGTAAAAAAGAAAGGGTGTGAGAAAATTTTTGAAGAGTTTAGAGTTGAAAATTTCCCCAACATGGAAAAGGAAATAGTCAATCAAGTCCAAGAGGTGCAAAGAGTTCCATACAGGATAAACTCAAGGAGAAACACACCAAGACACATACTAATCAAACTAACAAAGACTAAACACAAAGAAGAATATTAAAAGCAGCAAGGGAAAAGCAACAAGTAACATACAAGGGAAATCCCATATGCTTAACAGTTGATCTTTCAACAGAAGTTCTGCAGGCCAGAGGGAATGGCAGGATATATTTAAAGTACTGAACAGGAAAAATCTATAACAAAGATTACTATACCTGACAAGGATCTCATTCGAAATTGATGCAGAAATAAAAAGCTATTCAGACAAGCAAAAGTTAAGAGAATTCAGTACCACCAAACCAGCTTTACAACAAATGTTAAAGGAACTTATATAGTCAAGAAATACAAGAGAAGGAAAAAGATCTACAAAATCAACCCCAAACAGTTAAGAAAATGGCAATAGGAATATATATATCAATAATTACTTTATATGTAAATAGATTAAATGCTCCAACCAAAAGACACAGGTTGGCTGAATGGATACAAAAACAAGACATATATATGCTGTCTACAAGAAATCCACTTTAAATCTAAAGACACAAATAGACTGAAAGTAAGAGGATGGAAAAATATATTCCATGCAAATGGGAAGCAAAAGAAAGCTGGAGTAGCAATCCTCATATCAGACAAAATAGACCTTAAAATAAAGAAGATTACAAGAGATAAGGAAGGACACTATTAATGATCAAGCAATCAATCCAAGAGGAAGACGTAACAATTGTAAATATCTATGTACCCAACATAGGAGCACCTCATTACATAAGACAAACATTAACAGACATAAAAGGAGAAATTGACAGTAACACAATAAAAGTAGGAGACTTTAACACCCCAATGGACAGATCATCAAAACAGAAAATTAATAAGGAAACACAAGTCTTAAATGATACATTAGATGAGATGGATCTCATTGATATATTCAGGACATTCCATCCAAATGCAGAAGAATACACGTTCTTCTCAAGTGCACATGGAACATTCTCCAGGATAGACCACATCTTGGGTCACAAATCAAACATCAGTAAATTTTTAAAAGTTGGAATCATATCAAGCATCTTCTCTGACCACAACGCTTTGAGACTAGATATCAATTACAAGAAAAAAACTGTAAGAAACACAAACACATGGACATTAAACAATACATTTCTAAATAACCAACAGGTTACTGAAGAAATCAAAAGAGAAATAAAAAAATTTCTAGAAAGAAATGACAATGAAAACACGACAACTCAAAACCTATGGGATGCAGCAAAAGCAGTTCTAAGAGGGAAGTTTATATCAATACAATTCTACCTCAAGAAACAAGAAAAACATCGAATAGACAACCTCACTTTACACCTAAAACAACTGGAAAAAGAAGAACAAAAAAACCCCAACAATAGTACAAGGAAAGAAATCATAAAGATCTGAGCAGAAATAAAAGAAAAAGAAATGAAAGAAACAATAGTGAAGATTAATAAAACTAAAAGCTGGTTCTTTGAGACGATAAGCAAAATTGACAAACTTTTGGCCAGACTCATCAAGAAAAAAAGAGAAAAGAAATCAACAAAATTAGAAATGAAAAAGGAGAAGTTATAACAGATAATGCAGAAATAAAAAGGATTATAAGATTATTATGAACAACTATATGGCAATAAAATGGATAACCTGGAAGAAATGGACAGGTTCTTAGAAAAGTTCAATCTTCCAAGACTGAACCAGGAAGAAATAGAAATTATGAACAACCCAATTACAAGCACTGAAATTGAAACTGTGATCAAAAATCTCCCAGAAAACAAAAGCCCAGGACCAGACGGCTTCACAGGAGAATTCTATCAAACATTCAGAGAAGAGCTAATGCCTATCCTTCTAAAGCTCTTTCAAAAATTTCAGAGGAAGGAACACTTCCAAACTCATTCTACAAGGCCACCATCACCCTGATATCAAAACCAGACAAAGACAACACAAAAAAAGAAAACTACAGATCAATATCACTGATGAACATAGATGCAAAAATCCTCAACAAAATTTTAGCAAACAGAATTCAGCAACACACCAAAAAGCTCATACACCATGGTCAAGTTTGGTTTATTCCAGGGATGCAAGGATTCTTCAAAAAATGGAAATCAATCATGAAAGATAAAAACCACATGATAAACTCAATAGATGCAGAAAAAGTCCTTGACAAAATTCAGCACCCATTTGTGATTAAAACTCTTCAAAAAATGGGCATGGAAGGAACCTACCTCAAAATAGTAAAGGTCATATATAAGCCTACAGCAAACATTATTCTCAATGTGAAAAACTGAAAGCATTCTCCCTAAGATCAGGAACAAGACAAGGGGGCCCACTTTCCCCACTATTATTCAACATAGTTCTGGAAGTCCTATCTACAGCAAACAGAGAAGAAAAAGAAACAAAAGGAATCCAGATTGGAAATGAAAGAGTAAAGCTCTCACTATTTGCAGATGACATGATACTGTACATAGAAAACCCTAAAGATAGTATCAGAAAATTAGAGCTAATCAGCGAAATTTAGCAAAGTTGCAGGATACAAAATCAATACACAGAAATCACTTGCATTTCTATATAATAACAATGAAAAATCAGAAAGAGAAATTAAGGAATCAATCCCATTCACCATTGCAACAAAAAGAATTAAATATCTAGGAATAAACTCACCTAAGGAGGCAAAGGAGAAGGCAATGGCACCCCACTCCAGTACTCTTGCCTGGAAAATCCCATGGATGGAGGAGCCTGGTAGGCTGCAGTCCATGGGGTCGCTAAGAGTCAGACACGACTGAGCGATTTAGCAGCAGCAGCAAGGAGGCAAAAGAACTACACACAGAAAATTATAAAACACTAATGAAAGAAATCAAAGACTACATAAATAGATGGATAAATATTCCATGTTCCTGGGTAGGAAGAATCAATATTGTGAAAATGACTATCCTACCAAATGCAATCTACAGATTCAGTGTGATACCTATCAAATTACCAATGGCACTTTTCACAGAACTAGAACAAAAAATTTCACAATTCATATGGAAACACAAAAGACCACAAATAGCCAAAGCAGTCTTGAGAAAGAAGAATGGAGCTGGAGGAATCAACCTTCCTGACTTCAGATTATACTACAAAGCTACAGTCATCAAGACAGTATGGTACTGGCACAAAAACAGAAATATAGAACAATGGAACAAGATAGAAAGCCAAGAAATAAATCCATGCACCTATGGGTACCTTATATTTGACAAAGGAGGCAAGAATATACAATGGGGCAGAGACAGCCTCTTCAATAAATGGTGCTGGAAAATCTGGACAGCTACATGTAAAAGAATGAAATTAGAACACTTCCTAACACCATACACAAAGATAAACTCAAAGTGGATTAAAGACCTAAATGTAAGACCAGAAACTATAAAACTCTTAGAGGAAAGCATAGGCAGAATACATAATGACATAAATCAAAGCAAGATCCTCTATGACCTACCGCCTAGAATAACGGAAATAAAAACAAAAGTAAACAACTGGGACCTAATTAAACTTAAAAACTTTTGCACAGCAAAGGAAACTATAAACAAGGTGAAAGGACAACCCTCAGAATGGGAGAAAATAATAGCAAATGAAACAATGGCCAAAGGATTAATTTCCAAAATATACAAGCAGCTTATACAACTCAATACCAGAAAAACAAACAACCCAATCAAAAAGTGGGGGAAACACCTAAACAGACATTTCTCCAAAGAAGACATACAGATGGCTAACAAACACATGAAAAGATGCTCAATATCACTCATTATTATAGAAATGCAAATCAAAACTACAATGAGATATCACCACACACTGGTCAGAATGGCCATCATCAAAAAGTCTACAAACAATAAATGCTGGAGAGGGTGTGAAGAAAAGGGAACGCTCTTGCACTGTCGGTGGGAATGTAAATTGATACAGCCACTATGGAAGACGGTATGGAGATTCCTTAAAAAACTAGGAATAAAACCACCATATGACCCAGCAATCCCACTTGTAGGCATACACCCTGAGGAAACCAAAATTGAAAGAGACACATGTATCCCATTGTTCCCTGCAGCACTTTTTACAAATGCCAGAACATGGAAGCAACCTAGACATCCATCGACAGATGAATGGATAAAGAAATTTTGGTACATATACAAAAAGGAATATTACTCAGCCATAAAAAGGAATGCCTTTGAGTCAGTTCTAATGAGGTGGATGAACAAGACCCTATTATACAGAGTGAAGTGTGTCAGAAAGAGAAAGATAAATATCATATTCTAACACATATATATGGAATCTAGAAAAATGGTAGTGAAGAATTTATTTACAGGGCAGCAATGGAGAAACAGACATAGAGAATAGACTTGTGGACATGGGGAGAGGGGAGGAGAGGGTGAGATTTATGGGAAGAGTAACTTGGAAACTTATATTACAGTATGTAAAATAGACAGCGGATGGGAACTTGCTGTATGGCTAAGGAAACTCAAAAAGGTCTCTGTATCAAACTAGAGGGGTGAGATGGGGAGGGAGATGGGAGGGAAGCTCAAAAGGGAGGGGATATATGTATACCTATGGCTAATTCAGGTTAAGGTTTGATAGAAAACAACAAAATTCTGTAAAGCAATTATCCTTCAATAAAATATAAATTAAAAAAAAGACTGAAGCACAGTTTTCAAAACATACATAACGCTCTCTATGTGTAGTTTTGGCCACAGAAGAAATGAAATATTTTGAACTTTATCCTCAGCCATCTCATTATGACAATAACCTGCTTCAGGAATTTATATCTGGGATTAACATCTCCTGTACTTATTGACTTTTAATGTCTCTAGGGCAGATATTAATCTCCAAAGCTTATCCCATTCCTAACCAATAGTAACAATACAAAATTGTGCCCAATATTTCTTGTAACATTATCAAGTCATTTGTGACTAATTCTCTGTGTATCATGCAAGATAGAGGAAAGATGAAAGATTAAATCACAAAATTAGATGGACAGATACAAATCCATAAATGTTTCATATCACTATTTTCTTTTAATTTATGTATGTTTTAGCCAGACAAGACTGCCTGTCCCCTTTGAATTCAGCTGATTTGGCTGTCTTCCCAATATACAGGTTCTACGAGTTGGCCCAGGGCAAAAAGCTGATGAGGCTTCCTTGGAACTCAGTCCTACACACTTTTTCCTTCCAGGTAGCACACCTTCCCACCCGAGACACATACCTGGATTCCCTGCAGAAATTGTCACTTTTTCCCTTTCCGGGAACCTTCCATCTGGATGGTGATAACAGATCACAGTGAGCAGAAGAATGGTCTTTCTGCTCCAACAGTCCTGAATTGGGGTGGGCAGCTCCCTAAGATACTTATGACAAGGGCTGGACTGCATTCTTTTTATACCTTTGAATTCATTTTTGGATTTACAATTGAGTAACATTTTAGCAGAATGGCTGCTGAATTAAACCTGGATATGGAATGTACCTCACATGGATTTCCTTTAGAGGGCACTATTGATTCTCTGGAACCATGGAAACCTTCGTGTTTCCTTGGTAAAGTTGGCCAATTCTGAAATCATATTGGGTTTCATATCTACTCATGCAGAGAATAGTAGTACGATACTCATTACCAAATACATACTTTCAAAAGATTGTCCATGTACAGAACATTTCAGAAGCTAAACCAGAAAACTGGTTGTTAGGAGAAGTCAATATAACACATATAGTTCTATATTTGGAAACATCAACTGGTCTATTTGCTTTTGAAAATCCTCTAAATGGAAATTTCCTTTTATCTGGTGATGCAAATCAATCAATTCAGTCTTTTGTTTAGGAAGACAAATTAGCACCTTTTAGGAAACTAATGTTTCATTCTACAAATGGATAATTATTAACATATTTTTGGAAGAAACCATATTTATGGTATTTTCATTCAGATATTTATTAAAGACTGGAGGTAAGTTTACTCAAATTTGTTCTTCAAATTTCTTGTGTTTCATAGCCTCTGCCAATTCACAGACTTTTGATAAAGCCCACAGGGAAAATTTTTCTTTTCTTTTTTCATTCTTTAAAGTGAACAGAAATAGAAATTTGTAAGCTAGTTCACTGCAGTCTATAATTTCAAAACAATAGGAAATTGAAAAATAGTTCAAAGCTCAGGAACACAATTTTTCAGACTATAAAATACATTCATGCCACCATCTACCAGAGTTCACTTACTTTTCATAGCCTAAGATACTATTTCAACACATGGGCCTTGTATAGTAATTTTTCACTACTTTACAAATATCCTGGGATAGTAATGGGTAGTAATTCCACAAGTGTTTTGCAAAAAATAAATAATAAAAATGTCATTCATGTATGTAATAAAAATGAGAGAAAAAGTGATAGATCTTCAAAATTTAAATATAAGTTCATCAGACCAGCCTTTAAGACTCTTCCCAGGAATGGTTCTAGTCTGTCTTCCTGGCCTCAGCTTTCTCTACCAGTAACCTAAGCTCCCAGCAAAAGGCACCACCCAACATTACCTGGACATTCATGCTTTTCCATATTCCTGCCTTTATTCACCCAGAGTCTTTCACTAGAAATGTATTCTCCCTTTCAATTGCCACCCCAGACCCAAAAGAAGTCCAGTTCTTTGAGTGCAATTTTGAATACCCCTAATTGAACTGAGGGTTTCCTAACTGACTCAGTGGTAAAGAAATCTGCTTGCAATGCAGGCAGTTCAATCCCTGGGTTTGATTGCTGGATTGGGAAGATCCTCTGGAGAAGGACACAGCAACCCACTCCAGTATTCCTGCCTGGGAAATTCACGGATAGAGGAGCCTGCCGGGCTACAGTCCATTGGGTCGCAAAGAGTCAGATGCAACTTAGCGACTAAACAAGAACAAAAGTTCAAATGCGCTCCCTTCAGAAGTGGTCTACCCATCCTGTGAATTTCCTTGGCTAGTCAGGCATCATTTCCATGTGAAAGTTTTATCAATTTTTTGTATTTAAGTGGTTTAGGTGGTCATTGCATCACTTTTCTAAACTCCGAATTTTTTAGAGTTCATTTCAGGATCTGTATCAAACTAAGTGTCCAACATGTGGTAAAAACTCACTACAGTAAGTCCCCTACATATTACCCTTCAAGTTTTGAACTTTCAAAGACAGGAACATGTGTGGGCATATCCAATCATGTAAATTAGCTCACGTGTCTGGCATACAATGTCACAGGGGCGCATCTTCTACAAGTAGTTGTACTTCTAAGTACTCTACTGTACAGAACTGTATAGAGTACACTATCAAGCCCAGGATGTCTGGAAGCAAGCATAAAAGCAGAGGTGATGAAACTTATACTGCTAAGAAATGCCAAGTGATAACGATGGAAACAAGAGTAAAAATAATTGAGAGAATGGAGTGAGGCAAAAAGATGGTAGACTTTGCTCATTCTTATAACATGAATCATTCAACCATCAGCACAATTCTAAGGAACAAGGACAAGATCAAGGAACACATGAAGTCTGCTGTGCCAGTAATGTTGACAATAATATCAAAGAAACGTGGAAAATCAAGGAGATGAAGAAACTTCTCAATGTGTGGATGCAGGATCAGCATCAGAGTTGAGTCTTGCTCAGATTCATGCTGATTCAAGAGAAAGCTAAAAGCCTCTGAAGATCTGAAGAAGAGACATGGAGAAGAATCAGACGGTGTATCCTTTAATGCCAGTCGTGGCAGGTTTTATGGGTTCAAGGCTAGAGTCAACCTTCACAATGTAAAAGTAAGTGGCAAGGTAATGAGTGCAGATATGGTAGATGCCGGGAATTTCCTGAACTGCTTCAAGAAATTATTGACAAAGGCATGTATTTACCTGAGCAGGTTTCTAGTACAGATGAGACAGGACTGCACTGGAAGAGGATGTCAGACTGAAGTTACATCAGTGAGGAGGAAAAGTTGATACCAGGCTATAAAACAGCAAAAGATAGGCTAACTCTGTTGTTTGGTGGCAATGCTTCTGGTGATATGAAGCTGAACCCTCTCTTAGTTTATCATTCAGAGAACCCAAGAGCCCTTAGAAACATAGCCAAGGGCTCTCTTCCTGTTGCGTGAAGCATAACCCCAAAGCCTGAGTTGTTGTTTAGTCACTAAGTCGTGCCTGTTTGTGACCCCATGGACTGCAGCCCGCCAGGCTCTTCTGTCCATGGGATTTCCCAGGCAAGAATACTGGAGTGGGTTGTCATTTCCTTCTCCAGGGGATCTTCCTGACCCAGGGATCAAATCAATGTCTCCTGCATTGGCAGGTGGATTCTTTACTGCTGAGCCACCAAGGAAGCCTCAAGCCCGGGTTACACAGGCAATTTTCCAGGACTGGTTTTCCACCACTTTATCCTGGGGATAGAGAAATATTACTTGGAGAAGGACATTCCATTCAACATTCTTTTGCTGTTTGACAGTGCTCTGGGCCACCTCCATCCACAGATGACTTTCATCCCAATGTCAAAATAGTGCATCTGACACCGAATACTACGTCACTTATCCAACCTATGGAGCAGGGAATTATAGTGACTTTCAAAAAATATTATTTACGTCACACTTTTTGTCAGGCAGTAAAGGTGAGTAATGAAGCAAGAACAACCTTGTGACAATTTTGGAAAAACTAAAACATCTGCAAGGCCATAAAAGACATTGACTTTGTTTGGTGTGAGGTCACGGCTGTCACCAAAGAACTTTTGCCTGAGTTTGTTCTCAATTTTCATGGAATTGAGGAGGTGGAGGAGAAGTCCAAAGAGGTCTTCAGCAACTTTGTGACCCTCAGCAAGAAGCTGGAGCTAGATCTGCCAGAGGACGACATCACTGAAGTCCTTGCTGTGAACATGAGGAGCTTATGAATGAAGACCTGATGGAATTGGAGGCCCAGAGAAAGGATGAAGAGAGACAAGAGAAAGAAGTGACTGGAGAACTGAAGAGATCCATGTTGCAGGAAATGACAAGGGGACTTTCTTTATTTGGGGAAGTGCTGTTAGATTTTGAGGCACAGAACCCAAACATAAAATGGTACAGGAAGGTTGCAGCAGCCATTCGGAATGAATCATAATATGGAGGAGGAAATGGCTACCCACTCCAGTATCCTTGCCTGGAAAATTCCACGGACAGAGGAGCCTGGCAGGCTATAGTCCGTGGGGGTCTCAAAAAGTCGGACACGACTGAATGACCCAACAACAACAACGAGGCACTTGGACACCGGGTCTGCTCTGGATGACCTGTTTTAAGAGGCATGCCAACAATCCAACAACCTCTAGATAAGTGTGTCAGGGCCATGGAAGGGTCAGGAAACCACAAAAAAAGATCAAATAAACTAGGGATGTTACACTGAAGGAAAGAAGATTTAGGGAGAAGGAAGAGCAGTCTTTAAATAACTGAAGAGCAGTGATGTGTAAGGAATTGGATTTATTCTACCTGTCTCCCGAGGGCAGAGGGGGCCCCGGCTAGTGGAACCTATAGGGAGGCAGGTAGGAGTTTCAGTTAAGAGAGAACTCCTAAATATTTGGGTCAGTCTGTAAATGGAATGAGTTATCCAGTGACTTCATGAGTCATTGAACTCAATGACCTCAAAGTCCCTTCAACTCTAAGATTTAAGGATTTATCATCTTTCAAATCTTGTCTAGTTCATGCAGAGAGATCACTACTAAACTGGTATAAACAGGCTGTCAGGGTTTTCAATGCATGTTTATCTGTATTTTGTTTTTAATTTTCATGTATTTACTTTTAGCTGTGCTGGGCCCTCACTACTGCGCACAGGCTACTCTCCAGTTGCAGGGTGTGGGCTGCTCACTGCGGTGGCTTCTCTTGTTGTAGAGCGTGGACTCGGCAGCTGTGGTGTGCGGGCTGAGTTGCCCCCGGGGCATGTGGGATCCTCCTGGACCAGGGATCAATCCCAGGCCCCTGCATTGGTAGGCAGATTCTTAACCATTGGACCACCAGGGAAGTCCTATATATATTATTTATTCATATTCTATGTATTTTATCTTCATAAAGTAAGGACTTTTCTGTATATACTGATTATAATCTGATTTTTTTCTCTGAACCCATACTGAATATTTTTCTGGATTATTACATGAGGTGCATGCTATACAACTATGCAACCAGCCCCCTATTCTGGGATGCTTACGTTGTATCCAATTTTTAAATGATTACGAATAATCATGTAATGAATCTTTCTATGTTCTCTTCAGCGAGAAGGAACTCATCTTTAAGGAGAAGAGGTCTCATGACTATATCAAGCAAACCAAGATTCAGGCCAAATAAAAGAGCTTACTCTTGTCCATGGAGAAGGAAATGGCAACCACTCCAGTATTCTTGCCTGGAAAATTCCATGGACAGAGGAGCCTGGTGGGCTACAGTCCATGGGGTCGCAGAGTCGGCCACGACTGCACACATCAGCTTGACATTTTAAAAGCATCTGATTTTCCTTAGCCTGGGAACATTTTGGGGTAGGAATTCTGGCTCTTAAATATTCTGTGCAGCAGGGAACACACCAATCATTTTGTATAATTTTATATTTTTCCATTTATAAAATTGTCCGCTTCATGTTAAAATTGCCTCAGGGTTCGAGTACAAACTAGAAAACATTTAATTAAAATATATAAAGCAGAACACTAGAATGGAAGCAAAATCAATGTTAATGACAATATGAAAATACAATAGTGATTTTTGAGAACATCAGAGAAAACCCTAGGTTAGTTTTTAAAATACAGGATATGAAGTATTTCAAATTACAGTTTCAAGTAATAAGATAAAGTACCACACGTGACCACCTTAGATACAAACTGCATTATATTTAAATAATGCTGTTTACATTCCCTATTTATTTCACTTCACAATTCTGATATAAGAGCACTGGAAGCAACACACTTAAATCAAGAGGGTTTTTTGCCCCAAGATCAAAAAGCAGATGTGGGTAGGTATGAGCATATTTGAAAGGGTTTCCTTTGGCAAATAATGATCGCTTCTTTCAATTCAAGCCCTCTTATTTTTGTGCTGTTTGATTTTGTTAGATAAGTGCTTATGGAAAATATTTTATTTGCAAATAAAAACCTTTAGCATTTTTAATGTAGGCCTAAACCCAAAGCTGAGCCAAATCTATTTTTTTCCAATAATTTTTTAAAAGTGTTTAAGGCAGGCAACCCTCATGGAAATCTCTAGAGATGTTTAAGCAAGTCTGAAGATGAGCTATGATTCAAAGTGGTGGCTGATCTAGGAAGAATACAGCTCCCCATTATTGGAGAAGGCTTTCTCAAGGCTAAGCATTCACTGAAGGATGACCAAGAAAAAGAATCACAGGTAAAACAAAAAGACGCCTGGGATGGTTTTAAAGGGAACTGTCTCAAGGCTTTAAGGCAGCCTGACCTGAATCACAGAGTCACTTTTCTTGAGGTAACTTTTTTTTTTTTTTTTTTAAGATATCTCATTGTTTGAGAATACCTGGCCCCAGAATAAGTCTTCAACAGTCCATCCCTGGCAGATAGGGGTGGTCCCTATGTTACCAAGAAAATCAGACTTTTAGTCCTTGGCCCCCAAGGTAAATTTTGTTGTAATTTCCCAAGTTAATAGAACTTGCAGATAACATTCTCTAGGGACCGGGCATCATGAGATCTGCCCAGCACCCTCCATGGAGTTCATCAAGCTGAGGATAAAGACATGTCACTGACCCTGTTCTCATTTCTTGCAGTCCAGTCATTACAGACTGTAGCCTGATCTGACAGCAGCTGAGAAGAGGGTGTTTGGGACACAGATTGTTTTGAACCTTAAAAGATTTGGAGAAAGGAAGAAGGAAGGGACAGAAATGTGAGGGAGAAGGGGAAAATGGGTGAGAGAGTGTAACTTCAGTGTGTGGTAAAGAATTAACCATACCCAAAGGGAGGTCTGGCTTTTCCCCTTGGGAGGTGACCGCTGAACCCTTGAAATGTTGTGTATGATCAGACTGATGGCCACTGTCCAACAATGTGGCTCTCGGGGGGGAAGCTTTGGGTCATGTGGTACAAGTGAGACCCCCAGAGGGGCTAGATACTGAAGTCAGCAATGTGGGTGGCCATTCAGGTCTACATAACTGAGCTCTAACAAGAACTCTGGACATGAAGCCTTGGGTGAGCTTCGCTGGTTAGCGTGCTGCAGTCCATGGGGTCCCAAAGAGCCGGACACGACCAAGCGACTAAACAACAACAATACTTTTTCCCATTGTCTCACATTGTTCCTGGGAAAGTTGACATGTTCCACACTCCAGTTGGAAACTCTGGGTTCAGACCTCTTCTGGACTCTGCCCCATGCATCTCTTCCCTTGGTTCACTTCCATCTGTATTGTTTCACTGTGATACGTTATCACCCTGGTTTAACATGGACAATAGCTTTCAGTAAGTTCTGTGAGACTTTCTGGCAAATTATTGGAACTGAAGTTGGCCTTGGGTCCCCCTATACTTGCACTTGGAGTCAGCACGAGGGTCGTTTTGTGGTCAGCTCCCTAGCTCTGCACTTGGCAACCCTGCAGCTCCCTGACATTGTTCCTTATCATGTTCCACCTGTGACCTGTCATCCCCTCTTTGGCCCCCATCCCACCAGTCTATAATCCAGCATGTCCACTGCTATATAAGATTGCCCACCAAAATATTTCTCCTTAACCTTCCATTACGCCCCCTCCAGGAGGAACCAGCTGTCCCCGTCTCGCTGCTCCCCCACTGGTTTCCCTCCCACATGGATATACCGTCTTGGGATAATTTTGTGGGGAGGGGTGATTTTTAAAAATCTTTTTATTTTGTATTGGCGTATAGAGGATGAGATGGTTGGATGGCATTGCCGACTCAATGGACATGAGTTTGGGTAAGCTCCGGGAGTTGGTGATGGACAGGGAGGCCTGGCGTGCTGCAGTCCATGGGGTCACAAAGAGTCGGACACGACTGAGTGACTGAACTGAACTGAACTGAACTGAATAGCTAATTAACAATGCTGTGACAGCTTCAGGTGGACCACAAAGGGACTCAGACACACACATACATGGATCCATTACCCCCTAAATTCCCCTTCTAGCCAGGCTATCATATAACATTGAGCAGAGTTCCCTCTGCAATACAGTAGGTTCATTTTGGTGATATACTGTCTATTCTCAGGCTGCTTCTCTTCCTTGATTGTCCTTTTCCCCTCATTCAAATCCTACCCAGATGAACATTCAAAAAGAGAGGGAGAAAAACTACGATGTCTTGGAAAGCTTGCTTGAAATCAAGGTCAATTATAAATTATACAATCAAGGTCAATTATATCTCTCCTTGGGTTCAGGAGAGATAATATTCTACAGTAGAGAGATAATATTCTCTCTACAGTAGAAGGTAAGAAAATAGAAACAATACTGGGTATCACCAGAATCCAAGCCACAAAATTCTTCATCTATTTCTGAGTGACTGTAATTTGCCGATATTTGATTCTACTAAGGAGCCTCATTATCCCAGCGAAGAATGACATGATTAGTGCTCTGTGCTCACCACTGTCTTCCTCACACCCAGGCAGCAGTAGACTGTTTGGGGCTTAAACATTCAACCTGTTCCAGGTGGATGATATTTCTGATTCGAGGGTTCTCTGTGGATTTGACTGAAACATTATTTGTCCCACTCCCAATTTTCTGAATGTATTCTTTCTCTTTGTACAGATATAAGGAATAAAGTAAAAATACAGTTATACTGCATGGCTGGTGTCTTGGACAGTAAAGAATCTGCCTATACTGCGGGAGACCTGGGTTTGATCCCTGGGTCAGGAGGATCCCCTGGAAAAGGGAATGCCTGGAGGCCTGGCGTGCTGCGATTCATGGGGTCGCAGAGTCAGACACGACTGAGCAGCTGAACTGAACTGAACTGAACCCTCTCTAGTATTTTCTCCTGGAGAATCCCCTGGACAGAGGAGCCCAGCGGGCTACAGTCTGTGGGGTCACAAAGAGTTGGACACAACTCAGCAACTAACATACACAGTTTTAACCCAATAGCACCAAAACATAGAGACATACAAATGACCTAGAACCACCACCAGCTTTTGAGTTGCTGAAAAGACCGCTCTGGTATTTCTCTGGTGACCTGTATAAGACGCACAGCCGTTTCCCTAGGGCTCAGGTGGGGCTGGTGACATCAGAGATTGGTCATTTAAAGATCAGAGGAAACATACATCTCGCCTAAAGCTGCACGCTACTACAAGTTATCCATAATGGGTTAATTATGTGATTTATGTTATAAATATAATAGTAGAGTTACAAAATTGATAATCACTCAAAAATATCCTTTTGAAACAATTCCATGTCAGACTTGCATTCAATTCTGTAGTAAATGACCTTGTACCATTTCTGTACTTGTTTGTTCACAAACAAAGAATCTGTATGACATTTAAAAAAAAGAAAAAACCCTTTTCACCTCTCTGGGGAAATAAAGTTCTTAAAATGTCATGTCCTGACTTTAGTGGGATGTTTACAGATTTTTCCTGCTGCCCATTTATCTCAATATAGACGAGGGGGTGAGACATCTGAAAAGAGTGGGTTACTCGGCCTTGGACCTACTGAGAGTTCTGGTGGTAGCCCTGCCCCTGTGTTTAGGAAAACCCCAGTTCTTCAGCTTTGGGGGTGGGGGGAAGCTTTAACACAGCATACAGTTTTCCCACCTCTTTTCATTTCAGAGCGGCTCCAAAGTTCACATGTCCTTAGGCAACTGTCAGGTTTATCAGATAATGTATGAATAGCTGTCAGGTTTTTGCTAAGCTCACCACTGCCTCAAACACAGTTCAGCTGCTCCTTTCTCTCAAGGGGAGTCTTTCTAGCATCTTTCTTTCTTCCCCCATCGACATCAGTTGCCCTCTTCATCCCCCTGCACCTGCCTAGCCTCTTCCATACCTTTGACACCCAGATAATCTTTTCTGTTTGCCTCATCTCCCCAACCTAGCAGTCCTTCATAGCAAGCCCCAGTAACCTCCTTCATCAGGAAGGCCTCTCTGCGAAAACTCCTTCTAATTTTAATTTCTCACCTCTCTGACCTCCAAAGGAACTCATATATTCACACACTCATAAAGCGTTTAGTTGGAAGGGACTTGGGAGGCTTTTCAATTCAGCCTCCCTCTGAACGCAGAACTCAGTCTGTGTCTGGACTGGGAGGAAATCACGCTGCGGCTGGCCAGTGTGCCTCTTGTCGGCTGTCCTGTTAGGCGTTTTCCCTCACACTGAGCAACGGCTGCTCCCGTCTGCCTCCGTCTGTCCTCTGCAGCAAAACCACATTCAACAAAGTCACAACGCAGCCAGAGTTTTTATTTTAAAGTAAGCAGATGAGTTCAGTATGACTCTTGAAAATCTCAGTCATCACTCAGAAATAATAGTAAATCATTTCTGAATGATGGTGTACATAGTACATCATTGAGAAAATCCATCATGGCCCGTTCTTCCCTCCATTTTGGGGACAGATTTCAACTTCTTTGGCTGAACGGAGGCTGCAGTTGTTGACTTGCAATTAAAGGTCATATATATAAAACACTTAAAAAAAAAAGAATTACCATCACATTGATAAGAGAGACTGACAAGACACATGAGACCAGTCAAAATGATGCTAGTATACATTCCTCCAGGACACACCTATTCCCTGTCATATATGATGGGGTGTATATATATATATATACATATGTGTATGTGTGTGTGTGTGTGTGTGTGTGTGTGTGTAGAGAGAAGTGGAAGTGCTAGTCACTCAGTTATGTCCGACTCCCTATGACCCCATGGACTGTAGACCGTCAGGCTTCTCTGTCCATGGGATTCTCCAGGCAAGAGTACTGGAGTGGGTAGCCATTCCCTTCTCCAGGGGATCTTCCTGACCCAAGGGGGATTCAACCTAGGGTCTCCTGCATTGAAGGCAGATTTTTACCATCTGAGCCACCAGGGAAGCTCCATACATACAAACACACACACACATATATTTAATTTCTCTTTCATTTTTTTAACTTTTTGGCCATGCCATGCAGCATGAGGGATCCTATTTCCCTGACCACGGATTGAATCCACACCCTCTGCAGTGGAAGCTGGAGTGCCAGAGAAGTCCCCAGCTTCACATACTTAACGGTAAGCCTCCCCAATTATTTGTGTTGCTTTTGCCACTTTGATGATCCTCCCTGCCTCCCACTACTCCCCAGTGCCTTTGTTCTTTTACCAGACAGCTCTGATGTTGACATTGTGAACCTTCTGGGTTTTCTGAGAAAGAATATAGCTTCACGTTTAGAAATTTTCTGGTGAAAGTGGAACAACCAAAAAAGAGAAGACATTCCGGGAGGCAGAGAGAGAGGCAAAGTATTACACCTGGAGTTCAGGCAAGAGATCAGAAATGAAAACCTAAACATTTAGAACCATGCTTAGGAAGGTGACCATCTTGGCTTCCCAACGAGATTATATACGTTCCAGAGGCAGGACTGCTCCATATATTTCTCCGAAGCCTCACATCAGAGAACAGCTCAGCAAGAACTAAACATATATGTGCTTGATTACCAGTCAATCCAAGTTCTAGGGAGCCCAGAATAAAAACACAAGTAATTTAGAAAAGAGGGTGCTACTGTTGAGCGTGTTACATTCTTATGAACAAGAGAATCACTTTCATCTCCACTGGCCTCTAGACAGGGCTTCCCAGGTGGCGCTAGTGGTAAAGAACCTGCCTGCCAATGCAGGAGACATAAGAGTCACAGGTTTGATCCCTGGATAGGGAAGATACCTAGAGAAGGGCATGGCAACCCACTCCAGTATTCTCGCCTGGAGAATCCCATGGACGGAGGAGCCTGGTGGGCTACAGTCCAGAGAGTCACAGAGTTGGTCACAACTGAGGTGACTTAGCACGCACATACACACCTCTAGGCAGGCCTGCACACATACGTGCTCCCTGCACAGTCCTTGAAAGCAGGTCTGTGCAGAATCCCTCAGATGCAGGGAAGAGGACAGGTTGCGGGGGGGTGGGTGCTCTCCACTCCGCCTCCAGCAAAGCAGCCCTGTTTTTAATCTATTCACACAGAGCCTTCTGGTAAGAATTTCTTTGACAAAAGCATTTGCAAGAAGTAGCATCTGGAAGATGACGATGAGGAAGAAGGAGAATAAGAAGGAGGGGAGAAAGAAGGGAAGAAGGAGGGGGAGGAAGAGGAGGAGGTTATAACCATCACTCCAGCCGACAGGAGAAGACCAATGTGAAAGCCATCTGGGCAAAGAAATCTCAGGCTGGGGCTGTCCAAGTCCTCATTCTCAGGGTTAATAGATAAAGGATATTCAGTCCGCCTCTTGCTTCCACTATGCTCACTTCAGTTCAGTCTCTCAGTTGTGTCCGACTGTTTGCGACCCCATGGACTGCAGCATGCCAGGCCTCCCTGTCCATCACCAACTCCCAGAGTTTACTCAAACTCATGTCCATTGAGTTGGTGATGCCATCCAACCATCTCATTCTCTGTTGTCCCCTTCTCTTCCCACCTTCAATCTTTCTCACCTTAGGGGTCTTTTGAAATAAGTCAGTTCTCTGCTCAAGGTCCATCTAGTCAAGGCTATGGTTTTCCCAGTGGTCATGTATGGATGTGAGAGTTGGACTATAAACTGAGCGCCAGAGAATTGATGCTTTTGAACTGTGATGTTGGAGAAGACTCTTGAGAGTCCTTTGGACTGCAAGGAGATCCAACGAGTCCATCCTAAAGGAGATCAGTCCTGAGTGTTCATTGGTAGGACTCATGTTGAAGCTGAAACTCCAATACTTTGGCCACCTCATGCGAAGAGTTGACTCTTTGGAAAAGACCCTGATGCTGGGAAAGATTGAGGGCAGGAGGAGAAGGGGACGACAGAGGATGAGATGGCTGGATGGCATCACTGACTCGATGGACGTGGGTTTGGGTAGACTCTGGGAGTTGGTGATGGACAGGGAGGCCCGGCATGCTGCGGTTCATGGGGCTGCAAAGAGTCAGACATGACTGAGCAATGCAACTGAACTGAATATTTTGTTGAACTCATAACATGTACCATGGGGCACCACTGAAGAAGAGGTTATAGCTCTGGCAAGTATAGCTCTGGCAAGTCTATAGCTCTGGCAACTCTCTATATATAGCTCTGGCAAGTCTAGATTTTGCACTTTGGAAAACTGAATACAATGCTTCTCTCTCCAGGGTTTGTCTCATGACAGAGAAGTCTTGATAATCTCTAGAATGTGTCTGATCTATGGCTCTGGTTCAGTGAAAAACCCAAACACTCCTTTGCAAGGGAGGATATACACATGGCAGTTGGGCTGAGTAGTGAGATGTGAAAATAGAAGTTTGAACTCTAATGAGTGGAGGCAGGACCTGGGAGCACACAGCTGGGGGTGGGTGGGGTGTGAGACCCATCCAGTGACAACTGGCAGGTAAAGCTGAAGGGGGTGGGTGTCAACTGGGGAGCCCTAAGCACCCACCCAAACAACCTGGACTTTGTTCTCTGGGTAAATCCAGCTCTGCATATAAACTCTGTGACCTCAAGGAAGCTACTGCAAAATGGGATGATAAGAAGAGGACCTACCTTCTAGGGCTGCTGTGAGAATTAAATTTGAGGAATGCAAAGCACTTAGTAAGTATACTGCTATCAGCAAAGTGAGAGGTATAATTAGGATATTGTTTGAGGGAATGGAAAGGAGCAATTAAATGTGAGCAACGTTGTTAAGATGGAATATGATGATGACTGTCTGTGAAAGATATGGTAGCCTCAAGATAACAGTGAGAAATCCCTTCTTAATGACCTAGAGAAAGTGGTGTCATTAAAAGGAACAAAGCCAGAAGCGGGATAAGCCAACTTGGAGGACTCAAATTCATGAGCTTGTTTTGGGGTTTCTAGAATGTGCTGACAAGACATTCATACGTAGCTGTCCAGAAGATAAATGGCATTACAGGAATGAAACTAAAGATCAAGGCTAGGGCTGCCTACAGAGGCCACAGGTGTTTATGTGTCAGAATCGGTGTCTGAAGTTGTGACATTGATTGAGATCACCAAGAAGAGTGTGAAGGAAAAAATGACAGAAGATAGACATTTTGGGAAGTTGAGAAAAGTCTCCCCCCCTTATTAAAAAGCTTTTTTAATTGAAGTATAGTTAATTTACAACGTTGTGTCAATTTCAAGTGTACAGCGAAGTGATTCAGTTACACATATACATATCTATTTTTTTCAGCTTCTTTTCCATTACAAGATATTGAGTATAGAGAAAAGTCCCTTTAATAACTAGTTTTTAATTGTAAAATGTTATCTTTCCAGTATAGTTTAAGAATGAGGAGGGAGAAAGGGAAAAGTCATGTGTCTCATGACTTTTAGGAACTTTTGAGCTATTATAGTAACACTTGCTCCCTGTAAATAATTCATAAATACAGGAAAGTGCAAGAGAAGGAATAGTAGTAGTCCCAAAGCCCACTATTAACATTTAAATACATTTACTTCCAGATAACTTTATTTCTGTCTCAATGAGAATTGTACTATTTTAAAAGTTTTATATCCTAGTTTTCTTTGTGTAGAAATTGTCTGATCCCCCCAAGAGAACTTTCTCCTGTCACTAAAGATTTTAAGGAAGTATCATAGTGAATGGCTGTATAGACCTTTTACACACACTTCTGAAAATGGAGAAGTCAAACATGTCATCAAGTGGGGCATAAATATTTCTATCTGAATTTGAGAGGGAAGAGGAGTAGCCAGGGCTTCCTGAGACATGACACCTCCCATCTCTATGGCAAGACTTCTAGCATCTCACTCTAAGGAAGCAACCACCCCATGAAACATTTAAGCTGGAATGAACAAGAACAGCTGCTAAAAAACCAAGGGTATTATTCACACTCAGTCATTGCCAATTAGAATTTTCTTTCTAGAAACAAGTATAATCCACCAGTGTTTGAACACCACCTCTGAAGAAAGGCATTCTTTGGCTCTTCAGCCAGTAGACTCTACCATCTTCCACATTAGTAGTAAAGACTTGATCTCAATAGGTGACTTCAGCCTGACCAAGAGCATGAGATTATCTCTCACACAATTAATAGCAATACTAGATGGAAAAAAAGTGCTTATTACCTTTTTATCAGAATCTCACAAGTTAAACAGACGATTCAGGAGAAAGGAATTTGTAAATTGTTCCCCTAAGCTCATAAATCTGAGTTATCTGCAAAGGTGTAATACATCAACTTCTCCCGTTAAGTCTCTTTATCAAAACAATTCTACTTTGTTTACTCACCAGAAAACAGAAGAAGGTGAAATTAAAACTTTGTTGGCTTGTGATAATAAAACATATAGGCCGAATGATGGGAAGATCCATAAATTCCCCTTGAACCCTGCCTCATCTGCTCAGGGGCAAGATAAATCTCTTAGCTAGCACATGTGATGGGTTCCCAAGTTATTTATGTTCAGTAGATGCTGCGGAATTGCTCAGATAATCCAAAAGACAGGTTTATCAAAAGAAGGAGAGAAAAAAATTATTTCCAAAATGAATTTAGAATCTAAGTAAAATGATCTCTCTCCATTTTCTTTTATGTTTTTCAGGATTCATGTAGTTTGTATAGACAAGAGGCAGACTCTTGCAGAGAATGGAATATATCGGCCTTTTGACTGAAGCATCAAGTTGGCTTACAATCAAGGTATTTTTTAGATAATAACGTATTCGCTATTGAAATTCCAATTAAAACACAAGATTTCAGAATGACATATAAAGCAAAAGAAAATTGAAAACTTCAGCAAAAAGCTTTATTTCAAAGGAGATTAATATCTCATGTTCCTGCTTTTTTGCCATGAGAAGAACACCCTTTGTTTAGCTGTTGGTCTAGGGAGAATGACAGGCTCTTGGAGCTGACCTGAGCCCAACCTGTAGTGTGAGGCAACTCTAAGCAATCCACAGGTGTGGAGTGAGAAATGAATGCTTATTGCTTTATGCTATTGAAATTTTATGGTTGTTTGTTACACAGTGTTATTGCAGCAATGGCTGACTGATACAAAACATATTTAAACAGTACTATAAAGTGCCATATGTTCATTCGGTATTTTAATCCTCACAACAACCCTATAAGGTAAGTACTAGTATCATCACTATTTATGGTTAGGAAGCTGAGGCATAGAAGTTAATGAATTTACCTGATGCTCCATAGCAAACAAGGGGTGGCAGATTAGAACGCAAGCCACCCAGCCCAGAGTCTGAGAGTGCAACAGCTGCCTCTTATCACAAACTGCTGATGCTTCCATCCACCACCTTTGAAAAGTTTTTCACTCACCTGAAGCTAATTATAAGAAAATTCATCATTGATTCAAATATCTAAATATATTAAACATTTTCTAAGTCTAATATTTTTGTAAAATGTGAGTTGAATGGGGCTTTTCCTTCCATTTAGTTTTGTATACCTTTGGATGAATCACTTACTGCTCAAATGAGACAGAGTTCAGATAGAGAAAATCTTGTTCCCATAAGTAAGAAAGAATCTGTTACAGCAATGTCACTCAATTTCTTGAATTCCATTTGAGTTGCATGCCCAAAACAGAATAATTTATTTTACTATATCTTTATTTTTTGGCCACATTGCATGCATGCAGGATCCTAGCTTCCCAGCAAGGGATCGGACCCACACCCCTGCATTGGAAGTACAGAATCTTAACCACTGGACTGACAGGGAAGCACCTATGTAGTAATTTGTAACACAATATTGTTTTAATGTTTTTACATACTGTGTATCTTCTACTTATCTTTCTACATCCAAGTCATCCTCTTCAACCCCAACTTGTGTCTGGAGGCTGACCTGTCCAGACTACATCAACATGCTTTCTTGCCCTCTTGTTTCCAGTTGGGTTTGGCCAGTGAAGATCTTTTGGCAGGAGATGATGGGAAGAGAAGGCGATCTATTCTCCTGGCTCCTTCCCTGTTAAGTTCTCTCTCCCTTCAGGGTGACCCTTGTGACTATTTCCTTGTGAGTTCTGGGCAACTCTCCATCCTCTTATCCCTTCAGGTCCAAAGACAGTAACAACTTTCCTGTTACTATCCCTAGGGCACTGTACTATTTGGGGGGGGGGAGGTGGTTTCTCTATATCCTACTCATACTTGTCAATAGCCCATTTAGTAAATCTTCCTGGAATTATTCTCCTAATGTGCATATACCATATATTCCTTGCCATGTGACCATGGGTGGTTGCCATGGCTCATCCAAAGTATTAGCAGACAACACAGTTATGTTCTTCTATAAGTTTTTTTGAAAGAAAAGAATTATATACCACTTAACCAGCAAAAGGACTTGTTAGACCTGAACTGTCCAGTACAGTAGTCACTAGTCACATCTGGTGAAATTTAAATTAATTAAAATTGGTATTTAAAATTTAATTCCTCAGTTACATAAACCAGATTTCAAGTGCTCAAAATTTAAATATGGTTGATTGCTACAGCATCAGAGAGTGCTTCTATCATTGCAGAAGGCAATATGCTAGACAATTGTGAAATGGTGATTATAAAACTAAAAATATATATTGGGACATTTACAGTTTCTAGAAAAACTCATTTACAAGATGAAAAATTATTTTTCTTATATTTGTTGACCTATAAAATCATTCAACTCAAAAAACATTTTTATAATAAAAATTTTCTGAAGATTAATAAATAATAATGTATATCAACATAGATCAAGAAATTTTGGGAATAGAACCTGGTATCAAATTGGACAAGACTTGGAGAGTCTTTGCAGGAGCTAACTAAGGTTTACATGTGGAAGTGATGTAAACGTTAGTAGCCTGAGGGCAGACTGTAGTGGGCTTGTCTGCAACTAGAGCCAATGATAACTCATCTCATCCCTGTATGCCTGTTTCACTTCTCTGACCAAGAAGGCAGGTCTGTCTCCCCACACCTTGGATCTGCACTGGACTTGTGATTCACTTTGACAAGTTGAATGCAGCAGAAATGATAGTTTGGGATTTCTGAACCCAGGCCTTCAAAGTTTGTATAGCTTCTGTTTTCTATTACAGGGGGAACCAGAGGACATTTAAGGAATCCTTGTAAAGAGAGGCCATGTGGAGAAATAGAGGCTTTGGAGTAGAAGAGTCCATGAGGAGAGAGGAAGGAAATGAGAGAGACAGAGAGAGCCAGAGAGTGAGACCTAGCCAGACCCCAGTCATTTCAAGCAACCAGTTAAGAAACCAAACATGTGAGGAGGGCTATCACAGATTCTGCAACCAACACCACATGATGCAGAAGTGAACTTTCCCTTCTGAGTGCTATCTGAATTCCTGAACAACAGAATTGTGAGGATTAAATAGTTGTGTGTGTGTGTGTGTGTGTGCATGTTCAGTAATGTCTGACTCTTTGCAAACACATGGATTGTGGTTCAGCCATCAGGCTCCTCTGTCCATGGAATTTTCTAAGGAAGAATACTGGAGTAGGCTGCCATTTCCTTCTCCAGGGCATTTTCCCAATGCAGGGATCGAAACTGCATCTCCTGTGTCTACTGCATTGGCAGGTGGATTCTTTACCGTGGCACCACCTGTAAGCCTATTAAATAGTTATTTTAAGTCAATTAGTATTGGGAAGGTTTGTTATGCAGGACCACCCAGTTTCTTTTTTTTTTGCATTTATTTGACATGCACTTGAATATTACTTCCCATGTGTTACAGACTGATGTTTGCATCCATTCCCTCAATTCATATGTTGAAGCCTTAACCCCTCAGTGTGACCATATTTGAAGCTAGGACCTCTAAGGAAGTAATTAAAGTTAAATGAGGTCATGTGGGTGGGCTGTTATCCAATAGAATTAGTATTCTTTTAAGAAGAGACACCACATGAGCACAGAAGAAAAGCTATGTGAGGGTGTTGGGAGGAGGTGGCCTGGAAGAGAGGTCTCACGAGGAAGCAAACACAGCTGGCACCTTGATCTTGGATACCCCAGCCTTTAGTACTTCAAGAAATAAACTTCTGTTGTTTAAGCCTAAGTCTATGGTTTTGTTGTGGCAGCCTAAGCAGACTAAGATACCACACTTGCCACCTTGTTTGTTTTATCAGGAAAGCTCTGCATGCTGTCTTTGATGGGTGAGTGTTAGTTATGTCCATGTGAAAGGGTTAACAAAAGAGGGAATAGGCTGTTGCTGGCCACCCTTCAGATCTAACCCATGTCAAAGCAACAGCTCTTCTCTGCACACACCTGTCAGAAGTCGGAAGTACAAAGTAGAGGTCTACCAAACCCATTCCAGGTGACTTTCATTCAACTCTTGGTAATAATATTGAGGTAAATATTAAAATATCCAGGACAAATGCTAAACTGGATGGGATGTTGAGGCCATCATCCAATATTCTGCCAAACTAAAAGCCTTCAGTCTCTCAGTTTTTAGTAAATATACCTTGATACTATATCAAGACTTTAACCAATTGATGGTTAGTTACACCTGTTATACTCTCTTTAGGGGCGTCTCATTTGTGGAGCTGGATCTGAACCAAACCTGGTAAAAACAAATCTCATGAAACTGGAGACTGAAATGATTTTTTCTTTGCCCACAAACAAAGGCCTATTTTATGCCAATTTCAATATTCTAGGCTGACTCGAAGGACCTTAAAAAGGCATGACAGATGGCTGTAAAGACAGACAGTTGAGAATGATTACATATGGACTGTTTAGGAATTTCATTTCCTGGATGAAAATTACTAAGTTTATGATTACACACTTGACAGTATTAAAATATCAACATTTGAGTGGAAAGAACTAATCCTTATTAAATAAAGATGACTGTCTAAAGTTCAGATTATTACATTGTAGATTGCGCTTTGAGAATATTTTGTCATATACCTAAGTAGATGCTCTACTTTAAAGAGTGCAATTTACTCTTCAGGGAATTAACAGCAAAGAGAAAGTATTCAATCCCTAGAAATTGTAGAGTTTACAAAAAGTGAATAAAATGTTTGTTGTTAAGTGCATTATCTATAGAAGAGCAATGTGAATCACATAAATAAGTGGAATGAATGATGAGTGTCAATGAGGAGGAAATTTGTGCTTATGTTAAAAAAAATTTCTGTTATCATCTTAAAAAATTTTATGCAAGTAAACATGGACATTTTTATCTCTTCTTCCTTAAAATCATGCAAAATATGCAACTGAGACACAGGTCAAGACACAGGTTAACAACATGAATCACCAAGCTCATTCTCACTGTGAATTGTCAACAGGCAGACAGAACACATTTCTTAGCTGATTGTAAATTCCCGGCATGCTTTTCATAGTTCAATATTCTAATTCCATGATAAACAGATAAAAACTTTTGATGAAAAAAATCATTTCATAAATCTGTCACCTGCATGAAATGAGGCATCTAGACCCTAGATATTTCTTACTGATGATGATTTTTTTTTCCTGTGCTATTTTTTTATATGTTAAGTAGTGAGAGGTTTTTCTACCCTGAAAGAATGCAACGTGGCTGGATTCAAGAAGAAGGAAGACAAGAAGTGTGTTCTTGTTGGGTGAAGTGAGAGAAAGAGGGTAGTGAGCAGAGGAGATGGGTGTCTGTGGGCGGATGGGATTAGGACGCGGTTCACACAGTGGTGAGGGTCTGGAGCCTTTAAAGCTCCACACAGTAGGGCTCTTAGGGCCATTGCCATGTACACTATAATCACATATGCTTATATGACGAGCACTGCCTTTCATTGTTGTACATTTGGTAATCAAGCCCTTTTTAATTGGTTTATCCATAATGGATTTACATGCATTGTTATAGCCTGAAGTGTTGATGTACTCATTTCTGCCCAGGAAGCCAAGAGTATTTCATGTGATTCTTATTTTTGTGACTTTCAGTAGGATAAGAATTCAAATTTACGCATTTTACATCATCTGTCTGTGCTTTCCCTATGTGCTTAAACGCTTACATATTTTTTGAATCCAGGCAGAACTCACCTGATTTAATGATGCCAATCTGTTATTTTCAAGAATTTGATTTCAAAAATCCCCCTTTCCCTATGAATATCATGTGTCTGTGGCTTTAATTTAAGAATAGTTTCAGAAATTTTATAATTTTATGAGAGACAATTTAAACAGGCTTACTGAGTTTTTTTTCTTACTCTGTAACAAAGCTTCATAATAAAGATCATTATTTTGCAGATTAATATTTTGGGCAAATTCTAAAATGCATTTCTAGTGATGATTTCCACACTTCGTCACGAGTAGAAAGCAATCTGCTTCTGTTTTTCTGGAACTAGAAGTGGATAGTACAGTGATAAAACTTCTTATTCAAAACACCATTACGGCTCCATATTAAAAACACTTTTGCTTAAATAATTAACATTTTTTGCTTATCCATAAAGAAGCCACATGAGAAAGGGAAAAAAAAGTTTTCCCAGATGGTTCTTTTTTTCGTTAATATTACTAACCCAGACATCAAACACAAACAATAAGGTGTTGAAATGTATAATATGAGCCAAAATATCAAAGCCTTGAATGTTTAAAGGACTTTGCAGTTTTAAGAGGACAGCTGGGTATGCATGGGAAGTCAGCTTGGCTACGCCTCTCACCTCTCTTATGTTTCCCTCTTCTCTACAGTCATTATGTGAACAGCTTCCTTCTTGTGAAAATGGAGGAAGATCACTGTTCAACCATTACCGAACTTGGGAAAGACACAGACATGTTTATCTGTTGTAAAGGAAAAAACAAAACCCAACCTAGAGTCAGTTATTTTTGTTTGCCTGGTATCCATTTATTTTTTTTTTCCTAGTAAAATAACCCATATGTGGGGGGAGAACCACCACTTTTCCAGTCTTATCCAAGTGACAGTAGTAACTTCAGGGCTAAGCTGTGATCCAGGTTGGCTGATCAGAGATTCAAACTTCTCAGCCACTGTGATTGGTTCAGGAAGGGCACATGCTCCAAATTGGGCCAATGAAATAAATCTGGGGACTTTTATAGACTAGTTAGGAAAAGAAAAAAGTTATCTTGACCAGGAACTGCCAGAATTACCACATGGCGATAACATCCAAAAGGAAACGATCTGAGATATGGCAGAGGGAGATGGGGAGATGGAGAAGGGGGAAAGAAGAAGGGAAAGGGGATAAAGACCTGGTTTGGCGTATTTTAATCACATGAACCAAGAATTCATTCATTGCTTAGGTCAGTATGAGTTTCTCTGTCACTTGCACCTGAATGAGTTCTAACACAAAATCTATCCAGCTACAATCATGTTCAAATGGGGCAGTTTATAGTGAGCTATCACCTCACATAAATCAGAATGGTCATCATCAAAAAGTCTACAAATAACAAATGCTGGAGAGGGTGTGGAGGAAAGGGAATCCTTATACTGTTGGTGGGAATGCAAATTGGTGAAGCCACTATGGAAAACAGTATGGAGGCTTCTTAAACAACTAAAATTATAGTTACCATAAGATCCAGCAATCCCATCCTGGGCATGTGTCTGGAGAAAACCACAATTCTAAAAGATATGCGCACCCCAATGCACACAGCAGCACCATTCGCAGCAGCCAAGACATAGAAGCAACCTAAATGTCCATCAGCAGAGGAATGGAAAAAGATGGAGCACACTTTTACATTGGAATATTACTCAGCCATAAAAAGAATAAAATAACACCATTTGCAGCAACATAGATGGACCTAGAGATTATCATACTAAGTCAAGTAAGCAAAGACAAATATCACATGATACTGCTTATATGCAGATTTAAAAAGTGATAAAAAGGAAGTTGTATGCAAAACTGACGTAGATCCACAGATAGAGAAAACAAATTATGGTTACCAAAGGGGAAAGGAGAGGAGGGATAAATTAAGAGTTTGGGATGAACATACACACTCTACTATACATAAACAAGATAAACAACAAGGACCTACTGTATAGCACAGGGATCTCTGCTCAAGATTCTGTAATAACCTAAATGGGAAAAGAATTTGGACAAGAATAGATATATGTATATGTGTAACTGAATCACTTTGCTGTATATACCTGGAACTAACACATTACAAATCAACAGAATGTCAACTTTTAAAAAATGGAGCAATTTATCAGATGTGAAGACCTTCTATGTGCCAGACACTGTGCTGGTCCCCAGGGACACTCAAGGATCAATAAGGTAGGGCTTCGCTGTACAAGGATGCTGCCCCAAAACACTCGAACTTTTTCCCAACCTCCCAGTGACCATTATGAAATCTCTGTCTTTTTCCAAGCAAGATGTCTTTTTATAAAGATTTTTGCAAGTAAGGGGAAAAAGCTAGGGGAGAGACTCCTGATTGTGTGTGTCACTATAAGGTAAACATGTTTCTTAAATCCTAGAGAAATAGCTAGTGCTTAAAAACATTTTTTTTTGGACTTGAAGAAGGGTCATTATTATCTAAATGATAGCCTTAGGCAGCAGTCCTTGAAGAGGATCGAAGACAGTTAATAGAACTACCCAGTTGAAGTTTTAGTTACATATTCATTCTAATGAGTTATCAGATGATCAGTAAAATACTAAATTACACTGCTAGGTACTCAACTACACATATTATATATATATACATATATATTATTTTTTTGTGGAGGGACAAATATTTTAGATTGCTCCTAACTTATACATGAAGAGTTTTATCTGCTTATGATTTCTCTTCACTATTTCAGTAAGATCCCTATGTCTACCAAATATACACATACCTCGTATCAGTGGAAAAGGATGATGATCATCATACTCTAAGATAAATTTTACATTTTAAAGACTCATGACTCAAACATTTTACTTTATTTTATTTAATTTGGCTCAAACATTTTAAAAGAGCATGTTATCCATTCTTTTTATTGGAGGAAATAGAGCAGCAGAGATGGCCAGTCATGAATAGTCCTCAATGGGCTCAATGAAGTCATGTACACAGAAGTATTCATAATTCAGTGAGGTGAGGAAATAACATCATTTAGAGACTAATAATGAGTGGATCGTCTCACTGCTCCAAGTCAGAGGTTGTCAAGACCTGTGTCCAGCTGTAAGATGACACCTGAACACGGGACATCCCCTTCCACCCTCTGCTACGAAGCTGGGCGGACAGGGCGGCCCACTGGGGGCACTCTCACCGTCTCTCTTCTGTGCAGGGCTCCCTGGGGAGCAGCGAGCCATGCTTCTTCCTCCAGAGATTCAGCCTCGGGTGTCCCACCAGCGACACAAGCTGGACATCAAGGCCTTTAGGGATCAGCTCTGCCGGATCACACCCTCAACCCATTTCCTCCCAGGACACACCCACAGTGCTGGGGTTACTGGTGCAAAGAGGTTCTAGGATAGGCTGTGCCCTGAATTCAGCATTAGTGTTCTGCGCAGCTGATTAAAGCCTTGGCATGGAACCAGGGTCACAACTGCAAACTCTCCAGGCTTACGGCAGACTGTATCTCAGGACTTCATGGCTCTTGCTGGCCATCTGGCCTCTACTAGGGCTTTTGAGTCCCATCAGGCCACTTTGACCACTCTGACCCTGAGAGTGGAGGAGTCAGTTGGATGCTGACAGCTATGAGAACCCCATCGACCTACAGAGCCAGAGCCTGGGGCCCGACCCCACAAGCACCCAGCTATCTCTTCCCTCAGCACCTGGATGCTATTTACTTTACATTTATATCACACAAGGGACTATCTGGGAATTTTTTCTCCCCCAAAATGAAACCAGTTTCCAAAGGCAAGCTGACATTTTCATCATTAGAAACAGAGAATTACCAATGATTTTTAAGTAAACTGTTTCCACTTTAAAAGCAAACAGGACTTCCTTAGTGGTACAGTGGATGGGAGTCTGCCTGCCAATGCAGGGGACATGGGTTTGATCCCTCCTGATCAGGGAAGATTTCACATGCCACAGAGCAACTAAGCGTGTGCACCACAACTCCTAAGCCCACATTCTGGAACCTGTGAGCCACAACTACGGAGCCCGTGTGCTGCAACTACTGAAGCCCATGTGCCCTGGGGCCTGGGTTCTGCAGCAAGAGGAGCCACTGAAATGAGGAGCCCATGCTTCGCAACCAAGAGTAGCCCCAACTTGCCACAACTAGAGAAAAGCCCAAGTGCAACAATGAAGATCCAGAGAAACCAAAAATAATTTAAAAAATCAAATTGTATACCCCATGTATTATACATTTTAAAAGGAATCAGGCAGAGTCAAATACCTTTAATATTGAAACTATGATGAACACAGGTCTTGAATAATTAAGAAGCACTCTCAACACTTCCTGAGATCATTCTAGAAGCACAGAAATCCCAATTAGCAGAGCATCTCAATGAATAGCCGTCTGTGGGGTTGCATAGGGTTGGACATGACTGAAGCGACTTAGCAGCAGCAGCAGCTCAATAAATAGAAGTTTAACCATAAGATCATTTGTTCTACTTACCATGTATTCTCATGCAATCAAAGGATTTAAGAATTTTATAAAGTCTTCATCACGTTAGCCCTAGGGGAACCTTAATATTAAGTTGAAAAGAACACCATTGTCATGACCACCACAGCATACATCTGACACTCCCCCCCACTATCAATGTTTTCCCAGATAATGTCTGAACTCCCTGTCTCCATCACTGTGAGTACTGGGAGGGCAATAACGTAAAAAAGAACAACTTGGGGAATGCACAAGCGTGAAACTGAGATTTATGAGCTAAGTTCAGGAAGAGTGCTTTTGGCTGGAGCTGTGGTAGAATTCTAGTTGGGCTTTGTTTAGGCAACTCAGGTTCTCTGACCTGCCCATTGGCAGAAGGGAGTGAGCATCACCTGGACGCACTGTGATCTTCTCAGACATCTCTGTGGCTATGTGCTAGGTTTCTCACTGATCATCTTCTGACATGGCACCTTCTTTTTTAGTGATAGATACATATATTAGGGGCTTCCCTGATAGCTCAGCTGGTAAAGAATCTGCCTGCATATATTAGCGTCACCTACTAGGGTCTTTTCTTTTTTTTATCAACTTCGGGTCTGTTTTTTATTTTTATTTTTTTAAGATGATCTTGACTATGTTTCTTCTTGTATAGAAGGATCTCTAATAACGAGTTAAGACATAACAGATTTTGGAGTCAGACTAATGGACTCCAAACCCTGCTCTGCTGCTTACTTGCTCTATGACCCTGGGTAAGTTAAATAACCTCTCCATCTGTTTGTGTCTTCTTTGATTTCTTTCATCAGCATCTTAGAGTTTTCAGAGTACAGGTTTCTTGTTTCCTTAAAAGGTTTATTTCTTGGTATTTTATTCTTTTTGATGCAATCATAAATCGCATTGCTTCTTGAACTTTCTCCTTCTGATCTTTCATTGTTAGTGTATAAAAAATGCAACAGTTTTCTGTGTATTTATTTTGTAGCCTGCAATGTTATCAAATGTTATAAAAAATATACATATATATAATGGAATCACTTCATTGATGAGCTCTAGTATGTCTCTGGTAAATAACCTCTCATGCCTTAGTTTTCTCATCAGTAAAATGAAGTCAATAATAAAATGTCCTTCATAAGCTTGCTTTGAGGATTTAAACGAATAAATACAGGTGCTGGCAAACTTCTTTTGTGAAGAGTCAGTTGATAAAGAGGTTAGATTTCACAGGACATATAGTCTCTGTTGTAACTACTCAAACATGCCACTGAAGAGTGAATGCAGCTATAGGCAATATGTGTATGATTTGGTGTGGCTGTGTTCCAATAAAACTTTATTTCTAACAATAGACAATGGGCTGAATTTGGCTTGCAGGACATAGTTTTCCAGATGCTGGGATACTGGTGCACCAATACTTAGGCCCCTTGTAAGAACTCAATAAATACTAGATTTTTATCATGACGATCATCATATATACTGTCACTGAATCCACAAATGACTATAAACCTATTGTATGCTAATTTTACAGTGTAGCTGTCAGAGTGTTGCATGGGCTTCACTGTGTAATCTAAGCATTTCCTAAACTAAGGGTCTCAAATCTTCCACTAGAGTCCTTCTATTGGAGGATGACAGTGAACTCCTCTCTTTCCTGGTTCTGTTAGTGGCAATAGCTCTAAAAGCAAAACATGTCTAACAAGTGTCATATTTAATCTTTTTTTTTTTAATCTTAAAAATTCACATGACTTGTATTTTACTTCATAGTATATTTATGTTTCTTTCAATACAAAAAATGGTGATTTAAATCATTCACCATTTGGTAAAACTGAACATGCTTGCCAATCCTCTGCTGGTTTTTCATGACATGTATACCAGTTTCAAATCAGGAAAGGAGTACATCAAGGCTGTATATTGTCACCCTGCTTATTTAACTTATATGCAGAGTACATCATGAGAAATGCCAGGCTGGATGAAGCACAAGCTGGAACCAAGATTGCCGGGAGAAATATCAATAACCTCAGATATGCAGATGACACCACTTTTATGGCAGAAAGCAAAGAAGAACTAAAGAGCCTCTTGATGAAAGTGAAAGAGGAAAGTTGAAAAGTTGGCTTAGAATTCAACATTCAGAAAACTTAGATCATGGCATCCGGTCCTATCACTTCATGGGAAATAGATGGAGAAACAATGGAAACAGTGACAAACTTTATATTTGGGGGCTCCAAAATCACTGCAGATGGTGACTGCAGCCATGAAATTAAAAGACATTTGCTCCTTGGAAGGAAAGTTATGACCAACCTAGACAGCATACTAAAAAGCAGAGATATTACTTTGCCAACAAAGGTCCGTCTAGTCAAAGCTATGGTTTTTCCAGTGGTCATGTATGGATGTGAGAGTTAGACTATACAGAAAGCTGAGTGCCGAAGAATTGATGCTTTTGAACTGTGGTGTTGGAGAAGGCTCTTGAGAGTCCCTTGGACTGCAAGGAGAACAAACCAGTCCATCCTAAAGGAAATCAGTCCTGAATGAACATTGGAAGGACTGATGGTGAAGCTGAAACTCCAATACTTTGGCCAGCTGATATGAAGAACTGACTCATCTGAAAAGACCCTGATGCTGGGAGGGGTTGGGGGCAGGAGGAGAGGGGGTGACAGAGGATGAGATGGTTGGATGGTATCACTGACTCAAAGGACATGAGTTTGAGTAAGCTCCAGGAGTTGGTGATGGACAGAGAAGCCTGGCATACTGTAGTCCATGGGGTCACAAAGAGTCAGACATGACTGAGTGACTGAACTGAACTGATACCAGTTTCAGAAACATGGCCTATGAAAACAGAAATTTAAATTTTGACATAGATAATCAATCTCCTTAGTGATGAAGACTCTTAGCTTTCTGTATGGCTATTACATCTTTCTCAAACACAGAGAGGAAATAAAGTGAGGAAACATGGACATTAAGGAGTCCACTGACAAATGTAGGGAACACCAGACCTTGCCTCCAACATGGAAGGTGACAAAGTGCATTTCTTGGCCCCTGCAGCTCTGACCTCACAGCTCAGGAACGCTGATGACACCCAGGAAATTGACATGTGCCCATCAGGCCATGACTGATAGAAACTGGCTCAAGCTGATCTAAGAAAGTCCTGAAAAGTAAAACAACAGACAGAAAAATTTGTGTGTAAGAGAGATCATTGTTAAGTTGAGCCATATTAAATTTTCAAGATTTGGCCATTTTGAAGTATAAAAACTGTGGCTAGGAAGTCCTAGCCACAGCATTCAGAGAAGAAAGAGAAATAAAAGGAATCCAAACTGGAAAAGAAGCAAAACTGTCACTGTTTGTAGATGACATGATACTATACATAGAGAAGTCTTAGAGATGCTACCAGAAAAAACTACTAGATCTACTACTAGAGCTCATCACTGAATTTGGTAAATTTGCAGGATGGAGAATTAATACACAGAAATCTTTTAAACTTCTCTACACTAACAACAAAAGATCAGAATGAGATATTAAGGAAACAATCCTATTAACCATCACATCAAAAAGAATAAAATATCTAGGAATAAACCTACGTAAGGAGGCAAAATACTTGTATCCAAAAACTGTAAGACATTGATGAAAGAAACCTAAGACAACACAGACAGAAAGATATACTGTAATCTTGGATTGGAAGAATCAAAACTGTTAAAATGACTATACTACTCAAGGCGATCTACATATTCAACGCAATCCCTACCAAATTACCAATCACATTTTTCACAGAACTATAACAATTTTTTTTAAATTTGTATGGAAACACAAAAGGCCCTGAATAGCCAAAACAATCTTGAGAAAGAAAAACAAGAGTGGGAAGAATCAGACTCCCTGACTCCAGACTATATTACAAAGTTACTGTAATTGAAACAGTATGGTACTGTCACAAAAACAGATGTACAGATGAATAGAACAAGATAGAAAGCCCAGAACTAAATCTGCATACCTATCGTCAATTAATCTATGACAAAGAATATACAATGCAGAAAAGATAATCTTTTCAACAAGTAGTGCAGGGAAAACTGGAAAGCTATATGTAACACAATGAAAATAAAATATTCTTTAAAATCATACACAAAAATAAACTCAAAATGGATTAAATTCATAAATGTAAGAACAGAAACTATAAAAACTCCTGAGGAAAACACAGGCAGAAGTCTCTTTGACAAAAATTCCAACAATATCGTTTTGGAGCTGTCTTCCAGAGTAATAGAAATACAAACAAAATAAACAAATGGAACCTAATTAAACTTCAAAGATTTTGTAAAGCAAAGAAAACCATAAACAAAACAAAAAGCAACCTACAAACTAGGAGAAAATATTTGCAAATTTTAACTAACAAGGGATTAATTTCCAAAATGTACAAACAGCTAATGTAGCTCTCTCTGTATATATAAAACTAACCCAATCCAAAAATTGGCAGAAGATCTAAATATACATTTCTTCAAAGAAGACATGCAGATGGCTAAGAGTTACATGAAAAGATACTCTACATTGCTAATTATTAGAGAAATGCAAATCAAAACTACAATGAGGTATCACTTCACGCTGGTTAGAAAGGCCATTATCAAACTGTTTACAAACAATTAGCGCTAGAGAGGGTGTGGAAAAAAATGAACCGTCCTACATTGTTGGTGGAAATGTAAATTGGTACAGCAACTATGGCAAATAGAACAGAGGTTCCTTAAAAAACTAAAAATACAGTTACCATCTGATCCTGTAATTCCACTCCTGGGCATATATCCAGACATACATGTTATATGCAACTGAACTGAACTGAACTGATCCATTGTATATATATCCATATATATATACACACACACACATACATACATACAATAGAATACTACTCAGCCATAAAAATGAATAAAATAATGGCATGTAGAGTAACATGAATGGACCTAGAGATTATCATACGAGGTGATGTAAGCCAAAGACAAATATATGATATCACTTATATGTGGAATATAAAAAAAAGACACAAATGAACTTATTTACAAAACATAGACTCAGATATAGAAAAGAAACTTATGGTTACCAAAAGGAAAAGAGGGGAGAGATAAATTATGAGTTTGGAATTAAAATTTATACAATACATTAAATTTAATAAAATTTAATATAAATTAAATTAAATTTTAATTAAATTTAATATAAATTAAAATTTATACAATACAATTTTTACAATATATAAAAAATAGATAGGCAATAAGGTCCTACTGTATAACATAGGGAACTATATTGAATATCTTGTAATAGCCTCTAACAGAAAATAACTTGAAAAAATATACATATATATATAATGGAATCACTGTGCTATACATCTGAAACTAACATGACATTGTAAACTACACTTCAATAAAAATAAATAAATAAAAATGTCAGTTTCTATGGTTCAACAAATATTTCCCCAAAGTTTACTAATAAGTAGTGTGCATTACATGGCATTGACTTTAAGGTGAAATACAATCACTGTAAATCATAATAAGAATAGCACTTTCAGACTCATTAAAAAATACACCTAGAATGAAGAATGTAGAAAAAGAAAGTAAAATTTCCTGGATGATGCTGAAAATGATCAGGGCATTTTGCTTTTAGTGGCTTAAAGGTTGAGCTGTGACCATGGTTCATAGGCACACGCCTTTCAGACAGTTTGGAGAAATGATCCTGTGGGTTCTTGTTGATCCAGCAGGTATTACAAAATAAAATATCAGGACAAGCAGAATAAGCCTTGGGCATTTCATGAAAGCACCTGGAAAGATAAAGTCACCTGTGCTTTTCAAGCCCCAAAACAAAGTGCATTTACTCAATCATTTTATCGGGGTGAATTGGAGAGGAAGCAGATGTAATTACACTTAACCTCTGTTAGTGCTAGCACATATCCTATAACAGCCTCCAGTTTACTTTAAATAATCTACAGATTACTTATAATACCTAATACAAGGTAAATGATATGTCAATAGTCACTTGCACATGGCATACTCACGTTTTGCCTTTTGGAACTTTTGGAGTTTTTTTCCCAGGTATTTTTGATCCGTGGTTGGTTGGTTGAACCTGCAGTGCAGAAGAACCTATGGATATGGAGGGGTGACTGTGCTCTGAAGCCATATGACGAATTTCTCTTAGGATGACCATTTCCCTTAGTAAACAGCTAGCTGAGTGCCCATGATGGATTTTTTTTTTTTTTTTTGGACTTATATTTAAACTAAGAGGCATTCTCTCCTAACACTCATTTAAATTCCAGTCTCTACTGCAATAGTCTTACGTAGGAGTGGAACCATGGAGAGACAGAGAAAGTAACCGAATTCAATAACATGCATGTCACAGGAAGAGTACAAGGTATGTTATGCGCTTTCAACTTTGCAAGTCTGTGTAGCACTTTCATCATGAATCAGCACTACGTGCTTCTTTAGATTTAAATTCTCAGATCTGGATCTGGATTGAATGGGGAGGAAAAACGCGGCTCAGGGAGATGTATCTGGGCAATAGAGGAGGAAAGCAGAGTGTGTTTCTAAGCACATGGGAGGGTTTCTGTGTTCAGTTTGGCACAACATAAGTGGCTTGGATTTCAGATTTGCTGCCTTCAAACTCTGTCTTGGATTTTATGACTTCAACTGAGTAGGCAGAGAGAGAAGAACCAAACCAAATCAACCAAGCACCAAAAGTTCAGGAGAATAAATGAACAACCAATAAACAAAGGGTTTCCCGATAGAAACTTAAATTCACAAGACTTAAATTTATAAATTCACAAACTCAAATTCACAAGACAGCCTGGACTCCCACTACATCAGAAACTTGATTCAAATGGAAAATACCTTCTAATAAAAAATTTTAGGACTTCCCTGGTGGTCCAGGGGTTAAAAATCCACCCACCAATACAGGTGACATGTGTTCAGTTCCTGGCCCGGAGATTCTACATGCTGTGGAGCAGCTAAGCCCGTGGGCCACAATTTTAAGCCTGTGCTCTAGAGCCCGGGAATTGCAACTACTGAGCTCACACGCCACAACTACTGAAGCTCATGTGTCCTAGAGGCCATGCTCTGCAATCAGAGTAGTCACCACAATGAGAAGCACCGCAACTAGAGAGTAGCCCCTTTTCGCCACAACTGAAAAAAAGCCCTCGAGCAGCAACAAAGACCCATTGCAGCCAGATATAAAAATAAATAAACCATAAATAAAAAATTCTAAACATATATAGAAAAACCTGAGTAAACTTTTTTGCCAACCTAATACTTAGATTCAACACGATTCAAAAAATTCCTGTCCTTGCTTTACCTACCCTTGTTTACATTGTTGAAGTATTTTAAAGCAAACCACAGCCCCATTTCATTTTATTCCCATATATACTTCAGCATGCCTCTCAAAAATTGGGGATATTTCTTTTATAACAACCAGGCCACTTGGGTAATGCTTTCGATGACAATTTGTCACTTAAAAATAAAATTTTTATTTACTGTTCATTTATACTCGGCTACACTGCAAACATGGGTATGAGAAAGAGAAATGAAACTAAAGAAAAAAAAATGAAGTTAAGACAGCAAAATAAAGTCAGGAATAAAAGTATGGAGCCAGGTATATGGAAGCTCTGATCCTAACCCTCAACCTACTTCATAGAGACCAAAATAGGTTTTTCTATTCAGTGCCCAGAATGGGTAAACAGCACCACTGCTCTGGAGAACATAGTTTTCCCTCTCTCCAAGGTCTGGGATGAATTTCCCTTGGATATCTTCGTGAAGAAGGCACTGTGAGATTTACTGGATGATATAATTTACAAAATCCCCATCATAAATACAGAAGAGGTTCTGTGCTCCTTCTGAACCCTGGTTGCAAACCAAGGCATAACACCCAAGTCCAGGGGAGAAAAGTCATCCAACAAAGACGCAGAGCAGCATGGCTCGCTTGTCTGGTGGCCACCCGCCCCAGGTACTGCATCAAACCCACACATGTCGAATCATCTTTGATCTCCCTCAGACTCCCACTGACCCAATATCCCCAATAATAACACGGCCTTCATTTTAAAAAACTTGAATCCAGCTGTTATTACTCTTAAGCGCTATTATCCAGAGCAACTGATGTGATGCCACAGGCGTCTTCACACCCTTTCATCATTTGTGAATTTGGCCCAGCCTCTGGATTTTCCCCTCCTGTTGTTCGGGAGGGTTGCAAATGCCAAAAGCAATCAATCTGCAAAGCAAATCAATGTGCAGAGCCGTCAGGGGGAAGGGCTGACCCTGCGGCTATCTGCCTTTCTTTTTGTTTTGAAAGAACTGCAGAGCTCTGTCTTTGCATCTGATGACCAGAATACCCATGCACTCGAGGAGCTATGTCACTCCAGCTTTTTTTTTTTCTTTCCTGCTCTCACTGGAGGCTAGCTTCCCTGAGTTTCCAGGCTGCAGGAACCGCAGGCCTGCTTTGTCACCCTGGTGACCAGTGGCTCCAGCATCCTCGGCTCCCTCTCAGCTGCAGCCACGGCTGCGCTGATCCTCTGCAAGCTCTCTGGCGCCCCAGCGTTCTGCTACTTACCATCAGTATCTCTATGGAGGGTGCAAAATGCAATTTCTTTGTGTCCTTAGTGTGTGTGACATAGCTCATCTGCTTTTAAAGATTTCCTCCTGGCTTCTGCTAACAGCCTTTGCTTGCTTCCTGCAGTTCTGTGCATCACATGGCTAAATAAACCTGTTTGATGTTGCCAGCTCTCAGGAATCCAACCAGAAAACATACTGAAATCAGATAGTTAGGTGAGCTGACATCAAGGAACAATGAAGAAAAACTATCTCAATAAATAGAAAGAAATTCTGAATGCACAATTATTTTCTTGTCAAACTAAAAAAGAAAGGAGAGAAAACATTAAAAGTATTCAGGGAAATTTGAACCTACCTTCAAAGGTAAAATATGCCCTTATTTTCCTGAGTATAACATTTCTATGTTAAAACTGTAGCAACAAATCCAAGTAACAAATGTCTTTGAAAATTCCATTTCACAAAAGCATCACTGTATGCATTTAAACTTTTCGTTTCCTAATGAAAATTATTGCAAACAGCACGAAAAATGTTGATGCAGAAAACAGAATAAAAGTAATGGATGGTTTTAAAAGAGCAGGGGGGTACAAATATTCATGAAATGCTATGCTCAAATGACTAATGTTAACATTTAGGTAAAATTATTCCATATAGGCAAGAAAATAAGTAAGATGCTTACAGAATAACACATAAAACAATAGTATTAGGGGAGATAAAGTAGTAAAAGTCAGCAATATTTCTAGATCATTTTAAGAAGTTGGCAGAGTGACTATGTAATGGTCAGATAAAAATGTTTAATATTGCCCGGGAACTGAAAGATAAAATCTTTATTTATCCAGTACATTAAAAAGAATTGTTAGGTGTTTTGTTGGTGGTGGTCTACAATATTCAGATCATGATCTCCATTCCCTATGATACTTCACAGAATTCTTAATTCTTATTCTTTTTCACTCTCTCCCACATATAGCCACCCAACCTTATTTTTAGACTTCTATTTATGATTAATAGTATTTTAAGTTTCCTCAATGCAGCCCTTTATTTGGAGTCTTTATCGTTAGAAATTTAGTTGAACCCTATTTTCCTTTTTCCTTCAGTCATTTGCTCTCCTAAATTCCAGAAGAGCATGCCTCTGACATGTGCTTCACCATTGCTGCATTTTAATTAAAGGCGCCTTGTCAGCATTGTTTTCAGAACCCAGGAAGTCTTACCACCATATAATCAAGGAATTCACGGTTAAGTTTTAAGAATGTGAGGCTAACCTGCAGATACTTGCTGGAGGAGAAGTTCAAGCTCTCTGTTAAAGAACAGGAGGGATTTCAGTTTTGAAAGGAAAAAAGGCTGCTCCAAAAGGAAAGAATGATATGGAAAGCAGCAGGCAGCAGAGGGGAAACAAACCTGGGTACTAGAGGCATGTCTGGCAGAGAGAGGGGGTTGAAGCAATTTTTCTTTGCTTATGATGGATGGTTATAAAAAGCATACTGCTGACAAAGTCCAGAACAAGTTCCGGAAGGTGTTGGATTCGACATGCCCTCTTTGGTTCCACTGGGGGAAAGCAGGGCCATCCACCCACTGAATGGCTTCAAAACCACACCAGAAGAAGCAGGCCCCCAAGATCAGGACTCATGAGGAGGCCCTCTGGGAAAGGTCTGGGTATGATTAAAGTGTTTGGTAATGAAATGTTCCACACTACTTTATACGTACCACTGCATTGGCTACCCAACCCTTCCGATGCACAGAGCCCTTCTGGAACCCATCAGCAGCTTCATCTACCATCTCTGGCTCTTTTTCATCCTAATTAAGGGCTGGCAATCCTTAATTGCCTAAATCTATCCGGGGAAGTCTTGATACACAAATCACAGATGGGTTGATTTGTGGTGGGACAAAATTACTGTTTTCTTTCTAGTTTTAATTCTCTTCTAAATATCTGTAAGAATCTATGCTTGGGGTCATTCTTTATATAAAGCAGTAGCATATAACAGGAGGAGAGATTCTTAAGGACCCAGTCCACCTGTAGACTCACAGATTCCAAGATTGGAATACTTAAAGAGAGGAATAAGGATTAGACAGGGGCCTTTAATTCACTATATGATAACTTAATTTGTAGTATTAAATAAAAGTGAACACTCTCTGTCTTAAAAATTAAGCCCTAAATTCTTCATATTCTTTTTTCCCCAGTTTTATTGAGATACAGATGACATATAATACCATGTAAATTTAAAGTGTGTAATGTCACTCCGGGCGTATATCCAGAGAAAACTCTGATTCGAAAAGATACATGCCCCCCAAGTTTCACAGCAGTACTATTTACAATAGCCGAGACATGGAAGCTATCTAAATGTTCATCAACAGATAAATGGATAAAGAAGATGTAGATATTACTCATTAATAGAAAGGAATGAACTAATACCATTTGCAGCAACATGAGTGGACCTAGAGATTGTCATACTAAGTGAAGTATGCCAGATAAGGACAAATATCATATGGTATCACCTATATGTGGAATCTTAAAAAATGGTACAAATGAACTTATTATCACACAGAAGGAGACTCTTAGACATAGAAGACAAACTTCTGGTTGCCAAAGGGGAAAGGTTGGGAGGATAAATTAGAAGTTTGGGATTAACACATACATACTACTGTGTATAAAATAGGTAACCAACAAGAGCCTACTATATAGCACAGTGAACTATATTCAATATCTTGTAATAACCTATAATGAAAAAAAATTTGAAAAAGAATATATATATATACACACACACACGTGCCTAACTGAATCTCTTTGCTGTACACCTAAAACTAATATAACATTGTAAATCAACTATGCTTCAATAAAAAAAATTTTAATGTATATAACATGATGATACACATATGTGTTGCCAAATGTTTACCACAATAAGGTTAGTTAACACATAATTAACTTATACAATTACGATCCTATTGTTATTGTGATGGTAAGAACGTTAAAGCTCTACTCTCACAACGTTTCTTTTTTAAAAAATATATATTTATTTTTGGCTGTCTTAATTGCAGCATGCAGGAGTTTCATTGCAGCATGCGGGATATTTCATTGTGGCATACAGGCATCTCTCTAGCTGTGCCCTGCGAGCTCCAGAGGGCATGGGCTTTATAGTTTGCGGCACGTGGGCTCAGCAGTTGTGGCGTATGGACTTCGCTGCCCTGAGGCATGTGTAGTCTTAGTTCCCAACCAGGGTTCGAACCCACATCCCCTGCATTGGAGGGCAGATTCTTAACCACTGGACTACTAGAGAAGTAGCTCACAGCAACTTTCAAATATACAAGACACTACTGTAACCTATAGCCACCAAGCCATATATTTGATTCCCCAAATTTATTCATTCTAAAAATGAAAGTTTGTGCCCTTTGACCAACATCTCTCTATTCCCCCACTACCCCTAAGCCTCTGGCAACCACCAATCTACTGTTTCTATGAAATTGATGTTTTTGGATTCCACATATAAGTGAGATCATACAGGTATCTCTTTTAGAGAGTGATTTTGATTTCCTTCAGGTATACATCTAGAAGTGGAATTGCTGAATCATAGGATAGTTCTATTTTTAATTTTTCTGAGGAAACTCCATATTGTTTTTCATAGTGGCTGCACCAATTTGCATTCCCAACAACAGTGCACCAAGATTTCCTTTTCTCCATGTCCTCACCAGCATTTGTTATCTCTTGGTTTTTTGATTACAGCCATTCTATCAGGTTTAAGTTGATAACTTATGGTTTTGAGTTGTATTTCCAAAATGATGAGTAATGTTGAGAACCTTTTCATATGTTTTTGACCATTTTTTATGTCTTTGGAAAAATGTCTTTTCAAGTCCTCTGCCCTTTTTTAAATTGATTTTATTTTTATATTTTTGCCATTGAGTTTTATGAGTTCCTTATATACTTCTGATGTTAACCCATTATCAGATATACGGTTTGCAAATATTTTCTTCTAATCTATATATTGCCTTTCATATTGACTATTTCTTTTGCTGGGCAGAAAAATGTAGTTTAAAAGTCTAGCCTATTTTTTTTCTTTTGTTGCTTCTGCTTTTGGTGCTATATTAAAAAGGTCATTGCCATGACTGATGTCAAGGAGCTTTTTGCCTATTTTTTCTTCTGGGGCTTTTGGTTTTGGTCTTGTAAGTAAGTACTTAATCCACTTTGAGTTGATTTTTGTGAGTGATGTAAGACAGGGATTCAATTTCTATCTTTACATGTGAATATCCTGTTTCCCAAACATTATCTGGTTTTTGGCCATGCCACACAGCATTTCTACATGCTAGCAAGGTCATGCTCAAAATCCTTCAAGCTAAGCTTCAACAGTGTGTAGACTGAGAACTTCCAGATGTACAAGCTGGATTTAGAAAAGGCAGAGGAAAGAGATTAAATTGCTAACATCTGCTGGATCATAGAAAAAGCAAGACAATTCCAGAAAAACATCTACTTCTCCTTCATTTGCCCCACTAAAACCTTTGATTGTGTGGATCACAACAAACTGTGGAAAATTCTTAAGGAGATGGGAAAAACAGATCACCTTTCCTGCCTCCTGAGAAACCTGTATACAGGTAAGGAAGCAACAGTTAGAATTGGACATGTAACAATGGACTGGTTCAAAACTGGGAAAGGAGTACATTAGGCTATATACTGTTACCCTGCTTACTTAACTTCTTCCCCCCCCCCCCAATTATTTTTATTAGTTGGAGGCTAATTACAATATTGTAGTGGTTTTTGCCATACATTGACATGAATCAGCCATGGATTTACATGTGTTCCCCATCCTGAACCCCCTTCCCACCTCCTTCCCCATCCCATCCCTCTGGGTCATCCCAGTGCACCAGCCCTGAGCACTTGTCTCATGCATCCAACCTGTGCTGGCGATCTGTTTCACACTTGATAGTATACATGTTTTGATGCTGTTCTCTCAGATCATCTCACCCTCGCCTTCTCCCATAGAGTCCAAAAGTCTGTTCTATACATCTGTGTCTCTTTTTCTGTTTTGCATATAGGGTTATCATTACCATCTTTCTAAATTCCATATATATGCATTAGTATACTGTATTGGGGTTTATCTTTCTGGCTTACTTCACTCTGTATAATGGGCTCCAGTTTCATCCATCTCATTAGAACTGATTCATATGTATTCTTTTTAATGGCTGAGTAATATTCCATTGTGTATATGAACCACAGCTTTCTTATCCATTTGTCTGCTGATGGGCATCTGGGTTGCTTCCATGTCCTGGCTGTTATAAACAGTGCTGTGATGAACATTGGGGTACACATGTCTCTTTCAGATCTGGTTTCCTCTGTGTGTACGCCCAGGAGTGGGATTGCTACTGCCTACTTAACTTCTATGCAGCATACATCAGGTAAAATGCTGGGCTGAATGAAGCACAAGATGGAATCAAGATTGCTGGGAGAAATAGCAACAACCTCAGATATGCAGATGACACCACCCTAATGGAAGAAAGTGAAGAGGAATTAAAGAGCCACTTGATAAAGGTGAAAGAGGAGAGTGAAAAAGCTGGCTTAAAACTCAACATTAAAAAAACTAAGATCATGGCATCTGGTCCCATCTCTCATGGCACATAGGTAAGGAAACAATGGAAACGGTGAACAATTTTATTTTCTTGGGCTCCAAAATCACTGTTGATGGTGACTTCAGCCATAAAGTAAAAGAGACTCGCTCCTTGGAAGAAAAGTTATTACAAACCTAGATAGCATATTAAAAAGCAGAGACAAATAAATAAAATAAAATAAAAAGCAGAGACATTACTTTCCCCAAAAAATGTTCATACAGTCAAAGCTCTGGTTTCTCCAGTAGTCATGTGTAGGTATGAGACTTGGACCATAAAGAAGGCTGAATGTTGAAGAACTGGTGCTTTCCAACTGTGGTGTTGGAGAACTCTTGTGAGTCCCTTGGACTGCAAGAAGATCAAACAAGTCAAACCTAAAGGAAATCAACTCTGAATATTCATTAGAAGGATTGATGCTGAAGCTGAAGCTCCAATACTTTGGCCACCTGATGCAAAGAGCTGACTCAATGGAAAAGACCGTGATGCTGGGAAAAATAGAAGGCAGGAGGGGAAGGGGATGACAGAGGATGAAATGGTTGGATGGCATCACTGACTCAATGGATATGCGTTTTAGCAAGCTCTGGGAGATGGTGAAGGACAGGGAAGCCTGGCATGCTGCAGTCCATGGGGTTGCAAAGAGTTGGACATAATTGAGTGACTGAACAAAAACTCAGCATGTGGAATCTTAGTTCTCTAACCAGAGATAGAACCCACACCCCCTGCAGTGGAAGCTTGGGGTCCTCACCACTGGACAACCAAGTGGTCCAAACACCATTCCCCCAAACACCATTTTTGAAGAGATTCTCTCTCCCCATTGGGTATTCTTGGCTCTCTTGTCAAACATTAGGTGACCATGTATGGCTGCATCTATTTCTGGGCTCTCTATTCTGTTTCATTAGTCTATCGATCAGTTTTTATGTCAGTACCACACTGTGTTGATTACTACAGAATCAAAATCTACAACTTTGTAAAACTGTTTGAAATCAGGAAGTGTGAAGCATCAACTTTGTTCTTTCTCAAGATTGCTTTGACTATCTGAGATAGTTTGTTCTTACATACAAACTTTAGGATTTTTTTTTCTATTTCTGTGGAAAACATCAATGGAATTTTGATAGAGATTGCCTTAAATCTATAGATCATTTGGATAGTATGAATATTTTAACAGTATTAACTCATGATCCATGAACACAGTATATCACTCCATTTATGTGTGCCTTCAATTGTTTTCATCAATATTTAATAGTTTTGGTGTATATATATTTCGTTTTCTTGGTTAAATTCACTCCTAAGTATTTTATTCTTTTCAAGCTACTTTCTTTCTTTTTCGAATAGTTCATTATTAGTGCACAGAAATGCAGCAAATTTTTGCATGTTGATTTTGTATCCTGAAACTTTATCAAATTCATTTCTTGGGTCTAAGGGTTTTTCAATGGAGTCTTTAGGATTTTCTTCATACAAGATCATGTCATCAGCAAATAGATAATTTTACTTCTTCCTTTTTGGTTTAGATGGGAATTTTATTTTTCTTTCTTTCGTTTCCTTTTCTTGCCTTATTACTCTGGTTTGGACTTCCAGTACTACACTGAATAGGAGTAGTGAGAGAGGGAATCTCTTTCTTGTTCCTTCCCACAGACGGACAGCTTTCAGGTTTTCACCACTGAATATGATGTTCAGTTCAGTTCAGTCGCTCCGTCGTGTCCGACTCTTTGTGACCCCATGAATCGCAGCACGTCAGGCCTCCCTGTGCATCACCAACTCCCGTAGATTACTCAAACTCATGTCCATCGAGTCGATGATGCCATCCAGCCATCTCATCCTCTGTCGTCCCCTTCTCCTCCTGCCCCCAATCCTTCCCAGCAACAGGGTCTTTTCCAACGAGTCAACTCTTCACATGAGGTGGCTAAAGTATTGGAGCTTCAGCTTCAGCATCAGTCCTTCCAATGAACACCCAGGACTGATTAGCTGTGGGCTTTTCATGTATACGTGTGTACATGCTAAGTCACTTCAGTTGTGTCCGACTCTTTGTGCCACCTGGGAAGCCACAAAGGCTTGTCATATATGTTTTTAATTAGTTTATTTTTTTACTGAAGGATAATTGCTTTACAGAATTTTGTTGTTTTCTGTCAAACCTCAACATGAATCAGCCATAGGTATACATATATCCCCTCCCCTTTGAACCTCCCTCCCATCTCCCTCCCCATCCCACCCCTCTAGGTTGCTACAGAGACCCTGTTTGAGTTTCTTAGCCATACAGCAAATTCCCATTGGCTATCTATTTTACATATGGTCATGTAAGTTTCCATATATCTTTCCATAGTTATTCTTTCCAGATATCTCACCCTCTCCTCCCCTCTCCCCATCTCCATAACTCTATTCTCTATGTCTGTTTCTCCATTGCTGCCCTGTAAGTAAATTCTTCAGTAACATTTTTCTAGATTCCATATATATGCATTAGAATATGATATTTATCTTTCTGTATCTGAGTTACTTCACTCTGTATACTAGGTTCTAGGTTCATCCACCTCATTAAAACTGACTCAAAGGCATTCCTTTTCATGGCTGAGTAATATTCCATTGTGTTTAGGTACTGCAACTTCTTTATCCATGCATGTGTCGATGGACATCTAGGTTGCTTCCATGTTCTAGCTATCGTAAGTAGTGTTGCACTGAACAATGGGATACATGTCTTTTTCAATTTTGGTTTCCTCAGGGTATATGCCTAGGAGTGGGACTGCTGGGTCATATGGTGGTTTTATTCCTAGTTTTTAAAGGAATCTTCATAATGTCTTCCATAGTGGCTGTATCAATTTACATTCCCACCAACAGTGCAAGAATGTTCCCTTTTCTTCACACACTCTCTAGCATTTATTGTTTGTAGAATTTTGATGATGGCTATTCTGACTGGTGTGAGGTGATATCTCATTGTTGTTTTGATTTGCATTTCTTTACTAATGCCTGTAATGAAATAATAAGAAGAAATGTCTTATATGAAATAATACATAAGAAATATCTGTTATGGTCTTTATTATGTTCAAATATGTTCTTCCTACATCCAATTTGTTGAGCTCAATGATGTTGAACTGTCAAATGTTTTTTCTGCATCTATTATCATATGATTTTTATCCTTTATTTTGTTAATGTGGTATATAACATTTATTGTTTTGCACATATTAAATTAACCTTGCAACTCAGAGATGAATCTCACTTGATCATGGTGTATGATCCTTTAGCATACTGTTGAATTTGGGTGCTAATATTTTTGTTGAGTATTCTTGCCTTGGTAACCCCATGAACAGGATGAAAAGGCAAAAAGATATGATACTGAAAGATGAACTGCCCAGGTTGGTAGGTGCCCAATATGCTACTGGAAAAGAGTGAAGAAATAACACCAGAAAGAATAAAAAGATGGAGCCAAAGCAGAAACAACATCCAGTTGTGGATATGACTGGTGATGGAAGTAAAGTCTGATGCTGTAAAGAACAATATTGCATAAGAACCTGGAATGTTAGGTCCATGAATCAAGGTAAATTGGAAGGGGTCAAACAGGAGATGGCAAGAGTGAACATCAACATTTTAGGAATCAGTGAACAAAAATGGACTGAAATGGGAGAATTTACCTCAGATGACTGTTATATCTACTACTGTGGGCAGGAATCCCTTAGAAGACATGGAGTAGCCATCATAGTCAACAAAAGAGTCTGAAATGCAGTATTTGGATGCAGTCTCAAAAACAACAGAATGATCTCTGTTCCTTTCCAAGGCAAATCATTCAGTATCACAGTAATCCAAGTTTATGCCCAACCATTAATGCTGAAGAAGCTGAGGCTGAACGGTTCTATGAAGACCTACAAAACCTTCTAGAACTAACACCCAAAAAAGATATCCTTTTCATTATAGGGGACTGGAATGCAAAAGTAGGAGGAAAAGAGATAACTGGAGTAACAGGAAAGTTTGCCCTTGGAGTACAGAATGAAACAGGGCAAAGGCTAATAGAGTTTTGCCAAGAAAACACACTGGTCATAGCAAACACCCTCTTCCAACAACACAAGAGTCGACTCTACACATGGACATCACCAGATGGTCAATACCGAAATCAGACTGATTACATTCTTTGCAGCCAAAGATAGAGAAGCTCTATACAGTCAGCAAAAACAAGACTGGGACTGACTGTGACTCAGATCATGAACTCCTTATTGCCAAATTCAGACTTAAATTAAAAAAAGTAGGAAAAACCACTAGACCATTCAGGTATGACCTAAATCAAATCCCTTACAATTATACAGTGGAAGTGACAAATAGACTCAAGATATTAGATCTGATAGACAGAGTGCCTGAAGAACTATGTACAGAGGTTCCTGACATTGTACAGGAAGCAGTGATCAAGACCATCCTCAAGAAAAAGAAATGCAAAAAGGCAAAATGGCTATCTGAGGAGGCCTTACAAATAGCTGAGAAAAGAAGAGAAGCTAGAGGCAAAGGAGAAAAGGAAAGATATAACCATTGGAATGCAGAGTTCCAAAGAATAGCAAGGAGAGATAAGAAAGCCTTTCTCAGGAATCAACACAAAGAAACAGAGGAAAACAATAGAATGGGAAAGACTAGAGATCTCTTCAAGAAAATTAGTCATACCAAGGGAACATTTCATGCAAAGATGGGCCCAACAAGGACGGAAATGGTATGGACCTAACAGAAGCAGAAGATATTAAAAAGAGGTGGCAAGAATACAGAGAACTATACCAAAAAGATATTCATTACCCAGATAACCACGATGGTGTGATCACTCACCTAGAGCCAAACATCCTGGAATGCGAAGTCAAGTGGGCCTTAGGAAGCATCATTATGAACAAAGCTAGTGGAGGCGATGGAATTCCAGTTGAGCTATTTCAAATCCTGAAAGATGATGCTGTGAAAGTGCTGCACTCAATATGCCAGCAAATTTGGAAAACTCAGCTGTGGCCACAGGACTGGAAAAGGTCAGTTTTCATTCCAATCCCAAAGGAAGGCAATGCCAAAGAATGTTCATACTACCATACAATTGCACACATCTCACACGCTTGCAAAGTAATGCTCAAAATTTTCCAAGCCAGGCTTCAACAGTACATGAACTATGAACTTCCAGATGTTCAAGCTGGATTTAGAAAAGGCAGAGGAACCAGAGATCAAATTATGAACATCTGTTGAATCTTCGAAAAAGCAAGAGAATTCCAGAAAAACATCAACTTCTGCTTTATTGACTATGCCAAAGGCTTTGACTGTGTGGATCACAACAAACCATGGAAAATTCTTAAAGAGATGGGAATACCAGACCATCTGACCTACCTCCTGAGAAATCTGTATGCAGGTCAAGAAGCAACAGTTAGAACTGCACATGGAACAACACACTGGTTCCAAATAGGGAAAGGAATACATCAAGGTTGTATATTGTTATTTAACCCTGCTTATTTAACTTATATGCAGAGCATATCATGTGAAATGCCAGGCTGAATGAAGCACAAGCTGGAATCAAGATTGCTGGGGAAAATATCAATAACCACAGATACGCAGATGACACCACTCTTATGGTAGAAAGCAAGGGAGAACTAAAGAGCCTCTTGATGAAAGTGAAAGAGGAGAGTGAAAAAGTTGGCTTAAAACTCAACATTCAGAAAACTTAGATCATGGCATCTGGTCCCATCACTTCATGGCAAATAGATGAGGAAACAATGGAAACAGTGACAGACTTTATTTTCTTTGGCTCCAAAATCACTGCAGATGGTGACTGCAGCCAAGAAATTAAAAGATGCTTGCTCCTTGGAAGAAAAATTATGACCAACCTAGACAGCTTATTAAAAAGCAGAGACATTACTCTGCCAATGAAGTTTCGTCTAGTCAAAGCTATAGTTTTTCCAGTAGTCATGTATGGATGTGAGAGTTGGTCTATAAAGAAAGCTGAATGCCAAAGAATTGATGCTTCTGAACTGTGGTGTTGAAGAAGACTCTTGAGTGTCCCCTGGACTTCAAGGAGATCAAACCAGTCATTCCTTAAGGAAATCAGTGCTGAATATTCATTGGAAGGACTGATGCTGAAACTGAAACTCCAATACTTTGGCCACCTGATGCGAAGAACTGACTCAATGGAAAAGACCCTGATGCTGGGAAAGGTTGAAGACAGGAGGAGAAGGGGACAACAGAGGATGAGATGGTTGGATGGCATCACCAACTCGAAGGACATGAGTTTGAGCAGGCTCTGGGAGTTGGACAGAGAAGCCTGGCATGCTGCAGTCCATGGGGTTGCAGAGTCAGACATGACTGAGAGACTGAACTGAACTGAGTGATTCTTGTGGAGATTTTTGCCTCTGTATTTATCAGGGATATTTGCTTGTAGTTTTTGTTTTTTTTTTTCACTAAATTTCTCCAATATCCATATTTTAAATGTCTTCTCCTCCTACCTTTTTTCAAAAAAACTATATCCATAATCTGTTTCATGATTTCCTTGACTGGCTTTGTTATAAATCCTGTGAAGTCATTCACAACATGTAGACACTGCAGGAGTTGACTGTTCTAGGCTTGACGGCTTTCATGACTTTTTCTATAACAATAATAGATCTTTAATAGTGTAACCGTTCATGACGTTCTCTCTTTTGGGGTTCTCTTTTCTAGTGCTGGCCATTGTTTCCATAGAGTACCAGGTGTATTGAGCTTTAAAAGTCTTTATGACCCCCTGATCTAGAGGCTAAAGTAGAGACATGTGTGAGGGTAACTAGGCCACTTCAACACACTTGGTGTTGAACTCAGAGGGTTCTGGGTGTCCAGGGGTTGAAATCAGAAGAACTTGAAAGGCAGTTTCTTACTGGCAACGTAATTCTTGTCTTCAGAGACAAAGCCCCGATGGACCCAATGCAGAAGAAGTGTTCTTGTTGTCTAGGCCTTCTTGTTGTACAACCAAAAGACCAGGAACTGGTATTTGTTTCTCTTCATGAAATAAAGAAGAGCAACTTTATAGATAAAGGCAGTCCTGATCATAAACCCAAATGCATTGGTACCAAATAGAGTTAGTTTCTCCTATCCTGCTTTAAATCCTAGTGCTTGCTTCTCTTCCTTACTAATAAATGTCCTTTGTGGCATTATTTTTCCAGAATAAGCCTCTTTCCTCTGCATTAAAATCTGATCAGGCAGATATCCTAGATATCCTAATGACCTTTTCTGTCTCTTGCTGCAGGTTTTGACTGAAAGTCTATTTTGTCTGATACAAGTATAGCTACCTCTACCCACTTTAATTTTTAATTTTAATAGAATACATTTTCCCATTTATTCACTTGAGCCTACGTATGTTTTTGAATCTAAATTGAGTCTGTTGCAGACAACATATAGCTGGGTTTAAAAAAAAATCCGTTCATTCACTCTATGCAATTTAATTGCAGAATTTTATCCATTTACATTTAAAGTAATTATTGTCAGGTAAGGACTTACTATTGCCCCCCTTGTCATGGGGGGCAGCTGTTTTGTAGTTTGGTTCTTCCTTTCTTCCATTCTTGCTGTCTTTCTTCATGAAATGATGATCTTCAACAGTGGTGTACTATGATTCATTTCTCTGTCTCTTGTATGTAGTTACTGTAGGTTTTCGTTTTGTGTTTAGTTTATGGCTTACTTGAAACCTCTTACACACATAGCAGTCTTTTTTATTTTTTTTATTATTTATTTATTTATTTTTATTAGTTGGAGGCTAATTACTTCACAACATTTCAGTGGGTTTTGTCATACATTGATATGAATCAGCCATAGATTTACACGTATTCCCCATCCCGATCCCCCCTCCCACCTCCCTCTCCACCCGATTCCTCTGGGTCTTCCCAGTGCACCAGGCCCGAGCACTTGTCTCATGCATCCCACCTCGGCGGGTGATCTGTTTCACCATAGATAGTATACATGCTGTTCTTTTGAAATATACCACCCTCACATTCTCCCACAGAGTTCAAAAGTCTGTTCTGTATTTCTGTGTCTCTTTTTCTGTTTTGCATATAGCGTTATCGTTACCATCTTTCTAAATTCCATATATATGTGTTAGTATGCTGTAATGTTCTTTATCTTTCTGGCTTACTTCACTCTGTATAAGGGGCTCCAGTTTCATCCATCTCATTAGGACCGATTCAAATGAATTCTTTTTAACGGCTGTGTAATATTCCATGGTGTATATGTACCACAGCTTCCTTATCCATTCATCTGCTGATGGGCATCTAGGTTGCTTCCATGTCCTGGCTATTATAAACAGTGCTATAGCAGTCTTTTTTAAACTCATGACACTTTAACTTTGATCATACACATAAACTCTTATCTTTTATTTTTCTTCCTGATGTTTTATGTTTGAATATTTTGTCAGGAAATTGCTGTATCTCCATTTCTTTCGGGCCAGTTACTAGAGGTTTACTATATCCCTGTGGTGGAGTCATGTTTCTCTGATTCTTCATGATCCTTGTAGCCTTGCATAGACGTCCTACACTCTTGAAGAAGCAGTCATCTCTTCCAGACTTGCTGGACTGACTTTGGTAAGAGATGACTTTTACCTGCAGGTGGGACCATACTGTAGCATTCTGTGACTCCAGGTTTAGTGACGCAGGGCACCGGGTGCTGGGGTGTGTGGTCTTGGGGGGCATGCTAACTCACTGGCTCAGGCTTTAGGGGTCCACATCATCTGTAACTGCACAGTGCTTAGGGATCACTGCAGGGTTATCTACAGATTTTGCAAGTGATGTTGTGCTTCTCAGCAATGCTTTGAGCTCCAGTAGCTAGGAATCAGGGAAAGCACGGCACTGGCCAGAGTTGGTGGTGGACACACACTTAGCTATGAGGGCCCGCTGCAAGAAGGCAGGGGCTGACTGCAATCAGACATTCAGTGGTGGGTCCAGGGCCAGCAGCAAAGGCCAGGGCTACCTGTAAGCACACTGGCGGCTGGGGGGACCCTGGCTGCTGGTGTGGACTACTCAGCTTCACAGTCTTCCCTGGGGATGCATATGGCAGTAGAGACCAGTGGTATACAAATGCACAGGTGGAGGAACTAGCCCTGAGTGTGTACACAACGACGGTCAGTTGTTGGGCCTAGGTGGCCATCGTGTCCTTGCAGAGCTGCAGAGGCCTGAGCTGCCTGTATGATTCCTGGGTTCTGGTGGGGGCTGGGAGAGGGGAGAGCTGATGGGACTCAGGTGGCTGGTGTCAGCCAACACAAATACCTACAGGGTAAAAGTGGAAGTGTCAGACTCTTTGCACCACTATGGACCATAGCCACCAGGATCCTCTGTCCACGGCATTCTGCAGGCAAGAATACTGGCTAACTAGTCGGTGAAATCTGCAGGCAGCTCTACTGGCCATTGACAAAATCAATGGCGAAAGTTACCAAAGTCACCAGAAACCTCAGTCTCTCTCTTGCACTGGGGTTGATGTATCCCCTACTTTTCTTCCTTGTTTCGAGTCATCTACACATCTCAGTCTTTGAGTGGGATGAAATTGAAGTACAACTTTTGTGTAGTGCCCAGAAGGCTGGGGAAAAGCTGGTCACTCACGCTGCTCTTCCTTTTCCTGCAAGGAAAACTCTTTCCAGTTGAGCAATGCCAGCTCAGGAGCTGGGATGATGCAGCCAACTCTGTTTCATATAACGTATAGCAGTGGAAAAGAATCTGCCTGCCAATGCAAGAGACGCAAAAGAGGTGGGCTTTGATCGTTGGGCATGCAGGTTCCTTAGAAACCCGCTTCAGTATTCTGGCCTGGAAAGTTCCATGGACAGAGGAGCCTGGTGGGCTACAATCCACGGGGTCACTAAGAGTTGGACACACCTGAACACACACACACACACACATATATTTAAATTTTTTTGGCTATGCCGTGCAACGTGTGGGATCTTAATTATCCGACCAGGGATCAAACCTGTGCCCCCTGAGTTGGAAGTGTTGAGTCTTAACCACTGGACCACCAGGGAAGTCCCGATACTATATATTTAAAATAAGAAAATAACTTTATTCTTCATTTAAAGTCATGTTTTCTAGGCATCAAATAAGTATAGACAATGAGGTCTTTTGAACAAATTAATGTAGTCTATACTTTAAAAGGGATATTATTTTCATAAATAGAGGGTAAGCAGGGCAATTTTGAATTGTATTAAAATAATATTTAATATTGTATGAATCAGGAATGCCAAAGTTTATATGTGATGGAATCAACTGTGGCTAACTACTGTGTTAAATTATTTAATCTCCTGTTGTGGTCATAACTAATTTGTCTGTATAAGATTTGTCCCTTAAATAAACAAACAATTTCAGGAAGAAGAACAAAAATAAAGTGAAGCTTTTCTTCTGTCCCTTTTTGTGCCTTATTTTCAAGTTTTCTTCTTCACTGTGTTGCTAAAACTTCTTAAGCAGACTTCAGAACTCTTCCAGAGCTGTTTTTGATCAGGGATAGCTGTCTTACTGTTGATCTTTGTGGGGGATCAGAGGCTGAGAGCTCCATCTTAGCTGTTAGCTTCTCTCAGGAAGGACAGAGTCCCATTCTGTGGAATCTGACCCCTGGTAGACTTCATAGTGTTTTCAGGGCCTGCAGACTTTGGTAAGTATCCTGGAACATCAAGTTGTTTCAAGGGGCACTCTCTAAGTCTTCCTGGCCCCAAATGGATCTTCCTTAAGCCCAGAACCACAGCTCCAACTGCATCACTATCAGTAGATAATTATCTGGCATCACTGGAGGTCTGTAAGACTGTCTGTCTTCCAGAGAAAACTCTATCAGCTTTTCTGCCATTTTCCCAGTCAGCCAATATCAAGGACATTTATGTCTTGGTTTGAAATGAATAGCAAGACACGGGACCATTATTTTAGATTCTGGGCACCATTCCAAAAATATAGGAATTGGTAATGATTCTCTCAAGGATGGGATTCTAAGTATCACAGGTGTCATTTGGATGACATAGCTACGTAGCCTGGTACATATTTCTAGCTGAAATAGTAAGAGATTTTATACCAGCTCCTTCCAGAATTGGCCTAGTAAGGATCCTACTTACATATCCTACCAGTTTGGGTAGCAATTCTTTAAAAAGAGGTTGCTTCTAAGATGCTCAGTCATGAGAACTGATGTCAGCTATGCTAACTTCAGTCAGAATATCCCATCTTTTATTTATTTATTTATATTTTGGATATTTTTATTACTTTTAATTTTTTATTTTATATTGGAATATAGCCAATTAACAATGTTGTGGGGGTTTCAGACGAACAGCAAAGGGACTCAGCCACACATATACATGCATCCATTCTCCCACAGACTCCCCTCCCATCCAGGCTGCCACATGACATTGAAGAGAGTTCCCTGTGCTATGCAGTCGGTCCTTGTTGGTTATCCATTTTAAATGTAGCAGTGTGTACATGTCGACTCCAAACTCCCTAACTATCCCTACTCCCATTCTTCTCCCCAGCAACCATAAGTTCGTTCTCTGTGAGTTCACATATATAAGTTCATTTGTACCATTTCTTTTTAGACTCCACATATAGGGATGTCATAGGATATTCTTCCTTCTCTATACGACTTTCAGTTCAGTTCAGTCACTCAGTCATGTCCGACCTTTGCGACCTCATGAATTGTAGCACCTCAGGCCTCCCTGTCCATTAACAACTCCCGGAGTTCACTCAAACTCATGTCCATCGAGTCAGTGATGCCATCCAGCCATCTCATCCTCTGTCATCCCCTTCTCCTCCTGCCCCCAATCCCTCCCAGCATCAGGGTCTTTTCCAATGAGTCAACTCTTCTCATGAGGTGGCCAGAGTATTGGAGTTTCAGCTTCAACATCAGTGCTTCCAATGAACACCCAGGGCTGATCTCCTTTAGGATGGGCCGGTTGGATCTCCTTGCAGTCCAAGGGACTCCCAAGAGTCTTCTCCAATACCACCGTTCCAAAGCATCAATTTTTCGGCACTCAGCTTTCTTCACAATCCAACTCTCACATCCATACATGACCACTGGAAAAACCATAGCCTTGAGTAGATGGACCTTACAGTATGACAATCCCTAGGTCCATTCATGATGCTGCAAATGGCATTATTTCACTCTTTCTAACAACTGAGGGAGAATATCCTGTCTTTTAGTACTGAGAGGGTAACAGGCAGGAAGGCCAGGGGTCTCCAAACGGAGGAAATAGGCTGCAAGTGCCAGACATTTTTATCTCTCTTAAGCGGCAGGAGGAAACAAACTAGCCATATTTTTTTTTCTTCTCTATACAAATTTAAAAGGAGGTTTCTCTTAAAATGCTGTGTTGCCATGACACCTGGTTTCACCTGAAGCTAACTATTCTCAAACCTTGAGTTAACCAATACATTTTTCTTATGGAAATGTTTGTCTTAAAGCTATGTTAATGTGCTATGCATTTACCCCGGACTCTAAGTTCTGCCAAATGGCTCAAACTACTTGACAAACCAGTATGTTATACTCAGATATTGTTCCCCTAATCTATGTAAATGAAACTATTTGTGTTGTAATCTGCCCTTCTACAAGATTCAAGTCAATCGTTTTATGGCCTGGGATGAATTATCTGGTGCCAAAATTATCACAAAATGCAACTTATGGATGAGGGGCCTGGTGCCATTCTGAATTTTAAGACATTCCTTTCTTTTCATTAACAGACTGCAAGTGACTATATAACATCCAGCTGAAGACTAGCAGGGGGGTACTCTTTCTACCCCCTTCTGATGTCTATGTCAGAAGTTTTCTCTATCTCCTTCATACTTAATAAAACTTTATTACACAAAAGCTCTGAGCGATCCAGCCTCGTCTCTGGCCCCAGATTGAATTCTTCTCCTCCAGAGGCCAAGAACCCCAGCGTCTTTGCGTGATTCAGAAACAACCTTTCAGTACCAGATATGTTTGAGCTGTGCACAGTTGTTACATGATTCAGTCATCCTAATAATCCTGTGTTCATTCTTACTGCTCCACCTCTCTTAATGGTCACTGATGAAAATGACTCAGATCTGTCGCCCACCAAGTCTGCTTTCCAGCTGCCGGATTTCTATCGTGTGATCAAGACACTGGATGTGTCTGGATCCCAAGGGCCTTTCTCCGTCCGAGACATTCCAATCTAATCACTCTGAAAAACATGCAAGGCAGTAAATGCCACTTTAATTATAAGCTTGCTCCCACTGGATTAGACTCAAAATAAGCATGCTTAAGACAAAAATTCGATCTGAAAGGCAAAATGAGGGACTGAGCTTCTCAGAGAGGAGTCCATTTTTATTTCATGATTAAGTGATTTTCTTTTCTCATTTTTATTTTAATATTCCCATTTCTACTACATGGGCTTCCCTGATGGCTCAGATGGTAAAGAATCTACCCACAATGTGGGAGACCTGGGTTCGATCCCTGGGTTGGGAAGATCCCCTGGAGAAGGGAATGGCTACCCACTCTACTGTTCTTGGCTGGAGAATTCCATGGACAGAGGAGCCTGGCGGACTATAGTCCATGGAATCACAAAGAGTCGGGCACGACTAAGTGACTAACACTTTCACTTTCATTTCCACTATAAACCTCTACCATCATCCCTCACATTGTTTCTCAAGAAGTTCAGGTTCCTTTTTACTTGACTTTATCTTTCTGGTCTCACTTCAGGGCATCCCAAGTTTTGGATACAGATCTAAGCATTGCAGAGAAGCCCTGATAGCAGAGGTTAGTGAGCAATGATGAATACTGGTTTCAGAATTAGACCTGGTTTCAAATTCTGGCTCTAACATTTCATCGTAGTATAATTTGCACAGGGTATTTACCTTTCCACACTTCAATTTCCTCAGTCATAAAATAGGAAGAAATCCTATTTATTTCTATGGAGTGGTTTTCAGGATAAATGAACTAACAGAGGTAATACCCTTGGCAAAGGGCCTGGCAAATGCAGCAACAATCACCTGACTGCTGCTACTTATTTTTGGAATCACATATTTTTATTTATTTTAAAATTTTTGTTTTATATTGGAGTTTATTTGATTTACAATGTTGCATTAGCTCCAGGTACACAGCGAAGTGATTCAGTTACACATACACATATATCTCCTCTTTTTCAGATTCTTTCCCCATATAGGTGACGACAGAATCTTGAGTAGAGTTCCCTGTTGATGCTACTTATTGATATGATTAGAAGGATGCTCACCAGATCCATGTGTAAATTGGAATCAGATAGAGTTCAAATCTCAAATCTGGCTCCTGAGGTTGCAAAACCCTGGGCCACTTGTTTCATGTCTCTGTACATGGCTCTTTTGCAAAACAGGGATAAAAACATCTGTCTCATAGGTATCATTTCCATGTCCTGTGTTGATTAACACACGCTTCTTTGAAAAGATAAATGTCAGACTGTATGTGCATAGACAAAGTGACTACTGGCTATCTTTGTCTGAAATACCCTGGAAATTAGAAAGAAACACCACCATCACCTTGTAAAGATTTCCAGTGACAGTTGCTCTTGTTCCATCCTCATGGCCATGAACAATATCTTCTACTCAAATCATATAGTAATAGGAACAGACTTTTTACTTTAGGTGAGGTTCTCTGAAATTAGAATGAGAAGGGGTATGAACAACTTTTCTCTGCTTTGCATTCCTGCTACAGATTCAGCCTACAGGAGGAGGGCGGCCCATGAAGCTGTCCTGAGACTAAAGCTGATCAAAGACTCCAGAAACCACAGGGGTCTATGGTGGATCATGCTGACGAACCAAAAACCTCAGACATTCTGAAAATGAGATTCCTTTTTCTAGTCAGAAGACACATAGAAGAGGGCAAGTGAACTGTTTATTTTACCACTAGCTCAGGGTTTTGTGAGTGAGTGAGGACTGAAAGTCGCTCAGTCGGGTCCGACTCTTTGCGACCCCATGGACTATACAGTCCATGGAATTCTCCAGGCCAGAAGACTGGAGTCGGTAGCCTTTCCCTTCTCCAGGGGGTCTTCCCAATCCAGGGATCAAACCCAGATCTCCCACATTGCAGGAGGATTCTTTACCAGCTGAGCCACCAGGGAAGCCCCAGGAATACTGGAGTGGGTAGCCTATCCCTTCTCCAGAGGATCTTCCCAACCCAGGAATCGAACTGGGGTCTCCTGCACTGCAGGCAGATTCTTTACCAACTGAGCTATCAGTCACCTGCATTTTTGTCCCCAGTTGGTTGCTACTGCTCTCTGGGGGGTGGGGTGGGGTGGGGAGTGTGCTTTCCCTTACCCACATCATGTTTCCTGTGACTTGATTTGACCAGGGAAACGTGAGCCATATGCCACTTCCAAACAGCAGCTTTAAGAGCCACTAATAATTCCTTGTTCCTAGCAACTCTTTCCAAAAATCCTCTCAAATGATCTGCTTATGTGGGGCAAGGTGTACAGGGTTGGTCGTTGGACTTGACTGACCTCTTCTGGGCAGTGCTACAAGATAAAGCACAGTTTGTCTAGCTTTTCACTTTAGGACATAGAGACATGCTGTCCTCAAGCTTGGTTTCTAGTCAACACACACACATATACACATGTGCATGCCCTATATATATATATTTCTAGATTGCTGAATAAATTCCCCTGTCTTTTATCTTCTGCAAGATAATTGAACTTCTTACTGCAGTTGGAAAATGTGGTGCCAATGATACTGTACTAAATGAAAGAATTTCATCAACTTCTAATTAGAAATTGAATCACTATGTGAAGAGCGTAATAAAATAGCCTGCTTCTCGTCATCTATGACATAAATTGGTTCAGGGGAGACTTTATTGAAAGTATAAGATTAAAAAGCTCTCATTCAATTTGTTTTTAAAAAGACCTCCCTAAAATCAAAACCACAATGAGGTACCATCTCACGCCAGTCAGAATGGCTGCTATCAAAAAGTCTACAAACAATAAATGCTGGAGAGGGTGTGGAGAAAAAGGAACCCTCTTACACTGTTGGTGGGAATGCAAACTAGCACAGCCACTATGGAGAACAGTGTGGAGATTCCTTAAAAAACTGGAAATAGAACTGCCATATGACCCAGCAATCCCACTGCTGGGCATACACACTGAGGAAACCAGAATTGAAAGAGACACATGTACCCCAATGTTCATCGCAGCACTGTTTACAATAGCAAGGACATGGAAGCAACCTAGATGCCCATCAGCAGATGAATGGATAAGAAAGCAGTGGTACATATACACAATGGAATATTACTCAGCCATTAAAAAGAATGCATGTGAATCGGTCCTAATGAGGTGGATGAAACTGGATATACAGAGTGAAGTAAGTCAGAAAGATAAACACCAATACAGTATACTAATGCATATATATGGAACTTAGAAAGATGGTAACGATGACACTATATGCGAGACAGCAAAAGAGACACAGATGTATAGAACAGACATTTGAACTCTGTGGGAGAAGGCAAGGGTGGGATGATTTGAGAGGGTAGTGTTGAAACGTGTATATTACCATATGAGAAATGGATCACCAGTCCAGGTCTGATGCATGAGACAGGGTGCTCAGGGCTGGTGCACTGGGATGACCCTGGGGATGGGATGGGGAGGGAGGTGGGAGGGGGGTTCAGGATGGGGAACACATGTATGCCCATGACTGATTCATGTCGATGTATGGCAAAACCCACTACAATATTGTAATTAACCTCCAATTAAAAAAAAAAAAAAAGACCTCCCTAACTGCTGGACCAGCACTGGCCAAGAAAACTTTCTATAATGACAGCAGAATTCCTGGGAGGTTCAGTATGATACCCACTAGCCAATGTGGCTAGCAAGCACCTAGAATATGCCAGCACCACTGAGGGGCTGAATTTTAAATTTAATTAATTTAATTTATGGTTAAATTTAAATAACTACATGTGGCTGACAGCTAATAAATCAGACAATGCACCTTAGACCCTAGGATGGAAAAGTATCTTTTCCTAATAATTGAACTACTTGTTCATGTTACTATATATGGCACTAAGGAACTTTTATATATATATGTGTGTGTGTATATATACATTATATATATATATATATATATAATATATATACATTATATATATATAATACCTATATAGAGTTCTCTCTCTATGCAAGTAACAGATAATCTTGCCTTTTTACGTTCAGGCAGCTGTATCATGTGGATTCACAAAGTATTGATTGTTCTATTTTAGACTCATGTGGGTTCTCTCAATAGAGATCTAATCCAGTTTTATGGAGCAAATGTTACAATAAAGCATTTCCCCAAGATAGTCCCAATATGCACAAGGCTAGTACCATATCTTAGAATTGTAAGTCAAGAACATTCTTACTTAGTCCATTCATTGATCTAGTAAGAACCACTCCTGAACTATCCTGACCATTTCCAATATTATACTCCCAAATCTCTATACTTTAGCTTTCCATCTTTACATTGGTAATTAGGCTCCCAAGTTCTTCAAACAACCAGATTTTAGTGGCCCCCGTCATTGAACTGAAAGTGAACTGTATTTTCATCTCAATAGATAATTAAATAAGGAATTTATGTTCCTAGTTTTCAAAAGAGTCATCTTACTGCAGAGATGTAATATTCAGAGAACCACTGTAATTGTTAAGACCACGGGATTTGGGAAATAATAATTCCTGATTGTGAGGATATAATTATTTGGGAAGGCTGGAGGCTGATGTATTATTCGGGATACTTGAACACTGACTCTTTTTACTTCCTGTGGCTATAGCCTTCCTGGCGGACTTTCTCCGAGAGTAGAGGCCAGGGAAATCCTTGCCAAGACAGGCTGCGCTGGTCACTGCCTCAGAGAGGTTCTTTATCCTTGGCTAATTAACTAAGACATTTAATCTATTGTTAATGAGGGTGTGGTGTGTTCTCTTCCCCTTAATTATAGAGCAACAGAAAGGCCTGGATCTACCTCCTAGTGACAGTGTGAGAATGAATTCATCTGTAGGACTCAGCCTAGCATCTATTATCATGGTCCCAGTCAATGAATACTGATGTCATTTTGTACTTACTGAGTTCTAAAATTGACATGTAATTTTACTCAAAGGAAAAAAGTCCCTAAGAAGCATAAGATATTTTGGAATAAAGTACAGTAAGCCCCCTACATCCAAACAAGTTCCATTCTGACAGTGTGTTCACAAGTCCAACAAAGTTAGCCTAGGTAACCTACTAACACAATCGACTATATGGTACTGTACTGTAATAGGTTTATAACACTTTTCACACAAATAATACATAAAAAACAAACACAGAAAATCAATGATTTTAATCATACAGTAAGTACCTTGAGAAGTATAGGAGCATAGTACAACAGCTGGGCATGTTCGCATCTTTGAAAGTTTGTAACTTGAAGGTTCATCTGTAGGGGACTTACTATGAAAGACTATTCAGTAGAAAGACATAAAGCTATAATAAGCATCTGGGCACCAAAAGTAGCCCTCAATGCAAGGCTGTATGGTTTTCTATTAAAAAACCAAGCATAGCAGGATGATTAAGTTAAAGATTCGCTAGGCTATGGGAGGATAGAAAGAAGGAAAACAGGTACACTGAGACTCCCATAGACTGTACATGGTTGTTTTTGGGCCAGACTCTGGAATTTCTCCCAGATTTCATCTTTCGTTTCCCTCTGCCCAATTAGGATGTATTCCTAAAGCTCTAAGGCATCTGCCCTATGAGCAGTGGGTCCCATACGAAGCTCCCTGAAGTGTGGCTTCAGGGATTGTCCCTGCAGAGGAGAGGTGGACAGAAGAGCTGGTCCTTATGTCTTCCCATGATAGAGGAGAAATGCCACCAGCAGAAGTGACACACACAGGGTAACACACTGAGATTGTCTTAACTCGGAAACTAAGTTGGACCATTTTGAAAATGTATCAACTGTGTCCACACTAACCTGAAAGAGATCATCTATTTTCCAAAATGACTCACCAGCTTCAGGACCCAACTTAAGCAATGAAGAATTCAAATCAAATTCCAAGAGAAATATTAAAATATGAGACAAGGTATTTTATGATATTTTATGAAAGCTATCTACCAATCTTATATGGCTTATATCTAATATAAAAGAAAACAAGTCATGATTATTTATTTCTCAAAATACAAATACAGCAGGGATCAGAAAGAGTAGATTTATCAGGAATATGTTCCGTATTTGTTGTGCCTTTATTCTCCAGGGGAAAATGTAAAACTCTGCAGTTTAAGCATCAACTTGATTGCTTAATGATGGTGAACATTTAAGAATTTGCTCTGGGGGAAATAAAGTGGAAATTTAAATAGTGTTGCAACTCACCATTAGTGTGGGTTTTCACTGTCTATTTCCAAATGAGGACACAAGTGAACGCTAATGGGGGAGCTCCCTGGACTATATTATAGTCAGACATGTCCTCTCTTTACTGACTCTGTAGATAACATGCTGCTTTAATTGCAGAGATGGCTTTGTTTTTAAGCTGTTAGTCTTTAAAGAAACTTTCAAGTTTCTCTATTTGGCACATATTCTTATAGTCCTTGGATGCAAAATGTCTACATGTGCCTATAGACACAGAAATACACTTTATGTTTACCAAACAGGACAGCAATTTATTCCAAGTTTCCTCTAAAAAAGTATTTACTCTCCTCATTGCTGATCATACATACTCCTTCCTCTTTGCCAGATTATATACTGTTCATTCCCTTTATTTCTGAACCCCAGCAAAGGGTCTACTATCCTATCAGATGAGTCTTTTTAAATTTTAGGGCATATACATGTGCTAGAAATAAACAGAACTAAGACAGGAGCTCACGCATAATAACTAGTAATCATCAGAGCAGTCATTTAAATACATACTTTTAATGAGGCAACCTAAACATCATAATGTAAAAGTAGAATAGAATTTAAATTGAAATTAACATTCTACCCCATAAAAAAGCAGCCAAGCGGGAGTGAAATCAACCAAGATACTTCTACTTTACCCGTGTAAATATCAGACTTGTTTTTTTTCTCCCTATGCTTGTTTCTCTTTCTTTCGCATGACAGTTCTGATTCTTCAGCCTCACCATGAAGAAGAGAAAAATTCCCTTGAAGCTGAACTAAATTCATCAGCAAATGAAATTACATTCATTTGATAAAATGCTAAATGGAAAAAGGCAGGTTTATTTTAAGCCGTCAACAGGCTGTTTTAGTTAATCATGCACAGTGCAGAAGACAGGAGTTTGGTTGCTAAGAAAATGGTTGGCATGTTTCCACGAGATCCATGTGATGTGAAATGCATCTGCTCGTTTTAACAGGGAAATAGGAAAAAAATAAAATAAACAGTTCAGGGTATCTTTGGTGAGTCACTATGAAACACAGAGCCAAAATAACTTAAATGTTGTCAGTTTATTTTATACTGCCTTATTGTTATGACATTAGCCTTTTCTTATATTCAAAAAATTTTTTTATAATAGTGATATTTTGTTAGAAAATTCTTATATATTCATTGTACATAAATGGGAAGCACTCAAATAAGAAAAAATCTGCCATGACACATATACACAAACACAAATATCAATATCTACAAGGGTATCTATTGTAGATATGCATGCACCAATATATGATGCATGCATAGACAGGGTTCAATATTTATTTGCTGAATGAATTAATACAAATATGGGACCTTTATTGTATATACTTTTATAATCTGCTTTGTCTTCATTAAGATATTTAGCACAACTTTCTATGCTAGTAAATATTCATCTTTAGCATTAATAGTTTCATCGTTATGAGACATGTAAGTTGTTCTCTTGCAAGACTTTTATAATAGCCAGGAACTGAACACAAGCATCTTCTCAACTGAGGCTGATACTACGATGCTGATGAAATGAATATAGTGAAGATTTTCTGCTTGGCTGTTACACTTATATCTCTGGTTATTGAGACAGACATTGGAGTCTCAGCTGTTTTGATCATGTGTAATTTCACCAGTTCCAACACCAGATACAGACCTCCGCTACTTATATAGATGCTGTCAGCATCCAAGCATACTAATGTGAGAGAGACCAGCCAAAGACAGAAAACTGCTCAGTAACCCCCTACATGCTATAGCGGTCCTCAGAGTGAGATAACCGTGGACATTCATGTCCGCAGCATCTTCCAAGTGGAAAAAGGGAGCAGGCCAAAAGAACAGTATTAGATCATAATGTAGAAGAATATATAGGTTAAGCAAGTTATGGATTACATGATCCAGAAAGCTGAGAAATTCAAAGCATAAAACTGAGAAGCAGAGAAATACGCTCCTGAGCAGAATGAGTCCCTGGTTTCTCAACTACAGGAAATAGGCTTCATTCAGCCTCGTTGACCTTCCCCAAGTTCCAATGGGCAGGATCAAACAGTTGCTAATTGGGGAAGGGAGGGGACGTGGAGACAAGGGAGGAATTGTGAAGAAACAATAGAGCAGCCTTAGGGCAGGGTCCTGATTCCCCCTCAAGGGATACACATAACAATATCTCTGAGCTGTTTTTGCAGATACTGAAACCCCCACCAGATGGGAAAAGTTAACTGCATGCTGCCAATAAGCACAAAGACCCCAGACAGGTTGAAACTAGAAAGTTGATGACATTGACTCCCATATACTTTACCTCCAACCAGTCGGAAGAATCCTGAACTGATCACAACCCCCTCTTTGAACCATTACAATAAAATACCTCACTCCCTCCTCCAGGTCCGGGACACACGGTTTTGAGGGCATTAGCCTGCTGTGGCCCCCTTTGCCTTGCAAAGCAGTAAAGCTATTCTTTTCTACTTCACCCAAAACTCTCTGAAATTTAATTCGATGTTGGGGTACAGAGGCTGGATTCAGCATCAGTAGCTCCTGAGTAGTCATCTGAATTCACTGCCTTCACTAAGGAGAAAATGGAAAACAGGGAAATTCAAAGCAAAAACAATGATGGAGGGCAAACAGAAGATTCTTAAAGATTCAATAAAATCATCAAGGCTAAACAAGAACTATCCTGCTGAGGAGGAAGAATTTGAGCATCAGCAGGATTATTGAAGAATTCCAACATTCTGCAAGTTCACCACCACAAGGCCTCCGAGGGGCAGAGGCCCTTGTTATAATGTGCCACGTCTGAACCCACTATCAAAGAGGGTGACTGTGGTGACCAGAAAGAAAAGCATGTTCCCAGATCTGTCACAGAGTTTAAATATGAGCCAAGTCAGTTCAGTGGCAAACACTCTGTTTAAACCATGACTTAAGCTTCAGAGATAAATAGACTCAAATAATAAAATGACTCAAACACAACAGACATTCATTTCTTGCTCACTTAACTGTCCAAGGCAGGTGTTCCTGGGTGGTGGATGGGGCATCTCCCCACAATGACTTAGGGCCCAGGCTCATTTTATCTCCTGCAGGGCTTCATCCTCATCATGTGCCTCCAGCAATGAAGAGCAGTGAGAACACAGACGAGGTACACCTGCTTCTCTAATGCCTCGTCTCAGAAATAGCATTCATCACCAAGATGCAGTCGTGTGATCTACTTGCAGGGAGGCTGGCACGTGTAGGCCAATTGTGTGCCCCAAAAGAAGAAAAGATGGATTGGTGGAGAGGGGAGGGAACAGCTTGCACAGTGTGCAGTTGTTTGAACTTGCTTGTATTTTGGACTTGAGTGATTCTCATTACACTTGAGCGGTGTTGTGAGTAGAAAATGAAATGTGTCTGGATGAATAAAGCTCCACTTTACATTGGTGCCATAAAAACAAGGAGTTCTGAGCCACGTGGCATACAAAATTCTAAACCCTTTTATTACAGATCATCAACTGACACTGAGAAGTTGTTCCATTTATATTCTCAACTCCATGCAGTTGTCTACACCATTGCCAACACTATGTACAGCATTAATATTTTAAAGCATTTATTATATATAAAGCAGTGACATTACTTTGTCAACAAAGGTCCGTCTAGTCAAGGCCAAGGTTTTTCCAGTAGTCATGTATGGATGTGAGAGTTGGTCTATACAGAAAGCTGAGTGCCAAAGAATTGATGCTTTTGAACTGTGGTGTTGGAGAAGACTCTTGAGAGTCCCTTGGACTGCAAGGAGATCCAACCAGTCCATCCTAAAGGAGATCAGTCCTGGGTGTTCATTGGAAGGACTGATGTTGAAGCCGAAACTCCAATACTTTGGCCACCTGATGCGAAGAGCTGACTCATTGGAAAAGACCCTGATGCTGGGAAAGATTGAGGGCTGAAGGAGAAGGGGATGACAGAGGATAAGATGGTTGGATGGCATCAGTGACTCAACGGACATGGGTTTGGGTGGACTCTGGGAGTTTGTGATGGACAGGAAGGCCTGGTGTGCTGCGGTTCATGGGGTCACAAAGAGTAGGACACAACTGAGCAACTGAACTGAACTGAATCACACTCTAATATCATATTATTGAAACAGGAAGAAAGGGGACACAGGCCACAACCTTTAAAAGAATGACATAGTCATAGGACATGACAAAGCTGATTAGAACCAACTAGGTCCAAGAGGGCAGAAGATTTGACATCCAGTGGCTCTTGAAGCTCATTATATGCTCATTGTAATACAATAGCATAAGCTAAGTGACATACCCATCAGCAGCATGACAGTTCTGAGACTGGCCATCAAAGATCAAAAACTAGGCGGTGGCCCAATTCCTAGAAATCTCTGCCCTTTCCCCAAAATACTTGGAATAACCCTTCCACTCATTAGCCTATGAAATTACCCAGGCCATAAAAACTAACCACCCCATATTTTGGGGCCTCTTACCTTCTGAGACAGCCCACACTCTGTCTGTGGAGCATGTTTCTGTCTAAATAAACTTACTTCTTACCTACCATTTTGTCTGTCACTGAGTTCTCTCTGTGACGAGACATCAAGAACCTGAGCTTCAGTAAGTCCTGAGGCCAGGTGTGATTTCAATTAAAAGACCATGGGTTCACAATCTGAGGTCCTTGGTTTTATTATTATATATTATACATATATATGTATTTTCACACACACAGAAGATATAAAGTATTCAAACAGTAGAGAAAAGATGAGAGATGTTAAAAAAAAAAATTGCTGTAGGGAATCACCAATAATTTGTTAACCATCTTTTTCATACAACTCTCTACACAGATATATTCCACCAAAGATTACATTTGCTTTTTAAAAACTGTACACATCCTTCTTCTCTTGTTCTACTTTCCTTCTTTTCTTTCTTTTTTTTGTTTCTTTATTCCCTTTCTTCTTTCCTTTCTCCCTCCCTTCCCTTTCCCTCCTGCCCTCTCTCCCGTTTCTCATGCTTTGCATTTAGTAGCTATAACTGAATCGCTTTATTGAATCTGACCTGACCCAAGGAGGTATGATCACATGGTAAGTGAGAGCATAGACCCTAGAGGCACACTAGGGTTGCATTCATGACCTGTCTCCTTATGTATAAAATGGTATAATAATAGTATCTGCCTTATTGTGCACTATTGATTTATGTGAAGATTGAATGAGTTCATATGCATTATGTGTCTTGAGCAGGACCTGGTGCATAGTAAGAACTTCATGTGTTTGCTATTATCACTATTTACCTATCATATATGTTACTAACTTTTTCTCCTGCCTATGGTTTGTCTTTTGGCTTTATTTATAGTACCATTTTTCATAAAGACTAAAATGTTTTACATATATGGTGTTTAGAAAAAGAGACTTAATTTTGAGATTTAGAATATCTTCCCTGGTGGTTCAATGGTAAAGAATCTACATGCCAATAGAGGAGACAGACACAGGTTCAATCCCTGGGTCAGGAAGAGCCCCGGAGAAGGAAATGGTTACTCACTCCACTGTTCTTACCTGGGAAATCCCATGGACAGAGCAGCCTGGCAGCCTATAGTTCACAGGTTGCAAAAGAGTCAGACAAGTCTTAGTGACTGAACAACAAAATGTTTTTTAAATTTTTATTGGATTATAGTTGATTTATCATATCATGTTAGTTTCTGCACTACAGCAAAGTAAATCAGTTATACATATATATATAGCCACTCTTTTTTAAAACTAAATGTTTCTATGCAGTAAAATATAGTTTTCCTTTATAGTTTTCATATTTCCAAATGTGTCTTATAAAGATCTCTTTATTTTCTTTTATGCCAACGATGTCACATACATGTTTTTCTAACTTATGCTTTTTTTTCCCACTATAATTGAGAGTGGAATTTTTGGTGACTGTTTTATTAAAGTCAAAGCTATCATTCTTTCTCCTTAAGGTTTCTATTAGTATATCAGTGTTTTCTTAGAAAAGCCTTTGCCATCCATTTAAAGGTTAATTAATTTATGGAGAATTGATGTAGGCAGAAATATAACTTTTTTCCTAGATTGTTTGCTAGTTATCCTGACACTCGTTATTTTCCTGGGCTCTGACTGATGGGAGCTGCTGAAGACTGGTCCCTCCCTTGGAGCATAACTGGACAGAAGCCACTGCTATCCTTTTGTTACAGAGTTGGCTGAGAGAGAAATCTGTTCTATGCCTACAGTCAACTTCTAATTACCATCCCATAGATAATTCACAAGTATGACAAGGCTGTATACTGTCACCCTGTTTATTTAGCATATATGCAGAGTACATCATGTGAAATGCTAGGCTGGATGAATCACAAGCTGGAATCAAGATTGCTGGGAGAAATATCAACAACCTCAGATATGCAGATGATACCACCCTTATGGCAGAAAGGAAAGAGGAACTAAAGAGCCTCTTGATGAAGGTGAAAGAGGAGAGTGAAAAAGCTGGCCTAAAACTTAACATTCAAAAAACTAAGATCATGGCATCCAGTCCCATTACTTTATGGCAAATAGAAGGGGAAAAAGTGAAAACAGTGACAAATTTTATTTTCTTGGGCTCCAAAATCTCTGCAGATGGTGACTGCAGCCATGAAATTAAAATTCGCTTGCTCCTGGGAAGGAACCTATGACAAACCTAGACAGCATAGTAAAAAGCCAAACATCACTTCGCTGAAAAAGGTCTGTATAGTCAAAGCTATGGTTTTTCCAGTAGTCATGTATGGATGTGAGAATTGGACCATAAAAAGGCTGAGTGCTGAAAAATTGATGCCTTCTTATTGTGGTGCTGGAGAAGACTCTTGAAAGCCCCTTGGACTGCAAGGAGATCAAACCAGTCCATCCTAAAGGAAATTAACTCTGTATATTCATTGGAAGGACTGATGGCTGAAGCTCTGATACTTTGGTCACATGATGCAAAGAGTTGACTCATTGGAAAATACCTTGATGCTAGGAAAGATTGAAAGCAGAAGATGAGAGCATCAGAGGATAAGATGGTTAGACAACATCACGGACTCAATGGACATGAATCTGAGCAAACTCCAGGAGAGTGTAACGGATAGGGAAACCTGGTGTGCTGCAGTCATGGCTGTCAAAAAGATTTGGACACAAATTAGCGACTCAACAACAACAACAAAAGATGACTCACTAGGAGATCAATGAATTTTAGAAGAGACTAATAAAAAATCTTGGCCTGGGCACCTCAAACTACTTTCCACTGGGCTTTGATCAGAACTGTCAGCTAACATTAACATTACATAAGTCAGCTTGAACAAACACTTTTTTAAAGGCATATAAATGTTTTACGCACAGCACAAATGTTTTACAAAGCTAACTATAAATGAGTGTGTGAGTCTTGAAATTTCTGCCATCTAGTTCTCTATGCATTATGCACTTTAATGATGACAAATCATGGAAAGCTGAAGAGCTTCTTTGAAAAAAATGAAATCCACATGTTATTTCTCTGACTCTGTCCCTTTCATATGATTTTATAGATTGGAATGAAGACAAAGGGGATTAAAGAAAGTTTGGCAGAAGCCAATCATGCCAAAATAGATTTTTGACTCTGGAATATAAAATTAGTCAGTCAACAGCTCACAAAACTTTATGACTCTTTCTTGTCATAGTGAGCTTAAGCTTGAGATTCTACAAAGAAGCTTGTTGTTGTTTAGTCGCTAAGTCATGTCTAACTCTTGTGTAACTCCATGGACTGTAGCCCACCAGCTGCTTCTGTCCATGGGATTTCCCAGGCAAGAATACTGGAGTAGGTTGCCATTTCCTTCTTGGAGATCTTCCTGACCCATGTCTCCTGCATTGGCAGGCGGATTCTTTACTACTGAGCCACCAGGGAAGCCCCCTTTATATCCAAAAAACCTTATTAATAGAGCCATGGATCTTGGATTGTAATATTGATTTCATAAAATCATTATGGCTCAGTTATGGTCTATAGCAATGCTCGTCTAACTATACATGTGAAGAACCAGTTATTTTTTTCCTATCTGCAAAGGAAAGTTTCTGGAAAATACAATAAAAATGAATTATTAGAAAAATTAAATAAGTTAAAACACACATATATAAAAATAGAACCCCCAGTTTTTATTACTAGGTTTACCAGATATCAAATTACTCTTTGCTATAAAAGTTCCTGAATGCTAACTTTAAAAACTAATTTTATTTATTTATTTTTGGCTGCGCTGGGTGTTCATTGCTGTGCGCGGGCTTTCTCTAGTTGTGGCGAGTCAGGGCTCCTCTCTAGTTGTGGTAGGCAGGCTTCTCATTGTGGTGGCTTCTCATGTTGCCAAGCACAGGCTCTAGGGCGTGCGGGCTTCAGTAGTTATGGAACATGGGCTTAGCTGCCCCTCGGCATATGGAATAGTCCTGAGATTGAACCCATGTCCCCTGCATTAGCAGGTGGATTCTTAACCACTGGACCACCAGGGAAGTCCCTAAATGCTAACTTTTAATTTCTGGGCTTAGTTTATTGTAGGCCAGGAATAATAACTCACATTTTGAGTCACACTGCTTTATACCATTTCTGGCTCCTAAACCAAGGCTTCTCCAACAGAGAAGGGTGAAAAAAGGATTAACGCACAACAGAGAACTGTGGTCTGGGTGACTGCAGCAAATGTTAGGACCTCTTCATTCCTGTGACCTGGTGAGATACAGTTTTCCAAATATGTCCTTTGGCCTAATATTTAGTTCTGAACTGATAAAGCCTGATACCTGTGGAATCCCTTAATCTGAAAGAAATGTTCAAATCCTACAGGTGCTGATTGTATAACATATTCCCCTTTTCAACTGTAATTCAGTCAGTGTTTCCCATGCTTAAGGACTTCTTATTTTAATCAAAGCTTATATAGCACCATGTGGAATGGTACATAGCACAGAGCTTCAATTCTGGTTTTATTCCAAGTAAGGATTCTTTGAATCCCCTTTGTTCTGTGGTTCCATAAACTGATGTCTTTTAGGCATTGATATTGCCTTTCTCTTCAACAATGAGAGGAACCCAAATAGGAGCATTCATGGAGATCATTTTACTGATTTCCTTTCCTCTAACTCTGTGACTACTCTTAGTTTTGCTTATACCATCATCCTGTGTTTTATTTTTGACATAAACCATTGACTGTGATCATACTGGGAAAGGGTACTAGTAACCACAATTATGTTGTTGGATTGTAGGGAAATCCATCTCTTGACTGTCCTTTCTCTCTGAAAAATGTGGATTTAATCTCCTGGAATAAAAATCATCAATTTTTATGCCATTTACTTAGTGGCATGATAGTTCCATTTCACTGTTTAGACATTAAGTGGTAATTTTCTTCTTCATCATTGCTTCATGCAACAAAATATTGGCCTTTTAGAATACCTTTAAACATTTGTAGGGATGAGAAATAAATTAAACCATTTATTTACCTTCCATGGTATGGTTCTTTCAGTCACCTTTCATTAGACTGTGTTTAGAAAAGTCAGTTTATGGTTCATACAATGGGCACAAGGGGTAACAAAATTTTAGTGTCAAATTTCCAGTGAAATGCCATCACATGCTGTCGATTTTATCACAATCTACCCCAGCTCATTGTCTTTACCTACAGCTCTATCTTAGCATTAAGACAGCAGCTGATCTCTTTTTTGGGTAACTGGCATCCTCTTTCCCTCCTTAAATTTGTTCTATTTTCATTTTAAAAAAGAAAAGTCTGCTAACATAAAGATCCACATTTACCAAACAGGCACTACTCTGAAAACAACTAGATGCCAATCAAAAAGTATAACAGACATGGTTACACAAAGTAATTAACAATTATAAACAGGGATAATTCCTTAGCTCTACTCTAGATAATAAAAGTTTCGATCATTCACCAGAAAGATAAAGTCCATTAATAGTCTTAGGAGTCTCTCTCTGTCTGCTTCAAGGGAAAGGCTGTCCCAGTTAGAAGAAAGAGAAGGGTCTGAGTATCCAAAAACCAGACACAAGCCCAGGGTTGGGGAGAAAGACGGGAAGGAAGTCCATGGCAAGGTCAGCTCCAGAGCCTCAGACCTCTTAATTAGGAAAACCTGGAAAGGCTTCCGACAAACTACAGACTTCACGTCCAGTCACCAGGCAGCCTCCCGTCCAGAACTTGTGCTGCCACTTCCATTCTGAATCCCACCTCTTCCAGCACCTCTATCCTCTGGGACCTTATTCCATTCACTGTCTCGGGACATGTGAAAGTGAAAGTCTTAGTCATGTCCAACTCTTTGCAAGCCTATGGCCTGTAGCCCACCAGGCTCTTCTGTCCATGGAATTCTCCAGGCAAGAATACTGGAGTGGGTTGCCATTCTCTTCTCCAGAGGATCTTCCTGGCCCAGGGATTGAACCCAGGTCTCCTTCTTTACCATCTGAGCCACCAGGGAAGCCTGTCTTGGACATGTGGCTGCATAAAAATCAAGCTTAGAGAGCTTCACCATTATTTCATATCTTGTTCATACAAAGGTCAGGATGTCTCTAAAACTTCTCTGACTAATCCACACATTTCCAGTACCTGAGATTTCACAAAGGAAAACCCAGTTCTGACATTCATTATACTAATTATCAAAACCATCAGTATTAGAGATAAAAGATGGCTAAGGCACTTGCAGCTGCCTCTGATGGCAGCATTTTGATTAAATGCTACTGATAACCACCACTGGAGTATGTATTTCAGATTAGAATAACTGCCTGCCTTAGGGTCTGGATGAAAAAGAACTGAAACCTATATTTGTGCACATCATGTCTGTGAAAGTATTTTAAAGTAAATTACAGACCAGAAAATAAATACCTTCCTGTTAAAAAAAAATCAAGCCCTTGAAACAGGGGACTACACGTAGGATGTCCTTCTGCTCATCTCCTTTTCATTCTTCATCCACAACTATGCAGCTCCCACCCTATTAAGACTGATTCTGCCAAGGTCGTTTATAACCTAGATGCTAAATGCAGTGTGCCAGGTCCTAGCCCAGTTCCTGAAATACAGTTTTAAAGCATCCATATTCATTTCTATAATTTTAGGAGGAATTAAACATGTCTCAATCCTATTTTTCCCTTACCATGTACTCTTTTAATTACATTCCTGAGAAACCTTGATTCAGGCCTGACATGGGAGAGTTTGAGAAAGTAATTAACTGGAATATGCCATGTTCATTATTCAGCAAATGAATTCTCACCTCCCATGAAATGATTTGTCAAAAAATTGAAAGTCAGTTTAGTTCATTAAGCCCCCAAGTTCTCTTAAAAATGCTCAGCCTGAGACAACAGAACTATGTAAACATACCTGAAATTAATGATGCCTAAATGCCTCTGGAAAAAACAGGTAGTAAATATTCTCTCATGGATAAGTTAAGTCCCATATTTTTTTTTTCCTGGCAGAATTAATAGCCTACCAATTGCCAACAAGAAGATTCCTTCTTATTAAATGTATACTATTTCTCTCTACCTATCAGTTTTAACTTCTCTTCAAAGACTCCAGGTTAAATAAAGGAATTAGAAATGGATAATAGCTTCACAAGGGTATTTTCAGGCATGCAATGTTTAAATGATAATACATCTTGTTCTGAAGCTGTCTAAACCTTAATTCAGTACAAGGAAATGTACAGTTTCCATTTCAATGTATTTGAAGGCTTCGCCTCCTATAGAATGGAATGTTGGGTGTGTCTTTGTTTTCATACAAGTTGGTAATATACATGTGCATGAAATGTGGGATATACCACTAGGAATAACTGCACATTTCTCTTGAGAAGAGATTCAGTTGCAGAGAAATAAGAAATTCAGAGTGGGTTTGAGGAACTGCCAAATCATGAGTAGAAACAAGTTAAAAAGATCCTTCTTCTATATATTCTGACACTCAGAATTTGAGAGTCCCTCTGATCATCTTTAAAACAGCCCCATCATCCCCAGAGAGAGTTGCAAGGAGTAGAGAGGATACCTGTGTGAGTAAAAGTCGTCCCTTAGGAAGAAGAGAGACTTAGGCTCTGATGCAAGTAACATTAGGTGCATCTGATCAGTTTCAGACACTGTGCTCCATGCTTTCCCAGACAGCAGTATACAGGGACAGTATATACAGACAGCAGACACCAGGAAAGCCTGTGTAAGTGCATATGTATATATATGTACATATACATGTATAGATATACACATATGTGTGTGTGTACATATATATATGTGTGAGTGTGTACATATGGGCTTCCCTGGTGGTTCAAATGGTAGAATCTGACTGCAATGCAGGACACAGAGGTTTGGTCCCTGGGATAGGAAGATCCCCTGGAGAAAGAAATGGCAACCCATTCCAGTATTCTTGCCTGGAGAAACCCATGGACAGAGGGGCCTGGCGGGCTACAGTCCATGGGGTCCCAAAGAGTTTGACATAACTGAGCAACTAACACTGTCATTCTTCTTTTCACTTCACATATATATATATATATATATACATATACATGTATATATACACACACACACACACCTACATATATTTTGCAATTATGTATATATCTTTATGTAAAATATATATGTATATTTATTTTAAAATATGTATTCATTTAACAATCAAATGATTCACCCATCATTTTAATGAACAAGTCAAAGTTCCTGCTGAGATAATACCTAGAATAGGCTTCACAAAATATAGGAGTCCTTCTCCCTGGCTGGTTTCCAAGTATCTCTTGCATTGTGATCTCACTATGTACAAGGTGATCTTGGTGTTTAAAGAGAAGTAATCTTTCATGTAACATGACTCCTAAACACCAAATTTCCCCCTTACTGTCTTCTGAAGAAGCAGTAATTCATTGTAGTGTTGGAATTGAAACTAGCTGCCCATTAGGCTGAGCTCTAAGAAGAGTTTTCCCCTAACAGTATGAGTTTACAGCCTATTTCCGACACAAAAAGTGTCTCCAATGATCTTCCTTTAGTTGAATTCTCACAAGAAGCTTGTGAGAAAGAATAGGTTTATTGACAGACCCTCCTACTCTATCTGTAGTAATAACCTTCCCCATCCTTTGGGGAAGGGCCATCCTAACTCCAACCCCATAGTTCAGGGTTTCCAATTAAAATTCATGCAATGAATGACAATGCTGTGTGATTTCATCATCAGAACTTTAAGGGACAAGAGTTAGGCTAAGAAAGTCACACAAGACAACATCACTAGCAAGTCACAGTATAAAGACTTGAATCCACTGTGTCTGACTCCAAAGCCTTCACTTTGAGCCACCAAGGTATACTGGCTCCCAATATACAGAAGTGGTGGCTGGGGTGCCCTGAAACATTTGTTGAATAAATAGCAAGAAGTGAAGGAGAGAGAGAGGACTGCCCAGCTCACATCTCTGGCCAGGGCTTGGCCTCGGCATCCACATCTGCTAAAGCACAGGCTTGGGGGTTAAATCTGAGCTCCCTACGTGCCCTTCCCCAACCAGGAGACCTCAACACCACGTACCTTCACATAATCTCAGTTTCTTCATGCACTGACTCCTAAGTGTTGTCATGAGATTTCAATGAAACAATGACGTCAAAGACTTGAGATCACTTGCTGATTCCTGATAAATCTGCATAAATGGAGCGTGATCAGTTATAACACAGGGAACCACTAGCTCTCCTCTGCATCCTGCCTGCTCTCAGCTGGCTTCAAAGTCCGTGATGTTGGGTGGTGATTTGCTAAACAACGTGGTTCACCGACATCCACTCTTCTTTTTCAAACCCCTTCTTGTTCCCTGCCTAGGCCCCTAGATGTGCAGTGAGAGCCTTGCTTACAGTGAAGACAGGAATCCAGTCACAGCTGCCCTGGAAACTGCCCTTTGCAGTGGGTCACTGGGCCCACACACCTTCCCTTTTGAAGGAGCACAAGCCTTTTCTCTGCAAATAGAAAGGGATCTAAAATATATTTCCAAAATCTTCTGGTCATAGAATTGAGTCTTGAGACATGTTGAAATAACTTTCTAAGACCAAGATGGAGAGCCCCTTGTCCAGGACACCATGTCAGCTAAAACTGTAACTTCTGCATTCCTGTAAGTGCTCTGTTAGACCAGAAACATGGAACATCCAGTCAGCCAAACCCCAAATGCCAAGCCAACTCTAGGCCATTTCATCCCATCAAGGATGATGACATGGCCACAGCCAATCTCATATTTTCTATTTTTTTCTTCCCTGTTCTTAATTCCTTATTTTATAAAATCTCCCTGCCTTCTGCCTCCTTGGGTGATTCTCCAAAAGGAGACTGTCTGCTTCATGAAGTGTTAAACAGAGTTTGTCTGTATCACCTAAACTGTCTTCTTGAATCACTTTTTTTAAGCAGATATTTGGGGTTATATGCCCAGAGCTATCACCGTGACCTGAGAAAAGCTGTAGGCCTCCTGACAATTATTGGGTCAACACTTCCTATCATCTTCATGTACTTTTATCAGAAGAAGTGACCACTGGTGTGGCTATTTTCTCTAGTTATGTATCTGCTTTCATTTTTAATCATGAGGATCTATTTTTACTTTTGAGAAATATAATACAATCCCTCCCTCAAAGCAATTGTCCATTGACCAAAGAAATAAATTATGAAAAAGTTATAGTGACTTAACTGAGACATTTAAATGAACTGGAGTTGTTTGAATCACATTAACAACTATGTGTCTTTGGAGGATGGTGGTGCATTTGTGCGTGCGACATCTAAGCTATTCAGTGAACAGCCACCAGGAAGCTGCGAATCCCTCACATTAACATCTTGGCGCCTCAGAGACCTCTGTCCTACAGACTGGGAACCAATGTCTACAAGCATTTAACTGAGAATTTGGAGAAGAAAATACCACAAAGTTAATCTGAACTTTATCTCTCTGACTGGTCTATAATTCTACTAATGACTGGCTGGATTTAAAAATTAAAATAATGATAGGGTGACTGTAAATAGAATTGTGTTTTGAAACAAGAAAAACATAAATTTATAGTTGCTTTGGAGTCTAATTTTTATCTACGGTAGACTGATCTAAGTCTTGGCAGGACACTCGACATAATTTGAAACCATGAAGGTATAAACCCAAAGGGAAAAATGATTAAATTATGCTCAAACTGATCAGGGGAGATGGTTGGGGGAGGTTTCATTATTAAAATTACTGAACAGGAAAGTGCCTGCAACTATAATATAAAAGGCAAATTGCAATTACTGTTCTATTTTTCCTCCACTTTCTTTCTTTAGTGCACAAGCAGTTTATACAAAACTCGCTTTTGCATCTCCTGAGTTTCTTATATTTTCACAGAAAAAAAAAATTCCTCCATGTAATAAATTTCTCTAAATGTAAAAAAAGATCATCTTCTTTCTGGCCTGCTTAACTTTCCCTAATACTAAAAGGGTTTCAGGTTTACATAGAGAGAGGGAAAAGAATTCATTTCTCAATCATTAGTTAGGCAGGTGACTGACATTGTTGCTATTTAAAAGAGCCTACAATTTATTCCATGAGTTTGAGTAAACTCCGGGAGTTGGTGATGGACAGGGAGGCCTGGTGTGCTGTGATTCATGGGGTCGCAAAGAGTCAGACACGACTGAGCGACTGAACTGAACTGAACTGAACAGTTTATTCCTAGGTGTTTTATTCCTTTTTGTTGCCGTGGTGAATTGTTTCCTTAATTTCCCTTTCTGATTTTTCATTGCTAGTGTATGGGAATGTAAAGGATTTCTGTGTATTAATTTTGTATCCTGAAGCTTTATTAAATTCATTGATTAGCTCTAGTAACTTTTCTGGTGGTATCCTTAGAGTTTTGTATAATGAGACCACAGACCTGTATACAGAGAACTAGAAGACACTGATGAAAGAAATTAAGGACAACACAAACAGATGGAGAGATAAATCATGGCCTTGGATTTGAAGAATAAATATTGTGAAAATGGCTATACTACCTAAAGCAAACTACAGTTCAATATAATCGCTGTCAAATCACCAGTGGCAATTTTCAGAAGTAGAACAACAACAACAAAAATTCACAATTTGTATGGAAACACGAAAGACTTCTGAATAGCCAAAACAATCTTAAAAATGGAGCTGGAGGAATCAACTTCCTGACCTCAGACTATACTGCAAAGCTACAGTAATCAAGACAGTATGATACTGGCACAAAGAAAGAAATATAGATCAATGGACCAAGATAGGAAGCCCAGAGATAAGCCCATGCACCTATGGACACATTGACAATGGAGGCAAGAATATACAATGAAGAAAAAACAGCCTTTTCTGGATAGCTATGTGTAAAAGAATGAAATTAGAACACTTCCTAACACAAAAATAAACTTGAAATGGATTAAAGACCAAAATATAAAGCCAGAAACTATAAAACTCTTAGAGAAAAACATACGCAGAACACCTTTGACATAAATCACAGCAATATCCTCTTTTACCTACCTACTAGAGCAATGGAAATAAACACAAAAATAAACAAGTGGAACCTAATTAAACTTAAAAGCTTTTGCACAGCAAAGGAAACTATAAACAAGACAGTCCTCAGAATGGGAGAAAATAATTGCAAATGAAACAACTGACAAAGGATTAATCTCCAAAATGTATTAGCAGTTCATGTAGCTCAACACCAGAAAAACAAACAAGAAGACCTAGACAGACATTTCTCCAAAGAAGACACACAGATGGCCAACAAACACATGGAAAGATGCTCACCATCACTCATTATGCAGTCAGTCAGTCACTCAGTTCAGTCACTCAGTCAGAGAACTGCAAATCAAAACTACAATGAGATATAACCTCACACCAGTCAGAATGCCCATCATCAAAAAAGTCTATAAACAATACATGGGAGGGTATGGAGAAAAGGGAACCCTCTTGTCCTGTTGTGTGTGTTAGTCACTCAGTCATGTCCAACTCTCTGCGACCCCATGGACTGGACCCCACCAGGCTTCTCTGTCCATGGATGGACTGGTTAGATCTTTAGGATGATCAAAGTGGACATAAGAACAACTGCATTGAAATTTACCGAGCAGTCAGTGACAATACGATGTGATTGTCACTGAGTTCAGAAGGCCGCCCTGGCACACATCACCAGTGCTGCCTCAAAGCCCACACTCTGGCACCAAGATGTGTTCTCAGGTCCTCTCTGACAGCGGGAATTGCATGGAACATGCCACGTGCCCTAGACAATGTCCCTGACGCCAAGGGCACAGCAGTGAAAGTAAGGAAATGAGGCAGGCAAACTCCCTTGTGCCGCTCCTCAGAGCCATGGGTTCAGCAGCAGTGGTGCCCCAGGGTCCGAGGAGGGTTACTGCAGCTTGGGAGGAGACGGCAGCAGCTTGGCTCTGATGGAGCCTCAGTGGTCAGTGATAGATTCTCTAGCCGCTTTAGATCAGGACCCTGCAGGCATCAACCACCAGAGGTCTGAGAAGAACTCTGTGACCGTCTTCCTCTGTCTTCAGATATGTGATGAGGTGTCAAATTAATTTTCTTTGGCTGCTGAGCCAAATTACCCCAATTTTAGTAGCTGGAGAAGACTCTTGCGAGTCCCTTGGACTGCAAGGAGATCCAACCAGTCCATCCTAAAGGAGATCAGTCCTGAGTGTTCATTGGAAGGACTGATGTTAAAGCTGAAACTCCAATGCTTTGGCTACCTGATGCGAAGAACTGACTTATTGGAAAAGACCCTGATGATGGGAAAGATTGAAAGTGGGAGGAAAATGGGACGACAGAGGATGAGATGGTTGGATGGCATCACCGACTCAATGGACATGAGTTTGAGTAAACTCTGGGAGTTGGTGATGGACAGGGAAGCCTGGCATGCTGCAGTCCATGAGATAGCAAAGAGTTGGACACAACTGAGTGACTGAACTGATTTATCTTATCGTTCTGGAAGTCAAAAGTCAGAAAAAGGATCTTGAGGACTAAAATCAAGGTATTGGAATGACCATATTCCTTTTAGAAGCTCTAGGGGAGAATTTGTTTCCTGCCTTTGACAGCTTCTGGCAGCTCTGTGTCCTTGACTCGCGGCCCTCTTCCACCTTCCAGGCCAGTAATCATATCACTCTGCCCTCTGTTTCCATTGTCCTATCTCTCTCTGTGACTCCCCTGCCTCCTTCTACTTCTTATAAGAATCACTGTGATTACACTGGTAGGATAATCTAGAACAATCTCCCCATCAAAAACCCCTTAACTTTATCACACCTGCCAAGTCCCTTTTGCCACGGAAAGTAACAAATCCACAAGTTCTGGGATTTAGGATCTGGACATCTCTGGGGAGCCATCATTCTGCAGACCACAGCATCATGGGATGAAACTGCAGAGGTCAAAGACAGGGTAAACCAGCAAAAGTGAGGGGAGAGGGGGCAGGGAGACATGAGCCTCCCCCCACCTCTCTTTTGCCATGTGTTGACCTCAGTGCATCTGGAAGATACAGCAGTTGAAAGAATCCTTAGCCTGTAAATATCTGTGGTGAATTTTTGCCTCATCTGGGATGACACTCCCAGTGCTGTGGGACAAAAATTAGTCATGAAATGTCTCCCAATCATTGGTCAAATTCTCAACCCAGAGGAGCAACTGATAATATGTTTGGCATCAGTCCTTGACCTGGCAGCCCCAGCCTCTCAAGTCAGCCTCTCACCCTCCCCTAGCTTGACTCACACTCTCTAAGCTTCCTGGAGGCACCGGAAACTTTTTGACACAGAACTCAAGTTGTATCTCCTTACTGAGGTTCTTGGGAAGCCCACTGAGGTTTGAAGTTAGGTTTTACCTGCTTTGTCAGAAAGAACATAACCCTATGAGTGAAAGTTGCTCAGTTACATCCAACTCTTTGAGACCCCATGGACTATACAGTCCATGGAATTCTCCAGGCCAGAAGACTGGAGTGTATATCTGATCCCTTCTCCAGAGGATCTTCCCAGCCCAGATATCAAACCCAGGTCTCCCACATTGCAGGTAGATTCTTTACCAACTGAGCCACCAGGAAAGCCCATACTGGTTGAAAAATCCCTTGTCTGACTTAGAATAATGTATGCATTTTAAAAAGTGCATACTGGAAACCAATGAGACAGAAAATGTGTTGTGCTCTCAAACATTCTTTCTTAGAAACCTTAGACTCTGGAGATCGCAGCCACTGACTCTGCTTTTTCTAGCAGCTCCCCAGCCCAGAGACGTGAAGCAGGCACACATGCCTGCCCATGTGCCTGGCCCAGCAGAATGGAGGTGGTGCTTTATGGAGCAGTATGCCAATGAATGACTGAAGCCTTGATGTTTGCTTCCTTGGGGTGCAATAGTTAGGGTGTCTCAGTGGAAGGAATAAGACTGGATTCAGGCCTCCACGTGATGCTCCATATGGTGGTTTTTCAGCTGCTGCAAAGGGATAAAGTCCTCGCTCAGGACACGTGGCCTCTGGGCTATAGAATCTCCGGGGTCTTTGCCAAACCACCACTGCAGAAAGGGTCAGTGCTTGGGGAGCTGACTGCATTCCCTGATCCTAATCATTAGTATTAGTGAAGTCGCTCAGTCGTGTCCGACTCTTTGAGACCCCATGGACTGTAGCCTACCAGGCTCCTCTGTCCGTGGGATTTTCCAGGCAATAGTACTGGAGTGGATTGCCATTTCCTTCTCCAGAGGATCTTCCCAACCCAGGGATCGAACCCAGGTCTCCCACATTGTAGACAGACGCTTTACCGCCTGAGCCACCAGGGAAGTCTGATCCTAATAGAGGCACACATAATAATTTAAAATTTAGGATCACATCTATTGGTTGGTGAAAATGTAATTGCCATTTCGGACCATAAATTTTAAATTATTATAACTAGACTCAAACACATCTTTATTAATCAAAATAGGAACCATTACAATTAGCACATTTTTGCCAATGAGAAATAAGTTTGTTTGTTCCTGTAGCCTAAAAATCCATGCTTTGGGATTCTACGAACTCTAATACCAGGAATTGAATAATACAGAAAGAGTCAGCCAATTTACTTGAGGACCTTTGTTTTTCAAAAGTTTTGTAAAGTGTTTTATTGGTCACGATTCTTTTAAAAGGCATTGAAGATAACCCCCGCCTGCCTGGCTAAAGATCCCAGGGCAAAAGGGAGTGGCTGGCCAGCTGTTAATGGCTGGAGAAAGACCAGAGTATAAATAGGTGCAGCAAGTTGAGAGCCCAAATGCTGTCATAAAACTTCAAGGAAAAAAAAATAATAATAAAGTAAAAAAAAAAAAAACAAAACTTCAAGGACTGCTGTTAAAACTAATCAACCTTAACTTGAACCTGTAATTCTGACATAACTATATAAAATGACATAAAACATTTTTTAAAATTTTATTTATTTATTTATTTATTTTTTTATTAGTTGGAGGCTAATTACTTCACAACATTTCAGTGGGTTTTGTCATACATTGATATGAATCAGCCATAGATTTACACGTATTCCCCATCCCGATCCCCCCTCCCACCTCCCTCTCCACCCGATTCCTCTGGGTCTTCCCAGTGCACCAGGCCCGAGCACTTGTCTCATGCATCCCACCTGGGCTGGTGATCTGTTTCACCATAGATAGTATACATGCTGTTCTTTTGAAATATACCACCCTCACCTTCTCCCACAGAGTTCAAAAGTCTGTTCTGTACTTCTGTGTCTCTTTTTCTGTTTTGCATATAGGGTTATCGTTACCATCTTTCTAAATTCCACATATATGTGTTAGTATGCTGTAATGTTCTTTATCTTTCTGGCTCACTTCACTCTGTAAACATTTAGCACCACAGTTTTGCTCTAATTATTTCTTTTTCCCTTTCTCTCGCCTCTCCCAACAAACTGATTAGTTCAGTTCTATGACCACAATTTAAAATTGTGGGTAAACAGTGAATAAGAAGAATACTTTTAAGATCCAGAAAATGCACCAACACCATACTTTTAGGCCATCACTGCATAGGATTCCAAGGACTCTGGAATGAGCTGGCCTCTTGTCCTTAGTACAGACAGAAGGAAGAAGGTAACAGCTAACAGGCAATTGTTGTTGCCTTGGCTATAACTCTAACTTCTGGCAATTATATTATTCCTTCCATACTTTGGTGATTTTCAGTTCAGTTCAGTCGCTCAGTCATGTCCAACTCTTTGCGACCCCATGAATCACAGCACGCCAGGCCTCCCTGTCCATCATCAACTCCCGGAGTTCACTCAAACCCATGTCCATCGAGTTGGTGATGCCATCCATCCATCTCATCCTCTGTCGTCCCCTTCTCCTCCTGCCCCCAATCCCTCCCAGCATCAGGGTATTTTAGCACTCACTTAAATAGTACGTGAACATACCGAAAAGGTATCATTATTACTGGCTTAGGCCTGTGCCTTTTTCTTTCTGGCCTACTGTGCTATTAGCTGCTCCTCCACGCCCTGGCCCAAGGGTCCTGGGCTCAGCTGGACGAGGGGGAGCATTCACAATCTCACCCCATTTCCAGGCTTTGCCACATTCTCACTGTGGAGCCCAGGGGTCTCCTAGCTAATTGCATGTATAAATACAAGAGTTTTAAATATAAAACAAAAAAACAGAAAACAAAATGACAGCCCTCCAGGGTAACAGACAACATTAAGAAGTCATGTCACCATAACTAATAAATAAAATGCTCTTTTAAACAATCAATCCTCTCTATTAATATGATTTGTATCCAATTTAAAGTTCAAAATTGATACTAGGGAAGAAAACTGGAAAGGAAGAAAAATATTTCTGTAATACTGTTTGCATTCTGACCACCGGGAAGATAAGTAGAATCAAAACAGTGATTTCCCAGAAAGTAACATTAATTCAAAGTTCTCAGGAAAAAATGCCTTAATGGTTATTCTGGGTGGAAGTAGGAATTACATCTTTAAATAAAAAGACAGTTTTTATTTGAGGCCCATTAGAAATAATTAGGAAAAGTGGGTAGAGGGGGAAAAGTGATAAAGAGCAAACGATATGTCAGGTGACAGGATTCATGTTCCAGTTATGACTCATGCGTTACGTTTACTTTTAGCCTCTACCTCTTTGCTCAACTACTGTTTTATGTCACTCTGTTCCTAATTTCCTTCTTTTTCATGCTGCTAAGATGGATGACACTGTCTTGTTATTTAGCACCAACCCGGGCTATTCAGCTATTAGTCTATAGGTGAATAGTCTTCTAAGGCAGACCCCTAAAAGACAATTTGTGTGCACACATACACTGAGGGTATGCATCTGGGTGATTTTTAGAAATTGTTTCTCTTAATTGGGAGTTGGGTGGGAAAAGAAAAATATTTTGAGCACTTGAATAATTCTCAAAGATTTAAGTCATTCAAAAGAGAAGCTATATGGAATACAATTTAGCCATAAAAAGAATGAAATAATGCCATTTGCAGCAACATGGATGGGACTACAGATTATGATACTAAGTGAAGTAAGTCAGGGGAAGACAAACACATGCCATATCAGTTGCATGTGGAATCTAAAACATAACACAAATGAACTTATCTAAGAAACAGACTCACAGGCGTAGAGAAAAGACTTGTAGTTGCTAAGAGGGAGGGAAGGTGAGGGTGGGATGGAGTGGGAGTTTGGGACTAGCATATGCAAGCTACTGTACACAGAGTGGATAAACAACAAGGTTCTACTATATAGCACAAGGAACTATATTCAATAGCTTATGATAAACCATAAGGGAAAAGAATATATAAAAATAATGTTTGTATGTGTATAACTGAATCACTCTGTTGTACAGCAGAAATTAACACTGTAGATCAACTATACTTCAATTTAAAAAAATGAAATTGTAAGGTCCCTTAACTGTAGTGATTACATTCTGTGTGCATGAAAAAAAAGTCAGTAAATGTGTAGCTATGACATGGCACCAGGAGCTCTACAATAGATAGTCCATAAAGTTCTTCAAAAACCAATCATATTTTATTCTCCTTTTTTTGGAACGTATTTTTTTCTCAAAATAAATGATCATGGTAGTGAAAAAATTCACATTTCCATTTTACAAGGTTCAGTAAGGTTTGTTGTTATTGCTTAGTCGCTAAGTTGTGTCTGACTCTCTTGTGACCCCTCCTACTGTAGCCATGCTGCTTTGCCCATGGAATTTCCCAGGCAAGAATACTGCACTGGGTTGTCATTTCCTTCTCCAGGGGATCTTCCCAAGCTATGGACTGAACCCGCATCTCCTGTGTCTCCTGCACTGGCGGGCGGATTCTTTACCACTGAGTCACCTGGGAAGTCTCCATAAGGTTTGGCACATGTCAAATGTATTTTTCTGTCTTCGTAATCACTTGTGAGATGCCAGTCAGGGGAATCTCAGTCACAGTCTAGGACATCAGAACTCTGCCCTTGGGATGCAAGCATCGTGTGGGTGTACAGTAAGTCCCATACATAAGAACCCTCAAGTTGTGAACTTTCAGAGATGCAAACATGCATTCACATGTCCAATAATGTATGTTAGCTCATGTGTCTGGTGTACATTGTCATGTGGGTGCATGCTTTACTAGTGGTCCAGTTCACTGTACAGTAAAACCTGTGTGCAGGTCAAGAAACAACAGTTAGAACTGGACATGGAACAACAGACTGGTTCCAAATAGGAAAAGGAGTACGTCAAGGCTGTATATTGTCACCCTGCTTATTTAACTTATATGCAGAGTACATCATGAGAAATGCTGGACTGGATGAAGCACAAGCTGGAATCAAGATTGCTGGGAGAAATATCAATAATCTCAGATATGCAGATGACACCATCCTTATTGCAGAAAGTGAAGAAGAACTAAAGAGCCTCTTGATGAAAGTGAAAGAGGAAGTGACAAAGTTGGCTTAAAACTCAACATTCAGAAAACTAAGAACATGGCATCTGGTCCTATCACTTCATGGCAAATAGATGGGGAAACAGTGGAAACAGTGACAGACTTCATATTTGGGGGCTCCAAAATCACTGCAGATGGTGACTGCAGCCATGAAATTAAAAGACGCTTGCTCCTTGGAAGAAAAGTTATGACCATCCTAAGCAGCTTATTAAAAAGCTGAGACATTACTTTGCCAACAAAGGTCCATCTATTCAAAGCTATGGTTTTTCCAGTGGTCATGTATGGATGTGAGAGTTGGACTATAAAGAAAGGTGAGCGCCAAAGAATTGATGCTTTTGAATTGTATTGGAGAAGACTGTTAAGAGTCCCTTGGACTGCAGGGAGATCCAACCACTCCATCCTAAAGGAAATGAGTCCTGAATATTCATTGGAAGGACTGATGCTGAAGCTGAACCTCCAATACTTTGGCCACCTGATGCAAAGAACTGACTCACTGGAAAAGACCCTGATGCTGGGAAAAATCGAAGGCAGGAGGAGAAGGGGATGACAGAATATGAGATGGGTTGGATGGCATCACTGACTCAATGGACATGAGTTTGAGTAAACTCTGGGAGTTGGTGATGGACAGGGAGGCCTGGTGTGCTGCAGTCCATGGGGTCACAAAGAGTCGGAAATGACTGAGCGACTGGACTGAACTGAACTGAACTATACAGAGTCCGGTATTTTTATTTCAAGGCCAGGATGTTCGGGAGCAAGGGTAAAAGCAGCAGTATATAGCCAATTGTGTTAGTTGGGTACTTAGGCTGACTTTGTTGGACTTAACAACAAATGGACTTGAACTCTCAGAACGGAACCCGTTTGGATGTAGGGGACTTACTGTCCTAGTTCCTCAACCCACACTGTGCTCCCCTGTCCACACTATACCTTCCTCAGTTCCTCTGAGTCACCCTTTCCCCGTCTCTTGAGGTCAGGGCTGTGAGCAGACCACCCAGGACAGACTCATCAGCGGCTCTAAAAGCGGTGTCAGGAGACCAGATGAGACTCTTAGCCGCTGCTGGAGTCCCTCCTTCAGGCAGGATCAACGTGGTAGGAAAGCTCATTGCCCCTTGACTTCACGTCACCCTGAATTAAGACATCATTATCATCCTGGCAGCCTACCCTTTACTGAGCAGAAACAGGTGGGTGCTGCTGGCAGTAAAGTTCCCTTTTTCTGACTCAGAAAGAACCTGGCACTCTCCACGATGGTTAGGAAACTTCAGAAGCCCCATTCATCAGGTGGTTGCTTGATAGGAACCACATCAACCCTGCAGGCCAGCAGCAAGCAATAAGAAAAGGGATATAGAACTTGGAACTAAAAATTATTTTCCTGTTACATGTGGCATTGTAGTAGAAATAAAAGTGGGATCACATTAGAATTTTAATGAAGAGATTGTTCACCTCCGTCTGAATCTGAATGGGCTTCCCTGGTGGTTCAGATGGTAAAGAATCCACCTCCTGCAATTCAGGAGACCTGGATTCAATCTCTGGGTCAGGAAGATTCCCTGGAGAAGGGAGTGGATACCCACTCCAGTATTCTTGCCTGGAGAATCCCATGGACAGAGAAGCCTGGTGGGCTACAGTCCATGGGGTCGAAAAGAGTCAGACAGGACCGAGCGACTGACACTTTAATCAGAATATCATGTTCTATCCCATCACCTCTTTCTTTTGCCACCCAGATTTTACCCAGAAACTGGTATGTATTCACTGTGTGGTGAAGACAACACATGCTCACAAAGGTAAGCCTGGGAGTTAAACCTGCTAGAGCAGGAAAATAAGCAGTTATCTGAAAAATTCTGATCCCTGGTCTTTTGTGTCCTGAGCTGCTCAGATAATTCTGATGAAAATGGGGATTCTCCTAAATTGTCTCAGAATTGTTTCAATTTCCTTCTTTGCTAGTGGAGATTTTGTTGCATGTGCTCTTGCCGCTGAAAGGTGTCTGTCTCAAACAAGGTGGAGGTTAGATACTGTCCATGTGTCAATAGGGTGGGCATGGGTGTTCTGAGAGATTGGTGTGATGGCATGTGTTTCTCTCCACTGATCAGGCTCTCCAACTCCCCACGATGCTGACACAAGGACTAAGGGTCCTCAGGCAAACGATTCTGGAAGAAGAGAGCCTGGTGAGCAGAGCAGACCCCATGGTCAGTTCGGTCGGAGCTCCTCTCCTGACTTGCCCACCAGCTGCCGGTGTGCCCACCCTCTTGAGCTGTCATCATTTAGGATAAAATAGCTATGACAATTGGACAGGGTAGCTGAGATTTAAGCAGCTAACAGTGCCTGGGAAATATACGCAGTTAGCATCTATCTCTTTTCTCTTCTTGACCACATGGGAAGGATGGCCATACCTCCGGGTTTTCCTGTTGTATCAGCCTAATTATGACCAGTGCCCTGAGTGTTCTAATTAAAATGATAAAGCGTATGGTTACTCTTGGGACTTCCCTGGTGGTCCAGGGGCTAAGACGCCACACTCTCAATGCAGGGGGCCTGGGTTTGACCCCTGATCAGGGAATCAGATCCCACATGCTGCAACAAAGATCAGAGATCCCACATGCCACAACTAAGACCCCGCACAGCCAAGTAAATAAATATTTTTAAAATAAATAAATAAAATTTTAAAGTATATGCTTATCTACATCCAGGTAGTGTTGGGTTTTGATGACTCTCTTTGTCAGAGAACTTTTGTGGTGAAGAATGAAACCTGCTTGAGCCAGCTTAAGCCAAGAGGGGACAGTATGCGCACGATGTCGAAGCAGTCCACAAAAAGCCAGGCTTCACGAGGGGCTTCAGAACTCAGAGGTCCCCTGTGCGTTCCCTTGATAACTTCTCCCCACACATTTGGTTCTATCTTTCCCTTTGGGAAGACTGTTCTGGTATACCTGTGGCCACCATCACCTGTCTTCAGTTCACACAGACTGTCAGATCTTGAAGCCCAACTTCCATAATCCCCCCCCCCCAAAAAAGAAAGGATTTCTGGCTTTTTGCATGCACACAAATACATTCCAAATGCATTGCTTTGGAGTAGCATCTGCCAATGGCTGGCTGAGTCAGAGATGCGGAGGAGAGGCGGCGAGGCGGGGGGGTAGGTGGTAGTTCCCTGCTTCACTGCCCTGTTTAACAGGGCTCTGTGAACAATATCTGTGTTCCTAAGGGACCCTGGGAAGACTCTTTACAAAGGGGTGTGGGTGGAGAATAAATGGTCTGATGGAGGAGAAGATGATCACTTTAGTAAACCCATCCCCAACATACGACATTCTAATGTCCTGCTGAGGCACTTTCTCCCGGTCACCCAAGGACGTGGTTTCTGCACCCCCAGAATTTAATCAGACTTCTGCTTCCAGTGTCTCCTTACTTCAAGTCTTTTTATTATACCGAGTAAATCGAAGCTAATAAACTCATCTGACTTCAGGAGCTCACATTTTGGCAGGGAATGTAAGCATTGGCTCCCCAGTGCCAGTCAACATGTTTGTTTTCTCAGAAGCTTCCTAGGGGCCGGGGTCCTTCAATCAGCACTTCTCAAGCCTTTCCACCAAAGTAGCTCTGACCATGGAAATAATTCACATGCATGGGGCTCTGGGATTGTAGCACAAAGCAAATATAACATTTCTCACACTTTAGCTTTTAATGTAGTTCAAGTTTCTACTGTATAAAACATTAATGTTGGTTACAACTTTTTTTTTTCCTCAGATTTTGGCATGAAACCACTGTTCTCAAACAACATACCGTGATTCTTCTAGAACTGAGTATCTCTGGGCACACTGCCACATATAGACTCAGCCCAGTGGAAAGGAAACATCATCATGGAAATCTAGTCATCAGGGTAAGTCATGGAGAATCCATTTTGGAAGAGAGGGCTTTTGTTTTTTTTTTGGTCTCTAAGATCATGCAACATTTGAACATCTGTGTTGAATCTGAATCACACGCACACTTTCTCCCAAGTCTAGAGATGGATCTGGGTTCTAACCCCAGTTCTACCTGGCTTCTCCTCTTAAAACTCACACTAACTACTGGCTGTTCTATTACAGAGCAGAAAAAAAACCCACAAAGATCCTCCATTCTTTCTACTGTCTTGAATGCATGCTCCCTGCACTTCATCGTCTGCTCTAATGCCGTTTGTCAGCTGTGACTTCTTCAGGCACAAGGGAGACCATCCATGACCCCTCACTCTCAGGACAGCTGGCCTCTAGGTGCGGCCCAAGATGGTACCAGGCACTGGGAAGTCCTGGTATGTTTTTAACTCACGAGGATGCCCCCTCCCATGCTTGCTTGCTGCTGCTAAGTCATTTCAGTCGTGTCCGACTCTGTGCAAACCCATAGACGGCAGCCCACCAGGCTCTGCCATCCCTGGGATTCTCCAGGCAAGAACACTGGAGTGGGTTGCCATTTCCTTCTCCAATGCATGAAAGTGAAAAGTGAAAGTGACATTGCTCAGTCGTGTCCGACTCTTTGCGACCCCATGGACTGCAGCCTACCAGGCTCCTCTGTCCATGGGATTTTCCAGGCAAGAGTGCTGGAGTGGGGTGCCATTGCCTTCTCCGCCCACTCTCGCTTCAGTTCAGTTCAGTTCAGTTGCTCAGTCATGTCCGACTCTTTGTGACCACGTGAATAGAAGCATGCCAGGCCTCCCTGTCCATCACCAACCCCCAGAGTTTACTCACACTCATGTGCATGGAGTTGGTGATGCCATCCAGCCATCTTATCCTCTGTTGTCCCCTTCTCCTCCTGCCCCCAATCCCTCCCAGCATCAGGGTCTTTTCCAATGAGTCAACTCTTCGAATGAGGTGGCCAAAGTACTGGAGTTTCAGCTTCAGCATCAGTCCTTCCAATGAACACCCAGGACTGATCTCCTTTAGGATGGACTGGTTGGATCTCCTTGCAGTCCAAGGGACTCTCAAGAGTCTTCTCCAACACCACAGTTCAAAAGCATCAATTCTTTGGTGCTCAGTTTTCTTCACAGTTCAACTCTCCCACTCTTGTTTAGGTGTTTCCAAATGGACCGTTATTAAGTAGTCTTTCTGATACTATATTTCTAGAGGAAAATAGATAGCTAATGGGAAGTTGCTATGTAACACAAGGAGCTCAACTTGGTGTTCTGTGATAAACTAGAGGGGTGGGATGAGATGGGGGTGGGAGGGTGGGTCCAAGAGAGAGGGGACATATGTACGCTTATGGCTGATTGACGCTGTTGTAAGGCAGAAATCAATACAACATTGTAAGGCAATTATACTCCAATTAGAAGTAAAGTCTTAAAAACTGAATGCATGATTTTACATGTTAAAACCATTTTGCTTATTATTTTGGCTTTTCAGATCTTTTTTAATCTTGAGCTTGTACTTTTCCCAGTTTTCTCTTTTTTTAACCAACCTCTAGCTTTTTTATACTGTACTGTCAACTCTAGGCACTACATCATATAGCAGATCTCCAGATCTTCACCTTGTGTAACTGTAACTTTATATCCACTGAAGGAGAACTCCTAACTTCTGCTTCCACCCTCACCCCAATCTCTTGGCAATTATCATTTTATTTTCTGTTTCTATAAGTTTGACTGTTTTAGATATCTCATCTAACTGGGATCATACAGGATTTGTCCTTCTGTGGCCAACTTCATATCTCCAGGTCCATCCATGTTGTGACAAATTGTAGGATTTCCTTCTTTATGGCTGAGCAATATTCTGTTATATGTATCTACCACATTTTCTTTATCCTTCTTCTTGCAAATGAACACCTGGGTTGTTTCCATATCTTAGATGCTTCCAAATGGATTATTATTAAGTAGTCTTCCTGATACTGTATTTCTAGAGGAAAACAGATAGCTAATGGGAAGTTGCTATGTAACACAAGGAGCTCAACTTGGTGTTCTGTGATAAACTAGAGGGGTGGGATGAGATGGGGGTGGGAGGGTGGGTCCAAGAGAGAGGGGACATATGTACACTTATGGCTGACGCTGTTGTATGGCAGAAATCAACACAAGACTGTGTTGTGAATAATAATGTGAATAATACCGCAATGAACATGGGAGTGCAGATATAGCTTCAAATCCTGGATATTCTACTCGATATATACTTCAGGAGTGGAATTGCTGAATTATATAGCTCTATTTTTAATTTTTTGACATTTTTACCTCTAATTTTCACTTTTCTTTATGACTTTATCCAAATCACTAATTATTATGTTGAACAGCTCAAGGAATCCTTCAGGAGTCCACTGAAATCTGTTCTCTGGGTTCTTTCACTTAATTGTCAACACTATGTTAAATGCCAGGCTATTCAGTATATAGCATTTGGCATTTAGTATACCTGGGTTTGATCCCTGGGTTAGGAAGATCCCCTCAAGGAGGGCATGGGAACCCACTCCAGTATTCCTGCCTGGAGAATTTCATGGACAGAGGAACCTGGGGGGCTACATTCCACAGGGTCACAAAGAGTCGGACATGACTGAGTGACTGAGCATAGCCAAGCACATACTACATGCTCCAATACTTTGGCCACCTGACAGGAAGTCTTTTCCAAGACTCATTGGAAAAGACCCTGATGCTGGGAAAGATTAGGGCAGGAGGAGAAGGGGGTGACAGAGGGTGGGACTGTTGGATGGCATCACTGACTCAGTGAATATGAGTTTGAACAAACACCAGGAGATGGTGAAGGACAAGGAAGCCTGGTGTGCTGCAGTTCATGGGGTCGCAAAGAGTTGGACACAATTTAGCAACTGAACAACAACAACAACAAAATAGTATATTTAGTATAGTATATGGTACAGGGCATTTATTACTAACTAAATGCCAGGCTATTTGCAAGTGCTAGGGATATGGTGTTAAGAAAACCCAGTCATGTCTACACCCTCAAATAGCTAATGTTGTTTAATGGAGAAAACAGACACTGATCAAATCACACATAAAAATGTATAACTATGAGGTGATAGAATATTTTGGAGGAAAAAGAGAGGATGCCAAGAAAAGAATCTGACCCAGTCTAAGGATTCTCAAGAGTTCCTGGAGTGGGTGCTGTTTGAGCTGGGAATCAATGGGGTAAAGAGCAGAGGGTACGGCATGGGCAAAAGCCTAGTGATGGAGCCTGCATGGTCAGGAAGTGAGTGAAGGCCAGGATCGCAGGAGCACAGATCCCGAGGAAGGTGGCATGAGACATGGGCCAGTTTACAAGTCGGGTCTTTGTTGCTAGAAAAGCAGAAAGCATTGACAGTGCCAAAGCGGGGAGACAGCATTATTAAGACCTTCATTCTTAAAAGATCCTTCAGTGAAGACAGTGGGTTGCAGAAGCAAGGGTGTTTATGGAGAGACCATTCAGGAGGCTATTGTTGTAATTCAGGCAAGAGATGAAAGCAATTTTGCTTAGGGTGCCAGCAGTAGAGATGGAGAAAAATGAATGGATTAAGAGGTACTTAGGAATAAAGTAGGAAGGACTTACTGATAGCTTAGAGATGGGAAGGAAGGAGAAGAGACGTAAATGATGGTCCTTAGCTTCTCGTTTTTATAACTATATGAATAGTGGTGCCCTTGGTTGTGACAGGGAGTACTGCATGTAAACAAATGGAATAAGTTTGATTCCTGACGTATTTGGTACCCCTGAGATATCCAAATAGATATGCTGAGAATAACAACAGACAGCACTTATATTAACATGCCAGGCGCTGGTCAGAGCACTTTGTACACATGAATTCATTTACTCTTTACAGTACTTCTATGTGGTAAGTCCTGTTATGAATCCCATTTTATAGAGGAGGAAACAGAAGCACAGAGAAGTCAGGTAATCTTACCAGAGACACACAGCTAGTCAGGAAAGAGTTTAATAAGAAAGTTGAGAACTGAGAAGAAAGGTCAGGACTAAAGTTACAGATTTAAGAATCACTGGAAAGCCACAGGTATGGAGGAAACTGTTCCAAAAAGATTGATAGGGTTAAAAAAAAAAAAAAAAAAACTGAACAATGGGACAGAAAAATTATCCACAATCTATAAATAAGGTCAAGAGAATGACTGCATTTCCTCTCATTGCATCCTGAGTCAATGTTTATATGAAGAGCAAAAGCACTTTCAAAACCAGTAAGGACAGTACCACAAATCATCGGATTGGGGTTTAGCCCAGACCTAACTTAAATGTTGTTCTTTCTTTAAAACAATTTCATGTACGTTGCTACTTCCTGTTCAGGCGTCCTATCTCTACTGGCAGGTTCCTGTGACCCCATATGCTTTCTTGTCTACCTGGGACTGTTGGCTACATTCTGATGGTTCCCAGGGGGACCCTAGAGCTCAAGGCTTAATTTTCTTGGAAAATATACCATTGTTTAACTTCGCTTCCTTTTACTATTAATTAAAGGTTCACCCTTTGAAGTTGCATTTACATGTATATTTGTGCCTCATGCATGCTAAGTTGCTTCAGTCATAACCGACTCTTTGCAACCCTATGGACTGTAGCCCGCCATGGGCTCCTCTGTCCATGGGATTCTTCAGGCAGAAATACTGGAGTGGGTTGCCATACCCTCCTCCAGAGGATAATCCCAACCCAGGGATCAAACCAAGTCTCTTATGTCTCCTGCTTTGGCAGGCAGTTTCTTTACACCAGCACCACCTGGGAAGCCCTATTTGTGCCCCATAGAGTTGCAAATGATCTCTATCTGGCAGAAGAGAAAATTTCAAAGGTTAAAAGTAATAACGATAACTAGTTTTACATGCAAATGGCAATCTTATCCTAACTTTCTTTCTTATTTTTTTTTAGTTCTACCACTTTATTGCTACCAATCCATCTCCCTCCACCCTTGTGCACACATGCTCAGTCATGTAACCCCATGGACTGCAGCCCGCCAGGCTCCTCTGTCCATGGACTTTTCCAGGCAAGAACACTGGAGTGGGTTGCCATTTCCTTCTCCATTATCCTAACTTTCTTGTCTTAAAAAGGATTACAAAACCACCACTTCCTTAAATCTGTTTAGAATCAGCTTTACCATTTTGTTCAGTCCATCATTCATGACTGAGTTGAGCATAACTCTTGACACATCGTAATTCTCTTGTTTGTAAAAGAGTCAAGGTTTAACTTCTGAGAATCCCCCTATGAAAGAAGTGAACCTTGGGCTTCTTCAGCAGTCTTTGGGAAAACCATTTGGCTAGCCACAAATCCACCAAGAGCTCCTGAGCCCACTTTTCATTTATTCGTTCTTTAAAAAGTATTACTGGGAAAGTACTTAGTACAAGGCACTGTAAAAAGCTCAGGGCATGAGAAAGAAAGATTGAAATATGAAAATGATGACTTTGAGGTGCTTATGCTTTTATGGCAGGAAGGAAAGGGGATAGAAAAATCGAAGAAACCATGATGTGGAAAGTACTAACTAGGAAGGATGTTATGAAGTATATGAGAGGGCTCTGCAATGGGCCTTAAATGATGAAGGGGACTTTGCCAGGTGGAAATGAGAAGAAAGGATGGAAGCCATAACGTGGACAAAGGTAAAGAGTAGAAGTGGGTACCATGTTGACATTTTGGTGACACGCATGTCATGATTTCTGCGCAGGCTGGAAAAGAATTTCCAGACACGAGGTAGAATGAGAGGAGAAGAAAATTTATTAGAATAGCAGGCTGTTAGAACAGTGGGCTGTTAGAACAGTGGGTGGGCTCAAGGGAGAGCCGTCCCTGTTCTTGGACTAGTAGCCAACTTTTATAGCCTCAAGACAGAAAATTCCTAGTGGAAGAGTGGCATTAGGTGACTGGTTAGGATGCTATAGGGTGGGTAATAGGGTGGGTATTTTACCCAATAAGGGGTCAGGAAACTGGCCAATTTAGATCAGGAGGCTCATGGCAACAGTTGCTGTCAGGCTTGGTTAATTCTGAAAACTTTTGTCCTGTGACCTTGGTATGGAAGTCAAAGTGTTAATCACTCAGTCGTGTCTGACTCTTTGTGGCCCCATGGACTGTAGCCCACCAGGCCCCTCTGTTGATGGAATTCTCCAGGCAAGAATACTGAAGTGGGTTACCCTTTCTCCTTTGGCATTCTGCATGTGCCAGTTTAGATTCTTTGGAAATGGCTGGACCTCGGGCCCCAAGCTGGCTCTCAGTGCTCACTACCCCCCTTCCTGAAGGCTCAGAAATAGTTCATGTCACAGAATCTCCTGACAGGTGACTCCCCACCTGGACCACAGGGGGCATTGCGTTCATCCCAACCACTACATATTTTCAGTGCTCCAGGCCTGAAACCCATATGGGATTTTTGAGTCAAGAACTAAATGTTGTCCTAACTATTGAGAAGAACCTAACAACTATAAAAACAGAGATGTAAAACTTAGTTACCTGGGTTTCTGGATTTATATTTCTGAAGAGATGACTTTGAAACATGGGTAAAATGGGCAAACCAATTATTCAAAAGTAGGTCTTCAAGAAAAGTTTCCCTCAGGGGGTCTTGGGCCTTCAGCGGAGGTGGGGCTCTTCTGTGCCCCCAGAAAGCAGGCCTCGGGACCAGCCAGCTCTTCCCACGCAGCTGGCGCTCTAGGAGTTCCTGACCATTGGTAACTCAATATCCAGGAGGACTCGTCTTTCCATTTCACAGAAGAGCAAGAGCACTTTCAAAAACAGTCAGTAGAGTGCCACAAATCATCGAATTGGGGTTTAGCCCAGACCTAACTTGAAGTGCACAAAGGTTCTTTCTTTAGAGCACTTTGGTGTAAGTTACTACTTCCTGTTCAGGCGTCCTGCCTCGATTGGCAGGTTCCTGTGACCCCTGCTTTCTTGTCTACCTGGGACTGCTGGAGACACTCTGATGGTTTCCAGGGGGACCCTAGAGCTCAAGGCTTTATTTTTTCTTCCCTGGCCCCAGTCCAGGGGGCTTTACTCTCAGAACTTCCTGTTAATGTCCCAGAAAATCTTACTTAAGATCTTCATTAGAGCACACCTAGGTAGATTGTATATTGGTTAAAATTGAGCATTTAATTTACAGAGAACAGATCAGAATCTTTCCCAAAGATCAAATAGCTCCTTCCTTGCCTCCAGGAGAAACCTGGTATTTTACATTTGTGAAGTTCACTCTGTTTCCACAAGTATTTATCAGATCTCTATTATGTGTCAAGAACTGTTCTGTGCCATTAGTTACCAGGGATGCTAAGATGTAAACAGCACAGTCCCTGCCCCAAGAAAATCACATTCACATCCCCTAAAACAGTGTACAAGACGCCATTAAGTGAAGGTCTGGGGACTCTTTGTGGGAGTTTAAACTGGGAGAGCCTGTTTGAAGGACAATTCGGCAGCATCTAACATTTTAAATATGTGCACCCCTTGATCAAGGAATCTCACATCTATAAAATTACCCATAGAGGTACACACATACATATGCAGATGAATATGTACAGGTTAGTTTTTAACAATGGAATGTCAGAAAAGAAATGGCCATCTAAGCATTCCATTGAAAAACCATGTTCCATTTTTATGTTCAGACCTGAACAAATATAATCTTCACATGGAATTCTGAAACAACACAGAGTATGCTTTCATTTATGAACATCATTAACCTCTATTACATGTGTGTCTGTGCAAACACGTGTGTAAATGCCTAGAGAAAGCTCTGAGTGGATACCCGATGACAAATTATTGATAGGTTCTTCTTCTGGAGACAGGAATGGGATACAGAGTCAGGGTAAGGACAGTCTTCCACTCTATTAGACAATTCTCTATGTAATTTAAATGATTTTTTTTTTTTTTTACCGCCTTGGACATTCACTTAAAATAACTTAAAAGTTGTGCTATGAGAAAAGCACAGGAATTCAAACTGGTAATGGATTCCTGCTGACCTAGGGGAATCACAGAGGATGAAGAGGTACATTTAGAGCCAGATCAAGGGTATTTTAACATATTTCAGATGAAGAAACAGAGTGAACAGCGAGCAGGCCGTGCACCCTGCAAGAAGGATTTGGATGACAACCAGCAGAGGGCTTGGGTGCCCAGGAAGTCCCGAAGGACTGAAGAATTAGCCTCTCTGAGAAACTTTACATGATTCTACTCTTTGATTTAGATCTTTGATGTGTCTGCCTATTACTTGCATCATCCAAGGTGTTTGATAAAAATTTGTGAATCAGGTAAATTAAATCACCATAAATTATTTAATTCATTGTATCATGTGCATCCCTCATTTATTAAATTCCACTAGAACTGTCTCCCCTTCTTGAATAGAAGTCTTTTCAGAAGAAGAAAAAAAAATTTTTTCTTTTCTTTTTATATCTGCTGGGCCTATTACTCAAAACAAAATAAGCAATCCAAAATTTTTGTTGAAGACCTGTATATGCCAATGATAACTGAACTCAAGTGTGAGATAAAAATAAACAAATAAATAATGCATAAATACATGAAAAGGGGGTTGTGCTCAATAGTAGACTAAGGTACCTGGCTCTATTCTAAGGGCCGTGGGAAACCACTAGAATTTTTGTGCAGTATTATCAGAGCTGGTTGGAGGATGGAAGAGAAGATAAATAGTTAAGGAACTTGTGAGTTAGTTAAGATAGGAGAGGGTGAATGGATAACATTCCCCAAATCAGATCAGACTTGATTCAGTTGGCAGAAAAAGCATCACAGCGAGAACAAATTACGAAAACACAATTAACACGTTTTGATCAGCACTCATATGTATTCCACGGGGAGCGGTTTTGTGCTTTCTCTAGGGAAGGGTGAGGGAGAGGAGGTGGAGAGGCCCATCAGAAGGGAAACAGCAAGAATAAATGGGTGACCGTTCAGCTTGAGGCAAAGACTTCTCCATTCCCTACTTTTCCAGGACAGGATTAGACTCTCCTCTGTACACAAAGTCAGCTCTCATCTGCCTACCTACCTGCCCGCCCACATTGGCAGCTGAGCCCTAAGGATACTGATTCCAGAAACCCAAGAAATCATGCAAGACCTTTGCTCATTGATTTTAAGATAATATAAGTAAGCGGGAAACACGGGGAGCCTTTGTCATTCTAACAGACGATGCTGAGGCTAGAAAGAGAAATGGAGCCTTTATAAACATAAGTAAAAGCCCAAGTGACTGAAACATAAAGTTCCAAGGCCTCTTGCAACCAAACAAGACCATTTCTGCTGTTGCAACTTATTCATTGCGCATGGCACAATGGAAATAAATACAATTGGTGTCAAATAAAATATTTACAGTGTTGACTGAAGAAGACATGAAAAACTGGAAGCTCTTTATACTAATACATTTTCTGCTGTCAAATTCCAGAGGCAGCATTTGGCACAAAGCTCTGGGCTTCCGTGGTGGCTGAGACAGTAAAGAATCTGCCTGCAATGCGGGAGACCTGGGTTCCACCCCTAGGTTGGGAAGATTCCCTGGAGAAGGGACTGGCTACCCACTCCAGTATTCCTTACCTGGAGAATCCCATGGACAGAGGAGCCTGGCGGGCTACAGACCATGGGGCTGCAAAGAGTCAGACATAACTGAAGCAACTAAAGCTTTCAGTTTCCTGTTTCTGGGGCCCAACTGGGCCATTCTCTGAGGGGAAACACAGTGTCCAAGGGAAGAAAGAGAAGAGAGTACAATTTGCTGGGTCTGCTTCTGCCAGAGACCTTCGACAGACCAACAAACAGGAAGGTTTCTTCTTAACACCAAGAAATAAACTCCAAAAAAATAAATGTTTTGTTTTTTCAATGCAGGTGACTTTGCATGCGTGCTCAGTTGCTGAGTCGTGTCTGACTCTTTGCAACCCCACAGACTGTAGCCCACCAGGCTCCTCTGTCCATGGGAATCTCCAGACAAGGATGGGTTGCCATGTTCTCCTCCAGGGGATCTTCCCGTCCCAGGGATCTGCGGTTCCTGCATTGGCAGGAGGATTTTTTTTTTTTTTTTATTGTTGTGGTTTTTGCCATACAGTGACATGAATCAGCCATGGATTTACATGTGTTCCCCATCCTGAACCCCCCCTCCCACCTCCCTCCCCATCCCATCCATCCCTCTGGGTCATCCCAGTGCACCAGCCCCGAGCACTTGTCTCATGCATCCAACCTGCACTGGCGATCTGTTTCACACTTGATAATATACATGTTTTGATGCTATTCTCTCAGATCATCCCACCCTCACCTTCTCCCATAGAGTTCAAAAGTCTGTTCTATACATCTGTGTCTCTTTTTCTGTTTTGCATATAGGGTTATCATTACCATCTTTCTAAATTCCATATATATGCATTAGTATCCTGTATTGGTGTTTCTCTTTCTGGCTTACTCCACTCTGTATAATGGGCTCCAGTTTTATCCATCTCATTAGAACTGATTCAAATGTATTCTTTTTAATGGCTGAGTAATATTCCATTATGTATATGTAACACAGCTTTCTTTCTTTTTTTTTTTAATTATTTATTTTTTCATTTTTTTTTTTAAATTTTTTTATTAGTTGGAGGCTAATTACTTCACAACATTTCAGTGGGTTTTGTCATACATTGATATGAATCAGCCATAGAGTTACACGTATTCCCCATCCCGATCCCCCCTCCCACCTCCCTCTCCACCCGATTCCTCTGGGTCTTCCCAGTGCACCAGGCCCAAGCACTTGACTCATGCATCCAACCTGGGCTGGTGATCTGTTTCACCATAGATAACATACATGCTGTTCTTTCGAAACATCCCACCCTCACCTTCTCCCACAGAGTTCAAAAGTCTGTTCTGTACTTCTGTGTCTCTTTTTCTGTTTTGCATATAGGGTTGTCGTTACCATCTTTCTAAATTGCATATATATGTGTTAGTATACTGTAATGGTCTTTATCTTTCTGGCTTACTTCACTCTGTATAATGGGCTCCAATTTCATCCATCTCATTAGGACTGGTTCAAATGAATTCTTTTTAACGGCTGAGTAATATTCCATGGTGTATATGTACCACAGCTTCCTTATCCATTCATCTGCTGATGGGCATCTAGGTTGCTTCCATGCCCTGGCTATTATAAACAGTGCTGCGATGAACATTGGGGTGCACGTGTCTCTTTCAGATCTGGTTTCCTCAGTGTGTATGCCCAGAAGTGGGATTGCTGGGTCATATGGCAGTTCTATTTCCAGTTTTTTTAAGAAATCTCCACACTGTTCTCCATAGCGGCTGTACTAGTTTGCATTCCCACCAACAGTGTAAGAGGGTTCCCTTTTCTCCACACCCTCTCCAGCATTTATTGCTTGTAGACTTTTGGATAGCAGCCATCCTGACTGGCATGTAATGGTACCTCATTGTGGTTTTGATTTGCATTTCTCTGATAATGAGTGATGTTGAGCATCTTTTCATGTGTTTGTTAGCCATCTGTATGTCTTCTTTGGAGAAATGTCTGTTTAGTTCTTTGGCCCATTTTTTGATTGGGTCATTTATTTTTCTGGAATTGAGCTGCAGGAGTTGCTTGTATATTTTTGAGATTAATCCTTTGTCTGTTTCTTCATTTGCTATTATTTTCTCCCAATCTGAGGGCTGTCTTTTCACCTTACTTATAGTTTCCTTTGTTGTGCAAAAGCTTTTAAGTTTCATTAGGTCCCATTTGTTTAGTTTTGCTTTTATTTCCAATATTCTGGGAGGTGGGTCATAGAGGATCTTGCTGTAACACAGCTTTCTTATCCATTCATCTGCTGATGGGCATCTGACAGGAGGATTCTTTACTACTGAGCCACTAAGAAAGTTCCACAGGTGACTTTAGAGGGAATTGAATTCTTGTCTCATTTCCTCAAAGAATCCAGGTATAAAACAAAAAAGTTTTCTCCGCTTGTCACCTGAAAAGACACATCGCCTGTGTGCTGTTGAGCTCAGTGTGGATGACTGGATACATCTAACTATCAAATGAGAGACAGACTTTCCAAGCAGACATTAGAATCTAAGTGACTGGTGTTTGAGCAGCCAGATGAGTGCTCCTTCTTTGGGACACGCAGCCTCCCCCCCCCCCCACCCCGACAGTAATTCCAGGAATGGGCCACTGCCCAGGCCAGGAGGGCACTGACCTTAAAGTCAGTTTCCCAGATGGGCTGGACAGCTTTACAGTCTCACAGTCTGTGGCTGTTACTACATTAACCCTCTGTGACTTTCAATATAGTTTTCTCAGCAAAGCTCTGGTCCTATTTCTACCGTGCACAAAAGGGAGGGGAAGGAAAGAAAACAGGATATATTTATTTATTCAGCAAAACAGGTGCTGAATAAAGGGTGAAATCTGGAGACAAAGATGCCAAGCAAAATGACACATTTAAAAGGATCTCACTGGGGTCCTTTATGTACGACTCCTTGTAACGTGATAAATTTAGAGGAGAAATAGCAGCCCGCCAACCTCCACAGGGCGGGATTCTGCTTTTATAACCATTCAGAAGACATAGCAGGTCTGAGACTGTGGTCCTGAGAAAGGCATGCTTGCAAGGTTGGCTCCTGGCTGACATCTGGGATTTTGAAATTGGAGAACGTTTCCATCACTTCCTAACTGATAAGGGTGGTTTAATGTGGCTAAACTGTATATACAATGTCATTTATGGTAAACATCTGTTTTCCTTCTGGGAGTCTGGAATTCAGGGATGTGCAAGGCAAAGTGTGCCTACATGATCAGTGTCCAATAAAAACGCTAGCACTGAGTCTCACAAGCTTCTTGTTTTTACATCTTGTTGCTGTCCTGTGCATCTCCATTGGGAGAGGACTCTTAGAAGCGTGTGTCTATTTTCCTCTAGCTTTTGCCCCGTGCCTCTTTTCCCTTTGCTTATTTTGCTTTGGAGGGCTTCCCAGGTGGCTCAGTGGTAAAGAATCTGCCTGCTGATGCAGGAGACACAGAAGCTGTGGGTTCCATCCCTGGGTTGGAAGATCCCCTGGAGGAAGGCATGGCAACCCACTCCAGTATTCTTGCCTGGGAAATCTCATGGACAAAGCCTTGCGGGCTACAGTCGGTGGGATCAAAAAGAGTTGGACATGACGGAGTGACTGAGTACATATTTTGCTTTGGATCCTTCCACTGTTATGAATCACAGCCATGAGACAACTATAAGCTGAGTCCTGTGAGTTATTCTAGCCACTCACCAAACCTGGAGGTGGTCTTTGGGGACCACCATGCTCCATCTTTACTGTACCCTGGACTTAACGATCAAGCCTTTCACACAAGTTCTTATTTAATTCACTTTCAGGGGCTCATTCGATGGGACTTTCCAGATGAGCAGAGAAAAGATAATGAAGGGGAAAACACAGTTTATCCAGATCCCATTGACTCTACTGGAATTTAGCATAGGAGGTTTTCATTATCTTTGTATTGCATTTAGCATTAGTTACTACTAAAATTAGAGTTTGAGGTATGCTTTTTAGTGTCATATTTTATGTTTCTTGTATTATGGAGGTGATAAGTTCATAAACCTTCAAAATTATTATGAAAATTTGTTTTTTTCCGAGTGCTGAGTCTTCCATTATTCCATAAATAAGGATTTGAAAAATGATAGCACAAAATAATCCAGCTTGCTAAATTTATCACTAGAGCTCCTTTCAGAGTTACTGGCCTTCATTTTAAAAGAACTTTGATTTGTCAGTCTTTTTAACAACAAAGGCATCTATAATGCAATTATATGCTTCTTCTAGAAATTGAGTATATAAGCATGCACACATGTGTATGCATATATATCCATGCGTACAAAGGGCAAAACTCTTTGGTTTTTTTTTTCCTTTCTTTCTTTTCTGTAGCTTATAGATGAATTGTTCTTTCCAACATCTTGGTTGGACTAAGTCTACGAATTCAAATATAAACCCTTTCAGTAGGCCCTGAAAGTTTCTGAGACGGTAGCAAACAAATGTAGATCCTTATTTGCACTTGTTATCTTCAGAGTTCTAAATACCTTTTTTTTTTTTTAAAGCGACCCCACGGACTGCAGCACGCCAGGCTCCTCTGTCCTCCACTATCTCCTGGAGTTTGCTCAAACTCATGTCTATTGATGAGTCATATCATCCAACCATTTCATGCTCTGTTGTCCCCTTCTCCTCTTGCCTTCAATATTTCCCAGCATCAGGGTCTTTCCCAAAGACTTGGCTCTTTGCATCAGATGGCCAAAGTATCGGAGCTTCAGCATCAGTCCTTCCAATGAATATTCAGGGTTGATTTTACTTAGGACTGACTGGTTTGATCTTGTTGTCCAAGGGACTCTCAAGAGTCTTCTCCAGCACCACAGTTGGAAAGCATCAAATCTTTGGTGCATACATCCTGATAAGCCATCACTGAAAATATCATAAATTGAAAATGCATTTACTATATCCAATCTATCTAACACCCTAGCTTAGCCTCACCCACCTTAAATGTGCTCAGAACACTTGTGTTAGCCTAGATTTGGGCAAAATCATCTAACACAAAGCCTATTCTATGGAGAAGTGTTTAATGTCTCACGTAATGTACTGAAAACTGTACTGAAAGTGAAAAACAGAAAGAACGGTTGTCGGTGTGTCAGTTATTTACCCTCCTGGTGGTGTGGATGACTGGGAGCCACATCTCATTGCTCCCTCCCAGCATCATGGGCAATCATCTTACTATACCAAGATCAAAATTCAAAATTTGAAGTATGGTTTCTACCAAATGCGTATTGATTTCCCACCATTGTAAAGTTGAAAAAGTGTAAGTTGAACCATCATAAGTTGGGGACAGTCTGTAGTTAACCTTTAAACTGCAAGATTCCCTGGTGGCTCAGATGGTAAGCAGTCTGCCTACAATGCAGGAGACCTGGGTTTGGTCCCTGCATTGGGAAGAGCTCCTGGAGAAGGGAATGGCTACCCACTCCAGTAGTCTTGCCTGGAGAATTCCATGGACTGAAGAACCTGGTGGGCTACAGTCCTTGATGTTGCAAAGAGTCGGACATGACTGAGCGACTAACACTTGATCCGAGTCTTGGAAAAATGCCCCGTCATCCTCCAGAACTCCGGAGACTGGTTGGGCTCTAAGCGGCTCTACAAGGCTGTCTCCTACTTGTCTTCCCATCTCCCCAGGAGACTGTCACAAGTTAGTTGCTTATTGGCTTTTAGGTTCTGATGAGGTCTGGGGCTTTCTGTCCCCTGCCCCCTCACAGCAGAGCTGCAGACACACAACCTCTGTGCTGCAGGCTTGCCCTGGCTCCTCAATAACTGTGTGTCCCATGGCCCATTTGTCAGTCATCTGGTTCCTTTCATTCCAGCATTGTCCTTTTAGGACACAGGATGTAGACCATGAGGAATGGCACCTTTGACTTTCTCGTCCTTTTGCTGTCTAGGTAAGCAGTAAATTGTCTAAATCTGGTAGAATCACTCAGGCTTTGATCTTCGGCCTTGCTTTATATATATGTACTTGGCACTCCTCACAGCTTCTAAGATTTCTACAGGATTCACTGAGCCTCAGTTGCAACTGCATTGTAGGTCAACTTTTCTCTATGCCCAATGTCTCTGTCCTCATTTCCCTGCATGTGTATCTCCCAAGACATTTCCCAACAAGCCTGCATGCAACTCTGCCTTAGCATCTGTTGCCAAGCCTAAGACAACGGGTTGTAGCAGTGGTCCTAGCAAGCAGGATCTCAAATGAGATTTTGGAGATGGATTATTCACCCACCAGCTGGCAAACAAGATCTCATCACTAGTGGTATACAGAATCCCTGAGATACTTTAGGGGTGCAATTATTAAAACTTTTATCAAAGGTAAACTGGGAAGGGTAATGGATACTAATCAGAAGGTATATACTAGATGGAGCAATACCTCTTGCTGCTCAAGATGTATGGAGGAAATGGCAACTAATAGATGGTTAATTGGTGGCTGTTTCCAAGAGCCACTGATTTGTCAGAGTTAATCACAGGCTCAACAAGATTAAGCACCAATTCAAGGCACATTATGAAAGCTGCAGGCCTCACATTTAATAAACCCTAATTTCCTACAGCCAGAGGGCAGACATAGAGGAGAACCAAATCAAGGACTCAACTGAAAGTTTAGAAATGTTTCAGAGAAAGTTGAATTCTTAGCTCCAGGAAATGGCCTATACCAAGACCAGTGTTCTCATAGGCAGGGACTGAGACTCTGAGATCTCCCCAGATCTGTGTAAATGAACTTGAAAACCTTGAAATTCCAGACACCCCTGAATCCACTGGGGCTACAGAAGTGAACCCAGTTCCCCTTTTTGGAAGATAATTGCCCCACTGTGAGAAATATACCTTACAAAGACTTGAGGGCCTGTCATAGTAGGAAAGTTTTAGGGGTATAATGGTATGAATCATATCAGATATCTCCTCTAAAGTAAAGACTAATTCTTATTTATTCTTATTCCTACTAGGAAAGAAGCACAACTCTTGCTAGGCCTCAATAGCTGCTGGAGGCAATATATTTAGTAGTTGGGAATAAACACTGACTTGATTCATTTACCAAGCAATGTTGAAGGCTACTGGCTCTGAGCAGGGACCAGCACAAGCCTGTTGCTTGGACCATGAGATTTGGCAGAGCCTAAAGTACTAGAAATGTCTGTGGTGGGAAAAGATACTATGCAGAGTCTACAGTAAGTGCTAACAGGAGACTCAGGGCCTGCTGAGTCATAGGTGGGCAGGGTAAGTGGCAATTTGCTGTTGACTGGCAGTAATACATTTGAGATTGGGTACTGGTAGGGCCACAGGATCCAAACACGGAAGGGTCTAGGACCCACCACTTGTCACAGTGGCCTGGGACTTCTTATGTCTATAGGAGGAATTTTGAAAAAATACTTGAGTGTGGATAACCAAAGCAATCATGAGGAAGAACAAGGCTGGAAGCATTACACTCCCTGATTTCAAACTGTATTACAAAGCTATAGGAATAAAAACAGTATGGTACTGGCATAAAAGCAGACACACAGATCAATAGAACAGAATAGAGAGTCCTGAAATTAACCAATGCATACATGGTCGATTAATTTACAACAAAGTAGGCAAGAATCCAATACTTCTGTCACCTGATGCAAAGAGCCAGCTCACTGGAAAAGATCCTGAGGCTGGGAAAGATTGAAGGCAAAAGGAGAAGAGGGCAGTGGAGGATGAGATGGCTGGATAGCATCATCAACTCAGTGGACATGAATTTGAGCAAACTCCTGGAGATAGTGGAGGACAGAGGAGTCTGGCATGCTACAGCCCCTGGGGTTGCAAAGAATTGGACATGATTTAGTGACTGAACAACAAGAGAAGCCAAGAATATACAATGGGGAAAAAGATAGCTTCTTCAATAAATGGTATCAGGAAAACTGGAGAGCTACATATAAAAGAATGAAATTGGACTCCTATCTGACACCATACACAAAAATCAACTTAAATGGATTAAAGATTTGAATGTAACATCTGAAATCATAAAACTCCTAGAAGAAACATAGGTGATAAGTTCCTTGACATTAGTCTTGGGGATAATTTTTTTGATTGTACACCAAAAGCAAAGGAAACAAAAGCAAAAATAAATAATGGTATTACATCACCTGAAAAGCTTCTACAAAGTGAAGGAAACCATTAACCAAATGAAAAAGCAATATACAGAATGGGAGAAAATATTTGCAAATCATATATCTGATAAGAGGATAATATCCAAGATATATAAAGAACACAAAACTCAACAGCAAAACCCCAAACAATTCAATTAAAAAATGGCAGAGGATCTGAGTAGACAATTTTCCAAATAAAAGATTTTTCCAAAGACTGCCAACAGTTATACAAAAAGATGCTCAACACCATTAATCAAGGAAATGCAAATGAAAACCACAATATCACCCCACACCTGTTAAAATGGCTATCATCAAAAAGACAAGAAACAACAAATGTTGATGAGGATGTGGAGAAAAGGGAACCCTGCTGCACTGTTGGTGGAATGTAAATTGGTGCAGCCACTATGACAAACAGTATGGAGGTTCCTCAAAAAACAGAAAAAAGAACCTCCACATGATTCAGCAATTCTACTTCCGGGAATTTATCTGAAGAAAACAAAAACACTAATTCAAAAATATAAATGTGCAGCTCCATGTTGATTGCTGCACATATTTATAATAGCCTTCTAATAACCATTATGATAATAGCCAAGATATGGAAGCATCCTAAATGTCCATCAATATTTTAATGGATAAAATATGCCATATGTAAGCAATGGAATATTATTCAGCCATAAAAAGAAAGAAATCTTACCATTCGTGGCAACATAGATGTGCCTAGAGGGAATTATGCTAAGTGAAATAAAGAAGAAGACACAGAGAAAGACAAGAACCATGATCTCACTTATATGTGGAATCTAAAAAAAAACAAAACTGAGCTTATAGACACAGAGAACAGATTGGTATTGCCAGAGTCAAGGGATGAGAGGTGGGGGAAAAGGTAAAGGGAGTCAAGAGGTACAGGCTTCCAGTTATAATATGAGCAAGTCAGGATGTAATGTACAGCATGGTGACTATAATCAATAATACTGGATTGCATATCTGAAAGTTGCTAAGAGAGTAGATCTTAAAAGTTCTCATCACACACACAAAGTTTTGGTACCTATATATGGTAATAGATGTTAACTAAACTCATCATAATCATTTTACAATATACACAAATATGGAATCATTATACTGTACCCCTGAACTGATATGTTACATGTCAATTACACCTCAAAAATGTTTTTTTAAGACGGAAGTATATGGGACTTCCCTGGTGGTTCAATGGGTAAGACTCCGAACTCCCAGAGCACGGGCCCCAGGTTCGATTCTTGGTCGGGGAACTAGATTCTGCATGCTGCAACTAAAGAGCCTGCAGGCTGCAAGTAAGAGTTCACAGTATGCAACTAGGAAGTCCACGTGCCACAGCGAAGGTCCCACAGGCCACAACTAAGACCCAGCGCAGCCAAAATAAACAACCATTTAGAAAAAGGAAGTGCATGGAAAAATATATGAGTGTGTTATGGACCCAAATGTGCCCCCGGAAATTCTTAAGTTGAAGTCCTAATCTCTAGTACCTCAGAAGTGACTATATTTAGAGACAGGGTTTCTAAATATGTAATAGGATTAAACGAAGTCATTGAGGTAGGCTCTAATCCAATATGACTGGCATCCTCATAAGAAATCAAGACACACACACACACAGATGACCATGTAAAGACACAGCCAGTAGACAGCCATCTACAAGGGAAGGAGAGGGGCCTCGCAAGAAACCAAACCTATCAATATCTAGGTCTTGACTTTCTAGTCTCCAGAATTGCGAGAAAATAAATTTCTGTTGTTGATGCTACCCAGTCTGTGACCCGTTTCTCTTGGGTTTCCCTCATTGGCAGAGGGGTTCTTTACCACTAGCACCACCTGGGAAGCTCCTAGTTTGTTACAGTAGCCCTAGCAAACTAACAAAGAATGAAAAAGAGAATAATATGGCAGTACCTAAAGCAGAACATAGCAGTCAGAGCATTTTTTTGTACAGAAGAGTTTTAAGCAGATTTCTATCCTGAAAGACAAGATATGGTAGAGTAGGTCAAGAATCCCCAACTCAGGGTGTCTTTTCTATTATTTCATTGCTTCACTGCTTCTGCTTCTTGACATGGCAAGAAATTTGCCATATCAATCTATATCAATGCAGTAAGCATTTGTTCATCAAGGGAAAGTAGTGCTTTTAATCTTAATAAATCAGTCCAATCAAAGAACCAAACTACCCTTGAAGTGGTAGATAGGAACTAATGGCCTTGTTCCTTAAAGAAATATTTAAATAACCAAATCAATTTTAGCAAGAGTTAGTTAACTAAGGATGTCACTACTTTTATAATTAGAATATTGAGACTTAATTCTGTGGACTAAGCATTTCATTAATTCTATAATTCTGACTTTTTTCAGAATTTCAGTTCATTTTCTACTGAAGAGAAAGATTTTTACTGTAATATTTAGCCAATACTATTTTAATTTTATTTTTCTTGGGTTAAGTAGATTCTATCCGTGTAGCAGCACATGGCTAATTTTCATAAACGGGCCACAACAGAATCCACCCTCAGTAAAACTTAGTTCAGATTCACAGACCAAAAAAAATCACTTTCAAACAAACTAAGAATTCAAATATACATAGGATATTAGGACTCCCCAGAAGTTCAATGATTTTCACTGTGGCTTTTATAAAACATAAAATTCAATTTACACTACTTTGTTTAAATTTGACTTCATTTTCTGTTTGTTTAGCTTTTAAATTATATAAAGTGTGGCAGATGGTTTGAATACTTTCAGCATGAGAACCCACACTTCCGGTGGCCTATGTATAGTCTGTTCATATGAAGAATTTAATTATTTTTTATTTGCTAACATATATATAATAGTCTTACAGTACACATGCAAATAATTTATATTAACTTAATGCAAAATAAAATACCATATACAAACTGTGGAAAATTCTTCAAGAGATGGGAATGCCAGACCACCTGACCTGCCTCCTGAGAAATCTGTGTGCAGGTCAAGAAGCAACAGTTAGAACTGGACATGGAACAACAGACTGGTTCCAGATTGGGAAAGGAGTACATCAAGGCTGTATATTGTCACCCTGCTTATTTAACTTATATGCGGAGTACATCATGAGAAATGCCAGACTGGAGGAAGCACAAGCTGGAATCAAGATTGCTCGGAGAAATATCAATAACCTCAGATATGCAGATGACACCACCCCTACAGCAGAAAGTGAAGAGGAACTAAAAAGCCTCTTGATGAAAGAGAAAGAGGAGGGTGAAAAAGTTGGCTTAAAACTCAACATTCAGAAAACTAAGATCATGGCATCCAGTCCCATCACTTCATGGCAAATAGATGGCAAAACAATGGAAACAGTGACAGACTTTATTTTTTTGGGCTCCAAAACACTTCAGATGGTGACTGCAGCCATGAAATTAAAAGACGTTTGCTCCTTGGAAGGAAAGTTATGACCAACCTAGACAGCATATTAAAAAGCAGAGACATTACTTTGCCAACAAAGGTCCATCTAGTCAAAACTATGATTTTTCCAGTAGTCAAGTATGGATGTGAGAGTTGGACTATACAGAAAGCTGAGCACCAAAGAATTGATGCTTTTGAACTGTGGTGTTGGAGAAGACCCTTGAGAGTCCGTTGGACTGCAAGGAGATCCATCCAGTCCATCCTAAAGGAAATCAACCCTGAATATTCATCGAAAGGACTGATGCTGAAGCTGAAACTGAAACTCCAATACTTTGTCCACCTGATTCGAAGAACTGACTCATTTGAAAAGACCCTGATGCTGGGAAAGACTGAAGGCAAGAGAAGAAGGGGATGACAGAGGATGAGATGGCTGGATGGCATCACCAACTCAATGGACATGAGTTTGAGTAAACTCCAGGAGTTGATGAAGGACAGGGAAGCCTGACATGCTGCAGTCCATGGGGTCGCAAAGAGTTGGGCACGACTCGGTGACTTGAACTGAACTGAAGAGTTGGGTGTTAGGATAACTTACAGAACTAAGACAAAAACCAAATTTACTCAGCATAAACTTAGTTATACAACACTGAAGTCAATTCAATTATGTAAACTCTCCATATCAGGTCTATGAAGTCATATAAAGTAGAAAATTTTAATCTGTCACATTAGACTCTTTATTGAGGCCATCAGGAAGGGCTGAGAGAGAGAAGGAAAAATAAAGGGGAAAATGCTAAATATTTTAATAGCATTTACTGCTCAGATATATCTTATGTCACAAAGTATTTTAAATTTTGTTAAACCAGCTGCAGAAATGGAGGATAAGTGCTTTCTTCTCTATACAGAAGTTTTTCCAGTATAGGAATCCCCCCAAATAACTGAGGGGCAGTTGAACACACTCAAAATTGGTTTTTATAACCTGTCAGGAGTTTCCGATTCATTTCTTCAATTGTCTCCTTTTTCACCATATTCTGCTTTGAATGGGGTTTGACTGGAGGTCAGGTGATAGGAAGAAGTTCTTACAGAAAGGTCTCTCCACTCAAACATAAATACTGTCCAAGGACCATGCAGACAAAATTATATTTCTTTGCTATTGTTATGTTAGGGAACCACTGGAAACCACCCACCCTGGCCAGGCAGGGTAATAACCGCTGAAAGTATCTCACAAGAGGTTTCCATAAGAAATGGACAAGCTATGGCCAGCTGGAAGAATTTGGGAGGGGCCCAAAGGAGGGAAGAGACGCCAGCTCCTATTACGTCCTGCCAGGCTCCCAGATTCCTTGTACTGGAATCCATCTTGGCTGAGAGATTCGCATGACACCAGGAAAGACCCCGAGTCAGACCAAATGTGAGCCAAGCAAGATGACTGGCCAGAGACAACCCATAAACTAAAACCTTTACCCTCAACACTGAGACTGAAAGCCACAGTTCTCCCAGGTTCCCTTACCTGCTGCTCTCTGCCCAGGCGCCCCTTCCCAGTAAGGTCTCTGGTTTTGTGTCTCCTCAGACGATTCATTTCTGAGTTTTAGACAAGAGCCCACTGTTGGGCCCTGGAAGGAGTCCCCCTTCCTGCAACCATGTGACTTATCATTTTATCCCCCACCCCTGCCCAACTCTCTCACACGCGTCATTTATCCTAAGGTGACGGAGTCTGTCAGCCTCCAGAGCACCAACCTCCTCCCCTAATGTTTCCTCCAATGCTCCACAACAATCCAGGAGACCATTCCCTCAGAGTCTGTTGCTTTGTCTTTCCATTCCAAAGCCCATTTTTGCTTTCTTGCTTTTCATTGCAGGTATTCCCTCTATGAACAGTCTGGCACTTTGCATTTCAAAGCTCTCTTGGATCTGAGCTCATCTCCAACCTGGAGACGCCCAAAGGAACAGTTCCAACTCTAGATCAGCACAAGGGAACACAGTGAGGGCTGTCCTACTGGAAAAAACACCGAAGTTCCAGTCCCAGTTGTCTTTAATTATGAGGTCACAGGCAAGTCACTCAACTTCTGGGAACCCTGATCTGCCAACTTCACAGGACGGTTGTACAACTTAATAGGGTGGTTGTGAGGATTAAGAGATCTATTTACACCAACTGTTATCTCTAATATTTGTTCATGCATAACCCATTTTTGACACTTTTCTTAAAGCCTGACCTCCCTTGGCTATGATACAATCCCCAATGGATTCTGTATCCTTTGAGTACAAGAACTATGGCCAATTTTCTTTGAATAGTTAGTATCTATCATCTGGCAATTGCTGTATATGTCAATGATATTTTCCAAATGAAAAAATGAACTAATTAAATGCAATAGTTTGTGTGGACTTCCCAGGTAGCGCTACTGGTGAGGAATCCACTTGCCAATGCAGGATATGTGAGGGACACGGGTTCTATCCCTGGGTCGGGAAGATCCTCTGGAGGAAGACATGGCAACCCACTCTAGTATTCTTGCCTGGAAAGTTCCACGGGCAGAGGAGGCTGGTGAGCTACAGCCCACGGGGCCACAAAGACTGAGCGACTAAGCACAACAACAACACAACAAATTGTGCGCTAGTAAGGTTCCAATATTAAACAAGCTGCAAATACAACGTGCTGGTTTCTTTCATTCATTCATTAAACTAAAGTTTGGAGACTTTGCTCTGTGCCAGGCATCCATGCTAGGCAAAGACAGTGGAAGATGCCTCTCGCCAAATGTCGCAACTCTCACCACTGGAGAGCTTCTTACTGAGAGCCCACCAAAGAGTTACTATTAGCAGAGCACGAAAATGAAGGGACAGTAAAACATATGAGTAGCCAGAAAGAATTTCACTTTGATTTTATGACAGATCTGACTCTCAGAAATGCAAGAAACACTCTAACTTTGGAATTTAATGAATGATTGCATTGTATCCAAGTGTACCATTTCTTCTCTTCCTGTTTTCTCTTTTACTTTCTCATGGATAAATTCAAATTTTTTAACGTTTTATCTTCTTTAAGGGATCACATCTAATTAAGAGCATCAAGTATGTCTTGAGTCCTCAATGTGTTCATAGCATCACTTTTTTCAAATGAGAGGAGAATTTGGTCTTTGGACCTTCTTCAATGATAATGAGCAAATAGGATTCTTTCTTTAGAAAACGTTGATTTCACACTGAATAGGGCCAGTTATACAATTTAATTTCTGCAAAATTTATTAAAATTCTATCATATCCTGGGCCAGCTTGCTAAGTTCTCATGTACACATCAAATCGATTTAAATATCTCTGCCACCCTCAAGGAGCTTAAATTCAGTGTAAGAGGTAAGACATGCGTACAAAATATTCAGTCATAACTGCAGAAAGCATATCATAAGGAAGGAGTTAATTTATACATTGTCAAATATTCAGAGAGAAATTGCTGTTATTGTAAATGGATCATAATGACAGCCTCCTAAGGTGTTAAAATTGCCTCTACAGCCTTGAAATAATTAACAAAATATCTCCAGTGGAAAAATAAGTCATTTCCTAGTTATTACCCAAGCCTTCACTACTTAGATTCTGTGCATAATCTCAGAGGCTTTTGTGTAGTAACAATGATCCATCTTGTATTTTATGTAGTCTTTTCTGGGGAATCACTGTTTGTATCTCTAAATACAGTCCAAACAGGCTCAGGTTTTCAATGCAATATTAATGTTTCATGTGCATAGAAATGTTCTCATTTACCTGTACTGGATGTTCTTATTCTAACACTTTAAATGCAGTTTGCAGCTAAGCCGATTGTTCCTCTCGTAGAGGACGATGGGCTAATAGCTCACATACAGTGGAGGCATAATAGCTAAACAGTTTTTATTTTAACCTAGAGGATCACTGAACTGCTTCTCTGGGATTTATGCCGTCGTTTCAAACCCCAAGCTAAGAAAAGTGTGTACTGTCAGACTTGCTTTATCGTTTTTTCAAATGAAAGTTTAATCACCTTGACATTTACAGTAAGGAGTGTCTGGGTGACAGCATTCACAGAGCATGCAGCCATCTCTTTCCAGAAGAAAGAGTGAAGAAGGGTGGCTGAGTGTCAAATCCAGACACCAAGTCTAAAAACAGCCTTTCAAGGGCTGAGCTATAACACAGGCTGGTCTCCCATGTTTTAGAGGGCGTGCTCCCTTCTTCATGGTATTTGTGATTTCCATAGTGGAGAAAAAGGATTCTTTGCTCAAATAAGTTTGGGAAACACCTGGGCCCTAAACAAGAAAAAATGTTCAGAACATTTCAAAACTTTTAGTACAGTGATATGCTATTCAAAGTTCCATAAGAGAAACATATATCATGCAGCTTTCTAGAACTCTTATGGTTATAAAAACTTACTTTTTCATGGAAGATCTTTAGGAACAAGTGTTTGGTGGAAGGTATTTTTTAGGTAATTTTTATTTTCATCTTGAGTTCATCTGTAGCTACTGCTTTTTAATTGCATATTACTATGAGCATTCCCTGATGGCTCAGAGGGTAAAGAATCTGCCTGCAATGCAGGATACACAGGAGATGTGGGTTCAACCCCTGAGTTGGGAAAATTCCCTGGAGTAGGATATAGCAACCCACTCCATTATTCTTGCATGAAAAATTCCATGGACAGAGGCACCTGGTGGGCTACAGTCCAAAGGGTTGCAAAGAGTTGGACACAACTGAGTGACGAAGCATGCATGAGCATGTATTATTTGTACAAAAACAACAATCTTTTATAAGATCAAAATTAAGTAAGCCAAAATATTTGTGTGAAAAGAGAACTATAAGAAAATACATTTACTATTCCTGGTGGTTGTCTCTGGGACAGATTATAAGTGATGGGTAATATTTACACTTCTGTCTACTCTAGATAGTCTCCAAACTTCCTAACATGGGCAAGAGAAAATAATACACTGAATATGTAAAAAATAAAATTGCATACCTAAATAACACATACTTTTTGCAGAGAAATGTTTTCTTTTTAATTTAAAAAATTTTTAAATAAGCATTTTACTTTATTCAAGTTTAGATACAGAAAAGTTGCAAAGATAGTATAGAGTTTTGTTTCCCCAGTTTCCCCCAATGTCAACATATTATGTCACCATGATACATTTGTCAAAACTAAGAAATTAACATTGGGAAATCACCATTAACTGGGTAAGCTATTTTAGCATCAAAGAAGTTTGCCTTGTCTAGAGTTGTTTCACCTTGCCATTTTCACAATGAAAATTCAGGGTTTTCTTCTTTCTTGCCTTATTTTCCTCATTAGAGTTTCTTGAAGTTTCTTTTAAACTTCCTTTCAAGAAGCCTCCATTTCAGAAGTTCATAGGCAAAAATCTAGGTAAATTCCTATTTTACAGAGTTTTCATGCATCAACACAGCTACACTAAATGAATTTACACTAAATAAATCAGTTATAAGATCTAATTTATCATAAACCGCTGTTTAAAGTTTACTAAATTAAATTGCTTAAACCATATGATTCCACTTATGTGAGGTAGAAAGAGTAGTCAAACTCACATAGACAGAAAGTAGAATGGTCACATCAGTCAAAATGGCCATCATAAAAAGTCTACAAAGAATAAATGCTGGTGAGGGTGTGCATAAATAGGCACCCTTCTACACTGTTGGTGGGGATGTAAATTACTGCAGCCACTATGGAGAACAGTATGGAGGTTCCTTAAAAAACTAAAAATAGAACTACCATATGACCCAACAGTCCCATTCCTGGGCATATATCCAGAGAAAACTATAATTCAAAAAGATACATGCACCCACCCCAATGTTCATAACAGCACTATTACAATAGCCAGGACATGGAAGCAACCTATGTGTCCATTGACCGATGAATGGATAAAGAAGATGGGGCCTGTACACACACACACACACACACACACACACAAACACACACACACACACACACACACTGGAATACCACTTGGCCATAATAAAGAATGAAATAATGCTACTTGCAGCAACATGTGTGGACCTAGAGATTATCATAGTAAGTACAGTAAGTCAAAGACAAATATCATAGGGTATTACTTACATGTGGAATCTGAAAAGAAAAGATACAAATGAACTTACTGACAAAACAGAAAGAGACCCACAGACATAGAAAATAAACTTATGTTCACCAAAAGAGAAGGGGCTGGTGAATAAGTTAGGAGGATAGGATTAACATATACACACTACTATACATAAAACAGATAATCAACAAGAGCCTACTACATAGCAGAGGAACATATACTCAGTATCTTGTAATAACAATAATGAAAAATAACATAAAAAGAACATAAATATTCATTCTATATCTACATATCTGAATCACTATGCTGTACACCAACTAACACAAAGCTATAAATCAATTATATTTTTAAAAATGCTTCTAAAAGTGAGAATGGTGGCAGCCAGGACATGGGGGAAGGGGGAGAGGGAGACTTCTTTAATGGATATAGAGTTTTGATTCTGCAAAACGAGAAAGTTCTACAGTTTGGCTATATACCACCTTAACACTATTGACTATAAACTTAAAAATGGCTAAAATTGTATTTTTTACATTATCTATACTTTACCACAGTTTAAAAAATTATATAATTTTTGATATAGTGCTTTAAGTCTCACTAAATATAAAGATGGGCTTCCCAGGTGGCCCCAGGGGTAAAGAACCCACCGGTCAAAGCAGGAGACATGAGATGTGGGTTTGGTCCCTAGGTTGGGAAGATCCCCTTGAGGAGAGCAGGTCAACCCATTTGAGTATTCTTGCCTAGAGAACCCCATGGGCAGAGGAGTCTGGTGGGCTACAGTCCAGGGTCACAAAGAGTTGGACATGAATGAAGCAACTTAGCACGCAGGCATGCAAATATAAAGACAAAACACAGAACGGATGTTTAAAACTATCTATGAAAATAGAAGATTGTTGGAGAAAAAATATTCTTGTTCACTAGAATGGAAATCTGGACTAGCTTTCTTAATCAAGGTGGCAACTAACAGTGCAAATATCTGGTGCTCTGGTGAAACTTTTCAAAACTGCATGGATCTTAAAATAAAAGGCACTTTACATTTTCAAATTAGGCTATTTCCTCAAATATACATACACAAGTTCTTATTGATCATACTTTGAAACTATATTGATTGCATATTTCTAAAATTAATTTTTATTGCTATGAGTTGAGAAATTTATCCCTCAATTTTAACTTCTAATTCTCCAAACTCCTAGTATCATTATTACTCTAATTTCCTATTGATTTCTGACTAGACTTACAGAAACATCTATTATCTTTTTGGAAAAGGATGTGACTCAGGGAAAATACATGTCTGTACATCTTTCTTCCCAAGCTCTGTTCCAGAGTACCATTTGACTTTTTGGTTCTTTATTGACTTCCCTGGTGACTCAGCAGTAAAATACCTGCCTGCAATGTAGGAGACTCCAGATATGCTGGTTGGATCCCTGGGCCAGGAAGATCCCCTGGAGAAGGAAATGGCAACCCACTCCAGTACTCTTGCCTGGACCATTCCATGGACAGAGGAGCCTGGTGGGCTACAGTTTACAGAGTCAGAAAAAAGTCAGACAAGACTCAGTGACTAAATAACAACAAAATGTAGTATTTATTAAAATCACAACTCCTTCAGGAATTTATGGGCATGAGTAAGTAAAACTGCACACAGTATGTAATAACCTCAGCAGAATTTTCAAAAGTTAGATGTGGACAACAACATAGAATATCTCCCATGCAGAACTTCCTGCTCCGCTGGGCAGCTACTCCCAAGAAACAGCTACGGGCCATGCAATGAATGAATGAGATGAGAAACATTAATATTCCTGCCACACAACCAGATGAATCACTATGAAATGAGACTATATTCGTTGTATAAATATAGGATGGTAAGTACCCACTGTGAGGGGGTAATTGACGAGGGAGTTACAGTAACTCTAGGTGAGGAACTTGCAGACATACCTGCCACTCATCTTTCTTATCACCCGGAATAGAGTTTTAGGAGCTATTTGTGTGATTGAAAGAGCAAGCCCAGGGAACTGTTATCCGGTCAGCATTTCAGGAACACGGAAAAACTCCAAGGCAGGGTGATGAGAGAAGATGTGCCTTGGACCAGGGAAAGGAATGGAAATCATCCTTGGAGAGAACAAACATGTCTTTCTTCATAGAACCAGAAAGATGTCTGTCGTGAGCTCCCAGTTAATTAGAAATGTCTCGAGTGCTAAAAGGACGGATGATTGATGTCTGGATTTCACCTAATTCCTACTTTCTCACATCAAGCTGAAGCATGTGGAGGGCTGGTGAGGAGGCTGCCTAAAGACTTCAACAGGGAGACAGAACACCCTCTGAGTTCCTGTCTATCATTGCACCCCTGAATCTCCAGGAAGTCTACCTAGAAAGCAGGTCCCATACAGATGAGAAGGGAAGAAGGAACACTGACGTCAGTTCTACACCCCTCAGTTTTTAAAAATGCTGATGATACCACACAGAGGCTTCATCAGGATAATGTAAAGTGAAGAAGGCAGGAAAAGGAGCCCAGTTCGCAGGCTAGGAAAGGACAAGAGTAGGATTACGAAAGCTGCTGGAGGGTTCTTAGAGCTTTCAACACCCTCAAGTCATTGCTTTTGTTCCCTTCTCTCATACAGCATTTAGTAGCAAAACCCTAAAATAAAAGGGTGTGTGGCCCTTTAATTCTAGGTCAAACAGAAGCCAGAAAACCAAGGAGACTGTATCCTAATTACAGATACAGCTTTGCAAGTGAGAGCAGCAAGAAAGGAGGAGAATGGAGACCTAAGATGAATGAGAGGCTGTGGGAAAGCCTGCTTGGGACCGAGCAGCGTGCCCAGCCATCCCAAGAGAGATCCGTAGAGGCTCTGCTCTGGCTGTCAAAATGACAGATTTGAACTTACATATTTCTTATTCTTTCAGTTGAACTGCTATGATGAGACTATAACTGAATCATGTCTACTGGATATCCAGATGTTACAGCACAACTTAGTAAGCTGAACTATGAGATGAAACACAAAAGCATCTTTTAGAGTTCCAACATAAAACAAAAACAGTGGGAAATCCCAAGTCTAGTTATTCCATCATGTGTAAGTTTTTTTTCCCTCCCCCTTTAACAGTGAATCAGCTGAATTAAGAGTTGTCCCTAGAGAAGTTTTTAAAAATACCTAATTAATTCTAGAAAACTCCACGAAATGTGTCATCTGGACTCAAAATTTCACAGCACCCAGGCAGCATCCTTTTCTCCCAGGCACCCTTGTTCCCATGTCAGTAGTGACGTGAAGTCAAGAGTCATCATTCTTTTCTTCTTTTTATACAGTCCAACATTTTCCTGCTTCATGGCTTCCTGCCTAGACATCTTTTTATCCCGGCTCCTCCACTGTGCTATATGAAGGGTATGTCTCCATGGACAGTTCTGGAACACATCATGTTCCCTCCTGCTGTAGGTTCAAACCCTTTACTACACCAATTCCCGAGTCCTCAGCTATGGCTCTCAAAACCTTCCAGCACAGAAATCACCTGTGGATCGTGTTAAAATAGTGCCCCCTGGTTTTCCATTTTTAAACTAGCTTGCCAATGAATGGTTCAATCGCAGATGATTCTCAAATACTTTAACAAGCCCTGCTTTATCTTTCTCTTCCTTGCCCCCCTGACAGATCCTCCCCACACTGGTTTCTTCCCCAGGCTCCAGAGCAGTCTGAAAGTGAACAGTGAACGTGTTAGTCACTCAGTCATGTCCGACTCTGTGAGACCATACGTAACCTGCCAGGCTCCCCTGTCCATGGGGTTCTCCAGGCAAGAATACTGGAGTGGGTTGCCATTCCCTTCTCCAAGGGATCTTCCCAACCTAGGGATCGAACCCAGGTCTCCAGCATTGCAGGCAGATTCTTTACCCTTTGAGCCACCAGGGAAGCCTCTAGATTCTAGCATATCCAATTATAAAAGAGAATTTTACTGCGTGATCTCTAAAACCTCTTCTGATGCTACAGAGTCTGGGAACTTGCTCACATCTGGAAAGGATACCAGAAAGACTGGCATTACAAGAAGGAAGTATTTCCAGGCTGTAAAGCTTGTCAGTACCTTTGTTCTCAGCTTTCTTTTCCTAATTTCAAATTATTTCTTCATTTTAAAATGTTTTATATATTTTACCCACTGTTTTAAACTCCCTCATAAAGGAGAGGCAGCATTATTTGATGTTTTATGTCGTTTTTCTGAGAATTTTGAGCACACTGGTGTTCCTTTCTGCCACTTCTTGTGAGAAGTGTCTCCTTTGAAGCTTTTTTGCATCTGAGAATCTCCCTGAGATATTCTGTTTTATTATTGTCTTCTTTCACCAATATTATCTATAAAACCATTTTCTACTTCATCTCTCAATTTATTTTTCTCTTCCACTGCTCTGTAAAATGTTCATTTCATAATATAACCACATTATACAAGTCCCCGGGTTCCTCCTAAAATAATGTGTGTAGTTTTACAACTAAGGTTTTTGTAAATTAATTACTATCATTAGCCTAGTTGATACATAAGAACCACATAAGTATCTTTACTTTTACAATAGAAATGATAATAGGCAAGAAGATTACTTTTCAATTTTTCCTTATAATTTCTGCTACAAGTATTTAAGAATTGTATCTCTGTTTACCTTTTGTAACATAATACATTTAAAGGTTTAATTTTGCTTGATGTTAAATATTATCACTTTTTTATTAAGGCAAAATCGGAAAAGTTAAAGAAAAAATTTAAAGGAAAAATATTCATTATTCCTTCCATTTACCACAGAAGCTTTCATTCATGCATGTTACTGACATGCATATTTTAACAAGACTGAATTCATAGCATAATGCCATTTTTTCATGTTTTTTACTTTTAATATAAACACTGTCTCATAATCATTATAATTTTCAATAGACAAATAATGTTTTATTGCATTTGTATGATCTATTTGTTTCTTTTTGCACATTTAGGTTTGTTATATTTTTATTATTTTTTGATACTTCTACTATCTTTATGCAAACAGCATTTTATTATAAGATGTCCTTAGAAATAGGATAGCTGAGTCAAAAGATAGGAATATTTGGGGAGCTTCTGATAGAGATTCTTTTTTTTGTTGTTGTTAGAGATTCTTATATTGCTTTCCAAAATGGGTTGTATAAATTTACCTTCCCACCTTCAGTACGGGTTAAACACAGCCTTACCCTGAGGAATTATTTATGTTCTAAAATATATTAGTCAAATATATATAACATAAAAAATGGTTAAAGGAGTAAATTTTAAATGTACAATGCAGAGGTATTAGTGAAAGTTGCTCAGTCATGTCGGACTCTCTGTGATCCCAAGGACTATACAGTCCATGGATTTCTCCAGGCCAGAATACTGGAATGGGTAGCCATTCCCTTCTCCAGGGAACCTTCCCAATCCAGGGATTGAACACAGGTCTCCTGCATTGCATGCAGATTCTTTACCAGCTGAGCCACAAGGGAAGCCCAAGAATACTGGAGCGGGTAGACTTTCCCTCTCCAGGGGACCTTCCCAACCCAGGAATCTAACCCAGGTCTCCTGCATTGCAGGCAGATTCTTTACCAGCTGAGCTACCAAGGAAGCCGGCAGTGGTATTATATGTTCAAATTGTTGTGCAACCATCACCACTGTCCACCTCGAGAACTTTTTCATCCCTCACACAGAAACACTGTAGCCACTGAACAACAGGTTCCCATTCCTCCCTCCTTTCAGCCTCTGGTAATCTATATTCTGCTTTCCAGTCTCTGAGACCTATTCTAGGTACCTTATGTAAGTGAAGTCATTAAATATTTGTTCTTTTGTGTTTGGCTAATTTCATTCACCAAAATGTTTTCAAGGTTCTTCCCTGTTTTAGCATGTGTCAGAATTTCATTCATTTTCAAGGCTGAATAATATTCCATGATAATTTACACACCACATTCTGTTTATCCACTCATCTGTGAAGGGACATTTGTGCTCCTTCCCCCATTTGACTTTTGTGAATAATGATTGCTATGAACACCAGAGAGCAAACATCTGAGTCCCTAGTTTCAATTATTTTGAATATACCCTGAAAAGTAGAATTGCTGGATCACATGGCCAGCAATTTTGTGCTCAACTTTGGAGGGATGCTATCGTTTTAATGCTTAAAAAAGTTCTTTGTTTTGCTTTACTTGGCATAAGTTTCTTTTTTATAAGGTTTGAATAGTTTATTCACCTATGTCACTTTATATTTGATCTTCTATGACTGATCAGTTTATGTCCTCTGCCCATTTTTTTTTTTTTGCCCATTTTTGATTGATTGAATTTTTTTCTCACTGCTTTTCTGAAAACCAGAATGAGCCCAGTGGTGGACATTTACTCCTTCTCCCTGCTGAGAATCCTTTCCCTTTTATACTTCAATTTCCTTTGGGAACTACCCCTTCTCCACGGTGGGCTATATTCGGGGTGGGGGGCATCAAACATGTCCCCATGCCCTGGCCAGTTAGATGCTCCCAGCAATTTGAATTGTAAAAACAAGAATACAAAACAATGAAAGCTATGACACTCATAGCTTTCTGAAAAAGATGGGCCACCATCAGAGTTTCTTTTATCCATATTTATTTATGTACTTTCCCTGGTCTCATTCATAATGATACCTGATTTTTTCCCCCCAGTGTTTAGTTTTTTTTAAAAATTAGCTAATTTCTGGCGGTGCTGGGTGTTCATCGCTGTGCTGCTTCTCTAGCTGTGAGTGAGGGGCTCCTCTCTAGTTGCCATGCGCAGGCTTCTCACTGCAGTGGCTTGTTGCAGAGCACCAGCTCTAGGGAGTGTGGGCTTCAGTAGTTGCGGCACATGGGCTCAGTAGTTGAAGTTCCCGGGCCCTAAAACACAGGCTCAATAGTTGTAGCGCACCGGCCTAGCAGCTCCCTGGCATGTGGTATCTTCTGTGTATATGTGTGTGTACACACATGCACTCAGTCATGTCCAATTTTTTGTGACCCTTTGGACTGTAGCCCACCAGGCTCCTCTGTCAATGGGATTCTCAAGGCAAGAACACTGGAGTGGGTTGCCATTTCCTCCTCCAGAGGATCTTCCTGACCCAGAGATCAAGCCCGTATCTCTGGGGGCTCCTTCATTGCAGGTGGATTCTTTACCACTAAGACACCAGGGAAGCCTTCTAGTGTTTAGTTTTGCAAGCAATAGCACATAATTTAATTCCAACAAATTTCTTCTTTAAAAATTGTTAGAATTTGCTTCTATTGTTTATAATGAGACTTGATAGAATATTTATTTATATCATGATCTATATTTTAATATATATCTTAATCTATATATGATCCTTAATCAAATTTTATGAAACATTTTTCCAAGTTCATTGACTTCTCTTAAATATTACTTTTATTTCTCTTCTACGGCTTAGTAACTTTCAATTTTGTAAAATTTCATAGAATTAAGCCTTTAAATCTTGCTGTAACTTGCTAAAAATTCCTTTAAAGCTAAAAAACTAGCTTCCCTCTAGTCAATAACTAATTTTTTCACTTTCTGTTTTGATTATAGTTAAATGGTTCTAACTTATGCCCAATTTTCTGTCATTCCTAAATATGTTACTTTTTCACATTTCCTAGTAGCAAGTGACTTTAGATTTATTAATATATTTTTATGTAGTTCCAGCTTTGCAGGCTCTGAAGGTGTTTCATTTTGGGGTGTGATAGATACTTTCCACTTGTGGAGGAATCCATTCCAAAGCTCCAAAAGATGATGATGTTCTATAAAAATTAGACTTTAGGAAGGAAGGAAGCATGGGCATAGCTACCATTTGTTTCTCTTCCTAGCCTCATTTCTTCTTCTTTTTTTTTTTCTTTCTAGTGAAGTAAGGATGAGAATTGTGTAGGAGGCAGGAGAGAGGCTCTGGAGTGTAATCTGGGAGGGACAGAATGCCTGTTCTGGAAGGGCGTCCAAATCAGGAGCAAGGGCTGCCTGGGAGACTGTGGAACATGAGAGCATTAACTTTTGGTAAATTACATAGAAGTATTCAAAGCTCACCTATGATCTCCTACTAAGAGAGCCAACCCAAGAACCTAAAGCAAAGATGTAAAAATAGTAATAATGGTAATATACAAGTTTCTTATCACTTGACATTTTATCCAGAAGCTGAATATCTACAGCAGGTAACAGCACAGTTGCTCTGTTGAAACCCAGCCCATCTGGTCTCTTCCTATCCTGCAACGATCCCTATAATACCACTGGAACTCCAGGGTTCTGCAAGACACAATTTGACGACTGTTTCAAAGGAAAAGAGATGTCATACATCATCACAATTTGTGTCCAGGAGAAAATGACCAACAGGAGCTTAAATAACACCTCTCTCTAAAGGGGTTTTCACTGGAATAGGGATCAAAAGGGCTGAGCCTTGATAGAGGAATTTCACAAATCAGAGTGAGGGGGAGAATAGGCTGGGGAGGAAGGTGGGAACAGCACAGAACCTATTCAATTGTCCTAAAATCATGCTGTGTGTCCAGTCACCCACTTCCTGGATGAAGTGCTGACCACAGACAATTTATCATGAGTCATCATCATCACAAGATACTTGACACGTTTTTTAGGAGCCCTCAGTGCACTATTCACACAAATTAATCCTAATCCTCCCAAAGAGGCCACCTCATGCATATACCTAATAATAAATATCCATTTGAAATGATTCCCAAGCAAGACTGGGAAAGGAGAGTAACATTACAATACAATTTATGGCAAGATAGAAAGAAGAATTTAAGATTTTCAGCAAGTCAATCAAACCAGGCTAAATATATTTAAAGGGAAAATGGCAAGTGGTGATTATTTAGTGTCTGAGAGCCTAACAGAGGGTTTTGTTTGTACTCTCAGCTGAAGAACTGAATGTTCCAGAATGTCACCGGAGAACAAAATGTCAGCTGGTGGAATTAATGGCAGATAAATTTAGAGCCCAGTGGAAGAAACGATTACTTTGTAACACATTTGAGCCAACCTATGAAACCCGGCTGCCACAGGAGGTTATGGAGTTGAGCACTTCACTGGATTTAAAGCAGAATGAATAACTTTATGACTAATAAATGCCAGTTCCAGCTCTTCATGCTAAGATAAAAGGGGTGATCAAAGTGCATATTTGAGAGCATAGGCCAGTTGCTGCAGAGACAGAAGCAGGGGCCTTTCCCTTGCAAACAGTGACATGCAATTAACTGGACAGAACATGGGAAGCATTTTTACCCTCTGCTAGAGGTAGGAAGGGGCTTCCCTGGTGGCTGCCAATGCAGGAGATGGGGAAAGTTCTATCACTGGGTCTGGAAGATCCCCTGGAGAAGGAAATGGCAACCTGCTCCTGTATTCTTGCCTACGAAATCCCATGGACAGAGGAGCCTGGTGGGCTACAGTCCATGGGGTCTCAAAAGAGTGGGACACAACTTAGCAACTAAACAGCAACAAAGAGGTAGAGAGCCCCCCACCAAGGTGCTACGCAGAGAGGCTGCTGTGGAATTAAGTATGGAAGACGGTCAGAGGGTCCGTGTGCTGAGCTTCCACAGCTTGAGACCTGCCCATAACCAACACGCCAACACACACAAGTCCAAACTTTTCTATCTCTAGTTCCCTACTCTACCAGTCTCACCTATTTTCATACTGCAGCTCCATCCTGCTGACTATCATAAGTCTTGGGCCTCACCCTTTTCCACAACCGAAGTATCTGCTTCCTGCTAGTCCATCCTGTTAACAAATGAAGATTCTCTATTTCTGAGCATCTCTTCACGACTCCTATGCCTTCTCCCATCCCAATGATGTGGGCTGGATCATAAAGAAATACGAAGGGTCCCTGAACACTTTCCTTCCACACAGCGTTCAAAAAATCTACAGGGCAGCAATGGAGATTGAGACATACAGAACAGACTTTTGGACACAGTAGGGGGCCGAGAAGTGAGATGATGTGAGAGAGTAACATTGGAATGTATACACAACCATATGTAAAATAGATAACCAGTGGGAATTTGCTATATGCCACAGGGAACCCAAAGTTCTGTGACAACCTAGAGGGTTGGGATGGGGAGGGAGGGGGGAGGGAGGTTTAAGAGGGAGGGGACATACTATGGCTAATTCATGTTGATGTATGGCAGAAACCACCACAATATCATAATTATCCTCCAATTAAAAACAAAATTTTTTAAAATGATAAAAAAATCAAAAGTTATATTACTCATAATGTTGGGTAATGTGTGTGCAGCATCCCAAGTACAAGAATATTTAACCTCCAGAAATAGAATTGACATTCTTTATTTTTACTAAATTAGAAGTGCATTGCAAAAGCTAAACAGATATGAGGATATTTTGCATTATAGGCTAAATTCAAACTAAAGAGATTAATTTAAAAATTTAGAATCCCAATTCTTCTGATTTGGAATTAGAAATCTAACATTTGTTTTTTCTGCACAAGATACAGTAGGTCTTGTATTTCTCTTTGAAATGGACAGTCTAGAATTAGGCCTTAAATCCCTTAATTGGGAACAATATTTAGTTTTATTCCATTTCATAATGGAGAACAGATGTACCCAAATGTAGTTACTTCCAAACATAGTTGGTTTTATATTTAGAGTAACTACTCTCAAGACATTTGAAGAAATCTATTTTTTCCAACACCATCATATTTAACTTGCAGTATCCCATTATACTGCTATGTGATTTTACTTGATAACTCTTTATTCATTCTATCAACATTAATCATGAGAGATAAAATGAACATTAGTTTATTCTCAAAATGTCTGAAGTAGAAAACCATGTTCGGAATTGAATTTTCAACTCTTATAACTGGGAAATTCCTGTAATTTTCAATTCTGAAAACAGATTCTAGTTTCAAGTGTGATAGATTAGAATTGTTTCTTTCGCAAGGAATAAACATAAGAATAAACATAAAACATAAATATAAGCATAATAAACGTAAGAATAAACATAAAACACAATAAACATAATAATCAAAATACATATTTTAAAATTATTTACAAGTTCTTTTACCTTTACATTGATAACTGCTTTTCATGGTTGCATGACTTACTTCATTTGGTTTTAAGACAGAACTCCCTTGAAATGTCTATTGTTTTTCTCAGTTCATTAAAATTCCTATCACACATTGCCTTTCTATGGTTTGTTCATAATGATGTCTGAAATTGCATTGTTTTGACAAAGACATACTTTGTATATTAAACATGGAAGTGTAGTCTCTAATCCAACAAAGAACTCTGCTGTCTCCTACTTTCTTGAATTATATCACCCTCTCAGTCTCTCAGGGTCACAGGGTCACAAAGAGTTGGACATGACTGAAGCGACTTAGCATGTAGAGATAGGGAAACACAAAACATTTCTTACCTCCAGAAAGAAAGACAGTACAACTGTGATGAATGTGAGAACTGACAATCCCCTCTGCATCCAACTCATAAAAGATGTGATTCCAGTAAACTGGAGAGAGCGTGTCAGTCTAAAGAGAATGGCAAATGGCAAAGCTCCAGCTGATGGCTGCCTTACGGCATAGAGCCCTGGTACTGTCAGAACTTCTGTATATTTCCAGAGAGGCCAGAAATCCAGATTTTCACCCAAGTTTTAAACGTAGCTAGCTGGCTAATTAAACTTTAAAGAGTACGACACATATCACTACATACCCATGAGAATAGCTATAATTCAAAATATAAACAATAACAGTTACCAGTGAGGATATGGGGAAATTAGAATACCTGCATCATAACGGAAAATAGCATCGATACTTTGGAAAACAATTTAGCAGTTTCTTAAAAAGTTAAACATAAAATTAACCTACAAACCAGTACTTCTATCCCTATGAATTTATCCAACAGAAAACATGTGTCCTAACAAAGCCATTTTTGCAGAAGTTTATATCAGCATTATTTGTAATAGCCCCAAACCAGAAACAACTCAAATATCCATCAACTGATGAATTAATAAACAGAATGTAGTATATTCATCTCATGGAATATTACTCAACCATAACAAGGCATGCAAGTCATTATGCTAAATGAAAGCAGCTAGATGCAAAATACTACACATTTCATGTCTCCATTTATATGAACCTTTCAGAGTAGAAAAAATCTATACATACAGAAAGTAGAACAGCAACTGCCTAAGACTTCAGGGAGTCAGAGGGCTGGAGGAAAATGGGGAATGACTGATAATGGGCTGGGGATTTCTTTTGGGATGATTAAAACATTCTAAAATTGATTGTAGTGATCACTGAAAAACTCCGAATATACTAAAAACCACTGACTTATATGCTTTAAATGGGTGAATAGTATGGTAAGTGAATCATATCTCAATACTTTTTTTTTTTTTTTTTTGAGAAAATGGGAAGCAAAGTTTTAAGACAGGAAACAAGAGGAACCAGAAAAGAATGGGAAAGAGTAAGAGTGAAACAGGAAAACTGGGCATGAGCGATTGTCGCCTGGTGAGCAGAGGTCTGCGATTGGTGGAGTGAATGGCTGAGGGGTTTATGCCTAAGCCTACCCAGAGCTGAATGCTTGATGGATTTGGGGAGAGAATGCCAGGTAGCAGTTGGGAGCAGTGTCAATACTGGCAGCTGCTGTGACTAACCAGCACCTTTCCTGGTTCTCTGAATACACGATTGCCCAGAAAGACGGAGGGAAACCCAATGCTTATGGAAATTGAATGTCACATCATGGATACAAGCTGGATCTCAGTGTAGACTAAAACCTATTTAGAGGAATACTGCAAGAAAGCTGGCTGAAGAGGGCACTATGATCGCTCACTGATATTTGTTCTTTGTTGCCTGTTTGTATAGTGGCCATGAGGTTGATAGAAACTGAACCCCAAGACTGTTGAGTCCTAGTCAATCAGAGTAAACCCATCTCCTTTGCCACAGTACAGACCTATCTCCCATAAATGTTCTACTTTCTGCTATAACAGTTCTTGAAAAGTCATTCCGTTTTCAGACAAGAATTTCGTTTGTCTATATGTGAGATTTTTCCTTTTTATCCTAAAACAATCTAAACAATAGAAGTAATAAATAATGAAGGTAATGAATATTCTAAGTAATATTTTCAAGATTATGGTTTCAGAGAAACACACACTCATCAATTTACTCAACACAAATATTTTTCTAGTCAAACGATATAATATGGGTCTAATTTGACTTGCATGCATTGTTTACATAAACTCCAGACAATCGACTTTGCTTATGTATGACAAATGAGAGGGATAACAGGTTTACATCTTCAACAACCCTTAGTCTGTTGTGAATATATGTTATTTCTATGTTTTAAAGCATTCTATTGCTTAGCTTTTTACTTTATCCTAAAAACACTTTCCCAATGATATAACTTTTGTAATGGAGTGCAAGATCAATAGAGTCCCAGAAATTTGAACAACTGATGAAAATTGTACAGAAAGAATAAATAAATCCTTATTGCATCTTATTTTATGTATAAACACATTATTTGCTTTCAGATTATTGGATTTTTTAAAATTATGTAAACATTTAACACAGTCCAGTTGCTATATAAAATAATCAGATATCTTGAGTTGGGATGAGATGCATCACAATTTTTTTTTTAATCAGTGAAAATGTTTTTCATTGAATGATTCTTCACTTAGCAGCACAGGTTTTAGGAATGGATTAGTTATGAAACCAGGGACAGGTGTAGGTGTTTCAGGTAACCATGTCATGCTGGGCATGACATTTCCTTGGCTCTTAAGATTTGGTTCAGTGCTTGCCCACTGAGAAAGTGTCAGAAATTCATTTGACGGTTAGGAAAGAGACTGGCTCTCTTTACCTGAGTGTGGATAATGAAGTATGTAGCTCTGTGAGTAGCTGGCAGCCATTTTGTGACCACATCAGGGAGACAGAGAACTTCAGATCAACATAAAAGGCAGAGTGAAAGGACAAATAGTCTATGGCTTTGGGGATACAATTTATCTGCTGAATCAAAATAAACAGAAAAAAATCACCATATTTCTGAAGCTTCTAATTATGGCTTCTTAAGGGAAATTGACTTGGGGTTTTTTACGTGACAACAGATAGAATGGGAAAGACTAGAGATCTCTTCAAGAAAATTAGAGATACCAAGGGAACATTTCATGCAAAGATGGGCACAATAAAGGACAGAAATGGTATGGACCTAAGAGAAGCAGAAGATATTAAGAAGAGGTGGCAAGAATACACAGAAGAACTGTACAAAAAAGATCTTCATGACCCAGATAACCATGATGGTGTGATCATTCACCTAGAGCCAGATATCTTGGAATGTGAAGCCAAGTGGGCCTTAGGAAGCATTGCTATGAACAAAGCTACTGGAGGTGACGGAATTCCAGTTGAGCTCTTTCAAATTCTAAAAGATGATGCTATTAAAGTGCTACACTCAATATGCAAGCAAACTTGGAAAATTCAGCAGCAGCCACAGGACTGGAAAAGGTCAGTTTTCATTCCAATCCCAAAGAAGGGCAATGCCAAAGAATGTTCAGACTACTGCACAATTGCACTCATCTCACACGCTAGTAAAGTAATGCTCAAAATTCTCCAAACCAAGCTTCAACAGTATATGAACCATGAACTTCCAGATGTTCAAGCTGGATTTAGAAAAGGCAGAGGAACTGGAGATCAAATGGCCAAAATTCATTGAATCATCAAAAAAGCACAAGAGTTCCAGAAAAACATCTACTTCTGCTTTACTGACTACACCAAAGCCTTTGACTGTGTAAGTGAGTGAAATCACTCAGTCGTGTCTGACTCTCTGTGACCGCATGGACTGTAGCTTACCAGGCTCCTCCATCCATGGGATTTTCCAGTCAAGAATACTGGAGTGGGCTGCCATTTCCTTCTCCAGGAGATCTTCCCAACCCAGGGATTGAATGTCTCCTGCATTGTAGGTAGATGCTTTACCGTCTGAGCCACCACTGTGGAAAATTCTTAAAGAGATGGGAATACCAGAATACCTGACCTGCCTCCTGAGAAATCTGTATGCAGGTCAAGAAGCAACAGTTAGAACTGGACATTGAACAACAGACTGGTTCCAAATTGGGAAAGGAGTACATCAAGGCTGTATATTGTCACCCTGCTTATTTAACTTATATGCAGAGTACATCATGCAAAATGCCAGGCTGGATGAAGCACAAGCTGGAATCAAGATTGCTGGGAGAAATATCAATAACCTCAGATGTGCAGATGACACCACCCTTAAAGCAGAAAGTAAAGAAGAACTAAAGAGCTTCTTGATGAAAGTGAAAGAGGAGAGTGAAAAAGCTGGCTTGAAACTCAATATTCAAAAAATGAAGATCAAGGCATCCAGTCTCATCACTTCATGGCAAATAGATGGGGAAACAATGGAAACAGTGACAGACTTTATTTTCTTGGGCTCCAAAATCACTTCAGATGGTAACTGCAGCCATGAAATTAAAAGATGCTTGCTCCTTGGAAGAAAAGCTATCATCAACCTAGACTGCATTTAAAAAGCAGAGACATTACTTTGCCAACAAAAGTCCGTCTAGTCAAAGCTATGGTTTTTCCAGTAGTCAGGTATGGATGTGAGAGTTGGACTATAAAGAAAGCTAAACACCAAAGAATTGATGCTTTTGAACTGTGGTGTTGCAGAAGACTCTTGAGAGTCCTTGGCCTGAAAGGAAATTCAACCAGTCCATCTTAAAGGAAATCAGTCCTGAATATTCACTAGAAGGACTGATGCTAAAGCTGAAACTCCAATACTTTGACCACCTGATGTGAAGAACTGACTGTCTCATTTAAAAAGACCCTGATGCTGGGAAAGATTGAAGGCAGGAGGAGAAGGGGACAACAAGGGATGAGATGGTTGGATGGCATCACCAACTTGATGCACATGAGTTTGAGCAAGCTCCAAGAGTTGGTGATGGACAGGGAATCCTGGCGTGCCTCAGTCCATGGGGTCACAAAGAGTAGGATATGACTGAGCAACAGAACTGAACAACAGAAAGAGACAGAAATTGGGTCTACAGATTAAACATGCAGAGAAATCCTTTCAGGAAGAAGAAAAATAATACTAAGGAAAACATTTTCTAAAAGCTTTCTCAGAGCATAACTGAGCTGAGTTGAAAAGTGAAGAAATGGAAATAATGCTGACAAACAATGGGAAAGTGTGACTCCATGAGGATTCAGTGAGCACCCTGGAGTAGGCATCCTCCCTTAGAGTAAATGCCAAAAATAATATCCTCTATAGGAAGAAAGTGAAGAGGAACTAAATAGCCTCTTGATGAGGGTGAAAGAGAAGAGTGAAAAAAGCTTGCTTGAAACTCAACATTCAAAAAACTAAGATCATGGCATCTGATCCTATCACTTCATGGCAAAGAAAAGGGGAAAAAGTAGAAGTAGTGACAGATTTTATTTTCTTGGGCTCCAAAGTCACTGTGGATGGTGACTGTAGCCATGAAATTAAGACACTTGCTCCTTGAAAAGAAAGGTATGACAAACATAGACAGTGTATTAAAAAGCAGAGACACATGGTGCTGGAAAACTGGACAGCTACATGTAAAAGAATGAAATCAGAACACTTCCTAACACCATACACAAAGATAAATTCAAATGGATAAAAGACCTAAATATAAGACCAGAAACTATAAAACTCTTAGAGGAAAACATACCCAGACCACTCAATGACATAAATCAAAGCAAGATCCTCTATGACCCACCTCCTAGAGTAATGGAAATAAAAACAAAAACAAACAAGTGGGACCTGATTAAACTTAAAAGCTTTTGCATAGCAAAGGAAACTATAAGCAAGATGAAAAGACAACCCTCAGAATGGGAGAAAATAATAGCAAATGAAACAACTGACAAAGGATTAATTTCCAAAATATACCAGCAGCTCTTACAACTCAATACCAGAAAAACAAACAACCCAATCAAAAAGTGGGAAAAAGACTTAAACAGATATTTCTCCAAAGGAGACACACAGATGACTAACAAACACATGAAAAGATGCTCAACATCGCTCATTATTAGAGAAATGCAGATCAAAGCTACAATGAGATACAACCTCACACTGGTCAGGATGGCAATCATGAAAAAGTCTACAACCAATAAATTCTGGAGATGGTGTGGAGAAAAGGGAACACTAATGCACTGTTGGTGGAAATGAATGGATAAAGAAGTTGTGGTACATATACACAATGGAGTATTATTCAGCCATAAAAAGGAACACATTTGAGTCAATCCTAATGAGGTAGATGAACCTAGCACCTATTATACAGAGTAAAATAAGTCAGAAAGAGAAAGATAAATATCATATTCTAATGCATATATATGGAATCTAGAAAAATGGTACTGAAGAATTTATTTACAGGGCAGCAATGGAGAAACAGACATAAGAGACTAGACTTATGGACATGGGGAGAGGGGAGAAGAGGGTGAGATGTATGGGAAAAATGACAAGGAAACTTACATTACCGTATGCAAAATAGATAGCCAATGGGAATTTGCTATGGCTCAGAAAACTTAAAAAAAAAAAAGCAGAGATATCACTTTGCTGACAAAGGTCCATCTATTCAAAGCTATGGTTTTTCCAGTAGTCATGTATGGGTGTGAGAGTTGGACCATAAAGAAGGCTAAGTGCCAAAGAGTTGATGCTTTCAAATTGTGCTGGAGAAAACTATTGAAAGTCCCTCGAACTGCAAGTTCAAACCAGTCAATCCTAAAGGAAATCAACCCTGAATAATCATTGGGAGGTCTGTTGCTGAAAGCTGAAGCTTCCGTTCTTTGGCCACTTAATGCAAAGAGCAAACTCATTGTAAAAGATGATAGTACTGGGAAAGATTGAGGGCAGGAGGAGAAGGGAGTGACAGAGAATGAGATGGTTAGATAGCATCACTGACTCAATGGAGATGAATTTGAGCAAACTCTGGGAGACAGTGGAGGACACAGGAGCCTGGCATGCTCCTCTGTCAAGAATGAGGTCATGAAGTGTCAGACACGACTCAGCAACTGAACAATAACAGCAATATCTGGATTTTAACTGGCCATGTGTTTGGGGAGTGAAAGCCAAAACCAGGGGCCAGAGCAGAGTAGAAGGTCAGATCAGAAACCAGGACCACTTGAAGAATGATACCCACAGTGGGTGAATAAGAAAACAAATATGACCCACAGAAGGAAAGATGCTTGTCTCAACTGCCTCTTTCAATGGAGCAGAAATAAAGAAAAAACGTTCCCCTTGATATTTCTTGACCATGATTATTCACATGGGTTTGCCACTGAAATTTATAAAAATTGGAGAAAAAAAAACCAACACCCAAATGGAAAATTGAATTTAAAGGGATTCTAGGTTTGTAATGCCTCAGGTACTACTGTTAAAGAGAAATGCACTTTCAAGGCAGGCCTAATTTCCATAGATAGAAATCCAAGGATCATGAAATCACAATAAAAAATGATTAACACAGAAGGAAACAAGCAACCATGAACAAAAGTCACCATAAATAACAACTGCAGAAGCAGCTGTACTTTAATAAAAACATTACATTTCAAGACTTCTGGAATGTGGCCAAAAGTCTTCAAAGGGAAATTTAAAGCCTAAAATGCTCTATCAGAAAAAAAGTAAAACTCAAAGTCAATTGTTTAGGCATTTATTTTAAGTTATTAGAAAAAGAAGAGCAAAATAAATCATGAAAATGGAGAAGGAATAAAATCATAAAAACAAGCAGAAAAGTATAAAGTAAAAAACAAAGAGAGGAGAGGATTAATAAAACCAAAAGCAACTCTTTGAAAAGACTAATAAAATTGACAAACCTCAGGCAAGATTGGTTACAGAAACAAAAAAGGACAGCACAAAATATTAGAAATGGGGAAAAAAGGCATCACTAAAGAGGCAGCAGAGATCAAAATGATAAAAAATACAAAACAACTTCAATGTTAAAGACATTGGAAAAATTAGGTGAAATGAACAAAATACTTTTAAAAAGTTACCAAAATCAGTCAAGAAATAAGAATTAGAGAGGTTATCAGTAGTTCAAAATTCTCCCTCAGAGAAAATAGCAGGACCAAGTGAGTTACCAGGAAGAGTTCAATGAAATATTCAACAAGGGAGTAACTCCAAACCTAAACTTCTAAGTAACAAAAGGGAATGCTTTCCAACTCAGTTTATATATATAATTTCTTTTGTTATTGAAAGTAAAGAGTAAAAAGAGAGGAAAACCCAGGTCGATCTTAATAACGCAGAAGCAAAAAACTTTCTAAAAAAGAAAAAGTGTAAACTGAAGTTAGCAATGCATAAAAAGATAATTTATCATCACTGAGTTGGATACATTCTAGGAATACAAGTTCATTTAACATTAGAAAATCTATCAAGTAATTAAGTAATGGATCATATTAATATACAAAAGGAGAAAAATTATATAATAACCTCAATAGATGCAGAATAAGCTGTTAATAATCACTTTTGATATAAATTCTCAGTGGATAAGGTATAAAAAGGAATTCTTTCAACCTAAACGAGATTATGCACAGAAACCTTACAGAAACATGTAATCAGTGGTGAACCATTACAGTGAGTGGTGAAAGCCGCCCAGTCATGTCATACCGTTTGCCACCCCATGGACTGTACAGTCCATGGAATTCTCCAGGCCAGAATACTAGAGTGAGTAGCCGTTCCCTTCTCCAGGGCATCTTCCCAACCCAGGGATCAAACCCAGGTCTCCTGCATTGCAGGTAGATTCTTTACCCTCTGAGCCACATTATAATCAATGGTGAACCATTATAGTTACTCCCAATATAACTATTTCTATCAACATTGGATTAGATATAATTAGTACAATAAGAAAAAAGAAAAAGAGAAGTTTTAAGAATAGGAAAAAAATAAATTCCTATTACCCAGAGATAACATGGTTGGTCCAGAAAATGGAAAACCCAAAGGAATCTACCCACATTATTATAATTAATCATAGATTTTAGAAAAGTTACCACTTACAGGATCAATAACCAAACGTCAGTGGTATTTTTGTACTGATATATCAGCAACAAAGAGCTAGACAATGAAAATTTGAGAATATACTATTTATAACAGTAAAAAAGTTTAAAGCACCCAGAAAAATATTCTAAAGTACATAAAAAACATATTTTTGTTTTATCACTTGAGGTTTATTCCTTAAAACAGAAACTTAAGCTATCATTTAAGTGGGGTTTCCAAAGGGCATGGAGGTAAGTGAATACTTTGTTTTTTAATTTTTATTTGTAATTGGAGGATAATTGCTTTACAATGATGTATTGGTTTCTGCCGTACATGAATCAGCTATAAATATACACACGTCCCCTTCCTCTTGAGCCTCGCTTCCACCCCCAATCTTACCCCTAACACTTCTTAAATAGACTGTCAGCAAATTCTGTTTTAGACTCGTCTGTATCCCACATCCAGAATTTCGAGAATTCTGAAGCCTTGAACCTTTGCCGATTCTGCAATACAAAGGAGTGTGCTTCTGGCCTTTCCTGCTGTTGGTTTACTATTCAGCTTTCTTGGATCTGTGAGATCAGTTAACCACACATTCAGCTACCATCCACATTCCCCTATTTTCTCCTGTTTTGTTCTCTTCGTTCTGGAGGGTTTATGCTTACCCCACCCCCATCTCTAAACCCCTTTGCTGTAATTGGAGAGAGGTTCTGAAGAACACAGAGGTGACATACATGTGTTCGACTCAACCACTTTTTTTTTTTAAATAACCAGAGGCCCACCCTAACTTCCTAAGAACATAGGTAGTCACTTGGAAATCAGGTAAATCAGATATTTACTTGGTATCTGAGGAAAGAGGATGCCCCTCTTTTCGCAGCAGAGAAGACATCCCTAGAAACCCTAACCAGTGGACCTCAATCCCATTAAGTAGCTAGGTCAATAGGCCAGTTATTTAATGCAGGTTGAACATACTATCAGTGACTGAGTGGGGGTCAGGTCTAAAAAAAGGACTGCCATGGGTATCATAGTGTTGCTCTTTGGGGCCTGGTTAAGTGTGCCTTTGTCTCAGGGGTACCTTGAAAGAAACCAAGGCACTCTATCAATACCCTCAAACAGAGGGTTGACCAATACTCTCAATGCTTTTGAAAGGTACATCAATAAGGGCTTTGATGCAGTGTTTTGCCCTTTCCTCCTCCCCCTGCCCCCACCCCCAGTCTGAAAAGGTATGATGTAACAGCATGCCTCTGAGACTTCCCTCTTTGTAACTAATGTTTAATATGCACTCTGTGCTGTTCTTTTTCGGGTTTTTCATATTAACACATGTATCTCAAGGTGATTGCTCACAACTGACACAGTTTTAGAAATACTTTTTAATGATGATTTTAAAAGATAATGGTTATAAGAACTTTGCTAATTTAGGCTGTGGATGCTTATCTAGAGCTGCACAAAATTACACTCTAATTTCCTTCAAAACTTGTAATTCAGCACAGAATCAAATCTTTCCTTTCATCTTCAGATCCTCTGCCTAGTTTCCAAATCCCCCGAGATCAATCTAATCCTCTAAGATTTTCTTCCCTTTAACTCCTTCCTTCTCAGGATTGAAAATCATGAAGCTTTTTCTCAGAACCTGTCAGTGAAAGTCCCATAACAAATCTTGGGCAACATTTTAAATGTTAAGTAATTGATCTAATGACCACTGATCTGGGAGGTTGGTTTGTAAATTTATCACAAGATGCCCATGTGTCCTTGGAAAATATCTTAACCCCAGTTTTTCTTGTCTTGTAAATAAAAAGAATAGAGTTTATAATCAGTACCTTTTTCTTTGTAAAAAAAGGTTATATGGAAAGATATAAAGATATCAGTATGTATTGTTGATCCCAGTTCTAATATCTGAGTACTGAAATATTATGAAAAACAATAGAATAAACAGAAAGGGGGAAAAGACAGATCAATGTGAATTCTATAAAATATAAACTGACTCTTCTACAGGAAAATTTTGAGACTTTTTCAAGGTATTTCTACCCAAATAAATGATGTAGGAAACGTCGTCATGAACTGCACTAAACAGGCCTAACAGAAAGATTAACAAAATCATAAATAAAAATAAAAGGAAGGCATTCTTGCCTTGGCTTTCCAGGTGGCGCTAGTGGTAAAGAACCTGCCTGCCAAGGCAGGAGACATTAAGAGATGGGGGTTTGATCCCTGGGTCGGGAAGATCCCCTGAAGGAGGGCATGGCAGTTCATTTCAGTATTCTTGCCTGGAGAATCCCATGGACAGAGGATCCGGGTGGGCTACAGTCCATGGGGTCGCAGAATCGGACACAATTGAAGCAAATTAGCACATTCTTACCTCAGTTGGAGAAACAGGAGGTGGAAAGCTTTTCACAGATAAAATTATTTTAAACACACTTAATAAAAGACATTTTTCAAAGTTCAGGAATTAAAGAAATGTCATGCTTCTGTATTTTACCTTTAAAAACCATCTGTTTGAAAAATTTTTTATTGGACTAGAACTTGTCTCAAACATCATATCCTCCTTGATGCCTTTTCCAGCTTCTAAAACAAAATTAATGATTCTCCCCTTAAGGTCTCATTGAACTTGGAACTTAATTTTCTTGAAGCATTAGTTAACATTTTTGGTGTTTTCCTTTCCTCCCAGGCTGTGAGCTTCTCTGGGAGAAAAAAAAAAAAAGTGACTTAGTCTTTTAATGATGGTGCCAAATACTTAATATAAATAAGCTATTACTTTCCTTTTTATCCTTTTCCATTAGTTATTGGCTTTTTAAGGTAAACATTTAGCTGGACACTTAACTTGTGTAGTTTATTTACAATGTCAATTCAGTCTCATTTAGAAGCATATTTATCATTTCCTTCATTTAATTAAGATCTAATCTCTTTCTAAAATTTTAGCTTTATTGCACCAAAGGCCATAAAATAAAATCGCAATGATGTTTATTTACATTTAGAGAACTTCTTCATAAACAGAGAATTCTTCACTAGTGTATTGCTACAACAAAGCTAAATGTCATAGTATAATAATTAAAAAGTCACCTCTCAGTTCAGCTCAGTCACTCAGTCGTGTCCGACTCTTTGCGACCCCATGAATCGCAGCACGCCAGGCCTCCCTGTCCATCACCAACTCCCGGAGTTTACTCAAACTCATGTCCATCGAATCGGTGATGCCATCCAGCCATCTCATCCTCTGTCGTCCCCTTCTCCTTCTGCCCCCCAATCCCTCCCAGCATCAGGGTTTTTTCCAGTGAGTCAACTCTTCGCACGAGGTGGCCAAAGTACTGGAGTTTCAGCTTTAGCATCAGTCCTTCCAATGAACACCCAGGACTGATCTCCTTCAGGATGGACTGGTTGGATCTCCTTGCAGTCCAAGGGACTCTCAAGAGTCTTCTCCAACACCATAGTTCAAAAGCATCAATTCTTTGGCGTTCAGCTTTCTTCACAGTCCAACTCTCACATCCATACATGACCACTGGAAAAACCACAGCCTTGACTAGATGGACCTTTGTTGGCAAAGTAATGTCTCTGCTTTTTAATATGCTATGTAGGTTGGTCATAACTCTCCTTCCAAGGAGTAAGTGTCTTTTAATTTCATGGCTGCAATCACCATCTGCAGTGATTTTTGGAGCCCAAAAAAATAAAGTCTGACACTGTTTCCACATCTATTTCCCATGAACTGATGGGACCAGATACCATGATCTTAATTTTCTGAATGTTGAGCTTTAAGCCAACTTTTTCACTCTCCTCTTTCACTTTCATCAAGAGGCTTTTTAGTTTCTCTTCACTTTCTGCCATAAGGGTGGTGTCATCTGCATATCTGAGGTTATTGATATTTCTCCTGGCAATCTTGATTCCAGCTTGTGCTTCTTCCATCCCAGCGTTTCTCATGATGTACTCTGCATATAAGTTAAATAAGCAGGGTGACAATATACAGCCTTGATGTACTCCTTTCCCTATTTGGAACCAGTCTGTTGTTCCATGTCCAGTTCTAACTGTTGCTTCCTGACCTGCATATAGGTTTCTCAAGAGGTGGGTCAGGTGGTCTGGTATTCCCATCTCTTTCAGAATTTTCCACAGTTTACTGTGATCCATATAGTCAAAGGCTTTGGCATAGTCAATAAAGCATAAATAGATGTTTTTCTGGAACTCTCTTGCTTTTTTGATGATCCAGCAGATGTTGGCAATTTGGTCTCTGGTTCCTCTGCCTTTTCTAAAACCAGCTTGAACATCTGGAAGTTCACCTCTACCCTACTACAAATTGCGTCCACATAGAACTTAGCCAATGACAATGGCCTGTTTCATTGTCAGTTTTCTAAATTAGAGGTGTATCTGGTCAGAAAGTATAAGAGAAAATTCTATGCCAAATTTTCAAGGCACAGTTGACTCTTTTACACTTTAAAAATTGTCTTTGTGGCAAGAGTAAGAATAGTAATGGGTTTTTTGGTTTTTTTTTTTCTGCATTTTGTTCAAGAGAAAGAAGAAAGCAGGTAACATATTATGCCATTAACACAATGCTAGGCTATTGATCTTAAAGTTTTCAGCCTGGTTCCAGTTCTAACACCTGTCATTAACTGCATGCTTTTGTTTATGATACTTTAATCTCTCTTAGACAAGAAAAAGAAAAAAAAAGATGTATGACTAGATGAACACCAACTTAGACTTCCAATACTTCTGCAGGGTTGCTAGCTTGAAACAAAGCCTTTTCCTATTACTGTCAACAAAGGCTTTGGATGGATTCAGTCCTTCCCTATCCCATGCAGAATTCCAGTTTATACCAGGTATGGGTGTAGGACTATAGAGAAGGTCAAAGGAGTGTGCATACATAATCACACACCATGGCCACGGGGTTGGAAACACAGTTATACCTGACGCTATAAAGCCGCTTTGAGCTGGTGATAGGTTAACACTAAAAGGATTAAGGCTTGCTTTGACATGGGCTGACATCCAAAAATTAGATTTAACGTTAACAGCTGGAATGCTCAAGAAACTAAAGAGTAAGTTAAGGGAGACACAAATGGAGTTAAATTAGAGCAAGTGGGTGTTAAGGTATGTTGGAGTTATTTTCAACTCAGTTCAGAAATGTTTCATTCAATGGCTACAAAAAGGCAGAGTTGGCATAAATTCTCATCTATGATTACAAAACATAGAAAAAAATGCCTTAGGTGGAAATGTTCATCTTTTAAGGTAAGTATTGTGCCACTGGAAATTTTTTTTTTTTTTTTTAGAGAAATGACTAATCCTGGAGGGTTTTTTTCCCCCTCTTTAGCACATTTCAGCTTCTCAGCACTTGAAAAACATGCTAATACTTAAAAATCAAGGAGACCTGTTAAGTCTCAGAAGGCAGGTTTATTTTTCTCTCAGCATATTTGCCAGAAAATTAACCTACAGGTCTAAGCAGCACAGGTTAAGGCTGATTAAAAAGCTTTTTCATGGCTGGCAGGGGGTGCACCTCAAGGTATATTCAGTGAGCTGCAGGTAGTTGATAAGGACCAGTAGAAGTATTCACCAAGTACCCACGAATTTCTTTCCACCCTCATCTCTGTGCTGAGGACCATCCACACCTTGGAGTCATGATGGGCTTGGGGGTGGGGGTAGGGCTTATTGAAAATGCAAATTTCTGGCCCCCACTCCAGACCTGCTAAGCAGGAAGGTGGTGTGAGTGGTGTCCACAAACAAGTACACAGTGATTCTCATGCTTACCAAGGTTTGAGAAGCACTGACCTAATTCTCAATATTCTCTAGACCAGCTCAATCATTGTTGCTGAAAAAACACTTGCAAAACACAGTCCTACACTCATTTGGGTGGTGGGTATTACCAAAGTTTGAGGTCTTCACTCTAGTAGGCGAGACAAACATGAAAACAAATAAACGTGCTCACGTTCACTATGCTTGAAACACCTCTGTTACCCTCTCACTGTGTAGCCCTGCTGATTCCTTCCTTTTCAGTCTCAAGACTGACTCGCTGTATCTTCTCCTCCTAAATACCCCGTAGAGTTGATTGTGTCCTCCTTTGGGCCAATATTTGGACTCATTACTAAATGTACTACCCATAGAAGTGCTATGGCATGATTGAAACTATCTCCCCTCTAAGACTGCTTAGTGGATGGCCAGGAGAATTTCTTACCATTTTATCCCCACTTTCTAGGAGGGTGCGTGGCACAGAGTAAATGCTCAATAATTCCTGTTTGCTCACAGAGGGTTCATGGGATTTGGTGAGGTGAGGAATTTTGAAAACAATATTAACTGTGAAGAAATAATGACATTTAAACACAAATATGATATCCTTCGAATATTAGAGAGACCCACATTGCCTAGAGCATTAGATTAGATGGTAAATCCATTCTTTCTATGATAAACTAAAGGGTGAACCTAGAAAGTACAAGAACTGTAACAGATAGAGGCTTGATTTCCTTTAGTGGTTCTTAGGGCTTAGTAAAGATATATATATATTAACTTATATTGAGGCTTATTAACTCAATGCCTTTCAGAATGTTTACTTTCATTTTCTGCCATTACAGTCTTGAACCCCTAATAACTGTACATATAAAGATGGTGAATTTTCCTTAATAATCCTCTAATACACATGAGCTATGTGCAAACTAAATCTATTTCCTGTTGTTCAGATTTGAAAGACTCTAATATCTTTAAATCCAGAATCTAAACCTCTAGTTTTACTTATAGGTAGGCTTTATAATCTATAGTTCGTATTTTACACTAGTAATTGTCATTCAAAATTCTGGTAAATTATATTTCATTGGTTCTAAGATGCACAGTTCCCCCCTCCATTTTCATTTGGCACAAATCAGGGTTGTCTTAAAATTGACGATGTCTTATTTTTAAAGAACTATAGTACCTTTACTCTTAGCAGTAGTAACCCCTCAGGCTTCCCAGATGGCACAGTGGTAAAGAGTCTGCCTGCCAATGCAGCAGACGCAGGAGATGCAGGTTCAATCCCTGGACAGAGAAGATCCCCTGGAGGAGGAAATGGCAACCCACTCCAGCCTTCTTGCCTGGAAAATTCCATGGACAGAGGAGCCACAGGGTTGCAAAGAGTTGGACGCAACTGAGCATATTAGCACAAGCAGTAATCCCGAAGCAACTACAGAGTCTCAAAAACTCTTATCTAAAGCTTGCCAAATACATAGCAAAATGTATTTATTTAGCACATAAAGCATTTGCTTTTAAGAAATAAAGAAAAAAATTCAAACAAATTTTTGTATTTGAATCTTCCAGGGACATACAGGAAATACAACTCATTTCATAAGTGATTCTATGAAACAGATCACAAGTTTAATGTACATCTTTATCTTTTTCCTTCATAACTGAAGCTATGACTATGAATTGCTAATTTTCAGAAATTAAAGGATTACTGGAACTTTTTTTCCAAATTACATACACATTGTCTCTTTGGGCTAAGGAATGTGGCCCATGTTAGAAGTACTTGAAAGAGACAAAGGTCACCAAGAACTAGGAAATGAGATGAACCTTGGTAAACTAGTTTAAATTAACACCTAATGAATGAAAGTGGTCATCTGTTAAAATCACCCATTTTAAATGATTTAACCCATCCTGGCTAGAATACTTTGGCAATAGATAAATTTAATCAAGGTTACTGGAATAATCACAGAGAAAACAGGGCCAGACAACAATGGTCAAAACCAAACGTTTCCATAACCGGAGGTGATATGAGAAGATATCAGAAAAGGGAGGCCCCAAAGGCAAAAATTTGAAAGTTTCTTATGAAATTGACATTCTGAATGTAGCAGACCAAATATTTCAGTCCTGAAGACATTATTCCCTTTTGTGGGGAGGAATAATTCACAAGACTTTACCATATTCTACAAAACTCATTGTGTTCTGATTTTATTCTCACCAAGAAAATTGGTATCATTATCATATTTTTCAAGAAAATCAATAAGACATTCTATTGATTTAATAATGGGTTTTCGAGGGAAAAAATGCACATATCATTGTTAGCACAACACATCTGATTTAAGAAGCACTGAAACGTGAAATAGACAACTAGAGAGAGAGATGGTGAACAGAGATTGCTTTCTGATTTTATTTTCCCCCTTCTGCTTAGTAGCAAAATACTGATAAAATTCAGGACAATAATGCATGCATGCACTTAAAAATTACAATTTTAAGACTCTTATGCCAGTTATGGTCATAAATTTTAGTAAGTGTGAAATAAGTGAAATCCTGTGAAGATTTCTTTCTCTCTTGCTTTCCTTCCTTCCTCTCTTGTGCACCCTGGAGTATGGAAGCAATGGCTACAGTTTTAGTATCTTGGGATTGCAAATGATTTTGAAGTTGGGAACTACATACTGGAAATAGTGGAACAGGTAGATAAGAGAAGGTCCCTCATGATCCCATAGGCTATACCAGTATGGAACAGCATACTCCTCAGATTTCTTTATTGTGAGAGAAACATAAATTTCTATCTTGGTAAAGCCATTATATTTGGTAGTTAACTGCTATATGCTCCCATCCTAACTGGTGATGGCTTTACTTCCCTGGTCCCAGGAATGGGTATCTAGGAAAGTAGATATACGTATTCCAGTTACTAGAAAGGAATATCTCTCACATAGAAGAAGTTGTTCTCTGGTTTGGGCATTCGTTTCTTCTGAGTCTGTCATTGTGTATCAGTTCCGGACAGGGACTGAGGGGAACCTTAGGAGGTCCTGGTCTAAGTGGTTAACTGGCTTGTTTCCTTCTCATCTTTGTCTTACCAAATTCTCAATTTGCACAGCTACTCCACCATGTTTGCTTAATCTATATGCTGAGCACATCTTGAGAAATGCTGGGCTGGATGAGCTACAAGCTGGCATCAAGATAGGTGGGAGAAACATCAATAACCTCAGCTATGTGGATGATACCACTCTAATGGCAGAAAGCTAAGAGGAACCAAAGAGCCTCTTGATGAGGGTGAAGGAGGAGAGTGAAAGAACCGACTTAAAACTAAACATTCAAAAAACTAAGAACATGGCATCTGGCCCCATTACTTCATGGCAAATAGAGGGGGAAAAGAGGGGAAAGATTTCCTCTTCTTGGGCTCTAAAATCACTGCAGATGGTGATTACAGGCATGAAATCAGAAGACATTTGCTTCTTGGCAGGAAAGCTATGACAAACCTAGACAGTGTGCTGAAAAGCAGAGACACTACTCTGCCGACAAAGGTCTGTATTGTCAGGATCATAGTCCTATGGTCTTCCAGTATTCATGTGTAGTTGTGAAAGCTGGACTGTAAAGAAGGCAGAGAGCCAAAGAATTGATGCCTTCAAACTATGGTGCTGGAGAAGACTCCTGAGAGTCCCATGGACAGCAAGCAGATCAAACCAGTCAATCTTAAGGGAAATCAACCCTGAATACTTGTTGGAAGGACTGATGCTGATGTTGAAATTCCAGTATTTTGGTCATCTGATGTGAACAGCTGACTCACTGGAAAAGTCTCTGATGCCAGGAAAGAGTAAGCGCAGAAGAAGAGGGCATCAGAGGATGAGATGGCTGGATAATATCACAATACAATGGACATGAACTTGGGCAAACTTTGGAAGATGGTGAGGGACAGAGAGGCCTGGCATGCTGCAGTCCATGGGGTCACAAAGAGTTGGACACAACTGGGGGACTGAACAAGAAAACAACTCCTACTATAGTCATATGTAGAATTTTATATATGTTCAATATGTAAAATTCTTATTCTTAAAGAATAAAACAGCTTATAAATTATTTTTCATCATGTGAAACCTAGAATTCTAAGATAAGAAGCCAGCCACTTATTAAAACAGTGCTTGGCACATGGCTGCTTCATGAATTAGTTTATGCTGTCTAACAATCCATATTAAAACCCAGTAGCTTTCAAAGACAAGTGTTTATTTCTTCCTGCAGGTGAGTTGGCAGGGTGTCAGCTGGTCTTGGCTGGGTTTGGCTCTAAGGCTGCAGGTTGGGTCGAGGTCTGCTCCTGAGTGCTTCTCATCCTTGGATCAAACACTAATGATGAACTGTTTTTATTCACACTTCTAACACCAAATGTGCAGCATTTTTCCACATCAACAACCAGTTCTCCAACTCTCCAGCTAGGCATCCCACAATACAGGTCAGTTCTGATAGGAACCACCCGGAATTAACACAGACCCCACAGGTTAAGGGCTCAGTCCCACAAGATAGTCCCCACCTCAGACATCAGTCTCAAGTCTCTAGGGGCCATTTGTACGTATGACCAACAGGCAATAAAATGGGACGTTCCCACAGCTCCTGCCTCAGGTTTGCTCGTTTTCTAGGGTGGCTCAAAAACTTAGGGAAGCACTTTACTTTTATTATAAAGGATACAAGTCAAGAAACACCAAATGGATGAGAGGCATAGGTTATAGGGTAAGGTATGGGGGCAGCAAGGAACTTTCATGCCCTCTCCAGGTATGACACATTTTTAGCATTTCAGTCCATTCATCCACTTGAAAGAACACTGAACCTCATCATTTAGAAGTTTTTTATAGAGGTTTCATTGAGTAATCATTATTGATTAAACCATTGACCATTATAGATAACGCAGTCCCCAGCCCCTCTTTCCTCCCTGGTGGTCACAGGGTGGGGCTGAAAGTTCCAACTTTCTAATCATGTCTTGCTTTTTTCTGGCTGGTGACCGGCCCCCATCCTAAAGATAGCCAGGAACCTCTTAGCTGAGTCGACTTACTAGCATAAACTCAAAATGGTGGAAAGGAAACAATTATGAACAGTAAAAGATGTTCCTATCACCTCTATCACTCAGGAAAATCCAAGGACTTAGAAGCTCTGTATCAGGAACTAGGGACAAAGACCAAACAGATATCTGTCACATTACCTAAAGCACGTTCTTCTCCTAACAAAGTCAGGAGTAGAAGCCCGTATCAAGCCTTTGTTTATATCACATCTACCAACATCCCATCAGTTAAAGCAAGTCAAATGGCCAAGCCCACAGTCAAGACACAGGAAGTGCAGTACCCTCTGCCTGCCCCAGCCCACACCAAGTGTGTGGATGTGCAATATTGGTACAGGAGGTGAAGCACTGAGCACAATTACTCAATCCACCAGAGTTCTCAGTAAAAATCAGTTAGATAAATGAATGAGCATGGTGGCAATTACAGCTGAAGTGTGTGGTAGTGGTCCAAATGAGTCAAGCACTGCAAATGCCAGAGAAATATTAGGCAATGGGTATGAAAATTCTGGGAACTGTAAATGTGTAGGTAATCTAGGCAGAGAGCCATGTTTGGGTATTTATGGGGTATAACCTAGGACCTGGCAGGAAGGATTAGGAGAGCAACTGGAGTCAAAGAAGACATTCTAGAATCAATAGGTTACTACAAACAAAAAGTATACCACCATCTCAAGATAGTAACTAAGGAATGGTATGTTGGTCCCAAATGAACCTGCTGCTGTTGTTCAATAGCTAAGTCATGTCCAACTCTTTGGCTCTGTCTTCATTCTTTCTGGAGTTATTTCTCCACTGATCTCCAAGAGCGTAATGGACACCTACCAACCTGAGAAGTTCATCTTTCAATGTCCTATCTTTTTGCCTTTTCTTACTGTTCATGGGGCTTTCAAGGCAAGAATACTGAAGTGGTTTGCCATTCCCTTCTCCAGGGGACCACATTTTGTCAGACCTCTCCACCATGACCCGTCCATCTTGGGTAGCCCTACACAGCATGCTTATAGTCTCATTGAGTTAGACAAGGATGTGGTACATGTGATCAGCTTGGTTAGTTTTCTCTGATTGTGGTTTTCATTCTGTCTGCCCTCTAAGAGGCTTATGGAAGCTTTCTGATGGGATAGACTGACTGAGGGGGAAATTGGGTCTTGTTCTGATGGGCCATGCTCAGTAAATCTTTAATCCAATTTTCTGTTGATGGGCAGGGCTGTGTTCCCTCCCAATTGTCTGACCTGAAGTCAAACTATGGTGGAGGTGATGAAGATAATGGTGACCTCCTTCAAAAGGTCCCATGTAGGCACTGCTGCACTCAGTGCCCCCAGTGCTAAAAAAGCAAGAGAGTTCCAAAAAAGAAACATCTACTTTTGCTTTATTGACTATGCCAAAGTCTTTGACTGTGTGGATCACAACAAATTATGGAAAATTCTTAAAGAGATGGGAATACCAGACCACCTGACCTGCCTCCTGAGAAATCTGTATGCAGGTCAAGAAGCAATGGCTAGAACTGGACATGGAACAACAGACTGGTTCCAAACTGGGAAAGGAGTACATCAAGGCTGTATACTGTCACCCTGCTTATTTAACTTATATGCAGAGTACATCATGCAAAATGCCAGGCTGGTTGAAGCACAAGCTGGAATCAAGATTGCTGGGAGAAATATCAATAACCTCAGATATGCAGATGACACCACCCATATGGCAGAGAGCAAAGAAGAACTAAAGAACCTCTTAATGAAAGTGAAAGAGGAGAGTGAAAAAGCTGGCTTAAAACTCAACATTCAGAAAACTTAGATCATGGCATCTGGTCCCATCACTTCATGGCAAATAGATGTGGAAACAATGGAAACAGTGACAGACTTTATTTTCTTGGGCTCCAGAATCACTGCAGGTGGTGACTGCAGCCATGAAATTAAAAGATGCTCCTTGGAAGAAAAGCTATCACCAACCTAGACAGCATATTAAAAAGCAGAGACATTACTTTGCTAACAAAGGTCCATCTAGTTAAAGCTTTGGTTTCTCCAGAAGCCATTTATGGACATGAGAGTTAGACTATAAAGAAAGCTGAGCACCAAAGAATTGATGCTTTTGAACTGTGGTGTTGGAGAAGGCTCTTGAGAGTCCCTTGGACAGCAAGGAGATCAAACCAATCAATTCTAAAGGAAATCAGTCCTGAAGGACTGATGCTGAAGCTGAAACTCTAATATTTTGGCCACCTGATGCAAAGAACTGACTCATTAGAAAAGACCCTGATGCTGGGAAAGATTGAAGGCAGGAGGAGTAGGGGACGACAGAGGATGAGATGGTTGGATGGCATCACCAACTGGATGGACATGAGTTTGAGCAAGGTCCAGGAGGTGGTGATGGACAGGGAGGCCTGGCGTGCTGCAGTCCATGGGGTCACAGAGAGTTGGACGTGACTGAGTGACTAAACTGAACTGTCCAACTCTTTGTGACCCCATGAACTGCAGCACACCAGGCTGCCCTGTCCTTCACTATCTACCTGAGGTTGCTCAAATTCATGCCCATTGAGTCCATGATGCCATTCAACCATAAGTCAACCTCTGTTGCCCCCTTCTCCTCCTGTCTTCAATCTTCCCCAGCATCAAAGTCTTTTCCAATGAACTTTGGACTCCTCCTTAACAAAACTTTATCATTACTTCTTTAAAAAATTTATGTTTTAATTGGAGGATAATTGCTTTACAATATTGTGTTGATTTCTGCCAAATATCAACATGAGTCAACCATAGGTATACACATGTTCCCTTCCCTCTTGAACCTCTCTCCCACCTTACACCCCATCCCACCTCTCCAGGTTGTCACAGAGCCCTGGATTTGAGCTCCCTGCATCATGCAGCATGGTAATGTGTATGTTTCAATGCTACTCTCTCCATTTGTCCTACCCTTTCCTTCCCACCCTGTGTCCCCAAGTCTGTTCTCTCTGTCTATGTCTCCACTGCTGTATTACTTCTTGAGAAATACTTTTCCTTATGTAAACACATCTGATTTTTATAAAGATACTCAAAAACTTGATTCCCTTTATGGAAATTCACTTTGACATCTACTTCCCTTTGAAATAGTATAAAAATGAACCAGACAGAAAACTGAGTCTCCCCAAGTGGCTTAAGTAACATCCAGAGAATGATTTAAGCACTAGGAAGAACAGAACTCTAAGTATAGTCACCACTTGCAGAGAGGAAATACAGCATTGTGATGGGGAACACAGGCCCTGGACCATTTATCTTGGGTTCAAATCCCAACTCGGTCACTTTACCAAAAGGGAATGATAATCACAATATCTACTTCATAAGCTGCTAATGAGAACTTGATAAATTACATGGAAAAAGGTTAGAAATAATAAACACTTAATGAACACTAGCTATGATAGGCCGATCTTCTCAGCCTTTAGTAAACCAGAGAAGCAGGCAACATTTAAGTGAAAGACAAATACTCAATGTTATCACTTACATGTGAAATCTAAAAAGTAACCCAAACAAATGCATATAACAAAACAGCAACAGACTCACAGATATAGAGAACAAACCAGTGGCCACAGTGGGGAGAGGATAAGGAAGAGGGGCAGGGGATTAGGAGATACAAACTACTATGTATAAAATGAAAAAGTCACAAGGATCTACTGTACAGCACAGGGAAATATAGCCATTATTTTGTAATGACCTTAAATGATGTATAATCTATAAACATTTTGAATCACTGTGCTGTACACATTAAACTAACATAAACCAACTATATTTCAATTTTAAAAAAAGAGTTACTATTTCATATTGGTTAAAATGCTTCTCTAGTGGAGAGGTCATCTTTGACAAAGATGTATGTATACACATATATACACACATGATATACATATAACAAATATTCACACTTGTATCTGTATAACTGTCTAGAAATATTTTCAGAATGAACAAAAATACACACTCTTAAAATTCTTCTGATTTTCTCTTTTGGGAGGGAACGTTCCAAAAGGAATTAACTTTGGCAGTTTTATGAAACATAACCTAGCAAGTAATTCTTTGTTTCTCTTGACTGGGTACTTTTAAAAACTGATATTGATGGAATGATATGAAAGCAAGTAAATAAAAAAAAAACACACTGAGAATATCAGGATACCTTTTTACTGTGATTTCTATAAAACAGTCTGCATGTTACCTCTAAGAAGCCTTTCCAAAGTTTTCTAAATATATGAACTTTGTTCTTCTTCATAATTCCTTTAAAATCTGGTTATATACTCATTCCAGCCTTCTCAGTATTGATTTTTTAGAAATCTATATCCTCCATAGATTATGAGTTCTGGGACACTGGACATCTGTTCAATAATATTACAACTGACATTTAAATATTCTCATATTGTTTACAAGCAGCCTTTATACATTTTCTCATTTTTTTCTTTTTTCTCTCACAAAATCCCTGTTATAGCTTTGTGTTTTTGTCAGCACCACACAGTATAGTAATTTGCATATAATAGACTTTCAAAAATAGTTTTGGGTTTTGTTAAGATTAAAGCTGGATTGTGTGGGTTAAATTAAAATATTGTCAGTTCTAGAATGTTTACTTCCTGTAAAGCGATTAAGAGAGAGAAAGATTTTGAATGCTTTCAGTTTTTCATTTCTGTACCACCCATACATTCCTAAGATAAAAAACTAAGAGGATTTTTGACCATTAAAATTGTGTATAATGACATCTAAACAAAGCAGAATTGACTGACAGATTTGGTGAGAACATTTCTTTTCCCTGTTCCTTTTTGATTGCTTCGAGTCCCAGTCAGCACTGCGTAAGTGCCACATCCAATGGATACATTAGGAGAGAAATGAGGACTTAAACCAGGCTTCAGGAAAATAATTCTGTTGGTCACCCAGGACCTGCTTAATTTTCCCCATTCAATACTAAAAACTATTGAAGACACAGCTTCCTACAGCCCCCTGGGTGTCCGTTTAAATTCAAACATTTCTCCATTGAAAAATGAACGAAAGCGATCAACCCATATTTCATCACATAGATATTCTTCAATCACTAGTAACTATGGCTGAATTATAATCTCATATGACAACCATCCCACACGACAAACGCTCTCTCACCCATTATCCACTCACTTGAAGTCATCTGGTTTCTCTGCCAAGACTCTTCTATTTTCATGAGCCACTTAAAAATTACTTAAACTCAGAAAATAGCTTACCTCTTATTTAGTTCTTAAAGTCAGCTCTAAGTGGATTCTGTGCTATGTCAAAAACCATTTCTTACTTTCCCTGGACTTGAATTACCAATGCCTCTCTGGCCATAAAGACCATTCAAAATGGGATGGAATGAGAGGGAGGCTAATAATCCAGAATGCAATTTTTTTCTCATTAAAAGCAAAATTTGAGAAGAGCCTTAGAAGCTGAGTATTAGAATAAGAGGTAAGAGTTTTAGAAAAAGAATAAAAACAGAATATAGAATTGAGTAGCAGAAAGGGAAGCAATGAATTAAGAAGCAATTAATAGTATTTGCCTGGAGAGTATACATGCAAAAAGAAAAAGAAAAGAAGTGGTCTTGGAATTCCATTTGCAACTCGGACTTTTTTTCCTGTGGGCTATGAGGATATACGAACTAAAAGTGAAACTCTGCGAAGAGTAGTAGCTATATTCCCAGAGGCCTCCAATGGGCCAGACCCCAGGTTTGAGGATGAGGATAAAAATGAAAGAACACAGTCATGCTCACAGCCTCTGGTGGGAACAGGTAGATACATGACAAAATTACAGGAACCAGAGCAACAGAAATGCTCACAGTGAGGAAATAGAACCGTTTGCTAAAGTATTAGGGAGCACAAAAGTGGGAATGAGTCACTGAAATTAGAGGGGATTTGGAAAAACATCACATAATAGTTAAAATCCCATTTGGGCCTTGAAATGAGTAGAAATCCATCTGGTAAAAGAAGGATGGAAAATGCATCCCAGTCTAGGGAAATGGTAAGGAGGCATGAAAATGAGGGCATGTTCAGGAAGCAGCAGGTAGCTCCCCATGGCTGGAACAGGGGCCCAGGAGAAGGGTGGGACAGGACAGGTTGAAGCAGCGGATGTTTCCATGTAGACATGGACACGATCACATCTGTGCTCTACAAAGGCCTCCGCTGGCCGCATCGTTGAGGAGGGGAAGACACGAAGGAAAAGCCTGAGGCCACTGAAATATTCTGGAGTCTAACAGTGACGCTGGGTTACAAGGAGGTATACACACTACTGTATTTAAAATATATAAGCAACAAGGACACATTGTTTAACACAAGGAACTCTGCTCAATATTCTTTAATAACCTATATGGGGAAAGAACTTGAAAAAGCAGAGATGCATGTATATGTATAACTGAATCACATTGCTGTACATCTGAAACTAACATGACACTGTAAATCCACTAATACTCCAACAGAAAACTATTTTTAAAAGAAAAGAGAAAAGATATTAGTAGATAAAGTTAGTGGGGGCTTAATAATTCCTGGGCTATGGGAGGTAAAGAGGAAGGAGAAAGTGGAGCTTTCACAAGATGGTTTCAACTTTCCCAAAGCCTTGGATGGACAATAGAGTCGCCATCAGACACATTCACTGGAAAATAGGAAAACAGGAAGAAAGAGGGGCATGGCAGATGGGGCTGACTCCCAAGCACTTAGTGGAAAATGCCACATCACCAGCACAAAGGCAACAGCTGAAGTCACAGGGGCAGCCTTAACATAGTAGAAAGGATAGTATTTGCATTTTTAAAACTTTGCGGAAGTGCATTTATCCTAGTGGACAGACTTGTTACAATAGTTTAACTGATTTCCATTATTCATGAAATACACCAAGTCCCCTACACATGAACAAGTTCCATTCTGAGAGTGTGCTTATAAGTCCAACTTGTCCGTTAAGTCCAACAAAGTTAGCACAGGTATGCAACTAACGCAATCAGCTCTATAATGCACGTGTGTGTGCTAAGTCAGTTCAGTTGTGTTCGACTCTGTGAGACCCTATGGACGGCAGCCCACCAGGCTCCTCTGATCATGGGATTCTCCGGGCGAGAATACTGGAGTGGGTTGCCATGCCCTTCTCCAGTGGATCTTCCCAACCCAGAGATTGAAACTACATTTCTTATGTCACCTTCATTGGCGGGCAGGTTCTTTACCATAGTGTCACCTGGGAAGCCCCAGCTATATGGTACTGCACTGTAATAGGTTTATAATACTTTGCACACAAATAATACCTAAACAAACACAAAAAGTAACTTTCAATCTTACAGAACAGTAGCTTGAAAAGTATAGTAGTACAGTACAACAGCTGGTATCCAGGGGCTGGCATTAGGTGAACAGGAAAGAAAAGTTACTGACCAGAAGAGGAAGGGGAGGTGGGAGATGGGAGAGCAGGACTGTCAGCAATAGGAGACGAAGGGCAAGTTGCAATTTCACTAATGCCCGACGCTGATGGCACAGGTTCCGGTTCCTTATCGGATTCAATTCTGTCTACCCTATGGAAAAATGATCCATTGAGATCCGGGTAGTAGCATATTCGCATCTTTGAAAGTTCGCAACTTGAAGGTTCATACGTAGGGGACTCACTGTACCTCATTAACCTCTGAGGACCGAGGCAGAGGATATCACGGAGAGGTGTGGTGTGTCCTGCTTTCCCAGCTTAGGACACAGGAAACTTCTCATATTCAAAACAATATGACTGAGTACATCTCACACTCCTTGGGACATGAAGGCCCATTTTTCCTCCTCATTACTGAGTTCCAGGGATCTGTGCTTCTAGTCACTTGTACTAAGGAAAAAAGAAAACATCTTCTTAAACTACCAGAGGCAACAGTTTCCGCCCAGGCCAAGCCTCCACCACAGGAGGGAAGGCCCCTCAGGGGCCCACTTGCCTGACACTTACCAAGGTGAAGCTTCAGGGCCCCTCACCTCCACAGGCCCTTTCCATGGTCCTGAGACACTAGCAATTTTGTATTTGGAATTTTGTATTCTTTTTTTTATTTAATTTTTAAATTATAAATCAATGTGTTGATTAACAATGTTATGTTAGTAGGAGTTTGGGATTAACATATACACACTACTACATATAAAGTGGGGCTTCCCCAGTGGCTCAGATGGTAAAGCGTCTGCCTGCAATGCAGGAGACCCAGGTTCGATCCCTGGGTCGGGAAGATCCCCTGGAGAAGGAAATGGCAACCTACTCCAGTACTCTTGCCTGGAAAATTCCATGGACAGAGGAGCCTGGCAGGCTACAGTCCATGGGGTTGCAGAGAGTCGGACACGACTGAGCAACTTCATTTCACATATAAAGTAATTAACAAGGACCTACTGTATTATCTTGTTTATATTTTTGGCCATGTGATGCAGCATGTGGGATCTTAGTTCCCCTACTAGGGATCAAACCCGCACCCCCTGCAGTGGAAGTGCAGGGTCTTAACCACTGGACTGCCAGGGAAATCCTTATATTCTTTTATTCTTACAGAGGGAACCCAACATTTGATAAAGTTCAGATCCAGCACCACCTGAATAGCCAACCCCACCACCACCCCACTGCTGCTCTGAGGGTGGTTCTGTGGGCCAGGGGGTCGGAGGCGGGAGGTGGGAAGGAGCAGTCAGCTGACTCTCCGTTTAGTCGTGGTTGAACCACATCATGGGAGAACGGGGCTCTCTGCTTTCAGGTCTTGAGTGTCAGCAGTAGACTCTGGTTCCGCACATGCTAAGTTCAGTCATGCCCGACTCTGGGTGACCCCCTGGACTGTGGCCCGCCAGGCTCCTCTGTCCATGGGATTCTCCCGGCAAGAATACTGGAGTGGATGGCCATGCCCTCCTCCAGGGGATCTTCCTGACCCAGGGATGGAACCCATGTCTCTTACGTCTCCTGCATTGGCAGGCAGGCTCTTTACCACCAGCACCACCTGGGAAGCCCTGCAGTGGAGTCCAGTTGTAGACAAACACGTGAAGTATGACTGGCCTCATTCAAGATGCTTAGGGCATTACACACAAGATATGAGAGCATCAGCGGTTCCCATGTGAACCCAGGCTCTGGACAGACTGCCTGGCACCAGCTCCAGCCATCTCTCCTCCAGAAGGCTTCCTCAGAGTCCGGGCAGTTCTTACTGCCAATGGAGTTTAGACATGAGCACCAGGAATCAGATACATGGGTCTTCCTTGGTGGCTCAGATGGTAAAGAAAATCTGCCTGCAAGGGCAGGAGACACGGGTTCATCCCTGGGTCAGGAAGATTCCCCTGGAGAAGGCAACTAATCAGACACACAGTGGCAATGTTGAGACTAAGCATCAGAGTCTCTGTCTCACTGCTCTCAAAAGGGCTCCTTGGCCTCTGTGCAAATTTGACCACCTCCTTTCTCCTCGGGAACCTTCGACCCTAATAGTTTTGAAGAGCAGGCAGCTGGAAGCTCTCTGCCTTCAGAGCAAAAGTCCCATCCCTTACAAGCCTAAAGGGGGATGATCTTCTGCTCATGCCTCTCCTTCACAAAAATCAATGCCTGTTTAATCTTACATCAATATAATGAAATGGGCCATTAAAATGTCTTTTTTTCCCCCTGAACAAAGAAAGGGAGCTTTAATAATGTATCTCCCTAGAAACAAGAACATATATTACAACCCTTCAAGAGCCTGATCTCATTCTCTCTTCCTGTCTCTCTCTTACACACAATGACACCTGGCACCATTAAAATTCTTCACTGGATTCCTCTCAAAGTGATTCCAGGGACATTAGTAAATTTAATAGAAACTGCATCTGATACTGGAGAAGGAAATGGCAACCCACTCCAGTGTTCTTGCCTGGAGAACCCCAGGGACAGAGGAGCCTGGTGAGCTGCCGTCTACGGGGTTGCACAGAGTCGGACACAACTGAAATGACTTAGCAGCAGCCTCTGATACAAACTAGGGTTGCACTAACAAGGGATGGTTAGGTTGCACTAACTGTCCTAGACAGTTCCGGGACCTACAGGATTCCTCTGAACTCAGATACTGCCTTGATTTAACCAAAGAGAGCGGAAACCTCTGGCTGTGAGTACTCTAGACAACCTTAACTTGAACCTGAATGGGAAGTGACCACCTGGACTCAAACTTCAGAAGGCATATCAGGATTTACCCTTATTTCAGAAGGATAAACGTCCTGATATTAACCTAACTCAATGTAAATGATGTCAGAGGTCACCTTTCACTGCAGTATGACTTTTGCACTCTGCATTTTCCTGGAAAAAATCCAAAATCTTACAACATTTGATTTTTTCAAATGTTTCCAGAGGCAATTTTGTCTTCTCTTTTTCATTTACAAAACTAACTTGGAATTGAGTTCATGCAGTATTTTTAAAATTGGGGGAATATGGAAACTCTTAAGGAAAGGTATGGAAAGACAAAGAGCAAAAGTCTCTAAGAAGGTTTTAAAAATGAGTAGGGGGAGACTAACTCCACAAACTATTAAGCATATTATAAGGTTAAAATAAGCAAATCAGGGTGGCACTGATGAAAATATCATTCATTAAATATGTTTATTTTTCCAATGACAATGTTATGTCAGAGACTCTGCACGCCCACCCGCCTGCCCCAACATAGCCGTTAGTAACTTGAGGTTTCTGAGTCTCCTGAGTCAGCAACAGTGCTTTCAGCCAAGAGCAGAAGTTGAATGGTTGATCCTGGGCCAGGTCTGCAGTCAACTGTCCACAGGCTGCTCATCCTGCCAGTCCTCACCGCCTCTGGTAGACTATTCTGCATTTCTGGGGAAATTCCCTTCTCGGAGGGCTGTGTTTCACCTCTCTATCAGTCCCTCCACTCTGTGGTCTCATGACTGATCTGTTTGCCTCTGTCTTACGTGTCCTAGAAACCCTTGCTGCCCTGGCATGCTGGTGGGGTCCTGTTGGATTTCCAGAGCTGCTATGTATATTCTTTTTTAAAATATATACTGTCTTTTTAGTGGGATGGAGAATGAAGCAGAGGCTTTAAAATGTAGATTCAGCTCACTTTAAAAATAATTTTTTTAATTGAAGGATAATTGCTTTATAATATTGTGCATATATCAACATGCATCAGCCGTAACTATACACATGGCTCCTCCCTCTTGCAATGGAAATAAAAACAAAAATGAACAAGTGGGGCCTAATTAACGTTAAAAACTTTTGCAGAGCAAAGGAAACTAAACAAGGTGAAAAGACAACCTTCGGTCCACTATTTTTTTTAAGAGCTCTCCTGTGTTATGGCGTCAAACTGTTAATTGGAGAGTGGAAATGGGAGGAAATCAGAGGGGAGGGAAGATCTTCCCTGGAGAATCCTCTCAAGAATAACCTCAGCAGTAGTGTGAACTAAGGGTACAGCAGCCTGTAGATGGCTGGCAGAAGAAGGCTGGAAGCAGTTGTCTCCAGCATCTGCTCAAACATAAAACCGTAGGTACACATGTTTACAAATGAAATACTACTACAAAACAATAGCTAACATGCACTAAATCTTATTACACATGGGCATTTAATCCTTGCGACAACTCTAAGAGAAAGGTACCACTCTTTTCACAGTATTTAGAAAGAGGGAAACTGAGGCACAGAGCAGTTGGGTAAATTTTCCAAAGTCATACAGCTGGACATGGCAGAGCCAGGATCTGACCCAGATGGTCTGGTATTAGAGCCCAGCCTTATCCCCGTGTTCCACTGCACAGCCTAGGACACCAACTCTCCAGCCTGCAGTCTCTCTTCTACCCTTCTTAAAACAACCAGCTCTCTTAAAAGCAGAACTTGTATTCTAACAGTAGAAATGAAAAGTCTGGCTTAGAGGGGAAAAACCCACCCAGAACATTTAAGTGCTATGTTATCTAATCACCTAAAAGTATAATCTGGAAATGAGTCCTCAAATAGATGAGAAAAACCTACAGCAGAGAAAGCATAAACTCCAACTAAAAGGATTAGCTCCCAAGGAAACAGTTAATATAGAAAATAAAATACTAACATAAGTATAATTTGTATTTTCAGAGAAATACAAGGAGTTGTGCTCACATAAACCACACACAAACTAGAGTTCTTGGAAATTAAAAACATGGTTATTGAGATTTAAACCTGATTATGTAACAGAATAAACATAACAAATGATCAAATTAGTGAACTGAAAGACTAACGAATTCTCTCAAGACATTATAAACAAAAAAGAAGCAGTTACAGACTTAGACGCAAACTAGTGGTTACCAGTGGGGTGATGAGGGAGGGGAGGAAGGTACAAACTATTGTGTGTAAAATAGGCTCAAGGATATATTGTACAACACGGGAAATAGAGCCAATATCTTATAGTAACTATAAATGGAAAATACCTTTAAAATTACATTAAAAATTAAAAAAAAAAATTTAAGACACAACTACCTCCACCTTGGAGAAGGAAATGGCAACCCACTTCAGTACTCCTGCCTGAAGAATCCCACAGACAGAGGAGCTGGGCAGGCTATGGTCCATTGAGTCGCAAGATCGGACACAACTTAGCGACTAAACCATCACCACCACCACCACCTCCACCTTACGGCAGCAAGTGATCTTCTTAATGAAAAAAAAAAAAAAAAAGATATTAGGTAAATGCAAGAGCATACAAATATCAGAAAAAAAATGTTAAGATGGATGGAATCAGAAGTTCTATGATAGGCAGAATAATGGTTTCACAAAGATTTCCACATCCCTGGAATCTGTGAATATGGCAAAAGGGACTGTGCAGATATTATTAAGGATTTTGAGATGAAGAAATTTTCCTGGATTACCCATGTGGGTCCATTGTAATCACAAAAATCCTGATAAATTAGTAATAGAGCAAGCAAAATTGCACTCATCTCACAAACTAGCAAAGTAATGCTCAAAATTCTCCAAGCCAGGCTTCAACAATGCACGAACCGTGAACTTCCAGATGTTTAAGCTGGATTTAGAAAAGGCAGAGGAATCAGAGATCAAATTGCCAACATCCATTGGATCATAGAAAAAGCAAGAGAACTGCAGAAAAACATCTATTTCTGCTTTATTGGTTATGCTAAAGCCTTTGACTGTGTAGATCACAACAAACTGGAAAATTCTTGAAAAGATGGGAATACCAGACCACCTGACCTGCCTCCTGAGAAATCTGTATGCAGGTCAAGAAGCAACAATTAGAACCAGGCATGGAATAACAGACGGGTTCCAAATTGGGAAAGGAGTACATCAAGGCTGTATATTATCACCGTGCTTATTTAGCTTATATGCAGAGTACATCATGCAAAATACCAGGCTGAATGAAGCACAAGCTGGAATCAAGACTGCTGGGAGAAATATCAATAACCTCAGATACACAGGTGACACCACCCTTATGGCAGAAAGCAAAGAAGAACTAAAGAGCCTCTTCATGAAAGGGAAAGAGGAAAGTGAAAAAGTTGACTTAAAACTCAGCATTCAGAAAACTAAGATCATGGCATCTGGTGCCATCACTTCATGGCAAATAGATGGGGAAACAGTGGAAAAGTAAGAGACTATTTTCTTGGGCTCCAAAATCACTGCAGATGGTGACTGCAGCCATGAAATTAAAAAACGTTTGCTCCTTGGAAGGAAAGTTATGACCAACCTAGATAGCATATTAAAAAGCAGAGACATTACTCTGCCAACAAGGTCCCTCTAGTCAAAGCTATGGTTTTTCTAGTAGTCCTGTATGGATGTGAGAGCTGGACTATAAAGAAAGCTGAGTGCCTAAGAATTGATGCTTTTGAACTGTGGTGTTGGAAAAGACTCTTGAGAGTCTGTTGGACTGCAAGGAGATCAAACCAGTCCATCCTAAAGGAAATCAGTCCGGAATATGCATTGGAAGGACGGATGCTGAAGCTGAAACTCCAATCCTTTGGCTACCTGATGCAAAGAACTGACTCACTGGAAAAGACCCTGATGCTGGGAAAGATTGAAGGCAGGAGGAGAAGGGGACAACAGAGGATAAGATGGTTGGATGGCATTACGGACTCAATGGACATGAGTTTGAGCAAGCTCTGGGATTTGGTGATGAACAGGGAAGCCTCATGTATTGCAGTTCATAGGGTTGCAAAGAGTCAGACAGGACTGAGTGACTGAACTGAACTGAAGGAGTGTCAGTGGCTTAAAACACCACAAATTTATTGTCAGTGGTTCTGTAATTTAGATGTCTGAACTGGGTCTCACTGGTCTAAAATCTAATGAAGCCAGCAGAGCTTCATCACTTTCTAAAGGATTCTCTTGAGGCAAATCCATTTCTTTGCCTTTTGTAGCCACCCACATTTCTTGGCTTTGGTTCCTTTCCATCAACAATGTGTGGAGTTCTTACATATCATCACTCTGAGTTCCTCTTCTGGCTTCCTCTTCCATAGTTAAGGACCCTTGAACCCACCCTGATAATCCAAATAATCTCCCTATTTTAAGATCATCTGATTAGCAAACTTAACTCCTTCTGCTTTCTTAATTTTCTTTTGCCACTTAATGTAATACAGTCACAGGTTCTGGAGATTAGGACATGGACCACTTCCAGGGAGGGCATTGTTCTGGCTACTAAAGTCCTACTCTCACCCCTAATTTCAGGTGCCTCTTGCCTTTACAATGTAGATCATTTCAGCCATGTCAAACTTCTACTCTGAAACCTTCACATTCACTTGGAAGACAGGGGTAGGGAGGGAGTGATGTCCACTAGTGCAGGGAGACAAAAAGGGGCGTCCCACGTTGCTCAGTCGGTAAAGAGTCTGCCTGCAATGCAGGAGACCCCGGTTTGATTCCTGGGTCAGGAAGATCTCCTAGAGAAGGAAATGGCAACCCACTCCAGTATTCTTGCCTGGAGAAACCCAAGGACAGAGGAGCCTGGCAGGCAGTCTATGGGGCTGACAGTGTATGGGTTTGCAATAGTCAGACACACTTAAGCACACACAGCCCCAGCACAAAAAGATATTGGATGTCCTGTCTAAAGCACCCTTCAGGGTTATTTCAGCCTTTCCGGGTCTTTGAGCTATGTTACAATTCTGCAAATTGTAGAAAACTAGATAACTGATAATAATACAAATGAGTCTTGTTTACAGAATTGCAAATAGTATTCAGAAGAATGCAACTGATTGTTGCCTTATGGATATTGACCAATTTTGCATCCGTTTGTCAATTCCTCGTGTGACTATATAATTTGTTTTCTCTTTGGATTTTCCCTTGTACCAGTGATAACATTTTGCCATTTCTCTCATTAATTAATGAGTTAAATAAAATCTTTTACACTTTCAATAAACTCCAGAGTTCTAAAATAGTTTCATCAGAAAAATTCTATCAGTGTAATTCCACCAGTGTCCAGAGGGGGAGATGGATTCCTTGTGCTTTCAGCTCTGCCATTTCCCCAGAATCCTCTGCGTTGCATTTCAGGGATCACTTTTTGATAGCACATTCTAGTCCATTTTATCATATTCCATGTTTTTACAGCACATTATTCTAAGTGAACATCTCATAAAATGTCATATTTTTTTCTAATCCAAATACAGGAATTTAACCCAAATTTAACCCATACATATTTATTATTAATAATACATTTTGGCTTATTCCTACAGTCTTACAATTTCTATAATAATAATAATACTATGCATGTGCTTCAGTCATGTCCAACTCTTTGTGACCCCATGGACTATAGCCCACCAGGCTTCTCTGTCAGTGGGATTCTCCAGGCAAGAATACTGGAGTGGGCTGCCATTTCCTCCTCCAGGGCATCTTCTTGACCCAGGGGTCAAATCCACATCTCTTGAGTCTCCTGCGTTGGCAGGCGGACGTTTTACCACTAGTGCCACCTTTCTTTTACTGTTTTTGTTTTTTAATGTCTTTTGTTAAGCAAATAGATTTTAAAAATTTCATGTGTGTTTCTCTAGCACAGTATATTCTCTGTAAAGAGCCAGTCTGTGTATGTTTGTGGATAATACAGTCTCTGTCACAACCACTCAATTCTGTTGTAGTATGAAAACAGCTATAGACAAAACATAAATGAATGAACATAGCTACGTACTAATAAAAAAATTTTTTTTTTTTAATCAGGAAGTAGGCCATATTTGGCCTATAGACTTTGGTTTTATAGCCCTGCCCTAGTGTCTTGTAACTTATAAGAACTATTTTAAAGTTATCTTAGTGAGTAGCCTTCCTTCAATTTCCTTTATTGTCTCCTTCTGAATATCCTATTAGGCCTATATTGGTCTTTCATCTCTCAAACCTTTTCTCACATTTTGTCTCTTTGTTACTCTACCCCCTGCAGAATTTTCTTTTTGTGAACAATAGCAGTGCATGGACACAAAACCACATCAAACAGTAGAGGAAAAGCATCATTCCCCACCTACAGGTCCTCCTCCCCTCTTTGAAATATTTCTTTGCAATTTTCTGGTCATTAACTCTGCGATGCTAAATATGTTTATACCTCCAGTTCTTGTCTTGAAATGAAAGAGTTTAGTTCAAGGATATTATCCTTATCTGTATTGTCTTTTCCTTTCATTTTTCCCCAAAATTTTATATCTGTAATGTTATCTTTAGCTTTAATGGTCATTTTAACGCAATCAAGTTCAACAATGTTTCCTCATTCCATACTTTGTAAGACAGAATATTAACACTTACCTCTTCCTTCCACTTCCCACCCTCTAATCTCCAAACTTCAGTTAGGTACACTTTAGGTTTTTTTCTTTTACCTAATTAAGATAGTTAAATTGGTATTTTCTTCTGAAACTCAACCAAGCCTTCCACGCTTCATCCATAGGCTGACTCTAAAAGGTGAAAATCTATAAAGGAGTCTGTCTGGTCTTCATTTTTGTGTTCATCCAAATATTACAAGATGGTAGGCCAATCATGGTGATGGGGTTATCTTCCCTGTCAAGGTCACGACTCCTAAATCAATTATAATAGGACACATAAAAATTGTTTCTCACCTTAATTGCTTAAAGTTGGGCCTTATTTTCTTTTCGATATTTAGATTATGGCTTTGGTGTTCACCTTTCTTCTTTTTTTCCTGTTCAGCAAATTTTATTTTTTCTTGTTGAAAGGATTTATTCTTATTTAGGAAAAAACTGACTAATGTGAACTCTTCTGGGAAAATAACAAAAAATAATCCAGCTATGTTATCTCAATTTTATAGAGATTTTATTCTTTTTCCACCGTATCTCTTTATCACATCATGCCTTTTTCATACTTTTATCATGACATCAATTCTCTCAAATCTCTCCCTTCTAACCCACCCACACCTCTGCTCCCCTGGGCACCAACTGCTCACCAGGCATGTTGCATAGCTGATTCCCAGAGTCTCTCTTCACGGCTCTGCTGGGTTGAACCTTGTTTCCCAACTCCTCTGTTATCTTCCTCTTGTTCCTAGTCCTACTGCAGTGCATCCTCAGGGCAATTACATTTTTAACTCCTAATATTCTTTCGTATTCTCTAATGGCTCCTTTTCCTTTTGCTGGCTTTTCTTTGCACTGTCCCCCATGAGAATATCACTTGGAAATTTTTAAAATCCTGTATCCCTTCATTTCCTCTCTTCTGGGGTTTGTATTTGTACTTGTTTCTTCCTCCCTATTGGTCTCTCCTTTGATTTAGCTGCTTTTCCTCAAATATCTGATGATCCTTTTGTCACCCATTTGTGTCTATGAATTCGAAACGATCATCTGGGAGCTGGCACGGGTTTTCTCTCCTTGAATGGCAGCAATGACGGCAGGATTTATATCTGGGAGTAGCCTGGCCTCTGGGAAGTCTTCTTTTAGGGTGCCTGGGTATGGAGCTAGCAGGAAAGTGGGAGTTCCCAGGTGCTGAAAGAAGGGCTTTTCCCTAGTGGTGGAGGTCTTCAGTGGTCCTCCCTCCTGGAAAGGGTTGGCTGCCTTATTCCTTCGGTGTGACTGCATGTCTCTCTGACACCTGTACTTCCTACGAACTCTCTCCTCCCTGGTGCATCACATTCTTTGGAAGTTTGTGAATTTTAGCCTCAAATTAATGTTTTTCTCATTCAATTGGTGACTGCTCTTCTAACTAAATTATTTACTACCCTTAAAAACAATTTTTTTTTTTTCATTTTTTGGCTATGCTGCAGAGCGTGTGGGATCTTGTTCCCTGACCAGAGATTGAACCTGTACCACCTGCATTGGCATGTGGTTCGCCAATGGCTCAGCAGGTAAAGAATCTGCCTGAAATGCAGGAGATACAGAGATGGGGGTGCAATCCCTAGGCCAGGAAGATCCCCTTGAGAAGGAAATGGGCAACCCATCCCAGTATTCTTGCCTGGGAAATTTTCGTGGACAGAGAAGGCTGGCAGGCTACAGTCCATGGGGCTGCAAAGAGTCAGACACAACTTGAGTGACTGGACACATGCACCCCTGCACTGGCAGCACAGCGTCTTAACCACCGGACCCCCAGGAAGTCCTTAAACCATCCTCTTTATTGCCGCAGGGCTCTGTCCAGTTCTTGGTATTTGTTCATTCTTTTTTTTTTTTGCAGTTTCAGTAGATATTGTTTTATCTTCTCAGGGTTTTTACCATGCATGTATTCTGGGTTTCCTCAACTCTACTCCATACAAACCCACTGATTTCTTTCTTCTGGGTGTGCTTTGCCATTATGGATCTGCTGGAGAATCCCAGGGACGAGGGAGCCTGGTGGGCTGCTGTCTATGGGGTCGCACAGAGTTGGACACGACTGATGCGACTTAGCAGCAGCAGCAGCAGGTGACATTTCTTGCTTGCTGATATGACTATACTTACATTCTGTAAATTTAATGAATTTGGGGTGGGTGTTTAGATAAACATTGAGTTCAGTCCCTCAGTTTGTTTATTTTCCTTGAGATCATTTAAGCTAATCATTTGCTGGGATAGTTTTAATCTCTTGCATTAAGCCACAGTGTTATTAGCCTGCTCTGAAAATGTTACACTGATCTTTTTTTATATACTTTAAATCATATTTACACTTTAATTAATCAACTAACATGAATTTCTCATTGTAAAAATCCAACTAATACTGGCTATACAAAATCCTCCACCCTCCACTCCAATCCTGGAGATAATCATTGTTACCAGCCTTCCATGTTTGCTTGCAAAATTTTTTTAAAAATGTTATTTATTTATTTATTCGGCTGTGCTGGGTCTTAATTGTGGCATTCAAGACCTTTGTTGTGGCACATGGGATCTAGTTCCCTGACCGGGCATCAAACCCAGTCCTCCTGCATTGGGATGGCAAGAGTCTTAGCCACTGGACCACCAGGGAAATCTGTAAGACTTTTTCTATATATCTGTAAAGCTATATAAGATCACATAGAAACAGTTTTAAAACATAAACGGCATCATAGTGTTTGCTTTGCAACTGCTTTTTTAAAAAATAATATTATCTTAGAGATTTACCTCTTTACCTATGATCGATAAATATATATCTACCTCATTACTTTCAATTGCTACATAGTTTGAACTCCATGTAACCTCAAGTATTAGCTTCAGTACTGTAACACTGATACAGCAAATACTCTTGGAAACTTCTACTTGAACATATATATGATTATTTAACTGGTTAAGAACTGACATTGCTGGTTATAAGGACAAGCATACTGGGTAAAATAGGTAAGTTTTTTTTTTAGCCTAAATTGAATAATTTATGAAAAAAATAAAGAACTGCAAACCATAAAAGAATAGAGAATATTAAATGATAGTTCACTTGTCATTTCTGATTCGTCCAAGTGGTGCTGAGCCATAAAGACTAAATTTATTCTGAGCATCCAAGCATTTCAATACTTTCTCTATATTTAGTAAAAATGATTGGAGATATTTTTAAAAATTCCCACAAAGATTTTTAGATATACAGGAAAAGTTTATCTTTGAAGGAGAAATTACAGTATCATAGATGTAAAAGTCTTTCAAGAGGATATATAAATATGATATTATTTTAATTTAGTATAAAAATATTTAAAATACTAAATGTTTGAGGGGAGACCATGAACAATATTGCATTAAAAAAAGAAAAGAGAACAATGGTCATCTCTGAGGAGAGAAAGAAGGAAATGAAATAAAGGAGAGATTTATAGGGGCTCTGATCTATGTTGAATTTCTCAAGGAAGTTGGTAGGTTCATGAGTTTTCTCTATACTTTTTGTGGTCAAAATAAAACTAAACACAAGTAGGTTGATTCGATTTGCTCTACTTACTTCCAGTGTGGAAAGTCTGGGTATCCCCATTTGCAGGGGAAATAGAACATGGCTACCAAAATATGGAAATCTTACAACTATGCTAAGGAATATGCATCAACCTAGAAAATATCTGATGAAAGTGGAGGACTCGGGAAGAGAGGACAAGCTTAACAAAAAAACTGGAAATTGGTTACAGACACCTTCATGAATCACATGAGAAGTCAGTAAATGGTCCCTACTGATGGGACTATGATATTTCCCAGAAAACATGGCATTGCTCTACATGTAGTTGAAGTTTCCGTGGGTAATTAATAATCCACCAACGTCAAAGCCCATGATGCCCATGATGTTACACTCTAAGAACAAAGGTGCCCTGACTATGAGACTGAATATCTTAGTTTTCCTCAGTAGCACTTTGGGTTCTCAGACTCGAGTTAGTCATTGCTGTTTCTTCAACGTTATAGTCTTCAATTTAGTAAACACCTACCACCTGCTGACTTTTTTTTTTTTTTTTTAACTTTTGGAAAGACCCATCCTGGTAGAAAAGCATCTTTTTTCTTAAAAGAAAAAAAGGTCCACTTCCTGCCCAGTGGAGCTTATTCTACCAGTCAATTCTTAAAAGAGGAACTGACCAAAACAGTAGCACAAATGACCAAGAGCTCAAAGGTCTCCCCAGCAGAGAAAGGCTAACATCACCTCTGAATTGCCTTCTGACATCAATTTCACAGCCACAGCATATGTTAAGAGTTTTACAGAATGCACAAGAGAACTGCATCCCCCACACACTTGACCTCAGCAGAGACTCTTATTGTGACATATTACATACACTTTTCTAATATGTGTACTAGAAGTAAGAAAAATCTCAAAAAGGAAATTTGGGGACTTGCTGGTCTTACCAAAACGGAAAACAAACCGTGGTAGGTTCTGGTATTGAATTGAGTAATAAAGAAATTTCCTCTTAGGCGTTTCAGAGGAGAGATGGTATTTGCATGTGGTTGTTTTTAAATATCAACAAATCACTAACTTAGAAGAATGGACACTCAGATGCCCAATCTTAAGAATATATTAGGAGTGTAATTTTAAGATTAAAATGTAAGTCCACAGAGAGGGAGTTAAGAACACGAGCTTCTGAGATGAGCCAAGAAAAAAAAATTACTGATGTTCGACTCAGCTAGCTATTCTTTCTGACAGGAGATTAAAGCCGCCTGCGAGATTTCTTTGACTCTGACTCATTTAATTCATTTAGACATTGCCAGCAGAGCAAGCTACAACAAAGCAGATCCATCTTAACAAGCTCACTCCCGACTGCTCTAATAAAGAAAAATAATTGAATTGCTGATTTTGATTTTTTTAAATGCACTCAGCATTTGCGTATTTGGCTTCACACACCAAATAAACATAGAAATATTTATTACATCATCTTCTTCCCCACAGTGAATGGCGAAAAAAGCCCACAGAATCAGCGCTAGGCTAGGTGCCTTTAAGGTCAGTGTAGCACTGGAGGCGTTTCCCTGGGTTTAGTTTATTAGAATTGCACTTTTAAATTAAAATCTTCGTGTCTTATTTGCAGCCAGTCCCGGTTCTGAACTCACAGATCGGCATGAATAAGTGACTATGCTGATGTTATCACATCCACAGTCCAAGGATTTCTCAAGAGGCCAACGGCCACAGCGAAGTGCCCATCGAAGTGGGCGGCGTGGAGAGCTGAGATAGCAAGCTGGCAGCCACAGACATCTTTTATTCAACCCAAACACTGTGGTTGTTTTTTGGTTTTGTTTTAACTGAACCAACATTAAAAAGAAGAGATTATACATAGAAAAATCAGACATGCAAGTCCCTTGAAGATGTCTAAGAACTAGCAACAGGGAGCCACATCCCAGGTCTCCGGAGGCTGAGTGGCAGCTGCCTCCTCCATCGCTCAGGTTACGCGCATGCGTGGATTCGCCAAGGCAGCCTCATTTCAATTCCCTGCTGGATCCTTGTAACACTGGAGGAGAGGACCACTAATGCAGAGAGTAAAGCAGAAAATTCAGATTAAAAGATACATGCTGGTTCCACACTTGGCACTTTGACTGGATTAATGTATCAGCTAGACTACACCCAAGTCTACTGATGAGATAACTGTGTGTTATGTGTATGTGCTTAGCTCAGTGGTGTCCAACTCTGGCACCCAATGGACTGTAGCCCTCCAGGCTCCTCAGTATTCTCCAGGCAGGAATACTGGAGTGGGTTGCCATGCCCTCCTCCAGGGGATCTTCCCAACCCAGGGGTGGAACCCAGGTCTCCCACATTGCTGGCAGATTCTTTACTGTCGGGACCACCAGGCAAGCCCAAGAATACTGGAGTGGGTAGCCTGTCCCTTCTCTGGGGGATCTTCCTGATCCAGGAATCAAGCTGGGTCCCCTGCATTGCAGGCAGATTCTTTACCAGCTGAGCTAACAGGGAAGCCCAAATGATGATTAAGTGGTAGTAATTCAAAGCAAAGTCTTTGTGACTAAAAAAGAAAAAAAATCTATATTTCACCAATGTCACCACATTTTCTTAAAAACCTACTCTCCTCGCCACAAAATGAGAAAATAATTATTACTCATTTGGCTTCCTTGGTGGTTCAGAGGTAGAGAATCCTCCTGCAACCAGGAGCCACAGGAGACCCAGGTTCAATCCCTGGGTTGGGAAGATCCCCTGGAGGAGAGCATGACACTCCAGTACAGAATTCTTGCCTGGAGAATCCCATGAACAGAGGAGCCTGGTGGGCTACAGTCCATAGGGTCACAAAGAGTTGGATAGCACACAGCACATTTGATGCTCAGAGGTATGCATTAATGATATTTTTATAATCTTCCTGATGCTATGGGGAATATTGGCTCATCACACAAATATTTCAAGCTTTAAAATGCAGAACTTTAAGGAGAACCTTTTTAGCCATCCTCCCAGCAAGCAGTCACCCTTGCTTGGCTTGGCAGTGGCTGGAACACAGACCCAAATTAACAGTGGCTCAAACATATTAGAAATGTATTTCTCCTCAATTAATAGTCTAGAGATAAGTCTACACCTGGTGTTTGGTTCAAGTGATCAGGTCCCAGGCTCTTTTTATCTTGTCCTACTGCCCTTGAGTGATGCTGTCATCCTCATGGTTAAGATGGCCTGCCACCACTTCTACGATCCAGGCTGAGGAGGGAGAGAAAAACTTACTCCTTCCCTTGAAAGGTATGATCCTAAAGTAGCACTCATTATATTCACTCCTATCTCATTAAATAGCACTTTACTAAAGAGGCACACCTAGGTGTAAGGGAGTCTAGGGGACGTAGCCTTTAGCTAGGGGGCAATAATAATGATATAAACGCTAAGTTGTGTCCAGCTCTTGTGACCCCACAGACTGAAGGCTGCCAGGCTCCTCTGTCCATGGATTCTCCAGGCAAGGATACTGGAGTGGGTTGCCATTTCCTTCTCCAGGGGATCTTCCCCACCCACGATCGAAGCCGTGTTTCCTGCATTGGCAGGTGGATTCTTTACCAATCAATGAGCCACCTCACCCACATCAAATTTCTTACCATTCTTTTTTTCAGTATTTCCCTCTCCCGAGTTTGTGTATTTTCCTATATTGTTCTCACTTGGGAATTACAATTCCCCTATGTTCAACAAGTGTCATTCAATCTTCCTCCGAATGAATCCAAAATACAAGTTTCTAATACACTTGTGTGGAGGTAGGATAATAGTCAGGTAGGCTAATAATTTTTTTATATTCAATGGTGTGTTCTTTTGTCTGAAAAAAGGCAAGAGAGTCAGTCTTTACATTTTTTTGGTTAGCATCAGATCCTTGAATGCATTTGAGCCCTCAATGATAGCAGTGATCCTCAGATTGTAATAGAATTATTGGGCCTCCATTAGGCACTATTGCAATAGTCATCATCAACAATTTAATACTCATTTTGCAGATTGATCTGTAGAATTAATGCAGTCCTGGTCAAAGTCTCAGCTGGATTTTTAAAGACAAGGACAAGGAGATTCTAAAATTCCTGTGGAAACACAAAGGACCGGAGCAGCCAAGTCAAAGTGAAAAAGAAGAGCCACGTTGAAGGACAACCACTACCTGATGTCGTCTCATTATCAAGCTATGGTAATCGAGACAGCATGGTGTCAAAATAGACACATACATTGGAAATGAAAACAGAATCCAGAAATAAACCACACATATATGGACAACTGATTTTTGACAAAGGTATAAAGGTGACTGAGAAGGGAAAGCATAGTCTTTTCAGTAAGTGGTGATAAAACCTATGCAGGAAAATGAACTTTGATTGATCCCTCACATCACTAACTCAAAATGGATTATAGACCTAAATGATCAAAAGCACAATTCAGAACAAATTGTCTAGTTGAACTTCATCAAAATTAAAATTTTCCTGCTCTTCTAAAGACACTGTTAAAAGAATGAAGAGACAAAACAGACAGAGAAAATATTTGTAAATTATGGAATCTGGTAAAGTACAGGATGTATAAAGGATTCTCAAAACTCAATAACAACTCAATTTAAAAGGATGGCTTAAAAATGATTGGAACAGACACATCACCAAAGATGATAAATGAGTTTGTGAAAAATTGCTCAACACCAGTAGGTATTAGGGAAATTAAAAATACAATGTGATACCATTGCAAACTGATGAGAATGGTTAGAATTTAAAGACTGGCCAGGCCAAGTCTTAGTGAGGATATGGAGCAAAGGACTGGTAGGAATGCAAAATGGTACAACCACTCTAGGAATGGTTGGTCAATTTCTTTAAAAGTTAAGCATACATCTACCATATGATCCAGCCTTTCCACTCTTGGATATTTTTCCAAAAGAAGTAAAACCATACATCCATACAAAGTCTCACACTTAAGTGTGCACATCAGTTTTATTCATAATAACCCCGAACTGCAAACAATTCAAATGTCCATCCACATATGAGTAAACAAATTGTCCTATACAATGGAAAACTGTTCAGCAATTAAAAAAAAAAAAAAGAATGAGCTATTGATACATGCAAAAACTTTGATGAGTTCTAAGAGAATTATACTGAGCTAAAGCATTCAGACTGAAAGAGCACATATTATGAATCCATTTGTATAAAACTCTAGGAAATGCACACTAATTCACAGTGACAGAAATCAGGTCAGTGGCTGCCTGGGGTGGAGTCATGGGGAAGGACTTGAGGCAAGACAGGTTGGGCCCAAGGACAGACTCCTCATGCATAGACATTAGGCCACCTCCTAGTTTTGCACTTAATGAGGCCATCAGTGGAGGAAGACATCTCAAATAGATACTTTGTAACATATGAGCAAGAAACTGACCAAGAAAATGGGGGAGGGGGGAAGCATGACTTGGGTAGGCCTGGGACTGACTCACTGGAGCTAGTACCCTCATCTAAATGCCAGAATATTAACCCCATATTACAACCCACGCTGCCTGTATTGTATGCCCCTCACTTGCAAGGATTCCCACACTCTTCTCAGAATGTGGACCTTTCACTTTTGCCCTAAGTGTGCTCTCACACATACTGTGTATCCAATAAACTCTGGGCCTGCTTTACAGTCTTGGACTCTTTGTGGAATTCTTTCCTCCAAGAAGATAAGAACTGAGGTGTTTGCACTGTTTCAGAGTGGGGGAACAGTTCTGTATCTTGATCACTGTGGGAATGTCACCTACTCTATTTGTCAAAACTTACAGAACTAGATTGCCTCTATAACAGTATAGCTTAAAATAAGTTTTCAATAAGTGAATTGACAGTCCCTTTGTATATGCCAGAAATAAAAATCAATTTTTAATAAATAAAAAATCTAAAATATTAATTTTCCCCACTTTATTTTCTGATGCTGGCCTATAGCACGATACCAAAATATAATTCAGGAAAGGCAAAATTAAGGAGTTAAAAAAGAGAGAAAGATCCAAGGGTTAACAATGACTTGTTCCAAAGAGAATTTCTGACACCTAAAAGAATCGTAAACTCCTCATCCCTGAGTAATTCCTCAACAAATGTTATTTCTTACAACAATACATATGATAAGCATTAAACAGCTGAACGTTAAATGCAAGCACCTGGAATGCAGTTTGTATATATTTACTTTATGCAAGATAAGAGGCCTACACAGGATAAATTCAATCTCCAACAGAGTGTGCTCAGAAAATAATGGTCTGCACCAAAAAACAAACTCTGGAGATGGGAATGGCGATCCACTCCAGCATTCTTGCCTAGAGAATTCCATGGACAGAGGAGCCTGGCAGGCTATAGTCCTGCTATGGGGTCGCAAAGAGACACAACTAATTGATTACACTTTCACTTTAAAAAAAAAAAAAAAAAACAGATGAGCAAGTTCCAACTTCTAGAATAGTAGTTTTGAAACTCTTAGCAAATTCTCCTCATGATGAAATATCAATTGCCAAACAGATAAAAATGATGGATAGATACTTGGGTTAAGTTTAAATTGTCCCATTTTAGTAGAAAGTGTATATTACTGCTCATATTTGAGCTACCATCTGGGCTCTAGGATCCAGAAAAAACGAGAGAAAACATTCACTGAAAACAGTTTGTGTCAAGTATTATGACAAATTACAAAGATAAATCAGTGAGCAAGAGAGATCTGTAGGGTAAGGGAGTTACAGAAGGTGAGGTTCAGAAAAAGGAGACGGCACTTTACGGGAACAGATCACCTTTAATGAGGCGAGAGGGGGCAGCAGTCAGATTAGTGAGCCGCCGCACTAACCCAAGAAAAGAGTAAGTATATACAGGCATATATGTGGAAAGCTACTGTCTTAAGGGGGCCTGTTCTTCTCCAAGGTTGTTTCGGATTAGTTATCTCTTAAATGGCTGGTGCAAGGAATTCTGGGGATGGGCCAGAGGCTGGGACCGGCTGGGAGCTGGGAGTAATCAACTTTAATGTCCATGTTTTTCTTAGGGTGAGAGAGTTCTTTGTTTTGCATAGAATGGTGGGGAGGACCGGGAGGGGAGTTTTAACTCCAGGCTATTTTGGGCCATGTAATTTTCCTTCACACACCTTCATGTGGTTTACCCGTAGCATAATTTAGAATTTCTACCAAAATGCATGGCCTCGGTGATTTTAGCAGTGAAAATTTTCAAGGCAAGAATAACCAATTTGCAGTCTTCATCTCTCTCTCTCTCTCTCACACACACACAATCTGTATTTGCATATATATTTATAAATTTGGGGGTTAACATAAAATACAGGACTTCTGTCACAATGTAAATTTTAGATACACAATGAATTAAATTTTAGTATAAGTATGTTTACTGCCTGGAACATACTTCTACTAAAATTTTAATTTACTGTTTATCTGAAATTCAATTTTCACAGACTGTCTTGGTTGTTGTTGCTGCTTTGGGCTGAATCTGGCAATCCTAATGTACATATAGATACGTATCTATATCTATAGATCTCTACGGTGTATGTCATGTCTATTTTTGAGCAATTTAACTTCTTGGAGAAACTTCCAAAATGAACTGTATGTAAACTATTATTCTACGTAATTAAACATAATGATCAGTGATTTCAAGTTATTTTATAGAAACCAATTAAGTGCGGTCGGCCAACTACCAAAAATGATGAATTTCATGTAAAGTAGTTAAACCGTTGTGGTTGGAAATGGTGGGCTATCAGAACAGTTTACTCTGGGGTCACTGATAGTCCAAGAAAATAGAACATCATTGGCATATGTCATAGAGGGGTTCATACAAAAGTAGATAAAATCACTAAGCTACTGGCTAAAAAACGGAGGGATTAGCAGAGAAACATTTCTGTTTTACCTTGCTATAATATATGTCTTTTTTGTTGTTGTTTTAGTTGTTCAATGTAATGATTTTATTGGAATATAATTGCTTTGCAATGTTAAACTTCTGTTGTACAACAAAATGAATCCCCTGTACTCATACATAAATCCCCTCCCTCTTGAGCCTCTCCCACTGCCCCCTCTTTCCAACCACAGTCATCTAAGTCATCAGAGAATTCTGAGCAGAGCTTCCTGTGCTTTATAGCAGGTCTTTTCTACTAAGATTCTAGGAAATGATCACAGTTCCCACTTCTCTACTCCCAACCCCAGGCTACAAGCCTATTTTGACCATGGGCTTGGACCAATGCAGAGCTGGTGTTAGCATGGTCTTGGGCCCTAAGGGCATCCAAGGGAGGCTTTCCCTGGGGCTGGACAAGAACGTCAGACCTGCATCAGACTGCCCTGGTCTAGAATCGGGGCAGAAATTTTGGAAAAATCTTGTTTTCCCAAATTTGCCCCTCTTTAAGGTGTCAGATACTGACGCCTAAATAAGCCACGCAAGTGTTGAATGGGCTCTTATGCCCTCTCGCTGCTGAGACTGGAGGTAAGAAAAAATTGGGAGCCTGGAGGCGTCTTTTGGTAGCTGACCTGGAGACTGGCAACCCGCTGGCCATGGCATCACCAGCTCATGCGGGACTGCCACCACCTTCCACACTGCCATGATGCAGAGTGTCTCATCAACCAGCCCAGGAAAAGCAAATGATGTGAAAACCCAGCTGAGGGCCTAGGAGCCAGAAAGAGCAAGGTCAGTCAGGACAAACACACGTTTCCCGAAGAAACAGAACCGCTGCGAGAGAAAAGATGAGGGAAAAACATTCAAGAGAGTCACATGAAGCTTACACACACACACACACACACACACACACACATACACATACATACACACATTTTTTTGGAGCTAAAGCAAGCCACAGTTTCCCGTTAAACAACTCAGCACATGAACTGAAGAAGAAGATCATCATTATAAAGGCCAAAAAGGGTGGACTAGGAGGCCAAGAAACTAAGAAAGATTCAACACAGCAAAAGGTAAAATTAATAAGCTAGAAAACAAAGACAAGCCAAAATAAAGCCAAAAGGATCAACAAATCCAAAAGTTAAAATATTTATGACCAATAAAGCAGATAAACACTCTGTGGATCTGATTAAAGGACAGCATGCACGTGGTGAGCACACACAAGAGGAATCTGGGGAAAATATGCAGGATTAAAGATGAGGAGACTAACCACAGATACGGGCGTGATTAAAAGAATTATAATACATCACTGCTTGCAGTTCTACAGCTATAAATTTGAAAATACGGAGGAAGTGAATAATTTCCCAACAAAATATAAATTACTTAAATTGCCAATCACTGTAGAAGATGTTGGGCTGGTGATTAAGAATCTATCATGGAAAAAGGCACAAAGACCAGATGGGTTTAATCTTTAAATACCAGATGACTCCAATGCTGTTTAAACATTTCCAGGCAATGGAAACAAGGAAAAAAATTCTAATTCATTTTATAAAACCAGATTAATCTTAATTCCAAAGCCTGATAACATATTTTTAAAAAATGCTGGCCTCATCTTAAAATTGCAGACACAAATAATTTTAACTAAAATATTAGCAGATCAAATGCAACTTGCTGCTGTCTTAGGTCAGGTTCCCTTGGCAGACTCTGCAGTGGAAATATGCAAAACTGCTTTGTTGCTGAAAAATGCTAACCATCATCTGAGTCTTCAGAGAGTTGTAGTAGTAACATCAGAGATCACAGATCACCATAACAATTATAATAATGATGAGAAAGTTTGAGGTATTTCAAGCATTACGAAAATGTGACAGACACAAAGTGAGCAAATGCTGCTGGGAAAATGGCACAAAAAAATTAGACCTACTTGTTGCAGCATTGCCACAAAATTTCAATTTGTAGAAAATGCAACATTTGTGAAGCACAATACAACAAAATGCAATAAAATCTAATAAGCCTGCATACATTTGTCCAAAGCCAGAGTGAACAGCACCAAGAGTGAACCCTAATGTAAACTGTGGACTTTGGGTGATAAAGATGAGTAAGTGTAGGTTTATGGATTATAATGAAGGTACCATTCTGGTGGGTGTGGGTGGGTGGCACAAGGTCATATGGGAAATCTCTGCATTACTCTCAGCTAAATTTTGCTGCGAACCTGCTTCTCAAAAAATAAAAGCTACTAAAAACAAAAAAGGAAAAATGCATGCCAAACGTTTTGGAAGGAGTGCTCTCAGGAACGACATCTTTAAGAAAGTGAGAGGCAGGCACTGAGACAAGGGAGAGAGGCTGAAATGCAGTTCAGTTACAACAGAGGTGAACCAGTCACGAGACACTCAGCTATGAGCCATCAGCGTCCCAATATGCAGGACAAATGGAGGAATAGGTACCAAGTAATGGCAGCATTGGAGCAGCACACCATAGCATCCATTAGACCCAAATGATCACAATTTCAAAGGATACAATATGAACATGTAGAATTTATTTCCAGTTGCAAGCACAAGATCAAGATATCTATCCCTATAATTCTCTGCATCAACAAAAAATGTATCAAGAACACATAGTTGTTACACGCAGAAGAGGCATTTGAAAAATCTGTCAATTAATGGCCATTTCTGACACACCTTAAGTTTTACATATTATGGACGTGAATATATTATTCAGATTTGTGTGTGTTTTTTTCTTCTTGGCCTTCCCTCTACCTTTCCACCCACATCAACCCCAGTACAGTACACCGAAAAGAAATAACTGTAATGTACAGGCTCTGGTGGATATGGATTGAAATGTATGCCTGATTTGTTTCAGGAACAAGCATTCTGCAGCACCAGGTTCCATAGACAGGTGCTGGAGAATTTTTAGTTTAATTAAACACATTATCTCCAGAGCCACTCTCTAGCTCTCCATTGAACACACCACAAGTATTCCCTGGAGATAATTAGCTCTGCCAGGATATAAATAAAAATAAGTAAAAACCAGAAAAATCCTTAGAGTGTGGCCATATGTCCAAACAGAAAGCACATGTCTTAGTGGGAGAACTATAGGTGTAGACGTAAAACATCACCTATTCATCAGAGAATTCGATCAGATCTACTTAGAAACTCCCAGCCAATCCACCTTTATTAACGGCAAACATTCCTCCAACAAACATCCCCTCCCCTGCCATTAATAAGATATAAAAGTGTAAAATCTCAAATCTGAAACAATGCATAGAATCTAGGTCTTTTGCAGATATACAACACACATCAGAAATTAATGAGGATCCTTACCTTTGCAGAGTGCCTCTGGGGGCTTTAAAAATGGAGACTCTCAATTGTGAAAGGGCTTCTAAGACTGAAAAGCCCCCAAAGTTGCTGGAAGCATGGCTCCTCACCCATAGGGTTAGCCAACAACTCCAACGACTCACTCACTCCAGAAGCATCTCAGAGGCATGCCCTCTGAAAGAGACTGAGCCCTCTCCGGGTAGAGCTTCATATCTGGCTCCCGGCTAAGTTTGCGCATGCGTGGCCCAGGTGTGGCTCCTTAGGGCCCTCACTTGCCATTAGAGAACCGAATTGACTTCACCCTTTTGCTACGCACAAGCCAAGGCCAACTTCAAACTGAATTTCTAGAGGCTGTGCTCTCTCAGAATAAGGCATTAGATATGACTCTGAGCATGTGTTTTATGGTCTGTCCAATGCAAAGTTACTTTCTCTTCATAAGCAGAGCTTCATGGAAGTCCAAATGATCAAAGAAATTTTCTGATGAGTGTTAAATCAGCGGCCAATTGAATTTCGAGTTTAATGTATGCAAGCTAAGTCATCCTGATACATAGATCTCAGAATAGATACGCGATGCCCAATGTGATCTGAATATATTAGGTCTGGTAAACAACACTACTCCTCTGCATGGTGGCTGAATGAACACCACTAGGATTTTCTTTTGCAATTTTTTTTTTCAGTGCTTTTAATTCAAATGAATCCCCCTTTAAATCAGGCAGTCTTTTTTTTTTATATACATGTAAAGCTAAATTAATAGCTGTTGGGAAAATGTTAGAGCATTGCTGATTACCTGATCCCTTTCTTTAATTGTTATTATGTGAAATAGAAAAAAAAAAAGACTTAAAACTGAATCTGAAATATGTACCATTTGAGATAACTTTTCTTTGAATAAATTCTAAGATTCACAATGAAAAACAGATGTTCCTTTTTTATTTGGTTGGTTGTTTTTACATAAAAGAAAGAGCTAGCGAAAGTAGATGGGAACCACTGATTTCAAGCAGTATCTGTAGTTTTTGGAGTAGCCATCTGATTGGACACAGAGGGTTGGACCAAATGAACTCTTTAAACACTTCCCAGCTCAATATTATAAGACACATGTGATACAATTCTTCTTTATATGTTATTCTTCCTCTGACTTGGAGAACATGTCTAAAAAACACAAAGTAAATACTTCTGAAGTTCAGCAGATCTCCAGTTCTTCATAAGACATATACTTTTTGGCATTGAGATAATTGACTTTATATTTTCTATCCATTTGGAGCTACTTTCCCAAGCTTTTATTCCTTTTCACTTTCATCCTCCACAAATTCTTCTGCTGGAAAACTGCAATTACATTTAACTACAGAGAGGTAGTTAGCTGGGTGCATGCATAAATTTTATGTTTTAATGATTCTTTCATTCCTTTGTTAAATTAGAGTAATACATCTCTATTCAATTGGTCTAATAACCAAGGTCAATTTAGTTAAGTTGTAATGTTGAAACCACCCAGAGTACATTATATTGAATACTTCTTGCTAACAACATGATTGCCTTTTGTCTTTATTTTATTCCTGGAAAAAAAGCGCCTCACATTGCCAATTAGAATCATATTAAGTGGCATTGAATTAAGGGAGAAGGATCTAGATGGAGGTTTTAGCAATAGCGCTCTGCAAGTTTCTCAAAATGCAGTTTGGCACTAAAGAGAATCATTAGTACATGTTCTAGCTTCCACCCTCAGTTCTGCCTGGGGAGGGATTCTGTGGCTGCATCTGCAAAATGACAGTGAACCAGGGAATGGGAACTTTTTACCAGTCCTGATACTCAAAACTCACCCCTGGTTGAGTTTCATTTCTTATATCAGTTGACTACTTTGCCATCCACTTGTGCAGATGTTCTGCCCGTGTTCTTTTCACTGAACGCATTGCATTCACTTATGCTATAAATGGGCTTCCCCAGTGGCGCAGTGGTAAAGAATCCGCCTGCCAATGCAGGAGATGAAAGAGACAGGGGTTCGATCCATGGGTCAGGAAGATCCCCTGGAAGAGGGCATGGCAACCCACTCTAGTATTCTTGCCTAGAAAATTCCATGGACAGAAGAGCCTGGTGGGCTACAGTCCATGGTGTGCAAAAAGTCGGACATGACTAAGGGATTGAGCACGCACATGAGCACACGCACGTGGACACACACACACACCCTATAAATACTGAGGATTTCTTCTCAACAGCACTAGAATTTGTAGACAGGAAGAATTTATGAACAGAAGTCTTCTTCTGGGAGTGGGGCAAGGCAAGCAGTCTGTTTGACTTAGTTGTATGTTAACTGGGGATGGATTTGTGGGAATGCTTGAGATTATGGTGGAGATACTGAGATAAGAGAGGCCATACCCAAACTGATAGATGAATCAAGATTCCTAGAGTAGAGTAACTCATACCTTGAAGTGAGATTCTCACTGCAGAACAGAACTGAAGTCCAGGGTCATAACCAAGTAAAGGGGGGAAAAGTGCATGGAGTATTGTTGATGAGAACCACAGGATTCCATTCAATACCTTTGAGAAAGGTGCAACCTTTTTGGCAGATATTAATTGTCCATGAGTGTTACAGCTAAGTATCACATGGGGCAATATCATAAATAAGGCGTCCTAAGACTCAACAATGAGCAGTATACCCACTTGAGTTTCTCTGTAATATGACCCTGAGGACCTGTCATGAAACTGTTACAGGGTCCTTTCCCCATTTCTAGTTAATGACATACAAGCATTTGTACGGTCTCTAAAGTGCCTTCTCCCAAGTCATGCCCCTTACTTGGCAATACAACAGCAAGCTTCCTTCCAATGGAGGAGAGAGATGAAGTGGAAACATGCCCTTCTGTGTCCCGTTTATATATGGTTTTCCTTCAAGATGGTAACTCCATTGTTAAATGTTGCCCTTTACTTTGCTAGAGGATTTCTCTTGCAGTGTATTCACAGACATGGCCTGGTGAGTGTGCCTTGTTTTCCTACCTGCCTTTCCCTACCTTTTATGGGGCAACATAATGTAGGGGGTGGTGTCCAGGAACTGAAAATCTGAACTAATTACCAGTGCTTGTTCCGTTAGCTTTTAAACATGTAACTTCAAGCAAGTTTACCTCTCTAAGTTCCATTTATAAAATGGAAATGTTGCTAATGCTCTAGTTTTCCACTTTTTTAGTACTATAATCCTTTGTTTGCAAGTAAGATTTTTTTCAAAACCTCCAACATACAAAATAGATCAAAGCGGCATGCCTTAATTTGAAGTGGGGAAACAGCGGGTGGGTTGTGGAGCCCTTAGCCATTTGATTTCACCCTCTGAGTCACTTCACTCCGGAGAGTGAGAACTCATCTGAAAAATCCCAAATCTAGACAAGCCTTTCCAGATGTAAATCTATGACTGAACAGTAAGTTACTCATTCTTCTCCACTTGGATGCAGAGTATTGGCTGAATTTCAATTTGTGTGTATCATGTCAGATAAAGAGAAATTCAGGAAGGGAAAACCTTGCAAAATAGTAAAAAAAAAAAAAGGAAGACACTTTTTTCCCTAATAGACAGCAGAAAATAGAAGTCAAATCTCTGCAGGAAGTTTTGTTAAATAGGCTTGATTTCCACTGTGACATCCACTTGTATCCAGGGTTTGGCTCTGTGCAGCTAGCTTTATGGACTGGTGGATCGCCTTTCAACGTTGATGGCAGGGATGACCTCAATTCCCAAGCCCTCCTCAGTGGAGGAGGCACCCAGACCCAAAAAGTAGCCTCACCCCCACCTGCCACTCCATCATGCAGCACCAGGACCTGTCACCCAGAATCCAGTGACCCAGCCAACTCTGCGGTGCCCGTGTGACTCCATAGGTCCTCCGGATGGTCAAATAAAGTGGCAGGAACAGTATAAGAAAAATCTGATGCAAAGAATATAACTTCATGTGGCCGATTCATGTTGATGTATGGCAAAAAACCATCACAATATTGTAAAGTAATTACCCTCCAATTAAAATAAATTAATTTTAAAAAGATAATTATTCTCATTCTATGAGTAGTAACTATGTCAGGTATTGTGCTTAAGGGCTTCATTACTGTGCATATAGAGGCAACATTCTGGCAAGGCAGGTTTTATTATTCCCTTCTCACAGAAGTAGAAACTGCGACTCAAGAGTTTTTAAAAATACAAAGCCGGTACCTGGCACACCCACCGTGAGTCCAAGTACCTGTAGAGTCTCCTTTCCAGGCTCCCACTAGAGCTATGCTTCACTAAGAGCCAGAGGTCCTGACAGACCCCTGCAGCCCTGGATGACTGGTTTTCCAGTCTCTTCCTTGGTGTAACCGACAAATTGGTCACAGGGAAACCATCAGCCAAATATAGACCATTTCAGATACCACTAGATGTTTAGAAAATATTTTAAAGCGCTGACTATAGTGGAAAGTAATTTACATTATGGAAGCAATCATTTAATCACTGCAATTAGCCAAATTATTACCTATTTAGCGAATTATCTTTTAATTACATAATTAAAAAATTAAGCATTACATTATTCTGGCCAATGCCAAATTCTTTTTCCATAATTTCTCCATGAAAAGTATAATTTACTATAAGGTAACAACATAATTTTCTACAGAAATTGTTTCATTTTATTCTTAATTACAGGACAAATTTTCCCGTAACCACCATGACCTGTATATAACCAACAAGAGAACTTGGCCTTCTAGGAAAATGTAGTTGTAGAGGCTAGAACAAAGGCAGTCGGTTGGGTTTTTTTCCAAAATGTAGAGAAACTGCTGACTTTTCGTACAAAAGGAGGATGTTGTCAACACAGCAGTGTTTCTCCACTAGCTGCAAATTAGAATTCCCTGTGGAGCTTAAAAAAGGAAAAACCTCACAGGGAGGGGTCACCCCCAGGGATTCTGATTTAATTGCTCTGAGGTGGGACCCATCATGCTTTTATAATCCCTTCAGATGACTATATTTCCTCTGCTGTTCAATACATCCTTGTAGCTTATTTATTTAATACCTAATAGTTTGTACCTCTTCATCCTCTACCTCTACCTTGCCCCTCCCCCTTCCTTCTTCCCTCTAGTAAATGCTAGTTTGTCCTCTATATCTGTGAGTCTGTCTCTTTTTTGCTATATTCACTAGTTTGTTGTATTTTTTAGGTCCCATATATAAGTGCTATCACACTATAAAGGTAGCATAGCTTTAAAAATTGTGAATCACTATGCTATACATCTTAAAGTTGTATAATATTGTACTTCAACTATACTTTAGTTGAAAATTTAAATTTTTTTTTAATTTATAAATGCAAACTTTAAAAATTAAAAAAAAATTTTAAGTAAGAGAGGGTGGGATAGAAGGAGTTTCCAAATTTTTCCATTAAAGGAAATTCCCTGCAAACTAGTACAGCCACTATGAAGAACAGTGTGGAGATTCCTTAAAAATCTGGAAATAGAACTGCCATATGACCCAGCAATCCCACTCCTGGGCATACACACTGAGGAAACTAGATCTTAAAGAGATACGTGCACCCCAGTGTTCATCATAGCACTGTTTATAATAGCCAGGACATGGAAGCAACCTAGATGCCCATCAGCAGATGAATGGATAAGGAAGCTGTGGTACATATACACCATGGAATATTACTCAGCCATTAAAAAGAATTCATTTGAATCAGTTCTAATGAGATGGATGAAACTGGAGCCCATTATACAGAGTGAAGTAAGCCAGAAAGATAAAGACCAATACAGTATACTAACGCATATATATGGAATTTAAAAAGATGGTAACAATAACCCTATATGCAAAACAGAAGAAGAGACACAGATGTACAGAACAGACTTTTGGACTCTGTGGGAGAAGGCGAGGGTGGGATATTCTGAGAGAATAGCATTGAAACAAGTATACTATCAAGGGTGAAACAGATCACCAGCCCAGGTTGGATGCATGAGACAAGTGCTCAGGGCTGGTGCACTGGGAAGACCCAGAGGGATGGGATGGAGAGGGAGGCGGAAGTGGGGATTGGGATGGGGGACACATGTAAATCCATGGCTGATTCATGTCAATGTATGGCAAAAACCACTACAATATCGTAAAGTAATTAGCCTCCAACTAATAAAAATAAATGAAAAAATAAATAAATAAAGGAAATTCCCTAGTGGTCCAGTGGTTAGGATGCTTTCACTGCCAAGGGCCTAGGTTCAATCCCTGGTTGGGGAACTAAGATCATGCAAGTCATGTGGCATGGCCAATATAATAATGATACTAATGAAATAAAACAAGAGAAGTGATACAAACATCATACATCATAAAAATAGTATCAATTAAAGGTATCTTTATCTCTTAAAAAACTCTTTCCAAATGATCCTGATGTGCAACTAGGGTTAAGAACCACTGAGAAGGTAATTTTAGCCTGTTCTGCCTTTAGGTGTGTTTTGTTGTTTTGGTAGGAGTTGCTGTGGATGGAGTCGAAAACCATTATGCTGGGCCTGTGAAAGCAGTAAGGCAGGGTTACAAGAATGATGCAAAAGATCCAGACAACCAACCTGACTGTAGGTTCATAAGCTATAGAGTTAGGCGTTTGCAGTCATAGGAAGGTGAGAAGCAGGCTGTTGACGGAGATCCTAGATGGTCATGCTCAGTTACCAAATACTCCAGTATCATTGTCAGTAACTTGCAAAAAGGTCAGGAATTTGAGTAGATAATTTATCTGCTATGGAACTGCACCTCTTGGATCCAAAAGCAAAAGTTACATGAGTTAACTAGCTTCTTATTAGCCCAAAGTATACCTATGAGTAGATGCAATAACCATGGGTAAGAACATGGTGATTCCACTCAGTTCACTGCAGTATTCAAATACATACTTGACACCAGGCCTGGGGTAAGATGCTTTGATATTGCCAACTATCTTGCATGACAGATGGTTTCTGCCCCAGAATCTTCTCTCTGACATTGCTGGGAGGAAGTATAGGCGAGTCTTGGCCGTACTAGCTCCTGAGTGAGAGAGCAAGCCTGGTTGGGAGGCTGTCTTCAGTCCCTGAAGATGTTTCCATGAAGGAAACTCGGTGATGACAGTTTCCTATATGCTCATCAGTTAATGATTCCCAGGAGCTCCAAAGCACATGTGCTATGAAACCTGAGCACAGAGATCAAAAGGAGGCATACATAAGTTTGCTTTTGTTTTTTGCACAATTTTATCAAGGTGTGATTGACACACAATCAACTACTTTGTATGAACATACGCTTTCTTTTTTAAAATTAACTTCTATTGGAGTATATTGGCTTTATAATGTGATTGTTTCTACTGTATGATGAAGTGGGTCAGTTATATATACACATATATCTCCTCTTTTTTGGATTTCCTTCTCATTTAGGTCACCAAAGAGCACCGAATAGAGTTTCCTAATCTATACAGTAGATTCTCGTTAGTTATCTATTTTATACATAACATCAACAGTATGTATATATATAATGTAATATACACACACACACACACACACACACACACACACATATATATATGTCAATCCCAATCTCCCAGTTCATCCCGCCCCAGTCCCCCCACCTTGGTGTCCATACACTTTTTCTCTACATCCATGTCTCTATTTGTTTTGCAAATAAGATAATTTCTACCATTTTTCTAGATTCCACATAAATAAATGCTAACATATGATAATTGTTTTTTGTCTTTCTGACTTACTTCACTCTGTATAACAGTCTCTAGGTCGATGATTTCCTTTATCCTGGATAAATAAGAGAAAAATGGTTAGTTCAGTGGGAGGTGTATGAAACTGCCTTTTCAGAAACTGCTAAGCTGTTTTCTGAAGAGGTTCTGCCATTTTGCATTCCACCTGCAGTCTATGAGAGCTCCAGTTTCTTTACGCTAGATGTGACCAATCTTTTTAGGTTTAGCCATCTTAATAGCTGTGTAGTGATATCTCATTGTGGTTTTAGTGTGCATTTCCCTAATGACTAATTATCTTGAGTATTTTTTCATGTGTTTAGTAGCCATCACCTGTCTTCTTTGATGAACTGTCTATTCAAATGAAAGGTCTATTCAAATCCTTCACCCAGTTTTTATTAGGTTGTTGTTTTCTTATTATTCAATTTTGAGAGTTCTACATATATAATCTGGGATAAGTTCTTTATCAGAAATGTGATTTGCAAAGATTTTCTCCCAGATTGTGGATTATCTTTTCATTTTGTTCATGGTGTATTTTGAAGAGCAAAATTGTTTTTACTTTGATGAAACTTAATTTGTTAATTATTTCAATGAATCACAATTTTGATGTCATATCTCAGTTTTGATTACTGTAGCTTTAGAATAAGTCTTGTAATCAGGTAGTATTGACCCTTCACCTTTGTTCCTTTTTTTAAACAATGTTTTGGCAATTCTAAATGCATTACATTAATTTGAGACCTTCCTTCTTTTTAACGTAGACATTGAGTTCTGTGATTTTCCTCCTTTCCTGCTGCCTTAAAGGCATACCGCAAATGTTGATGTGTTGCCTTTTCATTTTCGATCAGTTCAAAATATTTTCTCATGTCCCTTTTGGTTTCTTCAGTTGATGGTTGATTGATGCCAGGCAAATATCTGCATATTTTTCACACATCTTTCTGTTGATTTCTAATTTAATTCCAGGGTGGTCAGAGAACATACTTTATGTGACCTGAATACTTTAAAATTTGAGATATTTTTATTACCCAGAATACGTCTATCTTGGTAAATGGTCCTGTGTGCAACTTAAAAATATATATTCTGCTTTTGTTTAATATAGTGATCTAAAAATTTCCCTGCATAAGTTTTAATTGTCCATGTATTATTGGATGAGACCAGCTATAAAAATTGCTAAATGTTTTTGTTTCATCTCTTTTAAAAAATAATTTCTTTCTAATGGTTTTCTTTGAATAAAATGCTTATTTTATGAATTATTCATGCTGGCAAAGTACAAAGTATTATTCTTATTTCTAAATAATATGCTAAACAATGGGTTGACATAGAAGAGAATGGTCGAAAAAAAAGAAAAAAAAAAAAAAGAAGAGAATGGGAGTTCTGAGTTATCTAACCCTTCTAATCTGGACAAATATTACTAATTCTGTGCTCTTTTAAACATAGAATTATTAATTATTTACTGATGTGACTTTCAGGTAACTAATGTCGGCATCTTAAAAAGTCAAACAAGTATAACGTCTAGAGTTAGGAGAAACCTAAATGCAAAATCAAACTTCCTGATTTCAGACTATACCACAAAGCTACAGTCAGTTTTGTGTACTGGCACAAAAACAGAAATATGGACCAATGGAACAATATAGAAGGCCCAGAGAAAAACCCACAAAGGAGGCAAGACAATGGAGAAAAGACAGTCTCTTCAATAAGTGGTGCTGGGAAAGCTGGACAGCTACATGCAAAAGAATGAAATTAGAACACTTCCTAAAACCATACACAAAAATAAATTTTAATAAATTTAATAAATAACTTTAATAAATTTAAATAAATTAAATCCATACACAAAAATGGATTAAAGACTGAAATGTAAGGCCAGAAACTATAAAGACTCTAGAGGAAAACATAGGTAGCACACTCCTGGACATAAATCACAGCAAGATCCTCTAGACTCACCTCCTAGAATAATGGAAATAAAAACAAAAATAAACAAGTGGGACCTAATTAAACTTAAAAGCTTTTGAACAGTAAAGGAAACTATAAACAGGATGAAAAGACAACCCTCAGATTGAGATAAAATAAATAGCAAATGAAACAACTGACAAAAGATTATCTCTAGAATATACAAGTAGCTCATGCAGCTAAATACCAGAAAAACAAATAACCCAATCAAAAAGTGGGCAGAAGGCATATACAGACATTTCTCCAAAGAAAACATACAGATGGATAATAAACTCATGAAAAAATGCTCAACATCATTCATTATTAGAGAAATGCAAATCAAAACTACAATGAGATGTCATCTCACACCATTCAGAATGGCCATTATCAAAAAATCTACAGGCAATAAATACTGGAGAGGGTGTGGAGAAAAGGGAACCGTCATGCACTGTTTGGGGATGTAAATTGATATTGCCACTATAGAGAATAGTATGGAAATTCGTTAAAAAACTAAGAGTAAAACTACCAGATGACCCAACAATCCCTCTACTGGGCATATGCTCTGAAAAAACCATAACTGAAAAAGACACATGTACCCCAGTGTTCACTGCAGCCCTATTTACAATAACTAGGACATAGAAGCAACCTAGATGTCCAAACAGCAGATGAATGGACAGTTGTAGTACATATATAATGGAATATTACTCAGTCATGAAAAGGAACACATTTGAGTCCATTCTAATGGGGTGGATGAACTTAGCGCCTATTGTACAGAGTGAAGTAAGTCAGAAAGAGAAAAACAAATATTGTATATTAATGCATATAGAAGGAATCTAGAAAGATGGTAATGATGAACTTATCTGTAGGGAAGCAATGGAGATGCAGACACAGAGAACAGATTTGTGGACACAGGGGTGGGGGGAAGGAGAGGGAGGGAAGAATTGAAAGAGTAACATTGGAACAGATACATTACCATATGTAAAATAGATAGCCAGTGGGAATTTGCTATATGATACAGGGAGCTCAGACCTGGTACTCTGTGACAACCTAGAGTCATGGGATGGGGTGGGAGGTGGCAGGGAAGTTCAGAAAGGAGGGGACATATGTATACCTGTGGCTGACTCGTGTTGATGTATGGCAGAAACTAACACAATATTGTAAAGCAATTATCTTCCAATTAAAAATAAATTTTTAAAAAAATCCAAAAATTATAAAATAAATGTGGTATAATAGACAAAATTGCTTCAGTATATTAGGATGTATGTACACAGTTATATATTATACAGTCATTATATTTGTTCCGAACACTCTTCTAAGGACTTCACAAGGATTATGTTATTTAATATCCACAATCTATGATGACACTGAACTATTATTTTCTTCTTTTTATAGATGAAAAATGGAAGCACAGAAAGGCTACAAGGTGGACTCAAAACTTGGGCCCACCCTTATCCAGCATTCCGTTCACCCCCCTTACTTAACTATGTAGCCAAAGTTGGAGATATGTTAATTGAAAAAGTTATAAAACAGTTTATTTAATATATTTCCATGTTTAAAATTTTAAAAACATGCACAAGGAAAAAGTACAAGTGTATATTCCAAATTATGTAGCACCATATCTCCAGGTGACCCAACTGTGGGTGATTTTAATTTTCTTCTTTGTAATTATTATTATTATTTTGCAAAGAGCAAGTATTTTGCATTCAGAAAAACTTAAGGACATATTTTAAAGAAAAAGTCCTATGTCTCATGAGCATGGGTTTCTCAGTTTTGAAATAAGTGTACTAGCAGATGGCAAATTCATCCCTAATCTTATTTTTCATATAATTCAAAAAGATCACAAATGTTTGAAGACAGTCAAATGCTCTAACTTCATCTCAAAACACAGATTCATAACCAGGAAAGGCAATTATTCTTGGCTTTCAGGCGTGGTGACTGTCGAAGCTGGAACCAGAACCACGGCTGAGAAAGCATATTAAAGTCACGTCTCGCCTAACGCTTGGGAATCCCCCACCCACTTCCCTCAGGGCTGCCTGGCCTTTTAGCACTCAGGGTCCAACTGTGCCTAAGATGGAAAGACCAGTTAGTCTTACCATTACCCCCACTTTCCTTTCCTTCCCCCAAACTCAGGAATCGCTCCAGATCACCCTCTGAACACCGACTGTTCCAAATGCTCTGCCTAATTCCCACCCCATTTGACTGTGCTGAACTCCCTTTGGATTGGCAGTTTGAACTCAAACCATCTTTTCATTATGATCCAACACCACTCAGGTTCACGTCTGTCATTCCAAACCCCTTGCCTATCCCAAGGCTGACAGGGCTGTCAGAAATTGAGCCTAACACATCTCCATGACTGAGAATTCACTGTCTCTAAAGACATTTCTTTCTCTTTAGACAGTCTTGCTAATTGGAAAATTAGTTGGGAGATGGAGTTCAGATCAGTCTCCCAGTAGTTCCACTCAGTGCTCCTAGTTCTTCATTTTGGACCCAAGCAAGTCCAATCCTCCTTCACATGACGTTGCACCAAGAATGTGAAGAACCCTCCTGAGTGTTCTATCTAATACCTCAGATATTTAAAAGTACTCCTTATATGACATGATTTTAAGAATTTTTTCACCTTCCTGCTCCCTCTGCTAGATCTTGATTCCTTGGTCTGTAGGAGGGGAGGCCAACTCGAGCATTTGTGGGAGCTTGTCTGATAAACAGAAAGAAGTGAACTGAGGGCTGGCGAGCACAGGCCTGTTCCAAAGAGGGTGGCAGGTACTCAGCTCCAAATGTCTACTGCAGCGGGGAGGTGGGCTCAGATTCGCTGGTGAAAAGCTATGACAAACCTAGACGGTGTATTAAAAAGCAGGGACATCATATTGCCAACAAAGGTCTGTATAGTCAAAGCTATGGCTTTTTTGCAGAGTCATGTATGGATGTGAAAACTGGACCATAAAGAAGGCTGAGCACTGAAGAACTGATGCTTTTTAACTGTGGGGCTGGAAAAACTCATGAGAGTCCCTTGGACAGCTAGGAGATCCAACCAGTCAATCCTAAAGGAAATCAGCCCTGAATATTCGTCGGAAGGGCTGATGTTGAAGCTGAAGCTCCAATACTTTGGCCACCTGATGCAAAGAGCTGACTCACTGGAAAAGACCCTGATGCTGGGAAAGATTGAGGGCAAGAGGAGAAGTGGGGGGACAGAAGATGAGATGGTTAGATGGCATCACTGACTCAATGGACACGAGTCTGAGAAAACTCCAGGAGATAGTGAAGGACAGGGAAGTCTGACGGGCTGTAGTCCATAGGGTTGCAGAGTCAGACATGACTCAGTGACTGAACAACAAGTTTTTAAGGGAAACTGAAAGTCAGGCTCATATGAATGTCTTGGTTTTAAAATATTGATAATATTTTCACTTTTTAGCTCCCCCTACCTCCTGCGCATCCCTCCAGCCCCTACTACACTCCCTGCCCCCCAGGACCAAAGATGCAGCCTGTGACCACATCACATTCAATTTGAGAATTTTAATCTATAGCGTTTTTAAAGAGAGGAGTCAGAACAAACTCAGGACATTAGGTGTGGCCTGAATACAGGGTATTCACAGGGTAGAGATAGTCTAGACAAGTGGTTCTCAACCCAGGTGGAGTAGGGTGGTACACTAGAACCCCAACCCCAAAGGCTTATCAGAACCTTGGGGAGAAGGGGTCTGTCACCTGTATTTTGAAAAACACAACACCCAGGTGACTCCAATGTCTCCTGCTCCCAGGTAAAAACCATTATTCTATTTTCTGTTCTCAGTTCTATCAGCTTGCCCTCAAATTTGGCTGCACTTTGAAATCACCTAGGGAGTTTTAAAAAAAATACTGATGCCTACGCCCTGCCCTCTCCCAGAGATTCTGAGTTAATGAGTACCGAGGGTGGCTTGAACAGAAGGTGTTGTGAAGATTCTCCAGCTGACTCTCACAGGTAGTAAAGTCGGAGAAGGACTGTTCTAGACACTAGGCTCCAATCCAATCAGTCGATTCATCTTACCTCTTCTTGGCAGCCACTTCTTGACTCAAAAAGTTAATTATCAACTAGTTTCTCTAAGTATTTTTGCTTCTACAGTCAGTTGCTAAGTCATGTTTTCCCATCCTGTATTTTGCCACTGAAACGTTGATCCTTCTTAAATTTTAATTTGTTAGATAGGGCTTGTGGCTCTAGTCAGTCAAGATTTTCTCACATCCGAATTCTTTTATCGAATATATTTTGTACTCCCCTCAGCTTGCATGCATGCTGAGTTTCTTCAGTCGTGTTAGACTCTTTGTGACCCTATGAACTGTAAGCCTCCCAGCTCTTCTGTCCATGGGATTCTCCAGGCAAGAACACTGGAGTGGGTTGCCATGCCCTCCTCCAGGGGGTCTTCCCAACCCAGGGATCAAACCCATATCACTTACGCCTCCTGCATTGGCAGGTGGGTTCTTTACCAGTGGCGCCACCGGGAAGACCTCAAGTTACCACAGTCTAGATGTTTAAGGTGTCTTTTGTCTAAGACATTGATTGAAATGCCGACTAAAATGAGGAGTCTTTCTTCTCTCTGTGAGGGTCCTCTACCCAAGCTGACACTGGGCATGAATCAGTGCATTGAGAAACAGTTTCAATTTGCCTGATTTTACTTTTACATTTATCCATTTTTGTAAGTAATTAATGGAAAATGAGCCCCTTCCCGACTTTTCAAAGTTCCTTCTTTATCTCTTGTATAGGTTACTCCTTCTCTGCTCTTCACTTGAAAACATTAGATTTCTCGATGGTTCCTCTTGGATCTGTGCTTTTCTTTTCTTTTTTTTTTTGGATCTGTGCTTTTCTAATCTGCTTGCTCTTCTACTGTATTTTAAGCCACTCTGTGTATAATGATGGCTGACTGGCCCCATCTTCCCAAGTTTCAAGATCACTTATGTAACTGCTTCCTGGAAATCTCCAAATAGATAACTTACAAGTTCCTCACACCAACGTGTTCAGAAGCAAATTCATTATCTCTCACATGCCCAAACCTGATTATCCATCAGATTCCCTGTAGCAGCTACTATGATTTATCTAGGTACCATGCTGGAAATCTACAAGTTATTCCTGATTTATCACCCTCTTCCTTGACTAAATCCAATACCACTAGATGACGCCTGTCTCACAACCTATATTTCTCAAATCTGTTCCCCCTTTCAACCCACACCATCACTAACCTCCTCTTCTTCCTTGGATCCTATCAATAACCCCTATGCCAGGCTCTGGGGTTCCTGTTTTGACTCCCAGCATTGCCAAAGGGGCTCCTCTAATTTGCAAATCTGCCACTTTTTCTCCAGAAATTAAAATACTTCAATGGTGTTTTCTTTGCTTCTGTAATAAAGGCGATGCTCGTCACCTTGGCAAAACATTTCCTCTCTGAACCTTGCCTCATCCTACATCTCCTGCCATTTCCCACTTTGCACTAGATTCTAACAATATCATGCTGAGTTTTATGCTCCCACTAAACATGCTACCCCATGCCCTGCACCCCTGCTGAAGAAGATCCCTCTGCTTGGAATACCCTGATTCATCATGGGCCTGTTTCCAGCTCATTCTTCAGCACTCAGCTTCCACCTTATCTTCTTCCGGTGGGTAAACTCCCCTCAGAGCTCTCACCATTCTGGACATACTCCTCTCACAGCAAGTACTACTCTGTTTGGAACTGTCTCTTTCTGTATGTGTCTCCTCTAGCAGACATTATTCATCTTTATATTCCTAGTGATTGGCATATTGTTGCTGCTGTTAGTCACTCAATTGTGTCCGACTCTTTGAGACCGCATGGACTGCAGCATGTTAGGCTTCTCTGTCCTTCACTATCTCCCAAGTTTGCTCAAACTCAGGTCTATTGCATCAATGATGCCATCCAACCATCCCATCCTCTATCACTCCCTTCTCCTGTCCTCAATCTTTCTGAGCATCAGAGTTTTTTTTCCAATGAGTCAGTTCTTCACATTCAGTTCAGTTCAGTCACTCAGTCATGTTCAACTCTTGGCGACCCCATGGACTGCAGCACTCCAGGCCTACCTGTCCATCACCAACTCCTGGAGTTTACTCAAACTCATGTCCATTGAATTGGTGATGCCATCCAACCATTTCATCCTCTGTCATCCCCTTCTCCTCCTGCCTTCAATCTTTCCCAGCATCAGGGTCTTTTCCAAAGAGTCAGTTCTTCCCATCAAGTGGCCAAAGTATTGGAGTTTCAGCCTCAGCATCAGTCCTTCCAATGAACACACAGGACTGATCTCCTTTAGGATGGACTGGTTGGATCTCCTTGCAGTCCAAGGGACTCTCAAGAGTCTTCTCCAACACCACAGTTCAAAAGCATCAATTCTTCAGTGCTCAGCTTTCTTTACAGTCCAACTCTCACATCCATAGAAAAACCATAGCTTTGACTAGACGAACCTTTGTTGGCAAAGTAATGTCTCTGCTTTTTAACAAGCTGTCTAGGTTGGTCATAGCTTTTCTTCCAAGGAGCAAGCATCTTTTAATTTCATGGCTGCAGTCACCATGTGCAGTGATTTTGGAGCCCAAAAATGTTTCCCCATCTATTTGCCATGAAGTGATGGGACCGGATGCCATGATCTTAGTTTTCTGAATGTTGAGTTTTAAGCCAACTTTTCACTCTCCTCTTTCACTTTCATCAAGAGGCTCTTTAGTTCTTCTTCACTTTCTGCCATAAGTGTGGTGTTATCTGCATATCTGAGGTTATTGATATTCCTCCCAGCAATCTTGACTCCAGCTTGTGATTCTTCCAGCCCAGCGTTTCTCATGATGTACTCTGCATATAAGTTAAATAAGCAGGGTGACAATATACAGCCTTGACGTATTCCTTTCCTGATTTGGAACCAGTCTGTTCCATGTCCAGTTCTAACTGTTGCTTCCTGACCTGCATACAGATTTCTCAGGAGGCAGGTCAGGTGGTCTGGTATTCCCATCTCTTTCAGAATTTTCGACAGTTTGTTCTGATCCACACAGCCAAAGGCTTTGGCATAGTCAATAAAGCAGAAATAGGTGTTTTTCTGGAACACTCTTGCTTTTTCGATGATCCGGCGAATACTGGCAATTTGATCTCTGGTTCCTCTGCCTTTTCAAAAACCAGCTTGAACGTCTGGAAGTTCACAGTTCACGTACTGTTGAAGCCTGGCTTGGAGAATTTTGAGCATTACTTTGCTAGTGTGTGAGATGAGTGCAATTGTGCAGTAGAGTGAGCATTCTTTGGCATTGCCTTTCTTTGGGATTGGAATGAAAACTGTGGCCACTGGTGAGTTTTCCAAATTTGCTGGCATATTGAGTGCAGCACTTTTACAGCATCATCTTTTGAGATTTGAAATAGCTCAACTGGAATTCCATCACCTCCACTAACTTTGTTCATAGTGATGCTTCCTAAAGCCCACTTGACTTCACATTCCAGGATATCTGGCACTAGGTGAGTGATCACACCATCGTGATTATCTGGGTCATGAAGATCTTTTTTGTATAGTTCTTCTGTGTATTCTTGCCACCTCTTCATCATATCTTCTGCTTCTGTTAGGTCCATGTCATTTCTGTCCTTTATTGTGCCCATCTTGGCATGAAAAATTCTCTTGGTATCTCTAATTTTCTTGGAAAGATCTCTAGTCTTTCCCATTTTATTCTTCACATTAGGTGGCCAAAATATTGAAGCTTCAGCTTCAGCATCAGCCCTTCCAATGAATATTCAGGACTGATTTCCTTTAGGATGGACTGGTTTGATCTCCTTGCTCTCCAAGGGACTCTCAATGGTCTTCTCCAGCACCACAATTTGAAAATATCAATTCTTCGGTACTCAGCATTGTTTATGGTCCAGCTCTCACATCCGTGTTTGAATACTGTAAAAAACATAAAAACCATAGGTTTGACTATATGGACCTTTGTTGGCAAAATAATGTCTCTGCTTTTTAATATGCTGTCTAGGTTTGGCATAGCTTTTTTTTAGCAAATACTTTAGATATGGTTGCTGAGATTCTAGTGAAGACCATGGACTTAGTGTGAATAATATTTCCCTGTCTATATATTAATATCTAGTAAACCTCAAAAATATTTCCCTGAGCTATATACTAATATCTAGTTAACTTAATACAGTATTTATAGTTTCACTGCACTTAACTGTTCTTAGGAAACTTAAGTCCTATTTCCCAATATCTCTTCCTAGAACAGGGATCAGCATAGTAAATGTGGTAAATTTTACACTTAGTAAAAGTAGGCTTTTGCAGGCCATATGATCTCCATTGCAACTTCTCCAAAATGCTGCCATAGCACAAAAGAAGTCATAAGTAAATGGGCAAGGCTTCACTGCAACAGAACTTTATTTACAAAAAGAAGCAACGGGCTAGATTTGGCCTATGGACCATAGTTTGTCTGCTCCTGACCTAGAGACTTTGAAACAAACTCTTCACAAATTCAACATCTGTCTTCCATAGGAAGCGTACATACTACTACCATACCTCTATTGGAGGAGTTCCAGCTCATTTTGTGAGTTCTCGACACCAGTACTGTTGGGCTGCAGAAGACTTTTGCCATCCCCGCTAGGAAGGGGGTGAGGCAACAGTAGACTCACTTGGTCCTGAGGAATATAGACACTGACTCCCAAAGAGAGGTCTTTAAGGAGGAAATGGAACTTGTGATCACCATCATGCACAATCCCAGCCACGACAAGATCCCAGACTGATTCTGGAATACAACCCAGAAGGATGTGAAGGATGGAAATTACATCCAGTTTCCAGCCAGTGATCTGTACAATAATAAGCTCCACAAAGAGTAGGAAAACTCAAAGAAGATTCAGGGGCCACTTCCGGTGCCTTTATGTCCAAGGCCAGCACCCCAAGACCACCACACTGTGGGTGTGACCAAGAAGAAACAGGTGTTTGGATCTTTTATACACCTGAAGAGTTTACACCCCTGAAACTAATCGAATGTCAAGCCACTGGTCTTTATTATGTAACACTTCCCTTCTTCCACTTTGTCAAAATAGGGACAGGACTTACCCATCTCTGGCAAGCTGGCACTCCTACCATTCTTCATAAACCTACTTCTTTATAGACTTGGATCCGCCATATAATTTGCAGCTTTTCCACAGCACATTGGGATGTCATTCATTAGAGTTGAGTGACTATTTAGGGTGACTGAGTCCTCCCACCCTGGACTTCTCTTTCTCTTGCTGGTGAGTCTCTCCTTCTCTCCTCTCTGGACTCTCCTTCGGAAGAAGACAGAAGTAAAACTGAGCTTCACTCACATGCTTTAATTGTTTAACAGTAGATCACCGCTGACTTGACTCAACCCGATGGGTCTGGTGCTTCTTTGTTCCTCTTTTGGTAATCCAACTTTTAACAGTTGTGTTTGTTGTTTCCTGTGTATTTACCAACCTCAACTCATTTGACCTACAGGTTTATGTTGCTTCTATGTACTTGCTCTTGGCCAGGTACCCTTTCTTTATACAACACTTCTTTATCTTATAAAGGGCAGGTTCCCTTCAGTGCAGTGGGACAGCAGACTGTAAAGATTTGGAAGCTGGAAAAGGCTTTGCAGGTGTATGGAAAGTATTCAGCTGTGGAAGATGAGGCAGGAACCCAGTTGAACAGACACTGATATCAGAACGCTCCAAGGAGGCAGGGTCTATTATTTTGCTTTGTTTTCTGTTTTGTTCACTCTTATTTCCAGGTCCTAAAACAATGCCTGGCATTCAATGAATGTTTGTTGAATGAATGAAAATGATTACAGCAACATCAGGTGAAAGATTGGCCAGAGTATTCAAAACCATGTAACCAGGGTTCCTAATAGACAGGCCAAGCCTGATTACAGACAATCCAGAACAGATGACTTCAGCAAAAAGCCTCAGGTAAGTTTGCTGGCCGGTAGCAGGACTTTAGCATTGCCAAAGTGTTAGGAATAGAAGTGAAGACTCTGGGAAAGAAACATCCTATAAAGCAAAGCAAGAGAGTGCTCTGGTCTTACAACATGCTGTTTTATCCTCAACCGGATTCAGGCCAGTGGGCAGTGGCAACCCCAAACTTTAGATGTGAGTCACATCCCTGGGAATAGCAGCAAAGCTGTCCTGATGAGGACTTCCAGATGGGCAAAAGCTCTTTAAATCCCTCCTGTCTAACCTAGCTCTGGATTCTAATCCAAACGTTTGACATAAGATTGCCTAAAAATCTACTGGCCATAATTTTCCTGGCTTTTCTCAGGTGGTGCAGTGGTAAAGAATCCACCTGCCAATGCCAAAGACACAAGAGATGTGGGTTTGATCCCTGGATCAGGAAGATTCCCTGGAGAAGGAAACGGCAACCCACTCCAGTATTCTTGCCTGGAAAATTCCATGGAGAGAAGAGCCCAGTGGACTACAGTTCATGGGGTCACAAAGAGTTGGACACAGCTGAGCACACTATTCCCGAAAAGCAGAAGTGAAGGCTCTTTGAGGACTTTCCCCATAATCCCCCTTGTACCCAAACACAGCGCGCATGCTGTAAGGAGCCACACTGGATTCAAGATGGAGCCAGCAGCGATGGGATCTGTCTCTGTGGAGGGAACCATGGCAAATGAAATTTTAGAAGGTGGTGGTTGGGGGGGGGGGGGGGGGGCGGGGCGGGTACTTCCCTGGTGGCCTAGTGGTAAAGAATCTGCTTGCCAATGCAGGAGACACAGGCTTGATCCCTAGTCTGGGAGGAGTCCACATGCCACAGAGCAACTAAGCCTGTGTACCACAACTACTGATTCCATGCACCTGAAGCCATATTCTGCAACAAGAAAAACCACCGCAATGAGAAGCCCTAGAGAGTAACCTGCGTGCACCAATAAAGACCCAGCACAGCCAAAAATAAACAAATGAATAAACATATAAATGCCAAAAAGCCCTCTATTAAGAAAAAAAAAAAAGAAGAAGCTAGGGGTCAGGCAAGCATGATAATTCTGGACAGTGAAATTCTAACATCCACATTTCTTAAGTTTTACATTTGCTAAGTGAATTTCTTTTAAGTGGGTATATATCAAATACAAATATTTTTAAAAAGGAATTTTGTAGGTGAAATAACCAGTCAGGTGGTAGTTCTTTTTTTTTTTTTTTTTTTTTGCAACTAGCCAGGACCATTTCTAGGCTGTATTTCTAGTTCCTAGCTCAAATGTCTGCTAGGAGCTAATAAAAATTTGTTGGATGTGTGAACAAACGAATGAAAATAGCCAGTTGATTAAAACAATTTTACCTTATTTTATTTCAATTTATGTGTGTCAGGATTGACAATATTGATGTATTTCAAGGTCTTAATTGGTAAGTATCTCAGTGTTCATTTGAGACAAGGGGACAATTAGCAGTGGCTCTGTGCCTAAGCACAGCAGAATGTGTTAAAAAGAGCAGGTGAAAGTGTGATGTTCCACCAACTTACAAAGGCTTTGAGCAACATTCTTTAAAAAAACTCTTAAAAATACTGCATCATGTACCAAGCATATGATACTTGAAGGAGTTTCAGTGCAGAAAAATAATGAAAAGACAAAAATAACACATGTATACTATAAATTATATAATATTTAAAAGTCTAATAATTTTTTTTTTAAATATTTATTTATTTGGCTGCAACAGGTCTTAGTTGTGGCATGCGGGATCTAGTTCCCTGACCAGGGATTGAACCCAGGCCCCCTGCATTGGGAGTGTGGAGTCTCAGCCGCTGGACCACCAGGGAAGTCCCAAAGTCTAATAATTTTTAAGTCAAAACATATATAAATATTTGTTTTTTAAAAGTATTCAATAATTACACATATGTAAGAGACATACTTATGTCATGGTTAAGCATACATAAACTTTGAGATTAAATGACCTGGATTTGAGTACATTTACCCACTTGATAGCTTTGTGATCTTTAGCATATTTCTTCCCCTCTCTGAGGCTGAGTTTCCTCACCTGTAAAATGGAAAGTGAAAGTGTTAGTCACTCAGTCTTGCCTGACTTTTTGCAACCCCATGGACTATATAGCTCGCCAGGCTCCTCTGTCCATGGAATTCTCCAGGCAAGAATACTGGAGTGGGTAGCCATTCCCATCTCCAGGGATCTTCCTAACCCAAGGATCGAATCAGGGTTGCCTGCCTTGCAGGCAGATTCTTTATCATCTGAGCCACCGAGAGTGATCGTTGAATTCACCTCAAAGCATTTTTGTGAGAATTCAATGAGATAATGTATGCTCAATGAACAGAGGAGCCTGGCAGGCTATAGTCCGTGGGCAGCAAAGAGTTGGACACGACTGAGTGTCTGAACACCACCACTAATGTAGGCAGTAGGCACAGTACAGGATATATATTATTACACTTAATAACTATTAATTAATACTATTTATTAGCTTAACAGACATACTCAATGTAGATATTGTGTTACATTCTTGCAGTAATTCAATGGCTTCTCAGAAATATGAAGCCAGCAGGTTAGAGATTGAGAGGAAGCAGAAACTTCTCACAAAGAAAAATTTCAGGTTCTGGATGAGGATCCAAGCCAGTTTAGAGGTCTGATCTAGAATCTGGTCCTTTCATTGTTCACTTAGGGTGGGTTCCAAACTTTCCTTGCCAGATTTTCAATAAAAATAGCAATGCTGCTGCTCATTTTAATTCACTAATGTGCATTTACAGCATCACTTTTATTACAATGATGCCTTAGCAATAACTAATGAGAACATACAAAATGATGTTAAATAATATACAATTTTTCCCAAGACCGAGAACAAGGTTTCCCAATTCAAATCCCACTTCTGCCACAAACATATAGCTTTTCTCTGAGGCTCAGTTTTGTCATCTGAAAATGGGACAATAGAAGCACAGGTTTTCAAGGCCACTTCCAGGTCTAAAACTCTCTGACTAGACCATGCTATGACAAGGTCACAGGTGTGAAAGCCAGGGCTGGCCCTCCCTTATGCCCTTGAAATCTCTTTTCTTTCACCTCATCATGTTTGCTCCATGACATGGTTTAACTAACAGTGCTTACCACCAAGGCCTCTCCTCTGCCAAAATGGTGATTTACTAAGGATTTTAAATTCTAGTACAAAACTCCATTTCCAAACCATTTAGATCATATTCTCTGATATTTCAGAACCCCTCAGTCTTTCTAGACTAAAACTGGACACACACACTTTCACAGCCCAATCCTTAGAATACTCATAAGTTTTCCTACAAAACCATTAGCCCATATGCAACCATTTCCTTCTGCTGGAGATGTGTCCTATTTTTTTTTTTTTTTAACAAATTATCACTTTCACGGCCAATTATTTAGTCCTTTTTCCAGTTTGTTTTATTCTCTGCAAGTCTTAATAAGAAAACATTTCTTAAATACTTCTGTGTTAGATTTGAGGGCAGCTTTTTTTCCTCCAGTCCTTTCAATTCTTTCCTTCTCGATTCCTTACCAAGTTTTCCCAAATAAAGGCATTAGGGAGTATAGGAATCAACTATTACACAAGTTATTTTGTTATTGTTTGATGATAGACATACATCCATTTTCAAACATCACAAACCAAACTTAGGATTTTTTATTTTTGGTACAACAAACATTATTATCACATGGCAAAGTGGACCTTATGACTGAAAACTTGAGAATAGAAGGATATTGTTTGCTCCTCCCAAATAACACTGTACATCAAAATGATACAATGAAATTGACCATAGAAAAGATCTCATAGTTTTCCCTAAAAATCAAAAGGATTGTCAGTTGGAAGTGAATTAGATATATTTCTACTGAAACCACAGATTATAGTTAGGACAATGGATTGATACTAAAGTTATTTTTTTTTAAGTGTAATATTTATGTTAACTAGTGCATGGAAGCTATTTTACAGTTTCTCCAAACATAAAGAAATGGAATTTGAATTTGATGACCTCTCAGTTTGAGGTTCTTTTGTTCCAGAGTTACATGAAGATAGTGGTAGCACTCTGGTAGTGTCTAGAGAACAGTTTAAATTTAATAGCTAGATTTTAGAGTGTGTAACATACAACAGACTATCTGATCTAAGAGTCTAAGCCTCTAGGAAATAAGGATATATTTAAATGAACTCAAACCAAATAAAAAGTAGGCATTTAGTCTATGTGATTTAATAGTAATATTTTTTGTCAACATGAACACACAGCTTGATATTTAAAGTAAATATGGGTTTTGTTCACATGTTATTTCAGAAATTGAAAACGAGTTAAAGTTTAGCCCCAGATCTGAGTCTGTATAAAGTATATTATTCAGCAACACAGAGGTCTGATTCAAGTGCTTAGGGCTGTTCACAATACATGATAGTTTCTTATTTTTAAAACTGTGCCATAAAATCTCAGCTTCTTAGATATGTCCCCCACTAAATGATAAAAAAAAAACTTTAAATGGCTTCCTTAGTTAATCTATACCATTTTGAGGACCTGGTCTCCTAGACATTAAAATAGTAGATTGACCTTCCAACTATGTAAATAACATAAAATTTAAAATAGAACTAAAATACAGAAAATTGTATACACATTAAATTAAAGCACCAAGAGTAAATATCCCCAATACCTCCTTCATGAGGCACAAGTTATCACCAAACGTCTACATGGAATTTCTGGCATTTAATTTTTCTGACCTTCCAAAGTGGCAGTTTCACATGGTCCAATCTGACATGACATGGAAATATGATCAGGTGAATGATTTCAACTAGCTGTTCAGAGTACCTTTTTCCAGTTGGAAGAAAATCAACATAGGATTGGACACAGCTTCTCGATGCAACGTGAGCTTTTCAGTTTATGACCAAAAAAAGGGAGGGAAAAATAGAGGTTGAAAGAAACGATGGTTTGAGGGTCCCCTGGGGTGGGCAGAAGAGTGATCAGCTAAATAATGAGAGGTGAGCTGGGATAGCTGGTCACTCTGACATGGGCAGTGATCTCAGAATATAGCTTGTAGAGGAGTGCACGCATGCTAAGTTGCTTCAGTTGTGTCTGACTCTTTGCGACCCCATGGACTATAGCCCACAAGGCTCCTCTGTCCATGGGATTCTCCAGGCAAGAAAACTGGAGTGGGTTGCCATTTCCTACTCCAGGGGAGTTTCCCAACCCAGGGGTCGGATCCGTGTCTATTACATTTCCTGCATTGGCAAGCAGATTCTTTACAACTAGGGCCACCTGGAAAGCCCTGCAGAAGGAAAGACAGATCTAAAAGCAGTGGTCAGGTAAATCACAGTCAGTCAGTGGCCCAGTGCTTTTCGAAACCTGGAAGACCATAAGCAAGAGTGATGAAAGGTCTTCCTGAAGCTACGAAATCAAAGCAAGATGATAACAGTTGAGCATAGTAAAATTCTTACGTAACTTACATCTCACTTCTGTCATTATTTCAACTCTTAAACCACGAAGGATAATTTTACTAAAAGATTTGTTGTGGGAATTAAATGAAATCATGGATAGAAAGGACTTTGTACCTGGTAACTGCTGGAAAGTGTTAGTTCACTTGCCCTCTCCCCTAGCTTCTCAGTGTTTGATCACAGATCTTATTAATTAGAGGAGAGTCTTGCAATAGAGCCTAGAATGATTACTCAAATAGCTGCTAGCGAGTGTGTGTCAGAGGGCACCATGCTATCGCAAAGGTTGCTACATTTGTCTTTACAACACCAGGAAAATACTGTGTTTGCTCTCCCTCTTTCCTCAACCTCAGTGACTTCTCAAGGCTGGAAGTGTGGCTTCCTTCAGGCACTGCTCTAAGCTGTTTTGATGAATGTCAACTCAATATGGACTTTGAGTACCGAGATGCGCTGGATACTTCTTGATGATTTCTCTTCCATCCCTGCCCATGGCTTCTCTTTCCTGGTTTACTTCTACCTGCTTCCATCTACTCTTCCCTTTCTAACTGTCAATCCTCCATAGAGTGTGAAGCTCCATAGAGCACTTCACTCATTTTCATGAGTTTCTCCATGGCTTTCTCCAAACCCCTGACTTCCTCCACCACCTATACGTCTGCTCTAACCTCTGGTCTGTACATCCAATGGTCAAATGAGTAGATCCACTTGAGTGTCCCCAAACATCTCAAATTAAACCCAGCCCTATACCCCTCAACCCTCTATGCTGCCATGATCCTTTGGTGATGGTTTATACTAGCATTTATCACACAATACAGCTGGGGGATTAAATATATATTATCATTATTTTATTGAAGACAGGGACTGTTTCTTATTCAACTTGAGAGTTGGATAACTCTGGCAATAATTTGGGGGAAGCACTGGCACACAGCAGGCGTCCACTAAATATGAGTGGGCAGGTATGAGTCTTGCGACTCTGCTGACTTGAATCCGACACAGAGCCTCTCCACTCTGCCTCAGTGGTTCCTTCTTTCCTTAGTCTGTCTGGATTATGTTTTGGTGACTGGGTTGCTTTGTTTTCAACTTTCTAATTGTTGCTGGGTGACTTCCTTGAAAATCTCTCCTGGTTGCTCTGCTTCTAGTACTCAGAGAGTTACATTTGTAGCTAAATGGTCACATTTTTTATCAGCCTCTGGAATGCAGCAAGGACTCAGAGAAGTTCAATTGCAACCACACGCATATTTGTGGACCGTAGCAGGCAGGGAAGGAATTTGGCAGGAGCCTCCTTATCTCTGAGCAGAGTCATCCCTCCTGTCTTATTTCACCATCTACTTCCCCTGAAAGGACCGCGGTTTCTCACTGTTCCACACTCCAGTTTGAATGCTCGCTCCATTGGTAATAGATGTATAAAATTAAATGGTGAGGCGGTTTTTATTATCCTCAACATAAAAGAGAGGGTTGAAGCTTTTGGGGTTTTTTTTTTTTAACTTTTGTGGGAAGAGAAGGTCTTTTTGTTATTGTTTTCCTTTTAAACTTGAAAACAGATACCCTAAATGCAGGAAGAGAATGAAATGTATCTACAATTCCCATGCTATGCTATTAGGTCAGAATTTGGCCTTTCTTTTCTTTATTCCATGTCTGTGTCTGCCTAAAGGTAGAACAACCAAATAAAAATGAAAAACTAAAAAATAAAATAAAAATATTGTAAACACTAAAAACATAAAAGTAACCAGATACTCTAGAATTTTTTTTTTAATGGAAAACTTCTACTAAAATCAAGATTGGGGACAGAAATACAAATTATTACAGTTGCCAAGTTATACAACCAAGTTATAATAAACTTCCTTTGTCCAGAAATGTTGGGAACTGAGATATTCTGATTAATTGAGCACTCTAGTTAATCAGCCCAAAAATATTTCCTAAATGCTTTCTCAACACTGTCCTAGACATTGAGAAGAGGTCAGGAGAATTTTACAGTACAACTGAGGGTAATGAGAAGTTTAAGACACATGCAGTAATTTACAGTCAAGCTAAGACCATAGTAGCAAATCAGATAAATCCTTAAATAGGCCCTTGAAACTGACAAAAATCCTCCTATATCCCTCCAGTCAACGTATTGTCCTGTTCTCCAAAATGAGAAGTCCAGCCTTCTCCACTCTCCTTAGGCTCCTGATTCACGGCTGCCATGGCCACAGTCACTAAATTCACTTGTGCTCCTGGCACCTCCCCCAGCCTCAGTGTGACCTTGACTCCTACCCCACAAGAGAGAAGAAAACACCAAGCCCTCAGCAACTTCCTCATTCTCCTGAAGCCAAATGTATTAACCCACCCCCTTCCCTTTCACTCCATTCTGTTATAGTAAAAGAACTACCCCTTCTCAGCGTAAGAGCAAGCTTTCCACAGTGTGACGGACCTCTCCCCCTTACTTCTTTCTCAGAATTCTTAGAGATGCCTATTCTTTCTCACATATTTCTTCACCAATTCCTCACTCCCTCTATCAGCATTTCCCATCAGAATAAAACCAGAATGGGTTCTTAAACATTTTAAACAATTAAAAGTTTTAAATATTTAAAAATGACTTCTTTTGATGCTAATCAAAATTACAATGAGGTATCGCCTCACACTGTCATAATGGTCATCATTAAAAAGTCTACAAATAAGTGCTGGAAAGGGTGTAGATAAAAGGGAGTTCTTCTACATGGTTGGTGGAATGCAAACTGGTGCAGCCACTATGGAAAACAGTATGGCGGTTCCTTAAAAAACTAAAAGTAGAGTTGCCATATGATCCTGAAATCCCCCTGCTGGGCATAGATCTGAAAAAAACTCTAATTCGAAAAGATACATGAAGCCCAATGCTCATTATATCACTGTGCACAATTTCACAAGGACATGGAAGCAGCCTAAATGTCCATCGACAGAGGAATGGATAAAGAAGATGTGGTACGAATACACAATGGAATATTACTTGGCCATAGAAAAGAATGAAATAATGCTATTTGTAGAGATGTGGATGGACCTAGAGATTATCAAACTGAGGTAAGTCAGAATGAGAAAGACAAATATCATATGATATCACTTGGATGTGGAGTCTAAAATATGACACATACGAGCTTATCTATAAAACAGCAACAGACTCACAGAGAACAGACTTGTGGTTGCCAAGGAGAAGCAGGGGAAGGGGAGGAATGCAGTGGGAGTTTGGGGTTAGCAGATGCAACCTATTATATATAGAATGGATAAATAGCAAGGTCATACTTTATAGCATAGGGAACTATATTCAATATTCTGTGATAAACCATAATGGAAAAGAGTATGAAAAAGAATGTTTACATATATAAACTGGTGAATATATATATATATATATATTCTGGTGAATATATATATATATAGGCTTCCCTGGTAGCTCAGCTGGTAAAGAATCTGCCTGTAATGCAGGAGACCTGGGTTCAATCCTGGGGTTGGGAAGATCCCCTGGAGGAGACCATGGCATCCCACTCCAGTATTCTTGCCTGGGAAACCCCATAGAAAGAGGAGCCTGGTGGGCTACAGTTCACGGGGTTGTAAAGAGTCAGACACAACTGAACAACTAAACACAGCAAATATATATATGTGTGTGTGTGTGTGTAACTGAATCACTTGCTGCACAGCAGAAATTAACATAACATTGTAAATCAACTATACTTGAAAAAAATAATTTTTTAAAAAATCTACTCCTCTCAACTCCCACTCCCCCTCAGAGACTGTGCTATCTTTCTCTCCCACTTCACAGGCATGTTTTGTAAAAGAGTAGTCCACACCTGTAATTTCTACCTCCTCAATTCTCATTCACTCATCTATCCAGTATGGCTTCTGCTCCATCACTCTGCCTATAGGGGTCTTGAGAATGTGGGTGATGAGCTCCATGTTGGTAAATTCTTGGGTGTTTTCAGGGAGCTTCAGTTATCACTTGTGTGTGCACATGCTCAGGCTCTTCAGTTGTGTCTGACTCTGCAACCTGTAGCCCGCCAGGGCCCTGTGTCCATGGGATTCTCCAGGCAAGAATACTGGAGTGGATCACCATGCCCTCCTCCAGGGGATCTTCCCGACCCAGGGATCAAACCTGTGTCTCCTGCATCTCATGCATTTGAAGGCGAATTCTTCACCCACTAAGCCACCAGGGAAGCCCCTCAATTATCACTTACATGATACTAATTCAAGATCTATCTGTGAAAAGTGACCCCAACTCTGAGGCCAGACATGAGTTATAGCTCTACTATTTAATGCTTCTGTACCTGAGAGAAGTGACTGAACCTTTCAATCCCATGATTTCCTCATATTTGAAAAAAAAATGTATATAGGTAATGGCTGTGGTTTTTCCAGTGGTCATGTATGGATGTGAGAGTTGGACTATAAAGAAATCTGAGCACAGAATTGATGCTTTTGAACTGTGGTGTTGGAGAAGACTCTTGAGAGTCCCTTGGACTGCAAGGAGATCCAACTAGTTCATCCTAAAGGAAATCAGTCCTGGGTGTTCACTGGAAGGATGGATGTTGAAGCTGAAACTCCAAATTTTGGCCATCTGATGTGAAGAGCTGACTCATTTGAAAGGACCCTGATGTTGGGAAAGATTGAAGGCCGGAGGAGAAGGGGACAACAGAGGATGAGATGGTTGGATGGCATAACCAACTCAATGGACATGAGTTTGGGTAAACTCCAGGAGTTGGTGATGAACAGGGAGGCCTGGTGTGCTGTGGTTCATGGGGTCGCAAACAGTCGGAAACAACTGAGTGACTGAACTGAACTGAACTGAAACTCAAAGACCTGTAGGTACTAAATGCATTCATTCCCTCACATGCATATATAGCCAGATTAGAGCCTAGAAATCACCTTTCTTTTGAACCCTGTACTCACCATATTGAACTGCATACTGGATATTTGTAGTTCAATGTCTCACAGATACTATATTAGCTTTCTATTGTTGCTGTAATAAAGTACTACAAATTTAGTGATTTAAAAACAACTTAAGCTTACTATCCTATACTTCCAAAGGTTAGTCTGATACAGGCTAAACCCTGGAGGAGGAAATGACAACCTGCTCCAGTATTCTTGCCTGGAAAATCCCATGGACAGAGAAGCCTGGCGGCTACAGTCCACAGGGTCATAAAGAGACAGACGCGACCGAGCTCACCCACATGTCTAAAATCAAGGTGAAGGTAGGGCTAATTTCCTTTCTGGAAGCCCAAGAAGGAAATTTTTTTCTCTGCCTTTTCCAACTTCCGAAGTCTACCACCTATATTCCTTGGGTCATGGTCCCCTCTCCATCTGCAAAGCCAGCAACGTTACAGCTCTTTCTCTGACTCTCCTCTGCCTCCTTCTTCACTTATTAAAAAAAATTGAGATGTAATTCTATATCATTAAATTCATTATTTTAAAAGATAAAAGTCAGTGGTTGTTAGTGTATTTACAAAGTTGTATAAGTAGTATCCCTAATTCCAAAATTTCTCCATCACCCCCAAAAGATATCCTACTGCCCTTAGCAGAGATTCTGCATTTCTCCCTTCCACAACACTGACTGCCACTAATCTACTCTGGATTCATAGTAGCTAATCTATGGACTTGCCTATTATGAATAATTCATATAAATGAAAACATACAATATATGGTTCTTTTGTTTCTGGCTTCTTTCACTTAGCTCATCCACGTGGTAGCATGTATCAGTACTTCCAGGTCCATCCATGTGGTAGCATGTATCAGTCGTTTACTATGAACTATAATATTAGCTATAGCTTTTTCACAGATGCCCTTTACTAGTTGGAGGAAATTCCTTTCTGCCCCTAGTTTGTTTTGTATTTTTATCATGAAAAAGTATTTCAGTTAAATGCTTTTAGGTTTTTCTTTTTTTCTTTTTCTTTTTCCTTCTATTGAAATGATCGTGGGGTTTTTTTATTTTCTTCTATGTATATTTCATTGATTCATTTTTGTATATCAAAATAACTTTGGATTCCTAGAATAAATCCCCTTTGGTCATGGTGTATATTCCTTTTTATATGTTGTTGACTTGGTTTACTAGTATTTTATTGAAGATTCATAAGAGATATTGGTCTGTAATTTTCTTATGATGCTCTTATTTGGCTTTGGTATCAAGGTAATATTGGCCTTATAGAATGAGTTATATAGTGTTCCTTTCTCTTCTATTTTTGGGAGGAGTTTGTGATGGATTGGTACTAATTATTGTTAAATACTTGGTAGAATTCACAAGTGAAGCCATCTGGTCCTGGGCTTTTCTTTGATGGAAGGTTTACTGATTCAGTCTCCTTACTTGTTATAAATCATACATATTTTCTTTTTCTGAATGAGTCTGTGTTGATAATTTATGTCTTCACTTCACACAATGAAATATGTCCATTTCATCTAGATGATCTAATTTATGACATATTATTATTTATACTATTTCATTATAAGCCTTTTTATTTCTATAGGGTTGGCAATAATGATCCCTTTTTTCATTACCCCATTAGTAATTGAATCTTCTCTGTTTTTACCATATTTGATCTACCTAAAATTTTGTCAATTTTGTTGATCTCTTCAGAGAACCAATTTCTGATCTGTTTCATTTCCTGTATTATTTTTCTACTCTCTATTTTGATTATTTCACCTTTAATCTTTATTACTTCCACCCTTCTGATTGCTTTGGGTTTAGTTTGTTCTTTTTATTTTTTTCTCTTATAACTTAAAGTAGAAGTTTAGGTTATTGATTTGAGATATTCCTTCTTTTGTAAATGTAGATACTTCAAGCAATAAATTTCCTTAGTGTAACAGGGATACAAAGGATACACTGCTTTTGTATCCCATAAGTTTTGGTATGCTGTGTTTTCACTTTCATTCATATCAAAGTATTTTCTAATTTCCTTTGTGGTTTCTTCTTTGTATCATTGGTTCTTTAGATGTGGGTTGTTTAATTCTCCCATATGTGTGAATTTTCAAAATTTCCTTTTGTTTTTTATTTCCTTCCATTGTGGTTGAAAGAACATATTTTATACGACTTCAATCCTTTTAAATTTATTGAGACTTAATGGCTTCACATATGGTCTATCCTGGTGAACATTTCATGAGTACTTGAAAAGAATGTGTATTATGTTGTTTTTGCATGGAGTGCTCTACATATGTCTACTAGATCTAACTGGTTGATAGTGTCGTTCAAATCTATTTCCTTGCTCACCTTCCGTCTACTCAACTATTCATAATGACAAGTAGGACATTAAAGTCTTATTATCAAAGTGTTATTAAAGTATTAAAATATTACTGTGCTGACTATTTCCCTGTTTAATTTTGTCAGCTTTTGCTTCATATATATTGAATTTCTGTGAGGTACATATATGTTTGCATTTATGATATCTTCCTAGTAGAGTGACCTCTTATCACTATAAGATATCCATCTTTGTTTCTAGTAATACTCTTTGTCTTTGAGTCTGTTTTGTCTAGTTTTAGTCTCAGTTGATTACTGTTTGCAGAAATCTCTTGTCCACCCTTTTATTTTCAACCTATTTACTATCTGGATCTAAAGGGAGTCTCTTTAGGCAGCATGTTGTTGGTTTATGTCTTTTAAAATTTTATCTGCCAATCTCTGTCTTTAAATTAAATTAAATGAAGGTATTTAATTAATTTACATAGCAATTATGGCTAAGATAGAATTTATTATCTATAGATGTCTAATACTCTATGCATAATAAAATCTATCTGTTTTGCTATTTGTTTTCAATATGTCTTATGTCTTTGGTATTTCTCAATTCCTCCATTACTGCCTTCTTTTGTGCTAAATAGATATGTTCTAGTGTAGTATTAAAATCTCATTGTGGTATTTATCTTTTACTATATATTTCTGAGTTTTCTTAGTGGTTTTTCTGGGGATTATCATTGATATCTTTTTGGTTGTGTTTGTTTGCTTTTTGTTATTTGGCCATGCTATGCTGCAAAGCATGTGAGATCTTAGATCCCTGACCAGGAACTGAACCCACGCCCCCTGCAGTGGAAGCACAGAGGTGTAACTTCTCGACCACTGGGGAAGTCCCTACCATTAATATCTTAAGGTCAGCTAATTAACAACCTTAATTCCACCTGTAACTTTAATTCCTCTTTGCCATGTGACATCATTTATTCACAGATTCCAGAGGTTTGGATGGGAAATTTTGAGACCATTGGTCTATCTACCACTGAAAGTCAATATATCCAACAACTTTTCATTAAATATATGCCCACAAACATATACACTAATAGACTCCACAAAATAAACAACTAGATGACAAATTCCTGGTGTTCTTCCAGTGCCTCCCAATCGAGTGGCTAGCTGAATCACCTATGTTGTTGTGTAAAGTGGACCTTCTCCTGTCTCCCTCTTCAAATCCCATTTATCATTGAATCCTAGAGATTCCCCATCCGCCAATTTTCTGTATTTCTGCATTTCTACTTCCATCACCATAATCTAAACCACTTTTATTAACCTTTATTTTATTATTATGTTTCAAGAAGACCTTTTAGACTTTTTTTTCTAATTTTTTCAAATTGTTCCACCCATGAAATGTAAATGCCACAAATATACTGGACAGCTGTGATTTATATATAAAAAGAGTAATTATAAAGCTTACTCTTTATATTCAGTAGAGGATTAGGAATGGCTAAGAAAAATGCCCATGTTAAAACGTCAGAAGGGCTATCATCCGAAAATCAACAAACCAGAAATTTGCAAATAATAAATGCTGGAGAGAGTGTGGAGAAAAGGGAACCCTCCTACACAGTTGATGGGAATGTAAACTGGTGCAGCCACAATGGAGAACAGTATGGAGATTCCTTAAAAAACTAAAAATAGAACTACCAAGTGACCACCAATCCCTCTCATGGACATATACCCAGAGAAAACCATAATTCAAAAAGACACATGTATCCCAATGTTCATAGCAGTGTTATTTTCAATAGTTAGGACATGAAAGCAATGTAAGTGTCCATCAACAGATGAGTGAATAAAGAGGATGTGAGATTACACATACACACACACGCATATATATAGAGGAATATTACTCAGTCATAGAAAAGAATGAAATAATGTCATTTGAAGCAACATGATGGGCCTAGAGGTTATCATACTAAGTGAAGTCAGTCAGACAAATATGATATCACTTACATGTGGAATCTAAAAAAATGAGACAAATGAACCTATTTACAAAACAGAAATAGACTCACAAACATAGAAAATGAACTTATTAATAATCTCTTATTGTTCCTAATTTATAAATTAATCTTTATCATAGGTATGTATGTATAGGAAAAATCTTAGCATATACATGGCCCAGTATAGTCTGAGATTTCAGGTATCCACCAGGGGTCTTGGAATGTAGTCCCCATCAATAACAGGGGTGTGTGTACCTCCTTCTTGCCTCTCCAATCTGTTCTCTCCTCACAGTATAGAATGATTTTCCAAAACATAAACCTTGATCACCCCACCTTCTTCAATGCTTTCAACAGCCCTCAGAATAAAGCCAAGATGCCTAGCACTATCTATAAATTATTCATGACCTGGTTAATTCACATCAATCTCATCTAACAGCTTCCAAACTTGTCCACACTTCAGGAACACTGATCTTCATTTCACCTAACCACCCTCTCGCCACAGGGCCTTTGCACATGCTGTGCTGCCTGAAAGCCCCTTCTCTGTTTTTTTCACTTATTTAAAGGCTATTTTTTCAGACTTTTGTTTAATCATCCCTTCCTCAAGACACCCTTTTCTGTTATCCCCAATTTCATCAAATCTGCCTTTAATAAACTGTGATATCACCATACCCTCCCTTAAGAAGCACTCATCAATTGGTATACTTATCAATTTTATACTTATTTGTAATATAAGTTCTATAGTCTCTATGTTTTATGTCTGTTTTTTTTGCCAATACCTAGCACAAATCTGGCCCATAGTAAAGGCTCCATGAACATATTAAATGAATGCATAAATGATGAATTAATTATTTTAATGAACTCAGTAGTTCAAAGAAGTTAAAAAAAAAAAAAAGAATCAAGGAGAGCCATACCATAATAGTCAACAAAGGCTTGATGAGGCAAAAGTAAAACTATTATAACAAGTATAAACTATAAAAACAAGCTTTATGACTCTAGGCCTTTAGTCTTCATTTAAATTGTATTCCAGAAGCCTTCAAGTCCAATTAAACAACTGTGTTTGTTGTTGAGTTGCCATATTGTCACCTTAGCATGCTATCATATGTAGTAAATGCTACAACTGTTCCAAATCTAATAACTCGTTGATCCTGCACATTGTATCCTGGAGACCTGCAGTGCCTTGGGGACATCATTTGCGAACCACTATCATCACAGCACAACTCAGCAGTCACAGACAACGTGAGCTTTTTTCCAGGGATCTGTGAAAAATGCTGCAGCAGTATTTTGCTTCGCAGCCTTCTGCTGTGTCTGGGCTGATGACTGTGCCCTGGAGTACAAGCTCAAGCAGAAGTAGCTCTCACATGCCTTAGGCGGTGAAGACAGCCACTAACCTCCACCCACAGAAAATGACCTTCGTGCCATTTATGGCACAGCATTTACTGCTGTCCACTCTGAGGACAGCACTAATGAAAAGCATGACAGGTTTTAGCCAGAAATTGGGAACTTAGTTCTGCCTCTGTCATTAACCAGTTGCATGACCTTGGAAAATGCATTTGACCTCTTTAGACCTCTGTAGAATGTTAAACCAGATAAACAGTTGAAACATTTTCACTACTGAGCTCTTCTGCTAATAATTTTTAACCATGAACTTTGTGTTGCAAAATATTGTGTCTAGAAAAATCACTTAGTGAACAATAATTAAATGTTTCGTTTTCTGTTTTTTTAAAAAAAATTCTGGAAGGTAGGCGATTGGGCCAGAAGGGCATGTCAATTTCACCAGGTAATTAAGCAACAATTTGATGTCCTGTTTTTATGGAAGAAAGACCTATAAAGCTGTGCACATTTCGGGGAGGGAAAGCCCAGCAATAGGATGATTGCATTTTGCAATATCGAAAATAGCTCATGACACCCATTAACTACTTTCGTAATTATTTAAAGATCACAGGCTAGATAGGCCTCGCTGTACAAGGTGATTCCTAAAGTCCCTAGGAAAAGTGTGCTCCAAAATGAAATTTTATTAAATGAGTTTTTGGATCACTGACTTTTGTAATCAACTTACGGAAAACATTTTTAGAGGGGGGCAATTTATCCCTTGTGCATATAAAACTACATATAAAAAGTCAAAATATTTTAAATTATACAATTCAAGGGGAAATATGTCTTTCCTACAAATATTCACTTTGTAAATATTTTCTGTGAGTGGTGTAAGGGCTTCTCAAATGGCATAGTTGTTTATGTTTGTTCCTCATGCTCTTGTATGTGAGTTGGACTTTGAGAATTAAGTAAAATTACTTTCTCTTTCATTATTTAACTTGACAAAAGTTGTGTGATACAATTTTAATGACGTCAAGTGCTGAAAAGAAAAATGTCAACAATCTTGGCATGAATATCCAGCAACTAAATTAAAAGTTATATTTTCATATCAAGCAAAAGTCTAAGGTTAAATTTAAACAGCACAGGAAAATACAGTCCAGGCAAGAATACTGGAGTGGGTTGCCATTTCCTTCTCCACATTATTTTATAATAACATTAAATGGAGCATAATCTATAAAAGTAGTGAATCACTACATTGTATACCTGAAATTAATGTAATATTACAAATCAACTATATTTCAATAACAAACTTTAATATTAGAAAACATTAAGTTAATGGAGGAAGGGATCATTAGGGAGTTTGGGATGGACATGTACAAACTGCTATATTGCAAATGAATAACCAACAAGGACCTACTATATAGCACATGGAATTCTGCTCAATGTTAGGTGGCAGCCTGGTTGAGAGGGGAGTTTGGGAGAGAATAGATACATATACATGTATATGGATGAGTCCCTTCACAGTTCACCTGCAACTCTCACAATATTGTTTGTTAATCAGCTATACCCCAAAACAAAATTAAAAGTTTAAAAAAAAAGTTTATGAAATAATTAAGAAATAATTTTTCAATAGCTTTTTTTTGCTAGAAAAATAACACCTTGAATGATTTAAAAAATATTCAGTTACACTGCTATTATCATTATGTACATAGAATATATATTATTATCATTACCTATATATAATTATATATACACACACACACACACACACACACACACATATGTATGGGCTTCCCAGGTGGCACAGTGGTAAAAAATTTACTTGCCAATGCAGGAGACACAGGAGATGTGGGTTCAGTCCATGGGTTGAGACGATCCCCTGGAGAATGGAATGACTACCCACTCCAGTATTCTGGTCTGGAGAATCCCAGGGACAGAGGAGCCTAGCAGGCTATAGCCCATGCGGTTACAAAGAGTCAGACACAACTGAGCCACTGATCATGCACATGCACACACACACATGTACACACAGACACACACATATATGTATACATTATGTATACATATTTAGGATCTGTCCCCTCTATGGAATTTAGTTTGTTTAAACTTCTTTGCACTCAAAAACATTTATCTTTTTAAAATGACTTTCTTAGTTTATCTAATTTTTTTCTCTCTAAAGATGAAAGTGATTTTTGTCACAACTTTCTACATCCTATCTGGAGCAAAATGCCATTTATTTTAATTTTTCCAGGGAAAAGGGGAAAAAATCAATACTATCCAGGGATTTTATGTTCTCTTTAAGCCTTTAAGGCAGGAGGGGCATGCCAGCATCTGAGGTGAGGATTACTTCTCCAGCCTAGTGACACACTAAGAAGGTTATTCTGAAAGGGGTCTTAGGACATGGAAGTATCCAGAATGAAATATTTGTAAATGGGTTACAGAAGGAGGGGTAGCTGATTCCCAGATGGCGCTAGTGGTAAAGAACCTGTCTGCCAATGCAGGATATATAAGAGATGCAGGTTCAATCCATGGGTCAGGAAGATCCCCTGGAGAAGAAAATGGCAACCCACCTGAGTACTCTTGCCTGGAGAATCCCATGGACAGAGGATCCTGGAAGGCTACAGTCCATGGGGTCACAAAGAGTCAGATACAACTGAAGCAATTTAGCACACACACATAGATGATTCACCTTGTATAGCAGAAGCTAATGCAACATTGTAAAGCAATTATGAAAAGTGAAAGTGAAAGTCACTCAGTCGTGTCCGATTCTTTGTGATCAGGCCAGAATACTGGAGTGAGGTAGCCTATCCCTTCTCCAGAGGATCTTCCCAACACAGGAATTGAACCGAGGTCTCCTGCATTGCAGGTGGATTTACCCCAATAAAAATATTAAATGAAATAATAAAATAAAAATGAAATAATAAATGAAAAAAAATGGGTTACAACACTGGGAACCATGGTGATGCTCAGACTGTGGGGCAAAAGCTCTTCAAATCCTTCTTACATAAAGTCACTTGATCCTCAGCTTATAGCTAACATTTCCCATGGTTTCCTCTTAGGGCCAAAAGCAGACGTGATGCCTTTTGAGAGCCTTTTCTCTTTGGTCTATTAAGAGACGTTGGTCAAAAGAGTGTAAAATATCAGAGTAGATTAAAGATCTCAAAGGGGGTTTCTAACGTCCCTACTGGGTGGCCCTGTGTGGAGCACAGATTACAAAGGCCCAGAGTTAGGCAGAGGAGACCTCTTTCAAAAGCATCAATTCTTCGGCACTCAGCTCTCTTTATGGTCCAACCTTCACACCCATACATGACTACTGGAAAAACCATAGCATTGACTAGACAGACCTTTGTTGGTAAAGTAATGTCTCTGCTTTTTAGTATGCTGTCTAGGTTGGTCATAGCTTTCCTACCAAGGAGCCAGTGTCTTTTAATTTCATGGCTGCAGTCACCATCTGCAGTGATTTTGGAGCCCAAGAAAATAAAGTCTGTCACTGTTTCCATTGTTTCCTCATCTATTTGCCATGAAGTGGTGGGACTGGATGCCATGATCTTCGTTTTTTGAAAGTTGAGTTTTCAGCCAGGTTTCTCACTTTCCTCTTTCACTTTCATCAAGAGGCTCTTTAGTTCCTCTTCGCTCTCTGCCATAAGGGTGGTGTCATCTGTGTATCTGAGGTTATTGATATTTCTCCTGGCAATCTTGATTACAGCTTGTGCTTCATCCAGCCCAGCATTTCACATGTACTCTGCATATAAGTTAAATAAGCAGGGTGACAATATACAGCCTTGATATACTCCTTTCACAATTTGGAACCAGTCCATTGTTCCATGTCTGGTTCTAACTGTTACTTCTTGACCTGCATACAGATTTCTCAGGAGGCAGCTAAGGTATGCCCATCTCTTTAAGAATTTTCCACAGTTTGTTGTGATCCACACTGTCAAAGGCTTTAGCATAGTCAATGAAGCAGAAATAGAAGTTTTTCTGGAACTCTTTTGCTTTTTTATGGTCCAACGAATGTTGGCAACTTGATCTCTGTTTCTTCTGCCTTTTCTAAATCCAGTTTGAACATCTGGAAGTTCTTGGTTCACGTACTGTTGAAGCCTAGCTTGGAGAATTTTGAGCATTACTTTGCTAGTGTGTGAGATGAGTGCAATTGTGATGTAGTTTGAACATTCTTTGGCATTGCCCTTCTTTGGGATTGGAATGAAAACTGACCTTTTCCAATCCTGTGGCCACTGCTGAGTTTTCCAAATTTGCTGGCATATTGAGTGCAGCACTTTCACAGAATCATCTTTTGGGATTTGAAATAGCTCAGCTGGAATTCCATCATCTCCACTAGCTTTTCTCCTAGTGATGCTTCCTCAGGCCCACCTGACTTTGCACTCCCGGATGTATGGCTCTGAGTGATCACACCATCATGGTTATCTGCGTTATTCAGATCTTTTTGTATAGCTCTCTGTATTCATCCCACCTCTTCTTAATATCTTCTGCTTCTGTTAGGTCCATACCATTTCTGTCCTTTACTGTGCCCACCTTTGTATGAAACTCCTGTGAGACATCTAGTCTTTCTTCTTCTATTGTTTTCTTCTATTTCTTTGCACTGATCACCGAGGAACACTTTCTTATCTCTCCTTGCTATTCTTTGGAACTCTGCATTCAGATGGGCATATCTTTCCTATTCTCCTTTGCCTTTCGCTTCTCTTCTTTCCTCAGCTGTTTCTAAGGCCTCCTCAGACAGCCATTTTGCCTTTTTGCGTTTCTTCTTCTTGGGGGTGGTTTTGATCACCCACTATGGGCTTCCCTCATAGCTCAGTTAGTAAAGAATCCGCCTGCAGTGCAGGAGAAAGTGAAAGCTGCTTGGTCACATCCAACACTTTGAGACCCCGTGGAATTCTCCAGGCCAGAATACTGGATTGAGTTTCCTTTCCCTTCTCCAGGGGATCTTCCCAACCCAGGGTTCGAACCCAGGTCTCCCACATTGCAGGCAGATTCTTTACCAGCTGAGCCACAAGGGAGGCCCAAGAATACTGAAGTTGGTAGCCTATCTCTTCTTCAGCAGATCTTCCCAACCCAGGAATCAAATTGGGGTCTCCTGCATTGCAGGCAGATTCTTTACCAACTGAGCTACCAGGAAAGGACCCACTCCAGTATTCTGGCCTGGAGAATTCCATGAACTGTACAGTCCATTGGGTCGCAAAGAGTTAGACATGACTGAGCGACTTTTACTGTCACTTTCTTTCACTTTCCTGTACAATATTTTGCACTTCGGCCCATAGTTCATCAGACACTCTATCAGATCTAATCCCTTGAATCTATTTGTCACTTCCACTGTATAATTGTAAGGGATTTTATTTAGGTCATACCTGAATGGTCTAATGGTTTCCCCTACTTTCTTCAATTTAAGTTTTAATTTTGCAATAAGGAGCTCATGATCTGAGCCACAGATTATGTTTTTGCTGACTGTATCTTTGTATCTTTCTCCATCTTTGGCTGCAAAAGATATAATCAATCTGTTTTTGGTATTGACCATCTGGTGATGTCCATGTGTAGAGTCATCTCTTGTATTGTTGGAAGAGGGTGTTTGCTATGACCAGTTCCTTCTCTTGGAAAAACTCTGTTAGCCTTTGCCCTGCTTCATTTTGTACTCCAAGGCCAAACTTGTCTGTTACTACAGGTATCACAACTAGGCGTTTGTCTTTTTTTTTTTTTTTGCTCTGGCTCAGCCTCTTCTTTCTGGAGGTATTTCCCCATAGCATATTGGGCACCTACCAACCTGGGGAGTTCATCTTTCAGTGTCATATCTTTTTGCCTTTTCACACTGTTCATGGGATTCTCAAGGGAAGAACGCTGAAGTGGTTTGCCATTCCCTTCTCCAGTGGACTATGTTTTGTCAGAACTCTCCACCATGACTCGTCCATCTTGAGTGGCCCTACACAGCATGGCTTATAGTTTTACTGAGTTAGACAAGGCTGTGATCCAAGCGATCAGTTTGGTTAGTTTTCTATAATTGTGGTTTCCATTCTGTCTGCCCTCTGATGGATAAGGATAAGAGGCTTGTGAAAGCTTCCTGATGGAAGGGACTGGCTGTGAGGGAATCTGGGTCTTGCTTTGATGGGCGGGTTCATGCTCAGTAAATCTTTAATCCCATTTTCTGTTGATGGGTGGGACTATGTTACCTGAGGCCAAATTATGGTAGGGGCAATGGCAGTAACAGGAACCTCCTTCAAAAGGGCATATGCCAGGACTGTTGTATTCAGTGCCTCTGGCCCCACTGCAGGCCACTGCCGACCCACGCCTCTGCTGGAGACTCCTGGACACTCGCAGGCAAGTCTGGCTCAGTCTCTTGTGTGGTCACTGTTCCTTTCTCCTGGGTCCTGGTACACACACTGTTTTGCTTGTGCCCTCCAAGAGTGTTTCCCGAGGGAAGTTCTGTAATCAAATCCCAATGGCCTTCAAAGTCAAATTCCTTGGTGGTTGTCAGTCCTTTTGCCAGATCCCCAGTTGGGAGATCGTTGCGGAACATAGATCTTTTCCAACAGTGCAGGAACTTCTTTGGTATAACTGTTCTCTGGTTTGTGGGCTGTCTACTTGACAACTCTATGGTGAGTAACAACATGTGACCCAGGTCTGCTGCCGCCAGAGCCCCTGTCCCCGTGGCAGGGCACTGCTGTCCTGTGCCTCTGCAGGAGATGCTCAAACACTCAAAGGCAGGTCTGGTTCAGTCTCTTGTGGGGCCCTTGTTTGTGCACACCCTCCGAGCATTTCTGGACAATATGGAGTTTGATTCTAAACGTGATTTTGCCCCTCGTACTGTCTTATTGGGGCTTCTCCTTTGCTGTTGGACATGGGGTATCTTTTTTTGGTAGAATCCAATATTCTCCTGTCAATGGTTGTACAGTGGTTAGTTGTAATTTTGGAGTTTTCACAGGAGAATATGAGTGCATATCCTTCTACTCCGCCATCTTGAATCGATTACAAAAGTCCTTCTGAACTTAACCAAAGTGTTCAAGGCTTTCTCCATCATTAAGAGAAGCCAAAAGCTTGTTATACTATATCTAGTATTATATGGTTGGATCTGATATTAAGGAACTATCCTGGCATCTGGTCTCCTTGGCAGTCAGAATGATGTATTTGTGTGACAGTTGGCCATGGTGAAGGTCACTCTGGCTCTTATACCTCAGTTTTGGAGAACTTTGTAAACTAGGAAGCACACTGTCTAGCTTCCATGTGGTCGACAATTAAAGCAAAACCCATCAGGGTCTGTGGGAAGCTGCCAGGCACAGCCCAACACCTCTGTTTACATATGCCCAATTAATTAATAATCTTAAGACTTAAAGAATAATCTTAGTAGAAGTTTAGTTGCTAAGTCATGTCCAACTCTTGCAACTCCATGTACTGTAACCTGCCAGGCTCCTCTGTCCATGGGATTCTCCAGGCAAGCATACTGGAGAGGGTTGCCATTTCCTTCTTCAGGGGATCTTCCCAACCCAGGGATCAAACCTGGGTCTCCTGCATTTCAGGCAGATTCTTTATCCACTGAGCTATGAGGGTAGCCCTAAAGAATAATCTTGAGGCTTAATAATTATATCTAGACACATCTGGCTATTGTTAATTGCCATTGGAATTAACTGAAAGTAAATAAATGCCTGTCAAGCATTTGGGAGAAATAGATTGTCAAAGAAAGAGAAAACTTAAAAAACCTCAAACTGTTTAATCTGCAGAGCAATACTTGGGCACTCAAACCCATGCTAAGAAGAGGTGGGATACCAAAGTTTATTGTTGTTCTTGTTGTTCACTCACTAAGTCATGTCTCACTCTTGTGACACCATGGACTTCAGCACACAGGCTTCCCTGTGCTACACTATTTCCCAAAGTTTGCCAAAGTTTATGTCCATTGAGTCAATGATGCCATCCAACTATGTCATCCTTTGTTGCCACTTCTCCTGTCCTCTACCTTTCCCAGCATCAGGGTCTTTTCCAGTGAGTCAGTTCTTTGCGTCAGGTGGCCAAAGTATTGGAGCTTCAGCATCAGTTCTTCCATTGAATAGTCAGGGCTGATTTCATAAGGAAAGCAACTGGTTTAATCTCCTTGCTGTTCAAGAGATTCTCAAGAGTCTTCTCCAGCACTGCAATTCAAAAGCATCAATTCTTTCCTACTCAGCTTTCTTAATGGTCCAACACTCACATCCATACATGACTAGTGGAAAGACCATAGCTCTGACTATACAGCCCTTTGTCAGCAAAGTGATGTCTTTGCTTTTATAGTAAAGTTTAGCGGCTTCCAAATGATATGAGCGCTTCAAAGCCCACATGATATTGGCCCAGGAGGACGTAGCACAGGAAGACCTTTTCAGAGGGCAGAGTCAGGGAGTGTATAGAGAAAGTGGGCATGGGAGATCCTTCTGGATATGAGACCTTGCCATTAAGGCTGCCAGATGAGTCAGTCAAAGGACTTAGGTGCTAGAGAATGAGGCTTGTCTACCAGTCTGCCAGTAGCAATATATCAGGTGTTTGGGAAGCAGGTAACTTGGCTACATCCAGACTCGATGGAGAGGACTGAATAGCTCCTGGAGTCTTGGACTTTGAGCTGGACAATGTAAATGGAAGAGATGGATGGAATTTGAGAGGCTTCTCCCAGAAGGTGAATCTGTTCTGTGTGTGAAGAAAAGACTGGACACGCGTGTTTGGGTGGCTAAAGGAGGGCATTGTGGCTGAGATGCTAGTGTGTTCAATTTCTATTGCTGCTGTGACAATGTACCATAAGTTTAGTGGCTAAAGACAAGGAGATTATGATCCTACAGTCCTACAGGTCAGAAGTCCAACACGTCTTGCCACTGCACTAAGATTAAGGTGTTCCTTTTGAAGGGTCTGGGGGAAAATCTGTTCCCTTGTTTTTTCCAGTTTCTAGAGGCCACCTGCAATCCCTAGGTCATAGTACCCTTCTTCTTCAAAGCCTGTATGGAATCTCTCTGACCTGCCTTCAGATCACAGCCAGGAAAAGTTCTCTGCCTTTAAAAAAAAAAAAAATTATTTACTTATTTATTTTTTGACTGTGCTGGGTCTTCATTGCTGCAAGGGCTTTTCTCTAGTTGTGGTGAGCAGGGTTACCCTCTAGGTGCTGTGCATGGGCATCTCATTGCAGTGGCTTCTCTTGTTGCAAAGCATGGGTTCTAGGGCAGTTGGGCTTCAGTAGCTGTGGCTCCCATGCTCTAGAGCACAGGCTCAATAGTTACGGCATACAGGTTTAGCTGCTCCATGGCATGTGGGATCGTCTTGGATCAGGGATAGAACCCGTGTCTCCTGCATTGGCAGGCTGACTCTTTACCATTGGGCCATCAGTTCAGTTCAGTTCAGTCGCTCAGTCTTGTCCAACTCTTTGTGACCCCATGAACCGCAGCACGCCAGGCCTCCCTGTCCATCACCAACTCCCGGAGTCCACCCAAACCCATGTCCATTGAGTCGGTGATGCCATCCAACCATCTCATCCTCTGTCGTCCCCTTCTCCTCCTGCCCTCAATCTTTCCAAGCATCAGGGTCTTTCAAATGAGTCAGCTCTTCGCATGAGGTGGCCAAAGTACTGGAGTTTCAGCTTCAACATCAGTCCTTCCAAGGAACACCCAGGACTGATCTCCTTTAGGATGGATCTCCTTGCAGTCCAAGGGACTCTCAAGAGTCTTCTCCAACACCACAGTTCAAAAGCATCAATTCTTCAGTGCTCAGCTTTCTTTATAGTACAACTCTCATATCCATACATGACCACTGGAAAAACCATAGCCTTGACTAGACGGGCCTTTGTTGACAAAGTAATTGTCTCTGCTTTTTAATAAGCTGTCTAGGTTGGTCATAACTTTCCTTCCAAGGAGTAAGCATCTTTTAATTTCATGGCTGCAATCACCATCTGCAGTGATTTTGGAGCCCAGAAAAAGAAAGTCAGCCACTGTTTCCATTGTTTCCCCAAGTTCTCCACTTTTAAGAGTCTATGTGATTATGTTGGGCCCAGTTGGATGATCCAGGAGAATCTCCACATCTTAAGGTTCCTACTGAAAGGTCATTTCTCCATAATCAGTAACATAGGCACAGGAACACCCTGAGAACTAGGATGTGGGTACCTTTGGGGGATAATTAGTCTGCCTACCTCAATAGGCAGAATAGGTATATGCCTCAATTGAGGCATATACCTCAATATCTATTTTCCACTTCTTCAGAAGTAAGACCTTCATGCTATTTACCAAAAGCAGGGAATATCACTGCCCCGAGCAGAGATCATGTTGCCCAGTTTCCTGTGATATGTTTGACATGACTGAATTCTACCATGTGATGGAAGTGGAAGTGTTACGTGCAACTTCTGGAAGTTGCCTTAAAGAGAGAGGGCGTGTCTTTCCCTTTCTTCTTATCCTTTCTGCTGGCCCAAACGCACACATGAGGAGTGAAGCTGGATCAGGCATTGTGGAATATGACAAAGAAGGTGCATAATGAGGATGACAGAGTCATAGGAGACTGCATCCCAATGGATTGTGAGCTATCATACTGACCCTATGTCATTAACGCAAGCGGCAGGGGTGTGGTGGGGTGGGGAGGGGGCGGAATCAACATCTATCTTCTTAGCTTCTGTTATCAGGGGGTTTGGATGCTCAATCAAACCTGCTCCTATCAAATACACAGGATGCAAAAACACTGCCAATCCAAAGTATAGGAAACAAGATAAATGAATAGGAAATTACAAAAAAGGGATTTGAAATTTCTCCAGGCTTTGGCCAGCTGAAGAAGAAGTCATGAGTATCACAAAAACAAAACAAAACCTCAAGAGGAAAGTGTAACTGAAGAGACACAACGGAAGAACAGGGTTCAAATGAAGATACACTGGGGGAACCTGTGATCAATGCCTGTCTCTGCAAACTTTGCAGGAGTTAAATTTTCATTTTAAAAGTTAAAACCTTACCAGTTTTCACTGGGGGAAAAAGGACCCAAGATCTCAGTGTCTTAAAACAATAAAGGCTTATTTCTTGTTCATGGTACAAGTTCAATGTGGGCCAGCATGGAGCACCACTCATTTTAATAACTCAGGGACTCAGGCTGAGAAAAGCTCATCTTAACATGTGCCCTTTTGCTTGTCACAGCAGAAAAGGGAGCTCTTAAAAAATGGTGCTCAGCAAATCAGCACTATTCATAATAGTCAAGAGGCGGAAGCAACCCCAATGCCCATTGATGGATGAATGAATAAACAAAATGTGAGATACACACACAGTGGAATACTATTCAGCCTTTAAAAGGAAGGCTATCTTGTCACATGCAACATGTGGATGAACCATGAGGAGAGGACACTGTGCTAAGTAAAAGAAGCAGTCTCAAAAGACAAATACTGTACGCTTGATTCCAGTTACATGAGTTAGCCAGAGCAGTCAAATTTATAGAGGCGGAAAGCAGAATGGTGGCTATATGGGGCTGGGGAGGAGGGAAGGATGAGGAGTCGCTGTTTAGTGGGCATAGAGTTTCCGTTTTGCAAGATGGAAAAGTTCTGCAGCCCTGTCTTACAGACATTCCCATGAGTATGCTTCACACCACAGAAGTGTACACTTCAAAACAGCTAAGATGGTTAACTGTACATTACTGGGTTTTTAACCACAACTTAAAAAATGTTGCTTAGGAAAGGTGTGGCTTCTGTTCACAGTTAATTAGCAAAGTAAGTTACAGCAGCAGCGCCTGACTTTAAAAGTAGGGGGAGGGGAGGTATAAACCTAGTATGGGCCCATTAGCAGTAACACAAATCCATTTGGTGAAGTTTTTTTTTATATAATTTTATTTATTTTTGGCTGTGTTGGGTCTTCGCTGCTTCACAGGCTCTTCTCTAGTTACAGCAAGCGGGGGCTACTCTGGTGCATGCACGGCTTCTCCTGCGGCACAGGCTCTAGGGCACTGAGGAGCTGCAGCTCCAGTCTTCTACAGCACAGGCTCAATAGTTGTGGCACGTGGGCTTAGTTGCTCTGAAGCATGTGGGATCTTCCCGGACCAGGGATCGAACCTGTATCTCCTGCATTAGCAGGCAGATTCTATACTACTGAGCCACCAGGGAAGCACTGGTGAACAGTATTAGCTATTATCACAAGCTCTTCTTCTGGATGTGAAATATTTCTTTTACCCTCCTTCCTGCATGTAAGGATACATTCATTCACTTGCTTTCCAGTAAGTCCCAGTGATGGCATCAAGCTCAAAGCTCAGGGTCTCTGGGTGATGCCTGGGAGTTTTTGTATCAGAGGGGAATGCACAACCAGCCTCTCTCACAGGGCCAAGTGCAGCTCCTCTTGATCCACAGACCCAAACCTCCCCTAACACACACACACACACACACACACACACACACACACACACACACACACACACACACACACACACACACACTCCAGAGGTAGAGCAGGATCAGGATAACTTTAGTAAATTTTACTGACACTCCCCTGGTGGTCCAGAGGCTAAGAGAGCTAGATCCTGTGTCCTACTACTAAGACCTGGTGCAGCCAAATAAACAAACAATATTTCAAAAACTAGAAGTTAAAATAAGAAAGATGGAAAACACACGGCAGTCACTGGCCTATTACAATCTTGATATTAGTCTGCACCGAAGGTGTAGGAGCCCCCTGGCAGGGTGAGGAATTTTCCCTGAAGAGGTTTCATTTGAGTTTCCTAGGAGGGAGTCCCCTGATGGTTGATCTCCATGGGGCCTTGGAGTTTCCTTTTGGGAGGCTCCTCCCTTTCCATAATTCTTCTTCGCCTTGTCTGAAGTAGGTATTGAAAAATACAGTCAGCCCTCCATACCTGGGGGTTTCGCATCCGAGGGCTGCAGGTACCACACCATTTTATACAAGGGATTTGATCACCATGGAGTTTGGTATCCACGGGAGTTGTGGAACCAGTCGCCCAGTGGATAGCCAGGGACAACGATTTTATCTATTGTAGAGGTTGAGCTGTCTTGTCAGCATACTTCTTGCCCATTCTGGTAGGAATCAAGGCTCATTTTAAGTTTCAAGTACTCCCAACTGCCTTTAATCCAAGTTGGTACCTCTTTTTTTTTTTTTCAAGTTGGTACCTCTTTTACCAGTAAAACTGTTTTTCAGATTAAACCTTGTCTGACTTCTTACTTAGCCCTATGTTTCCTTTCTAGACATGTTTCTTTGCCATATTTCCCTGCTCTCTCTCCCTCTTTCTCCACCTCCCTCCCTAATTGTGGGTTCCTTGAGCTCAGCAGTGAGAGCAACATCTCTTCCCCTGAACCGTGTTTAAGTCATTTTGAGCCATTTGGTCCAACTGAAGGGGATATCAGCCACCATGCCCTAATCCATGTTCAGAGATCTGACCCTCACTGCAATGCTGGCTTTTAACAGACTTCATAGCTCAAAGTATCAGTTTTATCTTTCATTGTTTGGATTGAGAAACCGTTGCCTTTCCAACCTTATAAGTCCTCAAATTTAGAAACTCTCTTGTCTCTTTTACGCATCTTTACCAAAACTGACCAACCTTCTCCTCATATCTCTTTCTTGCAATATCTTGTCAAATGCAGTCAATAGCAAGCAAATAAACAGTAATGATAATAACTTGCTTTCAGTCTCTTCCCTAAAGTTAGGTATGCCTTTTACTTTCCAGTTGACCACTGGCAACACTTTACCAACTTTTTGCCCACTAGAAAACATGGATTTCCAGGGATTTCCATGGTGGTCCAGTGGTTAGGACTCCACGCATTCACTGCGGGGGGCATGGGAAAAACTTAAAGAAAAAACAAAACAAACATGGATAGATTTTCAGTCCTTCAAGAACAGTTACTTTGATTCCTTTGACCAGCAGTAAAGCCAAATGCCACATATTTCAGGGTTTATTTTATTATTAAAGCAGCAGCTCACTCTTCCAAATTCTGTGTCATTTCAGGATAAGATAATCCCATGGTGACAAACTCCGCCCCCCCCCCCAATACCAACAGCTTAAATAAGAGGTTTCTTTTCTCTTGTGTCCCATGTGCCTTGGACGGGTCTTGAGATGATTCTGTTCAAGGTGGTCACTCAGGGAAACAGATGGCCGGTTTCCGTCTCAACAACTGCTCCCTTTAAGCAGAGCTCTCGGGGGAGAGGGGGTGCCTCTTAGAGCTGGAAATATTTGGTAAGCAGGAGTCCGCCTGCCAGTGCAAGAGGTGCAAGTGACAAGGATTCAATCTCTAGGTCAGGAAGATCCCTTGGAGTGGGAAATGGCAACCCACTCCAGTATTCTTGCCTGGGAAATCCCATGGACAGAGGAGCCTGGAGGGCTACAGTCCACGGAGTCACAAAAAAATCACACACGACTGAGCACATATACACAAGAATAGAAGCTCTATAGCTCTGAGTTCCGATGCAGGGAACAGAACCCACTGTATCTAATTCAAGGAGGAAGAGAGAGATTCGAAGCTTCAATGGTTCGTGGACAGTTGGAAGAATAAAGAAATAAATTGTAGGTTGAGCTTTCAGAAAACTCTCCCAAAGTCACACCCCAGAACCAAGTCATCAATGGAGCTGTGTCTCCCCTGCAATCAGGAGTCCATTAGCATCAGGATGCCTTGAGGATGAAAACTCTCTCTCTCCATCAGGGAACCAGCATTGCCACTAGTTGTAGACCACACCACACCTGGCACCGGCTAGGTCCACAGGCTGGGTGCCAGGAGGCCTGCCTCTCGGAACCCACAGAGCTGATGCCTGGTATCTCTGCTGATACTGTCAGAGGAAAAGACAAAGCAGCAGACAGGATAGACAGATGCAAGTGTGGCCTTCTAGTCTCGGTTTTCTAAATCCATGCCAGTGCATCTGATTGGCCAGATTCAAAGCACGCCCAGAACCTGAGCTGCAGCGGACTCTGGGATCTGGCTTTTAGACTTTAGCATCTACACACATGGAGACCCACCACAGCGAAGATGAGGTTGTTAAGCAACACATCCATCCTTTACCATTCGGCAGCAGGTGCTATAGCAACAATAAAGCTTGTTTATAATTTTCACATACCCCCAGGCCCCACCTACTTTAATTTTAAGAGGTTGACACTGAACAGCCAAAGTCAGGCCCTTAGGGATTCCGGAAAAAATAAAATTTTTTTGTGTTATCTTTTACAATCTATGGGGGAAGATATATATACTTTAAAAAAAAACAGATTTTGTTTTGACGTAATGTCTTTATTGAATTTGTTACAATATTGCTTCTGTCTTTGTTCTGGCTTTTTGGGCGTGTGGGATCTTATCTCCCCAACCAAAGATCAAACTGCTGTCCTCCCCCCACCATTGGAAGGCGAAGATCTAAGCACTGGGTCAGAGAAGACCTGATAATACAGTTTCATCAAACAAAAATGTGAAGGACTGTGCTTCAGGTTTTTATGCTCTCCCACAGTTCAGTTTCCAATTCTGACACCAATTCTATAAGGTCATGTACCAATGAGGGATTGTGTTTAGCTGTATGTCACAGGCACCCAGCTACAGCAGCTTGAATAAGCAAAGTGTTCATTTTCCATGTGTAATAAGCAGTCTCTATGTGTGTATGCTCAGTCATGTCTGACTCTTTGCCACCCTGTGGACTATATAGCCCACGAGGCTTCTCTGCCCATGGGACTATCCCAGGCAAGAATACTGGAGTGGGTTGCCATTTCCTACTCCAGGGGATCTTCCTGACCCAGAGATTGAACCCACATCTCCCAAGTCTCCTGCACTGGTGGACTCTTTACCACTGAGCTACTTGGGAAATCCCAGTAAGCCAGGGCTGATTTAGAGAGCCAGATGCCTATCTTTCTGCTCTTTAGTCCTAATCTTCTGGCCCTGATCCTCACAGACATGAAACATTCAGTCCACCTCCAGACATTACTAGCAACTTCCAGAATGGAAAGGGGAGGTTCAAAGGCAGAAGGCAGCTATGGGGCTAGGTCTGCCCAGCTACAGGTGGTGTTTACACTACAACCTCTTGACTTCCACACACATCTCATTTCCAAAACAGTGTTACATAGCAACCTCTCTCTTCTGGGGAACCGGGGGACTAAAGGTTTTGGTTCGGTGATAGCAATTACCAAAATCAGAATTCTGTTAGTAAGAAAGAAAACCAGTTTGAATATTGGGCAGGTGACTGGTAGTGTCTGGCTCAGATAAACATTATTTTCATTCTACAGCAAGGAAACCAGGGTTCAAAGAGGTTGAGTAACATGATCATAGCTTAGTGACTTGGGAATTCAAGCTCTGTAAGTGCAAATTCAGGGCTTTCTGGTAAGAATTTATTTATTTGGCAGGAGGAATTTTTTTATTGAAGTATAGTAAATCCGATGGACAGAGAAGCCTGGCGGGCTACAGTCCATGGGATCGAAAGAGAGTCGGACGTGACTTAATGACTGAACAATTGACATAGTTAATTTACAGTGTTGTGTCAGTTTCAAGTGTACCTCAAAGTGATTCAGTTGGACATATACATACATATTTTCTTTTTCAGATTATTTTCCATTATACATTATTACAAGATACTGAGAATAGTTTCCTGTGCTGTACAGTAGGACCTTGTTGTTTATTTATTTTATATTTAGTAGGGTGTTTCTGTTAATCTCAAACTCCTGATTTATCTAGCCCCTCCCCCATAATTTCTTTGGTAACTTATAAGTTTGTTTTCCATGTCTGTGAAAGAATTTACTTTTAAAGTAGTTAAATCTAAAATATTTTGACTTATAAAGGGGTAAACTGAATTATCTAGAAAACAAACAAACAAAAAAGAAAACATTTGTTAAATATTCTGGAGAAGTGGAAGTAGGAATGAGAAAGGGGGAAAAGATGAGATTTTTGGTGGGAACAGCACAATCTAATGCTTAAACAATAAAAACAACAACGATAAAAACCCTCCATGCTTAAAAGCAACCTTAAAGATTATGGCACATTTTCAGGCTAGTTTCCCACTGTGGGTAAAAAATTCATTGCCTCGTGGCTAGAACTCATTCTGACCTGGCAAAGTCATTTTATTGCCTCTATTAACTCTAACCTCATGCCTGATAACTAGAGCAGCTCTTAACCAAGCTAACCTGAAGACCATCTCCAGTTGCTATGTGTTTTCCAGAAGGATTCATTTGATTCTCATTTCCCTGAACCTAGATATTTTTGTTTATTTCTTGGTTGGTGTTTTTTGTTTTGCTTTTGCTACCACTGAGGAAAGGAAATGGTTTGATCTGCCCTGAAAGGCAGGAACCCTGCAAATAGTGATGGAGGTGGAGCTACTGGATGTTTTGTACAAGCTCGCAAGGATAGTGAGGTTTGAAGAAAATGCAGAAGACATCAGAAATGGGTACCAAGATCCCAGCTGGGAAGGCAGAGGTGGGTCTGCTTGAGAGCGTATTGCCCTGGCCATAGTTTGTAAGAATGTGCAACCCAGTGACTTCCCTGGCAGCCCAGGGGGCAAGACTCTGCAATCGCAATGCAGGAGAACCCGGGCTGGATCCTTGGTCAGGAACCAAGATCCTGCACGCTTCACAGTGAGGCCAAAACAATAAATAAATAAAAATTAAAAGACACCAATTAAAAAAAAAAAAAAAAAGTACAACTCTGCCTGGGAGCCTGACAACAAGCCCTAGCTGGCCTTGGGCACCTGGCAGGCTGTGGCTTCTGCCTTAAAGGGATAGGATGTGTCCTGACTTGGCTGTGTCCTTGCCTTGAACCTTGGGGATTCCCCCACTTTCACCACCTTGAACTTGGCTGGCTCCTGGCAGAGGACACGTGGACCATGCAGCCGAAAGGGATGGCTGAAGGAATGCAGCCCAATCCCTGGTTCGAGTTACAGAGCATGGCTAATTTCTGCCCAAATCGTCTTTGGAGAACTACAAAGAGCAAATTAATTCCACTCCTGTGAGTTTAAGCAGCAGCAACAACAAGAAGGAGAGGTAAATAACACGGAGATTGAACCTGAAAAGGACCAGGGGGTGGGGTGGGGGGTGGGGGGAAACTGTATAAACCACATTTGTTGAAGGCTGGGAAAACAAAAAGGGGGTTACTGTTGGAACATCACAGAACACCCTGGGCCTCCTCGATAATGCAGTTACAAGGTGTGTTTGTCCAGTTGCTGAAATAATAGAGCCTTGGAGGCATGGCTTGTGGGGTTTTGCTTAGGTTGGGTGCCCTTTGAGGATACGGGGCCACAGAATTTAACCTTGCCAGAGACTGAGGAGCTGTCTGGGAAGCTGGGATGAGATGCTTTTCTAAGATCTCAAGGTGGGACATTTTTACTCTCCTTGCAACTAGAGAAGACAGTAGGTAGTGCCTGGCAACACTGGAACTGAGCGGGGATGAAGTCCGAGCTCAAGATGAGGTCTGGGGGGGAAGGTTTCACCCACAGAATGAAGGTCCTACTTTTGAGGTGTGTTAATTTTAGAGCTTTCAAAGATATACAATCTAAGTACCAGCATTCAGGCCCAGACTAGAATTCTCAAATTCTACTGTAAAAAACACACGAGAAGCTTGTTTGAAACGTATATTCCCAAATCCAGCCATTAAAAGATCCTGATTCAGTAAACTCGGGTTAGAGTGATGGAACCCCACAAACGTCACAAAGAACTTCGACTCTTTGTGACCCAGGAACTGTTGGCCACCAGGCTTCTCTGTCCATGGAATTTTCCAGGCAAGAATATTGGAGCAGGTTGCCATTTCCTACTCCAGGGGATCCTCCCGACCCAGGGATTGAACTTGAATCTCTTGTACCTGCTGCATTGGCAGGCGGGTTCTTTACCACTGCACCACCCGGGAAGCCATGGACCGTTTTAGTTACTTTGTAAAAACTATGGTCTCTTCAAAAAAAAAGCACTGAGTCCAATTAGAGACTTGACTGATAATACCAACAACGACGACCAAGGAGTACTCTTTTGTCACCTCTTGTTCATTGACTTCTGGAGTTCTTTGGCCTATTCACTGAAGAACAGTAACTTATCCAGGAATTACAGGTCTATCAGGAGCAACAAAATATGATTCTTCTTCTGATTTCTCCACAGCTGCCATTACTTTGAGCAAAACCTGCCTGTGCCTGCCTGAAAGAGGGAAGGAGGGACAGAAAAAGGAGGTGACCCCTTCCTTTCAAATTTTCTTTTCAAGATTCGAAGATGAAGCATCTTTCCTCCAGAGGAAGAAATTGCTGGAGCCCCCAAATCCACAAGATTCATTAGGGCAATTATTGTTCAGTCACTCAGCTGTGCCCAACTCTTTGCGACCCCATGGACTGCAGCACGCCAGGCTTCCCTGTCCTTCACCATCTCCTGGAGTTTGCTCAAACTCACGTCCATTGAGTTGGTGATGCCATCCAACCATCTCATCCTCTGTTGTCCCCTTCTTCTCCCTTTAATCCTTCCCAGCATCAGGGTCCTTTCCAATGAGCTGGCTCTTCACATCAGGTGGCCAAAGTATTGGAGCTTCAGCTTCAGAATCAGTCCTTCCAATGAATATTTATTAGGGCTGTGCAGTAGCTTCAAGGTTTTTCACCAAGACCCTTCCTAAAAATAACCTAGAACACACACACACATACACACTCCACATATGTGTATCTATGTGTGGCATGTGTTTACATGGAAACATATGGAAAATGGAAACACTTTCTAAAACATGACTTACCTTTATCATCTGAAGTGCACTCTAGTATTTTCTACCCTCTGCCCTTTTTTCTTTTCCCTTCTCCCTCCCCTACCTTCTTTAATGACAGTCATGGTACCATATATGGTTTCACCTTGATGTTTGAAAAGTGCGGGGGTCCACGTAAGATTCCAACCATTATGGGAAGGAAAGAAGGGGAGGAGAGCTGGAACTGGAAAAGAGGTCTGTTCACTCATTCTTCCTTCTTCCTTCCTCAGGCAGTAACCCTCTTCATTTATCCTTTGTCTATCTTGGCTAAAACAGCACCCACAACCTACAGAGAAGACTTTACAGTCTTAGAGGTTGATCGGTCAAAGTAAGTGAAACACTCAGAGGAATTTACTGATAAACCAAGGAGTCTCCTCTTACTAGGTTGGCCTTCTCGCTGTCTTGCAGAGGGCATGCTCACTTCTGCTTGGCTGTCTTTACCTTCTAATCTGGAATTGCAGCTACCTGCAAAATCATCCTCCTTGCCTGCCTCCTCACCCCCAGGGCTGCCAGTGAAGGCTATTGAAGGTACAGGGCGAGCTCTCCCTTCCCTAACATCCTGCTCAGGCAGGTACAAGTGCCTTCAAAGTAAAAAGAACCAATGCCGTTATTTATTTTTACAACTAAAGCTATTACTCTCATCACTTGTAAATGAATTCTGGGGCTCAAAGGACCCAAGGTCCCCACAATCAACCCTCTTTATCTAATTAGCAATGCTCATTTTCATTGAATGACTATCCACTCCAGTATTCGGGCCTGAAGAATTCCATAAACCAGTGCCACTATTTAATTATATGCAGTAAAACCAGTCACAATTGTGTTTGCTGTTGTTGGTTGAGTGGTTAGTCTTGACAAACATCAACTAAAGCAGCCAACTTCATGAATCACTTTTCATCACAGAGGGGAAAAAATAAATCACTCCAGGCCCACCTTTGTTGTGACATTTTATCTCCATAAAGAAAAACAATTCAACCCAGATTTCAAGTGCTACTCAGCATCCTTCCCACACATACCTTATTTTAAAATGTTTTCATTGGTTTAAAAAGCATTTTGCAAGGACTTCCCTGAAAGTACAGTGGATAAAACTGTGCTTCCAATACAGAGTTTGATCCCTGGTCAGGGGACTGAGACCCTACATGCTGTGTGGTTCGGCCAAAACAAAATTTTTTAATTAAAAAAATAAAAATAAAAAGCACTTTGCAAGTTAACTCTCTTTCAAAACAATTTCATTATAAATTAATTACCATGGTAAAATTATAAACAAGTTCCATCCAGTGCTGAAGCAAAGAACTGGTTTTATCCCAGTTCTTTTGAGTGTATTGTGATCCACTGAACACCTGAAAATAAGGAGACTATCAAAAAACAATTGGGATCATGTCAAAAGTAGACAAGCACTAATCTGAAAAAAGTCTCTCACATTGGAGCAATATGAGTATGAAAAAAAGTAATAATGGCAACAGATTGAAGCATGCCAAAAAAATATCCATGCCAAAAAATCCATGTGTTCCTAAAGATATTACAAAAAAGAATGTCATTGATCACTTCTGCAGTTTTCTAGGATACTAATTCATTATTGTGAGAATTAACAAAGAAAAATGTCAAGCATTAAAATTAATTACTTGATGATGCTATTTAATACATATTTGTAGCCTTTGTGTAATTAAAGTGGATTTGGCCATATTTGTAGTGTAAGGTCTCATTAGTGTTTTCCTATAATGTGAACTTTTGCCTTCCAACATGATTATAAAACTATGTGTAATTTTGCTTTAAAATTTTTCATGTAAGTGGAATTATTCAGTATGGTCTTTTATACTTGCCTTCTTTCACAAAGCATTTTGTTTTTGACATTCAGGTAGGAATATTTTGTTCCTCTTCATCAAGCTGAGTAGTATTCTATTGTATACAGTTATTAAAGTTTGTTTAACCATTCACTAGTGCTTTTCCTGTATCTGTTGAAAAATTATTATTTTTTTCCTTCATTCTATTACTATGTTGAATTACATTGCTTGACTTTCAGATGTTAAACCAATTCTGCATTCCCAGGATAAACTTCACTGCTCATGAAGTCTCATCCTCTTAAATGTTGCTGGATTTAACTTACTAAAAAGAACTTTTCTTTTATTGAGGTAGAGCGATGTAGAATATTATATAGATTCCAAGTATTCAACCTAAATAAAGGCAATTCACAATTTTAAAAATTTACATTTCATTTACAGTTATTTGATTTACTAAAATATTATTCAAGATTTCATGTGTGTGTTTATGAAGGAAATTGCTCTCTAGTTCTCTTTACTTTTGAGGTTTATCACTGGTTATGGTATCAGGGTAAGAATGATTTCATAAAATAAATCCAGAGTGTTTATTTTATATTTTGTATTAAAATACTTTATATTTTATTTTACATATTTTATATTTATATTTAATCCAGGCATCCAATTCCTATTGAATGCCTTGCAGAACTCTGAGAAATACGTTCCAAAAAATAAAATAATCTTATTTGATCTTGTTCAGTCTTTTTTAATTTCCATAATAAACATACTCCATTCACCTTCAAGCCTAGTTTGCTGGTGACCGAATTAGTAAGCGATATGAAATCAGATTTTAGGAAATTATTCCTAAGCAGTTTTAGGGTTTACTGTCACTAGAAATCTAGAAGGGGAAACTGAGACCCTTAGAGATTGCCAGACTGTCTCAGAGCAGAGTACCTTCCCACTTTCAAAGCTCTGCACCACATAGCACTCATTAGAAGCTTTTACAGGGAACATATAAAATGCTTGCTATGTATACATTTACCTTATAAAGTTAATGTGTCCATCCTTAACTCTTTTTCCTCCTTAGGAAGGCCCACACTTCCTACTCGTGACAATCCAAATAGGGAGCAACAAAACAATGAAACTCCAGGATCCCGTGGCTTGGGGGGTTTACTAGTTGAACTGGGCATGCTCAGTCGCCAGGCAGATTTTTCGGTGAAGTGGAAACTACAACAGCGCGTACCGTGCGCGCGGAGGTGGGCGTGCCCTCGTGGAATTTAGAACGTTGCCGCAGCCAATGGGGCCTCGCGACCGGCTGCCGGGGCTCCTCATTGGAGGAGCGGGGAGACCAGCGAGTAGAGGGCCCCTGGAGGGAGCCGCCGAGGTTGAGGTCCCGGAGGCCGGGCTACGCCAAGACCTGCGCGTGAGCAGCTGCGGCGGCGGCAGCATCCAGCGGCGGTGCCAGCAGTTCCAGCCCGTTGCTTTACTTTTCAGCTGCACAAATACAGTCATTATGCCGAAGAGAAAGGTGAGTCTTATCCAAAAAGATTTCAAAGGCCTTCAGACTGTGAGAAGAGCAAATCTTGCCATTGCTATGGATGGCGCGGAATGCACTCGGTAGTAACTCGGAGGCGGCGATTCTCTTGGCTCCTTCACGCTTGTTTTCAGGTGCCTGTTGCAGATCTTACTCCCTCCCTCTGTCCTTATCGATCTCGGGATGTTACTTTCTTTCCGGCGACGCGACTTCCCTTCTTTTCGAACTCATTCTAGCCGGAATGGTTTCTACCGCGAACAAGAAGCAAAAGCGCTTTTCACCCCCCCCCCCCCGCTCCCAGAAGGGGAGTTTTCTTTTTCCAAAACTGCCAGATTGAGGTCGGTGTGCAGGAAAAAGCTGCGAGACGCGGGGGAGGGGAGGGGTAACAACTAACACGCACAGGGAGATCGGAAATGAATCCAGTAAGTCGGGCAGATGTCGGGGTTATTCCCTTGTGGGCCGTGCCCACGCCGGTGCGCCGCGAAGGCGCTCAGGCCACGAGAGAGGGAAAGCCATGTTTTCCCTGTTTTAACGGAGCGCTCACCCCGCTGCCGCCCCCGCTGCAGACCCGTATTGTACCCACTCCAGTGTCGGGCAGGGCCGGGCGGCTGGACCTGCGTGCAGTTGGCGGCAGGGACTCGCGGAGTTGGCCCTGCGCAGGAACGGGACGCCGCCGGGGGCGCGCGCAACTGTGGTTGCAAAGGGCAGGGGTCACCGGGCCCGATTCGGCGACCCGAACCCACACTCGGTCCGGGAAGGCGGGCTCCGCGTGCTCTCGCGCCCCTGGGTGCGGAGGGGGCACCGGGGGTCCCTCCTGGAGGGCCATTATGTGTCCCCTTCCGCGCAGGCCCCGGACACCCAAGTGACTCGCACCGGGTACGCACGTTTCCCTCGGAGTCCGGCTGCGACTTGTCATTGTCCCAGGGAGGGAAGGGAAGGCTTTCCTCCACCCCGAGGAGAAACTGCAGTGTGGCGGCTGTTGCTAAGAAAATACTTTGCACCCTCCCACCGCCTGGCCTCGCGTGTCCAACAGTGTTAAGCAGTGAGGGTGTTAAATTGGAAGCAAAAGGGCAAATAGTATGTTGCTCTATCAGTTAAAGATGGTGGAATGATTTGTGTTTGTAAGTGATCTCATTATTTTCAAAATCTTGCAGCTTTAAAAATACAGAGGCTTTTGCCTTTTTATCTGTCTTAGAAGTTAGTGGAAACTTGTCTCTTCCATTTGGAAAAAAAAATAATTAAAAGCTTTTTTTTTTAAATCTTAAGAGTTTATTGTGCACATACTATATGCCTCATACTGTGGGCGGGGTTTGATTTAACGTCGCATTTAATCCTCAGAACCCCTTGAGATGTGGTACTGCCATTGAACTGGGGCTCTAAGACAGGAATTACCTAAGGGTCTCAGCTACCAATAACTAGTACCAAAGGTTTAATTAGATGCTGTAGGTAAAGGCCTTACTTTCAGACATTGTTTACTCATTCTCTTTTATTTACTCATTCATGGGTGGCGAAGAGGAATTTGAAATGCGAAGAAACGCCCAGCCTGAGAAGATGGATGGCATGTTAAGAGTACTAATACTTTAGATTCATTAGTTAAATTTAATTATTATGAAAGTATGGTTTTTCCAGTACTACAATGAGGATATTAGAATGATGCCACCATTTTTGGCATTTAATCTTTGGTTTAATTAATCTTTGGTTTAATGATGAGGTTGGGAATTCCAGTAGAGTCACCAAGAACTGGGTTCCAGAGTGAGTTGATATCATCTCCATTCTGGGAATTATTAACAAAGGTAGACAAATAGTTAGATTGTACAAATTCTTTATTATAAGAGATCCTGATGTGCTGGAATCCTGTTGTCCAGGAGTCAGAGTTGGTGAAACCATTACTCTTACTTATTCTCAGTGCCCTCCTCTCTTAAGGGAACAGAAGGGGAGAACAGAAGAGCAGTAGAGAAACTGGGTTTTGATTATTGTTTTATTTCCCTAGAAAGCAGAGAAGCAGCTATCCAGGCATCCTGGCACTGAGGGCGGACCTGTATGCAGGCACCTATGTGTCAGTCTTCTTTGGAGACAGGACACCTCTCCTTGATTAATAGAAATTCTTTTCATCTATACATACAGCTCAAAGACCTGGGCTGTTACTTGGATAGGAGCAACCACAAATTAAACGTGGCTCCCATAGCCATCCCCTTCACCAGGCAAACCTTGATGCTGCCTCATAGAACCCTGGAACTGCCTCATGGAACCCTGGGGTTCCCTGAAACTTACCTAGGAAACTATAGTCATTAGATGAAGCCTGCCTAGGTGCAAAGAAGAGAACTGGAGACAATCTGTGCGTTGCTCTTCGAGATCTGTAAAGCTGGGGTATCTGCCAAAGCATTTACATACTACTCTGTGATTTTTTTTTTAGCTAAAGCATTGCCTGTTTTACATTGTAAGTTTTCAAAGTGCCCTCACAATATTTTTGTTTGTTTGTTTACCTTCTTGGCCCTTTTTTTCCAACTTTTTCCAGAAATCAAGAAATGTTATTTAATGAGCACTGTTGAGGCTGCAGAGGAAGAAATGGCACTAACAAAGTCAGTAGAAGCATCTGGAATCCTAGCACTGCTTGAATGCCATAGGAAGACAAAGTTTGCCCTCATGGAGCTTATGTTTAATTTGATGAGTAATGGGCACGAAACAATTGAATAATATTAAACCTGTATATAGGTCCCAGAATTTATAGTATAGATTCCAAAAACTGTAGGATAGATAAGGAAAGAGGTTGAATTGGGGCCAGTCTTGAAAGTGTATGTATGTGGGGGAGACTCAAATATACAAAGAAAAAAATCAGTCATTTTCTGTTTTCAGGCATTTGAATGCCTCTTCTGATTGTATCTAACGTGACCTGGCCTCAGGTTATATGCCTTGAAGGTCATAGTGTCCACATTAATATAAAACGTTTTTACGGCATTTCTTTTTTTTAAATATTATTTAAAAAAAAATTTTTATCCAGTTATAAAGGTTACGTTCCATTTACAGTTACTACAGAATATTAACTGTAGTCCCTGTGTTGTACAATACATCCTTGAGCCTGTCTTACCTTTATGAGTTTTCTCTGTATCTTTGTGTGGTAGTCATAGCTGCATGAAAACACGTGGTTTTTGGAACTGCAATAGTATTTTTCGATGAATATATCACTCAGTAGCGACGAGTTCTTCAGTTAGTGTTACATTTCTTCCTGAGTCAGTGAGATTTAAATAAAGTTGTGTTTCCTGTATTCATTACCTAATGGGTAATGAGTGACCACCCACTAATAGTGAATGGAGCAGCAGGGAAAATGATAATATTTCTGGACTCAGGTGGTGGTGGGACAGTGAGTGACTGAGTTCTAGACTTTTCCGGTCAGACATCCACGAATGCCTGATCTCGTTGAATGCAGTGATCACGTTGTTACGGAATGACCTGATGGTCTACAAAGAGGCCTCAGCCAACGAGCCCTCGAGCCATCGTCCTGGCATGACTAGCAGCAGCAGGCACATTTTCACATCCTTCTTTTTATTTTTCCAATTCCTCATCACTGGAACTACTGGAAGTGTCAAGTGTATCACATCAGAAGTTTTCTCTAATGAGACAATTTTGCAGGAATTTGGGATGTCAACACTAGTCTCTTCACCCGTGAAGGTTTAAGGCAGAAAAGTCCATCTGCCTACAGCTTTGAGATTTGAAAGTATGTTTTATCTCTTTTCATAAAATAGAAAAGCCCAGTAACACTGGGCTTGGGACAGGGGATGCTTACCTAACAATACTCAAGGTTTCTGGTTAATGTTTCAAAAGAAGATTGTATATTATAACACCAGAGACAGACTCTGTAAATAAAAATAGATAAATTTGACTACATGAAAATGAATATGTCAGTATGGCAAAGAAAAAGAAAACCCTGTTAACAAAATTTTAAAACTCATGAAAAACTGGGAAAAAATAGTTCTACCACATACCACTGAAAAAAGTGTGCTACTTTAAAAAAGATGAAAAGATGTCCTTATGAAATAGATGTATATCCTTATAAGAAAATAACAGACCCAATAGATGAAAATGTTTACTTTAACTAGAAATCAAATAAATGTATATATCATTAAGAATAATGAGATGTGAGTTTTTAAAAACAGTGTGGTTTTAAAGAAAAAGATTGTGTCACTGTGCAGTGCTGAGTGACACATTTAAGCAACTCTCAAGCAATATGCATGGGGCTATGATTCTCTTAGAAAAAAGGTTTATTGAGGTATGATGTACTTACCATAGAGTCCATTTATCTATACAAAGTATACGGATCAGTGACTTTTAATACATTTTTAGAGTTGTGTAACATTTCTATAGTCCTGTTTTAAATCACTTCCATCACTCCAGAAAGGTCTTCTCCATTGTTTGCAGACATTCCCTACTCCCACCCCAGTCCTAGGCAGCCACTGATTACTATCTCTATAGATTTGCTTTTTCTAGAAATTTTATATAAAAGGAATCAGACAATATGTCGTCTAATTGTGTCTGGTTTCTTTCACTCAGCACAATGATTTTGAGGTCCATCCATAGAGTAGCATGTATCCGTACTCCATTCTTTTTTTATTGCCTAATAGTAGTCCGTTGTATGAATTTCCGACTTTTTGTTTATCCTTTCACAGGTTGATAGACATCTGAATTGTTTTAATTTTGAATTGTTATAAATAATGCTGTCACAAATATTTATATGTAAGTCTTTGCATGGACATATTTTCATTTTCTCTTGGGAAGTTTCCTAAGGGTGGAACTGACAGGTGGTATGAAAGTCTATATTTAATGATTTAAGAAAGTTCCAAACTGATTTTGATGGTAATTGTATCATCAGTGCATGAGGGTTCCAGTTTTCTCTGCATCTGTGCTCATAGCTAATATTGTTGGGGTTTTTTGCTTGTAGCTTTTTAATTAGCCTAATTTACATTTCCATAATAAGTAATGATGATGAGCATCTTTTCATTTGTTTACTAGCATAATAGATACCTTAGGTGAAATGTCTATTCAAATGTTTTGCCCATTTTTAAATTGGATTTTCATCTTATTATTGATTTGTAAGAGTTCTTTATATATTCTGGATACAAGTCCTTTATCATAAATAATTTATAGGTCTTTCCTTCCAATCTGTGGCTTTTTAAAAAGTATTGTCTTGATGTCTTTGAAAGAACAGAAGTTTTTTTAATTTTGATGAAATCTGTTTAACATCTTATCTAATAAATCTTTGCCTAATCTAAGGTCACAGATATTTACTTCTAGAAGTTTTATAATTTTAGCCCTGATATTTAGGTCTATGATCCATTTTGAGTTAAATTTGTAAATAGTGTGAGATAAGGGTTTCAGTTTTATATTATTTTTGTTTTGGTATATGTGGATATCTACTTGTCACAGCACCAATTGTTAAAAAAGACCATCCTTTTTCACTGAGGTGCTTATGCACCTTTATCGAAAATCAGTTCATCATAAATGTAAAGGTTTGATGTCTGTGCTCTGAATTGTGTTCATAATCTATATATTTAATTCATATGTTAATACCATGTTAAAATGGTATAGTAAGATTTGATACTGGTAATGTCAGTCTCTCACTATGTTCTTTTTAAAAATTGTTTTGGCTTTCATACAGATTTTTGAATCAGCTTGTAAATTTCTACAGCATGCCTTCCATGATTTTAATAGGGCTTGAATTGAATCTATAAGTTGGTTTGGGCTTCCCCAGTGGCTCAGTGGTAAAGAATCTGCCTGCAATGCAGGAGATGCAGGACACATGGGTTGTGTCCCTGGGTTAGGAAGATATCCTGGAAGAGGAAATGGGAACCCACTCCAGTATTCTTGCCTGGAAAATCCCATGGACAAAGGAGACTGGCGGGCTGCAGTCCATAGGGTCACAAAGAGTCAGACACGAGTGAAGTGACTGAGCATGCACGCATGCAATCTTGAGCTACCCAGTCTGAATGTGAAAGGGCCTGACACGTAGTATGCCATCCATAAATACTGCTGAGTTTGAGTTGATAACGTCTATGAAACCTACATTTGAGTAAAGGCTCCAAAACATCAGGGTTATACATTTTATTCAGCCCTTCACTCGCTTCATGTGAAATAAACATTTATCAAGCATCACCTTAATGCAGAGTACCATCACCTTGGGAAAGTAAGTGAATGATTGACATTACAAACTCTTTCTGAAATGAGTGAGTAAAGGCCCTTGTTTTTAAGGATCTTTCAGTCTGACAGTGTAATTAATATAAATATGACAGTGTTTATAATTCATGGCAAGGAGTGATAGTGAGCCACAAGAGAAACTCTGAGCTCTAAACATTCACAAGTTTGGCCAGACTGAATGTCCAAACAAAAAACACTGACAAAAAGTTGTTAAAAGGGTTGGGGGGTTACTTTGTTTTTTTAATCTCAAGGGGATCATTGCTAGTTTGTTAATAGAGGTCGTCTGTGAAGTCTTGCTTTCTTTGCAGTAGAAGAAAGTTAAATTCAAGGCCTGTTATATTCATAGCAATTGAGGTTAGATTGTGCACAATAGGTACCCTCTCTCGTTAGTGAAGATTCTGTGACTTCCTGGCCCCATGCTTTTCTTGTAGCCACCCTCTGATGTTTAAAAGGTGAGGACCATGTTTCTAAATTGACATATATTGTTTGATTGATTGCCTAATTTTGAATTAATTTTGTAGTCCTTCTAATTTCACTTGACCATGCAGTGTTTGATGGCTCTGGTCTTTTCTTAATTCCCGCCACAGCACCTAGCACAGGTACTATACCTGTTGGTTGAACAAGTGCGTGAATGAATCGTTTTCAAGAAAAGAAAGGAGTAACTTGAATTACTTCATGTCTTTGTTGGGGAGATCGTCCAGTTTGACCTGGCTTTACTGTTTACTAGCTGTATGTTTTAGGGCAGGTTGCTTAACTCTGTAAGCCTCTCAGTTCTCAGGTCTCTCAGACTCCGGTTCCTCATCTGCAAAACTGGGCTAAAAATATATGCTACCTTGTTGGGTTATTGGAGACATTAAATGAGGTGGTGAATGCAAAGTTCTCAGCACAGGGCCTAGCATGTGTGAAACAGTCAATAGATGTTCCATATTGTGAGACCGGTTTTTGTTTTTAATTGATGTATAGTTGATTTACAGTGTTGTGTTAAATTTCTGCTATATAGGAAAGTGCTTTATGTGTATATATCTATCTTTACACATAGGAATATATATATACATGTACTTGTCCATTATGGTTTATCATAGGATACTGAATGATAATTTTTAATTATTAAGAGAATTGCAGTGAAATAATAGCCTTGTAGTGATCCAAGCTTTTATTTTACAGGAGGACCAGTGGCACATAGATCTCACCTGTATGTCCAATTAACTGCAATTATAGAAGTCACTGTTCAACAATCAGATAACAAATGTAGTGTTTTTAAGAGAACAGAAGCTTTCATCTGGTGTATTTTTACATGGTTGATTTTTCTCACAGAAAAAAATTACGCTTAAAAATATCACCATATAACATTAAAATTCCCTTGGCAAATCAGTTATCAGGTGATCCATTTTCCCTATATTTTTCCCCTAAAGCACTGCCTTTGTTTACACCAAATTTAAATATATTCCACTTTCCTGCAGGTTACAGTTTGGAAATGGTGACTGACATAAGGACCATTTAAGCTGTCTGCTTTCAGAGCACCTAGTGTGTTGAAATATGACGGTAGTCTCCTGAGTAATTTGAAAATCAGTGTTGAAGATAACAAACCAAATCAAAATGTTGAATTTTTTCCCCCCACTGGCTGCTTATTTATTGTGTACTTCACTGCCTTCTTAGAAGAGTTCAATCGAATCATGTATTGGACGCTGGTCAAGGTGTTTATTGAGTCCAGTATTTTTACATCTTGTGGGCATATCCAGAAAACAGGGCCATTTAAATCTGCCCAAAGCAAATGCTTGTTCAGTCACAGAAAGTAAATGATATGCATAATCAGAAGTAGGGAGGTAGAGAAAAAAGGCTTTAAATCTCAAAATTGGTTCCAAAATTTAATATTTTAAGAGAAACTTACCAGTAACAACACATGCATATATTTATTACCATTAAACGTTAAATAGCTACCATTTATTGAATGCCTGGCTGAGCTTTGTACTTTATAGTCATTAGACACCTTCTTTTAAATAAAAATATGTGAAGTTGTTAGAGATAAACCTGGGTGGGAAGCATTATGGAGTAATTTCATATTATTTCACTTTATTCTCCCTGCAGTTCTGCAAGGCTGGCCTCGTCTGACAGAGTATGATACTGACAGCCACAATAAATAACATTTAGGTGGCTTTCTATGACTCAGGCACTGTTCCCAGCACTTTGCATTAATAAGCTGAATCATCTAAGCACCCGGTCAGGTGTGTTCTCCATGACATCTTCAGAGGTAGGGGGTGGCCGAGCCAGATCTGCCTGCAGTCTGTGTCCTGAACCACGGAGCCTGCAGCTGGTCTCAGCCCCAGACACAGTGAGAAAACTGGGACTTAGTCAGATGAAGGCATTTCCCCTGGGTCACATAGCTGGGAAGTGACAGAACTAGGAATTCCACCCCAGCCCTCAAGCATTTTGCTCCTAACTGTGACACCACAGTATTTCCCGTACATGTTCATTTCTGATAATCTCAGGTGGTAGTCGATGTTCAGTTTCTCAAAGTTGTGTCCGACTCTTTGTGACCCCATGGACTGAAGCATGACAGGTTTCCCTGTCCTTCACTATCTCCCGGAGTTTGCTTAAATTCACATCCACTGAGTCAGTGATAGGTATTTGTATTTAAATAAAGGCACTCAATGAATGAAACAAGAAAGACTCAAGAGTTATGTAAACAAGTGTGTCCATCTGTTTAAAATATTGTCTTTATTAAGATATAGGCTGATGCCATTGCTTCTAGGCACCAGTCAGAAGTTACCCCACAAGTCATTATTATCTGTGATCACACCCTAAGGCTGCCCTCAGGGTCCAGACCTCTGGCTTCTGAAAGATGCACATTATCATGAAGCCTTCTGGGCATTTCAGGAACTAATGGTCCGTAGGCTCCTACACAAGGCATATATGTGAAGTTTCCATCCCTAAGCATTGGCATCTTCAAGTGTTGAGAGTCTAAAACTTCATATTTTCTCTTAATTCCACCATGAACTGGTGGACTTACTATTTCCAAGGTGTATTGTCTTCATTGTTATATTTTCAGACAACAGGGATATTCGCCTGTAAATACATGTAAATACACTAGCATCAGTTTCAGTTCAGTCCCTCAGTCGCGTCCGACTCTTTGCGACCCCATGGACTGCACACCAGGCTCCCCTGTCCATTAGCAACCGCCAGAGCTTGCTCAAACCCACGTCCATCGAGTTGGTGATGCCATCCAACCGTCTCATCCTCTGTCGTCCCCTTCTCCTCCTGCCTTCAGTCTTTCCCAGCATCAGGGTCTTTTCTAATACTTCAATTAAAAAAAAATACCGGCCTCACGATATGGAACATCCATTGACTGATTCACATATGCCAGGCCCTGTGCTAAGAACTTTGCATTCACCATCTCATTTAATGTCTCCAGTAACCCAACATGGTAGAATATATTTTTGGCCCAGTTTTGCAGATGAGGAATCTGAGTCTCAGAGACCTGAGAACCCTATGAACACTTGCATATTATACAGTAATATTGACAGATTGTGGAGAAGGCAATGGTGACCCACGCCACTACTCTTGCCTGGAAAATCCCATGGACAGAGGGGCCTGGTAGGCTGCAGTCCATGGAGACACGACTGAGCGACTTCACTTTCACTTTTCACTTTCATGCACTGGAGAAGGAAATGGCAACCCACTCCAGTGTTCTTGCCTGGAGAATCCCAGGGACAGAGGATCGCAAAGAGTCGGACACGGCTGAAGCAGCAGCATTGACAGGTTGTAATACGTATACGAAGCCCCCATTGCTTAGGCATTGGATTTAAAAAAACAAGCAAGTGCTTTTGTGTTTGGAACTCAAAATAAGAATAAAAGCCTCATAGCTTGGAAAAGCTGTTGGACCTAGAACTGAATGGATTTTTATTTCAGAGTTGTGGATTACCAGTTGATTAGTGTTTTAAAAGTTATTTTTAAAAGGTGTGAAGTGACATTATTTTAAAGTTACGTCTTTTATTAATTTGACCCCATACACAGATAAATACAAAGTTTACCCCCCAGAGGTGTTTTTTTTTTTCTTTTCTATCTTTCTCTTTTTGGTTATAAGCTGTGGCTTTTTACAATACTGGACACAATTAGTTAAATTCTACTTTGTGGGAAGTTGCTGTGAGTCCTAAACCCAGTGTGTGTCAGAGGTAAACACACCAAAGACTTGAGTGTGAAGCTTACAAGACTTCTGATGTTCCATATATGTGCCATAGAATACATTTTTGAACTGTATCTTTTCTGTCTACTCTTCATTGCTTTCCTTTATCTCTTCTTTTATTTACAGTTTTTAATTTTACTGTCCCCCCTTTTAACGGTCACACATCCATCACATCAGAGCCGGCTTGATTCATTTTGCAAAAATATAAGGAACATCATAACTTGCTTACCATTTAGTAGAAGTAAATTCGTATCTGAGCAAATAGGAAAATAAAGGGATTTGATAACATCCCTTTAAAATCACTGGTGTAAAAGTTGAGAGCCTGGGGTCTAGGGTGGTCTCCCCCACCCTTTAATGGGGGAAAGTCACTTGACCTCTTTGAGCCTCTATTCTTCATCTGTAAAATGGGAATATTGAGACAGTCCCTGTGTATGTCAGTGCAGTTGAGATGATCAAACACAGCAACAAGGTGAGTGTACATAGAGAAACATAAAGTGCTATGAAAATGATAGAAATGATTTGGTGTTTTGTCTTTTAATAGTAAGATGAAAGTACTTGTAGCCATATGTATGAACATTTAAAAACCTAGGATAGTAAATTTATGTGCATCTCAACATGTAATATTTTTATTTTTTCAGAATTATCTTAAGTTTTATAATAGGTTTAGTTTTTTTTTAATTTTTTATTTTTTTATTTGCAGTATAGGTTATGTTGCAGTATAGTTGATTTACAGTATTGTGTTAGTTTCAGGTATATAGCAAGGTGATTCAGTTTTACATATACATATATCTATTCTTTTTCAGATTCTTTTCCCATATAGCTTACTGCAGAATATTGAGTAAAGTTCCCTGTGCTATACAGTAGGTCCTTGTCGATTATCTGTTTTATTAATGTATATAGTAGTGTGTATGTGTTAATCCCAAACTGCTAATTCATCCCACCCTCACCTTTCCCCTTTGTTTACTGTAAATTTGTGTTCTAAGTCTGTGAGTCTGTTTCTGTTTTGTAAATAAGTTCATTTGTATCATTTTTACAGATTCCACATACAAATGATGTCATGATATTTTTCTCTGCCTGACATTTTGCTTAGTGTAATGATCTCTAAGTCTATCGATGTTTCTGTGTCATTATTTCATTCTTATGGTTGAGAAATATTCCATTGTATATATGTACCACATCTTTTTTTTTTTTTTTAGTATTTATTTTATTTGGCTATGCAGGTCTTAGTTGTGACATGCAGGATTTCTAGTTAGGGTGTGTGAACTCTTTAGTTGCAGCATGTGGGATCTAGTTCCCAGTCCAGGGATCAAATCTGGGCCCCTGCGTTGGAGGAGAGGAATCTTAGCCACTGGAACACTAGGGAAGCCCCCACATGTTTATTCATTCAAATGGACATTTAGTTCCTTAAAAAACTAAAAACAGAGCTACCCTATGATCCAGCAGTCCCACTCTTGGTCATATATTCAGAGAAAACCGTAATTTGGGACAATACATGCACCCCATTGTTTGCTGCAAATAGCCAGAACTTGGAAGCAATTAACACGTCATATTTCTAATGGGAAATTGTTTCTTGTTATTCTAAGAGGCTCAGAAATGAGACAGAGGAGGAAACACTCCATTGCATATTATGTGCTGCTTGCCCAGGTCTAGAATCAGGTTAAGGTACTTCCCAGACTGGAAGCCTCCTGCCGCCCTAACGTCCCAGCTCTGCACCCGATTTTGAATCTAGCAAAGCCAGAAGAAAGCGCTTAGAGCCTGTAGTGGATGAGAGGATGAACTCTGAGCCGGCCCCCGGGTCTGAATCCCAGCTCTTACACTTACCAGTGAGATTACCAGCTGTGTTGTCTCGGGCAAGTTACCTAAACCTCTCTGGCCAGTTCCTCATTCATACAATGGATATGATGCCGTTTACCTGCCTCACAGGATTGTGGTGAAGGAAATTAACTCATTTAGATCACTGCCTTGCACGTGAGTGCAGTACAGAATCCATGTTTGCTGAGAGGATGATGGTTGCTCTGGGTCTCTTCTTGTATCCCTTTCCAAGGCTTCAGTACCTGACATCTCTGTAATATACACTCCATAGTGTATGTTAGTATATATGATTAGTATATATTCGAGTAGCTCAGTAAGTCAGGCGAGTGAGATCTTTAGATTCTTAGTCTTCCTCATGAAGAAACTCAGGCCCTGGGACATAAGATACAAGCCAGGTTGGGGTCAGGCTTTCAGCCTCAGCCAGGAGCTTCCTCCACCATCCCATTCACCCAACATATGGGAAGAGGTGACTCTCGTGAAAAAGGCAGCTCAGACCAAAGAGCTGTGTAAAATTTTTAAGTTATTTCGTATTAATGATATATTTTCATTTTTAAATTATGTACATTCATACGAAGAAGATTTCGCTGAGCATACTTAAAACACGGCTTTTTCTTTGCTTTCAGTTGTCTTTTGTAATGGAATCCGTGAGATACTTTCCTTAAAAGTATCCCTCAGAAAAGAGAGAGTTGCTGTTTGTTTCAGTTCATCAAGAGTCTTTTTAAAGCAGAGTCTTTACTCCATTACTTTTATCGTGAACAACAAGATTTTATTTTGGGAAGACATACTAGCTTCGTGGCCTTAATAAGCTATTTGGGTTTCTAGAAGTTGATGAAATTAATAGACATAAGCCAAGGAGGAAGTAAGAAAGACATTTGACATTGGTTTCATTATTAATGAAGGTCATTTGCATGTGACCTCTCATTCCCAAATACTGGAATTTTAAGGGTTATTTTAGCAAGCAAGGCAGTATTGGACTTCCCTGCTGGCTGGACTTCCCTGCTGGCTCAGACAGTAAGTGTCTGCCTACAATGCGGGAGACCCAGGTTCAATCCCTGGATTGGGAAGATCTCCTGGAGAAGGAAATGGCAATATTGGAAGATCCCAAACATACACTTAGAGAGTGAACGGAAAACTGCCATGTGGATGTTAAACAGTGGTCCTTAGGACTTTGAATAAAATTGTCAGTCTGTTTCATGAGTCAAATTCAAATATGTGCATATTTGAGTTTAAGGGGAAATATGTGTTATTTGGAAAACTTTAATGAGAATTTCATGGACAGTGCCCTCATTTGTGGAGGGAAATTAATGCTGCCTTAAGTAATTTAATTATGTGTCAATTTTAGCAGAAGAGTGAAAATTTAGTTATGGACACATTTCAGTCTTCCTCTGGGTGGGTTATTTGGATTTTTGTCCTCAAATGGTTTCCCTCTGCTAACCAGCTCACTATTGGACTGCTCTATTTTCTCCAGCTTTAGATTTGTAACAGAAAATGTAAATTAGTTTTGAAAATGTTTAAAAATTAATTTTAAAAGAGAAATGATACTAATTTAAACATACTGACCAGCAAGTTAAATAAGAGTCCGCTCAAAGTAATACATTCCCCAGATGAAAAGAAGTGATTGTTTATTTGCAGTGTTATATCTGCTCCCAACTTTCCTGCATCAGCATAGATAATCCAGCAGTTGAGTCTGGATTTTGTTCTATGGCAGCTGGCTAATGGTTACTTGAATTGTGTACATACTCTAAGATCTCAGTGAATTCACTTGTTAGAAAACATTAACCCTTGTCACTTAATGTCTTGGAAGGAAAACTCTGAGAGCCTGCACTTAGCAGTAAAGACTATTTGGAACTTTAACACAAGGTCCAGCACTCATTTCTAAGAATCCAGAGCTCTTGTCTTCTGCAGCTGAAAAAGATGGCACCAGGAGGTACTATACTTCCCAGCTTCCTGCCACACCCTCATGATTTTTCTCAGAAGTGACAAATTTGGAGCCTAGGACCATCCAGAGCTGTTTCCAAGCAACTGTTGAGGGGCATAATGATTCTCTCATCTTTGCAGATACCTTCCTGAGTTTGGAGAGAGAAAGCTGGGCTGATGGTCCCGGTAAGAGCCCCTGAGTAAAGTGGTAACTGCTGTTTATTCAAGGGGAATCTCAATAAGTGGGCATTTGTTCTGTTGATTCCTATGGATGATCTGCAGAATGAAAACTCCAGATTTCATTTCCTTCGTTCCCCAAGAAGGACTCTTCATCCTGTTGCAGTCTTAAGGCCATATGATTTTGTCCCCTTTGGTGCATTTTCGTGTCCTCAGATGCGGGACTCCGGCATCTTTGTAAGATGGGAGAGTGGAGACAGTGAAGTTGGTCAGCTGCTGAAGGAACCCTGGCTTCCTTCACCAGCTCTGCTCCCACACCCGCTCAAGAGGACAGTTCTGAATTCGTGTCTCTAATGATCTTGGCTTCCCATCTTGCCTGACTCCAGATTCCTTCATATCAGCACAGATGAAATGACTCAGAACTATATGTTTTGGCCAGAAGAGGAAGAGGTGGTGTCCGCCCAGACTTGTAAGAAATACAAGAAACACTAATAGTTGTGGAATTTGTGTTGGCAGGAGATGTGGCGCTGTCAATGGGGCTTTATCTCCACCCCCTTTCCCCCCGAATATTGGTAATACTTCGGGGGTTTTAAATACAGAAACATTCAGGAGGTAATATGACATACCTGTTTACCCATCATTCAGAATTCACGTATTTGAACATTTTTTATCCTCTTTGCTTCAGATCTTTCTAAGAATTAAATGTTGTAAAGTTTAAGTTCAAAACACCCCTTGGTTCCCTTCCCTTGTGACCTTGCCTGAAGATAACTATGATCATGAATTCATGGTCTATCCTTGCAGTATCCTTGCAGGTCATGATATCCTTGCAGGTCATGATTTTAGATGTTCATGATGTATATGTAATTTATAAATCCATAACATTGATTTGTGCATGTTTGGAAATTTACAAGTAATCATATACTTGCATTCTATTTCTTTTGTTATTTGACATTATAATGAATGAGTGTAATTTGTTTAGGTATATTATGATAACTAATATATGTGGGCTTTTTCTAATGACTTATTTTGTGGTTTCTATTTATCATGTGTTTTCCTTTTTTTTTTTTTACTCTTTTCTTCCTTGCCTTTGATTTGTAAAATTTGCTTTATTTCACTCCTCCTGATTTGTTCAGTGTATAGATGCTTTTAATTTTCTTAAAAAACATAATGCCTGTCTTTAAAATTTTATTTTAATATGATCTAAAATGATTCTGTGTCTGTATAATCCTCCAGAACAAAACCAGGACCCTCCCAGGCTGGAACTGGGGATACTCTGTTCCCCTCCTCTCATCTTTCATGGTTGTGACTGTCTAGACCTGTGCCTCCCAGTGTGGCAGCCACCAACTACGTGAGGCTATTAGCCACTGAGAAAGAATGAACCAAGTTTAAAAAATTTTAATTTCATCAATTTAAATTTAAAAGCTGACATTTGATTCAGTTACTGGGAGGTTTTAAACATGTTTGCAACAACCTGGATATGTGAAACTACAATAAAGTTTATGACCTCTAAATAGAGGTCAGGTATTCCTAGTGAAAACTTAGCATCTGAGTGGAAATGTGCTGTAAATGTAAAATATATGCCAAGTTTTGAAGATTTGGTGTTAAGAATGTTTGTCACATATCTGAGTAATAATTTGAATCTTGATAGCGTGTTGAAATGATAAAGTTTCAGGTATCTTCAGCTAAATGAAATATATTATCAAAATTAGTTTCACCTTTGTCTTTTTACTTTCTTCATTAGCTACCAGAAAATCTAAAATTACATTTTATAATTCTATAGGGCAACACTAGTCTATGATTTCTATTGAAATATTTTAAACACAAAAAATAGATATTAGTATCTACAATTAATAGATTTGCCAATATATTTTATACTTTTTTCATATACATTTTTCTTTCATCTCAATTCTCTTTTCTTCTTGCTGAATTTGATCTTTTAGTTTTAGATCCTTGTTGAAAGAAAGACTCTGTTGGCAGTAAACTCTCTTAGTATTTGTATTCTGACATATCTTCATTTTACCTTTATTCTTGAATAATAGCTGGGTGTAAAATTTTAGGCTGACAGTTTTCCTCAACTCCTTGAACATTTCTCTGGAGTTTCCTATAGTTTACAGATTCTGGTGAGAAGTTAATTCTTTGAGAATAATCTATCTGTTAATTCTGGAAACTTTTAATGACTTTCTTCGTTTTCTTTGCCCTTCTGTAGTTTTATCATGTCTCGTTGTACATGGTTGGTTGGTTTTGTTTCCAGTTTGTTCCTTGGTGTGAGTTTTCCATCTGGAGACTCATGACTTCAGTTTGGGGAGATTCTCACCCATTATGCCTTTGCCTTCCCACCAGTGTCTCTGTTCTCTGCTTCTGAATGTCTATTAAACATATGTGGGTCCTTGCAGTTAACCGCTGTGTCTCCTAACCTCTCTTTCATACTGTTTATCTCCTTATTGCTGTTTGTTGCATTCTGGGCTAGTTCCTCAGCACTCCATGACAATTCATTATTTCTCCTGCTGTATCTGGTCTAGAGTTTATGTTTTGAGTTCTTTTTAATTTCAAGGAGCCTACTTGCATTTTCAGAACTTGCAGTTTTAAAAAGTTCAACTACCTGTTGATTTTTGCCATACACAATTCGTGCTCTTGGCTGATTCTCTTTTTCCACTGGGTGTTCGGTGATCCAGCTGCCTGCTGACTTGCGCGATCTGCCACCCAGTGGTATTTCTGACTCCCCCAGAATCCCTGCTGTGCCTTCATCAGGCCACCACATGTGTCCCCTACCCCTTGCTGGTTCTTAGTTCAGTCCCCATCCACTTGGATGCTGAAGGAGCCTCAGATATGTGAATATCTTTTTTGTTAGACCGTGGTTCTCTGCCTTCTTGACCATTCTGCATTCAAACTAGATCAGTGTGAGTCTGCCCTGTCTGGGGGAGCCGGGCAGGAACCCCTCTGCCTTGGAACCCCCCGCATCCTATCTCACTCACTTCATCCTTCCCTTCTGCTCACAAGGCGGTTGAAGTATATCTGAGATCATCTGTGTACACCCCCAAGCCTTATTTCTCCCTTTTCTTCATCTTTATTCCTCAAAATCTCAGACGAAAGCTTCGGGCTTCTCTTTTGATTCCCTTATACCATGACCTCCTGCTCTCTCCAGCCTCGTGGCTAAGTGTTAGCAGTGTGTGATAAGACAGCCTGAAAGGTGGTAGGTCTTTCTGAAATCATATACCTGTTACTCCATGTAACAGAAACAGATGACAAGGTTGCAGGGAATCTGGATGTAAGGAATTGCGCTCAATCTCAAGACTCTGTTGAATTTAATATATCATATTTGATGATTTACAGACTCATTAAGATGAATACAGCTTAGTAGATATGGTTTAGTCACAAATATGGAAGTCTAGAATTTCAGGATTAAAAGGTGGTTCTTTATTTTACCTCTATACTCAAATGAAAATTGTTACTATAAAAAAAGACTCATTAAGATCTTACATGTTTTGTTGTATAACATCTGTATAGCCATTCAGTGTATGAAATGCTCTCCCTAATATCTCGCTTGATCGTAAACAAGGACCCTTTGAGTTCGGTGTCATCATCCTCGATCAGAGAAAGAGACGGAGTCACATGATCAGGTCACTGTCCCAGATCACAGGGCTCTGAGCTGGAGAGCCAAGAGTGCAGTGGTGTCTGGACCTGCGTGCGTGCCGCAGAACCCCACTGATCCCAGGGTGACGATCGTTTGGGTCGTTCCTGCCTACCAGTTTGCTGTGTGCTTGTTTATACAGTGATTTCGTGGAGTGGTTGCCAGAGAAACCAGCTTTGCTACAGTTGTCTCCCTTCCCATCTCCAGTCTTAGGCTCATTCATTCATCTGGAAGCATTAACATATTCAGTTATACCTGCCTTTTTTCGGGGGTGGGGGGGTGGTTTCCAGGTTTCTCTTTTGAATAATTTGCATTCAGTACAAACAATATTAGTTCAGTTTAGAGAGTGATCAGTCATATTGCTGTCACAAATCCACTGCCTGGAAGCATATTGAACATAATGTCATTAATATCAGTTTAAGGGGAAAAAAATTTGTGGATAATATCAGTTTAAGAAAAGAAAAATTAATGTCATTTAATGTCAGTAGAAGCTGTGTGGAGACTTCCCTGGAAGTCCAGTGGTTAAGACTCCACGCTTACAATGCAGGGAGGGTGGATTCAATCCCCGGTCAGGAAACTTAACATCCCACATGGCCAAAAAACAAAGAAGAAGAAGCTGTGTGCTGCTGCTTTAAAAGCCTGTCAGTTACAGGTAGAGGGTAGCCCAGATCGGATCTGCTGAGTGGCCGGATAAGAAATGAGAGCCCAGCACTTCAGACAGCAGAGCGCCTGGTTTGTGGCCAGAAGGGTCACATTGGTGACTGGGGGAATGGGCAAAGTCAAACGGCTCACCTGTTAGATTTTCTAAGTTTTTTCTGTCTCTAACTCAGCTGGCTGATACAGAACAAGATCTATGAGCCAGACATTCCGGTGCCAGAGTGGGGAGAGAAAAGAGAAGCTCTGTTTTCCTTGATGATAGAGAGGATTCCATGGATGAGGGGAAAATAGTTGGTTGATGTGGAAACAGGAGAGAACTCCATGGATCTGGGAGGTTCTGAAGAGATAGGATCTGGGAGGTTCTGAGGAGAGAGCCTGGGTCCCAGGCAGTCTCAGAGAAGAAGAGGTTTACTGTGTTGTTTGCATTGAAGAAAAGCTTCTGTCTTTCTCAAAGACTTCAGCTACTTCTGACCTTTCACGTGTTACTTTATAATCTAAGCCTCTGTTTATTTATTAATATTTTCTTGGCGGCACTGTGCAGCTTACATGATCGTAGTTCCCCTACCCAAGATTGAACCCAGGCCCTCAGCAGTGGAAGTGTGGCATCCTAACCACTGGTCTGCCAGGGATTTTCCTATAATCTAAGTGTTTAAATTTAATCTTACTTTATGTGGACTTTCCATGTGTTCACATAGCTTAACTATTTTTAATCCCATAACATTAATACTTATATTGTTTATCTAAACATTTGTCTGTTATTTATTGATCCTGTGAGTTGTTTCCAGTTATTTCATATTAGAAAGAATACAGACAAAATGGTATTTTTACAAAGTTTCTTTCTCTGAGTCTTGGTTCCAAAATCAGAATTACTCCGTCATTACATGATTAGTCCTCTGTGTCTTTTTTATGTTGCTAGATTGTTCTTTGAAAATATTGTATTAATTCACAGTGTCACCGACCCCAGCAAACAGTGGGTTTGAGAAGCTTTTCAATGTTTTTCTCATTTTCTCAGACTAGGCATTACCACATAGCTGTTTTATTTTCCTAAGCCATGCATTGTGTCAAATGTCAGTTTGCTATTTGTATTTTTTTGTCCCAGGAATTCTATTAACTCAGTTAGTGTCCTACTCTTTGCGACCCTATGGAGTGTAGCCCCACCAGGCTCCTCTGTCCATGGAATTCTCCAGACAAGAGTACTGAAGTGGGTACCCCTTCCATTCTCCAGGAGATCTTCCCGACCTGAGGATCAAACCTGGGTCTCCTGCGTTACAAGCAGATTCTTTACCATCTGAGCCACTCCTCTATTCCTGTATGCTTGCCTGCTAAGTCACTTCAGTTGTGTCCAAATCTTTGTGTAGCCCGCTAGGCTCCTCTGTCCATGGGATTCTCCAGGCAAGAATACTAGCGTGGGTAGCCATTCCCTTCTCCAGGGGATCGTCCCCATCCAGGGATCGAACCCGCGTCTCTTAAGTCTCCTGCACTGGGAGGCAGGTTCTTTACCACTAGCGCCACTTGGGAAGCCCACTCTATTCCTGTCTTGTGTCAAATAGTTTTAATTTTCTGATTATTTGAATTTTCATCTTATTTATTGTTCAGCCAATACAAATATATTGACATAATTGATTTGTCTTATAAATCTAAGTGTATTTATGGAGTCTGGAAAGGAGTCAGGTTTGAGCTGTTGCAAGAGTGGGCAGATGCTGCCCGGGGGGATGGATCAAAGTCTGGGAAGAAATCAGCTAGGGTGGCTGGGTGCTGGGCCGTTCTGCTGAGGCTGGGAGTGTGGGAGAGACCCTGGAGTTACTGATGGAACAACAGGAATTCATGATAAATGTGTCAAGTCTTATCAGGAAATGGGCTAGAAATCAAAGCGAGGCGAGTATGGGGTGAAAATACAGTTTTGCGCTTGGCCTGGGCGTTTCCTGCTCTCATCTTAGGGGAACAAAGTGACTACTGGCTCCCTGTTCTTTCCCCCGGTGGCAGGAGAAATCAATGAAAATCACTTCAAGTGAGTGTACATTGAGAACAGGGGCTCAGATCAGTTCTTGCAACAATTCTGGTTTAATATTAGAGCAGTTATGCAGATAAATGCAGTGTGTGTGTGTGTGTGTGTGTGTGTGTGTGTGTGTAAAACGTATCCTCTTACAAGCTTACTTTTCCCTGGAGATTATCATTGGCTTATGTGGTCTTTTAATATGCATTTTCCAACTTAAATACAATTCACCCAAATATTTTCTTTTTAGTCTCCAGAGAATACAGAGGGCAAGGATGGATCCAAAGTAACTAAACAGGAGGTAAGTGTATCTTTAACACCCTGCATTTAATTGTTAACTGGAATTTCTAGTATTGTTATGATTGTCTGCATCTGAATGACTCCTCTTCTAAACTGGATTGTTGAGACTGCGTAAACCAGAGATAAAAGTGCGGCTCTGTCACCGCCCTTGGCCTCGGTAGATTTCAGGGGCACTGAGGAGGTGTTTTCCACTTACTATGCTGTTTATGTTTCTACTTGTCAGTGCTGCTGTCTCTTAAAGCAGATACTGAGAATTCCTTCTGGGCAAAGAGTGAGATAATAGGTAAATTCATCAAGGAGAACAAAGTCCGCCTTTCACAGTAAGGAAATGAAAGACTGTTGATTTAATAAATTCTCCACTCCAGTGAGTGAACTATAAATTACCGTTTGGGTTCTGAATATTTGCCTAAAAGCAATCGTCTTCTAAAGTTAAAAACTACAAAAGATGTGTAAAATGTCAGAATTTTGAAGTTTTTATTTTTAACCAGGAAAATTCTTAGGGTTTGGGATAATTAGATAATAAGTCAAAGAAGCTCTGTATGAAAATACAGAAAACTCCAAAAAGCTGGGAACTTGGAAGAGATACTTGCACTTGACCTTCCATGGCAATATCATGAACTTCTAAAAGGAGACGAGCTAGCAAAGCAGCAGATGAGATGGTAACTGTGATGACAGCCATTCCCTTTTGCACAGAACTTTACAGTGTGTGGAAACACTGAAGCTCTTAACCCTTGAACTTATAAACTAAAAGGGGTCATGAAAGAGACGAAAACAATATTTAGTTACATATTCTTTGATTGGGTAACTCATTTTGTGTTAATAATTCAGAGGTTGTCAAGAGAGCAAAACCCCTACACGTGACTTGTAAAAGGAAGTTCGTTCTGCCGAATGGAAAATCTTCAACAGAATCTGTAAAGAAATAATTCAAAAGCAGAACAAACAGAACTGCTTATAGCCAATTCCCCGCCCTGCGTTTACCCAGTTTTCAGTGTCCAGCAGAGTTTGGGAGGTAAAACTGGCAATCCAAGGTCAAGTCACTAAACAAATGGTAGAAGCAAACAAAAAAATGTTATCATACCAAAGTCCCAGTGCTTGAATTTTCTGGAAAATGGTGAAACATAATCTGTAGGACAGTTGACTAAGTGTAATATGCCTTAATGTTTTTAGGTTTGGGCACAAATGCATTTGGGTTTGTCCTTGGGGACTGCTATTTAAATTGATCTGTCAGAAAACCTCGAAACCATTATGTACAACAGATCATGGATAGTGAAAACAACTTTTCCCCCCTTTGAACACTAAAAGTCAGCAAGCTGATTAGTATACATGAAAAATATTTTTGCTCATACAACTGTCTTATGCATATTCTTTTAGCCTCAGAATTTTTATTACTTATATTTTTACATTATTATTTTTAATATTTTATCTGATTGCATGTATTATCTTACTGCTATCAGAAATCTTTCCTAGAAAAGACTCTTCCTATCATTTAAATCAAGACCAGAGTAAAACTTATGATTTGTCTTCAGGACACCAACACAATTGTTTAAAAAGTGAAAAAAAGGTTGGTTAATTAGAAGTGCTTTGGGATAAGAACTGTTTGATCATATATTGATTTTCCCTGCTGAATTGATGGGGTCTTCTAGTTATGTCACTGAGTGTGCCCAGCCTAGTCTACAGTCAATAAATATCAGTTACAAAGGAGGATCCACTTTTGAAAATCTCCTCCGCGGTATTTGAAGGGCACAGTGCGGAGTATAGTATCTGGACAATAAATGACCAAAGTGATAGGCTGCAGTCATTTTACACTGGGCAGATTCCTAAGCCCTTTCACCTCCATTGTTTGAGCTGACCCTTAATTTAACCCTGGAACGAGGGGAGAGAGCCCTTCAGGATTTCCGTAGAAACATTTGGCCATGCCCAGAGCAGACTCATTGGAAAAGACCCTGATGCTGGGGGAGATTGAGGGCAGGTGGGGAAGGGGGGCGGCAGAGGATGAGATGGCTGAATGGCATCACTGACTCAGTGGACATGAGTTTGAGCAGACTCTGGGAGATGGTGAAGAATAGGGAAGCTTGATATGCTGGAGTCCAGGGGGTTGAGAAGACACGACTGACTTAACGACTGAACAGCAGTAACAGCATTTCGACCAAAGCAACCAAAAGACGTGTGGGGCACTTGAATGCAGCAGGCTGTGCAGATTGCGTAGTGAACAAAGGAGCAAGTCTCTGCCTTCATGGAGCTTCCACTGTAGGAGGGCGAAAGATAGAGTAAATAAAATGATCAGAAATCTGCTATGAAGAAAAAGAAAGCAATCAGAGGGGGAGTAATTTATGTCAGAGAAGAACTGTTTTGGCCAACAGAGGCACCAATTATTATCCCCGTTTAACAAGAGTGAAAAAGGTTCTCAGAGAAATAACATACTTTTCCCCCAGGTGTCACACCTAGTCAGTTGCAGCACCAGGAAAGATTTCTGAGTCTTCTGACTCAAAATCCCCTGTCCTTATGCCCCTTTTGGGGTCATCGTAAATCTGGTCGTGGGACTTCGTGGTGTTCCAGGGGTTAAGACTGTACTCCCAGTGCAGGGGGCCCGGGTTCAATCCCTGGTCAGGAATTGACCATGCCACACGTCACGGCCAAAAAAAAAAAAAGAAAGAATCTGGTCACCCCGTGCCTTTTCTGTCTTCTCCATCCTCTAGTCAAGACCCTGATATGCATCCTGCTCCACTTCTCAGTTCTGCAAAGAGGGGAAATTCTACCTAGCTCTTCATTTGTTTTTGAAAGTTAAAAGCAACTTGACTTGTAGGCTTTGCTTGGAAGTGCATGGTGAAGCACAGAAGCACTAAGAAATCTCATGAAAGTAAATATACTTCTGAATTCCACTGGAATGGCCCATATGTTTTGAGCAATATTAAGCTAAGTCCAGTGATTCTACTTGCTCTAGCTCTCCCAGGGAATTCTGTCATATTGAGATCAGATATCTGTGCTGCTTTTGCAACCAGGACATTAAAGACTCCATATCCTTCATAGTAGCCCTCACTATAATTTTGTCCAGCCTAGGGAGTTTATCAGGTAATCAATAAATACTCACTGAATAATTCCATTTTGTCCAGCACCTGTGTACCACAGTAACAAACACTCACACTGTTTCTGTAACTCTTAGCGACCCATCTTTCTAAAAGCCTTCCTATTTTCCCCCGAGGACTGCTCTTTTGGCCACTTTTCCTGCTGATTCACAATCAACAAATGGAGAGACATTCTTTTTTTTTTTATTTTAATTGACATATCGTTGATTTACAATATTGTGTTTTAGGCACATAAAATGATTTGGTGATACACATATATGTATACATCTATATTCTTTTTTAAAGTTCTTTTCCACTATAAGTTATTACAAGATATTGAATATAGTTCCCTGTGCTATACAGTAAACCCTTGTTTATTGAGAGAAATTCTTTTTTTTTTTTAATAGTAGTTTTCCCCCACAGTCTGAGTCTCAAATGAATACTTCAAATTCTAGTGTTTGAAAGAGGGGAGAAGAGCAGCCGGGTCTATTTTGTATCCAGTAAATAGAGTCCAGTCATTTATAGGAAGACTTGTGAAATGTGATGAAACTTCCCAGGAGGGTATACACACCTGGTGCAAAGTCAGTACTACTGACTGGGAGTGAAAGTTTGTTTCGGCCTCCCCTCTCTGCAGTGAGAAAGAGCATGTCTTAGAATGGTTTAAGAGAAGGATACTTAAGAGAAGTTGTTGTTGTTTTTCTCCCTAACATAGAAGAGCTGGTAAGTTTTAGGCAGGAAGTCATAAAATCGTTTTACTGTAAAATATATGCTTTTTAGAGATGGCACCATTTAGATGGCCTAGTAAAGGCAGACTTTGTTTCGCATGCATTTTGTAGGCTTTTTATTTTGAAACTCTTACACTGGACCTGAATTATGAAAAGGTAGTGAGTCATTTGGATCAGAACAGCGGGCAGGGCAGTGCTCTGTTGGAATGTCTCTGGAAATCCTGGGATGGGGGTGGGGGTGTGACATCACTCTGCCTCTTCAGTTCTTCCCCTCTTGCCTGGAGAGGGAGGGAGCAGAGAACCGTCGAGTTGGGGAATTTTTCACAAGATCTGGCTTCCCTTCAATGAGCTGTTACTCGGGACAGCTCGTTGGTTCATAGGGAGGCAGTTGTAAATAATGGTTAAGCTGTTGGCCCCTTTTCAGGCTCCAAACTGGATCCTAAGTAACTAGTGGCCTTGGCACCGCTCCCTGCGAGTTCACTCTTGGCTGTGCGTTTCTGGTGCTCACCCAGTCCAGTCACCTCCATGTTTGCTGAGGGCCCCCGCTAGGCATCAGAGCTACAGAAGTGCAAGAGAAGATAATGGTTCCGTGCAGAAGGGGTACAGACAAGGGGTGGGAGGGAAGACCCACATTATGTGTCAAGTTGTGCACCCCCCGACCCTGTACAGTGACGTGTCTGCACAGTCTCCTGACTCGACACTTCTGCCCGCCCGCCTGAAGTCCACCTCTGAGCTGTGCACACAAACTTTAACGAAGGGTTAAAGTTATTCCTGGAGGCTCTGGCCCTTCATTTCCTTCTGTAGTTTAAAAAAAGACAGTTTTAGCTTCGTCTGGCTATTTTCAGCAAGAAAATTCTTCGATGTGGAGATGGCAAGAAATGCCCCAAGGCTCTTTGGCCTTGACCAGCTCACCCAGACTTACTTGAGAATTCCATGATTCCTCGGAATTGTGACCCAGGTCCCTGCTGACCATTTGCGCTGACCCTCAAAAAGATTGTTTGAGACCTTTAAGCTATTGTCATGAGGCAGCATCCGCATAAGGCAGCAAATTAGAGACAAGCTTGAGTTCCTTTTTTATTTTCTTTCATGAATATTCTTGCATATCCATTATATATTAGGTGGTACACTGTTCTAATAGAAATAGAGCCGTGAACAAAAGAGAATGGGTGGAGTATCTGCTCCTGGAACAATTTTAAACAAAGGAAGTTGTACAAAGTGAAATCCCCTTGAGGTCCGACTTTGGCTGGTGAGGAGTAGAGTACCAGTTGCATGTGTGTTTTTCTGAAATACGTAGAGCATTTCTGCTCTTAGAAATTTTCTTTGCCATCTCCTTTGCTGTGAACTTGTACCATCCTTGAGGAAGAAGATTTCCTTGAGAAATTCTAATCTCAACAGGTTCTCTAAATTTGTAAACTTCCCAAATGAAAAGAGCTTTTTACTCTGTTTAAATCTTTCAGCGATGTGCATTTCTAGATCAATCATTGTGTTTATTACAGGTAAAAGGAAACTGTGGCTGTTAACTGCCTAAGATTTGTAGTCATTCTCTTTTCTAACATAGTAACCAGGGAGAAGACTCCTGCTATTTCAGTTTCTGCACAATTATATAAATCTCTTTTTGTATAAATTTATAAGCTTCAGTTCCGTTTGTAAGAAATGCGCGTCAGACTGGACTGGTTCTGAAATAGCGCCTCAGTGCTCCTGCTGCCCATTTTATAATAGAAGTAGATGATGGTTTGGGTCGGAGCCTAAATGCATCTTTCTTGCCTTGCCCACGGCACCCTCCGCTGCGAGAGGCCATTTCTTTGAACAGTGCGCTTGCACCTCCTTACAAACACTTTTTCTGGAATATTCCAGTGCTCAGGGCACTTGGGGTTATGTTTCACTGTGCTCACCAGGGGTGGAGGTGGGGGATTAATGGGACTCATGCGTTCTATTCTTTCAACAAAGTAAGACAGTAAGAATGAATTTTTTAAAAATCAGCTTGATTGTGCATAATGACGAAAAATTATATTTTGTGTTTCTTTTCCTTTTGTAGCCCACCAGACGGTCTGCCAGGTTGTCAGCGGTGAGTACTTTGGGCCCCACTGTTGTTAGCTCTCACGAACACACACTCCTGTCCACGGCAGCAGAATGAAGACTAAGGTGGTGTTTCTCTTGAGCTTTGTTTAATTTCCTTTTTGGAAATTGCCTGGGTCAGAATTTCGAGCAGGTTGGACAAGTGTTGCCAAGCAATTCAGTTGATCAGATACGCTGGTGAAGAACAGTGGCCAGCCCAGCGAGCAAGGATACGAAGCCCAGGGAGTTGTTTGCCATGGCTGGAGCCGTGCAATGAAGAGTGACGTTATTAGCAAAGCCCTCATCTCCTATCCTACACCTGATGTACCAAAGGAGACAAGAAGTCTTGATTCTCTCTCCACGAGAAAAGAGAAAGTCCATACCGTAGTCAGAATGTTCTGAAAGTCGTCTGAATCCATAGGCTGTAGCCTCACTTCAGAACTAGACAATCTTTAAAAAAGGAGCCATTTCCACTCTGCCACCTGGGGTCTCCCTCTCTGGGCCAAGCCTATGGAAGAGTCGTGGGTTAAGATCATTGAAGCTGGGATGGGCAGTGATCAAGCCTTGACAAGACTGTGCCCCAGCCCTCCTCGCCCCGCTGTGCTCCTCCCGCCCACCCTGCTCATGTGCCCGGCCTCCTCCTCCCGAGACCGGTCAGCCCAGCTCTCTGGAGGGGGACTTGCGCTGCCCAATGAGATGTAGTGGGGAAGGCACTGACCTCTTGGCTAACAGCCCGTACTAGATGGTACTGGGACCTTCAGGGAAGCCTGGCTTTCTTCCTCAGCCCACACCTGTGCCTGGAACAATGCAGGGAATCCAAGCTGTGAAATGGATATTGCAAACTTTTCACAAATTAAAAAAAATATATCAGTTTCTGGCTTTTCTTCTCAATATATTTTTGCTAAACTTGTTTGTTTAAACAAATTTAAAAGAAAAGGAAAGAAATAGGTACTGGAGCCATTCTCAAGTTTGGAAGTATAGCCAGGTTTAGGTTAGGTTGAGCCAGTGATCTACACGTGTGCATGCTAAGTCACTTCTGGCGTGTCTGACTCTTTGTAACCCCATGGACTGCAGCCCGCCAGGCTCCTCTGTCCATGGGGTGCTCCAGGCAAGAATACTGGAGTGGGTTGCCATTTTCTTCTCCTGGGGATCTTCCTGACCCAAGGATCATGTCTCCTGTGTCTCCTGCATTGGCAGGCAGGTTCTTTACCCCTAGAGCCACATGAGTCCCAACCTAAGAAGCAACATCAGAGTCACCTGGAAGGTTAAGACCTGGGAGGTGTGTTTGTATGTATACATAGTTAATCCAGATTCTGCTGCAATACCAATACAATACACCAACACAAAAGGTTATTCTTGTCCAGTGGTGTAATTTTCACCACGGTTGAAACACTGTGTCTTAACTCTTTTCGATGTCACTGTAGTTTATGCTGAAAGCCGTTGTATTGCATGGATATCTAGCCTATCAAGGGGGGTAGACGTTTAAGTCAAAAACTGAACTATAAAACAAGGCCTTTCCTGAGCACCAGGGTCCAGCAATATAACACCTTCCACTGACATCATGACCTCAGTGCTGACGCAGAGCCTCGGAAGCCAGTGGGATTACAGACTACAAAAACATCACCATTTCCTGTCCCATTAAAACGCTAATACTGAGTTTAGGGGGGAAAGGTCCATCTTGCTGTAAATTGAGAAAACAAGGACATGTTAGTACAATGTATCAAAGCCTGAGGTAAAATGTTTTATATCCTGAAAATTTAAGAGCTATGCAAGCTGATATATTTGGGGAGCAAATTTATGGTGGTCAGAAGATTAAGGAAAATAGCCCCTGCTTTTCAACCTCACTTCCCTTTTCTTATTTGAGAGGTTATGTCCAAAGACCCCTTCCGGAATTGAACTGATTATAATTTCAGTTTATGACCTTAATGGAAAGGGCCGGATTCGGTATGATCCTGAACACATGGCGTCACTGGGGAAGAACACGTGTTTTTCTCCATGAGGGGGAGGGGGATGGGGGTGGGGTGGCCCAGGAGGTACTCTGGGCAGTGTTTTCTGTTTAAAAACCATGCTCCCTGGTGCCAGGAGAGAGGTATAATTTTTTCCTAGCTTGATGAGCGAGAAATATTTGCCCTAAGATAGCTTTAGAAAAACCGCAGGTTTAAACTCCCCCCCGTGTCTCCTTGTACCCATCTCAGGCCCTTAGGAAGCAGCCAGGCTGAAGCCTTGTGTGGAGGGGCGTGGGGCCACTCCTGCTCCCAGGAGTGGGGAGAAAAACACAAGGCAAGAAAAAAAAGAAATCGCCTGGTGGGCCCTCTGGCTAATAAGGTCTGTGAAAGATCTTGAACTTTGGGAGCTAACAGTATACGCTGTGGGCTTCCCAGGTGGCGCTAGTGGTAAAGAACCCGCCTGCCAGTGCAGGAGATATAAGAGACACAGGTTCGATCCCTGGGTCGGGAAGATCCCCCGGGGGGAGGGCGCAGCAACCCACTCCAGTATTCTTGCCTGGAGAATTCCACGGACAGAGGAGCCTGGCGGGCAACAGTCCATAGGGTCGCAAAGAGTCGGACACAGCTGAAGTGACTGAGCGCGCACACACACAGTAAACATTGCATCATTATAATTGTGTTCCTAATAACAGACTCTAGGGAGCCTGGGGTCTGGGTGGCCAGGAGATTCTGTTCACCTTGAACTGGCCTTGGAAGAGAAACGTAGGAAGAAGCTCAAGCTCAGGCATTTGAAACCCACATCAGAGGTGGGAGAATTTGGAACTGGTTTTGGAATACTTCATGGGCAGCTCTCTTCATTTCCAGATGGGCCTTGCCTGTGATGGTGCTAGGATTTCTAGACTGTTTGGAAGGCCGGTGTGAACCAAATCCACAGCGTCATTTGGCCGAGGGCCTGAGTCGTTCCTCTTGCTGCATTGCTGTGATAAAAGGAAATAAAGAGACATCAGACAGAAGCTTAAATGTGTTCCCAGAGAGTTGTTCTGGCCCAGGGAATAGTGAATTGACTTTCAGATCTCGCCTGTCGTTGACTTGAGAACCCAGGATGAAGATAGTCATGAAATGGGGAGGTCTTTTTGTTGGTGCTGAAAAAAGGACGACATTTTTTTTCTTTTGAAATGAATGTCATAATCAAAATGGACTGTTGTCTTTGGCAGTCTTGTTGCTGTTTCCTTTGGTGCTGAGGGTTGTCTTTTTCAGTGTTTGTATAACTTCATTTATCTTTGCAGAAACCTGCTCCCCCCAAACCTGAACCTAAACCAAGAAAAACATCTGCTAAGGTAAGAGGTGCTCCCTCCCCCGCTTTGGCTTTTTCAACAGTGAACAAATTATAATTCCATGTCCCAGAGTCATCCGAGGAAAGATCACATTTAATGATTCAGGCTCAGTGCCTGGACTAGAAAACTCACCCGAGCTGGAGACAGGCTTTCTCAAAAAGCAGAGAGCACAGTTTTTACACTTTACTGGGAGTGTGTTTTCCGTTTGGTCCATACAGCAGAGGAAGTCAGAGCATATGGTGCTCTGAGAAGCCTCATGTCCAAGGTGGAGTTTGGTCGCTGCCTCATGAAACACACAGTTCAGGTGGTTCTCCAGAGCAGTGAGCCTGGGCCTGCAGCCAACAGCTGGTGAAGGACTTGTGAGGGGCTTCTGGCTTCCTAGAATTGGTCTTAGGAGGCCAGTCTGCTGAGTATTAATTAATCAATACTACCAAATAATTAAGGCTTCCTTGGTAGCTCAGACGGTAGAGAGTCTGCCTACAATGCAGGTAAGTAAGTGTAAGTGAAAGGCGCGCAGTCGTGTCTGACTCTTATGTGACCCCGTGGACTATACAGTCCATGGAGTTCTCCAGGCCAGAATACTGGAATGGGTAGCCTTTCCCTTCTCCAGGGGATCTTCCCAACCCAGGGATCGAACCCAGGTCTCCCGCACTGCAGGTGGATTCTTTACCAGCTGAGCCACCAGGGAAACAGGAGACCTGGGTTTGATCCCTGGGTCAGGAAGATCCCCTGGAGAAGGGAATGGCCGCCCACTCCAGTATTCTTGCCTGGGGAATCACGTGGACAGAGGATCCTGGCAGGCAGCATCCCACGGGGTCTCAAAGAGTCGGACACGACTGAGCGACTAACACACACAGTAGTAATAATAACACACAGCAAATTAATATCAGCAAACAGTTATATTGCCCTTGCCCTATGTGTGTGTGTTTCAGTAGCTTCAGTCAGGTCCAACTCTTTGTGACCCTATGAACTGTAGCCCACCAGACTCCTCTGTTCATGGGGATTCTCCAGGCAAGAATACTGGAGTGGGTGGCTATTTCCTTCCCCACGGGATCCTTCTGACCCACGGATCGAATCCACGTTCTCCTCCAGCTCCTGCATTGCAGGTAGATTCTTTTTTTTCTTTTTTTTTTTTGCAGGCAGATTCTTTACCCACTGAGCCACCTGGGAAGCCTCTTGTCCCATGCCAGACCCTCATCCTATGCACGGGCTTCCCTGGTAGCTCAGCAGGTAAAGAATCCGCCTGCAATGCAAGAGGCCTGGGTTTGATCCCTGGGCTGGGAAGATCCCCTGGAGAAGGGAAAGGCTACCCACTCCAGTATTCTGGCCTGGAGAATTCCATGGATTGTGTAGTCTCGGGTCACAAAGTCAGACACGACTGAGCGCCTTCCACTTTCATCCTATGCATAGACACTCAGATCAGAGGTAGGGACACATATTCTGTTTGGCAGATGAGGAAATTGCAGTGCAGAATTATCGGGGGTAGGAAGTTTACCCCCAAACGGCTTTTCTTTACTCTGCCCTTCAGAGCGTCATCCCTTGTGTGTGCATTGTTTGAACTGATGTGTATTGAGGTATGAAAAGGCGATTGTGAAGCAGAACTCATTTCTGTGGCTTTGGTGTTTTTGGGGGGGGCAGTGGGGGTCACACCTCATTGCCTGTGGGATCTGGAATCTTAGTTCCCAAACCAGAGATGGAACCTGGGCCCCCTGCTTTGGGAGCACATTAGAGTCTTAACTGCTGGACCACCAGGGCAGTCCCGGCTTGGTCTTAAAATCAGGAATTTTTCTTCCTCTGGGCCTGCCTTCTCCAGGGCTCTCCCAGCTTGTAGCCCCAGGTCCTCACGTGCAGTGTTTCTCTGGCTGGGTCTGCCCTGACTTCACTGTGTCCCCCTGCAGCTGCTCTCCCCACGGCAGGACCGCTTCTCACTGTATCAAGAGAGGATGCTCACCAGACACACACTTGAGAAGTCAAAGTCCAGTGGATTTCCTAAGTTGCCTGTTCCATTTCCACGGGAGCCTCCGAGTAACCCACTCACAGCTCAGCGGAACCGGGTTCCCGTTTTCCCCCAAGAGCCACCCCGTCACCCCTGTTTGTGCTTCCCCTGTGTTTGGATGGAGGCTGGCTGAGTTTCCACCACCTCCCACCCTGTCTTACACACTCTGTCTCCTTGTGCTTTGACCCTCTATTAGAAAGAACCGGCAACAAAGGTTAGCAAAGGTGTTAAAGGGAAGAAGGAGGAGAAGCAGGAAGCTGGGAAGGAAGGTACCGCAGCACCGGCTGAAAATGGTGACACTCAAGCTGAAGAGGTACTTTCCCCAACACCTCCCGCCGATTGAATCAGTGTCTTGAAAGCAATTGCTGGATCCTTCAGCTGGCGACCGCACATTCATAATGTGTCTCTTTATTGCCCGTAATGTGATTGCAGATCCACATCTCTCGCTCAACTGTTAATGTGTCAGCCTCCAGAGGTACCCCACCCAGCACACTGGCAGTAAAGGGGCAGATTGAAACAGTGAGGGTTAAGGGTACAGTAGACCATTCTGCACGTTTGCAGTGACTAGCATCAGATAGCAGTGTGGTGGTGTTCTTTTTCTTTAATCATGAACCGCGGGAGCCCCGCAGGCAAAGCTTCTATGGTCGTTTGCAAAGCAGAAAGCAACAAATGCAGCCAAGTGTTCGTGTCATATAGCCCTGCCCTGTCTGTTTTTACACCCAGAGTTGACTCGGTTTTGCAGTAGAGCCGCTAAAAACAGATGTTCCAAGCTGTGCGTGTTGCTCGGGTGGAGTCTTCTTTGGCTTATGGTAGTTTTAATAGTAACTGTCTTTTTTGTCTTCCTTTCTTTTTTCACAGGCACAGAAAACTGAATCTGTAGCTAACGAGGGAGAATGAATGGTCATGAAAATTGGGGTTGATTTTATGTACCTCTTGGGACAACTTTTAAAAGCTATTTTTACCGAGTATTTTGTAAATGCTAATTTTTTAGGACTCTACTAGTTGGCATACAAAAATATATAAGGATGGACATTTTACCTTCTCATAGTCGTGCTTTTTGGAAATTTCCATCATCCTTGAGTAAAATAAATACCGGTTTAATATTGGAAGCTGTCTGTAAAATTGATTCAGCATTCCATGCACTCGCTTTAAAAATTTAGTCCTGTGCATACTGTGGTGCTTTTACTGTGCGTATTTGGATTTTTTCATGCCGTTTTTCTAGAGCAATAATCAGTGGTGCTTTTGTACCTAGGTTTTATGTGATTTTAATGAAACATGGATAGTTGTGGCCACCTGCTGATTATTTGTGGTTTAAAATAAAAGGTTTTCCTGCCTGCAAACTACCTGCCTCTTATAGTGTCTTTGCTAAATTTAGGCAGTGTTTCATTTTCTTGTTGCAGAAGATGGAAAGAATTTGTACAGTCTGTCCCATCATGGTCCCTCTAATAATTCATATAGGGTTGTTTCTTAATTTTCTGGCCATTAAAAATGTTATTTTAATAGAATCATCTATGGGTGCCAGTGTAGAATTATTTCTAATATCCTTTATACCAGAAGTGGCCAGCAATAGTCACCATATAATAAAACTTAAAGCAACATTATTTTGTTGAAATCCTTATAAGTCGCTTTAGTCGTGTCCGGCTCTGTGACCCTGTGGAGAGTAGCCCACCAGGCTCCTCTGTCCGTGGGATTCTCCAGGCAAGAACACTGGAGTGGGTTGTCGTTTTCTGCTCCAGGGGATCTTCCTAACCCCGGAGTGGAACCCACGTCACTAACATATCCTGCATTGGCAGGCAGGTCACCTGGGAAGCCAATAGTAAGTTACATTCATGTTAAAATGCTTTCCCATTCGTTGAGAATTTCACAGTTTTTTTTACCCAAGTGACCACATTTGGAAAAGGAGTTGGCCTAGGTGTTATTAGAGCACTCTCTAGGCTAAGAAGTAGGAGAGTGTGTGACTTACTCCACGCCCTCAGGAAAAAGAACAATCCGGACATGAACCTGATCATTTGAAATGCATCCGCCTTAGTCTGTTTGAGCTGCTATAACAAAATAACCACCAACTGGGTGGCTTATAAACAGCAGAAATTTCTTTCTCACAGTTCTGGAGGCTGGAAGTCTGTGATCAAGTGCCAGCAGGATCGAGCGAGGCCCCCCTCAGATCTGAGACTTCTCACTGTGTCCACACATGGGGGAAGGGGCTGGGGGTCTCTCTTATGCACTGATGCCATTCATGGGGCCTCCAGCCTCATGACTTAAGCTCTTCCCAGAGGCCTCACCTCCTACTACCATCATCTTTGGGAGTTGGAATTTCAACATAGGAACTTTGGGAGGACACAAACATTCAGGCCATAGCAGTGTCTTTCTGTTTCTGGAAGGACAGAGGAGCGGAAGAGCTGTTTTCTAAATGCAAATTTGTTTGTTTACATTCCTGAGAAGTTGGGTAACTGCATGAACACCCCAAGAAAAGCTGAAATCTGCGGATTCCTCTTGGATGAAAAACTGGAGAATAGTTATTGCTTGTGCTGCTCTGGGGCTCTTGCACAAAGGCTGTTGTTCCTGGGGCCTTCCATGCTTTTCTCTTATCAACTAAAACAAACTCCCTCCTCCGAGGTATAGTTTCAGGACTCAGAACTTACACCTGTGTCATTGTCCCAAGTTTGGCATTAATCTCCTGCAGATAGGAACCATATTATATAGAGGATAATCTCATGTATAGTTTCTGATTATGAAATGTACCTTGACTGATGAAGGTTAGATATGCCAAGAACTTTTACCCTAAAGGAAAATAGCTGGTATCCTATGACCACTTGACAAAAATATTTTCATCATGCAGTTAATATACAGTTGAAGTACATTTCTGGCTAGCTTCCAGTTCTGAAGTGAAGTGTAAACTTCATAGGTTTACATTTAATTTCTAAAGTGCTGCTGGTGATCTTTTAAAAAAAAAAAAATTACAAAGACATATAAAGTCGAACTCCTTTTTCTCCTTTATATCCCCCACAGATAATCACTGTCCATCATTTTCCCTATTTTACTGTGTGTATATGTGCATATATAAGCACTTGTGTGCACGTGTACATATGTGCATATAATTTTAAAAGAAGGAATCATACTATGCATTCTATTTTTAATTTAATTCAACCAATAGGATATAAAGACCATCTCTAACAGTGCAGCATCGCCAGTAGTGCTGCAGTAACCATTCTTGTACACAGAAAGTTTTGCCTACTTAGATACTTCAACTCAAATAATTTCCTAGAAGTGGAATGTCTGAATCAAAGGGAATATACATTCGATGTTCTCACTGTTGTCGAATAAGTGGTCCCTATCCACTTCCATCAAGAGCATATAAATGCCATTTCTTCCTGCGTTTGTCAGCACCCTTATTTTGGTTAGTCTCATAAGTGAAAAATATGCTGTACTGTTTTAACTTTTAAATTTGTTACTAGTAAAACTGAGCATTTCCTATGTTTAACATCACTTTAATTTCTTCTATGAATTGTGATATTTTTCTCTTGGGGCATCAGTGTGTTTTAAATCCTTATTTGCCATGGCCACTGCTGTCATTCCGTTTAATTCAGACACAGAGGGGTTCTGTAGGCCATTGGTGTACGTCTCAAAGTTATGGGTATTATTACTAGCACATGGAATACTGCAGAGCAGACCGCCACCAAAATAACACAGGAAGCCCGCATTGCTTCCCAAGAACTTGAAGACCTAAGGATAAGCCAAGGGTATGAGTGTGCTGCCTGCAAATGCAGTGAAGGTTTGGGAATCCCATCCACTGCCACATTGCTTACCCCTTCAGTGAACGTACACAAGTTAGAAAAACAGGTGTCCTCCAAAATGCTTGTTTGTGTTCTGCGCTGTGCTCAGTTCTGTCCAACTCTTTGCAACCCCGTGGGCTCTCACCAGGCTCCCCTGTCCTTGGGATTTCCCAGGAAACAATACTGGAGTGGGTCACCAATTTCTACTCCAGGGAAAACGGCAACCCATTTTCCCAGGCAAGAAGACTGGAGTGGGTTGCCATTTCCTGATCTAGGTATCGAACCTGTGTCCCTTGCATCTCCCGCATTGGCAGGCAGATTCTTTACCACTGAACCACCTGGAAAGCCCACTTGTCTGCCTAACCTGCTAGAAAATCATAACTCTTTGGATGTACGGTGACTTTGAGTCAAATCACATGGCCTTATGGTTGAGCAGTGCGCTGCTTGTCCAGTTCTAAGGGGTAGTCCTAAAATTCTCCCTGAGGCCGGCCCATGGATTGTGGTGGAATAAGAGTGGGCTTTGAGAAGCAAGTGGCTCTGTAATTCTCATTTTTATGTTCTGTGAAAAGATCATGTGAACTGAAAAGATACATCAGATACATCAGCCCAACAGTAGGTGAACTGTTGTATAACATCTTGGGTGGACGTTAAAATGATTAAGGATTTTGAAACAGCTTTATGAAACGAAAGTTTTTTTCCCTGTCATCAAATTTTAGGAGATGTTTTTCTCAGCTAGAGGTACAAGTGCTGTCCTTCAGGTTTCCAATCCCAGCAGATATAAGGAGGCCATCTCAATTTCTAGATGTCACCTATGCTAATATATCTCTTTGAATGCCTCTCTCTTAATTGTGAGCTCTGAACTTTTATTATTTTCTATTATTTTATCCAGAACACATATGTAAAATATCTTGCAATAATTATAATGATTAAGATAATAATTATAAGTAGCCACAATTTATTTACTACTCTGTAATAAGCACTTTTCATAAATTAATTTGGGAGAAAATTTGTGAATTCTTTAAATATATTAACATGATGCTCCTATGCCTCAGTAAAAATGAGCCTTTTTTTTCCAATGCCAAATCGAGGTTCAGGCTCTTTTAAAACTGCAAAGGGAATTTGGGATTATACATCTCTCCCTTGTATGAGAAGAGAAAGTGAAAGCTGGTTTTAAGATGATATTTATGAGTAAGCTTCATGACCTTGATGAGGCAACGGTTTCTTAAGTATGAGATTCTAAGCACAGCAACCAAATAAAAAACTAGATAAATTGGACCTCAAAATTTAAAACTTCAAGATAGGTACAATTCACAGAATGGGTGAAAATTTTTACAAATAATTTATCTGATAAGGACTTAGTATCCAGAACATGTAATAAAAATTTTAAAACCCAACAATAAACAATTTTAAAATTTTAAATGGGCAAAGGATTTGAATAGACCCATCTCCAGCAATATGTATCAATAGCCAATATTTAAATAAAGGGATGCTCAAAATTATTAGGGAAATGCAAGTCAAACTCATAAGGAGACAATACTTTGCAATCACTAGGATAACTTTTAAAAAATTGAAAACAAGTGTTGGAGAGCACCTGGTGAAATTGAAGCCTTCATTTGTTGCTGGTGGGAATGTAAAATGGTGCAGCATCTTTGGCGAACAGTTTTGGAAGCTCCTCGGAAAATGAAAGAGTTACCAAATGACCCAGGAGTTCTACCCCTAGGTATATATACCCAAGAAAATTGAAAACATATTCACTCAAAAACTGGTGCATGATATTTTATAGCAGTATTTTTTATTTTCCCAGAGTGGAAGCAGTGTAGATGTCCATTCATTGATGAATGAATGAACAAAATGTGTGTCACAGTGGAATATTATTCAACCATATGAAAGGATGAGGTACTGATACATACTCTCACAAGGATGAACCTTGAAAACATCATGCTCAGTGAAAGAAGGCTGTCACAAAAAAAAACAATTATATGATTTCATGCATGCAAAATGTCCAAAACTGACAAATTTATGACAGAAAATAGATTTCATGGTAGGTAGTGGGAGGGAAGAGTGGAAACTGACTGATAATGGAAACAGTTTCCTTTGGGGGAGATAATGAAAAGGTTCTGGAATTTTTAAATGGTTGTACATGCTTGTAACTATACTAAAAACCACTGACTGTACACCATTAAAAATGACATTTATGAGGCTACTAAAAGCACAGGAATTCAGGAGGTCACCATTGCTCACCTATGTGAAGCCAGCCAGGTCATTTAACTTTTGCTTCTCAGTTTCTCATCCTGAAAATAGAGATAATATCTGTTCGACAAAGCTGTTGGTGGTGAATGAGATAGTTACTGTGAAATCACGTAATGCAGTGCCTGAAATGCAGTAGATTTTCCATAAATGCCAACTGAATGGAAATTGGATGAATACGAATGGGCCTTGTAGGTGTGGGCTGGTGCATATATCAGGTATGTCTGTCACAAGTGGTCTGTCTTAGGTCAGTGTGCAAAAGAAAAAATTATGCTTCATGTCAAAGGCAATATAATATAGTGGTTAAGCTTGTAAACTCTGAAACCAGACTGCCTAGGTTCAAATCCTGTCTTTCTTTCTTACTCTCCATGTAACCATGGATAGGTTACTTAGACTCTCTATACTCTGCATATCTTACAGTTCCTGTCTATAAACGAGAATAAAAATAGTTCAGTTCAGTCGCTCAGTCGTGTCCAACTCTTTGTGACCCCATGAATCGCAGCACGCCAGGCCTCCCTGTCCATCGCCAACTCCCGGAGTTTACTCAAACTCGTCCATGGAGTCGGAGATGCCATCCAGACATCTCATCCTCTGTCATCCCCTTCTCCTGCCCCCAGTCCCTCCCAGTACTTACTTTATTGAGTGTTAAAAGTGTTAAATGATACAAGGTAAGTGTTTAGGAAGTATTAAGAGTCAAACCATGCAGCAGGTGAGATGTTAGTCCCTGGGTGGCCGTGACCGTTGTTCTTTCACCTTTGTCACGTATGGTAAAGGCAGAGTAAATACTTGTTGAACTCAATGTGGTCTTCAATAAACAGAAGAACCAAGCTCAGGATTTTATCATTGCTCTATGTGTCTCCAAATTAAGCTAATTGGACAGTGCAACCCAAACATATGAACCACAATTCAGGCTCATATTTTGGAATTAGTGCAAAAATTAAATCATCTTTATTTTGTGTGACTGTCGCTCAGTTGTGTCCAACTCTTCGTGACCCCATGGACTATACAGTCCATGGAATTCTCCAGGCCAGAATAATGGAGTTGGTAGCCTTTCCCTTCTCCAGGAGATCTTCCCAACCCAAGGATCAAACCCAGGTCTCCCACATTGCAGGTGGATTCTTAACCAGCTGAGCCACCAGGGAAGCCCAAGAATACTGGAGTGGGTTATCTATCCCTTCTCCAGCAGATCTTCCCGACCAAGGAATTGAACTGGGGTCTCCTCAGTTGCAGGCAGGTTGTTTGTATTTAAAGCCTTTTAAAATCCAGTTTTGGGCTTCCCAGGTGACGCTAATGGTAAAGAACCTGTCTGCCAATGCAGGAGACATAGGAGACGTGGGTTCAATCTCTGGTTTGGGGAGATCCCCTGGAGGAGGACATCGCAACCCACTCCAGTGTTCTTGCCTGGAGAATCCCATGGACAGAGGAGCGTGGCAGGCTACAGTCCATGGGGTTGCGAAGAGTCAGACACGACTGAAGCAATTTAGCACACACGTACGCAGGCACATAATAACTTTAGGAACATCTTTTTTGGTTGTGGTACTATTCTTGGGACAATACCAGTTTGACCTGTGTACTCACATTTTCTTTTTTAATTTAGACCCAACTTGACTTCTCTACAAAAATTACACCATGTTCTGTATAATACCTTTCTTTCTAGATTACAAATTGCTTAACAACTTAACAGGAAATATTCACATAGAGATAAATACACCTAGACCTAGGTTGATGGGTCTCACTGAGTTGCTTGAAGCAAGATTATCGACTCTGAAGGTGGGAAGAACCCCTGAGATCATCTTACTCCCTTCTAAGGAGGTTTAAATCCCCTTTACAACATGACAAAGAGTTTCTTAGACTTACTGAGTTCCTTCAGTCTTGACATTATCACTCAAACAGCTCTGTTACAAAGTACTTTCTTATTGTTGAGCTAAGAACTGTATCCTTGTGGGTACCTGCTCAGTCGCTTCAGGTGTATGTGACTCTTTGCAATACTTTGGCTTGTAGCCCACCAGGCTGCTCTGTCCTTGGGATTCTCCAGGCAAAATCACTGGAGTGAGTTGCCATGCCCTTCTCCAGGGCATCTTCCTGACACAAAGATTGAACTCACCACTCTTAAGTCTCCTGCATTGCAGGTGGATTCTTTACCCACTGAGCCACCTGGGAAGCCCTATCCTCGTACCTGCCAACTATTGATGTCAGGTCTCCCAGGATCAGGGACATAGAGAGCTAACATTCTTCATCCAGTGACCCTTCAAGTGTCTGAAGACACCTGTTGCATCCCCTTGGAAACACTTTGGTTTCTCGAACTCCTCTATAAAGATAGGAGGAAAGATCTCTTTTTAAAATATAAGGTACTTAAATTAGTCTCATAAATTCAGACTGATTGAGAAATGAGAGCAGAAAAATTTTAAAACAATCGCATTAGGCCTAACTATGAAATGCCTATCTTATTTTCTCTTTGGACCTTCAAAAACAGCAATTTCGCATGATTCAACTGATCCTTTTCCTCAGTCTTTCTCCTTTGTGGAAATTTGATTTAGTGTGTCTTCTATGAATTCATCCTGATTTGTAATAAGTATGTTTTCAGGACAAAGGACATATCAGGGTTGCACCAAAGTCTGTCTTCCACGTTCATCTATTCATCAAAAACATACTGAACATCTAAACGCTGGGCATTTTGCAAGGTATTAGGGATGCAGCGTTGAGAAGGTCATTGTCCTGATCTTACGGAGCTCAGAGTCTAGTGGGGAAGCTAACATTATTAGTTACTTAGTAACACAAATGTGTATTTATAAAAGCCATTACTGAATCCTAACCTTTTCCACTGTAAAACCTTCATATAATTACTCTAATGGATTTCATTTTGAGAACAGATTTTAGTCACAAACAAACATACATAAAACTAAGTAAGTTAATTTACTGAATAGCACTTTAAAATATTATTTACCTGGTTGCTGTAGAGCGCCTATGAAAAATGACTCCTTGGACTTGGGATAAGTGTTTAACTGTATTTCCAGGAAATAATTGATTTTGAATAATACTTCCTGTGGCTCTTCCACTGATGTCTTTTTGGGCTGGAAGACTCCAGCCCATCACTCAATGACCTGTGGAACTGGAGTGATTTGAAAGGCAAAACGGAATTTGGGGAGAGTAGAGGATGGGAGGAAGGAAACTCAGGTGGAACTGACCTGGATGGGTACTTTTATTTTTAGAGCCAAGTCTCCTTTGAATTCCAAAAGAATTGCTTTTTTATCTGTGAAAATTTTAAGGTCTTTTCATAGTAGGATCTAAATCAGGATAAGGTAAATGTTTACAGTATTCATTCATTCTTTTTGGTTGAATTCAGCTTGAGTAATTGGTAATGAACAGTGCTCTTAAAAACTGGTTTACTTAACATATACAAAGCCCCCAAGAACTACATTTAACCAGCAATTGCTGAGCTGCTGCTGTGTTCTGAGCACTTTGCTAAAGAATTGATAACAACCCAAGAAGAGATGTAATTTGGGGCTTCATTCTTACGAGTCCAGACAGACCTTTGGCCATATACACTTCCAGGTTTTTTGTTTTCTTTTCTTTTTTTTTTACCATGAGTTGAATAGTGATTAATCAAATTGTGTAAAATCTTCAGTTGATCAGTAGCTGTTGAGTGGCTACAGTGTCCCCATGTCCAAAGACTTGGACACTTGACTGATCTTTTCAGTCACAATGTGTTGCTTTGTCCTTTTGCATTCTTAGAGCACCTTCTTGACCTATATTTTATACTGATTCCATTCTGTCTGATACTATAATACCATAAAAGACTCCAGGGTAAAAAATCAATCATTATATATGTGTGCAATTCAGTCTAAAAAAGACTCTAGGAGACCAGAGCAGGGAACCATTTTGAGTAACTGTGGAAGGATTATGGTGGATTATGCACATATGCTCCTGATGTTTGAAGGAGGTCTGGATGAGTCTTGAGAGTAGAAGGAGAACTTGTCAGATGGGAAACAACCTTTACAAGGCTGGAGGGAAGTACGTGGAGTCACATCTGGAGTAGGTTCATCTCCTAAAACCATGTTTTGGGTACCCAAGCAAATAGATTTCACTGTTTCCTGCTTCCATTTTTTTCTGCAAAATGATAGGTTGGGTTTGATTAATGGCTTTTTAAACCATTTTTCAAAATAGTGCATGCTAAGTCGCTTCAGTTGTGTCTGACTCTTTGCAAACCCTTTGGACTGTAGCCTGCCAGGCTCCTTTGTTCATGGATTTCTGCAGGCAAGAATGCTGGAGTGGGTGGCCATGCCCTGCTTCAGGAGATCTTCCCGACACAGGGGTCAAACCCGCATCTCCTACGGGTCCTGCATTGCAGGCGGGTTCTTTACCACTGAGCCACCAGGGGCAGTAGGACACCAAGACTTCTTTTGGATGCTGGTGAGAGAGGTAGAGCCACCCTCACAGCCATCACCTCACTTCTTTGGGCGGCTCCTAAGGCTCGTTGGGTGAGCCCACAGGACGCGGTTTGAAGACTAATGGACCAGGGGAATCCTAGAGGCCTGAGAGAGAGTTTGACTCCTCCCAGCTATCAGTGGCACAGTTAGTGCAGGAAAATGGAAAAATCCCGTGACTGGAGGAGAGGGTTGCTGGTGGGAAGCAGAGAGAGTTGGAGCTGGGCCTGGCACACAGTCAGCACTAAGGAAATGACATGTCAGTGTCCGTGGGAAGGTACTGTTGTAGGCTGGGAATGTGCTGTCCACGTGGTCAGAGAGGCCTTGAATTGTGGTCACCAGTGCTTAGCTTTGAGACATGGAGCCACCCTAGATTCTTCCATGGGGGATTGACAAAATGAACACGGTATGCATTTTCCTTTAATTAGAATGTAGTCTGGATATGACATATTATGGAACTATAGTTAGTTTTCTAAGGTAAAATATGGTATTGTAGTTATTCTTAGGAAATGTGTGGTGTGCTGCAGTTTTTTGGTTTTGTTTTTTAGGGATGAAAGCATGTGAGAGCTGCAACTTATTTTCAAACAGTTAAGATATAGAAATATAACTATATCTACATCTGAATTGTTTGAAAATAAGTAGTGTATATAGTATATATAGTGTATATAGCATATATATACACTATAGTGTATATAGTATATATATGGGGCTTCCCAGGTGGCACTAGGGGTAAAAAAATCTGCCTGCCAAGAGACCTATGCAGGAGACCTAAGAAACCATTTCGATCCCTGGGTCAGAAAGATCCCCTGGAGTGGAAAGTGGCAGAGAAGGAGGACAGAGGAGCCTGAAAGGCTGCAGTCCATGAGGCTGCTAAGAGTCAGACACAACTGAGCACATAGTATACATATAATGTTTATGTACATATAATAATGTATATAATATATGAATATATAATGCATATATAATACATATGAATATATAATGCATGTATATACAATGTGTATTATATGTATTCACCCACTTGTACACATGTATTTATCTACATGGATACTACAAATATGGCAAAATGTTAATTGTTGGATCCAGTGGTGGGAATACAGGTGCTGCTTACCTTGCAACAGAAACATACCTATTAGGACAGTACTTAATCTCTGCCAGTAGAGAATCTGGCCTAGGTCTCTGGCTTCTGAGGGGCAACCTTTACACCTTTGGAATTCTGCAGTTGATACTAGTGTCTTTGATATTTGGGGTGAGCCCCCGGGCCACGTGGTTCTGGTCCAGTTTGGGGGTGGGGAGAATGGAAACCAAGTTCAACCACAAGGGCAATCAATCATCAAACACGCCTCCATAGTGAAACCCCAGTAACACCTCTGCACATCAAAGCCTGGTGAACACCCCAGGCTTGTAATACTCCCTGTGAATTGTCAAGCATCAGTACCAGGACTTGAACACTTCCTGAGGACAATGAAAGCTTTGCCTTTGGAACCCTCCTAGGCTCTTCCCTAGTGGCTCTTTAGCAGGTTCTAATGTGTATCCTTTTTCATAAACTGTAACCATGAGTGTAACTGCCTTCAGTGAGCTCTGTGAGTCTCTCAGATTTATCCCATTATCAAATCTGGGGGTGGGGGTGGCTGTGAGAACCCCCAAAGCTGCTGTTGTTCAGAGGTGAGGTTGGGGTCAGAAGTGGGGATTGTCTTGGGGACCCTGTCCTTAGACTTTGCAATTTGGCTACCTAGGGCTCAAGCCTTTACTTTATACTTGTGTGTGAATATTTAATACTCCTAACATGAGCATTAATGAGTTGTGATGGGGCCTTCTCTTTGCCTGTTTTGCAGATTAGAAAAACTTAGGAACAGATAAGTCCCTTGTCCAAGGTCATGCAGTGAGTAAATGGTGGAACTGGCATTTACCCCTTCCCAGGCTGCACCAGAGCTTGTACCTCTTGCTAATAAGGAAGCAAGTTCATCTCAGGGAAATCAGTGAATAGAATTCCAGAGTAGGTAGGTCCAGGTTAGATCCTGTCTCCTCCATTCTTTAACTACAGTTCTGTACAATAATAATGGACCTTTAGGATAAAGACCCTAAGGCATAATAAGACAGCAAGCCCTGAAAGAAAGTTTCAGTGATGTTTAATACTACACACTTTGTTTGCTAAGGTCATTAAGTGGACTAATTAATTTTGTAAAGAAGCCCAAGAGTTTTAACAGAATGGGCTTTCTCATAAACTTCTCCCTTGTCCAAGTAACGAGACCTCCACATTCTCTAGCCATCCTGGTTAACAGGAGGCTTGCTATAAAATGTCAGTGGCATGGAAAAAATGCTTTAAAGAGAGAGCAGTCCCACACCTCTCTCTACTAATTGATAGTTGACAATAATCCAAATCAGAATGGCATGTTCTTCAGAATTCAAAAATAAGGGTGGTAAAAATTTCAATACCCTAAAGAAAGTATATGAGGGAAGAAGATTTAACAAGTGAAGCTCCCGAACTTCTTTTGCAGGAAAGGTTTAATTTTAACAGGCCACAAATGTCACAATTTTGCAAGCACGTTGGTAATTTTGTAAACCCAACTAGCTGAATGTGCATTAAATTTTAATCAAATCGTCACAAAAGCTTCCAGATAGATGGTACTGTATAGATGCAAGCAAAAAATGTGAATGACCCTCTGCAGTAGTCATGAAGTTGGGCATTTGCTCTTTGAATATGTGCATTGATGTGTGAGCAATGCCCTGACACAGGTTGTGAGGGTGCTATTCTTCCCTGGCCACCCCCCAAAAAGCCTGGAGGTAAGCAATTCACTAGTGGGGGAAAAATTCGGCAATGCCAAGAGCACAGTAAAACAAGAGAAATCCAAGAGATTAAATCTCTGGTGCTGCTTTATTCTGCTAACGTGAGCCTGATGGCGAATGAATCTCTAAGAGGTTTTAGTTTGGGCTCTTCCGTGGGATTCCTAAAGTGGCTTATATTTCACCTAAGACAAAACGAAACCAAAAAACCCTGCAACTTCAAACATTGTGGTTTGAGATAATGCTATGCTCTGATCTCATTTTCCAGTTTTTTTCAATGATTAAAAAAAGTCATTTTCCAATTTTCTCAATGACTAAAAACTTGGTTTCAAATTTTCTGTTTTCCAAATTGTAGTCATTTTCCAATTTTTTTCAATGATTAAAAAAAAAATTCATTCCAAAGTGTTACTAGGCACAGTCCTAAAACCTTATGTAGGAAAAAAAAAAAAAACAGAAACAAAAAAAGAAAAGAAAGGAAGAAAGAGAGAAAGGAACCACCACCAAAGGAAATAGGAAATGGTATTTACGTGTTTCCTCATCTATTAAATAAGAATAGAAGTGCCGATCTCATAGGGCTGTTATGAGGATTAAATGAATTAATATTTTTAAAAGTGCTTAGAAAAAGTGCTGGTCATGTGGAAAACTATATAATTTCATTTAATAAAAATGTTTAAAGACAAATGAAAGAATCTCTGCGGGCACCAATGGAATGAAGTGACCGTCGGAGAAGCTGCCTTTGTCTTCCGTAGAAGTGATTAAGTACCACGAGGCAGTTCTAGAGGCAGAGAGAATTGAGGTGCAGCAAGGAGAAATGTGTTTCCAGCAATTCTTAGCTACGTGCGTTATTCCTGGGTTTATTTTCATAATATGAGTTTTTGATTCCTGTGTACTTTGAAGTTTGCCTCAAGGGAAAAAGTTGAATTGGGACTCTTTGTGACCAGAATCTTTTGGCCTGGCAGGTTGGCGCCTTCAACTGTTTCTCATGCCAAGCCTGGGAGATTCTGTTCCCATTCCAAAAGCTGACAGGAGCTTCCTTGCAATTTTTTCTGAAAGAAATGAATGAGACTAACTCCAACAGATTTCTGCCTTTATGGACCCTTAACTAGCCTAATTAGCTTGGTGAATTAGCAGTGCGAACGCCAGAATACACAGTGCAGTGGGCCCAGCCCGGGGGGTGGAGACTCAGGAGGCTCCCGGATCGCGAAGCAGGAACCTTCCCGCAGCTGGCCGGGGATGCTCACGAAAGGCTGCGGTGAAAAGACTGCAGAAAAGCTGCTGCCATCTTTTGGCTGAGTCCACAGGAATGTGGATTTTGAACTTTGAGCCATGCAAAATTATATTTATACCCAGAAAAGACTTCGTAATGCCAACCCTAGTGAGCGCAAGATATTACATCATTTACACTTTGGGACATAAAAAAAGAATTTTAAGGTCGTTTGCAGTAGCTCTTTTCCATCTCCAAAGGGAGAGGGGGAAGACTGAAAATGGAAAATGGCATTAAACTGTGACAGGAGGGATCCAAGTCTCATACAAAGAAGAACCTCAGGCCTTCAGTTGAATAGTTGTATTCAACCCTATCAGACCCAACCGACTTTGTATAACAAATATTTGTTAACATTCCTTTTACTGTCCTGAGCTAAAGTTCACAGACTACACCACGCCTACAGGCATTCAAAAGTTAACATCATTGGTGGGATTGTAAACTGGTGCAGCAACTATGGAAATAGTATGGAGTTCCTCAAGAAATTAAAACGTGAACTACCATATAATCCTGCCATTCTACTTCTGAGTATTTATTTGAAGGAAATGAAAACAGTATCTTGAAAAGATATATGTTCATTGCAGCATTATTTACAATAGCCGAGATATGGAAACAACCACTGTGGGATGAATTGATAAAGAAGATGAGGTATATTAAAATGGAATACTATTTAGCCATAAAAAGGAATGAAAGCTTGTCATTTGTGACATGGATGGGTTTGGAGGGCATTATGCTAAGTGACCCTTTTGGAAGGAAAGTTATGACCAACCTGGATAGCATATTAAAAAGCAGAGACATTACTTTGCCAGTGGTCATGTATGGATGTGAGAGTTGGACTGTGAAGAAAAATGAGCGCCGAAAAATTGATGCTTTTGAACTATGGTGTTGGAGAAGACTCTCGAGAGTCCCTTGGACTACAAGGAGATTCAACCAGTCCATCCTAAAGGAGATCAGTCCTTAGTGTTCATTGGAAGGACTGATGCTGAAGCTGAAACTCCAGTACTTTGGCCACCTCATGTGAAGAGTTGACTCACTGAAAAAGACCCTGATGCTGCGAGGGATTGGGGGCAGGAGGAGAAGGGGACAACAGAGGATGAGATGGCTGGATGGCATCACTGACTCGATGGGCATGAGTTTGAGTAAACTCCGGGAGTTGGTGATGGACAGGGAGGCCTGGCGTGCTGAGATTCATGGGGTCGCAAAGAGTTGGACACGACTGAGCGACTGAACTGAACTGAACTGAACTGATGCTAAGTGAAATAAGTCAGACAGAGAAAGACAAATACCACACAATCTCACTTATATATGGAATCTAAAAAACAAGACAAGTAAAACCAACAAGAAAAACCAAAATCATAGATAGAGCAGATTGGGGCTTCCAGGGTAAGAGTAATTTGGGAATAGGTCAAGGGGTCAAAAGGTACAGTTTACCAGCCAGCTATAAAAAGAAAGTAAGTCTTGGTAATATAGAGTACAGCATTTGTGTTGCATATTTGAAAGAGAGTAGATCTTAAAAGTCCTCATTACCAGAAAAATGTCTGTGATATTATGGTGGAAGGACACTAACTAGACTTACTGTGATCATCATATAACACTGGATACAAATATAGAATCATTATGTTGTGCACCTGAAACTAATATTGTATGTCAATTATACCTCAGTTTAAAAAAAACAAAAAATCTTGGTAGACTGCTCTAACTGTAAAATAAAGAAGGATGTAAATCAAAGTCATTTATGATGACTTATGTATTTCAATATGTAAATGTTTGGGTGTGACTTCACAAGAAGATATAATAAAGTATAGATAGATGCATAAAATAAGGTCATATCTAAGAAAAGTAAGACGTATTCAGTGAGTTATCAGCATTTTTCCTTTACACTTGAGACTTTAAAATAGGCGATAAATATGTTTATTTCTAAGCTTGGAATCACAGCGATGCAACAGCTGCACTGGCATCAGAGATTCAGATGCTACAAATGGCGTTGCTCTTGCTGATGTGATTTCCTGAAATGGTGCACAATGCTTGTTAAAGTTTTCAAACTAAGCACAACGGTTAAAACTGTGCAAAAAGCAGTTAGGATACTCAGTGTGTAGATGTCAAAACAGAGTTAGATTCTAGGCTCAGAAGCTTATAAACAGGAGTTTTTTTAAAGTCCTGGACTTTCATGTAGAAAAGTGAAAGTCCAGGTGGACACGTGAAATTCATGAGAGATGCAGAAACAATGTGACCTTGTGCAGGACGATTTACATGTGGCAGAATGTCTGGCATCCCTGGTTCCTGCCCGGGAAAGGCCAGTCCTCCCCTGGGGACCACCCTCACTGTCCTCCCTACTCTGGCCGGCCATTGTGACAACTAATAATGTCTCCACACCCTGTGAAGCAGAGTACAGCCCATCTTAAGATGCACTGCTCTGAAACCCCAGTCGCCTCCCCTGCGAAGTCAGGGTGAGAGGTCAGGCCCCGAGGGGTGAGGTCTGTGCTTTTCCTTGGGAGTAGGATGGAATGGGTGGTTTGAGATCCCAGATAAACTTCCTTCTCTATGTTTTTCCATTCTGACTTAAAAATTTTAATTTACAGTAGGTCCCCTACATACGAACAAGTTCCACTCTGAGAGCGCATTCATAAGTCCAATTTGTTCATAAGTCCAACAAAGACAGCCTCGATACCCAACTAACACAATTGGTTATATCATGCTGTACTGTAATAGGCTTATAATACTTCTCACGCAAATAAGACATAAAAAACAAACACACAAAAAACAGAACATTTTTAATATTACAGGATAGTACCTTGAAAAGTACAGTAGTACAGTACAACAGCTGGTATCCAGGGGCTGGCATCAAGTGAGCAGGCAAGACGAGCTACTGACTGGAGAAGAGGAGGCAGGAGATGGTAGAGCTGAGGGATCCTCAGGGGCAAGCTACAGTCGCACTCACGCCTGACTTTGATAGCACAGATTCTGGTTCCTTGCTGGATTCAGTTCTATCTACCCTCTTAAAAAAAAAAAAAGAAACTCTCCAGTGATTCTGGGTAGTAGCACGTTCACATCTTTGAAAGTTCACAACTTTAAGATTCCTGTGTAGGGGACTTACTGTACATTGTTGTTTTTAAACAAATGCTTTAAAAGTCAAGAAGTCTAGTCTATTATTTTAAATAATGGATTTTTTTTTATTGAAGTATAGTTAATTTACCAGTGTTGTGTTAGTTTAAGGTGCACAGCAAAGGGATTCAGTTATATGCACATACATACAGATATTCTGTTTCAGAGGCTTTTCCATTATAAGTTATTACAAGATATTGAATGCAGTTCCCTGTGCTATGCAGTAGGTCTTTGTTGTTGCTCTGTTTCATTTATAGTAGTTGTATGTGTTAAGTCAAACTCCTAATTTATCACCCCTCCCACACCCCAACCCCACTTTCCCCTTTGGCAACTGTAAGTTTGTTCTGTATGTCTGTGAGTCTATTTCTGTTTTGAAAAGAACTTCATTTGTATCATTTTTTCAGATTCCACTTAGAAGTGATATCACATATTTGTCTTTCTCTGTCTGAAAAGTCAAGTAGTCTTAACAGTTTCCTGCTACACACACACGACCCCAAGCCCTCTCCCCAGAGGCATATATTCTCAGATATTTTCTCTCATATTTGCTTCCATAATTCTAAATAATGTGCTTTCCACCCCTACAATGTGATTTCTAAAATCATAATCATTTTAATTACACACTATATATAATAATATGTTGGAGGTTATTCAAATAATTTGTAATCATAAATATTATCTATTGGCTTTCAAATAGGGAAAATAAACTTTCAGAACATGTTTATAGCAGATATTACACCTAAGCTATTCTAATATAGTGTTTTAGAATTTACAAGTGAGTTTACACAGACAGTTATCATGTGACCCTTGCAGAAGTTTTGAGAGGGATATCGTGAGTAAAAGATAGGATATCGTATGTAAAAGGTAGGAAATGGGAACATGCCATAGATAAGTGACATGCCCAAGACCACACGATTGTAAAACAGCAAAGACAGGACTAGACCCCAGGCCGTTTGCTTTCTTAGGCTGTTTTTAACCTTGCTTTGACTGCTGAAGTGTCATGTCACTATTCTGCTTAGATTCCCTTCTAACAAAAACTCCTTTGAGGTCTCGTTCCCGTGGTGCCTTCTTCCTGACACCTTTGGTGATCTTCCCCATGCAGGTCTTTTCTCTGAGCTTCAGTGCCTCCATCTTGGCACTCATCACAGTAACTCATTAGGTGTCTTTTTCACACTGCTCTAAGCAGTTTCCCCCTCCTCTTTCTGTCTGCAGAAAGGTCATCAGTTGGAAGTTGTGGCATCGTCTGTGCCCGGCTACACAGACAACCAGGACAGAACACCTTCCCTCCTTCCAAGACCCCAGCTGGCAAACCTGTGATCTACTCTCTGAAATGGAGACAGGACCAATGACTTCAGTAGGAAAGCTACACAGAGACTCATGTCTTCTCAGATTTGGCTGCTTTGCACTTCAAACTTGAAAGATTAGACGAATCAGACCAAAAGAGACGCATACAGACAAACCCAATTCACAAAATCATGAAGATCCTGCTAGGGGACTGAAGTTAAGGGGAGGCCAGTAACAGTCTTTTCTTACAAGAACAGGGATGGAACATGAGTTTTGGTGAATGGAAGTGATGTATAAGTAAGGCTAACTTTAATCGAGGTGGGAAATGGTAACTCTATGAATGGGCATTTTTTCTGGAACAATATTGAGTAGTTTTATTTAGTTATTTTATTTTGGCTGCCCTGGGTCTTTGTGGTGGCCTGCAGGCTCTCTAGTTGTGGCACGTGGGCTTAGTTGCCCCACGGTATGTGGGATCTTAGTTCCCTGGCCAGGGATCAAACCCACGTCCTCTACATTGGCAGGCAGATTCTCAACCACTGGACCACCAGGGAAGTCCTCTTTAGTAGTTTTAATAATGGAGAAAATATCATTGGCTTTCTAGATGGTCAAGGAGAAAGAGGGAGAGGAACAATGAAAGTGATCAGGTTAGCAGCAATATGGTGAGAAAAAGGAGTGGGATTTAGCACTAAATTAGTAATGGACATGGACTTAAAGGGGGTTGATGAAGTTATCAAGTGCTGCTGAGAAATTATGAAGGAAAAGAAAAGAGACAGTTTTGCAGGGGGTGAGTGATTCTTTCATTGCCCAGTTGGGTAAGAAGTAATGGTGAGGAATACCTAGGATTCACAGTGCCTACTGCAGTATAGTGCATAGTGCATAATGCCTAGTGCAATATTGATAGTGCATAACATATACTATGTACGTAACACATAACATGTTATACCCATGAAAGGTTACACCATAAATGCCATTGAAAAGTGTTTGAATTGCCAGCCTTTCTTTTTCAACCTAAGAAGGAAAACATCCTCATTAACTTTGATAAATAACCACAGTTATGAATAAATAACTGTGAAGGGGTAACCTATTCCTGCAACCAAAGAATAGGCTCTTGATTTTTATCACTTGCCATACACCAGACACAACTAAGTGACTGAGCATGCACACACATACCCTCTGAAGGCTTGTATGAGCCAAGATCAATACCTCCTACAAGCACCTCCTTCCCATGAAAAGACCAGATTTGATGTACATGATTGAATTAAAAACTGGGGGAAAAGTAAAACTGTCTTTATTCACAAACAACAGGATCCTGTATATAGAAAATCCTAAGGGAAACACACACACACATACACACAAACTGTTAGAACTAAGGAGAAAAAAATAAACTCAACAAGATCTTAGGATGCAAGATCAATATACAAAAATCAATTGTATCTCTATGTACTAGCAGTGAACAATCCAATATGTTCTAAAACTGGGACTTTTGCAATGGTTGCAAAACTTGGTTAACTAACCCCAAAAAAATCATTTTTCACTTGAAATGAATATATTTTATGACATGTAAGTTATTCCTCAATAGTTTGTTTTTTTTTAATTGGGAGATGTCAAAAATCAATAGAAGGGTTTTTTTTTTTGTTTTTTTTTTTTTCATAAAAAGAGGACTTACTCATTATCTATTCCTGATTTCTATGTTGTAGTCTCTTGTGTCAAGTACTCAAGCCTTGAGGGGTGAAGCCTGGCCTGGGGTATTTCTAGGTCATACCTGAGTGGAAGTTGAGAGGTGCAAGCATCATAAACCTCAGCACTGACATCAGTGGGCAGGACTTGTTTGTTTGGCAAGGCACTTACGAGCCTGATCACACACACAAAAAAATCAAGGACAGTTCTGAGAGGTTAAGATCGGTATTCCCTGGGGTTGGATTGTACCCTAATGGGACAAGAGGTCCTGGTTGTTTGGAAGGAAATCATATCCTCGACTTCTAAGACACAGTCAGCTGTTTGTACCGGAAGAAAAGCTATGACAAACCTAGACAGCATATTAAAAACCAGAGACATCACTTTACTGACAAAGGTCTGTATAGCCAAAGCTATGGTTTTTCCAGCAGTCAGGTACAGATGTGAAAGTTGGACCATAAAAAAGGCTGAGTGCCAAAGAATTGACAGTTTCAAATTGTGGTTCTGGAGAAGACTCTTGAGAGTCTCTTGGACAGCAAGGAGATCAAACTAGTCAATCCTAAAGGAAATCAATCCTGAATGTTCATTGGAAAGACTGATACTGTAGCTGAAGCTCCAGTACTTTGGCCACTTAATGCAAAGAGCCAACTCACTGGAAAAGACCTTGATGCTGGGAAAGACTAAGGGCAGGAGGAGCAGGGGGCGACAGAAGACGAGATGGTTGGATGGCATCAGTGACTCAGTGGACATGAATTTGATTGAGCAAACTTCAGGAGATAGTGAAGGACAGGGAAGCCTGGCGTGCTGCAGTCCATGGGATCACAAAGAGTCGGACACGACTGAGTGACTGAACACCAGCAAGGGGTCTTGACTTTGACAATCAAAGTGAACAGAACGCACAACTCTCAACATTTGGCTCTTCACAACTCCAAACATCTTTGCACACCAAGTTGAAAACACAGTCCTGAGCACCTACAAAGGATCTTTGCAGAAAATGTAAATGGCACATTCAGTTACTGAATTCCTACCAATGGCCCTCTGCCTTAGGCTTTTCAAAGCCCTAGACACTTTTAATTCAAATCACATTTGTAAACATAAAACATTCCTAGGAACAACTGTAAGAATATTTAATACTTTCATGAAGAATGTGTAGTTCCTGTTTAGAAATATCATGAAAACCATCAGTGGAGTAAATTTACATTCTGGGCTCAGAGACAAAGTTTTCAGATATAATCTCTCATTCTCTGGTGATTAAAAGAAACAGGTGCTCAACAAAAAATTTCTCTCTTCTTTCTTTAATGCAACAATGCAATTCATGAACTGATTCTATGCCATTAGGCCTATATTTAAGCTTGGTTTTGTTATTTTTAAATTTTTTTGTATTTGAGAACTGTTGAGAGACTTATGATAAATACAGTAATTCTTTGTTATCAGTCATATTTTAGGAGTACTATGTTAGCCAAATACTCTGGTTCAAAGAGAGTTGACTATTTGCAAAGAATAATAATAATAATTATACATATATGTGTGTGTGTGCGCGCATGCTCATGTGTGTGTACTAGGCTTTGACATAAACTTGTCCTAATATTGTAGAAATGTTGCAGGAAGGGGAACCCCTCCCAGGGCCTGAAAATGGGCTCTTGTCTAACCTCAGAAATGAATTGTCCGAGGAGACACATGCTGACAAAGCAAGAGATTTTATTGGGAAGGGGTGCCTGGGTGGAGAACAGTAGGGTAAGCGAACCCAGGAGGACTGCTCTGCCATGCGGCTCGCAGTCTTGGGTTTTATGGTGATGGGATTAGTTTCCGGGTTGTCTTTAGCCAATCATTTTGACTCAGAGTCCTTGGTGGTGCACGCCTTGTTCAGCCAAGATGGATGCCAGCGAGAAGGATTCTGGGAGATGGTCAGACATGTGGTGTCTCCTTTTGACCTTTCCTGAACTCTTCTGGTGGGTGCTGGCTTATTAGTTCTATGTTCCTTACCAGGACCTCCTGTTGTAAAACAACTCATACAAGTGGTTACTATGGTGCCTGGCCAAGGTGGGCAATTTCAGTCAGTGTGCTCCCCCCGCAGAATGATATTTTATTGAAACTAACATCTTATCTGTGGTCACAAGGAGCAGCTCATAGATTTTCTGTGCCAGGTATCTTGCTGAACATTTTGCTTACATTATGAACTTTAATCTTCATAATAAATCAAAGAAACATGAATTTAGGAATAATTCTTATCCAAAGCTGTTAATAAAAGTTGTAGAAAGAATCTCGCCAGAGTCTACCTGGTTCTAAAGTGTATCCTTCCTCTCTTTTACATGACATCTTGCAATTCTTCTTTTTTGAGAAAGGATGTAAGATTGTCAACATGTCAAGTTCACCAAAGTTGTCAATGTGAAAATGAATGGTTATACAATGTCCAAGAAAAGCTAGTTGACTATGCTCTCTTTTATCAAAAAATTATCATCATTATTATCACTGATAACAAATATTTGCTATTCACTGCAAAAGTCATGAAACTTCTTTTAATGATATTGAATTGTGAAAATTCCTCAAACATGGCAAGTCAATGGCCACTTTGGATTTAAAAAATGAGCTCAATAAGAAGAGCAGCAAAAGGAAACAATTCTTATAGCTTTAATACAAAGCATTCATTAAAAATGTAATTTATGAAAAAGGCTACTGAATGAACTTCACGATGAAATAATGAATGTTAAATTAGGCTTTTTAAATCTCAAAGGAAGTTGCAGAGTAACCACATACCATACTGTTATATTTCAAATTTTCTTCTTTTATGTAGCATTTGTTTTAAGAATAGTCCATTATTCATCTTTAATGGGCATCCAAAGTTAAATAAACTGATTTTAAAAGAGGGTTTTAATAAAATACATCCGTTTCTGATACATTTCTGTCTCCAACAGTGTCGTTACAGAGTCCAAGAGCTAAAGAGTAATTTGGGATTGTGTCCTTTTAGGACTAGGTGAAATTGCAATCATCTATGTGATGGGGTCAGCACAGGGCCAAATAGCTTCTCCTGAATTAGTGTGTAAAAGGCAAATTCATTGTGTGACTAAACTCCACTTTATTTGCTGCTAGATGACACACAGCTAGAGTGGGCAGAGGGCCTTTTTCCAAAGCAGACCTTTTTCCAAGGAAGCCACACAGATAGCCAACCTGCACATGAAAAGATGCTCAACATCATTAATCATCTGGGAAATGCAAATCAAAAACCACAGTGAGATATGACCTCACACTTGTCAGAATGGCTATTGTTAAAAAGACTAGAAACAACAAGTGTTGGTGAGGCTGCAAAGAAAGAGAAGACTTGTGCACTGTTGGTGGAATTATAAATTGGTATGGCCACTGTGGAAACAGTGTAGAGGTGCCTCAAAAAATAAAAGTAGAATCACTGTATTAATACAATCCAGCAATTTCACTTCTTGGTATTTACCTGAAGAAAACAAAACCACTAACTCAAGAAGATTCATGCACCCCTATGTTCATTGCAGTCTTATTTAAGATAATCAAGAGGTAGAAGCAACCTAAGTGTCTATCAATATGTTGTAGGAAGGGGGACCCCTTCCAGGGCCCGAAACTGGCTCTTGTCTGACACTCGGAAATGAATTGTCCGAGGAGACACATGTGCTGACAAAGCAAGAGATTTTATTGGGAAAGGGCACCCGGGTGGAGAGCAGGAGGCTAAGGGAACCCAGGAGAACTGCTCTGCCGCGCAGCTCCCAATCTCGGGTTTTATGGTGATGGGATTAGTTTCCAGGTGGTCTTTGGCCAATCATTCTAATTCAGAGTTTTTCCTGGTGGTGCACGCATCACTCAGCCAAGATGGATGCTAGCGAGAGGGATTCTGGGAAGTGGACGGACACACAGTGTCTTCTTTCGACCTTTCCCGAACTCTTCCGGTTGGTGGTGGCTTATTCTGTGCTCCTTATCAGGATCTCCTGTCATAAAACAACTCATGCGAAGGGTTACTATGGTGCCTGGCCAGGGTGGGTGGTTTCAATCAGTGTGCTTCCCCTAACAACTCCCCCCTGAGAGACTTCATACTCAAGATATTTCTTGGGAATTGGGGCGGAGGTCTCCTTCTTCTATAACTTCTTCCTGCTGTGCATGGGCGTAGGCCTACCTAGCAGAGCAGAAGGCTCTCTCTACCTAAACTAAGTTGGGGTGTTCCACATCTGAAACCAGCTTTCACCCTTGTAATAACAGCAATTTAGTTTGAAACTGTTGGCTCCTCTCAGAGATGAAATAGACAGGGACCAAACAGAAGACCTAACAGGATGGTCATCACTGGTCCCCAGAAACAGGGGGCAACATTTGGGGTGAAGGCTGCAGGGTTTGTGACTTTTTTTTTCTTTTGATTGGTTGGTGGTGAAGCAACAGAGCTGTGCTCTAAGAATCTTGTGTTTAGTCTGAAGTTACCATCCTCCACCTGGGTGGGGCTCCACTTCTGTAGAAGAACTCAAAGACATTGTTATGCATATTTCTTTGAGTAGGAACCAGGACCCTGTCTCAAGGCTGAACCATCATTTGATTGTTTCTCCTCTGTTTCTGTATCCCCTCCCTTCCCTGATTAGCAATTGTTTGAATTCACCCTTTGGAACTCAGGGAAGGTCAAGGAGGCTGAATGAAGCCTATATCCTACAGATAAGAAATGGAGAACACACAACAGGTCTGTACTCCAGAGCCCCACAGAGTCCTGCTCAGTTTTAATTTAGGGAACAGGGCAACTATGACTGTGATAACTTCCTGTCAAAATGGGGCATAGGACTGCCTCAGCTTGGAGAATAGACCTTGAATTGGAAGTATTCCTGAGTTCCAAGTTCTAGATCTGAGTCTTGTATGATTAAAATCTCTATCCCTTGGTCTGCCATTTTGGTGTAACAGACGCAATTAGAAGTAGTTGGAGGAGTGAAAACTGGAATTTAGTAGACAAAATAAATCTCGTTTCTTTTTAGAAGAATAGGCCTGAAACCCAGTCTGGACCTGGCACTTTGGGGAGACTTGTAGCCAGGTAGCCAGTTGCCTAGTTTTATAAAAAAGTAAGGTTGCAGTTACTAGCTTCCAGCAGACAATGTTTTGAGAATGGTGGCAGCTAAGCCTGACACGACTCTGAAAACTCAAGTGTTTAGCAATACAACGTCTAATCTGAAATTACACCCATAATATAATTTCTCAGGATATCTGGGAAATAGTTATTTCCCAGGATGTCTGAACCATAGCTACTCTATTTTGACTTTTAATTGTAAACTTTTTCTTAATAGCTAAAGCAGATTTCACCGTTAATGATGTCAGTGTTTCTCTAGGTTTGAGAAGATGCAAGAATTGGGATTCATAAAATCTTCTCCTGAAAAGATCTATCTGAAGGCCTGTTCTGCCAGTTTTTTTCCCCAGAGTACAGAGTGCCTCATTCCTGATTTTCACCCTGAACTCCTTTCAGGGGAGATGAAGGTCAGCAGTTGCAGTGGTCATGATTTAATCTTTGTAGATGTAGATGGCAAGTGTCAGTTTTCAGTTGGCAGAGCCCCTTTTTGCTCATAAACTTGACCATGATTCTGATGGGGGACATTTCATGACCATTTTATCCCATGGTGCTGAGAATGTCCATTCTCAGGTTTGGAAAAGATTTTGTCGACAGGCCACTCAATGTGCTGTTACTGGACTATGCCATAAAACAGTATCCAAAATCCTCTGGACCACCTGTCTTACTAGCCTCTTGGTCCAGGAAAACATTCCCTCTTGTTGCTTCTTCCCATATCTAGGGTTACACTGTTACCATCATCGATCTCACGTGGAACTATGTATTATCCTATCAGAGGCCTTAGTCACACATTTGGCAGTGTAAGAAACAGCAATTTTGTAAAACAGGTGAAATACAAATAACATAGCCAGCAGTATTAGTAAAGTCACAAGTAAGACTTAAGAGCTTCCATTAGATGTAGCCCAGTATATCCCAGGTCGTCTGACTTAGTATACTCTGTACGAATCTTTATCTTCCAGGGAAATTATACATTGGCACCACCGTCTATAAGGCACATAGCCCAGTTTTCTAGTGTTACTAAACTGATTATCCTTAGTATGATTTAATTGTTTCCAACACAGAGGAGACTTTAAACCTAAATTACCATAGCCTGGTGTTATCTATATAAATCCATCCTATAATTGTGGGAGATTTTTTCCTCCTTTGCTGAAACTTTGCTTGTTGCTCTGATTGAGCTTGAGTAATAGAAGAAAGCTCAAATTTATGGCCAGAGTCAGAGCAGGCATTATTAATTGGCCTAGTGAGGGGATCCCATCTAGTAATATCACAGTGACCTGAATATGACTATAATTTTATTTTTTTAAGTAAATTTTCCCAGGGCCAACCAGTTAGAGCCTTGTAGTAGAGAAATTTACTAAGGTAACCCAGAACTAGACACAGGTAATTGGCCACAAACCCAACAACTGGATTGATTTCTAAAACTAGCATAGGACCAGGCCTATGATAGAAAAGCATTTGATTTACATGCAAAGGTCTAAGAAGTCAAGAAAACATTATAAATGATCATACTAATCAGGTCCAGCATCTTGGGCAAGGAGTCTACCTCTTAGGTTGTCGTCTTCTCATCCTGGTGTAGTGTAGTTTCTCCTGATAAAAACGTCCTTCCATCCAGGTAGTCCTGGTTGCATGTCGTGAGGCATCTGATCTTCATCCAAAGATAGATTACTGAGATAAGCTTCAGAAACAAACTTAGAATGTTCTTTAAGAATTCAATTAAATTTTACATTAATATCACATTACAGCAAAGAACTATCTAAGAAATGAGTCTTACTACCTCCATTGGTAGACCTCCAATAACAAACTGGGATTTAACATTTATTGAAACATCTTTTTCTCCCTAAAATTACCCTCATTTTTATCAAATATAACCAAATTAAGGCTAGCTTGTTTGCAAAATAGGTCTGTTCTCACAATTTTGGTCTGATGATTTATATAACCATAATTGGTCATAGATTTTTTTGTTTTGCTGAATCATTTATAGACTCTCAGACTGAACTTTTAAAATAAAACAGGGCTGGGAAACTCACACCAAAGGCTTCTCACAGATTTTGCCTAACAAATCTAGGTGAATTCTTCCCTTTTTAAGGTCTCAAAAATTCCTTGAGATTTTTGTACATGTTAGTGAGATAACCTTCCTAGGTCATTTGATAAACTTACGGGAAACCTAAGAGTTTCAAATTTCTGGAGGAGTCAGATAGAGAGAAAATATAATTTTTTTGTTTATAACATAAAATGTTACCAAATTATTTTCATAATTAGTTTGAGAGGAAGGTTTTCCCTACTCCTGGAAAACACAAGATTCAAACGTGTAATTTTTCAGATAGAAACCATGAAAGTTAAAGCATATTCGCTGGTTCATTCAGTCCTTTGTTAACTTTTGTGAAGTCATCAGGTTTTTCATTAGAATACCAGGACATATCAAAATGTTAAGAACTCCATATTAATTTCTAGGATATCTATATTAGTAATTTTACCATACATTATAACATGAGTGGGTTTATTACTCATTTGATAATCTTTTTCATGTAATTTAACCAACCAGATAAACACAGTTTAATATTTCTCTTTGGGATGTTTCAGGGGCCCTCTGAAGCACCTCAAAGTTAGCTAGAGGTCAAAGGAACTTCAAAAGAATTTGATTTAGGAAGTTTTATTGAAAAGATCAATTAAAAGCATTTAGAACATTTGGTCAGATTTAGTCAATGTTGATGGGGGTATCATTTAGCTTGTTGATATGTCACAATGCGCGTAAATACCAAGGTTCAAGGTCTAGTGAAAGTCAGCTCCATCATCTTGGACCTAGTTGGCTCTAACCAGTTTTCTTGTGGCTGTGTCATTCCTAACAAAATCCATTTATCTAACTAATTGTAATCCAATTTTAGAAAATCCTGATCATGCATAACTCTCTTTAGTATTTTTTCATACCTTTTTTTTTTTAACTGAAAACACACTTCCTACTTTCCTTTAGCAACCAAGAACTAACTTTTATATTAGCGTTTTATAGATTGGTGAGCATAAATACCAGTGATAATTTCTAAAACCCTTGCTTTCTTAGAACATTTTAGGATGGCACCAAACATTATTCATTTATAGTCCCAAATCTCTTTAGTTTTTCTGTAAAAGGAAATTAGTGTTTAGTAGTAAATATTTAAAAATCTTATTTTATTTGGAAATGACCTAACTATTCGATAGACTACCAACACTTAGCACACTTAGTACAACCCTTAGAAATTCAAGTTATGCCAATCTTGAGAGACTATTTTAGACAGATATTCCTAAAGAATAATTATTCTTGATAGAGTTTATATATAAACTCATATCTCATTTACATTTTTTTAGACGTTTCTTCACTCGAGGTAATTTCCTTGTTGACAAACTTGTAACAGATATAATATTTAACTTACATTAAACCGAGGTACAATGAAAATATTCTACTTGATGTTAATTACTCTAAGACATGTCTATAATAGATAGGTCAACAAACAAACATTAATATCAGGTATTTAATACTGAATATTTCCCAGTTCACATGAACCTGAAATTTATTGTTTAATTTAGAATTATTTGATTTGTAAGCACTTACCTTTCTTAAAGCTAATTCAATAGAGCTCATTTACAAATTAACCTAAAAAATATTACCCAGAGACAAAGGCATACCAAGACATATTTAAACAGACGCAGTGCAAGATCTAGCTTCATTTTCTAAGTTTAGTCATGAATTAGATATTACAATATAAAATTTACTAGTTTATAAAAAAAGTTGAAATAAATAAAAATTTTTATTTTTTCCCCTTTTTCCCTCAGTCTCAGGAGTTAGAGATGGTCTAGATAAGTGTTCCTGAGAGCCCTGGTCTCAAGGTACAGGGAAAGAAAATCAAGTTCTAACAAAATGGCGGCAGGTCTAAACCAAATGGTGGCCAAACAAAGCAAAATGGCCATCAAAAATCACGACACAGAATACAGAGTTAAAACACACACATATAAACCTAGCAGTCCTCATCAGACACTCCCTTAAATACAAGAATACAGTCTTTCAGAAAACCTTCTATAGAGACACAGAACTTCAGATGTCTTCAAAGATTTCAAAGGGAGGAAAGGAAGCCAGGTTGAAAGAAGAAGGGAGAGGAGGCGGGAGAGGGGGGCAAAAGGAGTGGCCTTACAGATATCTCCTGCCACCTGCAGATACCCAGGCATTATGGGACTTTACCCTGGGCCTCCAGATAAGGGAGGACTGGAACTCGGCCCTACCAGAAATCAGAACCAGAATTCGAATTCTCTGCCAAGAGGAGGTGATCAGTCTCAAATCCTCAGCTCAAGCTGAGGCCCTTTGACCAGATTCCTGCATCCAGAACCAGGGGACTAGAAAAACAGGGAAGGATAGGAAGGGCTAAGGAGAGGAAAGAGAGAGGGGAGGGGAGAGAGGTCAATAAAGTCTCTTGTTCCTTCCCAGTTGGGGCACCCTGGCCAGTTGTCTGCGTCAGGAGGAGACGAGGGACAAAAGGGTCCCAGTTGCGGCCGCTGGGTCTGGTCCATTGGGAGGCAAGCTGGCCCCTGAGTACCCCAAGTTGTCAGGATGTCAGTCTCAGTGAAGAAGAGTCCCCACCAGAGTCGCCATTTGTTGTAGGAAGGGGAACCCCTTCCAGGGCCCAAAAGTGGGCTCTTGTGTAACAGTCGGAAGTGAATTATCCAAGGAGACACATGTGCTGACAAAGCAAGAGATTTTATTGGGAAAGGGCACCCGGGCGGAGAGCAGGAGGGTAAGGGAACCCAGGAGAGCTGCTCTTCCACTCGCAGTCTCGGGTTTTATGGTGATGGGATTCATTTCCAGGTGGTGTTTGGCCCATCATTCAATTCAGAGTCTTTCCTGGTGGCGCACGCATCGCTTAGCCAAGATGGATGCTATCAAGAGGGATTCTGGGAAGTGGATGGACACGCGGTGTCTCCTTTCGACCTTTCCTGAATTCTTCTGGTTGGTGGTGGCTTATTAGTTCCATATTCCTTATCAGGATCTCCTGTCATAAAACAACTCATGCAAAGGGTTACTATGGTGCCTGGCCAGGTGGGTGGTTTCAATGAGTGTGCTTCCCCTGACAAATAGAAGAACTGATAAAGATGTGATATACACACACACACAATGGAATATTAGCCATAAAAAGAATGAAATCTTTCCATTTGAGACAACATGGATAGATCTATATGGCATTATGCTAAGAGAAATAAGTTAGACAGAGAAAGACAAACACCATATGATCTGACTTACATGTTGAATCTAAAAAATAATATAAATGAACAAAAGAAAATGAAACCAAACTTAAAGATATAGAGAACAAACTGGTGGGTGCTAGAGGTTGTGGGACTGGGTGAAATAGGTGAAGTGAATTAAGAGGGACAAACTTCCAATCAGAAAATATATGTTATGAGATATTATACATCATAAGAAATAACATCAATGATACTGTAATAAAATTGTATGGGAACAGATGGTTACTAGATTTATCATGGCGACCATTTTGTAATATATTTAAATATTGAATCACTATATTGTATATCTGAAGCTAACATAATGTTGTAGGTCAACTATATTTCAATTTTTAAATAAATGATTTAAAAAACCCAACAAGGTAAATCAGGGAAGAGTGAGTCTTCTAGTAAAGATCATTTTTCCCTTTATAATATGAAATAAAATCCACTTAAACATGTATTCCTAGAAAAGTTCTTAGATTTTACTTATTCATAATTGATTTGGGTATTAGTAGATGTTATTGAGATGATGTTTCAGCCTGTAGAACAAGGAATATATAGGGATCCAACCTCAGATGAGTCCCCATTAACTACCAAATTCAAACCTAAATTTCAGAATTTATTACTAAAAGGTGACAAGGAACCTCTTCCAGAGACAAAGAAATCAGCCCTCCAGAGAGCAACAGAAAATAGCTTTCATCCACTTAGCCAAGAGAGACATTATCAAGTCTTCACCAAACCCATTTTACTTTCTTTCCTCTTGGGCCCCTTAGCAGTTAGGCTGGGGCCATGTGAGTTCCGGCCAATGGAAATTAAGAGGTAGTAACAGCTAACCTAAACTTTCTGCTACAGATCTTCTTAACAAAGGCAAAGCTCAGTCAAGGAAATCTAGCCTCTGGACAGAGGCAGACCAAGTTGGATTTGTAGGGGAGTATGGAAAAGGGCGTTAGTATTTAGATAGCTAATTTCATGACATTTTACCTTCCTTCTTCCCATCAACACTGGATTCTTCACAAAAATTCATTTAAGAGTTGCCATTCCCAGACTTCCCTGGTGGTCCAGTGGTTAAAAATCTGCTTGTCAATGCAGGGGACATGGGTTCCCCTGGTCTCATGGCTTCCCCATCCCTGGTCTGGGAAGATCCCACGTGGTGCAGAGCAACTAAGCCCACGCATGCGCCACAACTACTAAGCCAGCTAACCACAACTGTTAAGCCTGCGAGCTCTAGGACCCACGCCTTGCAACAAGAGAAGACGCCACAGTGAGAAGCCCAAGCCCTGTAACTAGAGAGTAGCTCCCACTCAATGTAACTAAAGAAAGCCCGCTCACAGCAAGGAAGACCCAGCGCAGCCAAAAATAAATAAGTAAATAAGAAGAGTTGCCATTCTCTTTGTTTTGCTTCTACTTTTCCGGTGAAGAGCAAAGCTGAACACAGTATTGGTGAAGGGAAAAAAGAACTAACATGGAATCAGAGAAAAGGGACCCCACTTGAAATTGCTGGACCCCTTTGATAGTTCCACCCCTGGAAAAGTAGACCCTTCCACTTGCTGAAGTCAGATCACTGGGATCAGCCCTCCCCCAACCACCTTGGGTGGAAGCAAACTGTGTAGAAGGGCAGCAGAGAAGAAGACTCATGCTCACTGTTCTGGGGACCACCTGGCCGTCACTGTGACATACGCTGGTGACAGTCCCCTTCTGTGCACCAACAAATATGAATAGGCTGAACCAGATTTCACCTCCCTAAGAAGAAAACTCTAAAGCCCTTTAAAAGCACCATTTATATACAATTGCAAATATGTTTATTGTGGATCGCTTTTAGCTGTTCATTAAACCAAATTCCCTGGGGCCATTTTATGCCTATGCTTTGGAAATTAGTCCTTGTTACTTTATGTAATTGAAAACAATAAAGCTAAGTGCCTGTTATACTCTTCTGTAATTTGAAACAGGGACTCCCCACCTCCTATCTCCAGGCCCCTTGATGGCCTCAGAGGTAATGAGGGGGATCTGTGCATTATTTTCATGATAGCAAAAAACCTTTCAGAAATGGGAAATTTAACTTAAAGCTGTATGAGCTATCCGTGTGTCAGGTTTCAGTCTTTTGACTGAGATTACATCAGCTTAGGACAGTAATTTATTGTCCCAGAGAATAATTGATTGATAATTGATTATCTCGTGCTATTTGGAAACCCTGAAGTACAGCCATTTAATGTCTTTGATTAAAATAAATGGGTTAGTCACCAATAAAACTTTCATAGAGAACAAATTTTAAGAAATAATCTCTATGTGGAAAAAATGATCAGTTTAAGAATCTGTCCACCAAATGGAAATATAATAATCCAAATGTACATGAATAAATTAAATGTGATATAACTCTACAATGGAATACTATTCAGCCATAAAAAGAATGAAATACTGATATGTACTACAACATGAATGAACCTCAAAGAACCATTATGCTTAGTGAAAGAAGCCAGTCACAAAAGACCATATATTATATGATTCCATTTATCTTGAAATGTGCGTTAGACGCAAATTTTTCAATACAGAAAGTAGATTCATGGTTACCTGGGGCTGGGACGGAGGAGAATGAGAAGTGTCTGTTATTAGGTATGAGATTTCTTTTTGAAGTGAAGAAAGATTTTGCTGATGGTTGCACAACTTTATATAGGCTATATTAAATCATTTAATAATACACTTAAATGGGTGAATTTTATGGTGTATAAATTGTATCTCACAAAAGCTATTAACATTTGTCAGAATCATAAATTGAACTCCATAACTTTCCATTTGACTTTACACCACATTTGTCTGAATTAATGGAATCTTACAGCCTGAGAGTAAAGTTGGGTTCTTGAGAAAGAATGACAAAAGCAAATAATAACTGTATGTCTTGCCTTGGGGGAAAAATGCTGGAACCCTAGCCTTGTCTCCCCACACTCACAGGATCCTCTCCTGCGCCCTGTTTCTTACTCTTGGCAAGAGGCTGTGAGACCAGCCTGTGGTTCAGGAACTGTTTGTCCTAGTGCTCCACCCCCATAAAGGGCGCAGGGCTTCATAAATCTCTTCCACGCAGAGAATAAGGCCCAGGGCCCTTCAACCACACTGAGGCCAATCCTCCTCCTCGAAAATTTCTGTTGCTCTCCCTGAAGCCAGTTTTATCTGGCACTAGATCAGCATCTGTGAAACTTTTTTGTTTTCACCCTTTGAGGCATGTAACAAATTTCTACCAAAGTCATCAAGACACACAACAATACTCTCCTAATGATGTCATAAGTCGATTGTGAAAATTTCAGAAAATATATGAAACTATAAAGAAAAAAAATACAGCCATTACCTAATAATACCTTTGAAAAAACATTTTGGCATGTTTCTCTCTAAAATTATATATATCATTTTCTTTACCTAGTGGAGAGCACACTGTAAATTCATTTTTGTGGCTTATAGAAATCATATAACTCATCACCTTGTAGGCAGTAACTGCTGAAAAGACTAGCATCAAAAGTACAAAGCCTTACAACATTTGTGCTGTGGACAAAACTCACTCCCAGCTTAATTTTATGCTTTTCTATTCAGATTTCTTCTGTCCTACTTTCCATCTTCTCTTATTTCTATATTTAATCTTGTTTTATTATATGTATTTCTATAAAACATTCTAAAGGCTTTCCAAAATAAATAGTTTTTCCATCATAACTATTTCAAGTGTACTTTTTCAGTAGTGTTAAATATATTCACGTTGTAATCTTGCAAAACTGAAACTCTAGACCCATTGAATAACGCCCATTCCCTCTCTCTCTGTCCTCTGGTGATCGCCATTCTACTTTGTGTCTATGAATTTGATTATCCTAGATATCTTGTACATTTCTCCGGTGGTTCGGCAGCTAAAAATCTGCCTGCAATGCAGGAGACCAGGGTTTGATCCCTGGGTCTGGAAGATTCCCTGGAAGAGGGTGTGGCAACCCACTCCAGTATTCTTAGCTGGGAAATCCCCTGGACAGAAGAGCCTGGAAGGCTACAGTCCATAGGATCACAAAGAGTGGGACACAACTTAGCACGCACGCATGCAGATATCTGTTATAAATGGAATGATACTGTATTTGTCTTTTTTGTGACTGATGCTATTGCAAATAGAATTGCTTTCTTAATTTCTTTTCAGGTTGTTCATTGTTCAGGTATAGAAATGCAACTGATTTTTGTGTCGATTTTTATAGCCAAAAACTTTGCTGAACTTGTTCATTGGTTCTAACTTGTTTTGTGTCTGGATTCTTTAGGGTTTTCTACACAAAAGATCAGGTCATTTGCAAACAGGAATAATTTTATTTCTTCTTTTCTGATTTAGATGCAATAAAAAACTTTTAAAATAATAATTGTTCTCCTGTTTGAGATATAATTTATCTATCATACTGTATTTGTTTTAGGTGTACAATGTAATGATTTGAAACATGTACATACTGTGAAATAATTGCCACAACACAAATTTGGTTAACATCCATCACCTCTCATAAGTACACATTTTTTCTTGTAATGAGAACTTTTAAGATAAACTGTCTTAACAGTTTTCAAGAATACAATACAATATTGTTAACTATAGTCACCCACTGTAGATTACATCCCTAGAACTTATTTATATAACTAAAAGATTATTCCTTGTAACCACCTTCACACATCTTCCCAGCTCCCACCTCATGCTTCTGGCAGTCACCTATTTGTTCTCTATATCTAGTAGGTCGATACAAAAGTAACTGCAGTTTTATATCATGAATTTTAAATCATTATATCTAAGCTCAAACATATTTTTATTAATCAAAATAAGAAACATTACAATCAACACAGTTTTGCCAACAAGAAATAAGTTTGCTTATTCCTGTAGCATAAAAATCCGTTCTTTGGGAATCAATTAAATCTTGGAAAGCATTTTCTGCCTCTTGGTGGGTGTGGAAGTGTTTTCCCTGCAAAAAGTTGTTGAAATGCTTGAAGAAGTGGTAACTGGTTGGCAAGAGGTCAGGTGAATATGGTGGATGAGGCAAAACTTCGTAGTCTAATTCGTTCAACTTTTTAAAAAATTATATTTATTTATTTTTAATTGATTGATGATTGCTTTACATTATTGGTTTCATTTCTGCCATACATCAACATGAATAGCCATGTGTGTGTTACTTGCTCAGTCGTGTCCCACTCTTCGTGACCCTGTGGACTGTAGCCCACCAGGTTCCTCTGTCCATGGAATTCTCTAGGCAAGAACACTGGAGTAGGTTGCCATTCCCTTCTCCAAAGGATCTTCCCAACCCAGGGATTGAACCCAGGTCTTCCACATTGCAGGCAACTTTTTCACCATCTGAGCCATCAGGGAAGTGCCATAAGTGTACATATGTCCCTACCCACTTGAACCTCCCTCCCACCTCCCACCCTTTCCCACCCCTCTAGGTTACAGAGTCCCAGTTTCAGTTCCCTGAATCATACAACAAATTTCCATTGGCTATCTGTTTTTACATATGGTAGTGTATATGCTTCCATGCTACTGTCTTCATTCAACTTTTGAAGAGTTGGTTGTGTGACATGTGGTTACACTGTCATGAAGAATTGGGCACTTTCTGTTGACCATAGCCAGCTGTACATTGTGCAGTTTTTGGTGCATCTTATTGATTTGTTGAGCATACTTTTCAGAAGTAATGGCTTCACCAGGGTTCAGAAAGCAGTTGTGGATCAGACGGGCAGCAGACCACCAGACAGTGACCGTGACCTTTTTTGGGGGCAAGTTTGGCTTTGGGAAGTGCCTTGGAGCTTCTTCTTGGTCCAACCACTGAGCTGGTTGTCCTCGGTTATTGTATAAAATCCACTTTTCATTGCTCGTCACAGTCCAATCAAGAAATTGGTCATTGTTGTTGCTAGAATAAGAGAAGATGACACTTTAAAATGATGATTTTTTTTTTATTTGCCTTGCTCAGGGGGCACCCACTTACCAAGCTTTTTCACCTTTCCAATATGCTTCAAATGCTGAGTGACCATAGAATGGTCGATGTTGAGTTTCTCAGCAACTGCCCACGTAGTTGTAAGAGGATCAGCTTTGAAGATTGCTCTTAATTTGCCGTTGTCAACTTCTGATGGCAGGTCACTAACACTTCTCATCTTCAAGGCTCTCCTCTCCTTTGCAAAAGTTCTTGAACCACCACTGCACTGTACATTCATTAGCAGTTCTTTGGCCAAACGCGTTGTCAATGTTGCATGTTGTCTCTGCTGCTTTACGACCCATTTTGATCTCAAGTAACAAAATCGCTCAAATTTGCTTTTTGTCTGCCATCATTTTCATAGTCTAAAATAAATATTAATGTAAAATAAGCAAGTAATAAGTCATTAGCAAAAAAACATGAAGTGATAAATGTGCATTAAAATGATGTATAACATAACATCTATTGAGAACATATTCCAATATCAAATGACAAATTTCAACAGTGCAAAAACCACAATTAAGTTTGCACTAACATGAGTTTTTTTTAGATTCCACATATAAGTGAGATCATACAATATTCATCTTTGTCTATCTAATTTATTTCACTTAGCATAATACTGTCTAGATCCATCAATGTTGTTGAAAATTACACAATTTCCCTCTTTTATAACTATATAATATGCCATTATTTGTATATATCACATTTTATTTATCCATTTATCCATCGATGGACACTTATTTTGTTTCTGTATCTTGGCTATTGTAAATAATACTGCAATGAACTTGCAAATGCAGATATTTTTTCAAGATAGTGATTTCTTTTCCTTCAGATGTATAGCTAGAAGTGGAATTGCTGATCACGTGGTAGTTCTGTTTTTAAGTTTAGGGGGGAAATTCATGCTGTTTTCCACAGTTGCTATACCAATTTGCCTTTTCACAAGCAGTGCACAGTGTTACCTTTCCTCCACATCCTCGCCAACACTTGCTATCTTTTATCTTTTTGATAAAGCCTTTCTAACAGGTGTGAGATGCTGTCTCATTGTGGTTTTGATTTGCATTTCCCCGAAGATTATTGCTTTCTCCTTTTCACATACCTATTGGTCATTTTGTGTGTCTTCTTTGGGAAAATGTCTATTCAGTTCTTCTGCCCAGCAAATATAAGAAATATTTTGTAACCATTTGTAATTACCACATATGAGTTCATCATCCAGAACTGCCATAACTGACACGGACATTTCTCATTCCTCTATTGTTGGATATTTAGATTGTTTTAAATTTGTATTATAAAGAACAATATTCCAATGCATATTTTTATGTATAGTTCTTCAGTCGTATTTAATATTATTTCCTATGAAAGAGTTTAGAAGTGGCACCACTGAGTTAAAGATTATGAATATTAAGTCTTTTGACACATTTTTTCTCATTTCTAAAAAATTATAACTCAAAAATTATTTTTTGTCTTCTAGAATTTCATCATTTTTATTGAAGTATAGTTGATTTACAATGTTGTGTTATAAGTTAAAAAATATTACTCAAATAACATTTGAGACACATTATATCTATCTTCTGAAAATTTACATTACATATGATGTTTTAAAATGGTGTGAAATATCTCATACATGTGGCTTAAAATATATTAATACATGAATTACATTTTTTATAATATTGAGCTCTTTTTAAGTTTATTTTTAATTGAAGGATAATTGCTTTACAATATTGTGTTAGTTTCTACCATATACCAACATGAATCAGCCATAGGTATACATGTGTCCCCCCTCTCTTGAACCTCCTTCCCACCTCCCACCACATCCCACCCCTCTAGGTTGCCACAGAGCACTAAATTTGAGCTCATTTCATCTGATGATGGACAGCTAGGGAACTTCCATGCCCTAACTATTATAAACAGTGTTATAATGAGCATAGGGATTCATGTATCTTTTTCAATTTTGGTTTCCTCAGGGTATATGCCCAGTAATGAGATTGTTGGATCATATAGTAGTTTTATTCCTAGTTTTTCAAGGAATCTCCACACTGTTCCATGCAGACTATATCAATTTACACTCCCACCAACTGTGCAAGAGTGTTCCCTTTTCTCCACAACCTCTCAGCACTTACTGTTTGTAGAATTTTTGATGATGGCCACTCTGAACAATGTGAGATGATATTTCATTGTATTTTTAATTTGTATTTCTCTAAGAATGGGCAATGTTGAGCATCTTTTCATGTGTGTATTGGCCATTCATATGTCTTCTTTGGAGAAATGTCTGTTTAGGTCTTCTGCCTACTTTTTGGTTGGATTGTTTGTTTTTCTGATATTGAGCTGCTTGTGTATTTTGGAGATTAATCTTTTGTCAGTTGTTTTATTTGCTATTATTTTCTCCCACTCTGAGGGCTATCTTTTAACCTTATTTATAGTTTTCTTTTCTGTGCAAAAGCTTTTAAGTTTATTTAGGTCTCATTTGCTTAGTTTTGTTTTTATTTCCATTATTCTAGGAGGTGGGTCCAAAAGGATCTTGCTGTGATTTATGTCAAGGAGTGTGCTGCCTATGTTTTCCTCTAGGAGCTTTATTGTTTCCTGCATTGCATTTAAGTCTTTAATCCATTTTGAATTTATTTTTGTGCATGGTGTTAGATGTTCCAATTTCATTCCTTCACATGTAGCTGTCTGGTTTTCCCAGGACCACTTACTGAAGAGGCTGTCTTTTCTCCATTGTAAATTCTTCCCTCCTTTGTCAAAGATAAGGTGCTCATAAGTGCATGGGTTTATCTCTGGGCTTTATATCTTGCTCCATTGCTCTATATTTCTATTTTTGTGCCACTAATACTGTCTTGATGACTTGTAGCTTTCTAGTATAGTCTGAAGTCAGGAAGGTTAATTCCTCCAGCTCCATTTTTCTTTCTCAAGATTGCTTTGGCTGTTCAGGGTCTTTTGAATTTATATGCAAATTGTGAAATGTTTTGCTCTAGTGCTGTGAAAAATACCATTGGTAGTTTGATAGGGATTTCATTGAATCTGTAGATTGCTTTGGGTAGTATAGTAATTTTCATAATATTGATTCTTCCCATCCAAGAACATGGTATATCTCTCCTTCTGTTTGTGTGGCCTTTGACTTCTTTCATCAATGTCTTCTAGTTTTATGCATACAGGTCTTTTGCCTCTTTAGGTAGGTTTATACCTATGTATTTTATTCTTTTTGTTGCAATGGTGAATGAGACTTAATTTTTAATCACCTTAATTTTTATTTCTGATTTTTCATTGTTGCTGTATAGGAATGCAAGTGATTTCTGCATATTATTTTTATATCCTATGACTTTACTATATTCATTGATTCAGTTCAGTTCAGTTACTCACTGTGTATAGTATCATGTCATCTGCAAACAGTGAGAGTTTTACTTCTTTTCCAATCTGGATTCCCTTTATTTCTTTTTCTTCTTTGATTGTTGTGGCTAGGACTTCCAAAACTATGTTGAATAATAGTGCTGAGAGTGGGCACTCTTGTCTTATTCCTGATCTTAGACAAAATGCTTTCAGTTTTTCATCACTGAGAATGTTTGCTATGGGTTTGTCATATAAATCCTTTATTATGTTGAGGTATGATCCTTCCTCAAGATTGATTGAGATTATCATATGGTTTTTATCTTTCAGTTTGTTAATATGGTGTATTACACTGATTGATTTATGTATATTGAAGAATCCTTGTATCCCTGAGATAAAGCCCACTTGATCACAATGTATGATGCTTTTAATGTGTTGTTGGATTCTGTTTTCTAGAATTTTGTTGAGTATTTTTGCATCTATGTTCATTAGCGATGTTGGTCTATAATTTTCTTTCTTTCTTTCTTTTTTTTTTTTTTTTTGTGGCATCTTTGTCTGGTTTTGGTTTCAGGGTGATAGTGCCCTCATAGAATGTGTTCAGAAGTCTTTCTTCCTCTGCAATTTTATGAAAGAGTTTGAGCAGTATAGGTGTTAACTCTTCTCTAAACTTTTGGTAAAATTCACCTGTGGAGCCATCTAGCCCTGGGCTTTTGTTTGTTTAATGTTGAGCTCTTTTGCTGACTTTTACATTCCTTTCCAAATCCAGCCCCTCCTTGTTGGGGTACCAGACAGCAAGTACTGCAGGTTGGATTCTGAGGGGTCAGACTGGGGTGGAGTTGCTTCCTCTACTTGTACCAGGTAGGAAGCAACCATGGAGCTGGTTTTAAACAAAGGTCTAGGGGGCAAAGAGCAAGGCAGGGAGTGATTTTTCTGAGGAAATGTAAAACTAGCCTGAATGGCCTGAGTTTGGACTTAAAATGCAGAGATGTGCTTTCAGTAAGGCTGATGTAGCAGCTGGGGGGCAACTGGAGAGGGGGGATATTTGGTGTTGTCACAATGATTAGGAGCATAGTGCTGGCATTTAGCGGGTAAGGGCGAGAAACACTAGAGGTATCACATGGCTTGAGACTATTCTCTTAAAGTAATTTTTCAGACCCTAATGTCAGTAACTCTCCCAGTGACACACACTGGGCCAGTTTTGTGTTGATATATCTAAATTCCAAGGGCCACTCTGTATTGTGTTCCTTTTGCCATTAAGGACCATAAAATCATAAAGTAGCTCTTTACTGTACAGCAGAAATGAACACATTGTAAATCAACTATATTTCAATAGATTTTTAAAATGTACATTTCAGTGATGATGGGTTGAGAATAAAAGGAGAAAATTTATATTTATTAAAAACCTATTATGTACTGCAAAATGTTATTAGTTTCCTATGGTTGCTGTGACAGATTACCCTAAACAAGGTGGTTTAGAATACCAGACCTCTCTCACAGTTATGAAGGTCAGACCTCTGAAATCAGGGTGCCAGCTTTTGGAGGGGCTGTATTCCTGCTACAAGCTCCGGGGGAGGCTGCAGCCCCTGCTCCTCCAGTGTCGGTAGCTGCCAGCTGCCCCTGACTGGGGCTCCTTTCCTCCAGTCTCCGACCCCAGTGGCTTCCTCCTCTTCTCTCATCTCACTCTTTTATAAGGACACTCATCATTGGATTTTGGATCTACCTGTCCAAGCCTGAATGACCTTCTCATCTCAAAGTCCTTAGCTAAATGTCAAAGGCCCTTTTCCCAAACATTTACAGACTTTGAGGATTAGAACGTGGCTATCTTTGGGGCTTCCCAGGTGGCTCAGTGGTAAAGAATCCACCTGTCAATGCAGTAGACACAGGAGCCATGGGTTCGGTCCCTGGGTCGGGAAGATTCCCTGGAGGAAGAAATGCCACCCACTCCAGTATTCTTGCCTGGAAAATTCCATGGGCAGAGGAGCCTGGGGGGCTGCAGGTCAGGGAGTTGCAAAGAGCTGGACATGACTGAGCTACTGAGCATGCATGCATGGACACACACGTGGATATCTTTGCGGAGTGGTGAGCCATCTTTCAGCCCACTACACTTTATTCCAGAATTGCGTTAAATTTTCCAGCCATCTTGTGACGGAGACATCATTAGCTCTTGTTGATAAATGAAAAAGTTGAAATTTAGACAGAATAAATACTTGGCCCAGGTATCCTGATGCCTTCCAGAGCTGAGATTCACCCTGAAGCCCCTGCCACCTGGATGCACTGTTGGTAGGCTCCGCCTGGTGCCTGGTCAGTTACAGGGCGCTGTCCTTACTAATGCAAAAGTAGCTGCAGTGTTCACAGGTGACCTTGTACACTCCACTGATCTTGGCCTAAAAGAAGTAAAAGTTCTCTGCTAAAAGAGCATTCCACTTAATATAAGAATAAAATGCAGTCGAGCAATTAAATGTATTCTATCACAATTTCAAATAGGTATCCAACTAACCTAAATTTAGACGTTCATGCATGTTCCAAAAGTGCCTTTTTCCATTTTCTTATCCCCTGAAAAGAAAAAGACACATTTCTTCAGCCCAGTTTAATTTATTCTTTCAACATTTGTTGAGTACCTACTGTAATTTATGGTCTAACCTCCCATGAAATCCTTCTTCCCCTATTACGGACATTTTAATTTTAGTGTAAGAATACATTTGAACTCACACACAAAAAGGTATAAAGATATTCCGGCAGTTTCTACATCCTGAATTATTTTTTAATCTACTTTATGGAGTATTAACTTTTTGTTTTATTCTTTTCCTTTGCTTAAATTTAGGATGTTTTAAATAGCATTAAGATTTTACATAACTGCAACTGGTTAGTTCTAAAAATTGTTTTTCTTTAAATAAAGCTTGTTTTTACAATTTAGATTTAGGAGAGGTTTGTAACGGGTTCAGGGTTCACATTCAAATCAGGTTCATCAAAGCAATTATAAAATAAAGAGAATATCATGATGTTTTCAAAGATCCTTGTCCTTCTGTCAAGGATGAGTTTTTCAACAGATATACATTCCAGTGCCTCAGGATTGAAACAGCTTATGTATTCAAAAAATTGGTAATTTAGAATCATAGCACCTTTTAGGGAAGGGATGGATTTCTTGAAAAGCTTGTGTGTTTAAGGAAATAACATATTTAATGAACTCACACACAAATAACATCTGTTATCACTGATTAGGGAAATTTAGTGGAACTGCAAAAATTGAAATGACATTAATTTGGCCACACTGGAGAGGATCTGCAGAAGAGACCCGTGTTTAGATGCTTTAAAATGTAAATAGTGCCCATCAGGGAACATAGCCTCACTTCACATAATGGGTTTTCAGATAAACAAGTAGGGGGAGTTTGCACTAATTCTATAGGGGCATAATTAAAAATAATTAGAAAATAAACCCCACATATTTCATAAAATGACTTCAAGAAAACAGAGTTTGCATTTTCAGAGGGTGCTAAGCACGTAGCACAGGCTTGGGGTCTGAGGTCCCCAGTGACACAAGCTTCCTTCCTTGTGCAAGCCTGCCAATACACTTTTCAAAAAAGAAAAGAAGAAAACATTTACAAAGGACAGTCTCCAGGGGCAAGAAGGTATGCCTTTAATAATTCAGACCTTGGCAACCATCAATAAGTATGCTAGTGAAAAGTAACAAAGAGTATAATATACATATCGCAAATCAAGGAATATACTACTGTAGATAGAGAGATGGATGGACAGATAGATAACTCATGATGATATGAAAAGGTAGGTAGAATGACCATCGCTCTAGGTTTTGCTATAATGACAAATAATAGCCAAATCTCAGTGCAACTGCAAATATTTATTTCTTGTTCACATTACATGAGGGCTATAGGTCAACTGGACTTGTGCTGAGTTTGGCTGCACCCTATGTGTCTTATTCTGGAACCCAAGTAGAAAAAGCAGCTGCTATCTGGGCTTGCAATACTCATAGTGGAAGGCAGAAGTTGAGAGGCAGAACCAAACCATACTAGGGTGTCATAATTTTCTGCTAAAACATAGTGCATTTCTCCTTTGCTCAACTTCTGTTGACCAAAGCAAGTCCAAAGTCAGCAGGACGAGAAAGTTTGTTGCCTTACAAGGAAGTGTGGCTAAAGTGGAGAGGAATGAAAAGTTGTGAACAAATAAATATTTATCACACCTAACATGTAAAAACAGCACAATAATACGACCAATACATTTATTTTAAAGAAAACATTATGATTATTAAACACTTAGGGAATTCCAACAGAAAACTCCAGTCAGTGGTAGACTCAAGTTTTATGGGGCTTAAATACATGCAATTTTTGTGATCCTCTTTAGAAAATGTGATCAAATACTTCTATTTCAAAACTAGAGACCCTGAAGTTTAAGTTTATTATCTTCATGATAAATTCAATTTTGCCTTCAGAATATATATGTTGGAAAAACTCTGATTCTATTCATCAATAAAATTGTAGCAAAATATATATTGCTGCTTTTCAATTGCTCAGTCATGTCCGACATATTGCGACCCCATGGACTACATCACAACAGGCTTCTGTCCTTCACTATCTCTTGGGGTTTGCTAAAACTTGCATCATCCACTTTAAAACTTTTATTGGCACAAATTCTTTAAAAATAAAATGCTCTAGTTTTTATAGGCAAATGGTCATTTATTAATTTGAATTTAATATAACAAAATAATCTCTGTCTTCCCGAGGCCATAGAGGTCACAGACTTAAGGGAAGGTAAGAATTCCCTAGAGGTCTTCATCTGAAGAAAACGAATTTTGTTCATTCAAGGAATCCAATTGGTTGTCATCGTTAAATATATTATGACCCATGATGACCCCGGAAGACAGCTAATGTGAAGACCCAAGATTTTTACTAAAATTAATTGATGTCTTTTGTCAGCCTATACAAAAAGTAATTTATTTCTTATAAATTTTCTGCACTCCCCAATATTGTTGAGAATAATGAAGGAATGGTATGATTTTCAAGCCAGGTAAGTTAAAACTAAACAATAAGAAGAGAGTAAGGCTGACATATGTTGAAGTGTATGGTGGTAATCCCAGATCCATCAATAGGTTAAGACCTAAGGATAATGTGAAAGATGAAGGCTAGAAAGAACACCTCCCAAGTCTTCATCACTCTACTCTTCACTGGGGGTGGTAGGCAATGTGTCCAAATCTTCAGAACCTGTGAATATGTTAGGGACCTTGCAAATATGGTTCGGATTACAGACCTGAAATAGAGGAAATTATCCTGGAATATCCAGATGGTTGGATGGCATCACCAACTTGGTGGACATGAGTTTGACTAAGGTCTGGGAGTTGGTGATGGACAGGGAAGCCTGGCGTGCTGCAGCCCATGAGGTTGCTAAGAGCCAGACACGACTGAGCAACTGAACTGAACTGATCGAGATGACGTGCTTAGTCGCTCCGTAGTGTCTGACTCTTTGTGATTCCATGGACTATATAGTCTGCCAGGCCCCTCCGTCCATGAAATTCTCCAGGCAAGAATACTGGAGTGGGTAGCCATTCCCTTCTCCAGGGGATCTTCCTGACCCAGGGATCAAAACCAGGTCTCCTGCATCGCAGGAGGTCTCCTGCATTGCAGGTGGATTCTTTACCAGCTAAGCCATCAGGGAAGCCCAGGGAGTATCCAGATGGGCCTCATCTAATGACAGGATTCCTTCAAAGCAGAACCTCTTTTCCAGCTGTGCTAGGAGAAAGAGATGTGATGACCATAGGGTCAGTGAGACTTGGGAGAGAGACTCAACCTGCGGAGCTGACCTCTAAAAGCAAACACAGCCTTGCTGACACGGTGATTTTAGTCCAGTGAGATTCTTACCAGACTTTTGACCTACAGAAGGTCTAAAGTCCCATAAGTGTCCAGTAAGTGTGTCTCTTTAAGCCATAAATTTTGTTGCAATTTGTTACTGTAGCCGTAAAAAACAAAAACACTTGATGAAGCAGGGAAGTGACACATGCAGATGGTGCCCTCCATTTCCTGGTGTGAATGCTCCAGGGAGCTCAAATCCGCCAAATCTTAGCTCCCGTTTCTGGGCTCTCCCAGGTACATGTGCCACCACTCTGCCATGGACCACCACTCAGGCATGTTTTCCAACCCAGAAATCTCTTCTAGTTTATCTCCTCCAGTTTCCTCAGTTTGTGTTTGTGAAGTGACATTTCAGATCCTCTTAGTCTGATTATTCTGTGTGAGATAAAGTGGGAAAATACACTTTGGCAACCCCGTGGGTCACATTCTTCAGTGTGATCAAGCTGTTTGTAGTGGATCAGGGCAATGTTTGGGAAGTACATTCATTTTCCGCTGGTACAGTGTTTGACAATTTGGATTGCTCATACTGCTGAAAACAGAGAGTAGAGAACGTTAAGTGCTTCTGTGGTCCAGGAAATATTTGAACTGTTTGACGGCATTCTGATTAAATCCACTGAAACCTTGTGGCAACGCATGTCTGTAATTTTTTTTGTTGTTTTCTGCTGGACATACTGCTGTGCAAAGCAACTTATCTGTCTCACTCCAAAGGGGATACACAGGAAGAAACCTTAGAGGAAACTTTAATTAAAAACAAAGACAAGAGTGAGTCATTTGGGAGAATTAGGAAAAAATACAGAATAGATGCAAAGGTAAAGAATGGGCTGATTCTGAAGCAGTGTTTAAAATAATTTGAATGAAAATGGTCATTGAGTGGAGGTAAAAAAACAGTCACACATAAGCTGTAATGAATGGTTTACTTTGCACATAAAATAGGCTGAAAAAAGGATTTGAGCAGCAGTGAAGGTGTGTTAAATAAATGGGCTAACTCTACTGAGAAACAACTGAAATCCTCCTGGAGATAGACACTGAAATAATAAAGCCATTTGCCAAATAATGAACCAGAATGATGAGCTCTGTAGTCATTGGCATTATACAGTTACTATATAATATTTTAATATACCTTAATACATATTCGTTTTCAACATCAAAGGATTTAATAATGCTGAAAGGAGTGTTTAGCATCCTCACAGAGCTTAATTTCTGGATTTCAGCTGTGCATCACTGAACAAACAGAATGTAATATTAATGGAGCACGGCTTTGCCCAGAATATTGACTATTTATAATATTACAGTCATTAAAAAGAAGCACCAGTTTACTGATACAATTTAAATACTAGTGGTTGGAAAAGGGGAAGGTTATTTGTGTTCCTAAATTAGAGACATTTATTCATGCCAACTTTCTTTCCACTATAATGGAAGTGGAAGCGACAAGAATATATTGTGTATTTCCCCTGGAGAAACAGCTAAGTGTAACACAGAGATCTGGACTTGGTGCCAGGACACCTGGGTTTCAGTCCCTGTTCCTCTGGTTCTGGCACTGACAACACTTGGATGCTTCCTAGAGCAGGTTCTGTACCTGAAAAACAGCGATAATGTTACCTGTTTTTTGTCTGAGTCACAAAATGAGGTAACATGATATACTGCAAGGTGAAGGTGCTTTGCAATTTTAAAGGGTCCTATCCATTAGGGTCCTTACATTAGGCTTAAAAAATATATAAAATAGTATATAAATCATTGAAATACAAATCCAGCATAAATATATATTGTTATAACACTTGGTAGAGTTTTTAAAATATTTAAGTTTATGATAGTTTCATGATCCAGGCCTTATCATCAACTTAGGCTGTGTTCATTTATAGTGATGTTAACTATACAAGAATATTTGGAAAGTAAATATTGTCTTCTCTATTTTTACCTAGAGTTAGGTTTTTCCCTTTGTTTTGAGTTCTCTTATGTTGGTTGTTGACAGTCAAATCGTATATCCATAAAGGTGTAAGAATCAATGCAAAATTCATTGATTTACTGACCAGGAAATATTAATCACATACTATGTGCCTAGCACTGTACAAAGTACTCTTCAGTAAACTCGCAAAATGAGCAGTTTTATGTTTTCCTCTTCTAAATTGACTCGCTCTTTGTATGAATTAATCAAATCGACCAGTAGGTTTTGGGCTTACTGTAGACACAGCTTAAATGTCACTTTCTATCTTCAAACTGCTATTTTGAGAGCGGGTGATGTGTCGGTGGAAAACACTTTACTATTTAGAAATAGAGTACTATACAGTCAGTCTTATTAGACAGTTGTTTTCACTTTGTAGGTTTCATTTCATTTAACTTTTTATTATGGAAAATTTTAGATGTGCATAAGCATATGATGTAAGAAATCCTCATATACCTAACCAAGGTTCAACAATTAATGATTCACAGTCAATTTTGCTTCACCTCTACCCTCATTCAACCCTTCCCTACCCCATATCATTCTGGATCAAACATCAGTGATCATGTAATTTAACCCTTATATTTTTCAGTATATATTTCTAAAAGATAAAGATTGCCCCCCCAAAAAAATAATCGATATAGCATTAGTAGTAGTGTTAGTTGCTCATTCGTGCCTGACTCTTTGCGACCCCACAGATTGTACCTTGCCAGGTTTCTCTGTCCATGGGATTCTCCAGGCAAGAATACTGGAGTGGGTTGCCATTCCCTTCTCCAGAGGATCTTCCTAACCCAGGAATCAAATCTGGGTCTCCTGTATTGCAGGCCGATCTTTACCATATTAGCTACAGGGAAGTCCCTACTAGTGCATTATTACACCCAAAATAAAATTAATAAAACTCCTTAATAGTATCAAACATTCAGTGCATATTCCAATTTCCACTATATTTTATTTAATATTATAATTTTTGCAGTTTGTTTCATTTAGTATTCAAATAAGGGCCACACATTGCAATTTGTCGAAATGCCTCTTAATTCTATTTTAATCTTCAACTCTCTCTTTTTTCTCCCCCTTGCAAATTATTTGTTCAAGAAACTGGGTCATTTGTCCCGTGGTCTTTTCTACAGCCTAGATATTACTGAGTGCAACCTGTTGTATAGTTTAATTTGTTTTTCAGTCTTATGTGTTTCCTGAATATTAGTAGTTAAAAATATATCTGCATGTAACATCTTTTTCTAAAATAAATTTTTATTTTAGAATAGTTTGGTATACAGTATGTATATACTGTGTATGTGGTATATGTGAAGACAGTACAAAAAGTTCACACCCAGTTTCCCCTATGATTAACATCTGAAATTAGCATGATACATTTGTTATAATTAATAAACAAATATTGATACACTATGATTATCTAAAATCCATACTTTATTCAGATGCTCTTAGTTCTTACCTAATGTCCTTTTTCTGTTCCAGGACCCCATTTAGGAAACTATATTGCATTGAGTTGTCATATCTCCTTGGCCTCCTCTTGACTGTGACAGTTTATCAGACCTTCCTTGTTTTTGATGACCTTAATAACAGTGTTGAGGAGAGACAGGGAGGAGTTCTGTAAAATGTCCCCTGATTGGGATGTCTCATGATTAAACTGGGATTTAAGAGCTTTGGAGAGGAAGAGTACAGAAGTAAAGTGCCATTTTCATCAAAAGTACATTCTATACACGTTTTATCACTGTTGTTAATAACCTTGGTCACCTGGCTGAGGTTGTGTTTGTCAGGCTTCTCCATTATAAACCTACTCTTTTTATCCCCTCTTTCCCTATAGTACCCTTCCAAAGGAAAGCTCTTTCTGAAGCCCCTATTCAGAGTGGAGATTTACTCTGCATCTTCTTTAGGTGGAGTAACTACATACATTATTTTAAATTCTTCTTAATTTTTCTATTTATTGAATATATAATCATTTAATCATGTGTTTATATCGGTATGGGCTCATGGTTATTTATTTTATACTTTCGGTTATGATCCAAAACTATGTTATTTATTTTGTTGCTCAAAATATTCCAGCTTTGGTCTTTGGGAGCTCTTTAAGGTGGTTCATTTGTCAGACCTCCACCATTGTGTGTTGGGGGGAGGAGGCAGGGTGTATGTTTTAAACACTTCCTTACTTTCTGGCACACAAGATACCCCAAGCTCATTATGAATATTTCCTGCCTCCATCCTAGAATCAGTCATTTCTCCAAGGAGCCCTGGTTTCTTCTATTGGAGAATAAAAGATCTGGGCACAAAATTTAATAAAATATTTAAAAACCATTCTTTCGCTGCCATTTAGTCGGACAGGGAGGCCTGGCGTGCTTCGATTCATGGGGTCGCAAAGAGTTGGACATGACTGAGCAACTGAACTGAACTGAACTGAGTTGGTTTTGAAAACTTTGGATTATTGTTACAGTTTTTTTTTATTGTTAATTTTTGATACTTTATAGTTCCAATTTGAAAAAGTCATTTTTAGTCGAAAATTTCTGCCTATATTGAATATGGAGCCTTTTATTTTAAGCAAGTAATTTGCACGGTTTTGTTTCTGTGTATGTCTTTATTAAACTCAGAGTCTGAAAACATGAATTTTTCTACATTGTGTCCATTCAATCAGTTTGAGTGGCTCTTTGGTTAAGTGATGCTAAGTGAATGGGACCTTTGACTGTTTTTTAAAAAATTTTTAGTGAATTGACTAAATATTTTGACATCTTATAATTAAAAGTATCTAAAGAAAGTAGACAAATAAGCAAATTTTATAAGGAGTGATTATGTTTAGTTCTGTGAAAATCATCCAGTTAAAAATTCATGAATGTTTAACCTCTATGGTAGACTTTTCTGTGTAACTAGGTAAATCAGTAGCAAAAATTTTCACCGTAAAATTTATGAAATGCTTCTTAAGAAAATAAACAGTGGAAATTTTTGTACCTTATACCAGAAGAATAAAAGGAAACATTGTCAAGGAGTGTCATTTCTATACAAAATATACTAGCTACATTTTTTTCATTTATTGGTTAGAGGTCTCTTTATATAATTTATTTTTTAAAGCTAGGCTTATAAAAGTTATCAGGATTCCAAAGCCAGGCTACCCTAGCAAAAATCTTACCATCTACAGGGGGCAAGTCTCCTCCGTAAAATGAGTTGTAGAGATAAATTGGTTCATATATATAAAGTGAAAGTGTTAGTAATTCAGTCATGTCCAGCTCTTTGCAATCCCATGGACTATAGCCTGCCAGGCTCCAGAATTCTCCAGGCAAGAATACCAGAGTGGGTAGCCATTCCCTTCTCCCGGAGATCTTTCCCAGGGACTAAACCCGTGTCTCCTGCATTGCAGGCAGATTCTTTACTGTCTGGGCCACCAGAGAAGCCTTGTACATGTAAAGTACTTAATATATACATCTACAAGTATGTGTGATATATGGTATACCTACACATATAGGCATATGTGTGTTTCAAATATTTACATAAGTTTGCTGTGCATACTAAGCACTTCAGTCATGTTCAACTCTCTGTGGAACTATGGACTGTAGCCTACCGGGTTCCTCTGTCCATGGGGTTTTCCAGGCAAGAATACTGGAGTGGGTTGTATGCCCTCCTCCAGGGGATCTTCCCAACCCAGGTATCCAACCTGCACATCTTCTGTCTCCTGCATTGGCAGGTGGGTTCTTTACCACTAGCTCCACCCAGGAAGCCATATATATATATATATATACACACACACACACACACACACACACACACACAAATGTAAATCCTAGCCCTGATGGCTCAGACAGTAAAGAATCCTCCTGTAATGCAGGAGACCTGGGTTCAATCCCTGGGTTGGGAAGATCCCCTGGAGGAGGGCATGGCAACCCACTGCAGTATTCTTGCCTGGAGAATCCATGGACAGAGGAGCGTGACGGGCTACAGTCCATGGGGTCACAAAGAGTTAGACATGACTGAACGACAAAGCACAGCACAGCACAGCCCACCCAAATGTTCAATAACAGTAATCCCGCCATAGTTAATATGCTTTCTCCAAATCAATATTGTAAGGGTATTGTTGAATTTTTCTCTTTTGCATTTCTTAGTGTGTGACCTTTGCTCTTTCTGCCTAAGGCATTAGGGTAATGTTATATCTGGAATGCAAAAATAGAGGCTTTCAACTTACAGCTTTTCGTATCCAAAGCAGGGGTTTTGAATCTGCAGGAAGAAAATAATCCTAAAATCCAGGTTTTGTCAAAAGACTCTGCAACTTTCCAAATTGTTTTAACTCCATGTTGACTTTGTCCACGGCAGTTATCAAATGCCTGGGATAGACGGGATTCAGCACAAGACTTAAGGGAAGACCTCGTAGTTTGCCAAGGCCACAGAGAATTCAGACTATCTCTTTTGTCCTAGGGAAGATTTGCAGCCAGAGGAGAGAGACAGAGATGACAAGAAAGACCCACTCCCAACCATTGCTTTGCAGTCAGAAGCTGCTCCAGAAGGGAAGGTGCTTTAAAGATGCTAAAGACTCTTAGAAGCAGAGGGCCTTTGCTTTGCTTCTTCTGTGGGACTCTGGGAGGAGACATGGGATGGCACCCATAACAGTGTCTGGTGTAAAGAATTTATCTAGAGCTTTAGGGTCTGGACTCGTGGCTCCCCTGGCCTGTGTGTGGCCTGAGGGTTGTGTGGCGAGCAAGGGATCCAGAAGTGAGTGTGTGTCCTGGTGGGGATAACAGAGATCCAGAGAAGCCCAGTGGACCAATACGATTCATGGTGAGGCATAGAGGCAAGTGGTCCACTGGTGTGTGTCCACACCGTGATTCAGAGGGCAACTGCGACCATCAGCAACCCACTGTCATGCATCCGGGGACCAGACCAGGCATTCAACTGACGAGACCAGGGAGGGTCCATGGAGGTCACCATCTGAATCCTCCTCACCACTGCTCCCCTCACCCCCACCCTCCTTCCATGACATCATGACTGTGTCTTGAAGCTAAGGAAGCGGAAGAGAAAATCCTTAAATAATTAGCATTTTTCCAAAAGAGACTGAGTAAACCACCCAAATTCAGTTACAGTGAATCTGTAAATATAAAACCCACTCACTATCAGAACCAGACAAGCAGTGGGCACAGCACAACCCTGGGCCAGGAGGCCAGGACACGGGCAAGAGGCCAGGTTCAGGCCAATTACAAGCTGCCAAGTAGAAGAAACCAGGAGATGAGACCAGCGGATTCAGCTCAGAAGTTGTGAAAGGGAAGCCAAGTGGTGGCAGAGGACCAGGTCTGAACACGGCCTCCCTCCTGAGGGAACAGGGACTACAGTCTCCAAGAATGACAACAGCCTAGGACTACCTGACATTTTCCTTAATTGGGTATGTGACGCAAAAGGTTGTATATCTAAAAGCAGTTTCACCTGGAAGTATGTATTGAGTATGACTATTAGTAGCATGGAGAGATAGCCTTGAATTAAAATTAAGAAGCATATGTCTGAGTTGAGAAATACAGAAGGGATAAATCATAAAGCTAAGTGAGATCAGGATCATTCATTCATGAGAAAATTTTTCTCAAAATTTCAAATTGAGGAAAGAGAGCCTTTGCAAGAATCTGGGGTGGGGTGGGGGAATTGCTTCAGGAATTCTAATGGACCAGGTCGCCATAAATACAAATGGGTTCACATTTATGGCACCTAGGAGATGCCATTTTCTTTGTCAGGTAATAAAGGAGCCCTTGCTAACTATCCGTAGGAACACAGACACATAGATGGACCTTTAAAACAAGCACACAACTGATAAACCTATTTGCAGGGCAGCCATGGAGAGGCAGACATAGAGGACATCGGTAATGGGGAGGAAGGAGAGAGAGAGAGGAAAGGAGAGAGAAACATGGAAGCATACACACGAGTATATGTAAAACAGATAACCAAGGGGAATTTGTTGTATAACTCAGGCAACTCAAACCTGGCTCTGTAACAATCTAGACGGGTGGGAAGGGGTGGGAGGTGGGAGGGAGGTATGAGATGGAGGGGACCTACATACACCTATTACTGACTCATGTTGATGTATGGCAGAAACTAACACAATATTGTAAAGCAATTGTCCTTCAATTAAAAATAGATAAACTTATTAGAAAACGTACAATAACGGGGTGGTATGGGAGTGCAGAGAAAGGACATGGTGGGGGGTACATTTTTTACCCAGCTAGCATGTGTCTAGCTGATCAAACATTTCCTTAATACATATTCATGGAGGACCTGCAATGTGGGAGGTTGTCCTGGAGAACAAAGAAATGAATGCAGGGGGAGATGTTGCCAAAGGGGCTTCCTGGTAAAAGCAATATCTAAATTGAGACCATCACTTCATGGCAAATAGATGGGGAAACAGTGGAAAGTGACAGACTTTATTTTTTTGGGCTTCAAAATCACTGCAGATGGTGACTGCAGCCAAGAAATTAATAGATGCTTATTCCTTGGAAGGAAAGTTATGACCAACCTAGACAGCATATTAAAAAGTAGAGACATTACTTTGCCAACAAAGGTCCATCTAGTCAAGGCTGTGGTTTCTCCAGTAGTCATTTTGGATGTGAGAGTTGGACTATAAAGAAAGGTTAGCACCGAAGAATTGATGCTTTTGAACTGTGGTGTTGAAGACGACTTTTGAAAGTCCCTTGGACTGCAAGGAGATCCAACCAGTCCATCCTAAAGGAGATCAGTCCTGAGTGTTCACTGGAAGGACTGATGCTGAAGCTGAAACTCCAATACTTTGGCCACCTGATGCACAGAACTGACTCACTGGAAAAGACCCTGATGCTGGGAAAGATTGAAGGCAGGAGGAGAAGGGGATGATAGAGGATGAGATGGTTGGATGGCATCACTGACTCAATGGACATGAGTTTGGGTAAACTCTGGGAGTTGGTGATGGACAGGGAGGCCTGGCGTGCTGCCATCCTTGGGATCACAAAGGGTCAGACATGACTGAATGACTGATCTGAACTGAAATTGAGACCCAAAGAATGCACAGGTGAATCAGAGGGTGAAGGTGATCCAAGTCGAGGAAACAGCATGGCCAAAGACCTGGAAGGGAAGTGGGTTGTTCGCTGGGGAATCTGCACATGCTTGAGCCACCCTGAGGATGCATAGAAAGGAGAGGTGGGGATGTGGCAGAAGTGAGCAGAGACCCTCCAGGTGACTGGGGACTCGGACCAAGGGAACCGGGGAAGAGGGTAGATGCAAGAGCTCTTCAGCAAGTGCAAGTAACAGGGCTTGGGACTGAGTGGACCTCGGGGCAGATGAAGAGGAGCTGAGAACCAGTCCAGCTTTCTGGCTTGAGCAACTGGTGGTGCGGTTTACCTGGAGAAGCAACCCCAGAGACAGAGCGAACAGGTGAGCAAGGCAAAGGCACACTAAGTCTGGCTGGGACTTGCTGAGATTGAAATTCCTGGGAGAAATCCAAATGGAGCCCTGGAGAAACAGTTGGCTCCTTGGATCTGGGATCTAAAACGAGACCTGGGCTGGAGATGCAAATCTGACAGTGGTTGGTGTAATTTAAGATGCCTGACTATTGAAAAACAGTGACCATGTCCTGTTCTTTGCCTCAATAGAGCTGTGGAAAATGGTCTTTAATTTTCAAATTGCATACCATAAAAACAAAGTTTCAAAGTATAGTGTGAATATCATTCTTAATATTAAATAGGTACTTAGTAATTAGAAAAGAGATCAGCTTACTGATTTCAAATGTTAGGTGCTTTTTGATATGACATATTTTCTAACAAAAATCATTAAATGCATGTTTACTTTAAATTACATATTGTTCTTTGTAATCTTACAATTAAAATGCTTTAATTTCTCTAATTTCTTATTAATGTTAATGGAACTGGGATATAGATATTTTTCAAGCCACAAATCAAGTTTGAATCATTTCTTACAGAATTCACTTCATTTGTGAGGTCATTTCATTTATTAATATTTCATGTTTTATTGGGATATCATTGGCATATAACATTGTGCAATTTTAAGGTATACGTGAGATTATTTCTTTTAAAAAAAATTTATTTTTTAATTTATTTGGCTGCACTGTGTCTTATTTGCTGCAAATGGGATCTAGTTCACTGACCAGGGATCTAACCTGGCCCCCCTGCATCAGGAGCTCAGAGTCTTAACCACTGGACCACCAAGGAAGTCCCAAGGTTATTTCTTTACAGAGTAGCTTCATCCAAGAATACACGAGTACCAAAATTTTGAGTCTTTCATTGTCAATAAATTGGGAAAATACTAGGATGGAACAACCTTGATTGGTATGATTGGGGCCTTATTTATAGCTGTACAGTAACTTGCCACAAACTCAGTAATCTGCAATACACTGGAAATGTCTTTGATTTTAAAACCCTAATCATTGTTTCTTTTTCCATAGAACCAGGTGGGCGGAAGATCAGGCTGCCGCCTTGAGCCCTGCCCGACCATGAGGCCCTGCACAATCATGGCCTTTGCCCAAGGCTGACACTGCTTGACTGTGAGCCCAGTGTCTACAAGGTCAAGCCCTTACTAAAACCCTGGACAACATGCCCTGTGTTCCCTGTGGGTTTTTTATTTGATGCAAATGGAATAGTTGGGCTAGACAGAGAGCCAACTTATGTAAATGTCTTAAGAAGACAATTGTCTTGCCATGTATGAGTTTTTGTTTTATCATACTGTTACAAAACTTCCAAGGGAATTGTGACATAAGCTAAGCACTTGAAATCTGTTTACTAATCTAATGCATCCAGAATTCTTGTCTACCATACATATTCATAGCTTGGCAACATTCCAGAGGGTGAGAATTCTATATCAAAGCTGGTGTGTGAAAAGTGAGTTTGGGCAACTATTATATGAGAATGGCATGAAAATACTATTTGGCGTTTCAACTTTAAATCCAAATATCAGAGAAACTTAAAAATTGTTAAACTTTGTACAAAAGGCAAAATTTACCTTTCTAGATCTACCAGCTGTATTCATTACTGTTGTTGTTCAGTCACTCAGTCGTATCCGACTCTTTGTGACCCCATGGACTATTGCACTCCAGGCTTCCTTGTCCTTCACCATCTCCCGGAGCTTGCTCAAATTCATGACCATTGAGTCTGTGATGCCATTCAAACATCTCGTCCTCTGTCATCCCCTTCTCTACCTGCCTTCAATCTTTCCAACATCAGGGTCTTTTCCAATGAGTCGGCTCTTCTCATCAAGTGGCCAAAGTATTCAAAAACCAGGAGAAAGTCCCAAAAGAAAGGGGTGGGGTTTAGGGACATCTAGAAAATGTGGCTCACTTACCAGAAAAGAGGTATTTTATTTTTACTTTCTTACGTTAGCTGGGGACAGTTGTTTGCTTGCTTGTTTTTTAGTTTATTTATTTAAAATAGAGTATGAAAAAGATGTAGAAATCAGCTTACACTTTTGGAATAATGATAAAACAGAACCTTTGCAAAGCTATAATCATGTAGATATACATGTAAAAATCACATAGCATTCATTGGGCTTTTCCTAGGAGTAGACTGACTACTGCAAAAAAAAAAATCTATGAAGGAAACAGAAAGCAAGGCTTATATGGTCAACACTTTTTATAGCTAAAACAATTGTTTGATTTAAATCTGACTTTCCTGATGCATTTATTCAGATATGGGTGTAGACGGCTACTGTGAAATGGAACTTTGAAGTCACCTATTTGAACATAGACTGCCAGACAGTTTTAATAGTGTTCTTGAATGAATTTTTTAGCCTGAAATATCCATGTGGCAGCTAATTGATCAAATATCTTATTAATACATATTTACTGAGGGCCTATTATGTGCTCAATTGTTCTAGAGGATACAGAGAAATCCTCTAGAACATTGTTCCTATCTAGGCAGCCTTTGTATTCCAGCAAGATAATAACAGGGCTTCCCTGGTGGCTCAGTGGTAAAGAATCCGTCTGCCAATGCAGGAAACCCAGGTTCAATCCCTGGGTTGGGAAGATCCTCTGGAGTAGTAATTGGCAGCCCATTCCAGTATTCTTGCCTGGAAAATCCCATGGACCTAGGAGTGTGCCAGGCTAGTGTACACAGGGTTGCAAAAAGAGTCAGGCATGACTTGGTGACAAAACAACAAAAACAAGAGCAAGATAATAACAATGTTACATGAACAACAGTCATTTACCATTCAGGCAAGGTGTGATGAGGGTCAAATAGGCTGAAAAGAGTGAATATCTTGAAAGTTCAGTGGAAGAAAAGGTATCTACAGGTTGTGAGGGTCTAAAGAGAATTCTGAAAGAAAAAGTTCAGGCTTTAGAGTGAAGATTTTCATTATTTAGTGATTTCATTATTTAGTGGAACATAATTATACAAAGACCAAAGAGTTACTTATCTCTTACCTGACCTGTATGACTCTGTTGGGCTATTGTGTATGCCATGCTGTTTAATTTTTGATGATTTTAGTTTCTAAATTCTTTCTGTTACCAATGAAAGCCCAACAAAACAATATTTGTCACATGACTATATATCTCCAGATAATGAATCTATATAAACTCATAGTTATAAAAACAAGTGGTACTAACAAAAGACTCTGTAATGAATAAGAAGTTATATAACTGTTAATGATAATGTTATAGCTTAAATCTGGGGGAAAGGTGACCAGTTTTCTACAAATGTACATTGATGAATTTTCCTTAAAATTTTCTTCACATTCACAAGATTTTGTTTCTTACTTAGAAATTAGTATGACCCAGAGTCACTGCTTTTCATTCAAAATAACCACACTTTTTAGTTTTCAAAAGAAGTTTCCTTTTTCTAACCCAAGGAGATCCAGATAGATAAGATTTTTCCCAGTGTTTTCCTAGCCAAGTGTTAATTTCTGGCCAAAGATTCTGTCATAAAGGCTAACTTTGGGGGAGATTAAGCCTTAGGGCAAAAAAGAAGCAATATAAAGAATATAATAGTGTGATTTTAAGAAAAATATTATAGCTATGGGTACTAATTTATTCTTTTAAACTGCCTTAGAATTAAGAATTGGTCTAAAGCAGACAAACCCCACTAAATTTGTATTGGATGGTTGTTCAGCTATGATGGATGTGCAGAGAGGTGACATACCATAGGGGTTAAATGCCCAGACCCCAGACCCTAGAGTTCAACTTGCCTGGCCTCAAATCCCAAACTCATTGAATTTTTAGAACATTACTCTGGGAAGATTGCTTCAACTCTATCATTTTCTCAACTGTAAAACAGGAATAATAACAGTACCTGTCTCAAAAATAAACTGGTATGTGAAAAGCACTTAAAATTATCCCTAGCAAAGAACAATCACTAAGTGTCAATCATCTAGTATCATTCAGTTTTCATGTAGTGATAACTGTAGATACATCGTTTTGTTTCTGTTTTTACTTTTCTGTCTAAAACCTCTTTTCTTTCTTCTTCTCTGCCACCCTCACTCCCATCACCTAGATCATTTGTCTTTCATTTCCATTGCTTAACACGGCACGGTATCTTCACAAAGGTGCTCAGTAAAGGTTGAATGAATGAATGAATGAACCAGATTTCTAGTTCTTGTCTCAGTCTCCTCAGCACCATCCTCAGACCCGGATGCTTTCCGTCCTTCTTGCCCCCATAAGCCCTTATGAACACCCAGTAACTACAGTGAACATTGGAGGCTTGGTTGATCTGTATGACAGTCTTTTCCCTTTGCATTTCTTCAACTTCGCAAGTTCTTGTTTCTCACTTAGGAGTTATTTGAGCCAGAATCTGCGAGCTTCTTGAGAGTAGTAGCTCTCATCTGCATCACCTGATGCTTGGCAAATGATTGACTGAATGAGTGGATGAATGAATGACTGAACTCATCACAACTCCTCAGCAGAGCCCTGATAGTCTCTGACACCTGTCAACTTCCAGGAATTGTAGGCACAGGCCCCTGGCTCCTCCGGAGAGTGGCCTGACCCTGGGAAAGGCTGACAGGAACCAACAGCAGAGAACTCTGCCTGCTACCATCTGACCACTGGATTAATGCAGTTGCTGGAACTTTCTGTACCCCAATATCTTCATATTACAAATGAAGAAGTGAAACCCTCAAAAAGGTTCAACCCCCAACAAGGACCTACTGTGTAACACATGAAACTCTGCTCAGTGTTATGTGGCAGCCTCCATAGGAGGGGATTTTGGGGGAGAATGGAGACATATATATGTATGGCTGAGTCCCTTTGCTCTTCACCTGAAACTATCATAACATTGTTAATCAGATATACCCCAGTACAAAATCAAAAGTTTAATAAATAAAACATTAAAATTTTAAAAAGTTCTAGCTGTCAAGATCTCCTAGCATATTAGAGAAGCAACTGGAAATACAGTTTAGGTCTTCTGGCTTGTACTCTATACATATTCAAGTGCAAAGAGATTTTGCATATGAGATTTGCATGCTCCATGGAAAGCTTAGGAGGAAGGAGCGAACAGAGAAGGGAAATTGGATAAACAGGAAATATTCTTGTTTATCTTATTTGTTATTCTTAACAAAAGTCATTGCTAGTTACAATATCCTCTCGTATTAATGTTTTAACTATTAATGATCAAAGCCATATATAGAGCAATTATAAATAAATATCTTGGCATCTTATATTTTAGAATCTGAAAACATGTACTGCTTTTGGCTACCTAGAATCTTCTCTCCTTTTTTGGTGAATACCCCTAGGTGTCCCATTTGGGGAGTCTGTGTCTTCCTAGCTGCTAGCCTTCTTCATGGTCATTTCAGGGAAGATGTCCAGATCGCCCCAGTAAAGGTGTGGCCTTGTGAACTTCGCTAAGCAGATGAGACTCTCCCCCAGGAATGTAGATCCTGAGCAGAGAGACATTCAGACAGAAAAGGGCACGCACAGATTCATTCCAATAAGCTTTTTAGGGACAGTTTTGGATTCCTCCAAACCTGTGGATTCTATGGTTAATCTATGGATTCCTCCTACCTGGATCCGTGGAACTGTTCTAGGGTCTGTCCTCACCAGGGTGGCTTATCAGCTTTATCTTTGATTCTGTGAGCTGACCCATATCTTTCCAACAAATTTCTTTACTGTTGCAGTGGTAGAGTTTGTTTGCAACTAAACTCTACTGGTGGTCGGACTGCAAGTTGGTTTGCCTACAAAGCAAGTTATCAGAAAAAGAAAGAAAGGTGGAAAAGGTAAGCATGTGTGTGTGTGTACTACTAAATATATAACTGCACAAGAGAAAACAGACTTTGTGCTACTATATATACAAAGTGGAGACAGGCCAACTATGATTTTACCATGGAAATGTGTCTGAAGATGGCCTTGAATTTTAATTACTCAACTTTCCTTGCATGTTTAAAGTTGTCATACTCTTTTACAAAAACATACTATGCAGTATTACAGGTTTCTTTCTATAGTATATATTTTAAATCTAGGTTCTTTGTTAACTGACATATATTTCCCTTACAATTTAATATTTTAAAGAAATCACCTTATTGATATCATAATAGTAAAAACAGTAAAAATTATCAAATTCATAAATTAGAGAAAATAATATGTAATTGTAGCTTAATTTATTCATGCTTATTACATTAAGCTTCAAATCCATTGCATTTTATGAATACATAGATATATGCAAAATTCTGTGTAAATCTTATGTTAATTATTTCACCATGAACTGTAGCTGTTCTTTAATTTTTAATTCCACTTAATAAGCTAGAAAGTTCACTAAAGGTGTTCATGTAAAAAAACATTTATGAAAAGTCTCTAAGAATTAACCTACAAGAATAATCATCTATGCTTTCTATGAAAAATGATTTTTTGGGGGGGGGAAGTGTGACACAGAGGTCTTCAATAAATAATACTGGGGAATTTTTACCATCTCTCCTTTTGGCTGTGAAATTTTAAGACATGTAATCTATTAACTCTTTCTAGGGTGATTATATTTTGCAAGCAGAATGTTACATCAAGCACTGGAAATAATTCTGAAGCAGTATTTATAATGGTAGGAAAAAATTACCTACAAATTCACCAAGAAGTATATAATGCTTATAATACACATCTGTATAATATATATATATACATTCTAAAATTTTTCTAATGGTTAAAATGTCAGCCTCTCTTGGCATACTCTGGAATTTTAAAAAATGCATACAAGTCAATACTAGGTTTTATTTCTTCCTCAATACAGGAGCTTCATACATAATATTTACAACTCAGCAGAAAGATTAAAGAGACATGAGGCTGATATTAATACCATCTCTCCTTATTTAAGGTTAGTTTCCATTGCCTTTCACATCCTGACCTGCAGAACAAGCTGAAATAACAGTTGTCAGCAAGGGTTTACTTTGAGGTTGTACGTGCAATATCGCTTAGCAAACATTCTCTGATAGCACATAGTAAAATGGTTTGGTGAGTTGGCTGAGTTTTTAAGAAGACAGTCCTGGTTTCCTTGAATTCTGTGCTTAGTAATTCTGTGAAAACTACTAGAAATGTGTGTGTGTTCCATTTAGTCACCTGCTTGGTGTTGCTCTTTCGTGCCAGTTTTCAACGAAAGTGGACCTGAAAAAAACTACTTTCTTATTGTTTGTGAGATAGAAATCTTTTTACTTTTAAACATAAAACATATTTTAAGATTTGGAAAAAATATACAGCAACAAGCTATGAATTCACGGCTACACTGGTGGAAAAATGTTTTAGGGAAAGAATGGTCAGGAAGGGGAGAAGAGGAAAGATTTTTTACTTTTAACTCAGGATTTTTTTCTTCTTTTGGTTTTTCAGTAATTTCTTGTTTTGCATTTCTTGTTTTAAACTGAAGCATAGATGATATACAATATTATATTCATTTCAGGTGTAGAACATAGTGATTTGGCATTTATACACATTATAAACAGATCACAATAGTCTAGTAACCATCTGTCACCATACAAATCACAATATTGTCGACTTTTTTCCCTATGCCATACACTACATACTTATTTATTTTATAATTGGAAGTTTGTGCATCTTAATCCCCTTCACCCTTTTCACCCACATCCACTCCCCTTTATTCTGGCAATAAGCAGTTTGTTCTGTATGTGGGTCTGTTTCCGTTTTGTTTTGTTTGTTTATTGGTTTCTTTAGATTCCACAAATAAGTGAGAAGGTACAGTATTTGTCTTTGTGTAACTTATTTCACTTAGCTTAATACCATCTAGATCCACATTGTCACAACTGACAGTATTTTGTTCTTTCTACAGCTAAGTAATATTCCCTTCTATATGTATCTCACATCTTCATCCATTCACCTATTTATAGACACAGGTTGCTTCCATATCTTGGCTATTGTAAATAATGCTGCAGTAAGCATAGGAGACTGGAGAAGGAAATGGGAACCTACTCCAGTATTCTTGCCTGGGAGAATCCCATGGACAGAGGAACCTGGCGGGCTACAGTCCATGGGGTCAAAAGAGTCAGACTTGATTTAGCGACTAAACCACCACCACCGAACATAGGAAGTATACATGGTTTTTAATTGGTGTTTTTGTTTTCTTTGGATAAATACTCAAAAGAGGAATTGCTGGATTATGTGGTAGTTCTATTTTTAATCTTTTGAAGAACCTACGTACTGTTTTCCACAGTGGTTATACCAGTTTATGTCCCCACCAATAGTGTTTAAGGGTTTCCTTTTCTCCACTTTCTTGTCAGTCTTTGTTATTTCTTATGTCTGATAATAGCCACTCTAATAGGTGTGAGGTGATATCACACTGTTACTTCAATTTGCATTTCCTAAATGATTAATGATGTTGGAGCATATTTTCATGTATCTATTGCTCACCTGTAAGTCTTCCTTGGAAAAATATCTATCAGATCCTCTGCCCACTTTTAAACTGAATTGTTGATTTTATTTTTTAATAATGAGATGTGTGAGTTCTTTATATATTTTGGATATCAGCCCTTTATCGAATGTACCATCATTTCCAAATATTTTTCGAATTAAGATTGTTGTCTTTTCATTTTGTTGATGATTTCCATTCCTGTGCAAAAGCTTTTTAGTCTGATGTAGTCCCATTTGTTGTATTTTTGCTTTTGTTGCCCTTATCTTAGCAGACATATTCCCCCCAAATATGGCTAAGATCAATGTCAAAGTTTTTCTTCTATTTTTTTCTAAAAGTTTTATGATTTCAAGGTCTTACATTTAAGTCTTTAATCTATGAGTTTATTTTGTATATGGTGTAAGAAAACTGGCCTGGGAACCTGATGTGGGGCTCAGACCCTGCCCTCCTTGGGGAGAACCTCTGTGCTTATGGGTTACCACACCAGGAGGGTAGATCCTGACTCAATCTTATCTCCACCCCTCCTACTCACCTCATTGTGGTTCTTTCTCTATATCTTTTGTTGTGGGACAGCAGAACACAGGATCTTCCCTGCAGAGTGTGGGATCTTTACTTGTGGCATGCAAACTCTTAGTCGTGGCATATGGGATCTAGTTCCCTGACCAGGGATCGAATCCAGGCCCCCTGCATTGAGAGTGTACCATCTCAGCCAATGGACTTCCAAGGAAGTCCTTCAAGATACACTCAATGTTGACTTACATGGATAGGACAGAATTGGAGGTGGTCATGTTAGCTATTGAATAATAGCATTATCATTGTTAGGCTAAGGGATGGAAAAGAAGTGAAAGGGAGCTGCTCTAAGAAAGTGTCATGTGGGGGCCTTGAGTAGAAGGTTGAAATGGCTGATTGCACTTGGAAGAGATCAGGAGATCTGAAAGATAGAAGTGAAAGTGAAATTGAACAGGTTTCAATCTAATTTGAAGAGCTGCATATTTTCAATCCTACAGTGCTGATAAATGAAATTAGGTTTAGGGGTGATCCTTTAGGGCTAGTGACTTGGAGGCAGCTTTGAAAGAGCTGCCAGGGTACTCAGCGCTCTTTAATTGCTATTCATCCTTAGATCTTTAGGTCTAAAGATCCCAGCAGTTTCCTGGGTGGAAATAGGAGGGTGGAGGGAAGGAAAAGCTTTGAGTCTTATGGAAGTTTACTTTCCTGGCAGCTCAAAAGTTATATTCTCTGGTGAGCTCCACGTATTGATTCATTTATTCAAACTGTTTCACTAAAGACCTATTTTTGTGAATAGGTGAGACCTAAGGATGTGGGATCTAGTTCTTTAGACATGTGGGATCTAGTTCCCTGACCAGGAATCAAACTCCTGGGCTCCTTGCAGTGGGAGTGTGCAGACTTAGCCAATGGACCACCAGGGAAGTCCCTCTCTTCCATTCTTGATTACAGCACTGAATTTGTAACAGGAGACTCAAGTTCCATCCCTGGGTCGGGAAGATCCCCTGGAATAGGAAATAGCAACCCACTCCAGTAATCTTGCCTGGAGAATTCCATGGACAGAGGCACCTGGTGGGCTACAGTTCATAGGGTCACAAAGAGTTGGACACCACAGAGTGAAAGAGTGACTACAGAATGTGCACATTGCCTATCTTTCATACTATTCTTTTTCTGCATTCCAGTCATTGTCTCAGTCTTCTCTTCACTCCTAAAACAGGCCACAGTCGTCATCTTTTCCCCTGAAATGTTTTTTTTCTCTCTACTCTCCATTTAGACAATATCTACATATGCTTCAGGTTTCCAATTAAATATCACTTTTTAAATGAGTTGTCCCCAGATTCAAAAGCCAGATGAGATTCCCTTCTTATATGCTCTATCATAATAATTTAATTTGTTTTATTGCATTTATTTGTTGAATGTATCTTCTCTGTAAGTTCTATGAGGGCAGGGACAGGGGTCTTGGCTTCTTCACTCCTGTCCTCTCAGCTCCCTAAGCTGTACCCCAGGAATCTACAGGCTTCTAAGTCTCTTTATGTTCTTTACCAAAGCCAAGAGAATCGCTGTCTAGTCTGGATAAAGTTGAGAAAACTTCTCTTCTGACACTTTCTACCTTCTTCCAAATATTTTGTCTTTGCCAAGGCTGGTGTTTGAAACTCAAAAGCAAATAATCGATCCCTTTGTTCTCCACATTCTGCTGTTTCAACCTTCTGCAGAGGCAATGGCAGAGAAGTTTGGGGGTATAGGAATGTGTATGAGGGGGAGGGGACCACTCAAATATTAACTCCACCTCATATCTGTAGCCAACACCTGCCCCAAAGATGACACCTATTCCCCACGACTTCTGGGTCCTGTGCTGCAGTGCCTAGATTCCCCTTCCATGACTGAAGGTCTTATTCTCTGGGGAGCCTAGGAATTTTGCCTGCTGACAGCTATCAGCTTGGAGGGAATTGCCCTCAGTAATAGAGGGCCTCCTAGCCTAGGTTCAAACCTCTTCCCTTCGATATTTCATATCCAGGATAAAGGGTGGCTCAATCTCCTAACCTAATCTCATCAGTTGGCTCAAGTCTTGTGATTACAGCCCACCTTCTTAGTCCCATCCAGCTTCCTTCCCTTTCCACATTGGTGTTAATCCCAAGACTCATTCCCAATAAATTTTCTGCACACAAATCTCTATCTCAGAGTCTACTTCCTGGAGGTCTTATCCTGCAACAGTTACCTTTAGGCTTCTTCTATCTATGATTATATGTATTTTTCATCCATCTATCTCTCAATTCCAAACACCTAAAAGTGGGGGGAGAGGATTTTAGATTGCTTGGAATCTTACTTCAAACAAGTCATGTCGGGAAAGAATTATAGCTTATTTCTGTTGATTTTAGATTTGGGATACAGTCAATGGGATACTATTGCAAGGAATGGAAAAGAAGAGGGAGAAAAAAATTTTTCATATTTACTCTTCCTAGATTGCATTGAGGAGGATTTTATGTAGATATATTAGGAGAACTTGTAGAATTAAAAATAAGAAAGGAGTATAAGAGAAAGTTGCTGACAATTTTTAAAGTACAAATTATAAAATCTTATAAAATTCTCTAAAAACCAAAATAACGTGTGTCGTCTTAAAGAGTAGAACTGATGTATATACGCAGATTAGGAAATACCAAGACATTTATGGTCAACTGCTTTTCCCTAGAAAACTGAAGAAAATCAAGTGGAAGAAAAGGTAAGACTAAAAGAGACAACACTCATTGTGTTTTTTAGTGCAAAGGAATAATAATAATTTTATTTTTTCCTGAGAGTTGGAAGGATCTTAGAAGTCATAAAAGTCCTGAACAGTGCAGGAATATCTTATGGGAGTTTTGGACTTTTGCTTAGGACACACAAATATAATATTAATTTTATATTTTCTTGTTTTGAAGTTTAATAATCTTCGCTAAATATTAACTTGGGGCTATATGCACTACACTGCTTTTTCTTATTCCTCAACTGTGTTAATACTGATGCTTTTGCCATCTTCTGTTTAATCTTGCCCCTGGGATCTATTACACTTAGTTAGCACAGAGTGTCTAAAGGAGATACATTGATTTGCTTTGGTTTGTCCTCAAATTCATACTACACTTAACCCATCCATGTTCATGATTATTCAGGTTTTTCCCTCATTGCTGAAAAACTACAAAACTGAGGTGGACAGTGTTCAAGTAATGTAGTATAACAACTGTCTTAAGCATTGCCTCATTCTGGATGGATTATGCTACCAGAATGCATCTGTAATTTGTTTCCCTGTGTGTAAGTACATGTGTACGAGGAACAGGGGAATGTCTCCTTTGACACATGGGTTTTTTTTTTTTTTTTGGCCTCTTTATGAACATAGAGCAATTTTATTCAGAACATGGAAATTAAAGCAAAGTAATAATCATCATCACCTTTTTAAGTGGTTCCTATATTTTAGGCACCATGCTGAGTGTTTTACATACATTTGGTTCACTTAAGTCTCATAACTCTCTGAGGTAGGTAGCTAATACCCATATTTTATAAATTAAAAAACCCCAAGTCCTCAGAGAGGTTTAAGTAATTTGTCTAAATTCGCATGGCTACAAAGTTATCATAAGTCATATCTGATTTTTTTTTTTTTAGCCACTCTTTTCAAAACTCTTTTTGAAAAGAAAATTCAAAGATTTTCACTTCAGGTCTTGACTGACTTCTCCCAAAACAACTTCTGTGCCCTTAACTTTCCCTCTGTGTTTAAGTAACTCAATTCCACAGCTTTTCTTTCTTTCCACATAAAAATGCCCCACACTCCTTCCCTCAGCGTACTGTCTTCCCTTCCCCCAGCCATCTCGCTACTCAGCACTTTAGGTCTTTGTTATCTCCTAGACCTCGCTAACTGGATGACCAGCTGCCAAATAAAATCACAGGAGGAAAAGATAAAGCATCTCATCTTTCTCTCTTAAGCCTTTGCTCTCTACCACTTCCTTGTCAGGGAGTGTTCGAGTTCTCCAGTTTCCCCAGGCAGGCCCAGTGCTAAAAATAGCCCACCCTGCCTGATGGCGCTGGTGGCATTTCCTGGGGTAGAAGAGGCCGAGTAAAAACACTGGTGAGATGATCAGACTCTGAAGCAGTCAGGGGACACCCAGCCCGCACCCACTGCTGAAATCCTGAGACTTGGGCAGGAATTGGTTCATCGTCGCTCTTGGAAGGATCAGATCAAAAGGAATTAGTGTGTTTCCTCTTCTCAGACGAGAGAGGCATAACTTTTCATTGTTTCAAGGGCATAAAACAAATGTAATCATAGAAATATAATTCAAGCCTGTCTGTCCACTCTACTGTTGTTTCAACTAAGCAGAGAAGTTTGATGAGAAGTAAATGTTAATTGAACTGCTAACGTTTAACAAACATAATTAAACTCATTGCTGGCTTTTTCTCATACATACATACATAATGTTTTGGGGCCATCCCTGGTGGCCCAGTGGTTAAGACTCCTCGCTTCCACGGCAGAGGGCACAGGTTCAATCCCTGGCCAGGGAACTAAGATCCCGCATGCCAAGAGATGTGGCCAAACTAAGATTAAAAAATAATAATGCAATATATATTTAGGGCCTTCCCTGGTGATTCAGAGGGTTACGAATCTGCCTGTAATGCAGGAGACTCCGGTTCCATCCCTGGGTTGGGAAGATCCCCTGGAGAGAGGAATGGCAATCCCCTCCAGTGTTTTTGCCTGAAGAATCCCATGGACAGAGGAGCCTGGCAGGCTACAGTTCATGGTGTCTCAAGGAGTTGGACACGACTGAGCAACTTTCACTTTCACTTTAAAGGAAGATTCCATTTTAAAAAAAGACTTCCTGCCAGGACAAAGATGGAAAAGAAATGATTTAAAAAAAAAAAAAATCTGTGTAAATCCATACTCTCTCCAGCTGTTATTATGAGATACAGTTTTTCCACAAAAAAAATAGCTTTATCATTTTTTTCTGATTGAAGTAGTAATATATGTTTACTTCTAAAATTCAATCTGATATTAAAGAAGAAAGTAAAAATTACACAAAATCCTCCACACTGAGAAAACCAAATTTTGTGACAATCCTTTTATGCATACACACCTAGGCCTAAGCCCATGAATTCATTTCCCTCCCCACAGGGACTCAGAAAGGTGGCCAGCTGGGTCCAATGAGGTATGAGAAGAAAATTGCTGTGGTTTTTTCCTTCACTCTAAGAATGGACAATAGGAAAAAATCAACTCTTTTTCTCCCAGCCATTGTCAAGTATAGATGCCACTTCCAGAAAAACTGCTGTAGCCACCTCAATACCAGCCTCTAGAAAGCCAATGGAAAAAAAGAAGGCAAAGATAGGAGAATCACAGAAAATGATTCTGATGAAGACACCTTGTTGTTTGTATGACTTGAATTTTTCAAAACTTGAAGCTAAATGCATCCTAACTAACAAAGATATGCCCTAAGAAAAAGTTTAATATTTATGTAAGGTCAATCCTGTATTTTCTTAATAATTTCTGGCTTACTAATTAGCTTTTAAAAGTGTCTTCAACATGCAGCTATATACATATATATGACTGAGCAAGTGAGCTAAGCTGCTTCAGTCATGTCCGACTCTTTGCGAGCCCATGGACTATAGCCCACCAGGTTCCTCTGTCCATGGGATTTTCCAGGCAAGAACACTGGAGTGGGTTACCATGCCCTCCGGTGGGGATTTTGCCAACCCAAGGACTGAACCCATGTCTCTCATGTCTCCTGTGTTAGCAGGCAGGTTCTTTATCACTAGTGCCACGTGGGAAGCCCTACATATATATGTATAAAAAACATCTACTTCTGCTTCATTGACTACACTAAAGCCTTTGACTGTGTGGATCACAACAAACTGTGGGAAATTCTTAAAGAGACGGGAATACCAGACCACCTGACCTGCCTCTTGAGAAATCTGTATGCAGGTCAAGAAGCAACAGTTAGAACTGGACATGGAACAACAGACTGGTTCCAAATTGGTAAAAGAGTACGTCAAGGCTATATATTGTCACCCTGCTTATTTAACTTATATGCAGAGTACATCATGAGAAACCCTGGACTGGATGTAGCACAAGGTGGAATCAAGATTGTCGGGAAAATATCAATAACCTCATATGCAGATGACACCACCCTTATGGCAGAGAGTGAAGAGGAACTAAAGAGCCTCTTGATGAAAGTGAAAGAGGAGAGTGAAAAAGCTGGTTTAAAACTCAACATTCAAAAAACTAAGATCATGGCATCTGACTCATCACTTCATGGCAAATAGATAGGGAAACAATGGAAATAGTGAGAGACTTTATTTTTGGGGGCTCCAAAATCACTGCAGATGGTGACTACAGCCATGAAATTAAAAGATGCTTGCTCCTTGGAAGGAAAGCTATGACAAATCTAGACAGCATATCAAAAAAGCTGCAACATTACTTGGCCAACAAAGGTCCATCTAGTCAAAGCTATGGTTTTTCCAGTAGTCGTGTATGGATGTAAGAACTGGACCATAAAGAAAATTGAGCACTGAAGAACTGATACTTTTGAACTGTGGTGTTGGAAAAGACTCTTGAGAGTCCCTTGGGCAGCAAGATCAAACCAGTCAGTACTAAAGGAAACCAGTCCTGAGTATTCATTGGAAGGATTGATGGCTGAAGTTGAAGCTCCAATACTTTGGCCACCTGATGATAACTGACTTATTGGAAAAGACCTTGATATTGAGAAAGACTGAAGGCAGGAGGAGAAAGGGACCATAGAGGATGAGATGGTTGGATGGCATCACTGACTCAATGGATGTGAGTTGGAGCAAGCTTCTGGAGTTGGTGATGGACAAGAAAGCCTGGTGTGCTGCAGTCCATGGAGTTGCAAAGAGTCAGGACTGATCAACTGAACTGAACTGAAATCACATACATATCTCTATGTACATACATATATGTATGGTCTATATTTTAATCTTTTAAAATCTTTATTTAAAATTTTTTAAACTTTTATGACTAATGCAATGTCTTTATATATTCTATCACAGCGGTCCCCAACCTTTTTGGCACCAGGGACCAGTTTCACGGAAGAGTTTTTCCACAGACTGGTATGTGGGGGGTGGTTTCAGGATGATTCAAGCACAGTTCTTTTATTGTGTATTTTATTTCTATTATTATTACATCAGCCCCTCAGATCATCAGGCATTAGATCCCAGAGATTGGGGAGCCCTGTTCTACCACATCAACCCTGCCAAAGATGTCTTGATCTCAGACTTCTAGCCTCCAGAACTGTGAGAAAATAATTTCTTTGGTTTAAACCTCCCAGTCTGTGGTACTTCTTTATGGCAACCCTGGTAAACTAATACATCCACTCTCACCCTCAAGCTCAAGCAATCAAGGATCTATATAGTATCATTATAACTTTGACGTTTCTTGAAATTTATAAAAATATTGATAGACGCACACAGTATGTAACACTTAGCATTGGACTCTTCTTGCTTACAGTGTTTTTGAGATTCTTCCATGTTGTCGCTGTATTCATATTTCACTCTTTTTAATGATGAAGAGTTTTCCATAGTATGAATAAATCACAGTGTCTTTATTCATCTTTCAGTGAATGTGGCTATTATAAAATAATGCTCCTGTGAACACTGATGTATGTTCATGTGTAGGCATATTTCACTTAGAAAAATACATAGAAGTGGGATTGCTAGATTCTATGATAAATATACTACTAATCTTATGAAATACTGCGAATCTACTTTCAGAAGTTGGTATCTGTGTCATTTTGCATTCCCACAGGGAAACATAAGAATTACTGTTGTTTCTCATTCTTGTAAACACTAGATGTTTATCATATATTTTATCTTTATTCTAGTGGGTATGTTGTGACGTGTGATTGTGATTTTGATTTGAATCTTTCTGACGAATTGTAATATCAACCATCTTTCATGTGCTTATTTTCCAGCCTTATATCTTTTATTGTGCAGTGTTCAAATTGTGTGCCCTTTTTGGATTAGGTTGTTCATTTTCTTATTGATTAGTTTTGAAATTTCTTTGTATATTCCATATACAGGTTCTTTAAGAAGGATGGCATTTTTCTGTTCTTTCTTTTTTTTACAAATGAGTTGGAGAGTACACAGCTGGAAATAGAAATACCACTTACAAGGTAAATGCAGTGATCAAATTAAAATATCCTCTATCTGTCTAAGAAAATGGTTAAGGAGATGAAAAGACATCAATTCGTTTGAGGGATCTTATTAACAATAGGCAAAATCAATAGGATTTAGTGATTGGAAATGTGGTCAAGTGGGAGAAATAATTGTTGAGGATACTTTTTAAAAATATTCATTTATTTTTATTTTTGGCTGTTCTGGGTCTTCATTGCGGCACAGGCTTTTCTCTAGTTGCAGAGAACAGGGTCTCCTCTCCAGTTTACAGTGCGCGGGAGTCTCATTGCAGTGTCTTCTCTTGTTCTGGAGCTAGGGCTTCAGTAGTTTCGGCGCATGGGCTTAGCTGTTCCGTGGCATGTGGGATCTTCCTGAACCAGGGATTGACCCATGGTGGCTATTATACCTGCCCATTGAGGAATTTAATGTAAAAATTTGGATGGTAGCACCCAAGCACTAAACATAAGCATGCCTGTTTTGGGAGTAGTTGATGGATAGCATATGTTTTTGGACATACGGACTTGGTATGTTAGTGAAAATGTGAAATGGGCAAGTGAATACTTATTCCTGAAGCTCAGGTAAGAAGTGAGTATAACATTCTGAGAACTATTGACATATAACAGTAAATAAAGCTTTGATGGGAAGAAAAAAAAAAACTAACGCAATGTTTTTATGTATCATGTGAGGTAGTGGTCCAACTGTAATTTTTTTCAAATGAATATCTAATTATTCTGCTAACATAAAATGTGCTCATTTGCTAAACCATTCTCTCCCCACTGAAGTGAAATACCACCCTTTTACCCTTTTCCTATGTGGTGCTCCTATATATTCTGCAATTTTTGTTTTGTTCTGCTAATCAATTAGTCTGTCCCTATGCTTTTGATTATGCTGACTTTATAACATTTTAATATCAGGCAAGGAATCTCATCATCATTTTTCATGTTTGTACATTTCTTAGCTTCTCATGGACATTTATTCTTCCATATAAAATGTAAGATAATTCAATTTTCTAAGACCATAGAGATTTTAACTGAAAATTCATTAAATATGTCACAATATGGGCAGAATTGACATATTTGTAAAATTAAATCTTCCCTTGCAAGAACCAGGTACGTTTTTCTATTTGTTCAGCCTTGATGTAGCCCTTTAATAAAATTCTATGGTTCTTTTTAATGGGCTTTGTAGCTTTCTTATTAAATTTATTTCAAAATATTAAAAAAATTTTGTATTATTGTATGTGGCTTCTTTTTCCATTTCTAATTCTATCTGATTATTTCTAGTAAAGAACCACTGTTACTTTTGAAATATTGTGTCTACAGGTTTGTTACTAAATTCCCTTATAATAGTTTTAAAACAGATAGAAATTGGTTTTATATAAGTAGCATTTATCGTATTTAGGTGATTTCCTTTTATTCCTATTCTGATTGGCATTTTAGTAGAAATGGCTACTGGATTTAACAAAATGCCTTTTCAGCCTCTATTTGAATCATTTTAATCCATTAATATACTGGTGTAACGGGCTTTCTTGGTGGCTCAGATGGAAGTTATGTTATTTTAAGAACTCTCTTATTGAAAGAGTTCCTGACAAGAAACCATCTTTTCATCTTGGCAGTACTAGTTCATCACTGACACACTACTGGACTTTATTTGCTAGTTTTTTATTAATAATTTTGCATCTGCATTCTCAAGTGAAATTGGACTATCAATTTTATTATTATTATTTACCTTTACTGTTAACATTATGCCAGGTTCATAAAATATATTAACAAGCTTAGTATAATTTTCTATGATTTGGAATGGTTTAAACAACTTTGAAATTACTTATTCTTCAATAATTTTAAATGCGATAAATGTACTTATGTTTAATTTACATAACAAAAGAGCACCACGGTCAGCTCTAGGTTACACCTGAGAATACATATACTCTAATAACAGTACAAATGGTCGACGTCGAAAAGAAAATGGATGTGTTAAGTTATATGAAAACCCAAAGTAACTTAACCCCCCATCTCTTAGCCCATGATAATGGCTCAGGTGTGTATTCTTCCATTTCCCTTCAGAAAACTTCTCACCTTTTCTTTCTCCAAATCTGCACTTACTGATTCTGCTGAGGAAAAAAAAAAATCTTTTCCCATATGACTTTGGAACTCTTCATTCATGAATACAGATTTTGCTTTATTTCCCCTCATTTTCTTCTCTTCCTCACTGCATTGACTAAAATGTGGCTTTTTCTTTTTCTTTTCTTTCTGTTGCCTGAGCTGTGTAGCAGGTGGGATCTAAGTTCCCTGACCAGGGATGGAACCTGTGCCCTCTGCAACGGAAGCAAGAGTTCTAACCACTGGACCGCCAGGGAAGTCCCAAACATGGCTTTTACTTGATAAAAGTTCCTGAAAACTCTTTTTTTCATATTCATATATACACATATTCTTTTTAAGATCCTTTTCTAATACAGGTTACTGCAAGACATTGAATATAGTTTCCTGTGCTATACAGTAGGTCCTTATTGGTTATCTATTTTATACATAGTAATATATATATTTTAATTCCAGACTCCTAATTTATCCCTTCCCGCACCTTTCCTCTTTGGTAACCATAAATTTCTTTTCTATGTCTGTGAATCTATTTCTGTTTTGTAAATAAGTTCATTTATATCATCTTCTTAGATTCCACATTAAGCAATATTATATGGTGCTTGTCTCTACATGATTTAGTTCATAAGATAATATCTATTTCCATCCATGTTGCTGCAATGGCATTATTTCATTCCTTTTTATGGGTGAGTTTGGGGTCCCAAAGAGTTGGACACAACTTAGTGACTAAGCAACAACAACAAATATTTCATTGTGCATGTGTACCACATCTTCTTTATGTATTCCTCTGCCAGTGGACATTTAGGTCACTTCCATGACTATTGTAAATAGTGCTGCAATGATCATTGTGGTGCACGTATCTTTTTGAATTAGAGTTTTCTCTAGATAGATGCCCAGGAGTGGAATTTCTGGATCACACGGTAACTCTATTTTTAGTTTTTAAGGAAACTTTGTCCTATTCACCACGGTGGCGCACCAATTTATATTCCCATCAACAGTGTAGGAATGTCGCCTTTCCTCCATGCCCTCTCCTGCAAAGGTTCTGAAAACTCTTGAAAGGAGAGGTTGTCATTTTCTTCTGCTCTCTGTCTCAGCAACAAGTTGTAGGGGTGGACAGTATTCCTAGGCCACTAAGTTAAAAGCCTTGAAGGTCATGCCACAGTTATGCCATGCTCCTCTCCTCGTGGTCATCATCTTATGACGTCACGGCATCAACTGAGGATGGCCGTCAACTAGCTCACAATTTTCTTTTTGTCTCCTCAGCATCTTGAGAACACAACAATGCTCACATTCACCAAGTCTCTCATCCTTCAGTTTCTTAACCCCATTTCCACCCACAGTGCTCATCTCCTTACACCTCAGTACCCATTTCCATGGCTGCATAATTTCTGTGTGTGTTAGTTGCTCAGTCATGTCCAACTGTTTGTGACCCCACGGACTGCAGCCCTCCAGGCTCCTCTGTCCATGGGATTTTCCAGCCAAGAATACTGGAGTGGGTTGCCGTTGCCTTCTCCAGCATAGTTTCTACCACTATATTAATAACAATTCACACTTACAGATTACTTTATGCCAAGCACTACTCTAAGAGCTTTATGTATATTGACTCATTCAGTTATCACAAAAATCTTTCAATGGAGCTTAAAATGTGCTATGAGGAGACTGAGGCACAGGAAAAAAGCGTGGCTAACTTGGTTAATATCATATATACCTAGTAAAGGACAGAGCAGCTATTGAAACCCAACAACTTTCTCTTAGCCATTATATTATATTACTGTCTCTATAATAACTTCATGTCTTTTACCCAGTTTGATAACAATAGTCTGGGTTAACTTTCCCTTTAATCCACTAAAATGTCCAGGTTTTTTTTTTTTTAAAGAATCTTTTGCTTCATCAGCCTCCTTCGGGCTTCACTTTCTTCCTGTTTGCATCCAGTGCTGTTGTCATTCAATTTAACTCTACTTACTGAAGCCTCCCTAGTTTTTTAAAGATCTCCTCTTCATACCATAACTTTTCCCCCAAGCCCTCAGTTCAGTTCAGTTCAGTTCAGTCGCTCAGTCGTGTCCGACTCTTTGTGACCCCATGAATCGCAGCACGCCAGGCCTCCCTGTCCATCATCAACTCCCGGAGTTTACTCAAACTCATGTCTATTGAGTCGGTGATGCCATCCAGCCATCTCATCCTCTGTCATCCCCTTCTCCTCCTGCCCCCAGTCCCTCCCAGCATCAGGGTCTTTTCCAATGAATCAACTCTTCCCATGAGGTGGCCAAAGTACTGGAGTTTCAGCTTCAGCATCAGTCCTTCCAATGAACACCCAGGACTGATCTCCTTTACGATGGACTGGTTGGATCTCCTTGCAGTCCAAGGGACTCTCAAGAGTCTTCTCCAACACCATAGTTCAAAAGCATCAATTTTTCGGCGCTCAGCTTTCTTCACAGTCCAACTCTCACATCCATACATGACCACTGGAAAAACCATAGCCTTGACCAGACGGACCTTTGTTAGCAAAGTAATGTCTCTGCTTTTTAACATGCTATCCAGGTTGGTCATAACTTTCCTTCCAACGAGTAAGTGTCTTTTAATTTCATGGCTGCAGTCACCATCTGCAGTGATTTTGGAGCCCAAAAAAATGAAGTCTGACACTGTTTCCACTGTCTCCCCATCTATTTCCCATGAGGTGATGGGACCAGATGCCATGATCCTAGTTTTCTGAATGTTAAGCTTTAAGCCAACTTTTTCACTCTCCTCTTTCACTTTCATCAAGAGGCTCTTTAGTTCCTCTTCACGTTCTGCCATAAGGGTGATGTCATCTGCATATCTGAGGTTATTGATATTTCTCCCAGCAATCTTGATTCCAGCTTGTGCTTCTTCCAACCCAGCGTTTCTCATGATGTACTCTGCGTATAAGTTAAATGAGCAGGGTGACAGTATACAGCCTTGACGTACTCCTTTCCCTATTTGAACCCAAGCCCTCATATAAGCTTAATTGCTTGTTTTTACTCTCAAGTTGGCAATCACTGCTGTATGAAATGACAAACTCATGTTGGCTGACTCCTTACTATAAATGCAAAAGCCACAGACCCAGTTGAGCGTTTACCTCTGCTCTGCAGTTCTTTCCCGTCTATCTACCTGATTCTCTTTCCTATTCTGTAGAGTAACTGTCCCCTTAGCAACTGCTCAATCCTTTAGTTTCCCTCAGTCTTGCCACTCACCTCTTCAGCAGAAGACTTAATTTCAAATATCACAGGAATGTAGTAGCCATCATGAATAAACTGTTTTAACTTCTCCTTTGCGACCTCAACATCATTCTACACTTTGTGTCCGCCCCCCCCCACCCCCCCCACCAAACTTTCCTGCATGTTTCCAAGGAAGAAGTAGCTCCCTTTCTCTCCATTTCTCTTAACTTATAACTTTGAATCCATTCTCTGACTCCTTTGAATTATATGCTCATTAAATACTAGCTTTTAAATTTGTGTTTCAGTCAGGATCAACTGTACTATGCTGCAGTGACAAAACCCCTAAACTCAATGACTTGATAAAAACATTTTTTTAACGTATTCTGTCCACCAAACCTACTGTGGGTCTAGGTTACCTTTAGGGCAATTATTGATGTGGTGACTCATGAATTCAGGCAGCCATGATCTGTGGTTCCTCATGTCAACAGAAGGCCCCCTTAGTTTCTGTGACAGGGGAAGAGAGACACTGGAAAAATAACACAGGGGTTTTTCACTGCCTCAGCCCAGAAGTAACACATTAAACTTTTGTTTACAATGTATTGGCCTGACAATTCCCCTGAGCTTGCCTAACAGCAAAGGAACTGGAAAGGTAGCCTTCCTAGTGCACAGAAAGGAAAAATCTGAAACTAATATGAGAACCATGTAGAACTGTTTCTTTCATCTTTTGTTTTTATCCCTCTCTCTCATTTTGCTGAATCTATTGTCCCTATTGCAAGTAGTGCCAAGTCTAAACCATCTTGCAAAGTGCCCGCCCACCATTTTACCTGCATGCCTTCTCCTTTGTATTCCCAGCATTTCAGCCACACTGCACTGCCTGATGTCACCCATATGCCCCTGCACTCACAGACCTCCTTGTCTCTCCTGTGTGATTCCACCTTCCATGCATGCAGATGCTCCTTCCTAGAACATGCTTTCTATATCTCTTGCCTCTAGAGCAGCCCTGCTCATTCTTCAGAGCCAGTTCAAATCTTCTTTTCGTAGGTCTCCCTAAGTCCTATAAACAGAAAGAAGGCTCTCATCTCTGCAATTTATGAATAATTCTATTTCAACCTATATCATTGTGTATTATCATTTGCATGATTTTTTGACCTTCCAACTATCAGTTCAGTTCAGTCGCTCAGTCGTGTCCGACTCTTTGCGACCCCATGAATTGCAGCTCACCAGCCTCCCTGTCCATCACCAACTCCCGGAGTTTATTCAAACTCATGCCCATCGAGTTGGTGATGCCATCCAGCCATCTCATCCTCTGTTGTCCCCTTCTCCTCCTGCCCCCAATCCCTCCCAGCATCAGGGTCTTTTCCAATGAGTCAACTCTTCGCATGAGGTGCCCAAAGTATTGGAGTTTCAGCTTCAACATCAGTCCTTCCAAAGAGCACCCAGGACTGATCTCCTTTAGGATGGACTGGTTGGATCTCCTTGCAGTCCAAGGGACTCTCAAGAGTCTTCTCCAACACCATAGTTCAAAATGAATAATCATATTTTATTTACCCTGTACTCAGAAACTTGCAAGGGCTTCCCTGGTATCTCAGCTGGTAAGGAATCTGCCTGCAGTGTAGATCCTGGTTCGATTCCTGGATCAGGAAGATCCCTGGAGAAGGTGCAGGCTACCCACTCCAGTATCCCTGGGCTGCCCTGGCAGCTCACACAGTAAACAATCTGCCTGCAGTGCAGGAGACCTGGGTTCGATCCCTGGGTCAGGAAGATCCCCTGGAGAAGGGAATGGGTACCCCCTCCAGTATTCTTGCCTGGAGAATTCCATGGACAGAGGAGCCTGGCGGGCTACAGTCCATGGGGTCGCAATGAGTCAGACATGACTGAGCGACTAAGCACAGCACAGCAGAAACTTGCATACCTGGCGTGTAGAAGGCTTTCAATAAAGGTTTAAATGGCTGAATAAATCAGTAAATACTAAAATTTCTGAAAACTGATACTGGAAGGTGTTGCAATTTTTGAGGTATTATTTATACTAGAATTGTTTCATTTCCGGAGAACATAATAAATAATTATTTTAAAAAATTATTTGATAGCAGAAGTAGAATGAGGCAAAGAATTACTCAGAATATTATAGTGCATCATTTATGCAACATTAAATAAACATAGCATGACACAAAGTACAGATTAGACAAAGTATCCATTTCAAGGAGCTGAAGTCTGTCTCCATATTTATGATACAAGGCCTTGCAATAAAGGCTGGGGTATTCTGGCTTGTCTCCTATGATTGGTGATAATGTTTATAACAGTAATATGAAAGTGAGTTTTACTTCTATGTGAAGTATTGATGTTACAAATGAGCATGTCCCCTCCAATATATAATCTTAATGTTGGAAAAGAGTTGACTAATTAATAATTATAATAAGGCTAACCAATTGTTTAAGGAAAGGTCTTTTTAAATATTCTGAGGAAAATTATAATTATTAGCCAGAGTTCTTGAAATTTGAAATAGATGGTAAGACTAGGGTTGTGAATAAAGCTAAAATATTAGAATATTATTTCAACCACTAATTTTGAATATTTCTATAATGCTTATTCACTTGATTATCACAGTCTACTGTTTCATTTGAATTGCAGGACAAAATGATTATCTTCTGACCCTTTCTTTTGTCTAAAATTATAAGCAAATAGGGGGCTTCCCCAATGGTTCATCAAGTAAAGAACCCTCCTGCAAAGCAGAAGACATGGGTTCTATCCCTGGGTTGGGATGATCCCCTGGAGGAGGGCATGGCAACCCACTCCAATATTCTTGCCTGGAGAATCCCACGGACAGAGGAGCCTGGCAGGCTACAGTCCATGGGATTGCAAAGAGTTGGACACAACTGAGTGAATAAGCAGCACATAAGCAAATAGTCAAGAGGATCCTGGCCAAATAAAACACCATTGTTTTATTCACTCATAATAATTCATCTATATAGAATTTAGCCAATGCTTTTAACCTTGCTTTTGTTAAAAAATACTTTAAAAAATTTTTAATTGGAGGATAATTACTTTACAATGTTGTGTTGGTTTCTGATGCACAACAATGTATATCAGCTATAAGTATAAATATATGCCATCCTTCTTGAGCCTCTCTCCTACCCACCCACCCCAGAAAATGCTTTTTTAAATTAAGGTTTTTTCATAAACTGAGCTCATCACAGTCCCCCAAATGGAGACTATTGATTATTAAGCTTGCCATCCTCCCTTTTGTTAACATATTCTGGAACTGGTTTGAGGTAGCTGGGGAAGAGCCAGGAAGCCATCAGAACAGGTGGCTAGGTATGCAAATATTCATCAAAGGCTTGCCTAGAAATGGGAGTCAGAAACCAAAAAGAAACACGGGGAGACGTTGAAGCCGAGGATCAAAATCAAGTTGAGCCCTAGGAGACAGAAAAATTGAAAAGAAAAAAGAAAAAAAGACCAAGCAAGGAGTCTAGCAAAAACACAGTACAAGAATCAAGAAGGGACAGAGCAGTTAGCTTGGAATGAAGTAGTGCCAGAAAGATAGTTCAAAGAGCAAAGGCCCTTGTTTAGTATTCTGCTGGACATCTCACTCTGCTTCTACTTTTGTTTATTCTTAATCCTCCCATCCTGGGGCTTTTGATCTCAGGTCTTGAGGGCAAGAAGAATGGCTTCTGACATTTCAACTTTCACAAGCATTTTCTTTCTCTTCAAGACAAAGTGTAAAGGTCTTAACATTTCAAACTCCAAAGGTAAAAGCATATGACTGAGACTATTTTTTTTTTAACACTGAGAAATTGTTCAAAAATTCATACAAGTCTTTTTAGTCCTATACGTTGTTTCAGATTCCATCCTAAAAGAGGAATATATCTATATCTATACATCTATACTACATCTATACATGCTTCCATGGTGGCTCAGCTGGTAAGGAATCCACTTGCAATGCAGGAGACCTGGGTTCAATCCCTGGGTTGGGAAGATCCCCTGGAGAAGGGAAAGGCTACCCACACCAGTATTCTGGCCTGGAGAATTCCATGGACTGTATAGTCCATGGGGTCGCAAAGAGTCGGACATGACTGAGTGACTTTCACTTCACTTGATACATACAAGAGGAATGTATCTATATGTACACACACACACACACACACATACATACACACATATACATGCTTTTTCTCCCTGGAAGACAGTAATCAAATACTTGTCAATCATTCTGTATGTTCTCTTCCATCTCACTGATTCATTCATCTTCTACTAAGTAGGAATGAGTGGAAAGTATTCAGGTCAACTCTTTGACATTTTGTTTTTTTATAAAAGATTTGATGGTGCATTAAGAACATGTAAATCTACACAACTCATGGTCATATCTTGCAGTTACTATCCTGTGACAAAATGAAATTTTGGATTCATTTCCAGGAGGAAACTTGGGCCAAGAATTCTTGCATGGTGGAGGCTTCATGGAATTGTCCTCATTAAATAACAATGAAAACCTATCCCAGATGGTGTCTGTGAATGCTTAGAGACAAGAGGGCATCCATCTTTCTCTTGTGTGAGGCTGGCAAATCAAAATCATAATGATTACTACTCTATAGCAGGCACTGACATAGGTTCTTGTTTAAATCTTCACAATAGGATCCTGATAATTAGGATCCTATTAAGTAGGCATTCTTATATGAATTTAATCCTGCAAGGTGAATCTGAAAGAGCCGGCTTAAAACTGGATATTAAAAAAACTAAGATCAAGACATCTGGCCGCATTATTTCATATCAAATATAAGGGGAAAAGGTGGAAGTAGTGACAGATTTCCTCTTCTTGGGTTCTAAACTCACTGTGGATGGTGACTGCAGCCATGAAATCAGAAGACTTTTGCTTCCTGGCAGGAAAGCTATGACAAACCTAGACAATGTGTTGAAAAGCAGAGACATTAGTCTGCCAACAAAGGTCCATATAGTCAAGGCTATAGTCTTCCCAGTGATCACGTACAGTTGTGAGAACTGGACCATAAAGAAAGTGGAGCACCAAAGAATTGATGCCTTCAAACTGTGGTGCTGGGGAAGACTCTTGAGAGCCCCTTGGACAGCAAGGAGATCAAACCAGTCAATCCTAAAGGAAATCAACCCTGAATATTCATTGGAAGGACTGATGCTGAAGCTGAAACTCTAGTATTTTGGTAATCTGATGCAAACTGTTTGATTGGAAAAGTCCGTGATGCTGGGAAAGATTGAGGGCAGAAGAAGAAGAGGGCATCAGAGGATGAGATGGCTGGATGGCATCACCCATGTAATGGACATGAACTTGGGCAAACTTCGGGAGATGGTCAGGGACAGTTAGAGATCTGATGTGCTGCAGTCAAAGAATTGGACATGACTGGATGACTGAACAACAAATAGGCATTTCTATCAACATGATTTAAATGCAAGCAGAGGTTCAGAGAAGTTTAAAAGTTTAGTAAAGGTAACAATGTTAGTGAATGGTGGAATCATAGCCAGTCATAGTCAAACATAGCTCTGGCTCCAAAGTTACGATTCTCACCATAGGCAAGATAGACATTTCCTCTCAGCTTCAGTTTTTTCAACTGTCAAATAGAAATACCTTGCTACAAATTTAAGACAGATCCTGGCACACAATCCCAGGTTGTCTACGGATGAGACCTTTGAACTTGTGTGAACATGACAAAGATACTGGCCTGTCTCTTCCAAGAGTGGGGAGAGTAGTATATTCCAACCAATTTCCTCTCTAAGGAAGCACATATGTAAGAGGCTTTAAGAAGTCATGATTAAGAACACAAAGCTTCCACTTCTTCATCAGTAAAGGGGAGATGATAATACCTGGCTCATGGGGTCATTGTGAGGAGTAAATAAGATGATATTTAAAAGTATTCAGCTCAGAGTTTGCATGTAGTAATCAGTCGAAACATGTTAAAAAGTAGTAATCCTATGATGATGATATTGACTGATGGTGATGAAAAACTACATCTCAATCTTGGATTAGAATTATCAGAGGCAATAATGCTATTAACAGATTCTAAAAATGTAAAAATGCTTAAGTAAGTAGCCCACCAGGCTCTTCTGTCCATGGGATTCTCCAGGCAAGAATATTGAAGTGGGTTGCCATTTCCTTCTCTAGGGGATCTACTGGACCAAGAGATCAAACCTGGGTCTCCTGCATTGCAGGCAGATTCTCTTCTGTCTGAGCCCCCAGGGAAGCCCAAGTAACTGTAAGTTACTTTCTAAATAAATCAGTTTTCATTTACCTAACTTCCTGGAGAATTTTGCTTTGTGGGATCGTTCCCAGGAGAGGCCACTCCAGATGGATGAAAATTCTCCCTGACTTGTACTCAAGGTGCTTGATTCTGAACATATGATTGGCCAGCTTTTGGGCCATCCATGCATGTTTGTGTGAAGAAGTAGGGTATGAAACTCAAGGATGTCAAGGAACTCAAGGATGTCCCATTTCTACTCTAAGCCATTATCAAATTGGACATATTCACAGAGAATCCAAAAACCCACATCTTTGACCTGGGCATAATTTTGGCCACAAGAGCCATTTAATCTTAATGAAGGCTTTTTAAAATTATTAAAGCAAGTTAAATAGAAATAATAGGCAAGTGATTTGGTTGTAATGTATGAAGAACCAAATTAAGCTTTGTTTTTATCATTTAGACTAGGTGAGCATATCCACAGTGGACATGTAAAATACAGATGAAGTATATTTCTGATCTTTCCAGTGCTGCAGACTTCCATATGTAAACCAAATAATTGTTGGATCAAATGACCAATTATTTAAAACTCGGTTATGACAGAATTAAAGTCCACTTCAAATTGTATATCCACAGTTTACAGTGGAATTTCATGGCTTTAATGAATAAGCAAAAGTGAAATATCTTACTATTTCCATAAAACATTCAAATACTATACTCCTACTCAAATTATTTATCATTATAATGATGCTTTTTATAGAGATCAAGTATGAGTAACCTGAAGAAAAAAAACTTAAGCTGTTTCTAAGGGCATAACATTTAGAAACAACATATGGTTCTTGTAGTCAAGAATAGGTTCCTTAAATTAGCCAAAGACATTCACAGAGAGATGAGTTGGAGGAAATAGGATCGTGGGCAAAAGGGAAAAAATTGTCATCACTCTTCTCTCTGCTCTTCATCATCTTTGCCTGGCTGAATGTGGTTTTCATTTTCTACCCCATTCGAAACGTAAAAATAAAACAAGAGTAAGTCTCATAGTGCAAGTTCTCTGAATGCACTCACCTTCTGTTTAGCTACTATTTTAAGTGTTATTAAAATAGAAGAGTGCCCCATATCATAAAATGTAATATTCCATTCATTCATTCAATCAGCAGGCATGGATGCCTTCTCTGTGCCCAGGGCTGCTCCCTAAAGAGCAGGACCTGTTATCTGTTGGCTGTTACAATCCAGATCAAGGGAGAAGGCAGACCTAAACTGGATCCTTTTACTCCCAAGTTCTCAACTCTTTTCATATTACTTACCTGCTGAAAATGTTTCCGTGGCTTCCCATGTCAGTAGAATAAAACCCGTACGGATTGCTTTGTTTCATACGGTCCTGTGTGATCATGCCTCTGCTTCTCCAGGGTCAGCTCTTGCTGGAATCATCCACTGGCCTTTCTTCAGCCTCTCACACTTATTTGCCATGCTTTTTCCATTGCAGGGCTTTACACACATCTCTCCTCTGGAGCATTTACACACACACACACACACACACACACCCATAGCTAGCTCCTTTTCATTCTTCAGACTTCAACTTAAATATCACCCCCTAAAGAGACTTTCCTTGAGACCCACATGTAAAATAATTTACTTCACATGCTTTTTCTTACTCCCTATTATTTCTATTACTACAATGTATAATCACACCACTTACTTACACATTTTTATGTGTGCTTCACATAAAAATCACTCACATTACCACCTGAACTATCCTCCCCACCCATCCCCCACCATGGAAAATCTGTCTTCCATGAAACTGATCCCTGGTGCCAAAAAAGGTTGAAGACACTGGGCTTACTATAACTGGCTTTGTCTGTTTCTCCTTTCAGCTCTATCACTTTTTGTTCTATGCATTCTGAAACTGTTATTAGGTACATACACACTATGTGATGTCTTTTTAGTAAACTGGCTCGTTACTATTATGTAATATCTATTTTTCTTATACAAAACCTTTGTCTGATATTAATGTAGTGAATTCAGCTTTCTCTTGACTACAAAAGTGAAAGTGTTAGTCGCTGAGTCCTGTCTGACTCTTTGTGACTCCATGGACTGTAGCCTGCCAGGTTCCTCTGTCCATGGGATTCTCCAGACAAGGATACTGGAATAGGTTGCCATTTCCTTCTCCAGGGGATCTTCCTATTTTTCAATTCTTTTAGTTTCTGTCATTTTGACTTACCTATGTGTTTGTATTTAAAGACGGTTTCTTATAAATAGCATTTAGTTAGGGCTAGCTTTCTAATTTAATCAGAAAATCCCTGTCAATTTATGTGGTTAACTGGAACTACAGTGTCAGTAAGATAGCTCCCAGCCACATGAGGCTTTGAAGAACTTGATATATCACTGGTCTGAATTGAGATGTAAGTGTAAGATACACATGAAATTTTATAGAACAAAATGCAAAATGTCTCATTAACAATTTTATATTGATTATATGTTGAAATAATACTACATTGCACGCTGCTGCCGCTGCTAAGTCACTTCAGTCGTGTCCGACTCTGTGCGATCCCATAGACGGCAGCCCACCAGGCTCCCCCGTCCCTGGGATTCTCCAAGCAAGAGCACTGGAGTGGGGTGCCATTTCCTTCTGCAATCTATATTGCATAGATGCTGTTAAATATATGATTAAAATTAACCTCATATGTTTCTTTTTCTTTTTTAACATGAGTACCAGAAAATTTTACATACTCTATTCACATTTTAGTTCTAATGAACTAAACAGGTTTAGACCACTTTTATTTAATTGTTAGTATGATTTTATTAAAATCTACCATCTTGCTGTTTGGTTTTTATTTTGTACTCTTTCCCTTTTTCTTCTCTTTCTCTGCCAGCTTTTGAATTAATTCACTATTTCATTTTTATACATTACTGGCTTATTACTTATAATTTTTAAAAATTTTAGTGGCTTCCCTAGGGTTACATTGTAATATATTTAATGTACATGAAGGTACATTGCAGTAAATTATTTACCATGTGTGTGTTCTCAGTTGCTTCAGTCATGGTCGACTCTTTGTGACCCCACGGATCATAGTCCACCAGGCTCCTCTGCCCATGGAATTTTCCCAGCAAGAATACTGGAGTGGGTTGCCAGGCCCTCCTCCAGGGGATCTTTCTGACCCTGGGATCGAACCTGAGTCTCCTGCGTCTGCTACATTTTCAGGAGGATTCTTCACCACTGAGCCACTGGGGAAGCCTCTTATTTACCACAGGCTCTTTTAAATTATGTTATACTTCTATTATACAGTATAAAAATCCTATAACAAGATACTTCCAAATCCTCCCTTCTTTTATGTTATTTTTGTCATACATTATACCTTTACATCTGCTATAAACTTGCAAGACATTGCTTCTATTTTTGCTTTAACAGTCAATAATTTCCTAAAGCAATTTAAAATAGGGAAATGTCTTTTATATTAACTTCATTTTAACTATTTCTGGAGCCCCCATTTCTTTGCATAGATCTAGGTTTTTGCATGGTATCATCTTCCTTCTACATGAAAATTTTCCCTTAACATGTCTTATAGCACAAGTCTGTTGACAATAATTTCATTCAAATTTCATTTTTATGAAAAAAATCTTTGTTTTCTTTATTTTGCTTTATTTTTGAAAAATATTTTTTCTAAGTAAATATTCTAGGTTGACAGTCTTTTCCTTTATTACTTTAAAAATGTCAATCCATTGTCTTCTGGTTTGCATTATTTCTCATGTAATATCTGCTTTAATCACCTCTATCCCCCAGTATGCCATGTGTGTTTTATCACTTGATACTCTCAAAGTTGTTTCTTTATTTTCAGTTTTACACATTTTGAATATGATGGGTGTAGGGTTATTTTTGTTTTGTTTTTTTGTTTTTGATACGTTGGGATTTCTTGGTATTTTCTGAGATTCTTAGTTCTGTGTTTGTCTTCTTTAACTAAGTTTGGCTTTTCTCTTTTCCAAGATGTATTTTATACCATTATCTCATTCTCTTCCTTCTGCAATTCCAGTTACACATATGTTAAACCTCTTGTATATTGCCCCACAGCTCTTGGATACTATGATTTAATTTTTCCGCTTTTTTTTTTCTCTTTGTGTTTTAGTCTGGATAATTTTTATTTAACCATTTTCAGATATTACATCGGAAATTATGCAAGCCAGAAGACAGTGCACTGATATCTTCAAAGTAATAAAGGAAAAAACTGTCAACCCAGAATATTTACAACCCAGATTATTTCCTGTGTTAAGTCAAGTGAGGAGAACATTGAAAGCATTCTCCATCTCTGTTGCTTTTAAAAAAACATTCTAGCATTTTATTAGACTGTTTTGTGATTTTAACTTCTGTACTAAAATTCCCCCTTTGCTCATGTTTGTTGCCCACATTTCATAGTTCAGTTCAGTCACTCAGTCCTGTCCGCCTCTTGGTGACCCCAATGGACTGCAGCACACCAGGCTTCCCTGTCCATCACCAACTCCCAGAGCTTTCTCAAACTCATGTCCATTGAGTCAGTGATGCCATCCAACCATCTCATCCTCTGTGGTCCCCTTTCCTCCTGCCTTCAATCTTTCCCAGCATCAGGTAGTTATTTCATATTTCATAGTAGTTATTTTAAATTCCTTGCATGACTTTCAACCTTTACATCCTATCTGAGCCTAACTCTGTGAATTGCTTTGTCTGCTGAAAATAAGTTGCATTCTCTTCATTTTTTGTGTCTGATAATTTTTACTGAATACTAGACAGTATATGTGGGGCTTCCCTGGTAGCTCAGTTGGTAAAGAATTCGCTTGTGATGCAGGAGACCCCGGTTTGATTCCTGGGTCAGGAAGATCCCCTGGAGAAGGGATAGGCTACTCACTCCAGCATTCATGGACTTCCCTGGTGGCTCAGTTGGTAAAGAATCCGGCTGCAGTGTGGGAGACCTGAGTTCGATCCCTTATTTGGGAAGATCCCCTGGAGGAGGGCATGGCAGTCACTCTGGTATTCTGGCCTGGAGAACCCCCATGGACAGAGGAGTGTGTTGGGCTAGAGTCCATGGGGTTGCAAAGAGTCGGTCATGACTGAGCACACAGACGGTGTGTATAGAGCAATAGAAACTGAGGTAGATAATTATTTATACAGTTGACCTGTGAAAAACAAGGGAATGATGGATGTCAATCCTCCAAACAGTTGAAAATCTAAGTATCACTTTATAGTTGGTCCTCCATATCTGCAGTTCTGCATTCATGGATTTAACCAATTGCATGCAGATGGTGTAATACTGCAGGATTTGCTGTTAAAAAAAAATTCCACGTGTAAGTGAACCTGTACAGTTCAAATCCATGTTGTCCAAGGGCCAACTGTACATGGAAATAGGCACACTTATTCTATGGGCTTTCCAGGTGGTGCAGTGGTAAAGAATCTGCCTGCTAATGCAGGAGATGTAGGAGATGCAATTTCAATCCCTGGATCAGGAACATCCCCTGGAGGAGGAAATGGCAACTCACTCCAGTATTCTTGCCTGGAGAATCCCATGGGCAGAGGAGCCTGGCGGGTTATAGTCCATAGGGCCACAAAGAGTCAATCATGACAGCACACCCTCATGCACTTATAAGATCATGAATTTTGGATGTTGAGCCAATCTAGTCAGAAGTTGAATAAGGTTTTTGGTTTTGCTATTTCTGTGATAACAATTTTCTTCCCACTGGTTTCAGTTTCCTCTAGCCTTACCTTATGATTAGAGCTGGAGACTCTGGGCTGAATGGTTTGAATTTTTGTTCCAATGTCCCTGAAATATTCTCAGCTTTTGATCTTTCCTGTATAACTATGCCACACTGGAGATCTTTCTCCACAATATTGCCTATTCCCCAATGGTAATCAACCAGTCCATCCTAAAGGAAATCAGTCCTGAATATTCATTGGAAACACTGATTCTGAAGCTGAAACTCAAATCCTTTGGCCACCTTATGCGAAGAACTGACTCATTTGAAAAGACCCTGATGCTGGGAAAGATTGAAGGCAGGAGGAGAAGGGGATGACAGAGGATGAGATGGTTGGATGGCATCACCAACTCGATGGACCTGAGTTTGAGTAAACTCCGGGAGTTGGCGATGGACAGGGAGGCCTGGCCTGCTGCAGTCCATGGGGTCGCCAAGAGTCGGACATGACTGAGCGACTGAAACTGAACTGAATCTACTGTTGTTTAGTATTCAGTGTTTGCTATCTGCAGAGAGGGCAGGAAGTTTCGCTGTTGTCCTGATCAGCTCCGTCCTAGCTGTGCACCGTGAGCCTGGGTCTTTGTGGTGGGACTTTCTCATGTTCCTGTCCCTCTTCCTTATGACAGCCAAACTCTGCCTTGTATCCTTAGGGGGTCTTTTCAGGAGTTTCCAGATTCCCCTGCCCACTCCTCTACCTACCAGCAATATGACCCCCTAATGGTATCCACTGACCTAGGATCTGTGTCTGAGACTATTTCCTGCTTTTCTCTTAGAAGTAGAGAATATTTTTCTGTTACCCGTTCACCAGCCACCGTGGCACTTTAGATGCGTCTTGGAAGCATCTGAGTTTGCTGCTTCTACCTCCATGACTTAGGCTATTATTTCCAGGGGTAAAAGTTCCCGGAGGTGCTTTATACCCCTTCCACAGCAGCTCCCAAACCCCTTCAGTGATCCTGCACCACTGAAGGAAGCCCTTTCTGGTCTGCTGTCCTGCCCACAATCTTTCTTGTGAGCACCCAGTGGAAACCCATGGAAAAAGGTTTGTGAGTCGGTGCGGACTCCTCGTGTCTGTGGCTCCCAGGTATCTGTACTGTCATACTAGCCCACACTCAGCCTTTTTATCAATTTCTTACATTTTTAGCTGAATTCATCTCACATGCTTCTGTGATCCATATCTTCTCTTTTTCCTATGCCATGCATTGATAAACCAGTTCTCATGTTCTCTCTCTCCTTGCAGAGCCTATCTGGTTTTGGATTTCGGACCTCATGGTTGCCCTGTAATCTTAGCTCTCTGATGGATTCAAGAAAACAAATGAATTTGTAACTCACTGTTAAAATGTTTTCTCATTATTATGACAGAAATAGCACTCTTTCCAACTTTCTACCAATGTACCAATAGAAAGCAGAAGTTTTCTTCATTATTAAAAGTTTCTTTTTTCTGGGTATAGAAATACAGGTTAAATTTTTTTGATTTATTTTGGTTTCATTTATTTAATGAAGTTCCTCCACAATCTTCTGGACTGTATGTTTTCCGATTAGAAGTTGGCAGTCATTTTTAACTTTGTTCCTTTTTTTTTTTTAATTTGAAAAGCAACCATTTATTAGAACCAATATAAAAGTATGAAAAGAGGGAAAAGAGGAGGGTGGAAGATGGGGAGAGAATGAGGTCTATATCAGATGTCAATTGTGGAAATACATAAATTGACTACTTTTAAACATCTACAGTTAAAAGGCAAATACACACACACATATATGTATATCACTTATCAAAATAAATCAAAAGCAGACATGTTTGCTGAAATAAAACCAAGAAACACAACCAAAACACTCTCACAAACCAAAAAGTTTATAATGTGTCCTGTATCTCCACATGCTTTTGATATTTGTCTTATCAGTGATTTTTAGTAATTTGATTGTAACATGTCTTGATGTGCTTTTCTTCATGTTATACTTGAGGCTCATTGAGATTCCTGGATCTCTGGGTGTACAATTTTCATCAGAGCTGAAGAAATTTTGGCCATTGTTTTCTAAAATATTTTCTGTTTTGCCCTTTCTTTCTGGAACTCCAGTTATACATATCGTATTAGATTGTTTGATATTGTCACAGAGCTCATTAGTCTTATGATTATTTAAATTTTTTCTATTACATTTTGGATAGTTTCTCTTGCTACGTCATCAAATTCACTCATTTTTTTCTGTAGTGTGTAAATACTATTAATCTCATTTAGTCACTTTTCATTTCAGATCATGTGTTCTTTTACACCTGGAAGTTCAACTTGTTTTTCTCTAATGCCTTCTATTTCTCTCTCTTCATGTTCTTGTTTTCTTTACCTTCTTGAACATGCAGCATATATTCATAGTGAACATATTAATATCCTTGTTAGCTAATTCTACTATCTTCTCATCTCTGGGTCTGTATCTATTGATTGATTTTTCTCCTGGTAATGGGTTGTACTTTCTACTCCTTTGCATATCTGGAAATATTTGATTGGATGCCAACAATATTAATGTTCACATTGCTAGATGCTGAATATTGTAGAATTCAAATATTGCTGGGCTTAGTTGCTTGAAATCAGCTTTAAAGATTTGCTTTTAAGCTTTGTGAAGCAGTATGAGCTAATGTGTTCCCATTACCGAGGCATCATCCTTCTGCAGAGTCTATTTAATGCCCCTAAATTAGGAGGTTGTTTCACTCTGGTTAGTTGGAATACAAACTATTGCTTGCCTGTGTGAGCTTAAGGATTGTTTAGCCTTCCTAAAGTACTTTTCTTCAGTCTCAGACAGCTCCTTTCATTTATTCACAAATCAGTATTCAGCCTCAAGACTTCTGGGGAACCCTTGAAAGACCTCTGTAGCTACCACCACCATCACCAAAAATATTCTCCAGTCTCTTCAGCATTTTGCTTCACAAATCCTAGCCACCTACATCTCTCTGAACTCTGAACTCTGTCTCTTCAACTGAGCAAGGCTGCCAGGCTATCTCTCACTCTTCCCAGTCTCTTAGCTGGGGCAATCAAAGGACTCACATTATTAGTCTGCCTTCTGTTAGGGATTAATAGCCTGTACTGCCTATTGTCTAAATGTCTAAAAATTGCTTGTCAGTTTCTAATTGTTAGTGGAAATCAATATACTTTCTTGCTCTATCATGTCTAGCAGTCATTGTAGTCAACTTAAAGCTTTGAAGGTGTAGAGAACATGGGAAAATGTATAGTTAAGTCACTCTAGTGGGAAAATAAAGTATTAATAGGAAGAAAGTAAAACTAGGGACCAAATCAGGTTAAGATGCTAGTAGTCCAAACAAGGCAGCAAGAGTAGAATTCTTGGCAGAAGACATTGGTAGGGAGTAAGAAGTGATGGATATATTAATAATAAATATTTAGAGCAATGAGGTGCAGTGACAGGATAAATTTGAGAAAGTCAAATGAGATAATGAGTACAAAATCATTTTAAAATATCCATATAAACATTTGTTGAAAAATTAGTTTGCCCAGCACTATGGTTAGGTTAAAGATCACATATATAAACCCGGTCTAAGAGAGGTAACAGACTTGTAACTATGGAAACAACATATGCGTGCTTCATGTCATGTTCCACTCTTTGTGACCTTAAGGACCATAGCCCATCAGATTCCTCTGTCCTTGGGATTCTCCAGGTAAGAATATTATTGTGGGTTGCTGTGCCCTTCTCCAGGGGATCTTCCTGACCCAGGGATCAAACCCAAGTCTCCTGCATTAGCAGACAGGTTCTTGACCACTAGTGCCACCTGGGAAGCCCATAAAAACCAACACAGGAACTGCCATGCTGAAAGTGCAATCAAAGTGCTATATTACATAAATAATAGAGCAAAAACAGCTGAAGTGAGACAAAGAAACCCTTAAAGAAGAGGTCATATTTGAGATAGTTCTTACAAGGCAGGTAGAAGTTTTCCAGGCAGATAAGGAAGGAAAGGACACTGCAGGAAAAGAATAATAGTGCTGGTGATGATAATAATAGGCATAGTGATTTCCGGGAACAACAACAGTTTCATTGTGAATGAAGTGCAGAATATGTTGGATAATCAAGGTAAATATCAAAATGTATCATTATTATATCTCTAAAGGATTGATTCTCTGGATATAGAAACGATGTGAAATGTATAAATAATTTTTGGTGATGCTTTGGTACTCAAAGTAAGCTCTGTGTCATTATTTACATACAACAGAAGAAGTCAATATTTATGCCTACTTGCAATCCAGGATACAACAAATGCAATTACTTAAAACGTCTGCATTCATGTACCAAATAATGTTCAGACAGTCCATACACATTAAAAGAAATAGAAGTAAATATGTGAAATGGCTCTAAGAAGTAAAGAAAATTTTATGTAGCATTCATTTCTTAAAGTTCCCTTTATGTGGGTGAATGTCACTGGAAATCACACATCAAAATAATTTTCTTTTTATTATTTGCCTCCGTATCCCTAAGCAACATATAGAGCACCTTCTTGATAATTCAGTGTTAAGCATTTTAATGTTCATTTTGACTGAATCTACCTGTTTTGTATTTGGAGTTCTCATCTTCTTGTGTGCCTCTTGTTCTTCCGTCAAGACCCTCTCTTTAGTCCTTTCCAGAAAATAAACCTTCCAATCTGTTGCTGTGTAGGAGAAGGTTAATCACTTGCAATGCAGAACGGAAAAGGTGCTGTGCTTGTAACTGCTTCTCAAAGAGATTTTCATCCAAGTCTGTTGTTGCCCAGCACTTACCTCCTCTATCAGAGGTGAAAGTGAAGTGAGAGTCGCTCAGTTGTGTCCGACTCTTTGTGACCCCATGGACTATACAGTCCATGGAACTCTCCAGGCCAGAATACTGGAGTGGGCAGCCTTTCCCTTCTCCAGGGGATCTTCCCAACTCAGGGATTGAACTCTGGTCTCTCGCATTGCAGGAGAATTCTTTACCAGCTGAGCCACAAGGGAAATTCTTGTCAGACACCAAATCCTGTGCCTTGGGGTTGGGGGAGGAGATGAGGGACAGGATTTTCTGAGTAAATCAGGCTGCCTCTTGGCTTCTCCCCATGGCAGCCTCAGCTCTCCTGAGACTGGTAATTAGTGGCCATTCATATGTCTTCTTCTAGCTTCCCATATTCTGGTGCTATTATTTTACTCTTGTTTTCTTTGTCCTTGTGGGTTTACACATTCTTTTTAAAAATCCACTTACTATTACTGTAGTGGTCTCTAGGAAGGAGCTAAAAAATGCATGTATTCAATACTTCCTCTTTAACTGGAAGTCCTTCAGTTCATGCTTTTTTAAAAAATGTTATGCCTGTGTTTTTTATAATACATGTAATATATTTGTATAATAATATGCATATCATTTATAAATAAAAATCTACTATGCCCCTGCTCAATTTCAATTATTATTTTTTCTTCTTATAGATAATGATATGAGATGATAAAGGTTTGAAGACCAGTACTTTGCTTGACCTCTAAATGGTGGAGTCCTCCAGGGCTCAGAGCTTGGCATTTTTCTCTTTCTGTGTTCCTACTCCCCCAGGGGATCTTACCTAATCCAAATGTCAGTGAAGCCAACATTTATATGTTTAGCCTAGTTTTCTGCATTCAGCTCCAGAAATACACATTCCCATTTGATATCCTCACCTGTATGTCTAATAGGTACCTCAAATTTAACATCCAAATCAAAGATCTTGATTGCCATAACCCCACACCCTCCACGGACTGCACCTTACCCAGGACACCAGTTGTTCAGTGAAAAAGATGTATTAAATATCTATAGATTCCAAAGCCTGAGAATACAACAGTAAACCAAACTGAAAAGAATGCAGTCACACAGCTTACATCCTCCAGATTGGAGGGGTGAAGGAAGGAGGAGGAGACAAAGAAACTTTTAAAGTAAATAGGTACCTTATTTGATGGTTGGATGGCATTTCCAACTCGACAGACATTATTTGAGCAAGCTCCAGGAGTTGGTGATGGACAGGGAAGCCTGCATGCTACAGCTCATGGGGTTGCAAAGAGTCGGACACGACTGAGCCACTGAACTGAACTGATGTACCTTATGTTTGTATTTGTCCACTTTTATCCAGGTTAAGTGCTGTTGAGAAAAATAAAGCTAAGCAAGTGGAGTGGATAGTCTTGAGTGTGTGTTCTCTGTTATTTCTTTTTTCCAGCTTCCAAAATGCGGTCATTAGTGTCTCCTCTTTTGCTCTCTTTATCTTTTTGAGTCCATGGGCTTAAAATACAGTCATTAACTGCTGTTTAGTGGAGTTCGAAGACAGTGCTGAGGAACGTGCATGTGTTCAATCCCCCATTTTCACTTAGAAGATGAAGTGTAAAGGGTATGTCTTCAGGAGAAAATGATATTCAGGCAGAAACCTGCAAGCAGTGAGGAAGTAAGTGAGGAAGTAAGCCATGCAGATATCTAAAAAAAGAGCATCCCAGATGGAGGCAGTTGCAAGTGAGAAAGGTCCTAATGTGGGCGTATGCTTAATGCGCTCAAGGAACAGCAAGGGGCCTAGGGATGCCAGAGTGAAGCTGATGGTAGGATGGAGAGGGAAGGCGATTTTAGCAAAGAGTGGTAGAGAGGTGGCGAGGGGCTGGGTCATTTATTGGAGGCCATGGTAAGGATTTTGAATTTTATTCAGAATGAAATGGGAAGGCTTTTGATGATTTTAAGCAGACACCATTAAATTACGTTTTAAAGATATCACTCTGACTGCTGTACAATATCTTGTAGGGAGATGAGGGCAGAAACTGAGACATCAATTAGGAGTATATCAGCAAGAGATGCTGCTGCTGCTGCTGCTAAGTCGCTTCAGTCGTGTCCGACTCTGTGCGACCCCATGGACTGCAGCCTACGAGGCTCCACCTTCCCTGGGATTCTCCAGGCAAGAACACTGGAATGGGTTGCCATTGCCTTCTCTGGAGATGATGAAGACTTGAGCTAGAATGGTGGCCATAGATGTGGTGATGTTGCTGGTGAATTTGAGGTTCTTGCTTCATCATGAAAGAATCTGGAGACAAAGTGATAGGTAAGCAGGCAGAGTGTGGGCCATCTCAGAAGGGGAGAGAGAGAGACAGCTTTGAAATATGGCATGGTTAGTTTTTATGGACTGGGTAATTTCATAGACTAATGAGTGGGGGGATTATTCCAATTATTTGGGGGAAGAGGTAGAGATTTCCAGAGATTGAACCAATGCCCATTTTTGGCCTTTTATGGTTAGCCTCAGAACTGGTATGGAGTTGGTGGATGTGTCATTTAGCATGCTTATGTATTACAATGAGCATATAATGAAATCAAATCTTCCACCATCTTGGACCTATTTGGTTCTAACCAGTCTCTGTCATGTCCTGTGGCTATATCCTTCTTTTAATGATTGTGCCCTGCCCTTCCCTCCTGTTTCAGTGAGAAATGGTATGCCTCTGGATATGCTTTGAAGTTAGAGTGAATGAACAGAATTTTACTTCTGGATTCGGCAACAGAAGAGTCAAGCACATTTCCAAGTTTTTGACTTGAACAAATGGAATTGATAGTGTTACTGAAATGATAATGGCTATAAGTGGAACAAGGATTTGGGGGTGGAGATCATGGGGACAGGGGCTCAACTAGACATGCTAAATTTGAGATAACTGTAAGACAACCAAATGGTGATGCCAAGTGGTAGTCTGGGGTTTGAGGGACTGTGTAGGTGGAAGATACTAATTAAGGCTCATCAGTGTATGAACAGGGTTTAAAGCCACAAGGCTGAATTAGATAAACAGGGAGGGAGAGTGGATAGAAAAAGTGTAGAGCTCCAACCACCAAGATCTGAAAGGTTCACATTTACTGATGTGAAGATGTTGAACTCACTGAGGAGAAGAAATAGAGTGGCCAGTGAGATAGAAAGAGAAGAGTGGATGGTGCCTGGAGGGAAAACGAGGTTGTTTCAAGAAGAGAGTGATGGACTGTGTTAAATCTGCTAGGAAGTTAAATTCTGCTAAATATGAAGTCAGAAAAATGATCATTACATTAATAGTTTGGAGGTCACTGATGACTTTGACAAGGATAACTTCAGTGGAACAGAGGGAGTGCAAGCTTAACTAGAGTGCTACAGATGCTGGCTGATGATGCAGGAAAGATAGGCATTATTGTTGAGGCAATGTTCACAATTAGGCAAGAAAGACGGGATTCAGAGTTCAAATGGAGATGGTGGGTTTAGATGGAAGACCAGAGATAATGGAGAAAGGGCAGAAAGGGCCATTTTAAGTAAGTTGGCAGATATAGTCAGAGACATGGAAGCTCACTTTTCACTGAAATAGAAAGCAAGATCATGATCAGCTGAGAAGATGGAGAGTGGAGAGGTAACGAAGGTTAAGGGAGAGAAAAGAACATATAAAATAGTTACTGAGGTGAGCAGAATGATGAATTACCCAGATGTTAGAGAAGGATTGCATGGCAGGACAAAGGCCCATTTGAAGTTTGAGGTCCTGAAGTGAGATCAGTCAGCTTGCACATGTGCTTTTTCTCCATTCATGTTGCGTTGCTCGGGTGCAGATGAAGAGTCAATGGAGATATTTTCAACCAGGTTTGTGGTTTTTCTAGGTAAGTTTGATGGAGAGGTGCAAGGGATTGGCCATCTCAGCAAACGTCCTGTTAATCACTTGGTTGCTCCTCTGTAAGTATGGGTCAACTTTCATTCTTTCCTTTTTTTCATTTACCACAACCATTTCATCAGTAGATCCTGTTGTTACATCCACTATATGTCTGTCTCTATCACCTTTTCTCCATCCCCATGGCCACCACCTTGGCTTAGTCACTTGTCTCCTTTCGGTGCTAGGGTCTTGACTGTCTAACTGGTCTACCTGCTTCAATTCTTACTACCTGGCTATGCACCTTCCACACAGCAGCCAGAGTCACCTTCTAACATCTTCATCAAATTATATAGTCCCTTATTTCAGCCTTTACTGACTTCCCACTGAACTTCTGTTTTAATCCAAATGATGGCCGCCAGGATCTTTGCTCCTCTGCCTGGTTCACCAACCTCCTCTAGCACAGCTTTCTTTGATGACCACCGTACTCCACCCACACTGGCCTCATCTCTGATTTTCAGACATGCATGCTCTTTTTGTCTCAGATTGATGAAATTATTTCTTCTTCTACCTGAAATGCTCTTCCTCTGGCTCTTTTAATTGGTCACTTCTACTCGTTTTTCAAGTCTCAGATCAAATGGTAACTTTCTCAGAGATTTCCCTGAGTTCAGTATTCAAAGCAGTTTTACCAATAATCACATCACTCCATTTGTTTTAGAGAGTTACACATCTGAAATCATGTTTAAACATTTGTTTACCTGTATATCCCCATTGAGACGAGGTCCTAGACTCCTCTCTGTCTCTTTCATTTTCCCGTTTAGTCTTAGAGCAGTGGTTCTCAAATGTATTCATCTCAAAGACTTTCCACTCTCTTTTTATTTTGCCCACACCATAGAGCATGTGAGATCTTACTGCTCTGACCGGAGATTGAACCTGTGCCCTCAGCAGTGAAAGTACAGAGTCCTAATCACTGGACTGCCAGGGAATTCCTAGGGTCTTTTCACTCTTAAAAGCCACTTAGGAATCCGAGGAGCTTTAGTATAGGTGAGTTATATCTATTATTTTCTACTACACATCAGAAATTTAAACTGATAAATTTAGAAAATTATTTATGTATTCCTTTATTTAAAAACAATAATAAATCTACTACATGTTAACACAAATAACATTTTTATGAAAAATAATTCTATTTTCTAAAACAGAAAATATCATGAGAAGAATAGTATTCTTCATTTCTGCAAATACATTTAGTGTCTGGTTTAATAAAAGACATGTGTATTCTCATATCTGCTTCTGCATTCAATCTGTTGTCACATGTTTTCTTGGTTGAAATATATGAAGAAAATCTGTCTTTACGCTGACATATAGTTGGAAAGGGAAGAATATTTTATAGGCTTTTCAGATACTTGTGTACAGATGTCATCAACTTACAATAGGGTTATGATCCAAAAAATTCATTGTAAGATGAAAATATCATAAATCGAAAATGCATTTACTACATCTAACCTATTGAATATCATAGCTTAGCCTAGCCCACCTTAGATGTGTGCAGAACACTTACAGTAGCCTACAGTTGAGCAGAATCATCTAAAACAAGCCCTGTTTTATAATGAAGTTTGAATATCTCATTTAATTCATTGAATACTGTATGAAAGTACAAATGGAATGGTTCTCTGAGTAGAGAACGATTATAAGTATATCAGTTGTTTGCTCTGGTGATTTTGTGGCTGACTCGGAGCTGCAGCTCACTGATTCTGCCCAGCATCTCTAGAGAGTATCATAGGTCAGGCATATCCTGGCTCAGGAAAAGAAAAAGACTCAAAATTCATAGCATAGTTTCTACTGAATGTGTATCACTCCCCATCGTCATAATGTCTAGAAACTGTAAGTTGAACCATCAAAAGTCATGGACCATCTGTATATGCTTAAAGTAGTTCCTTAAAGGACAGTTGCAACATGCGATCTGAAATCACATCAATTTAACTTTTCATTGTGCATTAAAATTCATTGGTCTATTTTGAAATTTGAATGGATCAGTTGCCACTGAATGATTTTGTAACTTCATGCATTGGCTATCTACTAACTAGTTTATGAAGATTTTTCTAATGTGACACAGTTTATTAGGCAATATCAAAAAATCACATTTGTTCTAATCTCATCAGAAAGTCCTTAAATATTGGGAAGTCATCAAGCTCATGGTGATGGATAAAAATTCTCCAAAATTCTAATTTTCATTTGGAAGCTTAGCTTTTATTGGCATCATCTAATGCTTCTTTTGAAATGAAATATTCACTTTTCTCATTTTTTGAGAAAATATTTGCCAAATATCAAGTCTGATAATCATAGTTTGTCAACCAGTCATTTTTTCAATTATTTTTTTAAAAAAACTTTATTACAGTATAGTTGCTTTACAATTTTGTATTAGTTTCTACTTAAAACAAAGAGAATCAGCTAAACATAAACATATATGCTGTGCTGTGCTTAGTCACTCAGTCCTGTCCGACTCTTTGCGACTCCATGGACCGCAGCCTGCCAGGCTCCTTTGTCTATGGGATTCTCCAGGCGAGAATACTGGAGTGGGTAGCCATTCCCTTCTCCAGGGGATTTTCCCAACCCAGGGATCGAATCCAGGTCTCCCGCATCGCAGGCGGGATTCTTTACCATCTGAGCCAAATATACATATAGCTCTTCCTTTTTTAATTTCAATCTCATTTAGGTCACCATAGAGCAATGAGTAAAGTTCCCTGTGCTGTACAGTAGGTCCTCATTAGTTATCTGTTTTATACACAGTATCAGTGGGATGAATTAGGAGTTTGGGATTGACATATATACAATATCTTTTCAATTTTTAATGATATTCTATGAAAAAACTAACTCAGCTTTTAAATGATAGCAAAAGTCCTTTTCCTCAAGATGATCATTGTATTTCAATATGTATACTTTCCATTTTGTCACAAAATATGAAAAAAAATATTCAAGCATCAGATTTGATAAAAGTAATAATCTTATTGCCTCATCAAGGAAATTCTTAATATCACTGGTGTTTTTAACTTTGCTACTATGAATGCATGTCAGTGAAGAACACAATGACTGTGGGACCGTTTGGTGCTATGGCCTTGATTCATGCTAAGACTCTAGCAGTTTTACTCACTATTGCTTTTGTACCATCCATGTAAATGTAAACACTGGGAAAAGCAAATAAATCTTAGAATTGTTATGAATATAATTTTATTTCACAGACCTCTTGGAAGGGTCTCAGGGATCCACAGACCATACGAGAACACATAATAGCCTGCCAAATTTCAAAAGTAGGAAGTCTTCATAAAAATTCTGTAACATAAGCTTCCGGTTCAAGATGGTGGAACAGAAGGACGTGCACTCATCTCCTCCTATGAGAGCACCCAAATTTCAGCTAGCTGTTGAACTGCCATTGACAGAAGGATGCTGAAACCACTAAAAAAAAGATACTCCATGTCCAAGACAAAGAAGAAGCTACAGTGAAATGGTAGGGGGTGCAATCACGATAAAATCAAATCCCATACCCACCGGGTGGGGAAACCACAAACTAGAAAACAATAATACCAAACAAGTTCTCTCAGGATTCTGAAGGTTCTGAACACCACATGAGGCTTCCTAGCCTGGAGAGCCGACAAAGGAACTGGGAATCCCCAGGGAATCTGACTTGAGGGCCAGAGGGATTTGATTATAGGACTTCCAGAGGACTGGGGGAAGTGGAGACTGCAGTCTTAGAGGACACAAACAGAATTTTGTGTCCCCAGAGGAGGGGAGCAATGACCCCACAGGAGACTGAACCAAAACTACCTGCTAGTTGAAGGGCCTCCTGTGGATGTATGGCTTGGCAGGGGCTCACCAGAGGGATGGGAGCACTGGAAGGTCCCCTTGGCGTGAACCCTCTTGCAGTTCACCATTAACTCTACCATAGAGCCTGTAGACCCCAGGGCCAAACAACTACAAGGGAGGTAGTGCAACCCCACCCATCAAGCAGATAATTGGATTAAGTCTCTTCTGAGCAAGGCCCTACCCATCAGAGCAAGACCCAATTTTTCCCGTCATCAGTTCCTCCCATCAAGAAGTTTGCACAAACCTCTTAGCCTCATCCATCAGAGGGCAGACAGAAGAAGCAAGAACTATAGTCTTACAGCAGCTAAAACAAAAACCATATTACAGAAAGTTAATCATGATGAAAAAGCAGAAAGTTGTGTCCCAGATGAAGGGACAAGATAAAACCCCAGAAAAACAACCAAATGAAGTGGAGATAGGCAGTCTTCCAGAAAAAAAGAATCTCAGAATTCTTTTGATATGTGAATGATGATAGTGATACTGAAGATGATCCAGGATCTTGGGCAAAGAATGGAGGCAAAGATTGAGAAGAGGTGAGAAATGTTTACCAAAGACCTACAAGAAATAAAGAAAAAACAAACAGAGATAAATAATATACTAGAAGGAATCAATAGCAGAATAACTGAGGCAGAGGAATGGACAAATGACCTGGAGGACAGAATGGTGGAAATCACTGCCACAGAACAGAATATAGAAAAAAGGATGAAAAAAAAAAATAAAGACAGCCAAGATATCTCTGGGGCAACATTAAATACACCAACATTCACATTATAGGGGTCCCAGAAGGAGAAGAGACCTGAGAAGATATTTGAAGAGATAATAGCTGAAAACTTCCCTAACATGGGAAAGGAAATAGTCAACCAGGTCCAGGAAGCACAGAGAGTCCCAGGTAGGAGAAACCCAAGGAGGAACACACCAAGACACAAAGGAATCAAACTGACAAAAATTAAAGACAGAGATAAAAATACTAAAAGCAACAAGGGAAAAACGACAAATGGCATACAAGAGAACTTTCATCAGGTTCTCAGCTGATTTCCCAACAGAAGCTACAAGCCAGTAGGGAATGGCACGAAGTGGTGAGAGGGAAGAACCTACAACCAAGAATACTCTACCCAACAAGACTCTCATTCAGATTTGATGGAGAAATCAGAAGTTTTCCAGGCAAGCAAAAGTTAAGAGAATACAGTACCACTAAACCAGCTTTACAACAAATGCTACAGGAAACTCTCTAGGCAGGAAACACAAACGAAGGAAAAGACCTACAGAAAATAAACCCAAAAAATTAAGAAAATGGTAATAGGATCATACATATTGATAATTACCTTAAGTATAAATGGATTCAATGCACCAACCAAAAGACACAGACTGGCTGGATGAATGAAAACATGTACTACAAGTGTGCAGTTCCACTTAGCACATCACTCTGCTTGACCCACCCCTCAAACTGCATGCAATTATCTTATACTGTATTTTATATTATATAATATATATTATACCTATATTTAAATTATTTTATATGTTAGTCATGTTCCCATTATGGCTTGCAATTGTAATTACCTTTTATTTTTTGTCTGGCTATTGATTGTGAAAACTGATAAACATCTTTTACTATTGTGATTATGTAACTATTACTCAGTACCATTGTATCATGATTGGCCAACAGAAAAATAACAGAACTCTATATTACTAGGACTATATATTACTCCATACTACTAAAACTAGAATCCAATAGAAAAACCTGCAATCACTTTTTAAAATCCAGATGTATATCAGAATTATCTTGAAATTTTTTGAAAATTACAAATGCTAAGATATTCCTTTTTTTCACCAGACCTTCAGATACATTTCTAATGAGCAGTCATGTTTAAAAACAACTGGCTATATGATGATCTTTTACTTTTATCTAGTTTGTTTCACTTTTTCTATTTCATATTCAGTGCTCCCATTTCATTTAGTTTATATTCTCCAATTTCTCCATCTCTTCATTTTTTTTGATGTTCTTTCTCAAGCCTTTATCAAATGTAGTAGAAAAGCATATATACATATGTATAATATGTATATTTTAGACAACTTATGAATTTTTGCCTAACTAAAAAATTATGACATGTTGATTCCACTTGTTTGACTTAGTATGAATAGAATGCTAGATTTCTAATTAAAAAATAGATATGCAACAAGCAACAAAGGTTTACTGTATAGCACAGGGAACTATAGTCAATATCTTGTAATAACCTATGATGGAAAATAATTTCAAAAATGTTATATGTATATTTGTATAACTGAATCACCTTGCTATGCACCTGAAACATTGTTAAGTCAACTATACTTCAATAAACTATACATGTATTTAAAAATTTTGTAATATAAATGTGGGACTTGATAATTCAAATACTTGAGTGCATTATTATTGGCTCAGCAACTCTTTATTCTAAAAATAATTAGGCCTTAGAATTTATCACTTTTGAAGCATTTCATGAGAAAAAAAGAAATCATTTAATCGAAAGTACGTATCAATATCTATCTTTACAGATCCACTGTGTAGACACTGCACAGATAAAGTTAAACAGATCTTGTCTTGAGTTTACAAACACTCCAGACACAAAGGGCATGAACAGGGCTAGTATTGAACATGTACATCAAATTATTTTAATAATGCCAAATTGTAAAGAGACAACCACATGTTAGGTGTGTGTGTGTGTGCGTGTGTGTGTGTGTACTCAGTCACTCAGTCGGGTCTGACTCTTTGCAACACCATGGACTGAAGTCTGCCAGGCTCCTCTGTCCATGGAATTTTCCAGGCAAGAATACTGGGATTGAACCCAGATCTCTTGTCTCCTGCACTTGCAGATGGATTTACCACTTTACCACTTTACCACTAGCACCACCTGGGAAGTCCTCATATTAGATGAGATATCATTAGTGACTTAGCCTCCTAATACCAAACAGCATTAAAAAAGATCTGAATAAATGGAGATCTAGTTCATGCATATAGATGGAGTGACTTGACAGAGTAAAGATGTCAACTATCTCTGAATTACTCTGCAACCCCAATCCAAATGTCAGTTGAAACAGACAAAAGATGAATAGAATAGATGTAACAATAGATAAAGGAATAACAGGTATAGCAATACTATAAAGGGAACTCCTGGAATCAATAAGACTGAAAGCCCTAAAGAGATGGAAATATATATGAGTAAATAACAAGTATATTTTATCAGTTAGTAGAGAAGAAAATCAACAATGAGATACTATTTTACATCCACAAGATAGGGGAAGATTGCCCACTTCTGTAATGCTAAGTGTTGATGGGGAAACAAGAACTCTTTCACACTTGGACACTGCCATCCCGGAGGACAATCTGACACAGTAACTGCACTTGTACCAATTATCTATGATTATCCAACCACACCCCTAAAGGAAAAGGGAAAGAGAGAAGCTTATAGAAATAGAAGCACATAAGGGAATATATTTTTCACAACATTGTGGAAGCAGGAAATTGGAAATGACCTTGATGTCTACCACTAGAGGAAAAAAGCTGTGGATGCACCCTCCTGAACGTGACATAGCAGACAGAAACACCGCAACTCTTAAGAACATAACGTTTGGTGAAAATGGAAGAAAAAGAGTGAAATCTATGTATATAAATTTAAAATATACAGGAAAAAACTATAATTGAAAAAGACACATGTACCCTAATGTTCATTGCAGCACTATTTTATAATAGCTAGAACATAAAAGCAACTTAGATGTCCATTGACAGATGAATGAATAAAGAAGCTGTGATATACATATACAGTGGAATATTACTTGGCCATAAAAAGGAACACATTTGAGTCAGTGCTAATGAGGTGGATGAACCTTCAGCCTATTATACAGATAAAGTAAGTCAGAAAGAGATATACAAATAATATATGATATAGATATCACATATTAGCACATATATATATGGAATCAAGAAGGATGGTACTGATAAACTTATCTGCAGGGCAACACTGGAGATGCAGACATGGAGGACAGACTTATGGACATGGGGGTGGGGGAAGGAGAGGGTGGGATGAATGGAGAGAGTTCGTGGAAACACATACACTACCATATGTAAAACAGACAGTGGGAATTTGCTGTGATAACCTAGAGGCGTAGGATGGGGTGGGAGGTGGGAGGGAGGTTCAGGAGGGAGGGGATATATGAATAATTATGGCGGATGCGTGTAGATGTATGGCAGAAACCAATGCAATATTGTAAAGCTTTTATCCTTCAATTAAAAATAAATAAATAAAACATATATACATACATACAAACAAAATGACACCACATATTTTCAAAGATGTATTTAAACTTAAGAATGTACATTAAACACATTAGAGCAGTTACCTGTTGGGGAGTGGAATATGTGAGTAACCAATTTGATAAAGGGAGGAAATCCATTTAAAATTACTTTTTTGCCTTGCCCAGATCAATGACGATACGGTGCCATGAATAAAAAGTTAGATTAATTCAACCTCTGCATCTACCCCACCCTCCTCTAAAAAAGATAAGACAAAAAAAGAAAAGAAAAATCTGTACATTATAGGATGGTAACAAATTCACATGGTATGCATTAACAAGAATAACTACAAAAACTTGCTACCTACCAATTTTATGATTAATCAGGAAAATTAGCCAGAGAACTGTAAAATTCTTGAGAAATAAAAGATCTCAGTAAAAGGTTTTCTAGTTTCCTGATTGCAAGTATATCTGTTCCCTGTTGATTTGTGTCTATTCATCTTTGGGAAAGTCATCAACAAAATAGCCTCCACATCTTTTAACAGCCTGTTTTAATATTTAACAAACAACCCTATCAGTAAATTCTTTCTTATTCCGTACTGTATCTCCAGTTTCTTTCCAGTCATTTCTTAGAGAAGATGGGTAAAAATGGTCTACATTTTTGTTATGATAATGTCTCATGTATTAGGAGGCTATTATTATCTCCAGACTAATTAATTCCAACTCCTTCCACCTGTTCTCTTGGGTCTTATTTATTCACCACTTTAATCATACTATTAAAATACTCTGAACTTCTCCACTTCGCAGCATCCTCAAGGTGAGGTGACATAAACTGAATGAAATACTAACTCCACAATGGCCCAATGTGTGACTAATTGAGAGAGAAATGATTTCCAATCATTGCTATTACCGTGAGTCCTTAAAGAAAATAACTCGTGGCTGGGAAATCTCATCAACCTTTTCTTTATGCATTTTAAATATAACAATCCCTTTACACGTATAAATGTTATTGTTACAAAGCACTGTCTTATTTGATCTTCCAACAACTCAATAATGACAGGAAAGGTGTCCTGATTCTCACAGCATAGATGAGTAACGTAAAGTGTGAAGAGGTTAAAGTAACTTGCCTGAGGTCACTGAGCTCTTAGGCACTGGAGGTGGGACTTCTGATTCTAAGCATGTAGGAAGCAAGCTTGATTTCAAGCCTGTGAAGAGCTTGAATGGGAGGCAGCGTAGAGCAAGAGAGAACACTAACTTGCTGCCCGAGGCCTTGGACTGAGACTCGAGCTCTGCCACGGGTAGCCGTGTGACCAAACAGGGATAATAATAGGGTTGATGTGAACATTGTGGTTAAGGTGTCATGAACTCTATAAAATTTTGATTTTCATGTTTTCTTTGTTCTGATGATTTGAATACCTCTGACTTTAAGAAGTTACTCCAAAATAATCTTCCTTTTCTTCTCTGTTCCCACATCACCAGTTTAATAAATGTATTTCTTTTTAATTTATTTTTAATTGGAGGATAACTGCTTTACAATATAGTGTAGGTCTCTGCATGGGTTTGATCCCTGGGTCAGGAAGATCCGTTGCAGAAGGGCATGGCAACCCACTCCATATTCTTGCCTGGAGAATTCCATGGACAGAGGAGCCTGGCGGGCTGCAGTCCATGGGGCCACAAAGAGTCAGACACGACTGAGCGACTGATACTTTCACTTTCTGCCATATATCAACATGAACCAGCCATCGGCATACATAGGTCCCCTCCTTCTTAAAACTCCTTCCCATCTCCTGACCCATCCCATCTCTCTAGGTTGTCACAGAGCACACAGTTGAGCTCCCTACATCATACAGCTTTACTGGTTATTTTACATATGATAATGTACATGTTTCCATGCTACTCTCTCAATTCGTTCCACCCTCTCCATAAAAAAGAAAGCACTTAAGTCAGTCTTAATGAGGTGGGTGAACGGAGAGTCTAATATACAGAGATAAGTAAATTAGAGAAAAATTAATATTGTTACTTAACGCATATATATAGAATCTAGAAAGATGCATTGATGAATCTATGTGCAGAGCAGCAATGGGGACAGAGGCATAGAGAACTCACTGTGGACACAGTGGGGGAAGAAAATATGTTTCTTTTGATGTTATCAGTTGTTTGGTTTTTCTTCCCCTTCCGCCTGGAGCAACATTCTCTTGCTCCTGTTGTGTTTTAGCTATTCATTAACAAAATTGGGACGCTAGGAAACACATTTGCTTTGACACTTTTGTCATTCCTTAGATTATGTAATCAGTCTCAAAATACTAATCAACTATGGACAGAAAATGAAAATCATTAGATATTTGTGCTCCCTGATATTTGTGGGTTTTGAAGCAGTAAAAGAGAGGATTAAATGACCACAGGCATTGAGAGAAAAATAACTAGTATCACTGTAAGCTATGCAGGACAGGGAAACCTGGTGTGCTGCAGTCCATGGGGTCACAAAGAGTCAGACATGACCTAGCAACTAAAAAACAATGACTTTTTAAAACTTTAAAAGTTAGTCATTGGAGAGCAGAATTTCAGAATGTGTCAGTGATCAACTACTACAATGCTGTCTTTATTTCATTGAACATAACTGCAATACTTTACAGAATACAACTGTAGTGGAGGTGATAGAATTCCAGCTGAGCTATTTCAAATCCTAAAAGATGATGCTATTTAAGTGCCGCACTCAATATGCCAGCAAATTTGCAAAACTCAGCAGTGGCCACAGGACTGGAAAAGGTCAGTTTTCATTCCAACCCCAAAGAAAGGCAATGCCAAAGAATGTTCAAACTACTGCACAATTGCACTCATCTCACAGGCTAGCAAAGTAATGCTCAAAATTCTTCAAGCCAGGCTTCAGCAGTACGTGAACTGAGAACTTCCAGAACTTCAACCTGGATTTAGAAAAGGCAGTGGAACCAGAGATCAAATTACCAACATCTGATGGATCATAGAAACAGCAAGAGAATCCCAGAAAAACATCTACTTCTGCTTCATAGACTACGCTAAAGCCTTTGACTGTGTGGATCATAACAAACTGTGGAAAATTCTTAAAGAGATGGGAATACCAGAACACCTGACCTGCCTCCTGAGAAATCTGTAAGCAGGTCAAGAAGCAACAGTTAGAACCGGACATGGAACAACAGGAAAGGAATACGGCAAGGCTGCATATTGTCACCCTGGTTATTTAACTTCTATGCAGAGTAAATCATGTGAAACGCTGGACTGGATGAAGCACAAGTTGGAATCAAGATTGCCAGGAGAAATATCAATAACCTCAGATATGCAGATGACACCACCCTTATGGCAGAAAGTGAAGAAGAACTAAAGGGCCTCTTGATAAAAGTGAAAGAGGAGAGTGAAAAAGCTGGTTTAAAACTCAACATTCAAGAAACCAAGATCATGGCACCTGGTCATGTCACTTCATGGCAAACAGATGAGGAAACAATGGAAACAGTTACAGACTTTATTTTCTTGGGCTCCAAAATCAGTGCAGATGGTGACTGCAGCCATGAAATTAAAAGACACTTGCTCCTTGGAAGAAAAGCTATGACAAACCTAGATAGCATATTAAAAAGCAGAGATATTACTTTACTGACAAAGGTCTGTTTAGTCAAATCTATGGTTTTCCCAGTAGTCATGTATGGATGTGAGAGTTGGACCATAAAGTAGGCTGAGCACCAAAGAATTGATGCTTTTGAACTGTGGTGCTGGAGAAGACTCTTGAGAGTCCCTTGGACAGCAAGGAGATCAAACCAGTTAATCCTAAAGGAAATCAGTCCTGAATATTCAGTGGAAGGACTGATGCTGAACCTGAAGCTCCAATACTTTGGCCACCTGATGGGAAGAACTGACTCACTGGAACCCTGATGCTGGAAAAGATTGAAGGCAGGAGGAGAAGGGGACAACAGAGGACGAGATGGCTGGATGGCATCACCAACTCAATGGACATGAGTTTGAGCAAGCTCCAGGAGTTGGTGATGGTCAGGGAGGCATGGTGTGCTGCAGTTCATGGGGTTGCAAAGACTCACACATGATCGAGTGACTGGACTGACTGACCATAGTATTTATATGGGCTTCCCAGGTGGCACTACTGGTAAAGAACCCACTGGCCAATGCAGGAGACACAAGAGATTTAGGTTTGATCACTGGGTCAGGAAGATCCCCTGGAGTAGAAGATGACAACCCATTCCAGTATTCTTGCCTGGAGAATCCCATGGACAGAGGAGCCTGGCAGGCTACAGTCCATAGGGTCAGCTTTTTGACTCTTTAGTCAAACACAAATGAAGTAACTTAACACGCACACACATAGTACTTATACACCAGATTTTCCCACCTAGAGCGTCACAAGCCTTCACAAATTATAAACGATGTGTAAACTTTATCTTTTGCTACATAGGGAACTTCTGGAAGTGTCTAACACTCCTCTTCTTAATAATAATCTATGATAATATATGTTTCCATGCTACTCTCTCAACTCGTCCCACCTCTCCATCCCCTACTGTGTCCACAAGTTTGTTCTCTATCATTCCCTTCTTCAAGAAAATCCTCTCTTTCTATCCACATAATTAACATTAGCCCAGGGCCTCTGTCTATGTTTCCAGAGTGTTCTGAGGCTCAGTGATTCCTGACTTATGGGTGATTTGGTTGTTCAATACTTCCTTGGATTACAGGAGCCGGTTTATTTTTTCTTTTGCCTTAATGTGGTAAAAACTGAGACCTCTCTCACCATCCAACTAATATCTGCTACAACTAAGGTTCCCATGGTTGAGGTGATATCTCTCAGATGGGATGCTGAGCTGAGTTGGTCATGTGGAAAAGTGCAGAATAGAAAGCATCATTAAGTTGGCAACAAAGAAAAAAATCATTGAGCTTGAGAAGATGCAAAAACTTTATCTAGTGAGTATTAGAGAGTAAATAGTCAGGGCACCAGCAATCTAGTATTGAAAGAACCATTAAGCGAACTGTCTGAAAACTGTCTCTGCTTTTATAGACACTACAAGATATTATTATAAAGTTGCCATTGATTGTGTTGTAATTATTGCTCACATTAACTTTGCTTCAAGTCTTTAACTGTTTCAATGTGCTGCCACAGCTAATATGCAAAAGTGTGACAGGAACATGAAGCCTTGGGGACTCAGACTGACACACAAAAATAGAAAAGAAAGAAGCGGAAATGTTACCATATTTTCTCAATTCTAGCCTTCTCTCTTCACATTTAATGTGTCTAGGGTTGGAATATATTTTATAGAGATGTTTTCTTAAAACCCTGCCAGTGTCAGGAGGCAAAAAAAAAAAAAGTATGTTGTCGTTGTCTGTGTTAGTTGCTCAGTCATGTCTGACTCTTTGCAACCCCACGGACTGTAGCCGTGTCTCCCCTCTCCATGGAATTTTCCAGGCAAGAATCCTTGAGTGGGGTGCCATTCCCTTCTCCAGTGGATCTTCCCAACCCAGGGATCAAACCCAGGTCTCCCGCACTGCAGGCAGATTCTTTGCTGTCCAAGCCACCAGGGAAGCCCTGGTGTCATTGTCTGCACATGTGCAAACTTGTGTTTCAAGAAAATCTGTTCAACTTGTTATTTACTGTTGAATTTTAAGTTAAATGAGGACCTTGTTTATATGCAGTGAAAGTCTCTCACTGAAGCATTGGACATTTATCTGTCAAAAGCTCCAGCTGGCTTTTAAGAGAGGTAATTTTTAATTTACAAAAAAAAAAAAAAAAACACACACACACACAAAACGAAACCCCTATGATTTTACCCAAACAGAAAGCACAGGGAAAACACTGGTATTCCTCAATATGCGCAGAGTCTTCTGTCAGGTTTTAAGATGTTAAAGAGGCAAAGGTCTGAACAGGAATTATGAAATGTAGTGGGTCACTAAAACCGACTTCCTTAGATGTCAAACCTGATGCAAAGAGCAGAATCATTGGAAAAGACCCCGATGCTGGGAAAGATTGAAAGCAGGAAGAGAAGGGGACAATACACAGAATGAGATGGTTGGATGGCATCGCTGACTCAATGGCCATGAGTTTGAGCAAGCTCTGGGAGATGGTGAAGGACAGGGAAGCCTGGCGTGCTGCAGTCCATGGGGTTGCAAAGAGTCAGACATGACTGAGAGACTGAACAACAACAAATGCAGGAGATTTACTCTTAAATTTCTATTTGCTGCTGAAAGAAAGAAATATGTAAATATATGGATAAAAAATGATATTACTTGCAAGTTAAAAGAAATTATTTTAATTTAATATAGCTTTTACCCTTGAAAGCTACTGTAAAATGGGTGAGGTGGCAACTTATAATTGAGGGGTTCATGTATTTTTTCCTGTCCTTCTAACAGATTGCTAGTTGTACCTCTAGTACCGATTTTTCAAATATGTGGGTCTAAAAAACACTGTTGGAATAAATATACCCAGGTCCAGTTGACGTCTCTACAAATAATTTTATTCTCTTCATCCTCTAAAACTGTTTTGTAAGTTTTTGCTACCATATTTTAAAAATTATCTTTTTTAGAAACAGTTGGAAAACTTTTTATGAGAGGTTTTCACCAGGAAGTCTTTGAAAACAATTGGTGATGACTAAATGAGTTTCATTGTCACTTTGGGAATCCTTTTTAAATTGTCATGAAGATTTGAATTAATGGGGGTTGAAACAAAAAGAAATCACCAACTTTAAAATATTTGAATGACCTGGCTCTAAAAAAATAGAAACCTGTAGGCTTTGAGGTGAGTGGCTAGATCCCTAACTGAGACCAAGGGATCATTAATGAGGCAAATAGTAGCTATAGCTGACCATGCAGTGGGTCTTGCCTACCACTGGTTTTCTTCCATTATCAGTTGAACTGACTGAGAACATTTAAGTGATCTTTAGCTCAGAGTTGTAACAGTTTTGAGACTTTTTATTTTAGAATTTCGCATTTAATTGAATTCTATAGCCTATATAGAATTTGTGGCCCATATCAAGAATGCATAGCTTTCTTAAAACCCAGAGATAAACCCATGTACCTATGGTCACCTAATCTGTGACAAAAGAGGCAAGAATAAACAATGGAGAAAAGAAAGTCTCTTCAATAAGTGGTGCCTGGAAACCTGGACAGCTACATGTAAAAGAATGAGACTAGAATATTTCCTAACACCATATACAAAAATTAACTCAAAGTGGATTAAAGACCTAAATGTAAGCCTGGACACTATAAAATTCTTAGAGGAAACCAGGCAGAACACTCTTTGACATAAATTGCAGCAAGATCTTTTTGATCCACCTCCTAGAGTAATGAAAATAAAAATTAAAAAATGGGACTTAATTAAACATAATAGCTTTTGCAGAGCAAAGAAAACCATAAACAAAATGAAAAGGCAACCCTCGGAATGGTAGAAGATATTTGCAAATAAAGCAACCAACAAGGGATTAATCTCCAAAATATGCAAACAGCTCATGAAACTCAATATGAAGAAAACAAGGAACTCAGTAAAAAAGACAAGGAACTCAATCAAAAAATGGGCAGAAGACTTAACTAGACATGTCTCCAAAGGAGACATACAGATGGTCAAGAGGCACATAAACATATGCTCAACATCACTAATTATTAGAGAATTGCAAATCAGAACTATAATGAGATATCACCTCACACCAGTCAGAATGTCCACCATCAAAAATAAAATCTACAAACAATAAATGCTGGAGAGGGTATCAAGAAAAGGAAACCTCTTACATTGTTGGTAGGAATGCAAATTGATACACCCGTGATGGAGAACACAGTATGGAGTTTCTTAAAAAACCAAAAATAGAGCTACCAAATGATCTAGCAATCCCACCTCTGGGCATATACCCAGAGAAAATTATAATTCAAAAAGATACGTGCACCCAAGTGTTCACTGCAGTACTATTTACAATAGCCAGGACATGGAAGCAACCTACATTTCCATCAACAGATGAATGGATAAAGATGTGGTACATATATACAACAGAATATTACTCAGCCATAAAAAAGAACAAAATTGTGCAATTTGTAGAGATGTGGATGGACCTATAGACTGTCATACAGAGTAAAGTAAGTCAGAAAGAGAAAAACATATATAATATTGCTTATTTGTGGAGTTTAGAAAAATGATATATGAACTTATTTTCAAAGCAGAAATAGAGACACAGACATAGATGTATGGCTACTTGGGGCAGGGGAGGGAGGTGGGAGGACTTGGGAGGCTGGGATGAATATATATATACACTACTATGTATGGGGCCTCCTTGTAGCTCAGTTAGTAAAGAATCTGCTTGCAGTGCAGGAGACTTGGGTTCAATTCCTGGATCAGGAAAATCCCCTGGAGAAGGAAATGGCAACCCAGTCCAGTATTCTAACCTGGAAAACCCCATGGACAGAGGAGCCTGGCAGGCTACAGTCCATTGGGTCAGAAGAGTCAGACATGACTTAGCGACTAAACCACCACCACTACTATGTATAAAAATAGATAATTAATGAGAACCTACTGTATGGCACAGAGAACTCTACTCAATGCTCTGTGGTGACCTAAAGGGGAAGGAAATCCAAAAGAGAGGGAATATGTGTATACATATAGTCGATTCACTTTGCTGCAGAGCAATGTTGTAAAGTAACTAGACTCCCACAAAAAGAAATTTTTTTTAAAGTATATATAGCTTTCTTAGATCTTTCATATTTTTGTTTTCTGAATAATTGTCATGATATGTTAATGTTAATATGCCCTTTGTAAAGCAAATTTGTTATGTAAGGATTTTAAAAAAAACTAATTGAATACCTTTATCAAACTATTGATACCTTATCAGGATCCTGGTAAAAAGAAGTGGGATTATTGTAGCTTGATACAACAGATCAGATTCAATGCCTTTCATCTGCTTACGTTTCCACAGGGATGGATCTTAAAATAGTCTCCATATCATGCTAAGATATTGTAGTCGGTCACTTCTGCCACCTGTGCCACCAACTGCCCACACTGTTCATGGGAAGCCACATAAAAGGATGACCAGACTTCATTATCTTTATCACTGTTACTATAGCCCATAAGGTAAGAGAACATATTGAAAGCATTTCCTACAATCATATCCTACTTTTGAGATTACAATTGCTGGTACTAGATTTAGCTTTTTTTGAACCCTGGTTTTTATATCATTATTACATAGGTTAAGTGATAATTTCCTTTTAAGGAGAAAAATACTTTACCCAATACAATGGTTACAATGGGAATAATTAAATAATGATTTAAATTAGTAACTTTAGAAAGAACATATATGAGAGATGGATTTTCATTTTCAAAAAAGACTTGGTATTTTTTAACCAAATATTTACCCATTATACTTATAAAGATTTAAAAAATGTAATTCTTACCAAAAGAGAGAGAGAAAGACTTAGTAGAAAAACTCAGAATATCTAGCTCTATTTATTATATTGGATATTCAGCAAGTAAGATATATCCTCAAACAATAATGCACTAAAACGCCTCAGTGATCAAAGAAAGCACTTCCCCCTTGAAATACATTTGATATTGGTATATTACAGACTTTGTTGTTACAGTGTGAACTGCTTTTTTGATATACACTGCTTAATTCTTGAACTGAATAAACCAAAATGAGAAACTGCCAAAGGGAGGGCTGAGTGTAAGCTGAGTCTGAGACATGACCTGCAAAGTAAAACTATGAATGGATGATGCAAAACAGTTTTAAAATATGACTTCATTATTACCATTCTTTTCACCAGAGAAACATTCCTATGTATCAAAAATTAAACTAAATGGAGTGTTAGGTCAAAATATGGTGCTTAATAAGCATAATTCAAAAATAAGGAAATAGACTTTCTCATGAACATAAGCTGTTTTGGAGGGTCTAGTTTGTTAGAAATGTCATAGAAATGTGTTTCCCCTACATAAATAGTGAAGTCAAGATAAAGTGAATTATTCTAGAATGATTAAAATGACTAGTTTATAGCCTGAGACCTAGTATTGCTTGACTGGAAAGAGGACAGTAGCCAAGAAATGGCTTGCTGTGAGAAAGAATGATGTGATTTTAAAAATATTGCAAGTCTTGATAGATAATGTAATTAATCTTTTCAAACTGGCTTCATGATTTACTGTGGCACTGATAAGCTAACACCTCATTGCTTTCACCTGAAAAGTTAATCATGCAGATGGACAACTTTTTCTTTTTTAATGTGAATGTCCTAGAAATATTTTATAGTCTTAAACATAAGCTTTGCCAGATTATATATTTATTTATATTTTATATTATATATTTATTTTAACATGACAGAAAAAAATAAAAACCAAATACAAGACAGTCACATTTTTAAGGCACCAAAAGATCTGATTAATCTGGTATTAAGCTGCCAGCTATAATTTGGTATATGGCAGGAGATCATCAGACCAAAAATGTCTACTTTAAGGCCTGGGTGATCTAGATTCCTAATTTATCCTCAGAGGATAATTTGATGCGGGTGTCATCCTACAGTACTTTTACAACAGATTTCATTATTCTGTTGTTCTACTCTATATGGAGGACTCATTTAAAAACTTTCTGTGTATCAAATAAAAGTTACAGATTCCATGTACCGGAAATATGCACACAAATGCAAACATCTGCATACAGTTAGAAGATGTTCATAGATCACAAAGCTCTGTGTACCTGATTCCACGTTAAGACATTATTTTGTAATGTCACATATGATCCGAACTTAATGTGAGCACAGTCTTCCCTCTGCCACTGAAGTCTATATAACTTCCATAATATGATAGTCTCGCTTGCTAGTAGGTATAATGCTTGCAGGAGGATAGAACAGCAAAGAAGAGGAGCTTTGTCTGGCAGTAGTAAACTCCAGAAGGGTGCACACCAGCACACACACACAAAAAATGAACAAGCCTTAGACAGTCTGTCATCACTGACAGCCCCAAAGAAGTCAAACCTCAATTTTGTCTAATGCTCAAAGTTTAGTTCTTGATTTCATGGTAGATTTGATATACAAATGTATGCTTTACATAAGTAACTGTAGAATAATTTATATTTGTCTTCTTTTAAATGGTTAAAAAATGTCTTTATGACATTCCAACTAACTAACCCTAGTGGCAAAAAAAAAAAACACAAAAAAACACAAAAGAGAGTATGGCTGGTTTCCAAGCTTTTCTGCAAAGAATAGTGCAGTGATGAAGAAGAATTAGGCACAGCAGTTAAATCTCTTGCTTAGACTTTTTTTTCCCCCACAATTAGAGAATGCATTCATCATACAAAGTCTTACTGTCAAATTGATCCCAATAGCTTACACTGAAGACCTTTTATGAAGCTGATGGGTGAAAATTATATGAGTCAAGTATTGAGATGAATACAAAAGTGAAAAGCTTTTTTCCTCCTTGGGGAAAAGTCACATTTTTTACAGTGCCAAAGTTTTAAAATATTACTAAAAAGATAAGCATAAAGTAAGAGGCATAAGTTAGTCAAATTTGGGTGAGATAAATATTTTAAAAGTTGAAGAATGGACTTTTGCTTTCAGTTAAGATGGAATAATAGAGGCTAGATTTACTTTCCTGCCTGAAACAAATTGAAGACTTAATAAAATATATGATTCATTGATTTTTAAGAAATTGGACATTAAGAAATGAGTTGATTGTGATCCTAAAAAACAGGAAACAAATCACATGAGCACCAAGACATTCTCAGTTTATTGCCTAGAAATAGTTTCTAGATTGTGGCACAGATTGGAAGAATTCAGGTGGAGACAGCGCAGTCTCTTTCAGTTCAGAAAGCATAGTTGGAGTCCAGGGAGGCCAAGGATGCTAGAGCTTTCAGGGCACAAATGGGAGAACTTTATAAACAGAGATATCCTACAGATACTAACAAAGCTCACTCAAGAAGACATAGATCATTTTAATGGTCACCTATCTGCTCAAGAAATTGAGTTTTCACAGAGAAAACTCTAAGTCCAGATGACTCTATTGGTGAATTTACCCAAAGATTTTAAAAAGATAAAAATCTTGTGAATGCTTTATCAGAGAAGTAAAAAGAAAAAAAAAAAACTTCCCAATTCATTCTATGAGGCCAGCTTTAGTCATATATGAAAACCAGACAAACAATTTACAGGAAGAAAACTACAGACATATTTTTTGTAAACATAGATGCAAAAATTCTTAACAAAATTTTAGTAATTGAAATTTAAAAAGTGGGTTCCAAATGGGTTTTTCTCAGGAATGCAAGGCTGGTTTAACATTTGAAATTCTAGCAATGTAATTCATCATATTAACAACTAAAAAGATAAATCACATACTTAGCTGGTGCAGAAAAGCACTGAACAAAATCCATATCCATTCGTAATTAAAAAAAAAAAAGAAATCTGTCCACAAACTAGGAAAAAGAGGAAACTTAATCTGATATTTGATAAAGGACATTTATGAAAACCCCACCGCTAACATCAGACTTATTGGTGGAAGACTGACTGCTTGTCCCCTGATGTCAGCAACAAGGCAAGTATGTCTGCTCTCACCATCTCTATTCAACATTTCACTGGAGGATAGAGCAAGGAAAAGAAATAAAATGAATAGAGATTAGAAAGTAAAATTGCCTTTATTCATAGGCAACATGATTTTCCTATCAGAAAAATTTTGTGGAATAACATAAAATGTTTAGAAGTACTGGAGTTTAGTGAGTTTGAAGCATACAAGTTCATTATATAAAATTCAACTGTTTTTCTATATACTAGCAATGAAAAATTAAAACCTGAAAAAAACTGACAGAGGCAATTGATTTGAGAAAGGATTATCTTTTCAACAAATGATACTAGAAAATTTGGATATGCATGTACGAAAAAATTTTGATCAATATCTCACATCATATACAAAAATTAATTCAAAATGGATCATAGTACTTAATAAAATCTAAAATTATAAAACTTCTAGAAGAAACATACAAGAAAATCTTGGGTTAGGCAAAGATTTTACACATATGATTCCAAAAGCAGACTGTGTGAAAGAAAAAAATTGACAAACTGGGCTGCAACAAAATTACTCTTCAGATGACACTGTTAAGAGAATGAAGAAACCAAGCCATGGGTTGAGAGAAAATAAATGCAAGTAATCATTACATATATCTCATAAAAATTTATATCCAGATATGAAAAAAAAACACCTTTCAGGCCTCATTAATAAGAAAACAAATAACACAATTTTTTAAATGATTTAAAATCTTTAAAAAGATTTCAACAGACACTCTACCAAGAAAGATAAAAGGATAGAAAATAAGTACTACATGAAATGATGCTTAACATCATTAATCTTTAGAGAAATGCAAGTTAAAACTATAAGATACCATCCCATCTCTATTCAAAAGGCTAAGGCTGATTCTTGTTGATGTATGACAGAAAACCACAAATTTTGTAAAGAAATTATCCTTCAAAGTGGCAAAAAAATTCTATGTAAAAAAAAATAATGATCATACCAAGTGTTGGTGAGGATGTGGAGTAACAGAAACAAAAAAACTCTATACCTAGGCATATTATTTAGAAACTACAGAAAATCAAAGATGAAGAAAATATGCTGCAAGAAGCCAGAGGGGGGAAAATACCTTACCTATAGAAAAGAAAGAATTATAATTACATCTCACTTCTCCTCAGAAACCAAGCAAGTGACAGGAGAGTATAGTGAAATATTTAAAGTGCTAAGATTTAAAAAACCCATCAACGTAGAATTCTGTATCCTGTGAAATATCCTTCAAAAGTGAAAGAGAAATAGACTTTTTCAGACAAACTGATATTGAGGATATTTGTTGCCAGTTTTTTATGCTAATATATAAGTGAAATGAATGACAGTAATGATAAAAGGAACTAAAGGGAGAAATTAGGACTATTTTGTTATTATAAAGTATTCACCTGATTTATGAAGTGGTATAGTGTTATGTGAAAATGTATATTGCAAACTCTAGGGCAACCACTAAAAAAGTTTAAAAGATGTAGAATTGATATACATAAAGGGGGAGAAATGGAATGAATAAATGTTCATGTAGAACCACAAAAGGAAGAAAAAGAGCAGAAGATAAAAACAGGAACAAAAGACAAGGACAACAAAAAGAAGATAGCAACAAATATAGCAGATATTAATCCAACTATATCAATAATCACTTTGAATATCAATGGCCTAAACACACCAATTGAAAGACAGATAAAGTAAATCCAGCTATATGTTTTACACAAGAAATCTACTTTCAATATAAAGATACACATAGACTAAGAGTAACTGGATGGAGAAAAACATACCATGCACTAATTAGAACAAAACAGAAGTAGCTGCATTAATTTAAGACAGAGTAGACTTCAAAGCACAGAAAGTTATCAGAGATAAAGATGGGTATTACATAATGATAAAGGAGTCAATGATCAAAAAACCCATAATTCTTAATGTGTATTTACCTAACAATATCATGTCAAAGTACATGAGGCAAAATTGACAGAACTTCAAGGAGAAATAGATAAATCTGCTATCATAGTTGAAGATATCAATATCCCTCCACCAGAAATGGACATAGCAGCAAGCAGAAAACCAAAAGGATATGGTTGAACTCAACACCAACAATCAGCTGGGTATAATTAATATCTATAGACTACTTTATCCAACAACAGCAGAATACTCATTCTTCTTGAGCTCACATGGAACATTCAACAAAACAGTTTACATTCTGAGCCATAAAACATACCCTAATTTAAAATAATAGAAATCAGACAATATTTGCTCTCAGGTGATAATGGGATTAAACTAGAAATCAATAACTGAAATATAACTGAAAATTCCCAAAGTATGTGAAACTAGACAATATACTTTCAAATAATATATGAATCAAAGAAGAATTCTCAAGAGAAATTTAAAAATATTTTCAACTAAGGGAAATGAAAACACATAGCTTAAAACTTGTGAGACACAGTGAAAGTGGTGCTTAGGAAGAAATTAAAAACATTGAATGCATGTACTAGAAAATAAAAAAGAGCAAATTAAATCCAAAGTAAGCAGAAGAAATAACAATAAATAGAGCAGAAATCAGAGAAACAGAAAATAGGAGTTCAATAGAGAAAAATCAACAAAATCAGAAGCTGGTCCTTGAAAACATCAGTAAAACTGATAAACTTTTAATCAGACTAACAAAGAAAAAAAAAGGACATAAAACACTAATATTAGAAATGAAAGAGGAGACATCACTATAGATCCTATAGACATTAAGAGAATAATAGAGGAATACTATAAGCAACTCTATGCCCACAGATTTGACAAACTAGATGAAACAGACCATTCCTTGAAAGACAGTTTGCAAAATTACAAGAAGAAATAGACGGACCAAACCCATATATCCTGTGTCTCCTGCATTGGCAGGCAGGTTCTTTATCACTGGCACCACCTGGGAAGCCCAATATTAGTACACAAATTGAATTGATAATAACTTTCCAAAATAGAAAACACCAGGCCCAGATGGCTTCACTGGTGAAGACTACCAAACTTCTAAGAAAGAAATTATACCAATGCTCTACAATCTCTTTCCAAGAATAGAAGCAGAGAGGATACTTCTTTTTAAAACATGAGACCAACATTACCCTAACAGGAAAACCAAAGACATTGAAAGATCTTTAGTGAATAGATGAAGAGATCTTTAACAAAATATTATTTCTTATATACTAATAATTAAGAAGTGGAATTTGAGACTGAAAACCCAATGCCATTTCTACAACACCCCAAATCACACAATATGTAGGTATAAATTAACAAAATATGTGCATGGTGGAATGAGGAAAACTACAAAACTCTAATTAAAAAAATCAAAGATGAATGAAGAACATAGATATTCCATGTTTATGGATAGAAAGACTCAGTATTGCCAAGTTGTCATTCAAATTTGATCTATAGATGCAATGCAATCACAGTTGAAATTCCAGCAGTTATTTGTGAATACTGACCAACTGATTCTAAAGTTTATACAAGGAAGCAAAAGACCCAGAATGTTGTTCAGTCATTAATTCTTGACTGACTCTTTGCAACCCCATGAACTACAGCACGTCAGTCTTCCCTGTCCTTCACTATCCCCCAGAGTTTGTTCAAACTAATGTCCATTGAGTCAATGACGCCATACAACCATCTCATCCTCTGTCACCCCCTTCTCTTCCTGCCCTCAATCTTTCCCAACATCCCAACATCTCTTTTCCAGAGAGTCTGCTCTTTGCATCAGGTGGCTCTTTGCATCAGGCATTTTAGAGTTCAAGAAAATAAAATCTGTCACTATTTCCACTTATTTCCTGCTTCTTTAACTTATATGCAGAGTACATCATAAGAAACACTGGGATGGATGAAACACAAGCTGGAATCAAGATTGCCAGGAGAAATATCAATAACCTCAGATATGCAGATGACACCACCCTTATGGCAGAAAGTGAAGAAGAACTAAAGAGCCTCTTGATGAAAGTGAAAGAGGAGAGTGAAAAAGTTGGCTTAAAGCTCAACATTCAGAAAACTAAGATCATGGCATCTGGTCCCGTAACTTCATGGCAAAGAGAAGGGGAAATAGTGGAAACAGTGACAGACTTTATTTTTGGGGGCTCCAAAATCACTGCAGATGGTGACTGCAGCCATGAAATTAAAAGACGCTTACTCCTTGGAAGAAAAGTTATGACCAACCTAGATAGAATATTAAAAAACAGAGACATTACTTTACCAACAAAGGTCTGTCTGGTCAAGGCTGTGGTTTTTCCAGTAGTCATGTATGGATGTGGGAGTTGGACTATAAAGAAAGCTGAGCACTGAAGAATTGATGCTTTTGAACTGTGATGTTGGAGAAGACTCTTGAGAGTCCCTTGGACTGCAAGGAGATCCAACCAGTCTATCCTAAAGGAAATCAGTCCTGAATATTCATTGGAAGGACTGATGTTGAAGCTGAAACTCCAATACTTTGGCCACCTGATGCAAAGACCTGACTCATTTGAAAAGACCCAGATGCTGGGAAAGATTGAAGGCAGGAGGAGAAGGGGATGACAGAGGATGAGCTGGTTGGATGACATCACTGACTCAAAGGGCATGAGTCTGAGTAAATGCCAGGAGTTGGTGATGGACAGGGGGGCCTGGTGTACTGCAGTCTATGGGGTCCCAGAGTCAGACATGACTGAGCCACTGAACAGGACTGATTTCCACTTTACCACCATCTCTTTGCCGTGAAGTGATGCAACCAGATGCCATGATCTTCATTTTTGAATGTTAAGTTTTAAGTCGGCCATTTCACTCTCCTCTTTCACCCACATCAAGAGGCTCTTTAGTTCTTCTTCACTTTCTGTCATTAAAGGGGTATCATCTGCATATCTAAAGTTGTTGATATTTCTCCCAGAAATCTTGATTCCAGCTTGTGAGTCATCCAGCCTGGCATTTTGCATGATGTACTTTGCACAGAAGTTAAACAAGCAGGGTGACAATATACAGCTTTGACGTACTCTTTTCCCAATTTGGAACCAGTCTGTTGTTCCTTGTCCAGTTCTAACTGTTACTTTTTGTCCTGTATACAGATTTCTCACGAGAGAAGTGAGGTGGTCTGGTATCCCCTTAAGAATTTTCCACAGTTTTCTTAGATCCACACAGTCCAAGGCTTTCGAATAGTCAATGAAGCAGTAGTAGACGTTTTTCTGGAATTCCTTTATTTTTCTGCGATCCAATGAATGTTGGCAATTTGATCTATGCTGAGTTTTCCAAATTTGCTGGAATATTGAGTCCAACACTTTATCAGCAACATCTTTTGTGCTTAAACTGTTTGAAAACAAAACAGTTTAGCTGGAATTCCATTGACTCCACTAGCTTTGTTCATAGCAATGCTTCATAAGGCACACTTGATTTCGCCCTCATGGATGTTTGGCTCTAGGTGAGTTATCACACCGTCATCATTATCTGAGTAATTAAGACCCTTTTTGTATGGTTCTTCTGTGTATTCTTGCCACCTCTTCTTAATCTTTTCTGCTTCTGTTAGGTCCTTGCCATTTTTCTCCTTTATTGTGCCCATCTTTGCATGAAATATTCCCCTGGTATCTCTAATTTTCTTTAAGAGATCTCTGATCTCTCCCATATTTTTGGTTTCCTTTATTTCTTTGCATTGTTCATTTAAGAAGGCTTTCTTATTTCTCCTTGCTATTCTCTGTAACTCTGCATTCAGATGGGTATATCTTCTTTTTTCTTTGCCTTTTGCCTCTTTTCTTTTCTCAGCTATTTTTGTCCTCCTCAGACAACCACTTGCCCTCTTGCTTTTCTTTTTCTTGGGGATGGTTTTGGTGACCACCTCTTGTTCTATGTTATGAACCTGCATCCATAGTTCTTCCGGCATTCTAACAGATCTAAACCCTTGAATCTAATTGTCATGACGAATAGGTTCAAGGGATTTGATTTATATCATACCTGAATGGTCTAGTGGTTTTCCCCACTTTCTTCAATTTAAGCCTGAATTTTGCAATATGGAGCTCATGATCTGAGTCACAGTCAGGTCCAGGTCTTGTTTTTGCTCATTGTATAGAGCTCCATTTTTGGCTGCAAAGAATATAATTAATCTGATTTTGGTACTGACCATCTGGTGATGTCCATGTGGTGATGTGTGACAAAACGTGGTCCACTGGAGAAAGGAATGGCAAACCATTTCAGTATTCTTGCCTTGAGAATCCCATGAACAGTATGAAAAGGCAAAAAGATATTTTACTGGAAAATGAGCCCCTCAGGTTGGTAGGTGTCTGATCTGCTACTGGGGAAGAGTGGAGAGGTTGCTCCAGAAAGAATGAAGAGGCTGAGTCAAAGCAAAAATAATGCTCAATTGTGGATGTTTCTGGTGGTGAAAGTAAAGTCTGTTGCTGTAAAAAATAATATTGCAAAGGAAGCTGGAATCAATCAAGGTAAATTGATGAGGTCAGGCAGGAGATGGCAAGAGTGAACATTGACATCTTAGGATGTGAACTAAAATAGACAGGAGTGGGCATATTTAATTCAGACAACCATCACAGCTAGTACTTTGGGCAAGAATCTCTTAGAAAAAATGAAGTAGCTGTCATAGTCTAGAAAAGAGTTTGAAATGCAGTACATGGGTTAAATCTCAAAACAACAGTATGATATCAGTTCATTTGCCAGGCAAATCATTCAGTATCACAGTAATCCAAGTCTATGCCCTAACCATTAATGCTAAAAAGGCTGAATTGAATGGTTCTATGAAGACCTACAAGACTTTCTAGAACTAACACCAAAAAAAAAAAAAGATGTCTTTTCATCATAGAGGATTAGGATGCAAATGTAGGAAGTCAAGAGATCCCTAGAGTAATAGGCAAGTTTGGTTTTGGAGTACAAAATGAAGCTGGGCAAAGGCTAACAGACAAGAGAATGCATTGGTCATAGCAAACACCCTCTTCTGACAAAACAAGAGACAACTCTACACATGGAAGTCATGAGACGGTCAATAATGAAATCAGATTGATTATATATTATAGTACTAGTGTTGAATTTTCTAAGTGGGATTAATACATGTGATCCTTGTAAAGTAGATACCCTTTCTCTTGGGAGATATATTCTGAAGAATTCAGGTGTTAAGAAGAGCAACAAGGTACTTGCTGGATCTGGAATTCTAGATTTTGTTGAGTAAGTTTGCATTCACCCTACTCATTTTCACCCTGACTTTATTATATTTTATAGTGTCACCTTTTAGTTTTCAAAGGTATTAATAGTTTTAGTCAATTTCTGGCAGTCAACTTTCTGTATCTTTGTCATTTTAATTATCTTTCTCTAGATGCTTTCTAATTTTATGGCCTTGTCTTCCTTGAGGTGTGGTGACTAGAACCACAAAATATTTCTAATCCTGATGTACAGTATAATGGGATAATACTTTCTATTTCTGATAGTCTTCCTTGTGGCACTTGGCATTAGTTTTTGGTACAAAAGCTTTTTTGGACAATGTTTTATAGGGAATAACCTATAATGACCATAGATCCCTTGTCTAGCAGTTCATTGGAGGAGGAAGTGGCAGCCCACTTCAGGGTTCTTGCCTGGAGAATCCCACGGACAGAGGAGCCTAGTGGGCTACAGTCCATGGGGTCGCAAGAGTCAGACATGGCTTAGCCACTAAACCACCACCACCTAGCAGTTCATCTTAGTATTCTACCATCTGATATCATTGGCTTGGCCCTTTTCTCCATATAAGAGCCTACTATCAACTGGAAATTGATCAATTTTTATGTATTAATATTTGTGCATGCCATCACTCTCTAAATAGGAAACTTGACTGGCTCCAGTGTTGACTGGGGACAGCAACCATCAGGTTCTGCTCTTCAGAAACTTACTAAATTCTTTCTTTTCTATTATTTTCTCTTTGCTAAAATATACTCACCTATAGGTCAAATAAAACATTGATTTTATGTATATGGATGCCTCACATCTTAGGTACATACCTATTCATATGCCTAAGTGTATTTTTGGTACAAGAGGAATAACAAATAAGAGAACAGACTGGAATATAGTAAAAAGAAGATAGGCTTTGGAACAAGACCAATGTCCCCCCGAATTCCAGGTCTGGCTGGGTTGAAACATGGAATCTCTATGGGCATCTATGGCCTTCCAGGCAGGTTGTAAAGAGAATGCATTATGCTTAAAGTAGGTCTTCAGTCAATATTAGGCCTCCTTTTCTTTTTTCCATCTGCAAAACTATGAACATATTAATAACTAAACTTTTTAAGCCCTTATTACATACCTGGCCTGTGCATGAAAAGGGGTTTGTGCATATTAATAACACAAAAGTAAGGTGACTGGCTAAGAGGAAGAACTCCAGAATCAGCCTTCCTGGGTTCAATGCCTGACTTTACCAGTAATTAGCTTCAGGACTCCAGACAAGTTCCTTATCCATCTTTACAGTGGTAAATAATAACAGTATTTTCTTTGGAAGAGCTAAGTGAGATAATATTTGTTATTACTTAACAAGCTGTTAGCTTTTATTGTAAACAGTATTATTATCTCATTCAATCCTCATAGTAACTCAGTGAGTTAAGTGAAATTACTTTTCTCATATTATTTCTGGTAAAATGATAAGTGAGGCAAAATAATTTGTTCAACAATACTCAGTAAAAACCAGAAATAGGACCTGATTCTTTATCTATGATATGAACTACTCAAATTTCTCCTTATTTCTCTCCAAGCCAATTTCTTGTGAGGATTGTTTAAATAGTCTGATATAGGAACTTGTCAAAAGGCTTTTTGAAACTGTAAATATGTTTTCTCTAAATCTCCTCAGTCGTACCTATTTATCCCTTCAAAGAACTCTAGTGAAACCAGCAAATATCATTTCTTGTACAGAAATCATGCTGATTTCTTCAAGCTATGTTATTTTCTCTTAGTTATTTAGCTATATCCTACTCTTTACCAATAACCTCAGAAAGGTTGCAAGGCTGAGACATTTGAAAAGGAGACTGTAAGTTTGGCTATATCATTTTCTCTCTTTGAAAGGGAATCTGGACTAGAAAATCTCTAGGGTTCTTCCATCTCTAAACTTCTGTGATCCTTCGTGTGGCATCCCCATAATTAAAGATGTGGTAACACAGACCCTCCCATTTATTTGCTATAGGAGCCTTGCTGATGCACTATTCCACTTATTTGATATCTTATTTACTTGTATATTTGTTTTCCCCTTGGTTATTTAAGGGACAATATATAAGGTGGAGATAAAAGATATGTAAGAAAAGTATACTAAAAAAAGACAAGTTGAAGTTAAGTGGCAAGGGGGAGAATGACCTGAAGTTGTTCACTTTAGGTTAGGCTTCCTTTTTTTGTCATTATTTTGGTATTCTGTGACCTTCTTTTAGTGACCAGTTCATCCCTTCATTTTATATTCAAATAATACTGGAATAAACACTCTGAAAGGGCAGAGCTGATATCCAAATGTCACATGATTTTCTGGTGTTTCTTTAAGTATTACATTTACTTTGTTTGCTTCCTTTCAATGGGAAAACTATCACTGGTTCATGAGCCTCTGCTAGCCCTGTGAAATCATGGCAAACTGGGGTCAAATTTTGTTTATCTGATAAACATATTCCAAGAAAAAAAAAACAATGAATGTATTAAGTGCTTGTTGTTTATTCTGATTGTTGCATATAACAGGGATACAGAAATCCAAAATTCAGAGATTATCCTAAAAAAATCTTGGCTAATCCATCAGGACAACAAAAAACTATGATATATCTGAAAGCTGTGCTATAGTAGAGACATACAGGAGATGTCCTGGGGATACAGAGGATGAACACCAAGTCATTTGTCTTCTTGGAGGAGAGGTATACAGGCTCATTCAAAGAACTGATGATTGGTGGTGTCTTGAAAACTGCGTAAGAACCGGTTGGATTTTGAGATCAAGATTCTGGAGAGGGACCACCATGTTCAAAAACTGAAAGGACACTATTTGGGGAGCTATTTTCATACAGGAATTGAGAGCGCTCCTGGTCCTGTGGGTAATGGTGAGTGTGGACAGATTGAGAGGGTTAGGTTATGAGGGATCTCACATATTATACTTAACACTGTCCAGGAGTTCATGAAGCATCATTGGATGGGGTTTAAGCAGTTGAGTGGTATGATATTATTTAACATTTACATTTTCAATCAGAACTTCTTAGAAAGAGTTCCAAAGGACCATATCCAGCCAATCAACTTTCAGGGCTTAATACAGCATCTAGAATATGGTAGATGCTCAACAAATGCTTAATTTATGAGGTGGTAAATAAATTAAAGAACCAATCAATGAAAGAATTAAACTCATTAGAATTTGCTTCTGGACTACACACCAAATTATTTAGATGGGCAATAATGACATTTACTTTAAAACAAGAAAAGGGGTGGTTGGAGGATATATACTATAGGATTGTCCAAATGTGGACAATTATGAATGCTGGGAATCTGGTATCAGGAGGTCATACTGCTATTTTCTTGACTTTTTTGGGATGTTTGATATTCTTACACAATAAAACGGTTTTAAAAACTTCTCTTGAGTTAAAGAGATGATGTCTAGACTTCAAATATTAATGTTTTGAAACACAGATAACTTAGTTAAAAAGAACTAAATTTTAAAAGAATGATACTTATATGTGTAACTTTAAGAAACTAGAAGGAAAAGAAAAGCCTTGAACATTATAAAAATTTTCACAGTCAATGCAATTCTTGACTCTAGGTTTGTAAATTTTCAACCTGGCTAGAAATCTTCTCGACTCAAACCTCTTAATAGTTTATACTGGAGAACTAAAACTAATCTGTTAGAAGGTAGTTGTTACATTTTTTAAAAATATGGAAATCATATACTCATTTGAAAACACGTTTCCAAAAAATGCTTTCACATTAATCTATATTGCACTCAATTATTTCACAACATTTTATGTTATCTTGTAGTTAATAAAAATAACAGTGGAATTTAATCATGCTAGTGTTAATATTTATCAAATATGATCATTTTATACTAAAAGCAATTAGGTTAAAACACAAAAACAGTCTAAAAGTAGTTTGTTTCAAGAATGTGAATTCTTTATAGTTAAAATTTGATTGGTATGTATAGCCATTGATTCATATCTCTTGTAGTCCATTCAATAAATTGTTATTGCTGCTAAATAAAGTCAGGTTTTAATAATTGATCATTATCTGGAGATTGGCCAAACTACCATGGAAACCTGTGCTTTTCAGGTATAGCTATCAAAGCAGGTCTCAGTGACTTCAGGTTAACTCTCATCTCTATTATCTGCCTCTAGTGAACAAGGTATCTCCCTGTGTTGGACTAAAGGTCAAACTGCAAACCGCTGTTGAAATGATGGTTCTTCAGCTGATGTACAGAACGCTGCAATGAGGATGCTAGGCAGGAGGAATAACAGACCAGGGAGAGACACTAAAGGTGAACTTTGGATCCTTAAGTCAACTCAAACGATTTTGCCTGGGAGAAAGAAAGATGGCTTCACAGTAGTACAGGCTATGGGAACTTGTGACAGTTTTTATTCCCTTTTCTTTTTCATATTTAAAAACTAAACATATATTAAAATATTCTTAACAATAAAGAGGAAAAAGAAGAGGCCACAAGAGAAACTGGTTGATTGAAAGGGGAAATGACTTTTGTAATTATTAACCTAATTAAAAAAAAAACCGATGTAAACAGACATTAGGGAAAAATATCTTCTGTTTTGCCATGGAAATATGCCATTGTGTTCATCACGGATTTCTTTTTCAAACATTTTTTAGGCATGATGAGATCTGGCCTGAAGTGAAGTGAATTTCCATCCTAAATATTTCAAGGAGGTGAAGTTAAGCAGTATTTGATCAGAGAGTGGTTTAAGTCAATGTAAATCCTCTTCAGCCACTATTAGATTGGAAACTTTACAAACTATAGAGTCTGAAAGATGCATAAATTACTCCAAAAATAATTTTTTAAAAAATCAGTAAGTCCTCTAACTAAGAAAATCTAAAGTAAAGAGGCCACATTTACCTCAAGTTTGGCAAAAATTTTAAATACGAAAAATTGAGTAACACAAAATTGTATACGTATACTTCATACACAAACAATGCTTACCGCTTGGCACTTCATTTCTTTACTTACGGAGAAGTAAAGAAAGGAAAGAAGACTTTTTTTCACACCAGTTATGTAAATGGTTTCTCTAGTCTTCTGTAAAACATCCGGGGGGATAAACAGTAGTAGGGATGTGGAACATTTTAATGTGTGAGTTTCAATTATAAGAAATAAATAATAAATTCATCTTCATACTCTTAGAGCTCTTAGGACATATTCAAATTAATTACATATCTTAATTCCTGTACTTGGTTTACCATTAAAGTTTCAGTGATGAAAGAGAAGGAACATTTCATAGACACCAAAAAAAAAACAAACCCCAAAAGCTGGGGATCAGGGAAATGTAGAATTCTTACAGACACACTTACCAAAAACTCCAAAACACTGACAAAACAATCTAAAGTACAACACGTGCAAACCAGAGAGGTAAGGATGGCAAGACAAAAAGGCAACATATTTCCTTCTTCTCATATGACACCACTTACTCAATATTCTTAAGAAAGATGTTCCTTAATGATATTCAGTTACACCACTTCTGATAACTGTTGAGAGGAAATAACACATATGTTCTTACTAGGAGATTCCAATTAGAGGCTATATTAGTCTTTCTATAAATCGCTGTCGGTTGGTAAGTTTGGATAAGCACTAAAAAATCCACTATAACCACTTAATGTGCACCTTTCTGTGTATTCATATGGAAGCAGAAAAACTCTGAATGCAATGGGATTTGTATCTGTAATCTCAAAATCAAAGTCTAAGGTTTTCTTTTTTTCTTAAATTTTGAACACACATACCTCATTTGAAAGATCTACTTGGTATTGATATTATTTTAAATTTCGTAATTGTATCACAGAACTCATCCTTTGTTTGGGCTAGTTAGCTAATCACCATTTCAACAAATAGGTTATGATTATTCCCATTGAAGAAAATAAACCACCTGAGGCATAAGTCAAGGCGATCTCTACCAAATATAAACATAATATATAAATATGAAGAAAAATAAGGGTAATTTACAAACAAGGTGGTATAATGAGACATGACTTTCTATAAAAATTCAGAAACAGGGAACACCATTTTTGATTACAAAGTCCGTTTACATCTAAATTGGTTTCATTCTCAATTTTTAGTTGGATCTTACTTTGATACGTCTTATTCTCATATTTGAGTCTCAAGGCAGCCTTGTGGGCACTCTGGTGGTCAGCTCTTACTCTTTTAAACAGCCATTCTCCTTCTTTATTAACAGTGTCTACTTTGGTGTCCTTGATTCTGATTATCTAGAAGTCCCTCACTCACTTGTCAGACACACCTGTCCCTTTCCATGAGTAAAATAATTTTTCTTCTTGAGAGTTCTCAAAGTTTACGAATTCATACATATGAAGGCAAGTGACTGCATTAACTTCTGTTCTCAAATTCCATCTTAAAATCACAATAATAATATCATGCTTTGTTTAATACACTACCACTAGTAACTTCTGAAGTCTTGCATCTCTTCTCCTGCATTTTCCTTCTCTTCTTTCACTGTTGCCCGTTCAGTCCAGCCCACTCTCAATCCATCAGACACCACCATATAATAGAACATGCCTACAGACTTCTCCTTTAAGTTTCCTGCCATCTGGAACAGCTTTTTCTACTTCATCCACTGTGTTGCTCCAAATCTTAGGGGAATATGTTCTAAAATTGCTTTTCTCCTTTAATCTTTGTAGTTGTACTGTTAACTCATGAGAAATATATATATATATACATACACATACAGACACATGTTTTTTTCAATTAAGATATGTATTTCTCCTTTTCATGCAACTAAGACTTATATTTAAAAAAATCTAAGCTACTAGAATAATTTAATTTGGAAGAAAAGAAATTAGTGGTAAAATACTAATAACATTTAAATAAGTAAGGGATTATACAGTTATTGACAACCAGCTAATCTTTCTTACAGATGAAAAGGAATTGTGTTCTAATTTAAGTAAAAATGTTTCTCAGTGAGATATGAGAGACAATGTAAAGCATTAAAATAATGAATTAGCTTACTGAAGTTGGTTATCTCTGTTCTTTCTGTAGCAGCCATAGTATACATGCTCACATGGTTCAATATGATATGTATTCAACCTTCGTGATGGAAAAAGAGTATGTATGCTGAGAGGGAGAAAGTCAGGCTGACATGGACAGAAACCATAGTGGGGAGCAATCCAAAAGCAGCAGTGTGGTGTATAAAACTACACTCCTTCGACAATTGTTGTTTTGTTGTTAGGGAAGATGTGGATTAAAAAAGAAGGTGGTTTTTGAAGAGTGTTTTCTACTTTTCCACTTCTATACTTTATAGGAAAAAATTTTTTGCTATTAAAAAAAGCATAATATCACACACACAAAAGATTTAATACATAATCTTAAAAGTTGTAAAGTGTTTTTGAGCTACATATTAATTCACCATACTAGTGAAGGCAAACTAAATTTCATGAATGTGGTTGAATCTTTTTATTTATAAATTATCCAATCTTGTTTCAGAAAGAACTTGAATGGCAGCATTTGATTATTTCATTAGAATAGTCTTCTAGAGACTGTATCATATAAAAACAGCAGTTGTTGACTTTCCAAACTTTTACTATTTTTGTTAGCCTTCTTACAAAAAAAAAGCATGAAAATCTTTTTAAATTGGCATTTTATTTCTGAAGTTCATGAAAAAGTTAAAATAAACAAATAGAAAAGGATATAGATGGAATTTGAACTTATAGAAGTGCAAAAGAGTTAGCTGAGAATGCCACTGCCCTGGAAACTAAAATACAGGACTTCAAAGTAAGATTTTCTTCCTATTTGATATGTGCAGACTTTTTTGTGTACACATGCACAACAAATGACATAATAAACTCTATAGTTAACTGATGATGTCAGATTCCAGAAATGTTTTATGTTTGAAGAAATATTAAAATGTTATAAAGGAGTATTTGTTACATTTGAATAACTTAGTAAAATCCAATTTAACATCTATTGTTAAAAACAAATAGTTTTATTTGGCTGAAAAGTTTTCATTTTTAGCAGTTTAACCTACATTTTCTCATAACAGATTGATAGTTATAAATTAGTTCAAAGGCAGGCTTAAAACTATCTTTAAATTAGGTCTTCAAAAAAGAAACTATAAACATTGTCAAAGGTTAGTCAAAATGATAGGAACATCATATTCAGAAAATTTACAAGGAAAATTTTCCTTAAAATTGTTTTAGGAGCTAAGTACTAGTAGCATACTTAAGAAAAGCTTATATATGAAAAGCATACATGAGATATTCATACTAGCTCTCCATGTTTACATAATACTAACAAGATATATATAGAAAACTTTACCCAGAGTAATTTTATATTCCATGTCATAATTTGGTTTATTTTCCATAGCAAGGATAAAACATCTGTTAGTAAGAATCAGGTTAATACATGCATTTTAAAACTTCAAAATTCTAACTGTAATTTTTAGTTTCTAAAAATCTGTTTATTTGAAGATCATAATGCAAAAAAAAAAACCAAGTTATTGAAGAAAGATACTTCTAAAAAGTTAAGATAAAATAGGGAGCATTTGCCATAGAAATAAACAGAATTTCAAAAAGGCATATTAAATGTCTATCTTTTCAAACCTAACCAGCTAGAAGCAAGCTACTTTACCTATAATACATAAAATGGATTAATGTCTTTAAAAATGCAAATATTTTCAGGACTTGAAGGATAGCCATTTCAAGAAACAACAGGACTCTGATAACTCGGCTGCCATAGCACAAGTCATGGTAACTTCTCTTTTTAAAAACATTTGGTCAAGATTTTTATAAAAGGCAATTTTTTACATCCCATTATTCCAAGGAGGTTTAGGTGTTTTTTCCCCTTTCACATGTATGGTGATTTCTGGCTGTTTCAGTACAAGACATCACACCGGTGCAGTCTTGCAATGCAGCCCACGGCAGTTGCAGCAAGTATTTCCCACTAGGAATGTAAGGAGCTTGGAGGGTACAAGGGTTGAGGAAGCAGTCTAGAGAACCACAATGCAGCTTGTGGGTCATTTCCCCACAAATAACCTTTTTAGACCGGGTCCATAAAATGCAGTTTATTATCTAAATTTTTTTAGGGAGCCTCTTTTGTTAAATGTTAACAAAAGAACCACTATCCTAATTCCCTTTAAAATGCAATCCTTAAAAACAAAAATCAACTCTCAAGTCTTTTTGAAAAGTGCTTAAATCATCTGGAGATAAATATCACTTGGTGTCCTTGTTGCCTAACAAATGGCTTTTTCCATTGTTTCCATTAATTTCACCCATATTCGTTTTTTAAAAAACAAGGCCCTTATCCTCATCAGCAAAGGACAGACGTATGATTTAGCATATAAACCCGGTAATTACATACTAATTTACGAAAGATTAATTTTCTTTCTCTTTTCATCAGTTTTCAAGAAGTCTTCCCCTTGAAACTGTAAACAGGAATGGTTTACACCTCAAATTAGAAGCCATTAATTAGCGTGACGAAGTCAACTGCAAGATACACAGATAATTTAAATTATTTAATCACCAATCACCTCGACTAAAGTGTTCTATACTCTTTCATTATCCTTCGGTTAGGTTATTGATCTGTCACTACATTACCTCCAGATCAGTTAGAGATAAATATTAGCGTTCTTGCCTTTCTCTCAGGTCTACATTACTCCTAGTAAACACTTAAAAAAGCTTTAAGGTTCTTTAACCCCAAATCCCTAATTAGCCATTACTAGCCTTTTTGTAAGAGGAAAAAGAGTCTCTGAAGTACATATCAGGAGTTCGCTATGCCCAGATAACAATTAAAAAAAAAAAAACATTTTAAAAATGTACGCTTAAGGCAATGGCAGTAATAAAAGATATGCAGAGGTGGCTACAGCAAATAACGGGCTCGCAAACGCAAGCGCTTCTAACAAAAAGCGCCTGAAACCTCTATGGCAATATACAGCACTCCAATAAATTACACAACACTTTGCATAGGCTGCAGAAATAACGCAGGACAAGACTTACACAGATGCCCATCCGCAGCATTTATACCCATGCACATGGCAAAGAGACAGAAACCAAACACTATCATTCAACTCGGGCAGGGTAGCGCGATCCCGAGTTTGCCCAGCGTGAGAGTGCTCTCTGCGTGTAGTGTCTGTGCGCGCGCGTGAGAGCGAGACCCGTCCTCGGGGCATTTCCCCTCTTTGGGCAGTTTTGCTTCATTTGTTTCGTATTTCTGCTACAGAGAAACTAACTTCCATCTCAGCCCCAGCCAGCGGCCGCTGAATAGAGCCTGTGCTGCGGCTCCGTGTGCGTCAGATTCCTCCGCGGAGCCGTGCCCGGCCCCCCTCGCTCGCTTGCTCGCTCGCTCCCTCCCTCCCGCGATCGGCCTCCACAGAGAAAGCGCCTTCCAGCCAACCGGCGGCTTCGGCTCCGACATCTTCGACTGGAAATAAATAAATAAATCGCACCTTCGGCCCGGGGAGCCGCGGGCTGGGGGGTCTCGCCGCGCCGGGTTGCGGGGGCGCCGGGGCCGCGGGCGGGCGGGGGGCGGGGGGGTCGGAGGCACTCCTTTTTTTTTTCTCTGTGCCGGGGGTTGGTGGGGGCGCGGGCCGCGGGCCGGCCGAGCCCGGGGCCGCGAAGGGCTGCGGACTCCTTTCTGCGGCGGAGGGATCCGCGGCGGAGGAGGCGGGCGGGAGGGCGGCTGGAGCCGCTTGCCTGAGAGTTGTTGTTTCCTCCTCCTCCTCCTCCGCCTCCGCCGCCGTCGCTTGAATGGTGGAGCCGAGGTTCGGGCTCGTGAACACACACTGACAGCTATAGGGCAGGCGGCGGCCCCGTCCCCGCTTCCCCTCGGCGGCGGGGCGTCCCGCCTGCGGCCCCGAAGTGACCCATAAACATGTCTCGTGAGAGGAAAGGCCTCTCGGAGCTGCGATCGGGTAAGTCGGGGGGCTCGCCGGGGCCGCCGGCGGCGGGGGGCGATCCCGCCCGCGGACCCCCGCCCCCCGCCGCCGCCGCCCGGCCGCTCAGCCTGTGTGTGTCTCCCCCCCGTGTCCCTCTCTCTCCCGCGCAGAGCTCTACTTCCTCATCGCCCGGTTCCTGGAAGATGGACCCTGTCAGCAGGCGGCTCAGGTAGACGGCGGCGCGCGGCGCGGGCCGGGCCGGCGCTCGGCGCTCGCGGCGTGGGGGAGGGCGGCGGCGGCGGGAGCGGCGGGGCCGCGGCCCGGGGCGCGGGGGGCTCAGCTCTCCCCGCTTTGTTGTTGCAGGTGCTGATCCGCGAGGTGGCTGAGAAGGAGGTAAGGGCGGCGGCGGCGCGGCGCCGCGCGACCGCCCTTGGGCCGCCGCCGCCGGGACGCCCGGGGCGCGCGGGGCTCGGGGGTGGGGGGGGTCCCCGGCGGGGGCGCGGGGCGGGCGGGGGAGGGGCGCGGGCGGGCCGGGGCGCGGGGGGCCGGGCTCACGGGGCGTCCTCTCCCCCCGTGCACCCCGCAGCTGCTGCCCCGGCGCACCGACTGGACCGGCAAGGAGCATCCCAGGACCTACCAGAATCTGGTGAGACATTCACGTCGCGGAGCAAAGAAACTTTTCCCCGAGTCGAATAAAAATTGAATTTCCCGCAATTTTTTTTTTTTTTAAACCGAGACAAAAACTTGGCCCCAGAACCCGAAAGCTCCCGAGGCCCCCGCGGAGGGTTGGGGAGGGGCGGCGCGGGGGGCTTGCAGGGGGCTAGTGGTGCGGGGGGGGGACCCGCACCCCGGGGCTGCAGGGGCTGCCGACGATTTATTTGCGATATTTTGTTAACGTGCTAGAAATAAAGATACGTCATGAGAGTTGTGCAGTGCAAGGCCGGAGGAGGAGGGGCCGGCGCGCGCGTCCGTGCGGCCGCGGGCGCGCGCGCGAGGCGGCGGCGGCGGCGGCGGCGGGAGCGGCGCGAGGGAGGCGGGCGCGCTCGCTCTGCACGCGCGCTCGGCACGGCTTTCTCCTGCCGCACACAATAGCTGGTGACTAACTGCTCCGAAGTGGCATTAGCATTTCACAAGCGGGCTATTCAGCCGCGGCGGAACCGCAGCAAGACGTGTGTGCCTTTTTTTTTTTTTTAATCTCGTTTTTTGGGGGGATCTCTCTGACCTTCAGACTTAGGTATTTTTTTGATCGGAAGGGTTCGGATGTGCAATCATCGTGGGCCATCGGCACCTCTTGCATCTATCTGCCCAAGGTTTTTTTTTTTTTTTTCCACGGAAGTGGAAAGCCTGTAAACCCTAAAGCCAGGCGTTGAACCAGGCTTTTTTTCTCCTTTTGCTAATTCTCGCGTTAAGCCCCTCGTTCAATTAAAAGTTAGTGTCGGATGCCACTGAAGGGTTCTGATTTTTTTTTTTTTTTTAAATTTTGTCCGTATACTTAACTGTGGAGTGGAGATGGGCAAGTAAAACTTTTCCAGTTTCTAGCGGGACGTCTTTTGTTTTTTAGGTTCAAAAATAGCTTTGTCTTAATTTTATGGGTTTTCGAAGTGAGTGTTTTAGCCATTTCTAAAAAAATTGAAAGTGGACTTACCACCTTTAAATATTGTGAAGGGCCCAGTAGGATATTTGTATTGGCGAGTTTTGTATTCCGTGCTAATTTCTCCTCTTGAACTCATGGAGGTGGTCTGTTTCTGTGTGTGTTGGGCAGTTCAGGCAGTCACGGGGGCAAAGAGCAAGCCTTTGAAATCTCTGCAGTGCCTTGGATTTTCTAAGATGTTTGCAGCTGATGTTTTGAGACAGTTACAAGGTTACCTCAAGAGGGCTTCTGAAAGGATCAGGAAGTTGCAACTCGCTTTGAATGTCTTCCGTGAGATTGAAGGCATGACAAGATTTTTGATGGCACTTCTTTCATTTGCGTATAGACGAACATCTAACTGTCGTTTGTAAATGTGTTAAGATTTTAATATAGGTTGTTAGTAAGTGTTCCCAGGTATTGAAATGAACGTACTCAGGTTTAGTTAATTTAATGAAGACTTAATAGCGCATTTATTTCCATACAACAGTTTTCAAGTATGTAGTGATTTCGCCTAGTGTTACTCAATACTAGGCTAAAATGAAAGGAATTTGAAGCAAACTTCAAGGTTCAGTAACAGCAATATTTAATTTTTAGGTTTGTAAGTACTTGACAAAAATCTTACATGGGTGTCCATGTTTTTCTTATTAAAGGATTATTAAGATTGTAATACTCCATTTTAAAGAATTGGACAGACAAAACTCATCTTGGCCTGTTTAACCAAACTCACGTTTACATTTCATAAAACCCCACAAAGCCCAAGTCACTGAAGGTGGCCGTGTTTTTTTTAATGTGGAGATTATTGGTTAATGTTATGTTTATATTTTTTTTAAATGAAGCGGCCAGTGCTATCTGGCCAGATTGTGAGACTGTATAATCCTTGTAAGAGTATCATTTGATTTTCCAATAAAAACAAGGTTACCAATGTCTTTGAACTTTTTTGAGCGAATTTCTCATCTCTCAAATATTGATGAGTTTATATTCCTCGTCTCTTCATCAGATTTGGGATACCATAAGTTCTGTCTTTATCTTATCAAAATCCACCTATTTTGGATGGAAGTGGTGTTTCTTGATTAGTGTTGCCAAATGTTTTTACCAGAGGAGTCATGTTGGCATGCTCATGAGGTAGTTAAGGATTCCCATTAGACTTCAGAGTTCTTTGGCACATTTTTTCCTTTCATTTGCTCAGTCTGTATAACTGGATTGGAGGCACCATTTGAGGTGCTTTCTTGTCCGTCAATCTGTGTATCTAGTTGTGTGGTATTTGGTTTAATTTTGTTTGACTTTTGATTGAGATTTAGTTAGCTCTAAAAACATTTTGGAACCCTAGGTATTTGAGCACGTTTTTGTTTAACAGTAGGATTTTGAAATTCTGTGGTGAGCTAGGTGAGCACATGCAAAGCCTCTTGTACAGCATTCTCTATTGTCTTAATTTATTCTTAAGACTGAAAGTTTTATTTCCTATCAAATTGAATTTATTTAACATTGGTTTGAAGATTGTTCTGGTGTTTGAAGCCAAAATAACAACTATTGTTTGTGGTTTCAGTAGCATTTACCTCTACTTGGGAATTCGTTGCTTGTGTTAACTGATAAATTGGGTAATATTTTAAATGTAAGAATTTGTATGTCAAATTGAAATTTCTGGAGAACCTCAAATTACAGCTATTTAGGATAAGGTATAATATTTGTACTGGGGAGCTTAAAAGACATGCATCAGCATCTGAAGTCAGGTTACAGATAAAGTTCACAATAGTTGAGTTTTGACCGAGCAGAAAATGGAGTTTCAAGAGCAGTTTAAAAGTTTCCAGGGTAAAAAAGAAAAATTAATACTTTTATTTCAAGTGTCATTGATAAAGGTATTGTAAAAGAAGATTGTGGTTATTATCCTCTACTCAAGACAAAACATTTTTAACAGTGGATGGAATTTGATAGGAAGTTAAAGCATTTTTACTTTATTTTTAGCCCAGTAGTATATATTTAATCAGATTTTCTTTTTTTGTTTTTTTAAGGATGAGGTTGCTTTTAAATCAAACGGGCATTTTTTTAAACTTTCATTGGAATTCTTATTTTTTAAATGGAGTCAGGCAGGAGGCAAACTTTACAGAATAAGAAAACAACTAATTTTGGGGCTAAGAGACATCTTTGTCATTTATTTATTTTTCAGTTTGGACAGTGAAATTTGTTTATTAAATTTCACTCTCTAGTTGTCACCTTAAGTAGTGATGACATATTTAAGTTGCATACTTAACGAGATCTTAAGGCAGAATTTTTAAGTGTTCTTGCCAGGTTTGGGACTCTGATTACATTTCTTGCTTGCAAGGTATTTTCCAAACTGTTCCTGTTTTGCTAATCTGTTAGATATAATTATAATTTTTTTTGTAGTGGTATTTGCTTTTAAAAAATGATTCCACTTTATTAGAAATCTAAATCTTTGTGTTCAAGGGAAAGTATTGGAAATAGGAAGATTGTGTATTGTGATCCTAGCTCTGCCAACAGTTAGCGTGCAGGTTAACCTCTGACAAGTCAGAAATTTCTCTGGGCTCCTGTTATCTCATTCTTATAAAATAAATGGATTGAAATCTGATTTTTAACTAGAAGTAGCAATGCATTGTTTCGAAGAGCTCAACTTTTAAAATTTGGAGTTACTATGTAAAACACAGAAAAGTAGACGTAGACAAATCATTCATATTAGGAAATTGTATAAACATTTTTTGTAGCACCATTCTTAAGTTGTTGTATCATTTTTCCTTGAAAAGATGAAGATTTTTGAGGCAAGACCACTTTGTAGACTACTTTTTTTTATAATTAGTATGATTTCGCCATGGTTTAAGTACTAGTTTCACAAATCATTGGTGGTTTTAAATTCAGAGATCAATAGAAGTCTTGAATAGGATTTACTTAAGTACTTAGAGTATGCTGATTAATGTGAAAGTGTAGGTATAAAACCTAGGAGACCAGTTTTAAGTTAAAAAAAAAATAGCATGTTAAAAATGATTTTGAATTAGGGATTCGTATTATCCATTTTTCATATCCATATTATCTGGAATGGGAATCCCTAATTCAAAATCATTTTTAACATGTTATATAGTACTGTCAAAATTTAACCAGTTTCAATTTTGGAGGGTGGTGGCGTATAGTGAAGTAAATGTCTTGTAGACTTATTTTTCTGTTTTTAATAGAGTATCAGTGAAATTGTAAGTTTTGCTTGGTAGTCTTCGTAACACAGTTTTAATGTCTCAGTCATTATAATGAAGAAATAATGTTAAATGTAAAGGGAATAGTACATTTCCTTGAAGGACTGAAGTAAAGTTTCAACTTTTCTTACACATGCAGTTACTCTATTGATATTTATGCCATTATTTTAAAGAGTTGGAGGCATTTACAAAAATTTTTAAAAAAGTACTTGTTAAATTCTTAGCACTCTTGAGTTATTGTAAAGTGGCATGAATATAAAGGAGAAGTTCGGTTATCCGTTTCCCAACTGCATAGTGGTGTTTTATGATTGTTATGAGACAGAAACACAGTGTTGGAGTCTGTTTCCCGGTTTTTACAAGGGGTTAATAACAGCTCCTACTTTGTAAGATTATTACGTGAATGATAACTGACTGGTACAAATCAGGTATTATCTAAGGGTTTGTGTTTGCTATGATCAGAACTTTAGTAGTAGTTGTTCCAACTGTAGCTTTATAATGTGCAAAATTTTAAGAAAAAGCATTATTTCAGAAACAACATGCATAACTTTCTGAATATAGTATTTACCATGTAAGATTGGCTGCTTAGAACTTTAAAAGACACTATTAGCAGTTACTTTGTAGATTCAAGGATGAAATAATCAAACCTAAGGTATAAAGAAAAAAGTATAGTAAATGTAAAAAATAAATGATTTTTAAAGCATTGTGGATAGATTTCTAGAAAAATTTTGTTGTTCTATACAGTAAGTCTAACTGTGAACTATTTGTGGAACAGTTAACATTAAGAAATGTTTGGATGCTTGAAATATGCAGAATTGATTAGAGGATATATGAAGCTCTTTCTTTTGGTAATGATCAGATGGCACTTAGAAATATGTGAAGGGAGCTTGGCTGTTGCATCTGGTTCCTTCTGTACAGAGATTTTCATAATTTAAAATCATCACAACAGTTTGTAGTCTTTTGGAAATTTTCAGGAGTTGTTTTGTAATCTGGCTTAAAGATTCTGTTTTAAGCTGAGTTTTAAAAAGAGTTTGTTGAATTTATTCTTGAGTATTAGGTTAAATAAATCCTATGAACGTCAATTTCTTTGTCAGACCACAAGTTTCTGTTTCTTTTATCTAGAAACTTTTCTCACCTTCTGCAGTCATTCTTCTTTCCTAAATTTTGTGGTTATCTATCTTGTCACTACAGAATTAATAGCAAATAAAATTATATTCTGCACAGTTTATTTTGGATAAGTGATACCAGGTAGGTGAATTTCATTGTGACTAGTAGTTTTCACATACAAATTTTAGAATTCATAGAAAAATATCCCTAACATTAAGCAAAGTGGCCATTAGTTAAGAGGGCTAAGCATAAACATTTAGAATAATTTCCTATTTTTAATGTACTTTTGATTCAGTTTAGGAAAGTCAAACATTAAAAATGAGTGTATTAGAGAAAAAGGATATTTAAGTTGCTTTTGCAATTATATCTAAAAGTGATAAAGGCTGTTATGTAATAGGAACCAAATTGAAAATTCAGGAAGTTTTAAATGTGTAAAGTTTCTGTTTTGTTTGTGAGAAGCTATGTTGGTGACATATGAGTGATTTGTGAAAATAAATTACTTTGGAATTAATATGTTATTAAGCATATTGAATATAGAGGACTATAAGTATTTTCTAACAGGCTACGGAAAAGGATAATTTTTTTTCATTGTGGCATTTGAGAATTCAGGATATTAAAAATAAAAAATTGTGTGACATTGAGCAGTGAAATACAAAATTGTGAGAACCTTTGGTCACTACAGAGAATGCAGTCATCAGATGTGAAGCTGGTCCACCTTTAGTTACTTGTCTTACACACACACATGTGCACACACAAAACCAGCTTTATTTGAGCTCAGGGATCACAGATAAGGATGGTTGGATGACAAGTTTTTGGTACTAATAAAGTTGGGATCGCAACATGGTTTCTGATGAAACTTCTACCTTAGTTAAAACTAATTTAAATAGTAAGAGGAGTAAGATTCGTAGTGTAAGGCTTAAGTTGGTTATTGCAGCATGGATGATGGCAGCCTGCTGCAAAGGAAGCACATAAAGAATCCATGTGTTCTGGCCTCCAGATGGCCATGGTCACGGTAGCATGACCCATTTGGTCTCCATCCGGATAAAGAACAGATACATAGCCTGACTTGGCAGAGCTTGTAATATAAATCCCCAAAATACTCACCTTTACTTGTGTCACTGGATTCTGGTTTAGTTTTGAGGTGTGGAAGTACTAAGTTCTAGGCAACTTGGAGAAACACGCGTTTCCTAAAACAGCTTTACACTGCCATTATATGTGTGATGCTAGTTATTTTGAGTGTAGTGTTTAAAACTGAAACATTGCTAAAAATGAAACTGATTTTTCTCTGAAGATTATTTACATGGGTACTTTAAGAATACGCGGTTTAAGGTTTCTCAATCTTTAAGTTAGTGGGTAGTAGCTTTTTTAGCAGAATCATAGATTTGAGTTTTAAATTATGCTTCACTAAGTAACTGATGTTTTAAAGAAGATTTCTTATTTCACAGATTTGCTTAGCAAATGACTTGATTTAAAAACAAAACTTCAAAATGTTTAAAAAGTTAAACTTTGTCATTTTGTTGTGTTTTAAATGATTTTTGTAGAGCATCCTTTGTGGTTTGTGGAAACCTTAAATCTGGATAGAGTTGTTTTTTTTCAAACAAATAAAGCCAGATTGTATAATAATGAATACAGTTTTGAGAAGCAGAATTGCATTTTATTTAAATGACAAATATGTACTGATACTAACTGAATTATCTAAATGAATTCTTAGGTGATTAAACTGTGAATGTAAGACAGTCTTTCAAACATGTTTATTCTTAGTTATTTCAGAGTAAATAGACCCCAGATTAATTTTGACATGTAGTAAGTATGTATTAATTTTACTATACCCTGAGTACAAGTAAATCATAAGCTTCTGAGAGTCCTTCTGAGACTAGTTACCCAGCTTAGAGCATTTAACTTGAAAAGTGGTTATATAGGTTCTGTTAAGTTTGTAATCATAAAGCCTGTTTGGCGATGAGGGAGAAATTCAAGTTTTGAAAAGGAAACTATAATGTGATAGAAATAACACTAAACTTGAAATCAGGAGATTTGGGTTTGAATACTGTTTCTCCCACTTTCTACTGTTTCTCCTACTCATTCTGTGAAATGAGGACAATACTTAACCTTATTTGCTTGTGAAGATAAATAAATGCTGAGAATGTAAGTATTCTATATTTTTTATCTTGGGCTTCCTTGGTGGCTTAGTGGTAAAGAACCTGCCTGCCAGTACAGGAGATGCAGGTTTGGTTCCTGGTGGGGAATATCCCCTGAAGAAGGAAATGGCAATCCATTCCAATATTCTTGCCTGCGAAATCCGTGGACAGAGAAGCCTGGTGGGCTACAGTCCATGGGGTCACAAAAGATTCCAACACAGCTTAGCAGCTAAACAAGAATTATTTTCCTATGTGGAAAAGCTATTCGAGTTTTAAAAAGCTCAGAAAATGTAAACTTGCTTTAAAGAGTATAAATATAATTTAACCTGTGCTTGGTAATAATGGTGTAACATTTATAAATGAAAAGTTTAGAAGTTTGAGATTTTTAGGGACTGGGTTTTAGTAATAGGCCTCAGTGAACAGTGAATAAATTTTTTTTTTAATTTCTGATTTTGTTTATATGCTAGAATAGGACTAAAAATAAGAACTGTATTATGTTAAGCTGACCTTTTTATAACTCAGAACTATAGTAGAAAGCGTAAGCAACTAGCCTTTCAAGTCTGAAAAAATTGTGAGAAAAAAAATATGTGAGAAAATCTGAAAAACTGTTTTAGAACCAATCAGGTGTTCAGTACATTGGGATAAAGTGAAGAGCCTGGTCAAATCAGATCATATTGGTGCCAAAGATTAGGTGGACCTTATTTTCATTGGGACTTCTTAATTACATCCTGAGGAAGGACGGACATTTCTAGGTCTCACAGGTATATCAAGTAGTTGGAATGAATATATTGACCTAGCCTCATTTTTAAAAGATCATTAAAAAGATTCAAGTTTTTTTTTCTGTGTTTAGGTCTAGAAGGATTTTTCTCAACGTGAAAGTATGTAATGTGGAGTGTTTTAACAGCCAACTCTAGTGTCACGTACTGTGACCAGCTCCCAGGTAGTGGTGATGGCAGTCCTAGTTGTAGGGGTCAGGACGTTTTCCTCCCACTCCGCAAATTTAAACTGAGGCTCTTGACTTCAGAGTTCTTAATTCAAACTACTGACCTTTTCTTTACAAACTGAGAAAAGAAATTTTTAATGACAGTGTGGCTGGTGGCTTCCAGGTTCTTTACATTCTCTTCCCACCAATAACACCGTTTACAGTACTTCGCACTGATAATGGCAAAATTTTCTTGGCTGAAAAGGGTGGTCATATATAAAGCAGCATATCAAGCAGCAGCAGATCGGCTTAGCCAAAAATACGCTCAAAGAGCTGTTTCTTCCCTGTTCCTTTCTTGCTACAAGTCACAATTTCAGAAGGTTTTGTTGTAATTGATAATCCTAGAAAACGTATGTGCAGTCTGAGAAACGAGTGACCCGAGTTTATGATTTGGGCCAAGATGGGCAAGGCAAGAGCAGACTTGTATTTGTCACAGAATTCTGTTCCCCTTCTGTGGCGGGACGGCAGGGATCATTCTTTAGATTAAGGATGGGTAAATTCAGGCTGTTGCAGGTCAGTTGTGCAGAAGACCTGTTTTTGCAAGGCCTCTGAGTTGGAGTTACTAAATTTTTAAAGAGTTGAGGTATATATATATATATATATATATGAGATAGTAGTCTTCAAAGCCTAAAATATTTACTGTTCACCCTCCACAGGAAATGTTTACTCACCTCTGCTCTAGATAATGCAACATGTTTACAGAAAGGATGCATTTATTTAATGCATGTTTTAACTTAATTATGGACAGTTAACCAAAGATTGTTGATTTTTCTAATAGGGATTGGAGGTGGCAGGGTGGAGATAGGAGAAATTTGAAAAAGCTCTGTCTCGCCCCCTGAATTTCGGTGGATGACATCATGGTTTACATCCATATAGCAGCCTCATACATTTTCGTGGGGAAAGAGAAATATCTGTAGAAGGGAGGAGCATAGATTTTGAAAAGTGAAGCAGTGCTGCTAAGTGTTCACTTTAAAATTTTTAAAATCGTCATCATAAATTTTATGGTAACCTTTTAATTGTTTAATCTGTTTATATGTTATTTCTAACTTTAAAATTTTAAAATTTCAGTCTTAAAAATTTTGAGAAAGGTAGGGTTGGTCACTTTGATTTCCTTTAACCATTTTAGGAGAGAGTATTTAGGGTTGTCATTACATCATTTATCTTCTCCTTCTATCCTTCAATTTTTAAGTGTTCCCCTTAATCTATAGGAATTTATGTCTTTGTGCAAGTTTGCTTAGTAGTGAAAGTCAACTTCTAAAGCATTTCTTTCTGGCTCACTGTAATGTGTGTGTGGAAAACTATTCAGGATGTCTAGTTTATAGCTTGCACATATGTTAGAGGAAGTAAGTACTTTGTGAGGTGTGGGTGGTGGGCAGTATGATTGTGGCTCTAGAGTTAAACTGCCTTGGTTTGTCTCATCTCCTCCATCCACTAAATGTGTATGACCTTGGGAGGGTTGTTTTTATCTTTTTGTACCATCATTTCTTTATTAATGGGAATAATAGAACATATATCTTATGGTTATTAAGATCATTGAGTCAGCTTTTTCATGGAAAACAGCAATTACCATAAGGGCCTAGGATTTCTGCAGCCAGTATGTGTTCAATAGCTTCCCGTGTGGCTCAGTTGGTCAAGAATCTGCCTGCAATGCAGGAGACCCAGGTTCGATCCCTGGGTTGGGAAGATCTCCTGGAGGAGGGCTTGACAACCCACTCCAGTATTCTTGCCTAGAGAATCCCAGGGGTAGAGGAGCCTGGTGGGCTGCCGTCTATGGGGTCGCACAGAGTCGGACACGACTGAAGCGACTTAGCAGCAGCAGCAGAGCGACTAAACCTACCTATGTTAGTATTATTAGTATTTATCACACTTTACCATTTAGTCATGCTTTTTATGTGTTGAATATCTGAGAGCTTGAAAGCAGTTCCAGTTGTGAAAAGTATGGGCATATTAAAAATAAGAATGTCACGTTCTGTTTTTCCTGAAGAACAGTGTATGGACAATTACTGAGACTCCAGTAATTGGATATCTAAATCCAGATATAGACATTTTAGATTAGGGATTTTATTACAATATCATTTCAACTTACCTTTTAATTATTTACTAGTAAATTAAGTTCATTCAGATGAAAAAACTTGAAGATACAGGTTAATATTTAACGTTAAAGATACAGGGTTCTTAATAATTTGAAAATTAGAAGTCATGTATATATAGCCATAAATGAGCTATTTTAATTATTTTTACATTTTAAATATTGACCATAATTACATGAACTAATATCCTTGAAGCATAATGAGAAAAAGTAGCAAAAGTAAAGTTTTATTGATTTTTTAAAAATATGTTTTAGGGGTGTGTGTGTGTATATATGATGCATTTAGGAATGAAAGGAGATGGTCCCTGTTCTCATATAGTTTATGATGAAGTCAAGAAGAGAAACATTAAACCCTTAACATTGTTGAATGTACAATCATGAACTGGTACATGAATTAAGAAGAAGTCACCAAGAGTGTTCAATCAAGGTGATAGACTGAATAAAGTGAAGGAAAACAAATAAAGTTACATTAAAGGGAAGATCTGAAGCAAATAGAGTGGTCTGGGCAAGGGGAAGTGGAGAAATGCAGAGAGCACATCACATGGGAGAAGCCTGACAGGAGACAGTGCTGGTACAGAACCTGAAAGAAAGCCAGTGTGTCTAAATGTGGGAAGTGGGGCTGGGGAGTGTAGGACGAGGGATGTGCCAGAGAAGGTAGAGAAGCAGTAATGGACTCACATGTGATTCAGGGCTAGTAGACCACGTGAAGGGTTTGGATCTCCAAAGAGACGATGAGCCTCTGCAGTGCTTTAGGTAGAGGTGACGACCAGATCTCTGTTTTGGAAAGAGGGTTCTAATTGCATGGAGAACAGATTTGAAGGAGGTGAAGAGGGTCCATAGGGTCGCAAAGAGTCGCACACGACTGAAGCGACTGAGCAGGCGGGCGGGTAGAAGGCACAAGTGGATGTGGGAAAGATGGATGATTTGAACTTGGATTGTTGTTATGGAGATAGGCAGATGGGTTTGAGGCTAAGAAAGAAACATTCAGTTGGATGTGGTGGGATATTTGGAATGAGGTAGGAGAGGGAAATGGGCAGTGTGAAAAATGTGACTTCTTGATTTTAGATTGAAGAAATGGTAATAATGTTGAGGTAGGGAAGTTGACGGGTGGGGGGGGGGGTCTTGGCATGAGCATCATGAATGTAGTTTGGACGTATTGAGTTAAGGAGGCTTTGGGACTCCAAGGAGAGGACTCTTTTAAGAAAGTTCAGTGAGCAAGCCTAACTTAGGCTGTACATGCAAATTTGGGAAGCTTTGGCATAAAGATTGTCCAGAGAGTATATATAGAGAGAGTACCAGAGCATCTGGAACTGAGCTGTGGGATATCAGACCTTAAGGAACCTCTCCATTTAATGGCTGACGAAGTCAGTTTTTTTCCCTGGCGTATTTTCATGGATTCGTTTATCTTAATAGTTAAACACTTATCTGTAAGTACTTTGTTAGGTACTGGGCAGACAAGTGAACAAGATCTAATCCCGTCTGTTCTTAAGTAGGACATGGACCAAGTAAATTGGCAGTTTTACTCTAGTGTAGAGTCTTATGAACCTCTGAACAGGGCAAGATAGTGGTAGGGACTATATATGTGTTTTTTGGGGGAAGAGGATCATAGCTATCATTAGATTCCTACATCTTAAGAACAATTAATATGGTGTGATAAGTACTACAGAGTTCTGAGGAGTGGGGTAAAGGACTGTTTGGGAAGGAGTTTAATTAGTGTGCTGTGGAAACACACAGAATGTCCACAAAAGAAGGGGCAGAGGCAGGTCATGGAAGGCAGTGAAGCACAGACTGACATGGAGAATGCAGGTGTGGAGGTGCATGGGTAAAGATTTCTATCAGAGGGGTCAGCCTGCATAAGGTCTCGAAGCCAGAAAGCATGAGGAATTGAAGAATTGAAAGTATCTCTTCTAACTTAAAAATGAAACTTGGCTTTGAAAAATTGAAATATAGTAAATAATCAAGGAGCGATGTCATTGGAAAAAGTGGATTCATAATATTTTATTAAAAAGATATAGTTCTGCAGTCAGGATTTTCAAGTTACTACTTGAAATGTATTTTGTAAGAAGACCCTAAAACAGGATCATAACTAAAGTTAACAAGTAGTGAACTTCCTTGTCAAATTAAAAATTGTAAAAAGAATTTTGATCAATTTTAAAAAGTCACATTAGTATAATTATCAGGTACAAGTTTTAAGCTAGAAGGGACCCTATAAATATTGTAGACATTTACTTTCAATTTTTAAGTAAATTATTTTAGGAAGGATTTGAGTATAAATACCACTTAAAATTTTTGTATTTTGGTGTACTTTCTTCTGAATGCTTTTTCTGTTTAAATCATACTAGTGCTTGAAAAAGTATGTTTTGAGTTAAGATGGTATTAGGGGAAAAAGGATTCTGTAACTAGAGTTTGTGTAATTGTGCATTAAACAAAATTAAATAGATGTATCAGGATTTTTCAGAGGCTTTAACATCATTGTGCTTTGTGAATCTCGAAAGCTCCGAGGTAGTATGTATTATTTGATTAAGAACTTCTTTTCCAGAAGTATTTGTTCTACCAGTAATGATTGACCAGACTCTGTATTGTTTTAAATTGTCTAATCAAAGTGAGACAATACGGCTCCATATTGTTTCTATGACAGTATATTAAAATAAAAAGTAAGATAGGTTCCCCTTAATTGGCTTCAACCTAGAGAATGAATATCAGCTAATTTAAAAAAAAATAACATTTACGTTCTCTTGCAGTTAGAATAAAACAGATACTGCAAGATAGATTGAGATCACTTAATCCCTCACTTCCTCAAAATCTATTTTATAAGAATTCATACTAAAGTTGCCATTAATAAGTGGACTTTTTTAAAAATGTGGTCTTGTCTTTTTAGGCTCTTTGACATTTTCTCAGACTTTCCTTTTTATTCCTTTTTTTTTTAAACTGAGGTGAAATTGACATATAGCATTATTTTAGTTTCAGGTGCACAACATAATGATTCAATATTTGTATATATTGTGAAAGATCACAGTAAGTCTAGTTAACATCTGTCACTGTACATACTTAAAGCATTTTTTTTTCATGTCATGAGAACGTTTAAGATCTGTTAAAGCTTTCAGTTGTGCAGTACAGTATTGTTAACTATAGTCACCATGCTCTTCTCCATACCCTTATGGCTTATATATTTTATAACTGGAAATCTTGTACCTTTTGACTCTTCCTCCTTGGGTACGAAATAGGTAGAGTCAAAGGGTGCAAGCTTCCAGTTACTATTTTTTTTTTTTTAATCTAAATGAACTTGAGTGGAAGTTCTCAAACTTTACCTCAGCACCTCTTTACATTAATGAAAATTATTGCAGTTCCTTGGTGTGTATTATGATCTATTCATATTTCCTACTTAAAAATTAAAACGAATTTTAAAATATTTGTTATTTAAATATAATAAACTCATTTCACATTAATACAAGTAAAAAAATTTTTAACATGATTATTTCCCAAAACAAATTTATGAGACGAATGGTATTATTTTATCCTTTTGGGGATGTTTAATCTCTGGCTTAATAGAAGGCAGATTTCTTATATCCCCTTTGACATTCAGCCTGTTGGAACATTACTGGAAAACTTACAATAAACTCATGAGAAAATGAGAGTGAAAAAGCAAATAACATCTTCATATTATTCATTTTTAAAAAAAATTTTTGGCTGTACTGTGCAGCATGCAGAATCTTAGTTCCCCTGACCAGGGATTGAACCTGTTTCCCCTTCAGTAGAAGCATGAAGATTCATAATTTTTACTTGAGAAATCTCTAGGAGTCCCCAGAACACACTTTGAAAACAGCTAAACTAGAATATTTAGATACTGCAGTGAGAGTTTTTTTGTAACTTAATAATCTGAACATAAAGTGAAAACATCGTGTACTTTTTTTCCTAATTTGATTTTCTTTAGATTATTATGCAAATATTATCTATTTAATAAAAGACTTTTCAGGATGGATAATAAAAATAAAGCATTTTACATTTTGGTTTTGAATGCTAGTCTAAATTAAGCAGTACTTTGAAGTTGTTCTAAAAACAGCCCAAACTTTGTAGTTGGTAGATTTATTTTATAGTCAAACTTGTTTCATTTAACAGTTGGAATTTGGCCTTTCTCTCTGTGAAGTTTTTGGTAAATTATAAATTTCAGCATAGAAATTATATAGATGTCTTTAGGTTTTGTAATGAGAACATAAACTGTCAAGTTTCTTTAATCATGAGCTATTCTGGAGATTTTTTAAAATATCATTGGAGATAAAAAGTGTTAGATGATTTTTTGTTTATTTTGAAAATTAAAATATTAGACTGAAACATACCATTTTAGGTTATAGTATATGTTTTTCATTGTTCAGTATTTGCATTGACTAGCATCTGTTAGTTTATAACTTGCTGTATTTAGGTTCCATCAGTTCTTTAGCACTTTTCCTCTTCAGTGGATTGAATCATGGTTGGGTAGTTGTTTTATACTCTGAATCAAGAGGTTTCACAGAATGAATGTGAATTTTTCCCCCCAAATAAAATGAAATGTTGACTAGCAAGAACAAATTACTATGTTTTTTTAAGTACATTTTATTTGCTGTAAATAATTGTATCCTGTATCCCCACTTTGTTTAGCAAACATTTTATATGTGTCTTTCACATAATAGGTGAAGTATTACAGACATTTAGCACCTGATCACTTGCTTCAGATCTGTCATCGGCTGGGACCTCTTCTTGAGCAAGAGATTCCACAGAGTGTTCCTGGAGTACAAACTTTGTTAGGAGCTGGAAGACAGTCCTTGCTACGCACAAACAAAAGTATGAAAATTTCTAACAGCATTTAGATGGTCTTTTTCTCACTTTTTGTCTTTGTGTCCTATCTTTATATCCAATAAAAAATGTATGTGTTTAATAGGCTGCAAGCATGTTGTGTGGAAAGGATCTGCTCTGGCTGCATTGCATTGTGGAAGACCACCAGAGTCACCAATTAACTATGGTAGCCCACCCAGCATTGGTGAGTTGTTTGAGTTCATTACCAAGTTGATAGCCTCTTAGTAAAGAGCTTTTGAAAATAAAAATGTTTTTTACTTGCTGTGAAGTCAGAGAATTTTCATTTTTTGTGTGTTAGCTTTCAAAGAGGAAAAAGCCCTCAGATTTTTTTCTTATGTTAATACTATAGTGAAAAAGTCATAATAATGTGTAATTATGGATTGTAAATATTGTACCTGTCTAATTAACTCATTGGTATTTTTACAGAATATTGTTTATTAAAGACGTATGTCATTCGGTTGATTCAGTAGGCAACTGTATCATCATACAGATTAGTTGTGATAGTTTGGTTACTTTTATGAATAATCATGTATTTTTTTGCCTTTAAAATTTCAAAGAAGGAAAACTGATGCAGATAGTTCTTCTTAAAATGCCCTCTAAATTCATCCTTTTTAACTCCGCTACTACAAGGCTCTTGTCTTACCTGAATTACTATAGCCTCCTTCACACTAGTCTTGCTTCCGGTGTCTTCTCCCTCTCTCCCTTTCTGGTTATGCTATATGTAACCCTGTAATATTACTCTTATTTAATTCTACCACTGCTTTGTCTCTCTTCTGCTCAAGGTAGTATGAGAGGTTGCTTATGCTATTTTAATGGTGTTGCAATTCCTCTACCACCAAGTCTTTCTTCTGACTTTCAGAGACCTTCGTATTTTAATCATAGCCTCTTCTGTCCCTACCCTCCTGCTTAGCCAGAAGTGTTCTTCTCCCTCTTTGTTCCACCTGTCCAGATTATACTTATTTCTCTTCCTTTTCTGGGTAATTACAGTCAGTATTACTGTATTATAAGCTGTCATTATTACGGTTTTGTATAACTTGTTTAATGTTTATATAGAATATGCTTTTCTGTTGTTTTACTTATAGAAGTACTTTTTAAGGTTTTGTGTTTTATCTGGGGCATTTTGTACTTCATAGACAATTTTGATGTATTTGGGTATAAATCTATAACTATTGGTACTGAAAAGATGATCTCTTTTACTTTGGTTGCTTTTAAGATTTTTCTCATTGGTTTCATGAAGTTTGACTGTGATAAGCCTTGGTGTCATTTTTTTCTGTTTATCAAGCTTGAGATTGATTAGGCTTCTTGAATCTGGAATGTCTTTTATTGTCATTGGAAAATTGTTAGCCGTTATCTTTTAAAATATCACGTCTGCTCTGTTCTCTCTCTTCTCCTGGGACTCCAGTTAAACAGACACTAGATTTTCTCACTCTTGTCTTTTCTCTTCCCCTCTCTTTTATGATTCACATCTTTTTGTCTCTGATGCATTCTAGATAGTTTTCTCTGAGCTGTTTTCCAAAGGTATCCTATGTTTGTATGGTGGATAATCATGGGTAATCTTTTTTTTTTTTTTTAAATATGATTGTCCCGGTTAAATAATGATTCCTATGTTGTCTTAGTATAATGAACAACTATAAAACAACAAAGGATTTGACACACAAAGGTATATTTTCACCTAGAAAATTATACTGGGAAGTAGAACAGTTTTCTTAAAAGAAGGGGAAGGTAAATTTATTAGAAGCATCCCCTCTAGGGAAAAGTTTATCGTTTTTTTTTTAAATGCAGATCCATTTAATAAGGGGAATATGTTGTTCTTTCAGTGCATTGTCAGGCAACACTATGGAAGGCAATGAAAGTGCAAAAATGATTGATACCTCTTAACATTTGCTATGTGAGTAATTACTCTGTTTCAGGCTCTATTCTAACCATTTTCCATTTATTTTTATCTTTTAAAACCCTAGATGAGCTTTAGGTAGGAGATACTTTTACTTTACAGAGAAGGAAATTGAGGCATGAAAAGGTTTGGTGACTTGACCAGGGTTGCATGTTTAGTGAGTCATGAAAGTACAGTGACTCCCATTATGCTGTGCCTTATTCTTAGTAAACTAATAGTTAACAGTTGGTTAACACTTGGATACTCAAGAAAGTTGGTATTAGTCACATTTTGGAAAAGGATACCAGATATTTATAAAGTCAGATAAAGTATTTTAGGCCAGGTCATTAATCATGAGATCAGTAAATATTGCTGATGTGGATATAGGGGATTTAAATATGGCAAAAATATCTTGAGCTTTGTGTCACATCAAGAGAAATGCAGCTGGTATATTCAGGTAATAGAATTAATTACTAAGCAGGTAATTGTACCTTTCTGAAAGAGTTTTATTTTGTTTTTAAGGTTTATGATACATTTTTCCATTCAGATTTTCAGGAAGTTGCTCTTCATATTTGTTTCAGAAAAACACCTGTACTGGAACATGAATTTTACCTGATGTTTTTGTATTCACATATAATTTTTGACATCTCTAAAGAGAAGCTGGACTAATCAAAATGACTCTGCTTATTAATAATTGCAGTTTAGTGTCATGGCTTTTCAGTTCACCTTGGTAACAATCTTGAATGTCTTGTCATTATTATGAAAGTGTGAGTGGGATGGTAATAGGAAGAAAAATTCATTAGGTTTTTTGGCAGAATAATTTGCCTGCATAGTGATACAATATATCATTTCAGGTTATCACAGACTATTAGTCAGAAGTTTTTTATTTTTAAATATGAGTGTTAGTATGTTATTTTGTTGATTCGTCTGCTATTTCTGTCTGGCTGCCTCTAAAATTTTCCTTGCTCTTTTCCTTGATCAATGTAGTATTACTGAAGACCTATGTAATAAAAAGACCTTAGCATCATAGCTTTTCTTAAAATACAAATGGAAATGTTTAGTGTAGATTCAAATATTTAAGGTTTGATACATTTGGGAAATAGACTTTTTTTTTTTTTAATTTTGAAATAAGAAATTACTTACTGGAAAGTTGCACAAAGAGCTATTATAACCTGTTGTGCAGTGTTTCCTCATGTTATAGTCCTGTATTATCTAGAGTTCCTTAAAACTACTCCACCAACGTTGGTATGTTATTATTAACTAAACACCAGACCTTATTAGTATCTCACCACATTTTCCAACTTAATTACCTTTTTTTGTTTCAAGATCCAGTACAGAATACAATACTGCACTTAAGGCTTGCACAGTTTTTAAATTAAACATTTTACTATAACTCAGAAAATCATTTTAAGATTGGGGTGATGGTAAATTGGGTTTTCCTTTCTTAGATTTTTTTTCAGGAGGCCTGTGTATTCTGTTCCAGTCCTTTGAATCTGTTCTCCATTGCCGCAGCCACATGTGGGCCTTGCGCTCTTTGCCTGGAGCTCTGCACCCTTCATTCCCTTACCAGCTGAATGTTAGTGTTAGTCACTCAGTTGTGAGCGACTCTGTAACCCCTTGGACTGTGGCCTGCCAGGCTCCCATGTCCATGGAGTTCTCTGGGTCGGAATGCTGGAGTGGGAGATCATTCCCTTCTCCAGGGGATCTTCCTGACTGAGGAATTGAACCCAGGTCTCCCACATTTCAGGCAGATTCTTCACCATCTGAGCCCAAGGAAGCCCGAGTAAAGACTCCGTCGCTGCGTCGTGTCCCACGCCGGCTTAGAGCTGGAGCGCAGGGTAATGAGGAGCGTGGCCTCTGCTCTCCTAGAACTACAGATTAGCCCATCTCCTGCCTCCAGTCTGACTCCTCTCCCCTAGAACTTAGCTCAGAACCAGGGTTTCTACCTTCAGCACTGTTCTCATTTTGAGCCACGTAATTCTGTTTCATGATTGACTGTCCTGTGCATTGTATGGTGTTCATCAGCATCCTTGTCTGTAGCAACTCCAGTGGTAACAGCGGAAATGTCTCCAGACATTCCCAGATGCCCCTGAGGTGAAATTGCCTCCAGTTGAGAACCGCGCTCTGATCGCGTCATGCCTCCTTTTCCCCAGTGACTTTGAATAGTCTCAGCCCTGTAATGTGGCTGACAACACGGACCTTCTCCCACCTTTTCCTGACTTGTACCTTGTGCTGCATCTTTGTACGACTATTCGGCAGTTCTTAAAATCAGCTAAAGTCTCTCCATCCCTTTCTCTCTGCAGTGTCCCTCATCCTGTGAACATTTTATCTATTCGTGCTGTAAAACCTAAATGTAACCAAGCAGAATTAAGTGCTTATACTTACCTCTGCTATAGCTTTTGTCACATAATCATGGCTATTTATTTGCCTTTGTTTTTTCTGCTATACTGTTAGGTTCTGGAAGTTGGAAATGATGTGTTTGTGCTCTGTATAGACCCAACTCCTCAACATTGGTAAATATTGAATAAAGAGGCAGTAGGTAATTGATGTAGTTGGTGACCTTCAGTAGAATAGGAAAAGTTCAGAAATGGGTTGGGAGTGAAAAACAGTAATGGTTGGAAGAAGAGAGAGACTAGTCTCCCAAGGTAGCTGTGAGGTGAACAAAAACCCAAAGCTGGTTTTTAGGAAATAAAGTTTACTAGTGAACTGGGTTATTGGTTCATTGTACCTGGAATATTAAAACTCATACCTGGATAATTTCGAAACCAACTCTCAAGTTTATTTCGGTGCTTTCTTACCCTGTTTTATTATCTGCTTATAAATCTTGACTACTTTGTACCTCCTGTTATTTGGTATAAATGGTGAAAACTGCTTGCATTTCAGGCTCAGGGCAGAAGAACCAGTGTAGTTGGCTCCTTTCCAGCCTTTTACAACCTCCTTTAATAAATGTTTTCGAGAAGCAGAAAAATCAAGATACCATTAATATGTTATCACTAACTTCTGACAATTTTCTGTGGAAGAGTTGTGAACGTGTACTTGGCATGGCAACGTTTACTTTCAGACGTACTAACAAATCTCTGATGTTTGTCCTTTCTCACGTCCTTACCCATGTTACGCCTTTTTTTGAATACAGTTTATTCTGTATTTATTTACCTGATAAACAAACCCTACTTCAATAGTAAGTGACATGGTTGGGGAAGAAAATAGGAGAGGAGATACTTAAATACATTAAGGCTGTTTTTGAAGTTAAATTTGGAGACTGGGATGCATGTTTATTATGTGAAAAAGATTGTATTAAAGCAGTCATTTGCTAATTGCCTTGTTTGCCTTTTTCTTAGATTTAACATGTCAGCAAAGTAAACTTTGTAATCTCTAGGTTTCCCAAGTTTTCATCTCTTGTTTGCCAGATGCTACCATCTCTTTGTTATTTTACTTGTTGCTTCTGCAGCAAAGTTGCAGTGTTGGTGAGTGGAAATAAGGAATATTGGAGAACCTGATTCTTCAAAATGTGTGTAAGGAAACAGCTTTGCCTTGAAAAGCAGCTTTACTCCACAAATATCCAGTTAAGGTTAAAAAGCCTATATAGTAGTTCCTCTTTATTTTGATGGTGGATATGTTCTAAGCTCTCCAGTGGATATTTGAAACGGCAGATTGTACCAAACCCTATATATACTGCTTTTAAAGAAGTATCTGATAAAGTTTAATTTATAAATTATGCACAGTAAGAGATTAACAATAACTGATAAATAGAACAGTTATAACTATATACAGTTGACCCTTGAACAGTCCAGGGATTAGGGGCACTGATTTCTCTGTCCCCTGCAATTATGTAGTACTGTAGTATTTATTGAAAAAATCCTAATAGAAGCAAATCCATGTTGTTCAATGGTCAGCTATACTGTAATGAAAGTTTTGCGAATGTGGTCTCTCACTTTTTCTCTCTCAAAATACCCTATTGTACAAATTTAATGTTTTTTTTTTTTTATCCTCATCTAAGCACTTATCACAGAGTATGACTAGTTTTTGTGATTTGAAGTGTAACAGCAAAACTAGGACGCATTCTTTTTCCTTCTTCACAGTTTCACAGATAAAATATCCATTCTTTTATTTGTTTGGTTTTTTTTTTTTTTTGGCCTCACCTTTCGATTTGTAGAATCTTAGTTCCCTGACCAGGGATTGAACTCAAGCCCTGGTAGTGTGAGTACCAAGTCCTAATCACTGGGCCACCAGGGAATTCTCAGGAATTTTTTTTTTCCTTTGTTTACTCAGTTGAAAACTTTCACCTTTTCACTGAAAGAATGCACTTTACAGCTTCTCTTTGGCTTATTTGAATTGCCCACATCACTACTCTTATACTTTAAGCCATTATTAAGTAAATAAAGGTTACTTGAACACAAGCACTGCAATACCAAGACAGTCAATCTGATGACCGACATGGTCTGATAATTCAAATGACTGCTAACTGAATGAACTGGATATGCTGGACTATGGAGAAGGCAATGGCAACCCACTCCAGTATTCTTGCCTGGAGAATCCCATGAACAGAGGAGCCCGGCTGGATATACAGTCCATGGGGTTGCAAAGAGTCAGGCACAAGTGAGTGACTAACACAACGTGCTGGACTAAAAGATCCTGGGTAGCATGGATCATCAATCACACTATTCAGAATGGTGTGCAGTTTAAAACTTAGAGGAGTTGTTCATTGCAGGAATTTTCCATTTAATATTTTCAGACTGTGATTGACCATAGGTAACTACAAATGCAGAAAGAGAAACCGTGAGTTAGGGAGGGACTACTGTACGTTAAAAGGAGTCTTAAATCTTGTCCACATTTCTAGTTTTCTCTGAGGAAACTAGTTTGAACAAAGGCAGCAAATATTCACTTAAAATTAGTTATGAATCTTGACTACTCCAGATGTGTGGCCTTAGGCAAGTTGTTTATTTTTTCAACCTCTCAATTTCCTCATCTGTAAAATGGAGATAATATGTACCATATTTAGTTATTTAGAGGCTTAAATGAGTAGCAAAATGAGGCACAAAGTAGGTGACAAAAGACGTTATATTCTGATCTTCTTGTATTTAACATTCAGTTAATTATTTTGCAAATAAATCTTTTAAAGAGATTCTTTTCCCTTTTCATTTTCACTGTTATATTTTGCCATATTTTCAGTACTGTATTTGACTTATTCTGAAATGGCTCTTAGCATATGTGGCACTGGGCTAGGGTCTGCAATTGTAGGGTTAATTTTTTTCTTTTATGACTATATTTCTTTCATAGTTCTTAGAAAAACTTTTATATTATTATAAATCTTTGAGCTTTAGCATATAATGTCTAATTTAACATTTGGCATATAATTCAGTAAATTTTAAGATTCTGTTCATTCTTTCCCTAATACTCTACTTAGTCTTGTATCTTTTCCTGCCTTCTATACAATCCATATTTTAATCCTTAGGTGTCTACTCATCACTTATTTGCATACATATATTGCATACTATTATTTTCTCAGTAACCATTTTTCCTTCCAGAATTTATTTTCTTTTGCCATTTTAATCATCTTCTAACTAGAAAATAGTTACATGGTTTTATAATTTGTGGTGTTCTTTAATAACCATTTACATATTTGGGGGGTGGTCCTTGGTTTTATTTTTTAATTTGTCCCTTGGATGATATTTACTGCTTTTAGGGCTGGAGGATGGAGGTTATATTGTATTATTCCTTATAGATCCAGCTCTCAGCATTAGTAAGTATTAAATGAAAAGATAATATATAATTTCTGTAATTGATGAACTGAGGTAGAATAGGAAAAGTTCAGAATAATATTCATATTTTCACTTGTCACAGATTTTTGTTTTTTTATCTCTCTTCTCCCTCACCCCTCCCCTGCTCACCTCTTCCTTCTTCCTTCCTAAAAACAGGTAGCTCTGAGAGACTACTAAAATATATTGCATTTTTGTTTTTTAAGGGAAATAAAACTAATGTCCAATATGCCAAAGTACCAAATATATAAAATAGATATTCATGTTTTTCTTTTGTTTAAAACTTCTTTTCAAATTATAATTGACCAAAAAAGGGGAGGCACTTTGAAGAATGACAGTTTCCTTGGGTGAGTTTGTATGGTTGCTCTTGTAGCTATGTTTTATTTTCTTTTGTAAATCGTAAGGTAAAATTTGTTTTTAGGTTATGAATGTGATGAGAGGTCCCCTCTCCCCCAATGTGATGTGTCTGACATATAATTTAAGTACTAATTAGGAAGCACTAGCCATTTCCTTTTTTAGTTTGTATCATATCTTTTTCCAGATTGATTATTGGGTTTGATGTTAAATTTCATAGCTCTGTAAGTGAAGCAAATTATCATATTTTCTTCATAAGGTCTCTGACTTTTTATTTCGAATTTGTTCAGGGAAACTTTGAAGTTCAGGATTGAACATCTAACTAGACATCTTAAAAACTGGGAAGTCCATGATTAAGCTGAGTAGATATTTACATAAACAGCAGCAATTTGTTCAGCATCTTAAGGGAGATGCAGGGGGAAAATGATCTCACATAAAAGTCTCTTAAAAAAAAGTAAAGGAAAAACAGTAAGATCTGCTTTTATAACATGAAGATTTGACTGTTTAAGGACAGTCAGTATAGACGTTAGTACATAGCGCTGTCAAGTTTATAAAACGTTTTTATTTGCTTTTCATAATAACTGCAAAATACCCCTACCTTTATTAATCAGAAAACTGAAACTTCAGAGAGGTGGTGAGTAACTCAGTTATATCTTTGGGTGTTTTATTTCTGATCTTATGCATTTAGCTTTGATCACATTTATATAGCACCTTTTTACCTTTTCTGTGAAATTCTATGTTCATTAGTCTTGTACTACCCATGTCCCTTGTATTGATTTGGATATAGGAACTTTTTAAATTATGCCCCAGTATATGAATTCTAGAAACAGTAAAACATGATGTGTTCTCTCAAGTTTGTATCTTGCCAGATAAATACTTAAATTTGAGAGAAAATATTCAGTTCCTTGAGAAGGCCTTCTTAATCTTGTTGGCTCACTGATTAATTTTTTTCTAAAATGAAATTTTGTGGTTTGAACCCTCTGATTTCTTTTGTAAAATCACCTTTTGATTTTAGTTACATACCTTCTGATCTGTTCTCATTGTTCTCAAGAGATAAAACTGCAGTTATCCTACAGCAAATCTTTTACCATATTATTCACACTTTTTTCTCCCTAGAAAGCTTCAACTTACTGTCTTTGGAAAATAGCCCAGAATGCCTGGCGTAGCTTAGAAAGCACTCTGCAGTCGGCCGCTTCCTCCTTAGTCCTTCCCTCTGATGCTGGCTCCTTTGTGCTCCAAGTGCTGGTCACACCTGACTTCCTTTTGTTGCTTAAATGTTGCGCTCCTTCCAGCCTCAGACCATTGCACATGCCCTTCCCTCCACCTAGATAGATTATCGCCTCCCCGCCTTCCCTGGCTGTTCAATTTTCAGGTCGTTTAAATATCAGTTTTTAGGGAAGTGTACTCTGATTCCCTGATATCCTCCTGCCCTATATGTTTAGGACCCTTTGCTGTGTATTTCAAGATTTCTCTGTACCTTCTGTTTGATGGAACTTAACATTGTTGTAAGTCCTTGTTCATGTCTTTCTTCCCTGCTAAACTGCAGTCTCCATGATGGTAAGTTCTGTCTTTTCTTTTTCTTTGTTATATCCTTTAGTTCATACTTGGCCCATATAGGTGCTCTATAAATGTTTGTTGACTCAAAATTGAGTGATTAAAATGTTTGGGGGAAAAAAAAACCCTAACTTTTTAAAAAATGAATTTTTATTGAAATAGCTATTAAAATATTCTAAAATACTTAAAACTGAAAATATTACACTATTGTATTTTCTGTATCATCATGAGTTTCCAGGAAAGAAATGAGAAGGAAGAATAATACAAATCAGGGATTGTACAACTCTAATAAATTCAACTTAGTATTGTAATGTCTGGTTTTTTTGTTTGGTTTGTTTTTTTAGTGCTTATTTTTGTATTTGGTTCGTGATTTTTTTTTTTTTTTTTTCTTAACTCTTGAGTGTTTTATTTCAGTTAGTATTTGAGTTCTTTTCAGACATTATTCATATTTGTGACATCTGCTAAATCTTAAAAAACATGGTGTCTTTCAAATGGGGATTACAACGAAACTTGGAATTAAATAGGTAGAGATTTGGAGGGCAGCTGCTGTTCATACTAATTATTTTAGATACAGTTGTAAAAGAAAGAGAGGCTCTCGGGTGTTGTGTCACCCACGCAATTATTTCCCTTTACTTTTCTGTTCTCTCTTGCCTCACTCCCCATCCTTTTTTTTTTTTTTTTGTGGGCAGATAAGCTAATTACAGGATTATTCTTCAAATGTTGAAGCCCTTTGCACCGTAAAGTTGGCATTTTTGTTTGTTATGATCATTGTTACAGAATTTTATTTGTCTTGTTCTTATGTTGGGTCGTTACTAGTTACTTGTGCATTGTGATAGAGACCAGATGATGCTGTGGAAATAAACCAACCTGTGTTGAATTATTTCCTAGATTATCTCTGGCCCTCAATTATGAATATTTGGTTGTAATTTTCTACTAATATCTGTTAGAATTACTGTGGTGAGCTTTTCACTCGTGGCTCTATAGAGAATTAAATGTTACAAGTTCCTCCTTATATGCTTCCTTAACGAATAAAATTTAAACTATCTTTACCATCTTTTACTTTAAAATTTTAATGGGAAAGATTTAGAAACAGACTCATAAACAAAATTGATGACCCTTTGTATTTTATGGCTTCTGAATCAAATTAGACGTGAATTCTTTGTAGTATGTCATTCAATCCATTGTCAAATAGGCAATGGTTATTCTCTATAGTGTATACATTCAAGTACTTTAATATACTTAGTCTTTATGGTTTCTTTTTTTTATGATTAAATAGATTTAAATTCCTTGACTCTTTATCCCTGGATCTGTTTTTATCAGTCTTTGAATTTAAGCTTAATCTCTTTAGACAGTTCATATTTTTCATATTACTCTTGAGCTCCTCAAGGTAGGCTGAGCTATACTTTATTTAATAAAACATTAATCGGGATGTATATATGCTCAGTGGAGAAAACTTGGAAAACAGAACAGCTGAAAAATTAACCAGTCTCACTGGTTATCTGTTACTAACACTTTGGCATGTTTCCTCTCGGTCTTTTTTTCTAATATTCGTCTACTTAAGCAGCATGGTAAGAGTGCACTCTTTGGAATAAGCTTGAATTCGAACCGGGGCTTCACCTCTGGAAAAATTACATTCTGCCTTTCAGTTCTATTATTGGTAGGGATTGTCCCCAGTAAGGGGATAATTGTCGTACCCATTTTAAAAGATCCATGAGGATTAAATCAGAATGTATATGAAGTTCCTTGAACAATGTCGGGCACATAGTAAAAGCACTCAGTAAATATTAGCTATTATTTTCCAGATATGCTACACATCATAATAATTTTCTGTGGCCTTTCCCACCTCCACAAGAATAGCAGATAAGACTCTTTTGTACTAGATTCTTGAAGTCCCCATAAGAACCCCTCTAGCTTCAATCACTGTTGACTTTCATCTTCCTTAATAGGTGTTTTCTCAAGATACTTAATTCTTGGCTTTAGCGTAAGTTTTCTTTTAGAGAGTTAGATAGCTATTTTTTGTGGCTTGTACAGTTACATCATCTTTCCATTCAAACATTTTTGTGATCCTTTAAAAAAATTTTTTATGTAATTTTTTGCGTTAGCAAATACCTTATTACCACACCATACTTTATTTAGTGGAAACCACCAACACCATGTAGAGACAACTTTTTGTATTTCTCATGAATTTGGAAGATTATTTCTATAGAAATTGGCCTCTGATTGTGGATGTAGCATTATTTTGTTGGGCAAGCTAATTATTGTCTAACAAGGTAGATCATTTTTGCAGTTGATTTTCACATGGTCTTGCTTACATGATTATCATTGTTTTTGTACAGGTAGACCTCAGAGGTATTATGGGGTTTTAGACCACTGCAGTGAAGTTAGTATCACAGTAAAGCAAGTCACACCAATTTTTGGTTTCCCAGTGCATGTAAAAGTTTCTATACATAAAATGCAGAAGTAGTTGTAACTTATAATTAATAACCATATAAACAGTTTGTAAATTAAAGTACAAAAGAGAGTAGATTCTGCAGAATCAGTATCTAGATTTCATTTCATTATAATTCCCTAACTAGGGACTGAACCTGGGCCCTCAGCAGTGAGCACGCAGAGTCCTAACTACCGGACCTCCAGGGAATTCCTCCATTTTTTAAAGTACTTAGCAGGTTGATGTTGTAGGGTATTTTGCTAAGTAAAATAAGTCAGACAGAAAGACAGATACTGGATGATGTCACTTACATGTAGAATTAAGAAATCCAACAAACTGGTGAATATAACAAAAAGAAGCAGACTCATAGATACAGAGAACAAACTAGTGATTACTAAGGGAGAGGAAAGGAGGGGGCCGAATATCGGGGTAGGGGATTAAGAGGAATAGGCTTATAAAGTAAGCTATAGGGTATATTATACAACACAGGGACTATAGCCAGTATTTTATAATAAGTGTGATTGGAGTATAGACTAAAAATTGTGAATCACTGTTTTGTAAACCTGTAACTTAACATAATACTGTATAACAAATACGCTTCACCTTTAAAAAATAAGGGCAAAAAGTACCTATTAGAAGGGGGAGGCTTTTTGGAGGGAGGTGGCTCAGAGGTTAAAGCATCTGCCTGCAATGCGGGAGACCTGGGTTTGATCAGGAAGATCCCCTGGAGAAGGAAATGGCAACCCACTCCAGTATTGCCTGGAGAATCCCATGGATGGAGGAGCCTGGTGGGCTACCGTCCACAGGGTCGCAAAGAGTCGGACATGACTGAGCGACTTCACTTTCACTTTTCACTAATATTTCTGCCTTAGTTCTTTATTATCTGCAGAGATTTTATCATGTTTTTTCTAATACTCTCAAAAATATAGTCACTAAGATTATTGCAGATGCTCTTTTCTGGCAGCTACCCATTTTTTCCTCATGAAACTTGGTTCATGTGATAGAGATTTGTCTACAGACTTCCCATGAACTTGATTGACATGGTACAGATTTGTATAGTGAGGAAAACTGAGGTAAATCTGCTTATGTCTGTCTTTTTCTAAAATATCTTCATTGGAAACTTGGCCCAGCTGTAGGATCAAAGTACCATTTCCCTGGATAGACAGATGGCAGCTGTGTATAGGTAAATGAAATTAAGCTTGTATTTCCAACAGATTAATTCTTAAAAACTTTTCAGTAGTCTTCAAACTATATAATTGTCAATCAAGAGTAAGATATTTTTTAGAGGACATGAAGAATAGCCACATAAATTATCACTAATTGTAAATTTAAAGTATTGGCTGTTGCTGATGATGATTTAGTCGCTACGTTATGTGCAACTCTTGCAACTCCATGGACTGTAGCCCACCGGGCTCCTCTGTCCATGGAATTCTCCAGGCAAGAATACTGGAGTGGGTTGCCATTTCCTTCTCCAGGGGATCTTCCCTACCCAGGAATCGAACCCATGTCTCCTGCACTGCAGGCAGATTCTTTACCAACAGAGCTATGAATGAAGCCCAGAGTTTTACTGAGTTGAGTGAGTGAGTGAAAAGTCGCTCAGTCGTGTCCGACTCTTTGCAGTATAAATAAACATGCCATCAGCAGGTTAGTACAGAAATATATATAAGATAATTAAATCATAGTTTAATAGAATAGAGACGGGTTAGTTAGTGAAAAGATTGGAACAAATAGTTGATTATTTAGGGGAGAAAAAATATCTTTAGAGACTCACCTAGTAACATCTACTAAAACTCTGAATATGTTAAGGAGTTAAATGAGAAATTTAAACCACAAATACGTAAAAGAAAACTTAAGTGGATATTTATTATACTGTTGGCTGGTAGAAGAACCCTTCTAAAGCACTAGACCAAGTTACAAAAGAAAAAAAAATATTGATAAAATTGTCTGTGTAAACACGTGAAATTATGAGATGTCAAAGAATAGCATAATATGGAAACCATTCCAAATATTGTGGAAAATGTTTCTGGATGAATAACTTGAGAAGTTGAAGTTGGGAATACCTTGCTTAAAATCTCCGCAGTGTCATGTTTAAATACAAGTCCATCAAACTTAAAGCCTAGTTTTTATTTCATTAAGGAATATGGATGGCATAGCCATTAAAATTCTGTTTATGAGGGAAATCGCTGCAAAATTTTATGTAATTGTTATAGGTGGTAGAATTATGTAAAGACAATATTCTTATTTTCTACATTAAGTATACATTAGTATTATGATTAAAGAAATTAATTCTTGAAAAATACCTTGGTGTGAACTACAAAGAAATAACTTGTGGGGACATTTTATTTATTAAGGATGTATGCACAGAAGTAAGACCCTACTGGCTAGATATATCTAGTTATATACAGAGTTATACCTGTTAATAACTTTAAGAAATTGTGGGTCTTTTGTTTCTTTTGTTTAGTAACTAGTTCTAAATTGTGCACAGAGACTTTGTTTCAAAGGCTGTTCTGAATGATTTGCTACAAATGACACTTCTCACTTTTTGCTCCTTTCTCCATACTTCATACAAATGAATAGCAGTGATTTCTGGAAATTTTATTTCACTTTACTTTTCCATTCACTCAGGAAAGTTGAATAAATATGCTTACCAATCCCCTTGCTTCCAGATTAAGTAAATTTAGCAAGGCAGTTGAAAGGAAGAATGGTATGGAGATACTTTGAATCTGTAATCTGTCCAATAAAGAAATCCATTTTTGTTTTATTCTTAAACCTAATTGTTTTTTGTTGTGTAGTTAATTTATTAAGTCCACCAAATGCATAGCTTCTACTAAGTGCCAGCCACCACTGTCAGCTTTTAGACTTATCAAAGAACAGAACAGACAAAAAAATTGTGCCTGTGTGGTGCTTATTATATTGTAGGAAGGGGAGACAGAAAATAAACAGTGAACATAATTAGCAAATAAAAGGTGATTATTGATGGAAAAAGAGCAGGTACTAAACTACATAGGGGCATCAGGAGTTAGCGGTGGTGGTGGGGGATGGGTTGTAATTTTCACTAGGCTGATCAGGCTTAGGCTTCATTGAGAAAGTGACAGACATTTGAGGACAGATATGAAGAAGGAAGCCAGGGAATTAGCCATGTGGGGGAAGAGTGTTCTGGCCAGATGGAATAGTGGGTGCAAAGACCCCAAGTTAGGAGCATTACCTGATGTGTTGGAAGAATGGGGATGATTAGAATGGTTGGAATAAGATCACACAAAAAGGTGATCAGATAATGGACACAAGATTGTGCAGTCTTGGTAGGCTGATGTATAATGAACTTGGTGTTTATTGTGAATCAAATGAAGAACATTGCAGTTTTGAACACAGGAGTGATACTGTAGGGCAACTGGTTAGGTTACTTTTAAAATTAAAAAATTTTAATTTAAAAGGAAAATTCACTTTTTACTGGAGGAGGTGGCATTTAAACTGGCCCTGAAGGGTAAGAAAGAATTTGCCAAGTTAGGAAGATAGAAATTTGCTTTGGCAGGCTTAATTTAAGAATATTTCCCATCACCATACTTGGGAACATAAATGTACTTTTAAACAAAAGTCGTATATGTTACTTGATTTAAGGTTAAAACTATAATAATGACATATAATGAACTTATTCCTTTGTGACCTCTTATATCTGCTTAACCATGCTCATTTTAAAAATTGATGTTCTAGTTTAATAAAATTTAAGGAGTTCCTATAATCCAAGAGACATTTCTTTTTTACTCAAAAATCCAATTACTGTTAACAATTTCTTGAGGAAGTGAATGATTGCCATTTGCTTTTCTGCCATAAAACTGTAAATTTAATTGAACCATCTTGTGTTTCTTATTATTAACTAAGATTCACTTATGTACTTTTTTATTTAAAAGGCACTACACTCAGTTTCAGGAAATATGAATAAGGCAGAATTTCTGTCCTTAAGGTACTTAAGATCTAGTAGGAGAGACGAGACATTATGTAAATGGTGTAGTAAAAGAAAATGTGAGTTCATCGAATGGGAATCCTACCACATCTTCTCTGCCTAATTGACCTGGTCAGACCTTCAAAGCCAGTCTCCTCAGTTGAACTTCAACTACTGAAGCATACCTGTATTTTTCTCTTTAACCCCCTGTGTCAAGTTTGAACTGCAGCTTGTTACCTGGAAACTCTGCATACTGTTTTCCCTGTATGTCATATCTTTCAATGCTGTTGTACGAGTTTGTAAACTGGTTGGCAGCAAGGACTCTTTTTGGTACCCTTCCCCTTAGGATGCTGACATAGTGTCATTAAAAATACCCAGTAGTTAATTGGCAGCCAAGCATAACATAGGGTGGTGTGGAGTACAGTATTTGACTTAATGTTGTTTCTAAAAAGTTTTTCTTGAAGTGTTGACTGTAGGTAGCTTTTTGAAAGGGATGTTCTTTTTCTCAGTTGAGTCTCAAAGCGAAAATAAAGTTTATCCCAGTTTAGGCAGAGATTCAGTAAAACCTGTGTTTAAGAGAGTAGTAACATTTTCTCTTAAGGGAATTAGTTTTTGCTTTATCAACTCTGAAGTATAGTCTTCATTAAAAATCCATCTTAAAAAATTCTGACCTATATAAAAATGCCTTGTCATCATTAAAATAATAGTTTTGGTATTGTAGTTACCTCCAAAGATCATATTATTGTACCTGAACAGCGATAAGAGATTTTTAAGAAAATTTGACATTTTGAGAATTTTGTAAATTTGGGGTGGAGAGAATTAAACTGTATTGGTAACACAGTACGGTCAACATCTGTGCTATATGTCATCACTTATTTTTCTATAAAATAAACAATAAGTGAGATGTCATTGATCCTTAGTGTTTGGGTAAGATCATTTGAGTTCTCATTTGGCAGGACAGGTGATGCCTGTGGTTTTGTGTGCTCCTGACTCTAAATCTGTTGGAGCTAAAGTGCAGGTGGTTGTCTTTCACCAGACCATTTCTATGCATAAGGCAAAATATATCAGGGTTTATTAGAAACTTATCGAATCACTGTTACTGTAGAACTAGTTTCAGCCTAAGTATACTAATTAACAACTTTCAACAGTTTGTCTTAGATAGCACAGATGTTGAAATAGATTGTATCCTAGAACTTGTCCTCTAACAGCAGGAGATACACTCTTACCAGAATATAAAATAATTGATGTAGGAAAAGATCATGTAAGCACAATGGAATTATTCCTTAAATTATATTTCATTGCTTTAGAACCTGCAAAGTATTCTACCTCATTGCCAGTCTCCACTATTTTCTTTTTTGCTTGTCAGTGTAGTGTAAGCCAAACATCTGTTGTATGTGAATAAGATAATAAGCACTGAGATTCTTTATTATACACCTGATTTATATTTCATAAACTTTAGGGCGTAATTGTAGGCTCTAAACTGGAGTTAAATATTGATAATATCAATACTTTGTACATATTTAATTTGGGGGCGGGGGGCTAAATTTAAATGTGAGAAACTGCAGTGCTTATATTCAAAGTAGATGGCAGTCACAGTCAGGAAAAAAAAAAAAGCCTTGTATTAAAAGATAATCTACAGGGGTGAACATGTGCCTGCAGACCAGTCAGCATGTATTTAGTGAGCACATTCTTTGTTTATAATTCTAATGCTATCATAAATATTGGTATAGAAAACAAAGAACAGTAGTAAGTTAGATGGAAAGGAACATCTTCAGCCAAATTCAGCACATCAGGCTTTGGAGCAGGAGGTAAATTTTGTTCATATCTTGAAAGATGGTTAAAATGGGGGAGGTGAAAAAAGAGGGCTTATAGGTTCTAGAAAAGGAATCATTTTACAGGTCTTTGGCAGGATTCTCAGTTTATTATTTTTTTAAATTTATTTATTTTTGGCTGTGCCAGGTCTTTGTTACTACCCCCGGGCTTTCTCCAGTTGCAGAGAGCAGGGGTTATTCTGTTGTGGCGTGTGGGCTTTTCATTGCTGTGGCTTCTCTGGCTGGGGAGCACGGGCTCTAGCCACTGGCTTCAGTAGTTGAGGCACAAGGGCTTAGTTGCCCTGCCGCATGTGGAATCATCCCAGGCCAGGGATCAAATCTATGTCCCCTGCATTGGCAGGCGGATTCTTAACCACTGGACAACCAGGGAAGCCCTTAATAATTATTATTATTATTTTTAATAATGCAACAAGTTATTCCTCTGCCTTCATTGTTGCAAAGTTTTTAGAAGTGTCATTCAGCGTGTCATATTTAGAGTGTTTAAGAATTGCTGTTTGTTGAAAAGTAAAAAGCACCAGATCCAGTTTTAACTGCTGTTATGAGAAAATCTGTCTCATAGGAGACTTCTAAAGAAATAATATACAAAGTCATTTTGGGTTTTAAAGAGCACTGACAGAGTAGAGAGTAAAGAAGCCTGAGTTTTAATCCTAGCATCATGCCTTACTTCGTGACTTTCAGCAGGTTATTTAACTAGATTTTCTTGTTTGTAAGGTGAAGATAATAGTGCTTTTAACTTATTTCAAGTAAAATAATGGGCTTTACTGACGATTTTGAAGACTTTTAACTAGGAGTCATATGCATTAGAAAGCATCTTTATTTATACCAATATATGAGAAATTGAAATACGTGAATTCTTTAAAAAGGATAATTAAAATTAATTTCTCAATTATACTTATTTCCCCCCCTTTTCTTGGTAGCGGATACTTTGTTTTCAAGGAAGCTGAATGGAAAATACAGACTTGAGCGGCTGGTTCCCACTGCCGTGTATCAGCACATGAAAATGCATAAAAGAATCCTTGGACACCTGTCGTCTGTGTACTGTGTAACTTTTGATCGAACGGGCAGACGGATATTTACTGTAAGTAGTTTTTAAAGTATTATGTTAATTCATATATGAGATTACGGAAATGTTGCTTATAGTTGAACTTTGAAATAAAACCATTGTTTTTTCTTTTAATTTGAAAAACTAGAAATTCACATAAAACTGCTTATTGTAACAAAAGCGTTGCTTAACATTGGACTTCAAATTTGGAATGTTTTTGAAAGACACGTTGTAACACAGTTACAGCTACATTATTGTCCTCGTGGATAAGTAATTCCCAGCATTATATCAGATAATGCAGTTCACATTTTGTAAAATGTCATACAGTGATTTTAATTCTAAACCTAAGGGCATTTTATCCAAAATATATTAAGCACATTAGAGTCTGAGAAGTGGCCCTTAAAGTGGTGATAGGGAAAAGTCTGAGCATATGTAAGGTTATTACCTTTTATCTTTAGGACTTCATCCTTCAGTATATCTGGCGTTCAGAGAATCTCTTTGGGTTTGTTTGTTACTGTTTTCTTTTAACTTGTTGAATGGAGAAAAGCAGAGCTTTTCAGCTTTTAAGTGAGAAAATTGCTTTTGGAAGTATTTCAATTTCTTTTTAGGTGCCTTAACTATTATATCCACTAAGGGTAATATTTACTGCACTACATGGTTGTACTTATAATTAAATGTTACTTATGTTAAATACTGGGCTGAAGGTATGCACTTATTCACGGGGTTCCTATGGGAAGTTGAAGTTAACATGGAAATTCCCATCTCTGCCTTTGAAGAGAGCAGCTGCGAATTTTATACAGTCACAACAATTATAGATTCCTCTTTTAAGTGGATATGCTTGTAAACTGAGATTTATTTATATCTACTTTCTCTCCTTTACCCATACACTCAGTCATCTGTAAAACAGCTAAATGGCAGGATGTGGGAAAGGATTTCCATACTTATCTTTTTCCTGGTTCTAGAATCCTCTTCAGGCATTTGCAGATCATTTCGTATATATTAGTATTCTCCATTTCACTTCCTCTTTTATGTCTGCTATTCTTTATGAAGCAGAATAAAAGTGAAATTTTCAAAATTTTCTGACAGTTTATTACCTTTAGAGTGAGGAACAGTTATCCCTATATTTGCTGAAGTCCTTGATATACCTGCAACAGTAACTTGCTCTCAAATGGTAATGGAAAATTATCTTTAGAGTTAAGTTCAACATATTATTTAAATTTAGCTCTCAAAACATATAGTAAATTTGGCATTTCTAATGTTAGAAGGATTCTTTCAAAAATAATAATAAATTGAAAGAATGAGAAAGAAGCATTACATTGTGTTTATATTTCATTTTGGCATTAAGTTATGTCATATACTGAGATTATAAAAAATATCTTTAACTTCTTAATTTTTTGATGTTTGTAAAGGAATTCTTTGAAAATGAGAGGGATGGTAGGCATTTATTTGTCATACTTCATGAAGCATTGTGTGTGTGTTGATTTGAATTAGATACATAACCTCTTATACTTTTTTGAGGGAAAAATCCAGTGAGTAATACACTGTTGCTGTCTTACAGTAGTAGATTAGTAGGCATAGAGCTGGGAGAGCACTCTGAACCTGGGTGTAGTGAACTACTACCCCTGAGTCAAATCCAGCCCACTGCCTGGTTTTGTTAATAAAGTTTTATTCAAACACAGATGCGCTCAGTTGTTTACATTGTCTGTGATTGCTTTTGTACCACAACATGGAGTTGGGTAGTTATGACAGACTGTATTGCCTACAAAGCCTAAGATAATTGTTATCTGGCCCTGTACAGGAAAAAAAAAAACTGCAGCCCTTGTTCTAAAAACTTTAATTCCTAGTTTTAAGAGCATTTGATATTGGGGGAATAAGAATGATACGTTAAGAGGAAGCTGTTTTCTGATTGTTTTCCTTTAATTGAAGATACATAAATAAAGGGAAGAAAATTATCACTACTATTTTATGTGGCCTTATCAAGAATCTAAAAATGTTGATGTTTTATGTATGTGATATAATTTTCTAATTGTGCCAAACTTACAGTCTCATTTGTAATTTTTTACTGGTGATTCGCAGTGACAGATTCCAAAATGTTACCTTGTGATAAATGTCAAAATATGAGATCATTGTTACTTAAAATTTTTTTGTATTTTTGTCTTGTTATCACTTCAGGTTGAGTTAGAGAACATATGTGTTCACTATTCACATTCTTTTATTCCCCTGGAAACACACTAGCCACTAACTAATGCTTTGAAATCCAGTCTTAAAAGCAAATAGGATAAGACTTCAGGATAGTAGGTTTTGACTGAACAATGAAAGATGCCTGTGGAGCGGCACACTCTTGTTACTTACTACAATAACAATTCAGTAGTGGACGACTCGGTATTTCCTTCTTATGTATTTGGTATCTTAAGACTTTGTACACTTAGCATTAACTTCTAGTGTTAGATGTATTTGAAAACTTTTTCCAAGGGACTGATTCCAACAGACTTTTGAGTCCTTTTGGGCAGGCACAACTAGAGGCGGTCTAGTCCTGTGGTTAAGAGCATCATCTTCAGCATCAGGGGACTCTCAGTTCAGCTCACAGCATTACCATGTCCTAGCAGTGCAGTTTACAAAGACTGCCTCACCCATTTCATCGGCAGTGTTCTCAGCTCTTTAAAAAAGGTAGGGAAGTAGATAATAGTACCAATTCCACAGGATTTTTTGTGGGATTACATGAAATGATGTATGTAATTAGTATAGAACAGGATACACAGGAAGCAGTCAAGTCTCACTTGCTGCTTTTAATTCTATAGATATAAATTGTATCTATTTTATCTTCTTACCTAAAATCTCTTTTTAAAAATGCTATACAAGATTGAAATGGAAATCATTGTGATTGATAAGTGAAATTCTATGTTAGGAAAATTATCCAGTTGTACTAGAATATTTTAATAAATGGACGTTTCCTAGTAGAATAATGAGAAGAGCCCAGGGAGGGAGACAGTGTAATCACCAAGTCTGACTGTTCTCTAATTCTCTCTCTTTCTTAGTTTTCTAAATCTGTTTACTTGGTTTCAGAATCATTGTGTCAAATAATATTTACTAAAGAAAAGCAGAGTTAATTAATTCTCTCAGGAATAAGCCATTCACTCCTAAATGTATGTTGAGGACCATGTAAAAAGATTTCGTTTTTCTAAAACATAAAGTATATCTCTTCAAATTAAGGCAAAAGAGCATAAACTGTTTCCATAAACTCAATAATTTGAAATAAATACTATGAGTTTATTCACTCCTTTAATGAACTTTTGTCTTTTAGGGGGTATACACTGTTCTAAACACTTAGGATGTTGAAATGGGAGATACAGTTATCTGTAAGAGTTCATAGATGATCAACAACACAGTGTTGATGCGATGTGATGAGAAGTTTGATAGAGGCAGCACAGAATGCTGAGGTATCGTAGGAGAGACGTACCTAATTCAGGGTGTGGTAGGAGATGGTTAGGGGAACTTCCTTGAGAAGTGACACTTTCAACTGAGCCAAGCTGGATATTCCACAGTTTAGGGAAAGGAATTTACAGTCCTTGGAAGATTATAATATGCAATTGTGTATTATAAGCAAGAGTTAGAGATGTTATTGGAGGACAAAGTCAAGATTCTTTTGTGACATTTGAAGGGTGTTCTTCCCTGAAGGCGTGGAACAAAAATGATAGCTTTAGAGGAGTGAGTAGAATCTCTCTTTTTAATGATCTGTTGCGCATTTTGCAGAGGATGAATTAAAGCTAAGTCGATATACAGAGGTATTGGTAAAAAGGTTCTAGGAGTGATCCATGAGAGTCACAGTGGAAGTAGGAATGGAATTAATGGGTTAAAAATAGAACTAGAATTTAAGAGGTTCATTTGCATGTAGGGAGAAATTGAGGGGCAATAATATGAAATGACGTGTGTTTTAACTTGTGCAGCTGGTTAGAAAGCCATGTTATTTACTGTGGTAGGGATTTAAGTGGAGAAGTTTGAAGGTTGGGACATGTTGAATTTGAGATCCACACATAGATTGCCAAGTAGAAATGCTCAACAGGTGGTGGGAGTGCAGGAGAGTGATCTAGGCTAGAAGATTCAAGTTGGGAATCATTGAATATGGAGGTTGATCATTTTGCCTCATGTATGTAATGTGAGAAGTCTGAGTCTTCAACTTGAAAGCAAACTAAACAGAAGAGAGAAGTCAGTAATTAAAACTGAGAAAGAGCTGCCTAAGAGGCCACAGGAGAAAAAAAGATGTGGTGCCTTAAAAGCCAGAGGATTTGTATTTTACTAAAGATAGAAACCTAAAGTAAAATTAGAACTGAAAGACATCTTTTGGATTTGGTAAGGGCACTAGTGACCTTAAGGAAAAAATCTTTATTTAGTTTTAGGGAAAGGAGTGAGATTGCAGTGCACTAAGGAAAGATTGGGAATTGAAAATTTAAAGAGACAACATAGAGTAATCCTTCAAAAAGCTTGACGGTAAAAAAATTGGCTGTTTCCTGAATGTGGTGGCCTACCGCTGGACATACTTAAATTGTATTGTATGGTCCTCTGTTGCAGTGAATTTGTTTAGGGTTGGTCTCTATTAAGCTGTGAACTTCTTGACAACAAATCCTTTTTCTGAAACCTTTTTAGATCTGTAGTGCCTTACATTGTATCTGGTGTATACAGTATTGTGTTAGTTGCTCAGTCGTGCCCGACTCTTTCTGACTCCATGGACTGCAGCCCACGAGGCTCCTCTGTCCTTGAGATTTTTCCAGGCAAGGATACTGGAGTGGGTTGCCATTTTCTTCTCCAGGGGATCTTCCCAACCCAGGGATCAAACCCGGGTCTCTTGCACTGCAGGCAGATTCTTTACCGACTGAGCTACAAGGGAAATCTGGTGTATACAGTAGGCATATGACAAAAAAGAAAGATGAATGAATGAGCCAGTCAGTTAGAGATACAGAAGTGAATAATGTCCTTTCTTGTAAGAAACTTCTGTTAAGGAAGATACATATATAAAAATGTCCTTAAGATGAATTCTCTCCTCCTGCTGTGCTTCATTTACACTAGTCTTTTTCTGTGTTTCAAACTTGCAAAGCCCATTTATGGCTTAAAGCCTTTGTACTGTCTATTCCCTTTGCCTGGAATCATCTTCTCTGAAATACTGCTGTGGCTTATTCCTTTTTTTAGCAGCTCTGGTCAAACACTGCATATTTAAGAGACTTTTTGCTGTCTGCCTTCCCTCCTCATACTGTATCATTGTCACGTTACCTTACTGTGTTTTTCTTCTAATATCTATCACTGTCTGAAATTCTAATTTTTAAAATTAGCTTTAATTGTATTTTCTTATTAAAGAAGCTCCATGAGGATGGGTAGGACCTTGACTTAATTATTTATGAGCACTGACTAAAGTAGGCATCCTTGAGTCTATACTGATGTAAATTTGTAAATAATTAAGTGAGAAAAAGGGAAACCGCTTATTTATGGTAGAATGTCAACTGATAGTTGCCAAACCAGCATTCTTTCTGTAACTATCATAGTGGTGGTTGATTCATTGTCATCTTTGGAGGATAGATTGGTTGATACTGGTTTGAAGATCTTGGCATAATCTAGCATATGTTCCCACAAGATACTAATTTAATTAAAATGGGGAAGATTGCAACTTTCCAGGGGGAAAATATGGGAAACACTTCACATGACAAAGTTACCAACTTCAGTAGTGCGGGATGGGGGTTGACATTGCATATCCTCTGAAGTGATACATTGAGGCAAACACAGCATCTTGTCTGTGGGATTCCTACCAAGACAGTATGATCTGACAGAATTTAAAGTCTGTGTTCTTTATAAACTTCTGAGGACATGAAGCATAGAGAAAGCCTCAGGAAATACTCTATATTGAAGAGATTGAAGTGACCATATAACACATGTTGCTATATGGGACCCTGGGCCAAAAAAGAAAAGGGAACAATGTCAGGATAGTTGACAAAATTTGAATGGGACCTGTGGATTGGATGGCATTTTTATCAGTATTAATTTCCCCAGTGTATGGAGATGTGTGTCCTTGTTTTAGAGGAATGCACACTGGGATATTTAGAGGTGATGGGGCATCAAGTCTGTAGGTGTATTATATGGCGAGAAAGGAAAGAAAAACGGTGATGGAGCAAATGCAGTGAATTGTTAGTAGTTGATGTGTCTGGGTGATGGAAGACATTGGTACTGATCTTGAAACTCCCATAAGTTTGAAATGCAAAATTACTTTTTCAAAGTATATGGGAGGTAGTGTAGGGATGATACTGTATATTCAGTAAGCTTGGTAATGAAAGGAGAACTAGAATACGGTAATTTATAAGAAGATAAATTTTTGAAACCTGGGTCGGGTAAGGAACTAGGAGAGCAGATGTAAGAGGAGATAACTGATGTGCAGTGGTCTTTCTGGAGGATAGATAAGTGAATAAATAGATTAAGAACAGTTTATGTGGACTGTTTAGAAAGATAATTAGGTTTACAGTGAACAGATTCTGCTTTTCAAATTGAAATATTTTACATGATGAAGAGTGTTGATTGGGGAATGGGACTGAGTTCTAGAGATGAGTGATAAAACCTGGTAATAGGGAAAGAGTGATGAATAGGGGCCAAAAAGGGTTGCTGATTAGCCTAAGCCATCCGAATAAACAGGAGCTGTGAACTTGCAGTGCTGCAGAATTAAGTGTGCTTGTCTTCTTTTCCATAATGGTCCTTGGCATCTGGGAGCAGGGTGAGAGCAAATGATGGTTATGTTGATAAAAGGTTAGTCAGTGGTAGTTTAGATAGAGAGGAGTGAGAAAATTCAGCCTTGTTGAGATGACTGACTCTGAAGTTTAGGGTAATTTGTAATATAGGTCTGTCTGATAGATTGGTAAGAAAAGCACACAAATAAGGCTACTTTTTTGCTTGAAAAAAAAATGACATTATAGTATGCATAACCATATACATGATGTTTTTAACATTTAATTCTGTTTGTTCTGATGACATCAAGTTGTGAAATCTGACTCATACGCTATGTAGCAGTAGCAAGAGAAATTACAATTCTCTTTTTTGATTCTGCCAAGGACTGCCAAATTCTCCAATATACTATAAGTTTAATAATCACCTAATTTCTTTTATCTTCAGGCCAGAGCAGTGATCGTTGGTTGGCCTGTTCAATTGATGCTTCTCTTTTAGCAGGGAAAAGTTTACAGGTCTGCTTTTTAACTCTAAGGTTGTCTAAGCAAAATTAACCTGCTGTACTGTTGGCCCAAGTGCATGTGGTTTTCTCCTCGCAGAAGTCAACAATTCTTTGTCATTTACTGTTCCATGTTGTAAAGTACTTTTCTTTTTCTTTTTTTTTAAAGTACTTTTCTTCATCATTGAGTAGTTCATATAGTTGTTACAGCTAATCTTCTAGGTTCCAGTTTAAATAAATGTTTACATATATACTTAAATAGTTCAATTAAGCCCTTTAAAACTTGTCTTCCAGAAACTTGAAAGTTGACTTTAGATTCTGCTTTAGTTTTTACATAGAATATAAATGATCGAAGACCCTGTATCTGAAGTTGTTTCGTAAAGCTTTCCTATCAGTAGGTAGGACATTTTTTTGTAGATTTCAAGACGAATTTTAATACCCAAGTGCTCAACAAAGTAGAAAGCAATGTCATAGATCTGTGGAATTTTTCTTGACCAGAATACAAAAGCAAATGGATATACATATTGCTTTTGTATATACATATTTAATTCCTGGGCTTTAAATATGGAAAATGTCAGCATTCATTTTTGTCTATCTGAAATTTGCCTCTCACACTTTTTATTTTGATGAAACTTCGTAGTTTCCAAAAGGGATTCACAAAATAGGGACTTCTTTAGGATAGACTAAGAAGAAGGTGATTGCAGCCATGAAATTAAAAGACGCTTACTCCTTGGAAGGAAGGTTATGACTAACCTTAGATAGCATATCAAAAAGCAGAGACATTACTTTGCCAACAAAGGTCTGTCTGGTCAAGGCTATGGTTTTTCCAGTGATCATGTATGGGTGTGAGAGTTGGACTGTGAAGAAAGCTGAGTGCCAAAAAATTGATGCTTTTGAACTGTGGTGTTGGAGAAGACTCTTGAGAGTCCCTTGGACTGCAAGGAGATCCAACCAGTCCATCCTGAAGGAGATCAGTCCTGGGTGTTCATTGGAAGGACTGATGCTGAAGCTGAAACTCCAGTACTTTGGCCACCTTATGGGAAGAGTTGACTCATTGGAAAAGACCCTGATGCTGGGAGGGATTGGGGGCAGGAGGAGAAGGGGACAACAGAGGATGAGATGGCTGGATGGCATCACCAACTCGATGGGACTCCGGGAGTTGGTGATAGACAGGGAGGCCTGGCATGCTGTGATTCATGGGGTCGCAAAGAGTCGGACACGACTGAGCAACTGAACTGAACTGAAGAAGGAAAGTGGGGGGTGGGTGATTACCTGCTGTGTAAGAGATCCCGTTAAATTCTAGAAGGAAAGGTCATGGGTGCCACCATTTCCATAGTCTGCTTAAAAGTATTAAAGAAATAACAGTGATTCCATAGTAAATGTCTTATTCAGTTTCCTTCCTCTGCCCTAAGCTACAGAGCATGTTGATCATTTTAAAGGCACTTGGCTTTATCCCTGTGGCTATGGAAAAAGAAAATTTATAGGGTACTTTAAATTCATAAGTTTAAGTTCCACCCTTTATCAAGTCTTTTTACAAAGAGATACCTGCACTGTTATTTTCTCAGGATAGAGAAAGTTACTTTTTCAGCTTTCTTGGCATTATCTTTGCATTGACAGGATATCTTGACATGCAAGAGAAAACAGTGTAAATTTGATATATCTCATTTTATTTGGGGATTTATGTAAGTTCTTTTGGTATCTTTATACTCAGTAAACAGATAAATGATAAACGTGTCATTTATCTATATTATGATAACACATTAGGTTACTATTAACACATACTAATGAACACTCTCAGTGAAACTAATGATCCATTGCCACCTTTTATATTTGCTTGGCATTAACCACTAGCATAATATTATAATTTGATTTAAAAATGCATTCCAAAGAAGCATCTTCAGTTTTCACCAGCTCATAGATTTCTTAAAACTTGTGGTTAAAATATTAGAGTAACCATGTCTTACCTGCTTAAAATGCTTCATTAGCTTCCCTTGCCAGGTTAAATTCAAACTCCTTAACAGGCATTTAAAACTGTACCCTCAGTGACCTTTCTCAGATGAAACCTTTGCAGCTTAATTTTTGTTTTTAATTTCCCACTTACACTTCATTTTCCCAGCTTTTCCCACTACCTTGCCAAATCATCAGTCCTAGCAGCAGTGTCTACGTATTACTGAAAATAAGTGAATACTTCTTTTTCCCCTGGGCATTAGAACTTTGTTTAAAAACCTTGTCAGTTCAGGTTTTTTCCTAAAATCATGTTGTCTAATTTTAGCTGGAAGTTCACTGTTGCTTCCAGGATTTTTCCCTTATTGCTTATAAGATTCTAACACATTTTAAAACTTTTCTCACTTTTTTTTGGTTCCTTCTTTTATTTCCCCCTTCTCCTCCTTTGGGAAATAATCCTCAGATATTTGTCTTGGTGCTGAGGTTAGAATCATCTAATTTTTTTGCTGCTTGCTTTACAGTTGCCGTGTCCGCCATAACTCTTCCTCCTCCATGAGGCCTAGGAACCCATGTGTCCTTCCTACCAAGGCTGACACCTATGCCTGTGTTTTCCAACTCTTTCTTTCCTTTCTTCATTTAAGTGACATTACTTTTACTTTCATGTCTGTAACTCTTTTAACGTTTTGATTGAAAGACAGTAATGTTCTATTCCTTGGTTTATTATAGACTTTACTAACATTTGACGTAGGCTTCTATAAAGAATGATCATCTGTTCAAGTTCTGCTTTACAGTTTGGTCTTTTTATAAGGAATAGTTTTATCAGATTTTTAATTCATCCTTTCACATGGTGCTTTTAAGAATATTTTCCTGGTAAATTTGATTTTTCTTCTTGTCTACACTCCTTTTCACGCAATTATTTATGTGTACTTGTGTTTCTGATGGGCTTCCCTTGTGGCTCAGCTGGTAAAAGAATCCACCTGCAACGTGGGAGACCTGGATTCAATCCCTGTGTTTCTGACAGTCATTTTAAAAGAACTTAGTTGAATTTGTCAGATCATATTTAGTTTCACATTCACATCAGAATAGATGATCACAAATAAAGATTCATGAGATAGAAATTGCCTGAGGATGCTTTAGGATTTTGTTTGAAATTCTGCCAGGAGTTCTGGGGATCGGGGGTGAGGGTTGGGGACAGTGTACTACTTTATATCATAGAAGAGGACAGTGAAGAGAGATTTCCCTGAAAGTAAGATGAAAACTTTCTCTCCTGTAATTTAATGGAAGAAAAGAAAGGTTAATTGGGATAATACACACTAAAGCAAATTGTGTACAGTGTTTTTTGGGGGGGTAGGTGGTATTGTGGGGAATTTTTTTTTTTTTGTATGTGTCAATATAAAGCAGAATTATAAGGTTAGTGAACTTAATACATTCATAATATAGTGGGACTTTCTATTCAATATTACATGGTGAAAAGTCACTGGAAGCTGACTTTTAGATAACAGGTTGCCCCCTGTCCTTTTCATAAAAGCTGGCATTTTGATCAAAAAGATGTGTGTTTTTTTGTTTTCTGTTTGTTAACATGTAAGATAATCTGAAAAAATCTTCTGTAGAATATAAAGCAGACTTATTCAGATACATAAGAAATAATAAGATGACAGGATTTTATTCTTCGTGTATGTTCTACCTGTGTTGGCATACTTAAAATTTTATTTTTGTTGTGAATGTAGGTCAGAGCCAAATAGTGCCTTACCTTAGTTTTTAGAAGCAGATACTTCTCTGTGTCCTTGCTGTTGCAGATCCTCTAAGTACTTTCTAATGTCAGATAAAATTGTTTGAGTGTGTATTTTTCAACAAAGTAGATTGGAATATTTATAAAGAGTTGTAACCTACAACCTTTGAAATGTTCTAATAAATTTCAAATCTGGGGAATGGATATATGAGGTTAATGGTAATATATTATACTCTTTGTATATTTAAAACTTTTTAATAGTGAAAAGTAGGGGGGAAGTAGGGAGAGGTTGGTAAAAGAGTAAACTTTGAACTATAAGGTGAATAAGAAAAATTAGAGAAGGAAAAATCTAGAAGTTCTTACTGCTGCTTTGGCTAAGTGAGAGTGAAATGTTTATTTGTAAATACAGATATTCATAGAAAACTATTCTTTACATTTCTCCCTGAGCTTATGTTCCTGCAAAGGGTAAACAGGTAGTATATATATTTTTAATGACTTCATGAAGCTAAAATTAACTTTTTTCTTATAACTGATGGGTGACTTTGCATGTGATGTATTTAGCTGAAGATCAATGGTGGGAAACTCACGTGTTACAGATTTGGCTTTGTAGGAGGAAAAAGTATCAATATGCTTCCTTTCATTTTTATATTAACGTAGATAGGATTAGTCACTATTGCATGTTACATTTGTTTTGCAGTTATAGTTTTGTTATTTTAGAAGTTCAGATTCTTTGAAAAGATTCCATATAGAGACTACCTTGGGTAATGGGTAGGCGCCATAGGTAATTGTTAGTTATTGCTAACATCCTACTTTTCCTGTTAGATGGGGCACATACAAGTATTCTTTATAAGTGAATAATTTATAAAATACAGCACCTTGTGTAGAGGAAAGTTTCTAACACAAGTATTTAATACTTTTTAGTACTTAAAGTTATGAATATTGGGAAGTGGATATAACAGATAGGATTTTTAAAATACCTGTTAAGTATTTGAACTAAAATTTATAGTTAATTCAATAAATACCCATTTTTATTTTAAGGGTTCTGATGACTGTCTTGTGAAAATCTGGGCAACAGATGATGGGAGATTGTTAGCTACTTTGAGAGGGCATGCTGCTGAAATATCAGACATGGCTGTCAACTACGAGAATACCATGATAGCAGCTGGGAGCTGTGACAAAATGATCCGAGTCTGGTGTCTTCGGACGTGCGCGCCTTTGGCTGTTCTTCAGGGCCACAGTGCATCTATAACGTCACTACAGGTAATCATTCTAATCCCTGAAAAATCCTCTGTGGTTACAATCTAAAGTACATTTTAAGAAGTCACCTTTATGATCCATTGTGTAAAGCCAACTAAAATAAAGGAATATTTCTCTTTGCTCTATGAATACATGGACTTTAAATATGAAGGTAACCATGACGTTTGTCAAATTGGAGTGTTTAACCATTATTGTTTGCTATTTGTATGATGAAAATAGGTTTATTGTTTGGACTGTGTTGCTCTTATAAAATTGTTTCTTCTTTCTTTTTCAGTTCTCACCATTGTGCAGTGGCTCAAAGAGATATCTGTCTTCTACTGGGGCAGATGGCACGATTTGTTTTTGGCTCTGGGATGCTGGAACCCTTAAAATAAAGTCAGTTGCTGTTTTATTTCTTAAAATAAATATGTTTAACTTAATGGTTGAAATTGCAAAAGTATAAAGTAATCAACAATAGGAATAATTTTATTTTTCTCCTTGAGTAACATTAGTTTTGGCTCTTCACTGACCTCTCATTCTTATGCTTTCCTTTTTGTTTTCATGCTTTAAAGAAACTTATATGTTAACATGTTTATTTCTTTTTTCTCTTATCTTTTTTCCTAGCCCCCACTTTTTCAGAATATGCCTGTTTTATTACTACTACTTTTTGTATGCTGCAGTAACTCCTTTTGGTACTTAGAACATAATCTTCAGAGTTCCTAGTTCTTTAGAAGAATTGTAGTTATTTCTGTTATCGTATCTATAGAATAGATTTTATTGTGGATCTAGGGAAATTTAGGAAAATGGAATCATTAAATTTTCACTAAACTACATCACGGTAGATAGATGCACCCTTCCCTCTGCCCCATAATAGCATTTTGCATTTATGCTTGTACCTATGATGATATTTTGGTTTATCAAAATAAGTCTGGACAATACTGTGTTTGGGTTCCGGACACTGAGGCAAAGAAAGGTTGAATGACTTTCCTACAGTTAAAACAGTATTTAAAAATGGTAAGGCCAGGACTGTAACATTTCTTTGCCTCTCTGGTTTTGTGCTATTTCATGCTGCCTCTCAAGAGGATCTAGTGGGATAAGTGCTATATTTACCCCATGGACAAATCTGTGAATGGAGAGGTGATGTTCACCTCCATTTTACAGATGAGGAGACTCAGGTACAGAAATGTTAACTTGCCTAAGGTCACACTGATAAGTGGCAGAACTGGGAGCTGAACTCAGAGGGTCTGAATCCTAGGCCTTATCTTAAAATATTTCCTCAAATGTATGTTTAAAAATAAATTATGTGTACCTGCTTATATGTTTTTTCCCTTTAAAAATACTAGCATTTGTTTAAAATGACAGTCTGTATAATTGCTTACATATTCTGATTATGGGTTCTAACTGCTTGTTTGGCATGTGCCAAAAATTAATAAAAATGTACCATAGTCTATAAGATAGTAATGAAAGCAGTTCTTTTTATTGCCTATATGATTTCAGATAAATTTACTTAGGGTTAAATTTTTTCTCTAAGTAAATGTGTAGGTTTCAAGAACATTTTAGTAACTTTCTCTAAACTGTATCAGTTATGCTTAGCTATTATCAGAGCTAATGAATATTAATAAAACTTGTTAAAATGTCGGTTAACAAAATATTCTGTACATTTTTCCCTTAAATGATCAGAAGACTGAAACCATTCTGTGTTCAATAGCTGTGGATAGTGAGAGTTATGCAGTGAAGGCTCTAATAATTTTTTATAATTTTCTCTCCTAATATTCTGAGAAAAACTAGTTTGAAATATATATTAAGGGCTTTAAATGTAATCACTGTATTGAAATTTTTTTTTGTATTGGAATATTACATATATATTGTATATGTATTGAAACTGGTGTGGGTAAAATCCATAGTTTAATTTTTCTTCAGTCTGGTTGATTTTAACAGTGTGTAATGTCAGTACTATTAATATAAACATATAATCTGTAATATAATTTTGTAATCAATGTAAACACAGTTAAGTGTGACCTGTTTTCTGTAGATCACTATTCTAAATGAGCAGTATAGTTGCGTATATATTTGTGACTTTTATCTCCCTGTGTATTTGTGCATTGCTGTGCTGCTCTATGAAACTGAGAACCTGTAAATCCGATTAGAAGTGAGCGAGACAGCTGTTAGGTGGGGCAGCGACTTTCTTTCACGTATAGATTGTTACATAATCAGAAACGCCTATAAAAATCTGTATGTAAAGTTTCCACATGATCCTGCTGATCATGACACACAATGATTTCGAACTTGTTTTTAGAAAGGGCGCCATCTGTTGCTTCTTATTTTGTCCTTCTGTAATTATTTTTTGAGACAGCTGAGTTGTGGTGGTGTTGATCTCTTTGGTATATTTTTAATTAGTTATTTTTTGTATTACAGTCCAAGACCTGCAAAATTTACAGAGCGCCCTCGACCTGGAGTTCAAATGATCTGTTCATCTTTTAGTGCTGGTAAGATTTTTTTTTCTTCCTGACTCTCCACTTAAAAGTTGTATATTTAAAGGCTTCTAGCAGAACACATAAAATTTTGGAATATACCTACTGTTGTAATAGAAATCATATTCTCTTGCATGTACCAGGGGGTGGTCATAAATTAGTTTATAAATATTTGAACTTTATTTGAGTTTAGCTTACATACTCATTTGGTTGAGTGTTTTACTGATTGAGTGTTTCTTTAAGAAGACAATAATTCTTTGGTAGGAGGAAATAGTTTCAAATTTTACTGTTAAAGAATAAGTCTTCGAATAATTATCTCATTGAAAGAAAAGTATTTTAAATCTTTTATATTTTCAATGATTTTGCAGGTACTTATGGCTGAGTAAAATAGATTGATAGACATTTGTACATCTTTATTACTTATTTTGCTCCAGATTGTTCTTATTTGCTCTTAAGAAAACAGCTGTATAGCAGTGATGAAATTCCAGTTACATTTTGAGTTTATGTAGCAGCATTTTGAGTGGATATTAGAATCTTGATAAACAAATTGTGATCTGGAGATTTTAAGTGAATTGATGAGAAAATGAAACATGAATTTTTCCTAGTTCCTAGGAAAAAACATGAACTAGTTCCTAATACTAGTTCTTTGCACAGTTTGCCTTTTCTTTTCCTTTCATAATTGTGGTTAGCAGTAGTACCAGAGACAAGTGATTGCAAACTGATGACATGAGTCTTATTTTTGCTGTAATAATATCTAAACATCTTTAATTTCTGGTTTCTCGATTTCCACTGCTACTGCCATGCAGACGGTTTTACTTCTAGTATTAATACAAATATAGGCTCTGCATATACTTCAGAGTACTCAAGATGCAATTTTATATAGCATTGTTTTCAACACTGTTGGAGAGTATTGATTCTGAGAGAGAGTAAAACTGCATGTACAAATAGCTGTAATGTCGAATAGAATGTATGCGCCCCATGACAAAGTTGTAATCAGAGTTCGGAGGAGAGGAGGCTTATTGGATTGCAAGCCTGGAAGGCCTGTAGTGAAGGAGTTGGGCCTTGAATACTTGATAGGATTTTAGCAGATGGGAAATGGGGCAGGAGAGGGATTTTAGCAGAATTAAGACATGTTTTCTGATAATATTAACATGGTTATGTAATTATTAGTGAAATCATTTGTAGAAGAAAGCTTCTATAAATACTGAAAAATTCCAATCGAAGCTTATGTTAACAGACTGTTAATTTCAGGTTAGATGTATTATGTTCATTAGGATAAATGTGAATAGTTGTAGAATGAAATATTAGTCATAAAGTATTTATTATGATAATGTTGCTTGCATTTCTTATTTAATTTTCAGAGATTTTGAACTTGTGTTTTATTCATAAATGTTTGCTGTTATTCTTCAGGTGGAATGTTTCTGGCCACAGGAAGCACAGATCACATTATTAGGGTTTATTTTTTTGGATCAGGTCAGCCAGAGAAAATATCAGAATTGGAGTTTCATACTGTAAGTATTGTTGAAAAGACTTATATGAGTATGATGTAAATGAGTCTTAACAGTTTATATTCAGGATCCTCTTTTCTGTTCATCTGTTTGTATATAGGACAAAGTTGACAGTATCCAGTTTTCCAACACTAGTAACAGGTAAAATAATTATTTTTGTTTGTCAAATTGAATTCTAGTTTTCAAATACGAAATAAAGACAGTTCCTATCGTCAGGTTTTAAATAGTTTTGTATATTAATTAGCCACCTAGAATAAAGATCTTGACCAGTTATGATGAAAAGTCAATTTTCATCACATTCCTGTTAATGTGTGTTTATGTTTTATCTGTAATAACGATAACTTATTTGGCCTTTTTTTTTTTTTTAATAATAGGGACTTTCATCCACCCTACATATTTTTCTATACATATCAAGGTGTAAGGAAACTTTTAGTAAAGATTGGAAATACATTATAATGTAATATATGAAGCAGAAGTGTTTATTGATAATAAACTTAGATGATATTGTGTAAGTTTTCTCATATTCTTGCATTAAATTTAAAAATGATATTTACATCTTGAGTAAAATGTGAGGAAAATCAGTGTTTTTCTCTTGGAAAGTATCAATTCTCTTTCTAAGGTAGTAAATAGTGGCCTTGAATCACTTTTGAATGTTATGAGACCTAGCCACATACATTAGAATGTGTGCATGTATATAACATTTTAAAAGGCTCTGACATTTCAGAAATTCTTAGATTTGCAAAAAATATCAGGTAGAATAATCTATTATATTAGAAGGCTGTGTAAGGAAAAATGAAAGGTGTTTTTAAAAATATAACTCTTGGAAAGTGCATTTTGGTAAAGCACATGTGATTTTTTTTCCTTTGTGGGGTGGGCTCTTTTGCAGGTTTGTAAGTGGCAGTCGGGATGGGACAGCACGTATTTGGCAATTTAAGCGAAGAGAATGGAAGAGTATTTTGCTGGATATGGCTACTCGGCCAGCAGGGTAAGAGATCACATTTGAAATATTACATAGATATATCTAGATCATTTAAAGTTGTAAAGATGTTTTACATGTTAGTGTGAGACTCACCCTATAAATACGTATCATAATCCCATGTTAAATTGATTACTTTTCTGTGATAATTGAAGGCACTTTTGGAGATGAAAATGTTGATTTTTATAAAATGAGTTTTTGCCCTGTACACAAATTAATGATATTCTGCAGTTCAGTTTTGTTGACAGTATGATAGTACTATAAGAATAGCTTTTACTACTTTTTAAAGAAAACTAGAACATACAATGTTCCATCTGACACAGGGGTGATGTGGTATATCCACTGGTTATCTCTAAAGAGAAATTATACTACATGTTGAAACTATCATTTTTGTTTTAATATTTTAACCTTTTTTTTCTATTTGTATTTATGCATAGTAGTCTTGGATGGGGAGCAAAGTGTCAGGGCATGGTGGCAACAGTCAGAGATGGAGAGTGAGCAGCATGGCACAGCGGTCTTAGGCCCAGAAAGATATTACAGTCAGTCACATGCACTCAGGCTCATCTGTTACGCAGTGTCTTAGCAGCACTGGAGTCCTGATTTTGCTGACTCCATGCAGTGATTTTTGCCATTGTTTTTTGTTGGTTCAAATTATTCTTAAATACTGTGTTAAGCAATAGTTAGTTATCCATGTTAATGAATGTAAACTAAGAAAATACATTTAGGTTTTTGTCATGCTGATATTTTAATAAATAATATCATTGTAAGCAAATACTGCCTCCGTCACTTTCAGCCAAAACCTTCAAGGGATAGAAGATAAAATCACAAAAATGAAAGTAACTATGGTAGCATGGGATCGACATGACAATACAGTTATAACTGCAGTTAATAACATGACTTTGAAAGTTTGGAATTCTTACACCGGTCAACTAATTCATGTCCTGATGGTGAGAAAAAAGACTAATTTTTATTTGGTATAAACTGAAGCTGGTTGTAAAATAGAATGCTTTTGTTAAGAAATAAAGTCTTTTATGTTATCTGAAATCTCTTGCTGGCTAACAGGTCTTTCTGGGAGAATGGAAATAATTTTAAAATGCAGTTAAACACGTTTGGCTTAGAAATGTGTTTCTAGCTATTTTTTTTTTTAATATTCAGGGCTGGATCAGTAAATAGTATTCTCAGGTTTCACTAGATGATAGCAAATCCCTGGACAGTGATATTAGCCCAGCTTTTTTATTACATATTTGATAAATTTGAAGATTTTTTACCACTTACAGAAATGTTGTCATAATGATGTTTGTTTGAATTTTTTTATTTTTTAATATTTATAATTCTTTGACACTTAAAATATTTCAGGGTCATGAAGATGAGGTATTTGTTCTTGAGCCACACCCATTTGATCCAAGAGTTCTCTTTTCTGCTGGTCATGATGGAAATGTGATAGTGTGGGATCTGGCAAGAGGAATCAAAATTCGATCTTATTTTAATATGGTAATTATCAGTCTCTTCATTTGATAGCTGTTAAAGATTTGGGGAGTTGTTGATACAGGTCCCCTGCATATCACAAAGGAAATCCATTTAAGAATTGGTTTAGACATTTTCACCTTAAATTTCAAAAAAGTTATTTATTCCATACTTTTATTAAATGCTAAATTTAAAAGAAAATTGATTGCATATATTACAATACCTGTTTATTGTGATATAACTAGTTTAGTTTTTGAAATAGTTTTAATAGTGAAAGTTTGAAAAACTAACAAGTATGAAATGACAATATAGTTAAGAAAAATGTTTCAAAAACCATGTGAAGAAATTATAAATAAATACTGTGTCATTGTATTTTATCAGCAGTCCTCCAGTACAACAGAATTTGATTCAGATATATCAATTTTAAATTAAACTCAAAGAAACAGATATTCTTGCCTTTGATCATTATGGTATGTTAGATATTTCTTTGGGTTGTGCCCTTTTTCCCTCCACATTTTGTTTCTTAAATAGATATTTGACGTCTTCTGCTGAGTATTTAAGTTGCAGTGGTTTAATATCATATAAAACGTAATGTGCAGTGTTTCACTCCTCTTACTACTCTATAAAGGCAGAAGTGCCCCTCAGATGCTGACTTTGTGTACCTGGACATTTTTTTTTCGTCCCTTACCATATATTAGGGATGCCTTTCAGCAAAGCAAACAAAAAGGCAGGCATGTGCCTACTATTTTAATATGGTTAAATTTAAAAAATCAATTATAAAAGCCTCTAGTAATAAATCATAAAGCAATATCATTAATATGTGTGTGGCCAGAATTATTTTGCAAAAAAACTATTTGACAAAAACCAGTCATTTATAAAATATAATGGCTTGTGAAATTTTTCATAAAAGTGACACTCTACTTGATTGATAATCATAGTAAAGTTATTTCTGTGTAATAAGCAGAATATGAAAGAAATTTTTATCAGTGAAGAAATTAATTTTAGTTGTTTTCAATATGCCTTAGTCTTCATAAGGTAAGATATAAGATTGGTCAGATTCTTTTCTAAAAAGACAGTGTTATTTGGAGTACAAATGTTAGTGATAGATGGATTTCCTTTGTGATTATGTATATAGAGCAGAATTTTTAAAAAAGTAAATCCTTAACTATGCGCGTGAAGAATTTTTTCTTCTCTCCTTCTCTGTCCTCCTGTTTCTGATTTGCTCCTTTTTGGAACATCTCTGTCGAATAAGGAAGTCCTGTCTCAGTTTGCCTTTATACAAAAGAACACAAATTGTGGGCTACACATGTTAGTTTCATGTTTTCAAAGATCTCTGATGTATTAGTAGAGTGTTTGGAGGGAAAGTTTTCTCTCATACTTGAATATTACTCTCACCTTTCAGTTATGAAGGTGAATTTTTCCTCATCAGGTAAGTTGATCACAATAATACTCCACCTTTTCTGTAGATAGAAGAACTACAGCTTCTTGAGGTTGAAGTAACTTGCTCTTAGACCTTTAAAAGCTAGTGATGTAACCAGGAGTAGAAGTCAGCCATATTATGCCATATTAGGCAAGGGGTTAGTTACATTACTGCCTTAAAAAGTATTATTTGTTTAATAAGAGTTTTAGATAAAGCTATTTTCCTGTTCTTTCTGTGAATAAGATAGAAAAAAGCCTATAAAAGGTGGAAGAAACAGATTTTTGTAATAGAATTGGATGCTATCTATAGAATCTTCAAACTATGAGAAAAAAACATAGGCTAAAAAGGGTTAAAATATCTTGCATTTAAAAAACTGGAACTTTGGTTACTCTTCATCTTGTTAAAATATAGATACTCCTTTTAACTTTTTTGCGTGATATTTACAGCTTCTAAAGTACTTCTTCCAAAATGCATAATACCTCATTTGGGTCTCATGAAACCTTGCAGTATAATTGGGGTAGGTTTTATTGTTACTGGTTTTATGAATGGAGAAACTGTACAGAGATGAAGTGATTTGGCCACCTTTATCCAGATCACTAAGCTATCATATGGGCACTTGGAGTTTAAACTCATGTTTTTTGTCCCCTGCTAATGTGTTCTTAATGCTATGCTGTCTCTAGTTATGGTTGGTTGTTTACATATAGCTAACTTCCAGCTTTGTCCTGTTAGTAATATTTCCAGAGGGAAAATATTTTCATAATGGTAGCTTTGAGGTAGATCTTTTGAGATCTTATTATTATTTAGCTTGATGGTTTGTTCCTGTCTCTTAATTTATAAGTTATCTAAGTGCCCTACTTTTTGCTCTTCACTCCTTTGTTTATTTCATTTTTTTTTTTAAATCTATAGGCAGATAGAAGATAAAGCATCCAGCATTGCTATTAAGAAAATAAAAACCATTTGAGGGAGAAGTAGAAGCTTGTGTTCACTATCTGCTATCATGAATGTTGAGTTATTGGCTATAGTTATAACTCTTTGGCTGTGTGTAGCTAATCAGTAAGTTTTTGAGTTACTAAAATAACATAAAAGTTGACAAGTACAAATTCAATCCATGGTATTAAATTGTACGTATTTAATTGTATTAGATCATAAGTTCAACTTACTAAACACTTTTTGAACACCATGTAGAGGGACTCGTTATAGTGCTTTGGACGATTTAAAGGATGAATAATTCTAGTGGAATATACCCCATTTTTAGACTAGAAATGGTAAAAGTTTAACACAAAGTGTTGAGATTAAGTACTATTTCATGTGAGTTTCAAAATTGAAGCTTACAATTTGCCATCAAGCCAGAAAATAAGGGATATAAATTGTACCTTTAAAAGAACAAAATTCTGTATACAAATTCTTAAAAAAAACAAGTATATTTTGAGATGACTGCTTTGAATTTTGTACTTGAAATTTATACCTTTACAAAATGTAATGAAATCATGTGACAAATAATTATTTTGTATTAATCAGCATTTTACTGCACTTTTCTTGCCTGTTACAGAAATTTAAAAAAAATTTTTAAAGTAAAAAATCTTATATCTTCAAAGTATCTTTAAAAATCCATGTTTTACATATAGTAATTACAATTTAACAAATTTATTAATAGAGGTAATAGATTTTAAAATAGGAAACATTTTAGTATGGCACATGATATCTTTCAGATAAATATTCTAATTCCTTTTTTTTTTCCTGTATCAAGCACATTTTTAAAACCTTTTTAAGACCATTTAAATCTGTAAACACATTAAAAGATTTAAGATTGAGAATTGAGATAAAAATGTTTTAATTCCTTGTCTGCTTACATAATTCCCTAACTTACTTCAGAATCTTATAAATAGATTCTCAACTTGCTGGTGGTATTGTCTAGAAAAACTGATGGGGTTATTTTCCTTAACTTTTATTGCTAGCTTTCCTCTTAATAGAGGATCTGCATGATAAAAGCACTTGAGTGGGTGTGTGTTGGGTTTGTTTTTGTTACTTCTAAGAAGTGTATAATGAGTGAGATGGTTTAACTCAGGACATAAAATGGGATAGACAGTACCTGCTCCTTGCTGTCTCCTGCCCCTCTGTTTCATCTTTTAACTAAAAATAAAATAACCTTAACATAAACTTTTAAAAGTATTTGTTGAAAAAGCATACTATGTAAGGCGGAAAGTTTGAGCCCTTTTCTTTTTTTAACTAACCAGAGAAAGAAGCTAAAGAGAAGATTAACATGAGATAATTTTATTCTTCAAAGAACAACAACAACAAAATGCTAATTCTAGGCCTTAAGCTTTGCTTATTTATGTTCATCTAAAAGCTTAGTCAGTTATTCATATTTCAGCTGAACAGATCCTATGTAACTTAAGTATTCTGGGCAGAGATTGAGTATTTTGGGATATTTTATTAAAGGTTGATAGTGTATATTAAGACTATTTCAAACTAATTGCACAGAGTTGAGCAAGCCCACATTCTGTCTTTGGCAGTGGCAGGAGATAAACTTTATCTTGTTTTGATAAGGGTTGTTCTGAATTCTAGTTAAGAGGCTCTAAAGTCCTATTAAATGTGAAGAGGCAGATAAATTAATCCTTCAAATAACTTGAAAATGTGTACAAACTCTCTTAACTAAAGTTGAGGGCTTTTGTATTATTCCCCATTCTCTGAAAGAGATAGGCAAGTTTAGAAGTTTGAATATGACCATAAATATTCCTAAAAACAGAGTTGTTTTTATACCCCTTTTTCCCTTTAAGTTATTACAGTACAGCTAAATTTTAACTACAACTTTAACTAAGTGAATATTAAGTTGATTTGAAAATATATGAAAGGAGACTTTGAAATTTCTTAGTACTAGGCCACTTGGAATTTGTAGATCCCATTTTAGTAGCTTTTGTTGTATGTCTGGCACTTTTGCTGTATCTTTTCTGCTCTCTTCTCTCTATTTCTGTTGTTCTAGCTATGTCTGTCTTTCTTTTCATATCTTTCTATTTCTATAATGTTTTTCAAAGCTCTAGTTTTTGCCTTTTGTCTGGTTTTGATATTGAAGAGTACAATGTCTCTGGCTAGAAAGCAATTTTACTGAATTTGAGTTTTGCTTTGCTTTTGTTGTTTCCTGGGTAAATTCCAAATAACAGTTTTCATTTATGTAATCAAATTTTCCTTATTTTTATAATTGTTAACCTTTCTTTTACTTAAGAGATTTTTAAAAAAATGTTCCAGTGTCCACTAATCCAGAACAATATATTTCTCCTTGCAACGTTCCAAACAAGCAGAGGCTGCCAATCCACCACTCAGAATTTTTGCACATGCATACTTCTGACATTAACATGTTCTCAGTGTGACTTCTGTTTTAGTTTTGGATAATTGTAGCTACATGTATATAGGAAAGGGAGAAATAAACTCGAAGTAGGTGTATCTCGTATTGTGTTTTCTTGTGAATTAAGATTTCAAGACCTTTCTCTTCCTCTCTCTTCCTTCATCTTTTTCCTTTTTTCCTCCTTCCTTTCCTCTTATCTAACCTATCATCATCTAGCAAGATATCATATACTTACACTCTGTTTGTTAAAAAACTTTTTATGCTTCCAGTCTTTGTTTCAGCCTCTCTGCATAAGAAATTACCTTCAGTCTTCTGATTTTAAACTTTAGTTATTGTCATTTTCTTACAGATTTCTGGGATTCTTTTGATTCTGTCTGTCTCTTTCTCATCTATATCTTGGTATGAAAAACATATCTTAAAATTTGTTGCCATGAATGTGAACTTGTCTCTTGCTTGTCATACTGTATTTGGTGAATTACTTCTACATAGTGATTTTTTGATGTGTTCCATGATTTGCTATCACAGGGATATTTGAGATTTGATAGTTTATAAGGGAAAGTATATAAAATTGTAGAATATAAATATGCAGGCATAAACATTTTGATTAGCAGATATTTGAGTGCTTATTTTGTACATAAGCACAAAATGTAGACGTTGTCCTTTTTTTGTCTTTTTACTCCACCTTGCTGTAGTTTTTGGGGAGATAAAATATACCTGAAAAGGTAAATGTGGCTAAATAGTTAGAAATGATAGATAGTTTATGAGGAAAGATAATTGGTACATCTAAAGATGTGAGGATCACTTCGGGGTGAATGGTCAGAGGAGGAAGAAGTAAGAGAAATACATCAATAACCAAATAAAAAATGTTAAGACATGTTCATAGAGTAATTTAGAAAGTTTTTCTGGAATAGATTTTGAAAAATGGGTAATAAAATGAAAAACACAAAGTGAAGTGGCTTGTTGGTACCCTCATATTACTTGTAAAGAATATTTAACTTAGTGGGAGTTAATTGGCAAATTAATTTGTAAATTACTTTATATTCCAAAACTTAAGAGAAAAATAGGTTGGTTGCCAGTGGTAGTATTTCAGGTATGAAATTGGATTAGGTGGAAATCTGCTTTCATCAGTGAAATCATAATGAAATATTGTAGGAATGGGTAGTAAATTTGTGAAAGAAAATTATATAATAGTGTTTTGTGATGACAAAAAGATTAGAACTAGAGAGTAACAAAATTTAATGTATGGAGAGTGTTGAGCTTATGTAATCTTGACAACAATAATACTATCAATGGAAACATGAAAGATGTGAAAGAAAACTGATATTTTCATATGTTGTGATATAGTGTTGGGCTATCTTTGTGTTAATGGACAGCCAGCACTTGGAGATAGACTACTTAGAAAGGCTACTTGTAGAGAGAAAGAACTATGCTCTTCCATGTAGAACACTGTCTAACTCATAGAGACAGGACAGTGTAGCAGGTTTAAACGTTTAGAAGTACAGTTGACCCTTGAACAACATTGGCTTGAGCTGTGCAGGTCCACTTATGTGCAAATTTTTTGTCATAAATAATACAGTGTACTACCCTAGAATCTATGGTTAGTTGAATCCATACAATGCAGACTGTTGGGATAGAGAAACTACATACATGCAGGGCTGCTATGTTATATGTGGATTTTTTGTGCAGAGGGTTGGCAGACCTAATCTCCTTCATTGTTTTAAGGGTCAACCCTTGAACAAATTGAGCAGAATGGAGAAGAGATTACAGTCTCTAGAAAGTGTGTTGGAAAGACAGTATGCTATTACTGTGTCATAGAGTCCAGAGGAAGAGAATAAATTTCAAGGAGGACCTGATTAACAGTTTTATTTCCTCAGATAAATCAGAATATGGGTAAACAAAATAGTGTTAAATTTGAAAATGAGTTATTTATTTCGGTAATATATTTTTCTTTTGGTGAATGTTAGAATTCCTCAAAATCTCTTTTATATGTTTACTGGTTTTATTAAGCCAGTTACAACAGTTTTCTTTTTTATATTAACTTATTTATCTTGGAGCCATTTATTTTAAACAGCTATCTTTAATTCATATGTAATAATGTTGCCATTAATTAATTAAAGAATTTTCAGTGTTAAAGTAAATATTTAGAAATAATCTTTTAAAGTAATTTGATACCTGGACCATTGGAGTGTGATAGTTTCCCTTAAGATATATTATTTATTTACATTTAACTACAGTAGTAGTTAGAAGGTGACCAGAGCATATTTTAATCATAGGTATGACAGTGTCTGTCTCTACTATCTCATGCACATTCTTAAGTTTATTCTTTCCCGGGTTGATAAGCTTTAAAGGTTCTTTATACATAAGGAAGGGCTTTTTACAGGTAATTTTTAGTATAAATTTAGTTTCTCAGCTCTTTGATTCTTGGGATATGAGTCTGTCTCATAAAAGTATTAGGGTATTTTTTAAAATTCATAATTTTAAATTGTGGAATATTTTCTAGGTGAGATACTTGTTCCCTTCTAATCAATAGTATATTTTTTAAAATGATATATTTTAAAGTGAAAATGTTAGTCGCTCAGTTGTCTGACTCTGTGGGACCCCGTGGACTGGAGCCTGCCAGGCTCCTCTGTCCATGGAATTTTCCAGGCAAGAAGACTAGAGTGGATTGCCATTTTCTTCTCCAGGGGATCTTCTCGACCCAGGAATTGAACCCGGGTCTCCTGCATTGCAGACAGATTCTTTTCCAACTGAGCTATGAGGGAAGTACTAGAGTGGGTAGCCATTCACTCCTCCAGGGGATCTTCCCAATCCAGGGATCAAACCTGGGTCTCCTGCATTGCAGGCGGATTCTTTACCGTGTGAGACACCCAAAAATTGACCCTGGTCATAGACTTGGGGTAATGCCATTAAAAAGATGATTCTGCCTAAGAAAGCCCATATTTAACCATCCTGATTGAGTTCCTTTAGGAATTCATACTTCTTGTACATACTTCTTGTATTCATCTCTGTATGTGTTCCTCACAGTTGATGTAACCTAGACCCTGTAATTTTAGTCTGCATCCTGGTGCTTTTAGCATACCTCATATCCAGATTATCCAGTTCTTCCAAAAGCTTTCTTGAAAATTAGGTGTAAAGGATATTATAATTGGATAGGACTCTAGTGATCATTTAAATGATCTCTGTCATTTCCCAGCGATACTGTGATGTACCCATTACTAGAGGAGAGGTCTTTTCATTCTTGGGCCTCACTCTTCTGTCTCCTTTAAGTATTCATCTTTCTACTTCACAAGAATTATATTAGAAGTTCTGGATTGTATTCTGTCTTGAAAAGGGTATTAGTATTCTTCATTAAGGGCTTCCCATTAACTCAGCGGTAAGAATCCACCTGTCCATTCAGGAGACTCGGGTTCTATCCCTGGGACAGGAGGATCCCCTGGAGAAGGAAATGGCAACCCACCCATTCCAGTATTCCTGCCTGGGAAATCCCATGGACAGAGGAGCATGGAGGGTTACTGTCCAGGGGTTGCAAGAGAGTCGGATACGACTTAGCAACTAAAACAACAACATTATTCATTAAATATGACAGTTCTGTCATCAAAGCTCTTAATTCATAAGTTTTTGTATTGATTCAATTTTTTCCAAGTTGAATATAAGCCTCTAACAAGATTGTACTGCTCATTTCTTGGAAATATTTCTAGAATTCTTCAGTTAGTATGAGAATTTTCCTACAAAGGAGTCATTTTAACTTCTGGTCTTTTCATCTTTTACTTTAAAAAAACAGAATAAAATATCCTTATCATAGTTACTGAATATATTTTTCTGTTTATTTTCAACTCCCATTCTTGAAGTTTTTGCATTAATAAGTAAACATTGTCTCATTGATTTTCTCAGTTTTCTTTATTGTGATTTAATAAGTATGAGTTTTATTGTGTGGTCTTCGTTTGCATATGTCCCAAATAGTGTGTAGCAAGCATGCTTGATATTATTAGGGGAATAGTTCATCTTAACTTTACTTACTTTGAAAATTTGGTGGGGTTTTTTTTCCTGTTTTTAAACTTACTGGAGCATGATTATAAGTACTAGAATAAGTTATACGTAATAATAAATTTTATGTTGACTTATTCTGTTGAGCATTTAATTTTATGATAGGTTCATTAACTTTATTTCCTACATATATTTTTTAATTGAAGTATAGTTGATAGATAATATAGCTTCATTTAACTTTATAGTTTTAATATGAAGAGAGAGGATATTTATTTTCTTCCATTTCATTTTTGAGTGTAGGTTCATTGATTTCTAGTTAAACATGCATATTCAAACACTGCCTTCATTATTAAATTTTTTCTTTATTCTTAATCATAAATATTTTGACCCTGGTTTAAGAAGAATCTGAGAAATATTTCTTTTCAGAGAGAAGTACTGAACTATTTTTTGTGGTTGGTATAGTTAATCATAGCATAAATCATAAAAATAGCTAGGGTATATTTAGTTATATGTGTGTGTGTGTGTGCACTCCATCATGTCCAACTCTTTTGCGAGCCCATGGACTGTAGCCTTCCAGGCTCCTTTATCAGTGGAATTTCCCAGGCAAGAATACTGGAGTGGTTCGCCATTTCCTTTTCAGAGATTCTTTCGGACCCAGGGATCAAACCCACATCTCTTTTGTCTCCTGTGTTGGCAGGTGGATTCTTTACCACTGTACCACCTGGGAAAGCCCTATTTAATTATATAGGAAAATATTTTCCTACTTTGTATCAACTAGAAAGCCTAGACTGCATTTTGTAGTTAGGACTGTTTATTATCTGAGGACCTTTTTCTAAAGATAAATTTGGCATTTTAAATAAGGTGGTGATGGGCACCTTTTCTAATTGGTTTGTAAGTAGAGCAGATCTGTTTTCTTTAGTGAATAGTTAATCCAAATAATGTACTTTTGAAATACAATTTCATATTCTCCATAACTCTGGAGTTATACAGATGGCTTATCCCAAGAAAATCAGTACCATCGTGCCATATTCACAATGGCAATTGTTACTGTATAAGAAAACAGTGGTCTTCAATAGGATTGCTAGTTTTTTCTTTCCTTTTTTGAAAGTTCACCTCTCCCAGGTATTCTTTTAGAGATCTTCTGCTAACTGTAAACATTGGTAGATAGCATGGATATAGGGTTGATTAATCCTCATGACAACTTCCCTCAGCCACCCCAAAAGGAAAATGTAGAGCAGGATTGCCTAAACATTATATGAAGGATGCTATACTTAGGAGTGTCTGTCAGATATCCTTTAGCATTGCTGAGTCAGACTTGCAGATCTCTTCCTCTATTCTGCTGCATACGTAGAATTGGAAGCATGTATTATGTAAGATTTATGAAGTAGTTGGGGTTTTTTGGTTTGTTTTCTGTTTGTCTTTTATGAAATTTTGAGGGAATTGAGGTAAATAAAATGTCACAACACATGGTCAAGACAGTTTTAATTCTTTGGTCTTGATTTTCTTATGTAAAATCCTATTTAGAGGTAAACTTTGTTCATGTGATTAGTTATTCATTTATAACAGTTCGTGTAATGTTTTATTTCCCTAGACAGCACTGAAAAATAGAGATGTGAATCCAGACATTTCTACTTGTAGCCTTTCATGTTTTAGAAAATACAAAGTTGTCTGGCTACTAACACACTTAGCTTGATTTGGAGAAGTAGTTCTTCTCTTTCTCAGTTTTGAATAGTTTTAAAGTAGAGTTGGAATCAGTTCCTTCCTCTGTTATCTTATCCTCCAGGATTCTTCACAACCAGGAAATGATCCTGTTTCACTCATTCATTTTCTTGCTTTCATGTATATCTTTTAGTGTATTAGACATAGATTGTTTCACCAAGTTTCTTTCATGTGATTAAGTTTTAAGGAAGGTTATTGCTTTTCTATTATTATCACCATTCAAAACAGTGTTAGTAAGCGCCAGTGTCCTCATTCCTTCATTTCAACAAGCCACAGGAAAAACCAGTTTTCTTTTTGAGGTAAACCTGTTTGTTGTACTATGGAAACCACAGCCCTTCTTTTTAGAACATTTTCTCTTTTGACCAGAATGCAAACTTGACTAGAGAAGTCAACTATTCTTCCTTGAGAAGTCAACTGTTCTTCTGAGTTTTAATTTCACTCTGTACTTGGTGAACTATACATTCATCCCTATGCCATATTGTTAACACTACAGAAAATTACCACTTCTCTCTTTTCCAAGCATTTACTGGGATTTTGGGATATTACTAATAAAACTCAATTTGTTCTAGATCAGTGGATACCGGAACAGAGAGGAGGTATTTCTTACCTGATAATGTGTGTGTGTTCCGATTCTGCTAATCCAGAAATCCAGTCACATTTGTTGAAAATCATCCTTAGTTGTTATTTGTTAGGGAGTCAACTCCCTATTTTAGTTGTTTTCTGAAATTCAGTCCCTAGATGTGCTTTAGATAGGGTAGAATTTTTACTCTTTCAGAACACTGCTAAAGAAGTTTTCAACTGGAACATAGTCTGAAGAAGCACTGAGAGCAAAAAATTCAGAGTGGTGATTGGCCACCTCTGTTTGATTGACAGGTTGCAGGGAGAAACCCATTCGTTCTGGATTAATGGAACTGGAAAACAGAAAACAATTATCAGGTAAAAAAAACCTTTTCTTTAACCTTTGAAATTCACCATTTAAAAAATGAGTCAGACCATCAAGGGAATTTATTACCAAAAAGAAAAATTTAGTGTCTTGTGAGCAGTGATCTCTGGCTGTTACTTCAAGAGTTACAAAAATCACTACAGTTACTCCACATTGTCAGCCTTTGCTGAAACGGCTTGATTAAATACAGATAAGATGGACTGTAAGGTGCAATTACATTTTAAATCTGGGTTAAAGACATGAAGCAGAATTCTATGGGTGGGGGAGAATGGTGGTGTTCTATTTCCTGACTTGTGTCTGGTCTATGGATAAAGCTAATACATTGGTTTTTGAGGCTTTTAGTCTGGCACTTTTCATGAATATTCACAAATTTTGTACTATACTGTGTTTTATCTTTACTTCAATAGGAAATATACTTATATCTTTTACCATAAAATTTTAGTAACAATAGTCACCAATCAGTTCTTTATATTTGAACGGCAGTTTTCTGATTGTTGGTTAAATACGTTTCAGATTGAAGGCCAAGGACATGGTGCGGTGTTTGACTGCAAATGCTCTCCTGATGGTCAGCATTTTGCATGCACAGACTCTCACGGACATCTTCTAATTTTTGGCTTTGGCTCCAGTAGCAAATATGACAAGGTAGAGTATGATGATGCCTCTATATATCTCCTCCTTGTAATTGTTTGTTTGTTTGCTTGCTTTTAAATCCATAGATGTTTAGGGGTTATATTTCATGGAGGGAAGTTATAATTTTTATATATCAGAAAAAATAACTTTTTACTTAGCCAGCTAGAACAATCTAGATAGCAGTTCTTAGGTTGGGATATATAAGATATATCTTTTATATATATCATATATATATATGAGATATATCATATATATATATGAGAGATGTTCATAGAGGGATTTGTTGAAATTTTGTAAAATGTTTTACTTATGTGGATAATATGCATTTATCTGGGTACAATCCTGTGGCTTTTATGTGGTTCTCAAAAAATGTATGGCCTACTTTGATGGTAGCTAATTTAAAAAAAAATTAAAGATCCTGAGACTAGTGACTAAAAGGTTTAAATTATTTGTTGTAGAGTTGTTTAAAATGTTATAATAAAAATGGAAGTTCAGGTTTAAGAAATTCCAAATGATAAAATTGTGAAGTTAGATGTGTTAGGTATGAATTTTTATTTCAGAAATTTTAGAAATGTCAGTTTTTAATATTATTATATAAACCATGCTTACTGTATACTTATGGATTTTCTTAATTTGTATTAGTTTGGCTTCATTCAAGAGTTTAATTCAAAGAATAAATTGATTTTTCATTGTAAAATACTAAAAGAATGACCATACGTAGTTATTTTAGAAACAAGATAAATCATGGTAGCTCTGGGAAAGTAAAAGTATTGTTGAAAGATTTATGCATAGATTTAATTTTACCATTTGATTTCAAATTGTTACTTTTAATGTTTTTTATGAATACAGTCTCTTCCTGTTCAAGGGAAGATTTCATAGTATCTACTTTTCTAGTCATAAAATTTAATGCAGAAAGTACAGATAAAGATTTATTTACAATTTAGAAATTATTATTCTTTTATATTGTTTAATACCATGATTTATATGTAAATGTTTGCCTTCCATTAGAAATCTGTAATGATAGATTTTTCTTTGTCCAGTCTTTTATGGGTCTTTCTTTTTATAGATTGCAGATCAGATGTTCTTTCATAGTGACTATCGGCCCCTTATCCGTGATGCCAACAATTTTGTATTAGATGAACAGACTCAGCAAGCCCCTCATCTCATGCCACCCCCTTTTTTGGTTGATGTTGATGGTAATCCTCATCCATCAAGATACCAGAGATTAGTTCCTGGTCGTGAAAATTGCAGGGAGGAGCAGCTCATCCCTCAAATGGGGGTAACTTCCTCAGGTAAATGACCATTTGAATAGACATCCAAATTTTCCTTTTGAAATCTTTTAAAATGGATAATTGGGTAGAACTTTGTTTTTAATTGTTTTGAACAAATGAGTAAAAATGATTTTTTTATATTCTTTTAAAAGTTCTTTGAATAATACTTAAGTATTGTAAGACAGTTAAGGAACACTGGAGGTTTAATTAATTTGGGGCTATATCTATTTATAACCTTCTGGGGACTAATAGAGTAAGTCTATATTTGGTATGGGATGAGTTGGTTCACTTATTCATTTGGCAACATAAATTGTAAATCTCATCTGTCCCTGACACTTGCTAAGCTGTGGTATTCAGTAGTGAATTAAACAAATGCATTCCTTGTTCTTACGGAGTGAGATAGGTTTGTAAACAGTTATAAACAGATACATAGTTAATTATGATGAATGTTATTAAGGCGAATAATATAGTGTGATGTGAGAGAGCAAATAAAACTAGCTAGCCTGTTCACATTGAAGATTGTTTTAAGAAGTGATCAACTTTTAAAAGTTTAAAAGCAAGATAGGAATGAAGAGTGTTGCTGTTTTGGAGGGTGAAATTTAACATTAGTTGAAGATTCGAATGGGAGTTGATGATTTTCTCATCACTTTCCTTATGTTGACAATAAGAAATCTGTTAAATAAAGCGGTAAAGGTTTTTGAGAAAGTGGATAATCCGGTTTGCCTCTTTTTAAAAGAAGATCTAAGATTAAATCCTTGTTTTGCCACTTAACTGGATGTATGACTTTGAACAGTTATTTTGGTTTTCACTTTATAATACCATATATAAAACCATGGTGAAATATAATACCATAATCCCATAGGTACTATTAATTCCACTTTATAGGTACCACTTTATAGGTATTATTAATTCCTTACAATATCCTTACAATATTCCTTACAAAATCCTTACAATATCACAATTCCATGGGTATTATTAATTCTATAAAGTAGAATTAGTTCTATAAAGTAGAATTATTTCTATAAAGTAGAATTAATAATACCTATGGAATTGTGATATTGTAAGGATTTTGAGTACCTGAATCATGGTAAACACTTAGTAAAAGTTATGTCATCATTGTTATTTTTAATAAATTAAATTTGAAGGGAGTATGTTTCCTTTTTTTTTTCTTTTTTTCCTCTCCCCTAACATTTATAGTTGCTCGTTTTAGGTCTTTTATTCAAGCAACATTTGTGTTTAATTCTGGACTCAAAGTGAGGTTGATGAATGAAATGATTTGAAGTATCCTTAGCATTTTTGTGATTTACATAGGACTGAATCAAGTTTTAAGTCAGCAAGCAAACCAGGAAATCAGCCCGCTGGACAGTATGATTCAAAGACTACAGCAGGAGCAAGACCTGAGACGTTCTGGTGAGGCAGCTACCAGTAATACCAGCCGTTTAAGTAGAGGTAAGCAGTGACTGTTTTAAGTGCAATATTTAAAAAATTAAAACAGTCTAAGCCTATAACACACAATTTAACAAATGTAGTAAATCCATGATATGAACTATTTGACTGCCAAAATAAAGAGTAATCATGCTTTTGAAGAATATTTAATGACCTAAGAAAGTGCTCATAATACAAGGTTTCAAACTATGGACAATGAGTTTTTTAATAGGTATATTCTTACAAATTTCTTGTAATGAACATGTTTAACTTAGAAAAATGTTAAAAATAAATTTCTTCAAATAAAGTTCTTGAATAAATTTCTTTGATAGTGGAATACATTCAAAGCCACATTCTTGAACATCTCATCACCCTTATTGTTGTATATTAATAAATTTTAGAGAAAATTTAAAGCAGATTTATGAACTATAAATGTCCTTGGGTTTGTCTGTTTTTGCTTCTTACATGGTTTTCCCCAAAACATACAGTGGGCATTTTTTAAAAATAATGATTTTACATCTTTGGAGATAGTAGTTACGATTCATTAACTTACCTGGTCAACTAAATAACCTTAATTTTGTTTTCATTAAGCTTTGCTTGTGATTTAGTTCCTGATTTGGTAATTTGATTGTTTGCCATAGTATGAAGTTTCATGTGAAAGATAGTATGGATTTTTTTTCTCATGATATTTTTTTGGTTTGTTTCCTGTTATAAGCTAATAGAGAAATATCTCTAAATAGAGCTTTCTATATTAATTTTTGCTCTTAGGCTCTACAAGTTCTACCTCAGAGGTTCATTCACCACCTAATGTAGGACTACGGCGTAGTGGTCAAATTGAAGGTGTACGGCAGATGCACAGTAATGCACCAAGAAGTGAAATAGCCACAGAGCGGGATCTTGTAGCTTGGAGTCGAAGGGTGGTAGTACCTGAGCTATCATCTGGTGTAGCCAGGTAAGGGGACTTAAGAATTGTGATGTACCACAAGTTGTTTGTATTCATTTTGAGTTGGTCTTCAGAGTACCTTTCCAGCTCTTAATTTGTCTTAAATTTATCTGAAAAGAGCTAATAATGTTTTAAACTATTCATGACTCTGAAGAAAAGTTAAATTTCAATAAATGTCCCTTTCGAGGATGATTCAAGTAAATGATACTTAGGGGGGTGGGAGTTGTTAAGGTGAATGGGGGGAATTATAAATTTGGCTTGAACAAATATGCAAGATTTTACTGAGGAGCATATTTGAACTTTAGTTTGTCTTGCTTAATTGTATCTTAAAACATAAAGTTTGTTGCAACTGAATTTTTTATGGATTTTACTAATCATTCACACCATATCATTCACAGGCATAGTGAAAATACATTATTTATTGATAGGTTATTATTGTTTTTTTTAATATTGAAAAATATATGTGTGTGTGCTCAACGGATTCAGTCATGTCTGACCCTTTGCAACCCCATGGGCCGTAGCCCACCAAGCTCCTCCGTCTGTATTTTCAAGGCAGCAATACTGGAGTGGGTTGCCATGCCCTCCTCCAGGGGATCTTCCCAACCCAGTAATCAAACCCATGTCTACTGCATATCCCACGTTGGCAGGCGAGTTCTTTACCAAATGAACCACTGGGGAAGCCCATTTAAAAGTATACATGTAAAATTAAAAAGTGTTGATTTAATGTAATCCTATTCTCAAGGTCATTGCTGTGAGAGAAGTTTATATCCAATTCCTTTTGATTCTTTAGTAATGAAATACTCATGAATGAGGTCCATTTGAACCCCAGCTAATACTTCCTGTATATTTTAATACTGTACTGTAATAAAAAAAATGGAACAAATTTGATTTTAGGATTATCTAGTTCTTAATAATTGTATAGTTAAAATATTTTTAATCTGATTATGCCTTTTTGATGGGATGATACTTCAAATTTGTTTTAAGTTTTAGGATTATACACTTTGTAAAGTTTAAATTTGAACCATAATTTTATCTGATGACAAATACACTCAGATGAACATCCTCTTAGTGTATTTTTAGTTATATTCATGTCTACTTGTTAATTATAATGTTAAGGTTTGAAGAGGGTGCAGTAATAAGTAACACCCATCATTTTAAAAAAAGATCTGACTGATTGAAAAATAACTCAGAAAAATAAAATAGGAAATCACAATATTACTTCTATTATTGATACAGCTGTGAAGAACCATAACTTTTATCTCCATGAATGTTTGCTTCCTTATATTGAACTTCAATACAGGTAGCACTGGGCCACGGTATTTCTCTCCATGTGAGGCAGTGGTTTGCCTCTTTAAAATGCAGAACAGAATGTATACATTACAAACAGGCATAGAACTGGGCCATTCTAAAATGGATTTTCCTTCTAGAGCATGCCAGTGAAATTGGTTCACTCTTCCTACCCAGCAATGCATGTAAAACAGTGCAGCCCCTCTGGAACAGTTTGGCATATTCATAGAAACCTAGACTATCACAAGATCTATTGATTGCACTCTTGGGAACTTACCCCCAAAGAAATTAAACTTATTTTAACCCAAAAACCTCTACACAAACGTATAGCAGCTTTATTCGTAATAGCCAAAACCTAGGAATACTCTAGATGTCATTCAATGATTGTATAATCAAACAAACTACAGTATATCCACACCATAGAATACGACTTTATTAAACAGAAACAACCTATTGATACACATCTTGATTGAATCTTGAGGGCTTTATGCTGAGAATGTATTATTCCATTTAGGGACTATTCTTGACATGTCAAAAGTATAGAGATAGAGAACAGACTAGTGGTTGCTAGACCTTGTGGGGAGGAGGGGCTGAGGAGAGAAGAGTAAGGTGGATGTGATGATTAACAGGGCACACAAGAGATCTTTGTGGTAATGAAAATGTTCTGTATCTTGACTGGGGCAATGGATATAGAAACCTACACGTGTGATAAACTTGGATAGAACTAAATACACACATACACACATGAGTAGAATAAAACTGGGTGATTCTGAATATCAGTGGGTTGTGTTCAATATCCAGATCCAGATTATAATTTTGTACTTTAATTTTAGAAGATACCTTTGGAGGGCACTGGGTAGAGGATATAAGGAACCTCTCTGTATTATTTCTTAGAACTGTGTGTAAATCTACAATTATCTCAATAAAAAGTTTTAATTAAAAAAAAACAAAATTAAATCCAAGGCTTTTCTTTTCACAAGATTTAAGTTCATTCATTTCCATTCAGAATTCCAACCAACTGCATTAGAGGTTCTGCAGTTAAGTATAAAATAACAGCATTAATTCACCTTAGTAATAAAATATCAACATTATAGGGCACTTCCAAGTTTGAATATTAACTTCCTTCCAACTGTGTTAACTCCAGAGAAAAATTATAATTCAGAGATTAAATACCCTTGTAGTTCAGAAACTTTGAAGTTTTAAGGAATTACAATTCTAAAACAATTCTCTTGTCCTTGTGAGTTCAGGTTCTATGAAATTAAACTTCACAGTTAATGTTCCCCAAAACTTCTGTTCCTCAAATTCAGCTTGACACTTGGATAGAGTTGAAGTTTTCTCCGTGACTGAGGCCTGACCTTGCTTTCACTGGAGAGAATGCGGTTCTTTCAGGGCGTTGGGAGTTAGTAGTAGATCTCCCTGTGTTTGTTTGAAGATTCCAACTATCTCTGTGACACACTAAGATCACAGCATAAACCCAACACTGTTATAATTAAATTCTGTTTTTAATGTTTGACAATGTTCCTAGATGCTAAAACTATATTTGCCAAAGACCATAGCAGAAATGGTAGTAGCAAGTTCAAGTGGACAGTGTTTGTTTCCTACTGAGAAGACATCCAGTCATTTAATACTAAATGTCTAGAACTCACAGCCTCTGAATTGAAGCTCATAAATCTTTATCACATGCCTCATCTGAAAAGAAAACATTGATGCCTGACATTTCCTTTGGGGAGAAATCGATTACAGAAATTATAGATTAGGATATGTGGTTTTGAATTCTCTTTCAGTAGGCAAGAAGAATGGAGAACTGCAAAGGGAGAAGAAGAAATAAAGACTTACAGGTCAGAAGAGAAAAGAAAACACTTGGCAGTTCCAAAAGAGAATAAAATGCCTGCTGTCTCAAAGGTAAAGAGTGATCACTTTGATGTTTAGCATTTGCTTCATTAATGTAATGACCATTAAAGGCGGTTTTGTAATTAAAGTTGTGAACATTATAGACAGGCTATTTAACTAATGAAATAAAGTTAACATAGTTAATTCTCAGTTATCTTTAGATTATCTTTGAATCTTCATACATGTCATACTTTCTAGTGTACATTTGTCTCAAATTCCAATTGTAATATACCTATTAAATCAAACCCTTATACCTTAACCCTAAGCAAAATCTTTGTTTAGTTTTGCTTTTGATGGCATGCTCTAAAACAGTGTTTTGGTTTAAATTTTTGTCTTTTTTTTTTTACTGTTTTGCACCAATTTGTTATTGCAGATAATCAAGTTAGCTATGTTGCTATAAATAATAGTTTTCATTTTCTCCATTAAGAGAGGTAAATTGTCCCTCCTAGTTTGCCCTATTGATTTTTCTGTCATCCTACTCTGGAAAAAATTTTCAGTCCAGTGGATTTCAGTTGGTTATGCCCTAATCTGAGAGAGAAGAGAGATGGACTTAACTGCTGGAGTGTCAAAGGATGACTGGTCTCTTGACCCAGCGTTGTACTCCATCCTCTTATCTGAGCTCCTCAGATGTTCTGAAGTAGTCTCCTTTATTATAACTTTCTCTTCTCTTTTATAACCCTTCACAGAACTCAAGTAGTCCTTTGCCACTTTATGTTTCCCTGTAGGTAAGGGTATCCTACTTTGGCAACAGTAGGACCCCACCCTGCTGCAATTTCTGTTAGTATAATTTTGAAATATTCTTTTCTTTTTTAAGTTTTTTTGTTGGTTGTGGTGGTGGTGGTTTTCATGGTGTCTGGAAAGCATACCTATTTTTAGTTTCCTTTCTTCTGACTCCAAGGATGTGGACATGAACTCGAATAATGATTGTGAGCTATTGCTACCACTTTTATGGAAAGGATATGGTAATATCTATACAATTGAAAGGATGTGCTTATCTTTTAATAGTGGTTCTTCAAAGACTTTTTTAGAAAGGAAAGGATTGATGTGAATGTATGTATGTTTGTGTGCATGCAGATATTTATTGTCTCTGGTGGCAAACACTGAAATAATTTTAGTGTCTGTTGGTAGAAGAAAGGTAGGATGTCATGACATATATACATGGAATATTATACGGTGTTTTTTTTTTTAAAGAAGTTAGAGTTCACTCCATTGCTGTGGAGAAATACTCATGATGTATTTGTTTAGTGAAAAAAAGCAAGTGTAACAATAATATTTATAACATGACCTCATTTTTGTTTTTCAAATTTTATGAGAAAGGAGAAAGGATTGAAACCACTTACCATGAGACTAATAACATTGATAATCACAGATGTACAAATTGTGAGATGCTACCTTACACCTCAGAGCTGTATTAATTTCTTCCCTCTAATAATAGAGGGTACTGACTGTGTAGGGGAGTTGTACAAGTTAATGCAGAAAAACTGTTTAGAAAACAGTTAGAAAGTTGATTTTGACAATAAGTTTGGTCCCCAAATGAGAATGTCTTAAATTTATTTTTCTTAAATACTTATTTCCCTTTAGGGAAATGTATTTCTCTCTGATATAAAAGCCTTGGTAGGTGGTCAAGGTCTGATGTGATGTCCTCTGTGTTGGACACTGAAGCTCTTTAAATTTTTCTGATGTTTCTTTGTGTGTGAATTTGACCTCTGACCTCATGCCTCAAGATAGCAGCATTTTCATGTAAGGCTTCAGGAGGGAAGGCGATTTCATTAAGGAAGGTGCAGAAGGTGCATGTGCTCTCCTGATGAAGGTTTTTGGAACTTGTTCTGCAGCACTGTACCAGATAGCCATTGGCCACAATTTAGTCACATGAAAATCTGACAATGAAAATTTCATTTTCTGTGCAAGAGGAAGGAAACAGATGTTGGTTGACAGCCGGCTTTTTCTTCTGCATTAGATATAAGTAATGTTCTTTGACTTGGAATTTATCCTAAAGAAATAAGAATTGTGGCTAAAACTTTACAAAATGAAACAAAAAGCATTTTTAATGAAGTAGTTTTAAGTAGGTAAATAATATTTATGTTAAATGAAAGAAGCAAGATCCGTTACATTTTTAACCATAAGTTACTGAAAGCATATGAGATATAGTTGAGCATCATTTCCTTTTTTTTTATAGCTTTTACATATTTTCACAGAACTACAGATCCTTCAGTAATTCTTTTAGAGAGAATCTGCGTGGAGTAAATTTTGAATGCTAGTATGAGAAGGTGTGTTTAATTTCACTTGGCTTTTACAAGTAACAGCCCCAGCGTGAGTAGAGCTACAGTGCTGGAAAGACGTGAGGAGACTGGTTGTGGGGGGAGCTGCAGAGGGGGGCGGGTGGCAGGACAGGGGTGCTTGGACTCGGGTTTGCAGCATCACAAGTCCCGAGGTACACACCCATCCCTCATGCATATTTACAGACGCTTTCTTAGAAGAGAGAGCAAGACTTGGATATTATTTTTTCTTTTTCCTTCCCTTCAAAAGTGGCACCCAACACACTTGTGAAACCAAAGTCAATCATATTCAGGTACTCAAAATAGCGTATTATTCTGAGAGTGAGAAGAGAGGATGTTGGAAGCATGATATAGCAACAAGCTGTTTTGGGGAGTGTTCTGTTGGAGAAATTAGGATGAAACCTGTTGTCCTTGAAATGGAGAATTCAGTGGATGAGTTTAATAGAAGAGTATAAAACACTGAAAAATGAGTTAGCTGGAATATGAAGAACTCTTCCAGAATGTATCAACAAGGGATAAAATAATGGACAGAATGAGGGAAATGTGAGAACCATGTATATATGTTTTTTGTAAATGGTGTGTGTATACACACATACATACACACTAGAAGTACGTAGTAAAAAAGCTTTATTTAGTAAGAGTCTTCGAAGAAGAGAATGACATACAGAGGGAGCAAAGAGTTGAAAAAAATAATGAACCAAAATTTTCTAGAATTAATTTCTGAGCGAATGCATAGTATGCCAACTAAAATAAAGAAAACATAATGTAAAATCTAAAGATATAAAACCTCGGTTAAGCACATTATAGTGAGATTTGAAAACATCTAAAAGGAAATATCCTGAAAATTTCTGGAGAGAACAGGAGAATTACCTTAAAATAACCATGAACTTAACTAATGTTAGTTTTTGTTTGCTGTTAAAATGGGTTCCACTGAGCACCCTACGGCGAGAAGAGTTAAGAAGATATTAAGGAATTGATTTACATTAAGAAAATTGTCTGCAACCCCAACACAGTAGTGTTTATGCCAGTTTCTTATTGGAATGGAGACAACATGCTGGAGCCAAGTGCTAATAACATGTCTTGGTTCAGGGGTTGGAAAGTCACCTGTAATGATGGTGATAGCAATGGAACAAGGAAGCTGAAAGCTCTGATGGCATCCTACCACCAACTTGTCTGACTGACGAGCCCTTGGTGCCTGCCCCTCCAGGTAGTACTGGACCTGTCCCTGTGGGCAAGTCACAGACTGGGGTTCTCAAATGTGGCATGTGGTCACCTTTGCTCCAGTTGTCATTACAACTCAAGTGAAAAAAAAGGTCTGTTGAAGTGCACTTAAAGCCTTGAGTGAAGCTTTTCTGAGGACAGTGTAGACATAAGTGTCAAGAACGTGTCTGTCAGAGATGCTTGCCATGGCGTTGTTGCTCCTGAGAGCAAAAATAACCCATCGATGGAAGCAACTGGCTTTGCAGCCGAAGTGATTATCCTGAGCCAACCAAGCCAAGTCAGCTGTGCACCTGTTCTGGACTGTCCACAGCTAACATAGCTTGGAGGATTGCTGACTTGAAGATGATGATGGTCACTGTTCTTGGAAGAAGCTTCTGAAAAATAGCCCCAAATTCTTGAAAGGTGTTGATGCTGCCTGCCACTTTTGGTAAGGTTCCGGGCAAGCCACCTGTGTGTTAAAAACTCCCCTGAGTGTCCTCTGGGTTGTTTTGCTATTTGTGAATGAGACAGAGACTTACTATGGTGTCATCAAAGCAGTGGACAAGAAGGCAGCTAGAGCTGGCAAGGTCACAGTGTGTGCCCAGAAAGCTCAGAAGGCTAACTGAAGGTCATCGCCTATACCTGGCACCCCCGTCTTCATCAGTGGTGGAAGAACTGTCTCAGGACTGTTTTGTCTCGATCAGTCATTTAGCAAAGACCAATTAATGATAGCAATGATAACAAAACCTTGAAGGAAAGGAGAATGTTTTGTGGACCATCTGTTTTTCAACTGTGTGGCAATTTTAAATTACTAGTTTTTAAAGCAGTACTTTTTAATGGAAACAACTTGACTAGAAATCTGTCACAGAATTTTGAGAGCCTTATAAAACAATGAGAAGAGCGAGGGGGAAAAAAGTGAGAATATAATTACAGGTTCAAAGGAGTGAGGATATAAATAAGAGTTTCAAAACTATTTTCTGTTAGCACTTTGAAGATAATGTTCCTTTTTTATTGTATGATATATTGCATGATGTATATATAAGTCTGACGTCAGTCTTTTTGGAGGTAATTTTTAGTATTTTCCATTTATTTTTTATGTTCTTTAATTGGGTTTCTTTTTCAGGTGTAAATTCTTGAGTTTTTTCATGTCTATAACTGTGTTGGACTTTCATTTATTTTGATTATTCTTAGTTGTTTTCTCTGCTGCAGAAGACTTTCCCCACATTTGCTTCCCACATTTGCCTGCAGCAGGAGAGAGCGAGCCAGTTACCTTGGTATCCAAGCCTCGTAGTGACCAGTTAGCTTTGTGATCACTGTTTTGTTTCCTAGTTTGCCTCTGCCTGTCACCTATGCCTCACAGTCTGAGGTCCTCTTTGCTTTATCTATTTTATAGCTTTGATGTGGATACAAGAGAGTTCAATATTAGAGTTAGTCTATTTTTATGAATCCTTAATCAAAAAAAGGTTTTTATAACCTATCAATCAGCAAGTGAATTTCAACCAATCACTAACCTGTGTTTTAGCTTAATGTTAAAATACTTGAGCTGGTATTATAGTCTACTTCTGTGAGAATCTTAAACATGAATGAGAAAAAAAATGTAACTCTTAAAAAGCATTTTCTTTAAGCATACTGTAAATAAATTGAATTTACTTTTTTCCAGAATCATGCTCATGAACATTTCCTGGATCTTGGAGAATCCAAAAAGCAGCAGGCAAATCAACATAATTACCGCACGAGATCTGCATTAGAGGAGACTCCTAGACCTTCAGAAGAAGTAGAAAATGGCACAAGTTCTTCAGATGTGAGAGCTCAGCACATTCATAAATTTGTTTTCATTTTGACTTGTTTTTTTAAATATAACCTGTATTCTTTGCATCCATTGATACATTTGTAGATGTAGCTCAAACATGATATGTCTGGGTCTTAAAATGACAGTGATAGCTGAAGACCATAGTGTGTGTTCAAGGCATGGCGTTCAAAACCTCAGGTCCACAAAACAAGTGCATCCATTATGAGGACTCTGAAGTTCAAGATGTTTAGATTACACATTTACTTAACTATTAAATGGTAGAGTACCAGGTTCCTTTTACTCCAAAACCAAGCTTTTTAATACCATAAAGCTCTACTCTGTATAATACAACTGATGAATAGACAGTCAACAGTTTTGGTTACTTTATAATCTCTGTACCAATTTATAGCTTTCTCAATGTAAATTTTAAAATACTCCTTATGTATATGTATTTTCATAAATATCATTGTTCCCACAAAACTATATATTCTTTCAGCAAAGGCAGTCCATTTGCCTTTACAAATCAAGCTTGCTTAGACGTACAACTGTCTTTCTTCTCCTGCCCCACTCTGCTTATTACCCTTCACTCACAGTTAAGTCAGCGACTGATCTGAAATGTTGACAGCTATACATTTTTGAAGTCATCTTATGTTTTGCAGTGGCAGGCATGCATGGGGATTCTCCACATATATTGTCTATGGACAGGGTTATATTAGCTCAAACTGAGAGTATTCTAACCATAATTTAAAAGTCTCTGCTGGCTTTAGGTCCTAGTTTCAGTTCAGTTCAGTTCAGTCACTCAGTCGAGTCCGACTCTTTGCGACCCCATGAATTGGAGCACGCCAGGCCTCCCTGTCCATTACCAACTCCCAGAGTCTACTCAAACTCATGTCCATAGCCAGAACAAAATGATATGTTTAATCTGGCAAAAAGAGAAAACACGCTCTTTATATAAACTTGACATTCAGCAACTTAGATATACCACAAAACATAAAATCTGTGTGTGCTAGTTGTTTGCATTATAAAGTATTTCTTTATTTTTGAAAGATTAATAGTATTCTCTTAAATAAAAGTTTCTATAAAATTTTTAAAATACGAATCAACTAAAACTGTATTTCCAGGTACAACTGTTGCATAAGAAAATTACAAATTCTTTATTTGTCTTCAAAATTAATTTGTTTATACCTTAAGTTTGTAGAGGAGAATAGTGAGAACAGAATATCACCTCTGGCACAATATATCATTTAAAAATGAAACAATTTTGGGTTTTTTGATTCAAATATTTTGTAATTACGTATAGTACTTTTTTGTATTTAGAATATAGAAATATGTTTCTGTCCTCCCTCTTTAAAGAAGTAATATACTAAAGGTGGGAATAATCAGATAATTTGTCTAGTTTCTTTTCAGTTAGTGAGCAGAGATTGTTTGCTGAATAAAATTTGCTATTAGATTTTGATCTTTACATATTTGCTTGATTTTCAAAGCTCTGTGGAAGTTATGCAATTACATTCTTCATTTTTAAGACATGATAATGGGAAATTTTTTCTCCCCAAAATGTAATATTTGATTAGTAAAAGAATATGTTTCATTATCCTCATGAAAAATTATCTGAATACGTCCAGCAATTAATAACACTGAACCGTTCTTGTTAGAGTGGGCTTAAGCTTTGAAGTAAAATGACCTGAGTGCAAAATAGGCTTTGTTGCTTATTAATTGTGCTGCCTTGGATAAATTTCTTAGCCTGTTGAAGTTTTGGTTTCTTTTCTTTAAAAATCTATTTCCCTGGAATCAGTATTATACTTGCTGGTTAATAGAGAACCACAGATTTCAATATGTTAAAATAATGAGATAATTTTTTTAAATGGTAGGATAGTGTAAATAGAATAAAATAATGAAATATATTTCAGAAATCACTTATAACTGGGGGAAAAAATCTGTTTCCTCTCACCAGTCATTGTTTTGTCTAGATTAAATGGGATGATATATAGAGTGCTTAGAACAGTTTCTGACCTATAGTAAAATCTTAATTAATATAAATTGCTATTTTTATTGAAGCAAGATTTTGTGACCACAAAACAATTTTTATAAAGAAAATGGCTTCACAGGTAGCCTGTGTTGACCAGTGAATATTTGCTAAGGAGAAACAGTGTTCGGGTAGTTTTTAATCTTCCTTATGTGTATAAAATAATACTTGAATTGGAATATGCTTTTTTATATGATAAAGCTATTTTAATAATAATTGTAATAAATAAAACCTAAAAGTTTGTAAATTTAAGTTTACAATCTAGAAGTTATGTTTGAGGCTTTAAAAAGTTAATCCATCCAAGAGATTGCCCTGAAACATTATTAATAAGTATTTATCTGTGTATACTTTTGTATAAAAACAGGAGACTTGTATTTTACAACTAATTTAAATCAGATTTTAATAAGATATCCTAATATGATTCATACTACTAGATATCACTGATATTTTCTATTAATATAATCATATAGGATGTTATTCTGTAAAGCTACACAATGAAATATGTATTCACTATCTCTTAGGAAGGTGAAGTTGTTGCTGTCAGTGGTGGAACATCTGAAGAAGAAGAGAGAGCTTGGCACAGTGATGGCAGTTCTAGGTAATTTAGTGGATTGTTTTTTCCCCACAAGTAATATAAATTCTTTAGAAAGGTAAAGATTCTTTTCTACCAGAAACATAGTTCAGAGTCCCTTTGGGTTTAAAATTGTAGCTAGGTCTACAAAATGATGCTTTTAACTTTTTTCCTCAGTTGATATTTTATCTTCTGAATGCTGTTACTATTTGTAATTCTGAACCACAAACTAGTTTCTTTACTGGTTTTGAGAAATACTTAAGCATTAAATTATGAAAGTAATGAGATTTTGTAGAATTAACTATCTTTTATAGTGGAATTTGTTAAATGCTAGTAGTATTTTCTTCTGGCAGTGAGAATAAGCTTTCCCTTTTTCCTGTTTTTCCCATCCCATTTGATCATGTAAGCAAGGATTCCTTCAGCCTCATTAACTGGTGATTCATATTGTTACAGAGCTTAATGGCCTTGTCTGACATTGTGAGGTCTTAGTAGCAAGGAGGAATAGAGCCTTTGGGAATGGTAATTATGTTTAGCCCTTGATACTTATTCCTTGACAGCGTTAGTTCTTAAAATTCCAAAGAAACCAGGAAGCTATGTATAAAAATTCTTCACCTCTTATTACCACAGACATTCCTGTTTCCACAGTAGTTGCTCCCAGTAATGATATGCAAGTGTTCATCATTATGTCTGGTAGTTTCCTATTTTTAAAATAAGACAGCAGAAGAAAAAGCCACTTTCTCTTGGTTTAGCAGTGGAAATAGAGTATAGTTACACCTTGGAATACCTCAGGTTTTACTCCAGATCACCACAATGTATATTGCAGTAAAGCAAGTCACATGAATTTTTGTTTTCCTAGTGCGTGTAAAAATTACATTTTCACTGTACAGTGAGGTGTGCAGTAGCATTATCTCTGAAAAAAAGTTCAACATTTAAAAAAATGCTATTGGGAAAGTGGCACCAATAGACTTGCTTGATGCCAGGTTGCCACAAACCTTGAATTTGTAAAGAAGAAAAACCACAGTATCTGCTAAGCACAATAAAATAAGTTATGTTTGTATCTCATACCATGCAACAGCATAGAGGTTCTTGTTTTGAAAAAACAGTGTTCACTTCAGCTGTTGGAGAAACTATTGTAAGGAACATGGGCCTCTGGGATTTGTCGTTCTGTGCTGGCAGCAGCAGATTTTCTGTAAGAGCTGAGTGTCCCATGGAATAGCAACAGTGAGCAGTTTGGCAAATGCCATTTACAGTGGCCACGGCTGAGGTCCGTGTAAATAAACGCTCCTGAGTTCCGTATGGCCGGTTGGATAGCTGTTTGCCCTGCAGATATATTCCCAAATATCCAGAAGAGTTTCTGAAAATGTTTTTTATGTAAGTTTAAAATTTTAACTTTTAAGATGAAGTCATGAAAATCATACTAGAAAACACCTTAATTACTTGACTTTTATCTGCAATGATTATTCTTAGGGCGATAACAGATAAATTGCCCATAAAAAAAGACACTTGAGCCAGAGGGACGAGGTAGTAGAATAAAACTCCAGAAAAATATGACTTCATTCTTGTCAGTGATATTTTTAGAGAAGTGAGAATATACATCAGTAAGTCTAGGCAACCTGATAATTGATTTTAACATAGTACAATTTAGATTCCATTAAGGCAATTATATTTATAAAACTAAAAAGTCAAGTAATTAAATATTCTCGTGTTCTAAAACTAAAGCAGAAGACAACTTAGTTGGATTCTTTATTTTGCAGCGTCAGTTTAGTAAAGCTTAGATCTGTTAGTTTCCAGTGAGATACAACCAATGGCACACATGATTGATAGTGATACATAAGATACTAAGGCCTACATTTTTCTGAATCTTACTATGCTTTGAAGCATAATATACACCTCGAGTGTATGTAGATGCTTAGTAAAGTTTGCAGGCACGATCTTCCCACTGGATAGAATACTTCTGACCCTGCCAGGTCGATATCTAGCTACTAAGACGCCACTGGTGCTCTACCATGGGAGTTCGCATGTCAGGAGTGCCCACCTGCCCTCAACAAGGGAATCCTTAAGCTTCTTCTCAACGTTGATGCCTCCTATACTATCTAGAGCTCTCTGTTGGTACTAGAATTGAGGAAATTGACCATCTCTCCTTACCTTTGTGACCCCACAATATTTTGAACACAGGTAGCACTCAAATCTATATTTTTGTTAAAATTATAAATGGTATTTAAATTTGTTGTTTAATCAGAACTACTTTAATTAGGCCTCATTTATCCTAAAAAGTTTTGGAGATATTTAAGTAAGTTAACCCTGCAGACTTCTAAGAAGCTATTTAGAAGATGAGTTTAAAGCTAGGAAGTATTTTTATATAATTTAGTGTGTACTATTCTGTCATTGTCTGTTAGTCATTCAGTCGTGTCTGACTCTTTGCGACCCCCTGGACAGTAGTTCACCAGGCTCCTCTGTCCAGGAATTCTCCAGGCAAGAATACTGGAGTGGGTTGTCATTTCCTCCTCTAGGGGATCTTCCCAACCCAGGGATCGAACCTGGGTCTCCTGCATTGCAGGCAGATTCTTTACCATCTGAGCCACCAGGGAAGCCCATTACTTTTTATTATGATCGTTCCTTACATGTGCATACAGCAAAGTCTTAACGTATGTCTTGTTCTGTATATTTTTTAAATCCCTCTTTCCTTTTAGTGACTACTCCAGTGATTATTCTGACTGGACAGCGGATGCCGGAATTAATCTGCAACCACCAAAGAAAATTCCTAAGCATAAAACCAAGAAAGCAGAAAGCAGTTCAGATGAAGAAGAAGAATCTGAGAAACAGAAGCAAAAACAGATTAAAAAGGAAAGGAAAAAAGTAAATGAAGAAAAGGATGGACCAGTATCACCAAAGAAAAAGAAGCCCAAAGAAAGAAAACAAAAGGTTGAGTTATATACTTAAATATGTATTATATATACATGTTCTTATATATATAATCATATATATAAATGATATACATATTTTATATATATATCTTTTCTGTGAAAACAAACTATACATTTTAAAAGTGCAGTGGATAAACATAAAGATTGTTCAGGTATACCAGTTAAATAGTAATAGAAAAAACATGGAGTTACACAGTAGTGAAATAAAGCATATAGAGATCTGTTTAGTTTTCCTCAATTTTTAAAATGTTTAAAGTGTGAGAGTATTTACTTGTAGAATTAGCATATTGTTATAATATTGAGCATTTAATCTGATGAGCAGAATTTTCTTGAGACTCCAGGAAAATTTGTTTATTTATGTAAAATAAATAATGCTACAAAGCATATTTTATTAGCCTTTAATTGCCTTTGTCTTTGAACCATCCTTACAAACTATCACTGCTGAAAATACTACTGTGGTAACAAGCCTTCATTAATTTGCAGAGCCTGTGAGCCATCACTAGTCCTTAGGGCAGTAGTATTGGTTTGATAAGTATATCTTTAGTCTGTGGATAATTTGAGACAGATCAAAGAAAAGGGATAAATGTTATGGGAATAAGATGTTAGTTCTTATGGGGTCGGAATATTTTAAAAACAAGAACTGTTTTAACTTTTGCTCTAAAGGAAGTGAAATACAAGGACATATTGTCTATTGCCCAAAAGACTGTAAGTTGGAAGCACATTTGGTGAAACAAACGGAAAGTTTTTTTAAAAACCACTGCCATTTTTAGAGTTAAATGGAAGATGTTATCTGTAGAATTAAATACTAGGGAGACTATAGGATGTTTATCTTTAGAGAGCTTTGAAAAATTTCAAGACTACATCTGTCTTAAATGTTTATTTTATCTGCATCAGTTGAGCTTTGTTTGTTTCGGTTATGTAATTATGGATTATGGATTACTCTGCCTTTGTCTAGGGACTATTTACCAGCGAGAATGCCACACTTTACCACAGTATTCCTCCTCTTCTTTGTCTGTGATGGTAAATGTTGGCTGACCCATTATTTTACATGATAGACAGAAAAGCTGATTTAGCCATGTATCTGGCAAATGAAGTAAAGATTTTTTTTTCCATCTCAAGATAGTTTTGGAAACTTTGGGAGGTTTGCAGTGTTACGTCCCATAATTCTTTTGTCGTAAGAATGCAGTTTACTTCACCTGCTCCCCTTTTATTTGATAATTATCCATAAACTAATACCTCAGGCTGCTTCTTACATGCCACATTTGGACCCATTGTTACTATTTGGCATATTTTAATTTCACTCTTTTGCTTAAAGTATTACCCCAGGGTCTGTTTGCCACTAATTTGTTTGGTACCTGTTTTAAATAGTTTAAGGTTAGGGTATTACAGGTCACTGCCTGTAATTTGGCTTTTGTTTACATGGCTTGTTTTCAGCCTATCACTGAATCTGACAACAGACAGAATTGCTCTTATTCTTTAGTCATCTTACCTCAGGTAAACACAGTAACATTTCCTTTCTTCTGCATAGAGTTGTAAAGCTGAAAAATAACTGAGACATCATTAGTTGATGTTTATTGCATCTATGAAAAAGTAAAATATCTTCCATATGGTTAATTGTTTGAATCAAAAAAAAAAAAACCTTGTTAGGCACATGCTTATTAAAATAGAATTCTCCTGAGATACAGTACAGTTATCCCAGATAGTATCTGACATATATCCCTATGTTGTTGGGGAGCTCTGGAAATCAGAGCAATGGGTTTTCATCTAGTGCCTGCAGTACAGTCAATAAAAAGAAGTGTGAGACATAGTACTTACTCCAAAAACAATGTGTGACCACTGTTTTTTGAATCCCCTCCCCCCAAAATAGGAGAAATATCACATGATATAATGCATTTAATTAGCAAAGTAATTTTATAGATAATAACTCAGAAACCAAAGGGAGACATCTTAGAGTTTCAGATAAGCCTTCCAGAAGAAATCAGATTTTAGGTCGGCCTAGAAGAGTTGCCATGGATAGAAAGAAAATAGATTAATTACCTTTATCTCCAAAATTAAATCTCAGTTTATGAGGCTGGAAATTTAGAGAACTATCGATGTGTTTTATCCCATAAATGACTATCAGTACTGACAGAAATCTAACCAAAACTTCAGGAATCCCCAAGAATTGAGTAAGATTTGTTATCATAATGATTCTTGGCTATGCCATAGTCCTACAGTTATAAATATGGTTACATCTATTTAATATCCAATTTACCTGGCTTCAGGTAAGAGCTGTTAGCTGTCCCACTCTGGGAAGAAATACTTGAGTAGTATAGCTAGTAGTTTATATTGAGGCTGGAGTTAGTAATTTTTAGCCTTTTCCTGCCTTTTTCATTTTACCTAGGTCAAAGGAAGCCTTTTTCAAATACTTTAACTGAACACCTCATTATATATAAGACTGATACATCTGTGGATATCAGTACATGGGATGGATTCATCTCATGGATAGTAAATGCCAGAGTCCTTTATCCCTCTGTTCTTCTCCACAGACTGCTCCTAATGTGTTAACAGAGAAACACAAAGGTGGTTAATAGGAAGAAGAGTTGGTAGGAAAATGGATACTGAGTAACAGCTAAAGGAACATGCTGCAAGTAGTACTCTCTGATATCCCATTGTGACCATGTTTCTTTTTATGAACTTTCATTAACTCACAGTGATAACTACCTTACAACTTCCCTTTTCTTTAGCAAACAAGAGAATAAAATTTGGAAGTCTTAGTTTACAAACACTGAACCAAAACATTTTTAATCAGCTGCGTGATGTTTCTCTACTTACATATGTTAGGTTTCAGCTCTTAGAAAACCTGTTTTTCCAAGTCTAAGGTAACAGTTTCCAGCCTATCATGGCCACTTGTAGGTGACCAGAAAATTTAAACTTTTCTTAAAGGCCTATTCAGAAAGTTAAGAAGTGAGAGACCTGGCTTGAGAGCATTCTGTTTGAAAAAAAAGGTTTTTTAGAAGCATATGTATGAAATGGCTACTTTAACAGGGCTAGGGAATATTCTTGGGCTATATGCAAGTATAATGTCCAGCCCATAAAAGTTAGCCTTCTGTATCCTGGCACTGCTCAGCTCATATAAGAATATCTTTCTTACTTCTTAGCAACATGCTATGACTAGGGTTTTTTTTAAAGAAAAACCTTGAATATGTATTGATTTGTTACATGGTATGTTTATGAAACTGAGAGAATGTTTAGAGGAAAAGCAACTACACAGAGCTTCTGTTTTGTTTATGGGAATATCTCATCACCTATTTTTGTTTTGAATATTGTCTGAGGAGCTTTGGTTGATGTAGTACTTTTTTATGGAGTGAGTTGGTGAGATTGAATGTAACTATTTTGCCACTACTGCCATCTTCCCAGAATAAGGTTTTTTAATAGTTAAAGAACATACATTTTGGTACAAAGATCCCTTCCCCCTTTTGTGTTTTTAACTACCTGGGCAGACTGATAGATGAATGCTTTCCTGATAACATTATTTGATACTGTTTTACACTTTTAGAGATTGGCTGTGGGAGAACTAACGGAAAATGGGTTGACGTTGGAAGAATGGTTACCTTCAACATGGATTACAGACACTCTTCCCCGAAGATGTCCATTTGTGCCACAGATGGGTGATGAGGTATTTTTTAATTTCTAAAAAATATCCTTTGTTTCATTCAAATAACTTTAAATACTTTTTATAGCTCTTGAAACAGATTTCTAGAGAATTGTAGCAGTTTTATGAAGTATCTCTGTTTACCTTTTGTAACTCTGTATGGAAAAAAGGAAAATTAAGAGGAAAGCTTTAATGGTAATGTTTTCATGGCTACTATAAAAATTGCAATAGCAAATTAAATATTGTAAGAGAATAGAGGTTTATTGGCATTTTAAAAACTGGTATGTATTTTTTAATAAGAGGATGTTGTGGCCAAGTTTTCTTTTTCCTAAAATAAAATATATGGTAAAGGAAAAGCAAAATTCAGCATTTGTTTAGTTTTAATTGAAGGATAATTTTGTGTTTTATTTTTATTTCATAGAAGTATTTTATCAATGTTTAAATAACTATAATGTTCATAATATGTTTCTTAGATCTTTAAAAAATGTTATCTTCCAATTATTTAATTTTTTAAGAAAATATGATTAGTCTTCATTTTGGACTATGTTTTTGTGAATTTGAAATGAAAATATAAGCTACTAGATAAAACTTTTCCACTCAGGAGTACGTCTCCTTGTTTTTTCTATAAATGTTAAGAGGCAGGATTATCTGGTATTCAATAGGTTCACAGTTAAAAAGTTAGGATAAACTTGGATAGCATTTTTTAACAAGCCCAGCTGTTTTAGTTGCGGGAAGAACAGTTGGTATCAGAGTGCTATATTCACATACCAGTTCTAGTGGTAGTCAGGAGTCACTTGTATTTGACCTCCATAAATGAGAGTAAATACATGCCTTGCTGTCTTCATAAGGATAAAATATATGTGAAAATATATTTGAAAATATATTTTTCATTTTAAAGTTCCCTGCCTTTGTATAAACTGCTTGCTACAAAAGTAGGTAAACAATAAACTAAACATGACCCCAAGTTACAACATACTTTACAATGTAAAATAAAGTGATGAGACCAAAAAGCCAAAAAATAACTGCTTATCCTTAACCTTTTAATGTTATTTAGAACATTTTGGTTATTATCAAGTAGGACAGCTCAAGGAAGAGGAGGAACGATAAAATCAAAATACTAGAATTTCTTTTCATTTACAGGACATTAAATTCTCTACAGTTTTAGCTGATACTGTGCATCTTGGGTTGAAACATTCAGGTTTTAAAATTGTGACTTTATTTACTTTTTAGGTTTATTATTTCCGACAAGGACATGAAGCGTATGTTGAGATGGCCCGGAAAAATAAAATTTATAGTATAAATCCCAAAAAACAACCATGGCATAAAATGGAACTGCGGGTATGGTGTTTATAATTTAAAGCGCCAAAAGATGTGATTATAGAGAAAATTGTATTGAATGTTATTTTTGTCACTATAAGAAACTGTATCATGAAGATACCTTTTTCTTTTAATGGAAACAATTCATAGGCATAGATTTTTAAAGAAACTTAAGATTGAATTATATATATTCTAATAATTTATAAGTTGGGAGTAAAATGTAATTATGGTGAGAATTGGACAACATTAACATATTAAGGCAAACTTCATCTTTGTAAATTTGAAAGTATTTCTAGATTTATCAGCAATAGTTTAAAATTATTTCTCAGTCTTTGGAACTGTATTAGAAAATTCTTACTTCAATAAGGTTTTCTTTCTTTTTTTTAAATTGATATATAGCTTGCATACTATCAGAGTGCACCAATCTTAATTACATAGCTCAGTGGGTTTTTATACATACAGAATAGTCACCTAGTGTTTAACAGTTTATTTTGTGAATATGATTTCTTATTTTCTATATCTTCTTCAGGAACAAGAACTGATGAAAATAGTTGGCATAAAGTATGAAGTGGGATTGCCTACACTTTGCTGCCTTAAACTTGCTTTTCTAGATCCTGATACTGGTAAACTGACCGGTGGATCATTTACAATGAAGTAAGGACTGTTGAAAGAGGCAGTGGTTTCTTAGTATTGTAGATTGTTTTTCAAGATTTGGGTACATTTGAATGTATTTTGGATATCTGTAGCTATGTGACCTGATCAATTCGTTTCTGTTTTAATAGGTACCATGATATGCCTGATGTTATAGATTTCCTGGTCCTGAGACAACAATTTGATGATGCAAAATATAGGCGGTGGAATATAGGTGTGTTATTTATTTAGAAGTTGCAATTCTTGTTTTATCTAATAAGTGACTTATATTTTTCATAATTTAGATAATCAGATAAATATTGCCATTTGTGGCAGTGTCATAGGAAAGTAAGATATTGTATCAGGAATTTGGGGTATTTTTTTGTTTGCTTGTCTGTTTTAAAGAATGTTAATACTTTTAAACTAGGTGATGCTGAAATTTGAACATTTTTTCTCATATTTTGTAACTATGTATAAGATTGTTTATAGCTATTCCTTTTGTTAGTACCTGTACTGAAATAAATTTTTATCCAAAAGAATTAATGACAGAATTTGAACTTGAAACAGAAGAAGTCTTCCGTTGAAAATGTTTAATTGGACTGGGACTAAAACTAAACTGACGTTTTTCTTTTATTGGTTACCTCTGTTAAAACTAATATTGTAACCAAGACTCAAAAAAACTTTAAAAAACCTTAAAGGTCTCCAGGCATTTAAGGTACTTTAATTTATGTACAGATGGTTATGCTATTTACTAGAGTATTTAAGCATTTCTAAAAGGACCACTCTGGAGTAGTGTATGGTGCCTTTATGCTATATTTTGCTTTGAGAAAGCACCTCAGTTGATACAGCATTTCATTCCTCCTCCAGTACCATTGGAAGGCATTAGTGTGGTGACTTGTTTATTGTTTGGTCTTGGTAAATACAGCAATTTACATGTGTGCTATAGTGAAAGTCATTCAGTTGTGTCTGACTCTTTGCAACCCCATGGACTGTACAGTCCTTGGAATTCTCCAGGCCAGAATACTGGAGTGGGTAGCCTTTCCCTTCTCCAGGGGATCTTCCCAACCCAGGGATCGGCCCAGGTCTCCTGCACTGCAGGCGGATTCCTCAGCAGCTGAGCCACAGGGAAAGCCCAAGAGCACTGGAGTTGGGTGTACATGTGTGCACAAAAAGAAAGATTACGGAGATGCAGTCATTAAAAACAAGGACATGGAAGCTGCAGGAAAAATTTACATCCCATGTACCATTTCTCTGAAAGCTTTGAAAGATGTGTTCCATCAAATTTTATTATTCAGTCGCTCAGTTGTGTCTTACTCTTTGCGACCCCATGGACTGCAGCATGCCAGGATTCCCTGTCCTTCACTACTTCCTTGGAGCTTGCTTAAACTCATGTCCATTGAATCGGTGATGCCATCCAACCATCTCATCTTTGTTGTCCCCTTTCTCCTGAATTCAATCTTTCCCCGCCATCAGGGTCTTTTCCAGTGAGTCAGCTCTTTGCATCAGGTGGCCAAGATACTGGAGCCTCAGCCTCAGTACCAGTCCTTCCAATGAATATTCAGTGTTTATTTCCTTTAGAATTGACTGGTTTGATCTCCTTGTAGTCCAAGGGACTCTTCAGAGTCTTCTCCAACATCACAGTTCAAAAGCATAAATTTTTTGGCACTCAGCCTTCTTTATGGTCCAACTCTGACATCCATACATGACTACTTGAAGAACCATGTCTTTGGCTAGTCGAACTTTTGTTGGTGAAGTAATGTCTCTGCTTTTTAATATACTATCTAGGTTTGTCATAGCTTTTCTTCCAAGGAGCAGGCATCTTTTTAATTTCATGGCCGCAGTCACCATCCGCAGAGATTTTGTTTGGAGCCCAAGAAAATAAAGTCTCTCATTGTTTCCCCATCTCTTTGCCACGAAGTGATAGGACCTGTTGACATGATCTTAGTTTTTGAATGTTGAGTTTTAAGCCAGCTTTTTCACCTTCATCAAGAGGCTCTTTAGTTCCTCTTTGCTTTCTGTCATAAGAGTGGTGTCATCCGCGTATCTGAGGTTATTGATGTTTCTGCCGGCAGTCTTGATTACAGCTTGTGCTTCATCTAGCCTGGCATTTCACATGATGTACTCTGCTTATAAGTTAAATAAGCAGGGTGACAATATATAGCCTTGACCTACTCCTTTCCCAATTTTGAACTAGGCCATTGCCATGTTCGGTTTTTCTATCACATAAGGAAATAATAAAGACTAGGAATCTCGGTAAGAGACAGGAAATTGAGGACAGAAAAGTGCCAAAAGAAATTCCCAAATAAAAAGAGTGCCTCTTTCACAAAACCAAATGCTTGTCGGCCAGTATACTTTTCAAAGGGAATCACTGTTTTTTGCTATTTTTTCTACTATCTCTCTTTTCCCTTCACCCAAAGCCTTCCCAAAATTCATCAGCAAGCATTTGAGGCCTGTGGTGTACTAGACACAATTAAAAAAACAAACCACTTCGATTGCATTTTAATTATACCATCTCTATTTACCCAGTGTCTTGGTTTTGAATGTTTTATTTGATGCTTGAGTTTGAAATCTTTCCCAAAAGACAAAACTACTCCAGTGGGTAAAAGCTTTGTATTTTGTTTTATTCATAAAGGGGGTTATTTGATATTTTTAAGAAAGTACTGTCTTTAAATACTCCATCTTTGGCCTGAAAATAAATATCCCTTACTTGTATAGACCCCAAGCTGGAGAGCTTTCCTTCTGTCATTTCCCCTTTGCTTTCGCTACGACCACATGTTTTCTGTACCAATCACTTGGGAAAGAAGTGAGCTCTCTCCATTGTTTTAGAGTTTTGCTTGTCTATTTAGCATTCCTTTTTGAGTCTCAAGATTTATGGAACAATAAATGTCATTTAATGCTGTAAAAAAAAAAAAAAAAAAAGAAATTCCCAAATAACAGTCAGAAGTCTCAGAATACAATCTGTCTGGCAAGTCTGTAAAACAGTCCAGAAGACACTGTCCTCTTAGAGTGAAATCTTTAGGAGAAAAAGTAAAACCAATAAATTGTCTAACATGTTTGACTTTGACTTTATTGTCATTATTGTGGGAAATTATCTATTGAAGAGTGTTTTATATAGTTTGAGCTGTTAGAGAATGTGGGTAAATGTATTCATAAAATTCAGAGAAAATGAAGTGATTATACAGATTTTTGCAAGAAAGGAATTGTGTGCTATTTGACTCATTAGTGAACAATATTTATACAGTATAGTCATGACAGAGGAGAACTAAAAATGGATTAAACAAAATGCACATACCCTTTATATACAGTTATATTTAGAGAGGCCAATACTTAATGTCTGAACTTGATAAGTAAAGAAATAGCTGTATGCTCATTTAGAAAACTGTAGGTAAATTCAAGAAGAAAGAGTTAAAAGTTCTTGGTTTTGGATATAAGCCTTTGGTACATGTGATTTTTAAAATTATTTACATGTGTTGATAAGATTAATTTCATCTCTTTTTAAAATTTTATTTATTTTTGGCTATAGTGCATCTTCGTTGCTGCATGGGCTTTTCTCTAGTTGTGGAGAGTGGGCTTACTGTCTAGTTGCGATACCCAGGCTTCTCATTGCAGTGGCTTCTCTCATTTCCGAGCACAAGCTCTGCGTCCTGTGGGCTCAGTAGTTGCAGCTCCCGGGCTCTGGAGCACATGCTCGGCAGCTGTGGCGTTCAGGCGGGCTTAGCTGCTTTGCGCCATATGGGATCTTCCCGGATTAGGAATCGAACCCCCGTTTCCTGCAATGGCAGGCGGATTCTTTACCACTGATCCACCAGGGAAGCCTTCTCATCTCTGATTTTTAAGGACATGCATTTGCCAATGAGTCAGCAGAACAAATATTACCAGTTAGAATCCAGGAATATTCCAGAAATGTACTGACAACATAAGTAAGGAGAGAGTGGCAAACATTGGCCATATTGAAGAGAGATTTCAAATGGATGTACATCAGAATGTTCTCATTTGGAACTTACAATTTTAAATGTATGGGTTACTGTTAATGTTTCTTCTAAAGTTGGTGCTAGTTAATCTTCTATTTCTGAAGACGTTTTTACCAACTGCCATTTAAAATTACATCAGTAATAATTACTTCGGTCAGTCCTCAGATACACTTAAGGCCTACTCTGGTAGACTCCATTCCTTGCCTAATTTTATTGCCATTATCCTACAGTATCATTCATTGTGGTTAGGCACATGTTATCCAGTTCTTCCTCTTTAGCATAATGTCATCAGTCTAAATAGGATCATAAGAAATCGCATATGTTTACTTTTAGGTGTTGGTGATGTCAGTAATGCTGTTTCTTAAATTTGTAGTATCTTCTCACTAAGTATAGCGTCACTAATATGCATCTCAGGAGCAATTAGAGACTCTCTAGTAATAGCTCATGTTTCCCTGTTAATACTTGGTGTTTGAATGCTTGAATTTGAACCTAAATTTGATCCCAGTGCATGCTCACCCAGAATGTATATATACACACATACAACTCAGCAACATGCAGTTGTGTTCTATTAACTTAGCCTAGTTCCAACTTTCCTTTTTTGTCATTAAATTTATTTTTTTCAAAGTGTTTTATGCTCTACAGTTGGCCCTCCATAGCCACAGATTCAGCCAACCTTGTAGCAAAAATATTGTGGAGAAAAAAAATTCCAGAAGGTTCCAAAAAGGGAATTTGAATTTGCCTTATGCTGGCCAACTATTTACATAGTATTTACAGCTATTTTGATAGCACTTACATTGTATTAACTATTATAAATAATCTAGAGATGATTTAAAGTATGTGGGAAGATATACATAGGTTATATGCACATACACATGATTTTATATATGGAAATTGAGTATCCACAGATTTTGGTATCTGAAGTGTCCTGCTGCCAGTCAGTCCGCCACAGATACTGAAGGACAACTACATGTCTTTGTACCTTGTTAAATCCTTTTTGGTAAAAAAAAAAAAAGTAGATATAAACACTTTTTTTAATGGGTTTGAAAATGAAACTGATTCAGATAAGATTAATTTGTTTAAAGTGACATGGATAAGTTATTTTAACTCAAATCTTTCAGACTTACCAGGAGAAAAATCACTTAAGTACTATGAGAGCTAAGAAAGGGGAAAGCGTAGCAAAAAGGCAGGGAGTAGTTAACAGTTTTCATATGACATAGAGGAAAGGTGAGGGAGATAGCTTATTAGGGTCTTTGAGGAAAGCAGTTTTCAGTAATATGACAGTAGTGGAATGCAGTTGGCTAAGAAAAGGTTATAAAGAGTGCTGTCTGTTTTACAAAGGTTTTGTTTTTTCTTTCTGTAGGAGGGAAAAGTGAGTGTAAAGTGGTAGATTGGTAAAACTGTTTAAAATAAGAGTGAATTTCTCCTTACCCCATAGTAAAAGGTAAAAAATGGTCTGAAAAGTGATAAGTCACACTTCAGGTGTGCTTTTCTTCTCAGTATTGCTGATTTTATTTATTTACTAATTTATTTTGGAGTGTATAGGTCATTTTTCATAGATCTTTTAATAATAATACAGACTTCTTAGTATCTTAAAGGGATACTTTGGGAAAGAAGAGCAGCAGCAGCGTTTCATTTAAGAGTAATGAGATGGCTTTTATTCTTGTCCAGGTGACCGTTTCAGATCAGTCATAGATGATGCCTGGTGGTTTGGAACAATTGAGAGCCAGGAACCACTTCAGCCTGAGTACCCTGATAGTTTGTTCCAGTGTTACAATGTTTGGTAAGGAAGTATTGTGTTTTGGTTCAGCCTGACTTGCTTTGAATGTTTTCCCCATCTGTTAAAATGCTAAAGATACTCCTTTTAAACACTGAAGTAGTTATTTTATTTTTCAGTGTGATTTTATTGAAATTGCAATGCGGTGTTTAGATTTTTTAATATAAAGGTTTTCCTTTCTTTAAGCTGGGACAATGGAGATACAGAAAAGATGAGTCCTTGGGATATGGAGCTTATACCTAATAATGGTAAGTGTAAAGTTTTTTGTGTCTATGTTACAGAATTCATTTCTTAAATAAAAATCTGATTTGATAACTTGTAGGTACAAAGAGTTCTTGATGAAGAACAAGTAGAAAATATTCATTCCACATGCATTTTTATTGACCCTGGAGGTAGGGGAGGCATAATAGTGAATAGACTAAACATAATCCTTGTCCAATTGGAATTTGTAGTTTAAGAGGGAAGGTTGAAGATAATTAACAGCAAAATATACTGATTTGCTTGTTATTATTCACTGTAGAAGATGAGCACTTGGGAGCAAAGATATTTTTACAACTCCAGTAAATACGTAGAATACAACATAATACTGAGAGGTCAGGCTTTTTTGAATGAAGTATAGATTCATATCCTAGCTCTGCCGTCTTTTCTCTGTGTCATCTTGACAAGTTCCTTTAAGCCTTGAAACTCGAGATGCTTAGGATTCAGTCTTTGAAACTATAAACTAATACTTTCCTTACATGGTTGCTGTGAGAAGTAAATGATATCATATGTGTAAAGTGCTTATTATAGAGCCTGACACATGTAAGGTCTCAATGAGTAGGTAATTATAATTAATAATAATAACTGTCATCTTGCTTTTGGCCTGACACATCGCCTTAGAATTTGGGAGTTAGCCTTTGGCAGTAAGTATGACATCTTCCTGGAACTGAGAAAAGAACAGTGTGTCTAAAGCCTGGATATTGCATTTTCTATTTCATTGCCCATATTTGTTTCAGTTTAAGAAAATAAAACACACGCAACTGTATATGTCTAAAAAGGTTTAAAGAATAGGGGATATGAGGACTTCCACAAATTATCTTTAACATTACTTTTTTTTTTTTTTAATAATGTGTTGCTTTTACTATCAGATACGAATTAAAAAAAAGAAAAACAACCTGACTTGTAACATAGTGGAAGTGATTATTTATAAATGGAATTCCTCAATAATTACTATATTCAAAAAAATCAGAAAAAAGATAATGTGAAAAAAGTAAACCCAATCTGGTAAATCTTAGAAATGAGAAAATGGTCATGCTGATGTTGATTAAGACTAGTTCTTTCTAGAAATTGTCACTTTGAGAGACCAATACCAATAATGTCTTTTTCATCTCATTGCTAAATTAGAATTGTTTAGTACTATAAAATATCTTAATCAGCTTGTAAATGTAATACATGACTTACCTTCCAGTTCTATTTCTCTCCTTTGTGAAGGTTTGAATTTGAAGTCACATCAGACTATTGTGAATGTGAGAGAAATGAAGCTAATTGATGTAATGCCTGGGGTATTTCTTGAAATGAATGAGTAACAGTAATACGCTGTTGTTTCCTACCTCAATATATTGCTGTGTGTGATTTTTGTTGTTTTTGTTCTTTTCGGGTATACATACATAGGCACTCAAGAGTAATTACATTTCGAGAAGAGGAGGAGTTGCATTAACAGATAGTAACATATTTCCAAATGTTTCTCTCCTGAAGTCTAGTTCAAAGAAAAATTGCCTTGGCAGATTTGTAGTTTCTATGTTACCACCACCCCCTAATTATTCTATTAAAGATTCAGACATGCAGAAAGCATACCTTCATCATTTAAGAGCAAAAAGCCTAAGCATCGTCTGTCATTATTCATAATTCTGACTGTCCTTACACTTTTATAAAAACAGTGAGGCTTTAATTAAAACATTTATGAAAAAAAAAAAATAATACCACTTTTGTTCAAATTCACCTGGCATGTTTTATCAGTAAATATAGAGATTATATATTATGAAATGATTCAGAAATTTTTTTAATTTTCATGATTTTATAGGAATACTTTCTCCTTCACCTGTAACTGATAGCAGAGCAAGTTGTGAGGTGTAATTTTGGAGAAGTAATTACATGCTCATCTAGAAAATTAATTATGAAATTAATGTTTTAAAGAACAAATTTTATTGACTTGAAACATAACTTTCTTTTAATGAAAATAAAGAATAATACTTACCAAATCTTTACAAAGGTATAGTTTAATTTTATAAAAATGTCAACTCTGATTTCTAAAGGTAACTTAAATATTAGTTACATTACCACATATTTTCATTAAATCTCATTTCTTTCTATTTCAGCTGTGTTTCCTGAAGAATTAGGTACCAGTGTTCCTTTAACTGATGTTGAAACCAGATCATTGATCTATAAGCCTCTTGATGGCGAATGGGGTTCCAATCCCAGGGATGAGGAATGTGAAAGAATTGTTACAGGAATAAACCAGTTGATGACACTAGGTAAATAATAGTAGCTTATGAATATATATATATATATTCTCTATATGTGTGTGTGTGTGTATCTATCCATCTACATATATATGCATGAAGATAGCTAGAAAATGTTGCCAGTAAGCAAAGGATAGAAAAACATTTTTATTCAGGCAAAATTTTTTTTTGTAATATCGTAAGTCAGTGTTTTCAAATATTTTTAAGTGATTTTTTAAATGCAGTTTTACACAAGACTCAAATATCTAAAACACTTAAAAATGCTTTAGTTGAATTTCAGTGCCTGCCAAAAGTGTTCAGACTACTGCACAGTTGCACTCATTTCACATACTAGCAAGGTATATGCTCACAATCCTTCAAGCTAGGCATCAGCCAGTATGTGAACCAAGAACTTCAGATGTGCAAGTTAGATTTAGAAAAGGCAGAGGAACCAGAGATCAAATTGCTAACATTCCATTGGATCATAGAGAAAGCAAGGGAGTACCACAAAAACATCTGCTTCATTGACTACCCTAAAGCCTTTGACTGTGTGGATCACAGCAAACTGTGGAAAATTTCTTAAGAGATGAGAATACTAGACCACCTTACCTGCCTCCTGTGAAATCTGTATGCAGGTCAAAAAGCAACAGTTCGAACCAGACATGTAACAATAGACTAGTTCCAAATTGGGAAGAGAGTATCTCAAGGCTGTATATTGTCACCCTGCTTATTTAACTTCTATGCAGAGTACATTATGCAAAGTGCTGGGCTGGATGAATCACAAGCTGGAATCAAGATTCCTCGAAGAAATATCAACAACCTCAGATATACAGATGATTCCACTGTAGTGGCAGAAAGCAAAGAGGAACTAAAGAGCCTCTTGATGAGGGTGAAGGAGGAGAGTGAAAAAGGTGGCTTAAAACTCAACATTCAAAAAACCTGAGATCATGGCATACAGTCCCATCACTTCATGGAGAAGAGATGGAGAAAAAGTGGAAACAGTGACAGACTTTATTTTCTTGGGCTCCAAAATCACTGCAGATGGTGACTGCAGCAATGAAATTAAAAAGATTCTTGCTCCTTGGAAGAAAAGCTGTGACAAACCTAGACAGCATATTAAAAAGCAGAGGCATCACTGCTGACAAAGGTCCCTGTAGTCAAAGCTATGGTTTTTCCAGTAGTCATGTTATGGATGTGAGAATTGCACCTTAAAGAAGGCTGGGCACCAAAGAATTGACTCTTTCAAATATGGTACTGGAGAATACTCTTGAGAGCCCCTTGTACTGCAAGGATATCAAGCCAGTCAGTCAATCAACCTGAATGTTCATTGGAAGGACTGAGGCTGAAGCTCCAATACTTTGGCTTTGGGGATCAGCTGACTCATTGGAAAAGACCCTGATGCTGGGAAAGACTGTGGGCAAGAGGAGAAGGGGGTGACAGGATGAGATGTGCTTATGGTATCAGTAGTGCGGGACAGGGAAGCCTGGTGTGCTGCAGTCCTTTGAATACAAAGAGTCGCACACAAATTAGAAGTTGAACAACAGCAAACTGAATTTCAGAGTGAGGGCTCCAAAAATGCCAGGGCTACCAGTGAAAACTGTAGATCCTCCAGAACCTAATTTTAAAACCCTTGACATACTCAGGCTGGCATGATGTAAATTAGAGGAGAGGAGAGTTGAAAGCTGAGTTATGTGGGTAGCTCTGCCATTTTCCTCTTAACTTGATGTACATATACACAGTGGAATATTGTAAAGGGAGAGATGAGGGTATATGAACTGCTTTGCTTTGTTTGAAGAAAGAACAGTGACCGTAGATTTATCTGAACTCTGGGTAGACAAAATACATACTCTTTGAGTAGGGAATCTGCTTCAAAGAGTCTAAGGCAGAAATTACTGTGAATAAGAGCTGAAGACATTGGAGACACATATTGGATGATATTTTCATCTGATGTCTTTTATAAGATGGCAACTCTTAATGAATTACTGTCTCAAATACTGTCTTAAGTAATTTTAGTAATTATGTCAAAACAATTACTGCCAAACACATAACATAGGTTCAGGAATGACCTGGTTTTAATTATGGAAGTACATGTGGATGTTCTTTAATAGGTCAGATTTATATATTGTCTATCATCTTTGCCAAAGAATCTTTGAATAACATTCCTAGAACTTTGCAGTGCAAATGCAGATATAATAAAAAATGTATCTGTGTTAGCTAGACTATATGTTTTTTCTGTCAAAAGATAGTGGTAGACTAATAGTTATGTGGATTGGAACTTAAGGCTTAATTCAAGCAGAATTGTGAAGTACTTTAAGCAATAAAAAAATGAATTTATAAACTTAATTGTTTATTTATTTTAGATATTGCTTCAGCATTTGTGGCTCCTGTGGATCTGCAAGCGTATCCTATGTATTGCACTGTAGTGGCATATCCAACGGATTTAAGTACGATTAAACAAAGACTGGAAAACAGGTTTTACAGGTTAGAATCATTTGCTTGCTGTAGCTACTGCCAAAAGAAAGCTAAATGATTCTGTCACCCATTTACTGATCCTCCGTAGCAGTGTTTCTCAAATTTTAATGCACATCCCATTTAACAATGGGATCGTGTTAAAAATGCAGAATCTGGTAGTAGGTTTAGGGTAGACCTGAGATACTGCCTTTCTAACAAGTTCCCAGTGGTGCTGGTGCTGCTGGTCTATGGACCACACTTAGAAATAAATATGAATTGACGGTCACTCTCTTCATACTGTGTTTTATGAAGTAGTCCAACGTATTTTTATTTTCTCCTAGAGCACATTGAGATATTTGTTCATGGATTTTTCATAGAACAATATTAAAAGTTCTTCTCTTATTAATTTAGCTTAATGAATACTTCTTAAAAGTGAAATTAGGAAAATTTGGGCTACTTTATTATAGTTGTAGCTTACTTTGAAATATAACTAGCGTTTTTAAAAGATATAATTTCATTTAATTTGCATCTGCTACTTAGCAGTATTGATAAACATTGAGTTCTAATCTTGGGCAGATTTTGTAGGTTTATCGACTAACATGTCTTAACAAAAAGTAAGATTAAGTTCATTTTTTTGACAGAAATTAAATCATCCTTTTAGCTTTTCATCTTTCTTAATGACTTTTGCTTAGCAGACCAATAGCATTTTAACTTAACTAATACTGCATTAAAACTTAATTTTTGTGACCTGTTTTATATTACTGCAATTATTTATACTGCTATTTATTTAAGTTACTGTTTAACTTAAGGAAATTTTTCATCATATTTTGTATTCATATTTTTCTATGTAAATTTTTTTCTATATTCTAATAGTTGGACTACATCTACAAGGATAAATTTCTGCCATCTCCAACCATTGTTAAAAATGTACTTTCTCATAGAATTCTGCTCAGCATAAGAATTGCTAAGGTGTACTCTTTACATTGCAACTTAATTATGCTTTTTGGCTTTAGCCTAGCTTAGTAATCAGTTGAGGAAAAGATCTTTTGAAACAGAGTCCTTTCTTAAATTAGAAATGGCCTGATTTTTAACCAGATAATGTAGTTATAGACCTAAGTTATGTCTTATTTCATAATAATGAAGCCATCATGTGCTATTCCACTGTTTCAGGCTCTTTTGCTTCTCCTCTGCTCATTGGCTTCAGACTTCCTACAGTTTATCGTTTCCCTCTTTGGCACTTCTAGTTCACAGTCTTAAACCACTATCAGTTTGCCCTACTGATAATAAATCCTCATGCCTTACTTTACACATAGTTTCTATGGGGTACCCTGAAAATGGCCTGTGATTCTTTCAGTAAAGAATGAGCCATGGAGATGCTATTGAAAACTTAAAGAAGCTTTTCTATATGCTTTTATATGCACAGTTACATACATGTAGTTTTTTAAATTCCATATAATTGTTTTCTGTTTACACATCATTAGGGTTTTTTGAGTATTTTCTTCCATGTCATTTTAAGCTGGTTGATATTCTAAAAGTTACCTTTGGATGTTTCTTTAGTTAAAACTGAAGTAAAATAAAACTCCAAAATTTTAGTACAGTTGACTCATGAACAGCCTGGGTTTGAATTGCACAGGTCCACTTACACATGGATTTTTTTCCAGTAATACCTGTACTGTGCTGTGCTTAGTCACTCGGTTGTGTCTTGACTCTGTGTGACCACACAGACTGCCAGGCTCTTCTGTCCATGAGATTCTCTGGGCAAGAATATTGGGAGTGCATTGCCACGCCCTCCTCAGTAATACCTGTAGTACTACGTAATGCATGGATGCAGAACCTTGGATAGGGAAAGCCAATTCTAACGTTGTACCCAGATTTTAGACTTTGAGGAGGGTCAGTGCCCCTAACTGCTGCATTGTTCAAGGATCAACTATATCATTAATTTAGTGTAAAAAAATTTTTTTTTCAGTTCAATAGATTTCTTAGTATACTTAATAAATATAAAAACTAAGTTTTTGTATTTTGTGTCCCTTAAGCAGGCTGTTAGCTTTTCACTTTTAAATGTTACTTGATTACTAGCAATAGAATTAGATTGAAATTGGTTGTTTCCCTTTTTATGAAAAAGTTAGATATGTTTATTTTTAAAATTGACACCATACGTGAAAAGAATATATAAAGGAAAAACTAAAACTCCACTGTTTCTCTCCTCTTCATGCTCTCCTTATAGTCTCTCTCCCTAAATGAAGGCCCTGTTGATAGTCTAATGTGTCTAATCCAGACATTTTCTATGCTTATACATAATATTGCTACTCTTTTTTTACCCTATGACACAAATGAAGTTCAGTTTTTTTTTTTTTTTTTGGAAACAGTTTTTTAAGGTGTGAGTTTTATAGTTGATTTAAGACTGTGAGTTAAGACTGCAATTAGAAAGTCAGAATGTCTTGGTTTTAAAATGTGTTTATGTATTTCTAAGTTTATTCTAAAGAGGCTAATAAGACTTCTGCGTTTTGTTTGTTTAAAGGCGAGTTTCTTCCCTAATGTGGGAAGTTCGATATATAGAGCATAATACACGAACATTTAATGAGCCTGGAAGCCCTATTGTGAAATCTGCTAAATTTGTGACTGATCTTCTTCTACATTTTATAAAGTGAGTTATTTTTTCATACTTAATTATATTACTGTAATAATTAATGGTGGTATTTTAAAATGTAAAATGTCAAAACAATACAATCATTTTTTATTATACATCTTGTCATACTACACAAATATGTGCTGTGATACAACCACAGGTCCTCTCAAAATAGGAAGCATATGTAAGTTCATTGGCTGATAATAATTATGAAATCATAGAGATTGTATTACAGTTGTGTTCTGATTTACATAAGAAAACATGGATGTCTCTCTAAATCCAATGTTAGATAATAATAGCAAGCTTTTATTGAACATGCAATGTTTAGCTAAATAAGCTCTTCTAAGTCAAATAAAAATCTAACAGGTGGGAGAGGTCATTATCTGGAATTTACAATTAAGAAAATTAAATCTTTTAGAGGTTAACTTGTTTGATTTTCACAGTAAATGAGTGTCTGCCATTTTATTTGAGAACCTTTCACCTTAATATTGTATTATCCCTGTCAGATTGATGAAAAAGTATTCAAATAGGTCAGCAGGAAACTGAACTTAACATTCAAGCTTTTTTTCTTCAAAGTGAAGTTTATTTCCTCATTAATTAATCCCATACCAAGAGTGATAGCTATACTTCTTAAGACAGTAGGGTTTTTATTTCCTTGTCTTACGGATTTTATGTATTCATAGAATGAGTTGAGTCTTCTAAATTGAAGCTGGAGGAATGGATCATACGTTTTGTATAAAATACAGCTCTGAATTCATATTAAGGTTATTTATATTTGATAATTTTTTCTCATTAATAGAATAGGATATTTTATAACTTAAGTTTCAATACTCTCCTATCAGCTTCCATTTTTATATAAAGGGATTATTGAGGCTTTTTATTTAAACATCTTCAGCTTCATTCTCATTACTCAGCTTAATCGTAGGGTCCCTTTTCTTGGTGTTAGGTGGGTTTGTTTTTGTTTGTTTTGCTAAGGAATGTAGGTAATTCCAATATGAAAAACCGCCAAAGAAAATTAATACGGTAAGCTTAATGCCCTTCCTCTACCTTATTCTCTAAGGAAATGCTTCGCCTTTCAAGTAGTTCCAGGGCTGTTGTTGCTAGGCCTTTGCTGATTTTCAGTAAAATTGATAATCAACATAATAAAGATTTAGTTATCCTCAGAAAACTGTTTATATAACTTGGTTATAAAGTTTATAATATCTTAACTAAAATTTTTAATTTTGTGTTTTATTGTGTATGTTATGACCATCTTTTTTCCAAAGAAATAGGGATCAGTAGAATCACATGATAAATTGATATTTTAGCAAATTAATCACATCTGGAATAGGCTTTGAAATTGTATTTCTTTCAAATAGTTATTTAGAAATGCCTCATGAAAATAGATTAAAATAATAGTGCTTTTATGTTGTATATTATCTAAAAGCGGTTTTAGATATATACAGTTTTTTAATGGTATATAATTGTTAAAAACCACTTTCAGCTGGCAGTACATTTCAAGATGTTTTGTATGTCTTGAAATTTTGGTAACGACTTTTTAATTGAGTTATTTGGCCAAATTTCAAGTAATAGATACATACAAAGTGCTCTAATAGATACTTGGAGATAGAGAGAAATGCATAATTACCCTCTTAATACAGCTTTATAGGGTAGATAAATAAAGTAAAAAGAGTTTGTGTGAACGTTTGGATGAAGGATAGGGTCACTTCTGGCTGTGAGAGTGGGATTTCAGGCACAGGGAGAAGTATGTTGAGACGTATGGACAAGGCAGATAGCGATTCAGAAGTCAGATGAAAGCAAAGCACTTCCAGGGGTGGGGAATGCCATGAGGGAGAGAAGTAAGGATTTGTTAAGGGAACTGAGTGAATTGAAATCAGGTGAACTAGAGAGTACATGAACAGAAGTAATAGTGGTAGAAGTGCTGAGCTTAAGTCTGGACCGTATCACAGAGGATACTTAAAATAGGAGCATAGGGAGCAAGAGGCTATTGAAAATATTTGTGCATGAGAACAGATGAGGCATGCTGTGCCTTAAAAATACTGATTTGACTGCAGTGTCTAATGTTAACTGATGGGGAAGAGACAGAAAGCGAAGGACTATTGAAATTATTTTAACATGAGAATAACATGATGCAAATTGCCTTAAAAAATACTAATTTGACTGCAGATTGACGTCTATAGCTGACTAAGTAAGAAGTGATGGGAACTTAATTTATCGAAGTGAGAAGCAGGCAGATGTCGAGAGATTTTGAAGGTGGAACCACAGAACTTGACCAGTGATTAGGTATATAAGGAGGAGGCAAAGGAAGAGATAGGATAAACCATTCATGACTCTGTGAATGAAAAAAAGTTGAAAAGGGAGAGTGGGAAATGACAATTGGGTTTAGACATGGGAATTTTAGATGGGTGGTAGGAATCACCTGAAGAGTCAAACCAGGTTATAGGAATTTGGAGTTCATTAACACAGAAAAACTACAGATATATAAGATGATCTGGGCAAAAGGTATAGACGATAGCTAAGGACAAAATTTTAGGGAATGCCTACACTTAAGAATAAAAGGAAGAAGGAATAGAAGACAGGAGGTAAACTAGCTATCTCTTGTAGACTGAAGAAGGAGGGAAGGCGTTCTAGGCACAGCAGTGACCTGAGCAATACCTGAGATGGAAATTGGGCTTGGTGTAATGAAATGGGCCAGGGTGGAGGCTTCACGTGGAGGGGAGGGGCAGTGGCAGATGTATACATCCGTTTTTGGAGTTAACTGATGAAGAAAGTCTTCAGCTCAAAAGTTTTATCTTAAAATCTGGTTTTAGTAACAGGTTTAAAGGACAAAAATCTAGTGACTCCAATCTTGTATACTAACATTTCCTTGTTATTTAGGGATCAGACTTGTTATAACATAATTCCACTCTACAATTCAATGAAGAAGAAAGTTTTGTCTGACTCTGAGGTATTTAATATTTCTTATGATTGCTACATTGGTTGTGTCCTATATAGAAAAAGAAATTTACACATAGTAGTTTTCAGACAACTGCTATTATGAAATCTTTTTTTTGCCTAATGCTATCAGTTAACTTTAAAAAAAAATGAGAATTGTTTCAGTTAAAATTGTTTTAAACAGTGGGTGGAGGGAGACTTTTTTAATGAGTCAGTTAAGTGGACAGAGGAGCCTGGTGGGCTAGAGTCCATGGGGTCGCAAAGAGTCGGACACGACTGAGCGGCTTCACCTTCACCTAAGTGTTAGAGTATTATATATACTATGGGTTTTCCAAAATGTAAAGGAGATAATTGGAATTAAAAGACTGTAGAATATAGTGGAACCTTGAATATTTTATTAATCTGATAATTCTTGCTTCAAAGGAAGAAGAGAAAGAAGATGCTGATGTGCCAGGAACTTCTACCCGGAAAAGGAAGGTAATGAATTTTTGTTTTAACAAAGTACTTTATATGAATTAAAACGTATTGAGCAATTTTTTTACTTTTAGTAGTTTCAAAGATAAAGTATTACTTCCAAATCAGCTTCCATCACAGAAATGCATGGTTTTCAGAACTAGATGAGTGATGCTTTCTTTTATCTGAATTACTCTATTATTACCTAGTTATCCAAGATTAAAAATGAAAATTGTATTATATGTTATTTTATTGATATATTGGAATATTTAATTTAGGACCATCAGCCTAGAAGAAGATTACGTAACAGAGCACAATCTTATGATATTCAAGCATGGAAGAAACAGTGTCAAGAATTGTTAAATCTCATATTTCAATGTGAAGATTCTGAGCCTTTCCGCCAGCCAGTAGATCTTCTTGAATATCCAGTAAGTATTTTTGAAAATACTTGCCACTTTGATTTTTGTGTATATATATGTATCTTAAACATGACAGTTTACTATTTATTTTTATGATTATAGTTTATTTATTTTTTATTTGAAACATGTTCCCATTATCCATCTGATTATGTAGAGCATCTAAATTGAACAGTGTGGTAAAAAAGAAGTAACCCTGGACTAAGACTCCAAAGAATTGAGTTATTGTCCCAGCGCTGCCTCTTACCAATTCTACAGTTTTGAGCAAGTTACTTAGTTTTTATATCTGGTATATTTTTACCATTTCCTTTTCCATTCTAATTTTATGGATTTATTATGGAAATTATCTAGGAAACAAGAATAATACTTATTAATAATTATTATTATAATATCTAAGGTTAATATAAATCTCTAAATCATTATTACAGTTACATAATTACAGTTACATAATTATTACATAATTACATAATGTAATTATTACATAATTACAGTTATAGAAATGGAATATTACTACTTATTATTAAACATTAAAATAGATTTTAAACTGAAACACTGTATGTAAATGTAAGGTGGTGTTATTGTATATGTAGGTTATGCCAATTTATGGAATTCATGGTAAAAAGTTTGAGTAAACATGTTATAAGTTTATTTTTTATTGCAATCTTAGCAATCTAAATTTAATTTTGAGTGATTTTTGTATTCTTTGTTTCAGTTATTAAAGATTGTATGGTTCAGATGACATTCATGGTTTCAAATGAAAATTAAAATTTTTATAAGAGATCATGACCTGGTTGTGGTATCTGTTGTAGCTTTATAATCTGTTTTGTTATGCATGTATTCTAATTTGCAATGGTGAAAATAGAGAAATTTCATCAATAGATACCATAAAATGACTTTTTTTTTGCCATTTAAAAATCAAGAAACATGTAATCTTAAATATAGAAGATAAATCTTTAATTCCAACAGTGTGATAAATTAGGCTAATTCAAACCCTACCATCTGAAAACCTTTAGAAGAAGTAAGCTAGTGCTGCAGGGCTCTGGTTTTCATGTCTTTGTGTTTGGAAACTGTGGGTCTCCCTTTGTTTCTTGCAAGCCCAAGTATTGTTTCATAATCTTTAAGCCCAGGTATCCTCACTGAAAAATTCTGCCAGATGTTTAAAGAATTAACACAAATTCTACACACTCTCTTCTTCAAGATAAGGAATGCTTCTATACTTATTTTATGAAGCTAATTATTATCCTGGTGTCAAAAACAGACAAAAACTGTACTAAAGAAGAAAATGCAAAAATTCCTAATAAAATATCAGCAAACAGAATTCACCAGTATATAAAAATGATTTTGTACCCTAAGTGGGTTTTTTCCCCAGGGATATAAGGCTGTTTCATTATTTAAAAATCAATCATTGTAATTAATTACTAAGGAAAAAATGACATCATATCAGTGCAGAAAAGGCATTTGACAAAATTCAGAACGCATTTCTTTTAAGAATGTACACGTTGGGGTATGGTATGCTGTAATTGTTGTGGCCATGGGAGGAAATGAGAATGAGTCTTGGAAGGAAGAAATTTATTATATTGCTTGTCCCAGAGAGGGTTTAACCAGATGCCACCTAAGGCTCCAGGGCAAGCACAAGGTTTTAGTCTGGTTGCAGAAGATACGAGGAAAGGAAAATCTTAGGCCAGAGCATTCCATGAGAGGCAAGGCTGGGCCTAGTCATTAGCCTAAGATGGGCTGGTTTGAATTACTCCAGGGGACTTCGGGGTAGGACGGTGGTCTCTAGTTGTCTTAATATTAATTCCTGACCTGGGATGATTCAGGGCAGAGGAAATGCTGGTTGGTGTGTGGTTGCTTAAGGACATGGTTAGTTTGCATATGAAAGATATATTCCTAGCACAACCCTTTGCTATTTCTAAGAATTGCCTAGTCCTTGGAAAGAGGCAGTCTCTCCTTAGGGCTGTATGGCCCTCCCAAGTGTCAAAAGAGTATCAAGAATACAGAAAGTAAGATAATTAGTATAGTTGGCCCTATGATGAATGGATATCAACTAGACCTACATAATGTAAGAAAACAACACCAGTAATGATAAAAACAAACTCTAAAGAAAACTAGGAATAAAAGGGAACTTCCATAACTTGATAAAGAACATCTGTTAAAAAACCTACAGCTAACCTCATGCTTAAACATGAAAAACTGAATGCTTTTCCCCCTAAGGTTGTGAGTGACGCAAAAATATCTACTGTTATTCTCACCACCGCTATTTAACATAGTACTGCAAATTGTAGCCAGTGCAGTAAGAGAAGAAATGAAAAGAAAAGGCATTGCAGATTGTAAAGAAAGAAAGAAAACTGTTCCTGTTGGTAAAAGGCAATTTTACTGTTTGCTTTATGATCAAACATACTTGATCATAATTTAAACTAGATGGGGTAGAGTCAAGTTACTATATTCCAAAAAATACAATTACATATTCTGGGGCTATGGAAAAGGTATAGTATTATTTATTCCTCTTAAAAAGTAGCATGTTTAGATCCTTTTATACTAGTCTGTTGCTTTTTTCTGATTTCATTTGTCTATTTCTATTACTTCTAATTTGTTGCTTTATTTTATACACGGTTGAGTAGGGGAGATTGAGTGATTGCACTTTCCTCCATAAAATGAAGTTTAAAGACTTTGTGACAGATGTTTTCATTCATAATTCTTGATTTGTGCAAAGTTCCCAATTGTACTATTGTATTACTGAAGTTGAAGTTACTAGAACTAAGCCCTTCACATTAATGTGATGTTATATTTTCGTTGTTTTTATGTCAGTTTTAAAGATACAATTATGTTTCAGTGAATAAGCAGCCTTACGCGTTTATGTGTAGCATAAAGTTTTGGGTTTTTTACATCAAACTTATAGTTTTAGAATTGAGTTTTTCAATATTGTTTTAATCTCCTTTTCCCAACAAAACTCCATGCTATACCTCTTTCTGAAGGCAAAAAAAAAAGAAAGCAGAATTTATAAGTTCTTGAATGAGAGAAATCCTGTGGTGCTAATGGACATGAAAAATAAAAAATGATTTGGGAAAAAAGGAACCTTGAAAAGGGAAACAAGAAATGATTATTAATAGTTCTAGTAGTTGCAGTCATCACAGAAATTGTATATGACTCTTTTATGAGAAATAATGCATCATCATTACTATTAATATGACCTGTTTTCCTTCTCTTAGGACTACAGAGACATCATTGACACTCCAATGGATTTTGCTACCGTTAGAGAGACTTTAGAAGCTGGGAATTATGAGTCACCAATGGAGTTATGTAAAGATGTCAGACTTATTTTCAGTAATTCCAAAGCATATACACCAAGCAAAAGATCAAGGGTATATAATTTAATTGTTTTTTTTTCTGTCTAAATTAAATGAAATTAGTAGAAAAGTATTTTAAGTAACTAGATGCTATATTTAATTAAAATTTAGAGCCGAATTGACAAACTATTAGGTTCTTAACCTAGTGGAAAGAAGAATTCACATCTTTCTATTTTATTCCTTCTGTGAAAAACACTGATGTCATTTAATGTTTAGGAATGTTACTTGTCTTGAAGATGGTATAGTTGAATAGATACCATGTATGTACTGTCCTGATACATGTTAGAGGGTCCCTGTGCTTAACTTTTTCAGCTATGTTCTGCTTTAGTGGAAAGGAGCATTTTTTCCATTTAATGCTCTTATAATTCAAAAAAAAAATGATTCAAAAAAAAAATGAGTAAAACTATAAATATCATTAACCTTTTTTTAGCCAAGTACAAAAATAATTTGTCATAATGCTAAATAAAAAAATAATTGTAATAATGCTTCAGTTTTAGTGTTTGTCAAAAGAGATTGAGAAAAAGTAGCATTTTAAATTCTAAAAGATTTTTGCTAGAAAAATATTTTAATTTATATGTTAATATTTTCTGAACAGCCATTTTCTTTGCAGAACATTTGAACAGTTTTTTTTCTTTCCAGATTTACAGCATGAGTTTGCGCCTATCTGCTTTTTTTGAAGAACACATTAGTTCAGTTTTATCGGATTATAAATCTGCCCTTCGTTTTCATAAAAGAAATACAATAACAAAAAGGAGAAGGAAAAGAAATAGAAGCAGCTCTGTTTCCAGTAGTGCCGCATCAAGGTATTTGATTTCTTTTAAATATGAGCAACTGATCAATATAACTTTGTCATCTAAGTAGAACTTAGTGTTTTTTAATACTTCCTTTACTATTCCCTATATTGCAGAATGATATATTTGACATGCAAGTTCCTATGATGTGGAGGATTTTTAATCTTTTAACTAAAGCTATACTAGTGTAAGTGCTTAAATTCAAACTGCTAAATCTGTACAGTTAAACAGCATTTTTAGGATAGTGATGGCACCATGCTTTCTGTCATATAACTATAGCATTTACAGCAATCCTTCACTAAATATTCACTTTTCAAAGGCTCACAACCATATGAAATCCACTACAAATCTCATATTTTAACATATTTCATAACAGTACAAATATTGAATCCAGCAGTATTATAAAACTATTTTATTCATCCACATAGAATTATAAGAATGACTAATGATACTATTTTATTTACAGCCCTGAAAGGAAAAAGAGGATCTTAAAACCCCAGCTGAAGTCAGATATTACTACCTCTCCATTCTCTGCACCTACACGGTCAATACCACCAAGGCACAATACTGCTCAGATAAATGGTAAAACGGAATCCATTTCTGTAGTTCGAACCAGAAGCAATCGAGTGGTGGTAGATCCAGTTACCACTGAGCAACCATCTACTTCTTCAGCAGCAAAGACTTTTATTTCAAAAGCTAACACATCTGCAGTGCCGGGGAAAACAAGTAAGAATCAGCCACAGTTTCTAAACTGAAGTGTGTATATGTAATGCATTTTTTAATCTAAGTACTTACTTCGCCAAATGGGATATATTAGATTTAGTAAATTCCAGCAGACACTGGATTTTTACTTTTCTTTATCATTAGTTTTCCTTTTCTTTATCATTTTTGCACTTTTTAAAAAATTTTGTTTTATTGATAAAGATACTGAGGTTTAGGAGTGTCAGTATAAGATGATGCTTAAAATGGTGGGGAAAATGGCCTAAATTTAAAAACTGCCTAAATTTAAATCCTGGAAGCCAGACTTGATAGCAGTTTGCCAGCACTTGGCCTTGATAATCTTCTGGTGACTGGACAGCTTCTGAAAGCACTGAAATTATTATGTATGCCTTTTCCCTTTTTGAAAGTAGATTTCTTACAGAAGGTTAAGCATCCTCCAGGTTTTGTCTTATTGGCTAATTCACACAATTCACATTAGATGTAATCTCAACCTTCTTGCTTGTTTGAAGGTTAAATAATTTAACTCTTAGCTTGTAATCTCCTGTATGTGTGTTTTAGTTCTAGAGAATTCTGTGAAACATTCCAAAACCTTGAATACTCTTTCAAGTCCTGGTCAGTCCAATTTTAGTCATGGCACTAGGAATAATTCTACAAAAGAAAATATGGAAAAGGAAAAGCCAGCCAAACGTAAAATGAAATCATCTGTGCTCTCAAAGACACCCCCTCTCTCAAAGTCATCACCTGTCATTGAGCAAGGTACCGTAGACTTACAAATGATGATTCTATTGGAGATAACACTTACATTCATTTTTTAGGTTGCTCATTTAAAAGTCACATATTCTGTATCAGTTGATAAATTTACTGAGACATCTTTTGATTTGTACCAAAGGCAAACGGTAAAAGCCACGAAAAACTTTCTGTATGAAAAATAAAATCATATTCTAAAATCAGAGGCTTTTAATGATACAGATTTAGTAGTTTTTAACTTCATTATTACAGAACCCAAAAAAGTATCTCCAAGAAGTTTAAATAAGTTGAATTTAGTTAACCCAGTATAGCATTTAAAAAAATTTTTTTTGAGTTTTTTTATATCACAAAATTCAACATATTGATCTTTAAATAATCCATATTCTTAAATCTTAAATTCTTCAGATTCTTTTGTCTGCAGATTTTCATTGTAAAGCCTTTATGTTTGAAGGATAGAGAAAGTAACTGATAAAATACACCCTATAACATGTTAAAACAATTATGTCTTCTTGGTAGCAGACAGCTCAAGGATATGCAATTTTTGTCATGACTTCCAGAGTATGTCTAGACCATTTCCTTTTCCGTATTCCCCCAAGAAACCTCTCACAATTTAATTTTTGTACTGAAATGACCCCATTTTGATTAATGATATTGGGATCCACCCACCTAAATAAGCTTAAAATCAGTGAGTCATCCTAGCCTTCTCTTTAGCAACCAAATATGCTTGTTTCTTCCTGCCTCCTTCACATCTCTGAAGTCTGTTTCCTCTGTCCCATTTTCACATCCACCGATTGTCCTGCGCTCATAACTGCTGTCCCTGCCTCAGTTCTCAGCTCTTCCTCAGTCCATCTTCCATGTTTCAGTGACCTTTCTCATCGTGTGCACAAGACACACACACACAGAATTAAGATCTTTCCCTTCCTTCAAATCACACATGGAATCAGAATTTAATGTTGTTTATGTCAAGCAGTGAAGAGTCTTGTATAACAATGCTGCCTAACATTCTGGCTGTCCTTACTTTTCTTTCTCCCTTTTCTGTTCCAGCCATCCTAAACCACTTGAAAGTCTCTAAATATTCTTGTCATTTCTTCCTTTTTTGAAATTTTTTTTCCCTACCTGTTGTTTCCTATTCATTGCCTTTGTGGCCCTTATAATATTGATAGAGTTATTCTTTTTTACATTGTCTATCTCCAGAAGAATCTAAACTCATGTTTGCTCATATTATAATTACCTGTACTTAGTATATAGTAGATAGTGTTTAAATAAATCAGCAAATGACTTTATATGTGAGTGTTTTACAGTTTTACATTAGCTTCCTTTCTGGACTGAATTCAGAGTTTTGAATGTTATATTGGCCTTGCTTCTGTTAGTCTTGAATTCTGGAGAAATCAAATGTATAAGAGAATTGGGTCTAGCATTACGATAGGGGAGGTTCAGTAGCCAATTCACTCGATAGGTTTTGGGTATTACGTATGCCAGTACAGTACAGAAATATGATAAGCTATTACATAACTCATTAATGATGACTTACCACATACATATTGGCACTTGAATTAACTATTAGAAACGAGCAGTGCTCTACAGTTGAAATACAACACAAGCCACCTGTGTTCTTGTAACCACATACAGCAACAGCAAACAGGTGGAATTACCGGGTAGCAGTGTATTTTATTTACTCCATTGTATCCAGAATATCATTTCAGTGTGTGATCAGTATTTCAAAATGTATACTACCTCAATATTCAAATTTAATTAAAAATTCAGTTCCTCAATTGCAGTTACATTTCAAGTGCTCAGTAGCCACATGGTTAGTGGTAATACTATCATAGGATAGTACAGTTCCAAATGAATGATTTCAAAAGGTTTTTAGCTCTTGAATTCCTTTTTAAAAGAACTGCATTGATTCTTAACCTTTTTAGGTTTTGTAAAGTTTGAAGACCTTGTAGTTTTTTTCCCCAAAAAATGCACATAGTCATATACACAGAAAATTTGGGCCAATTCAAGGGCTTCCCTGGTAGCTCAGATGGTAAAGAATCTACCTGCAAGGCAGGAGAGCTGGGTTCGATTCCTGGGTCAGAAAGATCCCCTGAAGAAGGGAATGGCAACCCACTCCAGTATTCTTGCCTGGAGAATCTTATGGACAGAGGAGCCTGGTGGGCTACAGTCCACAGAGTCACAAAGAGTCAGACACGAATGAGCGACTAACATACACACACACCTACATACTACACCCCATCCCACCCGCTTACCTCCTGGAGTCCTTGAAGCCACTCTGTAGAACTTTTGTAGGACATATTAACTGGGTATTTATTTGACATTGGTCCTATGTAAAACAAATGGAAGGATAGCACAGAACCTAAGAGTCCTCAGGCAAATTAAGGGTATTAGTTAGAAAATATCTGACTACTTTATGCACACACACATTTCTCCCATTCACCACTCCCCCTGTTATGCAAAACCACTAATCTGAAGAAAAGTTATTAGTACTGTGGGGTCAGGGTTTGGGGACATTGCCTTCTTCCCCTGCTCTTAGTTCAGAGACTCCTCCTCTGAGACAGTTATTTCTTGAAATTTACAAAGCACTCTACGATTGAAGCCCCGGACAAAAAATGAAGAAGCTTGCTTTTTAATGACACAAACTGTAGAATTTTGGAAGAAAAAAACTGGTAGTGCATGTTTGTCATCTTTTTCTTCATCTCAAAGGGTAATAAGCATTTTTTTTTTTTTAACCATAGAAAGGCAGTTCATGATTTGCAGTTCCTACAAATCTAGAATTTGATCTTTGGATTTTTTTTTTTTTAAATAAAGCATAATAGCCTTTATTACAGGGTTTGTTATAATGGGATTTTAATCCTGATGATAGTGACACACACAGTGGATTTGATTGATACATGCAACTAGTATTGCTTTTGATGATAAATCAATCATTTCCCATTCAGTAATATAAGGAGATAGGACTGTTCCAAAAACAGCTTATGAAGAAAACTGCCATTTAGTTGTTTTTCTTAACCCTCTTTTAAAAATTCTGTGAGCAAGAGTAACTTATTTCTACTCTTGTAAAAAGGATAGATGTATCAAAGCTATAGTAGTGTCTATGGAGAACAACTGGTATAAATTATTCCAGTAATGTATTCTCAAACCTTTAGCATAGGAGTTAGTAGAAGAGGAAATCTTTTTTTACTTCTGAGGAATGTAAAGAAATATTTAGACTATAAATTCTTCTCTGATATCAGAGAGGTCATGGTCATCACATCCAGTCTAGGGTTAAATAAGCATTAGAATCATTCCAGTTTTGATAGTCCCTTTTACCACTTTCATCTGTAGTAGCAAAAATGATTAGAGGAAAGTTAGAGGGGATGATAACGCTTATTTATTCATGATTGAGCTACTTGATAGTAGGAATATAGGAAGGTCCTGTTAATGAACTAAACCCTAAAATGCTTTGTTATGGTGAAGTTCCATATGAGTAAACAGGTTACTTTCTATAATGAAAACAATGCTCATACACTAGAATGTGTAGTAAAGATAGTAGGAGTAAGAAACTTGGCTAATTCTAGCTTTATCATAATTTGCAGTGTTAACTTAGGTAATTTATTTGCTGATTTTCATTTCTCTCTTGTCAAGTCATCAGTGACTTCATTAAGGATGTGTCTCCTCTGTGAGTTTTAAATAGAAGTTCAATAATATCATTAAGCTATTAGCTTTTCGTCAGTTCTTTTTCTCAAACTAGTAAAAAAAAAAAATGAGGATTCTATCATTATGTGTAAGTATAGCAGTGGACTTACTGACTAGTGTGAGGGTCAGAGAAGAAGCAATTTCATATGTTAAGTGCACTGTTGTTCCCTTTCAGCTGACTGTAGAAACAATGCTCTTGTACCTGGAAGCATTCAAGTCAACGGCCATGGAGGGCAGCCGGCTAAGCTTGTGAAGAGGGGGCCTGGGAGGAAACCTAAGGTGGAAGTTAATAACAGCAGCGGTGAAGTGACGCACAAGAAGAGGGGCCGGAAGCCCAAAAAGCTCCAGTACACAAAGCCTGAAGATTCGGAGCAAAATAGCGTGCATCCCATCAGAGATGAAGTAGTTCCTTCCTCAACCTGCAGTTTTCTTTCTGAAACTAATATTGTAAAGGAGGATTTGTTACAGAAAAAGAGTCGCGGAGGCAGAAAACCCAAAAGGAAGATGAAGACACAGAAGCTAGACTCAGATCTCATAGTTCCTACAGGTGTTAAAATGCTAAGGAGAAGTAACCGGAAAAAGACAGATGATCCCATGGATGAGGAAGAGGAATTTGAGGAACTTAAAGGCTCTGAACCTCACATGAGAACTAGAAATCAAGGTCGAAGGACAGCCTTCTATAACGAGGATGACTCTGAAGAGGAGCAAAGGCAGCTGTTGTTTGAAGACACTTCTTTGACTTTCGGAACCTCTAGTAGAGGACGAGTCCGAAAGTTGACGGAAAAAGCAAAAGCTAATTTAATTGGGTGGTAACTTGCACCAAAATATTTTACTTCAAAGTCTGTAAAGCAGGTACAGTTAAGGAGTATGTAGAACTAAGGCTTCTGCTTCCTTGCTGCTATGACGGATATGGGAATGTTATGATTTGATTTGCAAAAAAAAACAAACAAACTTACAAGACACTTCACTTCTTTAAATGAATATATATATATAAATATATACATATATATTTTAAATGTTTGCTATTTATTGCCCTTAGATAGGTTATGCATTTCAACATTCATTTCATTTACTGTTCAAAGCAAAAGAAATTGAGGCTCTATAATGAACTCCCAATTTTTTCTGGAAAAGACATTCTGCTACACTCTTAAGGAGCGTATAATATTCCTTAGTGACAGAGCATTTTATGTTAAAATGAATTATTTTTGACCAAGCCAGGTACATTTCTGTTTATACAGAAGTCTTGCCCCTAGGAGGACAGGTGTTAACCAGAGTAGCAGTGAATTAAGAATTGTGTTTCCTCTAAAGATAAATTTAAAATTCCCACCATTTGATACCCTGAAAAGTTTAATTTTAATTATAGAATGTTCATCTACAGAGAATCGAGAGGAGGCTTTTGCTGTATTCCATTTCTGCCAAACTTAAGAGAAAAATGTACTGATGAAAAGGAAACATATCCACATTGGAAAACATTTGACTGTCTAATTTTTCAGACCTTGATTCTTATGTCAATCACTCAATCTCTGTTTATTGTGCCAAAGACTGAGAATCAGTGCAGTGGAAAGCCTGTTTTTGACTGTCAGGACAGCATACACTTTTTCAATATTGGAAAGGCTATATATTATTCTAAAGAGCAAGTTATTAAAGAGTTACGCTGAGATGTATCTTTTTTTGGTACTAATAGTAGAAAATAATGCACTGGTGGGTCCTTTGACAGAGATGTTTTAGAGAAAATGTTTAAGTGGTTAAAGGATTCAAGGAAAATAACAGGAAAAAGGTATGGGATTTGATGTTTACTTGTTAATCTGGATTAATGTCATTTCTAAACTTTAGACATATCTAATAGGCTAAAATGACTTACAAAGAAATGTGTCTGTGTGTGTATGTGTATATATTGACAAATGGGTATAATTGAATATATATACAAACACATACTTATATGCTATTACCCAGGTATAAATTCTTTTATCAGGATTTTTTAGATAGTGGTAGAATAAAAATAATTTTAAAATGTCATACTTTATAGTTTAATTTTAAGGGGAAGATTGGTTATTTTCAATTATTAAAGGTTTAAAAATAGGCCAAATCACTTTTTATGCAATCATGTTTTATACAGTGGTCTCATTGCACATTGTGTTTTTTCTGCACTTTTTACGGTATCCTTCACGCTGGTATGTCAGTATACACCCTAAAGAAAAATTCCATTTAATGATTGTGCCTTGTATTCTATTATTTTTTGCATCATTAGTAAAATTAAGTTGTCTATTGTAAATGATAACTATATGACTTAGGAGAATGTATTGCTATATGTACTGCTATGGAAAAGGAAAGCAGTTATTTATTTGTTTATGGTACAGTTAGTTATTTTATACCTTAAAAACCAACATAAATACCATTTCTATTGTTTAAAGATTATTGTCCATTTTTTTAAAAGTTTAAAGAATGTAGTATTTTCTGAGGACTGGTATGGTACAAAAATGTAACCAAAATTTTCAGATACTACATTTTTAAAAAGTGAGGATGGGGAAAATATGTATCAGCATGGCCCTGGTGTAGAAGAATAAAGTCTTTAATTGAACCTTGGCAAAATACATTACATAATTATTTCTGTAATATTTCTGGTAGGGATAAATGTTAGCTGTCAGTTGATTATGTCTTGAAAAAGAATGGAAAGTCATGCATTTGGGCTTTTTAGATTGTTTGTAACTAAATTTGTACAGAAATCCTCCTGTGAAATTAAGTAAACCATTTTCCAGATCTTAACTGGATTGCTGTGATTTTGCAGTTGAAAATAATTTCAAAATTTTCAGGTTTTTTGTATATTTATTTTTTTCTAACAAATATATTTAACTATATAATTAAAGTTCAGTAGTTAAACTCTTCATAATGCAGAAATGGATGGCTTGGTTGTATAGTGAAACGAGTCTCTTGGTTACACCATTATTGAATATAATAGTGTGTATGTTTGAAATTTAAGTCATTAATTTGTTGCTTTTGAAGGCAATCTATTTGAAACATGCAATTTCCTGATGATATCTGCATTGTATTAGAAAATAAGGCTATAAAATCCACTTTTGTAAAAAATATGTGTATAGTTTTAAGGTGTGTACAAAGAAAGGAAGAGCGTACAGTCTCAAGAGTGAAATTTACTGCCCGTAGGGTGTATTAGTTCTAACACTTGAGCAAAAAAACGAGTATTTACCATCTTACCTGCAAGAAGTAAATGTATTATTCTAAATACATTCTAAAGGCACTATATACTTACCACCTTATTTGCATATTATTAGACACTGGTTTCCTAGGCAAAAATGACTTGGATCAGCTTCTTTGTAATTGAAACACTTAAAATGTATTAGTAATAACCAGATATATCTAGATTTTATATTTTTATAATTTGGCTACTATACACTGCAAAAGTTGAATTGAGAAATTTAAGTCATCACCATAGTCTTGTTCTGTTTGACCGCTAGAAAAATCTCTTCTTTGAGTCCGTTAACACCAGGTATATATTGTTTATAGGTCAAAGGAAATGTTGGCAGTTGTCTTAGATGAGCAATAAAAGAATACTAAGTTTATTCAAAGTTTCAGAATACAGCTTTTGGTTACATTCTTAGAAAATGTGAATCAGTTTTTGCATTTTTAAGTACCTAACCCTAATATTCTCTCCTTTGACCCCAACATTCTCGAGTTCCAGTGAAATGTTATAAAATTAGAGAATGTTGTGTATGAGCAGATTAAACAGTCTGATTACAGTCTGATAACTCTGGGCAGTAGACATACACTTTTTTAAAAAATTGTATTCTTTTCAGTCAACTATTATGGCATTGAACCATTTTCTGCATATATTCATGAACTAAAGACTTGGCCTTGTTTTCATTGTTTTTATTATTGCACAACATCACAAATTTGAAGACTATTTGTATTGTAACAAAACGATCTTCCTCTTTAAATTTATTTAGATAAATGTGCAGAGTATTTGTGAGCTTGCTTAGGTCACATCTGAGACACGAAGTTTGGTTGAATCTAGTATCACTTGGAAATGAATTATGTAATATACAGTGATCAACAAAAGATCCTTGTAGCATGTATGTTAACATTTTAAACTCTCCCTTATCTGCAATGCAGTAGATTAATCAGACATTTTAACAAAAGTATTCAAGTAACATTTTTTGCTTATAATGATAGTAGCGTTATTTACATGTTTTGATATATGATTTGTAATATAAATTAGCTTCTCCAGTTTATAGTGTTTAATTCTAGCATTCCATTTTATACATGCATATATACCTCTCTCTCAGATGTCAACTGGAAGCAATTTTGACTGTTTTCTACCTAATGAAGACAAATTATTATTCTGAATGTTTTTGTTCACCTGAAATTTATTTTTGAGTAGGTTGAAAGGACCAAGATACTTGAGTGTTAAAAGGGCTTTAAGTGTCCTCCATATATGCAGGAAATACATGATTTTAAAAGTCACAAAAGGGGAAGTACTTTTATGCTCTGTGAATTATCCCATATTTAGTTTTTTTAGTTTGTTTTGAAACAGGTTGAGAAGTGGTTTAGTTAAATTTAGGTGACAATTTATTTTCTAACTAAAATTGAAAAATATACCTTTTCCTTACTTCCCTCCTTGCAGTTCCTCTCATGTCCCAAGTTTCCAAGTGATTTGAACTAAATATTAGATTTATTGAGAAGCTGTTATTGTTCTCAATTATACTGAGCTAGGCACTCCAGATGGAAAGTCATTTTGTACTGTGTACAATACCCAAGAAGAGGTCACATTGAGTCAGAAGACTGTAAGTACCACTTTTGACGCTCCAGATACTAGCCTTGTACACACTGTAATAAAACAATTAGAAAATATTATGAGCTATAAATATATATATATATATTATTTTTAGTTTTGATAGCTCCATGTTTAAATACTTTTTTAATGCAGATAAAATCATCAGGAAATTAACCTTATATGGCACAAACCAAATACATAATAGTGGGTGGCTCTGAGTTTCTACGTTTAAGGAGCTAAGAAAATAGGTTTGAGATGATAAATAGTACGCACACCTATGATGCAGATGTACACATGCTCGTTACTTTTAAGATTGTGCTGTGTTGATAGATCACAATGAAAGGTTATAAATTGAGACAAAATACAAAGTTACATTTTTGGACCATATTAAAACTGCAAGAAGATGGGGTCTTATTTAAAGATCTTTTAGACAACTGTTAAATCCTGTCACATGATATTTAGACGTGTAGAATGTAGCTCAATTTTTGAAAAGTAACTGACCTAGAGGGTTAATGTTGAAACTGACACATTTTCAAATTAAAATGCTTATTTTGTACAGAAAACAGCGTTAAACACAAGCAGATCTGTTGTATGTAATAAGTAACAGAGTTTTAAAAAGAAATTAATTATTTAGCTTTATTGAGGTTTTTGGTTTTTCTCTCTGGAAACCTGAAGTACCATGTTATAAACGGCAGTCTCACACCAGAATAGCAGCGCCCTTTCTTTTTGTACATATTGATTGGACCTTTCTTTACTGTTAGGTGGACACTTTCTATGTTAGTTTTGAAGCATAATTCTTTGAATCCTTTTATACAAACTAGAATGTATGTGTAAGAATTCCTGTCCCTGCAATGTAGTAACTACAAACTTATTTTTAAATAAATAGAAAACTTGTTTTTCTAAGCTATTTTGTAGAGCCTCCTTTCTTTTTTTTTTATTTTTATTTTGTAACACAAAAAGCACTCAGTACATAATTTCAAGAGGTGTTACATAAATGCTGTTACGTTTAGTGTTCCCAGTGCCTTATCTGCTTAGCAAAATGTTTAAATGTATTAGCTAATTAAAGGGTTGTGGGTCCCCTAATTTAATTTCCAAAAAAACCCCAAAGGTTAGGAATGTATTTGCTTTTCAATGTGACAACTATATTGATTTGCTACTATGAATAAGTTACCATACTAGGTGTAAATCTTCAGTATTCAAACTTTGCTGTGAGACATATTTCAAAGGAATAGTAAGTATTTTCTCAAAAATATGAAGTGAAATTTCTGGGAAAATTAAATGAAAGAATGATGAAAACGTTTCATTTGTTAAGCAGTTACACGAAGTGAGATTCATAAAGCTTTGGCTGTTTTTCTAGACATTTGTTCAGATCGGTATACATTTTTATTGACATCCTGAGAATCCCAATTTTAGTACAAAGAGTACAAGACTATAATAAATGACAACTCCAGTTAAGCACGAGATAATTTGTGTTTTTAGTGATCATTTCTCCTTAAGAAATTTTGTTTAAATGACTGTAGAAAACAAAATTTTAAGTTGAGGAAAGCAGATAAATGTTTCCAGGTACCTTTTCCTGAAGCATGCTGAAAAAGTTTATTTTTAGCAACCACTTTTTACTAGTTTCTCTTGTAATAGTACCAACTGTATGTTCTAGGCTAAGCTTGTTCATTATTTGAGAACAAAAAGATGAAAAGCCAGAGCTCAAAATTTCTGTTCTTTGCAATAGAATACCTTGTATTTGTAATCTCTTTGCTTTTAACATATTTACCATATATTGATTGCTCTTTCGGGGTTTTGTTTGGTGGGAAAAATAGTGGAAAGGTTTCAATTCAGTACCTTTTTGCCTAATATATTAGGCATGTTGATAATAGAGTATTGTTGGTAACACAATTGTCATGGGAAGAACTGGGTTTGGAGTTGTGTCATTTTACCTTTTGAATTTCACTTTTCTCATCTGTAAAGTTAAAAAAAACAAACACTGGTTAGACTGTGTGCAAGGTCGAATTCAAGTCAGAGTTCACGGTTATTTCTCACGTGTATGTTGCCTTGTGTACTCAGGGCTCAATCGTGGCTTTTCTGTTTGGTCCCTAAATATGTGATTTAATGTGTAACTTTCAGGCAAATGTCTTGCGGCCATGACATGATTGTAGTAATTACGAGATCTTCTGAACCCTTAGTTTCAATGATACTGTTGTAACACACCATAAATTGTGAATTGAGTTCAAATATTTGTATACTAGTAGTAAGTACAAAAGTTTATGATTTTCCGAAGGGCTCTCTGAGGAATCTCAAAGACTGTAAAATGCATCCTGAAATTTCTATTTAAGATCCAATCTTTGGAAAGCAAAAACAAGATTTTGAGGAAATTTAATCGCTTGTGCCTGAGCATAGTGGTTGGTTTCCCATTTAATAAAAAATGAAATAAAATATTTCAATATAGAAGGCAGAACTATTTTAAGAAAACTTAGATCTTTGACAAGTGGAAACATTTTATTTTGGTCTTCATTTTAATAAAAAGGACATTGTAAAGTCAAAGCAAAGCAAATTATTCTGATGAGATATGGAAAAGCCAAGCAGATTATGTAGAAGTTAAAGAGCAACTCAGTCTGTTTTCAAGCTCTTTAAGAACATGATCATTGTAACAGAAAACCAAATTCTAGTTTGGTTTTGACAGTACTTAGCAGTAGAGGTTTTACAAGCTCTTCCCTTCTTGTGAGTAAGTGCATCAAAGCTAGGGAAATTGTCAAATTTTTAACACACTTTATTTTCTGGTTCTTTTTCTCTCTTCTTAAATGTACTTCTTTTTCACATTTTGGAGCATATAGATGCTTCAGGACAAAGCTCTTTGTCCTAGGAAAACTCATTCCATTATTCTGGTACTCAGTTGTATTTTTCTGTCACTATTTGTTCTTGGTCAGCTACCAATATTAATTATAAATTTTAACCAAAATAACTTTGATTTCAGAGAAAATTGAAAGTAACTTGAAAACTGTCATATGTAAGCCTTTTTTTTAAGAGTCCAAAGCTCACGAATACAGATAATTTTGAAATCTTAAAATTTGAAAAATAAACATGTCCGTTACATATATGACCGAAAGATAGCCCCTCCGTAGTACGTAAATACAAGCAGATATATATGAACTTAAAACTATGCGTGGCAATATTTCGGTATTGAATCTTACAATTAGGTGCTCAGTGATTACAAATCATTGCAAGTAGGTACCCAATGATTATCCATTGATTTAGTTTAACATTAGTCCAAAGTTTTAGGTTACCTGAAGATCTTGAAGATTATGTTCAAGTTGACATACCACAGAACATAACTGATGTTATAAAAACATCTGTTGGAATTATGATTCAATTTACTTGAACATGTATTTTACGTTTTTAGCTCTTCCAGATATTATGTAAGAGTAATGCTAACTTACCTAGTCAGTAAACCAGCGTAAGAAATTTAGGGGCTTCAGATTAACATGTCTCTTCTTGAGACAGCAGACTGAGTTCTCACTTAGAAAAAGTACTCTTGCATTATACTCCATATAAGTTTAATTGGTCCAACATTTGCCTTGTTTTTAAATTTTATTTATGTATTCCTGGCTGTCCTGGGTCTTCATTGCTGTGTGTGCTTTTCTTTCATGGCGAACAGGGGCTGCTCTCCAGGTGCGGTGTGCAGGCTTCTCGTTGCGGTGCTTCTCTCGTGGCGGAGCACGGGCTCCCGGGTGCCCAGGCTTCTGTAGTTCGGGCTCCCACGCTTTAGCGTGCAGGCTCACTAGTAATCGTGGCACACGGGCTTAGCTGCTCCACGACATGTGGGATCTTTCTGGATCAGGGGTCGAACCTGTGTCTCCTGCATTGGCAGGCAGACTCTTTACCACTGAGCCACCAGGGAAACCCAAGATTTGTCTTAATTATATGAATTGAAATTCTTAAAATACTTGTGTTTCTTGCTTCTGTAAGATTGTTTTTAATGTCTTACTTAAAAGTAATAGAAATTTAGTTTCTCTATTTTCTGTGAATTTGGGAAATAGTTTATAAATGAGTGAAATCGTGTGGTAGTTTGAGCATTCTTTGGCATTGCCTTTCTTTGGGATTGGAATGAAAACACCTTTTCCAGTCCTGTGGCCACTGCTGAGTTTTCCAAATTTGCTAGCATAGTGAGTGCAGTACTTCCACAGCATCATCTTTTGGGATTTTAATAGCATCATCATTTAGGATTTAAATAACTCAGCTGGAATTCCATCATCACTAGCTTTGTTCATAAGAATGCTTCCTAAGGCCCACTTGACTTCACATTCCAGGATGTCTGGCTCTAGGTGAGTGACTGCACCTTCATGGTTATCCCAGTCATTAAGACCTTTCTTGTGCCTGTTCTGTGTATTCTTGCCATCTTTCTTCAATCTCTTCTACTTCTATTAGGTCCTTGCTACTTCTGTCCCTTATTGAGCCCATCTTTGCATGAAACGTTCCCTTGGTATCTCCAATTTTTTTTTAAGAGATTCTAGTTTTTCCCATTCTATTGTTTTCCTCTTATTTCTTTGCACTGTTCACTTAAAAAGGCTTCTTATCTCTCCTTGCTGTTGTCTCTGAAACTCTGCATTCAGATGGGTAAATCTTCCCTTTCTCCTTTGCCTTTGGCTTCTGTTCTTTTCTCAGCTATTTGTAAGGCCTCCTCAGACAGCCACTTTGCCTTCTTGAATTTATTTTCTTGGGGATGGTTTTGGTCACCACCTCCTGTACAGTGCTACAAACCACCATCCACAGTTGTTCAGGCCCCCGGGTACCAGATCTAATCCCTTGAGTCTGTCTGTCGCCTGCACTGTGTAATTTTAAGGGGTTTGATTTAGGTCATACCTGAATGGTCTAGTGGTTTTCCCTACTTTCTTCAATTTAAGCCTGAGTTTTGTAATAAGGAGCTCATGCTCTGAGCCACAGTCAGCTCCAGGTCTTGTTTTTGCTGACTGTATAGAGCTTCTCCATCTTCAGCTGCAAAGAAAATAACCAATCTGATTTCGGTGTTGACCGTCTGGTGATGTCCACGTGTAGATTCGTCTCTTGCATTGTTGGAAGAAGGTGCTTGCTATGACCAGTGCATTCTTTTGGCAAAACCCTGTTAGCCTTTGCCCTGCTTCATTTTGTATTGCAAAGCCACACTTGCCTGTTACTCCAGGTATCTCTTGACTTCCGACTTGCATTCCAGTCCCCTGTGATGAAAAGGACATCTTTTTTGGTGTTAGTTCTAGAAGGTCTTGTAGATCTTCATAGAACTGTTCAACTTCAGCTTCTTCAGTATTAGTGGCTGGGACATAGGCTGAAAAGGGCAGGAGGAGAAGCGGGCAACAGAATGAGATGGTTGGATGTCAGCATCACTGACTCAATGGACATGAGTTTGGGCAAATCCGGGAGATAGTTGTGGGGAAAATATCTAGACAACGGGACGTCAGTTAGGCTCTCCCCACTCCCTCACTCACTCTTCCCTTGTGTTCAGTAAACAATATTGCTGACCTTGCATGGTTATGCAACGGCTATAGCACTGCGCCTGTGTGCCCACTTGGCCATGGGCTACTTTTGTTCTGTCTCAGTGTATCCATACTACTTGAGGACTCCCAGCAGCTGCTGCCCGGAGAGAAGAAACACATCTGCAGTCCCCACGGCTCTTCGAGTCTTCTTCCGGCTTCCCCGGTCGTGCCTTATCTACCCCGGGTTCGGTGAACCGTGGGAGCAACAAGACAACAGTGAAGGGCAAGGAAGCAGAAGCAGCCAGGGTGGGGTCTTCATCCCTCTTCCCACAGGATGGTGGATGGATCACTGACAGTGGGGAATTGTAATAGGGAAGAACCTGTGTATTCTATTACTTGAGCATTCAATCACTTGAGCATTTAATATACAAAGGAGGTCTTGGCCAGAAAGAGTGATTGGACATTCTGGCACGTATGAGAAACTATGTTTCAGAGTGAGGTCTATCAGAAAGTTAATCAGTTCATTCCCGACTGTCAGTTGTCCCCAGGGTTCCTATGGGGAAATTAGAATGGGGATACCTCAAATCCAAGGGGGCCCCAGGGCTTGTTCATTCATCAGAGTCTCTTTCTTCCCTGTGAGAGGCTCTTGGCTTTCTTCTTTTGTTTCAGCCTAGGGCAATCTTTTTTCAGATGACTTTCCGCCCTGTAGTAAGCGCATGGTTCCTTCCCCGATGGTGACTAACCTGTCTTTTGGGTTACTTGCTTCTGAGAAGTCAATGATGCTGCCAGAAAAGTGTCTTTTTGTTTAGCATCTTTATTCTGTTGCTCTTCCCTTTTGAACACTTTAAAAGCAACATCTACCAACTGATAAAATGTTCATTCCAAATGCACCATCTAATTGTTGCAATTTTCTACTGATAATCTGAGGCACTTAGCGCCCGCAAAAGGTCAAATTTACCATTCTAGTATGTTCAGGGGCCTCGGGATCTGCACTCATATGTCTGTGAAAGTGAAAGTGAAGTTGCTCAGTCGTGTCTGACTCTTGGCGACCCCATGGACTATAGCCTACGAGGCTCCTCTGTCCATGGAATTTTCCAGGCAAGAGTACTGGAGTGGGTTGCCATTTCCTTCTCTAGGGGATTTTCCCAACCCAGGGATCAAACCCAGGTCTCCAGCATTCCAGGCAGACACTTTACCATCTGAGCCACCTACATATGTCTGTTAAATCCTTTCCGTAAATTCAGAGGGGTCTTCATTTTTTTTTTTTTAATTTTCTGAGTTTCTTGGATTTTTTTCAAACACTTTTGCTTTGGTTCCCCTTTTCAAAGCCCTGCCAAGCTGTACTAACAAGTAGAACTCTAATAAGGGACTTCTTCCCTCCTCGGGGCCCCAAGTTGGTTCAGCTATGGGTATCTGAAGTGGGCTTCAGATGCAGAGCCTCCTCTCTATAAGGAGGTTTAAACTTTTCCAATTAAAAAAGCCTAAGAAACCCAGCCCACTGGCAGTTTACATTTAGGACCCCTGTGAGGTAACAGTCTAAGAGAAACTGGTCCATCTTGGGAGTGGCTCTGACCCAACTTGGGTGCCCGGTTGGGCTGGGTCTTAGATGGCAATGCCAGATCAGGTCCCTGTGCCCCAGAAACTAACACAGGCTTTTCTACTTGCTTCCTAGAAGGAAGGTGGAGCTCTGAGTCCCAGTGTCAGGAGTAGGGCTTGGATAGGAAGGGGAAGTGGTGGAAGGGGTGGATATAGTGGCATAGCAGCCAGAGAAGCTGAGATATCCAGATCTCTGAAGGAGTTAAGGTCTGAAGCAACATATCCTCACTGTCTTCTTATTTTTCCTGAAGTAATGGCACAAATGCTCGTATGTAAAGGATTTCATCATTCTTCCCCGCCTCTTCGCAGAATAGCTACAGAGCCATTCAAAAGCCACCATAAAACCGTAAGTAGCCATTGATCATCTCTAACCATTAAAAGGGTGCCTTTTTGCCCTGGAATCAACCAACCAGGCTCAATTCTGGGATGGGGTTTTTGGTGATTTTAGGAGCCAAGGGGGATCTTTCTTTTCTCCCTTGGGAACAGAAACAGACGAGAACAGCTTTTTGTTTTTCTCATGTTTCTTTCCTCCATTTGACATCAGTGAAAGTTTTAAATATCACCAGACTGACTTGGCCATAAATGAAGAAATGGCACAGAACAAAATGAAACAAAATACCCAAAGGAGAAAAACTGAAAACCCTAAATAACCCAAGTGTTTTCTTGGGAGTTTTATATGTGCCAGTGACACAGGAGACCACAAACAACATAATTCACACAGCAAGGCTGACAGTATACGGTTCATGGGCTCCCAAGATAACCCTGCCCAAACCCCTATCACTCATGAGTTCATAGCTGTAATCAGATCACTTATCCAAAATGGGCCTCAGAGGACTTTCTTCAGGGATTGTGAAACATTCCCCATTTTTTTTAAAGACAGAAATACAAGACAGACAAAACAAAAATGGCACACACAAATGCTAGCATCCAAAGAAACAAACAAAGTGATATGTAAATTGGGTAAACGTCCAGCCAACTATTTCCTCTCTGTAACAGTGTACCTTGCTGAAATTAGGGGAGAATAATTGGCTTATTTGGGACAGAAAAAACCCAAACAGAGAGGAAACAAAATTTTGGCGTTACTCATGAGAGCAACTTACCATGCAGAACTCATCAGCTCCCAGACTGCCAAGTGCTGGAACGGGGGGATTTTGAAGGGAAGATCCACAGGACAAGTGGTCCTGGCAGTTGCTGGGGCCTTACTCAAAAATTCCCCAACTGGGGCCAGCTGGTCCTGAACACCAAGGCTTCTGGCTGGCTTCACCAACATTTGTGACCAAGTCCAAGCCAGTACTGCTTGCTGCAGGACAGGCCAATATCAAGAGATGAATTTGGGGCAAGGGATGGCAACTTTATTCTGAAAGCTGGCAGACTCAGAAGATGGTGGACTCATGTCCCTAAGAATCTTCTTGTGTAAATTAAAATTCACGCTGCTTTTACACTAAAAGAGGGGGCATAAATTCAAACATTTCCTGTTTCCAGTCAGCCTCTGGATATGATGTATTTATTTCTTCTTTCCTGCAGTTGTTCACAGATAGCCCTGGTCAGCATGTTTCCTGTGAGCTAAACAAAGCTTAATGCTGATTGGTGTTAGTTCTAGAAGGTCTTGTAGGTCTTCATAGAATCATTCAACCTCAGCCTCTTTGTCATTAGTGGTTGGGGCATAGACTTGGATCACTGTGATGTTGAATGGTTTGCCTTGGAAACAAACTGAGATCATTCTGTTGTTTTTGAGGTTGTACCCAAGCACTGCATTTCAAACTCTTTTGTTGACTATGAGGGCTACTCCATTTCTTCTAAGGGATTCTTGCCCACAGTAGTAGATATGATGATCATCTGAATTAAATTTGCCCATTCTGGTCCATTTTAATTCACTGATTCCTAAAATGTTGATGTTCACTCTTGTCATATTCTGTCTGACCCCATCCAATTTACCTTGATTCATAGACCTAACATTCCAGGTTCCTACACAATATTGTTCTGTACAGCATCAGACTTTCACCACCGGACACATCCACAGCTGAGCGAGGTTTCTGCTTTAGCCCAGCCTCTTCATTCTTTATGGAGCTGTTTCTCTGCTCTTCCTCAGTAACGTATTGGAACACCTACTGACCTGGGTGTCACATCTTTTTGCCTTTTCATTTTGTTCATGGGGTTCTCAAGGCAAGAATTCTGAAGTGGTTTGCCATTTCCTTCTCCAGTGGACCACATTTTGCCAGGCCCTAACCAGCAGGGACATACCCTTCAGCTGCTCCACATAGACAGAAGACATGCCCAGGTGTGCTGGTTGTCCCACTGCTGGTCCTCATTGAGCCTGTGGACCTTCACCTGTCAAAGTGCCACCCAGGCCCTGAGCAAAGGCCCCGCCAGAGTCGTCAGGAAGGGGGTCTGGGGAAGACCGGAGTCAAGGTTGGAGGACCCCCCCACCCCCAGAGCGGAGGGCTCCCTGGCCTCACTGCTGCGGCTGGCCACGCTGGGGCTGATCTGCCACCCCCTTGGGCCACCTTTCCTCTCCCCTAGCTCCTTGGCATTATTGTCCAGGCCCAGCAAGCCCTGCTACCCTGCGGTGGACATGCAGTGCTTCTCGGCTGCCTGCCCCACGGCACTAGGAACCTGGGCTGCCGGTCACTACCCTGCTCCCACCTCCGCCTCCACCATGATATCGGTGAAGCCTCTTCCCTTGCCGCCACTGCCTCTGTGTGGATCACAGCAAATTGTGTAGAATTCTTAAATAAATGGGAATACCACACTATTTTACCTGTCTCCTGAGAAACCTGTATGCAGGTCAGGAAGCAACAGTTAGAACAGAACATGGAACATTGGGAGTACATCAAGGCTGTATAGTGTCACCCTGTTTATTTAACTGCTATGCAGAGTACATCATGCGAAATGCCAAGTTGGATGAATCACATAGTGGAATCAAGGTTGCCGGGAGAAGTATCGACAACCTCAGATATGCACATGACACCACCCTTCTGGCAGAGAGCGAAGAGGAGCTGAAGAGCCTCTTGATGAAGGTGAAAGAGGAAAGTGAAAAAGTTGGCTTAAAACTCAAGATTCAAAAAAGGAAGATCATGGCATCTGGTCCCATCACATCATGGGGAAAAAGTAGAAACAGTGTCAGATTTTATTTTCTTGGTCTCCAAAATCACTGAGGATAGTGACTGTAGCCACAAAATTAAAAGACACTTGCTCCTTGGAAGAAAACTATGATAAACATAGACAGCATATTAAGAAGCTGAGATATAACTTCACTGACAAAGGTCAGTCTAGTCAAAGCTATGGTTTTTCCAGTAGTCATGTATGGATGTGAGAATCAGACCATAAATAAAGCTGAGCGCCGAAAAATTGATGCTTTTAAACTGTGGTGCTTTTGAAGAATTGATGCTATTGAGAGTCCTTTGGACAGCAAGAAGATCAAACCTGTCAACCCTAAAGGAAATCAACCCTGAATATTCATTGGAAGAAGTGATATTGAAGCTGAAGGTCCAATACTTTGACCACCTGATACAGAGAGCTGACTCACTGGAAAAACCCTGATGATGGGAAAGATTGAGAGCAGGAGAAGAGGGCAACAGAAGATGAGATGGTTGGATGGCATCACTGACTCAGTGGACATGAGTTTGAGCAAACTCAGGGAGATAGTGAAGGACAGGGAGGCCTGGTGTGCTGCAGTTCATGGCGTCACAAAGAGTCAGACACGACTGAGTGACTGGACAACAATAGCAAATGCTTACCTGGGAGCAGGGTTCCCAGAGATGGGCCATTATGTGTAATTGTAGCATACAGGCAATATCCCTTTAGTGATTAACTTGTAATAGAATACAAACATTCTTCCTTATAACACTTTTTATTGAATACCTAACAGATATTTCTAGACATATGTATTAATCCAGATTGTCCAAGAAGTAGGTGAGAATATGGGATTAAACATACAATGATTTGAATAAAGGAAGTGCTATGGAAGAGTCAACTCATTGCCAAAGACCCTGATACTGGGAATGATTAAAGGCAAAAGGAGAAGGGGGCAGCAGAGGATAAGATGGTTAGATAGCATCACTGACTCACTGGACATGAATTTGAGCAAACTCTGTGAGATAGTGGAGGACAGAGGGGCCTGGAGTGCTGCAGTCCATGAGGTCACACGAGTCAGATGCAACTTAGCAACTGAACAATGAAAGAAATTGGGAAGGATCCAGGAAAGGCTGAGAGATCCATCAGACTGCAGTGTAAGTCTGACCCCAGTGAAGGAGAAAGTGAAGTAAAGTTGGGTGAAAGCATCCCAATTGTCAGGTAGTCTAAGAAAGGTCAGCAGGACAAGTGGGGAGTCCTTGAGTCAAAGCTGACCAGGGAGCTGTGAATCCACCGCACAAATGCAGTGATGGAATTCCTAATACAGTTACTGGGGCCCCTAGTCTAGGCTCCCTGTAGATGCAGTTCTTCCAGCCTCATTCTCATGGCTGCTCTGATGTGCTTAAGAGTTTGGGGCTTTATTTTGGACATGAGGTCAATGTAACATTTCTGCTTACATGATTGCCATTGCTTCAAACTTCTTGATGGATTACATTGTTAGGAATGCTGACTCACAGTCCTTGAATAATTTTCTCTGCCTATCTCAGTTATTTATAATTTAGTGCATGATATGCAACCTGGTATACCAGGATCCATAAGATGTGGTCAGAAGTATACACATGAAGCACAGTAACAATTCTGCCAATAATACCTAAGCTATAAAAACTTAACTTAATTGTTAATCTTAATTGGTACCAATAAAATATATTCAGCTTATTAAACCAACTGGCATAATCACCTGGCAAGGGAGTCTTCCATGATCACATAGGTAATGGGTGATTCATTGAAAATCTTGAAAGCAGTTCTATATATGTCATATTTTACAGCAAGCTTGAAATTGTGTAGAAGTGTTGCCTTGAATTAATTTTTTACATGAAAGAAGGTCATCAACCAGAAGACTCAAACAGGCAATTTAAGCAAAACGGCTCTACTGAACATAATACAGAAATGTCAGATTCCAACTTAATGAATAGAACTTTTCAGCCTGAGAAATATGATTTTTGTTCTCACAATTTGGATGCCGGTCCACCAATAGCCCTGGTGTGCAAAAGTCAGATATTTTATATTGGAAACACAAAGTAATGTCTCTGCTTTTTAATATACTATCTAGGTTTGTCATAGCTTTTCTTCCAAGGAGCAGGCGTCTTTTTAATTTCATGGCCGCATCACCATCCGCAGAGATTTTGTTTGGAGCCCAAGAAAATAAAGTCTCTCATTGTTTCCATTGTTTGCCCATCTTGTAACTATGCAGCGACAAAATTTTAAATCTATATTTGTAATTACAATAGTATTACTATGCCAAAAAGCCTGAGTCATATAAAGTGTTCCCAAATAAAATTTCATTTGTAATATAAGCCATGTTAACCATTCTTCTAAATGAAAAGAAACTTTATTTAATTAGAGATCAGCTAATGAATGCATTTGTTAACTAACTCCTAGGTAATTTTAATAACATAAAGACAAAATTATTCTTCTCAAAATTCAAGGAAAATTATATCTCTCTTAACTTTCAAGTACCAAGAATTATGAGAATGGTAACCCAGAGGGTAGCTTCTTTTAAAGTCTTAACTGAAATGAATGTTCATTTTATAGATAAGCTGTCATTTGAGAAATGATATCACAATATTCAGTGCATTAAAGTCATTTTATATGATTCAGGCCTAATGTCCATATTTCTTCCAAAAATCTAAGAAATGCCTTTTTCTTACTCATTTGACAGAAATTGTTGAAATATTGCTTAGCTCATGGGGTCACAAAGGTGTCAGACACAACTGAGCAACTAACACACACACATAATGAGTGAGAACATACAGTGTTTGTTTGTTTTGTCTGGTTTATTTCATTTAGCATAATGTCCTCCAGGTTCATCCATGTTGTCACAAATAGCAGGATTTCCTTCTTTCTGGTGGCCGAATAATACCCCCTTGCATATACGTACCATATTAACTTTATCCATTCATTTGTTGATGGGCAGTTAGGTGCCTTCCATGCCTTGGCTATTGTGAATAATACTGCGATTTTAAGCCCCTGGAGTAGGACGTGGCAACCCACTCCACTATTCTGGCCTGGGAAATCCCATGGACAGAGGAGCCTGGTGGGCTCTATAGTCCATGGGGTCGCAAAGAGTCGGACACGACAGAGCAACTGAGCACTGCAGTGAACACGGAGGTGCAGATGTCTCTTTGAGGCAATAATTTCATTTCCTTTGTATATATACCCCAAGGTGGGATTTCTGGATTATATGGTGGTTCTGTCTTTAATTTTTTGAGGAAGCTCCATACTGCTAAATTCTATTTTAAAGATGCAGTCATCTCTTCAATAATAACATTTGTGCCATCAATCATGCTTTCACAGTCCATTGTATACCAGTTGCTTATATAACATGCATATACATGTGCTAGTAGCGGCTTTGTGAGTTACAAACATCCAAAGATTTGTGAAATAAATTCCATATATTGTATACAAGTGTATATATTGATATCACATTTTTCTCTAACAAATAAGAAAGTGCTCTCTAGTAACTTTTTCCTACATTACTACATTTCCCCCTACATACAATGATAATTTTGTAATATTTCTAAGATTTATTCATGTTTTATACAAGGTGTAATTCCTTCATTTTCACTGCTATGTAGTATTTCTTGTGTGAACATCACAGTGGAACCATTCTGTTTATCAGTAGACCAAGTGGATGCTTCCTGCCTTTTGCTGTCATTAGCAACCTGCTAATGGACATCATTTCCTGCATTTGCTTTTGTCCCTTGACAATCCGTCCTCTGCACTGTTGCCAGTGATGAGTGTGTGTATCTGTGTTCAATAAATTCAATTCTGATGATGTCACTCTTTTGCTTAAAAAACCTTTCAACTAGGTAGCTTAGCAGAACCACCTAGGATATCCTGCCATATGACCTGGAATGCTCTTGAGATAACCCCAGTAACTGAAGCAATTCCTCTTAAGGATACATATCCAAAGGGCAGTGTTGCTCAGGAGGATGGCTATTCCTGTTTTGTTTAGATATCAGAATCTGCCCTGCCTTTTCCGACTCTACATCTGGCATTAGGGCTTCCCACGTGGTGCTAGTGGTAAAGAATTCACCTGAAAATGCAGGAGACATGAAAGATGTGGTTTCCATTTCTGGGTTGGGAAGATCTCCTGGCGGAGGGCATGGCAACCCACTCCAGTGTTCTTGCCTGGAGAATCCCATGAAGAGAGGAGCCGGGTGGGCTACAGTCCATGGGGGTCTCAAAGGGTCCCATGCAACGGAAGCAACTTAGCATGCAAGCACGCACTCTGGCATTACAGATGCCCCCAGCCTGATCAGAGGTGAAAATGAATCTCTTATTACCAAACTTTCCAAGGAAGAACCAGAAGGAAATCTTCCTTTCGGAGGCTGTCCCAGAAAAAAAGCTACGATGGTGAAAAGAGACCAGGGGAGTCAGTTTTCAGCATGCACTGCCATTTCTGAACCATAAAGTCACTCAACTTTCTGGATCCCTTTGCACATCTGAAAACAAGGTAGCTGTGATGTCTGAATGGCCTGCCTTCCAGACTGATGTAGAGGATCAAATAAAACCTCCACAAACACTAGCTGTGTCTTGGTCACTGGGCCAGCTCCAAAAGCACGGGTGGCTCATTGTCCTAAGAGACCTCACAGGCTAAACAGAGGTTCTCAACTAAGGCTGCCCACGGAAATCACCGGGAGTGCAAGTTCAAAAAGTTTGGATGTCTGAGTGCCCTGCATTCTGGCCATGCGAGACCAGACACATTCTTAAACCCTTAGTCTATGTGGCATGTGTAAGATGGCGGTAACAGAAGCTACTTGGCAGGGAGCTTGGAAGTATTAAGTAATTCACAACACTTGCTTAGCCCTGTGCCCGGTACAAAGTACCAGGTGATAAACTGCTGGGAGTCAGGCGGGCAAAACCCATAACAGCGTGGCTGGAGTTAGTGACGTTTGCTACAACCCAGAGATGCACGCAGGGGCTCTGAGGGTCACCCCACTCCGGGATGGCCGTGCGGGAGGGTGTGATGTCAGAGGCGACTTTTTAACTCACAGATGAGTAACTTAGCCAGACAAGCCCTGGCAGGCGGTGGCAGTGAGGAACAGCGCAGAGAAGGGAGTCCGTGGGGGAATGGGATGAGGGAGAGCACTGCGGTCAGAATTTGAGGGGCCTTGAAACCACGCGAGGGGGTGGCCCCTAGGCTGGCGGCCATCAGGAGCTCGGCGTGGACTTGCGGTGCCGGATTCTGAGGCCGGGAGGACCGGGCACCACGGCCTGGTCTCAGGCAGCTGCAGAAGGAACGGAGTAAAAGGCCTGGGGAAAAGGTCGGAAAAGAGGTTAAAATCTTCAGCCTGTGTCGGCATTAGAAGGGTGAAGGATGCGGACACGAAGGCCATCCTGACCTCTGCACCCGCAAAGCAGGGCCTGGGGATGGGGGTCGCGGCTCGACGCGGGGCGGATGTCAGCCCGCGAGAAGCGCGCGGGGTGCGCCCGCCCGGACCCCGGCGTCCCCGGGAGGAGCCCGCGGGGTGCGCCCGCCCGGACCCCGGCGTCCCCGGGGAGCGGCCGCGCCGCCGCGCGTGGATGGAGAGCCCGGGACGCGGCCTCTGCTCCTGGACGACTCGCGGGTAACAGCATTGATGGGGAATCCGGGCGAGGGCGGCTTTCTTCGCCTTAGCCATGCGTCACTTTAGGTGTTCTGCGGCAAGGCAGGGGGGCGTTGTGTCTATTTTATGACTCTGTTTTGAGCCTGGGAGGGGGCAAGTGTTTATTAAGGATAGTTTTGGTCTGTCCTTTGTCGTCTGCACTTTTCTCTCCTTTGGTTGATGTCGTTTCCTCCTTTGCTGTATTTTTCACTTTCTTTAGGGATCTGAGAGCTGTTACACAACTCCAGTTTATGTCTGTGCATTTATGATTCTTCACATGGTAACTATCGACTTGACCAGAGATGGATTTTTTTTTTTTTTTTTTTTCCGGACAAGTGTTATTACCACGCTCACTCCCCGTGAATAGCTGACTCAGGCGATTATATTCTGATGCTGATTCCGGAGCTAAATTCTGGGGGTTGTGTTTTCTTCTAGAATATTCCATAATTCCCGGGACGTGTGGTAGGTACCTGGCAGACTTTCAGTATATTCCTGATAACCGGTCACGTGTTTATGCAGAGAGAAAGCGGTCTTCTCCTCTCACTCCTCTTGTGACCTGACCTGAGCAGACAAAACCTGCCTCGCCCGGCGTGCTCCCCACACACTCCCCAGCCTCTCCGCCCCCCGCTCCCCGCAGCATGCCCTCATCCCTTCTTACAGATCCTGCTCTGCCTTCTAACTAGCATCTGGCTCTCCTGACTAGCAACCCCTTCTTTGGAGAAACTCCTCAGCCTTGTCCTCAGTATCTTCGGGTAATTGTCAAAGTTTGGGCACCTGGCTTTTCAGCCTGCTTTGCAGACTGTGCATGTCCATCCTTTGTGACTCACCCAAGTCTTCCCATTCTTTTCCTTCCCTTTTCTTGTGTTCTAGTTGGAAACAGCATGCAGTAATGGAAAGATGCCATTTTAAACAACCCTATTAAGAAAAAGAGCAAACACTTAGAAATAACATCAAGCATCTGGTCAGTATTTAAATTTCCAAATGTCTCCTGCTATATTTTTGTATAGTTCGTTTGAATCAGGATCCAAATAAGCTCCAAATAATTGATTACTGTATCTTAATTAAGTAATCATAAGTCTCCCCCCTCCCCCCAATCTGGACTTCATCTCAGCCCCTGGATCACTTTCTGTTGTTACTGGAGTAAATTATTAATTTTTAAGGACCTTTTCCTAGATAGCGAAATAGACTCACTAGTGATGTTCAGATTTAGAGTTGTGGAATTCCTTTTGCTTTTTTTTTTTTTAATGCCTTTAAAGGCCAGCATTTTAGTTTGGAATCAGAAAGTGAAAAAGAGGTAAGTCTCATTCAAGGGCATCCTTGATATACTTTATAAACATACACACATAGACAACAGTGGATTTGCTGACAGAAGCTAGGTTAAAGTCTACATTGCTGGGATGTGCAGCTCTTCAGGCCAGTGTGTTATCTGACTGCTTTCTCTTTTGTAGTCAGTAATTTTCCTTCTCTTCAATGAACACTTTTCCCTCTTCTCATTTCCTATTTTCTTTCTCACTCCCAACTGGCCTTCGTTCTATCATCCTTTGTAATTTTCTACAAATGCTCTAATGCCAAAGACTGTCCGACCACTCATCAAAGACACTGCAGAAGGAGTTTGGGTTTAGGTCGAAAGTGGGCTCAGTGTTGACTTCTATGGTCCTTCAGCTCGACAGTGCATGTAAATCAATAAACAAACCTGATGCTGCAAAAGAAGTTGAAAGGAAGAGGAGAGACCACTTAGACCACTGTTGATGTAGAGTCGGCAGATGATGGCTTAAAAAATTAGTGCACATGGATTCTGTCCCACTCCGTGTCTAAATCCAGAGCTCTTTTGGTAGATGAACACACTGCAGCTGGGGGCTTCCTTGGTGGTTGCTAATGGTAAAGAATCTGCCTGCCATTGCAGGAAATGCAAGAGACACAGGTTTGATCCCTGGGTCAGGAAGATCCCTTGGAGGAGGAAGTGGCAACCTTGCCTGGAGAATTCCATCAGACACAGCTGAGCATACACAGACATATACACTGCAGTGGTTATGTAGGCACCTACGTCACACTGACCAACAAGAGCTATACCAGAATGTTCAGTTCAGTTCAGTTCAGTTTGGTCACTCAGTTGTGTCTGACTCTTTGAGACCCCATGGACTGTAGCACGCCAGGCCTCCCCGTCCATCACCAACTCCCAGAGTTTACTCAAACTCATGTCCATTGAGTCAGTGATGCCATCCAACCATCTCATCCTCTGTCAACCCCTTCTCCTTCTGCCTTCAGTCTTTCCCAGCATCCGGGTCTTTTCAAATGAATCAGTTCTTCGCATCGGGTGGCCAAAGTATTGGAGTTTCAGCTTCAGCATCAGTCCTTCCATTGAATATTCAGGACTGATTTCCTTTAGGATGGACTGGTTAGATTTCCTTACAGTCCAAGGGACTCTCAGAGTTTTCTCCAGCACCACAGTTCGAAAGCATCAATTCTTCAGTGCTCAGCTTTCTTTATACCAGAAAGATCCCCTTTATACCAGACTGAGAATAGCCCAATTCAGCAATTTAATTAGGTCCAATTTAAGGTCCAATTTAATTAGGCTGTCTCAGTATTTTATTTTATTAATATGTGTGTTGGACACACATACAAAATAAACATTCTCAGTGCCAACTTCGAACCTGTTATCATTTTAACCCAGAAAAGGAAGTGAAAGTCACTCAGTCATGTTGGACCCTTTGAGACCCCATGGACTGCAGCCCGCCCTGCTCCTCTGTCCATGAGATTCTCCAGTCAAGAACACTGGAGTGGGTTGCCATGCCCTCCTCCAGGGGATCTTCCCAACCCAGGGATGGAACCCGAGTCTCCAGCATTGCAGGTAGATTCTTTACCATTCAAGCTACCCAGGAAGCCCCACAGAAACACAGAAACTGTGGATTAAATGGGCCTTAGGAATTTCAATTAACATTTAAGAAAGGCTTTTCTCTTCCTACTGAAGGAAGCTTTTCTTGCATTCTAAGATTTCTCTTTAAGCTATTTTTATCATCACGTGAGATTTTATCAGGGCTCACAAAATGTAAGAAACTTGTTAACTTGAACTTAAGTTTTGTGGAAAGTTGGGTTCTTAAATTAGAGGAAATAAATTATGGCATTTATCATTTTTTTTAAGAACAGTAGTTGTAGCTCTAAAGACATTTAATGACCTGGTAGTGCTTCTGCTCTTGCTAAGGCGCGTCAGCCGTGTCTGACTCTGTGCGACCCCACAGACAGCAGCCCACCAGGCTCCTCTGTCCCTGGGATTCTCCAGGCAAGAACACTAGAGTGGGTTGCCATTTCCTTCTCTGGTAATTCTTCTAGTTAGCTTTCAATCCAATCCAATACCAAAAAATAACAAGTAGTAAGTTATTGAGTTCTGTCACAGTAATTAGAAAACATCTGTTGTTTCATATACGTGCCTGAGTGCTAAGTATCTTCTGCTGCTGCTGCTGCTAAGTCGCTTCAGTCATGTCCGACTCTGTGCGACCCCATAGACGGCAGCCCACCAGGCTCCTCTCTCCGTGGGATTCTCTAGGCAAGAACACTGGAGTCGGTTGCCATTTCCTTCTCCAAGTATCTTCAGTTGCGTCCAACTCTTTGTGACCCTATTTACTGTAGCCTGCCAGGCTTCTTTGTCCATGAGATTCTCCAGACAAGAATACTGAAGTGGGTTACCCTGCTCTACTCCAAGGAATCTTCCTGATCCAGGGATCAAACCCGGGTCTCCTGCATTGCAGGTGGATTCTTTACCCACTGAGCCACCTGGGAGTCCTTGCTTCGTATGTAAATCTTGCTAAAGGAGTTTGCACATTGAGGATGAATGAACATATTGCCTGATATACCGCATAGAGAGGCAGCTTGGAAGACTTCTCACTTTGCAGATTCCTGAAGATAGTGTACTGTAGGCCGACCTCCACTAGAAACTACTGACTCAGGTATGGCAGTGGTTCTGCTTAGAGTCTTCAAGGAATCAAAGGGTTGTACTGTATTGTAATTCTTTTATTTTCTTTCATCCCTAAAAAAAATTAGTTACCATCCTTCAGAGGAGAACTTTACACGTTATTTAAAATAATATTTTGGGATTGTGGGGGCAGAAGATGGTTAGCCCAATCAATTTAGAAGCTTTTGACAAACAAAAGCTATTAAGCAGCATGTGTGCATTTTACCGTTTATAGTAAAAAGTAAACTCCAGTAATAGAAATCCCCTAATACAGTGATATAGGCTTCCTTGGTGGCTCAGTGGTAAAGGATCCACCTGCCAGTGCAGGAGACACAGGTTTGATCCCTGGGTCCGAAAGATACCCTGGAGAAGGAAATGGCAACCCACTCTAGTATTCTTGCCTGGGAAATCCCATTAAGAGAGGAGCTTGGTGGGCTACAGTCCACGGGGTTGCAAAAGAGTAGGACACAGCTTAATGACTAAACAACAGCGCAATGAGATCGTCCTTCTTCTATAAATATTTGAAAAAAACTAATATAAGATCAGCATTCATCTCCTCTTGTAGTGGAAGTTCTGAAATCAAATATCCCCTTATCTTTTTCTTGGGGGGGACAAAGAAGGGTGGCTTAATAAATTATAATACTATATCTACTTATTGAGATTAGTACAATATCTTTCAATCATATTTGATAGATTCCGATACTTTAAAATTGCAATTAACTTTAAGAATAAGCGAGCACTCTTCTTAAAATCTTTTTCAAAACTAGCTAGAGCAATGATGGGCAAATGGGGGCTCAAAACAATTTTAGATAAAAATAAAGTCACTTGAAAGTAAAAGTGTTAGTCACTTAGTTGTGTATGACTGTTTTTGATCCCATGGACTGTAGCCCCCTAGGCTCTTCTGTCCATGGAATTCTCCAGGCAAGAGTACCAGAGTGGGTAGCCATTCCCTTTTCCAGGGGGTCTCCCTGACCCAGGGATCGAACCCAGATTGCCTGAATTACAAACAGAGTCTTTACTGTCTGAGCTACCGGGGAAGCCCAAGACAGAAACTAATTAGGATCAGACTGAAGAAGCAAATGTGTATGCTCAGTCGCTTTAGTCATGTCCAACTCTTTGCAACCTCATGGACTGTGGCCCACCAGGTTCCTCTGTCCATGGAATTCTCCAGGCAAGAATACTGGAGTGGGTTGCCATTTCCTCCTCCAGGGGATCTTCCCAACCCAGGGATTGAACCTGCGTCACCTGCGTCTCCTGTATTGGAGGCAGATTCTTTACCTGATGAGCCATCAGGGGAACCTTAGATGACAAAATGTAACTTCTGAAAAAATACTTACTTTTCAGTTTTATCTCAAGGAAAATGAAGCAAGACTATGAGGGTACTAGAAACATGACCTTAGTCTGTTTTTTGTTCACTTTCTTTCATGTACCATTTCCGTATATATATATGGAAAAGAAACCAGGTTATTCAGGAAAAAAAGAATATTCAACATTCCATATACTCCAGGGTAGTTTACTTTCACCATTTTATTGGTGTATACTCTTCTTACCCTTTGAGGAAAGGAAATTACTGAGTTACTCTTTCAGACAGACCCTATATATCAGTTTTTTGGTCTTGCTAAATCTGGATTTTTATCCTGAGGTGTTTTTTTCTTTCTTTTTTTTTTTTTGGCAGTTTTGTAAACTCTTGTGGCATCAGAGAACTATAGTAAAATATTATTATAAAATCACATATCAATGCTGAATATTGGTATATGAGACTTCAGAATTCTTTTTAACTATTAGGTCCATTTTGAGCCTACAGGGTGAAAAGCTCCATAGTATTCCAGTAGTGATTGATTGCCTCATAAGGTATATGTCACTTTTTAAAAATAGTGTACTCATAAAAGTTTTTCCTAAACATTAAATTTTACCTGACGTATATTCCTTTTAAACATGTTAAAACATGAGAAAAAGATCCTTTGTGGAAAAGAGAAATTGGCTGTAATGAATAATAAAGCTGTAATAAAAATGCAGAAAAATAGTATGTAGCTGGATTATACTTTTCTGATTAAAAAATTACATTCTTAAGATAAAATAATGTGAAGTTCTGACCCTTCTCATACAATAGAAAACTTACTGGTCATCATTTGGAGTCTGTGTATGTGTGTGTGTGTGTGTGTTTATATATTTTAATACTCTTGTTTCATGGAAGAGGTCTATTTTCTCTTACTTTTATACCGATAAACTCAACATGGTTGGATAAAAGTCAAGTTCTTCTGTCAGAGATGATAGCTAGACATAGGTAACAAGCAGCATCATTTGCTGCATATTAATGTACATAATGCCATTTGTTGTTTTAAAACCATTTTATTTCTTTTTAAGGCTTTCTGACTGTCAAAATAGTTTTGTTTTTATTTCATTTTATTTTTTGGTTGCACAGGGTCTTCACTGCTGTGCGTAGGCTTCTCCAGTTGCGGTGAGCGGGGCTTCTCTTGTTTAGGAGCATGGGCTTTAGGCACACAGGTTTCAGTACTTGCGGCACGCAGACGCAGTAGTTGTGGCTCCCAGGCTTAGCTGTGGCATGTGGCATGTGGCATCTTCCAGGACCAGGGATTAAACCTGTTTCCCCTGCAATGTCAGGTCAATTCCTATCTACTTTGCTACCAGGAAAGTCTTGGAATGGTCTTTTAGATGGTAATCCCATAGAGTGAAAAATGGAGGGCTCACATAAAGCACTGGCTATTAAAGACAAGATGAGGGCACTTATAAATCTACTTTCAAATTTTGCTTAATCTGATTCTTGGTTTGTACATACTCTTTCCAAAATATATTTTAAACTAAGATACTGTGTATAAAATAAAGGAAGATAGGAATGGTCTTTTCTGACCATCTAGAAGATTCTCCAGCTTCTAGAAATCTACTTAAAACTTATTAATTCCATGTCGAAAAAGTAAAGTGAAAGAATTAGTTGCTCAGTATTGTTCGACTCTTTGTGACCCCATAGACTGTAGCCTGTCAAACTTCTCTGTCCATGGGATTCTCCAGGCAAGGATTCTGGAGTGGGTAGCCATTCTTTTCTCCAGAGGATCTTCCTGACCCAGGGATTGAACCTGGGTCTCCTGCATTGCAGGCAGATTGTTTACCGTCTGCTGTTATTCCTGCATAAATATTTTCAAGGCCAGGGAGCTAAGAATAGGGATAATTACTCCCTGTTTAAAAAGAAGAGGCAGATTCATTTTCTTTAAACTATAGTGTTGGTAGTAGTGGAAAAGTGGCAAAGGAGTCACCCCTTTTATTTTGATAATTTATGTGTCTATGTATCTAGATCTCTATATACAAATGTTTATATGGCTTACCCAGTGGCTCAGTTGGTAAATAATTTGCCTGCAATGCAGGGAACCTGGGTTTGAATCCTGGGTCAGGAAGATCCCCTGTAGAAAGAATGGCAACCCACTCCAGTAGTCTTCCCTGGAGAATCTAATGAACAGAGGAGCCTGGTAGGTTACAATCCATGGGGGTCACATGAGTTGAACATGACTTAGTGACTAAACCATCATATGATTTTTCAGATAATAGTGTACATCCATAAATTTAAAAGCATCAAGACCTCTTGAGGATCAAGAGTGTTCTAAAAATAATTATTGGCATAGGGATATAACTGACAATAGACATCTAGTAAACAGATGGCTTAAGGGATTCTACAAATGTAAGATTATCCAACATTCATTTAAAACCTTGAAAATAAAAATAGTTCAATTTTGACATTTTCATGCTGACTTTTTTTTATGAAAAAGAATTTTAAAAATCTGTAAAAGATATTAAGTAACTTGACATTTATTTCAACATTTGTCTCAGATTAGTTTAGGCTTGGTTGAAAAGGAGGATATATTTTTGGACAGAGTATGAAAAAAGTATTATGATGCAGGTAGCAAAAAAATACCCTGATATAACTATTATTAAGACTTGATAATAAACAGTTTTTAAAACAATTATCTACTTTTTTCCCAAATCAGTCATGAAAACCTCACCAACTATGATAATTCATCTCCTCAGTGGCAGAAGTTAAAAGATGCCTGGCCTTATTTGCAATATGGTGGACTTAGTCAAGGGCACTTAGGTGCAAGATTTTGGGCTGTTTGTTTTGACCATATATGACTAGTAAGAGAGAGCATTCATGGGAAATATCAACTTGTATGTGAGACAAGGTAGGAAGGGGAGTATTCAGAATTCTTTTTTTTAAAGGAAGTAACTTAAGCAAAATTTTGATTACAAGACTACGCCTTAGTGGCTCAGATGGTAAAGGATCTGCCTGCAGTACAGGAGACCTGGGTTTAATCCCTGTGTATTGAGAGATCGCCAGGAGATCTCTCCTGGAGAAGGAAATAGCAACCCACCCCAGTGTTCTTGCCTGGAGAATTCCATAGACAGAGGGGCCTGATGGGATACAGTTCATGGGGTCACAAAGAGCTGGCTGCAACTCACACTTTCCCTTTCACCTGGGAAGCCCCAAATATTGCCTGAACTTGATTTCTTATATGTTTTATTAATGCCAAGCTCTTAAATTTTAGCTTTTACCCCTTCTCCTTAAATGATATTGCTTGCAAGTGTAGCATTACAACTACATGCTTTCCTGATCATGACTTGAAAAAATTCCTTATATTCAGACTTTACATTTTTCTTTTGAAGCTCTGGCAGGTAGCCAACTGCAAACTGCAAAGTAAGCATTGAAACAACTGCCTCCACATATACTTCTGGGAGTGATGTCACAGTCCCAATCACGCCTGTTGTTTTCCAAGGATAACAAAGGAACAAGGGAACTCTCATGTTCCCTTAATGAACACGTGAAGAAGCAGTAGTTGGGTGGCCTATGGATGCTGCTACAGTTTCTCCTTTTCCTGCCATCAGGGCTGTTGTAGAAGGCCTAAGAATTAGACTCTCTCTTAAATCTCAGAGCTGTAGGTATTCTAGTTATTCAGTCGTGTGGTTATTGCAGGGTTATGTTTCCAGGATTGTCACCAAATAATATGGAAAATCATTAGTTCATATTGGACAGTGAAATGTTTAATCCTTTAGATGAAACATTTCTAAAGTGTAGGGTTTAATGTTAGTGAGATCATCAATTTTCTATTTCTTACTCTAACAAAGTACTAAACAGTTGAATGTTTTAAATGAATGTAACGTTTAACAGTAGTCATATTTGGGGATACTATGAATTCTCAACATTCCTACAGAATGAAACAAATATAGTTCTTTCTCAAATATATGCTGACCTCTGTGGTTTGCAAATAAAAATTTCAAAGATTTCAGCTATATATTCATAATTAGATTCTCTGTAGAACACATCAATCTGTATTACTGCATTTTTATTATTTTAGGAACAGATACAATGAAGAAAAAAATCTATGCTTTCCTTGTAGGTATTGAGCTAGGGAAATATTTGCTGCATTAAAATAATTTTGTATTTTATTGACTGACTTTCAACTTCAAGTTAATTATACCTCATCTCCTACTCTAATACAAAATGTAATACTTTAGACCTTTTATAATTAGTTTGGCATAGACTAAGAAAAATTTTCTTTTGATGCTATTTTCTTACTTGGGGCTAAACTTGATTTATCTAGATCATTACAATAATGTTAAGTGGAATCGTAATAAATATGACTGATTCAGTAAAAGGAAAAAGCATAAAATCATTTTTGTATGAGGTACAAATTCATTATTGCTATCAAGTACAAATACAATCTTCTAGAAGAAGTTTTGAAAGTAAAATTAATGGTAAGGAAACATTCAATTTAAGCTAAATCTGTTTACCAGGAGTTGTAAATTAATTGAATTTCTTAGAAGCAGTTTTATATTGGGTGCAGTCAGAATTTCAAAGCAACTTTCCCTGAGAGTTTGTCATGGCTTGTGTGTGAGCAATGTGTGGCCAAGTATTGCTATCATTACTCTCAGTGGTGATAGGCGGGTAGGGCCAAGGTACCCACCTAGAGCTGACCCAGTAAGCTTACGATGAATATAGTTTCTGAAACAATTTAGGAGACCAGTTTAATGACAAAATGTATGTTGTGACATAGCCACAGACCTCTTTCCTGAGAGAGCTAAACTTTGGAGAAATAAAAGCATGACTATTAGAGAGAAAATATGCAAACACAAAATGAACTCCACGTGTTAACTGGCCATTGAGAAGAACCTCCGCAGAAGAAAATTGAACAGGATGGTCACCAACAGGCATCTCTGCTTTGTGTTCTGCTAGTGTTGCTTGTCTGGGGGGTGGTTATGTAAATAAAAACAGTGAACTAAAGCCAAAAAAAAAAAAAGCCCACAAAAAACAACAGGAAAAAAAAAACCACCCAAAAAACAGGCCATAAGACAATGCCAGGGAAAGTTGCTTTTGAAATTCTGACTGCAGCCACTGTAGAACTGCATGTAAGAAATTCAGTTAATTTACAACTTTTAATAAACATGTTTAAATTGAATTTGTTCCCATTACTGTTAATTTAACTTTCAAAGCCTATTACAGAAGATCATATTTGTATTTGATTCTGGAATCCGTGCCCTGCATTTCCCATCCCCGCTTCCATATGCACCAACATTCAGGTACTCTGCTATAAACACTATCTTTCTCCTTTGGGGATAAAGCAGAATAACTGACCGGCAGCTTTCCCTCCTCTCAGCCTTTTGTTAGCCAGGTACTAGGAAAAGAGATGTTTAAGACATAACCCTACTTCTGAGGAGTTCATAGTCTTGAGTAGAGACAGATGAAAAACTAGGATGTAATTAAGTGGGCTTCCCTGGTGGCTCAGATGGTAAAGTGACTGTCTGCAATGTGGGAGACCTGGGTTCAATCCCTGGGTCAGGAAGATCCCCTGGAGAAGGAAATGGCAACCCCCTCCAGTACTCTTGCCTGGAAAATCCCATGGACAGAGAGGCCTGGTAGGCTACAGTCCATGGGGTCGCAAAGAATTGGACATGACTGAGAGACTTCACTTTCACTTTCAATGTGATCAGTGTAAATTTTTATGTTGTGAAGTATTGGAACTATTTACTTGTTTTTGACTCTTTGGTTCAAAATCATTTGTAGAAGGGAAGGAGCAAAGAACCTCTATATTTTAAAAAATGGGGACACACACATATGCATACCCCTGCGCCACCACCAGATCGTAATATGATATTTGGAGGATTTATTTTTAATTTGGGGATCACTACCTTGTTTCAGGTAGATTTGTACTTTCTTCTGCCACCTAGGCTTTTAATCTTTTAGTGTGGAAAGTAATTTTAGCTTTTGGTTCACTAATTTGTCTTATTAATTGTACCAAGCATTATGAAGCCCTGATAGATCTTAAACTCTGTGTAGCAAATATATTTTTGGTTAGTCTTTTCTGCCTTTTAACTGTTATAACAGAACCACCTTGCATCTGAAGTCCAGAACCAGCATTTGTTCATGTTGAGGTGGGACTGGTGATCATCCACAAGTGACATGGCTATCTGGGACTACTTGTTGGTTGGGACGTTGAAGCCAGAGCTCCAGAGAGTGACTCAACATGATGCCCTCCTGCTTAAAGGTTATGTGCTGTGCAGTGCTCCGTCCTGTCTGACTCTTCACAACTCCATGGACTACAGTCCACCGGGTTCCTCTGTCCATGGGAATTCTGCAGGCCAGAATACTGGAGTGGGTCGCCATGCCCTCCTCCAGGGGATCTTCCCAATTTAGGGATCGAACCCAGGTCTCCCACACTGCAGGTGGATTCTTTACTGTCTGAGCCACGAGAGAAGCTGGAATATACTGGAGTGGGTAGTCTATTTCTTCTCCAGGGGTTCTTCCTGACCCCGGAATAGAACCGGGGTCTTCCTGCATTCCAGGCAGATTCTTTACCAGCTGAGCTACCAGGGAATTCATTAACAGGTTTTAAAAGAATATTCTTCTTTTAATAAAATACTACAAATAATCCCTCTTGAAAAGTGTCTGTTATCTCACCCTGAGAAAAATGTTTGACTTGCATTAGCCACTGTGAATTCTAGTCTTTTAACATAATCGAATATGATTAAGAGATTTAGGCCACAACAGATTACAGCTATCAGAAACTATTTGGCTGCATTAAATATAATATGAATAAAATAATAAACGCTTGTTATTTTGATTAAACTAATTTATGTAGTTTTTTCTGGAATGAATAATGAAGCATTTGTCTCCCAGATAATTCTGTACTGTAGATAATGTGTTAACTCCCACTTTTGACCTAATAATTCATTCTTTTTTTTTAGGCTAGTGAGAATTCCTATCAAATTCTCATCAAGTCTGACAGAATTGGGGTATCCTAAGCCTACATTTCCAAAGAGGACCTAACAATACTTATGGAATATGAGGTACAGAATCTTAGGTTAAAAAATATTTTTGCAGATCTTGTTTATTTACACTGAACTCAAGTTAACTGTCAAATAAGAATACTGATAAAAGTCAGGTAAATTGCTACCACCAAAAAATGTAATCTTAGTCCCTGGAAATTTGCTGAGTGACTTGAGGAACTACAACCACTGCTCTGTAACAACTTTGAAGGGTGGGCGCGGAGGGATGTGGGAGGGAGGGTCTGGAGGGGGGGGACATATGTACACCTATGGCAGAAACCAACACAATACTGTAAAGCAATTATCCTTCAATTAAAATAAAGTTTAAAAAATGTAATTTTTAGTTTGTAGCTGAATGGAGTCCTATTTTGTCAGTAATATTCAGAAACCTTATTTTAATAGGATTTCCTTCTAAAAAGGAGCTTGGAGCATAGTGGGTGGGTCTGTTTCAGTTCAGTTCAGTTGCTCAGTCATGTCCAGCTCTTTGCGACCCTATGGACTGCAGCACGCCAGGCTTCCCTGTCCATCGCCAACTCCCGGAGCTTACTCAAACTCACGTCCGTCCATCGCGTCAATGTTGCCATCCAACCATCTCATCCTCTGTCGTCCCCTTCTCCTCCTGCCTTCAATCTTTCCCGGCATCAGGGTCTTTTCAAATGAGTCAGTTCTTCGCATCAGGTGACCAAAGTATTGGGAGTTTCAGCTTCAGCATCAGGTCTGTTTCAAATATTCTAATTAGAAAGAAATCTTTCAGAAAATAGCAATTATAATTTTTTGCTTTCTTGATTTTCTTTAAAAGGAAGTAAAGCATTAAGTTCAGTATAGGTTATTCTAGTAGGCTTTGTGGCATAGATCCCCCGAATAATTCATTGTGAGATTCCAGTATCTGCCACGTGTCAGAAATTAAATTGCTATTAACTGACAACTAAATTTGATACTCTTAAAGTGCACAGGTCATACATAAACCAGTCCAATCATTGAAGGTTCTCTGCTCTTACATACTGTATACAATTGTAGGACTGCCCATTTTACAGGATTTTTTTTGGAAGCATTATCTGTAAAAATGCCTGTGAATCCTAAAAAATGCATGCTAACTTAAAATTTGTTTTTAGGTATTGATATTTCTTGCTAAGTTGAAAACCTTCTGGAAAAAAAAAAAGAGAAAAAAAAATCTTTCCTGATGAAAAAAAAAAGAAAACCTTCTTTACCATGTATGGAACCAAAAAGGTAATGTAGCCATGGTTAAGAAAAATCACTCCGTGATTAAATTTTACTGAGTATGAACAAATTTTTTCTTGATGTAGACTCAGTTGTACATTTAGTCAAGTGGATAAATAAATGCTTAGATATAATTTATTTAACTTGTTTTTGGAAAGAAAAATTCAACATACCTTAAACTGATTTTCTGATATGTTTATTTTTAACATGACTATTTAAAAATTCATCTTAATGGAAGACTTGGAAAAGGCAGCTTTTACTTGGGTTGACATTAATCAAAGAATGCAGTTGATAGAGTGGCTACCATTTACCAAAAGACTGATATGTGCTAGGCATTATTCTTTACTGTCTTACATTTATCAACTGTAATCCTTATAGTAACACTGCAGGATAGGTATTAGCTTCATTTCACTGGTGAAGAAAGAGAAGCTTAATTAAAGTGACTTGCTGAGTTTTTAGTAACCGGCTTATGTGCTCAGCAGGTATTTGAGAACCTACTCTGTGTTGGCCCTGTCACTGTGCGCAGACTGAGAATGCAGCTGTGAATGAGAAAGACAAGATCTCCATTCTAAAGAAGCTTACACCCAAGTGGTAAAATCAGGACTGTAAAATAGCAGCGTCAGATTCTGAAGTTCTTCTTCATAGCTTCCATATTGCCTCCCACTAAGGATACTACAGAAGAGATGGAGAAGTGGTTTTTAGTGCCACTTAGAGTGGGTGGGGATGGAAACTGTATACTGAAATGTTATAGGAAAGAAATATTGGCATACGGGTGTCAATAAGTATTGGAGAAAACACCCTAGGGCCTAACTGTGTGGTGGGGAATGGTAAGCCTGTGCAACACGACAGACTTGTTTTCTGTAGATACACTTTATAGACAGTGTACATTGCAATAGCAGTGACGTACTTGCTGAGATAGCCTTAAGGATCATCTCAGTGTATGGCTCTGCGCTGTCCAACATGGTAGCCATTACCTACTTATGGCTTTCAGGTCCCTGAAATGTGGCTAGTGCAACTAAGGATCTGAATGTTAAAATTAAAAAAAAATTTTTTTAATTAAAAACTGAAACTTGATCCAGTTACTAGATCTTTTAAGCGTATCTGGAACAACATGGGTATGTGAATCTATTTTTTTTTTCTGCCTATATTTAAAAAAAATTATATACAGATCAAGTATTTGTGATGAAAATACAGCATATGAATTGAGATGTGCTATAAAATACACACTGGATTTTGAAAACAATAAAAAAGAATATAAAATACCCATTAATTATTTAGAAAATAGTTACATGCTGAAATGATATTTCGGATATGCTAGGTTAAATCAAGTATTAAAATTAGTTTCAACTGTTTATTTTTTACTTTTTAAAACATATACCTATTAAGAAATTTTAAATTACCTACATGGATTGCATTCTATTTGTACTGGAGAATGCTGGTATAATCAAAGGAGGCCTGGTGGAGTCTGGTTCATATATTACCTTTTATTTCTGGCATCAGAACATTTTCTTAGTATACATCATTATCCTTTTATCTAAAGTTATGTATTGCTCACTGTTCTTTCTAAGAATGAATGCTGTGAAGGTGTGAATGTGAAAGTGTTAGTTACTCAGTTGTGTCCGACTCTTTGTGACCCCATGGACTGTAGCCCACCAGGCTCCTCTGTCCATGGGATTCCCCAGGCAAGAATACTGGAGTGGTTGCCATACCCTTCTCCAGGGGATCTTTCCAACCCAGAAATCGAACCCAGGTCTCCGGCATTATAGGCGGATTCTTTACTGAGCTACCAGAGAAGCCCACTGTTCTTTCTAAAAATGAATGTTAAGAATCATGTTAATAACTGTGTCAACATTTCTTTCCAGAGTAGAAATATAAAATTATTTACACATGCACTTATGTGAACTGTCTGTATACAAGTGTATATAACACATTTATTTCCAGAATATTTCCCATAATAAGTTTTTGAAAACAGAAAGTAAACATAAGTATTCTGTGGAACTATATTCAAGGATTGACAGACTTGGGGGTGAAATACTTTATTATATACTATACAATATTTATTTTTAGGACAAAAGCAAATATTATAAAAAGTATAAAAATAGACAAAAAAGATACAAACACAATATATTTTGGTCAGAATTTTAGATGTGTTTTTTTTTCTTCTCTCTCCCCTTTACTTCAAAAGTTATAAATACTTTGGAAGCAGCATGCATTGTTGCACTTTTGATTTTTTGTTGTACAGTTAATGAACTTGAAAGTCTGGATGACTGGGGATGATCTGTTTGGCCTTCCCATTCTTTCGTTTCTTCTTCCTTGATTATTAAAGGTTTTCCTAGAGTTTGGCCAACAAGGTTACAGACTTCTTGAGCTTTGCGCCATGCGTTTTCTACAGCAGCAAGGCAGGCTTGTCGTCTTAGGAATTAAATGCAGAGATTATTAGTAAGACATTGAACAAACTGTAGGATGGAACAGTTTTGTTTAATTAGTTGATAATTCATTTAAAGATGTGCTTAACTTACCGAAGGTTCTCAGCAGAACCTGGCATGTGATAGAACTGGGGTTGGCTGATGACAACAGAGCTATCTAGCTTTTCAACAAGAAAGTTACAGATATTTTGCATTTTTCCGAATTCAGTAAATGTAATGCAGACCTGTAAATGAAATAACAGTTGAAATTATTTTCATGTTTGATGCATGATTTCAAATTTTTTTCTAAATGTGAGTTAAAAAAAAGTAAAGACAGATTACAGTGAAGTCATTTTATAGTACGGAACAGATAAGAAAGGCCTACTTGGTACTTAAAACCAAATTTTGTTACTGAATTTATTTTTGCTTATGAATTTTGTAATTTGTTTAATGTTGACTTGAACATTTTAAACTTCATTTAAAATCAGTCAGGAACTTTTTATGAAACAGAATTGGGGGGTTTCCCCTTCAATTTTATTATTTGGCTAAATTCTTAGCCTGATAAATGTTTCGTGACTCTTTAGACATCTCTTTAGACGTTAGCCAGCTTCCTGATTAGCGGTAATTACTTCATGCTTCACTGCTGTCAGTGAGGTATGCTTCTTCATCCAATAGTTATTTTCAGATCTATATGCAAAAGCTCATCTATTTCATTATGCCATCTGCCTTTAACTGTGTGGAAGCAGTTCTTATATATTCAGCAATACTTTAAAACTGTAGTCTTAAAACATTCTATGGAAGCAAACTAAACCTTTTTCCTAAGGAAACTTTACACAAGCTCAATATGTAAAACAATAAGGTACAGGTACTGAAGCACTTTATATAAATTATGTAAAACAATAACATACAGATACTGAAGTACAGGCTGGAGTAGCAAAGAGTCATCTTATACAATATAGAACAGTTGCCTTTCATCATAAATGTTATCCATGGAAGACTGATGTTCTGTCTGGTTTCAATACTTACTTTGGATTAATTTGCTCTCTTTTCTAGTTTCTTAAGGCAGAAGCTTCTTTATTTCAGATTTTTCTTCTTTTTACTATATGCATTCAATGCTAAAATTTCTCTCGAAGCCCTGCTTTTGCTGCATCTCATAGTTTTTGATAGATTCTATTTTCATTTAGTTCTAAATATTCTAAAATTTCTCTTGGGATTTCTTCATTGATCCACATGTCATTTAGAATTGTGTTGTTTATCTCCACATATTTGGGGATTTTCCAATTATGTTTCTGTTACTTATTTCTAGTTTAATTCCATTGTGATCAGAGAGCAGACATCATATTATCTATACTTTTAAATTTGTTAAGGGATAAGGTTTGGCCTAGAATGTATTTTAGCGGGGAGGGGAGCAGAGAAAGGTTTACTGCAGAGCCAAGTATTGAGAATGGGTGGCTTGTTCTTGAAAGACCCAAACTCCAAATGTGTGCTATCTTGGTGAATGTTCCATGAGAGCTTGAGAAGAATTCTGTTTTGGGGGAAGTAATTTATAGATTTCCATTTTGTTGTTCTTTTTTAGTCACTAAGTTGTGTCTGACTCTTTGTGAACCCATGGCTCCTCTGTCCATGGGATTTTCTACACAACTACTGGAGTGAGTTGCCATTTCCTTCTCCAGGAGATCTTCTTGACCCAGGGATCGATGGAACCTATGTCTCCTGTTTGGCAGGTAGATCTTTACCACTGAACTACCTGAGAAGGCCTGTAGATGTACATTATATCCAGTCAATTGATGGTATTGTTGAATTTAACTAGATTTTTATGCCTGCGGAATCTGTCCCTTCTTTTTAAAGTGACTTTTCTTTTTAAAAAAAAAAATATTTATTTGGCTGCATCAGGTCTTAGTTGCTGCATGCAGGGTCTTCATTGCATCATGTGGAATTTCTTGTGTGGTGTATAGTCTATCTAGTTGTGGCCCACACGCTTAGTTGCTCCATGGCATGTGGGGTCTTAGTTCCCTGACCAGGGACAAAACCCATGTCCCCTGCATGGCCAGGGAGACTCTTAACCACTGAACCACCAGGGGAGTCCCTGAATCTGTCCCTTTTTGATAAAGGAAGTTGGAGACTCCAACTATGATAGTGGACTCACCTATTTCTCCTAGAGGTTCTATTAGTTTTTGCCTGATGTAGTTTGACACTCAGGAGAATACATATTAAGGACTGTATTATTTTTTGGCTGTGCCACTATGTGGCATGTGGGATCTTAGTTCCCTGACCAGGAATCAAACCTGCGCCCCCTGCCCTGGAAGCACAGAGTCTTAACCACTGGACCACCAGGGAAGTCCCCATGGATTGTTATGTTTCTTGGAAAACTGCCCTGTATCATTACATGATACCCTTCTGTATCCTAGATAACTCCGTATTATGAAGTCTGCTCTGTCTACAATTACAATAGTGACTCTTGCTTTCTTTTTATTAGTGTTAGTATCATTAATTTTTCTCCATGGATTTAATCTATATATCTTTATATTTTTTTTCCCCTTTATTTATTTATTTATTTTTTCAGTGGGTTTTGTCATACATTGATATGAATCAGCCATAGATTTACACGTATTCCCCATCCCGATCCCCCCTCCCACCTCCCTCTCCACCCGATTCCTCTGGGTCTTTCCCGTGCACCAGGCCCGAGCACTTGTCTCATGCATCCCACCTGGGCTGGTGATCTGTTTCACCATAGATAATATACATGCTGTTCTTTCAAAACAGATTTCTCATAGATAACATATAGTTGGGTGGTGTTTTTTGATCAACTGTGACAATCTGTCTTTTAGTTGCTGCATTTAGACCACTGATGTTCAAAGCATTACTGATATAGCTGGATTAATATCCACCATATTCTTTACTGTTTTCTATTTGTCTCCCTTGTTCTTTTTTCTGTCTTCTGCATTTTGTGATTTTAACTGAGCATTTCATGGTTCCTTTTTTCTTCTACTTTCTTAGTATATCAGTTGTATTTTTCAAGCTTTTATCAGTGGTTTCCCTAAAGTACATAATACATATTTACAACTAATCCAAGTCCACTTTAAATAACACTATACCACTTCATGGGTTGTATAATAATATAATAACCTTATAATAACAAAATAATCCTAAGTATTCCACCCCATCTCTTGTATCATTAGTCATTCCTCTCACATGTGTGCGTGCTAAGTCGATTCAGTTGTGTCTGACTCTTTGTGACCCCATGGACCAAGGCCTGCCAGGCTCCTCTGTCTGTGGGATTCTCCAGGCAAAAATAATGGAGTGGGTTGCTGTGCCTTCCTCCAGGGGATCTTCCTAATCTAGGGATCAAACGCACATCTCTTATGTCTTCTGCATTGGCAGGCGGGTTCTTTATCACTAGCACCACCTAAGAAGCCCATACATACACCATATGTATATGTACCATACATATACCATATGTATATTACCATATTACCATATGTAAGTATATATATAAGTAATATGCATGAGCATACATGTGTGTGTGTGTAAGTCGCTTCACTTGTGTCTGACTCTCTGTGATGCTATGGACTGTAGCCTGCCAGACTCCTCTGTCCACATTCTAGGCAAGAATACTGGAGTGGCTTGCTATGCTCTCCTCCAGGGGATCTTCCTGACCCAGGGATCAAACCTGTCTCTCTTATGTCTCCTACATTGGCAGGCAGGTTCTTTACTGAGCCATTGGGGAAGCCCCTTACATTATCTGTATTTAATGTGATTATTCATATGGTTATATTTAAACTTTTGATCTTGCTACTGATTTTCTATTTGTCTCATATTTTCTTCATTCCCCTCTCCCCATTTTCTGCCTTTTTTGGAGGAGATTGACTATTTTTTTTTATTATTCTATTTAGTATCCTTCATTGGTTTCTTTACTGTAACTTGTTACCTTAGTAACAAGTTTGGAGTTTACAGTATATACATGTTTGATTTATCGCAATCTACCTTCAGGAGATACACCATTTCACACAGAAGAAACTTTAGATATTATATTTCTCCCTTCATGCTATTGCTGTTATATGTTTTACTTTTACATATGTTATAATCCCTAAAGTCCATCATTATCATTTTTGTTTAAACAATTATTTTTATATAGGTGTAGAGTTATAGAGATATAAGAAAAATATCATATCTACCTAGGTAGTTACCATTTTCAGTGTTCTTCATTCCTCTGTGTAGATTCCTATTCCTTTCTAGTACCATTCTCTTCCACCTACCCACCTTCCATTTAACATTCCTTGGACTGAAGGTCTATGGTAATGAATTCTTTCACCTTTCTGAAAAAGTCTATAATTGGCCTTTGATTTTGAACAATATTTTTGCTGAACATAGGGGAAATATAAGATAGGAGAAATATGACTTAAATGCATAAATCAAATATAAATATGATTTATACATTGGAGAAGGAAATGGCAACCCACTCCAGTATTCTTGCCTGGAGAATCCCAAGGTCATTATAAGTGTTTTAAAAATTCCTTTAGATAGTTAAATTTTAAGTGAAAAAATTACAAATTTATTCAAGTAAATATAAGGAAAACAGTGTATTATAATTACTAACTCAAGAGATAAGAAGCCAGGATTCTAAGTTCCATTCTAATTCTTGTAATATGATCTTTAAAAAGTCTGAGCCTAAGCTATCTTAGTCTAAAGCCACACCCTTAAATCTAGGAAAAATAATTATTATCTACCTGAAGGTAGGACTAGGTGATTTCTTGAGGTATTTTCCATCTCTAAAGGCAAAGTTTCTCTGACTGGATTAACAAGATTCCATTCTGATCCAACTCTTGCTTGTTTCCTGTGGCAAGGAAGCAGTATGACTAAGCACATACTCCAAGAAGTTTGGAGTCAAAAAGAGACAGCAGTCTTCTAACCTAGCTGTGACTACTTATAACATACTCTGACTTCATAAAGTCCTGATCATAAAATCATTGAAGGGAAGTAAAAAGCGCAACAGTTGTAGGAACTAAATATTTTCATTAATTGTGTGTAAAAAAATAAGCAATTTTTTCAATTTGTGCAAAGGTTGAGTAGTTTTTATTTTTAAATAAATCTTAACACAAAATAAAATTGTCTTGTGAAACAAAAGAATGTTGAAGCCTTTCAACCCTTGATGCTATGACTATTAATTTGCTATTTATCTGAGGAGAAGAAATTTTTCCTCTGTAGTGTTTCCTCCTGTTGACTACATGATAACATTACTAAAATTTTATTCAGGTGGCAATTAAATGCTACTTCCCTCTTGCTATTTTTATTCCATTTCAAAACAATTTCTCTTAAATCTCACCCATATATGTAAAACCAAAAATGATTTTGAGAAAAATGATCTTTAATCAACACCATGAGAAGTATTTCTCCTGTACTTGACTTTCAAGAATAAAATTAAATGCAAATTGTCCCCACAAAGTCATGCTGTTTCCAATTATTTCTGAAGATAATACATACCTCTGCTTCCATGTGATAAGCATTTTCTAGCCTTTTAAAATCTTTTGTCACAGTTACATTTTCTGACTGAAACAGAAAGTACAAGAATATGATTACTAAATGTTTGGCTACTAAATGCAATTACTCTAAAACATAAAGTATAAACTTGTACTTATTAAAATCAGAATAAGAAAATATGTGAAAAGAACTGGCTTTAAAACTTTCCTTAAAAAAACATAAATTCAGAAACCTATAAATATTTGCTGATATTTCATCATAATTGTCATTCCACTTGTAATTTTTACATTAGCTAGTTCAAAAAGTATGAACTTAGGGTGATATACATATATGAAGCATTATTTGTACCTAAAACATTCTGAATGTTGTAGGGATGTTAGAGTTTACAAAATGTTTAACTCACAAATAATACTAATTTACTGAACACATATAGTATTGCAACTTTGGGCAAGTTACTCAACTGTTTGAGACATAGTTTCCACACTTATAAAATTGTGTTACACTGCATGTGAGGTAGTAGGTAGATGGGCCCCAGGCTGAGCCACTGGAGTTTGTCAGGCTGAGCAATTGGACCTCTTCTCTCCCTCCCCCAAAATTTCAGGGGAAAAGATAATGGCAGGAGCAGAGAGGAACTAAGCCCTGCTAGAGTAAAAAGATGACCACATCTTTCATTCTTCAGGAAAAAGAGACCTCCCTGACTGTACATGTGCAGAAAAGTTCCTAGGGGGTCAAAAAGGAAGGGGGTGCTAACCCATAATATGTTTTGCCAACCCCTCAGAGACCCTTGTGCTGGAATCATCTTGGCCAAAAGATTCATGCGCACATTGGACAGGGCCCTGAGTCAGATCAGATGTGGGCAACAAGCAAGATAATTGGTTAGAGGAAAACAAAGACCTGGAAGAAGGCCCCTATTTTAGCAATTCAGACCACACCTTTAGCAAAGATGCCCTAACTCTTCTCTGAGTGTGTAGCTCTGCTTTGCTTCTGTCCTAAATAAACTGCTTTTCTTTGTGCTCTTTCATATGTATGGTGCTTCTAATAATCTCTGCCTGTTTTACAACCTTGGTCTCTTAGTAAAATTCTTTTTTCAAAGAGGTCAAGGGCCAGGGCTCTGCCTCTAGCCCCTAGTGGTCTAGTGGTTAGGATTCCTGGTTTTCACCCAGCCAGCCCAGGTTTGATTCCCAGGCAGGAAACTAAGATCTTGCTTCAAGCTGCCACTCACTGCTATTACCTCCGAGATCACATGGAACTGACTTGAGAATTTAATGAAAAGTTGTGAATAATGAAAAGTTGTGAATAAAATGCTTGACAGAGAAGGCACTCGGCAAACAGAGATGCAATACCATTATGATGTAAACATTTCCTGAAATACTGGACCTAAGCCAGCCTGTTCTTAGAAAAGTAACATTAATGCTTTTTGATTCTCTGGGTAAGTACAGGGTATATATTCTGATAAAAAAGTTGAACTTCTTATTTATGTTTCAAAAGGGTTTTAAAATTTAGTGAAATGAATTCTTGACCTACTCCCACTCTTGGGGATAGGCCGAACTTATATTTTATAAATGTTTATATCTTTAAAAATACATGCTAAATAAAGATGATGATGCTCAATCACTTAATTATGTTATTTGGTAAAGGATTTAGATGCACATGAATTTTAAGATATACACTAATTTCAAGCCATTTATAGACCTAGAAAATTCTAAAAAGCTTTAACCTGAAAATCTGAACTTAAGTTCCAATTATAGCTCTGATGTCAGTTTCAATGAAAATATTAATTCATTTTTGTGATATTATCATCTTATGGTAATAATTATTCATTGTAGAAAACTACAGTATTGATAAATATAAACTAAACCAATGCTGTATACATTGCTTAAAGTTGAAAACATGAAACTTGATACATGAAACATTTGTCATTTAGTATTCTTTTATGACATGTAAACATATCTTCTATTTTCTTAGAGGTCTTTTTTCAGTTTTCCCCCACTTCATTTGATAAATATATATAAGACTTCTATTAGAGAAATAATTTTAGGAAAGATAGCAGAAAAGAAAGTATCTTTTACTGTTTCACTTAACATTATAGTTTTTATAAATATAATATACACTAATTAATGAATATCTAATACTAGAGAAAGAATAGTCTCCAAACCCCTTATGTTAATATTTCAGTAAACATTTAATTAAATCATCTATCCATGCACATAAAAATTTGTAGATCTATGTATAGAATTTTTTATAAATGAAATTATACTCTATATGCTGTTCTGTAACCTTTTAATCACTTCTACTTTAGAAAAATTTAAAATCTACAGAAAAGTTGCCAAGATAGTATAGAGTTCCATATACCTCAGTTTCAGGTTTTTCTGATGTTATCATTTTTTTATTCTATGGTACATATCAGTTCAGTTCAGTTGCTCAGTCTTGTCCAACTCTTTGTGACATATACACATATATCCACAACTGTTTCTGTATCTATCCATCTGATATATACTAAGCTAAACATGAGTTCATACTGATGTTTCTAACTCTAATTAAGAACCACAGAGTTCATTCTAACCTTCCTTCCTTATCTATAATTTCCTCTCCAGTAGTCAGAAACCTGATTTCCCTCATCCACCAACCACCTATTTTTCAAGCCTACTATACATATAAAGCAGTTTCAGAACAGTAAACCTTGTAAAAACATATACTAACTAGAGTACAGAGTTTATGTATCTTTCATCTTTATCATTAGTTCCTAGTAAAATATTTTTCCAAACTTACTTAGGATACTCTGCTCACCTTCTGTCCCCATGTTCAGTGCAATTATGTCATTCATTTGTAACAGAGTTAGGTTCATTTGTCACAGTCTGGGTTCTGTCCTGGAATTGATCTGTGGTTTTTTTTTTTTAATTTGCATAATTAGTGTCCCCTTTTTGTGATTTACAGTTTTATGGGTTTTGACAAGTGTATTCACCACACCAGTACCACACAGAATAATTTTTTCCCCTTGAAAAGTTTCTCTGTGCACCTCCTTTATAGTTAACCACTTTGCCATCAAACAACCTGTCCACCAATTTATGTCCCTATAGTTTTCCCTTTTCCAGAATGTCACATGAATGGATCATAGAATGTAAACCTTTTGAAGCCGTTTTTTTAGCTTATAATATTTAAGATTTGCTCATGTTATTCTGTGAATAGCTTGCACCTCTTTATTGCTGAGTAATTTTCCAATGCATGGATGTAACAGTTATCCATTCTGCTGTTGAAAACATCTTGGCTGTTCCAAGTTTTAAAGTTTTAGTGAGTTATGAATAAACCTGCTATAAATATTCTTGTGCAAATTTATATGTGAACGTAAGTCTTTGATTCTTTTGTGGGTTAATGGTTCCTATAGTAAGTCTAACTTTGTAAGAAGCTGTAAGACTGTCTTTCAAAGTGGCCAAACCACTTTGCAGTCTTACCAGCAATGAATGAAAATTTCTGTTGTTCCACATCTTTGCCAGCATTTGCTATCATCAATGGTATTGGATTTTAGTCAATCTAATACATGCATAATGGTATCAAATTGTGGTTTTAATTTGCATTTCTTTAATGACAAATGATGTGGAGGATCTTTTCATGTGTTTACTTGCCATCTGTATATATTCTTTGGTGAAGTATATGGTCAGGTATTTTGTGCTTTTAATTGAGCTATCTGTTTTCTTATTATTGAATCAACCATAAAATCAAATAAAGCAGTAATTTTTATTTTTAAGGGCACTTGAGTTAGATTCTTGCACATCCAGTAAGGGGAAGATAGACTTTAATAAATGGTTTCAATAGATGTTTTCTTCTAAATGGGTAAGTACGGCAACTTACCCATTTAGGAGAAAACAAAACCCTTTTCCTTATACCAAAATAAATTCCAAATGTAGTAAATATTTAATGTACTATAAAGGGTCCCTAAAAAGTCCAGGAAATATTAGTTAATAGTTATGTAGCTTCAGGCTTGTGAAGGACCCAATAAGCATTACACCAAAGTCAGAAAACTTTTTTTTTTTGCGGGAGAAATGTTTATTTGAAGTGAAAAACAATAAAAACAATAGTACTTTAACCAACATATGAAGCAGAACAAGAAAACAATAAAAACAGATTACATTAGTTCTTACAAATTTGGGGAATTTAAAAACTCTTATCGTTTAGCTTTAATCTCCTTATGAGAAGCTTTCCTTATGAAGAAAATAAAACTTCGAAGAGTTTAAGTGATTTACTAAAAGACTCAAAAATATCATGAAAAATTTTACTATTAAGAGAATTTAAATAAATCTTTAAAATTTTTAATGTTTAATACTGTAAACAGGTTACATGGCAAATAAGAAATTGGGAAAATTTTTGCAATATATGAGAGATAGTTATTAATAATCTTAATTTTTAAAGTTCTCTAAAGTTAAATCTCTAAAGTTCTCTAAATCTCTAAAGTTAAAGTTCTCTTAATTTTTAAAGTTTAAAGAAAAGATAACAGAAAAATAGGAACAGTAATAGGGAATGTTTAATAAGTGTTTTACTTAAAATGCAGTGATCAGGAATGTTTAATAAGTATTTTACGGTTGAATGAGTAAATATTGCTTGGAACTTGAAAACATTTTTCCATGAAAACACTCAAAATGAGGTCATGCCGTCACAGGTGAAACTATATATAACCATAAAATTATATATGATCTATATGATAGCTGAATAGTTTATTAAAAACCATTTTCTAAGTACACATTATGTGAGGAGTATGAAACATAACCCACCAAGACAAAGCAAAGAAGAGACAAAATGATCTCCACTCTGGAGAGGTTTAGAATATGGAGGAGAGACAAGGAAAGCAGTAATTATAATATAAAGTGATACATTTTATTAAGGGTGGTGAATGGAGTATGGTATGCAGGGAGTAGTGTAGGAAAAAAGTGCTCAAGAAGTGAACTTGGGCTGGTTTTTAAAGGAAAAAGAAGGGAAGTCAGTCTATGAGGGGAGGAGATGACAGGAAATGACAGAGTTAAGCTCCATCTATTAAGTGAAAGAGTTTGGAATATGAGGGGCCTTTTAATCAGGGGAGTGATGTTTATAAACACAGATTTTAAAGTTTAAAATGAATAAAGATTTTGTGAAGACCCATTAAATTCACCCAAAATGTAATATAAATGATTTTATTTGCATTTTCTACTGAACAAATTATTTACCACTGCTTCCCTCCATCAGCAGAGATAATCTGGAGATTACTGACCTTTGCATGTCTTGAACACTAAGTCTTTAATGTACTTACTTTAAGTTGGATGTAGTGACTGATCCTGTTTTACATATTAGAAGCTGCAGCTATGGGAGCTTCGTATATACATTTTAAGCAAAAAACTTAAGAACTAGTTATATTATTCAAATATGTCTGCAGCACTGGCAGCAGTTTTGGGGAGAAAATGTATTTCTATATATTAAATTCATTTTATTCACATAATTTATAATTAGCAGCAGATCCTTCTAAACTGTAAAATCATTTAGAGGCATCTTTTCAAAATGACTTTTAAAATACATCTATGTTTATAAATGCAATCTATGTTTATAAGTACAAATAAAACTTCTCCTTAAAATACAGACTTGCTTTTTCAGGGTGTGTCATTTCTAACAAGAGCACTTTTAAGAACTCAGTGTTGGGGGGACACAAATCACAGCTCTGGCCTTCAGGCTACTCTGTAATAAGAGGGATCTGAGACAGCCTATGAAGTCTGTGCTTTCTAATTCTCTTTCATTCTGATTATCTGGAGCCTAGGATAGTTGAAAGAAACCTAGATTTTGGTTTTGAGAATACAGGAGTTCAAATATAACCCTGGGTGTTCAGAGCATTATTTAACTTCCTTAAATCTGGAAAGTGGGGATATTAAAACCTGCTTAACAGGGGTGTTGTACGAATTAAAGAAGACTCATTCTTCTTTTTTTTTTTTAAAGTGGGCTTAGGGCAAGATTTATTTAGAGATTTGTTTCAGGATCATCTCTGGTAAGAAGAAGTATTTCACATATGTGGCATGTACAATATACTGGCTTAATTTTCTTTTTTGAGCTAAAACTAAACAATTCGGAGAAAATTTTGAGTCTTTATAAAACGAAAATGGGTACAATATTCCCCCTATCCCGCCCCAGCCCACATTACTTTTTGCGAAAAATACCGAAGAATCACTTCATGTAAAGCTTTCCCAGGCTGGGAGGAGGGGTGCAGAATAAAAACAAAAAAATGATTCAATGTCTAGCACACTACTTATGCAAGCATTTACATCTTATTGTTTCAAGTTTAACAGTTCGTCATTTCAAGGTTAAAAACAAATTACTGCAACAAGTGATACCAAATAAAACCCCACTCAATTTTAATTCTTTTGTTTTATAAGTCACTGCAGCTGATAATTACTTTCCCCTAGAAGGATGGGCTGGGAAAGATTGAAGGCGGGGGGAGACGGGGACGACAGAGGATGAGATGATTGGATGGCATCATAGACTCGACGGACGTGAGTTTGAGTAAACTCTGGGAATTGGTGATGGATAGGGAGGCCTGGCGTGCTGCGATTCACGGGGTTGCAAAGAGTCGGACACGACTGAGCGACTGAATTGAAGTAAGGAGGATGGGCCAGAGATACACTCGGCCAGATCCTCGCGGCCCCTCACGCGGCCGAAGACACAAAGGTGTCCCAGACACTCAAAACCCTACCCGCCCCTACCCTCCGCCGCCGGCTTTTCGCGGTCGGGCTGGAAGCTCCTGGCCGGCGGAGCGCTCACCTGCACGCCCTGCAGCCGGAGGCTCTGCGTGATGTAGTCCAGGCGGCGGCAAACGCTCTTCTTGGCCTCGGCCGCCGCCCCCTTGATGCTGCTCACCCGCACGACCACCTGCGCCCGGTCGGGGCTCGCAGACACCTCCGCGGTGCCGCTGACATGCACCTCGCGGGTGGGAGTTTGGGCCGGCGCTGAGGAGAGAGGGCGGCGGAGGCCCGGCAGCGTCTCTCCGCCCGAGAGCAGATAATTTTCCCGGCCCGGGTCAGCCCAGGGAAGCAGTTCCACGAACACCCGCGACTGAGGGGTCTGCTGCAAAGACATAGCGATGGCAGCTTGGTTGTCCGTAGCAACTCAGAGCCGACGGCGGCCGAAGAGGTCCAAGCGCCTCAAGGCTGGCGCGGCGCGACGCGGCGCAAAGGATGTCGGGATGGGCTTAGCGGTCGAGGAGCCGCTGTGGAGGACGCGAGTTACGCTTTGCGGGGGATTTTGCCTCGTCTCCGTTACGAGTTGTTGACTGAGCGCGGCGCTGTGGTTTTTAACTTGCTTACCTTGTGGTCTTGGAAAACCTGAGGGAGGTTTTTATGCGGCCACCCTCTCAGTGAGCTCCCCTTTCCACGCCGTCCGTCTGCCTCGGCCGGCGACGCGCCGTGCGTACCTCGGAAGTTTCCTCAGAGGCCGGGATGGCTCATTTTATCTTCATCTGCTGCGGCTCTGCGATTGTCCCAACTTTGTCTTTACTTTTGTCTGACTTTACTATTCCACTTGCGCAGTGGGCCCCACGGCACCGCAGAGCGCCAGAGATTTGTGTTGGATTGAACTTACCAGTTTGATCTTGGAAGTTTTATAAGATTCCTCGAATCTCAGTTTCATCGCCTCTAAAGCCATGTTGATAATACATTCCACATTTGCAGTGTGATCATAAAGTAATTGCCATATGGAAAGCATTTTCATAATGGATAATGAAAATAGCTAAAGCTTTGGCATGCTTTTCAAATGTCTAGAATTTTCTCTAAAATTCCTGGAATGGTTCTGGCCTTGAATAAGGACAAGAGAAACTCAAGTGGTATCAAAGCACATTCAACAAGGACATGGCAGAGCCTTACACTGCTTAGTTCTTATCTTTACCCTTTGCTTGAAAAAATATCACAATGTTTAACCCAGTGACCCACATTAAGTAGATTTTCTTCCAACAATAAGTAATGATGTATAAAAATAGCTCTCCTGTCCCAGAGGAAAAAGATTTTTTTTTTTTTTGATAACTTTTATTTTTTTTTTTTAAGAAAGGACAACTGTTCTCTTGAAAGGAGCCTGAAAAAGCCAACCGACAATCCTCAGGTAGTTTCTTCTCTATCATTATTCATTTATTTTTGATGAGTAAGATGATTCAACTAAACCCGCAGCTCCTTCATTGGTTCATGGATAGTTTTGTGTATATTTATTTCGATGTTTATTGTTAGATAGAAGCAATTATATGTTAGTATTTTAATTTTAAAAACCTTTCCACTATATTTTTTTTAATAATTTGTCACCAAAAATAATGTTTCGTGAATCTTGCAGAGAATTCTTTTCGTTTAATGATAAATGTGGAAAAATATAACCTTCAAGGTGAACCACTGAATGAATGTACATCATAGGTAAAAAGCAATAGGAGTTTTAAGTGCGTATAAATATTTAGGGTATGCTAAAAGTAAGTTTCAGATAACTGGGAAAATGAGTAAGTGGTATAGGGATAATTCGTTGGCTATGTGAAAGAAGTATTGATCTGTATCTTAACATGCACTAAAAATAAAATTCAGATGAGACAAAAAATAGAAGAGAGAATGGGTAAATATAAATATAGGAATGAGAAGGACTTTCTAGGCATGATTTCAAATGCAGCAACCATAAGGAAAGGTCTGAAAAATTTGATTACACTAAAATAATGTCAGTATGTGAAACAAAATAAAAAGGTGAGGGGTAAATTGGGAAAAAATATTTGTATGAAAAGCTAATAGTCTTAATGTTTAGTGAGCTCTTACCAGAAAAAAATGAAAGAAAAATGAATAATTTCACAGAGGTAAACCTTGGATCATTCATAACTGTCATAATAAAATCCCATGGAGCGGGTGGCTTAGAAATTTCTTTTCTCTGGAGGCTAAGAAATCCAAGATGAAGGCTTGGTGTCTCCTTGGTTTGCAGACAACCTTCTCACTGTGACCTCACGTGACCTTTCTTATGTGCACAAGGATCCCTGATATTTCTCTTTTTATAAGAACGCCAGTTCTGAAATCCCCTGGAGAAGGGAATGGCAACCCACTCCAGTATTCTTGCCTGGAGAATTCCATGGACAGAGAAGCCTAACGGGCTACGGTCTATGGGATCACAAAGAGTGTGACGCATATGAGCAAGTATTGGATTAGAGCTCTAACCTCATTTAACCTCAATCTCCTCTTTAAAGACTGTATCTCTAAATACAATAATACTGGGGGTTGGCAATTCAACCTATGAATTTGGGTGGTGAGGGGACACAATTCGGTCCATAACACAAGCCAGTAGAGCAGAAATATCAGTAGTCTATAAAATGAGGGGAAAAAAAGTTTTTATCTTAGTAAAAAGTGCAAATTTTACAATACAGTCCATGGAATTTTTCAGGCCAAAATACTGGAGTGGGTGGCCTTTCCCTTCTCCAGGGGATTTTCCCAACCCAGGGATTGAACCCAGGTCTCCTGGATTGCAGGCAGATTCTTTACCAGCTAAGCTACAAGGGAAGCCTAAGAATATTGGAGTGGCTAGCATATCCCTTCTCCAGGAGATCTTCCCTACCCAAGAATTGAACCGGGGTCTCCTGCATTGCAGGCAGATTCTTTACCAACTGAGCTATCAGGGAAGCCTCAAATTGACAATAATTATCCTTTTTTTGAACTGTCATTTTGGAAAATGATAAAGTCAGTAGGAATGGAGTTGGGATAGATAAAGGAGTAATTTTGAAAGAAGAATGGAATAGTTCATGGCAAAAGAACTATATAGTAAATAAAAGAGAAGGATAAACCAAAGCTGATAAAGATTTTCAGTCAGACCTGGGAAGATGAATGAGGATGATAGAGTATGTATATTAGTTCAGCTCACAATGACCTAGTTCTCCTTTAGAGTCAATGCTGAGCCTCTAGCAACCATCCTGAATAACAGATCTCTTGACTTTGTACTTTGTACAACTTGATAAGACCCAGAATAGGCAAGTTCAACTCACAGCGACCTAGTTCTCTAGAGTTAATGCTGAGCCTCTAGCAAACATCTTGAATAGCACACCTCTTGACTTTGTATTTGATTAGACCCAGAATAGGCACTTGTTTCACGCTGGGCTGGTTAGACGTTTTCTTTTTTATTCATAGAAATCTATATTTACATAAAATTTTAAAAATTCAGCCACTCAGATGGTGAACCACGACATATATGTACTTGAGAGAGACAGATTTGCCATTTTTCATATGTAGTTTCTAGTAGAGAAGCAGAAAATGTCAATGTGTCAGTGGATAGAGAAAAGGAAAGAAGAGAGACAGGAAATAAAGAAAGCATTCAGAGAGGAACAGAGATGAGATTCAGAATCCAAATGAAGTTCCAATTTATGTTTATAGAATTTTTCTTAGACCTGGCTTCATTCACACCCTGGAGCTCTATAAAATATTCCTGTGTCCTTATCATAAGATCTCCCTTGCCTTTTTTAATGCATAAGTAGGTTGGCTGAGTTTTATGTTATCCTAAAACTAAAACTTTTGACTGATAATATATAGAGGAGATAAATATAGAGGAGAATTCAGAGAAGACTTGTACAGCTTTGGAATTTCTCGTGAGAGCCTTTTTCAAAGAGAGGATAAGGTTCCAGGTGACAGATCAGATGACTGGAGTCACAGGATGACAATGGGGATATCTGAAAGTGTGCTGCATGCTGCTTGACACATAGTATTAAATACACAACTTCCAGTGGTCTTGTATAGTCCTGCATCACTTTTTGAGCTGAGACAGCTTTGGCTTTGAGGATAACCTCTGAGTAAGGTAGTAGGGAGTAGAATAAAACTCTGATGGAATAAAACTTACATGGTACTAAACAAAGCCCAGGGGAAAATTGCTTATCTGAAAATGCCATTCACCCAGAAAGAGAAAAAGTTTTAACTCAAGTCATGTCCGCATAAGTACAGAGTTAAGACATGTAATCTTTTTTCTTTCTTTTTTTTTTTTTTGCTCCAGACTTGTAGAAACATGATAAAATCACTTTAAGCTTAGAAAATATAGTATGTTATGAGAACAGTGAAAGATTGTCCCAAGGAGGGTGAAGGTTAGATAAGTAACCTTCTGAGAATGACAAAGGAACTGAAAAGGAAAACAAATTATATTACCTTAGACACATGTCCGTAAGATTTAGTACAGTCAGGAGTACTGACTAACATGATATAGAAGTGATCCTAAGTGTGATGAATACAGAAATAGAGAAACAAAATAGCAAATGACTAACATCATTGGCTCTTTTTTTCACTATCACAGTTGCCAACCTTTTAGATAACTTTCCTATCTGTTTGCTTCTAGACTTTCCCACCCAAACCAGTTGTGTAATTCAATGGCCACTAAAAGAAATTTGATCATTTGTATGAGTAATTTAGATCCCAATATGATCTTTCCTATAAACTTCAAGTTTCAAATCTTTGAACCTCATGGTTTCTTACGTAGTTCTAACACTTTTTGTCTGTAATCTTTTGATGTGTTTTGATGTCTATCTCATTTATAGCCACATTGTTGTACTGATATCTGTATATACCTTGCAATTTTATCTGCACTTCATAGCCAGCTCACTAGTCATCTGCCTATGAAGAAAATAATCCCCTTTCCTCTTAATCACTTCATGTTCAGTCTTTCCCCTAAATGCAGTCAGTTTTTGTTCGTTCAGAAATAGGAAGGAATGGAACGTTTCTGAATATTTGAACAATGTGGATGATTTACTACAAGTAGTCTACATGAATGATCAACCTCAAATGAATTATTTTATAATAATGATAAGATTAATATAATAAAGGGCTTCCCTGGTGGCTCAGTGGTAAAGAAACCGCCTACAATGCAGGAGACACAGGAGACATGGGTTCTATCCCTGGGTTGGGAAAATCCCCTGGAGGAGGGCATGGCAACCTACTCCAATATTCTTGCCTGGAGAATCCCATGGACAGAGGAGCCTGATAGACTACAGTTCATAGAGTATTGAAGAGTCGGACATGACTGAAGTGACTTAGCATGCATGCAATATAATAAAATCTCTCTTTGATAATTCAGAAGAAACTTCAAAATCTTGGGGGTGGCTTAGGCTCACAAATGCAAGCAAAAATCATTATTCAATAGCACTGCAAAATAAATCTGATTATTCAGGTGTTCTGAGTGGTTTCGGATTCTGGATAAATAGGAGATTATTCTAGCCTTCAAAATATGAATATTCTTTGATCTTCTCATACTCATCCTGTCAGACTATAATCATGAAATATCACAGGTATTTATGTATTTGGCTATGGTATTTTGTTAATAAAATAATCCACCTCATTGGTTCTATTTTTTTGTTTGTTGAGGATTCTTGTCATATAGATGTATTCTTTAGTGATGCAAAGTGAAATCTTGACTGTCTAAACAGATTTTCTCAACCTTGCCCTCTTGTAATGGTAAGAGAGGATAGACTGTTCAGTCCTCTGTCAGCTCCTGACCATTTGCTTAATCCTCCCACTGAAGTAAGTATACTGAGATGGTGACAGTTCCCAGTGAGTTCTGCAGTGCTACCTAGAAAGAGCATGGGCTTTGTAGTCCTACAGACCTGTGGTTGAATTTTTCCTAGATCTGTGACTTTACAGAATTTATTTGAATCTTTCTGAGACTGAGTTTCCTCATCTGTAAAACAGAGATAATAACATATACCTGCTGCAGGGACTGCTAATGTTTTACTTTTATTCTTGGGCACAATAAATACTTTCAGCCTCTCTTGCAGACTGATGTGTCCAGGCCTGAATTCTTGCAATGGAATGCTGGTTGGAAATAAAATGCACCACTTCCTGCTTGACCTATAACAATCCCCCAAGTGTGCTCTTCGTACATTTTCTTCATCCGCTGATTGGAAAGGACCCTAGAGACCAAAGAGAAACAAGAACTTTAAGACAGAAGAAGCTTGGAACAGAGCCTGCTGCCACTCCTTTGCCACCCCATGAGATGTAAGCAAGAAATAACATTTATTTTGGTAAGTCGCTGACACTTGGAGGATATTTGTTTCATCAGTTAGTTTACCCTCTAATATACCTTTAGGATTAGTATAAAGATTACACGAGAAATATTTATTTATGCGACTGACGTAAATCAAGTGTTCAGTAAATGACAGTTATTGTCATCATCATCCTTTACATGTATTGATATAAGCATGTGAGCGTTCAGGCACTGCAGGTACCAGGATTCTCCCAAATGATCAGACCAATAGGATCTGAGTTGGCAGGACTGACTTCTTGCTGTTCTTCTTACCGATTGGTACTTCTCAGATTCCTTAAAAGTATAAATGATTAATTCTTTTAGTTATAGATTTTTAAATTAAGTTGTAGGTGGCATATAACATTATATTAGTTTCAGGTATACAGTGTCGTGATTCGATATTTGTATATATTGGGAAATAATTGCCATGGTATGTCTAGTCAGCAGCCAGTTATAGATTTTGACATCATATATTTAGTCCTTATGTTGGCCTGTTCATTTTATTTTCTGTCATTGTAACATGTGATACCCCTAACTTTTAGTCACATTCTTTATACCTATAATTATGTACCATTTGGGATCCAGGGGAGAGAGACCAGGCCAGTACTGTTCAATAGAGATACAGTGTAAGCCACAAACATAATCTTAAATTTTCTAGTAGTCACATTAAAAAAAGTTTAAAAAGAACCCAAGTGAAATTAATTTTTAATAATTATCTAACCTAATATATCCAACATTAACATTTTAACATGTAATCAGTATCCTTTGAATCTGTTATTCATGCTGATTTTTGAAATCAGTGTGTATTTAACACTGACAGCATATTTTGACTTAGACTAGCCTGATTGCAAGTGTTCAAAAGCCACAGTTGTATAATGGCTACCACATTAGACAGCTCAGGAACGGGCAAATGAAAAGGCCTATCACCAGTTAGGAAAAACTATCTAAGTTATGTGCTGCATTTTCTTTGTAGATGGAGAGTAGCATTATTCTTATTGTTCTGGGAGAAAAGACATGGAAGGGCAAACATTCACATCACCAGGTTCAGGAGATGGACATTTTACTTATGGGGTGTCGTTTCTCTGGGATACAAGTCAGGAAACTTCTTTGCAGCTCAACTTTCTGTGGTACTTTGTATGTATTAGAAGCCTCTTCAACATAATGGTCAATGTTCATACAATTATATTTTCAACATTCATAAATTTTTAATAAAAATATTTATAACTTTTATGGGAAAACTAACATTTTGAGCTTGTGTGCTAAGGGAAACCATACAAGAGCCTGATACACAGTGATCTTCAAAGTCTAAGCTGGTAATAAAGTATTAATTTTTCTTAGGAAAAGTTAACTACTCCTAGTCTCGGTTTTCAAAGGAAATTTAACTTTTTTTGTATAAAACATAGACTTTAGAAATCCACTACTGTATATTGAAATGCCCATCTATCCTTGTTTATGAAAGCACAGGAATCACTTTCTAGTGTATAAAACAAAAAACAGAGTTTAATTTAAAGACATTGAATTTACCAAAGTAAACAATATTTGAATAATATGGTTACTTTAAAGATGATGGGCAGTCACTCCCAGGAAGGAAATAATATGTTGCAAGTTTGAAAGAAAATGGTTTTATTAAGATGTCATTTCATGAAAAGGAACTAATGTCTTTAATATTCAAAGCACCAAAAACAAATTTAACACACTGTGCTAGAGAAACCAGACATAACATTTGATGGTTAGAAAAGATAGGATTTTAAGAAAAAAAAAGTTAACTTGTTTTTCTCTTCTATTACAGAAAGGAGATTAGATATGAGGCAAATTAGGGGGGAATTCAGAGGGAAAGTAATGTATACAAATCAGACGATAAAGGAAAAATTAATAAAGTTGAATACAGATTGTTAAATGATAATGGGAAGAGGTCACATTTAACATAACTAAATGTTTTTAAAAGCTATAGTCATGTTGTATAGTACATCCTCAGAACTCATTTATCTTCTAAACATACTGTATATTAAAATTAGAATGCACTGTTGGTGGGACTGTAGATGCGTCCAACTATTAGGGGAGTTGCTCAAAATATTAAAAAATAGACCTTTTATTTGATCTAGCAATCCCACTTCTCTACTGTCATTTCCATGCTACCCCTTACCCACCATGCTACAGAGAACTGAAGACTAGACTTGTTAATGCAGAGGTCATGGCTTCACAGTCACAAACTAGAAATAGAAGATGGGTTCAGCTGTTTTATTTCTGATAGGAGAGAGAGTTTAGATGAGCTATCCAAAAGCAAAGCCATAGGTTTGGGGAGATGTTCTCTGGCTTTTAACTTGAATGTAGCTGTCAACCTATTTAGTAGTTGATTCATTAGGTGACTTAGATTGCATTTTGCAGTATTTTATGCTTGGAAGATTTACCAAGAAATTTACATTTATTTAAACTTTCTTTTGTTGTATACTAATGACATTTTTAAGGCCACAGTATGTATTAGATGATTCTGACCTTAAGAAAAAATCCCTGATTATAATTATTACACTTTTGCTTTAGATAATTGGATTTTTTGTTTTCAAAATTGGCTGTGTGTGTGTGTGTGTGTGTGTGTGTGTGTTTGAAAGGGCTGAGAAAAGAAAGTTTGGGGTAAGAAAGTTTAAAAAAAAGTTTTTTGTTAAGTAAACTTAGGCCTGGGGCTTCCCCAATGGTTCAGTGGTAAAATAATCTGTTTGCAATGCAGGAGACTCAGGAGATGCGGGTTCAGTCCCTGGGTTGGAAAGATCCCCTGGAGGAGGAAATGGCAGCCCATTCCAGCCTTCTTGCCTGGAGAATGCAATGGACAAAGGAGCCTGGTGAGCTACAATGCATGGGGTCACAAAGAGTTGGATGCAGCTGAGCACACACACACTCACACAAACTTAGGCCTTAAGCACTGTAGTTACAGTACCTGATAGATAAAACTGCCTTGCCTTTAAGGAAGATACATAATACTCAAAAAAGTTAATGCTTGTCATAAAATTTTAGCATAAAATAATCTTTTCATATCTTACATCATTGGCTTTAACTTAAGAATAAAGATGTGTAGAAAATAAAGCAATATGACTTCTCAGAGAGATAGTTTCTTTTACTTTCATTATCAAATAAATACTTCACTGAAGTAGGATAAAAATACTGATTTGTCTCTGTAAAACTTCAGTCACTACTTTGTGTGACTCCTACCCTGGATTTGCTGTAGGTCTCTTGGAAGCTCGAGCCGTGACGGCCCCTTGCCCCAAGGAGCAGCCGACTGTACAAGTGAGAGACAGACAGAGTAGGGAGAGGAATGAACACCTTTGATTTCTGTGGAGAAGACACTGATTGAACTCTTCCTTGAAAGTTTAAATTTACAGTCCGCGTGTTTATTCATATAGCATGAAATATGCAATCATGCCTTTAGCTGCTAATTGTGGATACCTAAATTGTGTGTTTTTGGCTTACTGTATTATGGTCAATTTGGAAAAGAATAGTTTCATTATGTAGTAATACCATCTACAGTATCCTTGGACTGTTCTGGAAGTATATGACATGTGATTACTAAATTTTTATGACACCTAAGTATTGATGCACCCCATAGTATTTAAAACTAATTTAACCATAGTAATCTCCTAAATTCACATTTTAATGAAGCCAAAAATCCTAATAAGCTTCAAGTGCTTAAAGCTAATGCTGCAGGAAATAGTTTATGAAATTTCTTCATTTATTAAAAAAATTAAAAATGGCTCTCTTAAGGAGCTATGTATGCATTAAGTATGGAAAGAAATGTACAGTCTATTAAAATTTAGCATCATGCATATGTTTTATAGCTTTTTTATCTCTGAAACACTTTGATATTAACTGCTTTATGTGTGAAAAACATGAGTTTCTATCCCATCATGCTGACTAGAAACTTCTTCAGATTGTCCAGTGGCTTGAGAAAACTTGGTGTAACATTTTAAAGTGGTAGTTCCCCAAAATGTATGTTACTTAGTAAGTTTTGTACTTAAATATTACTGTTTTCACATGATTTTCATAGATAATATTTTAAAAGACTCGATCCTCTATATTGCTAGGTTGTATTATTTTCCTCAACTATTCACAGCTTTTCCTATAGGAGGATTAGCTTTCTTAGCCCTGGCTTGCCCCTGTGCTCTTCTTTGGCTAATGTGAACATGAGTGGTAGATATATATTATCTAAGGAGAACCATTACTTGCTATCAATTGTTCTACCACTGTTCTTTTCCCTTTTTCACAAGAACTATTCATCATGGATGGGGCTGTTCCTTTTGCTTGGCTCTTAGAAATATGTGTGGGACAGAACCACAGTCATTCTGCAGCCAGTTTATGATGTGATGTTAGCCAGAGATAAACCATCATTCTTGAAAACAACAAGATTTGAGGGTTGCTTCCTAACCACAGCAGAAACTAGCAAAAACTGGCTTCTCAGACTATAATTATAGCCTGTGTTGAAAGGGAAAAAGGAAGAGGCTTAGGAGGTCTATAACTATAATTCAACTCAGCTCCACCAACCTCCATTTCAGCCTACAATTGCTTGGGTCCGATCCACTCTTTTTTTTTTCCTTGAGAATTTGAACTAAAGACATAGAATGTGGTGTTCAGTTATGGTGGACTTGAGTTGAAGGGTTTTGTAGAGGAAGGGTTAGAGATGGCTTTACAAGTCAAAGTTATGAGGCTGCAGGCGGTATGAGTGGAAGCTAGTATGCAAGTTATGATAACAGCATTTACTGAGAGCTCACTCTGGGCACACGTCACTTTAAGCACATTCTGTCTCTTTTTGACCCTCATATCCATGCTTATGAACACAGCCCATATGGAGACTTACAATTGCAATAAGCACTGAAAAGATCATGGTGCTTTGTCATCACTTCCCTAGTGCGAGCACATACCAAGTATAATTTCAAATAATAACAATTAGTTGTAAAAATTACTTCTTTAGTGACTATTTTGATGCTTTTTCATACCCATTAAAATGTTTTATCATTTCATCTTGACAACCCTGCTTTGCTGGTACAATGAGTACATCCTTATTCTGTCTACAGGGTAACATATCATTACATTTGAAGTAGGTACTAATTATTATTCCACTTTATAAATAAAAGAATGGAAGCTTCAAGAGGCTAAACTGTCTATGGTCTTGTAGATTGTAAGGGTTAGAATTGGGGTTAGAATTGAGGCTCAAGCTCAATTTTATAATAGATATCAAAATCAGTGTACTAAGCCATGGCAGGAAAAAAAAAATTAGCGGCTAGGCAGTTCCTGAGAGACAGCACAAAGGATCTATGCTCTTTTTATTATTATTTTTCGGCTGCTTTGTGCCGCATGTGGGATCCTAGTTCGCCAACCAGGGATTGAACCTGCACTCCCTGCAGTGAAAGCACAGAGTCTCAACCACTGGACTGCCAGGGAAGTCCCAGGATCTGTGCTCTGGATTTTCCAGTTTCTAGTTCCCAAGAAGCCTGGCTATACTTAATATACTGCTTTTATATGTAGGTCGGGGTTGGGGGAATGGAAGGGAAAGGGAAGCCAAGAAAAATGCCCTCATCCATTTGCTTTTAGTGTTACTCTCCATTAGAGGTATCCTTAGCAGTACTAAATTTTACTAGATTTTATAAAATGACTGTTCAGCTTTCGCCAAAGTCTTCTTTGTCAAAGGCCACAGACATGATTGCAGATAGCTAGGCTGGGGCAGATTGAATGACACCTATGCAGAATGTGTGAAAATTTGGCAAACTAAGACTTTATTACTTGATCAAATTTATTGTGCCTGGTTCTTCTGCCTCTTAGAATACGTCCTGTCTTCTGTTTTTCCTTAGTACCTCATGTAAAAATTTCTCTTGTGTAGCGACTCAGTTTCCCGGATATAGCTTGTACATTTCTGAGCCCAAATGGTAGTGTTAAGAGTATTTATTCTCTAATCAGACTGCTCTCAATAGCATTACCTGCTAGGCATGTGACCTTGGGTAAATTACTTTTCTAAGCCTCCATTAAAGTACCCACCACATCAGGCTGTTGGGAAGCTTCAGTGAGTGAATACATGTAAGTTTCTGGCACAGGCTGAGTGATGAATGGATGTTGACTGCTTTGTTATTTGTTGTCTACTTATAGTGCCTAGTGTACTTGTTGCTGGTGTCGAGTCACTAAGTTGTGCCCAACTCTTTTGTGACCCCATGGACTGTAGCCCACTTAGCTCCTCTCTCCATGGGATTTCCCAGGCAGGAATACTGGAGCAGGTTGCCATTTCCTTCTCCAGGGGCTCTTCTCAACTCAGGGATCGCACCCATGTTTCCTGCATTGCAAGTGGATTCTTTACCACTGAGCCACCAGGGAAGCACTAGTGTGCTAACAGACTGATAATGCTTTGAAATAACTTTGAGGCCTAAGTTTCCAATCTGATAGTTTAGAAGCCCAGAATCTAAATTCATCAAAATGCTTTAAGCCTTTAAGGTATTTTGATTTTTATCTTAAAAGGGAGTTGAAATATTGAAAGGATCTTTCAAGTCAAGTCTCCCCTGAAGGCCTCTGTGTTGCTCTAATTGCAGCTGGATTGACCCTGGTTAGGGCTACCCCGCGTGCCTGCTTAGTTGCTCAGTCATGTCTGATTCTTTGCAACCCCATGGACAGTAGCCCACCACGCTCCTCTGTCCGTGGGATTTTCCAGGAAAGAATACTGGAGTGGGTTGCCATTTCCTTCTCCAGGGATACTGAAACAGATTTTTAAGAAGAATAAGGCAGCTTTACTTTCTATGTGTTAGTTGCTCAGCTGTGTCCTACTCTTTGCGACACCTACTGTAATGGCTTACCATTTCCTTCTCTAGAGGATCTTCCCAATCCAGGGATTTAACCCATGTCTCTTGTGTCTTCTGCATTGTCAGGTGGATTCTTTACCATCTGAGATCATCAGGGAAGTCCAGGTTTACTTTGAGGGACTATATTTTTATAGGAATCAAAATATACTATGATCTAATTTGAAAGGTCTACAATACCACTGCTGAAACATAGTCCTTGCTGAACACTAATGAATGAGACTTGAATATATTTATTCCTAACAAGTCAATGTACTCAAGAGGTATGTGAATTGATATTAATGACAAACATGTATTAATTGTTTATTGTATGCCAGACATTGTACCAGATTCTTTCCATGTACCAACTCTTTTCATCCCCATACAATCATTTAAAATAGATATTGATGTCCTCACTTTAACAATGAGAAGACTGAGGCTCAGAAAATGGCTGGCCTTGGTCATATATCTAGGTATTATTTGTGTGACATTCTCACTCTCAAGTTTAAGCTTCTAATTAGGATTTTATACAGATTTTTAGGACTTCTCTGGTGGCTCAGATGGTAAAGAGTTTGCCTACAATGTGGGAGACCCAGGTTAGATCCCTGGGTTGGGAAGATCCCCTGGAGAAGGAAATGGCAACCCACTCCAGTACTCTTGCCAGGAAAACCCCATGGATGGAGGAACCTGGTGGGCTACAGTCCATGGGGTCTGAAAGAGTCAGACAAGTTCATTCATTAGTTCAAGTCTCATTCATTAGTGTTCAGCAAAGACTATGTTTCAGCAGTGGTGTTGTAGGCCTTTCAAATTAGATCATAGTATATTTTGACTCCTATAAAAATATATAGGAATGATCATAATATATTTTGATTCATATATATTTTTATAGGAATACAGATTTTAGTGCAGGGCAAAACTGAGAAGTCACTTTATTGTCACCTTTTAACAACCTTTCCTCCTTCAGAGAACTCACTCTTACTCTTCATGTACACAGCTTCTAGTACATTTCTAGTCATTTATCTCTATTAAGAAATTTCATTTTTCATTTGCATGTGAGAACACACACTAATGTGTTCACTCTAGCCTTTTAATCTTTTCTTCTTTGTTAATTAAAGGCTCTGTTTCCTATTGAAGAAATTTAAGGCAGTATTATGCAGGAGACTTTTTTGTTGAACAAAGTAAAATCTTTTTTTTTTTTTTCACATTTTGGCCACACTGTGAGGCATGTGGAATCTTAGTTCCCCAACCAGGGATTGAACCTGTGCCCCCTGCAGTGTAAGTGTGGAGTCTTAACTGTTGGACTGCCAGGTAAGTCCCAAACTAAAATTCTGATCTCTAAAATCATGAGATTCCTGAGGTTAAGTCTAGAAGCTGACCTGCTAGTGTTACATTATTTGGGTTATTTAGATCCTAGGAAAAAAATAGTGGAATTCTTGGTTCTGTTGTATTCTTTCTTCTGGCTCTGCTTCTGATAAGCTCTGTGAAATTGGCCAAGCCACCTACCCTACTTATATCTCAGATTCCTCATTTACCTTTTATCCTATGCCTTCATATTTTGGTACTTCTATAACATGATCTTCTCTCTGAACACAATATTTAAAAATCAAAAGGGTCAATACTTTCAATAATCAGGCTTATTTTATTAATGAAAAGCAAAGAGACAGTGTTGAGGACTAAAATTGCATTGCATGCATCTTATGCACACCTCTAACTTACTTTAGAGTCTAATTTATTGTGTTTATTTCTTATTGTAGGGAGATAGTTTTTGTAAGAACTGTTCTGTTCTATTGTTTCCTTTCTTTTTTCCTCACCAAACATTCTATGAATATTACTCTTGAAATGCTTGATCAGAGCTAAGTTGACAAGTGCTTATTTTCCTTCCTGAAACAAAAGTCCTTTAACTCTTCAAAAGGTTTCATACCATAAGATTTCCATTAGTCCAGATATTCTCTCTAATTTAGATTGACAGGCTTCCCACTCCATCAAACACTTGGTAAAATAGTGTGATATTTGTGTCTTCAGAAAAGCCTTGCACAAAAAGTGTAAAGCAGTACATATATAAATTTCACTTCTAGACTAACAAAAACCAAAAAACAAGGAAAATGAAATTATGTGTTCTTTCAGTAATTAATTTATTCATGAATTAAATATTTATTAGAAAAAATTTTTTGACATGTACACACTGCTAAAGCTGGCTTAAAGCTAAACATTCAAAAACCTAAGATCATGGCATCTGGTCCCATCACTTCATGGCAAATAGATGGGGAAAAAGTAGAAACAGTGACAGATTTTATTTTCTTGGGCTTCAAAATCACTGTAGTCAGTGACTGTAGTCATGAAATTAAAAGATGCTTGCTCCTTGAAAGAAAAACTATGACAAACCTAGACAGCATATTAAAAGGCAGAAATATCACTTTGCTGACAAAGGTCTGTATAGTCGAAGCTATTGTTTTTCAGTAGTCATGTATGGATGTGAGAATTGAATTGATGCTTTTGAACTGTGGTGCTGGAGAAGACTCTTGAAGAGTCCCTTGAACAGCAAGATCAAACCAAACAATCCTAAAGGAAATCAACCCTGAATATTCTTTGGAAGGACTGATGCTGAAGCTGAAGCTCCAATACTTTGACCACCTGATGCGAAGAGCTGACTGTTTGAAAAAGACCCTGATGCTGGGAAAGATCAAGGTCAAGAGGAAAAGGGGGCAGCAAAAGATGAGATGGTTAGATAGCAACTCAATGGACATGAGTTTGAGCAAACTCCGGGAGATGGTGAAGGACAGGGAAACCTGGTGTGCTGCAGTTCATGGGATTGCAAAGAGTCAGACATGACTTAGCGACTGAATAACAACAACAACAACACACTGCCATATTTATATTTATTAATTATTTTTGGGACTTCCCTGGTGGGTTAGACGGTAAAGAATCTGCCTACAATGCAGGAGACCTGAGTATTTTTGGCTGTGCCAGGTCTTCATTATTGCACGTGGGCTTTCTCTGGTTGCGGAGAGCAGGAGCTACTCTCTAGTTGTGGTGCATGGGCTTCTCATTGCTGTGGCTTCTTTTGTTGTGGAGCATAGGCTCTAGGTGTGTGGGCTTCAGTAGTTGTACGCAGGCGCTCATTAGTCGTTGCTCAAGGGCCATAGAGCATGCAGGCTTCAGTAGTTGTGGTGCTCAGGCTTTGTTGCTCCGCGGCATGTGGAATCTTCCCAGACCAGGAATGGAACCGTGTTCCCTGCATTAGCAGGTGGGTTCTTACCCCTGTGCCACCAGGGAAATCTGAATTCAGCATTTATTGAGTGCCCACTATGAGTGGGACACTGATGCTGAAAGACTCAGATCATCTTTTATAACATTCCAATGTACGTGATTTTTACATGGCTTTGCTGGTAGTTATACAGATATTTTCATCAGGATTAAAAAATGAAAAGTTTATTAAAGTAGTTGGAGATAATATTCTCTACTGGTACTGTAGTCTCATTCTACACCTCACTCTTCAAGGCCTCACCTTCCACACGCATGGAAGTTTATCAGAGCATTTTCCTAAATGAAGACAGTTTCCTAAATGGAACTCCAGTACCAGTGGTTAATAATACTTTCCGAAATATTACATTTATTTCATTTCATATGTATACATGTATTTCATTTAAAAAATAAAGCAACTGGTAAAATCCTCTTGTTCTGCCTGTTCTTCCCTCCCTTCCCTCAATTGCTGACCTTTTTCCTGTCTCCGTACATTTGCCTTTTCCAGAATATCATATAAGTTGAGATCATATAAAACCTATTCAGATTGGCTTCTTTCACTTAGTAATACCCATTTAGATTTCTTTCTTTTTTTTGGCTTGATAGCTCATTTTATTTTAGTGCTGAGTTATATTCTTCTGTCTGAATATGCCACACTTTATCTTTCCATTCACCAACTGAAGGACATCTTGGTTGCTTTCAAGTTTGGGCAATTATGGAAAAGTTACTGTAAACATCTCTGCACAGGTTTTAGTGTAGATTTAAGTTTTCAGCCCCTTAGGTAAATATCAAGTAGTGCATTACTG